>NC_136412.1:152754254-155254254 GCF_051521515.1 Lactuca serriola | reverse complement strand
ATCGCAAAGGAGGTAATAATTAATATTCATATTAAATTTTATGTTTTCAAAATATTGTGCAATGATTGGGTAATATTTTTTTTTTTTAAAAAAATTTGATGGATATTATTAGGCTAGAGGGAATGCAATACTTCAAGCTAGCCTTGAAAGAAGGAAACAAGCACTTCATGAACGTCGATTAGCACTTGAACAAGATGTATGCTCTCTTCTTGTTTTTAATTGGGAATATTTTATCTTATCATGATATTCCCTAAATACCCCTCTCCATCTCCACAGGTTTCAAGGCTTCAGGAACAACTTCAAGCTGAAAGGGATTTAAGGGCTGCATTAGAAGTGGGGTTAAGCATGTCTTCTGGACAGGTGTCAGGATCCCGCCCTATGGATTCAAAGGTTTCTTCTACTCTTCATCTTCTTGCTTTTTCATATCAAATAAAATTATCAAGATTTTAAAGGTCACTTTCTTTTAAATGAAGACACGAGCTGAACTTGAGGAGATTGCTCTTGCTGAAGCTGACGTGGCAAGATTGAAGCAAAAAGTTGCTGAATTACATCATCAGCTGAATCAGCAACGCCAGCATCACTATGGCTCTCTCTCAGATAATTCTCACCAATTCCAACATCCCCATAACCATAACCATAATCATAATCATAATCCTCCACAGTAAGTTATTCTTTTAATAATAACTGCTTTTCTTGTATAACATTGGAATGAAATGTAAATTTTATCTTTTTTGGCAGGAGATTTTTTCAACAAGATTTTGATACTACACTTGCTTATATCAACCATGAAAGAAAACAAAGAACAGAGGTACCTAAGAAGCAATCTTCTTCTCAACGCATTGTGCTTTGAAAAAATGATTTTTTATTTGAATAATAGAAAGAAATTAAAGTTGATATCTTTTTTGATGCAGGAAAATTCATTAGAGATGAGAAACATCAAAGGACAACAATTAACATCTGGAAACAGTAATAATGGTAATAATAGGCAACCTTCAAGAAAGCAGTTGATAGACTCCACAAGCTTGAGTGACTCTAAAAGTACAGAGGCTTCTACAAGTCTATCTGTCGATGATTTTGGAGCCGTTGATTCTGCCACCATGATTCCATCTTCATCCAGACCACCTGAGGTTTCACTTTTTACTTATGATTGATAAAAAAAAAAAAAAAATTGTTCAGGGACCAAATTGGTAAAATGGTGAAAGTATGTCTGCTTTTTTGTAAAACTTAAAAAAATGTTTTTTCTTTTCGTAGGTGGTTGAGTATCCTAGACACCAATCAGCCGCCTCTTCGACTTTGGTGGAATTAACAACCCGCCTTGATTTCTTCAAAGAACGGCGTTCTCAACTTATGGAACAACTTCACAACCTCGATTTAAATTACGGGACTTCCTCCCAAGATTTTATGTATAAACAATCCTCCCCTCGCTGAGCTGGCATGCTGAGCTGGCATTTCTCCATTTGTATATTCCTTGGGTTTTTTTTGTGGAGTGTAGATACTTTTGTAGTCTCATTTTGGAATTTTCGTTTTTTGTAATTCTGTTTTGTTATTATTTGGTGTCCAGAAAAAAAGTACACTACAAAAAATGAGTTGTTTTGTCAGAGGTGTAGCGGGTATCCTAGTATATCTGTTTATCATAAAGTATTATTATAAATATTATTAGTATGTGATGTAATCGGTAATTTTCTATTCGAGGATGTAATGATTGTTGTGCATTTTGTGACACAATCACTTTGTATGTTGATGTTTTATGGGATTTGTATTTAACCGCCTGTTGGTTTGGTATATGACTCTTTTAACCAAATGTCAAGATTTTGGGTAGAAGTTAAGCTCTCGCATAATGAAACGACATAAAGCCTTACAAAGGCCTCCAACTGTCCGTAAGAATCAGAATACTTTCATATGGTTGTTAGTCTTACATATGTGAAGCAGGATTTTCGATTTAGATAAATTTGATTTGGCTTTGTTTTAACACTTTTACCCTATGGATTTTTTTCTCATATTATATGTATACAATTTCGATTTAGGGTTTTGTTGGTTTTGCCAAAAGTTGAAATTTATGTCCGTTTTTACCCAAACATTTTCGAAAAAATGTTCGGTTTTACCCTTTTACCGGTGATAACAGGTTTTTCATGTTACTATTATATTTAATTCACAAAAAAACCCTTAAAGTTTATTATTATTATTTTTTTTTGCGTTTTTACCCTTAAGTTTATAATTTTTTTTTATATTTTTACCCTAAGTATATTTTTTTCATAATATACATATTCATGCAGAAAAATCATATTTATATACGAAAAAATATTTAATTAAATATTGTATTATATTTTTTTAATGTTATATATATATATATATATATATATATATATATATATATATATGTTTGTGTGTATTTGTGTTTTTGTATGGTTATACCATTTAAAAAGATAAATAATATTTTTAAAATTATGAATATGTGTTTTATAGATATAGTTTTTAGAAGTATAAATACATATTTTTACATTCTTATATATTAATATATATCTATACTTCTAAAAATATATTTATACTTAAAAAAAACATATATCAAAATACATATTTACACTTCTAAAAATATATGTATATACTTGTATAAACATGTTTATGAATGAACAAGTTTTTTTATTGATATGTATATTTTTAAATACATAAAAATACGTATTTGTAGTTCTAAAAACATATTAATTTGTTTTTTTACATCTTAAATGATTTATCCAAGAAAAAAACCACACACACACACACACACATATATATATATATATATATATATATATATATATATATATATATATATATATAAAGAATTAACAGTAAAAAATGTAAATACAATATTTAATTAAATTTTTTTCATTTATAAATATGATTTTTCTGCTTGAATACATATAATATGGAAAAAAAATACATAGGGTAAAAGTGTTAAAAAATTATAAACTTAAGGGTAAAAACGTAAAAAAACTGTAAACTTAAGGGTTTTTTTGCGAAGTTAATATAATTGTAATCTATTATCACGGTAAAAGGGTAAAACCGAACATTTTTTTGGAAAATGTTAGGGTAAAAACGGACATAAAATTCAACTTTGGGCAAAACCGACAAAACCCTGAAAACTTAAGGGTTTTTATGATATTAGCCCATAATAAAAGACTAATGTAAGGTAAAACATTTCAATATGTTTTTATTTAAGACAATTAACTTTAAGTTTTTTTTTTTTTTTTTGCTATGGTTTGTGATTGTTGTCAAAAAATTTGCGTGCGTTGTGGTATTGGGACCCAAAAATTAAGTTTTTCAGTTAACTTTTCAATTTCACTAAGCTATAATAAGGCTATCCGGAGTGGGGGTAGAAGAAGAGGGGTGACGCTAACATGGATATGCAAGTCACACGTGAACACCGCCCTGATATCCGGTGGCTTGACTGTGATGTGGTTGTAAAGACGGCCCATGACGACCAATTACATTCGAGTTTCATTTTTTGACCGTTATTGTAGCCGTTTGACATTCGAGTTTCATTTGTTGTAGCCGTTTGAAGGGATCGAACGCAAAAGTAGGAAGCACCTCCGGTGGTGGCTGAGAAATTGCGAGGAAGGGAGAGAGGCATGGGATCTCTGTTTCTCGTCTGATTAGAGAAGAAGATGAACGGGAACATTGATGAGGACATCGACTGTGGTCGATCGACGAGCACATCATGAAAGAGGAAGAAACAAGACAAATCGGCGACGATTGAGGGGGGGGGGTGTTTGCTACTTTGGAGCTGAAGAGAAGCACATAGAAACGTGAGAGGGTTGATGCCCTCTTGACAGAAAACGAAGAAGGAAGAAGAGTGTTTTTTTATTTAATTTAAATATAAAAAAATATTGTGGAATGGTAACCATTTACAATGTCTAGTGAGTTGGTGGTGGAGCTGACGTGACGCTGAGTTGACAACGCTTTTTCAGTGGCTTGGCTGTGACCACTCCCCACAACCTAAGATAAATTTCTCAATGGTAATCGTATATTTATTATTAGGTTATATTGTATTGTAATTGTTTTATTAGGCTACCCATCAAATCACAAAGGTTTTCGTTGTCTTGATCTCCACACCAAACAAATAATCATTTCCCATCATGTCGTTTTCGATGAAACCATCTTCCCATTTGGGTCTATGACTCCAAATCACTCTCCCGACTATGGGTTTTTTGACATTGATGCTCCCCGAAATTACTTTAATGACCCGAATCCTCGGCAGTCGACGCTTCTTCCTCAACCCCATCCATCGATCCCACTAGTTCTATCGGTGAGCCGACTCCTCCCTTTCAACCTCCTACCTTCACTCCTTCTGTCTCCACTCACACTCATGCCATGGAAACCCGAGCTTGACATGGCATCCACAAACCTATTGACCGTCTCAACCTTCATATTGACACCAACATCACTTCCTCTCTTCCTCGCATGTATTCTTGTCACACCCCAAAACCATGAACGGCGGAAACGTTCTGGGGCGGAGGACGTCATGTACAGTATCACAACAATGAAAAGTAGTAAACAAGCAACAACATCATCCATTGCATTAATAATATAATTTTAATACAAGTGTGTTCTGTCAAATTATAGTAGACACTAAGGTATAAAACAAAATGAAAGATGAGTCTTGAACGAGCTCCATCTTCTCTAAACCTTGCATCTGTACCTGTCTACTGTTGACCTGAGGATACAAGTTATTTTGAAAGAGAGTATCAACTTTAAAGCTGGTGAGATCATAAGTATTTTAGTGTCTTAATTTGTATGTAAGTATTTGTATGTATTTGAAATGTAAGTATTTGTATGTATATGAACTGTAAATATGAAAATGTTTTGAACATCCTAGAAAACCATATGTTTCCTACTAAAAGTATCCTTCTACCAAGGCATCTAGTATCTATCTGTGTCTATTGTAAGAGTGTTTATTTTCCCGAATCTAACTATCATTAACCAAAAATATAGTATTTACATTACCGTGCATCATGTGAATGTTCACGAAGTGAATGTAATGGGGAAATAACAAAGTACTGTAGTTTTATAATAAGTGACTACTGCTGTACTAACTACCTTAAACCAAATGAAATTTAAAGTAACATGTGATCGGCCTGTATCCTGCTACCGACTCAATAGTAAAACGACGATGTAAGACGCCGTAAGAAATGACATTTGGCACCCGTAGACTTGCAAGTCCCACTGTAGCGAGCAGCAAGGTGTAGGATAGTCAGTCCAGTATAGATCTATATGCAAACTCATACGCTCCCCAATTAAGGAGATTCTGGATACAAAAACGGTCATGGCAGGTAGTGCCATGACCCGTTTAATAGCTCACATAACTGAAAGTAATGTATATGTAATGTATGCTAGCTGTATTGTATGTTCCCCCTCTGTCTAGCCTGTATGTTCTCTCTGTATAGTATTGTAATGTATTGTATGTACTAGCTGTATTGTGTGTTCTCTCTATCTAGCAAGTATTGTAATGTTCTGTGTGTACTAGCTGTATTGTGTGTTCTCTCTATCTAGCAAGTATTGTAATGTTCTGTGTGTACTAGTTGTATTGTGTGTTCTCTCTATCTAGCAAGTATTGACTCATGAATGAACTGGCTCGTGGTATGATTCCGCATTCTAGTAAACGTAGGGGTGGCAAATTGGGCCATCGTGTCGTGTTTTTGTCTGACACGACACGACAAGGTTTTCTGTAACACGAACACGACACGACACGATGTTGTGTTTTTTTTAACTGGCACGAAAACGAACCGATTAAAAAACGACAAACACGACACGACACGACAATGATAACATAAAAGAAAAATTAGTTTATCTAATTAATACTTAATCATATATAACACGACAAACACGAAAAACACGAAAAACACGACAGACAAATGCTTAATCGTGTCAATTTTGTGTCGAATTTTGAACACGAACACGACACGACACGGCATCGTGTTTTTTACACTAGACACGAACACGAATTCAAATTTCAGTTTCGTCCCAATTTCGTTTCGTGTCGTGTATTTTTTTTCGTGTGTGTCATCAATTGCCACCCCTAAGTAAACATAATAGTATCTTCCTAAACTACCCATATGGTAGCTTACTAGTAATATAACTGGTACGTATGAACATGGAAGTATACCCTTGCTACCCAAGGGTATTGAATGAACTGGAAGAACCTTTATGACTATATATGTACACATGATATATAACTAATATTTAAACGACCTTCGGACGGATACCCGGTACCTCACCAGACCACATCTCAACGGTGAAAAGGAAATAAGGCGGATAGCCTTCCTAAGTCCTTTAAACATTACTTATATAACTATACATATATAGGCATGCAATTGACAATATAAAGGCATAAAATAAGTTTTGTAAAACCTTTGAACATGATTATTATATAAGAAAAGGTCGACTTGATGTCAGCCTATAAAACGGGTTGAAAGTACTTGTTTGATAAAACAGTTTAAGTATAAAGAAACATTTGTTTGAAACATAATTGTAAATGAGTTTGAAATGAAACATACAGTGTAAAATGAACAGTTTAATAAGGAGTTTTAAACATATAAAACTTTTATGAAAATCATGTGAAGAAAACTTTTTGGTAAAACAGCTAATGAGTAGTAAATCATTTGAATGCTGCTTATTAATCACATGTGATTGATATAATAACTAGCATGATTCTACTTGTATCCCCCCATAAAACATTTAAAAACATTTAAAACATTGATTAAGGGGTACGAACTCACCTGTTGTGAGTGGTACGGATGAATTGAAGATGTAGGATTGCTAGGTGTCAAGTGAAGTCTTGAACACACTCTATGATCCTAGTTAACATATAATATCACATATATGTATCAAATTAGTCTTTAAATAACTAATAAATAAAGTCAAGACACCCTAGGACATGCTAAACACCTTTATCAAGTGTTATTAGCCTCTAGGATTGCATCTAAGTGTTGTAGGGACAAACTAGTGTCTGTAGGGTTCAAGGAAAACTCCCTAATGGAGTTCACGGCCCTAATGTCACCAAAAAATGAGTTTACGGTCGTAAACTCATGATTTTACGGCCGTAAGCTCATACTTACATGACCATTTGATGTTTGAGGCTCTATAAGACCCTAAGAAGCATTTCTACTTAATGGCAAGGTCTTTGGAAGAGTTTAGGGCATCCTTTAACTCCTTTGAGGAGTTCATGGCCCTGGGGCCAAACCCCTTGGAGATTACGGCCGTAATCTTCCATGGAAAGGGTGTTTTTGGTGTTTTCAAGCCCCTAACTTAACTAGGAACGAATCTAGGCTAGTGTCCAAGGCTTAAGGAGAGTTTAAAGCACACTTTAGCCCTTTTGTTTGGAGTTCACGGTCCAAGAACTCCTTGGGCCGTGAACACCTTACTCTTGGTGTTCTAGGGGTGTTTTCTAGTCCTAAATACATTAGGATACGAGTCTAAGCTAGTTTCATGGGCCGTAAACTCTTTAATCTTTGCCCCTTAAAGAAGGGTTTACAGTCCAAGATGTTCTTGGGCCGTAAACTCTTTAATCTTGTGGTTTTGATATGATTTCTAGGTTATTAAGCACATAATAAGCTTTATAATACAACTAGATAGAGGTACTCACGTTTTGGGACGAAAGTCCGAAGATCCTTGAGAGAGAATTCGACTTTTCTCTAGTTGGAAATGTAACAAATGAATAAATATGGCTTAGAACCATATATATACCCCTAGGGTTTTTGGCAGAAAATATTTTTATTCAGACATTGAATTCTAATATTATGAAGCTTTGGAATAACAGAGCTGCACAAAACCCTAGTGCATCCTCTCTCCTGATATCTCTTTAAGTGTAAATCCTGAAATACTCAAACTTATACCAAAAGTCTGAAAATTTACTGCAACTGTTCTAACTTCTATTGACTTGATATATTTTGTACATAATAGAAATTTCGAGCTGTCACAATTCTCAAGCCTTTTGAGATCCTAACTAGTTAAATGCTATGAAAGATGAATATAATGCACTTATTTCTAACGGAACTTGGGTACTTGCTTTACGGCCTATTAATGATAATGTGGTTATGTAACGCCTGATTCCTGGACCGCATTTAAATTATAAATTATTCATTTTTGTAGAGCAACTTGACGAGTTGGGAGCCCCAAACTCATTGAGTAGAGACCAGAAGTGACGCAAGTTTTAAGTAACCTACTCGAAGAGTAGGGCTGCCAGAATGAAACCCTAATTTCGGGGTTTTGCACCCTATTTAAGCATCTTAATCCCTACATGCTTGCCTCATTTCCAGCCTCCAAGTCCCAAACCCTAGATTAAACCCTAATGCATTTGTGAGCTTGTTAGCCATTTTTGAGTGAAACCTTGTGTGTGTTGAAGCTTGTGAAGGAAGGAGAAGCTTGGGGATTCAAGAAGAAGCTAGTAGATCCAGAGACTCCATTTCTTTCTCTTTATTTTCTGGTAAGCGAGTCTCAAACTTGCTTAGTAACTTCTTAGATCTCTTTATTATCATTGTATTGGGTTTTTGGTCCAAGAAGCATGATCTTTGGGATATGGACGTCCCAAGTGAGTATACCATCAGATCTGGAACCATGGAGGGATTTCATGGCATAAAGGTGCAAACTTTATGGCCATTGAAGCCCCATGCAAGCTATAAGATGTCATTTTGGCCTTTTAAGCTCCAAAAGGCCATGCATGGAGGGAAAGCTGGAAGATTTACGTGTTCATGTAGTGTATAGGGTCCAGA
Organism: Lactuca serriola; assembly: GCF_051521515.1. Lineage (NCBI taxonomy): Eukaryota > Viridiplantae > Streptophyta > Magnoliopsida > Asterales > Asteraceae > Lactuca > Lactuca serriola. The sequence continues at coordinate 155,245,510 of NC_136412.1, read as the reverse complement.
TCTCAGTTTATAGGCCTTGGTTTAGAGTATTGATGGATTTAGGATCAAGATCTAGTTCCTAAAGAGTTAGGGTTTGAGCTAAACCCATTAAGTAAAGGTATTAATGGGTAAAGTTGGAAACTTTACCCTTAAAAGGACATTTTCAGTGTATATGAGAAGTATGAAGCTTAGATCTGAAGAGTAGGGGCTTAATCCATTAAGATGGCCCAAACAGACTGAGGAACTCGTCAAGTCCATAGAGAAACTTGACGAGTTAAGTCAATTTGTCTCGATTCTGAATAGGGTAGAACTCGACGAGTCAGAGGAGGGACTCGATGATTTGACTCACTTTATCACGACTACGAGTAGCGAGGGAACTCAACGAGCCAGTGGGATGACTCGACGAGTTAAGTCAACTCGGAGTGTTGACTTTGACTTTGGCCAAGAGTTGACTTTGACTTTGACCTTGACCAATGTTGACCTGTGAAGGGGTCTTGAGAAAGGAATGGTATCTAAGGGGTTGTTTCTGTATAGGGCGTGAGTAGAGCCGGTTGCAGGAGTAGAGACGTACATCTCCAACATTTGAGGTGAGTTTTCTCCTGTAGGAACGGGTCGAAGGCACCAATGCCGACCCATTTATGTATGTTAGTATGTTCCGGACTAAGGTCTGATGCCGGGCGAGGCCCGATGTAGGTTTATATGTTTTATGGGTTTGGATCCAATGCCGGGGCGGTACCCGATGAATGTTTGTATGCTTGATGTCTTTGTGCTTCTTGCATGTGTTTGTATCTGTATGTTTCCGGACTATGGTCCGATGCCGGGGCGGTTCCCGAGGACTTTTTGTATGCTTTCCGGATCTCGGTACGATGTCCGGTGGGGCCCGAGGAATGTTAAATGTCTATGATTATGTGATTATACTTATGTTATGTGTAATAGTAGATATGCTCATACGTATGCCGAGCTTTGCTCGATGCCGAGCGGGGCCCGATGCTAGATGCGGTCTGATGCCGGGCAAGGCTGATGTCGGGCGGGGCCCAATGTATGTTATATGAGATTATGTGATTATGTGTATGGTATGTGGTAGCTTGAGGAGACTCACTAAGCTTCGTGCTTACAGTTTTCAGTTTTGGTTTCAGGTACTTCAGCTAGTAAGGGGAAGAGCTCAGGATGACTGCATTACACACACCACAACGTTTAGTTTGGGACGATTTAATCTGATGTTTGGTTACGTGATTTTGATACATTGTTTTGATATGATGTTTTGAGATACTATCACTTATGTTTTTATGAGATGATTTGCGTTACTACGGTTTTATTCATAAATTAAAAATGAAATTTTTGGACCGTATTTTTGGGTTGTTTCAAGTTGGTATCAAAGCCTTGGTTTGAGGGATTCGGGCACACCATTTGGTGTGTCTGAACTCAAACTGAGGACTTAGTATAAGATTTTTAAAAGAAAAACCATTTTTACAAAAAAGATTTTGAAAAAAGAAAAAAGGTGTGGTGCAAGCAATCAACCGAGCTCAAGTAAGTACTCCCAAATTACCCATACAAGTTTGTTATGTTTTGATTATGAGAATAACATGCTAGATTAGGGCTAAGGATCTAGGAATGATGCCTTGTATGCCTGTTATATGTGTATGAGAACTGCATGCTAGATTTGGGCTAAGGATATAGGAAGGATGCCTTATGTGCCTGTTATATGTGTATGAGCTTATGAACTGCATGCTAGTACTGATTAGTCAGTGATATGATAGCCTGAGTAGAATATGTTTGATTATGTTTACTCAATGCTCGAATGCTGCTTGCTTTGTGCTTTTAGGAGTCCTAGTTATCTTTAACTAACTAGTATACGAATACGTTACGTTACATATTACGAGGACTAAATAATTTCAGAAGGTTAGGTCTAGTTCTATTTCATAGCTCTTGTCTGAATCCAACCGTTGTAGGGTAGGACCTCTCATTCGAAGAATTATCTAGTCTTAGTGATATGTAATGGTATTCTCGAGCTACTTAGGGGAAGATAGCAAGGACTTCTTATGTAGCTAATGGCGGAGAGTGGATTGGTGATTACCCTAGGGCAAGCCTAGGATGAGATTAGCGTGTGAAGCAGTAGTAATAGAAGGGACTTGGTGAAGTCAAAGTAGTTCTTGAGGAAAGTACGGATAAATGTGGAAGGTAGTATGGGCCCGTACTACTGAAAGCAAAGGATCCGTATTGGAAATAAGGAAGGATGAGATGAATCCATGGAACTTGTAGTGTGTGTGATCCCTCGATTTATGATGAGTTTTCTGATGTTTGTTATGGTGTATTTTTAGTATGGTGACGCTACGCACTAGGCCAGTTGGTACTTCAGGCACTAGTGAGGGATCAGGCTCCGGCTCTGGAACCGGACAGCTAGATGAGCAGATGAGACTTTGACAACTTTGGCGACTCTCCGATCATTTTCTCCGACGAGTCTTCGGCCAAACATGAATTATTCGGCGACTTCGTCATCTCCAGAAACCAACGAGTTTGAAGGGGTCTAAATTCGTGGGTTTAAAGAGTTCTAGATTCGTGGGTTTAAACTTGAATGGTTCCATATTCATAGGTTTAAACCCGAATGAAGATGAAGGGTTCCATATATCATTTGGTGGTTGTTCATCAGCTTTAGTTTTTTATTTCTAGGGTTTCAGTAATCGTTCCTAGAACAAGAACACGAACCTAGAACACATAGATTTCCATATTCGGTTTCTGCCATGGATGTAGCTTCAAACCCATTTTCAAGATCTGGACATTTAAAGAAATTTCATCCATGGAGTGTGTGTCGGATCTGAGAAAACAAGTTGGTGTGTGTGTGTCGGTAATCATTCCAAATCATTCCATGTTGTTCATCAGCTTTGGTTTATGATTTGTGGGGTTTATATATTGTTCCAAGAACAAGAACGAACCGAGAATACATAGAACGAACCATGAGCACACATCTGAAATCAGTGGCACACTTATGTGGTGCTCGGGGTCTTGGGCAGCTACTTCGATCCAGGTCGTTAGTGTATTTTTTTTTTCTATTAAGTGCAACGTCTTGAAATATGAGTGTCATTACTATTTTAGATTTGTTCGAAATTTTTTTTGGTGTCACCATTATTCAAACTTTCTATGTCCGCCACTGTCTGAAATCGTTCCAGAAATCTGATGAACACATATGAAATTGATTTCTGGACACAAATCTGAGGAACGAATCTAATGAACACAAATATGAGGAATGAATTTGATGAACACAAATCTAATGAACACAAATCTGATGAACCAATGATTTCTAAATGAATCTGATGAACACACATCTGAAAATCGTCGAAAAATTCATACATTCGTCGAAAAATTCATATTTTTGTCATGAAAATTCATATATTCACCAGCAAATTTATATATTGACCGGAAAATTCAACTTGACCAGCTAAACTCATAATAATCGGTCGTAATGTTACATGTGAACACAAACAACAAGTTCGATGATATATTACATATAAAAAACATAAAAGTCCAACGTAAACAAAATCAACAATTGGTTACCCTCCTAACCGGATAAAATTAATTTAATTTTTAACTTATGATTTTTATATCTTGACCCTGTCAGGTTATAACCCCGGGTGTGATATTCCTCGATATTTGCTAGATTTCTCCAATTTTTATCCCGTCGTCTTCCTTGTCAGTCTCCCTTCCCCAAACACCAACTCCTTAGAATAGAAATCAAAACTAAAACTAAACCCTACCAAGTAAAACAAAACCCCAAAGTATGCTGAGAGCTTCTTGTAATCTACCATCAATAGCTTCCCCAGCTATCAGCATATGCGCTGTTAGACTCTCTCTCTTTCCAATCTTTAATCTCACACCTTCATCTTCGGCCAGGAGAATCGCCACCGCATTTGCTCCATCATCTGCCCTTGTATCCCAAACCCTTAATTATTCGACATCTTCTCTAACTTTGAAAAGGGTTCTGCGCATGATGGATCATCCAGCTCCCAGAGCATCAGGTATTATTCTGTTTTCTTGTTAACACGGTTCTGTAGAAAACTAGAGGCAGCATATGAACTGGATTTCAGTTTGTCTACTCTCAAATGTCGAAACCTAGAAACGTGATACTCTGTCTATTGCTTAAATTAGAGACGCATATTGGATTTTGTGGCCAAATTGAGTCAAATTGTTTTTCTTTATAGTATATTGTAAAGCTTGGAGGATGTTAATCATGTTTAAAAATCCTACAAATCTTGCTTTGTGCCTTTGTTATAATCAAATTTATAAAAAGGTTTACTTGAAATATATTGTTTAATTCCAGCATCATATAGCACTGGGAGTAATGATGTTGGTAGAGAAGTATTGGTGCAGCACTTGCTTGTTAAAGAGGAGGATCAAAACATTTTGTATGAGCTGCAGAAAAGAGTTATACGAGGTTATGTTATGACTTTTTCTTTCTTTATTATGTCATCATTTAACTTATTATTAGGGTTAAGGTTATGAATTGGGAACAAATTTTTCCATTTGTTTTATCAATGTCACTAAACTTTCTAATTTTGTTCCAATTTAGTCACTCAGTTAAAATCCATGTGGATGCCACTGAGTTTGATAGGTTATGGTGTTCATGTGCATCCACATGGTCCTCATCCAAATTTTATTTATTTTTAAATTATTTGATTATTGATATTTATATTAGAGTAAATTACAAATTCGGTCCCTATGCTTTACACAAAATGGCAAGATCAGTCCAAATGAACTTGTGATTATTGATAAAGAAAAGCACAGGGACCAAATATGTAATTTACTCTTCATGTAGCTAAAAAGAAATCATTTTTGTGAACTAACAGGGGAGGATTTAAGTGACTTGGCAGTTGAATATTCAATTTGTCCATCAAAGGAAGAAGGTGGTATGCTTGGTTGGGTTAGAAAGGGACAAATGGTATAAACTTTAACTTATTTTTTATTTTTATTTTTTTGGTTTTATTGATTTACACACGTGGTATTAATATTATTTCAGGTGCCTGAGTTTGAGGAAGCTGCATTTAATGCTCCATTAAACAAAGTGGTTAAATGTAAAACTCAATTTGGATGGCATTTATTGCAAGTTTTATCAGAGAGGTATTAATTTTTTTTTGTATATCAGAGTTTAGAGATGATTTTGAGGTTTTATATAATATAATATAATACAATTTCAGGGAAGAATCTGTACTTGTAGACATTCAACCTGAAGATTTTCATGTAAAATTGCAAGATCCTGATTTCCTTGAAGATGCTCAATGTATTGATGTTCGAGAACCACATGAAGTGTAAGTTCATGTAAAATGGCAACTTAAGTAGTTGTAATTTATTTTATTATTAAATTGGAATTTGATGAAGAGAATTAAATAAGGTCTGTTTGTTTTGTTGAAAAGGGAGAGAGCTTCTTTATCAGGATTTCAAGTTCTTCCACTTCAGCAGTTTGGGACGTGGGGCCCAGAAATCACCACAAAGTTAGATCCTCAAAAGGATACTTATGTTCTGGTATGTGTATCTTCTATTCTATTCAAAAAACACAAATAATTCACATTTTTAAATATTGTTTTTTATCGATTTATGATTACAACTTACGTTATGTGTTTCTTTAGTGTCATCATGGAATGCGCTCATTGCAAGTTGCCAAATGGTTGCAAACACAGGTAATGTTCTGATCTTATTCACACACACACACACACCCCAAAAAAAATGTTTTTTTTTCTCTTTTGTAATGTCAAATTCATACTTGTGATAGGTAATAGATAAATAATTAGGGTTAAATGCAAGAAATAGCAAAAGTACATTCCAATATTTTATAATCATGTCTTAAACACAACTTATTTCTTTGTTATAGATAAATTGGGAGCTTTTTCAAAATATAATATCCTAATAAGAAAAAAAAAACAAAAGTACAATGTAATGTTGTAATAGAAAGAAATATAAATACACAAAAAATAAGTAGAAGTATGTTGTTATTTCTTGCATTTAACCCTTAGTTCTTAATACCTAACTAAACATGGTACAATTGAATGTTTGTTTGTGAAGGGGTTTAGAAAAATATACAACATTGCGGGTGGAATCCATGCATATGCACTCAAGGTTGATCAATCAATACCCACATATTGAGCACCAAGTTGTTGCTCACTCATTATTTGCACTTTTTTTTTTAATTATTTATTGCTCACTCATTTGTAGCAAAGTGAGTAATCTTGATATTAATCAAATTGAACTACAATGTGACTAATCAAAAACAATTTTGAATTCTATCGCGTATTTTTCTAAAGAAAATAAAAGGAAAGGGAATCACTTGATGCATGTAACTTGTGTTACTTAATGCCATTAATCACTATTAAACTTTTGTTTGGGCATTTCCCATTAAAGCGACAAAAAATGCAACTTAGCTTTATATTGATCGGAGAATAATGTTACAGCTCAAGTGTTACAAAGCATAACACGAACATGCAAAAAAGTTGCATTACATTCTCCAACACCTGACTATATATACTAACTACAAAAAGTAAGTCGGTTAACAATCTACCAATAATAACATGACACGTAAGAGAGCAACCTGTGATTTTGCTGCAACAAACAAGCTCTCTCATGACATGACATGTAAGAGAGCCACTTGTGATTTTGCTTTAAACAAGCTCTCACAAACACATGTCATGGTTACTATGTATGTGACAACTCATTCTGTTTCAAAATCAAAGGAGCAACAATGTACTTCAATATTTGATATTCGCCAAAACATCGCCACTCTTTTTGGCATGTCAAATCAGTTCTTTAATTGTGGAACCAATTCCATCATCACTTTCGACCATCATCTTAACACATCCACAGTCTTCTTTCTCGAATTGTTCTTTGAGTTAAGGATTATCCTTATGAATTAATCCTTCCAACACCACATTTGGAAACTTTGATTTTGTTGTGAATTTTGTCTAATTTGTTTTCAAATATTTGATGGATTCCCCTTATTAATTTTATTTACTAGTATTTCTTTTATAATTTTATTATTTTTCTGATTTAAATTAAAATAAATAAATAAATAAATAGAACCCCATCCCTAATAACCCAAATCCACATATATATATATATATATATATATATATATATATATATATATATATATATATATATATATATATATATATATATATATATATATAACCCTAAACTTCGCCGTTGCCGTTAAATAAATAGAACCCCATCCCTAATAACCCAAATCCACATATATATATATATATATATATATATATATATATATATATATATATATATATATATATATATATATATAACCCTAAACTTCGCCGTTGCCGTTAAGATCCATCAGAAACCATGTCTTACCAAATCTCACCTCCAAAGTAGGAAGCCACCGCCAGATTCCACTTCAAACATAAGAAACCACCGGAGCCACCTATGTCGTCATCGTCGTCCTTCTTCTCCGGCTTGATCGTTGACGGAGCCAACTGATATGGTTTTTCTGTCGCTGCCACACTCTCACCCTCACCGGTTCAAGGTTTGCAAATCCTAGCTCCATGTTCTCGATCATATATGTTCGTCGCCCTTCTCAATTTAGATATGTTCATCGGAGATATTTGTTTGTTGTTAGAGAAATATGTTTGTGGCATCGTTGGATGGTTTTGTGGGGAGTTGGAGCTCTAGAGAAGGTGGCACTAGGGTTACAGAAGGTGATGTGAAGATGATGTTGGTGGCGGCGTTATGATTTTTTAGCAGGTGGTTTCGGTAGCAGAGTTCTGATTTTTCAAGTCGGTTGTTGTAGTGGTGTTGAGAGGAGTAGAGAGATGGAGAAGCAAAGTGTGTTAAACAGGTACCGGGTGTAGTAGTAAAGTGAGGGTGGGTGTGATTTTTTTTTTTTTTTTTCTTATAAATACATAAATGAAAAAGAAAAAGAAAAAAAAGGACAAAGTTAAGGTATACATTTTAAGAATTTTTAAAATTTTTGGACCAAAACCGCAATAAATTCTCATTTTGACCAGTAGTGCTAGTCCAAAACTTTTTGGACCAAAGTCGCAATTTTGAGCTAAACACAAAGACCATTTTTGCAAATTTGTTTTATTATTTTGTATGTGGTTTTAGTCCCTCCGAAAATTAAAATTATTGTAATACCCTTGTCTATTTATTTTTTATTTTTCTTTCAGTTTTTTTTTAATTTAATATTTATTTATGTATTTTAATAATTAAAATATAATAGATGGCCCCCCTCTCTCTCTCTTTGTTGAAAATTAAAAAAAATTAAAAAAACACTGTTGAGATATGTCTCTGGCTTAACTCGGTCTCCTTGAGGGATGGAAATGAAGGGCCTGAGAATCACAACAAAGAAAATAAGATCGTCAGTCGTCGTCCGGGAGGCAGTCTCGGAACGAGGCTCCGACGATCAAGTCAGTTGGTCCCTTCGAAAGAAGATGAAGAAATGTTAAGTAAGAGTTTGGGGGGGGGGGGGGTGCTTTTTCGATCCCTTCTCTTGGAGGAGAATGAACCTTTTTATACATGTAGTCAGGGGGATAGGTCCCCGACGGTATCTTCTACCTTTTCAGGTTTAGCAGGGATAGATGGCCTTTGATTGGTAAATCGTGCTCCGTGAGTGGTTGTTTGTTATTGGTGCAGGTTTGCTAGGAGAGACACCCTGAGCGCTTGATGTGCACAAAAGTACCCTCTAATTTTAATATTTATAACATAACAAACTTAGACTAACTATGCACCTATAAGCAGTGTACCTAGTCAGATTATAGTATAGCTTAGGCAAGTCGGGTATCGATCACAGGGAACGGTGTTACTAATTAATCTACTTGCTATCAAATTAACCTAATTATTAACAAGTTTAAAAAGGGTTTTATCTGATTTTACAAGATCGGACGAACGTAACTCAAATTCAATCAATAAGTAAAAACACTCTTATCTAGTTCGAATCCACTTCATCCTTATGGCTAGCTAATAATTATGGATTATCAAGTTGGTTATTATTATATTAGTAATTTAAGTCTAACTTTACCAATAGTTAATTAATTCATGTAAAACTATGTATGGTCACACACTATTAAACATAGAACCAATTATGATTATGAATATGCTATGTAAGATTTATTATGCAAACGTAATTATAGTCATAATCTACGTTCTCTAACACAACTAAATTTATTTATTTTAATTACTAACTAAGATTGGTCGGTCCTAGCTCTAACAAATTAATGTTCACTAAATCACTAGGTAAACAAGTTCATGCAGTTAATGGTCACTAAACTACAAAGAACATGAAATTAAGCAACTAAAGAAACAAACATAAGCATGCTAGGTAACGATAAATCAAACACAAGCAATTCACCAACTAAATAAATCCATGTAAAATTAAGCTATTCATAAGTTAGAAGTTTCATCTAGCTAGACAAGAGTAGCTAGACTCAACTGCTCATAATAGCAACTAACAAACAAACACAAACTAAATAGGCAAGCATGTTCATAAGTATCAAATAAGTAAACCAACTTATGAACCTCTACTCCTTTGGTGTTGAAAACCTTTTTCCAGAACTTCTCCTCTACTAAAAATCGTCTTATGGAAACCCTCCAATCAGCCAAAAGTCCTCCAAGTCGTAATGGCCAAGAGTATTTATAATATCTGAATTTTCACATGCCACGTCGTGACTAGAGATTCACGATGTGATCCGTAAGTAATCCGTATTCGCCAAGGACTCTTTCTTCGCGTGCTTATCTTCTGGAAAGATCGAGCCCACGTCGTGGTCTTCTAGTTCACGTCGTGACTCCGGTTGAATCCATGAATTTCTTCATCTTTTGTGTTTCAAGACTCCAATGTTCCATATATTGTAACTTCTGGTCCCTCTCTTCGAAAATGCTTTATTTTGGCTGCAAATAACATTTTGTCCTTATCAGTACCATAATTCTATGCAAATAACCAAAATATTAATAAAAATGTAAATAAATATTGCCTAAAAATATGTATAAATATGGAAATGTCAAAATACCCCACACTTGGGCTTTGCTTGCCCTCAAGCAAATCTACTTATTTAACTTAAACCTTCATCACTAATATCACATAGAATAATCCAATTCCAATTCAGCCATTATGTTAAGACCTCAACACATGAATTTGTGTCTAAATTTTTCCTAAAGGACCTCCCCATACTCTAAATACTCACAATCTTCATAAACACTCGCCCACTTCTTTCGAACAATGCTCATTTTATGCAACCCTCCGAATCCATCCCCAGAAATCCTACTTAACCTCAAAATATTTTGGTAAAGCTACCCAAGCATACTTAAACTAGAGAATTACAACTTTAAGATACCATCACTTGGAGCTCTTGAATTCTTCACCTTGCTTGATATTTGATCTTTAACTTCTTTGAACTCACTTCTTTCATGATTTTTGGCATCTTCAACTTTTGATTCTTAAGAATTTTGATCTTTTGATCTTCAAATTTGATAGCTCCAAAATTCTTCAACTTTTTCACTTTTCGGTAATTTCTCTTTTTTTTTACATGTATAACTCACTTTTTTCACTCAAAACCCTACATGCTTAAGTAGGGGCTCTTAACTTCAACCTTTATTGGTTAAGACATAGCTTTCCTGGATAGATTTCTAGTTTAGGCTGCTAAACATATTGCATCCCTCAAACTAAGCGAGGTTATGTTTTTGTTCCATGATTTCACTAAAATAAGGGAGGCCACAAATGCACTATAACGTATATTGGCTCAACTAAACATTTGAACTCTTATCGGATCATCCCATATATTTCACTAGCAACTACAGTTCAAATTATTACTACTAGATCCAATTAGTAAAACTTTTAAAATTTACCAAATTATCTAGCAATTTACTTTTTCTACCCCTATCCCACACTTATTTCATACAATGCCCTCATTGTATGCATAAAATAAATCAAAATTAAGAGAAGGGAGAAAAAGGAACAGACTCCCCTGGGATAGCAGTGTGAACGAAACTCCAAAAGTGCGGATAAAATGTGCATTTCGAATATGAACCTCTTCAAAATATGAACTTGGACTTGAACTTGATAGAGAAGTAAATGAGCCATTAATCAACAAATCGAAACTTCCAATCTTCAATAAGAGTGATGCAAATGTGTATAAGAATGTGGGAAAGCATACGCCACAGTATATGGTGGAGGAAACGAGCCATAATAGTCTTTAGAATGATCCCAAGAAGATACGTGGAAATCCATAAGGTAAAACACCCAATGGTCTTCAAAATGGAGAAAAATTTAGAAACCACAACGTGATGTAGAATGCCACGTCATGGTGTCGTAAAAGAACGCATGCAAAATTTTCCAATTAAACCAATCCACGATGTGGAAAAGGGTGCTACGTCGTGAAAACTGGGCCTTCAGAGTGAAAACTGGGCCTTCAGAAAATATTAATATCCTACTTCTTCTTGAACCTTGTACTTTGAGCAATGTCTTAATGGGTTAAGACTTTTCTAATTTAGCCTGTAAAGACACTTCCTGACTCTATCCTCTCTCTCTTTAACGCACCCCACACTTATGTCGAATTGTGGGTCGCGACTCTTGATTTCTTAGACTCTAACGATACTTGTCTAAACGAACACAACTCATGACTCAACTTTACTCCTTCCCAAAACTCCTTAGCAAGCTGTAATCAAACAACCAAAAGAAAACAAAAGTAACATAATAACAAACCAAGTCTTACAAACCATAATAAGTTCAAAAACATACAAAACAAAACCAAATAAAACCAAATAAGAACTAAGAATAAGAAAGTCAATCATCATTGCCATGTCCTTGTACTCCACTAGGTCCTTCTCCATCTCCCCTTGGCATCCAAAGCTCCTCCCAAGTAGGTATGTACGAGCACTGCGGCGGCACGATAGTTGGTCGAACTACACCCATGTGAGAAAACATGGCCTCCAACATTTGCGTGTTGTAATTCATCCCACCACGGAGATTATCCAAATAGGACCCAAGCCGACTTTGAAATGGGTTAGTGGGCATTCCTTCCTCTTGTTGTTGAGCAGCACGACCTCTCTCAACTTCTCCCCGGGCTCTAACATTTCTTCGTCTTCTCACAGGAGGTTGCTCGGGTTGTTCCATCTCTTGCTCTCCGTCTTCCGGGGGTATAACATAGCCTTCCCCGACATTGACCACCACTCGCATAACACCCAAAAACTGAATAGTTAAATCATTTTCCAGAAAACGGGTAAGATTCCGCACAAACTCGTGAGACAAAATCCCATATGACCGGGCAAGACGGGTGACCAAATGTCCACCCGTAATCGGACTTCCTTGTCGTGAACTGGTCGCTTTCTTTCCCATAGAAAAGGTGATAAGGCGGTTAAGAAAACTATGCACCGGGTTCCGAATTTGTGCTTCACTTGAATCACGGGAATTGTACTCGTGATTGGCGATAGTCCGCCAAAATTGAGCCTCAAAAGTACCGGGTGTAAAATCCCGAACGCAACCAAGTAAAAATGGAACAAAGAACGGAGATTGAGTCTCCACTTCCGTACAGATCCCCATGCGCCAAGCAAATTCTCGGAGACTACATTCCCGATACACCTCGCCCAACCAGAAAACTAGTGCCCGGTTATAATCAAAGTCAATGGTGCGTTCTTCAAAGCTCACAGTAGAAAAAAACTCCACTGATAATTCCCGGTACACGGGTTCTTGTATCGCGAACAAGTTCCTCCACCCATGGCAAATAAAGGAAAAATGGTCCCCTCGTACACTTTCGTCCAATAGCGTTCCAATTCAATCACCATTCCAACACCACCAAGCCATCCCCAGTCAACAATTGGAGCTATAGCAAACTCCCTATTGTATAACCAACCCAATCAGTTCTGATATGTCGTCAACAATGCCCATGAAATGTTTTGTGGAAAGCGATATAACCGATGAATACTCGCCACATCAATCGGATCATTGTCATGTTGAACAGCCCTTCTAGGTGCCATACCTGAAAATAAAATTAAACCAAGCAAACAAAACACCCAAAGCATAAAAAAAACGAAGTAGAATTCTGTTTACCCAGGAACCACGTTGTGGTTTTGCACGCCACGTCGTGGTCACAGATCGAACACCGTATACACAAGTCTATCCAAAAATAATACTTGGGGTTTGTTCCTATTGCTATTCTAAAGGCATGCAACCTAAAGACAGTAACCAATTTCACTCAATTTTGGAAATTTTATCATTCACATAAACCCTAGCCATGAAAATGTATAAATTTCAAGTAATGTCAACAATTAATGGATGAAATACATACCAGATTGAGTTAGAAGACAAGAAAATGCGAGAGATTTGGAAGAAAAACTAAAGAAATCGGTTGTGGGGACTATTGCTTCCGTTCGTGTGTCAGTAAACAAGTAAACAAATAGGGAACAACTTGTGATCAAAGGGTTTATGAACTGCCCCCCCCCCCCCCCCCCCCCCCCCCGATGACTTTTTAAAGGCCATGTCGTGGCAGGCAATACCACGTCGTGGAATTTTTTTAGGCCAAAATCAACACGGGTCCATCTTAATGGTCATCAGTACTGGACTTACCCCGTAATTTATCTATAGCCACGACGTGGTGAGGTTTACCTCAACATGAACCAAGTCTGGACCCTATAATTTTTAGATAATGAATTTTTTTTTTGTTTTTTTTACCACTTATTTCTAAAATATCCCACAGCTATTTTTTTTTACCACTTAACAGTATTTAGATGATGACTTGATGACTTTCCTAATCAAAAAGTCAAAAACTAGAAAGAAAAGAAAAGAAAATGCAAACCAAACCCGGGTTGCCTCCCGAGAAGCGATTCTTTTTGATGGAGTCATGAGCCGGACTCCGTGCCTCCTACGTCGAATTGTCAGAAGAGCCCACCACTTGGATCTTTTGTTCCTTGAAACGCCTCTTGTAAGCTTGCACTCGACGAATATATGCCTTTTTAGAATTCTCCTTTTTAGCCTTGACTTCGTTTTCATCGAGCTTGCGTTTGATCCCTTGAGTCTTTAATCTTTCATCATTTTTAAGCTCCGTAGTATCCTTTTCCTTCTTCACTGCTGGACTAGATACCCTTGATGTAACCTCCTCTTCATCACTTGACATCTCATCACTTTCCTCACTTACAAAAGATGTTGGTTTTGTGTAAGCAATGACTTCAATGAGAAACGGAACGGATGCTCTTGGTTTAGTGCGTTTGACTTGATTAAGTGTCTTGATTTCTTCCTCCATGAGTTTTTCCAATTCTTCAAGTTCATTGTCTTCATCAACATTGAACACTTCACCTTTAACATCGTATCCTTGAAACCCATCTTGCATTCTAAAATCTTCCTTATCATCACCAACCCTTAATGTAAGCTTGGATTCACGAACATCCACTAAAGCTCCAACAGTATTTAGTAAGGGCCGACCAAGAATGATTGGGACATTAGTATCCTCCTTCATATCCATGATAACAAAATCAACTGGGAAAACAAACTTCCCAATTTTAACAAGGATGTCCTCTACAATCCCTCTTGGATGAGTCACTAAACGATTGGCCATGTGAATTGTCATTGTTGTAGCCTTCATTTTCTGAATATTAAGCTTCTCATAGAATGTGTAAGGCATTAAATTTATGCTAGCCCCAGAATCGGCTAAAGCATAAGTCTTCAAGTTGTTACCAAATTCACATGGCAGAGTGAGGCGTCCAGGATCTCCCATCTTCTTTGGTATCTCTCCCAACATAGCCCTCGAGCTTTGCTCACTTAGAATTACCTTAGAATTCTTTTTCAATTCATGTCGAGTGTCTATTAAATCTTGGAGGAACTTAGCGTATTCTGGAACTTTTGCAAGTGAATCAATAAAAGGAGTATTAATAGAAATACCCTTTATTTTATGAATAAACTCCAGATGCTCCCTTTCCAGTGGACTAAGATTAACTTGAGACGGGAATGGAAAAGGTGGTCAATAAGCAGAGACGGTTTCTGAAAATTTCTGTTCAGAAAAGGGCCACGACGTGGACAGATAAGTCCCACGATGTGGTTTCTGTATTTCAGCAATATTTTCGTTCTCGAGTTTTGGCTTCTTCGGCTCTGGATCGAACTGTTGTGGCTCCTCTTCTAGTGCCTCTAAAATTTCAGAGATTACCTCTTCTTCAGTATCAATAGCCATAACATGAGGTTGAGTCTTCTTCTCGGGAAATTGTGAGGATAAATTGTTGTTCACCAAAGTAGTGAGCTGATTAACTTGGACTTCTAAATTATGAATTGACGTTTGATGATTTCTTAACGAAGCTTGCTGGTCAATCATCATTTTGGGCTATTCCTTCATCATATTCATGTGTTCCTTTAGCACTGCATCGGTATCATTGTGCCTTTTCTCGGATGCTTCCATAAATCGGGTCAAAATATTTTCCAAGTCTACTTTCTTCTCGGGTGGTGGCTGCTCTTTTTGGTAGAAGCCTCAGCCTGTCTGCTTAAATTTCTCCTCTTTTTGCTTCTTGTACTCTTCATATGGCAGCGACTCTTTCTTTGGTTTTCTCCAATCTTCATCATACTTGTCCCCACTCGAGTAGCAAACTTGAGCCTTCTTATTCCCGTACTCATCCAAATGGCAATCTTTGGTCAAATGTGGGCCACTACATCTCTCGCAACCAACTCGAATTGCATGAATTGATTGGTCCATTTGGACCAATCTCCTATCCATAGTGTTAAGCATTGCCATCACATCAACTATCTCTTCAGTTTGTGCACCTCCACTGACTTTTATTTCGTCACGCCCTGGGTTGTGATACTTACGAGAGTGCTTTGAAAATTCTTCAATCAGATCCCTGGCCTGATTTGGGTTCTTCTTCGTTAGTGGTCCTTGCGAATCAAGGAGTTGTCTAGTCATGTCATTCACCCCATCATAGAATATCGATATCTCTTGCTGAATATTGAGGTCATGTTGAGGACAATTCCTTAACAACCCCTTGAAGCGTTCCCATGCCTCGTATAATGACTCCCCCGGATTTTGCTCAAAGTTGGCAATCACCTTCTTGAGTTTAGAGATTTTGGAGGGTGGGCAAAACTGATCTAGAAATTTCTCACGCAATTGGGCCTATGTGGTGATTGTACCAAATGGAAATGCCTTCAACCAGTCTTTTGCAGCTCTTTGAAAGTGACTGGTAACATCCTTAGCAAAGTTGTCTCCCTTGGGATATTAGGAGTATTAAAATAATCCGCAATATCATTGACCTCGTCTAAATGCTTGAAAGCATCCTCATGATCCTTCCCATAGAATGGGATATCCTTGAGTGCAGTAAGGATATGTCCCTTTAACTCGAATGTGGCATTGGCAGGAATTGTAGGATGTACTAAACCCAGCCCCACATCATCTCGAATGCGCTTCTTGTAATCCCCCATGGCCATCTCATCAATGTTCGCCATTTCGTTCTCCGACTCGTTCTCGGGTTCACTAGTATAAAGTCCAAATTATGTTTCTGATTCGTACTCGGACTCGTGTGGATTAGGAATTTGATCGAAGTCTTCAAACTTGCTCTTTGAGGATGAACTCGATTCTTCTGTTTTCTTTCCTAACTTCCTTGAAAAGGCTGATTTCAGTTCTTGTAAAGACGACTTCTTATTATTCTTTTTGTGCAGCGTAGACTCCGGATCTTCAAGCGGTGGCACCAAAGGTGTGTTGGATCCTCTGGTCATGAACTCTTGTAAAATAAATAAAAAACAAAACGTAAAACTGAACTAAATCAGAAAAGTAAACCAAAAACTAAAGAAAACTGGAATTCACAGAATCCACGTCGTGGAAGGGTGATCCACGTCGTGGGTTCTGTAAAAAAAATTCTATACTAAAAAATAACTTTTTGCAGGTTTTACCCCACAAAAAGGATCGATTAATCAAGAGCAAATAAATAAACAATAACTAAGCATTTCCCCGACAACGGCGCCAAAAACTTGATGTACACAAAAGTACCCACTAATTTTAATATTTATAACCTAACAAACTTAGACTAATTATGCACCTATAAGCAGTGTACCTAGTCAGATTATAGTATAGATTAGGCAAGTCGGGTATCGATCACAGGGAACAGTGTTACTAATTAATCTACTTGCTATCAAATTAACCTAATTATTAACAAGTTTAAAAAGGGTTTTATCTGATTTTACAAGATCGGACGAACGTAACTCAAATTCAATCAATAAGTAAAAACACTCTTATCTAGTTCGAATCCATTTCGTCCTTATGGCTAGCTAATAATTATGGATTATCAAGTTGGTTATTATTATATTAGTAATTTTTAAGTCTAACTTTACCAATAATTAATTAATTCATGTAAAACTATGTATGGTCACACACAATTAAACACAAAACCAATTATGATTATGAATATGCTATGTAAGATTTATTATGCAAACGCAATTATAGTCATAATCTACGCTCTCTAGCACAACTAAATTTATTTATTTTAATTACTAACTAAGATTGGTCGGTCCTAGCTCTAACAATTTAATGTTCACTAAATCACTAGGTAAACAAGTTCATGCAGTTAATGGTCACTAAACTACAAAGAACATGAAATTAAGCAACTAAAGAAACAAACATAAGCATGCTAGGTAACGATAAATCAAACACAAGCAATTCACCAACTAAATAAATCCATGTAAAATTAAGCTATTCATAAGTTAGAAGTTTCATCTAGCTAGACAAGAGTAGCTAGATTCAACTGCTCATAATAGCAACTAACAAACAAACACAAACTAAATAGGCAAGCATGTTCATAAGTATCAAATAAGTAAACTAACTTATGAACCTCTACTCCCTTGGTATTGAAAACCTTTTTCCAGAACTTCTCCTCTACTAAAAATCGTCTTATGGAAATCCTCCAATCAGCCAAAAGTCCTCCAAGTCGTAATGGCCAAGAGTATTTATAATATCTGAATTTTCACATGCCACGTCGTGACTAGAGATTCACGATGTGATCCGTAAGTAATCCGTATTCGCCAAGGACTCTTTCTTCGCGTGTTTATCTTCTGGAAGGATCGAGCCCACGTCGTGGTCTTCTAGTTCACGCCGTGACTCCGGTTGAATCCATGAATTTCTTCATCTTTTGTGTTTCAAGACTCCAATGTTCCATATATTGTCACTTCTGGTCCCTCTCTTCGAAAATGCTTTATTTTGGCTGCAAATAACATTTTGTCCTTATCAGTACCATAATTCTATGCAAATAACCAAAATATTAATAAAAATGTAAATAAATATTGCCTAAAAATATGTATAAATATGGCAATATCAGCGCTACACCTGTCGCTCTGGGAGGCAATTTGTACTATTTTGTATTGACGCTGACCTTGGCGCTTGGGCGCCAAGGAATGACTACGGGATCGCGAGGGCGAGGCGAGGACGCAACGTTAGATATACGTCGTCATTTGCCCAAACTGTCTATCAGACTGACGGTTCCGTTATGTTTGACGTATTCTTGGTGGGATACGTTATCAAGTCCCCTAGGCTAGTAGACGTCATCGTTTTCTTAGGGTAGTTAAGTTGTTCTAGCTTACATCTAGACACGCGTTTGATGGGGATGACTCTTTGACAACTTCTGACGTGACGGAGGCGTCTGCACATACGGTTTCAACATCATAACCGCTTGAATTTCACACCTGCATTTAAATCTTCCCCCATTTGTGTTGGTCCCCCTTTTATTTTTTGCTTCTTCTCACTTCTGCTACTTCTCTTCCTCTTTCTCTCTATTTTCAACGAACAATGGCTGGCCTAAATACCGAGATCGTTCCTTCTCCGAGCGAGTTCGCTGGTCTTCAAGAACCGTTTGGTTTCCTCCCCGAACATGGGGGCTATAATTCCTCGTCTGCTGGAGGGGAAAGTTGGAGTCCCTATTCCGATCTTCGAGACTGGTCTGAGGCTGCCAACGATGGACTTTTTCGACGAGGTAATTTGTCAGTATGGCTTCCGTGTGGATGACTTGACTCCAAACGTTGTCAACAAGATTGTTGGTTTTGAACTCGTCTATCGGACCCTTGGAGTTCTGCCATAGTTTTGGGCATTCAAACCTTTCTTCAATTCTTCTACTCAGTCCGGTGCTCGAACTTTTTCCCATGTTAATTTGATATCATGTTAATTTTGTGAGACCGTGAGACGCAATCTAAAAATAATTTTAAAATGCAAAATAAAAGGGAAAATCCGAACATTCTTTTTTTTAATTATTATTTTCGTCATTTTATTTACCTAAAAAAATAAAAAATAAATATAATAATAATAATAAATAACAATTACCTTTTTTTTAAAATACGTGAAATATTCTAATAGAATATTACATTGTAAATATTCTAATGTGGTTTTTAAAATGTTAGAATATTATAATATTCTATTAGATTTGTCAGATATTTAAATGTTCTAATATTCTACTAGAATATTTCACAGATATTTCAAAAAAATGGTAATTTTAAAAAAAAATTTATTATTTTTTTTTGAAAATATAAATGAAGAAAATAATATTTTAAAAAAAAAAGTTTCGAATATTTTCAATTATTTTGTATTTTAAAAATGTTTTTTATCTGTAAAATGAGTAGCTATGATTGCGTCTCATCGTCTCAAAAAATATAGTGGTCTCTCATGAACCTAACCATATATATATATATATATATATATATATATATATATATATATATATATATATATATATATATATATATATATATATATATATATATATATATAAGAGTATGATCAAATGAGAACACCTAAAAGGTTGAGAACGCGAGAACAGATCTGGACCATCTAATTTTTAAGATGTGTAGCTATAATTAATTGTTATTTTTCTAATTATTAATACATTTAAAATTTAAATTTCAAATTAAAGAAAATTATAAAGGGTATTCAGGTAAATAAACATTACCATAATTTTGTAAACTCCTATAACTACTCCCTGCCTCACTATTCCGTTGACCTAATTTCATACAGCATACAATCGACACCTTCATCACACAGCCGATTCCAACTACTTCCGTTTTCCTTTTCCCTTGCTCGAAAGATGAACCATCCACATCGAACGATGATGCTTCCTGATTTCACCCCAAATGTCGATTTTTTGTTGTTTGCTCTTTCCCCCATTTATGCGTTGTTGATGACGACGATTAAGCCACAAGGGTCGCCGGAGAATCGACGCCCTTCCTTCCCTTTTTCCCTCTGTCTCTTCAACCTCTTCGAACCCTGGAGACGGTCGCAATTGGACACAACATCCTAAATATCGGATAGCACACCTTCGATGTGAGCCTTTCTTCCCTTCTTGTCTCCCTATTGCTATCGTCGTTGGTGAGCCTTCACACTCTCTGACCCTTTGACTTCCACCATCGTCAATTCCATCAAAGGCCAAGAGACCGCCTCAATTTCTCGTAAGCCCCAGGACTTGCAATCCCGATTCAAGGCTTGAAGAAAGACTGCAAAAATCACGATTGGTAATTGCAATCATGAAGGGGGGTGCGTGATTGGCGATGCAAGAAGAAGGGGAATTTTTAACAGGATTTCGTATGAAATTGAAGATATAAATCAAAAATTGGTAAGTTTTGATTCTTCCTTATATTGTGTTCATAGGTCAAATTCTAGCAATCTGATGTCCTTCACTACAGTGGTGAATAAATTCAATCAACATAGTCAGTTGTGTTCGTTATAATCACTTATGATTATAAACATGGTTGCATAAAATTTAGTGTAATTATCACAGCTTAAAACAATTAGGAACTCCATGGGAATTAGCTTGAATTTTGTGTTCATTCTCCAATTGGGATCTTGTATGAAGATGAAACTTGGAAGACCTTTTTGAAATCAATCCATCATGTTTGGCTGCTTGTTTACAAATTTAATTGCATTTGGTGTCATGAGTAGTTCTTCTTGCTAATCTGATAATTGTTGGACCAGAAGTACTTTTCTTTTACACTCAGTAAGTTGTTACAAGTCACAAACCCTTTATGCTTCATAGTTAATACTTAATACAGAATCCATTGGTTATATTAACATCTTCCTTTTTGTGATGTTTCTGACAAACAGGTGGACATTTACTTTGGTGACTTTATGTTTTGGGGTATGAAGTTTTTAATAATCATAACTAGAAGAGGGTAAGCCCTTTCGGTCGAGTTTTCTTGTTACTGCCACTTTGTTGATACTTTTTGATACACTAATTATCTACCTTCCCATATGCTTTAATCATTCAATCACATTCTATTTTTCTCAATTTTGATGACGAACATGTCATCGTCAATTGTGTTCGTTATAATCACTTATGATTATAAACATGGTTGTACATATAATTAAAAGACGCTGTAATAATCATTTATGATTATAACAACGTATGTTTTTCTACTAATCATTCATTTTAATATTATGTTGGTCTTTTTATTGTCTTTACATGTTATTATCATTTTTGTATATATTAATCAAAGAAGACGGAATGCTAGAATTTTTTAGATATTGTGTCTGCTCCTGCTCGTTACACAAGCTCGCAAGCCATTTGATTCAAGAGAAGGAAGGGGTTGTGACCAATTCAAGAAAATGGCTGATATAGGGATGAATTTTGCAAAAAAAAAAATAATAATAATTCATTTGAAGCGGTTTAATCATTGTTTAATATAATTATGTATAAATGTATGAAACTAGTCTTGGCATATTCTTTTATGAATATAAATATATAATTGTATAAACTCAATCTTTGAAAATTTTATTTTATGAATATAATTTTTAATCTGTTGATTTTTTTAATTTGTTAGCATATTCATGTATGATTAGTAGTTTATTTTTATTCATTTATAAATGTTATCTCTAAATTATGATTTATTATTTAGGATTACAAATATATATTTTTATAATTACAAATGTTTTATTTATATATGATTGAAAATATTTTGATGAAAATTAGAAAAAAAAAGGAATTTTTATTTGACAAAAAAAAATAATATAAATTATCTTTATCATCCATTAATAAAAGAAATAAAAAAATCAGTTCATATTTTATTTTAGGTAGATAATCATTATCGCTAAATTTTAGGAAATTAAGATTTGAATTAATTTGATTTAATTTAAAATAAATACACAATGACTAATATACCCTTATAATATGATTGGTCCAGAAGTGTTCTCGCGTTCTCAACATTTTTGGTGTTCTCATATATATATATATATATATATATATATATATATATATATATATATATATATATATATATATATATATAGAGAGAGAGAGAGAGAGAGTTAGGTTCAAATGTTTTCACTATCTATTGTGTGTATGTATGACTGATTCTGGACCAATCATTTTAGTTATTTTAAGAAAGTAATTAATGCATATTAAATGCTGAATATGTAATTAATACCTATTATATCTTCAACATGTAATATGCATTAATTACTTTCTTAAAATAACTAAAATGATTGGTCCAGAATCAGTCATACATGCACACAATAGATAGTGAAAACAAAATAACCTAACCCTATATATATATATATATATATATATATATATATATATATATATATATATATATATATACATATAGGAAAAGTGAATATGTGGCTGTTATGTACCTAAGCTTAGGTATGAAACCTTTTAAATAACGTAGTTTTAAACAGATCAAATACAACTTCATTTTCTCTTAATTTTGTTTTAATAAAACAATACTTTTTAACGAATATAACTCAAACGTTTTGTCATTCAATTGAAAAACTAAATCAAATGATTTGTGAAAATATTGATTGATTTATGACATCTTCTTCTTTTATCTTTTATGCTATTAGTTTTCATTTAAAATTTAGTAGGGCTGATTAAATGGTCATAACTTTTAATGTTTTAAGTTCTTAGACACAATGAAGAAAAAAACATAAATTCGATCGGTTTATTAAGTTACATGATTAAGAAAGAATAGTAAACGAGATATCATGATTAGTTTGGATATATTTGGATCAAAACTACATAGTTTGGAAGGTTTTATATATAAGTTTAAGTACATAACAGTCACATACTCCCTAAGCTATACATACATATATATATATATATATATATATATATATATATATATATATATATATATATATGCTTAGGTTATTCTATTCAAAGTAATTATTGTGTTATTGTATGCATAAATGTGGGTCAATCATTTTACTTATTTTAACAAAATGATTAATACATATTATTAAATTAAAGATAATTAGAAAATATCATCTAATTTCATTCTAAGGGTATTTTAGACAATTGAGATAAATTTAAAAAAGGAAAATTCCATATTTGTTGGGGATGCCCCGAGAAAGACAAGTCGAGTTTCGAATTGACCTTGTACCAGGAGCTACCCCCCATCGCCAAATCGCCCTACAGATTGGCTCCTGCGGAGATGCAAGAGTTGTCCAGCCAACTCAGTGAGCTTTTGGATAAAGGATTCATCTGACCCAGTTTCTCGCCTTGGGGAGCTCCAGTTCTCTTTGTCAAAAAGAAAGACGGTACCTTCCGGATGTGTATCAACTACAAAGAACTTAACAAGCTCACTGTCAAAAACCGATATCCACTTCCACAAATTGACGACCTATTTGACTAGCTCCAAGGAGCTAGTCACTTCTCAAAGATAGTTCTACGATCTGGATACCACCAACTCAAGGTCCGGGAAGAGGATATTCCGAAAACCGCCTTCCGAACTCGTTACGGACATTACGACTTTGTTGTAATGCCCTTCGGTCTAACGAATGCTCCTTCCGCATTCATGGATCTAATGAATCGAATCTGTCGATCTTTTCTTGATAATTTCGTCATCGTTTTCATCGATGATATCCTCGTATATTCCCTAAACGAAGAAGAACACGGCCAACATCTTCGACAAATCCTGGAAACCCTGCGAACCGAAAAGTTATACGCAAAACTCTCCAAGTGCGAGTTTTGGCTCCGAAGTGTGAACTTTTTAGGCCATGTTGTTAGTCAGGAAGGAATTCATGTGGATCCTTCTAAAATCCAAGCCATCAAAGGATGGGCAATTCCAACAACACCCACAAAAATTCGCCAATTTCTGGGTCTCGCAGGCTATTACAGGAGATTCATCCAGAACTTCTCTAAGACGGCCAAACCGCTTACCATGCTTACACAAAAGGGCGTACCCTTCGTATGGACGGACAAGCAGGAAGCCGCATTTCGATCTCTGAAGCAAGCACTCTGCAGTGCGCCGGTGCTATCGCTACCCGAAGGAACGGAAGACTTTATAGTCTATTGTGATGCGTCAAATCATGGTTTAGGCTGTGTACTCATGCAGCGTGGAAAGGTGATAGCTTATGCGTCCTGGCAACTAAAGACTCACGAAGTGAATTACACGACCCACGATCTGGAGCTGGGAGCAGTGGTCTTCGCCTTGAAGATTTGGAGACACTACCTTTACGGTACCGAGTTCACTATCTTCACTAACCACAAGAGTCTCCAGCACATCTTGAATCAAAAAGAGCTAAACATGAGGCAACGAAGATGGGTCGAACTGCTAAACGACTACGAATGCGAAATCAAGTACCACCCAGGCAAGGCTAACGTGGTAGCCGATGCCTTGAGTCGAAAAGAATACTCAAATTGTCGTGTGAAAACTCTCTCAATAACCATCCAATCTCACCTGACCTCGCAAATCAGGACAGGCCAGTCAGATGCCATGAAGGCGGAAAACAAAACAAGTGAAGCGCTGCGTGGAATGGAGAAGAACTTGGAGGTGAAGGAAGATGGAACATATTACTTCATGAACCGCATATGGGTCCCTAAACTTGGGGGATTCAGAGAGGTAGTCATGAACGAAGCCCACAAAACGCGATACTCCATCCATCCGGGTTCAGACAAAATGTACTTGGATGTTAAGCAACATTATTGGTGGCCTAATATGAAGGCAGAGATTGCCACTTACGTTAGCAAATGCCTTAATTGTGCTAAAGTAAAGGTGGAATATCAGAAGCCCTCCGGATTACTACAGCAACCAGTAATTCCAGAGTGCAAATGGGAAAGGATTACCATGGATTTTGTGACCAAACTACCCAAGTCGACGGATGGTTTGGACACGATCTGGGTAATAGTTGATAGACTAACGAAATCTGCCCATTTCCTACCAATAAAAGAATCATACAAGATGGAGCGCCTGACAAGAATCTACATCAAAGAAATCGTGAGACTCCACGGAGTACCGGTATCTATCATCTCAGATAGAGATAGTAGATTTACTTCACGCTTTTGGCAATCGCTTCAGAAAGCTATGGGAACACAACTTGACATAAGCACTGCCCACCACCCACAAACGGATAGTCAAAGTGAGTGAACCATTCAAAAACTAGAAGACATGCTCCGAGCATGTGTGATAGACTTTGGAAAATCATGGGATACCCACTTGCCTTTGATCGAGTTCTCATATAACAACAGTTATCACTCGAGTATCAAAGTTACTCCTTACGAAGCATTATACGGGCGTAAATGTAGATCACCATTGTGCTGGGCTGAGGTAGGAGACACCCAGATAGCGAGAGGGCAAACGCCGAACAACACTTTAACGGGACCGGAAATCATACGCGAGACGACCGAGAAGATAATTCAGATCAGAGCACGGCTGCAATCGTCACGAGACAGACAAAAGAGCTACGCCGGTAAATGACGAAAGCCCTTGGAATTCAGAGTCAGAGATAGGGTGTTACTAAAAGTCTCTCCTTGGAAATGAGTGATTCGTTTTGGGAAGCGGGGCAAACTGAACCCTCGATACATTGGACCCTTCGAGATTCTTGCCCGAATCGGTCCAGTGGCTTATAGACTGTAGCTACCCGCTAAGCTCAGTAGTGTACACCCTGTGTTCCACATTTCCAACTTGAAAAAGTGCTTATCCGACGAAACTCTCGTCATTCCTTTAGAGGAGATCGAAATCAATGAGAACCTTCTGTTCATCGAGGAGCCAGTTGAAATCATGGACCGAGAGGTGAATCGTACCAAGCAGAGCCACATTCCAATTGTAAAAGTTTGATGGAACGCGAGACGCAGACCAGAATTCACATGGGAACGCGAAGATCAAATGAAGCAGAAGTACCCTCATCTATTCTCTCATTCTCAAATATAGCTTTCAAAAGAATTTCGGGACAAAATTCCCTCTAACGGGGGGATGATGTCACAACTAGGAATTTTGGTGCCTTGTAACTACAACACCTATAACAACTATGAATCAATAACATGAAAGCATGCATGATGCTTATGCTATAACAACAAAACTTCATCAAATACTTCATTCTAGCACTACAAATGGTCAACAAAGAATTGGAAACCTTTGAAATCCCGGTTTAAGTCCATTTTGGACTAGGATTTCCTTATTGGGCCTAATGGACTAATAAGCTTCCAATTTATCCATCTTGAACCTAGAACTCTCTAATGGTCCCTAATTGGACCCATATATATGAAACATAATATTTTGGGCCTTAATGGGTCACAACCAATTTAATTTAGCCCTAATAGGTCATAAAAATTATACTTTGATTTATTTGGGACAAGCATCATCTAACTTAACTATAATATGGGCTTAAGGGCAAAAAGCCCAAATCTTTTCTCTTCCCCTCTCCATTCTCGGCCCAAACCCACAAGAGAAAGAGGAGTTGACTTTCTCATTGCCACCTCACTAATAATTGGTGGGTTTCCATGCAAATCCCATGCTTCCAAGCAAACATCTCATCAAATTTCTCTTTTCCCCTCTCCCTTCTTCTCTCAGCCGAACACAACACACACACACTCACAAAGTTCATCTCCATTCTCTCAAACTCTCACTAGAACATCCTTACACTCTCCCTCAAAAATTTCGAGAATCACAAGGGCTACAAGGAAATCTCTTCTTAATATCACAAATCTAAGGTAAGTTGATGTTTAATCCATGATCTAACTACTTCATTTCAACAAAAATCTCTTCTAAATCCATGCAATCTTGTGATCTTGCATCTTAGAAGCCTCTAAATTCGAGATCATCCAAGAAAGCTTACTAGGATCGAAATTTTCTTCACTCCTCTCTTCAAAACTGAAACCACAACTCAAGGTGAGCTTCATACCCCTCTCTTTTTGGTTTTCATGTGTTTTATGGGGGAGAATACAAGAAAATGTGTAGATCTATGTGTATATGTATGTTATATGTGATTTTAAGCATGTATGTGTATATTTATGTGTTTTTGTGATAAATATGTAACTAAAAGGGGTAAATCTTGAGATCTATGGTATGAGGAGAGAAAAAAAATATAATCTAAGTTATTCTACACTAATCAAGTCAAAAATAATAAAATTATAAGGTTATGATAACATATGTAACTAAAAAGGGGTAAATCTCGAGATCTATGGTATGAGGAGAGAAAAAAAATATAATCTAAGTTATTCTACACTAATCAAGTCAAGAATAATAAAATTATAAGGTTATGATAACATATTTCAACATAAAAACCCACTTTTGGGCTTAAAATGTCAAGTATACAAAACTAGGGTTAATTATGGCCAAGTCACGGTTTCTTAAGGGCCAAAAGAGTCAAAACAGTTTTTATAATTGTTTTTCTGAATAATAAAATTTTCAAAGGACTTAAAATGTAAATTTTTAGCTTAATGGGCTAATTTTGAGCTTTTTGGCCCAATAAGCCTCGAATTGCGAAAAATGACAAATTTAAGGGGCTGAAATGAAACTTTCTGTAAAACAGGGGATAATTAGCATAACAAAACTATTTTAAGGGTCAAAAATGCTTTTCACTATCAAAAAGGACAAAAATGTAAAGTTTTTAGATTTTGGGCCAAAACTGTAAAAGTTGCGAAAAATGGGGTTCTAACCAAGAAACACCATTCTGGAAGGGCTGAAGCTGTTAACAAAATAAATTTTGGGTTAAAACTGTATTTTCAACAAGTTTATGATACAAAAGTGTCAAGAAAATGTTTTAAGCACTAAAAATGAAATTCTTTTATATAATGGACTAAAAGTGTTATTTTTATAAAAGAAAGGTAGTGAAAAGGTCAAATTCTACTTTTAAACAAATTAATTCATTAATACAAAATACAAGATCCACGACTACCGACAAAACGGAAAACGAATACACATTCAACACCAAATATCGTTATAAACGAATTGATTCGGTCTCGAATCAATACAAAACAACAATCGTTAAATCAAAACACTTCAATAGATACGCGATAACTACAATGAGTAAATTTTCAAACTTTGGGCTTGTGAGTTTCAAATCATGCTCGTTGGGCCTTGCAAGCCCATCGACATGATCTTTGGGCCTAAAGGGATAACGCTTATATGTTATTAGGTCTTCCATGACCCAATATTTTATAAAAGGACTTTCAATAGCTTTTATGTGCTATTGGGCCCTAGAGGCCCATTAGAAAAGATAGTAAGGTCAAAGTAATCAAATGCGAGTTGGGCCATCGTGTCTTTCGCATCCCCGACAGTCTTAGGTACTTACGATAGTAGTGGGACATAGTGCTCCTCTTCTCTTCGTTCGCTAAGGCTTATGAGAAATCAAAGTAGACGAAATTAGGACGATATACAATGTGGAGTAATCAATATTCATTCGTTAAGACAATACAAAAATCAGTAATCACGAATACATTTCGACATCGGAAAACATCGGGTTTCCGGGGAATTCAATACTACTCGCTCGAAATTTCTATAACTATAATACAAAATACCCTTCATATATATGTTTTTGAAATCATTCATGCATCAACTTATGGATCTTCACACTTTGATAAACAAAAGTCTTTTCAGAAAATATCGGATTTTCTGGGTTTTACAAACTACACAAATCATTTTATCACAACATTGCTTATGAACTCACCAACATTTCATATGTTGACGTTTTTTCCAAATTAACTTGTATTCTCAGGTAACAGATAAGCGGAAGAGTAATATGAAGTAATGTTAGGATGTTATGTTGTTAAAAGCACTCAAACAATTTATGTTATGAATGTGTAATGTTAAAACAATGTACTTGATGTGAACAATTTCAGTTGTAATATATTGATGCATGGTAACGTTTATGTTATGATTCATGTATATTCATTGTGATGATATTCAATTAAAGTCAGGCGAGCCCTCAGACGTTTCCGCAGTCTAGCTCGGGGGTGTGACAAAAACAGAAGATGACACAAAAAAGAAAACCCACCAAATAGAAGTAATGAATATATTCAAAGTGAATAATTCTTGAAATCCATTTAACCCATACCCTGTGTACCTTTATGATTTTGACGAAGGAGTGAAAATTAGAAACATAGAAACAAAGATGATGACTTCTGGGAAGGATCTGTGGGTCTGCGACAACAGATGTTGGAGAACCAAGAAATGGTATACATAAACCCAAATTGAATATTTGTTTCTTTCTTTTTCAGAATACATCGATTTTCGTAGAAAAAATCTTCAAAAAGAACTAAAATGAAAGAGTGACAAAAGAATTTGTAGAAAAACGTATTATCAGAATCAAACCAATTCTTTATTACCTCCAAAAAAATCTGATTCTTTGTTACTCTTCATCAATCTGAAACATAATAAATATAGTTTCCTTTAGATAGCTCTGATTCCTCTTACGTTGATAAGTCTATTTTCCCCCTTCACACATCACCATCAGATCAGGAAGAGGGCTTCACGGATTCTTCCCACCTTCACTTTCATTACATTTAGGTAATAAACACGGGGAAATAAATCCCTTCTTTTTGTTTCATTTCATTCTTTTTTATGGAAGACATCGATGACGGTTGTATATAAGAAAAGAAATTAGGTTAAAATTGAATGCTAGCATGATTATAGGGATTATTTGTGGAAGATATTTATCAAATTACTAAAATACCCTTGTTTATTTATTTAATTATTAATTTTTTATTTAATTTTGAATGGCCCACATTTATGCATATAATAACACAATAATTACTCTGAATACTGAACCTAGCTATATATATATATATATATATATATATATATATATATATAATTTTTATTTTATATGTCATAATGAAAGTTTTTTTTGGCACTTGTCACACTTTCAGTTAATTTGTCAAGTGTCATTTTGTAGTTATTTTGAATTAATTTTTATTTTATATGTCATTTTATGGTTTTTCAATTTTATTAATTTCAAATAGTATTTAAATGCAATAATAAATGCATATTAGTTTTCTTAATGAACTTCCTTTTAATTTCAAAATTATTAAATTAAAGCTTCATTAATTTCTTTTATTTATTTATCTAAATTATTTTTTTAATTTAGAGAAAAAAACATTTTAATTTTTATAATTCAATGTTTTTCTTATTTTTCTTATAAATTCAAATTTCTCAAATATTTAAAATTTTATATTTAGAATAAAACCCATGTAATACATATGTCTCATACCTAATATATATATATATATATATATATATAGGTAGGTAGGTTCAAATGTGGATGAACAAATATTGTGTGGATGTAGGGATTAATATGGGCCAAGTATTATTTAATTTTAACAATTATTTAATTAAATCATCTACCCTTTAATTTAGGCAAATTACTCTATTTAAAACCCTATCAAACCTTCGGTCATATCCCTCCCTCTTCGATCGACCGACCCCGTCGGACTATCACAGCCGGCAACTCCATTATGTCATCGTCTCTGTCACATCCATCATAACACTAGTCGGGTCGTTCACTGCTTCTCCTCCACTTGCCACCGATCGACTATCATCTTCTTCACCCCAACATCTACGACACCAAGTAGGTTGGAGCGGCGCGAAAAAAGAACACAAAAAACATGAGAATCGAATGGTCCATCATACTAGGTTTTCTTTCAATCGGGTAAAGTATCAATTCAACTATCCTCGTTGTCTGTTATACATTTAAATTTGAATCAATACACTATATGGTATTAATTTTATTGGAAAAGTTTGAATCGTTTAAATGTTAAATAAAACTGTTAGGATTTAATTCATGGATTCTACGGTTTATTGATCAATAAAGGAATTTGATTTTGTATGTTTGGAAGTTTTACATAAACATTTGGAAATTAGAATATTGGAATATGTGACATTCTGAGTTTTGAATTTTAATGTCTGTAACTTTTTGTTTTTTAAATTCAATTTGCAAAATGGTAAGACTTTTATTCTTTGCAATTCTTAACTGTGTAAGACACTTAAACCAATTCAATTGTCATCATGTTTTTACGTTCCTGTGAATGTCTTATTTTGTTGAATTTATATTATTTATTCAACGTAATCCTTGTGTTTATGATTTGGTCTCTTTGTGCATTAAATTTGGTTGTTTTTTTTTTGTTTGAAGTTGATTTGGATCTTATTTTTGTGTTGTAGAAAGTGTATCGGCATGGGTAGATTGATTGCATGTATTTGCTTGAAATAATTCATGAATGAGAGTGACCTTTTTTTTTGAAGGGTGTATCATCATGGGTTAATTTTCCAAGTAAAACTTAATTTAGGTCCAAATTATATCCAAAAGAACACACACAGGAAATTCAAAGTTTTTTAGTTGTTATTCCACCTTTATAAATTTGATTTTTTTGCAATAGAATAGGTAATTAATATTGAATTTCAATTCTATTGGAATGGAATCACGAATTCCAATTCTGTTGGAATGGAATATGGATATTTTCTCACTGATTTATGCATGTTCTACAATTCTTGGTTATTGGTTTTGGTGCAATTCACAAATCCGTATATTTTTCCAAAGGAATTTAATTTTTTGTTTTTGATTTGCTAATGCATTATTGGATTCTAAACTACAATTTGGTTTTGTTTTCACAGAAGTTGATGCTTGAAGAACGGACCACAAAATTGAAAGTGATTCTAAGCAAAATTATTCTTTTAGAATGTATTAGTGTATTTGTTAGATTTTGATGTTTTTTTTCCCGATTTGAAAGTTTTTTTAGTTTTATTCTTTAACAATAAATGTAATTCTTAGTAATTGTTACCCGTATTCTATAAGAATTAATGTAATTTTTGTTAGTATTCTTCAACTCATGGTTCAAAATTTTGTAATTTTTCAAAATGTTCATTCAATCAGAATATATATTATGTCCGAGTATCATTCTAATATAATCAGATCGTTTATGATTAAAAAAATATGTTTGATTTGAATTAACTAAAAAACAATCATAATTTTAAAAATTAAAAAATCAATTATCCCTTGAAATCCGATAATTTCCATTTTTAAATATAATTTAATTTAGGAAAAATGTTTGGACCACAAAAAATCCTTACATCCACACAATAGTTACAATTCACATTATAACCTAACCCTATATATATATATATATATATATATATATATATATATATATATATATATATATATAGAGAGAGAGAGAGAGAGAGAGAGAGAGAGAATTAGGTTCAAATGTTTCTACTATATATTGTGTGCATAAAAGATTGATTCTGAACCAATCATTTTTGTTATTTTAATAAAGTAATTAATGCATATTAAATGCTAAAGATTTAATTAATACTCATTATATCTTCAACATGTAATATGCATTAATTACTTTCTTAAAATTACTAAAATGATTGGTTCATAATTAATCCTACGTACACACAATAAATAGTTAGAACAAAATAACATAACCCTATATATATATATATATATATATATATATATATATATATATATATATATATATATATATATATATATAAGAGTAGGATCAAATGAGAACACCTAAAAGGGTGAGAACGCGAGAACAAATCTGGATCATTTAAATATTTAAATCTAAGGTTATTATTAAAGGGGTGATTTATGAAAAATTATAAAATTGTTGGCATTAAAGTGTAACATTTAAATCGTCAGAAGGGCATAATAGAAATTGCAACTTTACCTATTTCATATAATTTCTCACTTTCTCACCTCTTTCCTTTCATTTCTCGTTTTTATATTTCCCCTATCTAGGGTTTCATAATAATGTTGTCTCCTTAAAAACCTTCTTCTCACATTTCACAATCGACTCCACTCGTCTTGTACATGCCTCCGAAGATCGGTTCCCCTGCTCGCTGCTTCGTCGGTGGTCCCATTTATTTCTACTCACCGGCGCAACCTCGCCTTCACTCCGGCGGAACAAGGCAGTGACGACTCAGGTAATCGGTTCCCCTGTTCGCCCAAAACCCAACAAAGCTAAAACACATCCATTAATGTAGAAGAATAAGTTGAAAAACTCAAAGTAGAGATCCAAAGACTCGACAGTAAGCAAGACGATGGCTCTTACAAGGTAATTTTCTTTTCCCCTCAATTTTTGGAGAAAAATCCTCTAAATCTGCCTCATACTTTTGGATTTACATAAATAATGTTTCATATTGCAAAATTGGTATGGATCTAGTCTCATACCTCTGACTGTCGCCGATTTGTGATGAATTTTGTTCGCGATCTAATACAGTATTGAACAATCCGATAATTTAGGGCTTCGATCTATATACTGAGCTGAAATTGGCCATGTTTAAAACCTTGAGATTTAACAATCTACCAATGGATATAAGATCTCGAGCAGCCGAGCTCCTGATGTTTTGCAATTCGATCTTGTCATATCTGTTTCTCGACATTAAAGTTCGATTTTTCATCCAATTTATTGTCATTAAATTTGTTGAATGTTGATGAAGGTGACATTTGGTGTGCTCTTCCACGATGATAGATGTGCGAACATATTTGAAGCATTGGTTGGGACACTGAGAGCAGCGAAGAGGCGTAAATTATTGACATATGATGGTGAATTACTTCTTCAAGTTGTTCATGGTAATGTTGAAATTGTTCTCAAACCCACTCCCACTCCCACAACAGCAATATAAAAGATAAAATCATCATTTTATCTTTTAATTGTTCATGATTAGGATTATGTTTTTTTAGATATGGAGATCAAGAGGTAAGCTTTGAGTTTCAATCATTAATGATTATAACATCTCATTGATGATTATAACATTTGTTGTAGGTTTTGGATGCTATGCAGAAGAGAAAAGCACCAATTTCACAAATAGACAATTTTTGAAGAAACATAATGTTGATTGTTAATTGTATTTATTTCTTTATTTGACGGTGTGTAGAGGAAATCGAGATGCTTCTACAAAACGGAATGTTGGAGTGTTAATATACAACCAAACAATACAAAGTGGAGAAGATCTTGACTTATTCATTTATGATTATATAATAGTAGTTAGTTATTTTTATTCTAATTTTTTTTTATGTTGTATTCATATGTGATTATAGAAAAAAAAAGATATGTATTACATTGTAACTTTTTGTGTTATTATTTATGGATAGATGTACAATCTAGATATATATATTCAATATGTTTTATTTATTTATGATTATAGTTGTATTGTAATTTTTCTCTATAAATTGTGTTATATTCGTTTATCATTATAACTTAATTCATCTATTCATTTCCGATTACAACGGATTCATATATAATTACAAATATGTTTTATTTTTGTATGATTACAAATATTCGGTTGAAATGCTTAATTCATCAATCTTTCTGAAATACTAGTAAAAAAAATAAAAAAAAAACGTTTTTTAATCATGGTAAAATCAATCTTTTTGATATACCAGTAAAAAAAATTAAAAAAAAAACGTTTTTTAATCATGGTAAAAAAGTTTTTTTTTTCGTAATCTATTTGATAAAAAATAGATTAAATTCATTTATGGTATTCAGGTAAAATATTAATCGTTAGACAATATCCCATGATTATAGGAATTAATTAATTATCCATATTTAATTATATTGTAAAATTACTTTTACACCCCTATGGAATGATTGGTCTACAATTGTTCTCGCGTTCTCAACCTTTTAGGTGTTCTCATTTGATCATCCCCCTATATATATATATATATATATATATATATATATATATATATATATATATATATATATATATATATATATATATATATATATATATATATATATATATATATATATATAGGGGAGAGTTCAATTGAGAAAAAAAAAAGGTTGAGAATGGGGGAATCATTCTAGCCAATCATTTATTTTTGCCGCAAAATCTTCCAACGTACCGGCGGAAATGGGAAACCAATGTACATGTGTTTTCCAACATAACATATTTCCTTAAACTATGCTAATCATTACCTTAATATATACAAAAACATAGTTTTTTTTCGTTTTTTTAATTTTTATAAACTATTTTTATCAAAAAAATGATTTTAAATATACCAAAATTCATGATTTTTTATTCTCTACAAATAGACATCCATATTGATATAGTTTTAAGATAAAATAAAAAATTTATTTTTTTATATTTTCAGCTATCGTTATTCATAAGTGAATAAAAATGAATCGGGTTTTTACTACAGTACATTCGTTATTCAGTTATGAATAAAAACTAGGATTATTTTTTTTTTTTTTACAATTTAAGTATCATTCATATATGAATATAGCATATAATAAACATAGTATATTCATATTTAAATATTAGACGATGCATTCACTTATGAATATTACATAGTATATTCACTTGTGAATATTAGATGGTATATTCACTTATGAATATTAGATAATATTTTCATATCTGAATATTATATAGTATTACATGGTATATCACATGTGAATATTACATAGTATATTCATTTGTGAATATTAGATGATATATTCACTTATGAATATTACACAATATATTCACATATGAATATTAAAATGTATTTTCACAAACATATATAATTTTTATATGCTATTCACATATGAATAACATACAGACTTGCATATTTGTTTTTTTGTTTTAATAATCATATACTGAGAAAACATATTCATATATGAATATAACGTGGTAATTTAGTTCATGCATTTCATCAAACAGTTGGAGTGCATACAATTTAACTTTTTTTAAAAATGTTAAAAACATGATATTTTGACCATTTAAATCTTACAAAAGAGTAGATTGATAGAGAATTATATGAAATTTTTCAAAAAAAAAAAACGATTTGATATTTTTCTAACCTCAATTTTCAAGTTTTATTTGATAATCGATGTTGAATGAATGATATGAAGTGGATTTTTGTTGATTATCGATGATGTTGATCTAATAACGCTGGGAGTATAATTAATCATAGATGTTGAAGATCTGATCGTATTCAAACACAATTGAAGGTTGAATTAAAAGAACCAAAAACGAATTTTTGTTGTTAACTGTTGAATCGTATTGATTCTTGACGAAGATCGATGATTGATTAGCACTGGATGATGTTGATGATGGTTTAATTGAAGAAATCTGAATGATTGTTGAAAGTTGGAGAAGAAATTTGGATGATGAACGATAAATGGGTTTGAACTACAGATACGTATTTGAAATTGAAGGTTATTCTCATATTTACAAGTTTGTCACCGTATCTTTTTATGCTTGAATAAAATGAGTGGTTGAAAATGATTCCCCCATTCTCAACCTTTTTTATTTTTTCAATTGAACCCACCTCTATATATATATATATATATATATATATATATATATATATATATATATATATATATATATATATATATATATATATATATAAAATAAAATTCAATTAGAGTTTAGGGTTCAAGACATCTTCTAGTGTCCACGGTTTAAGGTTTATGGATTACAGTTTATCGTTTAGAGATATCGTTTGTAGTTTATGGATTATGATATATATAGATTTAGGATTTAAAAGGACGACTTTCAGTTAATAATTTATGGTGTAATGTTTAGTATTTAAAAGGACATAATCTGATTTCTTATCACAATTGTTTGATAATTTAATATTTTTCGTCATAAAAAGGTAATAGAATATTTCAATACCTTTCAAACTTTTAACCAATTTTAGATAAAGAATTTAAATATATAATTTCAGAAAAATATGTTATTAGTCTTCCATTCCATTCCCACACAAGACAAGCGTTTTTGACATGACAACTACAAATTACATACGTTCAAAATTACATCACCTACCATAAATACTATATTATGGATCAACCAACTTTCAACCTTTTACATAAAGAATTTAAAAGCTACTTCTGCCATCTTTTTTCTTGCCGGCCATCTCCTTCCCATGGCATCCCTTTTCCACCGTTAATTACCCAGCCGCTAGTCCCTTTTTTTCAATAGCGGTGGTGTAGGCCTATCACAATAGCCACTGTTAAAATCTCCTCTCACGATGGATGGTGATAGCTTAAAAAAATATTTTTTTTTTTAACTTGTTACACTTCCACCCCAATATAACCCAAAACAAGTGTTTGGATATATATTTTTAAAAGTGCTCACACCTCTGATAAATCATTTTACTCCTTTTTAACTTATCAAAGACTCCATTTGACTTATAGTTGTCCCATAACTTTAGGAAGCCTTTTTTGTCGTTTTACCAAACACTAAAACTTATAACATTTTGTTACCATACCGCATAACTTATCTAAACACTGTTTTTAAAAACTCTTTTTTCATCACTATACGCTAATATATTAAAAAAAACGTTTTATCAACTTAAATTAGCACACACCCTCGAAGTTGGGAAGGATGGGTGTTTGAACTTTGAATAATAGACGTGTAGACAAAATAGATTATTACGCTTTAAAATCGATCTAAAATTGCTTTGGAGTTTGTAAGGAAATGGCATCCGGTAAATGGTGGGCTCTGTTTTTTTCACAATATATTTTAAACGAATAATCAGGTCACACAAGTTTACAGTATTTTGGTAATTACGTTTCAAAATACCATTATTTGGGTTATTAAAAAAAATCCAGACATTCATATGTTGTGAACTTAAGACTACAGCATCAAAATTTTGGCGTCATCTTAAAGAAACACAATAAAAAGATTTTAACTAAGTCACGATTTTTTAAGCCGTGAAGAAAATATATATCGCAAATTTTAAATAAAAAAATCGAGATTTTGGCTATTACAATTTACAAAATTTAGTTGTATAGTGTAACTACTATTATCATTAAAAAAAAATACATATTCATACTCCAACCACCAATCATCAACTACCTTTTCTTCTCCAGTCCACCATAGTCATCACAAAAATGACAAGGGTGGTATGATTTGTAAAAAAATTATACAAGTAATGAAAATTTTTATATTTTCCTTTATGCTCAAATACTTTTTTATTGTAAATGTGTACAATTAAACTATTTATCTTTTTTTATTTCAATATAATATATAAAGAGGATATTTTGGTGTGGTTAATAGAGAGAAAAATGGATTCGAATTCCAACAGAATATGGGTAATGGGAATGGAATCTTGAATTCCAAGTCCTTGAGATCATAAACTTAACATACCTCTTTTCAGTAGTCTTCAAAGTGTAAGGCTCCAAATATTAACCTTTCTTCAGCTACAGATACAGATATTCTGCTGCCAATGCCATGCCATGTACATCAAAACTCAAAAAAAAAATGATTTTCCAGAACCCCAATTCTCAACATTTTTTTTAACAAACCATTTGAATACTTACAGCTTATATTCATTTAAACTTAACCACCAAGAAACCAAAATCATGACAAATTTTGTAATATAAAATTTAGAGGATAGCAGTACACTGAAAAATTTTCATATAGCACACTACTTGAGATTTAATGTCGTTAAAAAATTATAACATTGTTATTATAACTAAATAGTTTTTTGAGTAATATGTTGTAACAGGAAAAACTGAAAGCAAGATGCTATAAGAAAAAAATTACATTGTTGCTTCTTGCATTTACCACATGTTTCCATAAAAAGTCAAGCAAATTGCTTTATCTGAAAAGGTAGTTTGAAATTTGTATCCTTTTTTTCTAGGTTCATAAATTCATATGCAGTTGATCATTTTCAAACTTGTTTGTGATTTTCTAACTAGCTATACATTGAAATGATATATAAATAGAGTGAGAAGAGAAGAAGAAAAAAATCTTTATCGAAAAATGAAGATTACGGAAAGATGTGAGAAAAAGAAATAGGAAAGTTGTTAGAAAATTCAAATTTTCTGAATTTGTGGTTTAATTGCAAATAGTTAAGAAAATATTGTTATCTCCTAAAATATTTTCCAAAAAAAGTTAAAAAGCCATCATAATTGTCAACTTCTGTTTAATTTCATAATAATTTTTTAATGTTGTTAATTTGCATATAGGATAACATCCAAAACCAAGAATGTAGATTGAGCAACACTTGAAATGAGTCATCCTTGAAATAAAATTTTGAAAGCAGATGAGAAACATTTCAACACATCCTACTTCACGGATTTTAAAAACCAATATCCATTAAAAAAAAAGATAATGACTTGAAATTAAAAGGATATAGAATATACAGAAATTGAACTCTACAACACACTTGGCAGAATTGAGATAAAACAAAAATCATCTGCATTCATGAGAAAGAAAAGGACAAGCTAAAAGAGGTTTACAAGTGAAATTCCAGGGTTAAAATAGTATTTTTAAGCATTTTAAAGTGTGAAGTGAATGTTCAGAATCGGAATCAATAATTCCAATCCCCCAATTGGGGATTAAGTTGGGAAAATACCTGAAATCCATAAATGAGGTCTCAGGTGCTTCACCTTCTTTGCCTTTGCATAAACTGATTTAATTCACCAGTTGAATTTGAAGGCCAAGCTAACCACAACAAGCATAAAGAAAAAGTAGCCAACAAAAGTAAGCCAAATAATAACACACACCCCATTTGCAATCATACTTTAAAAAAACAATTAATAAAAAAAAGGTATGTATACAACCATACGTGCAATTTAAACTAGTTATGAGAGTTAAAGTCAAACATTTTTTAGAAGCATAATTAATAAAAGTGAAAGAAATACTACTACATGTTTCAAAATACTAGTAATTGTAACTGAAAATAGGGAAATACAGGTTTAACGATTCTGCTCTTTAAGCAAATGGTTACTTTTTTGCTACAACATAAATATTAGAAAGAAAACACTTCATTTGCATGCCGGAACTTGAGAAGAATCAGCAGGAGTCCAAAACAAAAACATGATGGAATGGAATGGAATCTGCACAATAAATATTTGCATTATAAAAAAAAATCTTTATTTCAGAAAAAAAAAAAAAAGATTCCCAGCTGAAAACTCTTTGGTTTAACTGAAAAAACTGAAAAACCATCATATTCATGACTTTATTACTTGTCCAAAAACTCATATATAAAAAATAAAAAATAAAAAATAAAAAATAAAAAAAAAAACATTTCTTCAAATATAATAATAGTTGCCAAACAAAAGTTTAAATATGCAGGTGTGAAAACCGAAAACACTATGTAGTTATGCTCTTAAAACAAATACAAGTATACACATAATCTTCATATATCATGGAAATGTCTTCTCTTTTTTCCATCAAGTGTTATAGATGATTTTAAATAATATTGGAGAAAAGAGGGCAAATTTGTAAAAAGTTAGGCCCCATTAAGTCCATCAAGTCGAAAGGAAATAGCAGCTAACTGCAATGCATGGGACTTCAATCAAAAGTTACTGCAACAAATGACTGAAATGAGAATTCATCTTTCTTCCCACATGGAGTTACTATGAAAAGCACAAATAGAAGATGATAAAGCAAGTGTTAGTGATTAACAGCAAGTTATTTATAAGATTATCGGTAAACTAAACGCATAAGAAATAAGTCATACAGACTTGCTTGTTAATAGAAAAAAGCAGGTGACTATATCCAATTAAGTCCTACACTTGAGTTTTCAAGGACCATAAATAACTAGAAGAAGACATATCTTTTTTGACATAAAAAACTAGATTTTTTAAGTTTCATATTTCTTTTTCGAAATTCCTCTATGAAAACCCGTCAAGACAAAAATATTATAAGACGTCAATCAATTGTGGAAAGCTAGAAGAAGACTGCTTAAAAAAACTCAGGAGAATGTAGAAATTTTTAAAAAGACATTAATGCGCAAGAAATTTTGTGTGGCATTCTCTTTTTGGAAGTGACATGTTAAATCAGTAACATTTTGCACAAACACGACAAATTTTAAGTAAACCAGATGATGAAAAGAGAGCAGTTTCTAGGCTCACCTAGTGACCATGGCCCATGTAAGGTGCACCACCTTGTGGGGGCCTGTTGCCTCCTTGACCAAGCTGTGGATTAGGGTAACCACCCTGCATCCCTGGTTGACCACCGTAGCTCCCACCTGCCTGGTTTCCATATCCAGGATTGTTCATCGGTGGCGGCATCCCCTGCGGAGGTCCACCAAGTCCTAAAAGATTCCCGAGTCCAGCTCCCTGAGTCGCAAGAAGTGCAGTCAACGCCTGCCCCAAAGCAGGAGTCAATGCCGGAGGAACAGCAGGGTTGTAACCACCCACTGACGGTCCAGAAGGTGCCATCAAATGACCCTGTCCTGCACCACCACCACCACCACCACCTGAGTTGTTATACTTGCCCTTTTTTGAAGGGTAATGATGACCACCACCACCACCACCATACTGTTGATGCTGATGCTGGTTGTGATGTTGATGGTGGTTGTGATGCTGATGTTGTTGTTGAAAGTAAGGCTTGTTTGGCTTCGGACCATCAACAGCCTTTTGGCAATTCAAATTGTGCCCTTCAAAGACCTTGTGGGGCTCTTCCAGAGCCTTTTTTGCACTTTCCACACTCTTATAGACGAAGAGAGCAAACCCTCTAGGCTTTCCAGTCTGCTTATCTAATCCCAATGGCCCATCCTCAACCTCTCCATATTTAGAAAAGAACTCTAAAAGCTTCTGAGGATCGATCTCCGCAGAAACATTGCTCACAAATATTTTCCTTTGAGTGTACTCTGACACCGGAGGGACTGTTGGTGGAGGGGCTGGGATTGGACCAGCAGAAGCCAACTGACATGAGGTCATGCGGTTCCCGATCTTCTTCTGAGGTTCCCTCAAAGCTTTCTGAGCTCCGGCCCTGTGTTTGAAGAGTATAAAAGCATAGCCTTTAGATTTTCCGGTGACCTTATCTACCACAGCCTTACAATCTTCGATCTCGCCATACTTGCCAAACTCGCTCGTTAGAATCTCAGCGTTGGTATCCCAACCTAGACCATGCACAAATATCTTCCTGTGGGCAGGGTCCGCATCAGCGATCTTCTGAACGCTTTCAATCAAATCAGGGTGCTTTGCAACGGCCTCCTTGAGCAGTAAGACTAATTGTTCCTTTGAGAACGGCTCGAGAAGGTTCTCTACGGGTTCGTCCTCCAAATCCTCGGTTTCTTCTCCTCCATCGCCGTTGGTTTCGACCTTGACGTCGTTTACGGTGGCTTCCTCTTCGCTTTCTTCTTCTTCGTCATCGTCCTGAGGATCTTCTTCATCCTCTTCTTCTCCTTCTTCTTCTTCTTCTTGTTCACCTTTTACTTTATTCTCCTCCAGATTATGAGCGATTTCGTCAGCTTCTTGCTCTAGCTCCTCCTCTTTAACGACATCATTATTGGCGATAGTTTCCTGTTGCTGTTGTGGTTCAATGATCTGCTCTTGAGGCTCCTCCTTAGGTACTGGTTCTTCCACGGAAGGTTGTGAAGCACGAGACTTTCGCTTCTTGGCCATGGTGGTTGGACGATAAGAATCGGTTTAGGGTTTCTTTCTTTGGGGGTTGAGAGTTGGGTGGTGGCTAGGGTTTCAGAGGTACGAGCCTCACCCGATTGAGGGGATTAGGGTTATAAATTGATTACAGATATAAGGGCACGTGTTTCGTCACCGCATGGTGCATCTATCTCCAATCTTTTAAATAATACCAAAGTATATTCTACGTACTCTTTATATTTTTAATAGTTTTCTTTTTAAAAAATAAAATAATTTATAAAAAAAAAAATCCCAAAGCTTTATTTTTATTAAAAGATGATTTGATAGTCGTGAATTGAATTATAATTAATCGGATTAGAAGTTGATTTAATTAAAAGTTTTAAGTGATTTAAATTTTATTAAAATTTATGGTTTGATTTTACATCTAACTGATTATATAAAATAATTATATTGCTCTCAAACATGTGACAATCCAAAATTTATAAATCAGAAAATTAAGTTGTTAAAATAAACATATATTATTAAAAAATAGGGAATT
This sequence comes from Lactuca serriola, assembly GCF_051521515.1. NCBI lineage: Eukaryota > Viridiplantae > Streptophyta > Magnoliopsida > Asterales > Asteraceae > Lactuca > Lactuca serriola. The sequence goes on along the minus strand of NC_136412.1, from coordinate 155,202,567 downwards.
ATAAAAGAAAAATATAAACATGTAATCAAATTTGGTAAATATCTTTTAATCGAGGGATAGATGCAGTGAATAATATTGACATATTTTGATATATTTTGTTACCATATAAAAATTTATGAGTATTTATGAATATGAGTTGTAAAATGAATTTCAAATTGGAGAACCAAAACAATGACATGTGGCGTATTATTGATTTAATAGTTGACAACATGATGGAATGAGATTAACCCTATTCATTTATTAGATAGAGAGATTTTTAACCCCTCCTTCCGTTAATAAGTCTCGTTTTATTAATCTGTCTGTTAACCTTTTTGATTGGTTAATTAATTTGGGACTTTTATAATGACTTAGTGAGGGTTGAAACAAATTAGAAACGCTCTCATTAATCTCTTGAAAAATTTTAGTTTCAACCAAGTCAAAATACGACCATTTAATCGGGTGCGACCAAAAGCCTCGTTTAACGGCAGTATCGAGTAGATTTCCACCGAGCCACAAGCTCAACTCCTATAAAAGGGGGAGTGGACTCCATTCACACTCTTTCCACCCTCTCTCTACACTCTCTCTCTACAACTTGTTTTCGAGCCAAAACGCCTGTTTCGAGCCCCAAACTAGTAAGTAATCTATCCTAACTTGTTGTATAGCTTAGTTAACATGCAAATTCGTGTTTAAGACATCAAATAGGGGCAAAATTATGTGTTTACGGCCCAAGAACACTCTTGGACCGTGAACACCCTTAAGTGGGGTTTTTAAGCCCTAAAACCCCTCTAAACTACCCCTAGGGCTTAGATATGACTTGTGGACTTACACCTTCGAGCTTAGAACACCAAAACGTTATGATATGGAGAGTAAACATGAGTTTACGGCCCAAGAACACTCTTGGACCATAAACCCCTCTTCATAGGTCGTGAACACCCTTTAAGGTGTTAGAAATGCCCTCAAACACCTCCTATGGCCTTGGAAAATGTCTAGAAGCAACCACCATTGAAGTAAAGACATTAAACATCAAAGAATCATTGGACATAGGAGTTTACGGCCGTAAACCCCCCTAGGATTGTTCCATGGGCCGTAAACTCCCAAAAAGTGCCCAAATGATGCCCTAACTTCTTCATTTGACTTGGAAAAATGCACAGAACTTTATTTCCTACCATTTAAGACCTCAAAACACAAAAGGAATGAACATATAGGATCTTACGACCGTAAACTCCTTGTTTAGGGCCGTAAACTCCCAAAAATGGTCCATGTGAGGCCTTAAACCCTTCATAAGCCCTAGATTTGAGCCTAACCTAATTCTATGAGTGAGATAAGACCATTTAGCATCCTAGAACACCCCCACCATGAGTTTACGGCCGTAAACTCTATAAAGAGTTTACCCTTGAAGAGTAAACTCCCTATCTAGGCCATACACTCCCTTAGATGTTACCCGGGACACTCCTAGCACTTGACCAAAGTGTTTTCCGCTCATTAGGATGCGTATACGTGTTTAATTAGTATTATAATTACTAATTGTATGTAAACATATGTCATCATATGTTAATAGGTCACTAAGTGTGTTCAAGTCTTCACTTGACACCGAGCACCCAACCGGCACCTCCGCCCGATCCACTTACAACAGGTGAGTTCATACCCCTGAGTTAACCTTTTAAATGTTTTTACATGCTTTTGTGGGGGGGATACAAGTAAAACATGTCAGTTATCATATCAATCATATGTGATTAATAACCCGCATGCACAAGGATTTATTACACTTTCAGCTGTTTTACCAAGTATGATACTATAAATGGTTTTCCAAAACGTCTTTACTTGTTTAAATCTTTTTTCAAAGTGTCTCTCACGCTGTATGTTTTACTTCAAAACCAGTTACAGCAGTATTTTAAACAAAGGTTTTTCTTTACTTATATTGTTTTATCAAAGTTATATTCAAAACTTGATTATGAAAGATTTTCAAGGATTTCTAAAGGTCTTCAAACTTATTTTACAAAAAGATATCAAGTCATGATTTTCTAAAGTGTAAAGGTTTTCCAAAGTTTTCTTCCATGCTTTTATGCTTCTACTTTGTTAAATGCTTCTACTTTGTTAGATGCTACTGCTTCGTTAAGTGCTTCTACTTCGTTAAATGCATGCATGTACTTGTATAGTTATATAAATAATGTTTAAAGGACTTAGGAAGGCTAGTTCGTCCTATTTCTTTTTCCTCGTTTGGATGTGGTCTGGTGGGTATCGGATATCCGTCCGTAGGTCGTTTAAACATTAATTATATATCATGTGTACATGTATAGACATAAAGGTTTACATCGGCCAGTTCATGTTCCTTGGGTAGCAAGGGCATCCTCCCACTCGTCACTCGTAGATCAGGGACACTAGTAACTATTATAGGAATGGTTAGGAAGCTCTATTCACTCTTTCTAGTACGAGAATTCCACAAGAGTCGGTTCATACGCGAGTCTATATCATTTCTCCAGCGCCTCTAATAGAACTCAGATTACGAGATGCATCTTCAAGACACGGATCTCCCCGTCGTTGAGTTGGTAACCATAGTCTCCTGTAGGGAGAGCGGGCATTATATGTATAGATCTATACGGGACTGACACTCCCGCACCCTGACTGCTAGCTACAGTCAACGGCCTACCAATCCAAGGGGTGACAAATGTCATATTTATTCCGACGCTTGCAGGGTGTCAAGTACTCTAGTGTCTATCAGTATGGTTACGAGTATCTCCATGTTTACCTTATAATTCATGGCCTTAAGGTAACGAGAATTAACATTGTATTCTTGAAACAACACTCTTAGGATTTCCCTTTGTTTTAGACCTTGCTAGCTGTATCTTTCATTTGATATTGTCTGGGGTCTGTGTTTCTCTGTTTTAGACCTTGCTAGTTGTATCTTTCAGTTGATACTGTATGGGGTCTGTGTTTCTCTGTTTTAAACCTTGGTAGCTGTATATTTCATTTGATACTGTCTGGGGTCTGTGTTTCTTTGTTTTAGACCTTGCTAGCCGTATCGTACATTTGATACCGTCTGGGGTTTGTGGTTCCTTTTGTTAGACTGAGCCAGGCGTATCATTCATTCGATACTCTCTTGGAGTCTATGATTTATTTTGCCTTAACAGTATTTCTGCTGAGGCATATGTTATTTTCCCCTAGTATTCTACTAGTGATATTCTCCTACTCTCTTTAAAGTCAAATACCGTATTTTGGTAATGATAGTGTTTAAGGGAAAATTACTTTTTACAACATAACTTTGTTGAGTCTTGGTAGAAGATTGCTTTTATTTAGAAAATATAGGATTTTCTGGAAAGGACGCTAATACATTGTAGATTCTAAACTACTACTTTTCATAAAGTCATTTTGAATAAAATGTTTACTTACACAAATGACACTAAATACTTATGAACTCACCAGCATTTATAAAAATGCTAATACTCGCTTTCAAAATAACTTGTATTCTCAGGTCAGCAATAGACAGGTACATCCCGTGAGCTTTTGTGAAGCCAGCCTAGAACCAAGCTGCATCTATATTAGTTTCTGTATTACTTTGATGTTTCTATGCAATGTAAACTATGTAAAATTATTACTATTAATGCAATGGTTGTTGTACTTTGATTACTATATTGCATATGTTGTGATACTTGACATGACGTCATCCACCCCAGAACGTTTCACCCGTTCCGGTTTTGGGGTGTGACAAAACAACATTTTTATATAATAATTTAGATAATTAATTGATCTAAATGGATAATAAATAATTACTATATATATGAAAACCAAAAATTTTAACTTCGATTCCTTTATATTGATTTTTCATGTCATTGTTTTTAGTCATATTTATTAATCAATGTTACAAATTAATAATTATGGATTTTTAATTTATTTGTTATATAATGATTTTAAGCATTTTGTTGACAATCAAATTCAAATTAAAAGTCCAACTTTTTAGTTAAAGAAATAACACCGAAGAAATACATACAATATGCAATTAATACAAGTACTCCCCATGACTCGCTGACCGATCTCGCCCCAACAAATCGAGGTCCTGCATTTTATCTCGTAGAGCATCTCGAAAGGAGGTCGATCAATGCTAGCGTGATAACTATTGTTATAAAAAAAAATCCGCTAAGGGAAGATACGTATCCAAACTCCCACTAAAATCCAATACACACGCATGCAGCATGTCCTCAAGAGTCTAAATGGTCCGCTCACTCTATCCATCGATCTACAAAAGAAATGATGTACTGAAATGGAGACGAGTGTCCATCTCGTCATGAAACCGCTTCCAAAACCTGAAAGTAAAACGAACATCCCGATTTGAAACCACCGATATTGGCACCCTATGACGTGTCACCACCTCTTGAACATAAATCCCAACTGACTTATCTGTAGATATACTCTCCTAGACCGGGATGAAATGCGCGCTCTTGGTCAATCGATCCACAATGACCCAGATAGAATCCACTATGGGCGCAGTCCTGAGAAGCTTTGTGATAAAATCCATGGTGATGTTTTCCCATTTCCATACGGTAATCTCTAACGGCTGCATTTTGTCGTGAGATCGTTGATGCTCGGCCTTGACTTTCCTGCAAGTCAAGCACCGCTCTACAAACCATGTTATATCACAGTTCATGTAGGGCCACCAATAATCAGGGCAAAGATCCTTATACATCTTCGTCGCCCCGGGATGGATGGAGAATCTCGACTTATGAGCCTCCTCCATCAGAACTTGGCGCACCCCGCCCCAATACGAAACCCAGACTCTCCGATGCAGAGTCAATAATTCGCGGCTATCATAATCCAGCTTCATAATCTTTACCCATGTCACCTTTTATATGTTACATATACTTGAAATCTACTATACTTTATACCAACTTAGAGGATCCATCACCAAACAAGCATCATTCTTCTCAAAGCACTAAGCTACATCAAAAACATAGATTACATTATGTTTGTCAACTATTTTTTTAATTTGGACGATTAAGCAAAAAGATTGTATACCTTCTCAATGAAATGAGGGCAATAATGATAGTTATGCCACATGCAATCAATTGATTATAACGCTCGATCCAAGTATTCATTTTTTGTCCCTTATATATTAAGTTATTGCTCTTTGGCTTTGTTTTGCTAGTATTATGAGAGAGGAAGGACCATTCTTGCCATGATTGGATTTTGGAGGCGGAGCTCGAAGGCGGGGCGTTCCCTTAGGGAACGCAGCGTGTTAACGCGTGGAGCTCAAACCCTAATTTATAGTGTTTAAGACCTATCTAAACACCTTAAGTCCCAGGTGTTAGCCTCATTTCCCAGCCTCCATAGCCTCAATCCCTAATCTCGAAACCTTAGAGCCTTTTGGGTGTTGTGAGCTCATTGTGAGTGTTTTGGTGAGTGTTTGAAGTTCATTAAAGGGAGAGAAGCTTGGTGTAAGGTGGTGGTTCAAGAAGGAGCGTTTAGATCTTGGTTCTCTGCTTCATTTCCAGGACATTTGAGGTATAAAGCTCTAACCTTGCTCATTAGAAGCTTAGATCTAAGTTTTTATGGATTTTAGTCCCTTTTTGGTCCCATGGTTGAGATATTGTAGCTATGATCACCCCATAAGCTTTGAGTTGCTTCTCTTGGCGTTTATGATGTTTTAGATTCATAAAGTTTGCATCTTTGGAGTTGTAGAAGTCTCGTGCATGAAATTAAGCCCTTTTTATGGAAGTGAATGCTATATCTTGAAGTTGGGGCCTTTTGGGGCATGCAAAGCCACCAAGTCAGTGGCTTCATTGTTATAGATGTTCATTAAGAATTGGATCTATGTGTTGGTCGTGTGGATTTAAGCATTAAGTGCTTAATGTCCGCTTTTGGGATTTAGAGTGCAAACGTCAAGCGTTAGGTCAAGGAACGCCCAACGTTCGGGCTGGGGTTCGCGACCTGTTGACTGTTGATGAACGCCCAACGTTCCACAAGGGAACGCCCAACATTCGATCAACAGTGGGCTTTCCTTGGGCCATCTTCGTGGATCGTGTTGCTTTGGGCTTTAGTGGACCAAATGAAATCAGGTTTGAGCTATGTTTATGTTGGGCTTTAGGGTAAAGCCCATTAGAGGAACTTGGGCCCAATTTGGAAATTTGGGCCATAAGTGGGCAATTGGCAAGCTTTGGAGGATTATCTAGGGATAGACCTTTATGTTCTGATTTCAGGTCTTAGTCATTAGCTGAAACAACCTCTTTCTAAACTTTCGTATTTCTAAAAACATCGTTACTCCAAAACATGCTACGTGCATATTCAAAAATAATATTTTACATTGATACTTTGATTACAAAAGACTGGATACAACCCGACAAAGTTTTAGTATATTACATAACTACCCGGGATACTAAAGCTTTTATATAAACGTAAACCCAAGTACAAAAGTAATAGTATAAACTATTCTAAATCTTCCAACAGTATATGACTAAACTAGATGCTATTTTTACCTACAATTGTTAAACAATGAGAGGGGTAAGCGGTGACGCTTAGTGAGTTCAATAATATATACAATACAACGCTATGCCATATACATATCAATATGACAGAAGCAAAGAGGTACAAAGAACAACAAAGGTAGATGAGTATCATATGACATGCTTTCCATATCAACGAATAAGCTAATTCAAAGATATACAATCAATGAGACATAACAATTTCAATACTTGATATACATCAATAAGACTTTTGCCCATATGGCATGGAAAAATAATCAATTTCTGAATAAACATTTTGGCTAGCAAATTATAGGCTTTCAGTCCTGCCTAGCCTTCTGCCAATGCCAAAATGGTAGAAGTCATTCTCTTACGAGACATGCTCTACACTGCCAAAGGATACATACCTGTACCCAAGTGATGCTTATGCCATACACTTCGTGGTCTAAGGTATATCTCATTATCATAATAACAAGAGAAAGCACATCGAACATATAACACATAACATACAATTGTTCCTATATATTGAACTCATTGTTAAATAACCGAAGGAATAAATGATAATTTGGGCAGCACTTCGACTCTAATTATGACTTTTTTGTGACGAAATCGGGAATTTTAGTTGAAAACCAGCCTTACTCGGGTAGAGTTTCGACTTGAAAATATAATTTTCTCGGGAACTTCGGAGCGACAGGGCTTGCTTCGGGTGTCGGGAATGATATCAGAGCTTCAGGGTGTTAAAAGTGGGTAAAAGGGGTTTAGAGAGTGAGAGATATAAGAGAATGTAACATCAAACCGGAGACCCTCGGTCTCTATTTATAGGGGACCGAAGCTGCTGACTACGTTGGGCGTAAGTCCTCTATACGTTGGGCGTACTGCGAGGCGGCCATCTACGCGGGGCGTACATGCGATGTGTCATCAGATCGAAACTCGGGCTCGGACGCGGTTGTCTTATCCAATACGTGTGTCTCGTGCGAAGAGAGGAGTACGTGGCCGACTTCTGACCCTGCATGTGCGAAGTACGCTGGGTGTACAAAGCAAAGTACGTTGGGCGTACTCTTCAGATAATCCTTGGATTTTTTATTTATTTTTATTTAAAAACTTCGAAAATTCGTATCTTTTTCATACGAGTTCCGTTTTTGACGTTCTTTTTATCCACCCGTAGGTTGTCACACCCCAAAACCGGAATGGCGGAAACGTTATGGGGTGGATGACGTCATGTCAAGTATCACAACACATGCATTATAGTAATCAAAGTACAACAAAACATTGCATTAATAGTAATAGTTTTATATGGTTACTTTACAATACATCAAATTAATACAAGTAAATATAATAAGTACAGCATGGTACTAAGCTATCTTCATCAACAGCTCCTGGGATGTACCTGTCTAATGCTAACCTGAGAATATAAGTTATTTGACAAGCGAGTATCAACATTTTTACAAATGTTGGTGAGTTCATAAGCATTTAGTGACATTTTATTCAAATAACCTTATAATGAAGTAGTTTAAGAGATTTCAGTGTATTAGAGTTCTTTCCAGAAAATCCTATATTTTCTTTAATAAAAGCAGCCTTCTACCAAGACTGGACAGAGTTATGTGGTAAAAGTAGTTTTCGCTTAATCGCTATCATTATCAAAATACTAAATTTGATTATTAAAGAAAGCAAGAGAAGTCAGGGAAATAACATATGCCTCAGCAGTGAGGACTGCTGACTAAGGCAAAGGAATCATAGACTCTAGGAGGGTATCGAACGAACGACACGCCTGGTTCAGTCTAACAAAAGAAGACACAGACCCCAGAAGGTACCAAATGAAAGGTACAACTGGTAAGGTCTAAAACAGTGATTATAGACCGTAGACAGTATCAAATGAAAGATACATCTTGCAAGGTCAAAACAGAGAATACAGACCGCAGACAGTATCAAATGAAAGATACATCTTGCTGTTGGATTAGTGTCTAAGTCCATAACTATTTTGGTATGTACTTGACTCGATGGTGCATGGTCCTTTTGGGTTGCTGTAACAACGCAAATTTTCAAACAAATTTTTCATTTCAAAATATAGTATTTTTATTCAAAACAAGGCATAAACATTTCAAGTGTCATGTCAAAATACAAATCATCTAAATCCCAAGATCACAAAACATCTTTCAGTGTATACAGATCACGCCGGTGCCTTCCCACGGTCCTCGCTAGTACCTGAAACACATACATAACAACTGTAAGCATAAATGCTTAGTGAGTTCCCCAATATACAACTTACATACATACGCCTTTCCAGGCCCTGACCTTCCGGTCCCTGTGTCTCAGGGGACTTCCGTCCCTGCTGGGTAAACCTTCCGGTCCTACCCACGCTGACCTTTCGGTCCACAACACTACGCCTTCCGGCCCATAACATATTCGCCTTCCGGCCCATAACATATTGCCTTCCGGCCCACATAAACATACATAGCACGCATAACAATTAACTTATCACATATAACACGTATATCACATATCATATCCGACCTTCCGGTCACACAGTCAAACCCTTCCGGGTACAGTATAGTGAGAAGACTCACCTCGTGAATATCGAAAGCTAGCAAATCCCGAAATCACTCGTGCTCGATCCGCCGAGCTACAATCTCCCTATAACATCATATATCTCTTATTAACACTTTTATCTTCTAAGTTTGACTATCCCTAAGAAGTCAGACATAGGTCAACTCTGGTCAACGGTCAACGGTCAACGGTCAACTTGACCGGACTCGGCGAGTGCTAGGGCGACTCGGCGAGTCTAGACGTCCTCACCAATTCTCTAAGATTCCCTTTCTACTCGTCGAGTATCCTCCTTGACTTCGACGAGTTCCTCCTGGAAGAATCGCGGGGCCACCTCGACTCAACTCGCCGAGTCTGAAGAACAACTCGACGAGTCCCAGTTAATCTTCAAGCTACTCGCCGAGTCTGTTCATCGGACTCGGCGAGTCCATGCCATGCAACTGCTCAAACTGTTTTCTAAGGTCAGAACTGCTCCGACCATTCATAGGTCTGGCCTTCCTAGACTGATTCACCACGTAAGGTCCTCATTTCAGTGCTCATATTACACCCCATGACTCATAATTTACATTTTGACCTAAGACATAAGGATTCCAATCCAAAACCTCCATTGATTCCCGAAATGCTCAGGCATGGGACATTCTGGACTTCCAAAGATCTCAATACAGGGTTCCAATCGTTTGGGGGACTACGGTAACATTCAATCTAGCCACAAAAGGGTTCAATGAACCCTAAATCCATATACACATCAACATAGGAGAATGCAACTCGAAATATTACCTGAATAACGTGCTCTCTGTGTCCCCAATCCTCAGAACGTGGCTTCCCTTGTTGTTCCCTTGACCAATCTTCTTCTTCCTTGCGAGACAATACTTCCAAAATCAACAATGATCTCCTACCTTGCTCCAGCTGCTCACAATCGAATTAGGGTTTCTCTCAGAGGGCTAGAGTGAACAATGACGGCCATAAAGTCCCTCATATACGTCCCAAACCTGAACGGTTAGGGTTTTCGCTAAACAGCGCAGACTCGCCGAGTCCATATCCGGACTCGTCGAGTCCAGTCGCGAACCCGCGACCAGATCCGCGATCCTACTCGGCGAGTCTAGGCTCCAACTCGCCGAGTCCCCTCTTAAAACACCCAAAATCATAAATATAACAATACCTGGAATTCCGGGCTGTTACAACTCTCCCCCACTAGGACTAGACTTCACCCTCGAAGTCTCACTCTGAAAATAGCTCCGGATGCTGCTCCCGCATCTCACGCTCCGGCTCCCAAGTCATTTCCGATCCCTTCCGTTGTTGCCACCGAACCAACACCAGAGGTACCTCCTTGTTCCTCAGAACCTTGATCTTCCGATCCGTGATGGCCACTGGTCTCTCGGCATAATTCAGGCTCGCATTCACCTGAATATCCTCTAATGGAACCACTGCCGACTCGTCGGCTATGCACTTCCTCAATTGCGACACATGAAAAGTGTCGTGGATCTGTCCCAGCTCTGCTAGCAACTCCAAACGATAGGCTACCCGGCCTATCCTTGCAATCACACGAAATGGCCCAATATACCGGGGTCCCAACTTGCCCCTCTTCCTGAATCGAATCACTCCTTTCCAAGGAGAGACCTTCAGGAGAACGAAGTCGCCGACTTGAAACTCAAGCTCGGATCGACGTCTATCTGCATAACTCTTTTGTCGGCTCTGGGCGGTCAATAACCTCTGTCTAACCTGTTGAATCTGCTCTGTCGTCTGAAGCACGATCTCTGTACTGCCCATCACTCTCTGACCCACCTCTCCCCAGCAAATGGGGGTCCGACACCTCCTACCATACAACAGCTCAAAGGGTGGCATACCAATGCTCGAATGATGGCTGTTGTTGTAGGAGAACTCTGCCAAAGGTAAATACGCATCCCAGCTACCCCCGAAATCTAACACACACGCTCGAAGCATGTCCTCCAGCGTCTGAATCGTTCGACCGTCTGTCTGGGGATGGTATGCGGTACTAAAATGCAATTTAGTACCCAGCTCTTCATGGAATTTCCTCCAAAATTTGGAAGTGAAATGCACATCGCGGTCTGAAACAATCGAGATCGGCACCCCATGCCGAGATACCACTTCTCTCACATATATCTCCGCCAACTTCTCCGCTGAAGAACTCTCACTGATGGCAAGGAAGTGTGCACTCTTCGTCAACCTATCCACAATCACCCAAATTGCATCAACTCCTCTGGCAGTCCTCGGCAATTTGGTGATGAAATCCATAGTGATCTGTTCCCACTTCCACTCGGGAACCTCCAATGGCTGCAACTTGCCATGCGGCCTCTGGTGCTCGGCCTTAACCCTACGGCAGGTCAAGCACTTCTCAACGAACCATGCGACGTCCCTCTTCATACAGGGCCACCAATACTCTTTCCTCAAATCCAAATACATCTTCGTAGCCCCGGGATGGATCGAGAATTTCGATCGATAAGCCTCTTCCATCAAAGTAATACGCGTACCACCCACGAACGGTACCCAAATCCGACCCTGAAACGTCATAAGCCCTCGACCATCCGTAACGAACTCTGAAACCAAACCAACGACCCGCTCTCTCTTCTGCATCTCTGGTCGCACAGCCTCGGCCTGTGCCCCACGAATAGCATCCAATACTGGAGCTATCACAGTCAATCTCAAACATACATCTCGCAGTGGAGTGCTCTCCACCCTGCGGCTTAATGCATCGGCTACCACATTGGCTTTGCCTGGGTGGTACAGGATCTCACATTCATAATCCTTGACCACATCCAACCACCTCCTCTGACGCATATTTAGGTTGGGCTGATCCATCAAATACTTCAAGCTCTTATGGTCCGTGTATATCGTACATCGAACCCCATACAAGTAGTGACGCCAAATCTTGAGAGCGAACACCACTGCCCCCAACTCTAAATCATGTGTGGGATATCTCACCTCATGAGGCTTCAGCTGCCTCGACGCATAAGCTATCACGTGACCCCTCTGCATCAACACTGCACCCAGCCCCGAAATCGATGCATCGCAATATACTACAAAATCCTCCATCCCTTCCGGGAGAGCTAATACCGGAGCTTTGCACAACCTTTGGCGAAGTGTCTCAAAGGAGGTCTGCTGCTCGGGTCCCCATGAGAATGCAACACCCTTTCGGGTCAATCTAGTGAGTGGAACTACAATTTTGGAGAAGTCCTTAATGAATCTCCGATAATACCTTGCCAATCCAAGGAAACTCCTGATCTCAGAAGGTGACTTCGGCACCTCCCAACTCATCACCGCCTCAACCTTGGCCGGATCGACCAATATCCCTTCCTGATTAACAACATGTCCTAAGAATTGGACCTCCCGCAACCAGAAGTCACACTTGGAGAACTTTGCATAAAGCTTCTCCGATCTCAAAACCTCAAGGACCTCCCTCAAATGCTCCTCATGCTGCCCTCTAGATCTTGAATACACCAGAATATCGTCGATAAATACAATCACTGACCGATCCAACATCGGCCTGCATACCCTGTTCATGAGGTCCATGAACACAGTCGGGGCATTGGTGAGCCCGAAAGGCATCACCACAAACTCATAATGCCCATATCGCGTCCTAAACGCTGTCTTCTGGACGTCCTCATCCCGCACTCTCACCTGATGGTACCCTGACCTCAGATCGATCTTGGAAAACCAAGATGCTCCCTGCAACTGATCGAATAAATCATGGATCCTCAGTAACGGGTAACGGTTCTTGACCGTCAACTTGTTCAACTCCCGGTAATCAATGCACATCCGGTGTGAACCATCCTTCTTCTTGACGAACAGAATAGGCGCTCCCCACGGCGAGCTGCTCGGCCGAATGAATCCCTTCCCCAGCAACTCCTGAAGCTGCGAGGACAACTCTTGCATCTCTGGAGGTGCAAGACGATAAGGCACCTTAGCAATAGGCGCGGCCCCCGGAACCAGATCGATACCAAACTCTACTTGCCTCACAGGAGGTACTCCCGGCAGCTCCTCGGGAAAAACATCTGGAAACTCACGCACCACTGGGACCTCCTCAACTGATCTCGGTCTCTCAGAAACCTCCCACGTATCCATCACATACGCCACAAAACCCTTACAGCCCTGCTGTAGACACTGCCTCGCCCTAGCGGCCGAACAAAAAGCTGATCCCGAACGGGTACCCTCGCCGTACACCGAAAGAACTCCCCCACTAGGGTCTCGTATAGTCACCAGCTAGCGCTCACAGTCGATGACGGCGCCGAATCGGCTCAACCAGTCCATGCCCACAATGACACAGACATCACCCATTGCAATAGGAATCAGGTCAATCGGAAACTCGACCCCGAAAATCTCTAGCACACATCCCCGGAGAACCTCCGTGGCACAAATCACTCTCTCGTCAGCTATAGAAACTCTCAGAGGCCGACTCAACGGCTCACGACTAACGCTGATATGCTGACTAAAAGCTAAAGATACAAAGGACCTACTCGCACCTGAGTCAAATAACACTAAAGCAGGCACAGAGTTCACAAGGAAAGTACCTACGCATATCATAACGTAAGCATAACATCTCGACATCAAAATAAATACATGAAATAAAGCATACCTGCCACAACATCGGGCGCAGCGCGGACCTCCTCCGCAGTCAGCTGAAAGGCCCTCCCACGAGCCCTCGGGGCCTCGGCCTTCACCGGTCGAGTCGCAGTAGCCCCGGCAGTAGGTGCAGATCCCTGAAGAAGCTGAGGGCACTCGGCCTTCCGATGGCCTGTCTGGTTGCAATGAAAGCAAACCGTAAACCCCTTGGGGCACTCCCTAGCAATGTGCCCCTCCTTGCCACACTTGTAGCAAACACCAGATCGACATGCCCCATCATGACCCTTGCCGCACTTTCCGCAAGTGCGGCCCTTTGGACCTCCCGTCCTCGAATCGGCGGACTTAGTCCGCTTGGCTGCCGGCTGAGACTGAGCCGGCCGCCGGTCCACCCGCTGAGACTCGGCCTCCTCCCTGGCCTGGATCTCCAACTCAATCTCGCGCTTCCTGGCATTCGCCTGAAGCTCCGCAAAGGTATGATAGGTGGAGTTTGACACAAACTCCCGGATATCCCTCCTCAAAACACCCAAGTATCGGCTCATCCGAGCCTGCTCTGTGGACACCAGCTCGGGGCAGAACATCGCCCTCTCATGAAACTTCCGCGTGATCACCGCAACCGAATCAGTACCCTGCTTGAGGGTCAAGAACTCCTGAACCAATCGTTCCCTCTCCACCGGGGGAACGTACTCGTCTCGGAACATAGAGGTAAACCCCTCCCATGTCACTGCTGAAATCTCTGCCAACGTGAAGTTCGCCGTCACGAACTTCCACCAATCCTTCGCTCCCAGACGGAGCTGGTTCAAAGCGAACCGTACCCTCAGGTGCTCCGGACATGAACAAGTGTAGAAGCACCCCTCAATATCAGCGATCCACCTTATCGCAGCAATCGGATCCTGCGTCCCATCAAACTCAGGTGGCTTCGTGTTGCTGAACTCCCGAAACAGCAACGAGTCACCCCCCTGTGGCCTGGCAGCGGCCACAGCTGCGGTAGCTGCAGCGGCTGCAGCCTCAGTCAATGTGGCGTACCGCTCCTCAAAAGTCTCCATCAAGGTGGTCTTAATAGACCCAAACATCTCCGGAATCTCAGCCCGGATTGCTGCAGCCACCTCCTCATGAATCATCTGACGAATCTCCTCGTCACTCACACCGCTCGTACTCGCTCCGTGGCGTGGTCTAACCATGATGTCTCTGAAATACAACATAAAACTATCAGAGACTCCATCGAGTGTAATTGCACTCGATAACGCAACCCTACTCAGTCTCCGATATCCAGGGATTCTTACTTGGGTCTCCCACTGACCCGGTGTCTCCGGTAGTACGGGCCCAATACTACCGACCACACCGCATCAGCATTCATCCTAAGTCTTCCTCCCCAAACCCCGGATGGTGAGCACTCTACTCTTGTTATGCACTATCTACCCGCACTCTAGCAAAGCATCTCATATCGGCAACCTCCCTAGACTAAGGCATCACAAATCAGGCCACTCTAGTCCTATCATGAATACCTAGTCTTCTAGCATGCATAACAATTCATATCATAACTCATAACATAACATTGTAAGGTATTTTGCGGATCTTTACCGTTCGGGCGCTGACTGATCGTACACACTGTTTCTTTCTTGTTTACCACAAAATCATTTACAAAAGTTTATGCCTTTATTTTAAAAGTTTTCCTCAAATCCTCGGTTTGAGTTCAGTTACGCCCGAAGGTGCACCCGAATCCCTCAAACCAAGGCTCTGATACCAATTGTAACAACGCAAATTTTCAAACAAAATTTTCATTTCAAAATATAGTATTTTTATTCAAAACAAGGCATAAACATTTCAAGTGTCATGTCAAAATACAAATCATCTAAATCCCAAGATCACAAAACATCTTTCAGTGTATACAGATCACGCCGGTGCCTTCCCACGGTCCTCGCTAGTACCTGAAACACATACATAACAACTGTAAGCATAAATGCTTAGTGAGTTCCCCAATATACAACTTACATACATACGCCTTTCCAGGCCCTGACCTTCCGGTCCCTGTGTCTCAGGGGACTTCCGTCCCTGCTGGGTAAACCTTCCGGTCCTACCCACGCCGACCTTCCGGTCCACAACACTACGCCTTCCGGCCCATAACATATTCGCCTTCCGGCCCATAACATATTGCCTTCCGGCCCACATAAACATACATAGCACGCATAACAATTAACTTATCACATATAACACGTATATCACATATCATATCCGACCTTCCGGTCACACAGTCAAACCCTTCCGGGTACAGTATAGTGAGAAGACTCACCTCGTGAATATCGAAAGCTAGCAAATCCCGAAATCACTCGTGCTCGATCCGCCGAGCTACAATCTCCCTATAACATCATATATCTCTTATTAACACTTTTATCTTCTAATTTTGACTATCCCTAAGAAGTCAGACATAGGTCAACTCTGGTCAACGGTCAACGGTCAACGGTCAACTTGACCGGACTCGGCGAGTGCTAGGGCGACTCGGCGAGTCTAGACGTCCTCACCAATTCTCTAAGATTCCCTTTCTACTCGTCGAGTATCCTCCTTGACTTCGACGAGTTCCTCCTGGAAGAATCGTGGGGCCACCCCGACTCAACTCGCCGAGTCTGAAGAACAACTCGACGAGTCCCAGTTAATCTTCAAGCTACTCGCCGAGTCTGTTCATCGGACTCGGCGAGTCCATGCCATGCAACCGCTCAAACTGTTTTCTAAGGTCAGAACTGCTCCGACCATTCATAGGTCTGGCCTTCCTAGACTGATTCACCACGTAAGGTCCTCATTTCAGTGCTCATATTACACCCCATGACTCATAATTTACATTTTGACCTAAGGCATAAGGATTCCAATCCAAAACCTCCATTGATTCCTGAAATGCTCAGGCATGGGACATTCTGGACTTCCAAAGATCTCAATACAGGGTTCCAATCGTTTGGGGGACTACGGTAACATTCAATCTAGCTACAAAAGGGCTCAATGAACCCTAAATCCATATACACATCAACATAGGAGAATGCAACTCGAAATATTACCTGAATAACGTGCTCTCTGTGTCCCCAATCCTCAGAACGTGGCTTCCCTTGTTGTTCCCTTGACCAGTCTTCTTCTTCCTTGCGAGACAATACTTCCAAAATCAACAATGATCTCCTACCTTGCTCCAGCTGCTCACAATCGAATTAGGGTTTCTCTCAGAGGGCTAGAGTGAACAATGACGGCCATAAAGTCCCTCATATACGTCCCAAACCTGAACGGTTAGGGTTTTCGCTAAACAGCGTAGACTCGCCGAGTCCATATCCGGACTCGTCGAGTCCAGTCGCGAACCCGCGACCAGATCCGCGATCCTACTCGGCGATTCTAGGCTCCAACTCGCCGAGTCCCCTCTTAAAACACCCAAAATCATAAATATAACAATACCTGGAATTCCGGGCTGTTACAGTTTCCTTCACCAAAGCAACTTGATTGGAGAAATAAATAAAGAGAGAGGTTATTATGATTTATTAATATGTTATAATAATAATATATTAAAGGAGAAATCATATTTGTTTAATTAATATTGGTCAATAATTAATTAAGAATTAATTTTGTGATCAAGTGTAATTAATTAAACTAGAGGGGCTGAATTGTAATTATGTGATAGTTGCAAAATAGGGCAATGGTTATCCTTGTTAAAGGATGGAAGAATTCAAGGATAAGGATATCCTTAAAATCGTCCAAGGTCCAAGAGATAGGGATTTTCAAGGCTTATCTTATGGTTGCTTGATGGGCAAGTAACTAGATAAGGATAAGGACTGAAACCCTAATCCCAACCCTATATAAAGACCCCTAAGGCCTTATGATTTCGTGCACTTGATCCCTAGAGCATCTAAGGACGAATTTCTACCTCTCTCCTCTCTCTTTATACCTTCTCCACTTGCTTATGGTGTTTGTAAGCCATTAGAGGAGTGACACTTGTGACTCTAAGCCTTCCAAAGTCAATTCAAGGAGGAATTGGGATTGTTATTACTACATAACAATCAAGGTAACATCTTAAACCTAATTATATGTTAATATCGATTTCCATATGCTAGAATTAGGGTTTATAGTCTTGGATTCAAAGCATGTACAATAGAGAAACCTAGATCCAAGCATTAGGGTTTGTATGAGCACATAGGATGTCTTATGACCAAAACCCATTAGTGGTATCAGAGCCTAGACTGGTTTCAATTGTATTGATGCATTGTATATCTGAAAAATTCGATTTTTGATGTTCTGGAGGCTGGAATCGCCAAGTCCATAGCTGAACTCGCCGAGTCCATGCAGACTCGACGAGTCCAAGCCTGACTCGACGGGTCAACTCGTCAGATAGAGCATATATCGGGATTTCTTGCTGTTTTTGCTTTGGGATAGTTACCTTATCACATTAGATCAATATTAATCCAATTTTATGATATATTTGACTATATTTTTGATCTAATTGAAGATATTTATCAATTAATAAGATAATTGTTTCCTTATGTGATAATTGATTAATTATTTTGACTAAATTGATAAATTGTTTTGCAAGAAATCATTAAATAAATCAAATATGGATAATTATGTGATTAAATGTTAATTTAGATTATTTGTTATTTGATCCTTATTGTTATGAAATGTTTCATATTTTCCCCTTTAGGTTTTATAGTTTAAATTTGAACCCAAAAGTTTTGTTGTTTTGAAATTTAAATAGTTAAAACCCTAATGTTTTGAATTGTTTCAAAACTTGCCCTCAAGTTTTGGAATTTAAATTTTGATTAATTATTTAATTTTGATGTATATTTAAATTTTAAACCCTAATGTGTTGAAATGTTTCAAAACTTGCCCTCAAGTTTTGGAACTTAAAAGTTGATTAAAAGTTTAATTAGGAATGTTAAATTCTAAAACTCTAGTATAGTTTTGAAAAAGTTCAAATCACACCCTTATGGTTTTATTAATTAATTAAGGAGTATAATTAAAAGAGGTTTAATAAATCCATAAAAGTTTTGGTTTACAATTTAATTGAATTAAAAGTATAATTGTTAAATTTAACCACCTAATATTTTAAAAAGTGTAAAATACACCCTATACTATATATAACATTAAAAGTCTAACATTATATATATGTATGAGTAAAAGTCAGTCTTAACGTTAGTAGGCCTCATTCACGAAGCTAGTCTATAAGGGGTGTTTAAGGAAATTGCCTATAAAATGACGATTGAATGGGTATTCACTCTTACCCACCGCACTCTTGACTAGTGGAGGGTCGTTAGCCGAACGGGTAGGATAGGACGAAACCTTCCATTATAAGTATAATGAAGTATAAAAGTAACTAAATGTTTTCATAAAATTCCCAATCTTAGTTACTTAGGCAAAAGTGAATTGATGCAATTCCATGAAATTACACTTTGTGCCCTTGCGAAGACGTTAGTGGAGCGTGTGTGGTTTACCGGCACACTAAATGGTTCTAAGAAAAGGTAGCAAAGGGTGACTCAATGTTTGTCATAGTTCGGTGGAGCGTGTGTGGTTTACCGGCACATCGAATAGGTGACTGTAACATGTGAGGGCACCATGTAAGTTTGCATGGTTATTCACACCCGCTTTGTGATCCTCGGCATCCCAGTCACAAACAAGAGGGGCATATCGAGATTTAAACATGCCATTGAAAGTTCAATGAATCTCAAAGAATCTAGGAGTTTTCATAGATTTAAAACTTAAATTTCTTTTTCGTTTTTCGTGGTGGAAATTGGTGAATCGTCATTCACTTACCTTCAAATATTCTGCAATTAGGGTTATGGCATCCCTCTCCCGAGTTGTAGAATATTGTGTTGGGTCCTAGCCTTAGTATCTCATTTGGGTGATTTACTAAGGAATCAATCAATCAACTAACTTGAATTTGTTTTTCTCCCGTTTTGTAGATGTCAAAGTTCGACAACTATGGTCTTCCCAAATCCCATGGAACAAGCATTCCACATGAAGATGGTATTCCACGATTCAATCGAGGAACGAGAAATCATGCTTCACTTCCTCCTCCTCCTCCTATTGTTCTCCCCAACCCACAATATCGAAGAATTGAAAGGTTCAATATCACTAAAGCCCTATTGGAAATGAAACATGAAGATGGTAAACCCGTGTGTGCCCACGTTCTAGGAATGAAATCACACATTGATAGGTTGATAATGTTGGGTGTGTCATTCCCAGATGAGTTGGCTGTGAATTGGGTTTTGCAGTCACTTCCTGAATCATATAATGAGTTCAAAAGAAAGTATTATATGATGGATCATGACAACAACCTCATTGACCTAACTTACATGCTCATTGTTGCTGAATCAGAAATGATTTGGCGAAGCAATGGAGCGTATTTGTTGGGAAAGTCAACCGACCATGCTTCCGAGGACGTTCTAGGGGAACCGACCTGCGTTTACTGCCAAAAGAAAGGGCGTTGGATACAAGTCTGCCCAAAGAGCCTGAAGAGTCCAGAAGATGGGAGAGTCAAAGAGTATGGCTGCGCTTCAGGTAAAATCCACTATCTAACTCCATTAAGTTCCTATTCATTAATTCTTAATACATAATGTAATAAGATTGCATTTGAATGTTTTACAGGATCGGTGAAAAGAAAGGAAGCTTGGTGAAAGAGCAAGATGAATCTAATCACAAGGAATGGATCTTGATTGCATGGACTTGAAGATTAGATTTTGAGCTTAGATAGTTATGATAGAGTTGTTAGAAAATTTTCTTTTGAAATACATAGTTTTCAATGGATTTTGCATTGTAAGGACAAATGTTTTCCGCTGCTTTTATAAATAAAATAAATTTTCGTTTGACTTATTTATTTATTTGTTTATTTCCTTGCAATGAAATCGTTATGAAAATTGGTATTTGCATATTTCTACAACAAATGGATATGATTTTTATTTATGGTGTTTATGGAAAAGTCGAGAATTTACCAAATAGGGAGAGTTTGTCATCGCCCAAGTTTCAATTGGACAGAAATTTGGAATCATGCAACTTGGTTGCACGATGAATGAGAAATTTCATATTTGGAAATTAGACTAATTCATTGACAAAGTGTCAAGTGAAGGACTAGGAGATCGAGTACACAAAGTTATGTGTTGATCAAATCCACCATAAGAGTAACAAAGATATTCGTCTATGATTTACTAAAGTTTAGTAAATGTGATTATACTTACAAGATTAAGTGTAATTCTAGATTGATTGAAAAAAAAGGTTTAAATCAATAGTAGAACGAATAAGAAGAATCAAGTAGGCAGAAAGATAAAAGTTTCTCCATTCTAAGAAGAACGGAGAGTACCTTTTATGCTTTATGATGGGTCTTAATGATTAAGAACCATATCTCAATTGATCCTCTAAGTGAGTCTTAGTACAATTGTATGTCTAAGAAGAGGATTCAAGAATTGAAGAAATGGTTAAATCAAGAAGTCAATCATACTTCGTTCCAAAAACAAGTCTTAGAGTTAAGATTGTGAAATTGAGTGATAAGTATTAAGAAGGTTTATAACATTCATCAAATGTGGAAAGTTGTGATGTCTTGGATAAGACAAAGACCAACTAGGACCAATTTATGAAGTGTTTGATAAAAAGCTACACTAACTCTTGAATATTTGTTTGTCAAGAATTGGTTGTTGACAAGAGAATCTTATATGTCAAGGAGTCAGTGGGAGTCTTAATAGTCTTGAAAGGTTTCAAGAACAAATCAAATAAACCTTATCGATCATCACTAGCACACGAGTTGAGGTTTACAACCTATCGTGATGACATTATTTTATTTCCGTGCCAATCCAATCGAGTTAATTATGCATGTGAGTTCTATGAGTTCTCATTTTGAACGCATAAAAGGCAAAGCACCTTAATCAATGAAAGGTACATTGATAGGAAAGGGTGAGCTGCTTAACTACTTGGAAGACGTGGTGGGCAGCTGTGCTACCATAAGGCAAGAAATCAAGATTAAGAAAGTTCGGTCCATATGAGTTTGAATTTGTCATAAACTTTAGTTTTGACAAATTCACAAGGATAGGAACACATACACCGTTTAAATCTAAGTGTCATAAGATTTCCTCCTTCATGAAAATGATTGTGAAGAAATGCTTTCACTAAGAAAGATTTTAGGAAGATAGTGATTGTAAAATTGCATTCTCGAATAAGATTATGGTTACGGTATCCCTTTCCATAATTTGAATTGTGAGGTTTGGCAATTGTTTACAAACACACATGAACTATCTAAGGCAAAGGTGTATAAGTTCAAGAAGCCTTGATAAAAGATTATCAAAGCACTAAGTATTAGAAACATGAACTTAAGAAATTCAATAAGCATTGTTTTTCTGAAAGTTAAGCTGTTTCTAAAGACATGTCGAAGCTAGTGGGAGCATAAGTGTTATGTTTTATAATAATCATCATGATAATGGGAGCATAAAAGTTATGATTGTATGATTATTAAGGCACGTATTGCAAGTTGGCAATATTAATTATAGAAAACAAGAGTTATACCTTGCAAAGTCGTAAGGGTTGTAAAGTTGTTTTGCTATAATTAAGGGAGAGAATATTATGCTTCATTTCAAATCTAAAGGCTTAGGTTGAGAAATGTTAATAAATTTAGTCAAAGGTACATAGCGTGTTCTTAAAATTTCGATTATGATTACGGCATTCCTCTTCACAATTCGAATTTTGAGAACATAGCAAATAAAACATTATGCGTCGGGTCCCATACGCTTCGAGTATAGGATCGATTGCAAATGCTTTAATGTTTGACCATTCTAAAATTTTCCAAATGTCAAGCGCATTTAGAGGGAATAGGAACTAGAATTGGTTTTGACTAAAATAATTAAACAACTATCAAAGAACAATCCAAAGTTCGACGAGGATTGGTTGCTTGTGAGTAGTTGGAAGCATGGTATTGAATGGACCATATCGACATTATTATGAATAGAAAATATTCTATTAAGAATAAGTTTTCATATGGAAAATATGGAAGCGTGTCCATATTGGGAATTGAATATTGAAAAAATCTATGTCTAAGATTAGGAACTTTTATGCAAAAGGATGTTAAAAGGAATGTACTTTGAGTGAGAGACATCATACCTAAGGAATTGTCTTATAACAATCTCCGATAGAGGACTTTGTAATATCATTTGGCAATAGTCTTTGTAACTTTGGTACAGTGACATTACGAAAGGATCGTTGCATAAAGTGTTAGAATCTAGCATATTCTATAAGTGGCAAGTATTTGATACTCTTACACTTATGAAAAAGGATTTGGAGTTGTGAAATGAGAATGGTTGGAAATGTGTTCAATTTGATCTATTTCTCAAAAGTAAGAACCATAGGTAAACATTGTGTGCATGCTAAGAGCATGGGACAAGTGTAATAATTCAAGTAAGAAGTTGATTACCCGAAACGACAAATAATGAGTAATCAATATGGTGATAAATAAAAGGTGCTTTATTTATGCTCAAAAGGTTGAGGCCATATGGGATTAGTATTATTCTTGTGTTTCACATTTGCATGTTTTGACTCCAGAATAATTGAGTTTATTAAGAATAATCGAATTATTCAAACGGGCCACAGTCATTCATATGTTGGAAGTAGATATGAATGAAGACTGTCGTGAATTGGTGTGTGGATTGTCTAAAGAGCATTAGACATAAGCAAATGTTTGCTGCAACGTTCATGAGTGCTTATGAATATGAATTTGAGCATTGGATTAAACCCACGCTCACTTGGATCACTCCATGAATTGTATCACGAGTGATTGGTGAGACGATAACATCTTATATTCTTGAAACCGAGATGTGTGAGTTGTATCTTGCAAATCGGTTGCACATTGATAATATGTAAACGCACTAGTAACTTGGTGTTACAAAACATATTGTTGTGTGTGATTCGGTGAGTAAGTGCAAGCAAGCATTGTATCAAAGTTTATCCGTTCCTTTTATTCAAAGTAGGATAAAAGCGATATCTTTGGGCCCCTCGATGATTTTGTGATGACAAACATAAATGCTCGGCCGGGCTAGGGCTAATTTGATTTGTTCAATTAGTCAGTCGTCATAAATCGGGAATCGATATATAGTACAAAGAGAATGATTTGAAATCATATCTCATATGATATCTAGAATGGAGGAATATATGATCCCTTATCTAAGGACACACGTATCTGATATGATCAGAGTTGACAGCGGCTTTGGAAAGCTACGATTACAGATCAGGATTTGAAGTCATACGCAGAATAGTTGTTAGACTTATCCAAGTGAGAGACTGTTGGATTAGTGTCTAAGTCCATAACTATTTTGGTATGTACTTGACCCGATGATGCATGGTCCTTTTGGGTTGCCTTCACCAAAGCAACTTGATTGGAGAAATAAATAAAGAGAGAGATTATTATGATTTATTAATATGTTATAAGAATAATATATTAAAGGCGAAATCATATTTTTTTAATTAATATTGGTCAATAATTAATTAAGAATTAATTTTGTGATCAAGTGTAATTAATTAAACTAGAGGGGCTGAATTGTAATTATGTGATAGTTGCAAAATAGGGCAATGGTTATCCTTGTTAAAGGATGGACGGATTCAAGGATAAGGATATCCTTAAAATCGTCCAAGGTCCAAGAGATAGGGATTTTCAAGGCTTATCTTATGGTTGCTTGATGGGCAAGTAACTAGATAAGGATAAGGACTGAAACCCTAATCTCAACCCTATATAAAGACCCCTAAGGCCTTATGATTTCGTGCACTTGATCCCTAGAGCATCTAAGGACGAATTTCTACCTCTCTCCTCTCTCTTTATACCTTCTCCACTTGCTAATGGTGTTTGTAAGCCATTAGAGGAGTGACACTTGTGACTCTAAGCCTTCTAAAGTCAATTCAAGGAGGAATTGGGATTGTTATTACTACATAACAATCAAGGTAACATCTTAAACCTAATTATATGTTAATATCGATTTCCATATACTAGAATTAGGGTTTATAGTCTTGGATTCAAAGCATGTACAATAGAGAAACCTAGATCCAAGCATTAGGGTTTGTATGAGCACATAGGATGTCTTATGACCAAAACCCATCAGCAAGGTCAAAACAGAGAATACAGACCGCAGATAGTATCAAATGAAAGATACATCTTGCAAGGTCAAAACAGAGAATACAGACCACAGACAGTATCAAATGAAAGATACATCTTGCAAGGTCAAAACAGTGTGACTCTGAAAATGAGTTACCAACATACAGTGTAAATTGCCGGTGAATACTGTTACCTTAAGGCCATGAATTTTAAGGTAACCCGGGATACTCGTAACCATACTAACCGACACTAGAGTACCAGACGCCCTACAAGCGTCTATACAATGTGACATTTGTCACCCATTGGCTTGGTGGGCCGTGGACTGTAGCTAGCAGTCAGGGTGCGGGGGTGTCAATCCCGTATAGATCTATACACACAATGTCCGCTCTCCCTACAGGAGACTCTAGTTACCAACTAGAAGACGGAGAAGGCCGTGTCCCGAAGATGCATCCCAAATAGTGGGTAATGACTTCCAAACAGTGGGTAGTGGGTTTCTAATGTAAGTGTTGAACTAGAGGTGGAGACTCATGACTGAACTGACTAGAGCAAACCTATATGTTTATGCTCATATACATAACATATAACTAATGAATCAAACGACCTTCGGATGGACATCCGATCCCACCAGACCACATCTCAACGAAGAAAAGGAAATAGGGCGTACGAACCTTCCTAAGTCCTTCAATCATTACTTATATGCATCTACACAAGCACAGACATACATCTAACTACGCTTGAGTGTGTATCAAGTGGAATCATATCGTGAAGTATAAGTGTACAGTGTGGAATAACCGACTTGTGAAGTATAAGCGTACATTGGAATATCCGAGTCGTGAAGTATAAGTGTACAGTGTGGGATAATCGAATTGTGAAGTATAAGTGTACCAAGTATAAGTGTATCACGAAGTGGAAACGACAACTGGTGAAGTAAAAACGTCTATCAAGTATAAGTGGCTACAAGTATAAGCGATATAGAGACAATAACCGGTATAAGCGTATCACGAAGGAAATGCGTATTCAAGTAGGAGTTTTAAATAAATGAAAGCGAAGCAGCAGTAACTAACAAGTAAAAGTATATGTCGTGAAAAGGGAACTTTGATGAAAACCTTAGAAAAACCTTTATACTCAGGGAAAATCACAATTGGTATTCTTTGGTAAAATAAGTTAGAAAACCTTTAGAAATCTTTGGACCTTTATAAACCAGATTAAAATGAATTTAGATAAAACAGTATAAGTAAGAGTTTTGAAACAATTGAATACCTTTTTGAAAACCATTATAGTATCCTACTCGGTAAAACAGTGTACAGTGTGGTAAAATCTTGTGCATGCGGGTTATCAATCACATATGATTGACATGATAACTGGCATGTTTAACTTGTATTCCCCCTATAAAACGTATAAAAACATTTAAAAGGTTCATTCAGGGGTATGAACTCACCTGGTGTAAGTGGATTCGACGAAGGCGCCGGTTGGGTGCTCGGTGTCAAGTAAAGACTTGGACACACTTAGTGACCTATTTAACATATGATAACATATGTTTACATACAATTAGTACATATAATACTAATTAAACAAGTATACGCACCCTAAAGAGCGGAAAACACTTTGGTTAAGTGTTTGGGGTGTCCCGGGTAGCATCTAAGGGCTCAAATGGCTTAGGAATGGAGTTTACTCTCCGAGAGTAAACTCTCAATACCATGTTTACGGCCCAGGGACTACTCACCATGAGTTTACGGCCGTAAACTCATGGTGATGGGTTCTAGTGTGTTTTAAGGCTTCAATCTTGATAGTGGGATTTTTCTAGGTCCAATTCCAAAAGGCATGAGTGAGTTTAAGGTCTTTAAGGGCATCATTAGGGAGTTTACGGCCCATGAACCATCCCTAATGGAGTTCACGGCCGTGAACTCTCATTCCTTGAGTTTATTGAAGTTTCAAGCCCTAAATACCCTCCTAGTAATTTATAATGAAGTGTAAGACCATTTAGGGGAATAAAAACCAACATTTTGGCATGTTTGAAGGTGTTTACGGCCTTGACACATGTATGGGCCATAAACTCCTTTTCCCCCTTCATTTCCTTGTGTTCAAATGATCTAAACCCAAAATAGCAAGTCCCTTAATTATGTCTTAAGCCTAAGGATGGTTTGGGAGTGTTTTTGGGGCTTTTAGACATGTTTAAGAGGTGTTTACGGCCTTGGCATATGCCTGGGCCGTAAACTCTCTTTTACCCCCTAAAATCATGTGTTTTAATGTTTAAACATTCCTAGGCTAAATCCCTAATTTATTTCCAAGCCTTTAGGGAAATTTTGGGTTTTTTTGGCCTCAAATAAGGTGTTTACGGCCTAAGGAGGATCTTAGGCTGTAAACTCCTTTTCAACAGCTTCCAAGTCCGATTTTTAAGCTATAAACACGAATAATAATGTTTAGAATAAGCTAGGATAAGCGGACTTACGATTTGGAAGCGTTTGGTTGCGGTTTTGAGTCGAAAACGAGTCTAGAAGGAGAGTATAGAGAGAGAAGGTGAAAAAGGTTGAAATGGGGTTTACTCCCCTTTATATATGGGTGGGAGTTGGAGCTCGGTGAAATTCTACCCGATACTGTCATTTAACTGGGCTTTTGGTCGCACCCGATTTAGTGGTCGTAATAATAAAACTAACTTTTCCATCTAAATGGAAATGTGTATCACGGGTTTTTATTTCTCTTATCACGACTTAACGACATAAACATATAAATAAATTAAACATTTATTAAATTGGCGACCTCTAATTAACGGAACTTTTATACAGTGGAATATTCCGTTAACGGTAACAGGGAAATGTAACGGAACAAACTTGGGTTGTCACATAGGTGAGATTATGCTCTACAACCTTTGTGTAGACTCCGTCGGCTAATTTTGACTTCATTTTTAATATTATACTTTTAACGGGTCGGGACAGGAAAAGTCCGTTAAAAATTCATAACTTCTTCATCTGATGTCCGTTTTCGTCTGCCTTTTCACCGTTGTACTACTATTGATGAGTCCTTCGATTCTTGTTTAGGCTGCGTCGGCTAAAAATCACTCAATCTTTTTCGAGTTTTTGGCTGTCTACTGCTATTCCGAAACTTAGAAAAATCATAACTTCCTCATACGAAGTCAGATTTTGATGTTCTTTCTATGAAAGTTCTCAGTTTAACGAAAACTACAGCTTTCATTTAGATCATAAAGACTAAAAAGTAGTTTGTCGAAAACTCACTTTTTACGCCATACGACATTATGTCGGTTCTGTCGCGAAACTTCAATAAGTCATAACTTCTTCGTTATAACTCGGATTTCGATGAGGTTTTCGCCTAAATATTTCTAATGAGATTGTTTACAACTTTCAATAATATAATTTTACTTATTTTCAACTTTATATTTTCGTTAAATTTCAATATTTAACTTTTGATTGGAATCTCATAAGACTTCCAATATTTTCCGAGTGATTCTAAACATAGTTTTACTTCATTTCTAGTAAAAACTATATGTTAGAACTCAACTCTCATAATCATATATATTACTTAATAATATTCATTTTAAAATTAACAAAACATGATAAATGAACGTGTATGTTACATTAGCCAAGTTAAGCCACGGGTAAAACGGTCATTTTACCCTGTGATGGATTATTGGATCTTGATTGATTTTTATTTTTTCATTGACAGATCGAGAGTCGTCTAAGCAGTAGTTAGAGATTTCTTTTTGAGAGATTCAACTTTTTGAGGTGAGTTTTCCTCACCGGATTTAGCGGGTCGAAGGCACCAATGCTGACCCATGTATGAGTCATGTTGTTAGTATGCTAGTTGTCTTTGTGACACTTGCATGTGCCTGTGTTTATATGTTTTCCGGGCTAAGGCCCGATGTCGGGCGGGGCCTAATGAATATTTGTATGTTATGTATCTATGTGATTGTCGCATGTGTATGTGTTTATTTGATATATGTTACTGTATGTTGGGCGGGACCCGTTTTACCGAGCTCAGCTCGATGTCGTGCGGGGCCTACTATATGTTTATTGTATGTTTGCTATGTGGTATTTTGAGGGAAACTCACTAAGCTTTGTGCTTACCATTTTCAGTTTATGTTTTCAGGTACTTCTGGTATTAAAGATAAGAGCTCGGGATGACTACATCACACACCCCATTGTGATTCCACTTATGATGTTTTACTCTAATTTTATGGAAATTGATACATTGGTTCTTATGTGAATGTTTGGATGGTATTGGAAAATACTATTTTATCTATTATTAAAATGAAATTTTTGGGATCATATGTTTGGAAGTTACATTAATGGACAAAGAAAGCACACTCCAAGCATGAATGGTGTCATACAACCAACAACATCAACCATACTTAGCTTTGATCTATAAAACATTATTAGAGAAAAACGCTACAATAGATCAAATTTACATGGATGCTTAAGTGTAAATGATTAAGGGATTTTTTTTTCTTTTTTACTTAATGAATCACTCCATTTCATGGAGCAAAATAAACATTTCTACAAAAATGAATTACATTCCTTCTCAAATTCTATAATAGCAAACACTACCTCATCTTAAAACATTTGATTCAGTAAAAGAAGAGAGTGTGGAGATACCTGATAAATTTGTCATGCCAACATTTTGATGGGTTTAGAGCACTACATCAATCCTATGGTGTACATGCAAAACCTAAAACTTTGGATCTAGTCTGTCTAATGAACATGCAATAATAATCCAAAGCTCATAAACCCTAGATCTAGCATGTGACAATCGATATTAACATAAGAATAGGGTTTAGATCTTACCTTGATTGTTATGTAGCAATAACAATCTATTCCTTCTTGTAATTGGCTTATGAAAGCTTAGTGTCAAAATTGTAACACATCTAATGGCTCACAAACACCAAGAGCAAGAGGATGACTTAGGAGAGGAGAAGAAGGCACCAAAACGTCCAAGAAACTCCAAGGAATGCTTAGCCACGTTTTTGGGTGCCCTAGGGTTCCTTTTATACTTGTGTGGGCTGCTACAGTTTTCAGGGGAAACCCTAATTCTTTGCTTAGGCCTTAAGCAACTCATGGAGTCCCTTTAGAAAGCCCTTGGACGAAATCTATATGGGCTTCCCATAGATTTCGTCCAATCCTCTTTCCAGTAGGAATCCATGTAAGGTGCACCTTACATGGGCCATGGTCACTAGGTGAGCCTAGAAACTACTCTCTTTTCATCATCTGGTTTACTTAAAATTTATCATGTTTGTGCAAAATGTTACTGATTTAACATCGATGCAAGTGTATGCACTTTTTGATGGTTTGTGCTTGTCACATGTCACTTCCAAAAAGAGAATGCCACATAAAATTTCTTGTCTTTTTAAAAATTTCTACATTCTCTTGAGTTTTTTTAAGCATTTTGAGTTATGATAACACCATATTCTTCTAGCTTTCCACAATTGATTGACATCTTATAATATTTTTGTCTTGACGGGTTTTCAGCAATCATGTTATAGTTGCACCACAATTCATAAAGGGATTTCGAAAAAGAAATTTGAAACTTAAAAAATCTGGTTTTTTATGGCAATATTGACAATGTTTTTTTCAAGTATAAGAAAAATGCAATGTTACATTCTAGTTATTTATGGTCCTTGAAAATGCAAGTGTAGGACTTAATTTCATATAGTCACCTACTTTTTTTCGATTAATAAGGAGGTATATGTTCCTGTTTGATGATTCAAGTATGTATCACTTATTTCTTATGCATTTAGTTTAACTTGTTGTTAATCACTAACACTTGCTTTATCATCTTCTATTTGTGCTTTTCATAGCCATACCAACTAACTCCATGTGGGAAGAAAGATGAATTCTCATTTCAATCATTTGTTGCAGTAACTTTTGATTGAAGTCCCATGCATCGCAGTTAGCTGCCATTTCCTTTTGACTTGATGGACTTAATGGGGCCTAACTTTTTACAAATTTTCCCTATTTTCTCCAATATTATTTAAAATCATTTATAACACCTGATGGAAAAAAGAGAAGACATATCCATGATATATGGAGATTATGTGTATACTTGTATTTGATTTAAGAGCATAACTACATAGTGTTTTCGGTTTTTACACATGCATATTTAAACTTTTATTTGGCAACTATTATTATATTTGAAGAAATGTGTTTTTTATATGGATTTTTGGACAAGTAATAAAGTCATGAATATGATGGTTTTTCAGTTTAAGTTAAAAGCAAAGAGTTTTCAGTTGGGAATCTTGTTTTCTGAAATAAAGATTTTTTTTATAATGCAAATATTTATTGTGCAGAATCCATTCCATCATGTTTTTGTTTTGGACTCCTGCTGATTCTTCTCAAGTTTCGGCATGCAAATGAAGTGTTTTCTTTCTAATATTATGTTGTAGAAAAAAAGTAATCATTTGCTTAAAGAGCAGAATCGTTAAACATGTATTTCCTTATTTTCAGTTACAATTACTATTAGTGAGAATATGATTACCTAGAAACATAGATGATGGCGACATGGTAGGGTTGGGTGACTGGGATGGTTCCGGTCTTCGTGTAGCCATTTTTGTGTAATATCTAAGATTGTTGAGTTCTCTTCCATGAACTGTGACAACCCTAAATTTTCATTTGTATAATTTCCACAGTCAAACACTTCAAATATTAGTCAAAAACGTTTCAGTACATTTTTGGCCGGATTTAAGTCCATTTGGTGTTTTATTTTATTTTTCGTCAAACGATTAAATAAAAGGAAGTGTCGTTATTAGTGAAGTGTAACGAGCAAAACAATCCAACACCTTAGCTAGGTGTTCACGGCCAAACAAGAGGTGTTTGGGCCGTAAACACCATTTTTCCAAGAACTCATGCATATAGCATGAGTTTACCCACCATTCCTCACTTTACACTTCCCACCTTCAAGTTCAAGAACACCCACCACTTTTTCTCTCAAGTATCATAAGTCCATATCTTCAAATCCGCCAAAATGTAAGTGTTTCCTTCCTAGATTCTTCCCTACAACACTTAATCTAGGGTTTATACATCATCTCATCCATGGATTTTCGATTTTTACATAGATCTTCAAGTGATCTTCAAAACACCAAGAACACCCTAGTGTTTTTGGGTCCTAAACACTCTTACAAGCTTCCTATAAGTAAACATAATATTCCTAGCTAGTTGTTTGCTTAGTATACTTGATAATACATGGACTAAACACCAAAAAGCCCTAAGAACATGATTTTACGGTTTGGGGATCTCCCAAAACCGTAAACACCCCCAAAGGGTGTTTTGATGCCCCTAACACCTTCTAATGCTTGGACAAGAGGCTAGAAACTTGCATACATGATCTAAGAACCACAAAACACGAGAAGGATGAAGTGGCCAAGAGTTTACGACCGTGAACCCAAGGGTTTACAACCGTAAACTCCCATGGAGTGGTCCAAAGGCCGCAAACTCCAAATGGGTGCCATTTCGAACCCTAACCACTTCCTAAGCCTTTGATTCGAACCTAGAACCCTTCTTTATGAAGCATGAGACCTTAAAACACACAAACACACCATTCCCATGAGTTTACGGCCGTAAACTCATGGGGGAAATGGTCCTCCAACTGTAAACACACATAGGGGTGACTATTTGAAGTGTAAACTCCATAGTGAGGCCATACACTCCTTAGAAACAACCCGTAGCACTCCTAGCACTTGAAACAAAGTGTTTTCATGCATTAGAGTGTCTTTACTTACTAAATTAGTGATAAAATGACTAATTAGATACATTTATGTATCAATACATGTTGCATAGGATCCGTGTGTGTGTCCAAGTCCTCACTTGACACCTAGCATCCTACCCAACACTTTCATCCACTCCACTCACTACAGGTGAGTTCATACCCCTTAATCGACCTTTTAAATGTTTTTAAATGCTTTTATAGGGGTGTGGGAATACAAGTTGAATCCAACAAGTTATAGTATCAATCGCATGTGATTTATAGCTTGCAACCAAAAACGATTTTCTATGCTTTTAACTGCTTTGCCAACAAAACTGCTTTAAATGGTTATCAAACTCATTTTTCATGTTAAATTGTTATAAAAATATTTCCAACTCTTTTAAACTTCTTTTATTCCCAAACATTATCAACACCAATATATTTATATAAGTGAGACTTGAAGGACTTAGGACTGATAGCTCACCTTACTTCCCGTTCTTGTTTGATTGTGGACTTAGGGTATATTGTTATTTGTCCGACTGTCGTTGAATTCTTAGTTATATATCATATATATTTGTGTTGGATATAAAAGTCTTCACTTCAGTTCAATACCTTTGGGTATCAAAGGCATGCAACCAACACTTTTATCTAACTATAATAGGTATAGTTAGGGATTACCGCTCATTACTACTATTACCATGATACTGCTATAGTTAGTACAGTTATGAGTCAATACATGTTAAATACTATGCAAAGAGAATACTATATACTATACAAGCGAACACTCTATACATTATACCAAGAAGTACATGATACTATAATACAAGAGAATATACTAAAAAAATGTGACATACTACTTCTCGATACGATACTTCAATGTGCTATCTTCGTGTAACCAGAGTCTCCTGGAGGGAGAGCAGGCATTATGTGTATAGAAGATTACTTTTACACTTTCAAAGGATCAAACATACAAATAACCGAGTCTTGGTAGAAGATTACTTTTGCTAGAAAATATATGATTTTCTAGGGTTCATACTATTTTTCAAACATTGATAACAGCTACTATATTACATGATTGAAAACACTTTTATACAAGCAATGACACTAAATACTTGTGAACTCACCAGCTTTATGCTGATACTCGTTTTCAAAATAACTTGTATTCTCAGGTCATCAGTAGATAGGTACAAATGCATCTTTGAGAAGATGGAGCACATACAAGACTCATCTTTTATCTTGATTATACATTTGGTGTCTAACAAATTGTACAGAACACGCTTGTATTACAAATTATTATATTAATGTAATGGATGTTGTTGCTTGTCTTTACTATTATGCATTGTTATGATACTGTACATGACGTCCTCCACCCCAGAACGTTTCCGCCGTTCTCGGTTTTGGGGTGTGACAGATTGGTATCAGAGCATTGTTTATAGTGAATCAAGTATATCAACCCATAAAAGATATACAAACTATAAACACATCGGGATTAAAACACTCTGACCAAGAATATATACTTTTAAATAATAAAATATTTAATTTAGTATATATATATATATATATATACATCCATTCATGCAAAGGGTCAGTATCATACTAGAACAGAACAAAAGTATTAAGATTGTTGAACAACACAATTAGACTTAGAGACATATAGTCAAATTTTTGTGGATGTAGCCTGATCAACTACATTTTCCTAGGAGTGACTAACATGTGCCTAAGAGTGGTTGTGGTGTTGCAACAAGTCTAAAAACTTACCAACACTACCACAAGAACATTAGAACAAGAATACTATAGGAGTATTCTGCATTTCTGTAATTTACATATGTGAGAACTAAAAGGGTCGTTACTATTAGGGCAATAGTTGCTAAGTGGATACTCTACGGTTACATGTAACTAAGACGCTATAGACTTAGAATCTGTGATCTTTTCTTTACTTCCTGTTCCTTGTTTCGTTGTGGATTTAGAGTTAGGGTCACTTATTCGAAGGTATATCCTGTCTCGGTTACATGTAATTGGTATGCATTATGCAAGTATTGGGTCGACTAATAACGATCATCTTATAAGTATCTTAGATTAGTACGTCTGTTAACTTTTCTTTCCACATTCTCACGTAGATAGCATGGCTGGCTTCCACCTTCCCGGCGATCCGTACTATCCGAACCAAGGCATTGGAGGATGGCTCGATGAAGAGTCAGAAGATGATCACCCGATCCCTTTGGATGATCACCGTGCAGAAGGCTTTTCAGATAGATCCGACTCCGAACCAGAAGTCAACAACCTACCCCCAGTAGCTCCAA
Source organism: Lactuca serriola (assembly GCF_051521515.1). Lineage (NCBI taxonomy): Eukaryota > Viridiplantae > Streptophyta > Magnoliopsida > Asterales > Asteraceae > Lactuca > Lactuca serriola. The sequence goes on along the minus strand of NC_136412.1, from coordinate 155,167,960 downwards.
ACCCCAACCCCCGTCCAACATTTCAAGGTCCCACTCCTATGTGGGCAACAACCTTGAACCGATGGAGCGATGAACAGGGTCAGCCTTTACCTTTCAACAGAGACCGAAGCTTCTACGACATAAGCGAGGGAGGTTCAGTTGATCGAGTCTTGCCCATCATGGTCCGTAGGATTGTTAGGAACGTCGAGCAAGGTCATGCAACCATTGGCAGAGTTGTGGAAATTGACGCCAACTCTAACCTTAACACTGTCCGTATCCGCCAACTCGAAGAAGCCATGGAAAGGACTAGGAGGACCAATGAGGCTCTGCAGCAACAACTAGCTGCATCCCGAGCCGAATTCAGGGAACTCTGAATGCGTCAGAGGGCTCAGGAACGACATCTTCAGGAAGTTGTATGCCAACTGGCTGATCTTAGAGTTCGCCCAAGAGATACCCGTCGCCAGTAGAAGATGTCAACTCATCTTTCTCTTTTGTTTGAGGAATAGCCTTTTCTTTTCTATGCTCGGTAGAGCACTTGTGTGTAAACATTCCTAAACTTGAAAGTACTCTAACTAGACTTCAAAGTTGTCAACATTTTCCTTATGGTTTGATGTAACACCTACTGTTAGGTCGTTTTTCCTGAACTTATTTACAATAGTAATACCAGTAATATTGGCAGTTATCTAATCTGTTGGAGAAGTCTATACTCTTACGTTTCTCTACTCTATGTTATGACCCTATCGGATAGTTGGACTATGGCGATTTAGTCCATGAAACACTCTCATGATATTCATGGTCGATTCTCACTGTTATCATCACTTTTCATAACTTTTCAGTAAAAGATGCCACCTCGTCCTCGTCTGAACAAGGGCAGAACTGCAACCCAAGCTCCACCACCACCACCTCCTCCTCCGCAGTTCGATGCGGTGATGTTTCAAGCAGCTGTAGCCGCAGCTGTGACCGCAACTATGACCCAAATAAATTTCGGTGATGCAAGTGGAGCTGGAATGGGCACCAACTCCAGACATGGTGAAATCCACCCACGTACACAAGGGTGTACCTATAAGGATTTCATGAGCTGCAAACCAACATTCTTCAATGGGACCGGAGGGATCATTGCACTGTCCCAATGGATCGAAAGAACTGAAGCCATCTTTGAGATGTGCTCGTGCACCGAGGAAAGCAAGATTAAGTTCGCTGCTTGCACCTTCACTAAAAGTGCCCTGACATGGTGGAATGGCCATGTCAAATCACCCTCCTTGGTAACAGCCAACCCCATGGGCTGGGACACACTAAAGGACCTTCTGACAAGGGAGTACTGCCCTAGAGGTGAAATTCATAAACTTGAGGAGGAACTTTGGAACCTCAAGATGAAGGGGACTGACATAGTAGCTTATACAGCCAGGTTCTGCGACCTGGTAACTCTATGTCCTCACATGGTCCCTACTGAGAGCAAGAAAATCGAACGATACATCTGGGGTTTAGTGCCCTCATATCGAGGGAACGTTTTAGCATCACATCCTACGACCTTTGACAGTGCCAAGGAATTAGCCCAAAGGTTGATTGATCATGAAGTTCCTTCCACTCCATCAACAACCACAATGGTTGCCACTACACCGACCAAGACATCCAACAACAAGAGGAAGCGGTGGGACTGAAAGAAGGGCAAGTCAACTCAATCCTCTTCCAAGAACCAGCAAACTGTGGCTGTCCATACTGCCACTACTCCTGCTGCCTCTGTGCCAGCCAAAACATATGCTGGAAACTTACCCAAGTGCACCAAATGCTCCTTCCATCATAACGGCCCCTGCCGTGAAATGCACTGCACTAACTGCGACTGGAAGGGCCATACCGCTCGGTTTTGCAGATCTCAGCCCAAAACCATCAATCAAGTTCCCAGCACCGGAGTGAGCCAAGCCTGCTATGGTTGTGGCGAGAAAGGGCACTTCAAAAGAAACTGTTCGAAAGTTGGGAATACGAGAGGAACAGGGAGACTACTTGATATTGGCCACAATGAAGCAGTAGCAGACCCCACAGTAGTCACGGGTATGTTCCTTCTTGATAACTCTTATGCTTGTATCCTATTCGATAGTGGGGCAGAAAGAAGCTTCGTAAACCAAAACTTTAAACGCTTACTTAAACAATCACCGCAACCACTAAAAGAAACCTTTGTCATAGAAATGGCTAACGGGAAGACAGAGAGTTCTAACGAGATCTACATAGGTTGTACCCTCACGCTAGATAATCATTCATTCCCAATCGAACTTATACCAGTATCAATCAAGAGTTTCGATGTCAGCGTGGGCATGGACTGGTTGAGTCTCCATCGTACCGATATCCTGTGTTTCGACAAAGCAATCCATCTAAATATACCAAATAATGAAACCTTGTTAATCTACGGAGACAAACCCAGTATGAGTCTTCGTATCATCTCCAATATTCAAGCCCAAAAGTACTTGCGTAAGGAATATCGTGCATTCCTTGCAAACGTCGTCGATACGAGCCAGAAAACAAAAGACCTAAAATACTTCCCAGTAGTACGCGACTTCCCCGACGTTTTTCCAGAAGATCTACCTGGTTTACCTCCCCAATGTCAGGTCGAGTTCAGGATCGACTTAATTCCAGGAGCTACCCCCGTAGCCAAATCGCCCTATCGTCTAGCGCCTGCTGAGATGCAAGAACTGTCCGGTCAACTTAACAAGCTACTCAGCAAGGGCTTTATAAGACCAAGCTTCTCACCCTGGGGAGCACCAGTCTTGTTCGTAAAGAAGAAAGACGGATCGTTCCGTATGTGTATCGATTATAGAGAACTCAACAAGCTGACGGTCAAAAATCGTTACCCTCTTCCTCGTATAGACGATTTGTTTAACCAACTGCAAGGGGCGAGTTACTTTTCCAAGATTGATCTGAGGTCCGGGTATCACCAGTTACGAGTGCTTGAGGAGGATACCCCGAAAACAGCCATCCGAACTCGTTACGGACACTACGAGTTCGTAGTGATGCCGTTCGGACTGACCAATGCGCTCGCGGTATTCATGGACTTAATGAATAGGGTGTGCCATCCTTACTTGGATAAGTTCGCCATCGTCTTCATTGATGACATACTTATCTACTCTCAAAGTAATGAGGAGCATAGCGATCATCTACGACAAGTCCTGGAAACCCTACGATTTGAGAAGCTATACGCGAAGTTCTCTAAGTGCGAATTTTGGATCCAAAGAGTCGAATTCTTAGGACGCGTGGTTAGCGAAGAAGGAATCCACGTGGACCCATCCAAGATTAAAGCTATTGAGAATTGGTCAGCACCGAAGACGCCTACAAAAATTTGTCAATTTCTAGGCCTTGCTGGCTACTACCACAGGTTCATACAGAACTTCTCTCGGATCGCGAAACCCCTTACAACATTAACCCAAAATGCGTGGCCTTTGACTGGGGAGAGAAACAAGAGAAAGCATTCTAAACCCTGAAACGAGCCTTATGCACCGCACCGATACTATCCCTCCCCAAAGGGATAGAAGATTTCGTGGTATACTGCGATGCATCCAACCAGGGGCTCAGTTGTGTTCTGATGCAACGAGGTAAGGTTATTGCCTATGCCTCAAGACAGCTAAAGACACACGAAGTTAACTACACCACACACGGCCTCAAATTAGGAGCGGTTGTGTTTGCCCTAAGGATCTGGAGACACTACCTGTACGGTACGAAGAGCACGATATACACCGACCACAAAAGCCTCCAACACATATTCAACCAGAAGGAGCTCAATATGAGACAACGACGGTGGGTCGAGCTACTCAATGACTACAAATGTGAAATTCGTTATCATCCGGGTAAAACCAATGTAGTAGCAGACGCCCTGAGCCGGAAAGAATATTCTGGTTGAAGAGTCAATTCATTAACAATGACTATCCATTCGCATCTATCCGCACATATTAATGAGGATCGGCTCGAAGCCTTGAAACCTGAAAATGTGGCGGGAGAATCCCTGTGAGGAATGGATAAGAACTTGGAAGTCAAGGGTGACGGAGCTTTATATCTCATGGACCGAATATGGACACCGTGACACGGTGGCTTCAGAGACTTAGTCATGAAGGAAACCCACAACACTCGATACTCCGTCCACCCAGGTTTAGATAAGATGTATCTGGATCTTAAAAAGTCTTACCGGTGGCCTAATATGAAAGCAGAGATTGCTACCTTCGTGGGTAAATGCCTTGCTTGCGCCAAGGTCAAGGTTGAATACCAGAAACCATCAGGTCTACTACAGCAACCGGAGATACCTGAATGGAAGTGGGAGCGGATCATTATGGATTTCATAACCAAACTACCCAAGACAACGGGTGAGCCTGATACCATATGGGTCATCGTCGACAGATTGACCAAGTCCGTGCACTTCCTACCCATCAAGGAAACAGACAAGATGGAGAAAGTCACAAGAACATACATTAAGGAGATCGTATGACTGCAGGTGTTCCTATATCTATTATCTCCGATAGATATAGTAGGTTCAATTAGAGGTTCTGGTAGTCATTACAAAGCTCCTTAGGAACGGGGCTGGACATGAGTACGACCTACCATCCGCAGACCGACGGGCAAAGTGAGAGAACTATCCAAACCTTAGAAGATATGTTGCGAGCCTGTGTGATCGACTTTGGGAAGGCGTGGGATACCCACTTACCCCTTGTCGAGTTTTCTTACAACAACAACTATCGCACGAGCATCAAGGCCGCTCCATTCGAAGCCATCTACGACCGTAAGTGCAGGTCCCCTCTGTGCTGGCCTAAGGTGGGTGACACTCAGTTGGCTAAAGGACGAGTTCCTGACAGCACTCTCACAGGTCCGGAGATCAATCGAGAAACGACCGAGAAGATCGTTCAGATTCGTGAACAATTGAAGGCCACTAGAGACCGACAGAAAAGCTACGTAGACAAACGAAGAAAACCCTTGGAGGACCGAGTCCTTTTGAAAGTCTCACCCTGGAAAGGCTTTATACGCTTTGGGAAGCGTGGAAATTTGAATCCAAGATACATAGGACCTTTCGAGATTCTCGCTAGGATCAGCCCCGTAGCTTTCAAACTCAATCTACCCCGCGAGCTCAGTAACATACATCCTACCTTCCACATCTCGAACTTGAAAAAGTGCCTATCCGATGAGACTCTTGTAATCCCACTCGACGAGATCGAGATCAACGAGAGCCTCAACTTCGTGGAAGAACCTGTGGAGATTATGGACCGAGAGGTCAAACGAACGAAACAAAGCCGCATCCCAATAGTGAAGGTTCGCTGGAATGCCAAGCGAGGACCGGAGTTCACTTAAGAGCACGAAGATCAAATGAAACTTAAATATCCTCATCTTTTTGCTTAGTTATTGTGTAATAACTTAGTTGTTTGAACTCTAATTTCGGGACGAAATTCCCTCTAACTGGGGGATGATGTGACAACCCGAAATTTTCATTTGTATAATTTCCATACTCAAACACTTCAAATATTAGTCAAAAACATTTCAGTACATTTTTGGCCGGATTTAAGTCCGTTTGGTGTTTTATTTTATTTTTTGTTAAACGATTAAATAAAAGGAAGTGTCGTTATTAGTGAGGTGTAACGAGCAAAACAATCCAACACCTTAGCTAGGTGTTCACGGCCAAACAAGAGGTGTTTGGGCCATAAACACCATTTTTCCAAGAACTCATGCATATAGCATTAGTTTACCCACCATTCCTCACTTTATACTTCCCACCTTCAAGTTCAAGAACACCAGCCACTTTTTCTCTCAAGTATCATAAGTCCATATCTTCAAATCCGCCAAAATGTAAGTGTTTCCTTCCTAGATTCTTCCCTAAAACACTTAATCTAGGGTTTATACATCATCTCATCCATGGATTTTCAATTTTTACATAGATCTTCAAAACACCAAGAACACCCTAGTGTTTTTGGGTCCCAAACACTCTTACAAGCTTCCTATAAGTAAGCATACTCTTCCTAGCTAGTTGTTTGCTTAGTATACTTGATAATACATGGACTAAACACCAAAAAGCCCCAAGAACATGAGTTTACGGTTTGGGGATCTCCCAAAACCATAAACACCCCCAAAGGGTGTTTTGATGCCCCTAACACCTTCTAATGCTTGGACAAGAGGCTAGAAACTTGCATACATGATCTAAGAACCACAAAACACGAGAAGGATGAAGTGGCCAAGAGTTTACGGCCGTGAACCCAAGGGTTTACAACCGTAAACTCCCATTGAGTGGTCCAAAGGCCGCAAACTCCAAATGGGTGCCATTTCGAACCCTAACCACTTCCTAAGCCTTTGATTCGAACCTAGAACCCTTCTTTATGAAGCATGAGACCTTAAAACACACAAACACACCATTCCCATGAGTTTACGGCCGTAAAATCATGGGGGAAATGGTCCTCCAACTGTAAACACACATATGGGTGACTATTTGAAGTGTAAACTCCACAGTGAGGCCATACACTCCTTAGAAACAACCCGTAGCACTCCTAGCACTTGAAACAAAGTGTTTTCATGCATTAGAGTGTCTTTACTTACTAAATTAGTGATAAAATGACTAATTAGATACATTTATGTATCAATACATGTTGCATAGGATCCGTGTGTGTGTCCAAGTCCTCACTTGACACCTAGCATCCTACCCAACACTTTCATCCACTCCACTCACTACAGGTGAGTTCATACCCCTTAATCGACCTTTTAAATGTTTTTAAATGCTTTTATGGGGGGGGGGTGGGAATACAAGTTGAATCCAACAAGTTATAGTATCAATCACATGTGATTTATAGCTTGCAACCAAAAACGATTTTCTATGCTTTTAACTGCTTTGCCAACAAAACTGCTTTAAATGGTTATCAAACTCATTTTTCATGTTAAATTGTTATAAAAATATTTCCAACTCTTTTAAACTTCTTTTATTCCCAAACATTATCAACACCAATATATTTATATAAGTGAGACTTGAAGGACTTAGGACTGATAGCTCACCTTACTTCCTGTTCTTGTTTGATTGTGGACTTAGGGTATATTGTTATTTGTCCGACTGTCGTTGAATTCTTAGTTATATATCATATATATTTGTGTTGGATATAAAAGTCTTCACTTCAGTTCAATACCTTTGGGTATCAAAGGCATGCAACCAACACTTCTATCTAACTATAATAGGTATAGTTAGGGACTACCACTCATTACTACTATTACCATGATACTACTATAGTTAGTACAGTTATGACTCAATACATGTTAAATACTATGCAAAGAGAATACTATATACTATACAAGCGGACACTATATACATTATACCAAGAAGTACATTATACTCTAATACAAGAGAATATACTAAAACAAAATGTGACATACTACTTCTCAATACGATACTTCACTGTGCTATCATCGTGTAACCAGAGTCTCCTGGAGGGATAGCAGGCATTATGTGTATAGATCTATACGGGACAGACACTCTCACATCCCGACTGCTAGCTACAGTCCGAGCCGACTAGGCCAAGGGGTGACAAAATGTCACCATACTACGCGTGACTTGGAGGGTCATCAATTATTCGATTCGTCAATCAACATGGTTACATACGAGTTCACATTTGGATCTTTAATTAACACATTAAGGATTAGAGGCGAAACAGACTCCCCGAGGTGTATTGCACATTTAATACTACATGGAGTCTGCATTTTTATTACATTCGGCCGACAGTGACACTGCTGGGGTAAAACATTATTTTCCCAATTACTTTACATGAATGAAGCCAAAAACTATATTTTCATACTGATAGTTTCACTGGGAAAACTTTTACACTTTCAAAGGATCAAACATACAAATAACCGAGTCTTGGTAGAAGATTACTTTTGCTGGAAAATATAGGATTTTCTAGGGTTCATACTATTTTTCAAACATTGATAACAGCTACTATATTACATGATTGAAAACACTTTTATACAAGCAATGACACTAAATACTTGTGAACTCACCAGCTTTATGCTGATACTCGTTTTCAAAATAACTTGTATTCTCAGGTCATCAGTAGATAGGTACAAATGCATCTTTGAGAAGATGGAGCACATACAAGACTCATCTTTTATCTTGATTATACATTTGGTGTCTAACAAATTGTACAGAACACGCTTGTATTACAAATTATTATATTAATGTAATGGATGTTGTTGCTTGTCTTTACTATTATGCATTGTTATGATACTGTACATGACGTCCTCCACCCCAGAACGTTTCCGCCGTTCTCGGTTTTGGGGTGTGACATGAACCGTTCTCACCAATTACCTCCACTACTGGATTCTGATACACTGTTTCCAATATTTTTTTTCAAACCAATGAAGTCAGAGGTTCACCATTGAAATTGATTTGAACAACAAGAACTAGGGTTTTGGGTTGATTTGATTTTTAAAGAAATGGGATAAGAAAAACAAGAAACGTCGACATGTACAATCCATTTTGAGGCGTTGGAAGCAGGAGGAGGTATGGTTTCATCAATTTCAATTGTGGTGGGTGTTGGAATAGATCGTGACAACGGTGTTGTAGCACCAGTGGACAAAAATGGTGGAGAGTGAGAAACGGAATGAAGTCCGAACCCTAAATATCCCAAAGAAGGTTTTTCTAATTTCTAGGATTTCCTAATTATGGTAGACGTGAGGTGGACTGGGAGTCACCGCTGGAGCAAATGGTTGTAGATCAGGCATATGTCTTCTTCGCCTTCCTCTTTATCTCCTGTAAGAAAGAAAGAAAGTCCACAAACCAATGGTGGTTCATAATCAACTTCACCTGGGTGAAAATACTTCAGTAGGGAAAGGCAAATGGGCTTCTCGGCCGGTGGAAACAAGGGAGTGGAGAAGAAGGCGAAGTTTTTAATTTTTTTTTTGAGATTTCATTTCCCCCTTAACTATTAAAGCATGGATAACGACCATTTCATGGAAATTTTGTAAAGCGACTTGTTTCTACGACACACATTTTATTATAGTGCCCTCGGTGTTTGTAATTTTTTTGTTGGACACTGATTTTAGGGCACGCACAAATACGTGTCCTCTATCCTTCAGATTTTGGAAAACTGACATTATATTTATAATATGCAAAAAATGCGTATCGTAAATCAGTACGTGTCATTATTCGCGTGTCATTAAAGGGTTGTTTTCTTGTAGGGATGGCATTTTGCTCCCTAAGTCCTGGAGAACATGCCTTGAAGCCCTAAGCTTCAGAAATGATAAAAATCACAAGATCTCATCTATGGGACCAAAATGGGTCCAAAACTCAAACAAGGAGATCTAAGCTAATAATAAACAAGATCCAAGCTTTTTACCTCACACAAACTGGAAATGAAGCCCATAATCCAAATCCAAAAGCTCATCCTTGATTCACAACCTTTCATCAAACTGCATCTTCTTGGAAATGACCTAAAAACACCAAAATGCACATTATGAGCTCAGAATCACAACCATGGAGGCTTAGAGATGATTTCTAGGGTTTTGGGGACTTGGAGGTTGGTAAAGGATCCAACCAAAAAGACTTAATGAGATTATATAGGGTTCACATCCAAAAATTAGGGTTTTCCTTCCCGCGTACTCCTCGTACGCCCAACATACGAGGTCCTGCAACCCCGATCTGATCATCGCAGTATGCTAAGCGTACACAACAATACACCCAGTGTAACACCCCTCGCATCAGTACACAGTGTGTACTCCCTAGGTACGCCCCGTGTACTAGGGTTTTCCTCTCACCCGTAATTACTCCAAAGGTAATAACTTCTTCGTTATAAACCCGATTCCGACGATCCTTATATCCATGAAAAGGTAACGAGAAGCTCTACACTTTAGTCAACCCATGCATTCCTTATCATATCTAGAATGAAATATCCATTTTCCATAAAAGCCTGAGTTGACAATTACTGAAATACCCTTGACTCCAAAACACAAACCGAATGCCCAGATCATCCACTTTACATCATCCACCTCTAAATGGAAACGATCTGAAACAGGGCGTTACAAATTTACGGGACACGAGGGCAATAAGGGCATACCTTGAAACATGGTATCTGAATACATAAGTTTAGGTTCATCATCCGATTCTTCTCCATTAGAATTACTCTCTAGGTCGGATATATCTAACTTGCCACGATCCACAAACTCCCAGTATCCTTGTATTTCACGATTATTTAAAAAAGGGACTTCTTATTTTTCAGAATCAATATTGATTTGATTAACCATGGCTTGTGGGTTGTGGTCAAAGTAATCATGTGCACCCACATCATTAATAAATGTACCAATATCATCATCACCGACATACTTATAATTCTTGGGTTCCACATACATAATCGGTTTTGGAACTACGCTTACATTTTTAACTACACTATAATATTGAGGTGTACTTGGAGTTATAAAAGTACATATTGAGTTGTTGCTCATTTTTCCGCTTGATAGGTTAGTTGTATGTGCTTTTCCTCTATCGACGACTTCGTTACCCCTAACACCCTCTTCAACCACCACATACACAGACATAAATTTACCTCCAATACCATTTATTACCTCAATCAGCCTTCTGATATCACGATAATCAACAATAGAGAAATAATACAGTTGCTCGGGATGTTGATAAGGCAGATTGATTTTTGGTTCATTAGGAATACTAGTCTTACTTTTCACCAAATGAACAAATTCAGTGAATATGGTGGTTTCAGAAACTCAACACTGTAACAAAAAATTCTCGGATGTATCCCAGTGGCCATATATATGATAGTTAGGAATTAACAAATTCTCATATTCCGTCAGTGATAAACATATACAAAATACTCAATTGAACTCATACTATGATATTTGAAAGAAAACAATATCAGAAAAATAAAACACTAACTTCTAAATGATAACATTCTTGTATTATATAGTAGGTACGACATAGTAGTCAAAATACCTAAAACAGTAGTCAACTCATACCAAAAAGTAACAAAAAAACCATAGGTTGTGTTTAGTTACAAAAAAACAATTTTCATTTTTCGTTTTTCGTTTTCCCTTTTCAGTTTTCAGTTTTCATTGAAATTTAGAAAACAAGTTTAGTTAAAACTTATTCATTTTTCATTTTCAGTTTTAGAAAATTAGAAAACATGTTTAGATGTTTATTTTTCAATTGGTTTTCATTTTTAGAAAACGGTAGCGGTGGTAGGGTGGGGGTGGGGCGGCGATGGTAGCGAGTAGGCGACGACAATGGTGGTGCTGGTAATGGGGTAGTAGTGGTGGTGGTGGTGATGGTAGGTCGGTGATTATGGTAGTGGTGTTGGGTGTGTGTGTTTGTGGGGGTGGGGTAGGGTAGGTGTGGGTTTGTGTGTGTGTATGTTTGTGGGGGTAGGTGTGTGTTTGTGTGTGTATGTATGTTTGTGGGGGTGGGGGTGGGGATGGGTGTGTGTATGTTTGTGTGTGTGTGTGTGGGGGGGGAGGGGGATTAGGAGTGAGTGGGTGTGGTGGGTTGGGGGTAAATAGAGGTGGATGGGGTGGGAGTGGGTGTATGTTTATATTTTAGAAAAAAATTGAAATTAGAAAAATATGGAAAACAATGATTATCAATTTTCCAAAAATTTCAAATTTCTTTGTAATTTTAGAAAACAAAATTTTTTTATTTTCCGTGAAAAATATTAAAAAATAGACGAACTAAACACGTTTTCAAAATTCTCATTTTTCTTAGATTTTTTTTTTCTGGAAAACGGACTATTTTTCCGCAATTAAACACAAACATAGGTTTCTCTAAACCTACGGGTTGAGGAACCATACACTTATTTGAGGATACCATAAGTTTTTTTTTTGAAGAATCCTATGGTTTCGCATGTTTTTTTGATTTTTTTTCTTATATACAAAAACCGAAACTGTAGGTCTCTGGTCAAAACACTAGACGGTTTTCTATACATACGGTTTCGATGGTTAATTTGAGGTAATTCTTAATTTTGGACTAAAAACTGAAAAATAATGATTAGTTTTGTAATTTTTCATTTTTTTTATGTTTATTTAGTTAAATGAACTTAAGCTTAGTCTAATTCTAAATATAGCTTTATATAGACAGACACATTTATTATTCTCTTAAGCTACTTTTTTTGACTATCCAACTTAATAAAAAGTGTCAAACCTCTTATTATTAATATTAATAATGCTTTTTCGATAGTTTAATAATTTGTTAAAGAGTATAATATGTGAAAATAAAATTTAATGATTTTTTTTTCAAAAAAAAAAAAAAAAAACCTCAATTTGCCATTCCACTAACTAGCGTAGTAAATACGTTCCAACTCAGTTTTGTTTTGGTATATTAATATTTTACAAGAGATTTCTCCTGTCCTAAATACAATCTCAAACGGAACGGAGGCGAAGCAACAAAAGATCTGCTGCTATGGCGAGTGCTGCTGCCGGAGGGAAAGTGTCGTTCAAGGTTATTCTGACCTCCGATCCGAAGCTTCCTTTCAAAGTGTATGTAACCTTGACTTCTTCTTCCCTCATAGCCATAGGGTTCTGATTTTCGTTTAATCCGTTAATTCTTTTGCTATATGTGTCCTCGATCTGCTTCTAGGTTTAGCGTTCCAGAGGGAGCTCCATTCACTGCTGTTCTTAAATATGCAGCGGAAGAATTCAAAGTCCCTCCCCAAACTAGCGCCATCATCACAAATGGTAACCCAATTTTCGTTTAATATATCATGCCCTAATGTTGTCGCAATTGATTCTTTCTAGTTTCTAGTTCATCCTGCTGTTGCTTAATGGTTATGCATTCTATGAGTTTTTAAACATATACTCCTATTCTTGCCATTTCCTACTTAAACACGATCAATAATTAGAGACCACAAATTGGTGAGACTTTAAGAGAATTCCTTATGATTGCTTCTCCACAATTTGCCACACAATAAGGCGAATAATGAATTCGAAGAAGGTGAATTAGCAGTGATCTCAAGAATTAAACAACCTTAAAACCCTAAAAACATTCAAAACTTTGCACATTTTCTATTACCAACAACAAAGTTGCATAAAAATTGGTAGTAGTATGCTAAATCCATTTTCTGTATTCATTTTGCAGATGGTGTTGGAATCAATCCTCAACAAAGTGCAGGTATGTTAGCATTTATGATTATGATTATGATTATGTTATGATGATGGTGTTAAATAATAATGTGATGATGGTTTTGGTTTTGGCAGGCAATGTGTTCTTGAAACATGGCTCAGAACTTCGCCTGATTCCTCGTGATAGGGTTGGAGCTGCTTAGATCTTTATTGACCAATAATTTTGTGTTATGTTTTGTTTGTAAAAAAAGGCTTAAAATTTCAGAGGTTGATGGCCATGAATTATGAATATGATGATGATGCTTTGAAGAACAATGAATGAAAATATCAATAAATACTGCCAATACACAACTTGATCTTCCTTTTATGATGGGTTTAACGCATGCTTATGAAATCATATTTTATTTTTTCTACATAAAACTGCAGAAATTGTACTTGTGATTTGTCGATTCTTTGGGTAAGGCCTAAATAAAAGTATATTAGCAAAAAAAAAGTCCCTATTTCGTGGGTTTTGTTGTGGTTTTGATTTTTGAAGTTTAACAGTTTGGCTGATAATTTTTTGAAAATGACGGTTTTACCACTAGGGACCATTTCTAGAGTTGTATTTTTTTTTATCAAACTATAAGGATCATTTTGTAATTTTTCTTTTTAATTTTATTGAATTAATATACATTAATTGTTTTTAATTTCTTTTTTATTGGATTATTTTTTGTTAGATTATTATATATTAATAAATATTTTTTAATATATTATATTTATATATTAATAAATGTTACATTATTAGATTATTATTTTTTTTAATTTCTTCTTTATTGAATTAATTTTTTATTGGATTATTATATATTCATAAATATTATTTTTAATACTAATATTTATAAATTAATAAATATTACTTTATTGGATTATTATTTTCTTTTAATTAATTTTTTTATTGGATTAAATCATTTTTATTGGATTATTATTTTTAATTTATTATTTTTATGTATAATAAATATTATCGGTTCCACTACAAAGTCGTCAAAATATGTAAAAAGCCGTCTCCCGTCGTCGGGACAACCACCAATCGCCTTCATTGATGGTACGACGAAAACCCCGCTAACTAATTCCACCCAACGCCGCCGATAGCCACCTGCGACAACCTCTTCACAATTTACCAAAATTTTCCATGTTTGCCGCTAAGCTGACCATAATCTGCTACAACCACCATCATTTGAACCACCAGGAGGTCCGATCCAAACACTCATTTTCAGTTCCACTATTCGTTGCCTTCTACCCACCTTGCGTCGTTGTATCATCTTGCTAGAAATCGCCGATCATCACCTAATGTTGGACATTCTCAATGAAAACTACACAGGTCGACTACCCACATAATGCACAACAAACCCCGAAAAACAAACAACCTTCACCCGACCAATCGTTACCGACATCGCAAATGATGACGATAATATTAGATCAAAGATTTTCAAACCACCAGAGAGAGCTGCCGCAGGTGGTGGCAAGGTTATAGAACAACTGACTGTCGAGTAGCGAGTATTCGGGAGTAATCGGGGACTACTCGAATTTAGTAATTCATGTAGAAGTATTTTTAGGGAAATTATATGTCAAAATCATAAGTTTATTGAAAAATATATAACAAAATTAGATACATGTGATGTAACGACCCAATTTCACGTCCAAAAATTTCGTTTTTAAAACATTACTTTAGAAAACATTAATAATTAAAAACATTGTTTGACCAAACCACATCACAACGTAACCCATGTCTAAAAGCCAAATCATACAACCAATCGAAATATCAGAGTATAATTCCCAGAGGAATCTCGTAAATGCGGAAACCAGTGTGTGTGTATGATGTGCCGCTACCGCGCCAGCTCCTTCCCATTCGATGAAGAGGTACCTGAAACCAAAACTGTAAACTGTAAGCACAAAGCTTAGTGAGTTCCTCCATAACACCTCATACCATGCAAGCATATAACATACAACATTCAACTGGGAGTTACGGGCCTCGCCCACACTCGTGAAGATACGGGCCCTGCCCACACTTTGCTAGCCGGGAGATACGGGCCTCGCCCACACTCGTGAAGATACGGGCCCTGCCCACACTTCGCTAACCGGGAGATACGGGCCTCGCCCACACTCTACTATCTGGGAGATACGGGCCTAGTCCACACTCCACTCTCGGAGAGATACGGGCCTTGCCCACACTCAACCGCTAACTCATAATATACAAGTATCACACAAACAACAAGTATAGACTACTTTATCACACTGACACATATATCGTACTTAACTAAACCAAGAGATACGGGCTCGGCCCACACTCTAGTGCTAACACCTCGTCTACACGGGTCGGCCTTGGTGCCTTAGACCCGTTCCTATTGGAAGGAAACTCATCTCGAAATAGCTGCTGGTCTGCGTGGGAATTGACTAACTGCTGCTGCTGCTCCGGAAATCCTCCAGCTATAATTCCCACAAAACACTCAATCAAACACTGCTAACTGACCCTCGGGTAAATTGACCATTTTACCCTTGATCAAGTTAAAAGTTAAAGCCAGAGTCAACTTTCAGTTGACCTGACTCGCCAAGTTGGCTCCTCGACTCGCCGAGTCCTTAACCAATCAACTGACCTGGATCCCGTCTCTACTCGTCGAGTTAGACGATGACTCGACGAGTTCTCCTTCCAAACTGATGTTCAAGTCCTTCATCTTACTCGCCGAGTTGTATGAACAACTCGCCGAGTTCATCTTCATCCGATGAACACTTATGCTGTGACTCGCCGAGTTGTATGAACAACTCGCCGAGTCTGATCTTGATCTAAGGAGATTGCCTTGAACTCGCCGAGTCAAGGCAATGACTCGCCGAGTTCCTTCATGGATGAGTTCGGCTTCCAACTCATTGAGTCACACCCTGTGACTCACTACTCTACTCGACACAACGAACAGGGGACAAACTCGGAGACTCGCGAGCAGACTCGCCGAGTCAGATGAACGACTCACCGAGTCGTTACCATGCAGTTTCTATATGGTCGATTTTGCTTGAATCCAGCTTATGCTATCCACAGATGTGGGCTCCTAGGGCCTGGTTTACATGTAAAGTTTCCAACTTTACGTGTAGATCATCACCAATAAAGGTTCTAAGGCTCAAAGTGCACCAAAAGGGGTAGATCTAGGGCTTGTGTGCAATATGACTCCATAAAGGCAGTAGATCCAAGCTTCAGGGACTGAAAAGGGTCTAGATCTAAAGGCTAACAACTTGAATCAACCAACAATGCACAACCAAGCTTGGGACATGGTTCAAAAATGACTTTAATGGAGTAATAAGCATAGAAACAGAGGGAAAACGAGTTATACCTCCAAGAAATTACTGAGAGAACACGGAGATGCTTGGCTTCCTTCCCTTCCTCTTGATCTACTCCTCTTCCTTCCCAAAATCTTCAAGGAAACACACTAAAAAGCCTCAAACTCACAAGAACAAGGGTTATACTGAATGGAGAGCTTCTAAGGGTGAAGGGGGGCGGAGTTGGGGCGCAAATGGCCGTTTAAATAGGGTGCAAACCCTTGGAAATTAGGGTTTCATCAGACAGCGCGGACTCGCCGAGTCCATAATATGGACTCGCCGAGTCGCCAACTTAACCGCGTCCCAAGTCTCGTCTCTACTCGGCGAGTCGGGCCTCCAACTCGCCGAGTCCAAGGCCAAAATACAAAATACTCAGATATATCTTACATACCAGGAACCAGGTGCTACAAATCTCCCCCACTTATTTTAGACTTCGTCCTCGAAGTCTGCTGCTCGATCCTGAAACAGCTCGGGGTAATGCTCCATCATCTCTTCCACCGGCTCCCAAGTCCACTCCAATCCCTTCCGGTGCTGCCATTGCACCTTCACGAGTTCCACTCGCTTGTTCCTCAAATCCTTCGACTTCCTGTCGAGGATTGCGACTGGGCGCTCAATGTAATTCAGGCTGTCATCAACCTGTATATCCTTTATCGGCACTACTGCTGAATCGTCCACTAGGCACTTCCGCAGCTGAGAAACATGGAAAGTGCTGTGGATCTGGCTGAGCTCGACTGGCAGATCCAACCTATACGCCACCTTGCCCACCCGGGCTACAACCCTGAATGGTCCGATAAATCTCGGGTCCAACTTGCCCCGCTTCCTGAATTGAATGACGCCTTTCCAAGGCGACACCTTCAGGAGAACCATATCCCCGACTTGGAACTCCAAGTCGGATCGACGCTTGTCGACGTAACTTTTCTGTCGACTCTGAGCAGTCTGAAGCCTGCTCCGAACCTGCTGGATCCTCTCGGTCGTCTTGAGCACCACCTCAGTGCTCCCCATGACTCTCTGGCCAACTTCACCCCAGCATATCGGGGTCCTGCACCTCCGACCGTACAACATCTCGAATGGGGGACGATCAATACTCGCATGGTAGCTGTTGTTGTATGAGAACTCAGCCAAAGGAAGATAAGTATCCCAACTACCACCGAAGTCTAGCATGCACGCCCATAACATATCCTCCAGAGTCTGGATGGTCTGCTCGCTCTGACCATCTGTCTGCGGGTGAAAGGCGGTGCTGAAATGCAAACGAGTGCCCAACTCGTCATGAAACCTCTTCCAAAACCTGGAAGTAAAACGCACATCCCTGTCCGAGATAACCGATACTGGCACCCCGTGCCGCGCCACAATCTCCCTAATATAGATGTCGGCCAATTTCTCGGCCGATATGCTCTCCTGAATCGGAATAAAATGAGCACTCTTGGTCAATCGATCGACGATGACCCAAATCGAATCTACTCCACGCGCGGTCCTGTGAAGCTTCGTGATAAAATCCATCGTGATATCTTCCCATTTCCACAACGGGATGTCCAACGACTGCATCTTGCCATGCGGTCTCTGATGTTCGGCCTTGACCTTCCTGCAGGTCAAGCACCGCTCGACGTACCAAGCCACATCCCGTTTCATGCAGGGCCACCAATAATCTAGACGAAGGTCCCTATACATCTTCGTCGCCCCTGGATGAATAGAGAATCAAGATTTGTGCGCCTCCTCCATCAAGATCTGGCGCACGCCTCCGTGATATGGCACCCACACCCTACGGTGTAGAGTCAATAGTCATCGGCTATCATAATCGAAAGAGGTGACTTGACCCACTATTCGCTCACTCTTCCGATGCTCCTCCTTCATAGCCTCCTGTTGAGCCTCCCGTATATGCTCCAACAGGGGAGTCACCACAGTCATCCTCATACACATATCCCTGATCGGCGCCGCCTTGCGGCTAAGCGCATCGGCCACCACATTGGCCTTCCCTGGGTGGTAAAGGATCTCACAATCATAATCCTTCACCACGTCCAACCACCGATGTTGCCTCATGTTCAGATTCGGCTGATCCATGAGGTACCTCAAACTCTTGTGGTCCGTGTAGATGGTACATCAAACCCCGTAGAGGTAATGCTGCCAAATCTTGAGGGCAAAAACCACCGCCCCCAACTCTAAATCATGCGTCGGGTAGTTCGCCTCGTGAGGCTTGAGCTGCCTCGAAGCGTAGGCAATGACATGCCCCCCTCTGCATCAGTACCGCGCCCAACCCTGCAATGGACGCTTCATAGTAAACCACAAAATCCTCTACGCCCTCTGGCAGGGCTAAGATTGGCGCCTCACACAATCTCTGTTTCAGCGTCTCAAACGCAGCCTGCTGCTCGGGTCCCCACCGAAAGACTACGGCTTTCTTCGTCAGCCGCGTCAGGGGTACGACTATCTTGGAGAAATCCTGAATGAATCTCCAATAGTAGCCTGCTAATCCCAGGAAGCTCCGAATCTCGGATGGAGACTTAGGAACCTCCCATCTCATCACGGCCTCGACCTTGGCCGGGTCGACTAGAATCCCGTTCTGGTTGACAAGGTGTTCGAGAAATTGCACCTCCCGCAACCAAAACTCACACTTGGAGAACTTGACATACAAGCTCTCCCTCCTCAGGGTCTCCAATACCTCTCTCAGATGCTCCTCATGCTCCTCCTGTGTCTTGGAATAAACCAAGATGTCGTCAATGAAAACTATCACAGACCGATCCAGCATCGGTCTGCATACGCGGTTCATGAGGTCCATGAATGCGGCAGGAGCATTGGTGAGCCCAAACGGCATCACCACGAACTCATAATGGCCATAGCGCGTCCGAAACGCGGTCTTCTGCGCATCCTCCTCTCTGAGCCTCATCTGATGGTATCCCGAACGCAAATCGATCTTGGAAAACCAAGACGCTCCCTGAAGCTGGTCAAAGAGATCATCAATCCTCGGGAGTGGGTAACGGTTCTTCACCGTTACCTTATTCAGCTCCCGGTAGTCTATGCACATCCGGTGTGATCCATCCTTCTTCTTCATAAACAGGATCGGGGCTCCCCAGGGTGAACTGCTCGGACGAATAAATCCCTTGTCTAGCAGCTCCTGCAGCTGCGTAGACAACTCCTGCATCTCGGGAGGAGCCAACCGATACGGTGCCTTGGCTATCGGAGCCGCACCAGGAACGAGGTCAATCCTGAACTCCACCTGTCGTTCCGGAGGTATCCCAGGAAGCTCCTCTGGGAAAACATCTGCGAAATCTCGAACCACCAGAACCTCGCTCACTGTCGCCTTACCCGCCTCCCGGGTATCCATCACATATGCGACATATCCTACGCATCCCTGCTGAAGATAGCGTCTAGCCCTCGCTGCTGAACATACAGTGGGTCCGCAATGTGGCCTCTCGCCATGAATCACTAACTCTCCCCCACCTGGGGTCCTGACTCGCACTAACTGCTGTGCGCAGTCTATCACCGCCCCATTAGGGCTCAGCCAATCCATGCCTATAATTACCTTGTTCCCGCGCAACGGAATGGGAACCAAGTCTACCAAGTAGTGCTCCTCAAACAAACGCAATACACAATCCCGAAACACCATCGATGCTCGCACCGATCGATCATCAGCAATCTCTACCTCTAAAGGGCAATCCAATATGCTTGAAGACTCAGGAAACTTCTAGCTAAGCGCAAGGGAAACAAATGATCGGGAGGCACCCGAGTCGAACAACACATGAACTGGGATGTCGTTCACATGGAACGATCCTAATGCATACATATACACACAGAGCACATATCAATATCATAACATCATAAAATAAAGTAGAGGGAAAGAATCATACCCGTCACCACGTCGGGTGCGGCGCGTGCCTCCTCGGTAGTCAGCTGAAATGCCCGGCTCCTCACCACCGGAGCCTCTGCCTTTCCTTGCCGGCCATCAGTGATCCGCAAGGTCGCTGGAGCTGGCGCCTTTACTGGCGCAGATGCTGTCAACTGGGGGCAATTGGCCTTCTTGTGGCCCCTCTGGTTGCAGTGAAAACACAACAACTCCGAAGTCTGAATAGCCGAAACAGGAGTAGTACAATCCCTGCTAAAGTGCCCTGCCTTGCCGCACTTGTAGCAGCCTGCTGATCCCATCCTACATGCTCCCTCATGCGTCCTGCCGCATTTCCCGCAGCGGCCAGGTCCCCCTTGGCCTTTCGGCCTCCCATCTGATCCCCTGGGCTTCTTTCCTGAAGCCCCAACCACCTGCCCCGCCTCTGCTTTCCTCTTCCGAATGTGCTCTAAATCGATCTCCCTTTCCCTCGCCCTGGTAATCATGGACTCCAGGGTAGGGCAAGCTGAAAAGCTAACATGCTCCCGGATGTCAGCCCGCAGCATATCATGATAACGGGTCCTCCTCATATCCTCGTCACCCGCATACTGGGGCACCAACAAAAGCCCTCTCCCGGAACTTGGCGGTGATCTCCGCCACAGTCTCCGTCGTCTGCCTCATGTCCAAAAACTCTCTGGCCAGCTGCTGAAGCTCGACAGTCGGTGCAAACTCTGCCCTGAATCTGGTCACAAAATCCGACCAAGTCATAGCCTCGATCGCTGAGGCTCCCAACGAGTCACCCACTGACTCCCACCAGTCTCGAGCTCGGTCTCGTAAACACCCTGCGGCATCCTCACCTTCGATCCCTCGGGGCAGAAGCTAGTCAACTGTGCAGACTCGATGTCCGCAATCCATCGCCTGGCAGCAATGGGGTCTTTCACCCCGTGGAAATCCGGCGCACCACTGCCCCTGGAGTCCTTAAAGGACAGCGTGCGAGATCCCGACTGGCCAGATGCCATGTCACTCCTGAACGCCCTGAGGCGATCCTCCATCAACTCGATGATCCCTTCCTTGATCAACCCGAAGATAATGGGGGTCGACTCAAGGATACCCCTGGTGATCTCTGACGCGATGAACTCGCGTAGTCCCTCATCTACTGGCTCGGAACCTGATCCCGAACCTGACCCCTCTCCTGAACCGCCATCTATCGGCCTAGATCGTAGTACCACCATTCTGCAATACATAATAACAATCATTAGTGATACTGATACTTCTTGAGGGATCACAACTACTTACAAGTTCCCTGGTCTTATCTTGGCCTTCCTTGGTTCGGGTACGGATCCTCTGCTTTCAGTAGTACGGGCCCATACTACCTTCCACATCTATCCGTACCTCCTTCAAGGACTGCCTCGACTCCATCAGATCCCTTCCACTACGGCTAATCATTGCTATACTCATCCTAGGCTTGCCCTAGGGAAATCTCAGGCTCCACCCTACCAGGTCCTCAGCTGCTGAAGGTCTCTTAGTAGTGCCAATTAACCATTACCTGAATACCATCACATGTGGTGAGGCTCGAATAATCCTTCGAGTAACAGGCTCATCCCTACAACGGTTAGACTCAAACGAGAAATGCGCAATAGGGCCAAATCCAGCACTCTAAGATTATTCAACCCTGATCACACGTGACGTGACGTATTCACCTAATGGCTAACTCCCACCACTCAGGGTCCCTCAAAGCACAAAGCAAGCAGCATTCGAACTAAGGGAACAATCTCAGGCAAATTTGCTCTCATAGAGAGAAACTGATCTAGCATACAGAGCTAAACTCATACTATCAGGCATAACCTAACAGGCCATCCTACTATTGTCTACTCGATTCTAGCATGCAATTTTCATACACTGAAGCACATAAAGATGGCACATAACGCATCACTATTAGATCCTTAGTCCTATTCTAGCATGCTGTTCTACTGAAACTGATAAACACAAGATAAGCTTGTATGGGTACTTTGGGGAATACTTACTTGAGCTCGGCCGGTTGCGCACATCACACACTTCGTTTCTTCTTAAAATACTTTACTTGACCTTTAAGAAAACGTTTTTTTTCAAAATCTTTTGACCCCTCGATTTGAGTTCAGACACCCCCCGAAGGTGTGTCCGAATCCCTCAAACCAGGGCTCTGATACCAACTTGTAACGACCCAATTTCACGTTCAAAAATTTCATTTTTAAAACATTACTTTAGAAAACATTAATAATTAAAAACATTGTTTGACCAAACCACATCACAACGTAACCCATGTCTAAAAGCCAAATCATACAACCAATCGAAATATCAGAGTATAATTCCCAGAGGAATCTCGTAAATGCGGAAACCAGTGTGTGTGTATGATGTGCCGCTACCGCGCCAGCTCCTTCCCATTCGATGAAGAGGTACCTGAAACCAAAACTGTAAACTGTAAGCACAAAGCTTAGTGAGTTCCACCATAATACCTCATACCATGCAAGCATATAACATACAACATTCAACTGGGAGTTACGGGCCTCGCCCACACTCGTGAAGATACGGGCCCTGCCCACACTTTGCTAGCCGGGAGATACGGGCCTCGCCCACACTCGTGAAGATACGGGCCCTGCCCACACTTCGCTAACCGGGAGATACGGGCCTCGCCCACACTCTACTATCTGGGAGATACGGGCCTAGTCCACACTCCACTCTCGGAGAGATACGGGCCTTGCCCACACTCAACCGCTAACTCATAATATACAAGTATCACACAGACAACAAGTATAGACAACTTTATCATACCGACACATATATCGTACTTAACTAAACCAAGAGATACGGGCTCAGCCCACACTCTAGTGCTAACACCTCGTCTACACGGGTCGGCCTTGGTGCCTTAGACCCGTTCCTACTGGAAGGAAACTCACCTCGAAATAGCTGCTGGTCTGCGTGGGAATTGACTAACTGCTGCTGCTGCTCCGGAAATCCTCCGACTATAATTCCCACAAAACACTCAATCAAACACTGCTAACCGACCCTCGGGTAAATTGACCATTTTACCCTTGATCAAGTTAAAAGTCAAAGCCAGAGTCAACTTTCAGTTGACCTGACTCGCCGAGTTGGCTCCTCGACTCGCCGAGTCCTTAACCAATCAACTGACCTGGATCCCGTCTCTACTCGTCGAGTTAGGCGATGACTCGACGAGTTCTCCTTCCAAACTGATGTTCAAGTCCTTCATCCTACTCGCCAAGTTATATGAACAACTCGCTAAGTTCATCTTCATCCGATGAACACTTATGATGTGACTCGCCGAGTTGTATGAACAACTCGCCGAGTCTGATCTTGATCTAAGGAGATTGCCTTGAACTCGCCGAGTCAGGGCAATGACTCGCCGAGTTCCTTCATGGATGAGTTCGGCTTCCAACTCATTGAGTCACACCC
Organism: Lactuca serriola; assembly: GCF_051521515.1. Taxonomy (NCBI): domain Eukaryota; kingdom Viridiplantae; phylum Streptophyta; class Magnoliopsida; order Asterales; family Asteraceae; genus Lactuca; species Lactuca serriola. The sequence continues at coordinate 155,144,340 of NC_136412.1, read as the reverse complement.
TGTGACTCACTACTCTACTCGACACAACGAACAGGGGACAAACTCGGAGACTCGCGAGCAGACTCGCCGAGTCAGATGAACGACTCACCGAGTCGTTACCATGCAGTTTCTATATGGTCGATTTTGCTTGAATCCAGCTTATGCTATCCACAGATGTGGGCTCCTAGGGCCTGGTTTACATGTAAAGTTTCCAACTTTACGTGTAGATCATCACCAATAAAGGTTCTAAGGCTCAAAGTGCACCAAAAGGGGTAGATCTAGGGCTTGTGTGCAATATGACTCCATAAAGGCAGTAGATCCAAGCTTCAGGGACTGAAAAGGGTCTAGATCTAAAGGCTAACAACTTGAATCAACCAACAATGCACAACCAAGCTTGGGACATGGTTCAAAAATGACTTTAATGGAGTAATAAGCATAGAAACAGAGGGAAAACGAGTTATACCTCCAAGAAATTACTGAGAGAACACGGAGATGCTTGGCTTCCTTCCCTTCCTCTTGATCTACTCCTCTTCCTTCCCAAAATCTTCAAGGAAACACACTAAAAAGCCTCAAACTCACAAGAACAAGGGTTATACTGAATGGAGAGCTTTTGAGGGTGAAGGGGGGCAGAGTTGGGGCGCAAATGGCCGTTTAAATAGGGTGCAAACCCTTGGAAATTAGGGTTTCACCAGACAGCGTGGACTCGCCGAGTCCATAATATGGACTCGCCGAGTCGCCAACTTAACCGCGTCCCAAGTCTCGTCTCTACTCGGCGAGTCGGGCCTCCAACTCGCCGAGTCCAAGGCCAAAATACAAAATACTCAGATATATCTTACATACCAGGAACCAGGTGCTACATGTGAATACGTAAAAACTAAAATACACACGATGATCTCACTTCGCGAATAATTACTGAAAATTTAAGATATATAGTAACAGGGGTTGGAGACGGTCCGACAGTAGTGGTGGTGGTGACCGAGTGATGGTGGTGGTGTTATCCAAAATATGTTATCTTTCAAATAATTAAAATAAATTAAGAGAGGTGGGGTGTGAGATTTTTCAGGATTTTTATTTAAAATAATAAAGAAAGCAGTTAAAAGAAACAAAAAAATTAAAAAAGAATTAAATAAAAAAGTCATAATCTAATAAAATAAAATTTATAAATATATAAATAGTATATATTAAAAATAATATTTATTAGTATATAATAATCCAATAAAAAAAATTAATTAAAAAGTTAATAATCCGATAAAATAATATTTATTAATATATAAATATAATATATTAAAAATAATATTTATTAATGGATAAATATCCAATAAAAAATAATAGATTAAGAAACTAATTAAAAAATAATTAAAAGAATTAATGTATAATATTTCAATAAAATAAAAAAGAAAAATTACAAAAATAGTCTTTGTTGTTTGGTAAAAAGATACAATTGTAGAAATGATCCCTAACATTCTGCTCCCGAGTTCAACTTAAGGAGAGAAAAGAAAGGAAATGAGAGGAAAGTAAGAGAGATTAATGCTCATGAGTTTCATTAAAGGAAGGAAGTGGAAGGAAATGAAATGATCACTTTCCCTCCTAACTTTTCTTCCGATTTAGGAGGATTTGAAAAGAAAGAATAAAATGTATAACTTTTCTTCCATTTCTCTCCAACTCGTGAGCACAAAAGACAAATTTGTTTTCCTTTCTTTTCTCTTATTTTCTCTCCTTATTTTCTTTTCTCTTCTCTTTTTTTTTTTTGCTTCAACTCGGGAGCGGGGTGTAAGCGTAAAACTGTCATTTTCAAAAAGTCAAAAAGTTAACAGTCAAGCTGTTAAACTTAATGAGAAAGGGACCAAAAGCACATCTTAACTGTAAAATACGAACCTTTTTTGCTAACAAAATTATTTTTGGACCTTACCTAAAGAAATTAACAAACCACATGGATCATTTCTGCAGTTTTGTCTTTTTTCTATCGGTTAATGCAATAAAGTGATTTTTGATACACATTTCATGTTGAATGCATGTTTATAAAATTACATTTTATAAAAGTTTGAAACAATGTTACATAAATTGGCATGTAAGATAAAACATTAACATGTTAATGTGTTATCTCTATAATATTATATCGTTTAGGTTTACAATAAAACACCTTTACAAATTTTGCATAAAGAAACAACTTTGTTGCATAAAGCGAGAAAAAAAAAGGTGAAATATTATCACATAAATGTCCATCTATAAACACCAGTAGGAATGACAACGGGGCGGGGCGGCATATCCCATACCCGAACCCGATATTTATATTTGTCTCCGAACCCGACCCGAAACCCGACAGGTTTCTTATCAGGGCGCCCCGTAGGGGCTAAAAATATCCCCGAACCCGACCCGAAACCCGACCCGAAAATGGTGGCAGAAAAAATTAGGAAAACTACAATGAAACAATTGAGAAATTAAAACCTTACAAATGCTTAAAATACAAATAAGTTCTTAACATAAGTGAACCGAATAGAAATTACTAAAGTCTAATATCGTAACTAAATTCATCACAATAGTGAGAAATTGGGAATACGTGATGGGATTGAAGGTTAGAGTCTTCGGGTGGCTGAAATGGGTTAGAGGGATGAAATCTCATTTTATATATATATATATATATATATATATATATATATATATATATATATATATATATATATATAATTTTTCGGGTCGGGGCATGCATACCCCACTCCCTGACCCGAACCCGAACTAAAAACCCGATAATGACCCGAAACCCGATAAGAGTGACCCGACCCGCCCCAAAATCTTCAGGGTTCGGGTTTTCTTGTCGGGTTCGGGTTTTTTTGCCATCCCTAAACACCAACCAACATATGATAAAGCATTATTTAAATTCCACTAAGCTTATAGTATTTTACAAGAATAAGTATTTGAACCTGAAAACCTTCCTTATGGATTCTCACATCTTTTTCTTTTTTATACTGTATAATAATAATAATAAGGGCATTAATGAATGTACAAATATCTTTCTTGTGTTCTATGCATTGGGTTGCGCCATGAAAGGCTTGAAGGTTAAAACCAGCCCGACAAACTGAAGGATGTTCAATGAAAAGAATACCAGTTGATCACCTAATAAATACATCCATGTAAAAAAAAAAATCATAATATTAATTATTATTGGTAATCAAATTGACCCATTTTCACATAGCAGATTATTAATTAGCATCAAGATGAAGAGGATATTTCATATTTCATCATACCTGGTAGTATAGCAGCAACTTGACGTTTTTGTGCAAAAGAAAAGCTGAAAAATGATAGAGAATTAGCAACATATTTGACTTTCATTTCTTCAAATTATAATTGCTACAAATACAATTGGGTAGATTTTTCAAAGTATTATTTTTTATTTTTATAATAATACTTGACTTACAGTGCTCCTGCGCCAGCTGGACCAAATGCTTTAGAGACAGACATGGCTGTCATTGAAATGCCATTAGCAGCTCCTCGCTCATGTTGGCCCTTTATTTATTTATTTATCATTAACACAATTCATTTCATACAAAAAAAAAAAAACAAAAACAAAAATCCCTTCTACTTTCACCATTTTATACTACTTAAAAGCATAATGTATTTTGTCCTTTTTTAAAACCGGGAATTTCTTTTTAAGCTGTCAAGAAAGCATAATGGCTTAATCACAACAGAAAACAGTCAATTGGCTAAATCAATAAACGTTGTGCTTTTACAAAAAATTATAATCAAAGAGTTTTTTTAATTTTTTTTTTATGGAGAAGTGATAGGACTTACGACAGATTTATTTAACAAAATGAATAACCCAGTCACTAGCGACACCTGTACAACCACATATATCAAGATTAACTTATATTAAAAAATATATAGAGAGAATAAGATAAAAAATATAAATATATATAGTAATATCTACTTACTGATAAAAAATTCCTCATTAATGATACGCAATTGACAGCTAGAAGAAGAGAAAACCCTGAAAGCGTTGCTATGTATGGATAAGTTGATAAAATAGGTATTGATATAACCTGAAGCAAAGAAAACAATGGTTAAATAACTATGTACACAAAAAGACTAGAATGCCCTCGTCATTCTCAGCATCAAATTTCTTACAGCTGAAAGGCGTGTGACAGTGAGTGGGCCCAGAAGTTTCTCGATTAATGGATATAGTATAAGCTGGAACAATAAAAGCCCAAAACCTGAATATAATTCATGTGTAAATAAATACAATACAAAATATATGTTATTCTTTCAACAACCCCATGAAAAATATTTATTAAAAATCCAAATTGGATTACCTGAAATAGCAAGAATCTCACCAACATCTTGAGATGAAAAACTAAGCCCTCCATAGCTTTTGTCACTAACTGCCCACAAAGAAAATATCTGTAAAAAGAAAAACAACATTAATTTAGAATTTGAGGATATTGTGATTTTTGGCAATGAAGAAGTAAAATAAAACTTGTATTTTTATTTACCTCTGTATAAGCTATTTCCTGAAGTGAAAACACACAATACACAATGATTGTAGACATTAATGGCCAATTTTTCAACAAAGCAAATGAAGACATCTTTTCTGCTTTGACCTCATTTTGACCAAGTAAACTTTCAGAAGCTTCTACTTCTAATTCATTGCGATGTTTGTGCAGTGTTTCCTTCACAAAACAAATTAAAAAATTTGCAAATCAAGATTATTAAAACATGCAATGCAATACTTTCCAAATGTATTAAAGATAAAAGAAGTAAAAAAAAAAAAAAAGATAATTGCATACTTACAGGAAGCCACCAGCTAGAAATAAATACAGCCAATGAGTAGATGGATATAATAAGACATGGTAAAAAGTATGGAAACCTGCAACAGCATGTAATGATATAGTAGAAAAAAAAAAACTTTCAAAGAATGTATTTTAGTGAATTTACCTTCCAAACAAAGAGTTTTCAGAAAAAAACTGTGGGTATTTCTCAGCAGGCTGATGTGAATACAAAAAGAAACACAGTAAGAATCTTAAAATATTCACAATTTTATTTTATAAATCTATAAATTGCACCTGTGCAAAGAAACCTCCAATAGCAGGACCAATAATTAAGCCAATTCCTCGAGAAGTACTCACCTGAAATTATAACTTCTCAAGTAAATATTATAATATAAATACAAGAAACAAAAAGAAACATAGTAAAGATCTTACAATTGATAATGCTAAAGCTTGGTATTCCTCATGGCAGACTTCAGAAGCATATGTCTATAACAGATTTCAATAAACAGCAAAATTAAATAAGTATGTTTTTCTTTACTTTTTTTATATGCAAACCCCATAAATAGATGCATATGTATATAAGGTATTATACCCGTATTGTTCCTAGTAGACTGTTAAAACATCCAAGGAGAAACCTTGAAGAAATTGCCATCCAGAAGGATGAACTGAGTCCAAACATCGTGTTGAAAATGAACCTGAATCCATATGTCAAAAGAAACAATCAAAGTTAGGTTAAATGCAAGAAATAACAAAAAACTTCTATATCTTGCATTTAGCCCATTAAGTTTTGAATTGTTTTAGTTAAAACATATGATATCACTGCTTACACTGAAAATGTGCCAATTAGTATTATAGGCTTTCTTCCATATCTATCAGCAAGCACTCCCCAAAACAGAGAAGTCAAGGCTCTTCCAATCATGAATGAAGAACCTACAAAAAGATATCAAATTTATAAAACAATCTCCACTTTTATATCATTCAAGAAGAGTATTTCATGGATATTTTCGATGATGATAATGAGGATTGAGGAGGGCATTTAGGTCTTTTATACATACAAGAGATCTATGGATTGAGTAGGACAAAAATTTGCAACTTTTTATCCCATTGACATCACTCATAGCATCTTGTCATGCCTAAAAAGGGTTCTCTAGATAGCTTACCCACAAATCCAGCATAGTAACCAATATCTTCCTCTTGACTTGCAATATTAAAGTCTCTAATCTGCAGAAGATATCATATACATGTAGTCAAGTTATGAGTCAACAAGAAGTTATTGAAAAATATGATTTTACTAAGAAATTTGAATATTGCACTTGCATACCATGAAGTAAATGAACGGGTAGAGAGAAGAAATTGGCAGAGCTGAAAAACAAACCAATATAACGAGCTCTTAGCATCATATCCTCAGCATGAGAATCTAAATGTTTAACTTAAAATTCCCCCAAAAACTTGTTGATATCACTCGATTGAGGTATATGGAAGTTCCACGAATCATTTACACCCAAAACCAACAGAATTTGCAGTATATGGATAACAGAGAGAAAAATCAATGAAGCGACTGAATTTGGTGTAACTAAAATCATGAATTGATAGAAGACAAGAGAAGTACCGGTGCAGAGGGAAACGAGCCAGATATAAGAAAGGTGTGCATAGGGCAACCCAGTTCGTTCTTCTTTAAGACGGTCGATTTTGCAGCCGGGGCAATTGTGAAACCTTAATTTGGCATCCTTCTCTTTGTTCTTCGACGATAAATGAGTGCTGTTAGTGGCCGTATCTTCCATTGCAAAAGCTTCCGAGTGGCTGACACTGTTTTACGGTTGCAAAATAGGGAGTCTGGGTAGTCCACCGCAGCCATGGACTCATGGAGTTTGATCAAACTCGCCTGTTTGCCAATTGGATGGAATAGGACAAAAAGAATGAATAGACAGCCCGCGTATTCTTGCTTAATTGATTTTCATTAATAAGTAATAACTCTTATTTTTAATCTTTTAATTGCATCCACTAGTCCAATAGAATTTGTCAATATTAACCATTTTCTAATCTAATTATTCAAAAACAATCGAGAAATTAAGGGGTGTTTGGGAAAACTTTTTAAGCCTAAAAGTTCTTTTTGTAAAAGTTTTTTGAGGAAACAAAAGCCAAAAGTGGGTTTTAATAAGTGTTGGGGTAGTATTTTTTGACTTTTGAGTGTGATTTAGCTTTAAAAGTCTAAAAGTTACAAAAAGTCACACTTTCTTAACTTTTGAAAACCCACCATTTTCTTCTTTACAAAAAGTTATTTTAAAAAGAACTTTTGCATCTTCCAAACATCTTTATAACTTTTTAGAAAAGTTAAAAGGCAAAAGTCATTTAAAAAGTTTTCCCAAACACCCTCTAAGTAATCTTTGGAGTGTTTTTTTTTTTTTTTAAATTCACCACAACTTTTTTTAACTAACCATTTTCTCTAGAATTGACCATTCGGGAGCATGCCAAAATGGTTCAAGCTCACTACTGTAACCCAAAGTTATATACACGAGGCCACACATTAAAATCAGAATCAACATTTCGGACGCAATGATATTCCGAATTTGTTACTACCAAAATTTCAAAGAATTTTAAGCGTTTTCTATCATAGATTCAACAAACCAATTTAGTTGTACTGTTTAATTACTTTCATTTTAGATTACAAACGGTTTTTTGTATTTCGAAATGCGTAAAGCAATTCCAACATACTAATAGCAACTCTAGAATGTGATAACTTTTTTAGTCGTTATGACCATATAAATACCTTAAAATTTATTACTACCGCTCCTTAGTTAAATGAAATAAGTGTATATTACCCATTAAAAGTTATTCTAGAATGGTACTTTCAGTTAGGGGTGCAAACGAGTCAAACTACTCATGAGCTATTCGGGATCGGCTAGTTAAAAGCTCCACTCGAAACTAATTTAAACGAGCCCGATTCGAGATCGAGCTTAATATTAAGCTCATCTATTTAACGAGCTCGGGCTCGAGCCTATGTCACTAAACTCGATTAGGCTCGCAAGCCTAAACAAGCCTATATATAATATAATTTATTATTATTATTATTATTATTATTATTATTATTATTATTATTATTATTATTATTATTATATATTAAAATAAAACAATATTTGGAGAATTCGAAATTTAGGGTATTAGTAAATGAGCTTCTTGACGAGCTTATACTGAGCTTAAGCTTATTTAGGCATGTTAGACCAATAAACGAGCCGAGCTCGAGCCTAAGCCGAACTTGTATAATTCTTTACGAGCTCGAACCGAGCTCAGTACTAGAAAGCTCGAATCGAGCCAAGCTCGAGCTCGAGCCTCGTATAACTTAAACAATCTTGAGCCGAGACTGACCAAGCTTGGGCTTGGTTCAGTTCGTTTGCACCCTTACTTTCACAGCTGAGAGGGGACTCGGCGAGTTCATGAGTGGACTCGGCGTGTAACGACCCAAATTTCACGTCCAAAAAAATTTCGTTTTAAAACATTACTTTAGAAAACATTGATAATTGAAACATTGTTTGATCAAACCATGACACAACGTAAACCATGTCTACAAGCCAAATCATACAACCAATCAAAATATCATAGTATAAATCCCAGAGAATCTCGTAAATGCGGAAACCAGAGAGTGTGTGTGTGACATGCTGCTACCGCGCCGGCTCCTTTCCCCTAGCTGAGGAGGTATCTGAAACCAAAACTGAAAACCGTAAGCACAAAACTTAGCGAGTTCCCCCACCGTACCACATACCATACAAGCACATAACATACATACTGCCAGGCCATTCTGGGGCGCCTGACTACCCGATACGACCATTTTGGGGTGCCGTCCTACCCGTGTCAAGCCATTCTGGGGTGCTGACTACCCATCGGTCCTAACAACCGATCCTCGGGGACTAGTCCCCTCTTACTACCTTTATCGCATATAACATAACAAGCCAGCATGCAAATATATCATCACGTACTGTCAGACATTTCTGGGGTGTCTGGCTACCCTTCGGTCCTATCAACCGATCTCTACTTCTATCTCATATAACATATCATGCTAGCATATAACATATCAGGTAGTAGCAAACCTAGATGACATCACAAAGACAATCATCTAACATACGACTCCTACTGGTGGGCCGGCATTGTGGCCGTAGACCCACCGCTACTGGAAGGTAACTCACCTCGAAGTAGCTGCTGATCCGATCGGGAACTGACTGACTACTGCTGCTGCTGCTCCGGAAATCCTCCGGCTCAAAGGAACTGCTGAGAGGGCACAAAGATGCTTGGATTCCTTCCCTTCCTCTTGATCTACTTCCCTTTTGCCTCAACACCTTCCAGATCACACAACAAATGCTTCAAACTCTAAATGAACAACTTAGAACGAGGGTTGGAAGCTCTGGGGGATGAATGGGGGCTGGCTTGGGGCGGATATGTTGTTTAAATAGGGTGCAAACCCCTGAAACTTAGGGTTTCAGCCAACAGCTGTGACTCGCCGAGTCGACAACTTAAACGTGTCCCGGGTCCCGCATCTACTCGGCGAGTCGGACTTGTGACTCGCCGAGTCCAAGGCTAAAAGAAGAGAAATACTCAAATAAGTTTTACGTACCAGGAACCAGGTGCTACACGGCGAGTCCACGCTGTTTAATGAAACCCTAATTTCCTGGGTTTGGGACCTATTTAAAGGCCCTTAGGGCCGTCATTTGCGGCTACCAAACCCCAGAGCGAAATCCTGAGAGATCTAGAGTGTTTGTGAGGAAGGAGAGACCATTTTTGATCATTTTGTTGGTGTAATTGCAAGAAGGATGTGACCAAGGCAAGAGGAGGCTGAAGGAGGTGCGATTCTGGTGATTTCAGAGCTCATAAAATTCATCTTGAGGTATTTATTCGAACCTTCTTCAGATTTGATGTTGATTCTTAGAGTTAGGGTTTTCTAACCCCCTTTAGAGGATGGATATGTGGAGTAATTGGTACCTTCTCGAGTTTATGCTTTGGATCTGGACTCAAAGAGGTCCAGAGACCTTAACCCTTGGATCTTTTTGAGTTATTTTGGGAGCCATGAGCTTAGGATGTTATTTTTGGGGCTAAATCACCAAGTAAGACCATCTAGATGTTATATGAGTGTCAAGGTCTGAACTTTACGTGATTATCATGCTTCGGAAGGTCAAATCTATGGATTAAAGGAACAGATCTGACCTTAGGAGGTCTGTGGAGTTTGTGCATGGCATGAACTCGCCAAGTCCAAAGATCAGACTCAGCGAGTAGGGTTAGGGTTTCCCGTAAATCACTCAGTGAGTAGACTTGACGAGTTGGGGAAATAACTCAATGAGTCAGAGGGGGATTAGAGGACTGGAGTTCTAGGCGGAACTCGCCGAGTTGTTCTTGAGACTCGACGAGTTGAGTCGGGGTGGCCCCGCGATTCACGCCAGGTGTGATTCGTCGAACAAGGGGAGGAACTCGACGTGCCAAGCGGGACTAAAGAGTTAGCGGACACGTGTAGACTCGCCGAGTCGCCCAAGTGCACTCGACGAGTCGGGTCAAAGTTTGACCGTTGACTTTTGTTGACTTTTAGGGTTTGGTCAACAATGACGCCTTTAAGCCAGGAGAGGGGTAAAATGGTCTTTTACCCTTCTGAGGGTGCTAAGAGAGGGTTGAGTATAGTTATATTTATGAGAGTATTTGCTTTATGTGATTAGGCGGAGGCTAGATCATATTTCTACCGAGTCAGAGATTTACCGAGACATTTGAGGTGAGTCTTCTCACTATACTTTACCTAGTGTGGTAACAGAGTTATGTGACAGAGTATTTAGAGTTATATGCCAGTGTATTTGCATGTTAATATGTGTTGTGATTTATTGTGATATGTGATATGCATGATTCAGAGTTTACAGAGTTAGGACCAGTGGGTCCACAGAGTTATGGGACCAAGAGGATCCCACAGAGATACTTGACCAGAGGGTCAACAGAGTTACAGCCTTGAGTGGCTGATATGTGTTTATGTGGTATTTTGGGGGACTCACTAAGCAATTATGCTTACACTGTTATGTGTGGTGTTTCAGGTACCAACGATGATCGCGGGAAGGCGTCGGCATGACTCGTACACACGCACACTGGAGTTCATATGTTTTGATCTTGGGATTTTATATTGAGATGATGCTGATACAATGTTTTTAAAAAAAATGAATGTGAACGATACTTTATGTTTTTTTTTGGTGAAAATTTGCTCAAAATTTTACGGTGTTACTGTGACATCCCCATTTCCACGGCCAGAAAAGACCGATTTGTTTATGCTTTGTTTTATAAAATCAAAGTAATCTTTTAAAGAAAACGGTTGCCGAATTTGTTCCGAAAACAAAATATGATAATAACTTATCAAAACATTTCTCAAAGAGAATGTATTTTCATTTAATAATAAAACCTCGGGATGTCATGTTCCGATACAGACATATAAGCATAAATAGAACTTACATTCAATTACATTAATGATTTACATCTCCTTTAATCTCTCAGTGCAAAGCAGCTTCGTATCGATACATGTGATACAATTAAACTGAGTGGGTCAGGCTTGGGAGCCTGGTGAGCATATAGGGTTTTCAACCCACAATAATATAATTATTATATTCAATCCTCAAACAATCAACCCAATTATCCATCCCCATTATCTTCTTTTAATCTTCCCTAAAGATATTATCCTAAGGGTCATCTCCTATATCATATTTACGGCTCATCTCCTTACATCTTATATCCTTATATGCTTGTTCCTAAGAACTTTTCCTAAGGATCATCGCCTGTATCATATAGACAATGCTAATTCGGGGATCACTCCCTCAATATATGTCTAGTAAGGGTTAGGGTATCATCGCATGATTACACAGCCACAACATCACCTGGACTCGTAAATCATAATAAGGGTTAGACTATCATTGCATGAATATGCAGCCACAACATCGCCTGGACTCATAATTCATAATAAGGGATAGACTATCATCGCATGAATACGTAGCCACAACATCGCCTGGACTCGTAATTCATCACCTATCTATCATCACCTAATTATCATCACCATTATATCCCCACCTTTCTCTTATCACATTCTTTCAACACACTTCAACTGTTTCATCTACCCATGTTCTACCCAACATATTTGTAGATATAAATTACAACTTATTTAAAAACTCGTATAAAACATTCATTCAGCATCCATCTCAAGTAAACAAACAATGTATAAACACATAGCATGTATTTCATAGCAAATACTTCATATCTATGTGTAAGATGAAAGTGACTATACACTCACACATATAAACAACTTTATATTATACACATAACATGTATTTCGTATAATATACTTCATAATTATGCGTTAGAAGAAAGTAACTACACACTCACTTGATCAGAAGATGATCGGACAGCACTACGACTTGTAGAAGTAGTATTCTTCGGTAGATCTGGAAGATCTTCACAAAAACCGGACTTCTCGCGGACAGAGCTTCGGCTCGGGAATTGCACTTCTCGGGATCTTCGGGGCCTCGGGACTTGCTTCGGGGCTCGGGAATGATACCGGGGCTTCGGGATATTTCTTGCACGAAAAACGATGCAAAAACGCGAGAGAAAGGGAAGAAATGAGCAAAGAAGTCGGTTGCCCTCGACACCCTTTTATAGGGGGCTGGAAACCCATTTACGTTGGGCGTAAATCTACATTACGCTGGGCGTAATGTGGATCAGATCGCTGACTCCCCCCATGGATAATAATGGTTAATTTATAATTAAATTAAATATCGAAAATATTTAATAAATTTCAAAAATTCATATCTTCCTCATACGAACTCCGTTTTCGACGTTCTTTATATCCCCGCGTAGGTGAGACTATGCTCTACAACTTTCGTTTAGACTCCGTCGGCTAATTTTGAATTATTTTTTTATTATTTATTTTTAGTAGGCCGGGACAGGAAAACTCCGTTATAAAATCATAACTTCTTCATTCGACGTCCGTTTTTGCCTATCTTTTTATCGTTTTACTACAATTAATGAGATCTTCGATTCTCATTTAGATTGTTTCGACTAAAAACCGCTCGGTCTCAAATCGAGTATTCGGGCTGCATACCGCTAAGTCGAAACTTCGAAAAATCATAACTTCCTCATACGAAGTCAGATTTGGGCGTTCTTTTTATGCACGCTCACGGTTTAACGTATTCTACGACTTTCATTTAGATTGCTAAGGCTAAATATTGCTCTAACGTAAATTCACTTTTTACGTCGCGCTGTGTCGTGCCGGTTCTGTCGCGAAACTTTGACAAGTCATAACTTCTTCGTTATAACTCGGATATCGGCGTTCTTTATATGTACGGAATCCTTGTAACATATACTACAACTTAGTTAAGATTATTCATTCTAAATAATCTTTCATCAAAAATTCATTTTTTGACGCCTATCGTCTCTAAATTGACTAGCCCTGATCTACGGGCGTTACAGTTACATCACATGTGGTCGGGGTAGCCGACAAAATGTTTCTTTGAAATCATACATAGTATATGATTTGCATGTATGCTAAAACAAATGTTCAAATGTTTTGTTTCTACCAAGTCTTGTGTGCACATGTAATGGCACACTCTTACGATAATACCCATGATAAAAATCCGAGATTACCTGACCTAACGAAGAAGTTATGACATCGTCCATATTGGTTATGAACGATATACTTCCCCAGCATCCATGAGAGCTCCTTTCATCCTCATCCGTAACCACGTAGAGTCGACATTATTTGTCACGCCCAAACGGAATGTTATTTAGAACAAATTGTATTTTACCACACATCAAATAGCCACAAAAACAGAGTTTGACATGATCCATAACATCAGTGTTGATGTTAGTGTAACTATTGATGTTAGTGTAACTATGAGGGCTCCGCATCCTAAGGTTGTGTGGGTAAACAAACAAGTTGGTAAAGCTTTCTTCATGATCGTTGTTTGAGAAACTCATCTTCAAACAGTTATAATAGAGAACTATGGATTATGGTTGTAAGTGAATAACTAAATGAATTACCACATGTTATATAGGGAATGGGTTTGAGGACGAAAAAAGGTATATACCAAGCTCGAACTCCCAACCTCCTTACAACGGGAGAGAGCTCTTACCACTACACCACATTGATTTTATTGTTAGATTTTCCTTCGTATCTTTTTAACTACATAGTTTCATAGAGGGTATTCTTATCGATAAAGATGGTACTGCAACTCATGGAAATTACCAAAATATTCCTATATTTGAATTAATGTTGAGTCCACAGAAACCCCTCGCTTCTGCGTACTTGATGGCTATTTTTCAAAAAAAAATTGTTTTTATTTTATTTTTTGGAAAGTTTGGTTAGAAATCGGTTAAATTTGTTGAAGTCTCAATAAACTTTATGCATCATCTACTTTAGCATCTAACATGTTATACTTCATTCATCTAGGGATGAGAATTTGACCTGAAAACCCGAACCAAACCGAACCGAATTAGGCCCGAATGAGCAATTCAATTCGGGTTTCAAGTATCTATATTATGCTTATTCAGTTTGGGTTATCCAAATAAGAGCTTATTCGGTTCTAAATACCCGACCCGAATAAGCAAGCATTCTCCATCCCCTTTCTCTTATTGACAGAAATCAAAATCACGATTCACACCTCTATCATCGTCGTTCATAACAAAAAAAAACCAACGCTTGTTCTCGTTGTTTCAAAATCGACCAATCTACTCAACTATTTTCAAAATCGAAATCACTTTTGTCGATCATTCCTCTTGTTTCATACTTTCAAAAATCGACCCTTCTTATTGTCTCTAAGGATTCACAAATTTATACTTTGTCTAGTCATGGAAAATTAGGCTCCAACTCAAGAAATTCAAGTAAAAAATTAATTCTCATTATGTTAATCTAGTATGTAAATGTTATTTTTTCAATGTGTTATTGTGTTATATTAGTCTTCGAATGTTTACGTTGATGTATAAAAGTACATTGTTATTCTATTATTTGGGTTATAGAATCCTAATACGGTTTATTCGATTATATTTGCTTTATAATCATCTTGTACATGTTATTTGGTTTATTCGGGTAATAATCGAACCGAACCGATTAATATCCGAACCAAATCGAACCCGTATTGGTTAATCGGTTCGGTTTTCGGTTCATGCAATTACCCTTATTTGGTTTTCGGGTTATTCGGGTTCGGATCGGTTGGGTTGGTAACATCTATACGTTCATCTATATTTACGTTTTCTTCTAGCTAGGCCCTATAAAAACTCGATAATAGCAAATTTTGGTGGTAAGGTTGAAATCCGATTTAACAATATAATGAAACATAAACAACTTTATTGGCATATTTAGTATAATTAGAAAACAGTTAAAGTTTTGTTCTAGCTAGGCCCCATAAAAACTCGATAATAGCAAGTTTTCTTCTTTCTGTGCATATGCATTTAGTTGTGCTTGAACTGTGTGCTTGGAGTTGGACTCTTTCTAAACAGACACTTTCTTTTTATGTCATTTTATATTTTTTTAAAACTTTACAATTAATTTTGTGCACAAATAAAAACTACGCTGCTTCCCTTATGATGAAATATTATCCTTATTTCGAATAGTAATTATGATGTTTGTTAAGTTGAAATACATTCAATAGTTAGTAGACCGAATCAATGAACCAAAAAACTGACCAAGCGAAAACACAAACTTAGCCATTCACGATATGAAATTATATTTTGTTCAGTTAAAAACTTAAAATGTTATGTTTTATAAAATTATAAAATTATTTTGTTTATTTATTAAAAAAACGATAAAAAATGACATGGAAGTTAAAATAACGTGGTGTGTTTTGACCATTTTCTAGCTTGATGTGGCAAAAAAATAATATTTACTGGCCTTTAGGAAAACATTTCAAACTTAGAATTACAATACATCCGAACTCACGGTTTCTTTTAATAATAACTAACAAGAATAACCGGAAGCAATTCATAAAATTATTTCGTTTCGTTTGTAATGCCCATATATACAAGATAACACAATGAATGAATTACAGAGAACACTTTAAACAAAATCAAACACAACGTGGGAAATGTAAAACCATCTTGTTTTTTCAAAGTAAAACCATAATAAAAAAAAAAACCCACCAATATAAATCAATCAGAGAAAAAGAAAAAAAAAACGTACCAGTTTACAAACTCCGATTCGTGTCATCAATCATCA
The DNA here is from genome assembly GCF_051521515.1 of Lactuca serriola. Classification (NCBI taxonomy): domain Eukaryota; kingdom Viridiplantae; phylum Streptophyta; class Magnoliopsida; order Asterales; family Asteraceae; genus Lactuca; species Lactuca serriola. The sequence continues at coordinate 155,128,395 of NC_136412.1, read as the reverse complement.
TCCCTTTAAGACTCTTGGCCAACCAAATAGCAGTCTCCCGTGGGGACACTTTATCCTTCCCAAAAGGTCTAAGAACAACCGCCAATTCTTGTAGCCTGTTTTGTTGAAGCAAATCAGCCGATAATTCAAGAAGCCCTTCAAGCGCCTCCGCCCTTTGCCTGGTGGACGTTATATCCAAACTTTCCTTCACCGGCGGCGTTGACGGTGGTGGCTGTGGCGGCTCCTCCTGAATTTCCGGTGGCGGTGGCATGTCGGGAACCTCCGGTTTCAATTCCGTTTTTCCAGATTGATCTGACGGCTCCAAAGATGTTGGAGAGGAAAAGATTTTGCTATCGGGAAAGCTACTGTGACTGATGCCGTGAATCATGTCACCAGGAGTGAGTTTTTCAATCGTCGGAATCTGTAAAGCCGACGACGTTGAATCGGAATGTGATTCCGAGGGTACTCCGGAATCAGGGCTTTCTCGAGAACTCGGTAACACATTTTGATCGTAAGGTTGGAATCGCTGAATGGAAGCGGAAGACGCAACGGAATTGAAACTATCGGTTTGTTTGTTATCGGAAACAACACCCACTCGAGATTCTTGTATGATCTTTGAAACAAGTTTTTGTTGAGTGTTTGTGTGAATGGGTATGGGATCATGAGTGTCATGTTTTTGGTGACTAATTGTGGGCTGAATGGGATCATTAGGTTGGACCTTTTTAGTAATGGTTGTGTCATGAATGATCTGAACAGGAGTCTGAATGGGTTCAGTAGTAGAAGGCTCAATGGCTAGTTGTTTAATTCTTCCTGGGAATGATGGTTTTCTAAGAAGACTTGGTTGGGGTTGGGGTGGGGGTGGGGTTCTTAGTCTTTGATTTAATTTATCTTCAATGGATATAGTGGGCCCACTGGGTGGGTTGCTCTCTTGTCTAGGTAACTGTAAAAATAGCTACCTCATTAGTTTATTATTATTTTGTGGGCCAAATAAAAAAATTAAAAAAGAAAAATCAAACCTGATGCTTCACGGAATTTGATCCCGGAGTTCTCTTCCTGAATTCAAAGTTAGCCTTCTCCGGTGGTGGTGGTGTTTCAACACCTCCAGCCTTTAACCTGCCACCACGCATGGGGGAACTATGTTCCCTAATTTTTCCATCTTTAACCCCCATCCGTGTACTTTTCACAGGGGTAGTTTCGTAATTTAACTTGGGTTGTTTCACCACCTCTTTCTCCTCAATTCTAAACGCACAAATGTCCATTTCATCGTTGAAAAACGGATCGATGCAGTGTTCGTCATCCGGTTTATGGTCACAAATTTGAATATTTTTCTCACTTGATATGACACTATCTTTGTCGCTAAAAGAACTGTTGCTACTTTGGCTTTCAGATCTTTTTTTTCTTGTTATATCATGATGAGGTCTCCCAAGGGGCTTTGAAGGGGTAATGTTATGAAGAACAACTGAAGGCCGGTATTGGTCAACATATGGTTGCAGATATGGATGTTTCAAGATTTCAGTTGCCTAATTAAATTAAGAAGATAAGTTATAATAATGATGTGTAAAAAATAATGAATATTGATGATATTCCTTGAAATTTGTGCAATTAGGAAAATGCTTACAGTGGGTCGATGTTCTGGGTTCTTACGCAGCATTCCTTTGATAAGGGTTTTTCTGAAAAGAAAAAAAAAAATTGATATTACAACTTCAGAAATGTTTGTTTACCCAAAATAAATCATGAAATTGTTGTTTAAATATTTGTGTTTTTGAAGATTATATAAATGAGAGTAAGTTTGTTTATATAACCAATTGACTTACAGAGATGGAGAATAACAAGGAGGCAGAGGACCAATACAGGATCTGTTTATCTTACTTATCAGTCCAGCCATGTCCTGAAACCAATAAATATATAAACACAATCAAAAATAAATTTTCTGAAAAGAATCAGGAATTTATTTTTAGGGTAAAATAACCCTAATCATGGGCTAAATAGTGATATTAAGAAAAGGAGTAAGAAAAACTGGTTCAAGAATCAAGAGGACTTACAAAAGCTTTAAATGCTGGGCGATGAGCAGCCATCTCATACATACAGCAACCTAAAATATATTATTGAACACAAAAAATAAGTGGGAAATGAAAAGCAACAAACATGTGGCTTAAAGTTTGTGCTCAAGTTTAAGAAGGGTAACTTCATGAAATCATTATGCATACTGAGCTCAAGTTGGGGGGTATATGAGTAAATGACCATTTCACCCTTGTGTCAGATGTGATGTTGAATAACAATTAACAAATGATGGTTTATTTTATTTAACAACTGTTGTACACTGAAATTGTAATGAAGAATAAATACCTAGGGACCATATATCCGATTTGAAGCCATAAGGAATATCTGCAAGCAGTTCAGGGCACATGTAATTTGGTGTCCCCACCACCTGGATTAAAGAAATTAAGTCTAGATTAGCTAAACAGCCATGAATCATACTCATGCCCTAAAATATATACAACAATTTCCTTCATGGGATATACATATACATACACATAGTGACACGACTTATAGAATTTGATATTTTGATGTATGTCATATGTAAATGTAGGTACTTCAATTATATATAGATTGACAATAGCAAATAAGTAAATATATGAATATAAAAACATACCGAAGAAGCCAAGTCGTCAGCTTTCAAAGTCTTGGCAAGTCCAAAGTCCCCTAAGCAAAACAATAAATTACTCAATTTTTGTCTGGATTAGATTAGAGGAAGTTAAAATCAACTTCTCCTGAAGAAAACAGTTATAAGCTCACCAAGACGAACATCTTGATCTTTGGTAAGGAAAATGTTAGAACACTGGAGATATGATGCTAAAAGAGTCAGTTATAAGATATGAAGGCTACATTTGTTACACAGGACATGACATAACAAAACTGTATGCGATTATACAAGCTTTCTGTATTGAAATGTCCTCTCATGTGTAACAAACGGGGCCTAAAAGTACAAGAATATTTGAGAATCTATAACATACTTTCAAGTCCCTGTGTAGAACATAATTTGAATGCAGATACTCAACAGCTAATAGAATTTGAGTAAACCACTTGCAGAGTTTCTGTAAGGACAAGATTATCAATATGCAGAAATATAGTAATCATGATTAAAACATAGAAAATGGAATAAAAGACCAAAAACATCTCAATACAACAAAAAGACATTGGTTTCTAGAAAACATACCTCTTCAGGAAAGTATTGCCCCATTGATTTCTTCATCAATTCAGCTCTGATTCATGAGTCATTTTTATTAGCTATATAAAACCTATGAGAATTAGGCTGCATTTGTTGCACTGGACATGACTGGACAAGCTTTCTAGGGATATTTTCAATGATGAGGACGAGAAGGGTATTCATGTCTTTTGTACAACTTGTTATGTCATGTCCAGGGTAACAAACAGGGCCTTGATATACAATGGGAGGAGTGTTGGATTCTCTAGAGACTTACATGTCACCACCTTCACAGTAACCAGTGACAATGCAAACATAGCAACCCTAATCAAGTAATAAATTCCAAATCAGAAAAATCACCAAACAAAATTCAAACCAATTGAGATTACAAACTGTGAAACTAATACAATATCCACTGAATCTCCAGTAACATTTGTTTCTAACCTTCTCAACCCATGCTTCTTTAAACTCAACAATAAACGGGTGCTGAATCCGAGCAATTAGAGCCATCTGAACAATGAATGCACTTAGATAATCAAGAACACACTGCCAAGATACCTAAATAAGTCAATACAGATGATAAAATCAGGAAAACAAACCTCTTGATGAGCAGATCTTCTGCAACGTTCAGTCTGTCTAGCAAGACGAATCTTCTTTAAAACATACCTGCATTGTTAAACAACATAAAGATCCAATCAATCCCACACAGTCAACACTATACGCTAAGAAACCCCATCATATAGAAAAGGACAAATACTTGGTTTTTTCCAATTTATGATTAACGAGAATGGCGGCACCAAAAGCGCCCCGACCGATTTGCTCCATCATCTCATACTGATCCATTCTTGACTCCATCACTCCTTGATCCAATGTCGTATTATATATCTCAATCGTACAACTCGATATCAATATCAGACTTACATGACTTCTTTAACAAACTTGAGTACAATTTGCAAAACGCGAAAATGCCCTAATAATCATCGCATCTGCTGCCTGCAATAACTTGTTCTCGGATTCATTTATTGGGGGATCAATGGCAATGGATCAAGGTTGCTCTCCACTAAAACTGAGTTTGGATCGAAGAAGAATACTCATATGCTCGATCAGATTCGGATCAGGTCAAATTTTTGCCTTTAGCAGTACTCGAATTAAGTGTGAAGTCAATGAAGCACACCGTACACGAAACGAGGGAAATATACTTTGACCACCTGATTCTCACATGCTAGCAACAAAAAGTAAAATTAATTTGGGAGTAAATTACAAAAATATCCATGTTTACCAAGTTTCAATTCAAACATATTTGTGTTTTGTGCTTCGGTTATCGGATTTTGTTAGAAAGCTAAAGTGCCTTGTACATAGGGCAAATTTGTCTTTCCACACATCTTTATGTGAGCCAACTTTTTACCGCAAAATATCTCATTAATTACGGTTCCTAATCAATAGTTGTCATCTTTCTTAAAGCCTTCAACAAGTGTGTGATGCTCGACGGAATAGGGCAACATATTAGAGGGACCAAATTTTTACGATATATATATATATATATATATATATATATATATATATATATATATATATATATATACTATTATATGTATACTTCAACGACGTTAAGGAAACTGAAAATCAAGAACAGAAACGAAAATTCGGGAAAAAAAATAAAAACTCAAATCATAGAAAATGCTCAAAAATTGGAAAGAAATCACCGTTTCTTCTCATCACGATCAGTAGTCGGTTTGTTTTTATCCCACATCACTTATTGATCCTCTTCGTGACTCCATTAATGTGTCGTTGCTCTTATGAGTTCTGATCTCTTTTGATCATTCTCCTATCTTTGCCTCTACATGCGGTTCGGTTCTGTGTGACAACAAGCGACAAATGTGTTTGTTCCAACTTCCGGTCATTGGTTTTTCTTACTAGTTTAACTCAATCAAGTATAAACATCAAACACTAATTAGGTTGTTTTCTGATTTTCAATCCCATTTTCTCAATTCTTTTGTATTTCAGAATTTTATTTTTAGTTTCTAGTGGACTGTGAATCTTAAATCTATATGTTTAATGATGTAACTCATGCAAATATAAAAACCCAATTAATGATATTTACTTAATTTTGAATCATGTTTGAATCTTAAATATGTACAGAGAATCCAATTGATGTATCTTAACAAATATTTTAGTATCAAATATGCATGTCTATTAGAGTGTGTTTGATTTGGCTTCTAATTGGTCCAAATATGATCCGAGTCCAAAAATGTCAATCAACATATTTGTTATAACGTTCAATAGCTTGGACTCAATCCACAAATAAGGACTCGGTCCATTAATTTCATTTAACTCGTTCCACAAGTGAAATGGCAAGGACCGGAAACAAAAACCAATATGTTTGTTTTGACCTACCCATCATAAAAACAAGAACATATAAGACAAGGAACATACATAGCTCTCCCAGCCAAACTCTTCCCTAAGTACACCACAATCGAATATGAACTCCATAATGAAAAACTCTCTGCCCTGATTACCTCTCAGGTGTTTTTATTTGTGGTGGATACTTGTATCACCAAGGAGGAAATTGGGTTTTTGAAATCGGGGCTTTCATGGGCGATTGGGCAAGATTTCGTGTAATTCACTTGTGGGTTTGATTACTTTCGGAAGGTATGTTTGTGTTCACTAGTTGGGATTTTTTTGGAAAATCCCTAAGGTTTATGTGTTTAATGAGAGTAAGGAGATTAGTAAAGATCAGGTTTCAGAGCATATGGGTTTCTTTTAGAAGAAAGCAAGACCAACTACATGTGGTGTTGGTGGTGCTCTTGGAACTAGAGAAGGATATTTGCAGGATAATGTTTCAAGGTTCTTATTATTACCAGCTCCAGAGTGCAAGTTTGCTGTCAATATATATATATATATATATATATATATATATACACACACACACACACACACACACACACTAGCCGTTTACACGCGTCAAACGTCAGGTGCGAATAGTTTTTTCAGAAATTTGTTTATAGAGGCGGCGATTAGTTTTTTTGTGCAAATAGTTTACTACATTTAAACAATTATTAGTGAGAGTTATGCAGTGAGCGGTGGTGGTGTAGGGTTTTCAAAGAAAACAACAACGTATGGTGGTTACGGTTATAATGAAAAACGATGATTAAGGTGGCAAATGATGGTAGGTTTGACCAGGGGCGGAGCCAGGATTTTCGGATAAGGGGGGTTTATATATATTAAAAAAAAATCAAATAACATAATCAAGTCTGTAAAATTGAAGGAGATACTAATAAAGAAAAAAATCGTCCAAATAGAAACTATATCGATCTTTGTAAGAACCAATCATCAAAAGTGTTCCAATGATTATAAACACCGATTCTCATACATTAACCTAAATTTATAAAAAGAACGAGTTAGACATAAATACATATGATATTATGCTCAATTGAGAAGAATTCAAATAATTTTTTTTAAGTATAAAAAGTTGTACCTTGCTCACTTTAAGTTGTGCCCGTCTTTGCTTCATAGAAGAAAAATCATCTATAATTTTATCTGTGGAAAACGTGTCAGCAATCTCTCTCTCAATGTTAATAAGCAGACAACTTTTAAGAAAGTCATCATTCATGGTATTCCGAAGTCGTGTTTTCATGATTTTCATTGCTGAGAATGCTCTTTCAGATGTCGCGGTAGAAACAGGAAGCGTCAATATAATGCGAATCAATCTGTCAAGCAAAGGATAAGTACTTGACTTTCCTATTTCATGTAGGCCCCTACACAACTCAGAAATTGTAGATGAAATTTTCAATTGTGGGTGATTGCGCACATCTAGCTCATAATGCTGTAACTCAAGTTTCAGCAAATTAATTTCATGCTCTGTAAAGTCCAAAGGATAATAAGTTGTTTCCAATTTACATATATCTTCAACATTCAAGGATTTTTTTGGATTTAATGCAACACTAAGACGAAGAAGCTCCATTACAGACTCATTAAATCTAGAGTTTAACTCTTGTAACTGACTGTCAATAGCAGCAATAAACAATTCAACTCGGTAGTGATGCTCTACAGTGATATCATCTTTATCACACCGTGTTCGAATTACATATCTATAAGTTTCATTCATACCAGGAACCAAAATGTCATTCCTCTTACAAAAGCAAACCACTTGATGTAAAAGCGATTGCCAACCTTCATCTCTTAGTTTTTGAAGCAATATTTTTGTTGTGGAAACCAAGACCAATGCATTAACAATATCTATAGATTTTTTTTGTAAAGATTGGCAAAGTTTGTCAGTTATCCCCATTATCTCTTTCATCATATGTAAAACAATGACAAAATCAAATGACAATGCATGTTTAAGTGAAAATATTGCATCACCTTTTTGAGAAGATGTAGAACCTTTTGTAGCAATGTCAGTCAACACTACACAAGATGGACCAAAAAGTCTCATCAAACTACATATTGATTTGAAATGAGAACTCCACCTAGTATCTCTAGGCCTTTGTAATGTTTGCATTTGATTTGTTCCTTTTCCACTCTCAATCTCATCAACCTCAATTAAATGAGAAATTTCAACAATTTGAGCATCTTGTAATTGATCAATACGCTTGGAAGAAGAACTTATGACATTAACTATAAAGTTTAAAGTTTTGAAGAAGTTATGTACCTCAGTCACATCTTTAGTCGCTGCAACTAGAGCCAATTGCAATTGATGAGCAAAACAATGTATGTAATAAGCATATGGGCATTCCTTTAATAATAAAGCTTGCAACCCATTCCATTCTCCACGCATGTTACTAGCTCCATCATATCCTTGACCCCGAATATCTTGGACACTAAGTTTATGATAAGACAATGAACCCATTATTGCATTTTTCAAGGTCAATGAAGTTGTATCTTTGACATGAATTAAATCCAAAAATCTTTCTTTGACATGTCCTTCTCGGTCAACAAATCTCACAACAATAACCATTTGTTCTTTCTTAGATTCATCTTGAGACTCGTCAACTATCAAACAAAATTTTGCCATCCCGATTTCATCATGAATGGCTTTTTGTACATTTGTAGCTAAAACACATAATATTTCTTTTTGGATATCCGGTGATGTGTACTTTGCATTTTGAGGAGCATTTTCTAACACAACATCATCAATAGTCTTGTTATAAGAAGTAAGCAACTTTATAAGTTCAAGGAAATTCCCTTGATTTATTGAGTCAGGTCGTTCATCATGACCTCTTAAAGCACATGCTTGAAATGTGAGCCATTTAATAGCCTCAATAGAAACTTTAAGGCGTAATCTATTATCCATAACTTGTTGAGTCGTTTGTTTCTCAATCACATTTTCTATGTGACACAACTGGTTTTTTAAATCTTCATAGCATCTAACAGAAAAATTATGTGCTGAGGCCGGAGTCTTACCTTCATGGACAATGAAAGCACAATCTTTGCTACAATTCACATTTTTCCACCTATTAAATCCTGTCACGGTAAATGTATCTGACCCGACTCTTCCAATAGGTTTCTTATTAAAAAGAAAGCAAGGGAAACAAAATGCAACATCTTTTTTCTTAGAATATTCCAACCACCAAATTTTTTTAAACCAAGCTTGTTGAAAACTGCGCATAGAACCATTTGGACCACTAGGACTAGAAGGATACTTTGATTTTTGAATTTGGTATGGTCTAAGTGTAATATATAATCGTCTAATCTCATCCCGTTGGTGACCTGGATAGCTTAAGATCAATGACCGTTCTCCGGGATCACGAATCAAAGAATCTAAGTTTACCTCTCTTGAATTTGAAATATCATTTTTTTTCAGGTTCAACATTAACCGGATCTTCCATATTACTATTCCTTTCTGGTTGTGGGCATGTATTAACATTTTCCCCAATATTATCACTAACAAGATGCGGTTGCAGATCATTAACATCTTCTATTCGTTTGAAAAAAGAATCGATGGTTCTTTTTTTGCTCATAGTTTACCCTATAATTATAAAAATTAAGAAACCAATTAACCAATCATAATACCATCATTAATTACAAATTATAATGTTCAAAATAAATATTAACCACAAATTACAAAAAGCTTAAATATATATTAACTAGTAAGAATTAAAAAGTTACTTTTTGGATGTTCGATGAACCTACAGGATGACTAATCGACTATAATTGAAGACTTGAAATACTTCCTTTGAAGTATTATACTGTACAAAATAAATATTACCGCAAATTACAAAAACTTAAATATGTATTAACTAATGAGGATGATGATTAGAATTACCTTTTGGGAGTCTTGAATTTAATTGTGATGAATATAACTGAAGTAATCCCTTCGAAGTAATCCACGATTTGCCGGCTGTCGATAAAGGTTTAATTGTAAATGTATACTACGTACACCTAAAGTATTTCACATAATATTAAATAAACTTCGCCCCTGGGTTAGACAGAGAAAACCTATTTTGAAAGATAAATACCTACATTTGGAATTGTTTATCCCTGGGCTTTATTGATTGTCATCGCAAAATGTAATCGGATTGGAAATTGTTTTCGTTTTAGCTTGAATGGGAACATGTTATCTTCAGATGGACATAGACGAATCTTTGGCAAAATCCAGTACACTTGTAGCAGATGTTGGGGTGAGGAAGAGAGTGTGTGTAGCGATTGGTCACATATTGAAATCCAAAATCTACTATAGATCTATATAACATGTATGTGTGTGTATGCGGAGCAATAACGAATGTTGGGGGTGAAGAAAAGTAATGGCGTTGGCTAGAGATTCTAGAATTTTTGTTCTTAAATAACCTGTCCTCTATCATTTTATATTAAAAATAAGATCATATTGTTATTATTATATTCATTAAGCTTATTTCAAAAAAGTATTATATTATATGTTTTCTTTCTTTGTAAATTATAACATATCGCCACAAAAGTTTAATAGAATCAAATAGTTTGTTGTAAATTGAACTTTAAAATTGTCAAAATAAAAAATATTTTTTTACAAAATAATTAAATTATGTTAAATACATTAAAAATTGATGAAATAGTCAAACAAAATGCAAAAGAACAAAAGTATGTTATTAAGAAAAAACATATTCTAAAAGCTAAATTGTTTCAAAGAAAAAAATTATTTTCTTACTCTCTCGTTCAATCCACAATAAAAGTTAATTGGTTACAATAGAAGCTTAATATGTTATTTTAAAAAACATGAGTATATTCATAGGTGGGTGTACGTAAGTGAGTATATCCCGAGTGGAACCAACAATTCCACATACTATTAGAATCAAACATTAAATACCAAATCTAAATGGTCTTTTAACAAATTATATTATAATAAACAAAATAATACAACAAATAATCAATATATTTTCTGAGTTTCATAAGCTATTCCAAGAAACCTAACACCAATCGGAACAAATCTGCAAAATAATAATAATAATAATAATAATAACAATAATAATAATAATAATAATAACCAGTGTCTCACAAAATATTACAATAGAAGTGGGTATATGTGATTTACAAAACATACCATCTAATTATCATCAATACCACAATACGTGCACATATAGTCATTTCAGTAGAAAAATAATAAGAGAAAAAAAAATGAAGGGACTTACATTCATATTGAATCAGATTAAAACATATAGAACCTGTATAAACTCGAAAATATGATTAAAAATATTCAAGTTTATTCTAAAAACTCCCTAAATCAAATCAAACAACTCACAGTCTAAACCTAATGGGGTGTATGTGTTCGTAGAAAACATAAAGAGGGAGATCTAAGTGGCGTAGGTCTTTGTTCTTGGCATCAAGCCTAGTGATATTAAGTCCAAAATCAAATATCTGAATTTACATTGAATGCAATTAGGTATGCCATGTAGTCTTTGATGTTGTTTCTATTGGAGTTGTTGAGGGGTAGACTAAGAATATTTACAACTTCATTCTCTATTCTATTTCTTTATATAATTCGCAAATACAAAAGTTGCTTCTCCATTTGTTATTGAATGAGCCCCTGAAGTAAAAATAGAAAATAAAAATTATCAAAGTTACCAGAATAATTGTGATTAGTGTAGATAGAAATGGATGATGATGGTCATGTAATATACACAAACCAAAGGACTCAAAGAAAGACAAAACCAATAACAAATAATAATGTGATGAAATAAAAGTACAAATGAAACTATTAATAGATTTATAGAGATGATGCAAGTAGTATTTAAACAGATTAGAATTCTCACAATGGTTAGCAAATTCTCAATCATAGAAATCATGAACCTAGAAATAACCCATAGGCTACAACAACATGAAGAAATCATAAAATAGAAATGGTGAACTAATTCTCAAACATGGAAATTGATAAACAAAATCTTAGTTTTAAAACATATACAAAACGATATTAAATCATAAATACACCACATAATCATTTCGTTATTAGCTTACTCTACATCAATTTCCAAAATAGAAGAAACATATCATCACCTTTACTCAAAGTTAAGTGAATGCCCTAAAAAAGACCAACCTTATCTCAATAAATACATATCATACTACATTCCCCTACATCCATAATAAGGTTTTGATAATCAACATCATTATAGACATAAAGACTATGTTATTATTAAATATTTCAAAACAAACCTTTCTGGTTCTCATGGAAACACTATAATGCATGATATTACTAAATTTAATGCACTCTAAATCTTAAAAAACACGCACATCAGTGAAATTGGTAAAAAAGAGAAAGAACATCAAAAAAATCACACATACCTGATATGGTTTTTCATTCTTTTCCATTTGGCGACCACATGTTAATCAGGATCCAGATCCATCACTATTAATCCATCCTCCCCTTGGTTGAAATGCATAAAAATATGAGTTTGCGTTCCTTAATATCGACAAGATCCTCCTTTTGTTGGTTCAAATTTGATGAAAAATCATCACCAAAAATAGAACTTTTTGCCTACCCTTCAAAGGAATGCAGGATACGAGGTTTGAGTGTTGGAGATGACGAACCTATAAACATATGTAGATGAAGCACCCATGAAATGTGGTGGTTGTCGAGGCCAACAAAATTAATAACCCTAAATATTACACACTAAAATAGTGTAGAGTGGTAAAGGGATCGAATCCACAGAGATTGGTTCAATTTTATAACTCTATGAAAAATCTCGTTGTAAAAATACTTGTAAAATGACAATAAATTAAAAATGGGGGGGATTGGTCTTTTGAAATACTTGAAATAAACTAGAATTAAACTAAGATTTAAATAAACAATTTCAACAAAAATAAGAGTTTGATGTAAAATCAATAAGAGAATGATGGTTGACTTAAGGTTTCCTCACTTTGACTTTTGATGAACATATCATTAGAATCCAATAGTGCAATACTTGATTTAAATCCTTAATTTGGCTATAGTAATCCAAGAAGCTTGAGATTACCTAGACTTTTCTTAGTTGTTAAAATGGTTAGAGAAGCTCATAACAATTTCCTTAGTCAAAGTCATAATTTCCATTAAGCATGTAATTAGTGAAAGTCAACTAGCATTAAGAACCAAAGAGTCACCAAATCCAAGAGGGTTCAAATGCTTTCACCACTATGTTGGAGGAAATGTTTTTTGAATGTGTGAAGCAAAAACAACACAAAAATCATTTGTTGCTTGCTAATTTGAGGATCCTTTACTTAATCAAGAAATTAGCCAACTAATCACCACAAACACATTTAAACTCATGAACTAAAACATACAAGTAGTGATAAGATGTTAAAACACAAAACATTCCCATAAAGATTTAAGAACATGTTCATGGATTCTTCAACATTCAACAAAATTTCAAAGGATTCAACAAAATTCAAACAAGATTAGTTTAGCTAAGCATGACTAAACTCAAAGAAACAAAGTTAGAGAAGATTGTAAACATTAAGCAAGAATCAAGAGGTAAAAAGATGATGGTCTTGAGGTGTTCTTGGCCTTCAAAAGTCTTCCAAACTCCAGAGAGAATATTCAAAAATTGGATGTCTAAGAGTGTGCAAAAGATAGGCACCAACCTTCCCCATATAGCTCAAAACATGAATTCCCGAAAATGCCCCTGCAGGGCCTTGCACGACCCGCGTACTTCTGTGCGGGTGGTGCCTGACATGGGCCTCTTTGAGTTTTTGGGCCTCCAAAGCATATCCCACTAGCCCAGATCGAGTCCAATCACCTCCTAGCCCATTTCTTCAAGTTTTTCTTCATTTTAAGCCCAATTTGGCCTATCCAAATCCTCCAAAGCTCGTGCGCTCACCCGATTAACAATCTACACACGCTCGAATATTCTTCCGGTTCTTACAAATTCAAACTTCATTTTCTCCAAGCCTTCAAATAATCATCAAGCTCGCTCCATGCATCATATCCACAATCACCAAGCCTAACATCCTTTTTGTCTACCAACTCCCATCGCTTTCCATACGTCCCGAACACTCCTGCTCCGCTAGACCCGAAAACCTGCAATTATGCTCACAAGATTCGAAAGTACCCGAAATAGTCATAAAATAACAAAAAGGAAAATATGCATGGAAATTATCTAAATTATGAATGGAATATGCTAAAATAAACTATAAAAAGAAGTAAATAAAACAAACTATCAAATCACCCCAAGCTTAAACCTTACTTGTCCTCAAGTAAGACAAGACTAAAATGAACTCGGGATGAACTATCCTAAGAAAAATAAAAAGAATGGATAGAACCATAGAACCTGATCACCGTTAGTCAACATGGTCAGAATCGATCTCGCTGTTATCTCACGGATTTTTCATCCGATGACAATGGAACTATAAACCACAGCTAGAACAACTCCTCTAGGTGAGTAAGGAGGGATGGCCAGTCGCAGCCCCAATGGAACATGCATACAATGAAGAACATCTGTAGTAGGGAGAAAGCAAATGGATGGGCTCGTATAGAGCTCTTCTTTTTAAGTGTACACTCTAATCATGAAAGTTGCGTGATCTCACGTTTGTCGGCCACTCTCAAGTGTGATTTGGTTTATCGATCGAGCACCATTATAGGAATCAGTTCACTTAGCGTTGACCCGAACCTCCCGTAGTATCTGACTCAACGGCGTCTCTAACATCACCAATTTGCGAAAAGAAACAACTCGATCTATATACAAATAGACAATCCTAAATAAATGAATATCAAACGTCGGTTGACCAAAATGTAGGGAAATTTGTTCAATAATTGAATTGGTCACTTATCTAAGTTTGTTTGTTTTTTTGTTTTTTTAACACATATTGAATTTTTGCTTTTATCAAAATAACTTTTGACTCAAAATTTGGTTCTCAAAATTATGTAAGTGGAACCGAGGGGGTAAAAATAATAATCCAAATGGTCTAAGTGTGAAAATGACCATGTGTGGAGCGTAAATATGCGAGCTCCTTTTCAAACTTTTGATTTTCCATAAATAAAGAAAATTCCCTAATGTGGGCTAAAAGACTCTCTAAAATCCTAAAAAAAAATCACGAAAAAGATATGGTGATGTAAAGAGATCGGATATGGATTCTACTCGGGGACAAGCACCAGTGCATCATCCTAATAGTTCAAACATGATCTAGTGTGATACTCTCGGTGGTGTTGACCGCAAGGCTAAAAACATCCATTGCTATAGTATATCCTACAGTTGTTAGTATCGCATGTATAATTCTTCATGAAAGCTACCTGGCCATGATCACTTACTCCTTTAAGCTTCCAACATCTGATCCCGAGTATGAAATCCCAAACTGCAGCTAATGGTCCTGGTTCGGTGGGTAAGATAACAACAAGATCCTGGACCAATAATGATAAAATAATTGTGAACCTGTTCCATGGCATCCAAGGGGGTGAGAATAAACAGACAACAAAAATGCATGAATGCTAATGCCCTAAGCTAAATGTTATGCAAAAATATACAAGTAGAAAAGAAGAAAATAAAATCTTTTTGTAATTTTATAAAATATAAAAAAAAAATGAATGCGAATTAGCCTAAAACTAAAATGATATGCAACCTAACTAAAAATGCATGCAAAAAATAAAAAAATAAAAGGAAAATAGAAAAGCCCCACCCCAAGCTTAAGAACAAGCATTATCCTCAAAGCTTAAGGTAAGGACAGAAATGACCTAAATCGGGGGATCGGGCGGTGGGAAATGTCCGTGGCGATAGTGGTAGTCCCACATATCTTGGACCTGACGCGAAGTGGATGGGAATGACTGCTCCAGTCGACTAACGCGTGTTGCCACATCTTGGATGGCTTGGGTGTTCGCTTGCGTTTGAGTGTCAATGCATTGGACTGTAGAGAACATCATGGAGAACTGGTCAAAAAATGTAGGGGGGAAATATGATGGGACTTCGTGTCCCCCCTGCTGATGCGGCTGGTCAAAATGTTATGGAGGGGTCTGGAAGTGGTCATTCTGATACATCGGCTGCTGCACCGAAGGCTGGTCAAATTGGTCCTCAGCTTTGGGCATCTCATCGTCTTCTTCGTCATCTTCTTCCTCTGGTTCCTCTGCGTCGTCACCCTCATCATCACCGAATGAAGAACCGATCCGGAGGAAGCCAAGTGTCAACTGATCTGGAGGAAGCCAAGTGTCGGGGTCATGTGGGTCGATTGAAGAACAGATCCAACTTGGAAGGATGTAGACCGGGGTTTTGTAAGAGTCTAACCAACTGTACGTGCGGGTTCCCCGATCGAGCAACATCTCTATCCTAATGAGAGCGTCACAGTCTAGCATGAAGTTTGGTGGGGCGTCGACAAGTATTTACTCGGGAGCTGGGAAGTGTAGGCCGATAGCTCGACCTATGACCGTGATAAGTCCCCCGATGAAAATTTCCCCCGTGGTACGCTGACGTATGGATCGAGTCACATTTGTCTAAAAAGAAGCCTAAAAAATTAAGGGAGAGTGCATGCCTCATGATTCGGAGGAAAAATAGCTCACATCTGTTGATTTGACCGGGATCGAGGCGCCCGAAGATGCTTTTCATGAGAACTCGATGAGCAATTCGCCAGCAGGGGTGAACGATGTGCTTGGCTTGCTGTCGGCTCAGGTTGAAGGTAGTGAGACCGGAAATCTGCATCCAAAAGTGTGCATCCGGGTTACGCAGAAAATCTTGGTACTCTTGATTTTGGGGGCTGATGCGGAATCGATCGTCTATACCCATGATGGAATCAAGCTCTTTGTATGTGAGCCTATGGCACTCCCCTTTCAAATGGAATGTGAGGACTTTCGCAGCATCATCTCGTGCATATGTGCTAAGAAATTCCATTGTGGATTCCTCGTAAGTTTTGTCACAGAGTCTAAGAAAACAACGCTAACCCATTTTTTGGAACAAAAATGATACGCCATCGTGCACCCCAAGCTTTTTCATGGACTTTCTATGGTAGAATTTTTTCGGACGGATTTTGCGACCCCGAAGGTTGGAGCGATAGGTTTTGATTTCAACATTTGTAAGGGAAGGATCGCTTCCCTCTTCTCCTCTTTTTTTTGTTTACCGGCTGCTATGCGTGATGAACTGGCGACATCCTTTTGCGGGTTAGGATCAATCGATGATCCATGGGTGCGTACCCGAGCTGCAGTTTTTCCCATTTTCAAGACCTACAATATCAAAAACAATTTCATCAAAGTAATCCCTCGCCTTACCACTCTCAAAGCAATGAAATTATCTTTAAACCGAACATAAAAATTCCAATAAATAACGGCACCCAACTTTTGACAATTCAAAATGGTTTCAAACAACACCAATCGGTTCCATTTGGCAATTCTAACAAAAATTCAACAACATTTCTAGATAAAATGAGCAAATCCCAACCAAAGTTTAAGCAATTTTTGAGCAAATTCCCAAGTAAATTAACCAATTTCAACTATTCTTAAACCAAGTTTTCCAAATAAACCGGGCAACAACTAACGATCCTAGGCAATTTTCAAAGCATTATTGGATGCAATTATTGTATCTAAACAATGCAATGTAATAAAAACCAAGGAAAGAAAATACCCGATTCAATCGTTTGTTGTCCCGAAATTGAACTTGAACCCGGAATCCGCTACCGTACACCCCAAGCTTAGTGGTTGTTCGTGGGTGCCAAAATGCAAGACTTGTTCACTAAACAATATTTTCAACTTGATTATTGCGAAAAATCCGGCGGCGGCTCATGGAGGCTCAAAAATTCCGGCAAAATTTTTGGTGAGATTTTGAGGTTTTGTTCGGATGGATGTAAAGAGCTTGGACAAAGAAACACTTTGGTGGTGTCGGAATTGCAAGAGGTGGCTGGAGTTGGCCGGAAAGTGGCGAAATGGTAGTGGTGGCGCCCTTAAATCCGGCAACAGATCAGAGTAAATTTTGGGTGGGGTTTGTAGAGCATGGAAAATGGTGAAGAATGGCGGTGGTCTCGTCGGATTCCGACCGGTAGAACTCCGGGAAATCGAATTTTAGTGAAAAGTGGGTTTATGTGTTCTTGAGAGTTTGAGAGAGAATGGTGGGTGTTTGAGAGAATGAAATGAAGAAGAAGAGTTGCTGGAGGTTTTCAATCCATATTCAAGTGTGGTCAACACCCGGTCAATGTTGGTCAACTCATTAAACCACCTGGTCAACGAAAGTCAAAGGCTGGTCAACAAAATGAGAATTGGTCGTCAGGCAGCACGTGGGTCGCGCAGGGGGGGGGGGCACGCGGGTCGCGCAGATTATGTAGTTACGAGTCTAATCTGTTTCGCAAGTTGAGGGCCGGCTGCGCACATCAGCCGCGCACCCGTGCACGGGTCACACAGCATCCTGCTCCCGGTTCTCGATTTTTGTCTGTTTTCTTCCGTTTCTTCACTAGTTCTTGATTCGGAAGGCCCCAAACTCCAATAAACTCTTGATTTCTTCAAAAATAACTCCAAAAGACACAACAAAACATTTCAAAACTTCTTTATTCGAATGTAGAAACATGAAAGCATAAAGCTTTCCAAAAATGCCCTCTTTAATGTCTTTGGCGAGACGCCCTTCTAGCATGATTCAACACACCGGGACATCCAAGTGGATGATTTCAATAGCATTTGCGTTAAAACCTTCATAGAATGGCTTTAATCGGTGCCCATTGACTTTGAAAATTTGTCCCGTTTCTTCACTTTGGATTTCGACCGTCCCATGGTCAAAGGTCTTTATTACAACAAATGGGCCAATCCACCTTGATCTTAATTTGCCGGGGAATCACTTCAATCGTGAATGGTAAAGTAAGACCCTAGCCCCGGTTCAAAATTCTTCTAGGTGATGGACTTGTCGTGGAAGAGCTTCGTTTTTTCCTTGTAAATTCTTGAGTTTTCATAAGATTCATTTCTCAATTCTTCTAACTTTTGAAGTTGAAGCTTTCTATGTCTTCCCGCCTCATCAATATTGAAATTTCATTTCTTGACCTCCCAAAATGCACAGTGCTCTAACTCGACGGGAAGATGACAAGATTTTCCAAAAACCAATCTGAAGGGCGACATTCCTATCGGGGTCTTATAAGCGGTCCGATAGGCCCATAAGGCATCGTCAAGCCTCAAACTCCAATCTTTCCTTGTTGGATTCATTGTTTTCTCTAGAATAGACTTCACTTCATGATTCGAAACCTCCTCTTGACCATTCATTTGAGGATGGTAGGCGGTAGAGACACGATGGGTCACATTGTACTTTTTTAGCAAGGCCTCCATCATCTTGTAACAAAAATGCGTCCCTCGATCGCTAATCAATGCCCTAGGTACACCAAACCTCACAAAAACATTAGACTTTAAAAACTCGATAACCGTTTTGGCATCGTCCGATCTTGTGGCTTTGGCCTCAACGCATTTAGAAACATAGTCAACCACGAGCAAAATATAAACGTTGCCAAATGGGACGGGAAATGGGCCCATGAAATCAATCCCCCATACGTCAAAAATTTCACAAACAAGGATTGGATTTTGGTATAACACCCAAAGTTTTGAAAGCCAAGAAAGTAAAGGAAACCCTAAAATTAAGGGGGACTCGGCGAGTCCAAGGAGGAACTCGACGAGTCCGAGCAGGATCCGAGTCGAGGAGTAAGTGACCAACTCGGCGAGTCGGCCAAGGCGACTTGGCGAGTAGGGTCTGTGCGAGGAAAAACCTAAATCCGGGGCTTGGAGCCTATTTAAACGTCTCATCTCATTCTTCTTCCTAGGGCTCCTTTACTGCCTCTCCAACACAGAATACGAACCTTAAACCGCCATTGTTGCTTATTCAAGCTCTTTGCTATTTTGAGGGTGATTTGAAGGAAGAAGGAGGGAAGGAATCATTGAGGCTTCAAGGTACTGCAGCAAATCCAAAGTTGAAGGACCTTTCAGAGCACTTGAAGGTAATAAGTCGCTTCCTTCATCCAGATCTACTTTGGTTATGAGTTTTGGGGCTTTTAAGCCATGTTTAAGATCAATCTCGAGCTTGAGGTACAGATCTGAGGTTGCTACCTCAGATCCATGCTTGTTTTGGTTTAGAATCCCGTAAAGTATCAGCCATTGAGTGGATTATGGAGCCTCTTGGTCTTAAACCTTAGTTTATGGTGCATTTTGCCTAGATCTCCTTCTCTACACGTAAAGTTTGCAACTTTACGTGAGGAGTAGGCTTGGGAAGGGTAGATCTACAGTTTGGAGTCCCTGCATGACTCGAAAGTCCTCTGCATGTATGTGGAACCAAGTGGACTCGGCGAGTCCTTCGAGTGGACTCGGCGAGTAGCTTGAAGATGAGGATGAACTCGACGAGTGGGATGAACAGCTCGTCAAGTCGGATGAAGATGGGCATGAACTCGGCGAGTCGGATGAACAACTCGGCGAGTTGGTTGAAGATTGCCTTGTGCTCGGCGAGTCTGTTCTTAGACTCGACGAGTCAGGTCGCGTGGTCCCAAACCCTTCAAGATAAGACTCGAGTCAGCGAGTCGAGCCAGGACTCAGTGAGTGGGACAGGACAGAATTCGGGAATCAGTAGACTCGGCGAGTCAGGGGCTGACTCGGCGAGTCAAGTCGCGATTGGAAGGACTTTGAGCATAAGAACTCGGTGAGTCAGTAAGTGGACTCGGCGAGTAGGGTTGACCTGGAAGGTTGACTTTGACCAGGACTTTGGCTTGGACCAGAGTTGACTTGGTTGACTGTCGGGGGTCAGTTAGACTAAGTGTTTCATTGATATTGATAGCTCGGGAAGCTAGTAGAGCAGGAGTCCAGTGAGTGGTCGGGCAGCAACTAGTGGGATCATCAACCAGTTCAGCCAGTGCAGGTGAGTTTCCTTTTGTATGAATGGGTCTACGGCCACAATGCCGACCCATGTAATTATGAGTAGAAGACCCGGGGGTTAGCCCTAGGCACAGTATGCTAGTATGATATTCGGGACGAGGTCCAATGATAGAGGGCGGGTGCCCAAGGAATGTTTTATGTGATAGTTTATACTTGTTGTCTGTGTGATACTTGTATGTGCCTGGTAGGGAGGTGAGTGTGGGCGCGGTCCCGTATCTCACCAATAGCAGAGTGTGGATGGTGTTCCACATCTCAGTAGCAGCAGAGCAGGGGCGAGGCCCAAGTTAGGGAAGGAGTGAGGGTGGGCTGGGCTCGTACCTCACTATCAGCAGGAGTATGGACGGGGTTCCATGACTCATCAGTAGTAGGACAAGGGCGGGGCCCAGAAATAGGCGAGGCCTTAGGACAAGATCCGTTAGTATGTGTTTGGATTACGTGAAGAGATGTGAGATGTTCATGTGCTATATTATGTGTTAGTGGGCGAGGCCCTGTGACAGGCGAGGCCTAAGTGAAACAGATTTGTATCCGAGCGGGGCTCGAAGCCAGGCGGGGCCTGGAGCAGCGGGGCCGTTGTAGCGGGTGAGGCCCGAGTTAGGGGGGGGGGCGAGGCCCAGTATAGCGGGCGTGGCCCAGTATTTGCAGTATGTGTTAGTTGCAGCTAGATAGAGGGCGTGGCCCAGTATGTGCAGTGTGCAGTTATGCGCATGGTATGTGGTAGGGTGGGGAACTCACTAAGCTTCGTGCTTACGGTTTTCAGTTTTGGTTTCAGGTACTTCAGGTAGCGGATGATGGAGCTCGGGATGATCGCATGACACACACCATAGTTTAGACAGCCTGGGAATGTTTACTCTGATAACGAATATGTATTTTGGAAACTAATACTTTGTTTATGTTTGAAAACGATGAATTTACTTAACGTAATGTTTTATTAAAAGAAATTTGTAGTCTTAAATTTTGGGATGTTACATTTAGGGCATTTGGCTCTTTTGCGAAATGTTTCCCGTCCTTTGGCACCGTTCACAACTTTTGCAAAACAAGTAACAGTCACGTGATATGGTCGGCCAAAATAGTCCACACTCAAGGACCTTTCTCAAGGTTTGGCTAGGTCCGAAGTGTCCCCCACAAGCAAATTCATGACAAAATTGTAAAATGGATTGATGCTCTTGTTGGGGTACACATCGCCTAATGATTTGATCGGGACACTGTTTCCACAAATAAGGTTCATCCCACACATAGTATTTTGCATCACTTTTGAGCTTGTCTTTTTGATCACGTGTGAATGTATCAGGATACCTTTTTGTGAAGAAAAAGTTAACGATATTGACATACCAAGGAATAGATTGAGTAAGGGAAAAGAGATTCTCATCTGGAAACTCGTCCCGCAAAGGAGGAGGAGTTTCATTTGAAGTGATCCGACTTAAGTGGTCGGCAACAAGGTTCTCACATCCACTATTATCCTGGATTTCCAAGTCAAATTCTTGTAACAGTAGGATCCACCGGATGAGTCTTGGCTTTGCGTCTTTCTTTTTCATCAAGTACTTGAGTGCCGCATGATCCGAATACACTATGACTTTGGTACCGAGTAGGTATTGTCTAAACTTCTACAAAGCGAACACTATGGCCAATAGCTCCTTCTCCGTGGTAGAGTAGTTGCTTTGAGCATTGTCTAGTGTCCTTGATGCATAGTAGATCACGTGGGAGGCCCTCCCACTCTTTTGACCCAAAACGGCGTCTATCGCATAGTTGCTTGCATCACACATGATCTCAAAGGGGAGATCCCAATTTGGTGCTTGCATGATGGGAGCGGATGTAAGCAACTCTTTGAGCTTGTCGAAAGCTTCTTTGCACGCCTCATTGAACTCGAAATTAACCTCCTTTTGCAAGAGTTGGCACATTGGTCTTGTTATCTTTGAAAAATCCTTGATGAACCTTCGGTAGAATCCGGCATGACCTAAAAAAGAACAAACTTCCCGAACACAAGTCAGGTAAGGTAAGCTTTGAATAACATCAATTTTTGCCTTATCTACCTCAATTCCTTTCTTTGACACAATGTGACCCAAAATAAGACCTTGAATCACCATAAAATGGCATTTTTCAAAGTTTAAAACCAAATTTGTTTCAATACATCTTTTCAAAATTTTGGTGAGATTGGTCAAACACTCTTGAAAGGAGTTGCCATATACCGTGAAATCGTCCATAAAAACTTCAATTATGTTCTTGACATATTCTGAAAAGATACTAACCATGCAATGTTGGAAAGTGGTCGGGGCGTTACACAATCCGAATGGCATTCTATGGTATGCGAAAGTGCCAAATGGACATGTAAAAGTTGTCTTTTCTTGATCTTCCGGTGCCACCGGGATTTGGTGAAAACCGGAATACCCGTCGAGACAACAATAGTGGGATTTTCCGGCCAACCTTTCTAACATTTGGTCAATGAAAGGTAATGGTAAATGATATTTTCATGTGCTTGCGTTGAGTTTGCGGTAGTCAATACATACTCTCCACCCGTTTTGCACACGGGTGGGGACCATCATACTTTTGTTGTTCTCGACCACCGTGATTCCCGTCTTCTTTGGAACGACTTGCACCGGGATCACCCACTTGCTATCCGAGATTGGATAGATCATCCCCTCATCAAGAAGCTTTAATATCTCTTTCTACAACTTCCATCATTGGCGGGTTCAATCTTCTTTGCGCATCCCAACTTGGTTTGCATTCATCCTCCATCAAGATCTTGTGTATACAAGTGAAGGGGCTCAATCCCTTGATATCCGTAATCGTCCAACCCATGGCTTCCTTGTGTTCCTTCAACACTTTGAGGAGTTTCTCTTCTTCACACTCGGTTAGATGAGTTGAAATGATAACCGGAAGAGTCTCATTCTTGCCCAAGTAAGCATACTTCAAGTGTTGAGGTAGGACCTTCAATTCCAATTCTGGTGGTTGAACAAGGGATGGGGGCAATTTTGTATGAGTTGGGGGTAGTTCAATTTGTTTGATATCTAATCTTGTGGATTTCTTCATCTCCATTTTATTTACCAACTTCTCAACTTCCGGATCCAAAGAATAAAGATTTAATTGCTCGGCTAGCTTCCCACAACCGAATCCTTTGCTTAAGATCATCTCCAACATATCACTGTTAGATAACTCAAACAATTCTTGAGTAATTGGCTCAACAACATCAACAAAGTACAAAGATGAAACATCACTAGGATATATCATGGCATCATAAATATTAAAACTTATTGTTTCACCATCAAACTCCATTGTCAAACTTCCCGTATACACATCGATCTTTGTCCTAGCCGTCTTCAAAAACGGTATCCCAAGAAAGATTAGAGCCGATTTGGAGGACACTTGCTCATCTAGATCAATCACATAGAAATTCGTCGGGAAGTCCAATTGGTTCACTTGCACTAGGATATCTTCCAAAACACCTCTAGGAAAGACACTTGATTTATCCGCAAGAGAGATTATGACACCGGTTTCACTTAAGGGTCTGACATTCAATGATTCATACACCGAATAGGGCATGACATTGATAGAGGCACCAAGATCAAGCATAGCACTACTAAAAGTGACATCTCCAATCTTGCAAGGAACCGTGAACATTCCGGGATCTTTGCATTTGGGTGGAAATTTCCTTTGTAAAACCGCGAATGCGTTTTCATCCATCAAAATTTTCTCATTTCCCTTCAACTTCCTCTTGTTGGTACAAAGTTCTTTCAACAAATTTTCATATCTCGGGATTTTCTTGATTGCATCAAGTAGAGGGATGTTTACTTCCACCTTTCGGAAGGTGTCCAAAATCTCTTTCTCCTCCATATTCTTCTTTGAAGTTGCAAGTCGGGAGGGGAACGGTGGTTGAGTGGCTATTGGTGTCACTAGAGGGGTAGTCTTCTTTGGGGCTCCGACTTGTGCATCGTTCTTGACTATAGGTTCTTCAATGGGAATGATCTCTATTTCTTCCTCTTATCCCTTGGCTTCTTCTTTGAACTACTTTCTCCGGCTTGTTTGCCACTTCTCAAGGTCACCACATTGGCATTTGGGTTCTTTTCTCTTTGAGAAGGGAGTTTACCACAGGATTCCAACTTGGTTATGGATGTAACTATATCTCCCATTTGTGCTTCAAGATTGGAGATACTAGTCCTTGTCTCTTTCTGGAATTGTTGGGTACTAGTGGCTAGGGATTTGACAATGCTTCAAGAGACATTCCGGAGCTACTTGGTTGAGATTGAGGAGGTTGTTGATGATGATGTGGAGGGTGCGGTTTAATTTGATAGTATGGTTGTTGATGTTGGTAATGAGGTTGTGGTGGTGGATAGGATGGTCTAACCAATGAATTTTGAGGCAATGGTCTTGGGTTGTAGCTCATGTTGGGATTTGGCTTCCAACTTGAATTATATGCGTTTTGGTAACCGGATGGCTTGTTGTGGTAGTTTTGGAACTCCCCCGTGGCATTTACATGTTCCACGTCTTCTTGAATAATGGGGCACATATCCGTAGGATGTCCCATTGTTGCACATATTCCACAAACCATCACTTGTGGAGTTTGTCCCATGGCTAGCTGTGACAACCCGGATCTCTTTCCGTTTCCGTTACGCGATTACCGTTAATAAAATTTCGAATTTGTTAACTTTTCCGTTAAACCTTTTGGTTTGGAAAATAATCTAGTTATATTTAATTAAATTATTTGCGAGTAGGAACCAAAAATCGCGCGAAAACCCGAATATCTCGAAAAATCAAACATTTCCGGTCTAAGTGAGATTACGACCGTAAACGTGTTTACAGCCGTAAACTCGTTTACGACCGTAAACCTGTTTACGGTCAGTGACAAGTGGACCCCTTACCTCACCCCTATAAATACGATGCCTCCGACTTCATTAGGACGTTTCTGGCCAAACTCTCTCCTCCTCTCTCTAAGAATCTCAAACCGTAAACGATCAAAACGCATTCAAACTCCGGAAAAATGTCGAAAAACACCGTTTGGAGTCCTTTGGAACGTCTGGAAACACTCAGCTCGTCGAAATCAGCATCAGAGCACCATTTTTCCGAGTTTACGGTCCAACCTTCAAGAACTGTAAACCTTGTTCTTGAGTTTACGGTCCAACCTTCAAAGACCGTAAACTCTGTTCTTGAGTTTACGACCATAAACTCGCCAACATTCAGAAACTGTAAACTCGTGTTCAAAGACTATAAACACCTTTTTGGGTGGTACTTTGGGCTGAAAACTCATTTCTTCGATTCAAGAAAGTCTTGGTAACCTTCCTCAACCGAAATTCAAGTGTTTTCTGACACTTTATTTATCGAAATCGCTAATTTAGATACATATACATATTTATTTGATAATAGGATTTCGTTAAGTGTCACATGCAACAACTCGGGAATCTTCTTTTCAGTCAACCACTCCACGCAACAACTGTGAGTTCATACCCCTACATTTTTCCGCATTTTTAAGGTTTTCAGGGGGGGGGGGGGGGGATACAAGCTAAACATAAATGTTTTCTTATAAGCTAAACATAGATGTTTTCAGGAATATACATAAAACTTATGCAAATTTCATACTTTATTTTCCCTTTTGTAATATGTCGAGCATAAGGGACGTTTTCACTAAAATTGCATAGTTTTTACGGATACGCTTTTCGCTACGTTATACATGCAAACTATAATCAGCATAGTTTGGGATTCCTCTAAAAACTTATCAAGCATAGAAACTTTCTCTACTAAACATATGCACTGGAACAGAAACCATTTACAGTTTATATCACTGTCTTAACATGATTTTCATAACTGTAACTTATCACTATACGCGGTATACATTTGGATTTTCAATACGGTAGAACGCTATTGCATTACATGTAAACTAGATTGTACGATATTGTGAGGCGCTACTTCACTATTGTACCCTTAGGTGTACAGGGATAAATCCTACCACTATATAACCAGAGTCTCCTGGAGGGAGAACATGAGGTTTGTGAATAGATCTATTCGGGACTGACAATCCCACATCTGGACTGCTAGCTACAGTTAGGCGGGCACGCCTGAGATGTACAAATGTCATTTAACATCAACGTCTGAAGAACGTTGGAAAGGTCACTAGTCATATCAAGCATGGTTATACGACTCACATTATGTATAAATCACCGATAGTTTACCAACCTGGTTTTCTTCAGTAGTTTTATTCATACCAAATAGAACTAAACACACAATGCATACTGGCCGAGCCAGGGTTTTCAAAACCGAATCATTTATGCTACGGTTTTACATTTAAATACATATACTTCATGATTAGCTTTAGCTAGTCGCATGAAGTAGTATTTTGCATATCTCTACGATTCTTTTTCAGAAACGAACATTCATGGTTGTATACTACATCGATAACACTACGTTTTTCACTAAAGAAAATATCAGATTTTCTTGAAACTACATAATCATTTCGGCTCACTCATCAATAAGTTTTCATTACAAATTACTGCTTATGAACTCACCAACTTTATGCTGATATTTTTCAAACTGCTTATATTCTCAGGAAATCGGTAGCTAGGAACTTGCTGGATTTTTCGAGGATTCGTATCACTAGTAGAGCAGAACAAAAGTATTTGGATGTTGGAACGCTACGGTTAAACCTGGGCAGTTATGTAATCACGTCTAGGGTGAATATAACCTGATCAACTATATTCAGTCGAGACATGACCAACATGTGTTTGGGAGTGACTGTGGTGCTACAACAGGCCTAAAACTTACCAGAATCATCTCACATAAAATACTATAGGAGTATTTTCGCTAGAGCCAAACTTAGTACGTAGATTCACTCTAAGTATTGCTACCTTTCCTTCCTTAAAGCGATAACTTACTTGTGTTAGTAACCTTTCTATGATTATCGCTCGGTAGAGTACTTTCATTATCAGGATGAGATATATTTTGCTCTTTTATATATCTCGAGGACTTACCATCCTCTTCTTCCTGATTGTTTCTAGAACAAGATGCCTCCCTGACCAAGACCCATCAGAAGGAACAACGACACTCCGCCGCCACCACCACATCCTCAGTTCGACCCTGTCATGTTCCAGGCAGCAGTTACCGCCGCCGTGACTGCAGCAATGGCACAAGTGAACGCTGGTGGAGCTGGAGATGGAACTGACCCCCAGAGACAAGATGGAAGTCAGGGACATTAGAAAGAGTGTTCCTACAAGGACTTCATGACTGCAAAACCCAAGTCCTTCGATGGAAATGGAGGTGTCATCACTTTGACGCGGTGATTCGAGAAGATCGAATCTATCTTCGAAATTTGCGTTTGTTCTGAAGCCAATAAGGTGAAGTTCGCCGCCTGCACATTCACCGACAGAGCCTTGACCTAGTGTAATGGTCGAGTCAAAACCCTAACCCTGCCAGTGGCTAATGCCATGGGTTGGGAAAGACTGAAGGAGCTCATGCTCGCTGAGTACTGCTCGAGGGGCGAAGTGCAAAAGTTGGAACACGAACTCTGGAACTTGAAGATGAAGGGTTCTGACATCGCTGCCTACACCGCGAGATTTTGTGATCTGGGTCTTCTCTGTCCGGGAATGGTCACCCCGGAAAGCAAGAAAATCGAGAGATACATCTGGGGACTGACGCAACCCACCAAAGGAAATGTCGTGGCTGCTAGGCCGACTACATTTGAAAGTGCCAAGGATCTGGCACAGACTCTGATTAATCATGGAATCGATCTGGATGAAGTGGCAGTTGTCACCGAGCCACCCAAGGAAAGCGGTGGGAAGAAGAAGAAGTCTGGCAACAAACGAAAGGGTCAGTCTTCTCAGGAGCCACCCAAGAAACAACAAATAGTGGCAATTCATGCAGTCATTGCTCCTGCTGCTGCTCCTACTGCTGCTCCAACCACCCAATCTCCTACGGGTGGTTATGTTGGAAAGCTACCCACGTGCAACAAGTGTAACTTCCATCATCATGGGCTCTGCTGTGAATTGATCTACAACAACTGTTGGAAAAAGGGACACACATTTCGATACTACAAGACACCAGCTCAACCAACTAACCAGGCTCCGGGAGCAGGCGCTGTTCAAACTTGTTATGGATGTGGAGAGGCTGGGTACTTCAGGAGAAACTGCCCCAAGGCAACAACCGGTGGCAACACAGGGAGAGTTCTGGTGATGGGCCAGGAAGAAGCAGTTGCTGATCCTACCGTTGTTACGGGTACATTCCTCCTTGACATCTCTTATGCATGCATTCTCTTCGATTCTGGTGCAGAGAGGAGTTTTGTTAGTCATTCATTCCAACACCTAATCAAATGTAAATCTCAACCTCTAACCGAAACATTTACCATCGAGATGGCTAACGGAAAGAAGGAGAGCACTAACGACATATTCATAGGTTGCACTCTTACTCTAGACAATTATTCTTTTCCCATTGACCTTATGCATGTGTCCATCAAGAGCTTCGACGTCATTATCGACATGGACTGGTTAAGCTCCAATCATGCTGATATTCTTTGTTTCGAAAAGGCTATTCGTCTCAATCTTTCTTATGGTGAAACCCTTATGATTTATAGTGATAAGATCAGTTCGAACCTCCGTATTATTTCGTGCATCAAAGCTCAGAAACATCTACGAAAGGAGTGTTATGCGTTCCTAGCTCATGTTGTCAATGAAACGCAAAAAGTTAGAGACCTCGAGAGCATCCCCGAAGTCTGTAACTTTCCCGATGTCTTCCCTGAAGATTTCCCAGGAATCCCTCCAGAACGCCAAGTCGAGTTCCATATCGAATTGATCCCCGGAGCTACTCCTGTAGCTAAATCTCCATACCGTTTAGCGCCAGCGGAGATGCAAGAATTATCCAGTCAGCTCAATGAGCTGATCAGCAAAGGATTCATAAGGCCGAGTTCCTCACCCCGGGCAGCTTCGATCTTATTCGTGAAAAAGAAAGATGGATTCTTTCAGATGTGCATTGACTACCGAGAGTTGAATAAGCTAACCATCAAGAACCGTTATCCCTTACCCAGGATCGATGATCTCTTTGACCAACTTCAGGGAGCCAGTTATTTCTCAAAGATCGATCTAAGATCAGGGTACCATCAGTTGCGAGTTCATGAGAATGATGTGCCCAAAACAACATTCCGAACTTGCTATGGACACTACGAGTTCGTAGTAATACCCTTTAGTCTAACTAACACACCGACAACATTAATGGACCTGATGAAACGGGTGTGCCACCCTTTCTTAAACAAGTTCGTGATTGTGTTCATCGACGACATACTTGTCTATTCGCGGAGTGAGGACGACCATAAACAACACTTAAGGCAGGTGTTGGAAACTTTAAGGGCAGAAAAGCTATACACAAAATTTTCGAAGTGCGAATTCTGGATCAGGAAGGTGAATTTCCTTGGACACGTGATTAGCAAGGAAGGGATACATGTTGACCCATCCAAGATCAAAGCGATTGAGAATTGGTCTGCACCGAAGACACCCACAGAAATCCGACAATTCTTGGGTCTCGCGGGCTACTA
This sequence comes from Lactuca serriola, assembly GCF_051521515.1. Taxonomy (NCBI): domain Eukaryota; kingdom Viridiplantae; phylum Streptophyta; class Magnoliopsida; order Asterales; family Asteraceae; genus Lactuca; species Lactuca serriola. The sequence goes on along the minus strand of NC_136412.1, from coordinate 155,098,479 downwards.
TCGCAGATTCATCCAGAACTTCTCCAGAATCGCTAAGCCTTTAACTACCCTGATGCAACAAGGGGTAACCTTTAGTTGGGGATCCAAGCAAGACACTGCATTTCAAACATTGAAGCAGGCCCTGTGCAGCGCACCTATCTTGTCCCTGCCCGAAGGGACGGAAGACTTCGTGGTTTACTGTGATGCATCCAATCAGGGCCTAGGCTGTGTGCTCATGTATTGAGGAAAGGTTATCGCCTACACCTCGATACAGTTGAAAACACACGAGGTCAATTACACAACTCATGATTTGGAGTTGGGAGCAGTGGTCTTTGTGTTAAAGATCTGGAGACACTATCTCTATGGAACAAAGTGCACTATCTTCACCGAACATAAGAGCTTATAACACATCTTTGATCAAAGGGATTTAAACATGAGACAGCGACGATGGGTCGAGCTACTCAGTGGCTACGAGTGCGAAATTCGCTATCATCCCGACAAGGCCAATGTGGTAGCAGACACCCTCAGTCGAAAGGAGTATTTAGGGTGTAAGGTGAAGGAACTAACAATGACCATCCATTCCCACCTATCTGTGCAGATCAGAGAGGCTCACCTGGAAGCCTTAAAACCCAAGAACGTGACAGGGGAAGCCTTGCGGGGAATGGACAAGAACTTGGAGGTCAAAGGAGACGGAGTGTACTATTTCATGAACCAAATCTGGACCCCAAAGTTCGGCGGGTACAGAGAGGTTGTCATGAATGAGGCTCACAAGACTAAATACTCCGTTCACCCAGGTTCGGATAAGATGTATCTGGATCTCAAACAACTCTATTGGTGGCCAAACATGAAAGCGGAGATTGCAACCTTCGTGGGCAAGTGCTTGACTTGCGTTAAGGTGAAGGTGGAATATTAGAAGCCCTCAGGCCTACTTTAGCAGCCGGAAATACCTGATTGGTAGTGGGAAAGGATAACATGGATTTTATCACCAAGTTACCCAGAACTCCGAGTGGTCACGATGCTATCTGGGTAATTGTTGATCGGTTGACGAAGTCCGCCCACTTCCTACCAATCAAAGAAAACTTCAACATGGAGAGGCTCACACGGATCTACCTTCAAGAGATAGTTCGCCTTCATGGTGTACCTGCATCCATTATCTCTGATCGAGACAGCAGGTTCACATTGAGGTTTTGGCAGTCATTACAGAAGGCTCTTGGAACTAAGTTGGATATGAGCACGGCTTATCATCCGCAGACTGATGGACAGAGTGAGAGAACAATTTAGACATTGGAAGATATGTTGAGAGCCTGCGTCATTGACTTCAGCGCATCATGTGACACTCATCTTCCTTTGGTTGAGTTTTCCTACAACAACAACTACCATACCAGCATCAAGGCTGCGCCGTTTGAAGCCCTTTATGGCTGCAAGTGCAGATCCTCTCTGTGTTGTGCTGAGGTGGGTGACACGCAGCTAGCCAGGGGTCAAATCCCCGACAGTACTCTCACTGGTCCTGAGATCATCCGAGAGACAACTAAGAAGGTTGTACAAATCCTAGAACGACTGAAATCCTCACGAGATAGACAAAAGAGCTATGCCGATAAGAGACAAAAACCCTTGGAGTTCTAGGTTGGTGACCACGTTCTTCTGAAGGTCTCACCATGGAAAGGTATGATACGCTTTGGAAAGCGTGGAAAGCTAAACCCAAGGTACATTGGACCGTTCGATATCCTTGCTAGAATCGGTCTCGTAGCATACAAACTCCATTTACCGAGAGAACTCAGCAACATCCATCCTGTTTTTCACGTATCAAACCTAAATAAGTGTCTATCCGATGAGACACTTGTGATTCCTCTCAACGAGATTGAGATCAACGAGAACCTCAACTTCGTGGAAGAACCTGTCTAAATCATGGATCGGGAAGTCAAACGAACGAAACAAAGTCGCATTCCGATAGTGAAGGTTCGCTGGAATGCCAAGCGGGGACCATATTTCACTTGGGAGCGTGAAGATCAGATGAAACAGAAGTATCCACATCTCTTTTCTAATCCATGATTTGTGTTCAAGGTTCGAATTTTGGAGTCCTTTGGAACGTCTGGAAACACTCAGCTCGTCGAAATCAACATCCAAACACCATTTTTCCGAGTTTACGGTCCAACCTTCAAGAACCGGAAACCCTGTTCTTGAGTTTACGGTCCAACCTTCAAAGACTGTAAACTCTGTTCTTGAGTTTACGGCCGTAAACTCGCCAACATTCAGAAACCGTAAACTCGTGTTCAAAGACCGTAAACACCTTTTTGGGTGGTACTTTTGGCTGAAAACTAATTTCTTCGATTCAAGCAAGTCTCGGTAACCTTCCTCAATCGAAATTCAAGTGTTTTCTGACACTTTATTTATCGAAATCGTTGATTTAGATACATATACGTATTTATTTGATAATAAGATTTCGTTAAGTGTCACGTGCAACAACTCGGGAATCTTCTTTTCAGTCAACCACTCCATGCAACAACTGTGAGTTCATACCCCTACATTTTCCGCATTTTTAAGGTTTTCAAGGGGGGAATACAAGCTAAACATAAATGTTTTCTTATAAGCTAAACATAGATGTTTTCAGGAATATACATTGTAGGGTTTCAAAGCACTCCATGGATGATGGCAATGGGCCCCTTTGATGAATTCTAGGTTAAAAGCCCAAGACTTGTCTTTTCCCTATAAATAGTCATGTATTATTCACAATTAGGGTTAAGAGTGAGGCAAAATGTAGCCGACACGTTGTAAGGTTTCTTGTAGAGTTAGATTCTCATTTCTTAAGTGTAATTTGTTCCTCACAATTCAATAAATCGAGTGATCATTCGACCTAATCTTCATATTTGTGTTTGTTCTTATTTTCCGCATCTTGTTCATCAAGTCTCAATTAGGGTTTTAATCTCAACAAGTGGTATCAGAGCGGGTCTTTGAAGATCTATTGATTTTTGAAGTATCGGTTCTTGGTTTGGTGATTTTCTGTACATATATTAAAGATTATTGGTGTTTTGGTGGTATGGAATCAAGATTTCTCTTCAATCTACTGTTCATGGAAACTTATGTATTCAGTTACTGTTCATCATGGTGATTTCGATCTTATTCTCTTTTATTCTTTTTTTTTTGCACTAAAGAATTTCTTGTCACTATTAAATTCCGCCGATAATGACCCAATTGCTTTTTACCTTTAATTTTTTTTCCAGCCGATGTCATTGAGCCCAATCTTTTCTTTTAATCGTTTACTGTTCATTTGTTTCATCTAGAAAACCCATTGTATAGGTTCACTAATCGTTTTCTTGTTCTTATATCATTGTTAGAAATCTCAGTTTTCTAAATCACGAAAGTCTTACGATTGAACATTACGATTCTTAATTTCTATTTGATTCGCTTATTGATTCAGTCCGGTTCTTGAGTTTTAGTCATCAAATCGATTTTGATTGACTTGATCAATTTTGTTCGTGTACTGTTGACCCAATTAACGATTGATGATGATTTTTATTTAATGAGAATCATCTCTTGTTATCTGTATGATCGTTTGTGATTTTGGGTCTAGTATTGTCATTCGATGTTATCAGGGGAATCATATTGATGAACTAATTGTTTGAAGAATCGATAAAGAATTGATGAAGAACAATGAACTGAACTGGGTTCCGATTTTTATGGTCAAAATTGTAAAGGATGGTCTCACATGAGAATTTGTCTTAGAATCCATATTGGCATATCGTTGGAGAAGAATCATTCGGAATCGGAAAAGAAATCAGGATTGGATTTTATCGGAATGTTTGAGCAGATGTTCTTGCGAGTCAAACCATAAAAGTCAAAATTTGAGACAAACTGATTCGCTGTGAATAAGGATGTGTCCCCGTTCGCAATTGGATGTCGTCAAAATTAAGATTTGTAGATTCACCTACGAAAGCTCTAAATGTCAGAAAAACGAAACCGTCGGCTCTGATTAGTAACTCAAAATTTTAATGGGTCTCATAGTTGCTGGGTTTCGCAATTGGTTCAGCCTCTATTAATTTCTCCGTAAACAACTGAGGAAGATGACATAAATTTTCGTTTCTGGCCCCTCCAACTTCAGTGATTTGATGATTCTGGTCGCGGTATTTTTTGTGACTTGGCAGTTTTGGTCCATTTCCAGAAACTGTTACAATTAAAAGGGTAACTGATGCAGAATTGCCTTTTCAGTCCAAGAATTTCAGCAATGTGACAGCTTCAGCCCATTTTTCGAAAAATTTGCAAATTTACGGGCTGGTGAACAGTTTTAGATTTTTTAATGCACATATTTTTTCGTGAACAGAAAAATCAAAGATTCCATCAAGTCTTGGCAGTTCGGAAAGTCGTTTTTCATGATCATGTCAAATTTTCACGACTTTTTCGGATTTTATACTTCATTGTATATATCATTTTGTCGCGGGGGAGCACATTAATTTTTATCCATTCAAGATCATTCTCATGACCATAAGAAGGCTTTATAATCACATTTTCGATTATAAATCGGGGGAGAATTTGGTATGGTAATTCGAAATTGGATTTGTGAGTTTTCAAAGTTGAAGATTTTTGATAAAGCTTGTGGTAGAATTATGAAGATAGCTTTTACAGTGGAAGTTCTTCATCGAGCTCTGTGATGAGATTAAAACAACTTTTAATCTATGAAGATCGATTAGATCTTGAACAAGTATATGAATATGAAACAGCAAGAACACAATATTAAAAACAAAGCAGAATGCAATATTAAGAACAAAACAGCTTGAATCAATCGTGTCGAATGATTAAATAAAATCCTTAGAAGAGCTCGATTAAGAACATCAACTGTAAAGGATTGGAAGATTACAAGAACGATTACTGGAAAATATTGTACTCTTGATTAATCGCTATATCGATAATCTCTAGAATCTTAACCTAATATGCATGCAAGCATTAACTTATATACAATACATAAAAGGCTCTCGGTTGGACAGGCCCAAACCGGAGAATAAAAGGCTAATCTAACGAGCCCAAAAGACGCAACATCAAAACTCTTTTTCAGCCCAACAATCTCCCCCTTTGCGTCAATTTGGAGCGAGACCTTCACTTCCTACTTGGGCCGGCGGCTGAAGCTGGTACCTTCTTCTTCACAGTACTAAACAGACACTTGGTTATGGAAAGGATGGTCTGTCTAAACCGGATGTACCAATTGATCATATCATTGAAGTACTTGATATCATCAGCCGAATTGTCTTTACACTGCTTGATGATGAATAAGATGTGCTCCAAGCAAGTTGTAGTGTAAAGATGTTTGTCAGCTAAAGCGAAGAGACATTTCTGTCCTTCGGCTCTAGTGAACATCATAGAGTTTCGCCTCGAATCTATCTTGCCCATTTGCATTTGATTCAGATCACTGGCCGATCCCACAGGCTTGACTTTCGGTTTCTTCTTAAAAACTGTGGCAACCTCCTGATCCATTAGGGCCACCTCCATGATATAGCATGCCAGCATCCTTTTGACATGGTCTAAGATGGGACCATATTCGGCTTCGTTTGTCAGCAGGATATTGTACAAGACTATCCAATCATGAGGGTTTAGATTGGGCAGATCCGCCAGAGAGATCATGTGAGCAGTTCTTGCAGATCCTCGGATAAGCTTGAACTTGACGTTTGTAAATCTCCCCACGGCAAAAGGCTTCATCACCCGAACATTGACAATCTTCTGGGCGCTCCATGTAAGGTATTGAGGGCGAGCGGCCTCCAGGTAGAAGTCAATGAGCTCCCTGTCAAGCTCATCGTTCGGATGAGGGACTTCAAAGATGTTGGAGAAGGCGTGGAAGATGAACGCCTTTCGAGTCAGTGGCATATCGAACTGCGAATCGATGGTGTTGTTGCAGTCGAACGATATCACCGGCTCGAGCCATAGTATGCTTGGAGTCTCTATGGCCTCTTTTATCAAACGATCCCTGGTCCAGGCAGGGAAGAGCAACTTTCGGCTCTCAAGGAGATCGTGGGCTTCTTTTTGCTTTCGTTCGGCTTCTTCAGCCTCACGCGCCACACGACTGGCATCACCTTCAGCATTGCGACTGTTTTTCCGTTTCAACATGTCCGCAATGGTCTCCTTGTCTTCATCTTCATCTTCATCTTCATCCTCTGCTATGTGTTTGCCCTTGTTCTTCACACCCGAACCCGAGGCATGACCAGTTGGGGGTGGTTCGGTTGTGTGAGTAGCTTTGGAGGACGGAGGTGGTTTCGATCCTTTCTTCTCATCTCCCCCTTGTTTCGGAATGGACACGAAACTCGGCAGACCTTCAATTTTGCTTAAGAGGTCCATGGCCGGGGAGAGCTTTTCAGCGAGGGTGCGCCTCACCGAATGATTAAGGATGGGGTCGTGTGCTTCCAGGATGTTGGATAGAGCGGCGTGGACATCCGAAACACACGTCTTGATGACTTCCCTCTCGGATCGAAGAGCTTCCAATTGTTGTTCGGAGTTGGAAAGCTGCGTGCTCTTGACCTTTAGGGCAGTTGTTTTACTCGCCAGAACGTCCATCAGAGAGTTCTCTGCCGCAAGATCCTCTTGTAGTTTTGCCAGACGGGCATCAATGGAGGCACAGAGTGCCGAGTTGTCGTCGCTGATATTTTGTCGGAGGGTAGCGAACGAAGTCAACTCCGTCGAGACGAACTTGGCCAATTGCTGAACAATCGGTTCCAGAGTTGTCTGTGTGGCATTGGCGCTTTCCTGCAGAGACTTCAGCAGGTCAGAAGCGTCGGAGAATAGTTTATCGACTTTTTCGGTCGCTGCCTCACAGGCTCGGGTGGAGGCGTCTATAGCAGCAGTAGCTGAGGCCACTGAGTCATGTTGAGCCCTGGAGAAGGCGTCAACGATCTTTTGAAGGGCAGCTTCAGATAAGGATGACTGCTGGTTGGAAGAGGAGGCGAGAAGTTGATCAATCTTCTCGTTAAGCTCGCGGAGATGCTTTTTTGTCACTGGAGCATCATCCTCCTCATCACTCTGAACTTGAAACGGACTATAGTAGACCGAATCAAAGTTCATGTGATCACCACCAAGGAATTGATCATCGCCATCGGAGGCGTCTTCTGGAGATTGAGGTGGTGGTGAAGCTGGGGGTGTTGTGGGTTTGGTTGGTTCAGGTTGAGTGGGTGGGGGGTTAGTTTCGGGTGGTGGTGGTGTATGGGTTTCAGTTTGTGGAGGTTCGGTTATGGAAGGGGTTTCGGTTACAGGTGGTGTTTCGGTTGATGTGGTGAATATGGGTGGAGGTATAGGGAATGAGGTTGGTGGTATAGTAGGGTTTATGGTGGGAATGGAAATAGGTATTGTGGGTGGAGGGGAAGGAACTGGGGATTGGTGAAGTTCCATCTCCGGGGTTGGGGACCGAGGGGGTGTGTTGCCTCGTTGTGGAGATTCGTCTCCTTGTGAGCCCTCAGAGTCCGAACTCCCACCTTCGGATTCGCTTGAAGAGGAGGGTATGAGGAACTTTCGTTTCGGTTGGGTCTTCCTCCTTTTCGGTTGTGGGGATGAAGCAGGTTTCTGTTGTTTACGCTTCTTTGGAGAAGGTCCCTTTGGAGCTTTGGACACTTGCTTTCCCTTGTCACCCTTTTTTCCCCTGGCCACCGGTTTGTCGGCATCATGAATTGATCGCAGCATGTCCGGTGTCAGTTCCCTCGGACCAGTTTGGCGAAACTCCTTGATCGTTCTGATCAATCTGCTATCTGCTGGCACATCAGCATACATCGACTCCGGGATAGAGCCGATGAAGGAGAATTTCGATGCATCGGATACGATGATCTTCTTGGTATGAAAGGTACCAATAGAAGACATCGGTGCACCGTCGGCTGTGGGAACGTTAAACTTGTCCATAGCCCATCTGGTGATCAAGATCCAGAACCGGGCCAGCGACACCTCGGAATGTCGGGAAGAGGAAGAGAGGCTCTGAATTAGTTGTTGCCAAAGGACAAATCCATAGTCCAGATTGATCCCATTGTACACCCCATACATAATTGACAGGAAAAGACGACTGGCCCCGTCCGATCCTGAGCTCCTTTCTGACAGTCCCTTGAAGAGAACTGTAAATAACCCATTCCACTGGGGCGGTAGGCAGGACTTCTTGAACCTTGCGACGGAGGTAAGAACTTCTGTGTAGCCCATGTTGTAGAACATGTTGTAGAGCATACCAACCGGAATCGTCTCCGGGTGAACACGCGATGGGTCAGCAGCAAACCCAAGCATGGTGCAGAAGCGGGGACGAGAAATCGACGTCTTGTGTTCCGCCACTTCGAAAAAGACCCTGTCGACGGCCTTGTCGTAGTAAGCCGTTGCGTAGACCTGAGATAAGGCCACTATTGGCACCGTTTCAATCCGTGACAGTGCAGGAGCAAGCTGGGAGTATTTGAGACACTCGATGACCGACGACATATAGGAATCATACGCCAGTGGGTTGAGATCAATCACGAGGCATTGCTGAGGACGGATTGGAAGAATCTGAGAAGTAGCATGGACGGAAGAGGATTCAGCCATTGTTGTAGGTTTGGAGAAGAAGATAACCGGGAGAGAGTTTGGAAGTATTTTTGCTTTGGAAATTATGGGGCAGTAAAGAGGTAAAAGGTGGTGTTGATGGGTTTTTATAGTAGGTGATAGGAGAGAGAAAAATCGTTTCAAATCTCTTATGGAAATACGAAACGGGTTTTTTTTGGAGTGACTGATTGGTGACAGTTGGGACGTGCGATGATCACGTAGGAGAGAGAGTGTCAGATTCCTAGGATCACGCCGCCCAATAAGCGCCGGTTCAGAGAAAGAAATCGTTTCCATTTCCACACGCGCCTGGAACTTCAGAGATATGACGCTTCGACATTGCACACGCGTCCTCAAGTGTCAGAAAAAGCGCGGCCGTTTCAAATTCACGCGCCCTCCTTTTTACCGTCGTTTGAATTTCTATCCATTTAACTCCCGCCGAGTCAGCAACTTTTTGTCTTTTCCCCTTTTTAATCAGCTGTTTCCAATTAATGATCCACGTGGCTTATTTTTGACCACAACTTCATTTGTAACCATCCAGTAAATATCCAGCCTGTAAAATAATTAGTAACGGAATTTTTGAAAATCTTGGATTTTCGTGCAAAGAGTGTAAAAAAATAAAGAAGTAAAGCAACTCTTTTTAGGATAATCTGTGATGTCCATAAGGACACGAAACTGATGATCCCGGGCACGAATCTCTTCCTTCAAGGTCCAGAAGAACCTCAAAGTGTTAATGTGGAATCCCGTTGAATTACGATCAAACATTTATTAAGAAATGTTGAAAGGCTTCTTTTAATTAGGCTAATTAATGGTGGTTTCGCTTTGATTCAACAATGCAATTCTTGATATAAGAACGAATGTGAACAAAGTACTTGTGAGACCGGTGTAGTCTGTTGAACAAGTAGGTTTGAGTTGATTTTGTAGTGGCTTGGATTAATATGAAATCTCAGATAAAAATTTAAAACTGGATCCCTTGGGAAGAAATGTCATGGTGTGTAACAATTTCATTGGAACCACGCAAAAAGAAAAGAATTTGAGATTTCATGAAGGTACATTCGTCAATTCATTGGTGAATACTTGATCAAGTTAATTGGTCACCGTCAATTCGTTGGTGTTGAATTTTGGGTTTCACTCAGCTCGTAGTGGCACGAAGCTAAGATCATTAACACAGATGTTGTGTAACCATAAACCTCAGTGGTAGTTTCTGAGAGTCTCAAGGGTTACAGTGGTGAAACGAATGTAATGGAGAAGTGTAATGGGGATGGTGAAAGAAGACATAGTACCTCTGCTGCGAACAAAAGGACCAAGCAGGAGACTCTGAACTCATGTGAGAAAAGAGTGAGGTAGCTCACGATTAGAATAAATGAGTTAGCCTTATTGGGAAGACAAGGTTTGTGTATACCAGGTCATGAAGGCTATTATTCAAAATCTTATGAGGCTTGGGACACATACAGCAGCATGCTTCTAGGGACACTTAAGTAAAGCATCGAATATATTCCCATAAACAAATTAGCACACAATAAAAACATTTTTGGATTTTTGATATTATTAAAAAAAATATTTTTGGATTTGTGATAGATAATAAAAATAAAAGAGTGAAAAGAAAAAAAATACGAAAGAAAAAAAAAACTTTGGTGAAAAAGAAAAACCGAACCCGAACGTTCGGTTGGAATTGGTTGTAGAAAATTTTGGAAAACCGAACCCGAACGTTCGGTTGGTTTCGGTTGCACAAAATTTTGAAAAACCGAACCCGAACCTTCGGTTGGTTTCGGTTCAGGAAAATTTTGAAAAACCGAACCCGAACCTTCGGTTGGTTTCGGTTCTTGAAAATTTTGAAAAACCGAACCCGAACCTTCTGGAGGTTTCGGTTTTGGAAAATTTTTAAGAAACTAAGGAGTTTAGATATGCAATATGAAAAAAACTTTTTACATAAAGAAAAACAAATTTTGCACAAGAAATATACAACATAGAAAAACTACCTTTGAAGTAATGAGCGAGTGAAATGGTTGAACCGAACCCGAACGTTCGGTTGGTTTCGCTTCTTACGTTTGAGATTGAGAGGTAGTGTGAGGTACTGACTCTGATTCCATCATTCCTAGCCCTTGCAATATTTTATTGAACGATGCTTCTGGAAGAGCTTTGGTAAAGACGTCAGCCAGTTGATCAATGGTTCTTACGAAGTGAACTTCGACATTTCCATCTTCCACATGATCTTTGATGAAGTGATACCTCAGTGCTATGTGTTTGGTTTTAGAGTGTTGCACTGGGTTATGACAGATCCTAATTGCACTTTCAGAGTCACAATATAGCGGGATCTTCTTCATATTGAGTCCATAGTCTCGAAGTTGACTCTGGATCCAAATCACTTGTGATGTGCAGGATGCAGCGGCAATGTATTCCGCTTCAGCAGTAGACAGCGACACACATGTTTGTTTCTTGGATTGCCAGCTGACCAACTTCCCATCAAGAAATTGACAGCCACCAGTTGTGCTTTTGCGGTCGAGGCCACATCCTCCAAGGTCAGCATCAGAATAGGCTTGAACGAAGAAGCCTGAATTGGATGGATACCATAGACCTAAGGAGGCGGTTCGCTTGAGATAGCGTAGGATGTTCTTCACTGCCAGCATGTGAGGTTCGCGTGGGTTAGCCTGAAATCGAGCACAATAACATACAGAAAACATGATATCAGGCCTGCTAGCAGTTAGATACATCAGTGAGCCAATCATTTGACGATAGAGCGTGATGTCGACAGCCGGTTTATCTAGTGAAGGGGTAAGTTTGGTGCCGAATGCCATTGGGACTTTGACTTTTGAGTCTCCCATCATGCCAAACTTTGCTAGGAGAGTCTTCGTGTAAGCTTCCTGATTGATAAAGATGCCTTCGAGTCCCTGTCTTATATTTAAACCAAGGAAAAAATTAATAGGACCCATTGAGCTCATTTCAAACTTAGTCTCCATCAACTTTCTGAATTCAACTGTTAAGCTGGGATTCGTAGAGCCAAAGATGATGTCATCGACATAAATTTGAACTATCATAAGGTGGTTACCTTCCTTTTTGCGAAAGAAGGTTGGGTCAACCGAACCTTGTTTGAATTTGGACATCTTTAAAAATTTTGTAAGCGTTTCATACCAGGCCCTCGGAGCTTGTTTGAGGCCGTACACAGCTTTATCCAGAATATAGCAGTGATTTGGATACTTTTCGTTCACGAACCCAGGAGGTTGCTCCACATACACAGTTTCTTCAAGTTCTCCATTGAGAAATGCACACTTGACGTCCATTTGGAAGACCTCAAAGTTTTTGTGAGCAGCATAGGCCAGAAATATTCTAACCGATTCTAGCCTAGCTACTGGAGCGAACGTCTCTTCGTAATCTATCCCTTCCTCCTGACAGTATCCCTTGACAACCAGACGAGCCTTGTTCCTTATGACATTACCTTCCTTGTCCATTTTGTTTCTAAAAACCCATTTAAGACCAACAACTGAAGCATCCGGAGGAGTTGGAATGAGGCGCCAGACTTTGTTCCTTTCGAACTCGTTCAGTTCGTCTTGCATTGCTTGAACCCAATCAGAGTGATCGAGGGCAGTGTTCACTGTCTTCGGTTCAACTTTTGATACAAATGAGTTAAACATACAAAACTCAACCTTTGAGAATAAGGATGTTTGTTTTGCCTTCAGTTGAGATCGGGTCAGAACCTTTTCAGATACATCACCAACTACTTGAGAGATAGGATGATCTCTGGTCCATTTTGTAAGAGGAGGGTAATTCGGATCGAAGGTTGGATCTAGTTCAGCGTTGATCATCTCTTCTGGCTCAGATTGGCTATCGTCATTAAGCGTCATATCATCATGCTCCCCCTCAAATAATGAGTCTTGAGAAACATGAGGTTCAGGGGTTTCTTGCAGTGCTGGACTTTCAGGCATTGAAGCACCTTCGTTTGGAGGGGCACCTTCGGTTGGAGAGGTACCTTCGGTTGGTGAAGGACCTTCGGGTGAAGTGGTAGAGCTTGGCTCCCCCTGGACTTGTGAACTTGGCTCCCCCTCGACTGAAGCATTGTTGGTTGGAGATTCATCAGTGGGCGATTCTCCTTCATGCATTCTTCTTGCAGCATCTTCGACAATCTGCTTCATATGATCTATTTTGTTGTCAGCTGCACCTGCTTCGGAGAGAGAAGCTTTTTCCGGTTCATCAAAGAGTTCCAGAAATTTCTCGTACAAATTGGCGATTGAGACTGTGACTTGGCCAGTTTGAGGAAATATTTCCCCGGCAGTGTCATCTATGGCCTGTAGCTTCTTGACGTAGTTATCGTCGAAGGTCACATAGTATGTCTCTTCAATCCTTCTTGATCGTTTGTTTAGGACCCTGTACGCCTTGGATGTGAGTGAGTAACCCAGAAAGATTCCCTCGTCGGCTTTGACATCAAACTTGTTGCGGTGTTCTTTAGAGTTAAAGATGAAACACCTTGAGCCAAAGACGTGGAAAAATTTCACATTGGGCTTCCTGTTGTTTAATATCTCATATGGTGTGAGCGTGAATCGCTTGTTGAGATAGGACCTGTTTTGTGTATAACAAGCAGCAGAAATAGCGTCAGCCCAAAAATAAAGAGGTAAGGAAGCGAAACTTAACATAGTTCGGGCAGCTTCACACAGAGATCGGTTTCGTCTTTTGACTATCCCGTTCTGCTGTGGTGTGTAGGGAGCTGAGAAATTATGGCTAATTCCCTTTTCTGCAAGAAACTCTTCAAACTCCCTGTTCTTGAATTCAAGACCATTGTCGCTCCTGATGTTGCGAACGACCTTCTTGAGCTGGACTTCAATTCGCTTGATAAACACTTTCAGCTTTTGAGTCGCTTCAGATTTGAGCTTTAGAAAGAACACCCATGTAAATCGAGAGAAGTCATCAACGATAACAAGAATGTACTTGCTACCACAGATGCTTTCAATAGATGAAGGACCACACAAATCGATATGAAGCAATTCGAGTGGTTCAACAACTTTTGTGTTAATTACGGATGGGTGACTTTGACGACTCTGCTTTCCCATTTCGCATGCAGCACATAAATGCTCTCTGTCAAACTTGAGCAATGGAAGACCCCAAACGTGACCTCCAGTGACAAGTCGGTTGATATCTTTGAAATTGAGATGAGAGAGTCTTCTGTGCCATAACCAGCTTTCGTCGGATTGAGCTTTTGATAGCAGACATATGGCTGGGTTCCCTTTGATGGGTTTCATGTTCAGAGGAAACATTTCACCCTTTCGCTCTGACTTCAGAATCACTTTCTTTGTCTTTTTCTCTATGATTTCAGAACCTTCATCATCGAATGAAACTTTGAGACCTGTACCTCCAACAAGCTGAGATACACTGATGAGGTTGTGTTGAAGTCCTTCCACATAGGCCACCTTCCTTATGGTAAAATCACCATTCGTTATCATCCCATATCCTTTTATGGTGCCAAAAGAGTTATTTCCAAACTTAACGTTGCCACCATTTGCAAGAGATCTGTATTCCCTGAGCTCCTCTTTCCTCCCTGTCATGTGACGCGAGCAGCCACTGTCGATGTACCATTCTTCGTCAAACTGCTCGTCACTTATAACCTGCAAAAATTAAGCAGATTTAGGAACCCAAAGTTTCTTGGGTCCATGTGAGCTTTTCATGGGAACAGGAATAGTAAGAGAGATGTCAACTAGATATGTTCTTTTAATTAGAGTTGTTTCATCTTTCTTTTTAATGGTAAAGACTTTTATTTTATTGACATTAGGGATGTTCGTTTTGGACTCAGATTTGGATTCATCGACCTTCTGCTTTCCCTTCTGTTCAGCAGAAGAATGAGGTTTTTGAGGGCAAGCGGGATTAGTTTTGGAACTAGATGGAGATGAATGGTTGGAAGTAGAAGAACGAGAAGAATTAGGAAGAGAGGATTTGGATTTGGATGGAGAAGTCTTCCTTGCTGATGACTCTAGGTGACCCTTTTGCTTTTGATCATTAGAGGGGTGGACCTTCGAGTCTTGTTCTCTTTTGACTTCAGAGCCGAACCTCTGCATTCGGTTGGAGTTGTTCTTGGAACCGAACCTTCGGTTTCGGTTGGAATCCTTTTCAGAACCGAACCTTGACTTTCGGTTGGTATCTTCTTGTGAACCGAACCTTGACTTTCGGTTGGTATCTTCTTGCGAACCGAACCTTGACTTTCGGTTAGTGGAACTTTCAGGCTTTCGTACAGGATTGTTTTCATACTTCAGATTCTTGTCCTTGTGTGTATAGTATGCGTTCTGGGAGTGCCAGAATTGTTTCCTTTCAGAAAGATTTTTCCTGTATCTTTGGTTCCTCTCTATCTTCTTATCCCTCATCTGCTTAGGTTGATGATGAATGTTCGCTCTTGTTTTTGATGTCACCTTGGCTGGTTCCTTTTGAACTTCAGGAGTTTTTCTTTGAGCCGAGGGAGCAGAGGGAATATCTGAAGGAGTATCTGATGAAGGAATGTCTTCTTTTGCTGAACTATCAACCTCTTGAGGAATATCTTTTGTACCACTTGTACTTGGTTCACTGAAATTATCAGGCTTGTTCAAGGGTTCAGGTATGTACCTCCCTTTCTTCATCCAGGAGGTTCTTTCAGATAGGCCGACGGTTTCGTTTCCATTATCAATAGGAGCTTCCCAGAAGAACTCATCACAGCCATCAGCATTGTCTTCGTTAACAATAGCTGTGAGTTCAGCTGTTTGATGTTCGGTTACTCCAGTCACCTTGTATACTTGATTTGGAGTGGTCCTGACTTTTTGATACACAACAGCTTTTTCTACTAATTTCGGGGACTTTTGTTGGGACAATCTAGCGAATTCCACAGAATTTTCAGAAATAAGATTTTTGTGGTTTTCAGTTTCGCTTTTAACAAATTCAGAGCAGTCAACCGTATCCTCTACAGAAATTTCACTCATGTTTTCGTCCTCGTTAAGCTTAGATGCATTTTCAACATCGATTTTATTTTCTGAGCTTACTTTGGCGTTTAGAGAGTCAAACTTTTGTATGGTTTCGGTTCTCAGTTTAAGTCTGTCATTTTCATCCAAAAGATTTTTGAGCATGACCTTGTGGTCTTTGGATTTAATGAAGGACTCAATTTTGTCCAGTCCAATTTTATAAGTTGGGTTGACATCATCAGACGATATCACACTCTCACAATTGTAAGCTTCGGCATCGATTTCATCCTCCTTAAATTCTAGGAAGCGCAAAATCATACGATGGATCTTTTGGCCTATCTCACAGTCCAAGTGAAGTTGAGTAATATTGGAATATAAACGTTTAGCTATTAAACAAAAAACATTTCGTTGTTTCAACAATTTCAAATTGTCTCTCTGTAAATAAATGTTTTCATCTTTAACTTTAATTAATTCCGACTCTTTTAACTCAATCCACATTCGCCGCTCCTCACTCTTCGACGCCACCCTGCTTAATTGATCAGTCAGGTTAGAATTGGTGACTCGAGTTTGAGTTAAGCTACTATCTAAATGAGAAATTCTTGTGTTAACGTTTTTTAGTTCTTTCTCATATGAGGATGATGGTACTTTAGATGAAATAAAAGCAGATTGTACCTTCTTTATCAGTTCATCGAGTTCATTGAACTGTTGGCTGAGTGGTTTGGCCGTAAAGCACATATCTTCCTGCACCTTCGGTCCATTGCTTCCTCCATCGGTGTTGTATCCCCTCATTTGAGACACTTCAGTCACCATGAAGCCTTTTCCACCACTGCTTTCCTCCTTAGCCACATATGCCTTTCCATGAGTAGGCTTCCTCACTTCTTCGTCTTCTGAGTCAGTAGACCAAACTTCAGTGCTACCGAACTCATCGTCATTAACCGAACCCTGCACAATAAGAGCATTAATAGAAGGGTTAGCGGTAGACTTTTTCTTTCTCAACTCATCCAATCTCTTCTGCAGCACGGCTTCCTCATCCTTTCCATCGTCCTTTTCAGCCATCTTCTTAAGAACACAGTCCTTAGCATAGTGGTTCTTGCCACCACAGTAGAAGCAGCTTACTCCGGAATCGCCATCTGCCTTCGGTTCCTTCTTGGGCTCCTCAGCTTTCGGTTCATTATTCGCTTTTTCCGAGCTGTAACTCCCCTGCCAGTTTCGGTTTTTGTTGCTGGGGAATCTCTTCTTTATGAACCTCTTAGGATTGGATACCATCATGGCATAATCCTCAGTTGAGAGGTCATATTCTTCCAAGTTGAGCTCTTCATCCTCCACCACAGCTTTACTTTTAGATAGGAGGGCCAACGAACCAAGACTGGAGACAACATTCTTCTCTTGAACCACAATCTTCTCTTGGGACTTTAAAATACCCACCAGTTTCGCCAAGGAGTATGATTTAAACTGTTCATGGGCTTTGACTGTGGAAACAACTGCTCTCCATTCAGATCTCAGTCCGTTCAAGAAAGTAACCTTTTGTTCGATGAGCTTCCTTTCAATGTCGTGTTTGATCATCTTGCTGAGAAGATGATTAAAGCGATCAAACGTCTGGGTCACAGTCTCTTCGGCCCCTTGCCTGAATTCACCAAATTCAGATAGAAGCAAGGTTTGGATGGAATGTTCAAGATCTTCGTCTGTGGAATACAGTTCGCGAAGTCTGTCCCACACTTCCTTTGCCGTAGTGCATGAGCTGACCAGTCTGAATGTATCGGACTGAAGGGCGAATCTGATCAACCTTAGTGCCTTAATATTGCACTGAAATTTATCTTTTTCATCTTGCGCAATATTCGTCACGTCCTTAAGCAGATCGTTATACTCTTTTTGCGTCTTAATGATTCTGGATGTAGCAGAATGAGAAAACGGTCCATTGATGATGGCTTCCCATATGAAAAAACCATTGTCCTCCGATCCAATCACGTAATCTTCAAAATGATGCGCCCATACTTCATAGTCATGGGTGTACAAGATTGGAATCTTTGTCGTCGAACCGATGCTGTTGGAAATATTAATAGGGTTTGATTGCGTCGCGTCCATAATGATCGTAAAAACCTGTTCAAAGATCAGACTTGTAATAAAGCAGATTAGGGCAAAACAATAAATACTAAGATACGTCAATTAAGATGACGGCTCAATAAATATCGATGATTGCGGAAAACCCTAATGGAAATCTTTTTCACAGAAAAGATGTGTATCGATTACACAGCCTCCTGCTCTGATACCAATTGATGAGATTAAAAGAACTTTTAATCTATGAAGATCGATTAGATCTTGAACAAGTATATGAATATGAAACAGCAAGAACACAATATTAAAAACAAAGCAGAATGCAATATTAAGAACAAAACAGCTTGAATCAATCGTGTCGAATGATTAAATAAAATCCTTAGAAGAGCTCGATTAAGAACATCAACTGTAAAGGATTGGAAGATTACAAGAACGATTACTGGAAAATATTGTACTCTTGATTAATCGCTATATCGATAATCTCTAGAATCTTAACATAATATGCATGCAAGCATTAACTTATATACAATACATAAAAGGCTCTCGGTTGGACAGGCCCAAACCGGAGAATAAAAGGCTAATCTAACGAGCCCAAAAGACGCAACATCAAAACTCTTTTTCAGCCCAACACTCTGCTAAAGCTTTTACAGAGAAGTATCCTTTACAACGGAAGTTCTTTATCGAGCTCTGCTAAGGACTTGTTATATCTCCGACTTCTGGTATTTTCTCGATCAAGTGTAATTACTAATCTTAAAGTTTGGGTTGTTACATGATATTTTTTGATGGCTTATATCATTAGCGTATTTGAAGATCATTGTGACTTGGAGGGGGAGCTCTTCAAAGACAAGAAGTGATTCAGTTTTGTTGTTCTGAAAGGGTTTTTTATGGCGGGCTTGGTTTTCATGAAGATTTTTTTGGGATTACATTCGAAAATGAAGTTTAAAGACATTACTTTAGTGCTTGATTTATATATCCTAGAGCCCGTGTTTGAAGACTATTGAAGAATCAAGATTCATGGATTGCTTCATCTATTCCTCGTTGCAAGATCTTTTTATTCGCTACATGCTTGTTTTGGGAAGTTAAATCATTGTCATCCATTCCATACTTTGAGGGGGAGATTGTAGGGTTTCAAAGCACTCCATGGATGATGGCAATGGGCCCCTTTGATGAATTCTAGGTTAAAAGCCCAAGATTTGTCTTTTCCCTATAAATAGTCATGTATTATTCACAATTAGGGTTAAAAGTGAGGCAAAATTTAGCCGACACGTTGTGAGGTTTCTTGTAGAGTTAGATTCTCATTTCTTAAGTGTAATTTGTTCCTCACAATTCAATAAATCGAGTGATCATTCGACCTAATCTTCATATTTGTGTTTGTTCTTATTTTCCGCATCTTGTTCATCAAGTCTCAATTAGGGTTTTAATCTCAACATACATAAAACTTATGCAAATTTCATACTTTATTTTCCCTTTTGTACTATGTCGAGCATAAGGGACGTTTTCACTAAAATTGCATAGTTTTTACGGATACGCTTTTCGCTACGTTATACATGCAAACTATAATCGGTATAGTTTGGGATTCCTCTAAAAACTTATCAAGCATAGAAACTTTCTCTACTAAACATATGCACTGGAACAGAAACCGTTTACAGTTTATATCACTGTCTTATCATGATTTTCATAACTGTAACTTATCACTATACGCGGTATACATTTGGATTTTCAATACGGTAGAACGCTATTGCATTACATGTAAACTAGATTGTACGATACTGTGAGGCGCTACTTCACTATTGTACCCTTAGGTGTACAGGGATAAATCCTACCACTATATAACCAGAGTCTCCTGGAGGGAGAACATGAGGTTTGTGAATAGATTTATTTGGGACTGACAATCCCACATCTGGACTGCTAGCTACAGTTAGGCGGGCACGCCTGAGATGTACAAATGTCATTTAACATCAACGTCTGAAGAACGTTGGAAAGGTCACTAGTCATATCAAGCATGGTTATACGACTCACATTATGTATAAATCACCGATAGTTTACCAACCTGGTTTTCTTTAGTAGTTTTATTCATACCAAATAGAACTAAACACACAATGCATACTGGCCGAGCCAGGGTTTTCAAAACCGAATCATTGATGCTATGGTTTTACATTTAAATACATATACTTCATGATTAGCTTTAGCTAGTCGCATGAAGTAGTATTTTGCATATCTCTACGATTCTTTTTCAGAAACGAACATTCATGGTTGTATACTACATCGATAACACTACGTTTTTCACTAAAGAAAATATCGGATTTTCTTGAAACTACACAATCATTTCGGCTCACTCATCAATAAGTTTTCATTACAAATTACTGCTTATGAACTCACCAGCTTTATGCTGATATTTTTCAAACTGCTTGTATTCTCAGGAAATCAGTAGCCAGGTACTTGCTGGATTTTTCGAGGAACCGAAGCATTTAGAGTTTTTAAGTTTTTAATTTGCAAAACTAATGAATGTAATTCAAACCAAGTTTCGAACAGATGTAAATGTTTTTACTCAAGTATTCACTGTAATGGTTGTGTTGCTATGATTGCTATTAATCATTGGTTGTGATGCTATACCTGACGTCCTCCGCCCCGGAACGTTTCCGCCATCGGTTTCGGGGTGTGACACTAGCTTTTGGACAACGGAGGTTAGATCTTTGATTTGAGACTTGAGATTTGATGTTCCCACCTCATTGACTTTTTGTTGAGTTTCTCTCTTCATATCTTGGCGAGGGCCAAAATGTTGTGAATTTGCGGCTATGGTGTTGAAGAGTTGTCTTGTTTGTTGTGTAGTTTTACTAAAGACATCTCCACCACTTGAGGAATTAACTAGTCTTCTCTCTATTGGTAGCAATCCCTCATAGAAGTGTTGAATGAAAAGTTGTTCCGGAATTTGGTGTTGTGGGCAACTATAGCACAAGTTGTTGAAGCTCTCCCAATAATCATGAAAAGTCTCATTTTGACCTTGGCGGATTCCACAAATCTCATTTCTAAGACTTGAGACTCTTGAAGCGGGATAGAACTTATCAAGGAAAACTCTTGCCATGTCGGTCCATGAGTTGATCGACCCTGGTGGAAGATAGAATAACCAATCTTTTGCTCTATCGGCCAATGAAAAGGGGAATGCCCTTAGCTTTATTTGGTCATCGGTTGACCCTTGTGGCTTCATACTAGTGCAAATAATGTGGAACATCTTCAAGTGCTTATGCAGGTCTTCGTTCTCCAATCCATGAAAAGTTGGTAGGTGATGGACTAAACTTGACTTCAACTCCGAACCTCCTTCTAAAACCGGGTAATTGATACCGATTGGAGTTTGTGTAACATCGGTCTCCATCATTTGCCTCAAAGTTTTTTCGAGAACTTCTCCTTCGTCCGCCATTGCAATTGGTTCAATAATGGGTGGATTTTGTTGTAGGGGTGGTGTTTCGGGAATTTCTTGGGGAGGGTCGGGACTAGAATCAGGTTCTGTATCACTTGATGAAGCGGGTTCAACCTCCGGATCCCCGTGAGGATTAGAAGTTTGACCACGTTCAATCCGCTTTTCCTTCACCAAACGCCTTGCTTCTTTTTCGATTTCTAGGTTGTAAATCAAGTCACCTGTACGCTGAGATCCGAGCATAGAGAAACAAATTGATTAAAAATAAACCAATCCTCGACAATGACGCCAAAATTTGGTGGTTGTCGAGGCCAACAAAATTAATAACCCTAAATATTACACACTAAAATAGTGTATTGTGGTAAAGGGATCGAATCCACGAAGATTGCTTCAATTTTATAACTCTATGAAAAATCTCTTTGTAAAAATACTTGTAAAATGACAATAAATTAAAAATAGGGGGACTGGTCTTTTGAAATACTTGAAATAAACTAGAATTAAACTAAGATTTAAATAAACAATTTCAAGAAAAATAAGAGTTTGATGTAAAATCAAAAAGAGAATGATGGTTGACTTAGGGTTTCCTCACTTTGACTTTTAATGAACATATCCTTAGAATACAATAGTGCAATACCTGATTTAAATCCTTAATTTGGCTATAGTAATCCAAGAAGCTTGAGATTACCTAGACTTTTCTTAGTTGTTAAAATGGTTAGAGAAGCTCATAACAATTTCCTTATTCAAAGTCACAATTTCCATTAAGCATGTAATTAGTGAAAGTCAACTAGCATTAAGAACCAAAGAGTCACCAAATCCAAGAGGGGTCAAATGCTTTCACCACCATATTAGAGGAAATGTTTTTATGATTATGTGAAGCAAAAACAACACAAAAATCATTTGTTGCTTGCTAATTTAAGGATCCTTTACTTAATCAAGAAATTAGCCAACTAATCACCACAAACACATTTTAACTCATGAGCTAAAACATACAAGTAGTGATAAGATGTTAAAACACAAAACATTCCCATAAAGATTTAAGAACATGTTCATGGATTCTTCAACATTCAACAAAAGTTCAAAGGATTCAACAAAATTCAACCAAGATTAGTTTAGCTAAGCATGGCTAAACTCAAAGAAACAAAGTTAGAGAAGATTGTACTAAACATTAAGCAAGAATCAAGAGGTAAAAAGATGATGTTCTTGAGGTGTTCTTGGCCTTAAAAAGTCTTCCAAACTCCAGAGAGAATATTCAAAAATCGGATGTCTAAGAGTGTGCAAAAGATAGGCACCAACCTTCCCCGTATAGCTCAAAACATGAATTCCCGGAAATGCCCCTGCAGGGCCTTGCACGACCCGCGTACTTCTGCACGGGTGGGTTGCGTGGGTGGTGCCTGACATGGGCTTCTTTGAGTTTTTGGGCCTCCAAAGCATATCCCACTAGCCCAGATCGAGTCTAATCACCTCCTAGCCCATTTCTTCAAGTTTTTCTTCATTTTAAGCCCAATTTGGCCTCTCCAAATCCTCTAAAGCTCGTGCGCTCACCCGATTAACAATCTCCACACGCTCGAATATTCTTTTGGTTCTTACAAATTCAAACATCATTTTCTCCAAGCCTTCAAATAATCATCAAGCTCGCTCCATGCATCATCTCCACAATCACCAAGCCTAACATCCTTTTTGTCTACCAACTCCCATCGCTTTCCATACGTCCCGAACACTCCTGCTCCGCTAGACCCGAAAACCTGCAATTATGCTCACAAGATTCGAAAGTACCCAAAATAGTCATAAAATAACAAAAAGGAAAATATGCATGGAAATTATCTAAATTATGAATGAAATATGCTAACATAAACTATAAAAAGAAGTAAATAAAACAAACTATCAAAATGCCTATGTGTATTTCTCGCATTTCTTTCCTATATCTATAGTAAAAAAAGCAAAAAAACTGGTGTGCAGTGGTGAGGGTTACTTACATATTTGTAAAAAGAAGAAATAGAGGGAGACATGGTGGTGACGGAGAATGC
This sequence comes from Lactuca serriola, assembly GCF_051521515.1. NCBI lineage: Eukaryota > Viridiplantae > Streptophyta > Magnoliopsida > Asterales > Asteraceae > Lactuca > Lactuca serriola. Next base: position 155,075,596 of record NC_136412.1, on the reverse strand, counting down.
GACACCGGTGGATGGTTGTGACAGTGGAAGATGATAGTTGAAGGCGATGGTGAGATGGAGATAATGACTTGGTGAGACCCATCATCCATATGACCGACATAAAGATTAAGAGGGATGATTATGGTAGTGACATCGTTTAGGTGGTGCGTAGAAAGAGATAAAGGTGAGTTTTGCGCCTAGGGTTTATGAAGAGATGGAAAAGAGAGATTAAAATAGGTTAATGAATGTGAAAGTATTTGGGATGAGGTTTGCTTTAAAACTCACCAGATCATATATATATATATATATATATATATATATATATATATATATATATATATATATATATATATATATATATATATATATATATATATAACGGTGGTAAATAGTGGTGGTGAAAGTAGCCAGTGAGGTGGAAGGCATCGAGAAATGGGAAGAGCAAGACGGGTATAACCTGATTTTAGGGATCCAGAGATATAGGTGGTGGTGGTGGAGTGTAGAGTTTATGGAGAAAACATAAAGGTGGTGAGATGCAACATATATATGGGAAGGAGGAGAGGATGCTCCAAGGCGTTGCTTAATTCAACTGATTCAAGAAGTCTGAGATGCTATATAACTTTGATCTAACCGATTTATTTGATTTTGACCACTTCAAATGGATGAAACTGAGGAAATGTAGGTTTAATGTTGCTGGCTGATTCACCATGTTGACCGGATAAGATCTGATTGCATAAACTTGTTGTATATGATGCTTTAAGGGTTGTACCTCTTAAAATTCAGCCTGTGACCAAATTTGCATAATAAGCAATATATATATATATATATATATATATATATATATATATATATATATATATATATATATATGTCCCTATATATATATATATATATATATATATATATAATATATATATATATATATATATATATATATATATTATATATATATATATATATATATATATATATATATATATATATATATATATATATATATATATATATATATATAATATATATTGTGATATTTGTTCACCATTCTCTGGATTTTAACGAATGTTAGGTTGTGATCTATGATTCAGGGTATAAGTGGAGCTTTTGTTGATATGTTTTCTAGAGTTTGAGGAAATATGTTGGGTCTATAATGTATTGTGTCAAATGTGTACTTATATAGTTTGCTCATTCTGAAATGGGATTATCCATGTTCGGATCCACTATTTAGTTTAGTCTATATATAGTGCATGCATGTAACATTTTAGGGTTACGTCTTTGAACCCTAAACGTCATTTGTACGCTCTCACAGAGAAGTTCCATTTTAGAGAACTCTTCTAGAGCTGTTTGAATCTAATCATTCGACATACTTTTGATCATTATTTCTTGTCTTTAATTCACGTCATTAATATAGAATCTATCGATCTTATTTTTTTTTTTTACAATTGGTATCAGAGCAGGAGATAGTGTAATTAATCCGTTATTCTTCTGTCGAGTATAACGTTTTATTAGGGTTTTACGTTTATCTTAGATCTGTTCTTGTTGTCGTAATCGTCTTAATCAATTGTAGATTCCTGATCTAGATCTCTAGTTTTTCCCTTAAACTCGATTCATGTTTTACACATCTAGTTCTATATTTGTTTCAGTGAATTCTCGATAATATGTCTAACGAAGATCCTCACGGTCTTTCGTTCAATCTCTCCAGCAACATTGGATCCACAAAAAGGATTCCAATTCTTTTCCCGAAGGACTATGAGGTCTGGGCCCTTCACTTTGAAGATTATGTTCTTGGAATCGAAGAACATGGTTCCACGATATGGCAGACAATAACGCAAGAACGTTCTCATATTCGGGTACCAGAAAAGTATTCAAAACTTTGGCTGATTATAATGCTCTCATTATTGAACATACTAATATTCCAAATGACACTACAAATAAAATGACATTTAGTGGCATAGAAAAAGTGCCACTAAAAATCGAAAAAGTGCCACTAAAAGCTCCCCGGACAATCAGCGACACAAAGCACAAGTGTCACTAACAGAGCTGCCACTAAAGACTTTTAGTTACACTTCGTGGTTGTGTCGCTACAACCTTATTGGGTTTTAGTGGCACTTTTTTGATGCCACTAAATTACTTATAGATTTTAGTGGAACTATTTTTATGGCACTATTTACATGCTAAAATAAATGTTATCTTCGTACTTTTAGTGACACGTTAAAAAAAGTTGTATTAATAAATTAAGTCCGATTTTTCATTAATTCTAAAAGGAATACAAAATAATAATAATAATAAAATCAAGGGCTAATGTCATAAAAGCCCTTAAGTTTTCAAGAAATTGTTGGTTTTACCCTCCGTCGTTTTTTTTGGATCATTAATGCCAGATATTTGAATTAATTTTTACATGTATGCCCTTCTAGGAGGTTTACCAGTCAACTTCCGGTCATCAATGTTATGACTGTGTGTTCATGTGTGAAATAAGGACCTGCTTCTTCTTCCCCCTTTGCTCTGTAAAAAAGGGTGAATTTTTTTTTACCCTCTATACGTCTCTCTCTCTCTCTCTCTCTCTCTCTCTCTCTGTCCCTCTTTCATTGAATCTAATTTTGCAAGTCTTGGTGATGATTGAAATTCCGGTGGATGTTGCAAAGTATGGTGATTGTTGCCATGATGTTCTTCCCTTTGATTAGAAGGTCTGATCCCACATTTTCCCTCTTTGAATCCCCTATTCTTGAATCAGATCGAAGGAAGGTGACTGTGGATGTGATAATCTCTCTCTCTCTCTCTCTCTCAACACCACATACACGCACATACACAACTAACTCCCTTGAAATCACATGTCTCTCTTCTCTTGTTATGTATTATCGAACACCTGTGTGCTGGATGTACAATTAAAACGAAGAACATAGTATTCCCCTTGTTGTGCGTGTTTATTTTGTGCCCCTTTTTCTCTCTATCTACAGGTGTTAGTCAAAGAAATATGATGATGAACAGGGCGCTAGGAGAGGGAAGTAATCTTAAAAAAACTTTGAATCTGAGGGATCTGGTAGACGTGGCCCCTTCCACTGCGCTTATTGAAGCTTTTGCATCAAACCCAAATTGTCTACACAACCGAGGATTCTTGAGAAACACATCGGGCATCGAACAAACGAAAAACCCATCATGATTCTGCTCCTCTTGGTTGTGAATTGGAACTTGGGGTTCGAATTTCTCCAATTGCAACACATCTATGCACTCACTACCTCTTTCCCCCTTTGTTGCAACTCAATTATCAGCCTTTTCATTTGAATTATATAAATTTGATTAATGTGAAGCTGTGTGAGAAGATGAGAGACTAAGAAAAACTGATAGGTACACATTCTGTTTCTCTCTCTATATGAAGTTTTAACATAATTGTAATTAGCACCAAGGAGGAAGCATCTGATATATACCATAACTGCATCCTATATGAATTGATTAGCAAAAATTGGAGAAGACAATAAACAATAGAAATAAACATGGGTGGGGGATTGAAGCCAATATGGCCCACTAAATGGAGAGTGTGACCGGGTAACTGGTTATTTACCTGCTAAATGGCAATTTTGATATAATTTATCCAAATATTAGGCATTAATGAACCCAAAAGACCTCAAAGGGCAAAACCAACAATTTCTTGAAAACTTAAGGACTTTTATGACATTATCCCTAAAATTAAGATACTAAATGTAAACACAATATCCTTATGTCAACTGAACCTTATCTAACAACAATACTCCCAATATATTTAAAATACAAACGTCTTTAAAAAAATCTAATAAGTCTAAATATTGTGCGAGTACTTAAAACATAATACTATCGAACTAATACTTATTGGGGAAAAACACAAAACTTTATTGGCCTCAAACTTTGTATAATTTCTCCTCTTGTTTATCCAACTTCCAAGCAATACCCTATCATGTAACAATGATATATCAAAGAAACATATAGAATTATAACAATAAACATGACATAAAAAGAAGACTAACTCCTTTACATGATATAAAAACAACACTTGCAAAATTACTAAAATGCCTACCTTCCCTTCCTTAGCATGCTTTGAAAAGAAATTGACAATTCCTGTAACCAAAATGATGAATCAAGAATATAGTCAAAGCATATAAAAATTGGTGAATAATAGTTAAGGTGTATAATAACTGGTTGTACAAAATTTCTAAACATTACTTTGCATTTATTTGGTCCTTCCAAAAAAAAAACTATATAATTGTTACACAAAAAATTTAAGTTAAACCAATGTCACAACTAAATGTAATAAGTATTCTATAAATACATATAACTAAAAAATAATAAGCAAAAAACCATTTATTGGAAGTAATGGATATATAAAAACACCATACAATCCTTCTGGACATTACCAATTCACATAAAAAATGCACAAAGGTTCGAAATTAAACTAAATGCATATCAATGTTATATATGATTTTAACATATATTTAAGATTTAGAATTTTGAAACATTCTATCATCTTCAACATCTAAATCCATAAAGGCAACAATTGCTAGAATTCTGGGTAATCTTCCAATTAATGAAAAATGCTACATATATACTAAAAAGGCTAACTTTCTAGAAAAAAGTGGTGTTTGTTTCAGACATTTCATCAAGCACTTGATGTGCATCTCTAGACAAGCAAGATATTCGCATATATAACTTTCAGGTCCACCACATAAATAGTTATTAACCTTCTGAGAAGGATATATATTTTCAATTCATCATACAATCTATCAAGATATTAACATATTTTCACCTCTAAAGTATGGAAGTCAAGTAAAAAAGTCAATAACTAGGAAACATACCCTTTGCAACAATGAATCCACCGAGTACAAAAACCAATAGCAACTAAAAGGTATCAAGAGAATTTGCATCAAATTACATTCTTCCAAGTGCTGTAATGAAACAAAAAAGTGACAAATCCATTTGGTGTAGGCTAGTATAAGCCAAAAGTTTCTAGGAAACCCTAATAAATATTCAAACGGGAAACATTAAACATGTTAGATTCATTTTAAGAACGAATTGAGGACGTTATATCGAAATCAAAAGTTGAGAATTAGTTGAATCTAGGGAAGAAAATGAGAAGACACTACAATAAAAAATGAAGAATAAAGAAAACGTTGTTGTAGGAATACAATACAGTTGGGAACCACAAAAATAAGAAACAGAAAATGAAGAAATCGAATAGTCAATTAGCATCGGGTATCATACCTATTCACTGTGAGATAGAGAATAAGATGAAATCGATGATAAGCTGTGTAGAGCTTCAATAGGCGACGAGATATCGAGATGGATTTAGTCTGCAATGAGCTTCAATCGGTGAAATGTTGAGATTTAACTTGCAATCAACGACGAGATGAGACGTAGGAGTGATGAGGGTTTTAGAAACAAGAAGGGAGTTTGTTTTTTGGGAATCTAAAATTTTCAAATTAGTTTGAGCTTTGACCTAGGAGCACAAAAGGGTCGAAGCAAAACTTTTAGTTTTGATTGTTGGAGGGAATAAGAAGTGGGCAAAAAATTAGAAGGAAATAAGTAGCGCGTTGTGTAAATTAGAATTTTCAATATTATGTAGCGGCATATAAAAATATGTGCCACTAAAAACCTAATATAGTGGCTCAAAAACAAATGAGAAGTGATTCGTACACAACAGTTTTTTGCCATACACAACAATTCATGCATTATATAGTTGTACAATACAACATTTTAAAGCACCAATTGTTGTGTACGGAGAAAAATCGTTGTGTACAGATCATCTCCCAAAGCAAATATGCCACAAAACGATTGTGCCACTAAATGTAATTTCATTTGTAGTGTGATGAGAAGAATAAGCTAATGTGTAATATAAAAGCCATGAGAATCATCCGATTGCTCTTCCTCCAAACACTTTTCGTCTTGTTAGTGCATGCGATACTACAAAAGGTATTTGGGATAGGTTGAAAGAGTTATATTTAAGTGATGCTAATTTAGAACACTCTGTGCAAACATTGCTCTTGTTAGAGTTTGGAGCGTTTGTACAAAAACCTGATGAGAAGTTAGATCAGATGTTCAATCGCTTCAATCATTTGTTAAGCCGAATGCTCAAACATAATCTTAAGTGTGAAGTTATTGAACAAAAAGTCACGTTCATGAATGGACTTTGATCCGAATGGAAGGCTATTGTTTCCACTGTTAAGGCACACAGGCAATTTAAAAGCTATTCGTTGGCCAAACTTGTGGGTATTCTGAGATCTCACGAAGATGAAGTTTCTAAGGACGTGAAGTTTGTTTCCAATTTTGGATCGTTGTCATTGGTTGCGAAAAGGAAATAAGACAACAGAAAAAGATTATGAATCTGACTTTTCGGATAGTGAACTCTCAAGAGAAGATAAGGCTCTTATGGTATCCAATCCTAATAAGTTCTTTAAGAATAATTTCACTCGATTCAAGAACACATACAGGAAGGGTAACTCCAGTTCGGAAAATTTTGGATCAAAAATATGGTTTATACTTTGCTTTTCTAAGCATTTATTGTTTTTATTATTTGGGCCAAAAATTGTATAGGATTAATTGTTGTTTGGACCGAACATTGGATCATTTGTATTTTGGGCTTGGCCTTAGGTCCATATATATATATATATATATATATATATATATATATATATATATATATATATATATATATATATATATATATATATATATATATATATATAGGGTGAGGAGTGCGTGTGAGGGAATAACCAAGGAGCCTAAGTGTGTGTATTCTAAGGTGTGAGAGAAACTAGTGAGAAGAGTGTGTGTGAACTATGTGTATGGAGCTTCAATCATTTCATTGAATACATCATAGATTCATCATCTTCTTCTTCTCCTTCTCTTCTATTTGATCTAACATCATCCGTTTGATTGGGATTCCACACCATCAAACGGATCTGATTGATACACAAGCAGATTGGGGACTTACAATTGGTATCAGAGCTTGGATTGTATCAGTCAATTTTTTCAGATCTGGAGCCAATTTGATCTTATTTTGGAAAGATTCTTGCGTTTTTGGATAGATCTCGGAAAATTAGGGGGGGTTTGTTGTTCTCATTTTTCGTAAAAACGAGTTTTTGATCGAGTTTTGGAGCAAAAATGGTGAAAAACGTCGTTTTTTTTTCGCGATCTGAAGCTGTGTTTACGGTCCTTGAAGAGTTTACGGTCTTTGAAGGGTTTACGGTCCAGAGTTTACGGCCGGAAACATGTTCACGGTCGTCGGAGTTTGCGGCCTCCACTCGGTCAGCAGCAGTTTCCGGTTCGGAAGCCTTGTCGGTCAGCAGCATCCTCGCACCAGGTCCTCGCCTTCGCGCCTCGGATCCTCGGCCTCGCTTCATCCTCGCATCAGCGCCTCGCATTAAAAATAGAAGCGGATTTGGGGGTTGCCAGGGATCGAACCCGGGACCTCTAGTTCACAGTCAGCGCGCCTTGCCAGCTCCACCAACCGATCCTTGTGACTTAACTTCGAATTTTTAAACTTAACCACTCCCTGCCGCTTCCAAGTTTCGCAAATTTCACCCTTTTAGCCCAAAAATTCAAAATTTTATTTTTTAAAATCCTTTTTCAACCCAAAAATTTAGTTTTTATTTTTTGACTTTATTTTTAACTTTTGACTTTTATTTTTCTTAAAATTTTGACTTTGACTTTAAATTGTGACTTTGTCATTTAACTTTTAAATTTTCAAACTTAGATTTTTTGTTTGACTTTTAAGTTTGACTTTTCAAGTTTGACTTTCGAGTTTGACTTTTTAAATTTGAATTTTAAGGTTGACTTTCTCGTTTTGTTTTTAAGTCAAAGGGAAATTAAATAAAAAAAATATATAAATAAATAAAAAAAAGAAAATGAGTTCCACATCAATTCCGGTAAATGAAGTTTCATGTACTCCATCTTGTGTAAAAACTATTAAATTTTTACGAGAATCAATAGATCTAATCAAAAGGGAAAATGAGGATCTAAAATATGAAAGATACACCATTAGGAAAGAACAAAAATCGTTAAAATCTCAATTAGAAGCCAAAATCAAGGATTTCCGAACACTTCAAGAAGATTACAGCAACAAGTGTGAAAATTACGATCACATTAAGAAAAAACTTGCTGCTGTAACTGAAGAACTTAACGATTTAAGAATAAAGTGTGGAAAAACAGATGAAAGCTTCAAAAATTACACTGCGTCAAGTAAGACAGTCGAGTCCTTATTTGAAAACCAATTAAAATTCAAAGATAATCAAAACAAGGGTTTAGGGTATGATTGTGTTCCTCCACCTTTCAATCATAACTACACATCCATCCCTATGACACAGTAAGAAATTAACAAGGAGGCATATCTCCAATATGGGAAACCTGTTGTGGTTGTGCCAGAAAAGGATGAAGTGAACGTTTCTAATAATTCTGTTACACGTGCAGGTAAGGTAGCAGGGGATGACAACAAGGAGAAAACCATTAAACAAACTAATGACTCCTTGAACTCGGAATCTCTTTCTTCGAACTTAGTTGCTTCTGATCAACATGCTGTTGGTAAATACAGGCCACCAAATCAAGCGAAACAGACGACTTGATGTAAGTGTGCATGTGGGAACAACCAGAGACAAGGCAAGGATATGCCACCAGGGGCAGGAAGAAACAACTTCATAGTGAAGAAAAAGACATGTTTTCACTGTGGAACACCTGGACAGATTGCCAGACATTGTCCAAATTGTGCATACGTTCCCTACTACGCACAAGGATGGCAAAACGCGCCAAGAGGGAGATACTCCAAAAGAAACCCCTCAAGGTCACGTTCAGACCATGATGACTGGAACGAGCAGAAGGCCAAGAATCAAACCCAAAAGGCCAATAATCCGAATCCTAAGGGCAAGAAGGGAATGTCAGCCAAGAAGTCCAATCCAAGAGATGCTCCCGTGAAGCCAAAATCAAAGTCATCTCAACGGCCGACATCAAGTTCCAAAGCAAGTACTGAGCCACCCATCAGATCGAAAAAGAAATAGGTTAAACCCAACTACAAATGGGTTCCAAAGGCTCACTCTCCCAAATCAACTAATGACTCTAATATTTCTTCATCTTCTGTTTGTGATAAACAGGATATGTCATGAAAGAGAGTACCGTGCAAGGACGACAAAGGTCGACCCAGTTTCAAAATGGATTGGGTTCTAAAGACCAACTGATCCCGCTCTGTGTCGGAGCAGCTATAGAGGCATATCATCAGACTTCGGTTTGTTGGTAGTGGCTGTTCCAGGCACATGATAGGGGACATCTCTCAACTGTACAACATTCAGACCTTTTTTTGAGAGTATGTGTCCTTTGCGGGAAAGGAAGAAAGGAAGTGATCACAAATGAGGTTAGTGCTTAATGACATGAAGAATTTTCAGATCTGTTCTGAGATTATGTGTGCTGTTCTCAGACCTTCTGGATGCAAATTCAATCGGTGACTTACGGTTTACGTTTTCTTCTCTATACTCCTGAGTTTTTCTTAAGCTGATTCGCTTTAAAGACAAATTTTTGTTTTAGGATAGTTTAAATTTGCGCATTTACTTTCGTTTCTCTCCTATGCACAAATTTAGGGGGAGAAATAAAAACAAAACAAAAAATTAGAAAATTTTAAAAAATTCAAAAACATTAGAAATTCAGAAAATCAAAAAAATATGTTGGTTATGAAATGTGCTTGAGGGAGATGTTTTGGGAAGTGATATTTGATGGGTTTTAGGCATAAGAACAATCCTATGTGCTCATACTAACCCTAATGCTTGGATCTAGGTTTCTCTATTGTACATGCTTTGAATCCAAGACTAATAAAATTAGATCTAACGTATTATAACCTGAATTAGGGTTTAGGGAATTACCTTTGATTGTTATATAGCAATAACAATCAATTCCTTGCTTGGATTGGCTTCAAAAGCTTAGTGCCTCAAGTGCTGCACCTCTAATGGAGTCACAAACACCATATACAACTTGGATGAAGAGGAGAAGAAAAGAAGCTGCCCAAAAAACGACTAGAAACCCTAGAGAATCAGTTGTCCACGTTTTTGGAGCCTAAGGGGTCCTTTATATACTTGTGTGGGCTGCTAGGGTTTCAGTCAAAACCCTAAAGGACCGCTTAAACTCTAAGCAGCCCATGGAACCTTCTAGATAAGGCCATGGACGAAAATATGATGGGCTTCCATCATAATTTCGTTCACCCCTTACTCCTTTAGCATTCCTTAGCCCAATAACTCAATTATCCAATAATTGTAGTCCAGTCCCCTAAATTTAGTTAATCCCTTTTAGCCACAAAATTAATTATCAACTAATTCTTGACTAATATTAATTAAACAATATGATTTCTCCTTTAATATATTATTCTCATAATATATTAATAAATCATATTTAAACCTTTCTCTCCTTAATTCATCCTACATATTGCTATGGTGAAGGCAACCCAAAAGGACCATGCTCATAATCGGGTCAAGTACATACCAAAATAGTTATGGACTTAGACACTAATCCAATAGTCTCCCACTTGGATAAGTCTAATAACTATTTTCCATATGACTTCAGAACCTGATCAACAATCGTAGCTTTCAAAAGCCGCTGTGAACTCTGATCTTATCAGATAGTGTGTCCTCTAGATAAGGGATTATATATTCCTCCATTCTCAAGATATCGTATAGACATAAGACATGAATTTCAATCATTCTCTCTATACTGTTTCCTGACTTCCGATTTATGACGACTGATAAAAGACTACAATTGAACACATCAACTTAGTCCCGGCTTGGCCAAGCGCTTAGGTGTCATCACTAAATCATTGAGAGGCCCATAGATATCGCTTTTATCCTACTTTGGGTAAAAGGAATGGATAAAATTCGACTCATATGCTCGCTTGCATTTACTGATCGAATCACACACAACAATAAGTTTTATAACACCAAGTTACTGGTGCGTTTACTTATTATCAATGTGCAACCGACCAACAAATAACAACTCACACGTCTTGGTTTCAAGAATATACAATATTATCGTCTCACTAATCACTCGTGATAAAACCATGAAGTGATCCAAGTGAGCGTGGGTTTAGTCCAATACTCTAATCTTATCAAAGTACTCATGAACTCTGCAGCAAACTTGTGCTATGTCTAAACCTTTCAGACAATCTACAGACTCTTCATGACAGTCTTCCTTCATACTTACTTCCAACGTATGACCGACTGTGGATGTTTGAATAACCTAGTTATTCTGGAAATCAAAACATGCAAACTGAAACATAACAATAATGCTCAATCCTATATGGCCCCAAACTTGTGAGAGTAAATAGAACACTTCTATTTATCCACCATATTGATTACTCATTATTTATCATTTAATGTTTCGGATAATCAACCCATTACTTGAATTACAACAAAAATTGTCCCATGCTCTTAGCATGCACACTTTGTTTCCTATGGTCCATGCTTTGTGAAATAAACCTTTTCAATGATGCTCATTTCACAATTCCTTAATCCTAACTGTTAGTGTAAGAACACAAGGTTCTTGCCACTACTAGAATATGCTAGATTCTAACATTTTATGCAACGATCCTTTTGCAAAATCATAGCACAAAAGTCACCAAGACTTGGCCAATGAAATTACAAAGTACTCTATAGGAAATTGTTAAAAGACAATTCTATAGACGTGAAGTCTCACATTCAAAGTACATTCCTTTGAACATCCTTCTTGCATAAAAGTTTCTAATCTAGACATAGATTCTCAATATCCAACTCCTAATATGGAAATATTTCCACATTTTCCATATGACAACTCATTCTTAATAGAATCTTATCTATTAATAATAATGTCGATATAGTCCATTAAATACCATACTTCCAACTACTCACAAGCGACCAATCCTCAGCGAACTTTGGATCGTCATTTGATAGTTGTTTAATTATTTTAGTCAAAACTGATTCTAATCCTTTTTCCCTCTTAATGCTCTAGACATTTGGAAAATTTTAGAATGGTCAAGTATTATAGCATTTGTAATCGATCCTATACCCGAAGCGTATGGGACACGATGCATAATGTCTTACATAAAGATATGATACTTTACCAATCTTTTTCCATAATATTTTATGTGTCATGTTCTCACAATTCGAACTATGAAGAGGGATGCCGGAATCATAGTCGAAATTTGAGAACACACTATGTATCCTTTGACTAAATTTATTAAAATTTTTCAATCTAAGCTTTAGATTTTGAAACGAAGTATAATATTCTCTCCCTTAATTATAGCAAAACAACTTTTCAAGCCATGCAACTTTGCAAATTGAATCTTGTTTTCTATAATTAATATTGCTAACTTGCAATACTCGCCATAATAATCATACAAACATAACATTTATGCTCCCACTATCATGATGATTATTATATAAGCATAACACTTATGCTCCCACTAGCTTTGACATGTATTCAGAAAACAAATGAACTTCCAGAAAACAATGCCTATTGAATTTCTGAAATTCATATTTCTAATACCAGACGCTTCGATAAGCCTTTATCTAAGCTTCTTAAACTTATACACCTTTTCCTTAGATAGCTCATATGTGTGCTTAAACAATTTAGAACTTATGTTACTAAGTTCCAAATCTTCAAACTAATTGCCAAGTCTCACAATTCGAACTATGGAAAGGGATGCCGTAACCATAATCGAATTTGAGAATGCAATTTTCACAATTGCTATCTTCTTAAGATCTCTCTTAGTGAAAGCATTTCCTCACAGTCATTTTCATGAAGGAGGGAATCTTATGACACTTAGATTTTACGGTGTATGAGTTCCTATCCATGTGAATTTGCCAAAACCAAAGTTTGTAACAAATTCAACCTCATATGGACTGAACTTTCTTAATCTTGATTTCTTGCCTTATGGTAACACGAGTGCCCACCATGTCTTCCAAGTAGTTTAGTAATTTGTCCTTACATATCAATGTACTTTCCATCGACTAAGGCTCTAGTATGCATTCAAATGAGAACTCATAGAACTCACATACACAATTAACTCAATTGGAATGGCATAGAAACAAAATAATGTCAGCACGATAGGTTGTAAACCTCAAGTCGTGTGCTAGTGATGATCTATAAGGTTTATTCTTGATTTGTTCTTGAAACCTTTCAAGACCATTAAGACTCCCATTGAATCCTTGATATATAAGATTCTCTTGTCAAGAAACATTTCTTGACAAAGCAAATATTCAAGAGTTAGTGTGGTTCTTATCAAGACAAAACACTTCACATAATTGGTCCTAGTTGGTCTTTGTCTTATCCAAGACAACACAACTTTCCAATTTCAAATGTGCAAGAATAAGAAAACTTTTCCAAATTCCACATTTGATGAGTGTTATAAACCTACTTAAGACTTTCCACTCAATGTCACAATCTTGATTCTAAGACTTGATATTGGAACGAAGTATGATTGACTTGTTGATTTAACCATTTCTACAATACTCGATTCCTCTTCTTAGACATGCAATTTCACTAAGACTCACTTAGAGGATCAATTGAGGCATGGTTCTTAATCATTAAGACTTATCATAAGACACAATAAAAGGTACTCTCCCTTCTTCTTAGAAAAGAGAAACTTTTATCTTTCTGCCTTCTTGATTCTTCTTTATTCGTTCTACTATTCATTGAAACCCTTTCAATCAACTCAGAATTACACTTATTCTTATAAGCATAATCATATTTACTAACCTTTAGTAAATCATGACGAATATCTTTGTCACTCTTGTGGTGGACTTGATCAACGCACAACCTAGTGTACTTGATCTCCTAATCCTTCAATTGACACTTTGTCAAAGAATTAGTCTAAGTTTCCCAAATGTGAAAGTTTTTCATTCATCATACAATACACATTGCATGATTCCAAGTTTCTGTCCAATTGAAACTTGGGTGATTAGAAACTCTCCCTATTTGGTAAACTTTTGACATTTCCACAAATAACATAATTAAGAATCAAATCCATTGTTGCTAATAATAGAAACATTCAAACATTAATTCTTTCATACATGCCATTGCAAGGATAAATAAATAAGATAAAGTCAAAATTCATTTTATTGCGGAAAAAATTTGTCCTTACAATGCAATTCAATTGAAAAACTATGTTATTACATAGTTCTTAACAATCTATTCTAACTCCAAGTAGTAGCTCAAGAATCCATTCTTCAAGTAATGCGATCGAAATCCATTTCTTCACGATTAGATTCAGCTCACTTCTTCCCTTAAGCTTCCTCTCTTTTCTTCGATCCTACAAAATATCAAAATGCAATCTTATCACATCATGTATTAAGAATCTAGAATAGGAACTTAAAAGAGTTAGATAATGGATTTTACCTGAAGTAGAGCCAAACGTCTTGACTCTCCCATCTCTTAGATCTCTCAGGTAGTTAGGGCAACTTCGTCTCCAATGCCTCTTCTCTTGGCAATAAAAGCAAATGGACTCCTTTGGCACAGCACATCGGACAATCACAAACTTAGTTCTTTCTGGACTTCCAATGTTGCCAGTGTCCATTGAAGTTTGAGAGTTTGATTCACCAGACAAATTTGCTTGACCAGCACGCCAAATCATTGCTGATTCAGCAACTATAAGCAAATAGGTGAGATCAATTAGGGTCACGTCGTGGTCCATCATATAGTACTCTCTAACGAACTCACTATATGATTCAGGAAGTGACTGAAGAACCCAGTCAGCAGCCAACTCACTTGAAATCTCGACACCCAACATGTTTAACCTATCAATGTGTGACTTCATCTCTAAGACGTGCGCACACATAGGTTTCCCATCTTCGTGTTTACTTGCCAAAAGGGCTTGAGTGAGCTTGAACTTTTCAAGCCTTTGAACTTGTGGGTTAGGGAGAACAATTAGAGGAGGTGGAGGAAGTGAAGCATGACTCTCATTTCCTTGATCGTATCTCGGAACGTCATCTTCATTTAGAAAACTTGTTCCATGAGATTTGGGAAGACCATGGTTAGAGTCAGACATCTACAAAATGGGAGAAAATTCAAGTTAAGTTGATTGAGTCCTTAATAAAACACCCAAATGAGTTATTAAGGATAGGATCCAACATAATATTCTACAACCTAGAAAAGGGATGCCGTAATCTAGTTGCAAAATATTTGAAGGTAGGTAAATGACGATTTACCAATTTCCACCATGAAAAACGAAAAGGAAGATTAAGCTTTAAATGAATTGAAACTCCTAGATCTTTTTGAGATTCATTGAACTTTTCAATGCATGTTTAATCTCGATTTTGCCCTACTATTTGTGACTGGGATGCCGAGGATCACAAACAAGGTGTGAATAACCATACGAATCACGTGGTGCACCCAATGCTACAATCACCTAATCAATGTGCCGGTTAGCCACACACGCTCCATTGATCTATGACAAACATCGAGTCACCCTTTGCTACCAATGTCATCCCCAAATTAGTGTGCCGGTTAACCACACACGCTCCACTAACGTTTGACAGGGGTACGAAGTGTAATTCTATGGATTAGCATACAATTTCACATTTTTCCTAAAGTAACTATGATTTGGGAATTTGAAAAAGCATTTAGTTACTTTGTACTTCATTATACTTATAATGGAAGGTTTCTGTCCTATCCTACCCGTTCGGCTAACGACCCTCCACTAGTCAAGAGTGCGGTGGGTAAGAGTGGATACCCATTCAATCGCCATTTTATAGGCAATTTCCTTAAACACCCCTTATAGACCAACTTCGTGAATGAGGCCTACTAACGGTAAGACTGATTGTTTACTCATACATATATAATACTAGACTTTTAATGTTATATATAGTATAGGGTGTATTTTACACTTTTAAAATACTAGGTGGTTTAATTTAGTAAACTATACTTTTAATTTAATTAAATGTAAACCAAAACTTTATGGATTTATTAAATCACTTTTAATTATACACTTTAACCATAAGGGTGTGATATGAACTTTTCAAATTACTAGGGTTTTAGAATTTAACATTTCAAAATTTAAACTTTTAATCAACTTTTAAATTCCAAAACTTGAGGGCAAGTTTTGAAACATTTCAAAACATTAGGGATCAAATAACATATAATTCAAATTAAACAATTAATTTCATAATTATCTATATTTGACCTAATCTTATTTTATTCACTAGATAATTACCAAATAATTTGAAATAATCCATATTTATCATATAAACAACCAATATTTAAAAGATTTGAAATTATCTATTGTTTTGGCAAGGATAATCACTAATTTAAGATAAAAATCGGATTTTAACTTCAAAAAACGAATTAGGCATTAAATCCAAGTCAAAACAGCAGTTAAATCCCGAAATTCCCTCTGTCTGACCCCTGGACTCGCCGAGTCAGACAGACTCACCGAGTTCATCCACTGACTCGCCGAGTCAGGTCGGGCAGAGGCCAAAAAATCGTTTTTCAATAAATAATTCAACATAACATCACATACAACTGAAACCAATCAAGGCTCTGATACCACTGATGGGTTTTAGGCATAAGAACAATCCTATGTGCTCATACAAACCCTAATGCTTGGATCTAGGTTTCTCTATTGTACATGCTTTGAATCCAAGACTAATAAAATTAGATCTAACATATTATAACTTGAATTAGGGTTTAGGGAATTACCTTTGATTGTTATATATCAATAACAATCAATTCCTTTCTTGGATTGGCTTCAAAAGCTTAGTGCCTCAAGTGCTGCACCTCTAATGGAGTCACAAACACCATATACAACTTGGATGAAGAGGAGAAGAAAAGAAACTACCCAAAAAACGACTAGAAACCCTAGAGAATCAGTTGTCCACGTTTTTGGAGCCTAAGGGGTCCTTTATATACTTGTGTGGGCTGCTAGGGTTTCAGTCAAAACCCTAATGGACAGCTTAAACTCTAAGCAGCCCATGGAACCTTCTGGATAAGGCCATGGACGAAAATATGATGGGCTTCCATCATAATTTCGTTCACCCCTTACTCCTTTAGCATTCCTTAGCCCAATAACTTAATTATCCAATAATTGCAGTCCAGTCCCCTAAATTTAATTAATCTCTTTTAGCCACAAAATTAATTATCAATTAATTCTTGACTAATATTAATTAAACAATATGATTTCTCCTTTAATATATTATTCTCATAATATATTAATAAATCATATTTAAACCTTTCTCTCCTTAATTCATCCTACATATTGCTATGGTGAAGGCAACCCAAAAGGACCATGCTCATAATCGGGTCAAGTACATACCAAAATAGTTATGGACTTAGACACTAATCCAACAATATTATCTAGTGATAACATGCAATATAATTTTGCATAACGTACCCGAAGTTGAAGGGTCTATGCTCTGGTTTGATGTGTCAGTAGGCACGAAAGATTCTAAATGGACATGACTAGGCAGAGTTGAACTTAGGAAATTTATAGACCTGACAAATCCTGACCTAGTTAGATCCGTTTAGCCTGACAATACGACACTTGGATAGATTGAGCAGGGAGATATATATGGGAATCTACTCGTCACATTAAATGAACCCGTATCTGGAACCGTGGTTTAACTTTTCCTCGATGTGCGGATTATGTCCTTAATTCCGGTATTGATGGGGCGACTGGTAAATTCCGATGAATTAGGTCCGTAGAAGGTTATATTCTTTCTTTCTATCTGTTAGTCATACGTTACCTCCTCTGCGTGACTCAAAATCCGACCTGGACTGTAACATATGCAACTCTATTTCTCTGCATCTTCTACCTATGCAATTCTTTCTATCTGTTAGCCATATATTGTCTCCTTTGCGTGACTCACAATCCGACCTGGTGCACAATATATGCACCATTCTACTTCTCAATCCCTCTAAAACTTCAGTTAGTCATATGTTTCACCCTCTGCATGATTGGAAGAGATCCGACATGGGTGTATAGCATATGCATTCTAAATCTATCTTCTCTCTTTATAATTGTCTACTCACCCGATGTAATGAGTATTCTAGAAGTCTTTGATTGCTGGGGCATATCAGGAAGTGGGAAGCATGTTCCAGTACAATTAAAATTGAACATTCAAAGATTGTCTATAGATCTTGCTGCTCAATTTAGGTGGACAACAATATCCTTGGTCGTCGTCAGCTGAATGGTCCTTAAGGAATATTATCTAGGAACTTAGGATCACATTGTCTTGTCACTTATAGTATGTCCTAATTTTGTCACAATTTTTCGTGTTTAAGTGGACAACACTACCGGTGATCGACCAGACAAAGACGTGAAGATAGAAGGTACCGACAAACGGATAAAGGTTGTCTAAAAACTTTGATCCCAAATCATTCTTAAAGTTAGATATCATTTTATTTTTGTTAAATTTGTTCATAGTTTTCTTCTAATTTAAATATTAGGGGAGAATTAAAAATTAAAAAAAATCAAAGAAAAAATAGAAAATTAAAAATCCAAAAATAGTGTTATTTCTGTTTTATTTTTTTATAGAAAATATCAAAAATTCAAAAATATTTTTTGTGTGTGCTAATTTTTTCTTTTAGTTTTGTTTTGTCTTGAAAAGTGATTTCAGGCGTAGATGAGACTCGTGGAGATTGTATTGAAGATTTTCTGAGCCAAGGCTTCATCCGTGAGCATCGAAGAATTTTCATTCGAAGGAGCAAGAAATAAAGATTATTCTTTAAACATTCAATCCTTCAACCCTAGAAGCAAGGTGAAGCTGAAATTGAAGATTATGTGACAGATTGCATTGAAGCCTCCTCAATCAATCTGTTGCTATCTTGAACCTGCTGAAGTGATCCAGAAGATTTGTTCTCTCTAATGTTCTCTCTGAAGATTCTCAAGCTGAAAGCGCTATCTTTCAAGAATCAGTACATCAAGCCTCCTCACTCGACGTGCGTTCAAAGCCAAATTCTGAAGAAAAGCCCAACCACTCAATATGAAGTCATTCATTGAAGATTCATCAAGTTCATCTTGAAGCTGTGAAGAATTTGAAGATTAATGCTAAAGCCAAGTTTCCAATGAAGATTAACAAGAAAAGCCAGCTACTTTTTAGGGGGAGTTTGTTGGGTCATTTAAGAAAAGAAAAGAAAGCTATAAACCAAGGGGGAGATTGTTGGATAAAAAATATGGTTTATACCTTGCTTTTCTAAGCATTTATTGTTTTTATTATTTGGGCCAAAAATTGTATAGGATTAATTGTAGTTTGGACCGAGCATTGGATCATTTGTATTTTGGGCTTGGCCATAGGTCCATATATATATATATATATATATATATATATATATATAGGGTGAGGAGTGTATGTGAGGGAATAACCAAGCAGCCTAAGTGTGTGTATTCTAAGGTGTGAGAGAAACTAGTGAGAAGAGTGTGTGTGAACTATGTGTATGGAGCTTCAATCATTTCATTGAATACATCATAGATACATCATCATCTTCTTCTTCTTCTTCTCATTCTCTTCTATTTGATCTGACATCATCCGTTTGATTGGGATTCCGCACCATCAAACGGATCTGATTGATACACAAGCAGATTGGGGACTTACACATATCAATTCATAACTTAACACATCACATGATTACTTGCAGGCTAATGCCATCGGGACCTTGTGCACACTTTATTAGTTAGTCCTTTAAACAAAGAGTAGATCCAGAAGTGTACGCTTGGGGAAAAGTAAGCAAAGAAATGCGCGTATTATATTGCGAAGAGTTTCAATTAATTAACTATATGTGATAAATTGTTGTCTGGTAAACATTTACACTTAAACTTATGTTTATATTGTTAATGTGTAGAAAAAATGTTGTTGGGATGAAACAATAGACTCGTTGGTGAGGCAAGCTTGGGCAAGGAAAGCGACAGAAAGTTATAGTCAATATCTCTTCAACATGCGGAGCCCAAAAAGAAACAAACATGGCTTTAAACCTGCTCATATTCCACATGAAGTCTGGAACTCCTGGCAATGAAAATGGAATACAGAAGAATACAAACTAAAATATGAGCAGAACAAGAAAAATAGGCGTAACAGTGTGGCTGATGGAGTAGCAAAACCTACACATAACTCTGGATCCGCAAGTCATTTGAGGATAGCTTCTGATTTTGTAATTTTTTAAATGGTACATCGTATCAATGTTTATATATGTTTATCTGTATATTTGACATTTTATATGGTATTTATGCAGAAGAGAAAATTAGGACGTGATCCCCCCCATAGTGAATTGTTCCTGTATACACACACGAAGAATCATGATGGTGTCACTTTCACAAATGAAAAAGATAGACATATAGATTTCGGTGTTAAACTTTTATATTGTAGCTAGTCCGTAATATCTTTCATTAATTTGATATCTTTTAACTTATATTATTTTTATTTTGTAGGCGGTGTATACAGAAAAACGGGAAGAGTTGGAAGCTGAAGGTGTTGAATTTGAGGAGGACAAAATATTTTATGCTGTTGTTGGTGGTCATGATAAAAATAGAAGACTTTATGGATTAGGCTCTTTTTCAAAGGCGGTTCCCAATAGGAACGGTAAAATGGATGTATCTTACATTCCAGAAAAAATGATGAAATAGAAGAAATGAGGGAGCTTGTTGCTAAACAAAAACAACAAAACGAAGAGCTTAAAGAAATGATGAACGCCCAACAAGAAGAAAACAACGCAAGGTTCGGGCATCTTGAAAAACAACTTGAAACGACATTGGATCTTATTAATGTCTTTACAAAACAACAACAGTAGTAGCTTGATATATGTTTATTGTAGAATATTTATTTTAGATTAACAACTTTCCTTTTTCCATGTAATAAATAATTATTGTATTATTTTATGATATAATGGTTTTGATTTTTTCATTATATTTGTTTTTCATATATTACTACAAAATAATTTGGATATAATTTATAAATCAATTATCCATCGGTCCATATGGAATCTGGTATATAATATACACCACGAAACTTTCTAGGAATTCATGACCACAGAATTTGCCAGTAAGTCATCAAACGGAATTTGCTAGGGATTCAACACGACGAAATTTGCTACGGAATCACCCCCACAGAAATTGCTAGGGAATGACCACCACAAAATTTGCTAGGGAATCATCACCACATAATTTAATAGGGAATGACCACCACAAAATTTACTAGGGATTCACCACCACAGAAGTTGCTAGGGATTCACCACCACAACTTTTGTGATGGAATAACTACCACGGATTGAGTGACGGAATCCTACTACGGAATACACAATGGAATACCATCTACCACGGATTTCATTTTGTTATCACATTTGTGACGGAAGTATCATTTACGTTGCAAACCCTCGCTACGGCGTTTTAGGGATGGAAATGGGTCGTTGCAAATTCCATAGCAAATCATCTTTTGCAATGGAATTTCATCTTTTCGCAACGAATTCCTTCCGTAGCTATATTGTGTTTTTCTTGTAGTGAAGTTTGACTTTAGGTCAAAGTTGAGGGTTTTGATTGGTGATTAAGATTTTATATGGTTCTGATGTTAGTGGATCTGCGGGAGCAAGCAGTGTAGCATGGAACATATCTCAGAGTTCTCTGGTTTCTTCATTTCAGGTGAGTTTCGCCGCACTGTACCCATGGGTCAAAGGTACCAATGTCGGTCCACTAGTTTTGGTTATCTGTTAGTAGCGGGATGCCTTAGGGTTTGTATATAGTCATCTAAGTGATGTGGGTAAAGTATACCAGTTTTTATCCTAACAAACTCAAATAAAAACAAACACACATAGGCAGTGTATCTATCGATAGCAATTTAGTTTAAGCAAGTTGGGTATTGAGCACAGGGAACGGTAAACAATTAAAATATATACTAATATTATCAAAATAAAAAAATTAATTAAAATGTGGGGTTTTCTCTAGTTTTACAAGACAAGAAACTTAAGTAACTTCCTAAACACTTTAGCAAAAAGGCAATTAACAACTAAAAGAGGAACAAAATACAACTAGATTCAATCAAATTAAAAAGACTTCTGTTTAGATTCGATTCACTTATTCCTAAGGTTGATTTCGTGGCGAGTGCAATGGATTAATATGTCATTGGTTACCGATTTCTAATGTGATTAGGTTCATGTTCACTATTACTAATCCTTTAGAAAACAAGTTAATTCAAACAATGGCCGGTTGATTAAACTTACAGGTTTCCTAGTGTTCAGATCGAATCAAGTAAGACTTGTAACATTAGTTAATCAAATTGGTTTGTTTAATTAAATCATATGAGGTTGGTCGTCACATATGCTCATACATTAATTTACTTATTTACTAGTTAACCCTAGGTTCATGTTCACTAATACTAGGCATACAATCTTGTTTTCACAAAACTATAAGATTTAAGCAATCAAGAAGATGTTCATGCAACTCAATTACTTAGTTATTAACAGAAAATAATTATCATTAACATGCAAGGATATTTTAACAAGATAAATAACAAAATCTATATAACCCAAGCCACTCAATCAAACCATGTTCATAAGATTATCTAGTCTAAATAGAAGTATGGAGTTTTAGCTCATAACTACAACAAATAAATCACTAAAATAGAAATCTAATGGTTCAAACATGATTCGCACAAAAAATAAAGAGAAAAGTAATGTTGTTTGCCTTTGATCTCTTCAAAATTGCCTTCTAGTTGAATTATGGTTCCCAAAGCCTCTTGGTAATCTCTCATGTCTCCAAAATTCGCCAAAAGCCTCCAACATCAGTTAGGGTTCAAATGAGAAATGATCTATATATAGATTCCAAAACTCAACTCCAACTCGTCGAGTTTTATGACCCAACTCGACGAGTTTTTCTTAAACACGCGTGTCCGGCAAGTCACGAATTCGTCGAAAAGCTTCTTGGAAACTCGTCGAGTTGAAACAAACTCGACGAGTTCTTCTTCGTTCTTGCATTTTTTTCTTTAATCTCCAAATTCGAAGCTCCCAGTTGCTCAATCAGTTTCCTTGTTCATCCAAACATGTCTTTAAGGCTGAAAATGAAATTTAAACTAATTAAGAACCTTTTGTTCATAAATTCAGAAAAAAAACAACAAAAAGTATTAATATGTTGTATGAATTATATGACCAAATATGCAGATATCAAAATACCCCACACTTGACTTTTGCTTTCCCCCAAACAAAAATGAATTTTAGCACACTAATATAATATAAGACAATCCCAATCAAACCCAACAATTATGCCAAGAACGCATGCATTGATGTCTAATAATTTTTCCTAAGGACCCCCTAACCCTAAATACTCACAATCTTCATAAACACTCGTCCACTTTTTCCGAACAAAGCTCATTTTATGGATCCCTCAGAATCCATGTGCATAAAACTTTCTTCAGCTCAAGGAATATTTGGTTAAACCCCCAAGCATACATATGGTAAAATAACCTAGAAAAGAAAAATACACTAAAATAAAAGACTTGATAACTTTATAACTTTTTGCCTTGAATCTTCAATAATTTGCAGCTTTTCTTCATGATATGTCTTCGTTCTTCATAGCTTTGTAGATTCTTTTAAAGATTTCAACACTCTTTTTTTCTTCTCTTTTTTTTTTCAAACTCACTTTTTTCACACAAACTAAAAACCTAGAAAAACATATGCTTAAGCAAGGGGATTTAAATTCATCATTTATTGATTAAAGGCATTAGTCTTATGTGCAATGACTACTTAAGCTTTCCTGGATACATTTCTGGTACACGATGCTAAACATATTGCATCCCTCAAACTAAGCGAGGTTGTGTTTTTTTTCCATGATTTCACTAGAATAAAAGGGGCCACATATGCACTATAACGTATATAGGCTCAACTAATTATTTAGGTCCTCAAAGAATCATCAAACACAATACTAGCATGGAATCCTAATTGCTTTACCAAAATTTTCTAAATTAATCCTAGAAATTTTTTATGCAATGTTTTTTTTTTAAATGGCACCTAGGATTCTAACGTCACTAATGTAATCAATCCCCTACCCCACACTTAATTTGTGCAATGTCCCCATTGCATGTTAAAACAATTAAAAAACATAAAAGTAAAGAGAGAATTGGAACATACGCCCTTGGGATAGAAGTTGCGAGGCTGATCTTCTTCCTTTAAGCTCCATCTTCAGCTGACTTCGGCATGGGAACAGTTCATCCACGTCTTGAGTGTCAAACTCTCGTGTGGTTGACAGCTCTAAATATTCAGGAAAGAGCTTCTTGGAATCGCCTAGAAATGGTCCTCATAAATGTGTATAGCGCCCGCCTTGAACGGAATCAAATCCAAGACTCGAAAATAAAAGACTGAGCAACTCGCTGAGTTATAACTTAAGACTCGTTGTGTTGGAGCATGATATAGGCATAAATCACTAATTTTCTATGGAACTTGTCGAGTTTAGAATATGCACTCGATTAGTTTTCAGCTCTATGTGGGCAATTCCTCCTTTCTTCTTCCGTTTAGATTTTTTGTTCAATGAGGGTATTAGGTTATTACATCTCCTTGTTTTCTTCATTAACAAGAATCCTTTTCAACCATTTTAAGCATCAGACTCATAGCATCACTCAAATATTCTAACCTTCTCGTCTAGACTCGACTCCTCACTTTATTTCCCTCATGCTTTTAATTATAAGATCAATTCTCACCCTAAACTTCTGCAAAGATCAAAAACAAAACCAAATAAAAAAACAAATAATAAAAAAGAAAACAAACATCAAATTTAAATTCCTAAATTACCCTAACTACTAGAAGTTGCAAACATAAACAAACCAAAAAAAACACAAACAAAATAAAAATTGTCTTAACACTCAAACATAAATAAAATAAAAAGGATAATCACTCATCATCCTCGTTATCTCCTCCTCCGATGCCACTTCCTCCCGCACCACCTTTTCTTGCACTCCAACAGTCCTCCCAATTTTGAATATAAGGGTAGTTAGGTAAAGATTCGTTGTGTGGTATTTGCATACGACTCATCATGTACTCCAAGGTCATGTTAGTGTGATTTAATGCATGACCTATATCATTTTGGTATTCTCTCAAGGCTATGTTGTGCAGGTCCATGGGTAGTTCATCTTCAACCGGGATCATTGGGATGTCTTCATGTATACATGCGGGTCAGGGACTGACTCTTGTTCCCGGTCCCTCCGATGCTATTACCTCATCCTTTTCGGGAATGGAAAAGTTCCATCCACCATTATCCTCAACAATTCTCGCCCTCGTATATAAAAGAAATCTAAATGGATTTGTTTGCATCATGGTTAGGAAGTTCCCGAACCCACCATTGAAAATACCATATGACCTTGACAATCTGGTAACTAAAATACCTCCACAAATTCTCGACATCTTCCTTTCTTTGACTCCCCATTTTTCCTAATATTTCGCTAAACAGTAAGGAATGTTGCAGAAGGCATTGGGTGTAAGAATGCTCCATAAGTAGAAGAGATCCAGGCTTGGGACTTTATCAGCATATTATCTCATGTTAATGAAGCTCAAGATAAACCAGTGGATAAGCCTATGAACTGGTGATCTAATATCACCCTCTTGGGTTGCAGATGGAATATAAACACCTTGAGCAATTATACTCCACTAGTTTGCTCCATTCACTCCGTGTGGCAATTTCCTATGGCATTGATCAAGAAATATCTCGAATCCTTTGGTCGTGGCCTCAGATTGGTTATATAAACACATTCTCCATGCCAACTCAGCCATGCTGCAATTCCCGGTATTCTCCCCCAAGAAAAAAAGCGAGAGCATGTGTGTTAAAGTAATCGTTATCCCCACGAAATCTCACTGTGGCATAAAACTCTAAACAAAATTCCATGTAGACTGGTTCCTGCAACTGAAACAGCCTTCTCCGTGCCGTGCAAGTAACCCTAACCCCATCATTTGTAAACAGGTTCGTACGATAGGGGTTCATGGCTTCTACCAAACCCACTTCTTCCAACTAATTCCAATTCACTTCATTAGCAATATAAAATTCCTTCTTCAAAGTTTCCAACTTATTTCTCCATTCAATTAAATTCCTTTTGTTGAACCATTTGTGGGAAGTGAAACCAAGTAAAGTCATCTTGGTCTCCTGTCACTTGTTGATTTCTACCTCCCCTTCTCATTTTTTGCAAAACAAACAACAAAAGAGACCAAACAATACCAAAATAAAGTTAAAACTAAAATTTGAAACAGTTCTGCACTTTCAGAAAAACCAACTCATCGAGTTGTATGAGCAACTCGGCGAGTTCTTTAAATATTCCAAAAGAAATTTTGAATTGAACCGATTCAGCCAATTAAACTCAAAATTACTTTTGGTGTTTGCTTAGCATATATCAAATTGCAAGAAAAATCAATTAAAACAACCTAATTTCCTTCAAATTGAAACCCTAAAGTTTATGTCAAGCTCAAAATCAGGGGTTCTTCACTAAATCAAAGACAATGCTTATTAAAATCAGAACTTTAGCAGAATTGAGTGCAAAAGATATTATCTTTGTGAAGAAATTGAGTGAAAAACAAGAAAAGTTGAAGATTGTTGCACTTGAAGGAGGAACACGGTGAGTATTGGGTTGTGTGTGAAAGAAACTACCGATTTTGCCTTTTAGGGTTAAAAACCCTTATTCACTGAGTTTAAAAACCTTTTTAATTTTCGGTAATAATTATCTACTCGTCGAGTAGAGACGGTTCTAACCCAAAAATCACGAAAAAACATTTGAACTCATCGAGTAATCATATGGAACTCGTTGAGTTGAGGTTGCTGAAAAAATCATAAATTTTTTCTCAAAAAAAAAAATCACCACACCCCACACTCAAACCTTGCTTGCTCTCAAGCAACATTTTAAAAAAATATAAGAAGACTAAGAGTGAAAATCCTAACAAAACACTCAAAAACAGAAATCCAAATAAAAGAAATAAAATATGAAAATGAAAACAAAAAGGAAAGAATGCAAACTCAAACAACGGGTTGCCTCCCGCAAGCGCTTCTTTTGGAGGAGTCTTGAGCTGGGCTCCTTCTGGCTCTACGTTGCAGCGGCCTCTTCCGACGAAAATTCCTTCTTCACCTTTTTCACTTTCCATCTTCTTTTATAAGCCATTACTTTCCTTATGTATGGCTTTTTCATGTGTTCCTTTTTCTTTTTAGTGACATTTTCTTCATACTTTCGCTTTGTTCCTTTATCCCCCTTTACAAGCCTGGTCTTCTCTTCTTCTTTCTATTGTCCCACCTTTTCCACTTCCATTTTGTCTATCTCAATTGTGTTTTCACTCATCCCTCATCATCAATTGAGATCATAGATTCTGTCTCACTTTCTTCATACACTTGGGAATCGAGTGGTTTAAAAGTGAAAACTTCAAAGGTGGTAGACACTAGGGCACGAGGCTTGGTTCTATTTACCTTTGTTGGCTTAATTATTTCCACTTTCTGATCAATCATGTGCAAGCCAATGGAAGACTTATTATTCTTCGTGTTATTCCAAGCCATGGTATTATCTTGTTTCTCCAAACTCTCCTTCTTGTTATCTTTATCCGCTTCACCATATTGTGATTTTTGGTTTGAACACTCCGATTTTTTTATCATTAACATGTCAAGTTTCTATTTCAAAAATACTTGTATCTTCATCACCTTCATATCCCTCAATTAGTCTCTTCAATTCTTGTAAGTCTCTTTGAGCATCAAAGTCCTCTTTTGAAGAGAATGTGAATTCCTTTGAATTGTTTTCTTGCCAAAGCGCTAGTTCCCCTTCTATCAATTTGTTAATCGTATCCACCGAGGAAATCGCGTCATCACTAGATTTTGAATGCTTTACCACTCGATTGACTCCAAAAGTGGCTGAATCATCTCCCACCTGGAGAGTAAGTTTTGACTCTTGCACATCTACTATAGCACAAGCGGTGTTTAGAAATGGTCTTCCAAGAATAATTGGGACTTTATGATCCTCCTCCATATTTAACACTATAAAATCACCAGTAAATACCAACTTACACACCTTGACTAGAAGATCCTTGCAAATCCCCCTTGGATAGGTTACCATCTTGTGGAATCAAAAAAGTGACCCTCTTGAACTTCAGCTACTGCAGCCTCCAAGCCACCGCAGTCAAGCAGCCTCTTCGTCAATCCTCATCCGAAGTCTTTTGCACCACAGTCTCTATCTTTATTTAGATTACTTTGTCTTTTCTGTAAAACACTCTATTGTCCAGTATGCCTTGCATGGCTACTCTTAGAGTTGTAAATCTGTTATCTTTTGAGACTCTATAAATAGAGCTCACTCTCATGTATTAAACACAGTGAACATCGCATCCATTTCTAATACACATCTCAAAGTTCTCCTTCTATCTTACTTATTCTATCTTCTTACTCTTATAATCAATCGTCATATCTCTTCGGAGCAAGTCTCTTTGACTTAATCACTAAGTTTGATCTCACTTATTAACTTGGTTTGAATGCATTCCTTGTTATGAATCTGCTTATGTGTATACTTGATATAACAATTGTTGTCATTTACATTTCTTTACTTTTCCGAAACTAACTCTCTAATTTCTAACACTTAATATTATTGTTGAGCTTTTGATCCTTCGAGATTAACTGTTCCGCTATATACTTGTTCTAACGTTTGTCCAAGTGTGTCTCAAAGTTTTTCTCTCAACAATTGGTATCAGAGCCATAGTGGTTGCTTTTTGAAAATCGGAACTCTGATTTTTCGAAAAGCTTTCTATACCACTGAAGCTCATTTCTAAAACTCAAAAAAAAAACTTCAAAACATGGAACAATCGTTATCACTGAATGTCTCCAACAGTGTTGGTGGTTCTAATAGAGCCCCAATACTGGTTCCAAATGAATATCATCACTGGTCACAAAGGATGGAGAGATATCTCAGAAGACTTGGTAGAGATGTTTGGCAATCTATAGAAGAAGGACCACATGTCCCACTTCTTACACCAATCCAAATTGATAGAGATACAACAAGGCTAGGATGAGGTCAACCAGCTTTAAACCGTCCCACCAAAGATGATCATGACAAGATGGAAAATGATGATATTGCCTTTTATGAAATCTCTTGTGGAGTTGCTCCTGACAACTTCGACATTATCATAAACTACAAATCAGCAAAAGAAATCTGGGATGTTCTCAAAAACCTGTATGAAGGTTTAGAGCAAGCTCAAGAAAAGAAGCTCACGATGGCACTCAACGAATTCAACAACTTCAAAGCTCACACCGGCGAAAGTTTGGAAGACTCATTTAAAAGATTTAACTTGATTGTCACAACACTATCCAATGCAGGCACCGTCCGCAGCAATCATGAAACAAATCTATAGTTCCTTAATGTCTTGGGAAGACATTGGACAACAGCCAAAATGATTGTTCAAGGAGATAGGAAGATTCACTTGTTGTCCCTCTATAAACTCTATGGAGAATTGCAAGCTCAAGAGTCCACTGTACTCAAGGACTGTTCAGACTTCGGAGGTCCACTTGCTCTTGTAGCACAATCACCTCACAATCAAACATATCCCACCTCGTATGACTCACCACCGCAGTCATATGAAGCTGACTCAGAATATGACGATGAAGAAGAGTTTCAGAATGCCATCACCCTTATCAGTCAAAAATTCAATCGCTTACCACCTTCATTTGGTAAAAACCAACAATACAATTGACCACCTTTCAACCACAACTTTCAAAACAATCACTTTCGTTCCACCAAAAACCCTCTCCCTCTACTGCAGTCTCAGCAAACACAATCTAAAGACGTACCACTGCAGTCTCAATCAACTGACTCCGATACTTCTTTGGAAGACAAAAGTGACATTGTTATATGTCACACGTGCAACAAAGAAAACCACTTTGCCAAGGATTGCAAGGCAAATGTAGTAAAAGAAAGTGCTTTCTATCTCAGAATGGCTCAAGAACTGGAGGACAAAGAAAAGGGAAAAGCTTATGTTGCGCAAGTGAAAAGGAATCATCAAGTGTGGTCATTCGGAGATGGCAAGATCTGTATGGTAGCAACTGCTGATGAAGACGGCTCAACCAAGCTAAAGAAGAACCATTGCTATATGGCAAAATATGGAACTCTCAGCATTATGGAACAGGTAAAACTTATGATTTAAACTTTAAATTATTGCATGCATGACTATCAACCTTTCATAGACACACTCAATGGCACATGTGCTGCTGTCCTTACAAACTACAATAAAGCCTTAGATGAGAAGAACATCGCATCGTAGGAGATGATCCACGTTAGAGGACGTTTGGACAATAAGAGACTCAAAATGGCAATGTTAGAGAAGGACTTGGTGCTAGAAAAAGATGCTAGAATGTTAAGTGAAACCCAACTAGAGATAGCTTTAAATCAGAGAGATTTAGCACATAGTCAATTTGTACGCTTAAATCTTTTAATTGAAAAGCTTTTTAATGAAACTTAGGCGATTGAGAATCTAGTTAATAATGGGAATGTTGATAACACTTTCAATTGGGGCTGGTCCAATGGGTACCCAACCGTAACGGACTCCTCACCTCGCTTCACACCGGAACGTCAGTATGTCCCTCCAGACCGCAACTTTTTGTTGCCAATCAATGACAAAACATTTCCTGAGGATATCCAAGCTCATTTTGGTAAACTCCATGATCCGAGTAATAACTGTGTTATTGAGGAAATTCTCCCTGATTTTTCTAATCATGTTGATAACATAATTCATTCTGATTCTCAGACATCATCCGTAGTTGATGAGGAAATTGTTTTAGAAAGTACTAAAGTCACATTGGACTTCCCATCTCTGCAGTCTGACCGCAGTGTCTCCAATTGCAGTCATGAACTACAATCTGTCCCATTACCTAATATCAAATGTCCCACTCAAGTGTCCACCAAGACTTCCTCTGCGGTTGTTCAAAGCATTACACCGCAGACCATAGTCAAAAGTTATGTGACTATTAAACCAATTAATCATGAATTACCAATCAAAAATTTTGAATTTGGTCAATGTTCTCAAAGTCCTGACTACTCCAGTTCAAATGAATGAAGTTCCTGTTTTTCAAAATCTCCAAAAGATTTGAGGAAACCGCAACTAAATGTCACCGACTGCGGTTCTCCTAAGACCGAAGCAAAAAGAGCCTTTAAAGAAGAATTTTGTTCCCGTGGAAAGCAACGAAATTCATTCAAAACAAAAGAAATTTGTTAAATGTCTAAAGTCAAAAAGTTCAGAAAAACTTGTTTTCTCAAATTATCACTTCAAATCAACTGTTTCCAAGAAAACAAAAAGGAAGGAGTTCATTGTTTCTAACACTGCTCAGAAATCATCTGAGACTAAGGGTAAGTCTTTTCGATCAAATGGTTTTCAGGTCTATTCTCTAGATAATCCAAAATGGAAAGGTATTCTACCTACTCCAACCCTTCCAAAGTCACTTTCAAAAAACTCAAAAATGGAAACGAATTTTGCCAACTCCAGCACTCAAAAGGTCACCTCAAGAGTTTAAGAAATCACCTCAGAAAAGGCCTGCACGTGTCTACACACCTGCAAGACCTGCAAAAAACACCTTTTCAAAACACACAAACAAAAAGGTCAAATCTTACAATCCTCGAACTGGACAAAAGCGTACTTTTTCATCAAAAATACAAACCAAGCCAAATATCAGGGAAAATGATAAAAAGTTCACATGTCAATGTCAGTGTCAAAAGATATTCTCTCATGACAAATCTCATCGTTTTCACAAAACACCAAAAAATCTCAAACACCCAGTACTAGGCTTAAAAATTGACTTAAAACTTATCCCTACAACCTCACATCATGCATCGATTAAAACATCGTATGTGACTCCGGGCTCCAAACTTGCTTGGGTGCCCAAATTAATCACTTAACTTTTGTAGGCTTTGTGCAAGGAGGATAAGGAAGAAGAATGGTTGATCGACATGTTGGATAAGGTGTCTAAGTCCATAACTATTTCAGGTCAGTACTTGACCCGACCCGACATGGTCCATTTGGGTTGCATGACACCATGCAATTGGATAGACTAAATGAGAGAAATAACACTTGGAGATTATTAATATATTATAAGTTCGAATATATTAATAATATTATTTGATTAGTTTGATCAAGAATTAATTTAGAATTAATTAAGATATCAAAAGATAACTAATTAAATATATGGGTTGATTATGTAAATCATTCATATCTTGTATAGTGGGCTAAGAGGCTCCATGGATTATCAAGTTGGGTTCCACCCATAGGATGCTCCATGGGAGTTACAAACCCATGGGTCATGGAAATGAAGAGTCATGACACATTAGGGTTTACATGGTGTAACCCTAGATGTGTCAACACTATATAAGAATCCCATTCTCCACCAAAATCGGATACGCATAAGAAACTAGAGGGCTAGGCCGATTTCAAGAAGTGTGTATTCTCTCAAAAGTCTTTCCAAGAGCATTTGGTGTTGTGTGAAGCATTTGAGGCATCACACTTGGGGTGCTAGGCTCACAAGGTTTCAAGGAACATAAGCAACAACAAGACAAACATAGATCCAAGGTTATTAGGGTTGCATGTACACTTAGGAAGTGTTAGAATGCTCAAAACCCATCACGACAGTGCCTACTCCTTGCACATGACCGGAAGGTTAGAATACCTTCGGGATTTCAGGCCTATATGCAATGGTGGAAATGTTACATTCGGCAACAACGCGAATGGAATCATCCGAGGTTACGGTGTACTCACTACGGGGAACTTCTCAATACAGAAGGTTGCTTATGTAGAAAGCGTTAAACACAATCTCATCAGTGTTGGCCAACTATGTAAGGCAGGCCATCGAGTGGAGTTTGATAACCAGTTCTGTTACATCATGACGAGTGATAGAAGCACCTGCTTAATCAAGTCGTGATCTGAAGGCACCATGTATCCTTTGGATGTCTCTCTCATCATTGGAAAATCGCAACTGTGCTTTCTCTCCAAAGCTGTATTCGAAGTAAGCTGGTTATGGTACCACAAGCTTGCTCATCTCAACTTCAAATACATCATCACCTTGGTCACTAAAGAACTGGTCAGAGGACTACCCATTCTCAAGTTCATCAATGACACCCCATGTCCTGCTTGTGAATGTGGTAAGCAGTCAAAGGCAAGTCACCCTATGGTGATTGATTCTTCTATATCTGAACCACTTGAACTACTCTACATTGACATCTGCGGTCCATTAACCGTAGCCAGTCTCCATCATAAAAAATATATATTGGTTATAGTTGATGATTTCACTCGTTTCATTTGGGTATTCTTCCTCAGACTCAAATCCCAAAGACTGCAGATTCTAATAAACTTCATCAAAGAAATAGAACTCCAGATCAAGCTTCCTGTAAGACGCATCCACGGTGATAATGGCACTGAATTCACTAATCATCCTCTCAGCAACTTCTTGGTGTGAAAAGGTATCTCTCATAACTTTGCAACTCCGTATACACCTCAACAAAATGGTGTAGTAGAACGAAGGAACTGAACTCTTATCGAACCAGCCAGATCCATGCTCAACTTCGCACACCTTCCTCTTTACTTCTGAGCTGAAGTTGTAGCAACTGCATGCTTTGTTAAAACACCATATGAGGGTCTCAACAACTGGAAACCAAATGTTCGTTTCTTTCACATCTTTGGGTGTAGATGTTTTGTGATCAATAATAGAGATCAGCTTAACAAATTTGCACCGAAGCCCGATGAAGGCATTTTTCTTGGCTACTCTACGAACAAGGTTGCTTATCGGGTCCTTATCAGACATACGAGGCTAATCATTGAAAGTTTTGATGTAAAGTTCGATGACACTTACATCTGCAGCACCCCTCCATCTATTGAAACTACTGCCATCATGGAAAGTGACATTCCTACTTCTTCTGGTCCTCTAAACCCAGTTGAAGTCAATTATGATGATCTTTTCGACCTTGTTTAAATGGCAAAACTATCCGAAGTTCTTGTGTCACCAACTGCTCAACAACAACATGCTGATGTTTCTGGTCCATCTGTATCCTAGGTAGCATCTCTCAATACTTTCTCCTCTCTGGTTGAGGGGGAAAGCTCTACTCCGGTTCAAACTACAACCATCGAGGTTCTAGTACTTGATGATGCTCAAGCTCCCATTCTGCGAAAATCATTACCATCAAACGTATCTTTGGATTCTGATGATGAAATCATAGAGAATATTGACACTCGAACCGACTCAAGGATCATTACTCTCCCATCAGCAGTCCAGGGGGAACCTTCTCAGGTTCCAGAGGAACTCCCTTTAGCAATCCAGGGGGAACATCTCCAAACTACTCAAGAAAATGTCATTCTCGCTCAAACAAGCAAAGATGATTCTGCAGGCTGTTCTCAAACCCAGGGGGAACTACCTTCCCCATCCGAAGTAACCTCAGATATTGAAAACATTCCTTCTACCACAGCTGCTGATCATCTGATGCATCGTCTACATGTATGGACGAAGGATCACCCATCTGGTTAAATCATTGGCAATCCATCCGCAGGTATCTAGACCCGATCTGCCAAAGACTTATTTGACCATTGTCACTATGCAACATTCATGTCCGCAGTCGAGCCCCGTTCAATCAAAGAAGCATTACTGGAACCTGATTGGATTTCTGCAATGCAAGAAGAAATGGAAGAATTCGAAATAAACAAAGTATGGCAACTTGTTCCCATACCGCAAGACCATACTATTGTTGGAACAAGATGGGTGTTCAAGAACAAATTAGATGAATCTGGTGCGGATATCAAAAATAAGGCAAGACTAGTTGCAAAAGGGTATAGTCAACTAGAAGGTGTTGACTACGATGAAACATATGCTCTGGTGGCTAGAATGGAAGCCATCCGAATCTTCTTAGCATATGCTTCCCACAACAACATCAAGGTACACCAAATGGATGTTAAGAGTGCCTTTCTCAATGGGGAATTGAAAGAAGAGGTTTATTTGCAACAACCTCCCAGGTTTGAAAATATTGAATTCCCTGACCACTGCTATAAGCTTCAAAAGGCAGTCTACGGTCTGAAGCAAGCTCCAAGAGTTTGGTACGAGACTCTTTCTGAATTTCTAGTCTCTTCAGGCTACAAAAGAGGAGTGATTGATCCCACATTGTTTAGAAAGGCAAACGATGACCACCTTATGCTTGTACAGATATACGTGGATGATATCATCTTTGGATCGACTGATCAAGGAATGCTAGATGAATTTGCTAAGCTCATGACAAACAAATTTCAAATGAGCATGAATAGAGAGATTAACTTCTTTCTAGGTCTTCAAGTCAAACAAATTCAACAAGGGATATTCATTCATCAAGAGAAATACACCACTGAACTTTTGAAGAAATACTCTATGGACAACTGCTCCTCAGCTAAGGTCCCTATGGCCTTCGGATATAAGATCTCCACTGATCCCTCTGGCGAATCTGTGGATCACAAGACTTATAGAGGCATCATTGGCTCTCTTATGTACCTCACCGCAAGCCGACCAGACATTGTCTTTGCTACTGGTGTATGTGCAAGGTATCAGGCTGATCCAAAAGTGTCACACATGACCGCAGCCAAACAAATTCTCTGGTACCTGAAAGGAAGCAAATCTCTTGGTCTATGGTACCTCGAAGGCAATGAATTCAGTCTTCAAGCGTTTACTGATGCGGATCATGCCGAATGAAAACTTGATCGGAAAAGTACATCTGGTGGATCGCAATTTTTGGGAGGTAGGCTTGTCACCTGGTCCTCAAGAAAATAAATCTGTGTTTCATTATCTACCGCAGAAGCAGAATATGTGGCCGCAGCCAGTTGTTGTTCCCAAGTCCTTTGGATGAAGACACAACTGTTAGACTACGGATACAAAATGTTACGGATACCAATCTACTGTGATTCTGAAAGTGCCATAGCGATTTCTCATAATCCTATTCAGCACTTTAAGACGAAATATATTGAACTACGATATGACTTCATCAAAGACCATATTCTGAAATGTAATATTGAACTCATCTTTGTCCCTACTCATGAAGAGATTGCTTATGTCTTTACAAAAGCACTTGACTCTACCAAACTCAATGTGTTCTTACAAATTTTGGGAATGATGAATCTGGACCCTAAATTCTTCTTGAATTAATAGGTACCGCAGACCCTCTTGGTCTCCATTACGGTTCTAGCTGAAATACATTTATAATAGAAGGTTTTGGAACATCCTGTGTACCGCAGTCTATGTACTGCAACCATATGTTATATCTATCTTTCTTGGGTCTTTATTGCATTTTATTACTAACTTTTTGTACAAGTGCTCTTCTCAGTTTCTCCCACTGCAGTCATCCGCAACAATAAAGAAGCCATCCGCAATGATGTGTTCATCCGCAGTCACATTAATTGATTTACAGACGGTTCACTAAAAAAACAAAAAAATAGTGTGCTATTTAATGATCCTTCATTAAATAAAACATTAATTTAAAAAAAACATTCCTTTGAGAAACTGTCACATTCTTTTCTTCCAAAAACCTTGTGTCAGACCTATTTTAGGTATGATGACAAAATAAAAGATTTTCCAAATCAAATCCTCTAAAATGTCTTTTCCTATTACCCCAAACCATCACATCCGTTACAACCTCTACTTTATCCAATGGATTTTTCTCACCCCTCCACACATTCTCACGACGTGATTCAACATCTGACATTTCATTAAATGCAGAGTTCTTTTTCTGGTTAATCGCAATTTCAAATCTTTATCCCTTTTTGTCAATCTGTGGTTAAGATTAAAGATGCTTTGTCAAAGATAAACCTAAACGTTTTTTTTTACCAATTTCATCTAGGTCAAAAACATAAACGTTTCCTGCTCCAATAAACCACTATAAAACCCTTTTCTTCTCCACAAAGAAACGTTTACGCTCTTAAAAACCTTAATCCTTTTCTGCATTCTTCAAGCTCTCAAACAACTCAACAATGGTGAAATCTGGCGCTTCCAAGAAACAATAAAAAGCCTCTGGATTAGTGAACCTAACTGGTTCAGATTCTCCCACAATTGCCTCGAGTAATTTCAGAGCTGTTTTTGACGATCAACCCACATACAATGCTCCAACAAAACCGATGATCAAGTTCTTGAAGAATCATCCTCCGTTTGGACCATTCGATGCATTCAAAGACGTTGTTCCACTCTCCACTCTCTACAAGTGTGCTTTCTCTGCCTATCGCCCAATCGATAACCCTCAAGAAGTCCACCTCAACCTTATCAATGAGTCCTTGGCCATCTTGACCAAAGAAAAGTTTCTTTTAGCCATTAACCTTCTGATTCATCCCTCCATTAAGTTTTTCACACCATCAATGGCGGAAGTCACCTCAGCACTGTATCAAATGGGATATTAGAAGCCGATCAAAGGAATTGGTGAATTCAAGAAGAACCAATTGCCTGTGGTCTGGCAGTTTGTATGTCACTTCATCATCCGCAGTCTGTCCGGCAGAACCGGAGGCACGAATAACATGGGCTTAAAGCTATTAGAATTGGTTTGGAGCATATTCACAGTCCGCGATGTGAACTACGGCCAGATCCTTTGGGATGAATTTCTACAATACATTCTTAAGGAGAGCCCAAGGTAGAACCCATCCGAACTTACTTTTGCTAGGTTCTGGTCTCTCTACATATCTGACTTGCATGCGGATGCTAAGATTGACATGGGTGACGACATCAACTTCTTCGTCACCAAAGACTTAAAAAGGTACAACCCTTCCTCCGATCAAACTATTTTTGGTCCCATCCGCAGACTCCCTACACATATTCTTTCTTCCCTTGGTCTCGAGACTGCTGATGTCTCAGACCACATTGAGGCTACGGAAGGTATTGACCCATACTTTCCTACCCCGCCTCTTCCATCCACAGCCTTAAAACCTGAAGGTATCACAATCCTTTCCACTACAACTCTTTCCAACGTCTCTCAAAGACGTAAACATAAGGTTTCTTCTCTCCATGGTCCCCGCACCACAAAGAAATCTGGCACTCCCAAAAAGGATGCCCCCAAACCATCCAAACCCTCAAAGAAAAGAAAATCACCACCCGCAATCACAACTGCTGAACCGAGTCATCATGACTCCGATAGTGATTCTGTAGAGGATAACCAAACCATTTCTTTCCTCAAGAAACAGAAACCTAATCCCATTAGCCAAACGCATGATCGGACCGATACCTCAGCCTCTCAACAGGCTCCGGTAGTCCTTGGGATGCCTACACATCCATTCGACACCACTAGCTTTTCACCCGAGGGATAATACTAGTTCTCGCCCTAAAGTCTCCAAGGCCTCCCGACTGCATATCTTTTCACCCGAGGAGTTGAACTCCATACTATTGAATGTCACCCAAACACTACAAACACATTCCCATCCGCAGGGCACTTCTTCCGCCTTTGCCAGAACTGAGCCGAGGCCAAACTTGAGTACGGGTTAAGGAGACCGAGGAAGCTCAGGAAATCCTACTCTGCTTTCATTATAATCAGATGGTTTAGGCACGGTGAGCACAAATGTGCAAGGATCCGTGAGCCCAAAGGACACCTTGGTGAGATTTACAGGAATTGACGGTGAAGATTCTAATGACTCTTGGAGCAGATATCAACCTTCTAACGAAGTTGAAGCCAAGAAATACGCCGCTTTTCGCAGGGCATTCCAAGCTCACAAGGATCAGCAAATCAAACAACAACAACTCAAGGAACAAGAAATCCAAGCCGTGGCCAAGTATTGGGCAGATGCCATAAACAATGCCAATACCGTAGCCACCATTCTTAAGGTTCAAGACTGGATGACCGCAATGGCTACAAAAGTTCAACAAGCTCAAGAAGCTGCTTCTACTCAACATGTCTCTCAAGCTCCCCCCTCTCCCACTGCTGCAGGTTCACAAGATGACGAACCTGAAATCGAAGTGAGCTCTGCTCCCATTTTTGGCTTCGATGATGATGAAACACAAGAGGTAAACAAACCCTCTCCTTCTGATGAAGATCTGATGATGTTTGAAATACTCTAGGACCGCTGTCCCTGATGGAAAGAATAGAAAGACTGGAAACTAGAGAGAGAATTGCTGCGGAGCGTATGTCTCTGAAAGTCGAAATGGGGATCAAATCACTTGACAATAATCGTCAAGCTGATCATAAGGAATTTCAGGCTGCTGCGGAACGGCTCATCTCTGAGGTTACCGCAATCAAAACCGATCTTCAAGCAACTATTGCGGATCAAGCATCACACTCAGAGAAGTTGATTGATGAGACTCATACTGCTTATGAGTCTGCAATCTTCGTTCTTCAAACAACGATCAACAGAATGCAACGTTTACTATCTGCCAACTTCCATGGTCCGAAAATTCTTCAACTCACCAAGGAGATCCATAAACTACTCTTTAATCCCTCCATTCCCAATAATCAGCACTTGGCAGAAGACCTCAAAGCACAATTTCAAATGGTGTTTGACAAGGTAGATGGCATTCGTCAATGGCTTGAGGAGGCTCTGGGTATGAACTCCTCAAGAGGGGGAAGTGAAAAAGTCCATCATTCCAACCAATCCCTCTCACATCATCAAACTCCCCTAGTCTCTACTGAAAA
Source organism: Lactuca serriola (assembly GCF_051521515.1). Lineage (NCBI taxonomy): Eukaryota > Viridiplantae > Streptophyta > Magnoliopsida > Asterales > Asteraceae > Lactuca > Lactuca serriola. The sequence continues at coordinate 155,036,102 of NC_136412.1, read as the reverse complement.
ATTCCCACACCACAACCATCACTGCAACCTGAAAAACAACCCTCACCGCAACCATCTCATCACACTCCACATCACAACTCCCCTCTTCATGTTGAAAATACTCCTGAAAAACCAGAGACTCCCCCATAATTCAAGAATCTGGAGGAGTATATGTCTTCTCCGAGCTCAAACAACTCTCCTGCCACTGCTTAAAGGAAAAGTGATTGGAGGGTAACTAAGCTTGCTGAAGAAGTATGGAGACTCTATGGATTTGACACTGTCATGGATGAGTCTCTGATAAACTCTTGGGTCAATCCCCATAGAAGATTACTTGATGAAGACTACGTCCCACATCCTACCTATGCGGAACCCCCATCAGACGGTTACTGGGATGTCCCAATCTCACCAAATGCCAGATACTTCACTGTATTTGAGCAGTTCGACCGCAGCCTTCTTGACGAGAAAAGACTTCCGATGCAGTTTGAAAGACTTAGCCAATTCTATGCTAAGCATGCCTCTCCTGTCAAACATATATGGTCTAACGATAGACCATCCGCAGTAAAAAATTACAAGATCCAGAAGTTCATGAAGGCTGAGTTCATCCAGTACACCTTAACTAGGATGGAACACGACTACATCCGCACCCAGGCTGATTGTCACACCCCAAAAACGGAACGGTGGAAAACACTTTGATTAACATATGATAACATATGTTTACATACAATTAGTATATATAATACCAATTAAACAAGTAAACGCATCCTAAAGTGCGGAAAACACTTTGATTAAGTGTTTGGGGTGTCCCGGGTAACATCTAAGGGTGTGAATGGCTTAGGAATGGAGTTTACTCTCCTAAAACTCACTTTATGTGAGTTCACGGTTGGGAGGCCACATCCCCCATGAGTTTACGGCTGTAAACTCATGGGAGGAGTGTTTTTCATAGCTTTCAAGTCTCATAAGGTTTTAGAGGTGGTTCTAGGGATTTATACAAGGCTAAAGAGGTGTCTAAGGGTCCAAGAGCTTACTCCCTTGGAGTTTACGGCCCAAAGGCCACTCCTTGGGAGTTTACGGCCGTAAGTTCCATGGCTTAGGCCGTGAACTCTTGTGCACCCTCCAATCTTTGATTTTAAGGTCCTTGTCTCAATCCCAAAAATTTCTAGTGAAGGTATAGGGCCATTTAGGGGACTTAAACTCCCATTTTGCATGGTTTAGGGGAGTTTACAGCCTAAGCACATGCTTGGGCCATGAACTCTATTTCACCCTTCAAATGTTTGTGTTTAATTGTTCCAAACTCGAAATGGAAATTCCCTAAGTCATATCTCAAGCCTAAACATGATTTGGAAGTGTTTTTGGGGCATTTTTGCATGGTTAGATGGTGTTTACGGCATAAGCATGTGCTTGGGCCATAAACCCTCTTTTATCCCCTAAAATTTATTGTTTTGAGGCTCAAACACTTCTAGGCTTAATCCTAATTTAGTTTCCAACCTTAAGGGGGGGTTTTAGGGCAAGTTTGGCATCATTTTAGGGGTTTACGTCCCTAGAGTGTTCTTGGGCCGTAAACTCCTTACTCCTTGCCTTCTTGGACGATTTTTGAGCTATAATGACATGCAATGGGTTGTAAAACAAGCTAGGGCGCAAGAACTTACAATTTGGAGGCGGAAACTCGCGGATTTGAGGCGAAATCGGGCGAGAGAGAGAGAGAGAGAGAGTAGAGGGAGGAAATGGGTTTGGGGTGGCAAAAAGCTTCAATGGAGTGTCCAACTCCCTATATATATATACCTTGGGTGTTGCACCCGGTATACGACTACCCGATACTAAAGCTTACCGAGGTTTAAACTTTTTACTCGGGTTAAATGGTCGTAATAAAAATTAACTTTTTCTAATTAAATGGAAATGTAAGTTACTTGCCTTTATTTATTTTATCACGACGATAGGACATAAGATATAAATAAATAAATAAAACATTTATTTATTTGTTGACCTCAAATTGACGGGACTTTTATAAAATGGAATATTCCGTTAACGGAAACGGGGTAATATAACGGAATAACTTTTGGGTTGTCACACTGATTTTCCTTGTATGAACCCTGAAGAAGTTTTTCTCATCGCCAAGGTGTTTCAGAACAAGTCTGAGAAGCATCAGAAGATGAAGATTGCACTTGAAAGGGCCAGTACCTTTCTTAAGGAAACAGTCTGTGACTTCGCCAAGATAGATGCAAACATTCACCCCACCATCTCCAAGATTGTTAATCAGCCACAGCTTGACCCCGCACCGATGCCTACCGAAGGCTTTGAAGAAAGAACTTTGGGTGCAACCAACTATCCTGAGTTAGGAGTCATCTTTAATAGAAAGACAGACAATGTCAAATACTTTATCTCTATGACTGCCATGCATCGTCTCTCCAGAAAGCAACTTGACATCTGCTGGAACGTAGTTGAAAAATCCAAGCATACCACCGCAGAGGTCAAGTTTGAAATACTTAGAAGAATTAACTGGTTGGAGAACATCAGGAAGTTTTAGTGGATCCTAATCAAGCTCCTTAAACTTGATAGCTGATCAAAGTTAAAGACGTCACTTAGGGGGAAATTGTGGAATCAAAAAAGTGACCCTCTTGAACTTCAGCTACCGCAGCCTCCAAGCCACCGCAGTCAAGCAGCCTCTTTGTCAATCATCATACAAAGTCTTTTGCACCGCAGTCTCTATCTTTATTTAGATTACTTAGTCTTTTCTGTAAAACACTCTATTGTCTAGTATGCCTTGCATGGCTACTCTTAGAGTTGTAAATCTGTTATCTTTTGATACTCTATAAATAGAGTTCACTCTCATGTATTAAACACAGTGAACATTACATCCATTTCTAATACACATCTCAACGTTCTCATTCGATCTTACTTATTCTATCTTCTTATTCTTATAATCAATCATCATATCTCTTCGGAGCAAGTCTCATTTGACTTAATCACTAAGTTTGATCTCACTTATTAACTAGGTTTGTATGCATTCCTTGTTATGAATCTGCTTATATGTATACTTGATATAACAATTGTTGTCATTTACATTTCTTTACTTTTCCACAACTAACTCTCTAACTTCTAACACTTAATAATATTGTTGAGATTTTGATCCTTCGAGATTAACTATTCCGCTATATACTTGTTCTAACTTTTGTTCAAGTGTGTCTTAAAGTTTTTCTCTCAACACATCTTGTTAGCTAGATGATTTCTATATGGACGGGGCTTTGGTTCTATAAGGTTTAACTTATTGTAGAATGAGTATGGCATACGTTTTACACTAGCCCCCGAATCAGCCTATGCATAAGTAGTAGTCAAGTTTCCAAATTGGCATGGGAAAGTCAAACTACCCAGACTCCCATCTTCTCTGGTAGTTTGTTTAATATAGCGGCTGAACAAATTTCATTTAAAATTATTTTTCATACATTCGCCATCTGCCTTCTATTTGTGAGAAGTTCTTTTAAGAAGCTTGCGTACTTTGGCCTTTATGTTATAGCTTCAATGAACAAAATGTTAACTTGGAGGGTCTTTATGTGCTCTAAAAACTTCTTGTATTCTTCATTTTGTCTATCTCGTATGGCTTGACCTTGAAATTGCATGGGAGGCTGGTGTGGTTTCAATGGGGTATTATTGTTTTCATCAGACCTAAAACTCGTCGAGTTTTTCTTTGGAACTCGTCGAGTTACCTCCACTATTTGCAATTCTTGAATGTCTTCTCCTTTTTTCTTGCAACACATTTGAATCTTTGTTCTGGATTGGAGTCATAGGGGTAAAAATTTGCTTAGACTTTTTTGTTATTACATTTATATGAGCCACTCTTGGATTCTTCTCGGTGTCTCTTGGAAGTCTATCTGGTGTTCTTTCGTTGAATTGCTTGGCAAGTTAACCGATTTGCTTTTCAATGTTAAGGATCGAAGCTTGTTGATTCCTTAGTAGAGCTTGTTGATCCTTCAATATGATTTGATTCTCTTTCATCATACTTTGTTGCTCTCTTATTGCAGTATCGGCTTCATCATGTTTTTTTTTCGATGCAGCTGCAAAACGTGCTACACATGGCTTCAAAGTTCGTCTTGTTTTCTTGCATTGGTTCCTCCTTTTAATAGAAACCTCTTGCCTTTTTCCTACACTTTTCCTCCCTTGCCTTCTTGTGTTCTTTATATGGTAGCCATTCCTTCTTAGGTTTCCTCCAATTGCGATCATACCTATCGCCACTTGAGTAACAAACTTGGACTTTTCGGTTCCCGTTCTCGTTAAAGTCATAATCTTTAGTAAGGTGAGGCCCACTACAATTATCACACCCCATTCAGATGGCATGGATGGATTGGTCCATATTTGTCATCCTACGATCCATGCTCTCTAACTTAGCCATTATTTTTGCCATGTCATCAGAAACATAATTCACCACTCCTCTAGTTGAGTCGTTCCTTGGGTTATGATATTCTCTAGAATGCTTGGAGAATTCTTTTATCACTGCTGGTGCTTTCTTTCTGAGTGGTCCTTATGAGTCAAGTAGCTGCCTAGTTGTCACATTCACTCCATCATAGAAAAGTATGACTTCTTGTTGAATGTTTAGGTCATTTTAAGGGTAGTTCCTCAACAAGCCTTTGTATTTTTCCCACGCCTCATAGAGTGACTCGCCTCCTTGTTGTTCAAAATTTGAAATGGATTTCTTCAACTTTGCTACTTTGGATGGTGGGAAGAACTGATCTATGAATTCTTCGTGCATCTTTTGCCATGTCGTAATTGATCCTCAGGGTAGTGATTTCAGCCAATCTTTTGCAGCTCCCTTGAACGTAACTGGTAGCATCCAAAGTAGAATAGTCTCGTGAGGCACATTAGGGATGTTGAAGTAGTCGACTATGTCGTTGACGTCATCAATATGCTTGTACGCGTCTTCGTGACCTTTTCCATAGAATGGGATGTCCTTCAGTTGGGCGAGAATGTGACCTTTCAGTTCAAAGTTTGATGTTGCTGGAATTGCTGGTTGCATGAGTCCTGGCCCAGTATCGTCATGCATTCTTCTTTTGTATTCACCCATGGGTATATCTGCAATGTTTTCCATCTCTTCTTCTGATTCGGTCTCATTCTCTTCTTCAAATTCAGGTGTGTTCGGCTCAAAATCTTCTATCTTCTTGTCAAAACCGCTTGATTCTCCTATTGCTTTGTCCTTCTATTTGCGAATAATTGATTCCAGATCTACTACATGTGGTACTACTGTAGAACTAGAGCTCCTGGTCATAAACTTCCTGAAAGAAAACAGAAAATCACGCATAAAACGAACAAAAATGAAGGAAAAGCGAAACTGAAAACATGATTAACTTGTCGAGTTCAATAATGCACTCGATGAGTTCAACGCAAAAATCAGAAAAATAAAGCCGAAAATTAAAACTGAAAACTTGTAACTATATGCAAGATAAATCTCACACAAAGGATCGATAACACTAGAAAATAAAAAAGTGTTAGTACCGTTCCCCGTAAACGGTGCCAAAAACTTGATCTGTGTAAAGTATACCAACTTTAATCCTAACAAAGTCAAATAAAAATAAACACACGTAGGCAGTGTACCTATCGATAACAGTTTAGTTTAAGCAAGTAAGGTATCGAATACAAGGAACGTTAAATAATTAAAATTAATACTAATATTATCTAAATAAAGCAATTAATTAAAATGGGGGGTTTTCTCTATTTCTAAAAGACTAGAAACTTAAGTAACTTCCTAAACACTTTAGCAAAAAGGCAATTAACAACTAAAAGAGGAACAAAAGACAACTAGATTCAATCACCTTAAAGAGACTTTCGTTTAGATTTGATTCACTAATTCCTATGGTTGATTTTGTGGCGAGTGCAATGGATTAATATGTCATTGGTTACCAATTTCTAATGTGATTAGGTTCATGTTCACTATTACTAATCCTTTAGGAAACAAGTTAATTCAAACAATGGCTAGTTGATTAAACTAACAGGCTTCCTAGTGTTCAGTTCGAATCAAGTAAGACTTGTAACATTATTTAATCAAATTGGTTAGTTTAATTAACTCATATGAGGTTGGTTGTCACATATGATCACACATTAACTTACTTATTTTCTAGTTAAACCTAGGTTCATGTTCACTAATACTAGGCATACAATCTTGTTTTCACAAAACTATAAGATTAAAGCCATTAAGAAGATGTTCATGCAACTCAATTACTTAGTTATTAACAGAAAATAATTTACATTAACATGCAAGGATCTTTTAACAAGATAAATAACCAAATCTGTATAATCCAAGCCACTCAATCAAACCATATTCATAAGATCATCTAGTCTAAACAGAAGTATGGAGTTTTTAGCTCATAACTACAACAAATGAATCACTAAAATTGAAATCTAATGGTTCAAACATGATTCCCACAAAAAATTAAAAGAAATGTAATGACCTTTGCCTTTGATCTCTTCAAAATTTCCTTCTAGTTGAATTCTGGGTCCCAAAGGCTCTTGGTAATGTCTCTGGTCTCCAAAAGTCGCCAAAAGCCTCCAGCATCCATTAGGGTTCGAATGAGAAATGATATATATATATATATATATATATATATATATATATATATATATATATATATATTCCAAAAATCAACTCCAACTCGTCGAGTTTTATGACCCAACTCCACAAGTTTTTCTTTAGACATGCGTGTCCAGCAAGTCACAAATTCTTCGAGAAACTTCTTGGGAACTCGTCGAGTTAAGACAAACTCGACGAGCTCTTATTCATTCTTGCATTCGTTGTTCAATCTCCAAATTCCAAGCTTCGAATTGCTTAATCCGTTTCCTTTTTCATCCAAGCATGTCTTTAAGGTTGAAAACGAAATTTTGAACTAATTAAGCACCTTTTGTTCATGAATTGAGACAAAAACAACAAAAAGTATTAAGATATTGTATGAATTATATGACTAAATATTAACATATCAGTAGGATAGAGTGGTGACTCTTCATCTAGGCTCTTTTACCTATTCCTTGTTTGGTTGTGGTTCTAGAGTAGGATCACCTGTCTGGGTGTCTATCTCACCTCTTAGTATACACGGTCATGCATTCCTTGGATTGTTGATATTTATTATGTTGTTTTGCTGTGGTGATCCTTTAGATCTGTATCTTGGTATTGAGTGTATTGTTATGTTGTAGTGATCTATTAGATCGGTATCCTGGTATGGAGTATGCTGTTATGCTGTAGTGATCCGTTAAGTTTATATCCTGGTATCGAGTATGATGATATGTTGTGGTGATTTGTTGTATTTGTATCCTGGTATATAGGATGTTGATATACGGTAGTGATCTGTAGATCTATATGTTTACCTGTACTTGTTGGTTATCATCTAGTGGGGTGCCCTAGGGACTGTATGTAGTCATATAGGATAGCTGAGAACTCTTGATATAGGCTTTCTTTTTTGTTCCTCGTTTCGTTGTGGCTCTAGAATAGGATCATCTGTTCGGGTGACTATCTAACCTCTGGGTACTTATGGTTATGCATTCCATGGAGGTTATATGGTAGCGTGATTGTGTGATGTAAAAGGACTAGTAGGCGGTAGTGAGGTATATGATTGTTGTTTGCCTGTATTATGTGCCTACTTGATCCTGATTTTTATATGTCGACATATGGTGGTAGTGGTTAAAGGCGGTCCCAACTTGTATTGTAGGCCAATATACATGGTGTGGGTCGACTATAAGCCAAAGGCACAGGGGCTCGGGTGGAGCGGTTGGATTAAGGAGGTAGGCCGACAAACCCTGGTATTTTGGCCCGGATAGACTAAAGGCATGTGAGGTGGTCCAGTCAAGCCGATGTCCTGAAGAGCGACCGTTATGCATGCTTGTATGTTTATCATATGGGGACTTTGGGGGAATCTCACTAAGCTTTGTTTTTACCCAGTTGTTTATTGTTTGCAGGTATCATCCATCATCATGGGAAGGCGAAGGCGTAACAATAAACATTCATCAACAACAATGAAGATTCCATGCATTAATATTACTCTGAATTTATAAATGTATTTGGAATAAATAGTTTTCCCCATAACGGATTTATAATTGGGAAGATTTAATTAAATAAAATGAAAATTTTTGGTTATGAAAATGCGACGTTACAATTGTCTTTAAAATGCATGCATGTTAGACATCTATGAATTTTGTGAGGGTTTAGATTCTCCTATGCATAAGGTAATTAGTGGTTGGGATCAAGTGGTGGAGTTTAAGTTAGTCTAAGTATCGTAGGATTGTGAAGTTGTTATATTCTAGCATATCTCAAGTGGGGGAGAGTGGAACCTCGTAGCAGGAAGAACTTCGGCCAAGGTTCTGCTCACATTCGAATTTATCCAAGTTCAAGACTTTCATGAAACTGCTGGATCTTCCAGTTTTATGTCAAGATCATCGTCAGCTGCTGGATTTCCCTTCGGGTCATATTAGTTTTAGTTGTAATATCATATGTAGGTCATTCTTGTGTTAGACTCTAGGATGTTAAGGGTCCTAGTTTAGGTATGTGATGAGGGCTTCCTTGTATTTTCTTGTTTGATTGGGGCTTATACATCTGAGTCACGGCCCAAAGTCCTGGTATGATCAGTTGAGTCTTGTTAGGCCTGGGTGTTGTTGTCGGTTAGTGGATCGGGGGTAAGCCTAAGTACTGTTGTTAATTAATGGATCGTGGGTAGGCCCGAGTGTTGTTGTTCGTTAGTGGATCGAGGTAGGCCCAAGTGCTATTGTCGGTTAGTGGATAAGAGGTGACCATGAGTGTTGTCTGCAGATAGCTTGGCAGGGCTGTCAGATCCAAGTTGGATTCTGGTCTAGTTTAATATATGACCAGTTAGTTTTTATTGTGATGGTCCACTCTTGTGTGGGATTAGCATGACGGCGTTGGCTGAGAAGCTCTTGGACTAATTAAAGTTGTGGATTTTCGGATATCTCAGGTTCTTGGGGGTTGTGCATGATTTTGGGATCTGTAGATCATGTTTTTGGAAGGTAATTATGTTGGATTAGTGTCTAAGTCCATAACTATAATTGGTATGTACTTGACCTGACTCGGCATGGTCCATTTGGGTTGCATGGCATCGGAACATTTTGATAGACTGTTTGTGAGAAAAAGACATTTCTGACATATTAATATATTATAGGTTCTAATATATTAATATGAAATCATGTTATTTAATTAGTACTGATCAAGAACTAATTTGGACTTAATTTAGTGATCAAAAGAGGCTAATTAAATATATGGGGATTGATTGTGTAAATCATTAATTCTTATATATGTGGGCTTATGATCCAAGATTCCTTATGTTGGGTTTAACCCATATGGTGACCCATGGATACTCCATGGAGGTTAAAACCCATGGAGCATAAGGAATGGGTAAAGTCATGAGTTACATGGTGTAACCCTAATAGCCACACTATATAAAGACCCATTCAGCTCAAGAAATTGGCACTAGTGATACTTATATGAGGGCTAGCCAATTTGAGCATGAAGTGTCTTCTTTTCATGGTTATTACAAGTGTTGATGATGTTGTCTGAACAATTTGAGGTGTCACACTTGGGGCACTAGGCTCTCAAGCTTCATGGAGTTAAGCTACATCAATAAGGTATGTATTTCTATCTAGTTTATTATTCAAGTATCAAAAGATTGTATGCTAGTTAGGGTAATACCTTGGAATATTCATATTTGCATGTATAATAGAGAAAAACATAGATCCAAGGTATTTAAGGTTGCATGTACACTTAGGAGTGTTAGAATGCTCAAAACCCAACAGTGGTATCAAAGCCATGGGTTGTTTTCTGTTATATTGATGCAAATGTTTTATTTTCAAAGTTGAAAAAAAGGAAAAAAAACATGGCGTTTGTCAAATTTTAACATAATTACTTGTTTTTGTGAAAAACTAATTATTTGTAAAATTTGAATCATTTGCTGTATGGGTTGAATTAGGTCAAATTTAGTAAAGGATAAAATGATATGATTATTTTATTAGTTTTAAAAGTTTGATCTAAAGAGTTTTTTGAAACCTCCATAAGTTATTGATATGAAAAGGTTTTAAAAAAAATTGATTCAAAGTTTTTATGGAGTTACAAAATTTGGTGTTAATGTTTTAAAGAATTCCATAACTTATTCTTAAGTTATAGAACATGAAAAGTTTCATCATAAAACAAACATTTAACTTCATAAGTTATGGATTACCAAAAGTTTTACGTTTCCTTATTTTATGAGTTATTTTTTAGATTAATGAAAAATATGTGTTAGATGTTTTCAATCCAAATTAATCTAAAAGTTGTTCATAAAATGTGTTTTTGTAACTTGTCCTCAAGTTATATGAAAAGTCACATTTATGAATATTAAAAGCTCATAAAAATGCCTTAGGTTATAAAAAATGAAGAGTCTTTTCTTATAAATAGTTTTTATGGCTCCATAACTTGTTCTCTAGTTATGGATGTCCAAGAGTTTCTTCATTAAAAGTTTTAATGCTTTAATTAAAACTCATAAGTTATAAAAATCCAAGATTTTTGAATATTTTCAAAACTTGCCCTCAATTTTTGGAATTGAAAAGTTTTCTTTTATGAATACTTTAATTCCAAGTTAAGCCCTTAGAATTTTAAAGAGTTAAAATTCAACCCTTATACTTTATAATATTATAAGTTAATAATATTTATATATGTCTAAGAGCAAGTCAGTCTTACCATTAGTAGGCCTCATTCACGAAGCCGGTCTATAAGGGGAGTATAAGGTTACTGCCTATAAAATGACAGTTTAATGGGTGTCCACTCTCACCCACCGCTTCCTTGACCGGTGGAGGGTCGTTAGCCGAACGAGTAGGACAAGGACTATAATTCTCCCTTCATTAAAAGTATTAATGATAAGTATAAAGTAACTAAATGTTTTTTATAATTCCCAATCTTAGTTACTTTAGGAAAATGTGAATGAGGTGCTAATCCATGAAATTACACTTTGCACTTTGTTTAAGTCGGTTAGTGGAGCGTGTGTAGTTAACCGGCACACTAACTCGTATTTAACAAGGTAGGCAAAGGGTAAATTAATATTTATCATACTATCGATGGAGCGTGTGTGGTTAAAGGGCACATCGATTGAGGGGTAAATATTAAGGGTACAAAGTATATTTGCATGGTTATTCACACCTTGTTTTGTGATCCTCAGCATCCCAGTCACAAAACCTGAAGGGCACACTCGAGATTAAAACATGCCATTGAACAGTTCAATGAATCTCAAAAGATCTAGGAGTTTCAAATCCAATTAAAAACCTAATAATTATTTCGTTTTCATGGTGGAAATTGGTGAATCCTCATTCACCTACCTTCAAATATTTTATAGCTTGGATTACGGCATCCCTCTTCCGAGTTATAAAATATTGTGTTGGGTCCTAGCCTTAATATTTCATATTGGATGTTATATTAAGGACTTTACATCAACTATCTTGAATATCTCCCAAAGATGTCTAGTTCAGACATCTATGATCTTCGCAAATCTTTTGGAACTTCACTTTCTCCACCTCCTCCAATTATTCTCCCTAACCCACAAGTTCAAGGTCACTCATGCCCTATTGGCAAGGCAAGGTCTAGGTGTAATCACATCTTGGAGATGAAGTCACATATTGACAAGCCGAGAGAGTTGGGTGTCAAAGTCTTGAGAAAGTTGGATATTCAATCACTTTCTAAGTCACATAGTGAGTTCCTTTGGGACCCTTATGAAGTAGACTATGACAAGACCCTTAATGATCTTATCTATTTGCTAAGATCAACTTCCTTAAACTTTATGGACATTGACAATGATGACACTAGAAATCCAGATGAAGCATTCTCTTCCCAATGGAAAGGGATCGGCCATAGTCAATTCGGTTGACCAAATGGTAAAGAGAAAAGCTAAGTCTGTGATAGTACCGGTACCATTACTAAAGGGTCCATATGTTTATATTGCCAAAGGAAGGGGCATTAGTTGCGAAGCTGCTAAATTTTACCTAAGGATGTTAAAGTCAATAAGTTCGACTCTACTTCAGCTAAGTCCACTATCTGACTCTGCTAAGTTTCTATTATGAGATTCTTGATACATGATGTGACTGGGTCACATGTTGATGTTTTAGGAAACAAAGAAAAGTGAAGAAACTTTAAGAAAGAATATGTTCAATCTGACCGCGTAGATGGATTTCTATCGCATAGTTTGAAGATCAGATTCTTGAGCTACTTCTTAGGAGTTATGATATATTACTTATGAACAAATAACAACAAAGTTTTCATGCTCGTTTGCATTGTAAGGATAATTTTTCCGCAAAATTTTTAAAATAAAAGGAAAAAATGATGATTTTATTTATTTTAAAATATCCTTACAATGGAATTTGAGGGAAAAAAATTGATGCTTATATGATTCCATTAATAGCAAGAGTGGAAATATGAAATTGATTCTTTCATTTGTGGTAATGTCTAAATTTACCAAATAAAGAAAGATCCTCATCACCTAAGTTTCAATTGGACCGAAACTTGGAATCATGCATGTTGTACAGCATGATGAATGAGAATTTTTCATCTTTGGAAAATTAAGACTAGTTCCTTGTTCACATGTATATATGAAGTCAAGTGAAGGACTAAGGGATTAAGTACACATTCTTGTGCACTGGTCAAGTCCACCACAAAACATCGATAAGATTATTCATCATAATTTACTAAAGCTCAGTAAATATGGTTACACTTACAAGCTTAAGTGTAATTCTGAGACATTGGAAAAGGTTCCAATGTATGGCAAAGCGAATAAGAAGAATCAAATTAGGCAGAAGGATAAAAGTTTCTCAAATCTGAAAAGATGGGAGAGTACTTTAGTATCATGTCATATGATCATCTTAACGATTAAGAGACCTTATCGCAATTCATTCCCTAAGTGCATTCTGATAGCTAAGAAGAGGAGCTATGAATTGCTGAAGTGGTCAAATCAAGAAGATGAGTTATACTTCGTTCTAAAACAAGTCTTAGAGTCATACTCCAAGACTGTAAGTTGAGTGAAATATCTTAAAGAAAGGTTTAAAACACTAGTCAAATGTAAGAGTAAAAGTTTTCTACTCTTGTACATTTGAAATTGGTAAGTGGTGATGTTTTGGACAAAACAAAGACCAATTAAGGCCAATTGTGTAAAGTGTTTGTCTTGATAAAGAATCCAAACTATCTCTTGAATATTTGGCAAGTGAGCCTTATGTGTCAAGAGGATAGTGGGAGTCTTAAAGATCCTGAAAGGATAATCAAGAATAAAAACCTATAAGTTTATCACTAGCACACGACTTGAGGTTTATAACCTATCATGTTGACATATTCTGTGCTCATTCCAGTTAAAGTTGGCTTTACATATGAGTTCTTAGAGATCTCAATTGGTTGCATAACAACTTGGAAGCAATGGTAGGCCCTTGAGCTGCCATATGGCAAGAAATTAAGATTAAGTTCAGTCCATATGAGTTTGGATTTGTCATTATCCTTGTCTTGTGACTATGGTTTTGACAATTCACATGGATAAAAACACATACACCATTAAATCTAAGTGTCATAAGGTTTCTCTCTGATTCATGAAAATGATGGTGAGGAAACACTTTCATTAAGTAGATTTTAACTAGATAGAAATTGTGATATTTGCATTCTCAAATTCGTTAGTGGAGTGTGTGTGGTTAACCGACACACTAACCTGGACTTGTGAGAAGTGACAAAGGTCTAAACAATTGAGACTATGATTATGACATCCCTTTTCATCGTTCTTAAATTGTTTAGACACACCTGTGAGATATCTAATGAAAGGTGTATGATTTTGATAAAGTCTTATCAAAGCAATCTAGTATCAGAAAACTGAACTTTGGTAAGAAAGTCAATAAAGTATTGATTTCTAGAAGTCCAGCTGATTTCTGAGTACATGTCAAAGCTAGTGGGAGCATAAGTGTTATGCTAATAATCATCATTTTAGTGGGAGCATGATAATTATGATAGGTATTTCAAGACAACAATGTTAATTATAGAAAACAAAAGTTTCAATCTGTGAGGCTGCAGGGGTTGAAAAAGTTGTTTTGCTATAATTAAGGGAGAGGAAATTATACTTCATTTCAATTCTAAAAGCTTAGATTGAGATTTTAATCAAATTTAGTCAAGGATATATATATGGATTTCATGTTAGAATGGCTCAACATAAGGATATTCTATATATGGGTTCATTATTTGCGTTCTAAAATTCGATTATGATTATGGAATCCCTTTTCATAATCTGAATTATGAGAACTTGGCAAATAGAAATAGAAATATTATAGCAAAAGACTGGTTTAGTCTTTATGTGAGACATCATGAATCGTGTCCCATATGCTTCGGATATAGGATCAATTACATGTACTATATTTATCCTTTCTAAAATTTTCCAAATTTTCCAAACAATTAAGAAATTGTCGAGGACAATCTAAGGTTTACCAAATATTGGTTGCTCAGGGACAGTTGGAAGTATAGGGTTAATTGTTGGAAGGATCATATTGACATATTCTGAAAAGAGGTAACTCTTGTTCAGAAGTGATAGTCAAAAGGGGAATGTGGAAATGATCCCATTGGTGGAAGTTGTTCCATAAATATATGTAAGATTAGGAAACTTAATGCAAGAAGGATGTTTCGAAGGAGTTGATATCCTTTGGAATGCTCTGCAATGTTTGTTGTCAAGTCTTTGTGACTTTGTGCATAATCATTACAATAGAATCATTGCATATAAGTTTAGAATCTAACAGATTTTGGTAAAATGGCATGAATTTGGAATTCCTGCATTTGCCATAAGAATTCGGGAGTGTGAAATTAGAATCATTGAAATTTTGGTCAATTGGTTTATTTCACAAAGTAAGGATCATAGACAAACATAGAGTGCATACTTGGTTTATGGCAAAGCTATTGTTTAGAAAAACATAGTGTACATGCTCGGAGAATGGGACAACTATTGTTTTAATTCAAGAATAAAGTTGATAGTGGAAACAGTATGCAATGAATAATGTGTAATTATATGGTGATAAATAAAAGGTGTTTTATTTATGTTCATAAGTTTTGATACCATATTATATTCAATTATTCTTGTGTTTCATTTTGCATGTTTTGACTTCCAGAATAAACTAGGTTATTCTTCTGGAATGACTAAGTTATTCAAACCATCCACAGTCGGTCACATGTTGGAAGTAGATATGAATCAAGACTGTCATGGGTTGGGCTTGTAGAGGGCTAAGATGATGGACAAGGTGGTGCTACAACACTCATGAGTGCTCATAAGTTCTGAGTATTGGATTCAACCCACGCTCATTGGAATACTTCATGGATTTTATCACGAGTGATCATGGGATGATAATATCTTATATTCTTCAAACCTAGAGATATGAGTTGTTACTATGAGTTGGTGGTACATTGATTGCACGAAAACGCATTCGGTAACTCGATGTTATCAAACGTGTCTTTGTGTATGATTCAACAGGTAGTAGAACAAGCCATATGAGTCGAAGTTTATCCATTCCTTTTACCTTCGGTATAAAAGCGATATATATGGGCCCCTCGATGATTTAATGATGATACATGTGAGTGCTTGGCCAAGCCAGGACTGATTTTATTTGTTCAATCAGTTAGTCGTCATAAATTGCAAATCGGAAAACAACAAATGGACAGAGAGAATGATTAATAATCCATGTCTCAGTGCATATGATATCTAGAATGGTGGAATATATGATCCCTTATCTAATGGACAAGTCATTGACAAAGGTCAGAGTTCATCGACAAAGTTAGAGTTCGACAACGACTTTTGAGAGCTACGATTGCCAGTTAGGTTTGAAGTCATACTCAATAATAGTTTTAGATTTATCCAAGTGGGAGACTGTTGGATTAGTGTCTAAGTCCATAACTATAATTGGTATGTACTTGACCCGACTCGGCATGGTCCATTTGGGTTGCATGGAATCGGAACATTTGGATAGACCGTTTGTGAGAAAAAGACATTTGTGACATATTAATATATTATAAGTTCTAATATATTAATATGAAATCATGTTATTTAATTAGTATTGATCAAGAACTAATTTGGACTTAATTTAGTGATCAAAAGAGACTAATTAAATATGGGGATTGATTGTGTAAATCATTAATTCTTATATATGTGGGCTTATGATCCAAGATTCCTTATGTTGGGTTTAACCCATGAGGTGACCCATGGATACTCCAAGGAGGTTAAAACACATGGAGCATAAGGAATGGGTAAAGTCATGAGTTACATGGTGTAACCCTAATAGCCACACTATATACAGACCCATTTAGCTCAAGAAATTGGCACTAGTGATACTTATATGAGGGCTAGCCAATTTGAGCATGAAGTGTCTTCTTTTCATGGTTATTCCAAGTGTTGATGATGTTGTGTGAACCATTTGAGGTGTCACACTTAGGGCACTAGGCTCTCGAGCTTCATGGAGCTAAACTACATCAACAAGGTATGTATTTCTATCTAGTTTATTATTCAAGTATCAAAAGATTGTATGCTAGTTAGGGTAATACCTTGGAATATTCATATTTGCATGTATAATAGATAAAAAAATAGATCCAAGGTAATTAGGGTTGCATGTACACTTAGGAGTGTTAGAATGCTCAAAACCCAACAAATTCTTCCTTCGTGGAATGGTTTTTCGTTAGGTCGTTGTTTCTCATTAAATCTGCTAAGGTGTCATAAGATTAAGGAATGTCATGGGAGTTATGATATAGACCGTTGGGGTGTTTGTTCGAATTAGCTCATTGGACTAGGCATGAAACCTGTCTTATCGATGTTTGAACTTGCTAGTATGCGAATGATATCGGCTTGAGGCAAGGGAGTCGGGTTTGAAGAACCCACGAGGGGTTTAGAGGGCATTTGAGAGGAGACTCCAAGAACTGATTTCAAGGAAGAAATCTAATTTAAGCGGGGTAGAATTGTAACATCCCGTTTTCCAAAGATGGCAGACCAAGACTTAAGGAATCAAATAAGGAATATTTTTGGAGCAAACCCTCAGCCATGACGAAAGGGTTTCATAGAAAAAGATAAACACAACATCAACCATAGTATTAAAAAGCATTACAAATTTACAATGGGTTTGAACAACTTTTAAAGAGAAATTACAATGTAATTGAAATACAACACATTCGAATGCTCCTAAAAGTGATGTGTCCCTAAGTTCCATCTTATTGCCGAGTTCTTAAAAAATCATGTAAAATGAGCGGTCAACTACCAAAATAGTTGGTGAATTCACAGATTGAAAAATAATATTGGTTTCATGAATCGAAATCAAATTTTGATAAAAGTTTCCATAAATAAAAATATATTGCAAAAATGAGTACATAAGTTTGCATCAACAAAGTTCGTTGTCATTATGAGAGATAAAGTATGTTGCCCAAATGAGATGCAACGTTCATATTCTCATGGGGAATAAATTTCGTAACTAAAACGAGTAAACAAGTTTCATTGCTATAATGAGCAATCAAGTTCGTTGCTACAAGGAGCAAACAAGTTCATTGCTAAGACAAGTAAATAAGTTTCTAGTAACAAAAGTCTGTTGTAATAATGATAAATAAAGTTTATTGCTATAATAAGTAAAAAGTTTGTATGTATATGAGCAAACAATGAGATGATAACCAACCTTGTGACTGATGCCCTATCAAGATCTATGCTTATCGTTCCATAGATTATATGGCATCATGCACTCAATCAATCGGGCGAGTGAGGAGTTGTCAATTCCTAATAGTGCTATCCATAATGACCATTGGCTTAAAGAGTTACTGGTTGGAGTAAAGTGGAAGGGACACTAGTGACTCTCTAATCGAAATCTAATACTAGTATACTTAACTTCTACAATAACATTATGTCAATATTGTATCAAAGTTAGGTTTTCTATAAGTTGCAAATAATTTTCTAAAAATTCATATTTCTATATACCAATTGAATTATTAACATTTGCAAGTGACAAATCTCATTTCCTGTTATTCTTGGTAATGCATTTTAGCACTTTCAGAAATTCTTTACAAACTAAAAATCCAAAACTAAATCAAATCAATTCTAAAAATTTCCGAACTTTACATTTTAGTTCTAACTATAATTTAGAACCATCTTGTAATTTTTAATGATTTTTAAATATGTTTAACCATTTTTCCACCATTTAATTCCATGAAAACATCATAAAATCGTGAAAAAAATAATCAATTAATAAAAATTCACAATCTTTTTGTAAAACTGTTATACAATGAATATAAACTGGGAAAAATACTCAAATTGATTTTCAAACAGTTTAACTTGATTTTATGATTTTTGTGGGTTTATTCTTACAAAAATAGAGATAATTAGAAAACAGTTTCTAAAATTTCTCAAACTTTTTGTACAAGTTTTATTAGACATATTGGGAAAAGTATAAAATTTGGTTTCCAAATAATGTAGTTATTTTCTTTGTTTTATTCACTTAAATAAGCATTAGTTCGTGAATAATTATTAAAAAATAAATAAAAATTACCAAACTTTTTGTAAAACTCATATACCATGTACCTAAGCTGAGAAAATTATCAAAATTGATTTTCATATATTGGAGTCTAAGTTTTGGCTTTATGTACATTTAATGTATCAAATATAACATAAATAGAAAAAGGATTCAATAACTCTTCAATTTTTTTTGTAAAATTATTATTTGATGTGAAAAAACTGGTAAAAATATCAAAACAGGTTTTTGAATATAACCTATTTATATGATTTTTGTGTATGTATTGTATTAAAAAATAAAATAAATGATAAACTGTTTCGAAAGCTACCCAAACTTTTTAGTTATGGCTAAACTGTAATACATAATATTATGGAAATTTATTAATAACTTTAGAAAAGTTTAACTATTTTTCCCTGATTTATTCTCATAAATGAGCATTAATTCAAGAAAAAGTAGTAAAAAGTAAGAAAAATTCATTAAATATTTTTATTCACGATTAATATGTATTATAAGATATTCTGGTAAAGGTTTATCATTTTTGGAAAAGGGTAACTATTTATTACCAATTTAACCCATTAAACCTTCGTTAAATCGGGAAAAATAATAAATACTCATGTAAAATTCTGTAAATTTGTGCATGTAGTCACTATGATGTCCATAAGATGTGAAAAACTATTAAATATGTCTTTGAAAATTTATAACTAAATTTTACTATTTATTTCTCTTCAACAAAAGTAAATTCGAAATCAATAGAAGACCGTCACATAAATGCATGAAACTTTATGAAATGTCTTTAATCATTGCATGGGTAATATCAGAAATTTCCAGAATTTATTGATTGCAAAAAGTATTTTATGTGAATTATTTCTCTATTTTCTTGCAAAAATTACAATAAATCGTGAAAAATGATTTATTTTTCTTAAAATTTACAGATCATCTTATTTTGTTTGGATACTAAGAAAAGTCGTATTTGAATAGAAAATAAGTTTTAGATATTTATTTGTGAATAAATCCTTTATGAACATATTTGAAAGCTTTTAACAACAAACTTTGATCATCTAGCAATCAAGCTTGAAGATCATTACATGCATGTTGGTTTGAAGACCACCATTCATGACTTTGAAATGTTCAAAAGTCGTTTTTGAAAGAAAACTTAGGGTGCATGTGGTTATTTTCCACCAAAACTTGTAGAAAAGTGCATTATGTTGATTTTGACTTAGGTTTTGGTCATGGGACTTCACCATTTACAACATGTTGTTTTTGGGTGAAATCCTACCACCATCATCATCAAAACTGAAATTCATGGTTATCAACATGAAGGTTCATAAAGAATGGTGTAGAAGAACAAGAAAATGTAAGAAAACTTGTAATCTTTGAAGGTAAAGTAAAGGAAATGTGAGGGATTCGATTTTACCTTGATGTATAATACTAGATGATGAATACGTTTTTGAGTAAAATGATGTTCTTGACTTATTATATTTGGGGGTTAGAGAGACGGGGGAAAGAATGGGGGTTTTAGAGAGAAGAAAAAGAGAAAAGAGATTCTATCTCTCTGGATAGCTCATCTCCCTTGTCATCTCTTTGCGGTTATACTCCACCAAAATATAGAGATGCATGTAGACTCGTGAATTATCTACTGGGAAAATCTTTCCTATATATTTTGCTTCTAACTTCGTATTTTCTGGAGAGAAGGATAAGAGAAGTTTTTAGAGAGAGAAAGAGAAGGGTGGAGTATGGGAAATGAGGGATGTGATTATGATTTTAGGAAGAGATGTATGGGGAGGAGAGAGGCAAAATTTATGAGGTTTAATATCCCTTTCTTTCTCTTTTATCTTTATAAAATTTAAATCTTCTTTAAAAATATCAAATATTTATAAAAGATGCAACTTCATCAAGTTTTTATGATTAAAACTCTTGATTTTTTTAGACTAATAATTAGGGATATATATTGAATATTCTAACTTATATATGTTGGATTAGGTGTCTAAGCCCATAACCATAATTGACATGTACTTGACCTGAGAGTAGCATGGTCCATTTCGGGTTGCATATCACCATAACAATTTGATAGGATGGATACTTGAGTAAGAGGTTACTTATGATTTATTAATATATTATAAGTTCTAATATATTAATATGAAATCATATTATTTAATTAGTATTGATTTTGAAATAATTATGTGATCAAAAGAGACTAATTAAATATATGGGGATTGATTTGGTAAATCAATGATTCTTATAGAATGGGCCAATTGTTATTTAGGATGGGCTAAACCAATATGGCAGTACATGGATAGTCCATGGAGGTTTAACCCATGGACCCTAAGTAATATGAAAGGTTATGGGCATTAGGGTTTGCATGGATGTAACTCTACACTTAGCCACACTATAAAAGGACTCCCTTAGCACCCAAAATCGAACACTAGAGTTCTTGGAGTTAATTATAGCCGATTTTGGAGCTAAAAACATCTCTCTCAAGTTCTCCTTTGTCCTTGGTGTGTTGTGAACCGTTTGAGGCATCACACTTGGGGTGCTAAGTTCTTAAAGGGCAAATACAACAAGTTTTACAAGCTACATAAAGTGGTAAACTCATAACTAGTATTTTATGTTGCTTATGTCAATTGTATGCTAGTTGTAGGCTTAATGCTTTGGAAACAATATCGCATTTATAATAAGAGAAAACACAGATCCAAAGCATTTAGGGTTGTATGTGCAGTATAGGATGTTGTAGTATACAAACCCATCAATGGTATCATAGACTGGTTTGTTTTCTATTATATTTGATGCATGGCTTAATTTTCAAAGTTGAAAAAATCAATTTTCTGGCCTCTGACTGATGGACTCGACGAGTCCACTCAGTATAAGGTCAACTCGGAGATTCATGTTCACACACTCAACGAGTTGATGCTTCTAATGGCAGATTTTCGGGTTTTTTTTTTGGCCTGTTTTGGATTAGGATCATTACCACAAAATGTTTTAGCTCATAAAATTTGATTTTGTTGATATGTTAGTGATCATGCTTATCCAATTAAAAGATAATTTTCAAAAAAATTCAAGATTAGTATTAGTTTATATGATTAGGCTAATTTCTTGCAAACTGGTGACATGAATTATCTTGACTTATGAGTTTAACTAGATCATAGAAAAATTTGATAATTTTTATTAGATAGAATATTTGATCTAAATGCCTTTTATGAACTCCATAACTTGTCCTCAAGTTATGGAAAATGAAAAGTCTCTCTTTTAAATAGTTTTAAAGTCTTCCATAACTTGTCCTCAAGTTATGGAACATGAAAAGTTTTTTGCATAAAAAAATGCATTAAACTCATTAGTTATAGATACCAAAAGTTTTGAATATTTCAAAACTTTCCCTCAAGTTTTGGAATTTGTAAAGTCACCCTTATGAGTACTTTAGTTCCAAACCCTAGTATTTTAAAAGTTTAAAATACACCCTTATACTATTATAATATTAAAAGTTTAATAATTATATATATATATATATATATATATATATATATATATATAGGGAAGAGTTATATGGAAAATGAATGATTAGGGCAACACATATTTGAACCAATGAAAACATGACAACACATCACTTTCACAATAACTTCCACAATACATTACTTGTGAAGAAAGAAATGGACACGTTTCATTTGATTATTGGTTCCGGTAGATGTTGCCCTAGTTATTTGTTTTCCATAGAACTCATTCCTATATATATATATATATATATATATATATATATATATATATATATATGTATGTATGTATAAGACAAGCCAGTCTTATCGTTAGTAGGCCTCATTCACGAAGCCGGTCTATAAGGGGGTATAAGGTTACTGCCTATAAAATGACAGTTTAGTTGGTGTCCACTCTCACCCACCTCTTCCTTGACTGGTGGAGGGTCGTTAGCCGAACGGGTAGGAAAATACATTAATTCTCATTAAAAGTATAATGAAAATACCAAGTAACTAAACTTTTATTAAATTCCCAATCTTATTTACTTAGGAAAAATGTGAATTTGGTGTTAACCATGAAATTGCACTTTGCACCTTTTTATGTCGTTAGTAGAGCGTATGTGGTTAACCGACACACTAATATGGGACTGGCAGTGCGTGGCAAAGGGTAGCTTGATGTTAATCATAGATCAATGGAGCGTGTGTGGTTAATCGGCACATTGATTAAGTTATTTGTAACATTGGGTGTACCAAGCTAATTTGCATGGTTATTCACACCTTGTTTGTGATCCTCGGTATCCCAATCACAAACTTGAAGGGCACAATCGAGATTTAAACATGCCATTGAAAAGGTCAATGAATCTCAAAGAATCTAGGAATTTCAATTCATTTAAAACTTAATGTTCTAATTTGTTTTTCATGGTGGAAATTGGTAAAACGTCATTTACCTACCTTCAAATATTTAGCAATTGGATTATGGCATCCCTCTTCCAAATTGTAGAATATTGTGTTGGGTCCTAGCCTTAATATTTCATTTGGGTGTTATATTAAGGACTGAAATCAACTAACTTGAATTTCTCCCTTGTAGATGTCTAGTTCAGACAACTATGGTCTTCCCAAATCTTTTGGAACAAGCTTTCCTCTTGAAGATGATGTTCCATTATTAGGTCGTGGAAGTGGAAATCATACTTCACTTCCTCCACCTCCTCCAATTATTCTCCCTGACCCACAAGCTCGAAGACTTGAAAAGTTCAAGATCACTCAATCTCTATTGGCTAGTAAACACAAAGATGCAAAGTTTATATATGCTCATGTCTTGGACATGAAGCTGCACATTGACAGGCTAGCAATGTTGGGTTTCGTGTTCCCAAGGAAGTTGGCTATTGAGTTGGTTCTTCAGTCAGTTCCCAAGTCATATAGTAAGTTCATTAAAGACTACTATGTGACAGATCACGACATGACTCTTATTAATCTTACCTATATGCTAATTGCTGCTGAATCAGCAATGATTTGGCGCAATGGTCAAGCAAATTTGATTGCAAGATCTACATCCCAAGCTGACATGGAAATCCCAGAGATGATAACTTATCCTAAAGGAAAGGAATTGGCCATGGTCAAAAGTTTCGATCGTAAGAGAAAGGCCAATTCTGAGACCGTTCCATGTGTCATTCCCAATGAGCTCGTGTGTTTCTATTGCCAAGGAAAGGGACATTGGAAGCGAAGTTTCCCTAACTACCTGAGAACTTTAATCAAATTGTATGGTTCTACTTCAGTTACAGTCCACTATCAAACTCTAATAAGTTCCTAATTGTTGATTCTTAATACATAATGTGACAAGTTTTGCATTTTGACGTTTTGTAGGATCATGCAAAAGGAAGGAAGCTTAAAAGTAAGAGCATGTTGAATCTGATCGCGAAGAGATAAATTTCGATCGTATGGTTCGAAGATTGGATTTTTGAGCTGCTGCTTAGGAGTTATGATAGATTGCTTATAAATATGTAGTAACATAGTTTTCATTTGTAATTGCATTGTAAGGAAAAGTTTTTTTCCCGCATTTTATAAATATATAAAATTTTGATTTTGTTATATCTCCTTGCAATGGCATTTGTGAATATTGATGTTTGTATGTTTCTATTATCAAAAATATTGATTTGATTCTTTCGTTTGTGGTAGTGTCAAAATTTACCAAATAGGGAAAGATTCTCATCACCCAAGTTTCAGTTGGATAGAATCTTGGAATCATGCAACTTGTATTGTGTGATGAATGAGAACTTCATATTTGGGAAATTAAGACTTATTCCTTGTTCACATGTATATATGAGTCAAGTGAAGGACTAGGGGATGGGTACACTTGGTTGTGCACTGGTCAGGTCCACCACAAGGACCGATAAGACTATTCGTCATGACTTACTAAAAGTTTATAAGTAAATATGGTTATGCTTATAAGTTTAAGTATAATTCTGAAACTTTGGAAAAGTTTCAATGTATGGCAGAACGAATGAGAAGAATCAAATTAGGCAGAAATATAAAAGTTTCTCCAATCTGAAAAGATGGGAGAGTACTTTAGTATCGTGTTTTATGATCATCTTAATGATTATGGAAAACCATATCACAATTTAATCCTCTAAGGATATCTTAGTGCATTTGTATGGCTAAGAAGAGGAACAGTTAAATGGTTAAATCAAGAAGATGATTCATACTTCGTTCCAAAACAAGTCTTTGAGTCATACTCCAAGATTGTGACTTGAGTGACATATTCTTAAGAAGGTTTAAAACACTCATCAAATGTAGAGTAAAATGTTTTTGCTCTTGTACGTTTGAAATTGATAAGTTGTGATGTTCCGGATAAAACAAAGACTGACTACGACCAATTGTCAGAAGTGTTAGTCTGGATTAGAATCAACACTAACTCTTGAATATTTGTTTGTCAAAGAATGGTTCATGACTGGAGAATCTTATATGTCAAGAGGTCAGTGGGAGTCTTAAAGATCTTGAAAAGTTTCAAGAACTAATCAAGAATAAAACCTATTGTTGTCACTAGCACACGACTTGACGTTTGTAACCATCGTGTTGACATTCTTATTTATGTGCTCATTCCAATTAAAAGTTGACTATACATGTGAGTTCTATGAATTCTCAATTGTTTTCATAACAACCTTGAAGCAATGGCAGACACTTGTGCTGCCAGGTGGCAAGAAATTAAGATTAAACAAGTTCAACCCATATGAGTTTACATTTGTCACTAATCTTGTCTTGTGATTATGGTTATGACAAATTCACATGGATAGGAACACATACACCATAAAAATCTAAGTGTCATAAGGTTTCTCTCCAATTCATGAAAATGATTGTGAGGAAACGCTTTAACTAAGTAGATTTTAAGGAGATAGAAATTGTGTTATTTGCATTCTAAAATTGGATTATGGTTACAACATCCCTCTTCATAATTCGAATTGTGAGAAATAGAAAAACATCTAAACATTTGAGACTTATTGTTGTAAGTTCTAAAATTTTTTAGACACATATGTGAGCTATGTAAGGAAAGGTGTATGCGTTTGAGAAGCCTAGATTATGTCTTATCAAAGCATCTCGTATCAGAAATCTAAACTTTGGTAAAAAAAAAGTCAATCCAAGCTGGAAGTGAGCCGGAGTTCGTAGGCTAAGTGAACGGGGAGCAACGACTAATCGAAAAGTGAAGATAAGCGCATAGTTCAGTGATCTACAAGAGTGGTAGAAGTCCCGATCAGGTTGTTTTAACAAGCTAGTTAGGCCAGATAGGCTAAACTAGTAGTTCGTAGTTCCCCAGGCCAGCGGTGTAGGTGCTTAGCTTGTCAGGAACATCTGGGGGAATCAACCTTGAAGAAGGGAGCCTAGGAGCGTAGTTTGGCCTGTGTTCAAAATTAAATGCTCAAATTCCAGCTTCAAGCGTTCTGCAGCTCATAATCATATTATTGAAAAGGAGGCGTGGGAAAACGGCACCAATTCTGTCCAATAACATCAAAAACCTCATTTTTTAGTCCTTCGCAAACAAACACTCCATTTCTAGAAGTCCAGTTGATTTCTAAGCACATGTCAAAGCTAGTGGGAGCATAACTGTTATGCTAATAAGAATGTAATCATTATGCTAGTGGGAGCACAATTATTATGTTAAGTGTTGCGAGTTGACAATGTTAATTATAGAAAACAAAAGTTTCAATTTGCAAAGATGCAGGGTTTGAAAAGTTGTTTTGCTATAATTAAGGGAGAGGAATTCATACTTCATTTCAAATCTAAAAGCTTAGATTGAGATTTTAATCAAATTTAGTCAAGGATATATATGAATGTTATGTTGAAAAGATTTGACATAAGGAAATTCTATATATGGAAATGTTATAGCAAGATATTGGTACATTATCACGTCTTTATGTAATACATTATGTATCGTATCCCATATGCTTCTAATATAGGATCGATTACATATGCTATAATATTAATCTGTTCTAATTTTCCGAATGCTTAGGACATTAAGAGGGAAAAGGGACTAGAACGGGATATGACTAAAATGGTTAAGCAATTGTCGAGGACAATCTAAGATTTACCAAAGATTGGTTGCTTATGGACAGTTGGAAGTATATTCTTAATTTTGGAAGGACCATATTGACATATTCTGAAAAGAGGTAACTCTTGTTCATAAGTGATAGTCAAAATGAGAATATGGAAATGTTTTCATAAGTGGAACTGTGGAAGTTATTCTTTAAATCTGTGTAAGATTAGGAAACTTAATGGAAGAAGGATGTTCAAAGGAATGTTCTTTGAATGTGAGACTTTGTTTCCATGGAATTGCTCTCCATTGGAATACTTTGTAATGTCTGTTGCCAAGTCTCTATGACTTTTGTGCATAGTCATTACAAGAGGATCATTGCATATAATTTTCAAATCTAACAGATTATAGCGAATGGCAAGAATTTGGTATTCTTACATCTACGATAAGGATTTGGAATAGTGAAATGAGTGTCATTGAGATGATTTCAATTGATCTATTTCACAAACGAAGGATCATAGGCAAACATAGTGTGCATGCTTGGAGCATGGCATAAATGTTGTTTTAATTAAAGTATTAAGTTGATTAATCAAAACATTATATAATGAATAATGTGTAATCAATATGGTGATTAAATAAAAGGTGTTTTATTTATATTCATAAGTTCTGAGACCATATTGGATTCGATTATTCTTGTGTTTCACTTTGCATGTTTTGACTTCCCGAATAACTAGGTTATTCAAAACATTCACGGTCGATCATACTTCGGAAGTAGGTATTGATGAATGATTGTCATGAATCTGACTGTAGAATGTCTAGGTATTTTAGACATAACACAAGTTTGCTGCAGTGTTCATGGGTACTCATGGAATAAGATTTGAGTATTGGATTAAACCCACGCTCATTTGAATCACTTCATGGATTTTATCACGAGTGATTGTGAGATGATAATATCTTATATTCTTGAAACCAAATCATGTGAGTTATAGTTTACAAGTCGGTTGCACATTGACATATGTAAACACACCAGTAACTTGGACTTATAAAACATATTGTTATGTGTGATTTGATGAGTAACTACAAGAAAGCATTTGAGTTGAATTTTATCCATTCCTTTTAACCTTAGAGGGATAAAAGCAATATTTGTGGGACCCTCGATGATTTAGTGATGACACCCGAAGCACTTTTTGGCCAAGCCTGGACTGATTTGATTTGTTCAATTAGTTAGTTGTCATAAATCGGAAATCGGGAAACAATAGATGGACAAAGAGAATGATTATAATCCATGTCTCAGTCCATGTGATATCTTGTAGAATGGAGGAATATATGATCCCTTATCTAATGGACGCATCATTAACTAGGTCAGAGTTCGAAAACGGCTTTTAAGAGCTACAATTGTTAGTCGGGTTATGGAGTCATACTTGCAATAAAAGTTATTACACTTATCCAAGTGGGAGACTGTTGGATTAGGTGTGTAAGCCCATAACTATAATTTGTATGTACTTGACCCGAGAGTAGAATGGTCCATTTCGGGTTGCATATCACCAGGACAATTTGATAGGATGGATACTTGAGTAAGAGGTTACTTATGATTTATTAATATATTATAAGTTCTAATATATTAATATGAAATCATATTATTTAATTAGTATTGATTTTGGAATTAATTATGTGATCAAAAGAGACTAATTAAATATATGGGGATTGATTTGGTAAATCAATGATTCTTATAGTGTGGGCGAATTGTTATTTGGGATGGGATAAACCAATATGGTATTCCATGGATAGTCTATTGATGTTTAACCCATGGACCCTAAGTAATATGAAAGGTCATGGGCATTAAGGTTTGCATGCATATAACCCTAGACTTCGCCACACTATAAAAGGACTCCCTTAGCACCCAAAACCGAACACTAGAGTTCTTGGAGTTCATTAGAGCCGATTTTGGAGCAAGCAACATCTTTCTTAAGTTCTCCTTTGTCCTAGGTGTGTTGTGAACTGTTTGAGGCATCACACTAGGGGTGCTAAGTTCTTAAAGGACATATACAACAAGTTCTACAAGCTACATAAAGAGGTAAACTCCTAAGTAGTATTTTATGTCAAATGTATGGTAGTTGTAGGCTTAATGCTTTGGAAATAATATTGCATGTACAATTAGAGAAAACATAGATCCAAAGCATTTAGGGTTGTATGTGCACCATAGGATGTTGTAGTATACAAAACCCATCATTATCTTCCTTGATTGCATTTCCAAATTTTAATTTTTCTATGATGTTATTATAAGTTTCATAACCATTTTTATAAATTTTGATATTAGATTTATAAAAATTAAGAATTTTTAGGCTTTTAGGGTTTTAAGGAGTTTGTAAGTCTTCGGATATAAAAATTAATTAAAATTTGAAACTTCAAACTACTTTAGTGTTTCATATCTCTTATTTAAGTTAAAAATAATGTTTGTAATTTATTTTTATCGGTTTATTGGCATTCTATGTAGTGGTTTCGAGATTCAAGCGAATTTGATGAATGAAGTATACTAGTCCTAGTTTCAACTTTGACTTAAGTTTCTATGAGACTTTGACCTAATTTTTACTTCTAGGTCAAGTGCGTGATGCGTGTATATGATTCATGAAAAGGTGTTCAAGTCAAGGAATGACCCGAATTTGAATAGTTGTTACAGTTAAAGTAACTATAGAAGTCACGCATCAATGTGAAATCTAGGTACACTATCCATTGTTACAAATTGTTTCCAAGTTTCTAGAAGGTTATAACTTAGCTTCTAGTTACTAAGTCTAGTGTGTGTCGTGCCTATACATGCAACTAAGTTTATCCAAATCTAGAATTGTCTCGAATTTTGACGGGTGTCACATAAGTTGTAGGCATAGAGGCATGGGAAGAGCGGTTTGATTGAGGCGGTAGGCCAACAAACCCTAGGCATCCAGCCCGATGGTTGATTGGACCCGTTGCATGTTGGCATTCTAGTCCAGGGACTGATTAGGCCTGGGCATTCCAACCAGGTGGTTATGGGCCGTTATGCATGCTTGTATGTTTATCGTATGGGGTATTTTGGGGGAAACTCTCTAAGATTTATGCTTACCCAATTGTTTATTGTTTTAGGTATCATCGGTGAGTTTGGGTAGGCGATTGCGGGACTGTACACACTCATCTGCACAGTTGAGGATTTCGTGTTCATTATAATACTATGATTTTTAATAATTATAATCGTGAATAAATGGTTTTCTTAAAATTGTTTTATAATTGGGAAGTTTTACATTAATGTCGATCCAGATCTATTCGCAACCTGTCATGATTTCGTTGGAGCTACAACAAGAACAATTAAAGCAATATATCTGTTGATCATGATCCATCTGCAACCTGTCATGATTATATTGGAGCAAAAGCAGGAGCATCGATGCCAATGATTGCATTTGGAAGTTAATTGGTGTATTCAAATATTGTCTAGTAATTTACAATTTCTATGGATCAGAGTAACTTGTGTTTCAACAAAAAATAAAAAGACAATAAAGTCACCAACGAACGAAAATAAGTTTAATTTTGCAATCATAAATGTTGTAATTAATCTGCAACCTCTGATTGACCAAAGTCAATAAGCAGTAAATTTAACTGCCTTGAACATATGACAATACTGTGGATGTAGAAAAATGTTTATTTGTCATATCTAATAAGGAAAACTTTTGCACTGAATACAAAATGAAAATGAGTTCACCATTCCCATCCTATTTAGAATGTAAATGAGATCTTTTATTATAAACTTTTTGGCAATACACAGTAAGGACAACTACCTTTATGTACAAATATAGGCTATTTTCCCCGTGTAAGTATCAAAAAACAACAAAAAAGATTATGAACAATGACAATTTTCACACAGATCTAAGAAAACATAACGTTATATATTTTTTTACAAGCCAAATAAAATATACATTCCTTATGTTTTCCTTCACATAAAAGAAATATAAACCAAAAACATAGGACACATATTTTCTTCAAGAGTTATTCTTATTTACATCCTACAATCTGCCAATATGTAACAAAACTTCTTGCATATTCTATCCCTGGTAACATGTAAGATACATGAATTCGAACAAAATAGTGTTCCCAAATGTAGTTAGAAGTCTCTTCAAGATTTGAGTCTGGATTAGCGAAGAAAAAATCATAAAGGAGATTCGCCATGGTGAGAAGGAGGTGCACCCGTTCCCAATCCACTAGGGACAAGAGTATTGATGGCTGACATGGAAGATGCTACTGCAACCGTGAAGGCTGCTTGGAACATGGTAGTGTCGAAAGGAGGAGGCGGTTGAGGTGGTGGTATAGGTGTTTCGTTATTAGGGTTATGCCTTGGATTCTTGCGAGGCGGCATCTTTTGACTATACGATTAAAAGATGACAACATGGTAAGAATAAATGAATAAGGAGAGAGACTCATGGACTAACTCTCCATAGTCCACCAACACAATTGAATAGTACGTTTGAATGTTGGTTTAGTACTGAAAGGTGAAAGCATTTGGATAATAATTTCCATAAGATTAGGTATCTGTCAAAAATCCTGGAATTATAGATGTAAGATTTATAACGATAGGAAATTAGACCAGAGTTTTACATAAACTAGGTTATATCCGAAGGAGAGGTCGATGAGATTCTATCGGCGTCGAGAACTACTAGAAAAGTCTTCAGTTGAGCGATCATTCGAAGGGATTGGGTGATCATTCTCTGGCTCCTCTCTAAGCCATCCAGCCTTGTCGTGGTTAGGGTAGTATGGATTGTCGTGGGGATGGAATCCAACCATGATATCTACGCGAGAAAAGGGATAATGAGAACTAACTAAATAGATGAACTAACTTAGATAATTATAAGATGATCTTTATCAGTTGCTTCAATACTTGTTTAGTGCATACCAGTTATATGTATTTAGGATAGGACAGACCTATAATAATTACTAGTAAGGTACAAGTATAATGAAGGTATACCTTTGCTAGCCAAAGGTACTGTACTGACTGAGGGTACTTTTATGTCTATATATGTATACATGATATATAACTAATAGTTGAACGACCTTCGGACGGATAACCGATACCCTAAAGCCACATCCCAACGAGGAAAAGGAAATAAGGTGAGCTAGCCTTCCTAAGTCCTTCAAGCATTACTTATATAACTATACATATACATGCATGCTTCTAACAATTTAAAAGTATAACATAAGTTTTGTAAAACATTTAAGGGTTTTAAACAATAAATAAATAATAATGACTTGATGTCATTTTATAAAGCATTTCGAAAATAATTCTTTTGATAACAAAGTATAACAGAGTTTGAAAGGAAACATACATAACATAATATAGTTTAATAAAGAGTTTTAAACAAGTAAAAACATTTTAGAAAGCTATCTGAAGTAATCTGTTTGATAAAACAACTAAAAGTGTAGTAAATCCATTGGTATGCTGGTTATTAATCACATGTGATTGATATAATAACTAGCATGACTTAACTTGTATTCCCCCCCCCCCCATAAAAGTACTTAAAAACATTTAGAACATTGATTAAGGGGTATGAACTCACATGTAGTTGATGGTTTGGATGTATTGACTGATGTAGGATGCTAAGTGTCAAGTGAAGACTTGTACACACACAAGGATCCTAGTTAACATATAGGATTACATATATGTATCCAATTAGTCGTTAAACAACTAATTAACAAAGTTAAGACATCCTAGGACATGATAAACACTTTATATAAGTGTTATAAGTGCTAAGGAGTGCATCTATGTGTTGTAGGACAAGGCCATTGAGTTTAGGGTTCAATAGAACCCCTTTCATGAGTTTACTCCTTAATGACCATAACTCATTCAGTTTAAGGTCGTAAACCCTTGAGTTTATGGCCGTAAGCTGATAATCATTTGACCATTTGTTGATTTGAAGTCCTAGAAGTCATTTTGAAGCATCCTAACTCCAAGTCTAAGCGTTAGGAAGTGATTAGGGCAACAATTCACTCCTAAATGGAGTTTTCGGCCCATGGGCCATTTCTCCATGTGTTTGCTGCCGTAAACTCCTACGGAC
The DNA here is from genome assembly GCF_051521515.1 of Lactuca serriola. Classification (NCBI taxonomy): domain Eukaryota; kingdom Viridiplantae; phylum Streptophyta; class Magnoliopsida; order Asterales; family Asteraceae; genus Lactuca; species Lactuca serriola. Next base: position 155,003,595 of record NC_136412.1, on the reverse strand, counting down.
CATGGTATTTTGATGCTTTCAAGTCCTAAACACTTCAAGGTAAAAGTCTAGGCTAGTTTCCAAGGCTTATGAAAGGATAAGGCACACTTTGGCACCAAAATTTGGGTTTACGGCCCAAGATGTTCTTGAACCGTAAACACCCTTGATCCTTGGTTTCTTGGGTGTTTTCTTGGTGTTTAGAAGTGTAAAAAAGCTTATAAGACTCTAGGATAGGAGTACTTACAATATAGAAGCTTGAAATGAGCCAAAAGTCCAAGAACACTAGTGTGTGTTCTTGGTGAACTTGAAGAATCAACCTTTTGGAACATTTTCACGGATGGATATGTGTTAAAACACTAGATTAGGTGATATACTTACTTGAAAGGGCTAGAAACACTTACTAGATTGAAGATCTCGAAGAAAACTGGGATGATACTTGAGAGAGTTTGGGGGTTTACTCTTGGAAAGGTGGAAAAGTGATTTAAAAGTCTAAGTGTCACTTATATACCCCCTTCCTTGGGGTTTGCGGCCGTAAACACCATTGTTTAGGCTGTAAACTCCAATTTTTGCTGATGTGTCGGGACTTTATTGTTGCACAATAAACCCTAGGGCATCCTCTCTCCTGATATCTCATAAAGTGTTAATCCTAAAATACTCAAGCTTAATCCAAAAAGTTTGAAAATTAGCAGTATTGTTCTGAATTCTATTGACTTAATATGTTTGAACAGAATGGAAATTTCGGGTTGTCACATCTTCCCCTCCTTAGAAGGAATTTCGTCCCGAAATTAGCTTTCTTAGCATCACTACTGGGGTTGCGCTCTACTGATTGGCAGAATACCCACTCGTAGACTTGGCAACTTTGCCCTTCTGTTCCTGATAGGATTCATACTTGGTCCATCTATCATTGCCTTGTGTATACAAGCCGAATATAATTAGGGTTAGTAAGACATTCGGATGTGCGACTCTGCCCCAGGTCCACAACCCAACAAGGAACAGGAGAAAGGGCAAAAAGACACATACTAAGTCTGCGTAATCATAATCATATACCACCCTTGTGTATACGCTAAATAGTAATAGGTGGGCTGTATTCGTCCATAGCTCTATGCTCGAACTTGGTCTGCTGGACGAGTGGTATTTCTTGGAGGTTTGATGAGGTTCCATCAGAAAGGATTAGAAACTTGAGGTATTCTACGCATTAGTACTTCGGAGTTCTGAAACGACGGCTTTACTAGAAAGACGGTTTCGGAGAGAGAGATTTACTCACGAAACTGGTATGGTGAGGATCGAATGGGCTCTAGTCGTATGATGAAATCAGAGTCATATGGAACTAAGGGCATTAGATTTGAACATAAGGCATTTACAGACAAAACACAACAATGCAACCTTTAAAAAAGCTACAGTACTTTAGTTTTACCACAAGACTATTGCTGCGAACAAGGTATACAACAAAACACAAGTATAGGCAACACGAGGGTCCCTTAACTGACGGGATCTCACAAAAGATAAGATTCGAGTTGCACTAGTTTTAAACAGTTTAAGATTCTGTTACAACGAATGTCGTAGATACTTTAACGTGGGTCCGGAGTAGTCTCTCCTACGGCGGTGATTGTTAGCATCCTTCCGTCTGTGCCAGCATTCGATGCCTATGGGCAGTTTCTTTTGTAGTGACCCACCTTGCCACAACCATAGCAAGCCTGGCTCATACCAGCGTTGGGTACTTGGTTGATCGGTCTTGCTGGACTCTTGCAGTAACGTATGGTGTGTCCCTTTTTGTTGCAGTTTAAGCATTGCATCTCCCGACAAGGTCCATGGTGGTGATAGTTGCATTTGTTGCACTTTGGGAGATTACCCACATATGGCTTTGCTGGTAATGGGTTAGTAGAGACTATTGTAGGTGGAAATTGGTGAATCGTCATTCACCTACCTTCAAATATTTTATAGCTTGGATTACGGCATCCCTCTTCCGAGTTATAAAATAGTTTGTAAGGTCCTAGCCTTAATATTTCATATTGGGTGTTATATTAAGGACTTTATATCAACTATCTTGAATATCTCCCAAAAATGTCTAGTTCAGACATCTATGATCCTCCCAAATCTCTTGGAACTTCACTTCCTCCACCTCCTCCAAGTATTCTCCCTATCCCACAAGTTCAAGGTCACTCTAGCCCTATTGGCAAGCAAAGTCTATGTGTGATTGCATCTTGGAGATAATGTCACATATTGACAAGCCGGGAGATTTGGGTGTCAAATTCTTCAGAAAGTTGGATGCCCAATCACTTTCTAAGTCACACAGTGAGTTACCTTTGGGACTACTATGAAATAGACTATGACATGACCCTTAATAATCTTATCTATTTGCTTGGTATTGCTGAATCAGCAATGATTTGGAGCTTTGTTAAAGCAAATTTGATTAGAAGTTCGACTTCCCAAAACTTTATGGACATTGAAAATGGTGACACTGGAAATCCAGAAAAAGCATTCTCTTCCCAATGGAAAGGAATCGGCCAAAGTCAACTCTGTTGACCAAATGGTAAAGAGAAAGGCTAAGTCTGAGATTATCCCATGTACCATTCCCAAAGGATCCATATGGTTGTATTGCCAAAAAGGAAAGGGCATAGGTTGCGAAGCTTCCAACTTTATCTGAAAGATCATAAGGCTGGTAAAGTCAATAACTTTGACTCTACTTCAAGTAAAGTCCACTATCAAACTCTATTAAGTTTCTATTCTGAGATTCTTATTACATGATGTGACTGGGTCACATGTTGATGTTTTAAGAATCAAAGGAAAAGTGAAGGAAACTTAAAGAAAGAGTATGCTGAATTTGATCACGAAGATGGATTTCTTTCGCTTGGTTGAAGATTGAATTCTTGAGCTACTTCTTAAGAGTTATGATAGATTGCTAGGAAACATGTAATAACATAGTTTTCATTAAAGTTACATTGTAAGGAAAAAGCTTTTTCAACATTTTAAAATAAATAAAAGTTTGTTTTACTTTATTTTTATATCCTTACAATGACATTCATGAAAACTCGATGTTTGTATGTTTATAGCAATATTGGAAATATGAATTTGATTCTTTCATTTGTGGTAGTGTCTAAATTCACCAAATAAGGAATTATTCTCATCACCCAAGTTTCGATTAGACTGAAACTTGGAATCATACAAGGTGTATAGTGTGATGTATGAGAATTTTCAACGTTAGAAAATTAAGACTAGTTCTGTGGTCACATGTATATGTGACTCAAGAGAAGGACTAAGGGATCGAGTACAAATTCTTGTGCACTAGTCAAGTCCACCACAAAAGATCGATAAGACTATTCGTCATAATTTACTAAAGCTCAATAAATATGGTTATACTTACAAGCTTAAGTGTAATTCTGAGACATTGGAAAAGGTTCCAATGTATGGCAGAGCGAATAAGAAGAATCAAATTAGGCAGAAGGATAAAAGTTTCTCAAATCTGAAAAGGTGGGAGAGTACTTTAGTATCATGTTTTAAGACCATCTTAATGATTTTGAGACCTTATCACAGTTAATCCTCTAAGTGCATTCTGATAGTTAAGAAGAGGAGTTATGAATTGTTGAAGTGGTTAAATCAAGAAGATGATTCATACTTCGTTAAAAAAAACAACAATTCAAGATTGTAATTTGAGTGACATGTCTTAAAGAAGGTTTAAAACACTTGTCAAATGTAAGAGTAAAATTTTTCTACTCTTATACATTTGAAATTGGTAAGTTGTGATGTTTTGGATAAAACAAAGACCAACTAAGGCCAATTGTGTTAAGTGTTTGTCTTGATTAGAGTCCACACTATCTCTTGAATATTTGGAAAGAAAGTCTTATAGGTGAAGGAGACAGTGGGAGTCTAAAAGGATCCTGAAAGGGTTTCAAGAAGTAATCAAGAAGAAAAACATGTATTTCAAGGAGACAGTGGCAGACCCATGTGCTGCCAGGTGGCAAGAAGTTTAGATTGCACAAGTTCAGTCCATATGAGTTTGGATTTGTCAGTAACCTAGTCTTGTGTTTATGCTTTTGACAAATTCACATGGATAAGAACCCATATACCATCAAATCTATGGGTCATAAGGTTTCTCTCCGATTCATGAAAATGATGGTGAGGAAACACTTCCACCAAGTAGATTTTAAGTAGATATCAATCTTTGCATTCTCAAAGTCGTTAGTGGAGCCTGTGTGGTTAACCAGCACACTAACATGGACTTATGAAGCAAAGGTCTAAACAATTGAGACTATGATGACGGCATCCCTTTTCAAAGTTCTAAAATTGTTTAGACACACTTGTGAGCTTTCTAAGGGGAGGTGTATGATTTTGATAAAGTCTTATCAAAGCAATCTAGTATCAGAAATCTAAACTTTGGTAAGAAAGTCAATAAAGTATTGTGTAACGCCCGTAGATCCGGGCTAGTCAAAATAGAGGCAATAGGAGTCGAAAACGCCTTTTCGACAAAAGATTATTTATAATAAATAATCTTAACCAAGTTGTAGTATATGTCACGAGGTTTTCGTACATATAAAGAACGCCGAAATCTGAGTTATAACGAAGAAGTTATGGCCCGTCGAAGTTTTACGGCAAAACCGGCACGGCACCGGGAAGCGTAAATAGTAAATTTACGATAGAGCGAGATTTAGCCTTAGCGATCTAAACGGAAGTTGTAGAATATGTTAAACTAAGAACATCGATAAAAAGAACGCCCAAATCTGACTTCGTATGAAGAAGTTATGATTTTTCAAAGTTTCGGACTAGTAGTGTACAGCCCAAAATTCGAATATTAGATCGAGCGGGTTTTAGCCAACACGACCTGAACAAGAATCGAAGATCTCGTTAAGAGTAGCGTAACGAGAAAAATATGGGCGAAAACGGATGTCGGATGAAGAAGTTATGAGGATTTAACGGACCAATCCTGTCTCGGCCCGTTAATAATATAAAATTTAAAATCGAGCCAAAATTAGCCGACAGATTCTAAACGAAAGTTGTAGAGTACGTTCCCGCCTTCGCGTGGATATAAAGAACGTCAAAAACGGAGCTCGTATGCGAAAGTTATGATTTTTAGAAGTCGAGAATGCAATTTGCGAAGGCTGATAAAGAACTGATGACGTGGCGCATTGTGGGCCGTCCATCGCTGATCAGATCTCGCTTCGGATGAAGAACACGTCGCCCTCGCTTACGCCCCGCGTCCGAAGCCAGTACGCACCGCGTACCCTCGCCCTTATCTCTTCCGGAGTGCAAGCCAGCTGGTCCGAGGTGGCGCCCTTATCTGATGGTTACGCCCCGCGTAGGTCCGAGGTACGCCCAGCGTACCGAGGCCTCGCAGGGCTATAAAAAGGGGCCGAGATTTCTTCATTCTTCACACCATTTTTCACTTCTCTCTCTACATATTTTCTCTCTCTAAGTGCTATAAACCCCCCTAAGCCCTAGTTAAACCCCTAGTACCCTAGGGAAGCCCCGAGGCTCCCAGAGTCCCGAGAAAAAGGAGTTTTTCGGTTTCGAAACGCTGCTCCAATTAAGTTCCGGTTTTCGATAAAATTCGCTGTAAGTGTGCTACGCTTATGCAATTTTTAATATAGCTTTCAAATAATTATAGGAATGTTATTAGGTCCTTAAAATAATTATTTGAGCTATTATTATGAGTTATATCGAGTATTATCAACGCTTAATAATACTCGGACTAATTAATTTGTCGCGGTTATCGTTAAACTAAACCCTAGTGGTATCGATACTAGGTTTTATCGAAGGAATATCGTTTTGAGAGTATCGAAGCGCTGTCTGAGTGCTGAGTCACCACCTACTCAGGTGAGTGCTTGGTCCCTTTCATCTTACACATAGATATGAAGTATTTTAATATAAATTACGTGCTATGTGTGCATATTGTTTGAATACTTGTTGTCTATGCTGGATGAATGATTTATACATGTTTTAAATGATTTAAACTGTATATTTATTTTATATCTACAAATATGTTGGGATAAAACATGGGTAGATGAAATAGTTGGTGAGTGATGAAATAAAATAATGAGAGATAGGTGATGATAGGAAGGTGATGATAGATAGGTGATTATGAATCGGTGATGTAGGATACTACAACCTTGTCCGACAATTTGGAGATGTAGTCATCTACCAGAGTATAGATAGCGACCACGGACTATTATAGACAACCCCGTGGAAACACCAGCAGGCTAGTAACCTGTAGGTGATGAATTACGAGTTCAGGCGATGTTGAAACTACGTATTCATGCGATGATAGTCTAACCCTTATTATGAAGTACGAGTCCATGCGATGTTGTGGCTACGTATTCATGCGATGATAGACTAACCCTTATCATGATTTACAAGTCCAGGTGATGTTGTGGCTGCGTAATCATGCGATGATACCTTAACTCTTGCTAGACACATATTGAGGGAGTAATCCCCGGATTAGTATTGTCTATGCAATGTGGGCGATGATCCTTAGGTAAAGTTCGTAGGAACACTCAAATAAGGAAATACGATGTAAGGAGATGAGAAGTAAATATGATATAGGAGATGACCCTTGAGATAATATCCTTAGGGAAGACTAAAAGAAGATAATGGGGATGGGTAATTGGGTTGATTGTTTGATTGTTTAAACATAATAACTATATTATTGTGGGTTGAAAACCCTATGTACTCACCAGGTTTCTCAACCTAACCCACTCAGTTTATTTACATCACAGGTGACGATATGAAGTGACATTACACTGAGAGATTTAAAGAGATGTAGAACACTAGTGTAAATAATTGTAAGTTCTATTTATGCTTATGTTTCTGTATTAACAATGACATCCCAAACGTTTTAAAATGAAATAAATACGTTTCTTCGAAAATGTTTTAATAACGTGTTTATCGTGTTTTTCTGGGAACAAATTCCGCAATATTTTTATGAAAAGAAGTACTCTGATTTTTATAAAGCATAAACAAAATCGGTCTTTTCTGGCCGTGATTTTGGGGATGTCACATATTGATTTCTAGAAGTCCGGTAATTTCTGGATATATGTCAAGGCTAGTGGGAGCATAAGTGTTATGTTAATAATCATCATGTTAGTGGGATCATGATAATTATGATAATTATTTCAAGACAGCAATGTTAATTATAGAAAACAAAAATTTCAATTCTTGAGGTTGTAGCGGTTGAAAAAGTTGTTTTGTTATAATTAAGGGAGAGGAAATTATACTTCATTTCAATTCTAAAAGGCTTAGATTGAGATTTTAATCATCTTTATTCAAGAATATATATGAATTTTATGTTGTTTTGGTTCAACTTAAGAAAATTCATATATATTGCGCTCTCAAAATTTGATTATGATTACGGCATCCCTTTTCATAGTCAAAATTTTGAGAACATGGCAAATAAAAAATATTGTAGCAAAATATTGATCTAGAATCAAGTCTTTATGTGAAACATCATGAATCGTGTCCCATTTGCTTTGGGTACTGGATCGATTACATGTGCTATAATATTTATCCTTTCTAAATTCTTCCAAATGCTCAGGGCATTAAGAAGGGAAAAAGTCTAGAACTGGATATGACTAAAAGGATTAAGCAATTGTCGACGACAATCTAAGGTTTACCAAAGATTGGTTGCTCAGGGACAGTTGGAAGTATAGTGTTAATTGTTGGAAGGACCATATTGACATATTCTGAAAAGAGGCAACTCTTGTTCAGAAGTGATAGTCAAAAGGGGAATGTGGAAATGATCCCATTGGTGGAAGTTGTTCAATAAATCTGTGTAAGATTAGAAACTTAATGCAAGAAGGATGTTCCCAAGGAGTTGGTCTCCTTTGGAATGCTCTATAATGTTTATTGTCAAGTCTTTGTGACTTTGTGCATAATCATTACAAGAGAATCATTGCATATAAGTTTAGAATCTAACAGATTTCGGTAAAATGGCATGAATTTGGAATTGCTGCATTTGCTATAAGAATTCAGTTGTGTGAAATTAGAATGATGGTTCAATTGATTTATTTCACAATGTAAAGATCATAGACAAACATAGTGTGCATACTTGCTGTATGGCATGACTAGTGTTTAGAAAACGTAGTGTACATGCTTGGTGCATGGGACAACTATTGTTTTAATTCAAGAATACAGCTGATAGCTAAAACAGTATGCAATGAATAATGTGTAATCTATTGTGATAAATAAAAGGTGTTTTATTTATATTCATAAGTTCTGAGACCATATTGGATTCAATTGTTCTTGTGTTTCATTTTGCATGTTTTGACTTCTAGAATAACTAGGTTGTTCTTCTTGAATGACTAAGTTATTCAAACCATCCAAATTCGGTCATATGTTGGAAGAAGATATGAATCAAGACTGTCATGGGTTGGGCTTGTAGAGGTCTAAGATGTTGGACAAAGTTGTGCTACAATACTCATGAGTGATCATAGGTTCTGAGTATTGGATTCAACCCACGCTCATTGGAATCACTTCATGGATTTTATCACGAGTGATCATGAGACGATAATATATTATATTCTTCAAACCTAGATATATGAGTTGTTACTATGAGTTGGTTGTACATTGATTGCACGAAAACGCATTCGGTAACTCGATGTTATCAAACGTGTCTTTGTGTATGATTCAACAGGTAGTAGAACAAGCCATATGAGTCGAAGTTTATCCATTCCTTTTACCTTCGGTATAAAAGCGATATATATGGGCCCCTCGATGATTTAATGATGATACATGTGAGTGCTTGGCCAAGCCAGGACTGGTTTTATTTGTTCAATCAGTTAGTCGTCATAAATCGCAAATCGGAAAACAACAAATGGACAGAGAGAATGATTAATAATCCATGTCTCAGTCCATATGATATCTAGAATGGTGGAATATATGATCCCTTATCTAATGGACAAGTCATTGACAAAGGTCAGAGTTCATCGACAAGGTCAGAGTTCGACAACAGCTTTTGAGAGCTACGATTGCCAGTTAGGTTTGACGTTATACGCAATAATAGTTTCAGACTTATCCAAGTGGGAGACTGTTGGATTAGTGTCTAAGTCCATAACTATAATTGGTAAGACTTGACCCGACTCGGCGTGGTCCATTTGGGTTGCATGGCATCGGGACATTTGGATAGACCATTTGTGAGAAGAGGACATTTGTGACATATTAATATATTATAAGTTCTAATATATTAATATAAAATTATGTTATTTAATTAGTATTGATCAAGAATAAATTTGGACTTAATTTATTGATCAAAAGAGACTAATTAAATATATGGGGATTGATTGTGTAAATCATTCGTTCTTATATATGTGGGATTATGATCCAAAATTCCTTATGTTGGGTTTAACCCATGTGGTGGTCCATGGATACTCCATGGAGGTTAAAAACCATGGAGCATAAGGAATGGGTAAATTCATGGGTTACATGGTGTAACCCTAATGTGCACACTATATAAGGACCCATTTAGCTCAAGAAATTGACACAAGTAATACACATATGAGGGCTAGTCAATTTGAGCTTGGAGTGTCTTCTTCTCATGGTTATTCCAAGTGTTCATGATGTTGTGTGAACCATTTGAGGTGTCACACTTCGGGCACTAGGCTCTCAAGCTTCATGGAGTCAAGAAACAACAACAAGGTATGTATTCTATTTATTTTATTACCCAAGTATATGATATTTGTATGCTAGTATAGGGTATTATCTTGGAAACTTCATATTTGCATGTATAATAGAGAAAACATAGATCCAAGGTATTTAGGGTTGTATGTGCACCATGGGATGTTGTAGTATACTAAAAGCCAACAATAGATTGGTATCAGAGCATTGTATATGGTGAACTAGCATATCGAACCATACAAGATATGCAACTATAAATACAATGGGACTAAAACACTCTGAAACAAAAATAAGAAACAATTAAAAGTATTTAGAAGATTTGGACATTGGGGTTAAACCCATACAGTTATGTAATCGTATTAGAGATAAATATAGCCTGATCGACTATATTCAATCAAAATACGACCAACATGTGTTTGCGGGTGATCGGGGTGGACAGCGAATCTAAAACTTACCAACCTAATACCCAAAGGATTAACGAATCGAACACAAACAATTTAAAATGCTATAGGAGTATTTTGGGCAATGTGTGAAACCTTCACTGTCTTTTCTTATATCTCCTTTTGTGTTTATATTCTTGTACGGACGTTATGGCTGGTTTTCATCTTCCTGGAGATCCCTACTTCCGTAATTTGGGGAATAGGGGATGGCTCGAGGAAGAAACATAATAGGACCTGGAAGAGTTGGAGTTCGAGGAAGAGGATGTCACACCCCCAAACCGAGACAGGGGAAATGTTCGGGGGTGGAGGACGTCATGTACAGTATCACGACAATTGCATCATAGTAATCAAAGCAAACACAACCATTACATTGAATAAGTAGAATATTTACATATGTTCAATACATAGTTGTATGATGACAAACTATATAACAAAAGTATAAAAGACGCGACTCTAAAAGCTCTGTCTTCTCAAAACTTATAGGTGTACCTGTCTACCAGTTCCCTGAGAATACAAGTGGTTTTGAAAGAGCATCAGCATTTATGCTGGTGAGTTCATAAGCATGTTTTTGTAATGAAAACCTGTTGATGAGTCTATGAAAATGTTTGTTTGTTTCCAAGAAAATCCAATATTTTCATTAATAATGAAAAGTAGTCTTAAACCCTAATACCAAATGTATGTTCGTTATTGTATTCTGTGTTTGTGTATGAAAGCATTAGTATGTATGCCTGGTCACTACCAGTTGTATTGTATTGTATTGTTTTGTATGAAAACTCTTGTATGAAATCCTTGACTACCACCAGTAATGTAAAGTAATGCATTGTATGAAAACCTTGGCTAACACCAGTATGTACTGTATGTTCTTATATGAAAACCTTGGCTAACACCAATATGTATAGTAGTTTCATTACTTAAAATAAAACCAAGAGTTGTAATCCCTGGAATCCTCCAGTTGTAATGTATAATAGTTCTATTAATGAAAATCAAACTATTTGAAGAATCGGAATCCAGTAAATAAATGGTTAGTTTATACTGTTGTGAGTTTGGTATAACCATGCTTGATGTGACCTAGTGACCTCTACGACGTTCTTCGGGCGTCGGATGTTATGGCATTTGTCACCCCAGACATTCCTGCCTAACTGTAGCTAGTAGTTTAGGCGTGGGATTGTCAGCCCCGAATAGATATATTCACAAATCTCACGCTCTCCCTCCAGGAGACTCTGGTTATACTGTGGTAGGATTTAGTTCCGCACCCCGAAGGGTAAAATTGAAGTAGTGCATCACAACCCTGTATCAACTAGTGTACGTGTGGTGTATTGGTGTTTTCTTGTTCTTGAAACTGTATGTATACTTGGAGAGTAAAAATAATTATACTTAAATAATTATTAATTTAGTATTGTACTCTTGTGTTCACAAAATAGTATTGTATGCCATAAACTATATCTATCATAGTTTATATGTTTGTTAATGTATAAGCTCTAGTATTGATAAAACTGTGTGTTGAAATCCCAAACTCTACCTATTATAATTTACATGTATGTTGTGTATTCGATTCACGTATTGTACTTAAAACTTTGCAATTTTGGTTGTATGTTGAAAACTTCCCTTATGCTTATCATGTTACAAAAGGGATAAAATATTTAAATATTTTATAAAATGTAGTGATCTTTTGGTTGTATCAATTGCATAAGTTTTAGTTCTGTTGAAATCCTTTATATAAGAACACAAAATTTCTTTGTGTTTTGCTTGTATTCCCCCTGAAAATGTTAAAAACAGTAAAAGTGTAGGGGTAAGAACTCACAGTTGATTATGTGCACGTGCTCGACAACAAAACTGGAAAGATGACCCTCGCGTTGGTGTACGCAGGATTAACGGTATCCTAATGATAATTAAACACATAATTGTATTTTAATTAGTGAAACCATTAATAAAGTGTTAGAAAACACTTGTTTTGGGATAGGAATGTTACCGAGACTTGTTTGAAGTGGAAAAAGAGGGTTTGCGGCCGTAAACTGGGTTTGCAGCCTTTGAAGATATGAAGGTTGTTCTTGGTGTTCTTGGTGAAGATATGAAGATTTGAAGGTTTGTTTTTGAGGATATGAATGTTATTAGGAGCAACTTGAGAGAGTTTTCGGGTGAAAAAGGTGAAGAATGAAAAATCTCTCTGGGAAAAACCATTATATCGGTTCGGTTTACGGCCATAAATAGGTTCTCGGTTGTAAACGTGTTTACGGCCCAAAGGTTTACGGCCGTAAACGCATGGATGGACGAATTTGCTGATTTTTCGAGGGAAAACTTGATTTTTCCAGCGTTTTTGGTTCTGAAAATTAATATAACCTCTAATTATATATTTTAGATTATTTTCTAACCCACAAGAACTTAACGGAACAAATAAAATTCGAAATTTTACTTAACGGAATTAATTTTTGTTGACAAGGAAGTATCAGGTTGTCACAAAGGATATTGATGAGGACATTGAGGAGGATGCCGAGAGTGATGGAGATGAATCGGATGCGGAGTCCGAAGTCATTGACCCACCCTACATGGCTTGGGTGCCTGCACATAGGATGGGCCCCAATGGCCCTATGCCCCCGTGGGCCCAGGACATCTATAGGTGGAGAAGGCAACAGGGGTTGCGTCTGCCATGTGGCATGGAGCAGGGATTTTTTGATCTCAGACATGGAGGGTCGGCCGAACGATCCCTTCCGGTGATGGTCAGGCGGACCCGGGATTTTGGTGAGCAGGCCCAGACGACCGCCAATCAGATGGATGTGATGAGGGTTGTGGTGGATCGCGTAGAGAAGCAGACCCAAGACCTGGTGCGAGACTACCTGGAGTGGCAGGCCATACTCGAGGCGAGGATGCGGGTCACCGAGTGCCAGCTAGCCAGACTCCATGGCTTTTCTACCTCGTCATCAGCACCACCCGATACCTCGCGCTGCGAGTAGGACCCGTTCTACTCACCACTACTATCGATAGGACTCTCTTTTCATTTAGTTTTTTTTATGCAGGAATGACCCTATAACTAAGTGATTACACTACTCGTAGAGTCGTTATGTGACAAATTTGATTTTCTCTATGTATTGTAGGCCTTTCAAAGGCCAATTTTCATGTATTGTACTAAGAAATTTATCATTAATGAAACGGCTCTATGTTTTATTTGTGATCTAGTAATCTGCTATGTTCTATCTTTTCATTTATATTTGCTATAATACAGTTCACTTATAAGTACACTCGAAACACCGTAACCATTAGAAACAAAAGGAATTCATAAAATTATCGCCATTCCTATCTCATAGCAGGAAATACCAAGAAAAAGAATCCGAAAAAGCACTACAACAACACCACCACCGCTGCCTCCACCAGAAATGAACTCTGCCACTTTCCACGCGGCAGTCTCAGCTATGGTAACAGCAGCTTTAGCACATATTAATCAAGGCGCTAACGGAGGCGGCAACGAGAATGGATCCGGAATTTCAAATCATGGTGATCCTCAAGGACACCCAAAAAATTGCACTTATAAAGATTTCACAAATGCAAAACCGAAGTCGTTTAACGGAAGCGGAGGGGTGATAGTCCTCACTCGATGGTTCGAGAAAATTGAATCGGTCTTCGAAATCTGCAGATACCCCGACGAGAGCAAGGTGAAATTCGTTGCATGTACCTTTGCTGATAGGGCTCTATCGTGGTGGAACGACCACATCAAGGCCTTTAGTCTCCCGGTTTCAAATGCCATGTCGTGGGATGATCTTAAAACGATAATGTCGGATGCATATTGTCCTCGGGGCGAAGTATAAAAGCTTGAACATGAATTGTGCAACTTGACCGTGTAGAACTCCGACATTGAAACGTATATTTCTAGTTCAATGAGCTGACACTTTTGTGCCTTGGGATGATAACATCAGAGGGCAAAAAGGTCAAATGTTTCATTTGGGGGTTAACACCTCCAATCCAGGGGACTATAATTGTTGCCAACCCCTCGATCTTTGATAGTGACAAGCGTCTGGCACAAAAGTTGTACGACCACGGGGATTGAAAGGGTGCGAAAACTTCAGGCACCAAAACAAATAAAGAGGACAACAACAAAAACAACTGGGAAAATAAAAGAAAGGGGCGACAGAATCTGGAATCATCCAAAAAGCAACAAACTATAGCAGTCCACGCTGCTACCACTCAGATCACACCATCTCCAGCTGCATTAGCCTCAACCATACCAACACTTGCAAGGCCTTACGCAGGTACTCTGCCGAAGTGTGATAAATGCAACATCCACCACAATGGTGCCTACCGATACTTGTTGTGCATCAACTACAATCATAAAGGGCACACGACCCGATACTACAGGTCTCAGCCACAGCAAAACAACCCCCAACCAAACAATGCTGGGGCCAGTAGAGCATGCTATGGATGTGGAGAGACTGGTCATTTTAAGTGAAACTGTCCCAAATCCAACAGTCAAGGTGCAGTGGGGTCAGGAAGGGTCCTAGCACTGGGACAGGGGGTGGTATAAAGACCCGGCTATAGTCACTGGTATGTTTCCCCTCAACAACACTACGCATGCATTTTATTCGATAGTGGGGCTGAGCGGAGTTTCGTGAGTATTAAATTCAAACACCTACTAAATCAAAACCCCCAAAAGCTAAGCAAAGCCTTCACGGTGGAGATAGCTAATGGGAAAACTGAAACAACCAAATACATTTTCATAGGGTGCACGTTAACACAAAATAACTACTCATTTCTAATCAACTTGATGTCGGTTAATATTACAAGTTTTGATGTGATTATTGGTATGGATTGGTTAAGCCCCACCATGCCGATATTATGTGTCACGAGAAGGCCGTTCGCCTTCATTTACCCACCAACGAAACACCAATTATTTACCACAATAAACTTGGTGCAATCCTTCGTCTCATATCATGCATCAAGGCACAAAAGTGCCTGCACAAGAAAAATCATGCCTTTCTAGCCCACATAGTGGACAAATAGAAAGAGGAAAAGAACATCAAGGATATTCTAGAGGTGTGCAACTTTCCAGATGTATTTTCAGAAGACCTCCCAGGAATACCCCCTGAGTGGCAAGTCGGATTTCAAATTGACCTACTACCAAGAGCCACGCCGATTGCAAAGTCGTCGTATAGATTGACCCCAGCAGAAATGCGGGAGTTATCTAGCCAATTGAGTGAATTCCTAGGTAAAGGATTAATAAGACCGAGCTTTTCACCTTGGGGAGATTCGTTCTTGTTTGTCAAGAAGAAGGATGGGTCTTTCAGAATGTGCATCGATTATCGGGAGTTAAACAAGCTCACTATCAAGAATTGATACCCTCTCCCTCGGATTGATGATCTATTTCACCAGCTTCAAGGAGCCAGTTACTTTTCCAAGACAGATCTAATGTTCGATATCACCAACTACGGGTCCGAGAAGAAGACGTACCCAAGACAACTTTTTGAACCCGCTACGGACATTTCGAGTTTGTTGTAATGCCCTTCGGACTAACGAATTCACCCGCAACATTTATATACCGGATGAACCGAGTTTGCCGACCATTCCTAGACAACTTTGCAATTGTCTTCATCGATGATATAATCGTCTATTGTCAGAGTAAGGAAGAACATAGACAACACTTATGGCAGGTTCTGGAGACGCTAAGGGCGTAGAAGCTATATGCAAAATTCTCTAAATGTGAGTTCTGGATTCATAGGGTGGATTTCTTGGGACATGTAGTCAATGAAGAAGGGATACATGTAGACCCTTCCAGGATCAAAGCCATTGATGGATGGGCAAACCTGAGAACACCAACAGAGATTAGGTAATTCTTGGGCCTTGTTGGTTATTACAGAAGGTTCATTTAGAATTTCTCCAAGATTGCCAAGCCCCTCACCACCCTAACTTAGAAAGGTGTACCCTTCAACTGGGATGCAAAACAAGAAGCTGCTTTTCAAACCTTGAAGCAATCCCTTTATAGTGCTCCAGTGTTGTCTCTGCCAGAGGGAACATAAGATTTCCGTAGTATATTAGGACGCTTCCAATCAAGGGTTAGGTTGTGTACTTATGTAGTGCGGAAAACTGATTGCATACGCATCCAGATAACTAAAGACCCACGAAGTAAGCTATACCACCCATGATCTCGAGATAAGAGTTGTGGTCTTCACGCTAAAAATTTGGAGGCACTACCTCTATGGTACAAAGTGAACCATGTTCACAGACCACAAAAGCCTCTAACATATCCTAAATCAAAAAGAACTAAACATGAGGCAGTGACGATGAGTCGAGCTGCTAAACGACTACGAATGCGAGATCAAGTGCCATCCAGGAAAGGCGAACGTGGTGGCCGATGCCTTAAGCAGGAAAGAATACTCGAGCTTCTGAGTAAAAACACTAACGTTGACCATCCATTTCCACTTGTCTTCACAAATCAAGGAGGATCAACTAGAAGCCTTGAAGCCGGAGAACGTCGCAAACGAAGCATTATGAGGGATGGACAAGAATCTCAAAATCAAAGAGGACGGAGCATACTATCTCATGAACCGGATCTGGATCCCAAAATTAGGAGGGTTCAGAGACGTAGTCATGAATGAAGCACACAAGCACGATACTCCGTCTACCCGGGTTCAAACAAAATGTGCCTGGATATCAAACAACATTATTGGTGGCCTAATATGAAAGTTGAAATTGCTACCTACGTGGGAAGTGCTTGACTTGCACAAATGTTAAGGTAGACTATTAGAAGCCCTCGGCATTATTACAACATCTAGTAATACCCGAGTGGAAATGGGAACGAATAACAATGTATTTTATAACAAAATTGCCTAAGTCTGCTGACAGATTAGATGCCATTTGGGTGATTGTCAATCGGTTAACTAAATCCTCCCATTTCCTACCAATAAAAAAGAAACATATAAAAAGGAGAGACTAACATGGATCTACATAAAGGAGGTGGTGAGACTACATGGAGTACCGATATCTATTATCTCTGATCGAGATAGTAGATTCAATTCATGATTTTGGCAGTCACCCCAGAAAGCATTGGGAACTCAGCTGAATATGAGTACTGCCTACCACCCCCAGATTGACGGCCAAAGTAAGCGAACCATTCAAACACTAGAAGATATGCTTCAAGCTTGTGTGATAGATTTTGGCAAGGCATGGGATACCCACTTGCCACTAATCGAATTCTCATACAACAATAGCTACCGCACAAGCATTAAAGTTGCTCCCTTCGAGGCCTCATACGGTCGGAAATGAAGATCACCTCTCTATTGGGCTGAGGTAGGAGACACCCAGCTAGCAAGGGGACAGGTACCAAACAACACCCTCATAAGACCTGAGATCATCCGGGAAAAAACTGAGAAAATCATCCAAATCAGGGCACGAATCTAAGCATCTCGGGACAGACAGAAAAGTTACGCTGATAAAAGATGAAAGCCGCTGGAGTTTCAAGTAGGAGACCGCATGTTAATAAAAGTTTCTCCTTGGAAAGGGATGATACGGTTTGGAAGGCGGGGAAAGTTAAATCCACGATATATCAGACAATTCGAGATCCTTTCCAGGATCGGTCCGGTGTCCTACAAACTGCAACTACCATTAGAGCTTAGCAACGTACACCCCATCTTCCACATGTCAAACCTAGAGAAATTCCTGTCGGACGAAACCCTCATTGTTCCACTCGATGAGATTGAGGTGAACGAGAATCTCCGGTTCTTTGAAGAACCGGTAGAAATCGTGGACAGAGAAGTGAAACATACGAAACAAAGCCACATTCCAATTATGAAGGTTCGATGGAGTGCCAAACAAGGACCTAAATTCACGTGGGAACGCGAGGATCAAATGATGCAAAAATACCCCCATATCTTCTCTAGTTCTTAAGGACTGCTCTCAAAAGAATTTCGGGACAAAATTCCCTCTAACGGGGGGATGATGTCACAACTAGCAAATTAGGGCTAGGATTTCTATTCTTGTACAAGATAATTTCTTTGTGTAATCTTGTAACCCTACTTTTAGTATAAGCCAAATTTCAATGCTATACAAGTTTATACATCTAAAATTGTAATTCAAGTCGAAACTTCCTCGTGTAAGCCCAAAATCTAACTCAATAAGCTATGATCACTCAACTTTGGACCTTAGCCCAAGCATCTCGACCCAAGTCCCTATTTGGGCCAAGACTCTTCTATTGGGCCATAATGGGCCAATAAACCCTCAACATGATCCTTATGGGTCGTAAGACTCTTATTGGGCCGTGAACATCTTTCTTAGACCATAGAGGGCCAAATACCTCCATTAGGTATTATTTTGGGCCGAAAACCCTCTAATGGGCTTTATAAGGCTGAAAATCGCTATTGGGCCTCTATTGAGCTGAAATTTTTTCCAATTAACCTCATTGGGTCGAAAACCCATATATGGGCCCTAATGGATCAAAAATATTTATTAGGCTCTCTCACCTAAACCAAAACCATTCTTGGTCCCGATCCAAGCCCAAAAACTCGAAAACACTATTGGGCCTAAGGGTTCTCGGTTGCCCTTCAAGCCCAAAAATCCTTTCTTATCCTTCTCCTTTGGGCCGATCGGTTAGCCCACTTAGTAAAAAAAGAAAAAAAAGGACTACCTTGGATAAAGGTGGTGCCATGTCAAATTATCCTTGCATGTAACCATTCTTATTGACCACCAAACATCTAAGTTTTTTACATCACCCAACCTAAAGTCAACCTCTACTACCCCTTCCCCTCCCCCCTCATCGGCAGAACACCCCCCCTTATCCCCTCTTCACTCTTCATTTCAAACTCACACAATCATCTTATCTCTCTCTCAAAAATTCAAAGAACTCTCTTCCTTTCTTCTCTAAAAATCATGAGTTGTGTGTGTGTTTTTCAAGAAGTTCCTTCCAAGCCTTCATAACTTGGTATGTTGTTGTTAAAATCTATGGTTTTATTTCAATATTACACTAAAAATCCATCCTCATGTAACTCCATTTTCGTGATTATGCTCTTAGAACACCAAAAATTCACAAATCTCTTCAAGGAAGCAAGCTAGGGCCGAAAATCTCATTCCTTTTCCTCTTCAAAACTGAAAAAGCCCCAAGGTGACTTTCATACCCGTACTTTACGATCTTTTCTTCTTTTGGGGGAGGATACAAGTCAAAGTCTGCTGTAATTCTTTGTATATTTTCTTGCATGTGCATGTGCTATATGACATGTGTGTGAAATGTTGTGATTTCATTTTAAAGGTCCATAAACTCGAGATTTTTGTACAATTCTCAAGTTGATGGAGTTTAGTATTCATTATATGTTTTCATTATCTTGGTGTTTTTCAAAAATGGAAATAAGTTACTTGATGTAAATGGAATTTTTTTTTGGTTTGTGTTAAAGATCACCAAAAATATGTCCAAGAATATACTAAAACACATTTTTGGCAAGAAAACTTGGAAAATGAGAAAATATGTAAAACCCACTCAAAATGGGCTATTTTCGACCATAAAGGCAAACATGGGCTATTAATTAACATCTTAGTAAAAACGGGCCGAAATGGACTTTTTAGTAAACATGGGCCATTTTTGAACATCTTAGTACAAATGGTCCGAAAATGGACTTTTTAGTAAACATGGACCATTTATAAACATTTTAGTAAAAATGGGCCTATTATGGCAATTTGGGTAAAATTGGGCCTTATGCGACAATTTTATTTTAATTGGGCCTTTATTGACAATTTTAGCGAAAATGGGTCTTATATGACAATTTTAGTAAAATTGAGCCTTTTATGACAATTTCGGTAAAAATGAGCTATTTTTTACACTTATGGTAAAAATGGCTATTTTTGTCACTGATAATTTGTAGTCGAAAATATACACTTGTAACATTAGTTATAACGTTAAATAATGAAATTCAATATTCGTGTAAATTCCGTTAAGGCTCTTGTGAGTCACTCATTCACGTGTACCTACCTAGTATACATAGTAAGACCTATAGTTATAACCAGAGTCTCCTAGAGGGACAGCGAGATATTGTGTATAGATCTATATGGGGTTGACAGCCCCACACCTGAGCTGCTCGCTACAGCTAGACAGGTCGGTCTAGGGTTATAATTATCTTTAGAAACCGATGCCTGAAGAACGTCAACACAGACGGTCTCGTCATATCAGTATGGTTGTAACGATTCACATAGAGAATAAGAATATTATATTAAAATTTATGAAATACATATACTCTACTCATGTTATGAAGTACGAAATATGCGTTGACTATTTTGCATCTAATTTCACCACTCGGGTCTTAGGGTTTAAGACCACAATTTTTCGTATAAAATAAAATACAGGATTTTTTGGGAATCACTCTCTATATATTTTCGAACAAGAACGAATATGTAACGCCCGTAGATCTGAGCTAGTCAATTTAAAAACAATAAGCGTCAAAAATGACATTTTGGTGGAAGATTATTTAGAAGGATTAATCATAACCAAGTGGTAGTAGATGTTACAAGGGTTTCGTACATATAAAGAACGCCGAAATCCGAGTTATAACAAAGAAGTTACGGCCTGTCGAAGTTCCGTAACGAAACCGACACGACACCAGTAAACGTAAATGGTGAATTTACGATAGCGATATTTAGCGTTATTTATCTAAATGAAATTTGTAGTGTTCATTAAACCACGAGCGTGCATAAAAAGAACGCCCAAATCTGACTTCGTATGAGGGAGTTATGAATTTTCTAAGTTTCGGAATAGCAGTAGACAGCTAAAAAACTCGCATTTTAGATCGAGTGATTTTTAGCCGACACAAACTAAGCGAGAATCGAAGATCTCATTAATAGTGGCGTAATGATTAAAAGACAGACGAAAATGGACGTCGAATGAAGAAGTTATCAATTTTTAACGGATTTTCCTATTCCGGTCTGTTAAAAATAATATTATTAAAAATAAATTCCATATTAGCCGACAAAACCTAAACGAAAGTTGTAGAGCATAATTTCACCTACGTGTGCATATAAAGAACGTTGAAAACGGAGCTCGTATGCGAAAGTTATTGATTTTAGAAGTTTGGGACACAAAAATTCGAGAAAAATGCTAAAACCGAGGAATTTCGCATGGCTGGGGTTCGGCCACGTCACCTCGCATGCAAGGCTGCCTCGTGTCCGCCACATGCTCGCTGCTGATTCGACCAAAGATGCGGCCCAACGAGAATCAGACACGCCTCGCACCCGTATCACCCTCTCCTCGCACCGAAGGCTCGGCCAACCGGAGTCTAACGTGTGTCACCCCATGTCTCGGTCTCGGACGCACCACCTGCCCCCTCGCATTTGATGCCGCGTGTTCGCTTCTCATCCCTCGGATCCAAGCTCCTTCTCCATATAAATAGTGGCTGCGATATTTGCCGCGTAATTTTTAGGAAATTGCCACTTTTTACCCCAAAATCAGTATTTTAGCTATTTCGACTTCCCCCGAAGCCCCGTTATCATTTTCAACACCCGAAACACGTCCCAAAGTGCCCGAAGACCCGAAAAATTTTATCTTTTCGGTTTTGAAGCTCCACCCTTGCAGGGCCCGATTTTCAATAAAACATCCCGGTTTTATCGGAAACGATCGTTTTAAGAAACGTAGTGCTGCCCGTTTATCGTCTTATCAAGTGAGTGTATCGTCACTTTCATCTTACACATAGATATGAAGTATTTTATATATAATACATGCTATGTGTATATGTATTGTTTTTTTTATTTGAAATGATTGTTGAATGAATGATTTATACAAGTTTTAAAATGATTTAAACTGTATATATATTTTATCTACAAATATGTTGGGTATAACATGGGTAGATGAAATAGTTGGTGTGTGATAAAATGACGAGAGGCCTATTGTATAAACCCTAGAGACTATGAGACGTAGTGCCTATTGTATAAACTCTGGAGACTATGAGATGTAGTGCCTATTGTATAAACCCTGGCGTCTATGAGACGTAGTGCCTATTGTATAAACCCTGGCGACTATGAGACGTAGTGCCTATTGTATAAACCCTGGCGACTAAGCAACATAGTGCCTGTTATATGAACCTTGGTAGCAATTGACATTGGATAAATTCCATAGGTCAATCCTGAGGAATGAATGAATGAAGGATAGTCGATTCTTAGGTTAAACCCTTAAGAAATAAAGGAGATATGGGGATGAGTAATTGGGTTGATTGTTTCATGATTGAACGGAATAATTGTATTATTATGGGTTGAAAACCCTATATGCTCTCCAGGCACGCAAGCCTGACCCACTTAGTTTATTTGTATCATAGGTATCGATACGAAGATACGTTACACTGAGAGATTAAAGGAGATGTAAATCACTAGTGTAAATGAATGTAAGTTCTGTTTATGCTTATGCTTATGTATTGACGATGAGATCCCAAGTTTTAAAATGAATAAAATACATTTCTTCCAAAATGCCATGATAATATATTTATCATCTTTTTATGGGGACAAATTCCGCAAAATCTTTTAGAAGATTACTCTAATTTTATTTTAAAAAGCATAAACTAAATCGGCATTTTCTGGCCGTGAAATTGGGAATGTAACAGAATACACATGCAATTATACATGATTTGAAACAAGACTTACAAACTATTCTTACAAGAAAATATTGGATTTTCTAGAGGTTTACAAACTATTACAAAGTTTTCTTACAAACATACTTATGAAGTCACCAACATTCTATGTTGATGCTTTTCAAAACGACTTGTATTCTCAGGAACTCACTAAGCAGGTTGGCAGCTAAGGAGTTTGGATATTTGATGTATTTTTGATTTGTCATACATTATGTTATTTTGGATGTATTTCGTAAACAAACACAATGATGTAAACTATATATGTTGATATCGTTAATGTATGATGATGACGGTTGCTATGTTTCATTAATATTCAATTGTCATGATATTACAAGATGAATTCACCCGCCCCCGGACGTTTCCGCCGTCCCGCTTTAGGGGTGTGACAGTGGCCAGCCGAACCACATGAGTAAGGAGTGCCCCAAGAAAGGCTTGATATGTTTCCACTGCAACCAGGTCGACCATAAAAAGGCCGATTGTTTGAGACTTTTAGGTGGGGCAGTGATGGAGCCTACGCCAGCCACCTTAAGGATTACTGATGGCCGCTAGGGCAAGGCGGAGGCTCCTGCGGTGATGAGTAGAGTGTTCCAGTTGACCACTAATGATGCTCGTCCAGCGTCAGATGTTGTTACTGGTATGTGATTTATCTTTATCTTTTATTGCTTTCTTGTTATGCTTATTGTGTTATAATTTTGTATATGTACAATTTTGGTCAATGGATTGTCGGCTCATGTTCTTTCTGATTCGAGGACTACCCGCTCCTTTGTATCTCTTGTGCTTAGCAAGAAGTTTTGAGAGGCTCTGAGGACTTTGGATTCCCCTCTTGAGGTGTAGATTGAATATGACCGTACTTTGAGTGTTGAAAGGGTGTTCTGAAGATGTGCTCTGAACATGTTCAGCGAGAGGTTTCCGATCGACATGGTACCGATTCTTTTGAGGGGATTGAAAGTAATCATCGGGATGGATTGGTTGGGACCCAATGGAGATGTGATTGATTGTGAGCAGAAGTTGGTGAGGTTTCGAACCCCACGTGGGAGAGAACTGGTCATTAATGGTGAGAGAGTCTCGCATGGGCGAACTCTCTGTTCAGCTGCGAGGGATAGGAGGCTTCTCCAACAGGGTTGTTCGAGGTTTTTGGCTTACATTTCGGATCCTCGGGTTGCGACCGTAATAGAGTTGAGCAGGGTACCCATCGTACGAGATTTTCCTAATGTCTTTCCTAAGTAGTTGCCAAGAGTGCCTCCCGAGAGGCAGGCTAAGTTCCGAGTTGATTTGATTCATGGTTCGGCTCATAACGCCAAGGCGTCATATTTTCTGGCACCGCCTGAGATGCAGGAGTTGTCTACGCAACTGCAGGAGTTGCTAGAACATGGTTTTATTCGCCTGAGCAGTTCCCCGTGTGGAGCACCGATCCTATTCGTGAAAAAGAAGGGTGGGTCACACATGATGTGTATCGATTATTAGGAATTAAACAAGCTGAAAGTGAAGAACCATTACCTGCTTTCAAGGATCGATGACTTATTTGATCAGCTTCAGGGTGCATCTTGGTTCTCCAAGATTGATCTCTGGTCAGGGTACCACCAGATGAGAATCAGGGATGAGGATGTTCCGAAGACGGCATTCAGAACTCGTTATGGTCATTACGAGTTTGTGGTGATTCCTTTCAGGCTTACCAATGCGCCAGAAACGTTCATGGATCTCAAGAACCGGGTTTGCAGGCCGATGCTTGATCGGTGTATGATTTTTTTCATTGATGATATTCTGGTCTACTCCAATTCCAAGGAGCAGCATGAGTAGCATTTGTGTGAGGTGTTGGAGACTTTGAGGAGGGAAAGGCTTTATGCCAAATTCTCAAAATGCAGGTTTTATTTGCGTGAGGTGTAGTTTTGGGGGCACATCATCAATCAGATGGTATATTGGTAGACCCGGCCACGATCGAGGCTGTGATGCGTGGGGAGGTTCCGAGGAACGCATATGAGATTCGAAGTTTCTTGGGTCTTGCAGGGTATTATCGAAGATTTATTTAGGATTTTTCAAAGATTGCAGTACCTTTGAACCACCTGACCAAGAAGAATGTGACCTTTCGGTGGGGTTCAAATCAGCAGTTGGCATTGGAGACCTTGAGGCATAAATTATGCGAGACCTCGATTCTTGCGTTACCCGAGGGATCGGATGATTTTGTGGTTTATTGTGACGCTTCTATTTTGGGTCTTGGAACTATCCTTATGCAGAGAGGACATGTGATCGCTTACGCCTCGAGGCCGCTGACGCCTCATGAGGCAAATTACCCCACACATGATTTGGAATTCGCGGCAGTGGTGTTTTCCATCAAGATTTGGAGGCACTATTTATATGGGGTCCGATGCACCATTTACACCGATCACAAAAGCTTGAAGTTTTTGATGGATCAGCCGAATTTGAACATGCAACAGCGGAGGTGGTTAGATGTAGTGAAAGACTACAACTGCGAGATATTGTATCACCCCAGGAAGGCCAAAGTGGTGGCCAATGCCTTGAGCCGCAAGGCGGTATGTGCACCGCTCTGGGATATTTTCTTGAATATGACCATTATTTCACCCCTGTTGGATTTGATCAAGGAGGCTCGGGTAGAAGGATTGAAAATGAAAATTGGAAAACCGAGCGGATTAGAGGGCAGATTCTGTTAGTTTTTAGAGACGGTCGGGGATTATTGACCCAGTGTGGTAGGGTTTGGGTTTTGGCATCTAGTGGGGTGAGGCATAAGAATTTTGAAGAGCCACATAAGTCCATGTTTTCCATTCATCTGGGGGCCACGAAGATGTACCGAGACTTAAGGTTGAGCTATTGGTGGCCCTGTATGAATAGGGAGGTTGCGTAGTTTGTTGAGTGGGGTTTGACTTGTAGGAAGGTCAAGGCCGAACATCAGAGACCTCACAACAAGGTGTAGCATATCCGTAGTGAAGTTAGCAGAT
Organism: Lactuca serriola; assembly: GCF_051521515.1. NCBI lineage: Eukaryota > Viridiplantae > Streptophyta > Magnoliopsida > Asterales > Asteraceae > Lactuca > Lactuca serriola. The sequence continues at coordinate 154,978,053 of NC_136412.1, read as the reverse complement.
ATCTATGTTCGCGAGGTGGTAGTCATGCACGGGGTTTCGATATCTATGGTCTCAGACCGCGATTTTCGTTTCACTTCCAGATTTTGGAGGAAGTTCCATGAGGACTTGGGCACTCTTCTTTACTTCAGTACAACATACCACCCCCATACCAACGTTCAAAGTGAGCGGACGATCTAGACGCTCGAGGATATGCTTAGATCTTGTGTGTTGGATTTCAAAGGGAGTTGGGATACTAACCTTCCACCAGCAGAGTTCCCCTAGAACAATAGCTATAATGCTAGTATCGAACGACCCCCATTCGATATGTTGTATGGATGGAGGTGTAGGACTCTGATTTGTTGGGGGGGGAGTTGGTCACCGAGATCATGGGAAGCACCGAGGTAGTGCTTAAGACCACCGAGTTGATTCAGCGGGTACGCGACAGGCTGCGGGCCGCATGAAGTCTTCAAAAGACTTATGATGACCAACGTCGTTCAGGTCTTGAGTTTCAGGTCTTGAGTTTCAGGTGGGGGATTTTGTTTTGCTGAAGGTGTCACCTTGGAAAGGTGTCATCCGATTTCGAAAGAGGGGAAAGTTGGGACCCGAATTCATTGGTTCATTCAGGATCTCTGCCCGGATCGGCAAGGTTGCATATCGGTAGGATCTCCCTGATGAGCTCAGTCAGATCCATAACACCTTCCATGTGTCTCAGTTGCGGAAGTGTGTAACTGATGAGGCTACAATTATATCATTAGATGACATTCAGGTGGACGAGAGCTTGAACAATGTTGAGAAGCCCATTGCAGTTTTGGACAAGAAAATTGAAGCTCTTGGTAACAAGGTGGTAAAGCTAGTGAAGGTGTAATGGCAGCACCGGAGGGGCTCTGAGTGGACTAGGGAGCAGGAGGAAGAAATGAGGGAGCACTATCCAAAAAATTTTGAGGCAGCAGTCTTCGGGGACAAAGTCTAATTCAAGTGGGGGAGATTTGTAACATTCGGAATACAGGTATCTATCCTTTAACCCCCTGAAATTAAATTATCTATGCAAAGGAAGTCCCTTCGTACGCTGGGTGTACGTATGCATACTCTTAGTGTACTAGGGAGGTTTGGACGCGGGCATGCACCACGTATGCATGGCGTACTTGGACGTACGCGGGGCGTACGTGGCTTAAGAAAAAACCCTAATCCTTGGTCTGTGAACCCTATTTAAACACTTTATGCCATTTAAACCAAACCCTAAACAACCTCCATTACCTCATTTCGTCTCTTAAACCCTAATTTGCATGAGAGTGTGATTCTTGATCTTAAAAGTGGTTTTGGTGGGCATTTTAGTGGGTTTGTAAGAAGGAGAAGGTGGTGGTCAAGTCTTGGACATGGTTGAGCTTCTAGATCCTGCATCTGCTTCTACTTGGGGAACTTTTGCAGGTAAAAAGTGTAGACCTTGCTAGTGTTTTGCTAGTTTGAGTTAGGGTTTGATATCGACTCCATTTTTGGTCCATGGGTCCTCTCTTGTGATTTTGAGCGACTCTAGAGACTTGAAATGTTAGATCTAAGCTCCTTGGACATGTTAAAAGCATAAAAATGCTAGCATGATGGTTGTTGTAGCACCATGCATGAGTATAAGGTCTTAAAGGGAGTCTCATGGCCGATGATGAGGGGGAAGAGGGGCTTATGCATAGGGACCATTTTTTTAGGGGCCCATTTTTTACCTATATTCTATGTAGTCAAAATTTGAAGCCCAAATGCTATGCTCCAAGACGTCCACAGGGAATATTACCCATGATTAATCGATCAACATTCGACGATGATTCAATTTTCTATCGAGTGTCGATCATTCAAATTTCAGATCCCAGAAGGCGGTAGTGGTATATTATCAGTCGATTATTCCACATTTCTTGTTTTATTTTTGTTCCAGTCGATCATTCACTCCTGCTAGTTGTTAGATTGTTATCAAATTAAAGTTAGTTTTATAGTTTTCTGAATCTTGACGTTGAATCAGATTAATAGGTTATCATTTATCAGAAACTGAATGTTAAAATTAGATATCAGATTATGAGAAATCAAAATATGCTAAATGTTTATTAGAATGCTAATAACGTAATCGGTCATTTCTGCTTTGGTACTTAAGGATATATTGTGTTCACCTGTGTTCATGATAGGCCTCTCTGTTTTCTTTATGCATCTGTTTACTGTGCGAAAATTGAAATAAAAAACATTTTCTTGTAATGATGTTATATTAAGAATTGGTACTTCTTAATATGCCACGATATGCTTTTTAGATTCCTTAAATGTGTGCTTCTAGTTGAACTTGGCATCTGAAGAATAATGAAAAAGCTTGTTTGTTTATCATGGTTGTCAAGAAAATGAATTGTTCTTTCCATTTAGGATGTAATTATATCTGAAAATTATGGTAATTGATCTTGTTGAGTTTTGTAAGTTGGACAATGAGTGGTCTTTAGATACATATTGAAAATTGAAGCCTTCTTTGGGGAAGCATCTTTTAAAGGTTAATACACTTGAAATATTATTCCTTTATAAAATGTGTTTTGCTATTTTCATACTACTAGTTTTAGGGGTGTCGTTAAACATGTTTGTAGGTTCTAGTGGTAGAAAAATTCCATATACATTGATGCCCATAAAACATCATTGTTTTAAGAAAATAGTTTATATATATAATTTAATTTGTTATACATTAGGTCTTAAGGGCTTTTTTTTCCAACTCGTCCTGGGCATTTGAATCCTGAGGACTGGCCCTGGGGAGTCTTAATGGGTAAAAGGAGGTGTTGAGTTCCCATGTGCCATGCAAGGGCATAAAGCTACCAACTTTATCCCTTAGAACCTCTTAATCGACTCATATATGGAATGTGACGTTGAGACTTCATGTATTAAGGGCTTAATGGCTTATGTGCAAAATCGGCTTGTACGTTGGGTGTACTATTTTGTGCGATGTGCGTACTACCTAAGGACTAAGTGCGCTAAGCGTAATGAAGAGGTACGTTGGGCGTACGCTTACAATGGATCATTGGGCTTCCGATGGACCTTTGAGCTATTTGGGCCCTATTTAAACTTGGGCATGGATTTAGTAGAGTATTGGGCCTTTGACCTTGTTATTGGACCATGGGTGGCATGGTTGGCCTTTTGCGGCCGTGTGGCCCATTAATTGTTTTGGACCTTCGATGTTAGGCCCATTATTAAAGGAAAGACATTTGGGCCTTATTGGAGGAGTTTCGACTTAGGGTTTTGGCCCATACCTTCATTTGTGACTTAATTCTAATTAGGTTAATTTGTGTATGCTTAGTGTGAGATTTCCAAACCGGTAGTCGGGTAGTATTTTTATTAGCAGACTGAGGTGAGTCTTCTCACCATATCCATGGGTTGAAGGCAATAATGTCGGCCCAATATATGATATGTGGATTGTTAGTAGTTATGCATTGACTGTATGTAGGCCCATGGGTAGCCCATGGCACCTATGTAAAGAGCATGGGGTAACTCATGGCACTTGGATATCAGACCATGGGCATAGCCCATGGCATTCCAGGTAAAGACCATGGGGGTAGCCCATGGCATTGCAGGTAAAATCATGCGGGTAGCCCATGGCAACTTTATGTATGTTGCATGGTATTCTGTAGTTATATGTTGTGTGATATTTTGGGAACTAACTAAGTTCTTTCTTATAATTTATTTAGGTGTTTTCAGGTAATTATGGTACAAAGGGGAAGGGCCCAACTTGATGGCTCGACATTCACTCTCCAACACTTTCCGCGTTTATCTATTTTGATAATCTGATATTTAACACAATATGATGTAATGGATTTTTGGGAACAAATTATGATTGTATTTCTGTTTTCAAAAATGAAAATTTTTATCTGGTTTTTGGGTTGTTACAATAATTCAAATAAAATTAGCAAGAACGGGAAAAGAAGATGAAGGAAAATATAAAAAATGAATAGGAGGTGGAGAGCTTTATACTCCTTGAAAAGCAACTTACAGACACAATCAATAACAAGAGAGTAAAAACATGGGGAAAGAGTTAAACACATGATAGGTGGAAGGAGACGTGTGGTTGGAAGCTATGGAACTAACTGTCAAATAAGGAACATGAAGAAGCAGTTGAACTACGGGTACGAAAGATACCCGATTCCTCTCATGTAATGTCGCAAAATTAAGATCAAAATTTTCGATTTTTATATTAATAAAACCATTATCCAAAACAATATCATAAAACCATAGTGAGCTTAGAGTATGTCAATAAACATCCAAATATACCAGAGTTATATAAAATGCGGAACAATATGGTGTGTGCAATGCAGTCATCTTGAGCTATTCCCTTTTGAAATCGAGGTACCTGAAACATAAAATTAAACTGTAAGCACAAAGCTTAGTGAGTTCCCAAAGATACCACATACCGTACATATAAAACATATAATGGGCCCTGCCCGGCATCAAGCCTTGCTCGGTATACAAATATGCCAGTCATTCAGCCCCCGCCCGGTATACATATAAACTTATAAACATATAAACACATAACATATGCAATAATCACAAAGATAAATAGCATACAAAATGGTCATTGGTCCCTGCCCGGTAAACATATCCACACATAACATAAGCAAGATTCACATAGATATCTAACATCCTAAATAAGCATAACAAACCATGGGTCGGTATTGGTGCCTTCGACCCGCTAAACACAATGAGGAAACTCACCTCTAGCTACTAAATCTCTCAAATAAATCTCGGTATGTTGGTCCGCAAAAATCCCCGCACTAACATCATCAAATAATAACCAATTAAAAATTGGATCTTGACCCATAATCAAGAATCTAAGCTACTTGACCCATATCTAGGGTAAAAGACCATTTTACCTTTTTTTTCTTCCTTGGCCCAAAATCAAGGCCCAACCCAACTACTCAAAAGGCTCAAATTCCTAAATGGCAACCCGAAGCCCAATATGGCCCAATCTTTTAAATTGGACCTAAAAACCATCATGGGCCTAAATCCAAGAAAACCCAATATACTAGAAAAAGAACATAATGAAAATTCTAATGGCCCAACAAGGCCCAACCTTAAAAGTGCAAAGCCTGGCCCAAATTCGTGAACGTCAATCCCAAGAGTCCATCCGTACTCAGCTCGTACGCTTAGCGTAGTCCTTTCGGGGCCAGTACGCGCAACGCACCAGCTGGGTACGTCGAACGTACTCCCCTAACTACCAATCCATTCCATTAAGCAGTTAATCAGTTGAGACCTCCAGCCAAACCCTTAGATCTAATCCTAAAAGGTGACTTATATGTAAAGTTGGCAATTACACCCATGCATGACTTAATGGGACCCAACACTCAAAAGAAGCTTAATAAGGCTCTTAACACTTGCATGGACCAATATCTTTCATAAAGCTTGTATCATTATGAACAAGGGGCCTCCATGGAGCTAAGATCTAACATCCATGGCTTTTGAAGTAGATCAAAATCTCAACATTAGCTTAAAAGACCCAAAATGGATAAACATGGCCCCAAAGCTAGATCTAGCATAATGAACCATCAAGTAGAGAACTTTATACCTCAAATGACTTGCAAAGATGATGATGAATTTGGATCTACAAGATCAAGCCATTCCAAAGCAACCTCCAAGTGTTCCTCTTCCTTCAAATCACCAAAAACTCCCCCAAAACTCACTTCCAAGCTCAAAAATCACAAAAAAGCACTTTGGGTTTCACTAATATGGTTTAGGGGAGTGGAGGCCGACCAAAAGATACCACCAAGGTAACATAAGTTGTTTAAATATGGCACAAACCCTAAAAATTAGGGTTTGTCTCTGCTTAGCATACGCCTCACATACTCCCACGTATGCCCATCGTATGTGGTCGCCTCCGCGATCCTGCATTGAACCATTACGCCCAAAGTACTCCTAGAGTACGCCCATCGTAATCGACTAGGCTTAAAAACCACCAACCTTTTGTAAGCCATAACTCATTCGTTCTAAATTCGATGTCAACGCTCTTTATATCCACAAAAAGGTAATGAAAAGCTCTACACTTCCCTCGCCTTAAACTTTTCAGAACTAAAATCCAAAATACATAAAAGGCTCAAATTCCCATTTCACCAATATACCATTGGAGTCCAAAACACAACTTGAACTCCCCAATCATCTTATCTACATTATCCACACTCAAAAGGGGGAAAAGTGTCTTTCCTAAAGGCCCAAAGCCTTATGATAACCGATCTTTAGGTCACGGCCCCAAATTATGATACGATATGAAATTGTCACACCCCCGAACCAGACGGCGGAAACGTCCGAGGGCTGTTGTGAGTTAATTGAATACCATAACATTGAATATATATGAAACGTAACAACATTCGTCACCATGCATTAATATAGTACAACCGATAAAGTTTACATGAAGTACATTGTTTAAACATTACATTCCCAAAAAGAAATTGTTCGATTCATAAATAAGTAAACTGCAAGCCATCACTGAGTATATTTTCCTTTGGATCACTTGTTACCTGAGAATACAAGTATTTTGAAAAACGTCAACATGTGAAATGTTGGTGAGTTCATAAGTGGTATTTGAAAAATAACGTGTTGTATTATTTTGAAAACCACCAGAAAATCCGATATTTTCTGAAAAGAGTATTTGAAAACGTTTGTGAAGATCCATAAGTATGCTTGTTTGTTTCTATAGTTGTAAAAAAAATGTTCATTAAACCTGTGTACATTTCGAAAACGTATGTATTGAAAAACCCTAGGAAAACCCGATGTTTTCCTAATTCTTTGAATTCCATGAAGTTGAAAATAAAACCATTGCAGCGTGTGAAGTCATTAATTCCAGGCGACGTCGGATTATTTTTGCGCATGATTAATTGCTATAAACACGCGTTACACAAACGACCAGTTTATAACTATACTAACGATCCCGTAGGCGTCGTCCGTACTAATCACGTTATCCAACCGCCCTGACTTCAGGTAATCCCACATCCGAAGAGAAAGAGGGCACGAAGACCTCGATAACTCCGTAGCCGGTTGGGGATAAAAAAAAAAGAGTACGAGGGGCCCTTGACCTGCCTCGCATTAAAATACCGACTTTACTAGCAATACCAAAGGACCCTTGGGGACCAATAGTATAAAAGCCATTGAAAGTCCTTTTACGCTGTGTTAGATCATGTAAGACCCAACAACTCGTAAGGTAGAAGTCTTCGGGCCTTAAGATCAGGTCATTGGGCTAGCTAGGCCCAACAAACAAGATTTTATACTTTGGGGCCCAAAGATGGTGCGTAGACGTCTGTGCACTCTCACGTGTGTATTAAATTCCCAAATGTTACTTGTGTGAATCGAGGTATCGTCGTGTTAGTAGTTTCGGATTTTTTTTTGGTTCGAGACCGAACCAATTCGTTTAACAACGATTTTTGGTATTGTTGTGTATTGTATTTCGTCGGTAGTCGCGGTGCCAATATTTGATCAAGTTGAGTGTATTGAATTAGCCTTGAAAATTTTCTGTTTTCAGCCCCTCTTTGTTTGTAAATTTACTTTTTCAACCCTCTAATTAAATAACTTTCCGGTTTGGTCCTTAAACCATTTTTCTTGACATTTTAACACCAAAAATTATTGAAATTGATATTTTTCAGCATATTTTCCATAGAAAACAGTTTGAGTCCCTGAAAATACAGTTTCCTCGGTTATAACCCCTCTTTTTTGCAGTTTTTACAATTTTGGCCCAATTTGGAAAATTTTTGCAACTTTGGTCCTTTTTAAATTTGAAAAGCATTTTAAACCCTAGAAAAGGACTTGGAACACTAGTAGTCCACTGTTTTACAGAAAAAACAGTTTTGGCCTTTCAAAACAGAAAATTTCGCATATTGGGCCCTATTGGGCCGAAAATGCCATTTTTAGCCCATTAAGCTTGAAATTTATGTTTTTAATCCTCCGAAAAGTATATTTTCAGAAAATACATTATGGAAACTGTTTTGACTCATCTCACCCATCAGATTTCGAAATATTTCATTTTGGGCCCTTTAACTTTATATTTTTAACATTTTATGTCCAAAAATTGAGTTTTTAGCCCAAAGAAAATGTTATTAAGCCATTTAGCTATTTTTCTTGGAACACTTTGTATGTAGAAATATATTTGATGCTAGTATCCTTTAACATAAAGTATATCACGATTTTTAGGGGTTTATGGCTAGATCCAACATCATAAACACACAAAAACACCCACATAAGCATAGAAATCATACAAGGCATACAAAACACATATAGATCTACACTTTCACTTGTATTCCCCCCCCCCCACCCCACAAAACTCATAAAAACAGAAAATAGGGGGTATGAAGCTCACCTTAGGGTGTGGTTTCGGTTTTTGAAGAAAAGATGGAAGAAAACTTGGTGATTTTTGGCCTTAGCACCCTTTTCTTGAAGATCTCGAGTTTGATGCTTCTAGGATGTAAGATCACGATTTTTGCATGGATTAGGAAAAGATTTTGATAACAAAAAGAATCTAAGTCATAGATCCAAGCATAATCTTACCTTAGATGAAGAGTTTGTGGAAATATCCTCTTGAAAGCTTCCTAAATTTCGAGATTTTTGAGTGGAGAGGGAGGATGTGTTCTTGAGTGTTCTTGAGAGAGTTTGAGAGATATTTGTGTATGTGTGTGTGTGTTTCGGCCGAGAGTGAGGGAGAGGAAAGAAGAGAGTGACTTTGATGAGATAGGTGCTTGGAAGTATGAGTTGCATGCATGGATACCCAATAAATAAAAGTGAGGTGGCAATCCAAAGTCAACTCCCCCTTTTTCCTTGGGCTTGGGCCGAGAATGGAGAGGGAAGAAAGGATTTTTGGGCTTTTTGCCCCTAAGCCCAATATTAGAGTTAGTTTGGGTGATCATTGGCCTTATAAAATAAAATTGTGATTTTTATGCTTCATTAAGCTAGATTAGGTTAATCATGGATCAAAGCTTTTAATTCATTTCATTCTAGGCCCAAAATGGCCCAAAATGTTGAAATAAATGATTGTGGGTCCAATTAGAGCCCAATTAGGGTTCTAAGCCCATGATAGTCAAATTGGAAGCTTATTGGTCCATTTGGGTCCAATAAGGAAGTCCTAGTCCAAAGTGGACCTAAACAAGAACTTCTAGGGTTTCCAATTGTTTGATGACTATTTGTAGTACTTGTATGATGTATTTGATTGAAGTTTTTGATGTCATAATAATAGGTATCACACATGCTCTTAAGTTTTTGATTCACATTAACTTGAGTGTATAGATTACATGACACAAAATTTCTAGTTGTGACAGAAATAGGTTGTTACAACTTTCCCATACTTCAATTAGATTTCGTCCTTAAAATCTTTCCTTACTACTTCCTCCGCCGCTAGACGATCCTGCCCAAACTTCTAGAATTCTGATTAAGACCGATGAATCATCCCATACCGACGACCATCTCCTAAACCTGTCATCCAAACCCCGTTGTGGCAGAAATTGCTTATACCTCCAAAAGGATGAACCTTAATATTCTACCCTCAGCCCAAAAGAAGGAATCCCAACGGCCCTACCCGAGAACTAAAACAACTATCTTACTCTTGCCAACGGGAAGACCTCATAACATTGCGATAAGCACTCAAAGCAGGAACTTCCCAAAAATATGAACCCATCAATATAAACCCCAATATATTATTCCCTAGGATTACTGATTATTCATTCATCGCACCCACCCCTAGTCCCTGACCATGAATACCATTCTACCATGTAGAAGGAAAGCTCATAAAATACCGATAGCAAAATACTCCAAATCCCTAATTCTAAAGTTGTGCCTAACAATCCTCAAATACGCGCTCGCCTCCCTAACAAGTCATCACCAACCTGTTGATCTCACAAGCATAAGGACGGTCAATCCAAAATTATCACACTGCAACCAAATCCCAAGTTAGCTATGGATCGAGATTCCATAACTGATGCCCAACATTGGTAACTGAACTCCTGATAGACAACCGCCAAGCAAACCAAGTTCACAATGAAACAACTCTGCAAGCGGCTACTGGTGCACAACCATCGTTTCTAACAACCTTAACTACGCACATGATCCAAACCATTTGATCATTGAATCTACTGACTCCCACAATACACTAATCACCCAAATAAGCCAAGAAATCTAACGATACGAGACCTAAGAGTCTCAAACAAAAGACCACCGGGTCTTACCCATATAAATCATACAACCACTGGTTCATGATACATCGAGACACTTGCTATCCATTACAAGATAAGCTCACAATACTAAACTGATCTTGCCGAAACCACATCCAAAGCCTAAAGACTTGTGACCAGCCCCATATGGACCTAAAGATACCCAACCAACAGTCCGCCCACTTGCAGGAACCCAAAAAGCATCCCTCTCAGTGCTATTCAAACACAACATGGGCCATACCCTTCTATCATACATAGTTCCTTACACAACACAAAGTAATTTAAATGCAAAACTAGACAAAAACATGGTCGCACACGACCAGAGAGGAGATAGAAAGTCATACTCTTGACCTGATTCTGAAGTTATAACCTAAATGATCACCATACCAACAATATCAACCAAGAGGTCTCAGTTCATCTTACTCAATCCGTTTGTACCCCTCATGTCTATAATCGAGGCACTACTAAAATGTACGCCCCCAAGGGAAGTCACATACCCAACCCTGGATCTACTGCATCCTCTTGTCGTCACATCCTTAACCAAAGGGTGAGGTACTAACAAATTTAAAGAAATGATCAACCTCAACCGTTAGCAAAAATATTCTCATGAACGATCGATACAAGATCCCACACCTTCATTGAAACCGATCATATTTCACCAGTTTGCAGTAGCTCGAGAAAACATCCAAGGCGATCAAGAAATGTTGTCAAAATAGGAAAGTTGAACAATGCTTCCCTAACATCGTAACATCCAATAATCAAGGATAAATGCCAAACTTGAGCCTGCTATGAAACAAAATTCCACACCACAACTGTGTTGGATATAGTGTCTAAGTCCATAACTTTATTTGGTATGTACTTGACCCGACCCGGCATGGTCCATTTGGGTTGCATGACATTGCAATACTTGGATAGACTAAATGAGAGAATATGGCACTTATGATTATTAATATATTATAAGTTCTAATATATTAATAATAGTGTTATTTAATTAGTATTGATCAAGTATTAATCTAGTATTAATTTGGTGATCAAAGTGAGACTAATTAAATATATAGGGTTGATTATGACAATCATCAATTCTTTTATGGTGGATTAATGATCCATGGTTTATGGGTTATGGATGTAACCATTTGGAGCTCCATGGATAGTCCATGGGAGTTACAAACCCATGGGTCATGAGAAATGAAGAGTCATGACAATTATGGGTCTTCTTAATGAAACCCTAATTGTGACACCACTATAAAAGGAACCCTTTGGCTAGCAAAATCGTGACCTAGTGTTACTAGAGAAGGCATAACCGATTTTGAATGCTAGAAGTATTCTCTCAAGTTATTCCAAGTTTTGTGGTGTTGTGTGAAGCATTTGAGGCACAACAATTGGGGTGCTAGGCTCAAAAAATCTTGAAGGAATCCAAGCAACAACAAGGTATGTATTTCTACTAGTTTTATATTCTATTTATTCCCCATGCCATGCTAGTTAGGAAATAACCTTGAAAAAGAAATTTGCATGTATCTAGAGAAAACATAGATTCAAGGTTATTAGGGTTGCATGTACACTTAGGAAGTGTTAGAATGCTCAAAACCCATCAGTGGTATCAGAGCCAGGTTTGTTTTCTGTATACTTGATGCAAAACTGCTTGAAAATCGAAAATTCTGCTCACTGTCGACTGGACTCGCCGAGTCCATGAACAAATTCATCCTACTCGTCGAGTAGGATAATGCACTTGACGAGTAGGAGCATGCTGGCCAGCTTTTTCGTGTTTTGTTGCTAGAAATGGATTAAAATCATTATCCCAATCTGTTTTGGACTTGTAAAATCTGTTTTTCAAAATGATAATGATTATGTTAACCCATTTTTGCATGACTTTTATCAATTTTCAAGTATTGTATATGTTAATATGATTCTTGAAATTGCTTGACATGAATTTGTGTTCTTATGAGTTTTTAGAAGATCATAGGAATTATGTGTAACCTCCATGTATGTTTAATTCACGATCTTAATGGCAATGATGGTGTCCATAACTTGTCCTCAAGTTATGGATAACCAAAAGTCACTTCTTTAAATTGTAATTAAAGAACTAAAGAGGTTTCACAAAATGAAGAGTCTTCATTTTCATGAACCATTAAAACTCATAAGTTACAAATTGAAGAGACTTGGAATAGTTTCAATTCTTGCCCTCAAGTTTTGGAATTTGAAAAGTCTTACACTCTAATACTTTAATTCCAAAATAGAACCTTAGATTTTTAAAAAGTTTAAAATTCAACACTTATACTATTATTATAATTTTATTATATAGATATGTATAAGAATATGTCATTCTTACCGTTAGTAGGCCTCATTCACGAAGCCGGTCTATAAGGAGGTATAAGGTTGTTGCCTATAAAATGGTGACTTAATGGGTGTCCACTCTCACCCACCACTTCCTTGATCGGTGGAGGGTCGTTAGCCGAACGGGTAGGATACGACTTTAAAGCTCTTTAAAAGTATAATGAATTATAAAGTAACTATACATTATAAATTCCCAATCTTAGTTACTTTAGGAAAATGTGAATTTGGTGCTAGCCCATAAAATTACACTTTGTACCTTACCAAGTCGTTAGTGGAGCGTGTGTGGTTAACCGGCACACTAACATTGACTAGTAAGAGTGGCAAAGGGTAACTTGACTTTATTATAGATCGGTGGAGCGTGTGTGGTTAACCGGCACATCCATTAGGTAATATTGTTAAGGGTACCAAGTCAATTTGTATGGTTATTCACACCTTGTTTGTAATCCTTGGCATCCCAGTTACAAACTTGAGAGGGCACATTCGAGATTCAAACATGCCATTGAAAAGTTCAATGTATCTCAAAAGATCTAGGAGTTTCAAAACCAATAAAACCTAATAATAAAATATTTCGTTCTTATGGTGGAAATTGGTAAATTGTCATTTACCTACCTTCAAATATTTTATAGTGTGGATTACGGCATCCCTCTTCCACCTATAAATAGTTTGTTGGATCCTAGCCTTAATATTTCATTTGGGTGACTTATTAAGGACTCTTAATCTAATGAAACTTATCTTCCTTTTATTCCAGATGTCTTCCAATAACCCTGCTGGCTCAAACCCGACAGGCTCCTTTTCCCTAATGAACTTGTGTGGTAAGGTCATCTTTGATGGATCCAACTTTAATGAGTGGATCATAAACATCAGGATGATTACCCGCTATGAGGAAAAAGAATATGTCCTTGACAAGGAGCTTAAGGTTGTTAATGAAGCCACTGCTACTCCAGAAGAGTTTGCGGAGTTCATTGCGCATGAGAAGGATGCCACCAAGGTGTCCTGCATCATGAAGGCCACAATGACCCCGGAACTCCAAAAATCTTATGAAGATTTCTACCCCTATGAGATGCACCTAGATCTGATGGAAAGGTACCATCAGAGCGCGCGTCAAGAGAGGTATGAAATCATTTCCTCCATGATAACCGCAAGGATGAAGGATGGTGAACCCATTACTGGTCACTTGCAGAAGATGCAGAGGTTCGTTGACCGGTTGCTAAAGCTCAATGTTGACTTCCCAGAGGAATTGGCGTTTGACATCATTCTCCATTCCTTACCTCCAAGTTATGATCAGTTTCATATGACTTATCATATGAACAAGGAGGAAGTCACACTTAGCAAACTTCAAGGACTCTTAAGGACAGCTGAAAATGGCCTTAAGGGTAAAGCGGTTGCTACTTCTACTCCTTTAATAGCCCCTGTTCTGGCTATTGGGCAGGGAAAGGGTAAGAAGAGGAAAAGCCCTTCGAAGGGTACCAAGGGTAAGACTCTTGATGGTTCCTCTTCAAGTGGTACAAAGAAAGGTCCCCTTACTCCTTCTTCAAACCCAAAGGAAGCACAGTGCTTCTATTGCCAGGATAAGGGACACTTCAAGCGAAGCTACGCCAAATACCTGCAAGATGTAAAGGATGGGAAGGTTAAACCCACCCATGCAGGTATTTACACAATATTGTCTAACAAATCATCTAATGCTAATTCTTGGGTGCTTGATACAGGGTGTGGTATTCACATTTGTACTGATTTGCAGGCACTAAGAAGAAGTGAGCAAGTGGAGCACGGGAAGATAAACTTAGTCATGGGCAACAGGAAAGAATCACATGTTACCAAGATAGGAGTTTATTCTTTATTGCTTAATAATTGGTTAATGTTAGATTTGAATAAGTGTTGTTGCTCGCCCGAAATGGCTAGAAATATTATTTCTGTTGGGATTAAAACCCTAATTGAGATTTGATGAACAAGATGCGGAAAATAAGAACAAACACAAATACGAAGATTATGTCGAATGATCACTCGATTTATTCAAACAAGAGGAATAAATTACACTTAAAGCATAGACTAAAGAATCTAGCACTATATAAGAAACCTCACGTCGCGGCTACATTTTGCCTCACTCTTAACCCTAATTGTGAATAATACATGACTATTTATAGGGAAAGACAAGTCTTGGGCTTTTAACCTAGAATTCATCAAATGGGCCCATTGCCATCATCCATGGAGTGCTTTGAAACCCTAAAATCTCCCCCTCAAAGTATGGAATGGATGACAATGCTTTAACTTCCAAAACAAGCATCTAGCAAATAAAAAGATCTGCAACGAGGAATATATGAAGCAATCCACGAATCTTGATTCTTCAATAGTCTTCAAACACGGGCTCTAGGATATATAAATAAAGCACTGAAGTAATGTCTTTAAACTTCATTTTCGAATGTAATCCCAAAGAATCTTCATGAAAACCAAACCCGCCATAAAAACCCATTTCAGAACAAAGAAACCGAATCACTTCTTGTCTTTGAAGAGCTCCCCCTCCAAGTCACAATGATCTTCAAATAAGCTAATGATATAAGCCATCAAAAAATATCATGTAATAACCCAAACTTTAAGATTCGTAACGCCACTTGATAGAGAAAATACAAGAAGTCGGAGATATAACAAGTCCTTAGCAGAGCTCGATAAAGAACTTCCGCTGTAAAGGATACTTCTTTGTAAAAACTTTAGCAGAGCTCGATGAAGAACTTCCGCTGTAAAAAGCTACCTTCATGATTCTACCACAAGCTTTATCAAAAAAACTTCAACTTTGAAAAGTCACAAATCCAATTTCGAATGGCCATACCAAATTCTCCCCCGATTTATAATCAAAAACATGATTATAAAGCCTTCAAATGGTCATGAGAATGATCTTGAATGGATAAAAGTTTACCATGCTCCCCCGTGACAAAATGATATACACAATAATGTATAAAATCCGAAAAAAGTCGTGAAAATTTGACGTTATCACGAAAAACGACTTTTCGAACCGCCAAGACTTGATGGAATCTTTATTTTTCTGTTCACGAAAAAATGTGTGCGTTAAAGAATTCAAAACTGTTCACCGGCCCTTAAATTTGTAAACTTTTCTGAATATAGGACAGAAACTATCACTTTCCAGAAACTTAGGGGCTGGAATTGTAATACAGCATCAATATACCCCTTTATTTGTAACAAAATCTGGAAATGGTCCAAAACTGCCAAGGCATGAAAAGTATAGGGACCAGATCGTCAACTTCTTGAAGTTGCAGGGACCAAGTGTGAAACTTTGAGTTATCTTCTTCATTTGACACCTGATAAAAGGATGCGACTGGAATGGTGATTTTAAACAAATGGTCACAGACGAACCTACAAATACGACTCCAATTAGTTTCATCTACTTTCATTCCGAGCACAAGCGACTGAATCTAAGTTCGTTCCAAGATCGTCAATTATACACCCGAAGCGAACCCAACCGAACGTTCGGTTCCATTCGTTTCCATTTGAGACATTCGCTTCCAGGTCCATTCCAAGCTTCATCAGGCGAATCACCTTTCGCTTTCGGTCCTTCCTTCGTTCGCTCCAACCACTAACAAACGACCTCAAGGTCCTTCCAGGTTCGCTTTTTCTGATGTTTAAGGGAGCTACGAATCCGATAATTTTTGCAGGTAAGAACATTCGTTCCAAATTAGTCACAATTTTGACTTTTCGTTTTGACCAACAATTCGACCATTGCCCATTCCAGTTACGAATCTGATTTTGTTTGCATCAAACAATCGATTTTGACATAAGCCCTGATTCCAATACCTTTCGCATCGATCACAATTCCGATCGTGAATCAACAGTAACTCCGAATCCAAGATGATCCGTTTTACTAAAATTATGAACTTTCATAGGTAAGAGAGGTTCACAGCAATTTTGACTTTTCTGAATGTTCCTTTAACTTTGAATTGCGAATAAGCACACAACCACCCCGATTACATTCCCGATTGTAGTAACAATTTTGATTTCATTCGTTCGCAGGAACTCATCATTCTTTCATTCTTCATCACAATCCTTCTTGTTCCGATTGCATTCCAAATAAGCCATTTACGCAGAAAAACATTTCCAAATCAAAGGCTTGATTCTGATTGCAAATATAAGTCACAATATCAAATTCAGTTCTAGTTCCTTCCACGTCGACTCATTCTGAGCATCAAATGCATCATTCCAAATCCGATCACAAGATCGGTTTCATCACAACAAGATATTCATTCCGATTAGAAGATCTTCACCAATTCGGAAGACGATACACACCTAACCTCAAAATCAAATAGATTCGATTCTGTGAATAAAGGATGCGACGAGGACTAAAGAACAGAAAATAGGAAACAATCGTCAAAGCTTTAGGTCAACGAAAATTGTGACACCCAGTAACAGATTGAACAAATGGACAAAATCGATTTGGACCCAAGGAAAAAAAACGATGAACAGTAACAAACTGGGCTTAATATCGATTGGAAAAATTGAGTTTCATATCCAAATACAAGCGGTGAACAGTAGGAACACGTGACTTAGGGTAAAACAAAGATCTATTAAATCAAAAGATTTTGATCAAAAATCATATTAGATCCAACGGAAAATAATGAATTGAAAAGAGAACTGGATCATATTACCACGACGAACAGTAAGAACTTTGTAAATCTTCATGAACAGTAGCTTGAACAGAATTTTGATTCTATACCACCAAAACACCAATAATCTTCAATAATTTGTGCAGAAATTCACCAAATCAAGAACCGATTCTTCAAAAATCAATAGATCTTCAAAGACCCGCTCTGATAACAATTGATAAGTTATTAATTAACTTGATGATCGATTAGATCTATGTAACAGTTAAACGATGAATATTAAAACAGTAAATAACCCAAGTATGAATCAAGATGTGTCGAATGATTAGATTACTCAATCCTCAGCAGAGCTCGACCAAGAACTTCCGCTGTAGAGGATACTTAGGGTTACAAAAACAAGAACGATGATTTTGCTTAACATAATAAACTTCTAAACGTTATTGATTGTCCTCTCGTTCTAAGATGCATGCAAGCACCTATATATACTAAACCCTACAAAGCTCACGGATGGACAGGCCCATACCGGAGATACATATTAGACTAACTAACGAGCCCAATAGACGCAACACAAAATACGACCGCTTTAAGTGTAATTTATTCCTCTTGTTTGAATAAATCGAGTGATCATTCGACATAATCTTCGTATTTGTGTTTGTTCTTATTTTCCTCATCTTGTTCATCAAATCTCAATTAGGGTTTTAATCCCAACATGTGGTATCAGAGCAGGAGGCTGTGTAATTCATACACATCTTTTCTGTGAAAAAGTTTGCGATTAGGGTTATTCTGCATTAATTAATATTTATTGAGCCGTCATTCCATAATTGAAGTAACTCAGCATTTATTTGTTTTGCCCTAATATTATTCATTACAAGTCTGATCTTTCAAACAGGTTAAACGATCAAGCATGGACGAGTCACAATCAAATCCCATCAATATCTCAAACAGCATCGGATCAACGACGAAGATTCCTATTCTTTACACCCAGGATTATGAAGTCTGGGCACATCACTTTGAAGATTATGTTATTGGATCAGAAGACAATGGATACCTTATTTGGGAAGCAATAGTTTCTGGACCATTTGCTCATTCTGCAACGTCAAAAATCATTAAAACTCAGAAAGAGTACAATGATCTGTTAAAAGACGTAAAGGATGTTGCTCAAGATGAAAAGGAAAAGTTTCAGTGCAACATTAAAGCATTGAGACTGATTCGATTCGCTCTTCAATCCGATACGTTTAGGCTGGTGAGTTCATGCAGCACTGCTAAAGAGATCTGGGATAGGCTGCGAGAGTTATATTCCACAGATGAAGATCTGGAGCATTCCATTCAGACTTTACTCTTATCAGAGTTTGGCGAATTTAAGCAGAATCCCGATGAAACTGTTACTCAGACGTTCGATCGCTTCAATCATCTTCTTAGTAAGATGATCAAACACGATATAGAAAGGAAGTTGATTGAACAAAAGGTTACCTTTTTGAATGGCCTTAGATCTGAGTGGAGAGCAGTTGTGTCCACTGTTAAAGCTCATGAGCAATTTAAATCTTATTCTTTGGCAAAGCTAGTAGGGATTCTGAAATCCCAAGAAAAGATAGTCTTGCAAGAGAAAAGTGTGGTTTCAAGCTTGGGTTCATTAGCTCTTCTGTCCAAAAGCAAAAGTGTAGTAGAGGATGAAGATCTCAACTTAGAAGATTATGATCTTACATCTAAATATTATGCAATGATGGTGTCAAATCCAAAGAGGTTCATAAAGAAAAGGTTCCCTACAAATAAGAATCGAAATTGGCAGGGAAGCTATAGTTCTGAAAAGGTGAGGGAGGAACCGAAGGTAGATTCTGGTGTGAACTGCGACTACTGTGGAGGAAAGAACCACTATGCCAAAGACTGTGTCTTGAAGAAAATGGCAGAGAAGGATCAGGAAAATGATGAAGAGGATGTGTTGATGAAAAAGCTTGAAGATATCAAGAGAAAGAAAGCTACTGCTAACCCTTCAATGAATGCTTTAATTGTGCAGGGTTTGGTAGCGGATGACGAGTTCGGTGGCGTACAGGTCTGGTCAACCGACTCAGAGGATGATGAGGTCAGGAAGCCATCTCATGGAAAGGCATACGTTGCTAGAGGTGAAGAAAGTAGTGGGAAGTGCTTGATGGTGACGGATGTATCTCAAATGAGGGGATACAATACAGATGGTGGGAACGAAGAAACGAAGGAGCGAGAGGACTTATGCTTCACAGCAAAACCTCTCAGCGTGCAATTCAATGAGCTTGATGAATTAATCAATGAGCTTGAAAAAGAATTAAAAAGCTTAAACTCAAGAATCTCAAGTCTGGATAGTAGTTTAACTCAAACAAGGGTCACCAATTCTAACCTAACTGACTAAATAAGCAGGGTGTCATCAAAAAGTGAGGAACGGAGGATGTGGATAGAGCTGAAGGAGTCGGAGCTGATTAAATCCAAAGACGAAAACATTTATTTACAAAGAGACAATTTGAAACTTTTAAAACAAAGAAATGTGTTTTGTTTAATTGCTAAGCGTCTTTATTCTAACATCACTCAACTTCATTTGAACTGTGAAATAGGACAGAAAATTCATTGCATGATTTTGCCCTTCCTTGAATTTAAGGAGGATGAAATCGACGCTGAAGCATATAATTGCGAAAGTGTAGTTTCGTCTGATGATGTGAATCCAACTTACATGTATGGTCTAGACAAAATTGAATCTTTCATAAAATCCAAGGACCATAAGGACATGCTGAAAAACCTTTTGGATGAAAATGATAAAATGAAACTAAGGACCGAAACCATACAAAAATTTGACTCATTGAATGCCAACTTGAGCTCAGAAAATAAAATTGATGTTGAAAACGCGTCTGAGCTTAATGAGGATGATGATATGAGCGTAATTTCTGTAGAGGATGAAGTCGACTGTTCTGAGTTTGTCAAGAGTGAACCCGAAAACCACAAAAATCTTATTTCTGAAAATTTTGTGGAGTTTGCTCGTTTGTTGCAAAATAAGTCCCCAATTCTAGAAGAAAAGGCTGTTGTGTACCAAAAGGTGAGAAAAACACCAAATCAGGTGTATAAGGTCACAGGAGTAACCGAACATCAGACAGCTGAACTCACAACCATTGTAAACGAAGATAATGCAGATGGTTGTGATGAGTTCTTCTGGTCTGCTCCTATAGATAATGCGGACGAAACTGTTGGTCTGTCAGAAAGGACTTCCTGGAAAAGCAAAGGCAGATATGTGCCGGAGCCGCTAAACAAGCCTGATAACTTCGACGTGCCAAGTACTAGTGGTACAAAAAAAGTTCCTGTAGAAGAAGTCACTCCTTCGAGCGAAACATCATCAGTTCAAAGTGAACCGGCTGACAAAAAGCAAAAGCAAAAAGCCAACATCCACCGACAGCCGAAGCAAGTAAAGGATCAGAAGCAACAAATGAATCTGAGATACAAGAAGAATCTCTCAGAACGAAAACAGTTTTGGCGATCTCAAAACGCCCATTTCTCTTATCATGACAAAAATTCCAAGTCAGATAAAAGTACTATCAGGATGCAAGAAAGTAGTTACAACCGAAAGGACAGGTTCGTTTCTGAAAGGAATAACAACCGAAGGGAAAGGTTCGGTTCAGAGAACATCAGCTACCAAAAGCATAGGTTCGGTTCCGAGAGAAAAAGCTATCAAGGTTCAAGGTTCGGTCCCACTAATGACCAAAAACAAAAGGAGCACCTAGAACCTCAAGTCAAGAAAACTTCTCAGTCTAACTTCTCTCGTTCTAATTCTTCTCAACCCCATTCTAAATCCAATTTTGGTCAAACTCAA
This sequence comes from Lactuca serriola, assembly GCF_051521515.1. Taxonomy (NCBI): domain Eukaryota; kingdom Viridiplantae; phylum Streptophyta; class Magnoliopsida; order Asterales; family Asteraceae; genus Lactuca; species Lactuca serriola. The sequence continues at coordinate 154,957,147 of NC_136412.1, read as the reverse complement.
AATCCAAAACATTCAGCAGATCTGAAAGGAAAATCGAAGGTTTCCTCAGTCAAGAATGCTCAAAAGCATTCCAAGTCCCAAACGTCAAAACCTGAACCCAAACCGTCTGTACCAAATCCCACCAAAATTAAAGTTTTCACCATTAAAAAGAAAGATGAAACAACTTTAATAAAAAGAACATATCTTGTTGACATCTCTCTTACTATTCCTGTTCCTGTGAAAGGCTCACATGGACCCAAGAAACTTTGGGTTCCTAAATCTGCTTGATTTTTGCAGGTTATCAGTGACGAGCAGTTCGACGAAGAATGGTATATTGATAGTGGCTGCTCACGTCACATGACAGGGAGGAAGGAAGAGCTGAGGGAATTTCGATCTCTTCCAAACGGCGGGAATGTCAAATTCGGGAACAACTCATACGGCACAATAAAAGGTTATGGGATGATTACAAATGGAGACTTCACGATAAGAAAAGTTGCATATGTTGAAGGACTGCAGCATAACCTCAACAATGTATCTCAACTTGTTGGAGGTACCGGTCTTAAAGTTTCATTTGATGATGAGGGTTCTGAAATAATAGAGAAGAAAACAAAAAGAGTGAGTCTCAAATCGGAGCGCAAAGGCGAAATGTTTCCTCTTAATTTCAAACCTATCAAAGGAAATCCAGCTATCTGTCTGTTATCCAAAGCACACTCTGACGAAAGCTGGTTGTGGCACCGAAGGCTCTCCCATCTCAACTTCAAGGACATCAACAAACTTGTCACAGGAGGTCACGTTCGGGGTCTTCCATTACTCAAGTTCGATCGAGAACATTTGTGTGTTGCGTGTGAAATGGGGAAGCAGAGTCGTCAAAGTCATCCATCGATTATAAACACTAAAGTTGTTGAACCATTAGAGTTAATTCACATTGACTTGTGTGGTCCATCATCTATCGAAAGCACTGGCGGTAGCAAGTATATTCTTGTTATTGTTGATGACTTCTCACGTTTTACATGGGTGTTCTTTCTGAAGCACAAATCTGAAGCAACTCTCAAGCTAAAGATGTTCATCAAGCAGGTTGAAGTGCAGCTGAGGAAAGTCGTTCGCAACATCAGAAGCGACAATGGGCTGGAGTTCAAGAATAAAGAATTTGAAGACTTTTTAGCAGAAAAAGGGACCAATCACAACTTCTCAGCTCCTTACACCCCTCAACAAAAAAGGATTGTCGAAAGACGAAACCAATCTTTGTGTGAGGCGGCACGAACTATGCTAAGTTTCGCTTCTCTACCTCTATATTTCTGGGCTGATGCTATTGCTGCAACATGTTTTACGCAGAACACGTCCTATCTCAATAAGTGTTTCACTCTTACTCCTTATGAGATCATCAACAACAGAAAGCCAAATGTCAAATTCTTTCACGTATTCGGCTCACGATGCTTTATCTTCAATTCTAAAGAACATCGTAACAAGTTCGACGTAAAAGCCGATGTGTGACAACCCGTAATTTCTAGTTTACATTCTTCATTTTTATCAAAGTTAGCTTCTCTTTGCTATTTTATAATGAAGTCTCGGGTCTAAAAGAGTGCTTAAGGCTTAGTATAATTGAAATACGCGTCGGAGGATGGGTTAGTTTGGGTGTAGCATTGGAAAAACGAGCCAAACACACCAAACCAGGTGTGTGCGGCCAGCCAGCCGCACACAGGCCAACCACACACACCCCCAACCGCACACACCCTCCTATATATACTACCCTTGGTCATTTTGATCATTTCTTACACTCTTACAAAGCTAGGACTCGAAAATCCTCTCAAGTATCATCCGGAAAGGTAACATATTTCACTAAGAACACCAAGAACACCATGTTTTCTGGCAGCACATGCTTCTGGCAGCACACATGGCCGCACACACGTGCTGGCAGCACACCTGGCAGCACACCTGGCCGCACACACACATATAGTGTGTATTCAGGCCATACACTCTCTTGTATAGCCTTTTAACCCTTCGTACAATCATTTATGGTTGTAACACTTCAATATAAGTGTTTACTAGTCCCTACAATGGTCCCAATTCAATAGTTAATTGTTCATAACAATAATTATATTCATATATGTATCAATATGTGCTAAATAGGGTTTGTGTGTGTACTCAAGTCACCACTTGATACTTAGCAACATATCCAACATTGTCATCAGAACCACTCACTACAGGTGAGTTCATACCCCTGAAATGAACCTTTTAAATGTTTTTACATGTTTTATAGGGGGAGAATACAAGTTAAACATGCCAGTTATCATATCAATCACATGTGATTGATAACCCGCATGCACAATATTTTACCACACTTTACACTGTTTTACCGAGTAGGACACTATAAAGGTTTTCAATTGTTTCAAAACTCTTACTTATACTGTTTTATCTAAATTCATGCTAAACTGGTTTATGAAAGATTTCCAAAGGTTTTCAAACATGTTTTTACAAAAGAATGCAAATTGTGATTTTCCCCGAGTATAAAGATTTTTCATCAAAGTTCCCTTTCACGACGTATGCTTTTACTTGTTAATTACTACTGCTTCGCTTTCATGTATTTTAAACTCCTACTCGATAACGCCTTCACTTCGTGACGCACTTATATCTGTCGTCGTCTCTATATCGCTTATGCCTGTTATCGTCTCTAGTTCACTTATGCTGGTAGTCACTTATACCTGATACGCTCTTACTTCACCAGTTGTCGCTTCTACTTCGCGATACACTTATACTTGATAACGTTTCCACTTCGTGATACACTTATACTTGCTGGACGCTTCTACTTGTTCACACTCTTACTTAGTGATACGCTTCTACTTCACTTATACTTGATATCGCTTCTACTTCACTTAAACTCGATACGCTCTTACTTCACTTGTTGTCGCTTCTATTTCGTGATACACTTAATTTTGGCACGCTTATACTTCACGATTCGGCTATTCCACACTGTACACTTATACTTCACAATTCGGTTATTCCACACTGTACACTTATACTTCACGATATGAATCCACTTGTTACACGCTCAAGTGTAGTTAGATGTATGTATGTGCTTGTCTAGATGCATATAAGTAATGATTGAAGGACTTAGGAAGGCTTGTTCGCCCTATTTCCTTTTCTTCGTTGAGACGTGGTCTGGTGGGATCGGATGGTCGTCCGAAGGTCGTTTGATTCATTAGTTATATATTATGTACACAAGCATAGACATACACGTTACTTTAGTCAATTCAGTTATGAGTCTCTACCTCTAGTTCAGCACTTACATTAGAAACCCACTATTTGTAAGTCTCTACCCACTATTTGGGATGCATCTTCAGGACACGGCCTTCTCCGTCGTCTAGTTGGTAACCAGAGTCTCCTATAGGGAGAGCGGACATTGTGTGTATAGATCTATACGGGATTGACACCCCCGCACCCTGACTGCTAGCTACAGTCCACGGCCTACCAAGCCAAGGGGTGACAAGTGTCATATTCTCTAGACGCTTGTAGGGCGTCTGGTACTCTAGTGTCGGTTAGTATGCTTACGAGTATCTGTGACATCCCCAATTTCTCGGCCAGAAAAGACCGATTTAATTTATGCTTTTTAAAAATCAAATCAGAGAAATCTTTATAAAAGATGTTGCGGAGTTGGTCCCCAAAACAAAATATGATAAAAGTTTGTCAAAATCTTTCATTAAGAAATATATCATTTCCTTTTATATCAAAACCTCGGGATGTCATGTTCCAATACAGATCAAAAGCATAAACAAGACATTATAAGCCTTACGACAATTATTTGTAACTACTGGCCTATAATCCAAAATTCACTCATCATCATCATCCGACTATGCTCGGGGTCCTCTACCTGTAATATAAACAGCTGAGTGGGTCAGGCTTGGAAGCCTGGTGAGCATATAGGGTTTTCAACCCACAATACATAAATTTATTATGTTTATACATCAATCAATCAATCTAACTACCCCAAACCCCATTATTTTATTTATTTCTTAAGGGTTTACCCTAAGAATCAACTATCACTCCTTCCTAAGGATTCATCCTAAGGAATAGACACAAAGTCACCTCGTGACCGGGGTTTATACAACGGGCACTAATTCCATAGCTGCCAAAGTTTATTCAACATGTGCTAAGTCCATAGCTCTCATTTATCAACAGTATTATTTACAGGTGTTCTCTCCTGCAATACATGTCAATGGGTTTTAGAGTACAACAAATAAACATATAGTTCATTACACCTACAGGTTGCGGGCCTGCTAGTGTTCCATAGACTGTCTAGAATAGTCCATGGTTGTCATCCATACTCTGCTGAATGACGGGGGCCAACAATTTGGGTAAGTGATTCTCTCAAATTTTCACCACTCACCCTCAACTCATGATCAATATTATTGATCATCTCCTTTATCCAACTCACCTTTCATCACACCCACTATTTCATCTATCCATGTTCTACCCAACATATTTTGTAGATAAAAAGCATATACAGTTTAAAACTTGTATAAAACATCAATTCAACAGTCACCTCAGTCAAACAATTAATATATTTACACATAACACGTATTTCAAGGTAAATACTTCATATCTATGTGTAAATTGAAAGTAACTACACACTCACTTATTTTGGTGAAAATCGGGCAGCAATTCGATTCCTAAAACGATCGTTTCTAATAAAACCGGGAGTTTTATTGAGAAACCGGGCTCTGCGAAAGGTCGGGCTTCGAAACCGAAAAGATAAATTTTCCGGGCTTCTCGGGCACTTCGTGGGGTATTCCGGGCTTTACAATCGATATCGGGGCTTTGCGGGATGTTAAAATGAAAGAAATATGGAGAAAGGGGCTAAAAGTGGCAATTTCTTAAAAATATCCGAGAAGGCTCGCAGCCTTCTATTTATAGGGTGAAGCTTCTGATCGGACGGCTGAGAAGCTTCTGATCCAATGGCTGAGAAGGCTCGCAGGCGAAGGCTCGCATGGCTCGCACATGGCTCGCACCTGCGAGGGCTCGCTGGCAGCTTCTAAGTGGACCGCGGCTTGCTGGCGCACCTGCGAGACTCGGAGCTAGGCTATGCGAGGCTCGGACACACGCGGCAGCTGGGCGAAGCTTCGGCTGGGGAGCTGGCTGCTTCGGATTGGGCCTCCTCCTCGGTCGAATCAGAAGAGGGCACGTGGCTCGCATGACTCAGCAGCCTCGGTGACTCAGCAGCCTAATGACTCAGCAGCCAGGTGACTCAGCAGGACACGTGTCACTTTCTAAGCGAGGGTGACGTGGCAATTGTGTGACTATGCGAAATTTCTCGGTTTTCGTGCCAAAACTTCTAAAATCCATAACTTTCGCATACGAGCTCCGTTTTTGACGTTCTTTATATGCACGCGTAGCTAAAATTACGATCTACAACTTCCGTTTAGACTTCGTCGGCTAATTTTGACTTTAAATTTTATATTATTATTTTTAACAGACCGGGATAGGAAATCCGTTAAAAATTCATAACTTCTTCATCCGACGTCCGTTTTCGTCAGACTTTTTACCGTTGTGCTCCTAATGACGAGACCTTCAATTCTCGTTTAGGTTGTGTCGGCTAAAAATCGCTCGATCTAAAATTCGAGTTTTTAGCTGTCTACTGCTACGCTGAAACTTCGAAAAATCATAACTTCCTCATACGAAGTCAGATTTGGGCGTTCTTTTTATCGAACTTCTCAGTTTAACGAATACTACGACTTTCGTTTAGATTACTAAGGCTAAAAAGTAGTTTATCAAAAACTCACTTTTTACGACATTCAGCACCGTGCCGGTTTTGTCGCGAAACTTCAATAGGTCATAACTTCTTCGTTATAACTCGGATTTTGGTATTCTTTATATCCCTGAAATCCTTGTTTCGACCACTACAACTTTATGTAAAGATATCGAGCTTATCTCACACTTTAATTTTGACGCTTATTTTTATTTTTAATTAATTAAACCCTAATAATTAAGCATAAAACACATAATTCACATAAAATTCACATAATTCCTTTTCATTTCTTCTAAATGAGTTACAAAGGTTAACCTAGACCATTATGTCAATATTAATGCCTAGCCTAGAAACACGGGCGTTACAGTATCCCAGGTTACCTTATAATTCATGGCCTTAAGGTAACGGTATTTTCACCGGCAATTTACCCTGTATGCTGGTAACTCATTTTCAGAGTCACACTTTTTTGACCTTGCAAGATGTATCTTTCATTTGATACTGTCTGCAGTCTGTATTCACTGTTTTATACCATACTAGTTGTACCTTTCATTTGGTACCTCCTGGGGTCTGTGTCTTCTTTTGTTAGACTGAATCAGGCGTGTCGTTCCTTCGATACCTTCCTGGAGTCTATGATCCCTTTGCCTTAGTCAGCAGTCCTCACTGCTGAGGCATATGTTATTTCCCAGACTTCTCTTGCTTTCTTTGATAATCAAATTCAGTACTTTGATAATGATAGCGATTAAGGGAAAACTACTTTTTACCACACAACTCTGTCCAGTCTTGGTAGAAGGCTAGTTTTATTAAAGAAAATATTGGATTTTCTGGGAAGAACTCTAATACACTGTAATCACTTAAACTACTACTTTTATTAAACTTATTTGAATAAAAACGTCACTAAATGCTTATGAACTCACCAACATTTGTAAAAATGCTGATACTCGCTTTTCAAATAACTTGTATTCTCAGGACAACATTAGACAGGTACATTCCCGGAGCTGCTGATGAAGATGGCTTAGTACCTTGCTGTACTTATATTATAATTGCTAGTATACTTTGATACCTTGTAATGTAAACCATGTAAAATTATTACTATTAATGCAATGTTTTGTTGTACTTTGATTACTATAATGCATGTGTTGTGATACTTGACATGACGTCATCCACCCCAGAACGTTTCCGCCGTTCCAGTTTTGGGGTGTGACAGATTGGTATCAGAGCATTGTTTATAGTGAGCTAAGTATATCAAATCATAAAAGATATACAACCTATAAATACAAAGGGATAAAACACTCTGACCAAGAATTATACTTTAAAATATAACCATATTTTACCAAAGTATAATAACATCCAGAACCTAAACACTCGAACCCAAGTATCACAAGAAGAACGATAATAAAATTCTTCGGATGTTGAGCATTGCCGTTAAACCTGGGCAATTATGTAATCGTAAGCTGGAATAAATGTAACTTGATCAACTACATTTATTCGAGATGCGATGAACATGTGCTTGGGAGTGATAGTGGTGTTGCAACAGGCCTGGAACTTACCAACTAGGAATGCTAGAGCCAAACATAAAGTCAAAATACTATAGGAGTATTTTGAAACACTAAAAGATTCACACTAATTCCAGAACTATATTCAGAAGATAAGAGCTAAACAAGAAATTAAAATACCATAGGGGTATTTTAGGATACATAGATAACCCTGCGTGAAGAACTAAAAAGATCCTTATTGATATACCTACAACTACAAAGGGTATACTCCCAAGGTTATATATAATAAGGATCCCATAGGCTAAGAATGTGTGGTTTCGCCTTCTTTCCTTTTCCTCGTTGGGATGTGGATCTAGAGTAGTATCACATATTTGAAGGCCTATCGGATCTAAGCTATATATGATTTGTATACCCTGTGTAATCGTAGCAGGACTCAGTATGGATCACTCAGTGAAATGTTAATAATCTCTTAGGATACTTTAGACATTTCCATTCTCGCACGAACCCTGTAGACAACCCTATCCACTTCAGTGCTTGACAACAGAGTTGATTCAGACCCAGAGGAGGTTCATTGAGAAGATTTCCCGTTCGGAAATAAATGAACTGGGTCGAGCCTATTGAATTCACCAAGCGCCTATATCTTTTTAGGGACATCGGTGGGAAATTCGCCTAAACTTCCGAAATTTCCAGTCATCCATCATGAAGTGATGACACCCGGAGTTGGATTCGGAAGTGAGGCGGGGTAGAAATTCAATATATTCTCACCAGAGAAGAACCCTAGGTAACTACCCGAAGGAAACCAACGCCGATACCAGTCAAAGATACGAGGCAGACAGAGGGAGTCGGTACATGGAACCCAAGAAGTGTCTTTTCCTCGTGTTCGTCACGCTAATACACCCTTAAAATAATACAATTTATTGAGTCAGTGGTTACACTACTCACGCTATGTGTTAGGTGAAATCGTCGTTTCCCGTTGCCAGTTACACGATTAGAGTGGATCCCCGCACCTCTATTGAGATAATTTAGTCATTTGCCCTTGTGAGCCTCTCTTTCTACAGTTTCGTTCTGAACTGTTCTCAAATCTCTCCAGGCCGGAGAGTGAAACCTTTCCCAGTATAAAGGTAACTTAGTAGGAACGACTCACATCTTATGGCCTTTTTCCGATACTCATACACCCACTTCGATTACCAGGACTACATCATAGGGATGTAGGTCGACACTCAGACGACCAGTACCCAAGACACGGGAAAAATTTATGCCTAATACGTCCAGGACAGAAATGTCCAGGGTTAACCATCATCTCTCATTACCTTGTATTCCTTTCCGTGTAGGAAAACCATGCCACCGAAGAAGCGTAACCAATCCACAAGCAAGAAACCTGCTCTCTTATTCGATGAAGCTACGTTCCAAGCTGCAGTCTCAGCAGCCGTAGCAGCTGTCATGGCTCACCTGAATGCTAACAGCGCCAATGTTAGCAAGGGCCCTGTCGGGATTTCCAATCCTGGCGATGGACAGTAGCAACCAACACTTTCATACCCAGTCACCCAGGAACCTTCACCGAACCCACTAAAGAGAAAACTCAAGATTGAGGAAGGGAAGTACCTCGGATCAAGGACCTTTTGAAAGGCGACGAGCTGAGGCAGTCTATACCCCTGTCAATCCTTCCCTCCCGACCTCAAGAAGACCATACCTAGGAGACCTTCCCCACTGCAGCAAGTGCAACTACCATCATCATGGTGCCTGCCGGGGACTCTTATGTGCTAGGTGCAACATGAAGGGGCATACTGCTCATGTATGCAGAACTCCGGTGGAGCGTATTGCATCGATCACTAACGCGGCGACCAATCCCGTTTGTCACCTATGTGGTGAAATGGGACACTTCAAAAGGGACTGCCCAACCGAAGGGAAAGACAAGGAAACAGGAGGAGTCTAACTCTACTACTTAGGGAGAAGCATCAAGGAACCTGCTAGATTTTTGGTACGACTTACAATCTCAGATAACTAAACTGAAAACATTAAAGAATTAATTCAAAATGTAAATACTTCCCCATTAAGGCGAAAGTCGCAGCACTGTTATAAAATTTAAAATTCATTAGGTAAAACTATAATGGCTAAACGTATGCATTACGACCATGTATAGTTAAGATGGATAGACCTAGAGTGAGTGAATGCCGCCTCATTTCCTGTTCCTCGTTTGGTTGTGGATTTAGGGCGGAGTCGCTCAATCAACAGTCCTCCCCACCTTAACTATACATGACTAGTATATGTTAGGCGATTATAGAAATGCCTCGTGAGAATCCATTCATGAGAAGGTACTCCACTCAGAAACCCTTAGAACACTCTATAGTTCCGCGTCGACTCTATCGGTCCAAGTATCCGCGACAGTAACACATGGGACGAAACCCGAGACGCCTAGAACTTGTGTGCCTGTTCGGCACATGACCCTATCGATCCTCATTCTATGTCATGTCGAAGTATGCCAAACTTCGACGCCTTTATCGATCATGGTTTGACTTCATGCAACCATGTGTAAATCCTTAGTGTTGTGTAAAAAGAACTTTGTCCATAGCCATTCGGCAAATTAAGGTTCTTTCGAACCTAAACAAAATAAGAATAATAATAAAGACTAATGCGATCCGTCAGTCGTCACTCTTATTTCAAACCTTCCGAAGTACCCAGAAGAGGGGTACCGCGCGCTGTTAACCAACCCTCCTTAGACAGATAGAAACCGAAGCGAAGGACACTACAGGCATTCCAGAAGATGATAATCACCTGAATCATACCTCGTAGATTCCCTAGAAAAACCCTTCATCCTACACCATGGAATGGGAGCTAGAGTCAAGAGAACTTATACGGATTGAGCTACTATAATGACCACAAGTCCGAAGTTTGTTGTCACCCTGGTTAAGCCAACATAGTAGATAACACCCTCGGTTGTTAAGGAAATCTGAGTCGTAAGAGTCAAGAACATTAACTACGACCATCCATTCACGCTTAATCCCCTGATTTAAGCATCTCAGCGGATATACCGGAAATCTGGAAACTATGATGAGTTAAACTCCGAGAAGAGTGGATGAAGAGATTAAGAGTTCCGAGTGATGGAACCCTATACTCACTAGATTTGACCTAGATCGAGAAAACTCAGAAACTTCGGAAGAGTAGTCGCTGAAGATGTTCGCACTACTCAGATGCTTCGTCTACCCTATTACCGACAAGTAGTGCATAGGACACTCCGCCTCCTCACGTGGAAGAAGTCATCGTAGCCCTATAGACGATAGACTATATTCTCCGAAGCGAACACTAGAATGCCAAGAACCACAGGATAACCTCCACAGCCAAGAATACTTGATTTAAGTACGAAAGTAGGTTGCGTTAAGCCTTATAACCTAGATCCCGAAGAGATTATAGACTCGACACCAGTCTAGGTGTTAGTCGATGGGTTGTGCAAGAGCACGCGCTTTCTGCAACTGAACTAAACCAACGCCTTAGAGATTAGGCCATGTCTTAGAAATTCACTGGACTAATAGGTGTTCCAAGAATACTATCTCACACAGAAATAGTGGAACCGCTTCCGGAGATAGTCCAACACTTCGGAAAATCTCTAAGGATTGAGTTAGCCCGGAGCCGATACCTATAGACATGCAATCCATCAGATGATCTAGAAAACTTCTGAGAGCCAATTGACAGGAACCACGAATCAAAGGACAACCCGAGCTTCCTAAGAACCAACCTGAAGGACTACTCTCCCAGTACGAGAGAACGGTTGGAACTTCGGAATGGCGATCACGCCAGTAATGATCTCACAATAGAAGTACACTATGTTTTAAGTACTGGAAAGCCCTACCCTTCCGAGAGCTTAGGACCATCCGAGGTTCCTTACAAAATTAGTCCAACCCTTGTCGGACCACTACTACTTTCGGAAATTCCACAAGTTTCACCCCTAAATCAATCCCCTTTTGATAAGTGTCTGCTCGACGTGACTTCTTGTATCCCACTCATCTTGACAGAAACCATTGGGAACCCTAACTTCGTAGACGAACCAGTAGGAATCGTTAACGGCACGAGACGGAACCCACATCCCGTAAGTGAAGTTTTGTTAGAACACCCAGCGGAGACCAGAGTTCACTTGGGAGTGCGAGGACCAGCCTAATAGGAAGTACCTTCATCTCATTACTCGTTCATTCATACCTACTTCCTTGCCTTAACCTGAATTTCGGGACGAAATTCCCTCTAACGGGGGGATGATGTGACAACCCGAAATTTCTAGTTTACATTCTTCATTTTTATCAAAGTTAGCTTCGCTTTGCTATTTTATAATGAAGTCTCGGGTCTAAAAGAGTGCTTAAGGCTTAGTATAATTGAAATACGCGTCGGAGGATGGGTTAGTTTGGGTGTAGCATTGGAAAAACGAGCCAAACACACCAAACCAGGTGTGTGCGGCCACACACTAGTGTGTGCGGCCAGCCAGCCGCACATAGGCCAACCACACACACCCCCAACCGCACACACCCTCCTATATATACTACCCTTGGTCATTTTGATCATTTCTTACACTCTTACAAAGCTAGGACTCGAAAATCCTATCAAGTATCATCCGAAAAGGTAACATCTTTCACCAAGAACACCATGTTTTCTGGCAGCACACGCTTCTGGCAGCACACCTGGCCGCACACATGGCCGCACACACGTGCTGGCAGCACACCTGGCCGCACACACACATATAGTGTATATTCAGGCCATACACTCTCTTGTATAGCCTTTTAACCCTTCGTACAATCATTTATGGTTGTAACACTTCAATATAAGTGTTTACTAGTCCCTACAATGGTCCCAATTCAATAGTTAATTGTTCATAACAATAATTATATTCATATATGTATCAATATGTGCTAAATAGGGTTCGCGTGTGTACTCAAGTCACCACTTGATACTTAGCAACAGATCCAACATTGTCATCAGAACCACTCACTACAGGTGAGTTCATACCCCTGAAATGAACCTTTTAAATGTTTTTACATGTTTTATAGGGGGAGAATACAAGTTAAACATGCCAGTTATCATATCAATCACATGTGATTGATAACCCGCATGCACAATATTTTACCACACTTTACACTGTTTTACCGAGTAGGACACTGTCACACCCCCAAACCAGAATGGCAGAAACATTCGGGGGTGGATGACTTCACGTAGTATCACAACCATTGAATATTGTAAAGAAAGTAACACAACCATCACATATATAATGAAAACGTACGTTGTTGCGTTATACATAATAGCAAAAGAATATTACAATGAGATGATAAATGTTCAATAATAAAACATCCTTAGTGTTCCTTTCTCCAAAAGCTGGTGGTTACCTGTATTACTGATTCCCTGAGAAATACAAGTGGTTTCGAAATAGTGTCAACAATTAAGTTGGTGAGTTCATAAGTGTTTTGCATTGAAAAGTATGTCCTTTTTGTTAGTAAACCGATGAACGAGGTTTTCAGAAAATCCAATATTTTCTATAAATGATTTGAAAAGTTTCTCGTGTTGGAGTGCGTTTGTGTTTTCCATACTTGAATAATAGTGATAAAATTTGTGTTAATGATAAAATGGAAAACTGAAATGCATATATGAATCTCGTAAATCTAACTTGTTTTTATACTTTTATGTGAGTTTTATAACCATGCTATTGACACTGATGGCCTGTAACAACGTTCTTCAGGCGTTGGAACTGTTATGACATTTGTCACCCCAGGCCTGTCGGCCTAGCTGTAGCTAACAGCTTAGGTGTGGGATTGTCAATCCCGTATAGATCTATACACAAGTATCACGCTCCCCCTACAAGGGATTATGGTATGTAATACAGGACTTAATAATGCATACTCGAACGTACGTGAAGCTGTCTCACATTACTTGGTATAAACAGATTTACGATGATAAAGACTTTACTTCATTTGAAAGTATTTCATTTGTCAAGATGTATATGTAAAATGTATGAATAACTTGTTAGCTATGCTCGTTATAGCTTCTCAAAAGTATGTTTTCATTTAGTAAGAATAACTTGGTGATATAATAGCCCTCTAAGCATAAAGATGTTTATAAAAACGATACTTCGACTTATAATGTACTTGTATTCCCCCCTAAAACATGAAAAGAATTTAAAAGTAGGGGTATGAACTCACTCGTTAAGTTTGAAGAGAGAGGCTAGGGTTGAGCAGAACTTCGACCGCGGATGGTTGCGTCGTCGGGCTCTTCGGGGATCTCTGCAGCGTAAATCTTTCGTCGGGGGCTCGAGTGCGGAAACCGAGGTCGTGGAATGGTCTCTGGAGCTTAGAAGTATGGAAGATTGACTGAGGAATTGAGAAAGGTGTGCAAAGACTCGAGCTCATGCCTTCTATTTATAGGGCTGGAAACCCTCGTGCGCGGCGCGTACTTCCGGAGTACGCGGGGCGTAAAATAACGTCATGGCTTACGACTCGGGTCTAGCTAAGCGTAGCTTGGGCGGGCCGATGGGACTCCTGGGTCTAGCCAAGCGTAGCTTGGGCGGGCCGATGGGACTCGACTCTGGGTCTAGTACGCGGGGCGTACTCCCATATTACGCGGGGAGTAATCCTGGCTTCCGACTTCTAAATTCCGTAACTTTCGTGTACGAGCTCCGTTTTTCGCGTTCTTTATATCCACTCGTAGGTGAGATTATGCTCTACAACTTTCATTTAGACTCTGTTGGCTAGTTTTGACTTTATTTTTAATGATATAATTTTAATAGGCCGGACCTCCTAAAGTTCGTTAAAAATTCATAGGTTCTTTATTCGACGTCGGTTTTCGTCTGTCTTTTTATCGTTTTATTACTACTGAGGAGATCTTCAACTTCCGTTTAGGTGGTGATAGCTAAATAACACTCGATCTTCAATCTGAGTTTTTAGCCCTCTTCTACTGTTACGAAACTTTGAAAATCCGCAACTTCTTCATACGAGGTCCAATTTGGGCGATCTTTTTATGTACGCTCACCTTTCAACGAGATCTACGACTTTGGTTTAGATACTTAAGGCTAAAATGCATTTTATTGAGATTCTACTTTTTACGTCAAATAATGTTTTAACGTCGTGTCGTAAATATACGAGTGGTTATAATTTCTTCAATATAACCCGATTTTGAGCGTTCTTTATGTTCTTGGAAACCTTGGCATGATATCTAATATTTGATGTATCCCAACTTAGATACTTGAACACTTTATTTTCGAGGTTAATTTCGTTGCTTTTTAGCTTTCGAGTGTTTACAATGCTTTTTGGGAAAAATAGGGTTGTCACATCATCCCCCTGTTAAGGGAATTTCGTCCCGAAATTTAATCTAAGATAGAGTTTACAGTTTTAGGAAAAAGATGCGGGTACTTTTGTTTCATCTGATCCTCGCGTTCCCAGGTGTATTCAGGTCCTCGCTTGGCGTTCCAGTGGACCTTTACAATGGGTATGCGGCTTTGTTTAGTCCTTTTGATTTCTCGATCCATGATCTCTACTGGTTCCTCCACAAATTGAAGGTTTTCATTTATTGCAATTTCGTCTAGAGGGACGACAAGTGTCTCGTCGGATAAGCACTTCTTCAGATTCGATATGTGAAAGGTAGGGTGTACGTTGTGGAGTTCCTGAGGTAGTCTAAGTTTGTAAGCCACTGGACCGATCCTGGCAAGGATCTAGAATGGTCCGATGTATCTAGGGTTCAGTTTCCCACGTTTTCCGAAGCGTATTAAACCTTTCCAAGGTGAGACTTTGAGTAGGACATGGTCTCCAACTTGGAATTCCAAGGGTTTGCGTCTCTTATCTGCATAACTCTTTTGTCTATCCCTTGATGCTTTTAGACGTTCTCGGATTTGAACAATCTTCTCCGTAGTCTCCCTTATGATTTCTGGTCCAGTGAGCGTGTTGTCAGTTGCTTGTCCTTTTGCTAGTTGCGTGTCCCCCACTTCGGCCCAGCACAAAGGTGACCTGCATTTGCG
The DNA here is from genome assembly GCF_051521515.1 of Lactuca serriola. Classification (NCBI taxonomy): domain Eukaryota; kingdom Viridiplantae; phylum Streptophyta; class Magnoliopsida; order Asterales; family Asteraceae; genus Lactuca; species Lactuca serriola. The sequence goes on along the minus strand of NC_136412.1, from coordinate 154,941,957 downwards.
GCCATAGAGGGCTTCGAACGGGGTAGCCTTGATACTGGTGTGGTAGCTATTGTTGTACGAGAACTTGACCAATGGTAGATGTGTGTCCCATGCTTTGCCAAAATCGATTACGCAAGCTCTCAGCATGTCTTCTAGGGTTTGTATAGTTCTCTCGCTCTGGCCGTCGGTTTGTGGGTGATAAGCGGTACTCATGTCTAGTCTTGTCCCCAAAGATTTTTGTAGCGACTGCCAGAACCTTGAGGTGAATCTACTATCTCGGTCCGAGATAATGGATATGGGCACACCATACAGTCGTACAATTTCTCTGAGGTATGTCCTTGTTAACTTCTCCAATTTATCCGTCTCTTTGATCGGTAGGAAATGTGCTGACTTAGTTAACCTGTCGACAATTACCCAAATGGTGTCGAGTCCGCTTGTTGTCTTGGGTAATTTTGTTATGAAATCCATGGTTATCCGCTCCCACTTCCATTCGGGTATTTCTGGTTGTTGTAATAAACCCGAGGGCTTCTGGTATTCTACCTTGACCTTGGCACATGTCAGGCATTTGCTTACGTAGGTAGCAATTTCGGCTTTCATGTTTTGCCACCAGTACAACTTCTTGAGGTCGAGATACATCTTATTGGAGCCGGGATGTATGGAGTATCGTGTTTTATGGGCTTCGTCCATAACGATTTCTCTGAATCCACCAAACTTCGGTATCCAAATTCGATCCATGAAATAATGAATCCCGTTGCTCTTAGTCTCAAGGTTTTTGTCCATTCCCCTTAGGGCTTCTCCTATCACATTTTCGGATTTCAAGGCTTCTATTTGGGCTTCCTTGATTTGCGTGAACAGGTGTGAATGGATTGTCATAGTTAGGGACTTCACTCGGCGACCTGAGTACTCCTTCCGACTGAGTGCATCAGCCACTACATTAGCTTTTCCAGGGTGATATCGAATTTCGCACTCGTAATCACTTAGTAGTTCTACCCATCGTCTCTGTCTCATGTTGAGTTCCTTTTGATTGAGGATATGTTGGAGGCTTTTATGATCAGTGAAGATGGTACATTTTGTGCCGTAGAGATAGTGTCTCCATATCTTCAGAGCGAAGACGACTGCTCCTAGCTCAAGATCATGCGTTGTGTAGTTCGTTTCGTGCGTCTTTAGTTGCCTTGAGGCGTAGGCGATGACCTTCCCTCTTTGCATTAAGACACACCCAAGTCCTTGGTTTGATGCATCACAATAGACCACGAAGTCCTCCGTTCCTTCTGGCAAGGTTAGGATGGGCGCACTACATAAGGCTCGCTTTAGTGTCTGAAATGCGCTGTCTTGTTTTTCTCCCCAGTCGAAGGTCGCATTTTTCTGGGTTAGGGTGGTAAGTGGCTTGGCAATCCTTGAAAAGTTCGGTATGAACCTTCGGTAATACCCGGCGAGTCCCATAAATTGCCGGATTTCTGTAGGGGTTCTTGGAGTAGTCCAACTATCTATTGCCTTTATCTTGGAGGGGTCCACGTGTATTCCTTCTTTGCTTACAACATGTCCTAGGAAATCCACTTCCCGAATCCAAAATTCACATTTGGAAAATTTTGCATAAAGTTTCTCTGCCCTTAATGTTTCCAGTACTTGGCGGAGATGTTTGTTGTGTTCTTCCTGGCTTCTTGAATAGATGAGTATATCATCTATGAATACGATCACGAATTTATCCAGGAAGGGACGACATACTCGGTTCATCAAATCCATGAACACTGCTGGAGCATTCGTCAATCCGAAGGGCATTACTACAAATTCGTAGTGACCATAACGTGTTCGGAAAGCCGTTTTGGGGATGTCTCCCTCCAGTACTCGCAGTTGGTGATAACCAGATCTTAGATCGATCTTTGAGAAGTAGCTTGCTCCCTGAAGTTGGTCGAATAGATCGTCTATGCGCGGTAAGGGATATCGGTTCTTGATCGTGAGTTTGTTTAGTTCCCGATAATCGATGCACATGCGAAAGGATCCGTCCTTCTTTTTCACGAATAGGACTGGCGCTCCCCATGGTGAGAAGCTCGGTCTAATGAATCCCTTGCTCAGCAGTTCATTTAATTGACTGGATAGTTCCTGCATCTCTGCTGGGGCTAAACGGTACGGTGACTTTGCTACAGGGGTAGCTCTGGAGATTAAGTCGATTCTGAACTCGACTTGACGTTCCGGTGGGATTCCTGGAAGTTCTTCTAGGAAGATGTTTGGGAAATTGCAGACTTCCGGAATGTCTTTAATGTTTTTCGATTCTTGTTTCTTGTCTAGTACGTGGGCTAGAAAGGCATGATATTCCTTACGAAGATATTTTTGTGCTTTAATACAGGAAATGATTTGCAAATTTGAACTAGGTTTGTCGCCGTAAATGACAAGAGTTTCGCCGTTTGGCAGATTTAGGCGAACAGCCCTTTCGTGGCAAAGGATATCGGCATGGTGAAGGCTCAACCAGTCCATACCGATGATGACATCGAAACTTCTTATGGAAATGGGCATAAGATCGACTCGAAACAAACGCTCGTTTAAATTTAGTGTGCACCCTACGTACAAATCGTTTGTGTGTTCTGTTTTACCGTTTGCCATTTCTACAGTGAATATTTTATTGAGTGGTTGGGGTTCTTGATTAAGTAGGTGTTTGAATTTATGACTCACAAAACTTCTCTCCGCACCGCAGTCAAAAAGTATGCATGCATAAGTGTTGTTGAGTAGAAACGTACCCGTAACCACCGTGGGGTCCGCTATTGCTTCTCTCTGTCCTACTGCCAGCACTCTCCCCACACCGCCAATATTCCTTTCCTTGGGACAATCCCTCCTGAAGTGTCCAGTCTCTCCGCACCCATAACACGCCCGACTTACTCTAGTGCCAGAAACTTGAGTGATTGGTCGTGCCGGTGCTTTACAGAAACGGGCTGTGTGCCCTTTCCTGTCACAGTTCTTGCAGTGCATCTCGCGACAAATACCATGGTGATGGTAGTTGCACTTGCTGCACTTGGGCAGAATCCCCGCATATGGTTTTGTTGGCGCAGAGGTAGCAGGAGTTGTGGTGGGGGTAGTAGCAGCATGAACCGCAACCATTTGCTTCTTTGAAGGTTCTTGCGAAGTTTGTCCCTTCCTTTTGTTCCAAAGTTTCTTCTTGTTGTTGTTGTTGGCATTGATTTCATTGTTGCTGTTCCCTTTGGTTGGTTCAGCCATAATAGCCGCGACTCCTTGACAGACACCATGATCAACAAGAGATTGCGCTAGTTCCTTGGCGCTGGCGAAAGTCAAGGGTCTGGAAGCTAGCACACTTCCTCGAAGTTGGGGTGATAGTCCCCAAATGTATCTCTCAACCTTTTGGCTCTCCAGGGTTAACATTCCTGGGCAAAGTGTTATTAAGTCACTGAACCTGTTGGTGTAACCTGCTATATCCGAACCTACCATCGAGAGGTTCCACAGTTCCTGTTCAAGCTTCTGAATCTCGCCTCTTGGGCAGTATTCTCGAAGGAGCATTCTTTTCAGGTTTTCCCAACCCATGGAGTTTGCCACCACCAGGGTTAGTGTCTGGACGTGGCCGTTCCACCATGTCAGGGCGCGTTCAGAGAAAGTAAAAGCGGCAAACTTTACTTTGCTTTCTTCAGGACATGCACAGATTTCGAATACAGCTTCCGTTTTCTCTATCCATTGAGATAGAGCCAATACTCCCCCAGTCCCGTAAAAGGGAATAGGTTTTCCGTTGGTGAAGTCTTTGTTAGTGCATACCCCTGAACGGATTTGACCTTGGCCATTTGTAAAACTGTTTGTTCCTCCCCCCGATCCGTTGTTGCTCATTTGTGCCATTGCTGCAGTTACAGCAGCGGTTACAGCAGTCTGGAACATAACAGTGTCCATAATTGGAGGAGGTGGTGGAGGTGGTGTTGAAGTTGAGTTTCTGCGTGTTGATCTACGAGGAGGCATGTTCTGGTAGAGAAAAATAAGAATGAATACTATAAGTTTCTAATGTTTTGACAATCGTGTGTTAGTTGTATCTTGTAATTTGTTTTGACTTTAGTTTATGGTTTCCAGGTAGGCATAGAAATTTAAAACTCGAAATTTTTGAGAGGTATATAATAAGAAATACTTCATATTTATACATATAGGTCACACCTGAGGTGTGTTACATTGCATATCTTGTTCGGGAAAATTTGATCCTCCTAGAGATCTCCGATTACGGATACAACAGGGAAACCAAGGGAAACAAAGGAAAAATTTTTATCCGAAATCCTAATCTATAACAAAATTGTTGGGGCTTGAACAAGTTCTACTTGCGACGTTTGGAGCTAGATTCGGCATCCGACCGTTTGACTCCCATCAGTCGCCTCTCAAGATCTGCTTGTTGTTCCTTCATCTCTCTTATTTCTGCCAGAGTCGTTATCATTTGATTCTGAAGTGTCCCCGTGTAGATTTGGGTATTCTCATGTAGTCCTTCCAAACGGCGGATGTCAGCGGCGTTACCTTGGGTAGCAGCATTGACCTCGCGAACTCTGGCTGCTTGCCTGTCCGTCTCGTAATTCTGGGTAGCTATAGCGTTCACAATAACAGGAAGTGCTCGATCAGCTGAGCTTCCCCCACTGACATTGTAAAAATCTCGGCACATGCCGAAAGGAGGGCATACACCTTGTTGGCGGCTCCAGTAGTAGAGGTGACTTCCCCACATGGGAATGGGTCCCGGTTGATATGGTCTGATTTCGGGAGGATGAGGGATGGGAGGGTCGTACACTTCTGGCTCGGAGTCTGTCCCGCTAGAAATCTCCTCGATCTCTTCGTCGACTTCGAATTCCTCTCCGACTTCGACTTCGAATTCTCCCTCGATAACCCCTTCGGGTTCTTCCTCGACCTCTTCTTCGATTTCCTCTGGGTCTTCCTCCGGGTCTTCTTCTATCCAACCGCCGTTGCCTTGGTTAGGGTAGTAGGGATCTCCTGGTAAATGGAATCCGGCCATTTGTCTGTACTAGGATGGATGTATGAGAACTTTATAAGAAAAGAAAATTCTATTTAACGACTTACTATTTTTAACTATAATTTGTACAACTATTTTTAATAATACTCCTATAATATTTCAATTTGGCGAAACTAAATTAATTTGTATTTGGTAAGTTCTTGGCTTGTTGTCCACTATGACCATTCCTCGACGTACGTTAGTCAAATCCAGGATAAATATAGTTGATCAGGCTATATTTATTCTCGACCTGATTACATACCCCGAGGCTCAATCGTAGTGTCGTAACTTGCCTTAATACTTTTTAGTAAAACTTGTTATGATACGAGATTAATGCATGCTTTTTAAAAATGTATATCTTTAAAAAGAAAGTATTTTGTTCATGAAAATGTTTTGTCAGAGGGTTTTTGGTCCCCTTTGTATTTATAGTTTGTATATCGTATGTGGTTCGATATACTTAGTTCACTATAAACAATGCTCTGATACCAATCTGTCACACCCCCAAACCAGAATGGCGGAAACATTCGGGGGTGGATGACTTCACGTAGTATCACAACCATTGAATATTGTAAAGAAAGTAACACAACCATCACATATATAATGAAAACGTACGTTGTTGCGTTATACATAATAGCAAAAGAATATTACAATGAGATGATAAATGTTCAATAATAAAACGTCCTTAGTGTTCCTTTCTCCAAAAGCTGGTGGTTACCTGTATTACTGATTCCCTGAGAAATACAAGTGGTTTCGAAAAAGTGTCAACAATTAAGTTGGTGAGTTCATAAGTGTTTTGCATTGAAAAGTATGTCCTTTTTGTTAGTAAACCGATGAACGAGGTTTTCAGAAAATCCAATATTTTCTATAAATGATTTGAAAAGTTTCTCGTGTTGGAGTGCGTTTGTGTTTTCCATACTTGAATAATAGTGATAAAATTTGTGTTAACGATAAAATGGAAAACTGAAATGCATATATGAATCTCGTAAATCTAACTTGTTTTTATACTTTTATGTGAGTTTTATAACCATGCTATTGACACTGATGGCCTGTAACAACGTTCTTCAGGCGTTGGAACTGTTATGACATTTGTCACCCCAGGCCTGTCGGCCTAGCTGTAGCTAACAGCTTAGGTGTGGGATTGTCAATCCCGTATAGATCTATACACAAGTATCACGCTCCCCCTACAAGGGATTATGGTATGTAATACAGGACTTAATAATGCATACTCGAACGTACGTGAAGCTGTCTCACATTACTTGGTATAAACAGATTTACGATGATAAAGACTTTACTTCATTTGAAAGTATTTCATTTGTCAAGATGTATATGTAAAATGTATGAATAACTTGTTAGCTATGCTCGTTATAGCTTCTCAAAAGTATGTTTTCATTTAGTAAGAATAACTTGGTGATATAATAGCCCTCTAAGCATAAAGATGTTTATAAAAACGATACTTCGACTTATAATGTACTTGTATTCCCCCCTAAAACATGAAAAGAATTTAAAAGTAGGGGTATGAACTCACTCGTTAAGTTTGAAGAGAGAGGCTAGGGTTGAGCAGAACTTCGACCGCGGATGGTTGCGTCGTCGGGCTCTTCGGGGATCTCTGCAGCGTAAATCTTTCGTCGGGGGCTCGAGTGCGGAAACCGAGGTCGTGGAATGGTCTCTGGAGCTTAGAAGTATGGAAGATTGACTGAGGAATTGAGAAAGGTGTGCAAAGACTCGAGCTCATGCCTTCTATTTATAGGGCTGGAAACCCTCGTGCGCGGCGCGTACTTCCGGAGTACGCGGGGCGTAAAATAACGTCATGGCTTACGACTCGGGTCTAGCTAAGCGTAGCTTGGGCGGGCCGATGGGACTCCTGGGTCTAGCCAAGCGTAGCTTGGGCGGGCCGATGGGACTCGACTCTGGGTCTAGTACGCGGGGCGTACTCCCATATTACGCGGGGAGTAATCCTGGCTTCCGACTTCTAAATTCCGTAACTTTCGTGTACGAGCTCCGTTTTTCGCGTTCTTTATATCCACTCGTAGGTGAGATTATGCTCTACAACTTTCATTTAGACTCTGTTGGCTAGTTTTGACTTTATTTTTAATGATATAATTTTAATAGGCCGGACCTCCTAAAGTTCGTTAAAAATTCATAGGTTCTTTATTCGACGTCGGTTTTCGTCTGTCTTTTTATCGTTTTATTACTACTGAGGAGATCTTCAACTTCCGTTTAGGTGGTGATAGCTAAATAACACTCGATCTTCAATCTGAGTTTTTAGCCCTCTTCTACTGTTACGAAACTTTGAAAATCCGCAACTTCTTCATACGAGGTCCAATTTGGGCGATCTTTTTATGTACGCTCACATTTCAACGAGATCTACGACTTTGGTTTAGATACGCTCTTACTTCACCAGTTGTCGCTTCTACTTCGCGATACACTTATACTTGATAACGTTTCCACTTCGTGATACACTTATACTTGCTGGACGCTTCTACTTGTTCACACTCTTACTTAGTGATACGCTTCTACTTCACTTATACTTGATATCGCTTCTACTTCACTTAAACTCGATACGCTCTTACTTCACTTGTTGTCGCTTCTATTTCGTGATACACTTACTTTTGGCACGCTTGTACTTCACGATTCGGCTATTCCACACTGTACACTTATACTTCACGATTCGGTTATTCCACACTGTACACTTATACTTCACGATATGAATCCACTTGTTACACGCTCAAGCGTAGTTAGATGTATGTCTGTGCTTGTCTAGATGCATATAAGTAATGATTGAAGGACTTAGGAAGGCTTGTCCGCCCTATTTCCTTTTCTTCATTGAGATGTGGTCTGGTGGGATCGGATGGCCGTCTGAAGGTCGTTTGATTCATTAGTTATATATTATGTACACAAGCATAGACATATGGGTTACTTTAGTCAATTCAGTTATGAGTCTCTACCTCTAGGTCAGCACTTACATTAGAAACCCACTATTTGGAAGTCCCTACCCACTATTTGGGATGCATCTTCAGGACACGGCCTTCTTCGTCGTCTAGTTGGTAACCAGAGTCTCCTGTTGGGAGAGTGGACATTGTGTGTATAGATCTATACGGGATTGACACCCCCGCACCCTGACTGCTAGCTACAGTCCACGGCCTACCAAGCCAAGGGGTGACAAGTGTCATATTCTCTAGACGCTTGTAGGGCGTCTGGTACTCTAGTGTCGGTTAGTATGGTTACGAGTATCCCAGGTTACCTTATAATTCATGGCCTTAAGGTAACGGTATTTTCACCGGCAATTTACACGGTATGCTGGTAACTCATTTTCAGAGTCACACTTTTTTGACCTTGCAAGATGTATCTTTCATTTGATACTGTCTGCAGTCTGTATTCACTGTTTTATACCATACTAGTTGTACCTTTCATTTGGTACCTTCTGGGGTCTGTGTCTTCTTTTGTTAGACTGAATCAGGCGTGTCGTTCGTTCGATACCTTCCTGGAGTCTATGATCCCTTTGCCTTAGTCAGCAGTCCTCACTGTTGAGGCATATGTTATTTCCCTGACTTCTCTTGCTTTCTTTGATAATCAAATTCAGTACTTTGATAATGATAGCGATTAAGGGAAAACTACATTTTACCACACAACTCTGTCCAGTCTTGGTATAAGGCTGCTTTTATTAAAGAAAATATAGGATTTTCTGGGAGGAACTCTAATACACTGTAATCACTTAAACTACTACTTTTATTAAACTTATTTGAATAAAAACGTCACTAAATGCTTATGAACTCACCAGCATTTGTAAAAATGTTGATACTCGCTTTTCAAATAACTTGTATTCTCAGGACAACATTAGATAGGTACATTCCCGGAGCTGCTGATGAAGATGGCTTAGTACCTTGTTGTACTTATATTATAATTGCTTGTATACTTTGATACCTTGTAATGTAAACCATGTAAAATTATTACTATTATTGCAATGTTTTGTTTTACTTTGATTACTATAATGCATGTGTTGTGATAGTTGACATGACGTCATCCACCCCAGAACGTTTCCGCCGTTCTGGTTTTGGAGTGTGACACAATGAAGGGATTTTTCTGGGATATTCTCTCACTTCGATAGCATACAGGGTTTTAAACAAGCATTCGAGGAAGATTGAAGAAACGTATTAAGTGACTTTTGATGACAGCTATGTCAAGAAGCTGAAGGCCGCAGAAGAAACCGTTGGAGAAATCTTCTCTCAAACAGGCCAAGTCACAACCTCGATTGCAAATTTGTTTGAGCAGTTTATGGAGTTGTTCGATGAACCGGAAAAGGCTACTCTCTCAGAAGCTAATGCAGCAGACAACAAAGTTGATCATATGAAGCAAATCGTCGATGACGCTGCCAAACGACTGGGTGAAGGAGAATCAGTTCCAACTGAACCTTCTCAGCACGGTGCTTCAGTTGAGGGGGAGAATCCATCTTCTGCAAAACAGCCAAGTTCACAAGTTGAGGGGGAGAACTCTTCTTCAGCAGCACCTAAAAGCTCTACTGCACCCGAAGGTACTGTAGCTCCCGAAAGCTCTACTGTACCCGAAGGTACTGCAACACCCGAAAGCTCAACACCACCCGAAACTCCTGTAGCACTGGAAAGTCAAGGTTTACCTGAAAACTCATCAGTCGAGGGGGAGAATGCCGACATGTTTTACGACGATGACAGTCAATCTGAATTAGAAGAGATGGTAAATGCTGAATTAGATCCATCCTATGATCCAAATTACCCTCCTCTTGTCAAATGGACTAGAGACCATCCTGTTTCATAGGTTGTGGGTAATATCTCTAAAAAAGTCCTGACCCGATCACAACTAAAGGCAAAGCAAACATCTTTATTTTCAAAAGTAGAGTGTTGTATGTTTAACTCCTTCGTCTCAAAAGTTGAACCAAAGACAGTGAACACTGCTCTTGATCACTCTGATTGGGTTCAAGCCATGCAAGACGAACTTAATGAGTTCGAAAGAAATAGAGTTTGGCGCCTCATTCCAACTCCTCAAGATGCCTCGGTTGTTGGTCTCAAATGGGTCTTTAGAAATAAAATGGACAAGGAAGGCAATGTGATAAGGAACAAAGCTCAACTAGTGGTGAAAGGATACTGCCAGGAGGAAGGAATCGACTATGAGGAAACTTTTGCTCCTGTGGCTAGGCTGGAATCTGTTCGAATATTTCTTGCCTATGCTGCACACAAGAACTTTGAGGTCTACCAAATGGACGTAAAGTGCGCATTTCTAAATGGAGAACTCGAAGAAACGGTGTACGTGGAGCAACCTCCGGGATTTGTCAATGAAAATATCCCAATCACTGCTATATTCTGTACAAAGCGGTTTATGGACTGAAACAAGCACCTAGGGCCTGGCATGAAACGCTAACCAAGTTTTTAAAGACGTCCAAATTCAAACAAGGTTCGGTTGACCCAACCTTCTTTCGTAAGAAGGAAGGTAACCACCTTATGATTGTTCAAATCTATGTCGATGATATCATCTTTGGCTCAACGAATCCTAGCTTAACAGCTGAATTCAGAAAGCTGATGGAGACTAAATTTGAAATGAACTCAATGCGTACAATTAACTTTTTCCTTGGTTTAAATATCAGACAGGGACCCGAAGGCATCTTTATTAACCAGGAAGCTTACACCAAGACTCTCCTTGCTAAATTCGGCATGATGGGAGACTCAAAGGTTAAAGTTCCAATGGCGTTCGGCACCAAGCTCACTCCATCCTTGGATAAGCCAGCAGTCGATATTACGCTATATCGCCAAATGATTGGTTCTTTAATGTACCTTACTGCTAGCAGACCTGATATAATGTTTTCTGTTTGTTACTGTGCTAGATTTCAGGCGAATCCTCGTGAACCTCACATGCTTGCAGTGAAGAACATACTCCGGTATCTCAAGCGAACTACCTATCTCGGTTTATGGTATCCATCAAACTCAGGTTTTTTCGTTCAAGCCTACTCAGATGCAGACCTTGGAGGTTTTGGACTAGACAGGAAAAGCACAACTGGAGGCTGCCAATTCCTTGACGGGAAGTTGGTTAGCTGGCAATCAAAGAAACAGACTTGTGTATCTTTGTCTACCGCTGAAGCAGAATACATCATCGCTGCCTCCTGTACATCTCAAGTGATTTGGATCCAAAGCCAACTCCGGGACTATGGATTCAATATGAAAAAGATCCCACTATATTGCGACTCTAAAAGTGCAATTAGGATCTGTCATAACCCAGTGCAACATTCCAAGACCAAGCACATCGCACTAAGGTATCACTTCATTAAGGATCATGTGGAAGATGGGAACGTCGAAATTCATTTTGTTCGAACCACTGATCAACTGGCTGACATCTTCACCAAAGCTCTTCCTGAAGCATCTTTTAAAAAAATTCTACAAGGGCTTGGAATGATGGAATCGAAGTCAGTACCAAAAATTACCTCTCAAGATCAAAAGTAAGAAGCGAAATAGACCGAACGCTCGGATTCGGTTGTATCATCTGATCTTCGCTTATGACTCAAAGGTAGTTTTCTTGGTTGTAAATATTTTGTATTATCTTTTCAAATTCATTTATCTTATTGTCAAAATTCTTTTCTTTTTCAAATTTATTTTTCGGGAAACCGAAATGGACTGAACGCTCGGGTTCGGTTCGAAAATTTTTCTCACCCGATATAGACCGAACGCTCGGGTTCGGTTCCAAAATTTTGCTCACCTGAAATAGACCAAACGCTCGGGTTCGGTTCCAAAATTTTTCTCAACCGAAATAAACCGAACGCTCGGGTTCGGTTCCAACATTTTTTTTGTATCATTTTTTTTATGTCTTATTTATTTTTATCAAAAATTCCAAAAATATTTTTTTTTATTTTCGTAAATTCAAAAACTCAAAAAATATTTTTTTTATTTTTTTGGCTCTTATTTTTTTTATTATTTTATTTTTGTGTCTCGTTTTGGGTAAATTATTTCACTAGCTAAGTGTCCCTAGAAGCATGCTGCTGTATGTGTCCAAAGCTTCATCTGATTCTGAAAAATAGCCTTACTGACTTGGTACAAACAAACCTTGTCTTCCCAATTAGGCTCTCATAATTATTCTAATCATGAGCAACCTAACTCTTTCTCACATGAGATAAGAGTTGTCTGCTTGGTCCCTATTTTTGTAGCAGAGGTACTTTGGTTTCTTTACACCGCCTACATTACTCTTCTCCATCACACTCGCTTCACAAACATAACCCTTGAGACTCTCAGACATTACCACTGAGGTTTATGGTTGCACAATTTCTGTGTTCATGATCTTAGCTTCGTGTCACTACGTGCTAAGTGAAACCCAAAATTCAATACCTATTATGAATTGACGGTGAACAATTAATTTGCTCTAGCTTTCACTAATGAATTGACAGACTTATCCATGGGGGTACAACATGAAATCTCTATTTTTTTTAGTGATTCCTATGAAATTGTTAAATCCAATAACATTTCTTCCCTTGGGATCCAGTTTTATTTTTTTTGAGATTTCACACATATATAATAGTTTACCTTGCCAATTAAATTATCTCCAACCTACTTTTTCAACAGACTACAAGAGAAAAATAAAAAGCTCTTCCCTATCTACTCATTATTCGGAGGTGAATCATAGAACACTAAAAGCTGTGCTATCTTATGGACCTAACATAGGTCACATCCCTCACGTGCGCCAAGAGCACATTCGATAGCATCCTCTTAAGGTTTACACCGGTCTCACAAGTACTTCGTTCGATTTCTATCTTATATCAAGATTAGGAATTCTGAATCGAAGCGAAAGCCACCCTCATAAGCATAATTAAAAGAAGCCTTCCAACACTTCTTAATAAGTGTCTGATCGTTATTCAACGGGAAACCACACAAACACTTTAAGGTCTCTCTTGACTTTGAAGGAAGAGATTCGTGCCCGGGATCCATTGTTTCGTGTCTTTATTGACATCACATAATCCCTCAAAAAGTGTTGCTTTATTTCCTTTTCTTTTACACACTTAGCACGAAAATCTTTTTGATTTTCCAAAATTCAGGTTTCATTAATTTCAAGGCATTTTAATTGGTTTGGTAGTTTTAAAAGGTTGTGGTTAATACTGATCCACGTGGGGATTTTACTTTAAAAGATGCCGTTTTATTCTAAAGAGATAAGATGACGACATGATGACTCAGGCGGGAGTCCAATCGATTTGATTTCAAATGGCGCAAGAGGGAAAGCGTGCGAATAGGAACCGTTTCATCTCCAAACGGCTCCTGATGGGAAGGCGTGTAATTAGGGGCCTAACATTCTCTCTTATGCGTGATCATCGGCAACCCCAACTGTCACGCGTCAGTTACCTCCGAAAAACCCTTCGTTTTTCAATCGAAGATTTGGGAAGATTTTTCTCTCTCCTTTACCCACAGTATAAAAGGCGACATGATCCACCGTTTACCTCTTTACTGCAACTAAATTCCCAGAGAGCAAGAAATCCAAGAAACCCTTAACCCTTTACGGTTCATCATCTCTCCCACTTTCATTCAACAATGGTGGATTCTTTCTCAGTTCACGCAACATCTCACATCCTGCCCATTCGCCCACAGCAGAGTTTGATCATCGATCTCACTCCTCAGGTGTACGATGCGTTCATGTTTCCTATCATCGAATGCCTGAAGTATTCCTCCATCGCTCTTGCTCTTACCAAGGCTGAAGCTGTTCCAATGGAGTTCCTGTCTCAAATCTTTGCCACAGCACACTACGACAAGGTCGTTGACAGGATTTTCTCTGATGTCTTTGAGCACAAGGCGTCGATTTCAAAGCAGAGGTTTTGCTCGTTGTTAGGGTTTGACGCTGTTCTTCGAGGGTTAATCCGGAAACCATTCCCATGGGTCATTTGTTCAACATGTTCTACAACATGGGGTACACTGAGGTGCTTACTACGATGACGAAATTCAAGAAGTCGTGCCTACCTCCACAGTGGAATGGGATGTTCACTGTTCTATTCAAGGGTATATCTGAAAGAAGTGCCGGATCTGATGGGGCCAGTCGTTTATTCCTCTCCATCATGTACGGGATCTACAATGGCATCAACATGGACTACGGGTCAGTCCTATGGTAACAACTTATCCAGAGTCTCTCTTCGACATCCCGGCACTCAGAGATCTATTATGCCCGGTTCTGGACTATTGTCACGAAATGGGTGATGGACAAGTACCACGTCCCCATTGTCGCTGGTGCTCCAATGTCTTCGATTGGTACTTTCCATACCACGAAGATCATTGTATCGGATGCTTCTAAGTTTCCATTCAACGGGTCTATCCCGGAAACGATGTATGGTGATGTTCCAGTTGACAGCGGGATTATCAGGACGTACAAAGAGTTCAAACGTTCTGGTCCGAGGGATCTTACTCCGGAGATGCTGAAATCAATCCATGATGCTGACAAGCCTGCTGCTAGAGGCAAGAAGGCTGATAAGGGAAAACAGGTGGCAAAGGGAGCGAAAGGCCCATCTCCCAAGAAGAGGAAAACCACCAGGGTTGCTCAGTCTCCACAGCAGAAGAGGAGAAAAACTCAACCGAGGCGAAAGCTGGTTATCGCTTCATCCTCAAGCGACTCTGAGGAACAAAGTTCTGATTCTGAAGGCTCTCCTCGTGGTAACACTCCACCACGATCTCCAACCCCTGAAGTTCATGTTTCTCCTTCTCCTATCTCTTCTCCACAAGTCACAATACCTATTTCTATTCCCCCCATAACTTCCACCACTCAAATACCACCTACTTCTATCCTAATACCACCACCAATCTTTACCGAAACAACAACCACCACCACTACACAAGTAACAACCAACGTATCTGATACGGGGGTTCATACCGATGCACCAAAATCCACCCCAGCACCCGAACCCACACCCACACCCGAACACACAACCCAACCCAAACCTACCTTTACTACCGAACCACCAGCTTCACCACCACCATCTTCTCCTGCTCACGCATCAGAGGAAGAAGAACCACTCCTTGGCAGGGAGAATATGACTTTTGACTCGGTCTATTATAGTCCGTTTCAAGTACAGAGTGATGATGATGAAGACGCTCCTGTCACCAAAAGGCATCTCAAGGAGCTACATGACAAAATCGACTCGCTCATCGCCTCCTCTTCCACTTCTCAGTCATCCATATCTGAAGCTGCAATTCAGAAGATTGTTGACGCTTTCTCCAAAGCTCAGCAAGTTTCCCTTGATTCAGCCACTGCCGCCATAGATGCCTCCACCAAAGCCTGCCAGGCAGCGACTGAAAAGGTCGATAAACTATTTACTGATGCCTCTTCCCTGTTGAAATCTTTACAGGAAAGTGCTGAAGCCACAAAGACTACGCTGGAACCCATCATCAACCAGTTGGCTACATCAGTAGCTTCTGAGCTGAAGTCATTCGCTTCCCTCAGACAATCTATTTCGGAAGATAACTCTGCTTTCCGAACAACTATTGAAGAGCGTCTCTCAAAACTTCAAGAAGACTTGGCTGCCGAGAACACTCTAATGGATGTTCTTGCAAGGAAAACTACAGCTCTGAAGGTCAAGAGCATTCAACTCTCAACAGGAGATTGAGTCTCTTCGATCTAAAAGAGAGGTGGTTAAATCGTGTGTTTCGGATGTCCACTCTGCTATCTCAAACATCCTTGAAGCACATGATCCAATTCTCAACTACACTGTGAGGCGTGACCTTGCAGAGAAGCTCGCTCCCGCCCTTGCTCTACTCAGCAAAATCGAAGGGCTACTTGATTTCGTGTCCATTCCGAAACAAAGGGGAGAAAAAGAACAAGTGTCTCAACCACCTCCTACTTCAACAGCAACACACACCACCGAACCTCCTCCAGTAGGCCAAGCCTCCGGTTCTGGTGTGAAAGACAAAGGCAAAAACATTGCTGAGGAGAGTGAAGATGATGATCAAGAGAAAATTGCCGACATTCTGAAGCGGCAAAGTCGAAACAACGAGGCTGACATCAGTGCTCGTGTGGCTAAAGAGGCTGAAGAAGCCGAACGTAAACAGAAAGAAGCCCACGACCTTCTTGAGAGCAGGAAAACTCTTTTTCCTTCCTGGACTCTTGAGAGGATGATTAAAGAAGCCATTGACACACCAAGTATCTTGTGGATGGAACCTGTGATCTCTTTAGATCGTTCCAATACTGTCGACTCACAGTTTGACATGCCACTGACCCGAAAGGCGTTTATCTTTCATGCCTTTTCCAACATTTCAGAGTTCCCTCATCCTCATCCACAGGTTGATCAGGACTTAATCGATTTTTATCTGAAGGCTACTCAACCACAATATCAGACTTGGAGCGCTCAGAAAATCGTCAATGTTCGGGTCCTGAAGCCGTACAAGGAAGGCAACTTCACCAATGTTCGCTTCAAGGTACTTCGGGGATCTACCAAGACCGAACATGCCATCTCACTTGCAGATCTTCCCAACCTTAATCCCCATGATTGGATTATCCTGCACAACATCCTTCTTACAAAGGAAGCTGAATACGGTCCGATCATCGACCATTTTAAGAGGATGCTTGTTTGTTACATCATGGAAGTTGCTTTGATGGATCAGGAGATTGCGAGCGTCTTTAAGAAGAAACCAACCATTTCTCCTGTTGGCTCTGCCAGTAATCTCAACATGATGCAGATGGGGAAGATTGACCCGAAGAGAAACTATGTCATGTTTACCAGGAACGAAGGACAGAAATGTCTTTTCACCTTGGTAGACAAACATCTCTACACCACTGCCTGTTTGGAACACGTTTTAGGGATCATCCATCGATGCAAGAAGAACACAGCGGATGATGTTAAGTACTTTGATGATATGATTCAATGGTACATTCGGTTCAGACAGACTATCCTGTCGCTGATCTCACGTCTGTTTGATACAACGAAGAAAGTTCCCGCTGCTGGCCTAAGCAAGAAGAAGAAGTAGTCTCGCTCCAATTTGACGCAAAGGGGGAGATTGTTGGGTCGTATTTTGTGTTGCGTCTATTGGGCTCGTTAGTTAGTCTAATATGTATCTCCGGTATGGGCCTATCCATCCGTGAGCTTTGTAGGGTTTAGTATATATAGGTGCTTGCATGCATCTTAGAACGAGAGGATGATCAGTAACGTTTAGAAGTTTATTCTGTTAAGCAAAATCATCGTTCTTGTTTTTGTAACCCTAAGTATCCTCTACATCGGAAGTTCTTAGTCGAGCTCTGCTGAGGATTGAGTAATCTAATCATTTGACACATCTTGATTCATACTTGGGTTATTTACTGTTTTAATATTCATCGTTTAACAGTTACATAGATCTAGTCGATCATCAAGTTAATTAATAACTTATCAATTTCTTTTCATGGCTTGTACAAACAAGGTTTTACATTTTCATTTGATAATAAAAATGGTGCTATTAATGTTTATTACAATGATGTATTTTACTTTAAAGTAATACCTTGTGATGGTGTATATGAAGCTGTGAATGTTGTAGACAATTTAGGAAATAATGTGTTGTATATTGATTCTTCTGATAGCTTGGACAAAGCATCCTTGTGGCATTGTCGTCTTGGACATGTTAACAAGAAGCGCATAGGCCAACTCCAAAAGGCTGGAGTCTTGGAATTATTTGACCTCAAGTCAGATGATAGTTACGAGTCTTGTTTACTTGGAAAAATAACAAAGTCACCCATCACAGGTACTTGTGATAGGGGTGAAGGTTTGTTGGACCTTTGTACACATGGATGTGTGTGGGCCCTTCAGAGTTGCTACAAGGGATGCTAATCGTTATTATGTGACTTTTACTGATGATTACAGTAGATATGGATATATTTACTTAATCAAGCATACGTTAGAAACCTTTGAAAAGTTCAAAGAGTTTAAGCAGGAAGGTGAGAATCAATTGGACAGGAACATCAAGATGCTCCGATTCGATCGGGGAGGAGAGTATCTTAGCATTGAGTTCGTTGACTATCTTAAGGAATGTGGGATTGTCTCACAATTGACACCTCCCAGGACACCATAGTTGAATGGTGTAGCTGAGAGGCGCAATCGAACCCTGTTGGATATGGTTCGTTCCATGATGAGTCGAGCTTCATTACCAATCTCTTTCTAGGGGTATGCCTTAGAGACTGCTGCCCATATCCTTAATCTAGTCCCTACTAAAAAGGTTGCCAAAACACCTCACGATATGTGCACTGGGAAAGTGCCCAATTTGGACCACATCAAGATTTGGCGTTGTGAAGCTTTTGTGAGGCGTGAGACTCATGACAAGCTTGAGCCCCGAAGCGAGAGGTGTATTTTCATCGGCTACCCATAGAGATCCTTTGTTTACCTCTTCTACAGACCCAGTAATAATGTGGTCTTTTTAGCAAGAAGAGGAGTCTTTCGTGAGAGAGAATTCATAAGCCAAGGGGACAGTGGGAGGCAAATTGACCTTGAAGAGCTTCAAGAGTCAAGTGGTGAAGGAACCTCAAATGCTGTCAGCCATCCTGAGGAGGAAACTCCTGTTGAGCCGATAGATGAGTCTATACCTCCAAGACATTCCACTAGGGTGAGGAACACACCTGAATTTTATTATGGTTATCACATCACCACTGAAGGTGATACATTTATCAGTGATAGTACACTGATAGATTTGGATGAACCTAATAATTATAAGTAAGCCATGGCAGGCCCTGAGTCTGTGAAATGGAAAGAGGCTATGGACAGAGAGATTCAGTCCATGTATGACAATCAAGTTTAGAAATTGGTTGACAATGTACCAGGTCGTAAGACAGTTGGGTGCAAATGGATCTTCAAGAAGAAGACCGACATGGATGGGAAAGTACACACTTATAAAGCACGACTGGTTGCGAAGGGCTTTACTCAAACTCCGGGAGTTGACTATGATGAGACCTTCTCACCAATAGCTAAGATTAAGTCTATTAGAGTGTTGTTAGCCATAGATGCATTTCATGACTATGAAATATGGCAAATGGATGTCAAAACCGCTTTCCTTAATGGGAAGTTGGCTGAGGATGTTTACATGGCTCAGCTAGAGGGTTTTGTCGATCCAAAATACCCTAATAGAGTGTGTAAGCTTGAAAATCCATTTATGGATTGAAACAAGCATCTCACAGGTGGAATCTTTGCTTTGATGAGAAAGTCAAAGAGTTTGGCTTTTCTAGGAGTGAGGATGAGTCTTGTGTGTATGTCAAGGCTAGTGGGAGCATAGTTAGCTTCTTGGTGTTGTATGTGGATGACGTACTCCTCATAGGAAACGACATCCCGAATTTGCATGAGGTTAAGGCCTGGCTTGGGAAGTGTTTTGCTATGAAAGACCTTTGGGAAGCTGCCTATATCCTAGGGATAAGGATATTGAGAGATAGGAGTAAGAGACTAATTGGACTTAGTCAAAGTACTTATGTGGATAAGGTACTGAATAGGTTTAGTATGCAAGATTCCAAGAAAGGAGAATTATCAATCCAGAGTAATGCCAAGTTAAGTAAGACTCAGAGTCCGAGTACAAAGGCTGAGATAGCTGAGATGAGTCAGATACCATATGCTTCCGCTGTGGGCTCGATCATGTATGCTATGACTTGTACTCGCCCTGATGTGGCATTTGCTTTGAGCATGGTCAGTAGATATCAAGGGAACCCTGGCAAGGCACACTGGACAGCGGTAAAGAGCATTCTCAAGTATTTGCGGAGGACTAAGGACTGGGTCCTTACCCTCAGAGGCAGTGATGACTTGAGAGTGGAAGGATATAGTGATACTGGCTTTCAAACTGATAGGGATAATTTTCACTCTCAGTCAGGCTGGGTCTATATCCTAAATGGAGGAGCGATTACTTGGAAAAGTTCCAAGCAGGAGACAGTAGCTGATTCAACTTGTGAATCAGAATCCATAGCAGCAAGCGAGGCAACAAAAGAGGTGATATGGCTAAAGAACTTCATCGGAGACCTTGGAGTTGTACCAGCTATAAAGGAGCCAATGGAAACTTTCTGTGACAATGAAAGTGCGGTTGCTTTGGCGAAAGAACCAATAGATCACGGGAGATCTAGGCACATTGACAGAAAATACCATATATCATCAGACATGGAATAGAAGAAGGAGTCCTCGTGGCAAAGAGGGTATCATCAGATGAGAACCCGACAGATCCCCTCATGAAGGGACTGATCAAGGTTAAGCATTTACAGCATGCAAGGCGCATTGGGCTGAAGGATGATATTAGTTTCAATAATTAGATTCCTGAAACTCATAAAATGTATTTGACATTTGATGATAAATATCAGTTGTTATTTATTTATGAGTAAGGTGTTACTATCTTGTGTTGATTGTTTACTATGTTTCAATTTTGCATGTTTTTTTACTTCCAGAATAATCATGTTATCATTCAAACCATCCACAGTCGGTCAAAATTTGGAAGTAAGTATTGATTCAAGACTGTCATGAATTTGGCTTGTATGATTTGTCTAAAGTGCTTTAGACAATGCAATGGTTGCTACAACATTCATGAGTACTCATAAGGGCTGAGTATTGGATTCAACCCACGCTCACTTGCATCACTTCATGGAATTTATCTCGAGTGATCGTGAGACGGTAATATCATATAAATCTTCAAACCTAGAGATATGAGTTGTTGACTATGAGTTGGTTATTCATTGATTGTACGAAAACGCATTGGTAACTCGATGTTATAAAATGTGCCTTTGTGAGTAATTCAACAAGTAGTTAGTACAAGCATATCAGTCGAAGTTTATCTGTTCCTTCTAGAAATAGAAGCGATATCTGGGCCCCTCGATGATTTGGTTTTGACCTATGTACCGGGCCCAGTCAGAACCTAATTGATGTGTTCAATTTAGTTCTATGTCGAAACAAATCGGAGATCGAGAAACAAATGTTGGACAATAAGTAAGACCATGTTCCATGTGTTTGTCCGGCTGATATCATGAGAGCAGAGGATTATATGATCACTTATCTTAAATGGCGTATCATCATCATCTCAGTTCCGAGAGACTTTGAAAGAGCTACGATTGCTAGTCGGATTTTGAATTCATATTTGCAAATATAGTTATTAGACTTATCCAAGTGGGAGACTGTTGGATATGGTGTCTAAGTCCATAACTTTATTTGGTATGTACTTGACCCGACCCGGCATGGTCCATTTGGGTTGCATGGCATTGCAATACTTTGATAGACTAAATGAGAGAATATGGCACTTATGATTATTAATATATTATAAGTTCTAATATATTAATAGTAGTGTTATTTAATTAGTATTGATCAAGTATTAATCTAGTATTAATTTGGTGATCAAAGTGAGACTAATTAAATATATAGGATTGATTATGACAATCATCAATTCTTTTATGGTGGATTAATGATCCATGGTTTATGGGTTATGGATGTAACCATTTGGAGTTCCATGGATAGTCCATGGGAGTTACAAACCCATGGGTCATGAGAAATGAAGAGTCATGACAATTATGGGTCTTCTTAATGAAACCCTAATTGTGACACCACTATAAAAGGAACCCTTTGGCTAGCAAAATCGTGACCTAGTGTTACTAGAGAGGGCATAACCGATTTTGAGTGATAGTAGTATTCTCTCAAGTTATTCCAAGTTTTGTGGTGTTGTGTGAAGCATTTGAGGCACAACATTTGGGGTGCTAGGCTCACAAAGTCTTGAAGGAATCCAAGCAACAACAAGGTATGTATTTCTACTAGTTTTATATTTTATTTATTCCCCATGCCATGCTAGTTAGGAAATAACCTTGAAAAAGAAATTTGCATGTATATAGAGAAAACATAGATTCAAGGTTATTAGGGTTGCATGTACACTTAGGAAGTGTTAGAATGCTCAAAACCCATCAAACTGAGGGTAAACATACCTAGAAACCAAAGAAAATATAAAACATACGGAACTCGGCAATAGATTGATGCATCCATTGATCTTCAACTAAAACAAATCGAAACTTTTTAAGAACCTCCATTTTTTATGATGAACGAAAAGATCAACAATTGAGAATGCATTGCCAATTAACCCAATACACTACTTGCACAAGAGCCCTGAGAGACTCGACACACCAAACTCTGAATCTGACTTGCCGATCTATACAGCCCACCTTAGAATAGGGATAGAAATCTATACAGTGAGTTGAGGAATTCCCTCAGAACTTGCTCATCCTGAGCGCCCCAACGCTTCTTGATCAATTCAACGACATTCTGAAAGGAACCACTGGCTCAACAAGCTTTCTTACCTAAAAATTTTCTTGCCACGAAGACGACTCTTGCATTCTTGAACACATACATATAATGATAACCTGCTCTGCACCTACATCCTGACCAAATTCCTGAAAAAAAGTTTCATATAGCCGACCCGCAAATCCCTAAGACCCATTCTTCTGAAATCATAAAATCAAACATGACAATGATCCTTCAACCAAAATAGTCAATTCTACCCCACTTAGGGTTCGAAGTACCATAAAATGATGTTGCAGACATACCATATCTCAAACTGGTCTTCCACATAATGGCTAGGAGAACACAAGTTATCTAGGATCTTAGATGGAAACCTTTAAAACCTCACAATCATAACCACTTCTAACATCAGAATCCCATACAGATGCAAAACAATAATTATGTCCACTCATGACACCAATTCTCCATCTAGAAAAAATGAACTACCGTACACCTCGCCTAATTCCCATCACACAATTCGTCACGAGCATTACCCGTAATTATAATAAGCATCATTCTTATAGTCAGGATGCATCACATACAATGGAGTTGCTTTTAATGATTCACTTCCCTTGGTTCTTGAAACATTCAACTAGCACCTGACCTAACTAATTTCAAGAAAGTAGACCCCTGATCTCACCTCAAAGCAACCTCACCAGAAAACCCTTTTTGTGCATTCTTACGTTTCTATACCCATTGACAAATAAAATCACAATCTTCTAGACTTATTTCGGGACTACATCCCAATCCATTTTCCCATCACTTAATCTCCAGCTGCAATCCTCGAGTCATTCCTCATAATTGCTTCTTTCTTGAGTCCACTGTCACTACTTTAAGTAAGTCCCTCCAAACCTCGGAATCAACTACCTTCTACGTTTTTGCACCATCGAATCCCAACAGACATGGCTACTGAGGCCCGAACAATCATCTGACCTATCCTCAACCTGGACGATCACACCCGATAAACTGATAAAGACGGAAATATACCGCAACAAGTCATGGTGCCAAACTGTGCCGCCTTCCTTAACCAGCTCCATAGAATCCCCCAATTTTTTTTTATTCGACTATGGATAATGTGCTTCCAGTAGTATGGGTCCAATACTACTTCTACACCTATCCATACTTTCCTCAAGAATCATCTCGAGTCCTCTAAGTAACCACTCATGCCCGCATCCATCCTATCAATTCTTATACACGCGTTGTCAAATGAATACCCATCGCTAAACAACACAGGCCAACCCACTACAACACATCCTAGACTCTCCTAGGTTCTCGACCTCACCCTGCAATCATCTGCTGAAGAAATCTCGATAATTTCAGTTAACTATTTAATGAATACAATCACATACCGCAAAAATTAGATAATCCTTTGAGTAAAAGACTCATCCTTACAACTATTAGACTCATATGAGAGTTGCATAGTGGGTTCAAATCCGTACCTCTGAGATTATCTAACTTATGCAACATATGACTTAACATAGTCACTTAATACTTAACTCACATCCTCATGAATCCCACAATTCACAAAACAAGCAACATTCGTGTAGTAACACTTCCAAATCACAACCAAATAGAGGACATCTCAATCTTACTTCCTACCAAGAAAGATTTCAAATCTAATATAGCATCCAATTCCTCTTAGACTACAAGGCATCACATAACAGGCCAATCCATCCACCAAACATTTCTGCAACTGAGAGATACAGAGCATGCTAAGGATCTAATTAAACAACCCAAGAAGACCCAAGTGATAAGCAACATGGCCCACTCAGTCGAAAACCCTAAAAATGACCGATGTACTTGGGGAACCACCACACTACTTCGGCCATCAGGTACATAAGGAACTCCCCCCAACATCCTCTAGCTAGTTCACGCATACAATTACATATCACCGACACTAGATAATTTTTCGAATGAAAGGTCTCACACTACAACAGTTGGACTCAGACAAGAGCTACACAATAGATTTAAAACCTAACCTTCTAAAATTATTTAGTCTCAACAATATGTAACTTAGTATATTCGCTTACTAGTTAGCTGAAGCTACTAGGAACTCCTAAATAGCACAAAGCAAACAACATTCGAGCATTGAGTACTCGGAACAAGCATAACCTAAACATGCCATCCTATCACTGATTAATCAGTTATAACATGCAAGTCTACAAGATCATATGGTAGGCATATAAAGGTGTCTCTCCTAGCATTCTATCATGCAAATCCTGAGAAGATCCTTAGCCCTAACTAGCATGCTACTCACATATTCATAAATCAAAGCATATCATAACACATGTATGGATATTTTGGGAAAAATCACTTGAGCTCGGCCGATTGCATGCACCACACCCTTTTCTTTTATTGGAAAATCCTTTTTATAAAACATTTCTTTTTGAAAAATTCTACCAAACCCTCAGTTTGAGTTCAGACACACCTGAGAGTATGTTCGAATCCCTTAAACTAAGGCTCTGATACTAACTTGTAACGTCCCAAAAATTAAGACCAAAAATTTCGATTTTTATATTAATAATACCATTATCCAAAACAATATCATAAAACCAAAGTGACCTTAGAGTATGTAACCAAACATCCAAATACATCAAAGTTATATAAAATATGGAATAATATGGCGTATGAATTGCAGTCACCCCGAACTCTTCCCTTTTGAAATCGAGGTACCTGAAACAAAAACTAAAAATCGTAAGCATATAGCTTAGTAAGTTCCCCAAGATACCACATACCATACATATAAAACATATAATAATGGTCCCCGCCCGTCATCGATCCACGCTCGGTATACAGTTTTGTCAATCATTAGGCCCCGCTCGGTATACATATAAACATATAAATATATAAACACATAACACAAGAAATAATCACAAATATAAATAGCATAAAAATGGTCATCGGGCCCCGTCCGGTAAACATATACACACACATAACATAAGCAAGAGTCACGCAGACATCTAGCCCTCTAAATATAACAAACCACGAGCCGACATTGGTGCCTTCGACCTGCTAAACACAATGAGTAAACTCACATCTAGCTTTTGAATCTCTCAAATAAATCTCGTTCTGATGGCCTGGAAAAATCCTCGCGCTAACATCATCAAATAATATCCAATTAATAATTGGATCTCGACCCATAATCAAGAATCTAAGCTATTTGACCTATATCCAGGGTAAAAGACCATTTTACCCTTCAAAGCCTAAAATCACAAGTCTAATGGACCAACAAGGCCCAACCTTAAAATTCCAAAGCATGGCCTAAATCCGGGAATGCCAAGCCCAAGAGTCCAGTTGCTGAGTACATGGGGCGTACTTAGCTCCTACACTTCGCGTACTCCTTCCCGGGCCAGTGCATGCATCGTACAAGCTAGGTACGCCCAATGTACTCCCCAGACTACCAATCTACTCCATTAAGAACTTAATCAGTTGAGACCTCCATGCATGACTTAATCGGACCCAAGTCTCAAATGAACCTTAACAAGGCTCTTAACACTTTCATGGACCAATATCTTTCATAAAGCTTGCATCTTTATGAACAAGAGACCTCCATGGAGCTAAGATCTAACATCCATGGGTTTTGGAGTAGATCAAAAGCTCAACATAACTTAAAAGATCCAAAAATGCATAAACATGGCCCCAAATCTAGATCTAGCATAATGAACCATCAAGTAGAGAGCTTTATACCTCAAATGACTTGCAAAGATGATGATGAATCTGGATCTACAAGCTCAATCCATTCCAAAGCAACCTCTAAGTGTTATTCTTCCTTCAAATCACCAAAAATTTCCCCAAAACTCACTTCCAAGCTCAAAAATCACAAAAATGTACTTAGGGTTTGTTAGGGGGAAAAGTCATGCTTGGATGCTTCTTTTAGATTACCCTTTTGTATATGTGTAATGAGTTGTCTTTCCTTGATAAATAGGAAGTGAGTGACACTCATTTTATGTAAGAACATGTGAGCGATTATTCTAGTGAGAGTATTTTTGCATGACCCACTTTGTAATACTTTATGAGAGCATAAAATGAGATTATTTACATCTTTGTGTTCTTCATGTTCATGACTCTTGTATAATTCACTAAATCATTTGTTATTCCGCATTCGTCATCATAATCAGGATCACTACAATCGGTATCAGAGCGGGTGTTCTAGAATCTCTCAAGAATTGATCCATGATGACATTTTTGATTTGGTGATTCTTCATTGCTATTTGATCTTCGTGTTTAGAGAGTTTTTGGATTCTAGAAATGAAACTTTTCCTTGATTTGATTCATAATTTGATTTTCTTCGCTAGAATTCAAGTGATTCTTACTCTCTCTCTCTTTAGAAACCCATTGAAAATCACTTTCTCTCTCTAGAAAAACCCAAGTTCTTATCAATTGATCAAAGATGGTGTACTTGCATTATTATTCTTGGATTGTGATCATTGAAGATGTCAAATACAAAGTCAATGAAAATCAATTCCATGGATTATTGTTGAAAGGCGGTTTGATTACATGGGAAACTTTGGTTTCTTATGGAGGTTTGAAGGATGATCATAGAGGATTGAATGCTTGGTTAAACTTTCCATGAATATGTTATCTTCGAGCGCTAATCAAAAGGAAGGTGAAGAAAGAGATTTGTTTGATAAGAAATACATTTCTCTTGTTGAAAACCCAAGTGATCTTCATGCTCTTAAGTTTGTTAAAGTTCAAGACTATGGAATTCAATGTGATGTTCTTGATGTTCTTGAAGTTCATGATAAGAAGATTCAAGTTGATTCTAATGAAGTTGATAACGTTTTTTGCTCGATTGGAGTTCAAACCGATGATATTTTGTGTTCTTGTAATTTTTTTGAACGAATGATTCCTTATTGAAAGCCTTCAATCCAAGAAATTCACAAATATCAAACTCCAAAAGATTTGATTCAAACTTACAAAGTTGAAGTTGTCAAGAATGAAGTTGTTCTTGAATTCAAATCTTCAAGATGCAAAAAGATGAGAAAGAAAAAGAAGAAGAAGAAGAAGATCAAAAACATGAACAAATGGGTTTATTCACAAAAAAGTTCAAATGTTGTTGTGAAGCCAAAATCTATGAAGCAAATTTGGGTTCCAAGGAAATAATCACAAAGTTTTGCAATGAATTTGAATTCAAAACCCAAAAATGTTGATGGTTCCTATGAAGATGGTATTAGATCGTTGAAGTACATGAAGAACGAGTTGTACAACACGCATCGTGTGTGGTATAATATTCAATTTGAGGGTTTTCTTGTTCCCAAAAAAGAACCTAGATCATCATTGGTTATTTCTTGTGTTGCAAAGAGAAAAATAATTGTCAAGAAGATTTCTCACATTTTCAAATGGATTCTAAAACGTTCTTGATTTTTGATGATCTGAAGAAGATCGATCCATGTTTTTATCGAAATTTAGTTTTAATTTCGATTCATGCGTTTCATTTTTCATTTTTGATCGGTTTGTCTCATTGGATCTATTTTGTTTCAAATCTCATTGTTGATCCAATTATTTTTTTAGATCAATCCAAAAATTAAAATCATATTCTCATAATTTCAAAATCATTTTTTTTTGTGTTTATGGCAATTATTTCGAAGGTTCACTGTTCATATTTCGAAGCCCAAGAGATCTGTTACTTTTTATGAGATTGCCCAATTCAAAATCTATTCCTTGAGCCTAAATTCGAACAACATTAATTTTAAGACCAAATCAAATGTTACAAATCAGATGAATGAGATGTATAAAAGCCAAATTTTGACTTATTGTTGTTCATTTTTTTCATCGATTCGTATAGATTCATGGTCAAACTCAATTTCAATTGTTATTATTTTTCAAGATTCGTTCAAATCGAGAGAAGAAATTTGGATGTTGAGGAATGATTGAAATCAAAATGTTTGAATCATTGGTTTTGAGGCTTACATTTCGAATGCTTGATGTTAATTTCAAAACAAAACCGAAATCGAACCTGATTTCAATTTGTACGTACTTGGAATTGTTCGAATCGATATCAAGATGTTGATTTTGGAGTATTTGATTTTGATTCAACTGATTAGTGTTTTATATCTGGGATCGAACTTAAGGTAAAACCCACATTGTCCACTAGTGTTGATGATTCGGTTCCAGTCAAGGATGTAGTTTGGGAGTCGAATGATTCTCACAATCAAATCAGAATCGCAATCGAATATTGATTGTGATGGAAAGATGGGAACTAATTTCGAAGGTCTGCATATGGTTTGGAATTGATAGGGAAGGTGTGATATCGAATGGATTTGGATTTTGTTGGGATGATGAATAGTTTAATGCCAAACGTCAAAATTGTTTTGAGAATAGTCAAAATCGATTCGAATTCATCGATTGAGAAGTCTGGAAATCGAATGGATTTAGAGTTTGGTTTTCGAACGTCTCGTAACAAGTTGAAAGCTACCTTCTTTTGAGTGGCTGAAAGCGAAGGTTGTGTATTTGAATTCGATTGGGAAGGATAGACTGTGACGATGGGGTTGCATAATCGAAGGCTTGGGTGCCTAATCGACCTTCAATGACTCTTGACGGAATGTGATTCGTGGTCAATACTTGGTTGATGTCGATGTCAATTTTGCTGGATGGTCGATACTTGGGTATTGATGTCGATAGTCGACTAGGACAAGAAGGATTTGGAATCGAACTCTAAAGGTTCGAAATGGATGGTTTGGACTATGAAGGTTTGATTTCGAAATAGGAGTAATTACTTGGAAGGATTGATTTTGAAGGCTCGTTGTGGGTATCAACATGTGATGATCGAAGGACTGATCGCATTTGATATTCGAAGTGCGGGTGGAGAAGAAACAAAACTTGTCGATTCGAATCCCTCAAATATCAAAGAATTGACATTTTCTACACACATTTGAAATGGGGATAAATTTGTGAAGAATGCTGGATTTTAATTTCGAATCCCTGAAGTTAAGAAGAAATGACAGAATTACCTATTTTCACAATTGGGCTAAAAATTCTGAAAAATGGGAGAATTTATGTATCAGGTCCCTATAGTTTATATGAATTGACACTTTGTGCCAAGTTTCACAATTGGGGTAAAGTTTCGTATCTAAGACTGTTTTTGGCACAACATGTCCTGCAGAATTCTGATATTGTTAGTTTTTGCCCAGATTTTGGAAATTCTTGCAACTCTCACCCAAAAGTCGAAATTTTTCACAAAAGTTAGAAAATTTTCATGACTTTTTTGTGATTGTTCTTCATGCAAGTTTTTTGCGGTTTCATTTTTGGCACACATCGAGGGGGAGATTCATCAAGTTTATTACTCGAGCGCTTCTCAACCTTTGTGGGTTTTATAATCACTTGTTGATTATAAAAGGGGGAGAATTTAGAGTGGGTATCTGAAGCTTCTCAGGTATACATTTGCGAATTTGAATACCAGTATTACATCGAGGGGAGTTAGTCTTGATCGCACGAGCTCGTTGGATATTGAAGGCGGAACATCCAATCCTAACTTTGAGGTGGAGAATGTAAGGCTGCAAAGTCAGGCTTGGATGCTTCTTGTAGCTTACCCTTTTGTATGTGTGTAATGAGTTGTCTTTTCGTTATAAATAGGAAGTGAGTGACACTCATTTTATGTAAGAACTTGTGAGAGATTAGTCTAGTGAGAGTATTTTTGCACGATCCGCTTTGTAATACTTTCTAGACTAATGAGAGCTTAAAACGAGATTATTTACATCCTTGTTTTCTTCATGTTCATGATTATTGTATGATTCACAAAATCATTTGTTATTCCGCATTCGTCATCATAATCAAGATCACTACATGATTTTGTTTTTAGAGTTTAGGGGAGTGGAAGCTGAACAAAAGATACCACCTAGGCAATATAACTTGTCTAAATAGGGCACAACCCCTAAAAATTAGGGGTTGTCCCTTCTTAGCGTACAGCCAGCATACTCCCACGTATGCCCAGCGTACGTGGGCGCCTCTGCGATCCTGCATCGAGCCATTACGCCCAGCGTAATTGGCTAGGGCTAATAAAACCATCAACCTTTTGTAATCCATAACTCCTTCGTTCTAAATTCGATTCTGACGCTCTTTACATCTGCAGAAAGGTAATGAGAAGCTCTACACTTATCTTAACTCCCCTTTCCATAACACTTTCAGAATTAAAATCCAAAATGCATAAACGGACCGAACTGTCATTTTACTGATATACCCTTGGACACGAAAACACAAACTGAACTCCCCGATCATCTG
Source organism: Lactuca serriola (assembly GCF_051521515.1). Taxonomy (NCBI): domain Eukaryota; kingdom Viridiplantae; phylum Streptophyta; class Magnoliopsida; order Asterales; family Asteraceae; genus Lactuca; species Lactuca serriola. The sequence goes on along the minus strand of NC_136412.1, from coordinate 154,911,583 downwards.
AACATTATCCATAGTTAAAAGAGGTCTAAGTCTCTTTCCCAAAGGCACTAAAGGCCTTAAGCCTTATGATAATCGGTCTTCGGGTTACAACCCTGATTTATGAAACAATATGAAACAAGGTGTTACATCTCAACTGCCACTAATATAGATCGATTTGATTTTGGTCGGGTTTAACGCATAAAATTCTTGTACACTACGCTGACGATGAAAAAAACGTAAAATGCTCTCTCTCTCTCACACACACACACTATATATATATAACATCCCAAAATTCAAGACAAGAAATTTCATCTTTTTGATTTAACGATTCATAAAACAAATTATAGAAAACATCATCAAGTTATCTCATTTGATAAAAACCATAGATCATATGTCTCAAAAGCATGTCATAAGATACTAACAATGTTAGAGTACAAATCCCAAGAATCTTATATGCGGAAAATCTTGTGTGTGATGCATTGCTACCGTGTCGGCTGCTTTCCCTTCGAAGAAGAAGGACCTGAAACAAAAACTGGAAACTGTAAGCACAAAGCTTAGTGAGTTCCCCATCATACCAGATACCATACAATGAGCATACTGTCTAACATATCCGGGTACTGGACTACCCTTTCGGTCTCTTTCAACCGGTAATTGCCTAGCATATCAGGGTACTGGCCTACTCCTTCTGTCCTGTTGACCGGTAACTCGTCTAGCATATCAGGGTGTTGGCTTACCCTTCGGTCCTTTCGACCGGTACCTTGCCTAGCATATATGTGACATCCCCAAATTCACGGCCTGAAAAGACCGGTTTAAGTTATACTTGTAAAATAATTTCAGAGTAATCCTTTGATTAAAAGAGTTGGGGAATTTGTTCCCAAAATGAAATATGATAAAATAAGATTTACCAAAGAATTTAACTTTTATTATATTATTTTTAGTAGGCCGGGACAAGAAAACTCCGTTAGAAATACATAACTTCTTCATCCGACGTCCGTTTTCGTCTGTCTTTTTACCGTTGGACTACTATCGACGAGATCTTTGATTCTCGTTTAGGTTGTTTCAACTAGAAATCACTCGATCTCATATTCGAACTTTGGGTTGCATACCGCTAAGTCGAATCTACGAAAAATCATAACTTCCTCATACGAAGTCAGATTTAGACGTTCTTTTTATGTACGCTCTCGTTTTAACGTATTCTATGACTTTGGTTTAGATTACTAAGTCTAAATATCACTCTATCGTAAACTCACTATTTACGTCATGCAGTGTCATATCGTCTCTGTCGCGAAACTTCGACAGGTCATAACTTCTTCGTTATAACTCGGATTTTGGCATTCTTTATATATTCGGAATCCTTGTAACGACCACTACAACTTCCTTCATAGATATTGGGCTTATCTTGTGACATCCCCAATTTCATGGCCACAAAAGACCGATTTGTTTATGCTTTGTTTTTAAAATCAGAGTAATCCTTTAAAGAAAATTGTTGCGGAATTTTTCCCCAAAATAATTAAAAAAAAATATGATAAGAATTTATCAAAGCATTTCTTAAAGAAAAGTATTTTCATTATATAACAAAATCTCGGGATGTCATGTTCTGATACAGACACATAAGCATAAACAGAACTTACATTTATTTACACTAATGATTTACATCTCCTTTATTCTCTCAGTGAAATATGTCTTCGTATTGATACCTGTGATACAAAGAAAACTGAGTGGGTCAGGCTTGGGAGCCTGGTGAGCATATAGGGTTTTCAACCCACAATAATACATTTATTATATTCAATTATCAACAATCAACCTAAATACCCATCCCCATTATCTTCTTTATTTATTAAGGTTTTACCCTAAGAATCAATTATACTTTCTTCATTCATTCCTAAGGGTTTACCTAAGGAACTGGCACACAGTCCATTTTCTACCACGGTTTATACAACAGGCACTACGTCTCATAGTCACCAGGGTTCATACAATTGGCACTACGTCTCATAGTCACCAGGGTTTACACAATAGGCACTATGTCTCATAGTCACCTGGGTTTACACAAAAGGGCACGAAGTCACATCGTCAATAAGGTTTATCAAATAGGCACGAAGTCGCATCGTCACCAAGGCTTACTCAATAGGCACGAAGTCGCATCGTCACCAACTATTCCATCTACCCATGTTCTACCCAACATTTTTGTAGATATAAATACAAACACAATTTAAATCATTTAACACCCGTATAAAAACATCAATTCCAAATCCATCTCAAATAGATAATTAATATATAACACATAGCACGTATTTTATAAAATACTTCATATTTATGTGTAAGATGAAAGTGACTATACACTCACTTGATCAGAAGATGATCGGGCAGCACTACGGCTTGCAGAAGTAGTGTTTCTCCGCAGATCTGGAAGATCTTCACAAAAACCGGCTCCTCGCGGGCAGCGCTTCGGCTCGGGAATAACGCTCTTTGGGATCCTCGGGGCTTCGAATCTTGCTTCGGGGCTCGGTAATATTACCGGGGCTTCGGGGTATAAACGGCACACAAAACGAGGCAAAAACTAGAGAGAAGAAAGAGTTTGAACAAGAAAAAATGGCTGATTTCGAGTTCTATTTATAGGCTGAGGGTCTGGGATTATGCGGGGCGTAATCTCAAATTACGCGGGGCGTACTCGAGTTACGCAGGGCGTACTTTGATGTCATTTCGTGCGTCGACTGGTGGCACTCGAGTATTGGTCAGACAAGTTGCACCCCTTTGAGTACGCTGGGCGTACTCAAATTACGCTGGGTGTAATTTGACTCGTCGAACTTCTAAGTTGCGTAACTTTCGCATACGAGCTCCGTTTTCGACGTTCTTTATATCCACGCGTAGGTGAGACTACGCTCTACAACTTTCGTTTAGACTCCGTTGGCTAATTTTGAATTTATTTTTATGATATTATTTTTAGTAGGCAGGGACTGGAAAACTCCGTTATAAATTCATAGCTTCTTCATCCGATGTCCGTTTTCGCCTATCTTTTTATCGTTTCACTACAATTGACGAGATCTTCGATTCTCGTTTAGATTGTTTCGGCTAAAAACCACTCGATCTCAAATCGAGTATTCGGGCTGCATACTGCTAAGCTGAAACTTAGAAAAATCTTAACTTCCTCATACGAAGTCAGATTGGACGTTCTTTTTATGCACACTCACGGTTTAACGAACTCTACAACTTTCGTTTAGATCACTAAGGCTAAATATCGCTCTAACATAAATTCACTTTTTACGTCATTCAGCGTCGTGCCGGTTCTGTCGCGAAACTTCGTCAGGTCATAACTTCTTCGTTATAATTCGGATTTCGACGTTCTTTATATGTACGGAATCCTTGTAACATATACTATAACCTAGTTAAGATTATTCATTCTAAATAATCTTCTATCAGAAACTCATTTTTTGATGCTTATCGTCTTTAAATTGACTAGCCCTGATCTACGGGCATTACAATTATCTCCCCCTTAGGATGATTACGTCCCGGAATCATCAACGAAATTGGGCTTGTATAATGATTCCATATGTCATCCTTCCATCCTAAGTAATCACCGTGATGCTCAATCTTGCACCTGCTCTTCGTACTTTGTTGGGCTTTCAATCGTAACCTTCGAGTTACAAAATAGGTCCTTATTGAGGACTCCTTCTTCTTCTCAGGATAAATACTTTCCTTTATCTATTGTAACAGACCGATGGGTTGTGCTCTACTGACCTCTCATCGCACGATGCGACGCTTAGACTTGGTCTTTTTAAAGTTAAATTCCAAAATGGAATATACCTTCCTTCATATTCTAATGTGATATACTAACATTTTAGAATGTAGCATTTCTAGCTACAAACTTTATGAACAACGAGTACGATACCAATGATCGCATTAACTTCAATCTTCTGACTTACGTCCGATGTTACTTCGAACTAGGTTCTCCGAACCACGTAACATACTCACCGTAGTCGGACTCCAATTGGATATGACCACTAGGGTCGGAAATAAAACCATCTTACTAGTCATTACCGAAACAAGGGTAATGACATATCCGAATAAAACGGAATCAATCACTAGCTTCTTGGTAACCTTGTGACTTTCCTTGATCCAAGTGTGAGTCCTGTGCTTCCGGTAGTATATGCATCTACTACCTTTCACACCTACTCATACTCGTCCCAAGTATTGTCTCTCAGTCGAACCAAGTCACTATACAAAAATCACACAATCATTTAACACATCAGGTATTAAAACCATAGATATCACATAAATATCAAAACCAGGGTTTACATTATAACTTGAAATGATTACACAAAAGTTCAAGTTCACCCTATACTATGCCTTTAATTGGTTACATCATAAGTTGATCCTTGGATATAAATTCCTCATCCTTGATTCGCTTCGTCGAGGATCATGTGGAATGCCCTTGGCTGTGGCAGTGCGTTTTTCTTTGGGCAGTCTCTAGAAATATGCCCTTCCTCATTACATCCGTAGCACACATTTTTGTTGGATGCGCACTTGTTGGCGTAATGCCCCGTCTCCCCACATTTGTATCAAGTCATATCCTCGCTACACTTCCCGAAGTGTTTCTTTTTACACTTCTCGCACCACTTAGCTTCATCTCTTCCTCTAGATTTCGAGAATTTGGTTTCTTTGTTGATTATTAAAGACCCTTCATGTTTCCTCTTCTCTCCAACTTCAGCTCTCTCCAGACCCTTTTCTTTTATTTGGGTTTCAACATTTTTGGCTGCCCAGATGGCGGCTTTCAAAGTGATTGATTGCTTGACTATCGGACCAAAGTCCGCTGGTAATCCATTGGCAAACTTGTTGACCTTGGAAAGTTCAGTTGGAAGTGGGTATGGAATAAGCTTCATCTTTTCCGTAAAGCTTGTGGCGTATTCAGTGATGCTCAATTTTCCCTTCTTCAGATTCTGGAACTCATTGTTGATTTCCAAGAGATCCTGCTCAGAGCAGTATTGCATTTTCAATTGTACTACGAACTCTTCCCAAGACATCTTGCTAGCTTCCCCCTTGGGCATCGAACCGGCCAATAACTTCCACTAGCTCAGTACTCCAGATTTTAATAGAGGAATTGCAAGAGCGGTCTTCTGTCTGTTACTACACTCACAACTTTCAAACATTGTCTCCATCTCGGAGATCCAGTCCATGACTTGCACGGTGGTTTGGATGCCATGAAATCCTTGTATTTACATCCTCTTCCATCATTTCCTCCATCACAATTGTTTTGTCTAACAATTGGTGGGTTGGCTTGACCAACGGTACCACTGAAGTTTCCACCTTCCGATGGCCCTCCATTCACTTCGGGCTCTTCAACTTGGATTGAAAGTTCTTCATGATTTTGTTGAAGCAGACGTCTAGTTTCTTCCATCTGACGATCCAACATCGTCTGAATCATTAATTGTACACCAGCCATCGTCACTGGCTCAGGTGCAGCAGCTACAACAGGTATTTGCTCGATTACAGGTGGTCGATTCCTGTTTTCGTTCACGTTTCCAACTCCGCTTCTTGTTCTTGCCATTCTTGATCTATACACCGAATAAGGTAAATTTAGATCCTCAGTCACGATAGAAATCAAATCGTCCTTATCACTCCGAAACGTTTATATACTAGTTCTAATATCGTAGCCATACGCTTAGAATCCTAAACACATAAGGTTTCCAGATCCGGCTGGCAACAGACCATAGATCCGAACAAATAATAGAATCAATATAGCTATCACACAAAACATTTAGCACATAAAAGCATTTTAGGCATCATTCCTAAAACAAACTAGTGCTTGCGTCAATTTAGGTGTACTACCTAACATATTTTAGACACACTCCTCATAATCATTACTTAGCATTCTAAGTTTAAGTTTAGAAATTTCCTACAAATTCCTAGTTCGCTTAAACTAATGCTCTGATACCAACTGTGACATCCCCAATTTCATGGCCAGGAAAGACCGATTTGTTTATGCTTTGTTTTTAAAATCAGAGTGATCGTTTAAAGAAAATTGTTGCGGAATTTGTCCCCAAAATAATAAAAAAAAATATGATAAGAATTTATCAAAGCATTTCTTAAAGAAAAGTATTTTCATTATATAACAAAATCTCGGGATGTCATGTTCCGATACAGACACATAAGCATAAACAGAACTTACATTTATTTACAGTAATGATTTACATCTCCTTTATTCTCTCAGTGAAATATGTCTTCGTATTGATATCTGTGATACAAAGAAAACTGAGTGGGTCAGGCTTGGGAGCCTGGTGAGCATATAGGGTTTTCAACCCACAATAATACATTTATTATATTCAATTATCAACAATCAACCCAAATACCCATCCCCATTATCTTCTTTATTTATTAAGGTTTTACCCTAAGAATCGATTATACTTTCTTCATTCATTCCTAAGGGTTTACCTAAGGAACTGGCACACAGTCCATTTGCTACCACGGTTTATACAACAGGTACTACGTCTCATAGTCACCAGGGTTCATACAATTGGCACTATGTCTCATAGTCACCAGGGTTTACACAATAGGCACTACGTCTCATAGTCACCTGGGTTTACACAAAAGGGCACGAAGTCACATCGTCACCAATGTTTATCAAATAGGCACGAAGTCGCATCGTCAACAAGGCTTACTCAATAGGCACGAAGTCGCATCGTCACCAACTATTCCATCTACCCATGTTCTACCCAACATTTTTGTAGATATAAATACAAACACAATTTAAATCATTTAACACCCGTATAAAAACATCAATTCCAAATCCATCTCAAATAGATAATTAATATATAACACATAGCACGTATTTTATAAAATACTTCATATTTATGTGTAAGATGAAAGTGACTATACACTCACTTGATCAGAAGATGATCGGGCAGCACTACGGCTTGCAGAAGTAGTGTTTCTCCATAGATCTGGAAGATCTTCACAAAAACCAGCTCCTCGCGGGCAACGCTTCAGCTCGGGAATAACGCTCTTTGGGATCCTCGGGGCTTCGGGGCTCGGAAATATTACCGAGGCTTCGGGGTATAAACGGCACGCAAAACGAGGCAAAAACTAGAGATAAGAAAGAGTTTGAACAAGAGAAAATGGCTGATTTCGAGTTCTATTTATAGGTTGAGGGTCTGGGATTACGCGGGGCGTAATCTCAAATTACGCAGGGCGTACTCAGTACGCGGGGCGTACTCGAGTTACGTAGGGTGTACTTTGACGTCATTGCGTGCGTCGACTGGTGGCACTCAAGTATTGGTCAGACAAGTTGCACCCTTTTGAGTACGCTGGGCGTACTCAAATTACGTTGGGTGTAATTTGACTCGTCGAACTTCTAAATTGCGTAACTTTCGCATACGAGCTCTGTTTTCGACGTTCTTTATATCCACGCGTAGGTGAGACTACGCTCTACAACTTTCGTTTAGACTCCGTTGGCTAATTTTGAATTTATTTTTATTATATTATTTTTAGTAGGCAGAGACTGGAAAACTCCGTTATAAATTCATAGCTTCTTCATCCGACGTCCGTTTTCACCTATCTTTTTATCGTTTCACTACAATTGACGAGATCTTCGATTCTCATTTAGATTGTTTCGGCTAAAAACCGCTCGATCTCAAATCGAGTATTCGCGCTGCATACTGCTAAGCTGAAACTTAGAAAAATCATAACTTCCTCATACGAAGTCAGATTTGGACGTTCTTTTTATGCACGCTCACGGTTTAACGAACTCTACACATTTCGTTTAGATCACTAAGGCTAAATATCTCTCTAACATAAATTCACTTTTTACGTCATTCAGCGTCGTGCCTGTTCTGTCGCGAAACTTCGACAGGTCATAACTTCTTCGTTATAATTCGGATTTCGACGTTCTTTATATGTACGGAATCCTTGTAACATATACTATAACCTAGTTAAGATTATTCATTCTAAATAATCTTCTATCAGAAACTCATTTTTTGACGCTTATCGTCTTTAAATTGACTAGCCCTGATCTACGGGCGTTACATATCTACTATTTTATTATTACTCTTATTTTTATTCTTAATTCATTTAAGCCGCACAATTAAGCATAAAACACATAATACTCAATAATACATTTCTATTATTTAAAAATGGGTTACAAAGGTTAAGCTAGACTATTACATTAATATTAATGCCTAGCCTAGAAACACGGGCTTTAAAATTGTCTCCCCCTTAGGATGATTCCCTCCCTGGAATCACACATCAACAAACAAATGCGGATAGCGGCTCATCATGTCACTCTTCGTTTCCTAGGTGAGATTTGGCCCATTCGTATGTTTCCAACGGACAAGCACTAATTCCACCATCTTGCGTCGCAACTTCTTTGTCTTACGGTAAACGATGTCCTCTGGTTTTTCAATTAACCTTTTATTTTCATCAATTCTTCATTCCGAAAGTGGAATCATGTCTGGAACTTCTCCCGTGAACTTCCTCAGATAACACACATGGAAAGTGTTATGAATTCCATTCAGTTGTTCGAGTAATTCGAGCTTGTGAGCTTAGTTCCCAATCCTTTGAAGAACTTTAAACGGTCCAATAAACCTTAGACTTAACTTTCCCCTTTTACCAAATCTTATAAGTCCCTTCCACGGCGAGACTTTAAGCAAAACCGAATCTGCAACTTCAAAAGTTATCGGTCGTCTTTTCTTGTCAGCATAGCTCTTTTGACGATCCTGAGCTGCTAACATTTTCTCCCTAATCACTTTCAACTTTTCAGTAGTCTGATGGACTATCTCAGGTCCCATAAACTACTTTTCCCCAGCCTCATGCCAACAAGATGGCGTATGACATTTTTGTCCGTACATAGCTTGATAAGGTGCCATCTTTATGCTCGAATGGAAACTATTATTGTAGGAAAATTCTACCAAAGGAAAATGTTCATCCCAGTTGCCTTGGAATTCCAAGGTACATGCTCTCAACATATCTTCAAGTGTTTGTATCGTTCGTTCACTCTGACCATCAGTTTGTGGATGGTAAGTTGTACTCAAACACAACTTGGTACCCAATTCCTCTTGTAAACTTTTCCAAAACCTTGAGGTGAAACGGCTATCACGATCTAATACAATTGTTAAGGGAACACCGTGAAGCCTCAGTATTTCCTTCACGTAAGAATTCTCAAGCTTATCCTAGAACATTTTTCATTTGCTTCTATGAAATGCGCACTCTTAGTGAAGCAATCAACGACCACCCAAATCATGTCGTGATCGTTCTTTGTTCTAGGCGGTTTAGTGACAAAATCCATAGCGATGTCTTCCCATTTACCCATAGGTACGGGCAAAGGTTCTAAAATCCCATACGGTTTCTGATGTTGTGCCTTAACTCTTGCACATGTCATGCACTCGGCCACATACTTTGCTAGATCAAGCTCCATCGTCGGCCACCAGTAGTAAGGTTTTAGGTCCCTATACATTTTAGTGCTACCAGGATGAATCGAGTACATGGTTTTGTGAGCTTCTTCCATCAGAAGATCTCTTATTCCTCCGGACTTAGGTACCCAAATCCGATCTTGGAACACCTTCAGTTCGTGACTGTTTATAGCGAACACTAACATTTTACCCAAACATTCCTCCTTTCGGTCATTCTTCTCTAAAGCTTCTTCTTGAGCTTTCTTTATACTCTCCAAAATTGTCGAGAACTCTTCTATTCTCAACGCTCTTGGCCTCTTTTTCTCATGATTGACTTTCCGACTGAGACCATCAGCGATAACATTTGCTTTACCAGGGTGGTAAAGTATCTCACAGTCGTAGTCCTTAAGTAACTTTAGCCAGCGTCGTTGTCTCATATTCAATTCTTTCTGATTAAAAAGATATTGAAGACTCTTATGATTAGTGAAAAGTTTGCACTTCGTGCCATAGAGGTAATGCCTCCAAGTCTTTAGAGCAAATACTACTGCTGCCAACTCCAAATCATGAGTGGGGTAGTTCTTTTCATGCTCCTTCAACTGTCGAGATGCATACGCGATCACCTTTTCTCTTTGGGTCAAAACACAACCCAACCCAACACCAAACGCATCTCTATAGACAGCGAACTCTTCGACTCCATCGGGTAGAGAAAGAATCGATGCTTCATATAGCTTCTTCTTGAGCAACTTGAATGCTTCTTTGTGCTTATCATTCCAAGTATAAGTAACTCCTTTATGAGTCAAAGTTGTCAATGGAGTAGCGATCGAAGAAAATCCTTGTATAAACCTTCGGTAATATCCGGCTAATCCCAGAAAACTTTGGATCTTCGTGGGACTTTTCGGTTGTTCCCACTTCATCACAACTTCAATCATTGCTGGATCAACCATTATCCCTTCTTGGTTGACCACATGACCCAAGAATTGGACTTCTCGAATCCAAAAATCACATTTGGAGAACTTCGCATACAACTTCTCCTTCTTCAAGACTTCTAACACTTCTCGCAAGTGTTGGCCATGCTCCTCTAGGCTTTTCGAGTAAATCAGAATGTCATCTATGAACACTATCACAGATTTATCAAGGAACAGTCTACAAACCCTGTTCATTAAATCCATGAATGTTGCTGGAGCATTGGTTAGTCTAAATGACATAACCAAAAACTCGTTGTGTCCATATCGTGTTTTGAATGCAGTCTTTTCGATATCCATCTCTCTCACCTTCAGCTGATGATATCCTGACCTTAGGTCGATCTTTGCAAAATAACTTGAACCTTGTAGTTGATCGAACAAGTCATCAATCCTTGGAAATGGATATCTATTCTTTATCATTGCCTTATTCAAGTCTCTGTAATCAATGCACATCCTCATACTCCCATCCTTTTTCTTTACGAGCAACACCAGAGCTCCCCAGGGTGATGAACTAGGTCTTATGAAACATTTGTCTAATAATTCATGAAGTTGTGTCATAAGCTCCTTCATCTCTGTTGGTTCTAATCGGTACGGTGCTTTTGTTATTGCCGTGGTTCATGGAAACAAGTCGATACAGAATTCTACTTGTCGATCAGGCGATAATCCAGGAAGATCTTCGGGAAATACTTCTGGATAATCACACACCACAGGAATGCTCTGCATCTCCTTTTTCTCCTTCTTTGCATCAATTACGAATGCTACATATGATGTACATCCTTTGACCAAACACTTTCTGGCTTTCATTAGAGAAATGATTCCAGAATTCACTCTGCGTTTGTCCCCATACACCATAAATGACTTTTTCCCTGGCGGGTTTACATTTACTATCTTCTTTTTGCATAATATCTCGGCATCATTGGCGCTAAACCAATCCATTCCCAACACGATGTCGAAACCATTTAGTTCGATAGGCAATAATTCCTCATGGAACTCTTTCCCATTCAAGTCAATGAAGATGTTTTTCAAAAGATGGCTAACAGGTACAAACTTGCCACTAGTAACTTCGACTAATAAAGCATTATCTAGTCTGTCTACATGCAAAGCTAGTTTTCTACCAAATTCATGCGAAATAAAGGAGTAGTTGGCTCCAGAATCAAATAAAATTTGGGCAGAGAATTTGTTTACGAGAAAGGTACTTGAAGCGACATCAGCTTCATCTTTCGCAGCGTCAAGTGTCATCTGAAAGGCTCTCACCTTCGGCTTTAGCGGAATATTGGGTTTTGTTGCCTCCTTCTTTTTAGGACAGTCTTTCAAAATGTGCCCTTCTTCGTTACATCCAAAGCACATCCTCATGTTGGATGGACACTCATTGGAATAATGCCTAATTTTTCCACATTTGTAGCAGGTCACCTCCTCACTACACTTCCCAGAGTGCTTTTTCTTGCACTTTTCACACCATTTCCCTTCGCCTCCAAACTTCTTCGAATTAGACTTCGAAAATTTGCTTTTCTTGTTGGAACCTGAAGTTCCTTCAAACTTTCTCTAATCACCAACTTCAACCTTGCTAACGGTTCTTCCCTTGATCATATCCTCAACAGACTTGGCAGCCCAAATAGCTGCCTCTAGAGTAGGTGCCCGACGTACTGGCACCGTGTACTCCCACGGGAGTCCCTTTGCATACCGGTCAACCTTTGTCAACTCGTCTGGGACGATGCGCAAGGAAAACTCCATTTTGTCGGTGAAGGAATTTGTGTATTCATCAACTGACATGGTGCCTTTTGTCAATGTCAGAAACTTGTTCTCCAACTCTAGCAGATTTTGGGCTGAGCAGAACTTGCGCTTGAATTGCACCAAGAACTCTGCCCAAGTCAGTTGCAGTGGCTCATTAGGGCTTAGGGTCTTCCCCAGAGTGTTCCACCAACGAACAGCTCCACACCTGAACTGATGCACTGCGAATGTGATATGTAGCTTGCCTCTGCAACCACATGTCATGAAGGCTAGCTCCATTTCCGAGATCCAGTCCATGACTTATGATCGGATCCTCCTTTCCAGTGAAGGTCGAGGGTTTGCAAGTCAAAAAGTCTTTGTACTTGCATCCAAGTCTATCAATTCCTCCCTCTTGGTTGTTTTTTCTAACCAACGGTGGGTTGGCTTGACCAACAATCCCACTGAAGTTACCTTCTTCTGTCTGCACTCCATTCACTTCGGGCTCTTCAATCGGTATTGAAAGTTCTTCATGATTCTGTCGAAGCAGACGTCTAGTTTCTTCCATCTGACGATCCAACATCATTTGAATCATCAATTGTACCCCAAGCATAGTCATCGGCTCAGGTGCTGCTGCTACAATAGCTACTTGTTCAATCACAGGTGGTTGATTTCCGTTTTCGTTCACGTTTCCAACTCCACTTCTGGTTCTTACCATTTTTGATCCACACACCGAATAAGGTGAATTTGGATCCTCATTCACGCTAGATATTTAAATCATCCTTATCACTTTGAAACGTTTACATGCTAGTTTTAATATCGTAATCAAACGCTTAGAATCCTAAACACATTAGGTCTCCAGATCAAGTTGGCAAAAAACTGTAGATCTAAACAAATAATATCATATAAAGCAAACATATAACATTTAGCACATAAAAGCATTTTAGGCATCTTTCCTAAAATAAACTTGTGTTCATGTCTAAAATATAACAAACACTCATCTCACAATCTTCACTTAGCATTCTAAGTTTCAGTCTAGAAATCCTACAAATTCCTAGTTCGCTTAACTAATGCTCTGATACCAATTGTGACATCCCCAAATTCACGGTCAGAAAAGACCAGTTTAATTTATGCTTTTAAAATAATTTAAGAGTAATAATTTGATTAAAAGAGTTGCGGAATTTGTTCCCAAAACGAAATATGATAAAATAAGATTTACCAAAGCATTTCTTAAAGGAATGTATTTTCATTATATAACAAAACTCGGGATGTCATGTTCTGATACAGACCAAAAGCATAAACGACACATTATAAGTCTTACAACAGTTATTTACAACCACTGGCGTATAATCCAAAATATATTGATAATTCATCCAACTTAAGCTCTCGCGCCACTACCTTTAATACAAAGAAAACTGAGTGGGTCAGGCTTGGGAACCTGGTGAGCATATAGGGTTTTCAGCCCACAATAAATATTTATATTAATTTCATCAACCAACAATAACCCGGTTACCCATTCCTGTTATCCTCACTTTACGTCCCTAAAACAACTATCACAAAGGACCTAATCTAAGGATTTTCATCGGGGAGACATCACATGCTTCGGGTTTTCCTCAGCAATATATGTCAAACAAGGCAACCATGTGGGGGATGCAATACAGCAAATGAACAACCAGGTTCATTAACACCTATAGGTTACGAGTCTGCCAATGTTCCACTAGACTGTCTAGAAAAGTTTGTGGTCGTCATCTAAACTCCGCTAGATGACTGGATCACAATAACATCGAGGCCTCTCATCATTTTATCCCACGTCAACTATCTACCTAGTTCTACCCAACGATTTTCTAGATAGCAACATGCATATTCATTCATATTCAACTTATAAACTTGGTAAGATATACATTCAATAATCATTCCAGATAAACAGATCATACACACACACACACACACACACACACACACACATATATATATATATATATATATATATATATATATATATATATATATATATATACACACACACACACACATAGCACGTATTCTATATGAGATACTTCATATTTATGTGTTACAAGAAAAGGGAAGATACCCTCACTCAAAACATATACTTAATACATACAACAATACTTTTATTAACAATCGTGTATATGAAAGGGGCTATGCACTCACTTGATAAGGCGTTATCGGACAGCACTTCGACTCTTCAAGTAGTAACTCTTCGATGAATATGGGATATCTTCACACACCGGGTTTCTCACGGGCAAAGCTTCGGCTCGGAAACTCTTTTCTTCTTAAGATCTTCGGTGCTTCGGGACTTGCTTCGGGTGTCGCGATGATACCGGGGCTTCAGGGGTATAACTTGCACGTAAAACGAGGTAATATGGGTTAAAGGAAATAAATTGTGCAACAAAACTCGGCTAACCTCGCTTTCTATTTATAGGAGGCTAAAATTTGATGCTCACATCGTGAGCTCCATATGTCATGGCGTTCGTCATCAGGCAACTTGCACTGGAAAGCGTACATCACCTGCTCACGACCTGAACACTGTGTTCACGTCGTGAGCTTTGACACAGGTGGAAGTTCTTGCCCCGAACTTCATAAATTAATAGATTCCGCATACGAGCTCCGTTTTCAACGTTCTTTATATGCACGTGTAAGTGAGATTATGTCTACAACTCTCGTTTAGACTTCGTCGGCTAATTTTCAATTTAACTTTTATTATATTATTTTTAGTAGGCCAGGACAGGAAAACTCTGTTAGAAATACATAACTTCTTCATCTGACGTTCGTTTTCGTCTGTCTTTTAACCGTTGGAATACAATCAACGAGATCTTCAATTCTCATTTAGATTGTTTCGGCTAGAAATCACTCGATCTCATATTCAAACTTTGGGCTGCATACCGCTAAGTCGAAACTTCAAAAAATCATAACTTCCTCATACGAAGTCAGATTTAGATGTTTTTTATGTACGCTCTCGATTTAACGTATTCTATGACTTTCGTTTAGATTACTAAGGCTAAATATCGCTCTATCGTAAACTCACTATTTACCTCACGCAGTGTCGTATCAGCTCTAAACTTCGATAGGTCATAACTTCTTCGTTATAACTTGGATTTCGGCATTCTTTATATATTCAGAATCCTTGTAACGACCACTACAACTTCCTTCATAGATGTTAGGCTTATCTAATATTTTATTATTACGCTTATTTTTATTCTTAATTCATTTAAGCCACACAATTAAGTATAAAACACATAATACTCAATAATACATTTTTATAATTTACAAATGAGTTACAAAGGTTAACCTAGGCTATTACATCAATATTAATGCCTAGCCTAGAAACATAGGCATTAGAATATCATGGTGTTGGCCTACCTCTTTGGTCCTTTCAACTGGTATCGGGGACTATTTCACCCTTACCTCTACCACATAGCATCCTAGTGCATAAACATATAAGTCATATACTGCCTAGCTTATCCGGGTGCTGGCATACCCCTTCGGCCCTATCGATCGGTATTAGGGTCTATCCTAACCCTCCTACCACTATAACATAACATCATAAAGCATAACAGATAGTGACATACCAGATAATTATCACAAAGACAATCATCTCTACTATAACTCTTACTAGTGGGCTGGCATTGGTGCCTTCGACCCACTTCTACTGGAAGGTAACTAACCTCGAATATCACGTAGTAGCTGAACTGTCCTCGACTCTGGGATCAACTCCTACACATAATAATCTCTTTTAATTACCCTTTCATACGCATAACCCTTTTAAGTGTCTACTCTGTTAGATTTGGTGTCTAAGTCCATAACTATAACCGGGATGTACTTGACCCGATTAAAGCATGGTCCTTTTGGGTTGCCTTCACCAGTGCAATTTAATAGGATAGAATTTTGAGAATAAGGTTATTTATGATATATTAATATATTATAAGTATAATATATTAATATATGAAATTATATTACTTAATTAGTATTGGTCAAGAATTAATTTGGAATTAATTTTATGGTCAAAAGAGACTAATTAAATATATGTGATTGATTGTGTAAATCAATGATTCTTATAGTGTGGGCTAATGATCCATGGTTATTTAGGATGGGCTAAACCAATAAGATAATCTATGGAGGTTAACCCATGGATCCTAAGTAATATAAAGGTCATTAGGGTTTACAAGGTGTAACCCTAGCGTTTGCTACACTATAAATAAACCCCCTAGAGCCAAAAACCGTTGAACAACATTCTTGGAGAGTGTGTATTGATTTTGAGCTAAATTACTTAGGCCATGTTTGATTTGAGCTTACCCAGTCCAATCAGTGCTGACTGCGGACCCGGTCAGCAGTCAGCTGTTTGTTATTGACATATTAGAGCTGATTCGGTCAGCCCAATCCTTCCAATTTTGACTGACTCGGTCATTAGAAAAATACCTCCTAACTGGGAAATAAGATATGCGTTATTTTCCCTTGCCCCTTATCCCTTTATCGCCTTCAGACTTCGTATCCGATCCCATCGACTGCTGCTGCTGCGCCATCGACTCGACTGCTTCCTGCTGCCTGCTGCGCCATCTTCTCCGGCGAAGACATAGCCGGCGACAACCACACAACGCCACAACGCCGCTAACAGGTATGTTCTGCGATTTATTTATTTTTGCTTTTCTTTTCCTGAAATCAGAAAAACCCTTCATGTTTGTTGTGAAATTACTGATTTCATTTTGAAATCAAAGTTTGAAATCACTTCTTTCATTGTTCTTGGATTCAATTAGATTGAAGAGTTAGCATAAAATCAATTTGTTATGTGTTTTTGTTTATGAAATCTGATTTCATAATGTGTTTTTGACATAAAATCAGATTGTTATATGATGTTAACATAAAATCATATTGTTATATGCTGTTGAAAATATGATGAACTCACATTTATGTGTTTTTGTGTATAAAATCAATTTGTTATGTGTTTTTGTTTATGAAATCTGATTTCATAATGTGTTTTTGACATAAAATCAGATACTTATATGTTGTTGACATGAAATCAGATTGTTATAAGCTATTGAAAATATGATGAACTCACATTTATGTGTTTTTGTTTATAAAAGATTGTTAATGATTGTTGTATGCTTATAAAATCAATTCATAATGTGTTTTGGTTATTAAAAGATTGTTATATGCTGTTAAAAATGTGATGAAATAACATTTATGCTTGATTTATTTGTAAATTTGTGTTATGTGGATGATTAGCTATTTGTTTTTCCTTTTTACAATAGACATGACGGATAAAAGAATTAGGGTTAGTTGGAAGTCGGAATTGGTGGACAAAACTTTTTTGGAAGCATGTATAGAAGAATGAACAAGCAATGGCCGGGAGGGTAGTGGCCTAAAAGCAAGCTCATGGGTTGTGGTCACGGAGAAATTGAAAACAGATCATAATTTTATTGTCGACAAAAAAACAAATGAAAAACCGATATGACTATTTAAAAGCAAAGTATGCAGTGTGGTTAAAACTTAAAAAAAAAAAAAAAAAAAACAGGAAATATTTATAATCCCGTAACGAATTCTTTTAACATGACTAATGAAGAATGGGAAGAAGAAGCGAAGGTACATATATACATATTTTTTTTAAATTAGATTATTTTTTTAATAGTTTAATAATATTTCTTAAATTTTCAAACAGTTGAACAAGTATGTAGATAAGCTGAGAAATGCACGCCTCCCTTGCCGTGAACTTTGTACCCAACTATTTGATGGTGCGAGCTCGACCGGTGTTCACAGTTGGGGGCCATCTTCGACATTACCTCATCCCAATGAAACCTTCAATACACAAGATTTTGAGGATACAGAGATGTATGAGCCAGCACCTCATGCAGATACCCCAACCTCAACAGTACCTCAACCTACTAGTGAGGAATCATCTGGGCGGACAAAAAACAAGGGGGCAAATGAAATGGTCCTAAAGATACCACGCTTGATGATGAGTTGAAAGAAGTTGGAAGAGAAATTATCAAGGCTACACAAGCATTCATGGAAGCAAATAATCTTGACAAGGAGATGGATACTTGTATGGCGAAGTTGACAAGCTTGGAGTGGGGAGAATATGATCTGAAATACACCACTGCTCTTATGTTATTTGCTGAAAGTGCTGGTAATAGGAAAATTTGGTTGCGCCTTAACTTGTCAACTTGTGAGTCGTGGGTAACAAATGCAGGAAGAAACTTTGGATTAGTTGGTTGCCTTTAGTATGTTATGGTTAATTGTTTGACTTTAGTATGTTATGGTTCATTGTTTGACTTTATTATGTTATGGTTCATTGTTTTACTTTAGTATGTTACGGTTTAGTTATGTTATGGATTGTTTTCTTAGATTCAATTATGTTATATGAATTTATATGTTATGGAATGTTATGCTTTTAGTATTTACATGTTACGGTTTGTTGTGTTATTGATTAAAATGTAATTTGTATTTGACATCTAACAGGACACATGGATAAAGAAGGTGATTTTTTATATTTCCTTATATTCTCGTGGTATTGGTTGATGTTGGTCCGACAAAGGCAAAGAATAATTAAAAGAATAAGAGCTAGTGAACAGGTAGCAAAGGGGTATGTGTATACGCAAGATTTGATACACGGATGTCCTATACAATGTTTCGATATGATACGTCTTTCACAAGATGCATTTGTACTATTATGCAATCACTTTACAGAAAAAAATTGGTTGCAATCTAGTAGGACGATAAGCGTTGAAGTGAAGATGGCTATGTTTTTACATGTTATAGGACATAATAAACGTTTTCGAGCCGTTAAAGAAAGATTTCATCACTCCACACAAACAATTCATCAATGTTTTCATGAGGTCTTACGTGCAATGACGTGTTTTGCACGAGAAATTATAGTACCAACCCCGTCTAATGCAACAAGAAATACATCATAACGACACAGACGGCTGATGCAGATATTTCCCGGAGCAATAGGTGCACTAGATGAAACATTTCTACATGTAGTTGTGCCTGTTGATCAACAAACTCGTTATAGGGGAAGAGGAAAAGGTGAATGTCATCAAAATGTAATTGGAATTTGTAATTTTGATATGATATTCACCTTTGTGTGGGCTGGATAGGAGGGCATAGCACATGATTCTAAAGTTTTGAAAGAAGTTGCATTTAACCCGACTTCCGGATTTCCATTCCCTCCACCAGGTTTGTAACTTTACTATATGTTTTTTTTATCTTTTTTTATTTATATGATAAATTTGTCATACATCTACATATAAATATTACCTTTGTGATGCCGCATACACCAACACCCATGGATTTATGGCTCCCTACCGCAATACTAGGTATTGGTTAGCCGATTTTCGAAGAAACAGAGCTTTAACTAAGGAAGAAAGGTTCAATCATGCTCATGCACAACTTAGAAATGACATCGAATGTGCTTATCGTGTATTGAAGGCGAGATTTCCAATTTTAAAACAAATGGCTCCTTATCTTTTTCCAGTGGAAAGAGACATAGTCATTGCCTGTGTTGCGGTCCATAATTTTATAAGGAAATACGTATTGAAGATGAATTATTTACGAGCTTTGAACAAAACACTATGTTTACTCCTAATGTGGGCGGTGGAGGAAATGATGGTCAAAACATAGAAGGCATAGAATGGGGTTCAGAAGCCGTTGACTATATGACTACTTTGCGTGACCAGATTGCTAATCAGTTACTTTCAAATGGTTCACATTAAATTGTGTACTTTTTTTAGTATTTATGACAATTTGTATTTGGATTTTGTATTACATTTTGTATTTGGATTTTAATTGATGTATGTTTAATTTGGATTTTATATGATAATTTGTGTTTTTATAATTTTTTAATTTAGCACAAGAGACAACACAAGGGTAATATGGTCATTTTTTCATTCATCACAACCATTCAGATAAATAATCAAACAGCATAAACTCAGTCAGATATGGACTCAGTCAGCATTTCTAACCCAGTCAGCTTCTAACCCAGTCAGCTCTAACCCAGTCAGCAACTATCAAACGACCCCTTATTTTCTCAAGCCTCCTCTTGCATATTGGTGTTTGTGAACCATTAGAAGCATCACACTTGAGGTGCTCAAGCTTTCAAAGGTCAAGAACTACAAGTCCTTCTAAGAGGTAAGTCATCTAACTAGTTGTATTGTTCATCTGACAATTTGTATGCTAGTGAGGATATATTCTTTGGAAAGTTGAAAATATGCATGTATAATTAGAGAAAACATAGATCCAAAGCATTTAGTGTTGCATGTGCACCATATGAGTGTTATAGTGCTCAAAACCCAACTCTAGTAAAGGGTTAAAGTCAAGGTCCACATCTTGGTTGACTCAACTCGCCGAGTTGATCCATCAACTCGTCGAGTTCCTTGATCCATACTCTAGAAATCTCGATCCTACTCGTCGAGTTCTTTCATGAACTCGTCGAGTTCCATGATCCATAAAACCCTGGAATCTTAATCCTACTCATTCAGTTCTTTCATGAACTCGTTGAGTTCCCCTTCATATAGAGTCAGGACATTTCACTCATAACTTGCCGATTCCCTCCTTGAACTCATTGAGTTCATCAATCTTCATAACCCAAAACTATGGCCAACTCGCTGAGTCATCTCCTAGACTCAACGAGTTTGCTTAGTAACAGAAAAGGTTGGGGGATCACGACCTAACTCGCCGAGTTGTATGAGCAAATTGTCGAGTCCCCCATAGTCTAAACACATTCATTCATTTCTATTCGGGTTTAATGCTTCCAAACCATCGATTTGGTCCCCTGGGACTAAGTTACCACGTAAAGTTGCTAACTTTACGTTCATGCATGGTTTCATGAAGCTAATAACACTAAAACTAAACTCCTAAAGAGATCTAAGGCATGGAGAAGGGCCAAGACTTAATAAAGCTGACCACTTTAAGTCTTATAAGGCCATGGACATCTAGATCTGAAGTCATAACTCCAAAACATGCTTACATCCATGAACAGTTCCAAAATAGGATTCTTAAGGCCCTAAACTACCACATGAAGAGATCTAGTAAATGAATAGTCAATGTATAGACTTTATACCTCAATAAGGCTGCTTTGACAAAGAAATATCTAGATCCAAAGCTTATTCCTTTAGCCAAGCACTTCCAACTTCCACTCCTTCAAGGAAATACCAAAGAATAACTCTCTTTTCACTCATACACACTCAAACGGATCAAGATCACGAATTAGAGTTTAGCTGGACTGAGGGAGGCGATGAGGGAGGTCATAATAAAGTGTTAAGGTGCTTAAATAGGGTGCAAACCCTGCAAATTAGGATTTCACTCTGGCAGCCCTACTCGTCAAGTCGAGGCTTCTCAACTTGTCGAGTAGACTTCAAGTCCCGCATCCAAAATCCGTTTTTACTCGACGAGCTTAGGGCCTCCAACTCGTTGAGTCCCTTTGCAAAAATGAATAATTTGGTTTAAAATACATACCAGGATCCGGGCGCTACCATATATATATATATATATATATATATATATATATATATATATATATATATATATATATATATATATATATATATATAGAATACATTAAAGCCATTCCTATCACAAATGCAACAAAAATCCAACAATAAACACTAATTTATTCTGAAAGAATACAAACATTATGAAAGAATGGATTTATATAAATAAATTCTGACAAAATACACACAAATCCATTCACACCTCATACTAAACTTTCACATCATAATAGACTAATTTCTTTTAAAAAACAACACCAATTGGGTTTTTTTATATATTTCAAGAGAGAAAAAGTAAAAAACAGACACTAATGGTATCCTACTAAGAATTAGTAAATTACCGGGAATTTGGCTTGAAACATCTCTTATGCATTCTATTGACCACCTTATGTGCATTATCAAATGTTTTTGTGTAAGAGGAAAACCACCAACAAAGGAGAAGCTCAATACACACATACATGGTAAAAGGAACCAACAGCAAAAACCATACCATAACTCCGGGAAAAACCCACCACACTACCACTAAGCAGCAACAAACAATTTCACACAAGCCAAAGAACCAACAACACAACAAAAAAAAACACCAGGGGTAAAAAGGTTAACCACCCTGAAAACCATTCTGGACTGCAAGAATCGCAGAGGAGCCCCAACAAAACAAAAGCAGACAGTTACAAATTGAGCCAATCAAAACTCAAACTTAGGGAAACTCCATGAAACAGTAATACATAGGAAGAATCCATAGAAACAACCACATAAATGTGACCTGATGTGAAATAAAGATAAGAAACAATAAAAAAAATCAAATTTATTGAAATGCTAAGTGATTTGAAGTCATAAAGGAAAAATAAAATTGTTTAAAAAAAATTACAGACGATGTCGACTTTTGATTAAAGATTAAGATGTGAGATTGGCTAATGATTTCTACTCTTTTACCTGAGAAGATGAAGACCGAAAGATGAGGGTGGTCGCTTGATGACGGTGGTGGGTCATCACCGCAAACAGGAGGGGAGGCGTTGCTGGAGAAGAGGCATCGATTGAATGTTTCTGTCGTCGAAGGGGAGAGTCATTGGAGGAAGAAAGAACTGCTGGAGGAAGAAGATTTGTAGATGCAAATGAACGACAAGGGTTATTTTTAGGGTTTTAAAATACTAATTTTCTTTCCTTAATTGTAGGATTAAATTAAATGACCTCATTAATTGTAAATACAAAAAACCGAAAATGCCCTTATTTGATTTAATTAATTGTTTTAAATTTACTAACTTGTTATTAGTTCATACATGCACACAATAGTTACTAGAAACATTTGAATATTGATCTCTCTCTCTCTCTTTCTCTCTCTCTCTCTCTCTCTCTCTCTCTCTATATATATATATATATATATATATATATATATATATATATATATATATATATATATATATAAGAAGTAAATATTTTCTACAAAAAGTAAATACAAAAAACCGAAAATGCCCTTATTTGATTTAATTAATTTTTTTTTACAGAATCAAGTTTTGAGTTTTTTTCAAACAACTTTAGTGAATTATCACAAAAATGAAGTATCGTTGCGTTTTTTAAAATTATTTATTTGCAAATCATATTGTTTTTGAATTATCTAAATATTTATTTTGTTGATACGCAAAAAATTATACAAATGATTCACTTCTTACTCTTCTACCAAGTATTTTTTTGTTACGGATATATATATATATATATATATATATATATATATATATATATATATATATATATAGAGAGAGAGAGAGAGAGTAAATTACATGAATGACCCTTATGGTTTGGGGTAACTTGCGCATTTGGTCCCTAAGTTATTTTTTTTATGTAACATCCCAAAAATACAGGCAAAAAATTTCATTTTTAAATACGTCATTATAGAACCAACAGTGTAAAAAAAACATCTGTAATATCATGTCATGTCAAAACCAAAATAGAAATAATCAAACGTGTTATCATAAAATAGTATTAGAGTGTAACCCCAAAGATCTCATGAGCAGAAAACCATAGTGTGATGCGTTGCGATCAAGCCGACTCCTTTCCTTTAAACACGAAGTACCTGAAACCAAAACTGAAAACCATAAGCACGAAGCTTAGTGAGTTCCCCCAACATACCACATACCATACAATCACATAACATACAAATATTGTCAGGCATATCTGGGTGCCCGACCTACCCCTTCGGTCCTCTCGACCGGATGCTGACCAGTATATCTGGGAGCTTGCCTCCCCTTCGGTCCTCTCGACCGGACACTGACTAGCATATCTGGGTGCTGGTCTCCCCTTCGGTCCTCTCGACCGGATACTAGGGACTATTTCACCCCCTACTACTACCACATAACACATAAATCTCATAAACTATCTAGCATCGCTGGGCATAACCGCCCATTCAACCCTATCGACCGTTGTTCTGGGGGACTATCTCCCCTACTGTCACTAGCACATAGCATCATATCGTACTAGCATAATAGCATATCCCAGGTAGTAGCAAACCTAGATGAATATCACAGAGACAAACATCTATCATACAATCCTACAGGTGGGCCGGCATTGTGGCCGTTGACCCACCGCTACTGGAAGGTAACTTACCTCACACTGCAGAAGTCCCGAAGACACAATCCCATACTTGCTGAAGTCCCGCAGACTCGATCCCAGCTGCTGGCTGACAGATTCCCGAACTGTCAACACAAAAATAACACCCAATTAATAATTGGGTCCCAATACATAACCATAAGTGCATTCTTTGGGTAATTACTACATTACCCCTAGCTTGGCTTATTCAAGCCCAAGGCCCAATCCATAGGCCCAAAGTCGACTAGGAATCAGAGCCCAACACATGGCCCAACTTTCCAAATTGGGCCTGGGCCTATACATGATCTCATTCTAAGGCCCAACATCATATAATCATTAAGGCCCAACTATGGCCCAATTTTCCAAATTGGGCCCAAGCCCCTTACATGGGCCTTACCCCAGGCCCATTAAATTATTGTAGTTCATTGGATTGAATTTGGATGGCCCATTAATTACCCAACCCTCAAGGCCCAAAAGAAAGGCCCAACAATAAACCCAAGTGAATTTAGGGTTTCCCATAAAATGATGATTAGGGTTAAGTTTCCTACTTAACCCATTAAGTCCATTATCGCTTAGACTAATCTTCGCCAAAGTTTATTGTTTAATATCTCAAGTTATTAAATAATTCTCGTGTGTCTCGATTAATTCCCCAAAATTAGGGTTTTGATGGCATTAGGGTTTTCCAAACCCTAAATAAGGTTTCCAACCCAATACTAGTCCAATAATTAATTTGTTGGGCTTTTAGATCAATTTAGGGATTTATTGGGCCTATTAAGCCCACTAAAATATCATTAAGCCCATTAGGGTTTTCCTTAGGCCAATTAGGGTTTATTACACCTATTAGTCACATGTTTGGGCTTTTGGGTCCATTAAGCATTATTCGGCCCATTAGGGTTCATTAAGCCTCATTGGGCCCATTAGGGTTTCTTGGTCCCTTGTCCAATCATCTAAACGAGTCCAAACACCATCAAAGCACACCGCCACCCGACACGGCGGCCGGTGGCGGCAGCCACCACCTCACGGTGGTGGTTTCGAATTCCTTTCTCATTATTCCATTTTCTTTACAATGTACAATACGAAACCCCAAAGAACACACACTAATACAACATACATACACACGCACAACCACCTTGTGGTGGTCGGCGGTGGTAGATGGTGGCAGCCACCACCTCACAGTGGTTGTGATGCCTTGTACTTAGAACTCCGGCCAAACACACACTAAAGAAATCAACACACACACAAAATTAACCCATACATCAGCAAACCCAACTGCTATGGCGGTCCTTGAGGTGGCAGCCACCATGGCCGGCTGCCATGGTGGTTCTTCACAGCAAGCATTCGATAGAACCCACACACACAAACGAAAATTAGCACAATACAACAACATCCAAACCCGCTTGGGAACTACGAACTCAGCCACACCAATGAAGGAATGACTACACCACCCACACCTACACGTCCTTGCTCGGAGATAAACACAACCACCCACCTCGCGGTGGTGTACGGAGGAGACAACGGCACTGGAAGGCGGCTACAACTACATCTAACGGCGGTGGCTAGCGGTCACGAATAGGAAATAGCAACAGGAGAACGGGTGAGGAGGTTGAGCAGAGACCACCTTGGACTGAAGCACCATTGACCACCGGCTAGCGGCGCCTCCGTGTTCAACAGTGGGAGTGCGAGGGGCCGACAATGAAATAGTAGCGAGACATGTCTTCGCCGACAGCAAAGCCACGATGGCTTCTTCGATGGTGAGGCAGCAGGCGGCGCCATTCGAGACTCCATCTGATCGTCGGCGGCGGCTAAGGAGCATCGGAAGGAGGTGGCGCCGGAGATGGGAGACATAAGGGTGAGGGAGTGACGGCTGTAATATGATTTAGGGTTAGGGTTACTTAAACGATATATACCCGATGCCTTTCCAAAGTTGCTGCCATAATGGCAGAAATAGCCCCTCTCCAGAATTACATTTTCAAATTAAATCCCATATTTTACCCTTTAAACCCTCATCATTAAATCCTTAACAATTCAGGTCCGGATTCTACTAAAATAGCCCCTCCCCTACAAACTATTTTCAAAAGAAGTCCAAATAATTACCAAGTAATCCCTGCCCTCACAATTCTTTACGGAACCTATCTGAAACATACACTTTTAACCCTTGACTTCTCAAATCTTTACAATTAGTTCCTCGAGATTACACATTGCTTAATAATTATTGACTTGAGGGCTCTATGTCCTTCATTTATTTATTTATTTAATAAATAAACGGGGTTTTACAACTCTCCCCCACTTAAATTAGATTTCGTCCTCGAAATCACTCCTTACTATTCCTTACTCGCCCAACCACTCTAGTAACATGGTCATCCTTCTGGGCACACCCTAGCCTTCCCTGGGTAGCTGTGACCAATCTTCGCAAAGCACTAATATCCTCATATGAATGAACCCCTCGCAACGGGATCACATCTACTTCGTCTGAATCTACTATCTCGAGATCGTTTAGACCACTCATACTGAATCATTATCGATGAATCTAGTATGTTCATCCCTCAACGGATTACTTAACTTCTGATAGCATGTGGTTCCCACCATAAACCTAGGTCACAAACTCAGTTACCTCTGTAGATCACTTATTCTCGGCTAAGGCTCAGCTAATCCCGTTGTATGTGACTTGTCACTCCCCAATAAACCAGCTATTCCGTGCGCATATGCAACTAAAACACACATACTATCGCTGCCCAAACGTTGAAACTGCTCGAACACTGAACCACCTGAAGTAGTATACGCTGCTAGATAGCTGCTTACCAAAAGCTACCAAGTCCTCCTGGGTATTAATTCGCTTGCCAATCCTCTGAAATACTGAGTTTCCACCCGGCTGCAGAGCCAAAGGACTCCCTACTTAGTCGCCTCACATGACTTCCGAACGAAATCCTTCTCTGGAACCAGTTGCCACTAGTTATCATGCCACTGTGACTCTATTACTTTCTGATCTAACCGATCGGGTCCATGCGTCGAATCCTGTCATCATCAAATCCAAGGCTAAATGTGATTGCTACCTGACCAATGGTAGCCTTATCTCACACGCAATCTTATACAGTCCATTGCTTTCCTGATCCCATAACTGTAGTGGCGCTCCCACAGTCCTATCACTGGCTCAACCAGATCTAATCCATCTGGGTAATTCCGAAATCCAATCTGAGGATTTCCTTATCCTTACTGCTACACCCGAACTGATGGGTACTACTGTTCCTTCTACGCCCTAACAACGCGCTCACGCTTATCTACTATCCTAGTGAATGTTGCGGCTACACCCGCGGACTTACAACACTCTATCACTATCTAGCTGCTAGTCAATGCTACGGCTACCCCCGTAGTCTTACAACACTTTCCAAACCGGGTCAAACACGCACTCAACCTGACACACCACTACACTTGAGTCCAAAACAGAACTCTAACCTAATTCCCGAAACCTGCTATCGTGCGACCCTATTGTATCAGTACCGTACCCATGCCCGTGATCAAAGCGTCACCATAAACCACAAAATCATCTACACCCTCTAGCAGGGTGAGAATTGGTGCCTTGTACAACCGCTGTCTGAGAGCCTCGAAGGCTGCCTGCTGCCCAGGCCCCCATCGAAAGGCCACTGATTTCTTGGTCGGTCGGGTCAAAGGAACCGCAATCTTGGAGAATTCCCGTATAAATCTTTGGTAGCAGCCCGCTACACCCAGGGAATTCCGAATCTCAGATGGAGACCTCAAAATCTCCCACTGCATCACAGCCTCTATCTTGGCCGAATCAACTAGAACACCCTTCTGGTTGACAAGGTGGCCAAGAGATTGCACCTTGCGCAACCAGAACTCACAGTTAGAGAACTTTATAAAAATCTTTCCCCCACTTAGACTCGACTAAGTCTTCACATTACATGAGAATTGAAGGATTTCTAATCCTTCTCGCTTTCTAATATCCCACTGATGACAACCTGTGCCTGCTAATGCTAGCGTTTAATCACCGATTAAACCTTGAGATCTCCCATCCTTGGAAATCTCGATGAGTACTCTTGGACTCTGATCCAGTCTGACACCTCAGTCCATCCAACATGCTGCCAATTGAAGACCTTAATCTTCACTCTAGCTGATGAATCCTCGTTCTCATTTCCAATCTTACAGTACCACTGAACTCTAACCGAACACAGTCCACGCGAAAACACAATTATCCTGAACATGCGATGACCAACCACTTATGCATCTAACATCCACGACTGACACTACCCTCTTCCTGTCACCAGTTCCGTCCTAGCAATGGTAGTGCCTTGAACTCCAAAGTTCATCCATAAACAATTACCGACCATACCTGAACAATAATAGAACCTCTGAACGCTGACTTCATTTGAGAACAATCACTCCAACCCTGATCGGGTATCCTCTAAATAATACTCCTGTATAGCTCCCGACAAAGATCCGAAATGATAACGGTATGCGCGGAACCCACTCCGCAAGATGCATCCCTCTTTGGGTTCATCAAGGACCTTTCGGCATGCATGATGGCATATATGATCCTTGATAACCCAAACACTAGCAGGAAAACCGACCCGAGGTCTGACTTATCCAACTCACTCAAAATTCCAAAGCGATACATATTCCCAACATCCAACTAGTAGCAATAAAATATGACATACCCGCAACATCTGGAGGAATCCGAGTCACCTCCAGCTGATATGATCAACCCTTCCACACCTGTAGTAGCCTAAACCCTTGGAGTAACAAACTCCCTCGTGCACTTTCTCGTACACGTTGCAATGACTCTGACCTTGCTGGCCTTTCACCCGATTATCAGAAATCATGGGTCTCTTCCCGAGACCCCTACTATACGCACCTGGAACACACCTCTCTTTTCAGGGTACTCTTAAATCGATCCCGCATCTGCAATCCTTGGAAATCATATCATTCAGGGTCTGACACCCTGCCACGTTCACTAGTTCGCTTGCCAATGGCTAAGCTGCAATAACTGGAACATCCTCTATCCCCAAACTGGGTCACAAACTATTCCCTGAAGCTTCTTAGATTCTCCAAGACTCTCACTGATTCGAGTATGGATCCTATTCTTTCAGTAGTACGGGCCTAATATTACCTTCCACACCTATCCATACTTTCCTCAGCAATCCTCCCGGATCCCCCAAGTCACTTCCTCAACTGGTACACCCAAGTCTAACTGAGCCTCACCACTAACTCACTGAAATATATCCTAGGCTTCCCTAGGTTCCCAAACTCACCCAGTCCTCAGTTGCCGAAAGATTCCCAGTAATGTAAACTAGCTACCTCATGAATATAGCCACATGCAACAGAGATCAGATAATCCTTCAAGTAACAGACTCATCCCTATGACGGTTAGACTCAAACGAGAGCTGCGCAATAGGGTCAAATCTATCACTCTGAGATTATCCAGCCTGTGCCACATGTGACTTAGCATATTTACTTAATAGCTAACTCACATTACTAAGAGTCCCACAAAGCACAAAGCAAGCAGCATTCAGACAATGGAAAATCTAACCATCATATTCCAATCAAATCATTTTATCTTCTAATCAGGAATCTGTACATGCAATTAAGAGGCTCATACAATCAGGCATAACCTAAACAGGCTATCCTATCGATGACTGATCAGTACTAGCATGCAAGTCTACAAGCACATATAATAGGCATATAAAGCATCCTCCTAGATCCTTAGCCCTAATCTAGCATGCAATTCTCATAATCATATCGTAACACAACATATCATAGCATATATGGGTATCTTGGGGAAAACTTACTTGAGCTCGGCTGATTGCACGCATCATACACTTTGTTCTTCTCAAAGTTCCTTTCTCTTTTCAGATTCCTTTCAAACTCCTTTTTATAAAATGGTTTTACTTTTGAAAATTTTCATACCAAGCCCTTAGTTTGAGTTCAGACACACCCGAGAGTATGTCCGAATCCCTCAAACCAAGGCTCTGATACCAACTTGTAACATCCCAAAAATACAGGCCAAAAATTTCATTTTTAAATACGTCATTATAAAACCAACAGTGTAATAAAACATTCGTAATATCATGTCATGTCAAAACCGAAATAGAAAAAATCAAACGTGTTATCATAAAATAATATCAGAGTGTAATCCCAAAGATCTCATGAGCGGAAAACCATAGTGTGATGCGCTGCGATCAAGCCGGCTCCTTTCCTTTAAACACGAAGTACCTGAAACCAAAACTGAAAACCGTAAGCACGAAGCTTAGTGAGTTCCCCCAACATACCACATACCATACAATCACATAACATACAAATATTGTCAGGCATATCTGGGTGCCCGACCTACCCCTTCGGTCCTCTCGACCGGATACTAACCAGTATATCTGGGAGCTTGCCTCCCATTCGGTCCTCTCGACCGGACACTGACTAGCATATCTGGGTGCTGGTCTCCCCTTCGGTCCTCTCGACCGGATACTGACCAGTATATCTCAGAGCTTGCCTCCCCTTCGGTCCTCTCGACCGGATACTGGGGACTATTTCACCCCTACCACTACCACATAACACATAAATCTAATAAACTATCTAGCATGGCTGGGAATAACCGCCCCTTTGGCCCTATCGACCGGTGTTCTGGGGACTATCTCCCCTACTGTCACTAGCACATAGCATCATATCATACTAGCGCAATAACATATCACAAGTAGTAGCAAACCTAGATGAATATCACAGAGACAAACATCTATCATACAATCCTACAGGTGGGTCGGCATTGTGGCCGTAGACCCACCGCTACTGGAAGGTAACTCACCTCACACTGCTGAAGTCCCGAAGACACAATCCCACACTTGCTGAAGTCCCGCAGCCTCGGCCCCAGCTGCTGGCTGACAGATTCCCGAACTGTCAGCACCAAAATAACACCCAATTAATAATTGTGTCCCAATACATAACCATAAGTACATTTTTGGGTAATTACTACATTACCCCTAGCTTGGCTTATTCAAGCCCAAGACCTAATCCATAGGCCCAAAGTCGACTAGGAATCAAAGCCCAACACATGGCCCAATTTTCCAAATTGGGCCTAGGCCTATGCATGATCTCATTCTAAGGCCCAATATCATATAATCATTAAGGCCCAACTATGGCCCAATTTTCCAAATTGGGCCCAATCCCCTTACATGGGCCTTACCCCAGGCCCATTAAATTATTCTAGTTCAATGACTTGACTTTAGATGGCCCATTAATTACCCAACCCTCAAGGCCCAAAAGAAAGGCCCAACAATAAACCCAAGTGAAATTAGGGTTTCCCATTAAATGATGATTAGGGTTATGTTTTTCCTACTTAACCCATTAAGGACTTAATCCATTAAGTCCATTATCGCTTAGACTAATCTTTGCCAAAGTTTATTGTTTAATATCTCAAGTTATTAAATAATTCTCGTGTGTCTCGATTAATTCCCCAAAATTAGGGTTTTGATGGCATTAGGGTTTTCCAAACCCTAAATAAGGTTTCCAACCCAATACTAGTCCAATAATTAATTTATTGGGCTTTTAGATCAATTTAGGGCTTTATTGGGCCTATTAAGCCCAGTAAAATATCATTAAGCCCATTAGGGTTTTCCTTAGGCCAATTAGGGTTTATTACACCTATTAGTCACATGTTTGGGCTTTTGGGTCCATTAAGCATTATTGGGCCCATTAGGGTTCATTAATCCCATTAAGCCTCATTGCGCCCATTAGGGTTTCTTGGTCCCGTGTCCAATCATCCAAACGAGTCCAAACACCATCAAAGCACACCGCCACCCAACACGGCGGCCGGTGGCGGCAGCCACCACCTCACGGTGGTGGTTTCGAATTCCTTTCTCATTATTCCATTTTCGTTACAATGTACAATACGACACCCCAAAGAACACACATAATAATACAACATACATACACACGCACAACCACCTTGTGGTGGCCGATAGTGGTAGATGGTGGCAGCCACCACCTCACGGTGGTGGTGATGCCTTGTACTTAGAACTCCGGCCAAACACACACTAAAGAAATCAACACACACACATAAAATTAACCCATACATCAGCAAACCTAACTGCTATGGCGGTCCTTGAGGTGGCAGCCACCATGGCCGGCTGCCATGGTGGTTCTTCACAGCAACCATTCGACAGAACCCACACACACACACGAAAATTAGCACAATACAACAACATCCAAACCCGTTTGGGAACTACGAACTCAGCCACACCAATGAAGGAATGACTACACCACCCACACCCACACGTCCTTGCTCAGATATAAACACAACCACCCACCTCGTGGTGGTGTACGGAGGAGACAACGGCACTGGAAGGTGGCTACAACGACATCTAACGGCGGTGGCTAGCGGTCACGAATAGGAAATAGCAACAGGAGAACGGGTGAGGTGTAACGACCCGTCTCAAGTATGATAATTCCTTGGTATTTATTTTGAAGTTTTGCAAGAGGGACTCGACGAGTTCATAGCCTGACTCGCCGAGTAGGGTTGGGATTTCGAGCACGTGTTAGCTGGCGACTCGGCGAGTCCATATTCTGGACTCGGCGAGTCTGTCCGTCTGGGAGAAATCCTAAATCCCCGGGTTGCCCACTATTTAAGCCACCTTATAGCCCCCAATCTCGCCTCCTTCACCCTCTAAAGCTGTGAGAAAACCCTAATTCGATCTTGAGTGTTTTTTTTAGTGATCTTGTGTGCATTTGTGAAGGCTTGAAGAAAGAGAAGAAGAAAGGAGCAAGGAGAAGGATTGTAGAGCAGAGATTCAAGGGAAAGCAAGAGCTCTTTGAAGTATTCTTCAGATTCCCTCCCCTTTTATGCTTAAAAACCCTTTCTAGATCTAGTTGATGCTTTTCTCAAGCCTTATGTTGATATGGAAGCCCTATTATGCCGAGATATCTTTAGATCTGTTTATTTAGGAGTTGTAGAGCCCAGATCTATTGCCTTTATGGAGCTATTTTGCATATTAACCCTAGATCTACCCCTTTTAAGCATCTTTTAGCCTTTATTCCCTTGTTCATGTGTTTGTACACGTAAAGTTGGAAACT
Organism: Lactuca serriola; assembly: GCF_051521515.1. NCBI lineage: Eukaryota > Viridiplantae > Streptophyta > Magnoliopsida > Asterales > Asteraceae > Lactuca > Lactuca serriola. The sequence goes on along the minus strand of NC_136412.1, from coordinate 154,878,409 downwards.
TTACGTGGTAAATCAGTTTATTGGACTCAGATCTATAATTTGTATGTTTTGGATTCGAGCAGAATCGAGTGTAGAATAGTTGCATGGCGGTGACTCGGCGAGTCGGAAGAACGACTCGGCGAGTCGAGTCGCGGGTCCCCGATTTCTTCCTTTTGAGCGGTGTCGGGTGGGACCAGTGAGTAGTGGAGTGGACTCAACGAGTTTGAGGGTAGACTCAGTAATGGAAGGACTCGGCGAGTTGTTCATACAACTCGGCGAGTCCAAGGCAATCTTCTTAAGCTCAAGAACAGCTCGTCGAGTTGTTCATATGACTCGGCGAGTCGGATGAAGATTTTCTGAGTTTTTGGATCGAGAGGGTACTCGTCGAGTCGATGTCATAACTCGACGAGTAGCCGCGAGTAGGATTGAGAAATGAGGTTAGAGACTCGGCGAGTTGGCGGCCCAACTCGGCGAGTCAGGTCAACTGAGGGTTGACTTTGACCTAGAGTTGACTTTGACCGAGAGTTGACCTTGACCGAGAGTTGACTTTGACCAAGGGTAAAAGAGTCATTGTACCCAGTGCAGTGTTTAGTATTTGCTTGAGTGTGTTTATGGACATGTAGCCGGGGAGATACCGAAGCAGCAGCAGTTAGCTTCCAGAGCCATATACACAGCAGCCAGTTCACGAGGTGAGTTTCCTTCCAGTAGGAACGGGTCTACGGCCACAATGCTGGCCCGTTTAATTATCAGTAGTTCCGGACTTTGGTCTGATACAGTAGTTAGAGTGCTTGATGTCTTTGTGATACAAGCATGTTTGTGTTATGTGTTCCGGACTCTGTTCCGATGCAGTATGCAGTATATGTGATTATGATAGTTGTTATGTTTTATGCTATGCCATGATCAGTCAGTTCCGGACTTCGGTCCGATGCAGTCAGTTCCGGACTTCGGTCCGATGCAGTCAGTTCTGGACTTTGGTCCGATGCAGTTAGTTCCGGACTCTGGTCCGATGCAGGGGACAAGGTCCCAGTCAGTTCCGGACTTCGGTCCGATGCAGCTAGTTCCAGACTTCGGTCTGATGCAGTGGGCAAGGCCCAGTATGTGCTTTATTTATATATTGTATGGTATGTGGTAGTTTGGGGGAGCTCACTAAGCTTCGTGCTTACAGTTTCAGTTTTGGTTTCAGGTACTTCCGCAAGCAGAGGGAAGAGCTCGGGATGATGGCATCGCACACACCACAGTTTTAGCTTTTATCCTGGGAGTTGATTTAGTTTTGATTTGATATGACATAGTATGATACAGTTTTGCGCACAGTGTTTTTATTTTGTTTGGGATACATCACGTATGGTTTTATGATATGACACTCAGATTATGGTTTTTGGTTATATTGAAAAACGAAATTTTTGGGTCGTATTTTTGGTCGTTTCAAGTTGGTATCAGAGCCTTGGTTTGAGGGATTCGGATACACTTCCGGGTGTATCTGAACTCAAACTAAAGGGAAGATAAAAAGATTTTATATATATATATATATATATATATATATATATATATATATATATATATATATATATATATATATATATATATATTTTCTAAAGAATTTTGAAAGCACTTAGAAAGAAAGAAAAATTTTAAAACGAGATAAGGGTGTGGTGCATGCGATCAGCCGAGCTCAAGTAAGTACTCCCAAATTACCCATACAAGTTATTTGTTTAGTTTCAGTTTCAGTAGAACAGCATGCTAGTATAGGACTAAGGATCTAGGAGGATGCCTTATGTGCCTGCTTTATGTGTTACAGTTTTATGAGTATTGCATGCTAGTATTGAGTAGACAGCAGTAGGATAGCCTGTTTAGGTTATGCCTGATAGTATGAGCTTAGCATTGTATGCTAGTACAGTTTCTCGTTGTGAGAATAGTTTTGCCTGAGTATGTTTCCTTTATCCGAATGCTGCTTGCTTCGTGCTTTGTGGGGTTCTGAGTGATGGATGTTAGCCATTAGGTGAACACGTCACACCACATGTGATCAGGGTTGAATAATCTCAGAGTGCTGGAACTGGCCCTATTGCGCAGCTCTTGTTTGAATCCAACCGTTATAGTGACGGGTCTTTTACTTGAAGGATTATCTGATCCTCATCACATGTGATGGTGTTCAGGTGGTGGCTAATTAGCATTATAAGGAGACCTTCAGCAGCTGAGGACTAGTTGAGTTGAGTCTGAGGTTTCCCTAGGGCAAGCCTAGGATGAGAGTAGCAGATATCTGTAGTAGTAGAAGTGACTTGGTGAGGTCAAGGCAGTTCTTGAAGAAAGTACGGATAGATGTGGAAGGTAGTATGGGCCCGTACTACTGAAAGCAGAGGATCCGTACTCGAATCAAGAAAGGCTGAGACAAGACCAGGGAGCTAGTTGTAGTATCAATGATCCCTTGTGATATTTCAGTTTTCTGATGTAGTTGTGATGTGTTTTAGAATGGTGGTTTTGCGTTCCAGACCAGCAGCCGGCAGCGGAGGTGCCGGGGAGGGATCAGGTTCAGGCTCGGGGGATGAGCGCATAGATGAGCAGACCCGAGAGTTTCTTTCTTCGGAGATTACGCGCATCATTTTAGAGCAGACTCCTGTGATCTTCGGTTCGATCAACGCTTACTTTCAGGGAGTTCAGGGCATGTGGAGCTCCGGACTATCATGGGGCACGGGACCCCATAGCGAGTACCAGATGGTTGGCGGATGTGGCCAACGCTTTCCGCACTAGCAGGTGTCCCGAGGGGGACAAGGTCAGATTGGCATCCTGTCTTCTGAAGGACAGGGCACGGGATTGGTGGGAGGAGGTCGGACACTCCATTGGAGATGACGCAGCATTGGACGCCATGACTTGGGCTGATTTCTCTACCAGGTTCAGGGCGGAGTTCGCACCGGTTATTGAGGTGCAGCAGTTAGCTAGGGAGTTTCAGGACCTCACCCAGACTACAGAGACAGTGGCGGAGATCACCGCCAAGTTCAGGGAGAGGGCCCTTCTCGTTCCTCAGTACGTGGCTGATGAGGAAATGAAGAAGGCCCGTTATCATGAGATGTTGCGGAGCGATATCCGCCAGTTTGTGAGCCGGTCCAGCTGTAAAACGCTGGAAGATATGATTGCTAGGGCTCGGGAGAGGGAGATTGATCTCGAGATGGAGAAGAAGAGGAAACCAGAGGCGGTTTCGGGTTCAGGCGGTTCGGGCAAAAAGCCCAAGGTTTCAGATCACAGATCTAGGAGTCAGCAGAGCCACGGTCGATGTGGCAAGTGTGGGAGATTGCACGAGGGGGCGTGCAAGGCAGGGAGTTCCGGCTGCTACAAGTGTGGTCGGATTGGGCATTTGAGTAGGGACTGTACGGCCCCTGCTACTGCCGTTGCAGCATCAGATCTAATTTGCTTTCAGTGCAATCAGAGGGGACATAAAAAGTCCCAGTGTCCGAGCTTAGCCGCAGCAGGGAAGGTGGCTGCACCTGCCCCTGCTACCTTGAGGATTACAGATGGCCGGCAGGGCCGAGCTGATGCGCCAGTGGCGAAGAGTAGGGCGTTTCAGATGACAGCAGAGGAGGCACGAGCGATTCCTGATGTGGTGACGGGTATGCATCTTCCCTTCATCTCTTTATTATTATTATTATCGTCTGAATATTGCTTATGATTGTATGTTTTATTTAGGGTCGTTCTCTGTGAACGACATTTCTGCTATGGTATTGTTCGATTCGGGGGCTACCCGATCATTCGTATCGCTTGCGCTTAGCAAGAGATTTAGTAGAGCTCCTGGGGAGCTGGATTGTCCATTAGAGGTTGAGAAAGCAGATGATAGGACCGTGAGGGTCGGCAGAGTGCATAGAGGGTGTTCCCTTCAGTTGTTTGATGAGCAGTTTTCAGTGGACCTGGTACCTATTCCCCTGCGAGGGAATAAGGTTATTGTGGGCATGGATTGGCTAAGCCCCAATGGGGCGGTGATTGATTGTGAGCTTCAGCTAGTGAGGGTTCGCACTCCCAGTGGGGGAGAGTTAGTGATTCAGGGCGAGAGGCCACAGCGTGGACCGACCTTTTGTTCCGCCGCAAAGGCGAGGCGCTATGTTCAGCAGGGTTGCGCCGGCTTCGTAGCTTACGTCTTGGATGCCCGGGAGAAGGGCAAGACGACAGTTGATGATGTTCCTATAGTGCGAGACTACCCGGATGTGTTTCCCGAGGATTTGCCGGGGATACCTCCTGAGAGACAGGTTGAGTTCAGGATCGACCTAATTCCTGGTGCGGCTCCGATAGCCAAGGCACCGTATCGACTAGCTCCCCCTGAGATGCAGGAGTTGTCTACACAGCTGCAGGAGCGGTTAGACAAGGGTTTCATTCGGCCGAGCAGTTCGCCTTGGGGAGCGCCGATCCTGTTTGTGAGGAAGAAGGATGGGTCGCATCGTATGTGTATAGATTATCGGGAGTTGAATAAGGTAACGGTGAAGAACCGTTACCCACTTCCGAGGATAGATGATTTGTTTGATCAGCTTCAGGGAGCATCTTGGTTCTCCAAGATTGACCTACGCTCCGGTTATCATCAGATGCGGGTTAGAGATGAGGATGTACAGAAGACTGCTTTCAGGACCAGGTATGGTCATTATGAGTTTGTGGTGATGTCATTTGGGCTCACCAATGCTCCAGCCGCGTTCATGGATCTCATGAATCGCGTGTGCAGCCGATGCTGGATCGGTCAGTGATAGTATTAATCGATGATATCTTGGTATATTCCAAGACGCAGGAGCAGCACGAGGAGCACCTGCGGGAGGTGATGGAGGCTTTGAGGAGGGAGAGACTTTTCGCAAAGTTCTCCAAATGTGAGTTCTGGTTGCGCGAGGTGCAGTTCCTTGGTCACCTCGTCAACCAGAAGGGTATTTTGGTAGACCCGGCCAAGATAGAGGCCGTGATGCAGTGGGAGGTCCCGAAGTCTCCATCTGAGATTCGGAGCTTCCTAGGGTTGGCAGGGTATTATCGGAGATTTATTCAGGACTTCTCCAAGATAGCAGTGCCGCTCACCCGACTGACCAAGAAGTCGGTGGTATTTCGTTGGGGGCCTGAGCAGCAGGCAGCGTTCGAGACCCTCAGACAGAGGTTGTGCGAGGCTCCGATCCTTACCTTGCCAGAGGGAGTAGAGGACTTCGTAGTCTACTGTGATGCTTCGATCACAGGTATGGGAGCAGTATTGATGCAGCGAGGCCATGTGATAGCTTATGCCTCGAGGCAGTTGAAGCCTCACGAGGCTAATTATCCTACCCATGATTTGGAGCTGGGGGCAGTTGTGTTTTCCCTCAAGATTTGGAGGCATTACCTTTATGGGGTCCGTTGTACTATTTACACGGATCACAAGAGTTTGAGGTACCTTATGGATCAGCCGAGTCTGAACATGAGGCAGAGGAGGTGGTTGGATGTGCTAAAGGATTACGATTGTGAGATCCTTTACCATCCAGGGAAGGCCAACGTGGTGGTCGACGCCCTAAGCCGCAAAGTGTCGGCGGCCCCTATCAGAGATTTGTGTTTGAGGATGACAGTGATCACTCCGTTGTTGGAGCGGATCAAGGAGGCTCAGGTGGAGGGCCTCAAGGAGGAGAGACAGAAGTGTGAGAGGATCGTGGGCCGAGTAGCCTCGTTTGATTATGATAGTCGGGGATTGCTGACGCTGCACGGGAGGGTGTGGGTACCGTACTGGGGTGGAGTACGACAAGTATTGATGGACGAGGCTCATAAGTCTCGATTTTCTATCCACCCAGGGGCGACGAAGACGTATCGAGATCTTCGACCTGATTATTGGTGGCCCTGCATGAAGCGGGACGTCGCCTGGTATGTTGAGAGATGCCTGACCTGCCGGAAGGTCAAGGCGGAGCACCAGGGACCTCACGGCAAGATGCAGCCATTAGACATTCCCGTGTGGAAATGGGAGGACATCACCACGGATTTTGTCACCAAGCTCCCCAGGACCGCACGAGGAATGGATTCGATATGGGTAGTAGTGGATCGGTTGACGAAGAGTGCCCATTTTATCCCGATCCAGGAGAGTATATCGGCGGAAAAGTTAGCCGATATCTATGTGCGAGAGATTGTGGCACGTCATGGGGTGCCGGTATCGGTGGTGTCAGACCGAGATGTCTGTTTCACATCCAGATTCTGGAAGCGGTTCCACGACGAGATGGGTACTCGTCTCCATTTCAGCACCGCTTTCCACCCTCAGACGGACGGGCAGAGCGAGAGGACGATTCAGACTCTCGAGGACATGCTTAGGGCATGTGTTTTAGATTTCGGTGGCAGTTGGGATACGTATCTTCCGTTAGCGGAATTCTCGTATAACAACAGTTATCATGCGAGCATTGATCGACCTCCCTTTGAGATGTTGTATGGGAGGAAGTGTAGGACCCCGATTTGTTGGGGCGAGGTCGGTCAGCGAGTCATCGGGAGCACAGAAGTGGTGCTCAAGACGACTGAGTTGATCCAGCAGGTCCGTAGTAGACTGCAGACTGCGTAGAGTCGGCAGAAGAGCTACGCCGACAGGAGGCGTTCGGACTTGGAGTTCCAGGTGGGAGATATGGTCCTTCTGAAGATCTCACCTTGGAAGGGTGTCATCAGGTTTCGGAAGAGGGGCAAGTTGGGCCCCAGATTTATTGCTCCTTTCAGGGTTTTGGCCCGGGTGGGTCGGGTTGCTTATCGGTTAGATCTTCCTGAGGAGCTTAGTCAGATCCACAACACTTTCCATGTGTCTCAGTTGAGGAAGTGTTTGGTGGATGAGTCAGCAGTCATTCCCCTAGAGGATATTCAGGTTGATAGCAGCCTGACTTATATTGAGAGGCCGGTCGCGATTCTGGACCGGAAGACCAAGACCTTGAGGAACAAGGTAATTCAGTTAGTGAAGGTGCAGTGGCAGCACCGGAAGGGGTCTGAGTGGACGTGGGAGGCTGAGGAGGAGATGAGAGAGCACTACCCAGAGATATTTGCAGATTCAGCTGTAGCAGACTTCGAGGACGAAGTCTGAGATAAGTGGGGGAGAATTGTAACGACCCGTCTCAGGTATGATAATTCCTTGGTATTTATTTTGAAGTTTTGCAAGAGGGACTCGGCGAGTTCATAGCCTGACTCACCGAGTAGGGTCGGGATTTCGAGCACGTGTTAGCTGGCGACTCGGCGAGTCCATATTCTGGACTCGGCGAGTCTGTCCGTCTGGGAGAAACCCTAAATCCCCGGGTTGCCCACTATTTAAGCCACCTTATAGCCCCCAATCTCGCCTCCTTCACCCTCTAAAGCTGTGAGAAAACCCTAATTCGATCTTGAGTGTTTTTTTTAGTGATCTTGTGTGCATTTGTGAAGGCTTGAAGAAGGAGAAGAAGAAAGGAGCAAGGAGAAGGATTGTAGAGCAGAGATTCAAGGGAAAGCAAGAGCTCTTTGAGGTATTCTTCAGATTCCCTCCCCTTTTATGCTTAAAAACCCTTTCTAGATCTAGTTGATGCTTTTCTCAAGCCTTATGTTGATATGGAAGCCCTATTATGCCGAGATATCTTTAGATCTGTTTATTTAGGAGTTGTAGAGCCCAGATCTATTGCCTTTATGGAGCTATTTTGCATATTAACCCTAGATCTACCCCTTTTAAGCATCTTTTAGCCTTTATTCCCTTGTTCATGTGTTTGTACATGTAAAGTTGGAAACTTTACGTGGTAAATCAGTTTATTGGACTCAGATCTATAATTTGTATGTTTTGGATTCGAGCAGAATCGAGTGTAGAATAGTTGCATGGTGGTGACTCGGCGAGTCGAGTCGCGGGTCCCCGATTTCTTCCTTTTGAGCGGTGTCGAGTGGGACCAGTGAGTAGTGGAGTGGACTCAGCGAGTTTGAGGGTAGACTCAGTAATGGAAGGACTCGGCGAGTTGTTCATACAACTCGGCGAGTCCAAGGCAATCTTCTTAAGCTCAAGAACAGCTCGTCGAGTTGTTCATATGACTCGGCAAGTCGGATGAAGATTTTCTGAGTTTTTGGATCGAGAGGGTACTCGTCGAGTCGATGTCATAACTCGACGAGTAGCCGCGAGTAGGATTGAGAAATGAGGTTAGAGACTCGGCGAGTTGGCGGCCCAACTCGGCGAGTCAGGTCAACTGAGGGTTGACTTTGACCTAGAGTTGACTTTGACAGAGAGTTGACCTTGACCGAGAGTTGACTTTGACCAAGGGTAAAAGAGTCATTGTACCCAGTGCAGTGTTTAGTATTTGATTGAGTGTGTTTATGGACTTGTAGCCGGGGAGATACCGGAGCAGCAACAGTTAGCTTCCAGAGCCATATACACAGCAGCCAGTTCACGAGGTGAGTTTCCTTCCAGTAGGAACGGGTCTACGGCCACAACCGGCCCGTTTAATTATCAGTAGTTCCGGACTTTGGTCTGATACAGTAGTTAGAGTGCTTGATGTCTTTGTGATACAAGCATGTTTGTGTTATGTGTTCCAGACTCTGTTCCGATGCAGTATGCAGTATATGTGATTATGATAGTTGTTATGTTTTATGTTATGCCATGATCAGTAAGTTCCGGACTTCGGTCCGATGCAGTCAGTTCCGGACTTTGGTCTGATGCAGTTAGTTCCGGACTCTGGTCCGATGCAGGGGACAAGGTCCCAGTCAGTTCCGGACTTCGGTCCGATGCAGCTAGTTCCAGACTTCGGTCTGATGCAGTGGGCAAGGCCCAGTATGTGCTTTATTTATATATTGTATGGTATGTGGTAGTTTGGGGGAGCTCACTAAGCTTCGTGCTTACAGTTTCAGTTTTGGTTTCAGGTACTTCCGCAAGTATAGGAAAGAGCTCGGGATGATGGCATCGCACACACCACAGCTTTAGCTTTTATCCTGGGAGTTGATTTAGTTTTGATTTGATATGACATAGTATGATACAGTTTTCCGCACAGTGTTTTTATTTTGTTTGGGATACATCACGTATGGTTTTATGATATGACACTCAGATTATGGTTTTTGGTTATATTGAAAAACGAAATTTTTGGGTCGTATTTTTGGTCGTTTCATGAGGAGGATGAGCAGAGACCACCTTGGATTGAAGTACTATTGACCACCGGCTAGCGGCGCCTCCGTCTTCAACTGTGGGAGTGCGAACGAAAATGAAAAAGTAGCGAGACATGTCTTCGCTGGCAGCAAAGCCACGATGGCTTCTTCGATGGTGAGGTAGCAGGCGGCGCCATTCGAGACTCCATCTGATCGTTGGCGGCGGCTAAGGAGCATCGGAAGGAGGTGGCGCCGGAGATGGGAGATATAAGGGTGAGGGGGTCACGGCTATAATATGATTTAGGGTTAGGGTTCCTTAAACGATATATACCCGATGCCTTTCCAAAGTTGCTGCCATAATGGCAGAAATAACCCTTCTCCAGAATTACATTTTCAAATTAAATCCCATATTTTACCCTTTAAACCCTCAGCCTTAAATCCTTAACAATTCAGGTCCGTATTCTACTAAAATAGCCCCTCCCCTACAAACTATTTTCAAAAGAAGTCCAAATAATTACCAAGTAATCCCTGCCCTCACAATTCTTTACGGAACCCGTCTGAAACATACACTTTTAACCCTTGACTTCTCAAATCTTTACAATTAGTTCCTCAAAATTACACCTTGCTTAATAATTATTGATTTTAGGGCTCTATGTCCTTCATTTATTTATTTAATAAATAAACGGGGTTTTACATTTTAACTCAGAAAGTCCTTAGTTTTTGATTTTGTTACACGTTTGGTCTCTACTGTTTGTTTTTGTTACGCGATTGGTCCCTGTCTTACCTAAAAAGACTATTATTTAAATAGAAAAAAATTATGGGATAGGTAAGGTAAAGTGAGGGGGGTTAGGGTTGATGTGTGTTTATTTAGACATTTTAAAAACTCAAGGTCAAAATAGTTTTTTTTAGGTAAGATATGGACCAAGCGTGTAACAAAAACAAACAGCAGTGACCTTCCAAGTTAAAAAAATAAATTAGGGACCAAACACGCAAATTACCCTAAACCATAGGGACCATCCGTGTAATGTACTCATATATATATATATATATATATATATATATATACATCATAAAATGAAATTTTTGAGAAGAAGATAAGAAGTTTTCTCTACATATTTTTGGCGAACAAAAAAAATAATCATTAGATGAATAAAAAGTAAAATTGTTCACAATTTTTTTTTGAAAACATTTCGATATTTTATTTTTACGGTTATTTTATTTTTATTTACTAAAATTATTATAAAAATGATTTTTTTTATTTATTGGAAAATGAATTATAAATGTGTTTTTTTTGGAATTTTTTATTATGAATCATATTACTTTTAATTTATCTAATGATTAATTTTGTTAGTTCGGTAAAAAATATGTATATAAAAAATTTATTACTTTTTTGTCAATTTTTTTCTATTCGATGCGGATTATATATATATATATATATATATATATATATATATATATATATATATATATATATATATATATATATATATATATATATATATATATATATATATATATAGGTTCAGGTTCATTTGAGACCATGTTAATTTTGTGAGACTGTGAGACCAAGTCTAAAAATAATTTTAAAATGCAAAATAAAGGGAAAACTCCAAAAAAAAAAATTTAATTATTATTTTCGAAACTTTATTTACCTAAAAAAATAAAAATAAATAAAAATAAAATTACCTTTTTTTTTTGAAAAATTTATGAAATATTGTAATAGAATATTGCACTGTACATTGCTAGGAATGGCAATGGGGCGGGTTCGGGGCGGGGCATGGTTTCCCTAACCCGCCCCGATATCTTTCGGGTATCTTATCGGGGCGTCCCATTGGGTTCGGGTTTCCCGTCGGGTTTTGGGTATCTTATCGGGTTTACAACAATTCATAATCAAATCTTTATTCCGTTTTAGTGTACCCCGATGTCTTATAAAAAATACGTGTTCTAGCCTCCCTTTTAAATTAAAAATATGATAAATCACTTTAATAAAATTAACTCGACGTTATATTAAAAATTATTTGATTTAATTTTAGTGTATTACGTCAAAACATAAAAAATAATCATTCACACTGGATTGTTAATAATTAAAAAGATTGTCCACAGTAAGTATTTTATCTTTGAATGCGTACAACTTATATATATATATATATATATATATATATATATATATATATATATATATATATATATACGGGGCGGGTCGGGTCGGGGCGATGATAACCCATTCCCTGCCCCGAACCCGATAAAAACCCGATAACGACCCGTTACCCGACCCAAAATAATCGGGTTTCGGGTTTCCCCGTCGGGTTCGGGTTTTTTTGCCATCCCTATACATTGCTAATATGATTTTTAGAATGTTTAGAATATTCTACTAAATTTGCCAAATATATAGAATATTTTGAATATTCTGCTAAAATATTTAAAAAATGTATTTTTTTTAATTTATTTTTTATTTTTTTGGTATTTTTTTTGGAAAATATATATTCTGAAAATAATATTGGAAATTTTTTTTTCATAATTTTCAATTATTTTGCACTTTAAAAATGTTTTTGTTTTATCTACTAAATTAGTGGCTACGATTGCGTCTCACGGTATCATAAAATTAGGTCATCTCATATGAACTTTATATATATATATATATATATATATATATATATATATATATATATATATATATATATATAATTGAAAATCTAGAGTATCCAAAATTGGATGTCATGGGTGGAGGTTATAGGGGGTAGGAAATGAAGATGGTATGCTGGGAGATGGGATAGTGATGATCTCACGCTGACAATCCCTCCTAATGATTAAATAATATTTTTTCTGGCCAATTACAAAGAAGGCAATATTACGTATAGATAAGAGAAATAAGCTTTTGGTGGGTATCTTTCTGTCAGTAACGCCGTCAGTACATCACACCATAAAAAGGAAATATCCCAAGTTAGAGAAAAGGAGATAGGTGCCGATGCCATAGTCACATCCCTGCGCCATATAACGGCAACTGGTAGTTCTTATGTACTTTCATCATTTTTCTTATTATATATATATATATATATATATATATATATATATATATATATATATATATATATATATATATATATATATATATATATATATATATATATATATATATATATATATGAGCTTTCAATTGAGAAAAAAAAGGTTGAGAAATGGGAGAATTATTCTTAGGAAATCATTTATTTTTGCCGCAAAAGCCTCCAACGTACCGGCGGAAATGGGAAAGGAATGCACATGTGTTTTCCAACAAAACATGTTTCTTTAAACTATGCTAAACATTAGCTTAATATATATAAAAACATAGTTTTTTTGTTTTTTTTTTAATTATTAAGAAGTTATTTTTATCGAAAAATGATTTTAAATATACCAAAATTCATGATTTTTTATTCTCTACAAATAGACATCCATATTAATATAGTTTTAAGATAAAATATATTTTTTTTATATTTTCAGCTATCGTTATTCATAAGTGAATAAAAACGAATCTGGTTTTACTACAGTACATTCGTTATTCACTTATGAATAAAAACTATGATTAATTTTTTTTACAATTTAAGTATTATTCATATATGAATATAGCATATACTAAACATAGTATATTCATATTTAAATATTATATGATACATTCACTTGTGAATATTATATAGTATATTCACTTGTGAATGTTAGATGGTGTATTCACTTATATTATATGATATTTTCATATGTGAATATTATATAGTATTACATGGTATATCACATGAGAATAGTACATAGTATATTCACTTGTGAATATTAGATCGTATATTCACTTATGAATAATAGTTGGTATATTCATATGTGAATATTGCACAGTATATTCATATATGAATATTACAATGTGTTTTCAGAAATATATATAATTTTTATATGTTATTTATATATGAATAACATACAAACTTACATATTTGTTTTGTGTTTTAATAATCACATATTGATTCAGGTAAGAAAACATATTCATATGTGAATATAACGTGATAATTTAGTTTATGCATTTCATCAAACAGTTGGAATGCATACAAGTTAACTTTTTTTAAAATGTGATAAATATGATACTTTGACTACTTAAATCTTACAAAATAGTAGATTGGTAGAGAAATATATGAAAATTTCAAACAAAAAATGATTTGAACTTTTTCTAATCTTAATTTCGATGTTTTATTTGATGAACGATGTTGAATGAATGATACGAATTGAATTTTTTGTTGATTATCGATAATGTTGTTCTAATGATGTTGTGAGTATAATTAATCATAGATGTTGAAGATATGTTCGTATTTAAACAGAATTGAAGGTTGGATTGAAAGACCAAAAAACGAATGAATTTCAATTGTTCGTATTTGTGATTGAAGTCTATTATATCATATTTACAAGTTTGTCACTGTGTCCTTTATGTTTAGAGGCTAATTTAAATGAGTGGCTGAGAATGATTCTCCCATTCTCAATCTTTTTTATTTTCTCAATTGAACCTACATATATATATATATATATATATATATATATATATATATATATATATATATATATATATATATATATATATATATATATATATATATATATATAAAGCATAATTTATAACTTTACACATTATTATAATATATTTATATTTTATACCGATTTGAGTGGTGTTTTAATTTTACAACCAAAAATGGTTAGGCATATTATCGTTACCGATTGCCAGTAAAAATCAATTTATATTATTCAGAAATAAAAATAAAAATAGAATACAAAGTAATATAAACATGTTATTTATGTATAGAAGAACAATAACAAAATTACAAAATTAGTCGTGTAGTTTGCTAAAAAGTATCACTTTGGTCAAAATGCTTTTGAACCATGTATCGGTTATGGTCTATTAATCATTATAATTTTTAAAATGATTGGATTTACTTTCAAATTTTTATTTTTTTATTACAATTTTTTAAAACAAAAATAGCATTTATCCTATTTTTTAGTAACGGACACACCCTCACTCTTAAACACAATGACTCTCTCTCTCTCTCTCTCACACACACACACACACATTGTTGTCGTACCAACACCGCCTGTCGGACCACCATTTTTGTTGGACCTCCGTCGCCTGTCGGACCACTGTTTTCGCTGGACCAACACCATTTGTTTCGCCATAAATAGAAAGTTGGGGGTTGACATGGTAAAACCTCCTAAAAACTAGATATGCCATGGTAAGGCCATATGTTGTTGCCACCCTTTGTCTTCTCCGGTAATGGAAGCCTAACCCTAACGTTGTTGTCAGAATACCCGTAAAAAATCCTAGCTTCGTTTAGGAAAGCTTAGGCAATCGTATGAGCAGAATACGGAGACAGAGATGCGGATAAAACCCTGGCGCCACCCTTCTTCGGCAAAGCTATGTGTGTGTGTGTATATATATATATATATATATATATATATATATATATATATATATATATATATATTGTCGGACCACGTTGGACTTCATATCTAGGGTGTGTGTAACTCGTATAGGTGTACAAGATTTGTCATTTATGGTCCAGATTTTTAGCTCGATTCGATTTTCAGACAATGTTAGGGTGGTGGTAGCGGTTAAAAATCGCTAATCGTTAAAAGACAAATGAAGGCGCTAGTGAAGGTAGTTAAAGTAGGTAAGCGTGCCAGCAAAGGTGGTTTGGGTGGGGACAATTCTGATGATTTATGTCGATGACAGTGGATACCAATGAGAATAGTGGTGTTGGTAGTGGTTTCGATCGAGAATAATGCTTGTGGTTGTAACACCCCGACCCCCAGTTATAAAAATTAAAGCTTATATTCACATTCTTAAACCTACTCGACGAGTTGGATGCCCCCACTCGTCGTGTAGAAGTGGATCAGACCGCATGATTTAGGAGGTCTGCTCGACGAGTTAGAGGACCCCCAACTCAACGAGTAGGAGCGGGAAAATGGAACCCTAATTTCTAGGGTTCTACACCCTATTTAAAGGGTCATTAGCCTCCCTTTGCCTCCCTTACTGTCCCCATTAAGCTCAGAAAACTCTAATCACATCTACTCTCCATTTTTGTGTGTTAAGAAGCTTGGAAGGTGGATTTTGTGAAGAGAGCTTGAAGTCTAAGGAGCTTGGAGCAAGGAGAAGCTTGTAGATCTGATTTCTATTTCATCTTAGCATCATCTTGAAGGTAACAAGTCGTTACCTTGACTTCTCTCTAGCTAGATCTCTTCATGCAAAGGTTTAGGGCTATTTCTAGTTTGTTGTGGAGTTATTTCTAGTTTTAGGCATGATCTGAAGTTGTAACTTTAGATCTGGACTCCTCTAGCCCCTTATAGTCATAAAGTTCTAGTCTTTAGCCAGTTATGGCCTTCTCCTTACATACAACTTATTCTTTAGCTTGGTTTTGGACTTTAAGACCTTGCATACACGTGAAGTTTGCAACTTTACGTGGTAACTATGCCTTAGGAAGCTAGATCTACAATTTGGAGCTTTAGGATAGCTTAAAAACGTCTGAAGGAGAAATTGACTGAAGGGACTCAACAAGTCAGATGAAGATTGGCCGTTTTTGGTTTCTATATGGACTCGATGAGTCAGTGAGATGACTCGACAAGTTAATTAGGGTTTTTCCCAACATTATGGACACCACATGGACTCGACGAGTTGTCTGGAAACTTGGCAAGTCAACTGGGGTTTTCACGGCTTCCCGAGTTCTTAAGGAACTCGACGAGTCAGTGGACTACACTCGACGAGTTGGGTCAAGATGGACTGTTGACCTTGACTGTTGAATTTGAATTTGACCAAGGATCGGCCAATTTAACTTATGGGGGTATTTTAGTAATTTGGGAATTTATGAAAGTGGATCATTGGTGGATGTAGGTGATTGAGTTTGGAGCTGTATTTGGGGAGTTTGACATTTATCATCCTGAGCTACTTGTGAGGTGAGTTGTCTTCACTATACTAATAGGGTTGAAGCCACTAATGCCGACCATTTTCAGATTCATATCCGGGTTTATTTCATGATGATATGCTAGTAACCTGTTAGGTCGGTATCCTGGTATATAGGATAATGCTATGTTAGAAACTGGTAGGTTGGTGAAACACCCCAAAAATACGGTCCAAAAATTTCGTTTTAAAATCATTAGAGGTAGTGTCGCCAAATCTTGAGGGCAAACACCATAACCCCTACAGAGATAGTGTCGCCAAATCTTGAGGGCGAACACCATAGCCCTCAACGGACCCCATAGAGGTAGTGTCGCCAAATCTTGAGGGCAAACACCATAGCCCCCAACTCTAAATCCTAGGCTCGGATAGTTAGGCTCGTGAGGCTTCAGATGTCTCGAGGCATAAGCTATCACATGACCCCGCTGCATCAACACTGCTCCAATGCCTGTGATTGAAGCATCACAGTAGACTAAGAAGTCATCAACTCCCTCTGGCAAGATCAGAATCGGTGCCTCGCATAACTGTTGTCTAAGGGTCTCGAAGGCTACCTAATGCTTAGGCCCCCAATGAAAGACCACCGACTTCTTGGTCAGTTAGGTCAAAGGAACTGCAATCTTGAAGAAGTCCTGAATGAATCTCCTGTAATACCCTACCAAACGCAGGAAACTCCGAATCTCAGTTGGAGACCTCGGAATCTCCCACTACATCACGACCTCTATCTGTAACATCTGGAAAGCCAGATATATTATTTATTTGTTCGATTTTGAGATTTATAGAGTGACTCGACGAGTCGTGAGTCCGACTCGCCGAGTAGGGCCGAGTTGCCAGCATGGATTTAATTAGTGGACTCGACGAGTCAGAGAGATGAGTCGTCGAGTAGGTACTGGCAGAGAAACCCTAATTTCCCTGGGTTAGGGCCTATATAAGGGAACTTATTCCCCCATTTCTGCCTCATCAGTTACCCTACACCCCTGAGAGGAAACCCTAATCGCCATTAGAGCTAAAAAGTGAATGAGAAGCTAAGTTGGTGATTGTTGGTACATTCTTTGAAGGAGAAGTGAAGAGTATTGATGTTGGGGAAAGAGGAGGCTTTGGATCCACAGATTCAACAGTTTCTGCTTGAGGTAAATATGCTGACTTGCTCATCTTCTAGGGAGATCTTGTTATGGGAGTTTTCTAGGGTTTTCTTCCATTTCTTAGAGTTATTGAGCCTTTTGGGTTTGATTTGAGGTTGAAAACTCAGATCTGAAGAGTGGAGGGTCTTGAGAGCCCAAAGACATGAACTTTATTAAGCTAGAGACTAGACTTTGAGCACATAACCCTTTGTAAGGCTTTGTATTGGCATTTTTGGGTATATATATTATGCATGAGCGTAAAGATCGAGACTTTACGCGACTTTTGTGCCTTTAAGGACTAGATCTAGAGTCTAGTGTGGTAGATCTGACCTTGGACGTCTGATTATGAATCAGGTTGAGAAGACTCGCCGAGTCCATGAGCTGACTCAACGAGTGAGTGATGGTTTGTCTCGATGTTCACGGCCATGCAGTAACTCGGCGAGTTGGGAGTCAAGTCGACGAGCTGAGCCAACCCCCACAAGACTTCTGAGGAAAACGAGGGAACTCAATGAGTCACATTGGTGCACTCGGCGAGTCAGTCAAATATGGGCTGTTGACTCAAGTTTGACTTCTGTTGACTTTAGGGTTTGGTCAACATGAGTAATGGAGACTAGGGAGGGGTAAAATGGTCTTTTACCCAATTCCAGAGTTAGAGAGAGGAGAATAACATTTGGATCCTTTGATTCGAGAAATCGAGTATTAATTGGAGATATTTACCCTACGTGTTAAGCGGTGGCTAGTTCGAGATTCGAGTTCGAGGATAATGGCTTGCTAGCTTATGAGGTGAGTCTTCTCACTATACTTTATCTAGAGTAGTTCTTATGTGTGACCGGAGGGTCATGTGATTACGTTGAGTATCATGTTATCCTGCTTTATGTTTTGTGAATCATGCTGTGCATTCTATCTTTTTGATTTATGCTATGCGGAGCTTTACAGACTGGACCAGAGGGTCCAACAAACTATGGGACTGGAGGGTCCCACTAAGACACATTGACCGTAGGGTCTTACAGTGATATAGCCTCGAGTGGCTAATGAGCTGTGTGTGTGGTATTTTGGGGAACTCACTAAGTTTCATGCTTACTGTGTTATATGTTTTGTGTTTTAGGTTTTTATCAGAATCGTGGGAAGGCGTTGGCTTGATTGTACACAGCAGAGAAGGAGCTATATTTTGAGTGTCTTGGATTGTTAACTGAATAATTATGGAGTTGTATTTCGTTATTTAAATAAATGGGATTTTTGTAAAACGCGCTGTGAAAAAAATTATGTGATTTTAAATGAAAATTTTGTTTGAAATATTTACGGTGTTACAAGTTGGTATCAGAGCCTTGGTTTGAGGGATTCGGATGCACCTTCGGGTAAGTCTGGACTCAAACTGAGGATTTGATAAGTGTTTTCAAAAAGAAAAGATTTTTCTATAACGAGTAAGAGTTTCTAAGAGAAAAACGAGAAGGACCAGTGTGTACAATCAGCCAGAGCCCGAACGGTGATTTCCCAAAAATACCCTTACTTATTTGTGTTAGGAGTTAGTATTGAGATATTAGTGATGCATGCTAGATGATAGGTTAGGTACTTCATATATTAGGTCTAGAGTTTCCTGATTTGTGATGCCTTAGCCTAGGAATTGTTGTTATCTGTGATGTGATTTGAGTATGTGCGGAGTAAGAGCATCCAACATGAATTTTTAGAGAGAGTTTTGAGTAGAGGAGTAATCTAGGAGAGATACCTAGATGAGTTTTGGAGAAGCCTACTGAGGGAGTAGTTAGATACCTGTGAGAGGTAGGGTTGACTGAGTTCGGTGATACCTTTTGAGTGTAAGTAGAGCAAATAGAGTTGTAGCCTAGAGTGGTTTCACGTGTTGGAGGAGATTATTCGATGCCCGAATGCTGTTTGCTTCGTGCTTTGTGGAACTCTTGATGATGGGAGTCAGCTACTAAGTGAATATGACGATATTCAGGAGGTAGATGGCTGGAATCATAAGGAGTTCTTCAGCTGCTGATGGCAGAGAAGTGTGAGAACCTTGGAAGAGCCTAGGGAGCGACCTTAGTCAGATGCGTACGCTGATAGATTAGAGTATTCTTAGGGGAGAGACCAGGTTTAACGGGATTAGTGATCGATAAGGTTGAGTAGCTACATAGGAAATCTGGGATGATCCATGTGGAAAGTATGGGCAGATGTGGCAGGTAGTATGGGCTCGTACCACTGAAAGTAGAGGATCCATACTTGAAACAGGGAGAATTCCAGAGGTTCTAAGTAGCAGATTGAAAGGAGATAACATGGTTCGGGTACCATGATTTATAGCAGGTTGAGAGAAGATAACATGGTTCGGGTACCATGATTCATAGCAAGTCGAAAGGTGGTCACATGGTTCGCGTACCATGATCTATAGCAGATTGAGAGGAGATAACATGGTTCGAGTACCATGACTCGTGGCAGTTAGTGCTTCTGGTTTTACCAGTTATCCCGTTGTGATTGATTAGACTAAGATCAAATGTGATATAGTGTGGGGCCAGAAGGCCACATTGAACGAGTTTCAATGGAGCATACCTTAAGAGGGAAATCGAGTTAGTTTCCGAGAGATTTTTGGTGAGATGTCAGTTGGAGTCGCAGGAATCAGGGATGAGTAGGGATGGTGTTTTATGGAGGACTACGGTCTGAGTTTAGCAATCGGATAGTGGAGATGTCACTTTTTGTGCCCAGAGTTATGCTATTTCCATTTCCTGTGAGAAGCAAAAGAGATATTGAGCTTCCGGTTTCCGAGCTTGGAGGTAAAACCTATGGGGTAGCATTGGTTGCGATCTTTCACCAGAGTATTTAGGCAGTATGTCTTATGCAAGGTCATATTATAGCATGAGAGGGTCATCATTAGGGACTGAGATGGTCAAGGACCAGGATATACCCTATTTGAGTATAAATAGGGCATATGTTGGCAGCAGTGTCGGGTGATCAAGGTGAGTATTTTGGGGCGGAGGCTCCTATTTTCTATGATTGATATCGAGTGTGGGAGTGAGGTATCTGCTCTCATGATGGGACGTTGGTTGGGGAGTCAAAGAGGAGGAGTGTGATAGTTCATTAATTTCTAACTGAGAGTAGTGACTACTACAGAACAGTTGAGATGTCCAGTAGTGTGTCAATATGAGATTTGAATGACACGTTGGGAGGCTGGTCGAGGAATCAGAGGCGAGGGCATGATAGTGCATTATCTCCAAATTGAGAGTCAGGATTGTTTCAGAACAGTCGGCATATCCGACGGTGTGTTGGTCTGAGGCATTCAAGATGATGAGAGGCAGCCACGTTTAGAGGATTCTGAGGTTTTGTCTGAGATGCGGGATGTTTAGATTTGCTTGGTTTCCATCGGGAAGATCATTGAATGATTGTGAGGTTCGTTTCAATAGTCAAGTGTGATATACCTGGTGAATCAGTCAATGGAGTATATTGTTAGTATGCCTGCGGTGATTGTTCGAACCCTGAGTGCGGGAGATCTGGGTCTTTTATGGAAAAAAATCAGAGATTGTTTAGGGGCGGTTAGGGAACCGGATATACAGACCTGCGGTACGAATACATGAAATCAGGTTTATTGGTGGTCAAGGCGAGGCACAGAGCGAGGTAATGCATGATGTACGTGTTCAGGAAAGGACGAGTGTCTCCACGGTAGGTGGCCGTTGGTCGGGGACCTTGTGGTGGTTAGGAATTCTTCGAGGTGGTTGGCTCGTAAGGATAGTTTCAGCGGTTGAGAATTTATGGTTCAATGTATGGGTTGTTATATGGACTTTGGGAAGGGTAGAAGTTGATTAGGCAACCAACTTCAAGGTCAATATGAGTATTCTTACATGGTTTTTGAGCATTAGAGGAGGGAGTTTCGAATTGTCGTCAACATGTTCTGAGTCATTGAAGATTCCCCCATGTTTCAATTGAGAGTTGGAATATTTTGAAGTTATGAGTTGTTTGAGAGGAAGATCAGTTGTGAGATCCTAAAAGAATGCATTGCGGTATCTGAGTATGATGCCGTAAGTAAGAGATCGGTGGTTGAGGCAAGACATCATGAGGTTTTGTGATGGTGTACCGAGGTATCCGAGTAGGATGCCCTGATTTTCGGATTATTTTGAGATTTGAGTTATGAGATGGTTAGTGGAGTATCAAGGGACTACGGTTCCACCGGGAGCCCTTCAGCTAATGGTCATCAAATGGGAGTATTCAAGAATGTGAATTACAGCGAGAAAAAGTGTTGGACACGACGGTTGTCGTCAGGAGTGGTGATGAATAATCTAGGTGGGTGTGTGTACCTATCTATGTGGAGCCATGGAGTATCCGATAGTGAACTCAGTGGGGTGATGACTTGAGGAGGATTATGGGGTGATAAGAGGGTAAGTGGATTCGAGTGGGAGTAATCACTTTGGATTATCAGAGGAAAACCATGGAGTGAGCCATGGCGAGTCAGTGAGAGAGAGTGTTGTGATACTACGGGGAGTCGTAGTGTTCATCAGTCTGCGAGAGAGTGTTGTGATACTGTGGGGAGCCGTAGTATTCGCCAGTCAACGAGAGAGTGTTGTGATACTGCGGGGAGACATAGTATCCATGAGTCAGTAAGAGAGTGTCGTAGGCCTACGGGGGGCCGTAGCCTTCACAAGTTAGTGAAAGGGAATTTTATGATACTATGGGGAGCCGTATTATTCGCTAGTCAGAACATGACGCAGAAAAGTTTTTAGGCTTGGGCAGCCTTATTCTTTGAGTTTTGGGAACCTGGTGGTTGGACTAGGTGCAAGACTGGGGTCTCCATAATTATCGGGAATCATTATATTCTGAGTTAAGTTGTGGTTATCGCAATCGAAAGGAATTGGAGAAGTGATGTACACGTGGGTTGCGGGAGTTGTGTGCTCCATTGGGACAAATGGTTCCAATTCTATATTGGACTAGACTCTCGAGCTTGAGTTTGGCTTTGGTGGTGTATTGAATAGGCGAATGAGATTCCAGATTCAGAGAAGGGTTTCATTTTGATGGGTATTGTGTGTCATTTGATGTCTTAGAACTGAGTGGGTGGTCAATTTTTTGTTCGGGAAGGACCGCGAGACGCATGGAACTAATGAGTAGTAGATGACAGAGGTTGAGGGTGAGGCGATTTTAGTTGGAATTGTAGTATTCGCTTGGGGTAAAGCGAACTTCGTGACTTGTGTGTCACAATGGGTCGAGATGGTTATTGCGAGAAGGAAGTCAGTGTGACGTTTTGGGGCATGTAATGGGTAACCTTTGGAGGTTCAACTGTGGGGTTGGAAGTTGACCTGGTGCTCAGTGTTGAAAGGGATATCTGAGAGGGAGCTCGGGCTTATGATTGTTAGATGTTAGAGGATACTTCTGAGCAAGCATGATCCTTTTCTTGTATCTGAGGACAGGGTGTTCAGAGTTCTTTGTTCAAATGGGTTTTTATTGCAGTATAATGGATGGTTCTCTGGTGTAATGTGACCCTTTCATTCCTTTGGAGTATGATCTGGATCGATTAGTATATCTGGTATGAGTGATCGGTAGCCAATTATTGGTCAGTGGCTTGATTCCATCAGTCACAGTAAGAGAATCAGAGGGGCAGTAAGTTATCTGGGTCTGTTATGCTAGGAGCGATTAACATAGAGATATCTTGTAAGTCGGTCTAGCAGGGAGACAGACCACTAGAGTTTTCAATTCCTGGAGAGCCAGAATGAGTATCGTAGCGGTACAGGGGTCTGCCCTTTTTGGGTTTGGGAGTTCCTGGTTGGGTACAAGTGTCTTGGGAGCAAATTGTTGTACGGTGTGAGATTCCATCGGTGGTGCTTCTTGGGTCAATGAGTTGATCTTTGTGATGTTAGGGAGCGATTTAGAGGGTGAAATCTAATTCAAATGGGGGAGAATTGTAACATCTAGAAACCCAGATATATTATTTATATGTTCGATTTTGAGATTTATAGAGTGACTCGACGAGTCGTGAGTCCGACTCACCGAGTAGGGCCAAGTTGCCAGCGTGGATTTAATGAGTCGACTCGACGAGTCAGAGAGTTGAGTCGTCGAGTAGGTATTGGGTAGAGAAACCTTAATTTCCCTGGGTTAGGGCCTATATAAGGGAACTTATGCCCCCATTTCTGCCTCACCAGTTACCCTACACCCCTGAGAGGAAACCCTAATCGCCATTAGAGCTAGAAAGTGAGTGAGAAGCTAAGTTGGTGATGGTTGGTGCATTCTTTGAAGGAGAAGTAAAGAGTATTGATGTTGGGGAAAGAGGAGGCTTTGGATCCACAGATTCAGCCGTGTCTGCTTGAGGTAAATATGCTGACTTGCTCATCTTCTAGGGAGATCTTGTTATGGGAGTTTTCTAGGGTTTTCTTCCATTGCTTAGAGTTATTGAGCCTTTTGGGTTTGATTTGAGGTTGAAAAATCAGATATGAAGAGTGGAGGGTCTTGAGAGCCCAAAGACATGAACTTTATTGAGCTAGAGACTAGACTTTGAGCACATAACCCTTTGTAAGGCATTGTATTGGCATTTTTGGGTATATATATTATGCATGAGCGTAAAGGTCGAGACTTTACGCGACTTTTGTGCCTTTAAAGACTAGATCTAGAGTCTAGTGTGGTAGATCTGACCTTGGACGTCTGATTATGAATCAGGTTGAGAAGACTCGCCGAGTCCATGAGCTGACTCAACGAGTGAGTGATGGTTTGTCTCGATGTTCACGGCCATGCAGTAACTCGGCGAGTTGGGAGTCAAGTCGACGAGCTGAGCCAACCTCCACAAGATTTCTGAGGAAAACGAGGGGACTCGACGAGTCACATGGGTGCACTCGACGAGTCAGTCAAATATGGGCTGTTGTCTCGAATTTGACTTCTGTTGACTTTAGGGTTTGGTCAACATGAGTAATGGAGACTAGGGAGGGGTAAAATGGTCTTTTACCCAATTCCAGAGTTAGAGAGAGAAGAATAACATTTGGATCCTTAGAGTCGATAAATCGAGTATTAATTGGAGATATTTACCCTATGTGTTAGGCGGTGGCTAGTTCGAGATTCGAGTTCGAGGATAATGGCTTGCTAGCTTATGAGGTGAGTCTTCTCACTATACTTTATCTAGAGTGGTTCTTATGTGTGACCGGAGGGTCTTATGTGATTATGTTGAGTATCATGTTATCCTGCTTTATGTTTTGTGAATCGTGCTGTGCATTTTATCTTTTTGATTTATGCTATGCGGAGCTTTACCGACCGGACGAGAGGTTCCAACAAACCGTGGGACTGGAGGGTCCCATTGAGAGACATTAACTGGAGGGTCTTACAGTGATATTGCCTCGAGTGGCTAATGAGCTGTGTGTGTGGTATTTTGGGGAACTCATTAAGCTTCGTGCTTACCGTGTTATGTGTTATGTGTTTTAGGTTTTTATTAAAATCGCGGTAAGGCGCCGACTTGATTGTAAACACTAGAGAATGAGTTATATTTTGAGGGTCCTGGATTGTTAACAAAATAATTATGGAGTTGTATTTGGTAATTTAAATAAATGGGATTTTTGTAAAACGCATTGTGAAAAAAATTATGTGATTTCAAATGAAAATTTTGTTTGAAAAATTTACGGTGTTACACTTGTTGGATAAGGTGTCTAAGTCCATAACTATTTCGGGCTTGTACTTGACCCGACCCGGCATGGTCCATTTGGGTTGCATGGCACCATGCAATTGGATAGAATAAATGAGAGAAATAACACTTGGAGATTATTAATATATTATAAGTTCTAATATATTAATAATATTATTTAATTAAGTGATCAAAGGATAACTAATTAAATATATGGGTTGGTTATGTAAATCATCCATATCTTGTATAGTGGGCTAAAAGGCTCCATGGATTATCAAGTTGGGTTCTACCCATAGGATGCTCCATGGATGCTCCATGGGAGTTACAAACCCATGGGTCATGGAAATGAAGAGTCATGACACATTAGGGTTTACATGGTGTAACCCTAGATGTGCCAACACTATATAAGAGTCCCATTCTCCACAAAATTGGTAACACAAAAAGCTACACATAGAGACAAAAGAAACTAGAGGGCTTGGCCGATTTTGAGAAGTGTGTGTTATCTCAAGAGTCTTTCCAAGAGCATTTGGTGTTGTGTGAAGCATTTGAGGCATCACACTTGGGGTGCTAGGCTCACAAGGTTTCAAGGATTACAAGCAACAACAAGGTAAGTTATTCTATCTATGATTCAAGTTAAAATTGTTCCCCATGTATGCTAGATAGGAATATAACCTTGGAATTCAACTTTGCATGATAATTAGACAAACATAGATCCAAGGTTATTAGGGTTGCATGTACACTTAGGAAGTGTTAGAATGCTCAAAACCCATCAGTGGTATCAGAGCCTAGGCTTGTTTGTTTGTTATTTGTGCTTAAAAGTTGAAGAAAGTCGAAAATTCTGCTGTCTGACTGATGGACTCGGCGAGTCCATGGGGAGGACTCGTCGAGTTCATGTGTATCTTCAACCTACTCGGCGAGTAGGTTTATGCACTCGGCGAGTAGGGTCGACAGAGTGCAGAATTTCGACTTGAGTTGCTGGAAATGGATTAGAATCATTACCTTAAAATGTTTTGGTACTTGAAAACTTGTTTTAGAAGGTGTAATGTCTTTTCTAACTCATTTACAACAACTAGTTATCAAAATTACAAAGATTAAATGTGATTTTGATTCTTGAAAGTGTTCATATTCATATTCTTGTTCTTATGATGTTTAGATGATCATAGGAATTATTTGTAACCTATGTGGTAGATTAATTCATGATCATAATGTGTTTTAATGGAGTCCATAACTTGTCCTCAAGTTATGGAAAACCAAAAGTCTCTTGGATTAAAAACCATTAAAAGAACACAAGAGTTAGGAAAAATGAAAAGTCCTCATTTTATTACTCTATTAAACTCATAAGTTACAAGAAATGAAAAGTTTTGAAAGTTTACAAAACTTGCCCTCAAGTTTTGGAACAAGTAAAGTTAAGTTAAAACTTTAGTTCCAACCCCTAGAATTTTAAAAGTTAAAATTCAACCCTTATACTTATATTATTATGATTTAATAATTATATATATATGTATAAGAACAAAGTCGTCTTACTGCTAGTACGCCTCATTCACGAAGCCGGTGTATAAGGTGGGTATAAGGTTGTTGCCTATAAAATGGTGACTTAATGGGTGTCCACTCTCACCCACCGCTTGCTTGATCGGTGGAGGGTCGTTAGCCGAACGGGTAAGACAAGGACTTATTAATTCTCATTCAAAGTATGATGAATATTATAAAGTAACTAAATGTTTTATTAAATTCCCAATCTTAGTTACTTTAGGAAAAATGTGAATAAGGTGCTATTCCATGAAATTACACTTTACACTTTGATTAAGTCGTTGGTGGAGCGTGTGTGGTTAACCGGCACACTAACTTGGACTTAACAAGGTAGGTAAAGGGTGACTTAGGGTTTATTATAGTATCGATGGAGCGTGTGTGGTTAACCGGCACATCGATTGAGTGATAAACTTTAAGGGTACCAAGTCACCTTTGATGGATCCAACTTCAATGAGTGGATCAGAAACATCAGGATGATTACCCGCTACGAGGACAAAGAATATGTCCTTGACAAGGAGCTTAAGGAGATTGATGAGTCCACTGCAACTCCTCAGGAGATCGCTGAATTTCGGGCACATGAAAGGGATGCTACGAAAGTGGCTTGCATCATGACGGCCACGATGACAGCGGAACTCCAAAAGTCTTATGAGGATTTCTACCCTTATGACATGCACCAAGATTTGATGGAAAGATACCATCAGAGTGCAAGACAAGAGAGGTATGAAATCATCTGCTCCATGATAACAACCATGATGAAGGACGGGGAATCCGTCACGAGCCACATGCAGAAAATGCAAAGGTATGTGGATCGTTTGCTGAAGCTTAATGTGAACTTCCCGGAGGATCTTGCAATAGATATTATTTTGCATTCCTTACCATCGTGCTATGATCAATTCTGCATGACATATCACATGAACAAGGAAGAAGTCACCCTCAGCAAACTTCAGGGACTTCTCAAGACCGCAGAATCAGGTCTTAAGGGGAAGTCGGTTGCTATCACTCCTACTCAAAACTCTACTCCGGTTTTGGCAATTGGGAAGAATCGATGGAGGAAGAGAAAGAGATCTTCGAAGGGTACCAAGGCTCGGACCCTTGATGGCTCTTCTTCAAGTGGAACCAAGAAAGGTTTCATTACTCCTTCTTCTGACCCAAAAGAGGCTGAATGCTTCTATTGCCATGAAAAAGCTCATTGGAAGCGGAACTGCCCAAAATACCAGCAAGATGTGAAGGATGGGAAAGTTAAACCCAACCATGCAGGTATTTACACTATCATTTCTAATAACTCACCCCGTTCTACTTCTTGGGTCCTTGATACCGGTTGTGGTATTCATATTTGTTGTGACTTGCAGGGACTAAGAAGAAGTGAGGATGTGGAGCAAGGAAGGATAAACTTGATCATGGGGAATAGGAAAGCTATACCTGTTACCAAGATTGGAGTTTATACTTTATCGCTAAGTAGTGGGTTTAGTTTAGATTTGAATAAGTGTTGTTATTCGCCAGGAATGGCAAGAAATATTATTTCCTTCCATGCTTTGTACAAACAAGGGTTTACCTTTTCATTTAATAATGAAGTTGGTTCTATTGATGCTTTCTTTAATAATGTTCTTTATTTTAAAGCATTACCTTGTGATGGTGTGTATGAAGCTGTATCTGTTGTTGATAACCTAGGAAATAATGTTTTGTGTATTGATTCTACTAATAATAACTTGGATAAAGCATCATTATGGCATTGTCGTCTTGGACATATAAGCAAGAAGCGCATAGGCCAACTCCAAAAGGATGGAGTCTTGGAGTCGTTTGACCTAAAGTCAGATGATAGTTGCGAATCATGCTTACTTGGAAAAATGACAAAGTCACCCTTCACAGGTTCGTGTGAGAGGGGTGAAGGTTTGTTGGACCTTATACACACGGATGTGTGTGGACCATCCAAACATGCCACAAGGGATGCTAATCGTTATTATTTGACTTTTACTGATGATTATAGTAGATATGGATATGTCTACTTGATCAAGCATAAGTCAGAGACTTTCGAGAGGTTTAAGGAATTTAAACAGGAAGTCGAGAATCAATTGGGCAGGAACATTAAGATGCTTCGATCCGATCGTGGTGGTGAGTATCTTAGTTCAGAGTTCCTCGACTATCTAAGGGAATGTGGGATAGTCTCACAATTGACACCTCCCAGGACACCACAGTTGAATGGTGTGGCTGAGAGGCGTAATCGAACCTTGCTAGATATGGTTCGTTCCATGATGAGTCGAGCTACGCTACCAATCTCATTCTGGGGGTATGCCTTAGAGACTGCCGCCCATATTCTTAATCTAGTCCCTACAAAGAAAGTTGCCAAAACTCCTCACGAGATGTGGACTGGTAAAGTACCTAAACTAGACCACATCAAGATTTGGGGTTGCGAGGCTTTCGTGAGACGCGAGACTCATGATAAGCTCGAACCTCGAAGCGAGAGGTGTATTTTCATCGGTTACCCACAACGATCCTTTGGTTACCTCTTCTACAGACCTAGTGACAATGTGGTCTTTGTAGCAAGAAGAGGATTCTTTCGAGAGAGAGAATTAATAAGCCAAGGAGACAGTGGGAGGCAAATTGATCTTGAAGAAATTCAAGAATCAAGCGGTGAAGAAACTTCAAACTCTAGCCCTCAACTTGAGGAGGAAACTCCTGTTGAGCCAATTGACAAATCTGTACCTCTGAGACGTTCCACGAGAGTTAGGAGTGCACCTGAGCATTACTATGGATTCCATATTACTGCAGAAGGTGAGACACTTATTAGTGGTGAAACACTAGTAAGTCAAGATGACCCTAACAGCTACGAGGAAGCCATGGCAGGCCCTGAGTCTGCTAAATGGAAAGAGGTTATGGATAGCGAGATACAATCCATGTATGACAATCAAGTTTGGAACTTGGTTGAAAATGTACCAGGTCGTAAGACAGTAGGGTGCAAATGGGTCTTCAAGAAGAAGACCGACATGGATGGTAAAGTACACACTTATAAGGCTAGACTGGTTGCAAAGGGCTTCTCTCAAATTCCTGGAGTGGATTATGATGAGACCTTTTCTCCGGTAGCCAAGATTAAGTCTATTCGGGTTCTGTTAGCCATAGCTGCATTTCATGACTATGAAATATGGCAGATGGATGTCAAAACCGCTTTCCTTAATGGAAAGTTGGCTGAAGATGTTTACATGAGTCAGCCAGAGGGTTTTGTCAGCAACGAGTACCCTAATAGAGTGTGTAAGCTTGAGAAATCCATTTATGGATTGAAGCAAGCACCTCGCAGATGGAATCTTTGCTTTGATGAAAAGGTCAAGGAATTTGGCTTTTCTAGGAGTGAAGATGAATCTTGTGTGTATGTCAAGGCTAGTGGGAGTATAGTTACCTTTTTGGTATTGTATGTGGATGACATACTACTCATAGGAAACGACATTCCAACCCTGCAGGAAGTAAAGTCCTGGCTTGGGAAGTGTTTCGCTATGAAGGACCTTGGTGAAGCTGCCTATATTCTAGGGATAAGAATCTTGAGAGATCGGAGTAAAAGACTAATTGGACTTAGTCAGAGTACCTACTTGGATAAGGTGCTGAAGAGATTCAGCATGCAGGATTCCAAGAAAGGAGAGTTACCCATCCAGAGTAACACCAGATTGAGTAAGACACAAAGCCCTAGCACTGAGGCTGAGATAGCAGAAATGAGTCGAACACCTTACGCTTCGGCTGTAGGATCGATCATGTATGCTATGACGTGTACTCGACCCGATGTAGCTTTTGCCTTGAGCATGGTTAGCAGGTATCAGGCGAACCCTGGCAAGGCACACTGGACTGCGGTAAAGAATATCCTCAAGTACCTACGAAGAACTAAGGACTGGGTCCTTACCCTCGGTGGGAGTGATGACTTGAGAGTTGTTGGGTATAGTGATGCTAGCTTCCAGACTGATAGGGATAATTTCCGCTCTCAGTCGGGCTGGGTCTTTACCCTAAACGGAGGAGCAATTTCTTGGAAGAGTTCCAAGCAAGAGACAGTGGCAGATTCTACTTGTGAATCAGAGTATATTGCAGCTAGTGAAGCAGCAAAGGAGGCGATATGGCTGAAGAACTTCATTGGAGATCTTGGAGTTGTACCAGCTATTAAAGAGCCAATGGAAATTTTCTGTGATAGTGAAAGTGCTGTTGCCTTAGCCAAGGAACCAAGGGATCACGGGAGATCCAGACACATCGACAGAAAATACCATTTCATTAGACATCGGATCGAAGAAGGACTCCTCGTGGCAAAGAGGATATCATCGGATGAGAACCCAGCAGATCCCCTCACGAAGGGACTGAGTAGGGTTAAGCATCTTCAGCATGCTTGGAGCATAGGGCTGAAGGATGATATAAGTTTTAGTAGTTAGATAACCCGGAAATTTGTAAAGTGTAATTGACATTTGATGATGAATAAAAGGTGTTTTATTTATGAGTAAAGTGTTGCTATCTCTTGTCAATCGTTTACTATATTTCTTTTGCATGTTTTGACTTCCAGAATAATTTTGTTTGGTATAACATATTATTCAAACCTCCACAGTCGGTCATATGTTCGAAGTAGATATGAATCAAGACTGTCATGTTTGGTTGTAGAGGTCTTGGACAAGGCTACAACAATCATGAGTGCTCATAAGTTCTGAGCATTGGACTCAACCCACGCTCACTGGAATCACTTCATGGAATTTTATCTCGAGTGATCGTGAGACGGTAATATCATATAAGTCTTCAAACCTAGAGATATGATTTGTTACTTACAAGTTGGTTATGCATTAACTGTACGAAACCGCATTGGTAACTCGATGTTATAAAACGTACTTTTGTGTGTAATTCAATAAGTGGTAGAACAAACATATGAGTCGAAGTTTATCTGTTCCTTCTTGGATTAGAAGCTGGTATCTGGGCCCCTCGATGATTTTGTTTTGACCCATGTACCGGGCCCGGTCAGAACTAAGTTGATGTGTTCAATTAAGTTCTATGTCAAACAAATCGGAAATCGGGAAACAAATGCTGGACAATAAGCAAGACAATGTTCCATGTATTTGTCCGGCTGATATCTAGAACAGAGGATTATATGATCACTTATCTTAAATGGCGTATCATCATCTTCTCAGTTCTGAGAGACCTTGAAAGAGCTACGATTGCCGGTCGGTTCCTGAAGTACTAGAGATATAGTTATTAGACTTATCCAAGTGGGAGACTGTTGGATAAGGTGTCTAAGTCCATAACTATTTCGGGCTTGTACTTGACCCGACCCGGCATGGTCCATTTGGGTTGCATGGCACCATGCAATTGGATAGACTAAATGAGAGAAATAACACTTGGAGATTATTAATATATTATAAGTTCTAATATATTAATAATATTATTTAATTAAGTGATCAAAGGATAACTAATTAAATATATGGGTTGGTTATGTAAATCATCCATATCTTGTATAGTGGGCTAAAAGGCTCCATGGATTATCAAGTTGGGTTCTACCCATAGGATGCTCCATGGATGCTCCATGGGAGTTACAAACCCATGGGTCATGGAAATGAAGAGTCATGACACATTAGGGTTTACATGGTGTAACCCTAGATGTGCCAACACTATATAAGAGTCCCATTCTCCACAAAATTGGTAACACAAAAAGCTACACATAGAGACAAAAGAAACTAGAGGGCTTGGCCGATTTTGAGAAGTGTGTGTTATCTCAAGAGTCTTTCCAAGAGCATTTGGTGTTGTGTGAAGCATTTGAGGCATCACACTTGGGGTGCTAGGCTCACAAGGTTTCAAGGATTACAAGCAACAACAAGGTAAGTTATTCTATCTATGATTCAAGTTAAAATTGTTCCCCATGTATGCTAGATAGGAATATAACCTTGGAATTCAACTTTGCATGATAATTAGACAAACATAGATCCAAGGTTATTAGGGTTGCATGTACACTTAGGAAGTGTTAGAATGCTCAAAACCCATCAACACTATCTTGGCCGTATCGACCAGAATACCCTTCTGGTTGACAAGATGCCCAAGGAACTGCACCTCGCGCAACCAGAACTCACATTTGGAGAACTTCACAAAAAGTCTCTGCTTCTTCAGTGTCTCCAGAAGCTCCCTCAGGTGCTCCTCACGCTGCTCCTGAGTCTTGGAGCAAACCAAGATGTCATCAATGAAGATTATTACAGACCGATCCAACATCGATTTGCACACGCAGTTCTTGAGGTCCATGAATACGGCTGGAGCATTGGTGAGCCCAAAAAGCATCACCACAAACTCGTAATGACCATAGGGAGTCCTAAAGGCGGTGTTCTACACATCTTCGTCTCTGACTCACATCCAGTGATACCCTGACTGTAAATCAATCTTGGAGAACCAAGATGCCCCCTGAAGCTGGTCAAACAAATCATATATCCTCGGAAGTTGGTAATGGTTCTTCACCGTTACCGTGTTCAGCTCCCGATAGTCTATGCACCTGTGATGTGACCCGTCCTTCTTCTTCACAAAAGGATCAGGGCTCCCCATGGTGAACAGCTCGGCCTGATAAAACCCTTGTCTAGCAGCTCTTGCAGCTGCGTAGACAACTCCTGCATCTCAGGAGGAGCCAACCGATATGGTGCCTTGGCTATCGGAGCCACACCAGGAACCAAGTCAATCCTAAACTTAGCCTGTCTCTCCAGACGTAACCCAGGTAAATCCTCAGGGAATACGTCTGGGTACTCTTGCACTACCGATACATCATCAACTACCGCCTTACTCTTATCCCAGGTATCCATGAAATAGGCGACGTATCCTGCGCAACCGTGTTGAAGGTGGTGCCTCACCCTCGTTGTTGAACTGAGAACCGGTCTGCATTGTGACATCTCGCTCTGGATAGCTAACCCTCCCCCACTAGGAGTCCGAGCCCTCACTGGCTGCTGCTCGCATTCGATCACTGCCCCATTGGGGCTCAACCAATCCATACCCACTATAACCTTGTTCCCTCGTAGGTGAACATGAACCAAATCTACTAAAAACTGCTGATCGAATAACTGACGAGTACATCCTCAGTAAACCCTAGCAACCCTGACCGTCCTATCATCAACTATCTCAACATCAAGTGGGTAGTCCAGCTCCCCCAGAGCTCTAGTAAATTGCTTGCTGAGCGCGAGCGACACAAAAGATCGGCTGGCACCCGAATCAAACAATACCAAGGCTGATATACCATTCACTAAGAATGATCCTATAACAAAACATATAAACATAAGTAACAATCAACGTAAATAAAGAGATAAAGAGAAGATACATACCCGTAAAAACATCAGGTGCTGCACGTGCCTCCTCTGCTATTAGCTGGAAGACTCTACTCTTTGCCACTGACGCCTCAGCATGCCCCTGTCGGCCATCTGTAATCCTCAATGTAGCAGGAGCGGGTGCTGCCACCTGTCCTACTGATGCCAAGCTCGGATACTAGGACTACTGGTGGCCCCTCTGATTGTACTGGAAGCAAATCAGATTAGATGCTGTAGTGGTGGTGGTGGTGGCTGTACAACCCCTGACCACATGACTCGTTCGGCTGCACTTAAAGCAGCCCAGACTACCCGCCCTACACAACCCATCGTGCCCCCTGCCATACTTGCAGCAACGGAGTCAGCCCTACTGGCCCTTTCCTTAGGAATCTGTCTTGGGCTTTTTGCCCGAACTCTCCATACCAGATGCCACATCCGGTTTCCTCTTCCTATCCATCTCTAAGCCAATCTCTTTCTCTCTTTCTCTCTCTCTCTCTCTCTCTCTCTCTCTCTCTCTAGCTCTGGCAATAAAATCAACTAGCATTTTGCAGCTGGATTGGCTCACAAACTGCCGAATGTCACTCCTCAACAACTCATGATATCGGGCCCTTCATCTCCTCGTCCTCCACATACTGTGAAACAAGAAGGTCCCTATCCCTAAACTTAGTGGTGATCTCCATCACCGTCTGAGTAGTCTGCTGTAAATCCTAGAACTCCCTAGCAAGCTACTGCACCTCTATCAAAGGTGAAAACTCGACTCTGAACCTGGCGGAGAAGTCACCCCATGTCATTGTGTCCAACGCGACTTCATCCCCAATAGCATGTCCGACCTCCTCTCACCAGTCAGGTGCCCTGTCCTTCAGACGACAGGATGCTAGTCTAACCTTGTCCCCCTCGAATTAGCCAACCATCTAGTAATCGCAATGGGGTCCGAGCCCCATGATAGTTGGGAGTTCCACATGTTATGAACTCCTAGAAAGTGAGTGTGCACGCCCCCATTATGGCTGCCACCTCAGTGCAGAAAGCACTCAATCTCTCATGCATAAGCTCCAGGATACCCTCCTTGATCGAACCAAAGATCACAGGAGTCTGCTCAAGAATACCGTGTGTGATCTTTAAGGAAATGAACTCCATAGTTTGCTCATCTAGCTGCCCAGCCCCAGAGCCTGAGCCTGATCCCTCACCGGCACCTGAACTGCCAACTGCTAGTCTAGGGCGTAGAACCACCATAATGAAACACATCAAGACAAACATCAGTACGCTAATCATATCTCGAGGGATCACACATACTACAAGTTTCTTGGATTCATCTTAGCCTTCCTTGATTCGAGTACGGATCCTCTTCTTTCAGTAGTACGGGCCATACTAGGTTCTAGATCTATTCGTACTTTCCTCAAGAAATGCCTTGACTCCACCAAGTCCCTTCTACTACTACTGCTTCACGCGCTACTCTTATCCTAGGCTTGCCCTAGGGTAATCACCATCCCACTCTCCGACATCATCTGCATAAGAAGTCCCTGCTATCTTCTCGTAACTAGCTCACGAATACTATTACATATCACTAAGACTAGATAATTCTTCGAATGAGATGTTCTACTCTACAACGATTAGACTCAAATGAGAGCTGCGAAATAAGGCTAAACCTAACCTTCTGAAATTATTTTGTCCTTGCAATATGTAACTTAACATATTCATTTACTAATTAGTAAAAGATAACTAGAACTCCAAAAAGAACAAAGCAACAATATTCGAGCATTGAGTACACATAATCAAGCATATACGTCTTAGGCTATCCCTGGCTAATCTGTACTCGCATACAATTCTCATAAAGCTGATACACATATAACAAGCACATAAGGTATCCTTCCTAAATCCTTAGTCCTAATCTAGCATGCAGTTCTCACAAAGCTGATAATCATGTCATAACATAAACTTGTATGGGTAATTTGGGAGTACTTACTTGAGCTCGACTGATTACATAGACCACACCCTTTTATCTTTTCAAAGTTCTTTTGTATTTTCAACTTATTTTCTCTTTTCTAAATTCTTTTCATAAAAACGATTTCTTTTTTGAAAATTTTCATACCAAGTCCTTAGTTTGAGTTCAAACACACCTGAGAGTGCGCCCGAATCCCTCAAACCAAGCCTCTGATACCAACTTGAAACATCCCAAAAATATGGTCCAAAAATTTCATTTTAAAATCATTAAAGAAAACGCATAACTCATATAACAACATGATAAAATCCCATATTGTGTATCTTAAAATACTTATCAAAAATACAATATCAAAATCATGTATCAAATATAAGAGAAAATATCCCAGGTTGAAGACTATGGTGTGTGCCATGTGATCATTCTGAGCCCTTCCCTTTACTAGCTGAAGTACCTGAAATAAAAACTGAAAACTGTAACCACGAAGCTTTGTGAGCTCCCTTAAACTACCACATACCATACAAATAACATACAACTAGGAGATATGGGCTCCACCCACTCTCATGGAGATTCGGACCCTGCCCACGCTCTACTGTGTAGGAGATTCGGTCCCCGCCCACACTTTGCTGTCTAGGAGATGCGGTCCCCGCCCACACTCCGCTGTCTAGGAGATTTAGGCCTCGCCCACACTCTGATGTCTAGGATATTCGAGCCCTGCCCACACTCTGCTACTAACATGCATACAAGTATCACACAGACATCAATTATATCTATCAAGCAATCACATAACTATACTCAAATAATACTATGAGATTCGAGCCTCACCCACACTCACCTACTAACATATCACATATACGGGTCGACCTTGGTGCCTGCGACCCGTTCCTACTAAAAGGAAACTTACCTCACAAGACTCACTGCTGAAACTCGAGTAAGGAATCCCTATCTGCTGCTTCGGCGACTCTTCGGCTATCAGTTCCATAATAACACTTAATGAAAATCTGATAATCATTCTTAGGGTAAAATGACCATTTTACCCCTGGTCAAAGTCAACGTCCTGGTCATAGTCAAAGTCAAGGTCAACTCCTAGTCAAACCAACTCGTCGAGTTATCTCCCAACTCGGCAAGTCCTTTTAATGCTCAAACTTGTGGTCAGCAGAGTAACACGTCGAGTCCCTTAACATAATCGCCGAGTTCTTCTTGTCTTAATGATCGGGATAACCCACTTCAACTCATCGAGTCCTTTCCTGGACTCGCCAAGTCCCCCTCTCTGATTGAGCCATCCCAATGGATTAAGGTCTTACCTTTAAGAGCTATACTCTAAACTTCATCTACATACTGGAAATTCACTGTTAAGGGTAAAGTTTCCAACTTTACCCGTCCTTATTCTCTCTTAATGGGTTTAACCCAAACCCAAACTTCTTTAAAGCATGAATCATGGTCCACAAGTCAAAACACCCTAAACCAAGGCACACTATACTAGATTTAGGATTTTAACATCTTTTGGACACATAAAGTCCCGAGCTTTCCTTCCATGCATGGTCTTTTAGGGTGAAAAAGGCCATGAACTTGCTTATAAGCTTGCATGGGGCTTCCATGGTCATAAAGTTCACACCTTTATGCCATGGAACCCTTCCTAGATCCTAGATTTGAGATATAAGTCACTTAGGACGTCCCAATCCCAAGGACCAAGGTTCTTGAACCAAAACCTTCATAAAAAAGAAACAAATAGATTTAAGAGAAGAATGATCAAGTTAGAGACTTGATTACCAGAAAATGTAGCAAATGGAGTGTTGTTCCTGGATCTACTTCTTCCCCCTTTAGCCTTCTATGTTCTTTTTCTTCCACAAGATTCAAAAGGCACAAATAACACTCAAAATGGCAAGAAATAACTCAAGATCACTCAAGATGGATTAGGTTTGCAAGATTAGGGTTTTGAGGAGATAGAGGTTGGGGTGGAGGCCATATTTGATGCTTAAATAGGGTGCAAGCCCTAATGATTAGGGTTTCATCCAGCCTATCCTAGTCGTCGAGCAAGACCCTGACTCGTCGAGTAGCTCACTTAAAACCCGCGCATATACATCCTTCTACTCGACGAGTTAGGGCCACCAACTCGTCGAGTAGCCCTTCTAAGATGCATAAATGATTAAGTTAAATACGTACTAGGAAACTATGTGTTACAATTCTCCCCCACTTGTCTTAGAATTCATCCTCAAAGTCTATTGTGTCTGAAAACAACTCTGGGTAGTGCTCCCTCATCTCCTCCTCGGGCTCCCAAGTACACTCCGAGCCCTTATGGTGCTGCCACTGCACCTTCACTAGCTCAACCCTCTTATTCCTTAGTTCCTTTGTCTTGTGATCTAGTATCACACTGGTCTCTCAATGTAGTTCAGGATGTCATCAACCTGAATATTTTCAAGGGGTACCACTGCTAAATCATCCATTAAGCACTTCCGCAACTGAGAAACATGGAAAGTGCTGTGAATCTGGCTGAGCTCAGCTGGAAGATCCAATCGATGCGCTACCCTACCCACCCATGCATTGACTCTGATAGGGCCAATAAACCTAGGGCCCAGCCTCCCCCACTTCCGAAACCTGATAACACCCTTCCAGGGTGATACCTTCAGGAGGACCATATCGCCCACCTGAAATTCTAAGTTGGAACACCGCTCGTCGGCGTAACTCTTCTACCGACTCTGAGTAGTCTAGAGCCTGCTCCGGACCTGTTGCATCTGATTTGTGGTCTTGAGTATTACCTCTGTACTCCCCATGACCCTCTAACCGACCTCACCCCAACAGATTGGGGTCCTACACTTCCTCTCGTAGAGCATCTCGAAGGGAGGCCGGTCTATACTGTTGTGGTAACTGTTGTTATATGAAAATTCTGCTAACAGAAGATACGAATCCCAACTACCACCGAAATCCAAAACACATGCTCGAAGCATGTCCTCGAGAGTCTATATCGTCCTCTCACTCTGTCCATTTGTCTGAGGGTGGAAAGTGATGCTGAATTGGAGATGAGTACCCATCTCCTCGTGAAACTGCTTCCAGAATCTGGAAGTAAAACGGACATCTCGGTCTGATACCATTGAGACAGGCACTCCATGTCGCTCCACTACCTCTCGCACATAAATCTCGGCCAACTTCTCGACCTAGTTGCTCTCCTGGCACGGTATGAGGTGGGCGGTCTTGGTCAACCGATCCACGATGACCCAAATCACATCAACCCCACGTGCGATCCTGGGATGCTTAGTGCTAAAATTAATAGTGATGTCCTCCCATTTCCACACGGGGATGTCTAACGGATGCATCTTGCTGTGAGGCCTCTGGTGCTCTGCCTTGACCTTCCTGTAGGTCAGGCATCTCTCTACATATCAGGCTACATTCTGCTTCACGCATGGCCACCAGTAATCAGTTCGAAGATCTCTGTACATCTTCGTCACCCCGGGATGGATAGAGAACCTGGACTTGCGGGCCTCGTCTATTAGTATCTGCTATACTCAGCCCCAGTACGGTATGCAGACCCTCCCATGCACGGTCAACAACCCATGGCTGTCATAATCAAAGGAGGCCACCTGGCCTATAATCCGTTCGCATTTGCGGCGCTCCTCCTTCAGGCCCTCGACCATCGCCTCACAAATCTGCTCAAGTAATGGAGTAATCATTGTCATCCTCAGACAGATGTCTCGGATCGGGGCCGCTACCACCTTGCGGCTCAGGGCGTCAACCACTACCTTGGCCTTGCTCGGGTGGTAAAGGAATTCACAATCGTAGTCCTTCACCACATCTAACCACCGACGTTGTCCCATGTTCAGATTTGGCTGATCCATGAGGTACCTCAAACTCTTGTGATCTGTGTAAATGGTACAATGGACCCCATAGATGCAGTGTCGCCAAATCCTAAGGGCGAACACCACAACCCCCAACTCTAAATCGTGTGTCGGATAGCTATCCTTGTGAGGCTTCAGCTGTCTCGAGGCTAAAGCTATCACATGACCCCGCTGCATTAACACTGCTCCCATGCCTGTGATCGAAGCATCACAGTAGACTATGAAGTCATCAAATCCCTCCAGCAAGGTCAGAATCGGTGCCTCGCATAACTGCTTTCTGAGGGTCTCGAAGGCTGCCTGATGCTCAAGCCCCCACCAGAAGACCACCGACTTCTTGATCAGTCGGGTCAAAGGAAGTGCAATCTTGGAGAAGTCCTGAATGAATCTCCTTTAATACCCTGCCAAACCTATGAAACTCCGAATCTTAGTTGGAGACCTCAGAATCTCCCACTACATCACAACCTCTATCTTGGCCGGATCGACCTAAATACCCTTCTGTTTGATAAGATGTCCAAGGAACTGCACCTCGCACAACCAGAACTCATATTTGGAGAATTTTGCAAAAAGTCTCTCCCACCTCAGTGTCTCCAACACCTTGTTGGGTTTTGAGCAATCTAACACTTCCTAAGTGTGCATGCAACCCTAATAAAACTTGGATCTATGTTTGTCTAAATACATGCAAAATAATAATTTTCCAAGGTTCATAACCTATCTAACATGGCATGGGGAACATTTCAACATAAAAGAGTTAGAAGAGATTACATACCTTTCTTTGATGAGTTTGATTCTTAAGGAGTTTGAGGGCCAAACACCAATAATGTGAATGCCTCAAATGGAATCACAAATCACCACAAACACTTGGAAACTTTGAGAGAGTGTACACACACTTGTATTTTCGGCCACACACAAGCACACACACTAGTTCACTAGTTCCATTTCATGCACCATAAGCATGCTTATATAGTGTACATGGTTAGGGTGAAACCCTAATAACCCATGACCTTTCCTTTTCCAAGGATCCATGGGTTAAAAGCTCCATGGATCATCCATGGACTTCCCTCCAAGCCTAGCCCATTAACAAATGAGTGTTAGCCCACACCATATAAAACCAATAGCCCATAATCTAATTAGTCTTCCTTTTAATCTCTAAATTAATTCATAATTAATTTAAGACTAAGACTAATTAAATAACATAACCTCATATTAATATATTATAACTTATAATATATTAATAAACATATGTGTATAACTCTCATAAAATTATCCATAAATTGTTCGGGTGAAATGCAACCCAAATGGACCATGCCGGGTCGGGTCAAGTATATACCAAATAAGTTATGGACTTAGACACCTTATCCAACAGACTCCCACTTGGATAAGTGTAATAACTCTATTTGCCTATATAACTTCAGGAACCAACCAGCAATCGTAGCTCTCGAAAACTCTGTTGAACTATGAAGCGCCATTTTAAGACAAGTGATCATTTAATCCTCTGTTCTCATGATATCAGCCGGACAAACACATGGAACTATGTCTTGCTTATTTTATGGCAGTTGTTTCTCAATTTCCGATTTGTTTGACAAAGAACTTTACTGAACACATCAGTTTAGTTCTGACCGGGCCTGGTACATGGGTCAACACAAAATCATCGAGGGGCCCAGATATCGCTTCTATTTCTAGAAGGAACAGATAAACTTCGACTCATATGCTTGTTCTACTACTTGTTGAATTGTACACAAAGGGACGTTTTATAACATCAAGTTACTGATGCGTTTACGTGCAATCAATGCACAACCAACTCATAGGTAACAACTCATATCTCTAGGTTTGAAGACTTATATGATATTATCGTCTCACGATCATTCGAGATAAATTCCATGAAGTGATACAAGTGAGCGTGGGTTTATACCAATACTCATAGCTTATGAGTACTCATGAATGTTTCAGCAACCATTGCCATGTCTAAACACCTTTAGCCATCTACAAACCCAATTCATGACAATCTTGATTCATACCTACTTCCGACGTATGACTGATTGTGGAGGTTTGAATAAATTAATTATTCTGGAAGTCAAAACATGCAAAACTGAAACAATAGTAAATAATTGACAATGATAGTAACACTTTACTCATAAATAAATCACAAATTTTATTCATCATCAAACGTCGATTACATTTTACAAGTTTCAGGAAAAAAACTATCTAATCTGTAAAACTAATATCGTCCCTCAGCCCGATGCGCCTCGCATGCTGAAAATGCTTAACCCTCGTTAGTCCCTTCGTAAGGGGATCTGTAGGATTCTCATCCGACGATATTCTCCTTGTCACGAGGAGTCCTTCTTCAATCTTGTGTCTTATGAAGTGATATTTTCTGTCAATATGTCGGGATCTGCCATGATCTCTTGGTTCCTTGGCTAAGGCAACCGCACTATTATTGTCACAGAAAATCTCCATAGGTTCCTTAATAGCTGGTACAACTCCAAGGTCTCCGATGAAGTTCTTTAGCCATATCGCCTCCTTCGCTGCTTCACTCGCTTCTATCTACTCTGATTCACAAGTCGAATCAGCCATCGTCTCCTGCTTGAAACTCTTCCAAGAAATTGCCCCTCCATTTAAGGTAAAGATCCAGCCCGACTGAGAGCGGAAGTTATCCCTATCAGTCTGAAAACCAGCATCACTATACCCTAATACTCTCAAGTCATCACTCCCACCAAGGGTAAGGATCCAATCCTTAGTCCTCCGCAGATACTTGAGAATGTTCTTTACCGCGGTCCAATGAGCCCTGCCAGGGTTCCCCTGATACCTGCTAACCATGCTTAAAGCAAATGCCACATCAGGGCGGGTACAAGTCATAGCATAAATGATCGAGCCAACAACAGAAGCATATGGTAATTGGCTCATCTCAGCTATCTCTGCCTCTGTACTCGGACTCTGAGTCTTACTTAGTTTGGCATTGCTTTGGATCGGTAAATCTCCTTTCTTGGAATTCTGCATGTTGAACCTTTTCAACACCTTATCCAAGTAGGTACTCTGACTGAGTCCAATTAGTCTTTTACTCCTTTCTCTTAATATCCTTATCCCTAGGATATAGGCAGCCTCCCCTAGGTCCTTCATAGCAAAGCACTTCCCAAGCCAGGACTTAACCTCCTGCAAGGTTGGGATGTCATTTCCTATAAGTAGTATGTCATCCACATACAGTACCAAGAAGCTAACTATACTCCCACTAGCTCTGACATACACACAAGACTCATCTTCACTTCTCGAGAAGCCAAACTCTTTGACCTTCTCATCGAAACAAAGATTCCAGCTACGAAATGCTTGTTTTAATCCATAAATGGATTTCTCAAGCTTGCATACTCTATTAGGGTACTCTGCACTGACAAAACCCTCTGGCTGATTCATGTACACATCCTCAGCCAACTTTCCATTAAGGAAAGCGGTTTTGACATCCATTTGCCATATTTCATAAACATGAAATGCTGCAATGGCTAGCATAACCCTAATAGACTTAGTCTTTGCTACCGGCTAGAAGGTTTCATCATAATCAATACCCTGAGTCTGAGTAAAACCCTTCGCAACTAGTCGATCCTTATAAGTATGCACTTTTCCTTCCATGTCGGTCTTCTTCTTGAAGATCCATTTGCACCCGACTGTTTTACGGCCTGGTACATTGTCAACCAAGTTCCAAACTTGAT
Organism: Lactuca serriola; assembly: GCF_051521515.1. Lineage (NCBI taxonomy): Eukaryota > Viridiplantae > Streptophyta > Magnoliopsida > Asterales > Asteraceae > Lactuca > Lactuca serriola. The sequence continues at coordinate 154,835,525 of NC_136412.1, read as the reverse complement.
TGTCATACATGGACTGTATCTCGCTGTCCATAGCCTCCTTCCATTTAGCAGACTCCGGGCCTGCCATGGCTTCCTTAACACTGCTAGGTTCATCCAAATTTACCAGTGTACTATCGCTGATAAACGTATCACCTTCCGTAATAATATGAAAGCCATAATAAAACGAAGGTGTGTTCCTAACCCGTGTGGAACGCCTCGGAGGTACAGACATGTCAGCTTGCTCAACAGGAGTTTCCTCCTCAGGTTGATTGCTAGTGTCTGAGGTTCCTTCAACAATTGCTTCTTGAATTTCTTCAAGATCAATTTGCCTCCCACTGTCTCCTTGGCTTATAAATTCTCTCTCACGAAAGACCCCTGTTCTTGCTATAAAGACCACATTCTCACTGGGTCTGTAGAAGAGGTAACCGAAGGATTTCTGTGGGTAGCCGATGAAAAAACACCTTTCACTTCGGGGTTCGAGCTTATCATGAGTCTCACGCCTCACGAAAGCCTCACAGCCCCAAATCTTGATGTGGTTCAAATTGGGAACCTTCCCTGTCCACATCTCATGAGGTGTTTTGGTAACCTTCTTTGTAGGGACTAGATTAAGGATATGGGCGGCAGTCTCTAAGGCATACCCCCAAAAAGAGATTGGTAGCGAACCTCGACTCATCATAGAGCGAAACATGTCCAACAGGGTTCGATTACGCCTCTCAGCTACACCATTCAGCTGTGGTGTCCTGGGAGGAGTCAATTGTGAGACAATCCCACACTCCTTAAGATAGTCAAGGAACTCAGTACTTAGATACTCACCACCTCGATCGGATCGAAGCATCTTAATGTTCCTGCCCAATTGATTTTCTACTTCCTGTTTGAATTCCTTAAACCTTTCAAAGGTTTCTGACTTATGTTTGATTAAGTAGACATACCCATATCTACTAAAATCATCAATAAAAGTCACATAATACCGATTAGCATCCCTTGTGGCGGTTTTGAATGGCCCACATACATCAGTATGTATTAGGTCCAACAAACCCTCACCCCTTTCACAAGTTCCAGTGAAGGGTGATTTTGTCATCTTTCCAAGTAGACAAGATTCACAACTATCATCCGATTTAAGGTCGAATGATTCCAAAACTCTAGTCTTTTGGAGTTGGCCCATGCGTTTCTTGTTTACATGTCCAAGACGACAATGCCACAATGATGCTTTATCTAGGCTAGTAGAAGAATCAATATACAACACATTATTTCCTAAGTTGTCTACAATCGACACAGTTTCATACACACCATCACAAGGTAACGCTTTAAAATAAAACACATTTTTAAAGAAAGCATTAATACCACCACATTCATTATCAAACGAAAAGGTAAAACCTTGTTTGTAAAAAGCATGAAAAGAAATAATATTTCTCGCCATTTCAGACGACTACACACATTTATTCAAATCTAATTTTCACCCATTATTAAGCAATAAAGTATAAACTCCAATCTTGGAAACAGGTGAAGCCTTCCTATTCCCCATGATCAAGTTTATCTTCCCGTGCTCCACATCCTCACTTCTTCTTAGGCCCTGCATATCAGAACATATGTGAATACCACATCCTGTATCAAGCACCCAAGAGTTAGAATATGATGAGTAATTAGACAATATTGTGTAAATACCTGCATGGGTGGGTTTCACTTTCCCATCCTTTACATTCTGCAAGTACTTAGGGCAGTTTCGCTTCCAGTGTGCCTTTTCATGGCAATAGAAACATTCAGCATCCTTGGGAATGGCAGAAGGAGTGACAGAACCGCTCTTGGTCTTCGATGAGGAGCCTTCAAGAGACTTTCCCTTGGTACCCTTCGAAGGGTGCTTCCTCTTTTTCCCTTTGCCTTGCCCGATAGCCAAAACAGGGGTAGATGTTGGAGTAGGAGTAGTAGAAGTAACAACCGCCTTGCCCTTAAGACCGGTTTCCGCGGTCTTCAAGAGTCCTTGAAGCTTGCTGAGGGTAACTTCCTCCTTGTTCATATGATATGTCATACGAAATTGGTCATAACAAGAAGGTAAGGAGTGCAAAATGATGTCAATTGCCAACTCCTCAGGGATGTTCACATTCAGCTTCAGCAAATGGTCCACATACCTTTGCATCTTTTGCATGTGAGCCGTAACGGAATCACCGTACTTCATGCGGGTAGTTATTATGGAGGAGATTATTTCATACTGCTCCTGACGAGCACTCTAATGGTACCTTTCCATCAGGTCTTGGTGCATCTCAAAAGGATAGAAATCTTCATATCACTTTTGGAGCTCGGCTGTCATCGTGGCCATCATGATACATGCCACCTTAGTAGCATCTCTCTCATGTGTCCTGAATTCAACGATCTCCTCAGGAGTAGCAGTAGACTCATCAAGCTCTTTTAACTCCTTATCGAGGACATATTCCTTGTCCTCATAACGAGTAACCATCCTGATGTTCCTAATCCAATCCATGAAGTTGGAACCATCAAAGATGACCCTCCCACAAAGATTCATGAGAGAGAAAGAACCAATTGGGTTAGAGCCTGAAGCATTAGTGTTGGAAGACATCTGAAGGAAGAAAGCAAGTTTAGATTAGATATATAGAATCCTTAATAAGACACCCAAATGTAATATTAAGGCTAGGACCCAATCACAATATATTATACTTAGAAGAGGGATGCCGTAATCTAAGTAATAATATATTTGAAAGGTAGGTGAATGATGATTCACCAATTTCCACCATGAAAAACAAAATGAATTATTAGGTTTTAATTGGATTTGAAATTCCTAGATTCTTTTGAGATTCATTTGAAATTCCTAGATTCTTTTGAGATTCATTGAAATTCCTAGATTTGAAATTTCCACCACACACGCTCCATTGATCCATGACAAACATTAAGTCACCCTTCGTGATCCTTACTAGTCCAAGTTAGTGTGCCGGTTAACCACACACGCTCCACCAACGACTTGGTAAGGTACAAAGTGTGAATTCCATGGACTAGCACCATGTTCACATTTTTCCTAAAATAACTAAGATTGGGAATTAAAAGGTTTAGTTACTTTATAATAATCATTATACTTTTAATGAGGATTTAAAGTCATTGTCCTACCCGTTCGGCTAACGACCCTCCACCAGTCAAGCAAGCGGTGGGTGAGAGTGGACACCCATTAAGTCGCCATTTTATAGGCAACAACCTTATACCCACCTTATAGACCGACTTCGTGAATGAGACCTACTAACGGTAGAACGACTTATTCTTATACATATATATAATAATTAACCATTAATGTTATCAATAGTATAAGGGTTGAATTTTAACTATTAAAACTTTAAGGGTTGGAATTAAAGTTTATTAAAGTGTGTGAAACTTTACAAATTCCAAAACTTGAGGACAAGTTTTGTAACTATCCAAAACTTTTCATTTCATAACTTATGAATTAAAGGTTCATAAAAATGAAGACTCTTCATTTTCATGTAACTTATGTGTTTAAATGTGTGTGTTAAAGAAAGTGACCTTTGGATATCCATAACTTGAGGACAAATTATGGACTCCATTAAAACACATAAAAGATCAAGAATTAATTCTAAACAATTCAGCAAATAATTCCTATCATCTTCTAAATTCATAAGAACATGAACATGATCATCAAAATTTCAAGAATTATATGAACACATAAAAATCATGGAATTTTGATATATGCTATTGTAAATGGATTAGAACAACCATTACACCAACTAAAACAAGTTTTAAAACACCAAAACAGTTTAGGGTAATGTTTCTAGTCCATTTCCAGCAGCAAAAGTCGAAAATCTGCACTCTGTGGCTCCTACTCGTCGAGTGCATGAACCTACTCAGCGAGTAGGTTGAAGATACACATGAACTCGGCGAGTCCCCCCATGGACTCGGCGAGTTCATCAGGCAGACAGCAAGTTTTTCGACTTTTTCAACTATTTTGCATCAAGTATCAAACAAGCAAGCCTAGGCTCTGATACCACTGTTGGGTTTTGAGCAATCTAACACTTCCTAAGTGTGCATGCAACCCTAATAAACCTTGGATCTATGTTTGTCTAAATACATGCAAAATAATAATTTTCCAAGGTTCATAACCTATCTAACATGGCATGGGGAACATTTCAACATAAAAGAGTTAGAAGAGATTACATACCTTTCTTTGATGAGTTTGATTCTTAAGGAGTTTGAGGGCCAAGCACCAATAGTGTGAATGCCTCAAATGGAATCACAAATCACCACAAACACTTGGAAACTTTGAGACAGTGTACACACACTTGTATTTTCGGCCACACACAAGCACACACACTAGTTCACTAGTTCCATTTCATGCCCCAGAAGCATGCTTATATAGTGTACATGGTTAGGGTGAAACCCTAATAACCCATGACGTTTCCTTTTCCAAGGATCCATGGGTTAAAAGCTCCATGGATCATCCATGGACTTCCCTCCAAGCCTATCCCATTAACAAATGAGTGTTAGCCCACACCATATAAAACCAATAGACCATAATCTAATTAGTCTTCCTTTTAATCTCTAAATTAATTCATAATTAATTTAAGACTAAGACTAATTAAATAACATAACCTCATATTAATATATTATAACTTATAATATATTAATAAACATATGTGTATAACTCTCATAAAATTATCCATAAATTGTTCGGGTGAAATGCAACCCAAATGGACCATGCCGGGTCGGGTCAAGTATATACCAAATAAGTTATGGACTTAGACACCTTATCCAACACACCTCCCTCAGGTGCTCCTCATGCTGCTCTTGAGTCTTGGAGTAAACCAAGATGTCATCAATGAAGACTATTACAGACCGATCCAACATCGATCTGCACACGTGGTTCTTTAGGTCCATGAATGCGGCTGAAGCATTGGTGAGCCCAAAAGACATCACCACAAACTCGTAATGACCATAGCAAGTCCTAAAGGACGTCTTCTACAAATCATCGTCCCTGAATCGCATTTGGTGATACCCTGGCCGTAAATCAATCTTGGAGAACTAAGATTGCCCCTTAAGCTGGTCAAACAAATCATATTTCCTCGGAAGTGGGTAACGGTTCTTAAACGTTACCTTGTTTAGGTCCCGGTAGTCTATCCATATACGATGTGAGCCGTCCTTCTTCTCCACAAACAAGATTGGGGCTCCCCATGGTGAACTGTGTGGCCTGATAAAACCCTTGTCTAGCAGCTCTTGCAACTGCATAGACAACTCTTGCATCTCGGGAGGAGCCAAACGATATGGTGCCTTGGCTATCAGAGCTGCACCCGGGACCAGGTCAATCCTATACTCAACATGTATCTCCGAAGGTATCCCAGGTAAATCCTCTAGGAATACGTCTGAGTACTCTCGCACTATCGGTATATCATCAACTATCGCCTTATGATTATCCCGGGTATCCATGACATAGGCGACGTGTCCTGTGCAACCCTACTAAAGGTGGCGTCTCGCCATCGCTGCTGAACAGAGAGCCGGTCCGTGTTGTGGTCTCTAGCCCTGGATCACTAACCCTCCCCCACTAGGATCCCTAACCCTCTCTAGCTGCTGATCGCAGTCGATCACTTCCCCATTGGGGCTCAACCAATCCATACCCACTATAACCTTGTTCTCTTACATGGAAATAGGAACCAAATCTACTGAAAAATGTTGATCGAATAACTGAAGAGTACATCCTCGGTGAACCCTAGCAACCCTGACAGACCTATCATCAGCTATCTCAACATCAAGTGGGCAATCCAGCTTGCCCGGAGCTCTTGTAAATCGCTTGCTGAGCGCGAGCGACACAAAATATCAGGTGGCATCCGAGTCAAAGAATACCAACGCTGATATACCGTTCACTAAGAACGATCCTATGATAAAACATATAAACATAAATAACAATAAACTTAAATAAAGAGATAAGGAGAAGATACACACCCATAACAACATCAAGTGTTGCACGTGCCCTCCTATACTATCAGTTGGAAGGCTCTACTCTTCACCACTGGCATCTCAGCACGACCCTATACACAATATGTAATCCTCAATGTAGCAGGATTGGGTGCTGCCACCTATCCTACTTATGCCAAGCTCGGACACTGAGACCGCTTGTGGCCCCTCTGAATATACTGGAAGCAAATAAGATCAGATGCTGTAGTGGTGGTGGTTGTGGCTGTACAGTCCTTTCTCACATGACCCATTCAGCCACACTTATAGCAGCTCGAACTACCCGCCCTATACGGCCCATCGTGCCCCTGCCACACTTGCCACTACACCCTCGGCCCTGCTGGCCCTTCCCTCGGGAATCCATCTTGGGATTTTTGGTCGAACCCTCCATACCAGATGCCGCATCTGGTTTCCTCTTCCTCTCTATGACTAAGTCAATCTCTCTCTCTCTCTCTCTCTCTCTTTCTCTCTCTCTCTAGCTTTGGCAATCATATCCTCCAGCGTTTTGTAGCTGGATCAGCTCACAAAAAACTGAATGTAACTCCTCAACATCTCATGATATTAGACCTTCTTCATCTCCTCGTCTGCCACATATTGCGGAACAAGAAGGGCCCTCTCCCTAAACTTAGTAGTGAACTGCATCACTGTCTCAATAGTCTGCTGTAAATCCTGGAACTCCCTAGCAAGCTGCTGTACCTCTATCACAGGTGTAAACTTGGCTCTGAAGCTGGCCGAAAAGTCACCCCATGTCATCGCGTCCAACGTGACATCAACCCCAATAGCATGTCGGACCTCTTCCCACCAGTCACGTGCCCTGTCCTTCAGAAGACAAGACGCTAGTCTGGTTGGATAAGGTGTTTAAGTCCATAACTATTTCTGGTAAATACTTGACCCGACCCGACATGGTCCATTTGGGTTGCATGGCACCATGCAATTGGATAAACTAAATGAGAGAAATAACACGTATGGTTTATTAATATATTATAAGTTCTAATATATTAATATTATTATTTAATTAGTTTTGATCAAGAATTAATTTAGAATTAATTAAGTGATCAAAAGATAACTAATTAAATATATGGGTAGATTATGTAAATCTTCCATATCTTATATAGTGGGCTAAAAGGCTCCATGGATTATCAAGTTGGGTTCCACCCATAGGATGCTCCATGGAGTTAACCCATGGATTGAGAAATAAAGAGCCATGTTACATTAGGGTTTTACTTAATGCAACACACTATATAAGGAACATGTCTCTCCCCAAAATCGGTTACACAAGATAAACTAGAAAAACAAGAGGGCTTGGCCGATTTTGAGTGTGTTAGAGTATTCTCTCAAGTTTATACTTTGCATTTGGTGTTGTGTGAAACATTTGAGGCATCACACTTGAGGTGCTAGGCTCACAAGGTTTCAAGGAACACTTACAACAACAAGGTATGTAATTCTGTCTATTATTCAAGTTAGAATTGTTCCCCATGTATGCTAGATAGGATAATAGCCATGGAAATAAACTTTGCATGATAATTACACAAACATAGATCCAAGGTTATTAGGGTTGCATGTACACTTAGGAAGTGTTAGAATGCTCAAAAACCAATAGTGGTATCAGAGCCTAGGCTTGTTTGTTTGTTAATTGTGCTAAATAGTTGAAAAAAGTCGATATTTTTGCAATCTGATTGATGAACTCATCGAGTCCATGGGGGGACTGCCGAGTTCATGTGAATCTTGAACCTACTCGCCGAGTAGGTTCATGCACTCGGCGAGTAGGAGCCTCAGAATGTAGATTTTCGACTTTAGTTGCTGGAAATGGACTAGAAACATTACCCTAAACTGTTTTGGAACTTGAAAACCTATTTTAGATGGTGTAATTTCTTTGCTAATCCATTTACAACAACAAGTTATCAAAATTACAAAGTTTTAAATGTAATTTTTTTATTCATGAAAGTGTTCATATTCATGTTCTTGATCTTATGATGTTTAGATGATCATAGGAATTATTTGTAACCTATGTGGTAGATTAATTCATGGTCATTATGTGTTTTAATGGAGTCCATAACTTGTCCTCAAGTTATGGAAAACCAAAAGTCACTTTGTTTAAAAACCATTAAAAGAACACATGGGTTATAAAAATGAAGAGTCTTCATTTTTAATACTCTAATAAACTCATAAGTTACAAGAACTGAAAAGTTTTGAAAGTTTACAAAACTTGCCCTCAAGTTTTTGAACAAGTAAACTCTTGATTAAAACTTTAGTTCCAACCCTTAGAATTATAAAAGTTAAAATTCAACCCTTATACTTATAATATTATAAGTTAATAATATATATATATATATATATATATATATATATATATATATATATATGTATAAGATTAAAGTCGTCTTACCGCTAGTACGCGTCATTCACGAAGCCGGTCTATAAGGTGGGTATAAGGTTGATGCCTATAAAATGGCAACTTAATGGGTGTCCACTCTCACCCACCGCTTGCTTAACTGGTGGAGGGTCGTTAGCCGAACGGGTAAGACAAGGACTTATAAATTCTCATTAAAAGTAGGATGAATATTATAAAGTAGCTAAATGTTTTATTAAATTCCCAATCTTAGTTACTTTAGGAAAAATGTGAATAAGGTGCTAATCCATGAAATTACACTTTACACCTTGTCTAAGTCGTTAGTGGAGCGTGTGTGGTTAACCGGCACACTAACTTGGACTTAACAAGGTAGGTAAAGGGTGACTTAATATTTATCATAGTATCGATGGAGCGTGTGTGGTTAACCGGCACATCGATTGAGGGGTAATTCATTAAGGGTAACAAGTAATTTGCATGGTTACTTCACACCTCGTTTTGTGATCCTAGGCATCCTAGTCACAAAACTTGGAGGGCACACTCGAGATTGAAACATGCATTTGAAAAGTTCATTGAATCTCAAAAGAATCTAGGAGTTTCTTAGAACCAAATTAAATATTTTAATATTTCGACTTTGGTGGAAATTGGTGAATCATCATTCACCTACCTTTCAAATATGTTATTACTTAGATTACGACATACCTCTTCTAAGTATAATATATTGTGATTGGGTCCTAGCCTTAATACTACATTTGGGTGTTTTCTTCAGGACTATCTCCATTTCTAAACTAAACTTTTCTTCTTTTCAGATGTCTGCAAACACTGCTGCTTCTGGCTCTAATCCTAATGGCTCCTTTTCTCTTATGAACTTGTGTGGGAAAATCACTTTTGATGGATCCAACTTTAATGAATGGATCAGAAACATCCGAATGATTACTCGCTACGAGGACAAAGTATATGTCCTCGATAAGGAGCTTAATGAGATTGATGAGATAGTTGCTACTCCTCAAGAGATCGCTGACTTTAGGGCACATGAAAGGGATGCCACCAAGGTGGCATGCATCATGATGGCCACTATGACAGCCGACCTCCAAAATTCCTACGAGGACTACTACCCTTTTGAAATGCACCAAGATTTGATGGAAAGATACCATCAAAGTGCACGACAAGAGAGGTATGAAATCATCTCCTCCATGATAACAACCCGGATGACGGATGGAGAACCCATCACGGGCCACATGCAGAAAATGCAAAGATTTGTGGACCGCTTGTTGAAGCTTAATGTGAACTTCCCTGAGTAGCTAGCAATAGATATCATTTTGCACTCCTTACCTTCATGTTTTGATCAATTCCGCATGACATACCACATGAATAAGGAAGAGGTCACTCTCATCAAACTTCAAGGACTCTTAAAGACCACGGAAAGTGGTCTTAAGGGTAAGGAGGTTGTTACTACTCCTACTCCTACCAACTCTGCCCCTGTCTTGGCAATCAGGAATGGACAAGGAAAGAAGAGAAAGAGTTCTTCGAAGGGTACCAAGGTTAGGACCCTTGATGGCTCTTCTTCAAGTGGAACCAAGAAAGGTTTCATCACTCCTTCTTCTAACCCAAAAGAGGCTGAATGCTTCTATTGCCATGAAAAGGCACATTAGAAGCGGAACTGCCCAAAGTACCAGCAAGATGTGAAAGATGGGAAAGTAAAACCTAACCATGCAGGTATTTACACTATCTTATCTAATAACTCACCACATTATAACTCATGGGTCCTTGATACTGGTTGTGGTATTCTTATTTGTTCTGATTTGCAGGGGCTAAGAAGAAGTGAGAATGTGGAGCAAGGAAGGATAAACTTGATCATGGGAAACAGGAAAGCTTCACCTGTCACCAAGATTGGAGTTTATACTTTTTCGCTAATTAGTGGGTTTAGTTTAGATTTGAATAAATGTTGTTATTCGCCAGAAATGGCAAGAAATTTTATTTCCTTTCATGCATTGTATAAACAAGGTTTCACCTTTTCCTTTGATAATGAAGTTGGTTCGATTAATGCTTTCTTTAATAATGTTCTTTATTTTAAAGCAATACCTTGTGATGGTGTGTATGAAACTGTATCTGTGGTTGATAACTTAGGAAATAATGTATTGTGTGTCGATTCTGTTAATAATAATAACTTGGATAAAGCATCAATATAGCATTGTCGTCTTGGACATATAAGCAAGAAACGCATAGGCCAACTCCAAAAGGATGGAGTCTTGGAGTCATTTGACCTAAAGTCTGATGATAGTTGCGAATCATGCTTACTTGGAAAAATGACAAAGTCACCCTTCACAGGTTCTTGTGAGAGGGGTGAAGGTTTGTTGGACCTTGTACACACGGATGTGTGTGGACCATTCAAACATGCCACAAGGGATGCTAATCGTTATTATTTGACTTTTACTGATGATTACAATAGATATGGATATGTCTACTTAATCAAGCATAAGTCACAGACTTTCGAAAGGTTTAAGGAATTTAAACAGGAATTCGAGAATCAATTGGGCAGGAACATTAAGATGCTTCAATCCGATCGAGGTGGTGAGTATCTTAGTTCAGAGTTGCTCGACTCTCTTAGGGAATGTGGGATTGTCTCACAATTGACACCTCCCAGGACACCCGCAGTTGAATGGTGTGGCTGAGAGGCATAATCGAACCTTGTTGGATATGATTCGTTCCATGATGAGTCGAGCTTCGCTACCAATCTCATTCTGGGGGTATGCCTTAGAGACTGCCGCCCATATTCTTAATCTAGTCCCTACAAAGAAAGTTGCCAAAACTCCTCACGAGATGTGGACTGGTAAAGTTCCTAAACTAGACCACATCAAGATTTGGGGTTGCGAGGCTTTTGTGAGGCACGAGTCTCATGATAAGCTAGAACCCCGAAGCGAGAGGTGTATTTTCATCGGCTACCCACAAAGATCCTTTGGTTACCTGTTCTACAGACCTAGTGATAATGTGGTCTTTGTAGCAAGAAGAGGAGTCTTTCGAGAGAGAGAATTTATAAGCCAAGGAGACAGTGTGAGGCAAATTGACCTTGAAGAACTTCAAGAGTCAAGTGGTGAAGGAACTTCAAACCCTAGCCCTTAACTTAAGGAGGAAACTCCTATTGAGCCAATTGACGAATCTGTACCTCTGAGGCATTACGCGAGAGTTAGGAATGCACCTGAGCATTACTATGGTTTCCATATTACTGTGGAAGGTGAGACACTTATTAGTGATGAGACACTAGTAGGTCTGGATGAACCTAACAGCTACACGGAAGCCATGGCAGGCCCTGAGTCTGCTAAATGGAAAGATGCTATGGATAGCGAGATACAATCCATGTATGACAATCAAGTTTGGAACTTGGTTGAGAATGTACCAGGTCGTAAGACTGTAGGGTGCAAATGGATCTTCAAGAAGAAGACCGACATGGATGGTAATGTACACAGTTATAAGGCTCGACCGGTTGCAAAGGGCTTTTCTCAAATTTCTGGAATGGATTATGATGAGACTTTTTCTCCAGTAGCCAAGATTAAGTCTATTAGGGTTATGTTAGCCATAGCTGCATTTCATGACTATGAAATTTGGCAAATGGATATCAAAACCGCTTTCCTTAATGGAAAGTTGACTGAAGATGTTTACATGAGTCAGCTAGAAGGTTTTGTCAGCAACGAGTACCCTAATAGAGTGTGTAAGCTTGAGAAATCCATTTATGGATTAAAGCAAGCACCTCGTAGATGAAATCTTTGCTTTGATGAAAAGGTCAAGGAATTTGGATTTTTGGTATTGTATGTGGATGACATAGTACTCATAGGAAATGACATCCCAACTCTGCAGGAAGTTAAGTCCTGGCTTGGGAAGTGTTTCTCTATGAAGGACCTAGGAGAAGCTGCCTATATTCTAGGGATAAGGATTTTGAGAAACCGGAGTAAAAGACGAATTGGACTTAGTCAAAGTACATGCTTGGAAAAGGTGTTGAAGAAATTCAGCATGCAGAACTCCAAGAAAGGAGAGTTACCCATCCAGAGTAATGCTACATTGAGTAAGACACAAAGCCCAAGTACCGAGGCTGGGATAGCAAAAATGAGTCAAGTACCTTATGCTTCAGCAGTAGGCTCGATCATGTATGCTATGACGTGTACTTGACCTGATGTAGCCTTTGCCCTGAGCATGGTTAGCAGGTATCAGGGGAACCCTGGCAAGGCTCACTGGACTGCGGTAAAGAATATCCTCAAGTACCTACGGAGGACTAAGGACTGGGTCCTTACCCTCAGTGGGAGTGATGACTTGAGAGTTGTAGGGTATAGTGATGCTAGCTTCCAGACTGATAGGGATAATTTACGCTCTCAGTCGGGATGGGTCTTTACCTTAAACGGAGGAGCAATCACTTGGAAGAGTTCCAAGCAGGGGACAGTGGCTGATTCCACTTGTGAATCAGAGTATATAGCAGCAAGTGAGGCAGCAAAGGAGGCAATATGGCTGAAGAACTTCATTGGATACCTTGGAGTTGTACTAGCTATATAAGAGCCCATGGAAATTTTCTGTGATAGTGAAAGTGTTGTTGCCTTAGCCAAGGAACTAAGGGATCACGGGAGATCCAGACACAGCGAGAGAAAATATCATTTTATCAGACATCTCATAGAAGAAGGAATCCTCGTGGAAAAGAGGGTATCATCAGATGAGAACCCAACAGATCCCCTCACGAAGGGACTGAGTAGGGTTAAGCATCTCCAGCATGCTCGGAGCATAGGGCTGAAGGATGATATAAGTTTTAGTAGTTAGATAAATTATGAAATTTGTAAAGTGTAATTGACATTTGATGATGAATAAAAGTTGTGTTTATTTATGAGTAAAGTGTTACTATCTTTTGTCAATCATTTACTATAATTTCTTTTGCATGTTTTGACTTCCAGAATAGTATGTTGTGGTTTCACATATTATTCAAACTTTCCACAGTCAGTCATATGTTGGAAGTAGATATGAAGTAAGATTGTCATGAAGTTGGTTGTAGGTGTCAGGATATAAGACAACACTTCATGAGTGCTCATAAGTTCTGAGTATTGGAATCAAGCCACACTCACTGGAATCACTTCATTGAATTTTATCTCGAGTGATCGTGAGACGGTAATATCATATAAGTCTTCAAACCTAGAGATATGATTTGTTACTTACGAGTTGGTTATGCATTGATTGTACGAAAACGCATTGATAACTCGATGTTATTAAACGTGCTTTTGTGTGTAATTCAATGAGTGGTAGAACAAGCATATGAGTCAAATTTTATCTGTTCCTTCTTGGATTAGAAGCTGATATCTGGACCCCTCGATGATTTTTTTTGACCTATGTACCAGGCCCGATCAGAACTAAGTTGATGTGTTCAATTAAGTTCTTTGTCAAACAAATCGGAAATCGGGAAACAAACTGCTGGACAATAAGTAAGACATTGTTCCATGTATTTGTCTGGCTGATATCTAGAACAGAGGATTATATGATCACTTATCTTAAATGGCGTATCAACATCTTCTCAGTTCCGAGAGACCTTGAAAGAGCTACGATTGCTGATCGGCTCCTGAAGTATTGCAGTTGTAGTTATTAGACTTATCCAAGTGGGAGACTGTTGGATAAGGTGTGTAAGTCCATAACTATTTCTGGTAAATACTTGAGCCGACCCGGCATGATCCATTTGGGTTGCATGGCACCATGCAATTGGATAAACTAAATGAGAGAAATAACACATATGGTTTATTAATATATTATAAGTTCTAGTATATTACTGATATTATTTAATTAGTTTTGATCAAGAATTAATTTAGAATTAATTAAGTGATCAAAAGATAACTAATTAAATATATGGGTAGATTATGTAAATCTTCCATATCTTATATAGTGGGCTAAAAGGCTCCATGGATTATCAAGTTGGGTTCCACCCATAGGATGCTCCATGGAGTTAACCCATGGATTGAGAAATGTAGTCATGTTACATTAGGGTTTTACCTAATGCAACACACTATATAAGGACCATGTCTCTCCCCAAAATCGGTTACACAAGATACACTAGAAAAACAAGAGGGTTTGGCCGATTTTGAGTGTGTTAGAGTATTCTATCAAGTTTATACTTTGCATTTGGTGTTGTGTGAAGCATTTGATGCATCACACTTGAGGTGCTAGGCTCACAAGGTTTCAAGGAACACTTACAACAACAAGGTATGTAATTCTATCTATTATTCAAGTTAGAATTGTTCCCCATGTATGCTAGATAGGATCATAGCCTTGGAAATCAACTTTGCATGATAATTAGACAAACATAGATCCATGGTTATTAGGGTTGCATGTACACTTAGGAAGTGTTAGAATGCTCTAAACCCAACAAGTCTAACCTTGTCCCCCTCGGGACATCTACTGGTGCAGAATGGGTTAGCGACATCAGCCAACCATCTAGTACTCGTAATAGGCTCCCAATCCCCATGATAGTCGGGAGCTCCACATGCTCCAAACTCCCGAAAAGTGAGTGTGCGCAACCCCACATGACCGCCACCTCAGTGCGAAAAGCACTTAATCTCTTATCCATAAGCCCTAGGATACCCTCCTTGATCGAACCGAAGATCACAGGAGTTTGCTCAAGAATGCTGCACGTGATCTTTAAGGAGATGAACTTCCTAGTCTTCTCGTCTAGCTGCTCAGCCCCAAAGCCTGAGCGTGTTCCCTCACCGACACCAGAGCTGCCAACTACTGGTCTAGGGCGTAGAACCACCATATTGAACACATCATAACAAACATCAGTATGCTAATCATATCTCGAGGGATCACACATACTACAAGTTTCCTGGATTCATCTCAGCCTTCCTTGATTCGAGTACGGATCCTCTGCTTTCAGTAGTACGTGCCCATACTACTTTCGACATCTATCCGTACTTTCCTCAAGAACTGTCTTGACTCTGCCAAGTCCTTTCTACAACTACTGTTTCACGCGCTACTCTCATCCTAGGCTTGCCCTAGGGTAATCACCATCCCACTCTCCACCATCAGCTGCATAAGAAGTCCCCACTATCTTCCCAAACTAGCTCGCGAATACTATTACATATCACTAAGACCAGATAATTCTTCGAATGAGAGGTTCTACCCTACAACAGTTAGACCCAAAGGAGAGCTGCGAAATAAGGCTAAACCTTACCTTCTGAAATTATTTAGTCCTTGAAATATGTAACTTAACATATTCATATACTAGTTAGTAAAAGATAACTAGAACTCCTAAAAGCACAAATCAAGCAGCATTCGAGCATTGAGTACACTTAATAAAGCATATATTTCTCAGGCTATCCCTGACTAATTTGTACTAACATACAGTTCTAATAAAGTTGATACACATATAATAGGCACATAAGGCATCGTTCCTAGATCCTTAGTCCTAATCTAGCATGCAGTTCTCATAAAGTTGATAATCATATCATAACATAAACTTTTATAGGTAATTTGGGAGTACTTACTTGAGCTCGGCTGATTGCATGCACTACACCCTTTTCTCTGTTCAAAGTTCTTTTGTCTTCTCAACTTCTTTTCTCTTTTGTAAATTCTTTTCATAAAAACGATTTCTTTTTTTGAAATTTTCATACCAAATCCTTAGTGTGAATGGGTCGCAAGGCCCAATAAACATGTCATGGAAAAATATTGGGCTCAATATATACTTCGACGAAATCTAGTATTATCACCACTATATTTTAGTCTAATATTACCGTGACTAATTATTAGTCTTATTATTATTATTATTATATAAGCATTTAAACAATACTTTCCAACCACTATGTACAGACAGCGGCTAGACATAAAACACCGGAGGGCAGGACCATTTTGGCGTATAGCACTTCTGAAATCCAACAACCCTATGCGGCCCTTTAAACCAGATTCCCCGGCCCATACCGCGAGTAGTTAAAAAAATATTATAACGACACTTATATAAGTCATAATAATAGCTCAAATATTTATTATAAATTTATAATAACAATACTAATTTTAAATATAAACTATATTTTAAAATAGGGTAAGCATAACTTACTTACAAGGGGATTTTAGCTAGGAGTCGGGCTCTGCAGGGGCAGAACTTCGTCGCTGAATCTTTCTACGAAAGATTCGTGCAGCGCTTCAGCGCTCACCTTACTATACTAAAACTACAGAAAGAGAAGTCAAATCACGAGGGACCGAAATGCTCGGGGGATAAGGAGAGAAAGACTCTTGAATCAAGAGAATGGTGCAAGAAATATGAAAGCCCAAGGCTCTTATTTATACTAATTGAATTCTCAAAAACTACCCTCTATAGTTACTTAATGACCTTTTAGTTATATAAACAACTAAACACCCCTCTATAATACTATTTTAAATGGATTTAATGATATTTGTACTAAACTAATGTCGAAAAAACTCAACATTAGTCTTATAATGACCGCATCGTCGATTCCTTTCTAATGATATATACATATGTATATATATGTGTACGTATACATGATTTATACTTTATTTTAATACGTAAATATGCTATTATAATTTGTAACTCGTTCATACGAACTCCGTTTTTGACGTTGTTTATATCCACGCGTAGGTGGAGACGTACTCTACAACTTTCGTTTAGACTCCGTCGGCTAATTTTGACTTTATTTTTAAAGTTATATTTTTAACAGGCTGGGACAGGATTGGTCCGTTAAAATCTCATAACTTCTTTATCCGATGTCCATTTTCGTCTATCTTTTTATCGTTACGCTACTAATAACGAGATCTTCGATTCTCATGTAGGTTGTGTCGGCTAAAAATCAATCGATCTAAAATTCGAATTTCGGGCTGTACACCGCTAATCCGAAACTTCGAAAAATCATAACTTCTTCATACGAAGTCAGATTTGGGCGTTCTTTTTATCGATATTCTTAGTTTAACATATTCTACGACTTTCGTTTAGAGCGCTAAGGCTAAATATCGCTCTATCATAAATTTACTATTTACGCTTCCCGGCGCCGTGCCGGTTCCGACGCGAAACTTCGACGGGTCATAACTTCTTCGTTATAACTCGGATTTCGGCGTTCTTTATATGTACGGAAACCTTGTGAAATATTCTACAACTTGGTTAAGATTATTTATTCTAAATAATCTTTTTGTTGAAAAGTCGTTTTCGACCCCTATTGCCTCTAAATTGACAAGCCCGGATCTGCGTGCGTTACACAGTGCGCCTTGCCAACTCGACCAACCGATCCTTTCTGACTTAACTTCGAAATTTTAAACTTAACCACTCCCTGCCGCTTCCAGGTTTCACAAATTTCACACTGTTAGCCCAAAATTGATTTTCTTTTAATTTTAAACTCCTTTTTTCAACCAAAATTTTAGTTTTAAATATTTGACTTTTATTTTTGACTTTTTACTTAAAATTTTGACTTTGACTTTTAAAGTTTGACCTTTGACTTTAAACTTTGACTTTCTCGTTTGACTTTTAAATTTTCAAATTTAGCTTTTCGGTTTGAATTTTAAGTTTGACTTTTTAAATTTGACTTTTTAAGTTTGACTTTTAAGGTTGACTTTTGAGGTTTATAGTCAAAGGGCATTTTTAAATTTAAGTTTGACTTTTAAGTTCTAGTTGTGCTTTTAATAGTTTTTGAAGTTTACGAGGGAATTGAAGACATGAAAGAGAGTCTTCAGGAGACGTTAAGACAAAACTTCTACATGTTCGATTATATCCATGGAGAAACCCTAGAAGCTCAGTTGCAGCGATTTACCACACTCGCTACTGAAATGAATATAGCTGGGATCTTCTTGACCAAATCTGAGATAAACAATAAGCTATTGAATTCACCTCCGAATTCGTGGGATATGAACGTGGCGGTCATCAAGAAGACAAAAGATCTTAATCGTCTTAGTCTTGCTGATATAATTGAAGAAATTGACGCTTTGAAGTGTGGAAAAACAATGAGTTCCGCAAACCTTCCGATCAATGAAGTTTCATGTTCTCAATCATGTGAAGCTATGATTAAACTTCTTCATGAACATAATGATTTATTACGCAGGGAAGTTGAGGACCTGAGATATGAAGGATATCAACTCAGGAAAGGACAGAAACCCCTGAAGGCCCAGCTAGAATAAAAAAACAAAGGATTTTAAGAGAATTCAGACAGAATACAGTGAAAAATGTGAAGTTTATGACTATATTAAGAGACAACTTGATGTTGTAACCAAAGAACTTGACGCTTTGAAAATTAAGTGTGGAAAAACAGATGTTAGTTTCAAAAATAATACTGCGTCAAGTAAGACAGTCAAGTCTTTATTTGAAACCCGATTAAAATTCAAAGATAATCAAAACAAAGGTCTAGGGTATGATAGTGTTCCTCCACCTTTCAATCATAACTACACATCTATCCCTACGACACAGGAAGAAATTGACAGGGAGGCACATCTTCAATATGGCAAACCAGCTGGATTTGTGTCAGGAGGTATTCATGTTGAAAATACTAATGTTTCTGCTTCATGTGCAGGTAAAGTAGCAGAAGATGAGAACAAGGAGAAAACCATTGAACAAACCAACATCTCCTTGAACTCTGAATCTGTTGCTTCGAACTCAACTGTTTCTGATCAACCTGCTGTTGAGAAATACAAGCCACCAATTCTAACGCAACAGAGTTCTTGTTGCAAGTGTGCACGTGAGAACAACAAGAGACAAGGCAAGGATACACCACCAGTGGCAGAAAGAAACAACTTCACAGTGAAGAAAAAGACATGTTTTCAATGTGGAACACCTGGACACATTGCCAGAAATTGTCCAAATCGTGCATACGTTCCTTACTATGCACAAGGCTGGCAGAACGCGACAAGAGGGAGATACTTCAAAAGAAACCCCTCGAGATTACGAACAGAAATTGACGACCGGAATGCCAAGAAGGCCAAGAATTCAACTCCCAGGGCCAAGAATCAAACTCCAAAGGACAAGAATCAAAATCCCAAAGTCAAGAAGGGAATGTCGGCCAAGAAACCCAATCCAAGAGATGCTCCACTGAACAAAGACCAGTTAGGTCAAAGTCATCTCAACGGCCGATATCAAAATCAAAAGCAAGTACTGAGCCACCCATCGGATCGAAAAATAAATGGGTCAAACCGAACTACAAATGGGTTCCGAATGCTCACTCTCCCAAATCTCCTAATGATTCTAATATTTCTTCATCTTCTGTTTGTGATAAACAGGATATGTCATGGGAGAGAGTACCATGCAAGGATGAAAAAGGTCATCCCATTTTCAAAATGGACTGGGTTCCAAAGACCAACTAATCTCGCTCTGTGTTGGAGCATCTATGGAGGCATATAATCAGATTTCGGTTTTTTGGTAGTGGCTATTCCAGGCACATGATAGGAGGCATCTCTCAACTGTACAACATTCAGACCTTTGTTTGAGAGTATGTGTCCTTTTGCGGGAAAGGAAGAAATGAAGAGATCACTCACGGGTTTAGTGTTTAATGACATGAAGAATTTTCGGATCTATTTTGAGATTATACGTGCTGTTCTCAGACCTTCTCGATGCAAATTCAATCGGTGACTTACGGTTTGAATTTCCTTCTCTATACTCCTGAGTTTTTCTTAAGCTGATTCGCTTTTAAGACAAATTTTTGTTTTAGGATAGTTTAAATTTGCGCATTTACTTTTGTTTCTCTCCTATGCACAAATTTGGGGGGAGAAATAAAAACAAAACAAAAATTAAAAAGGTTTCAAAAAAATCCAAAAACATTAGAAAATCAAAAAATCAAAAAAAAAATTGTTGCATGAAGTTTTGCTTGTTGATAAAGGACTGGGAAGTGATATTATCAAGTTATAACAGGCAATCTAGGTCTGCGTAATGTACCCAAATTTGAAGGGGCTATACTCTGGATTGATGCGTTGGTAGGTACGAAAGATACTAAATGGACTTGACTAGGCAGAGCTGAACTTAGGAAATTTATAGACTTGACAAATTTTAACCTAGTTAGATCCGTTTAGTCTGACAATACGACGCTTGGATAGGTTGAGCAGGGAGATATATATGGGAATCTACTCGTCACATTAAATGAACCCGTATCTGGAACCGTGGTTTAACTTTTCCTCGATGTGTGGATTCTATCCTTAATTCCGGTATTGATGGGGTGACTGGTAAATTCCGATGAATTAGGTCTATAGAAAATTGTTTTCTTTTCTATATGTCTGTTAGTCATATGTTACCTCCTCTGTGTGATTGGAACAGATCTGACCTGGACTATAACATATGTAACTCTATTTCTCTGCATATTATATCTATGAAATTCTTCTTATCTGTTAGCCATATGATGTCTCCTTTGCGTGACTAACAATCCGACCTGGTACACAGCATATGCATCCTTCTACTTCTCAATCCCTCTAAAACTATAAGTCATAATAATATGAATCTATCTTCTCTCCTAATGATTGTCTGCTCACCCGATGTAAGGAGTATTCTGGAAGTCTTTGATTACTAAGGCATATCAGGAAGCAGGAAACATGTTCCAGTAAAATTAAAATTGAACACTCAAAGATTGTCTATAGATTTCGTTGCTCAATTTAGGTGGACAACAACATCCCTGGTCGTCGTCAGCTAAATGGTCCTTAAGATATAGTATCTAAGAACCTAGGATCAGATATAATATCTAGGAACTTAGGATCATTTTGTCTTAAAATTATTAGTATGTCCTAAAATTGTCACAATTTTTCGTGTTTAAGTGGACTACAATACCGGCGATCGACCAGACAAAGACATGAAGATAAAAGGTACCGACAAGCGGATAAAGGCTGTCTAAAAACTTTGATCCCAAATCACTCTTAAAGTTAGCTATTATTTTTGTTTTTGTTAAGTTTGTTCATAGTGTTCTTCAAATTTGCATATTAGGGGAGAATTAAAAATTTTTAAAACCAAACAAAAAAATCAGAAAATTAAAAATCCAAAAATAGTTTTATTTCTTGTTCAGAAAAATCAAAAAAAAAAATCCAATTTTTTTTTTCTGTTTTAATTTGTGTGCTAAGTTTTCTTTTAGTTTTGTTATGTCTTCAAAAGTGAATTTAGGTGAAGATGAAATTCATGGAGTTTGTGTCGAAGATTTCTGAGCCAAGTTTTCATCCGTGATCATCGAAGAATCCGCATTCGAAGGAACAAGAAATGAAGATTATTCTTTCAACATTCAATTTTACTACCTCAGAAGCAAGGTGAAGCTGAAATTAAAGATTATGTGACAGATTGCATTGAAGCCTCCTCAATCAGTCTGCTGCTATCTATGAACCTACTGAAGTGATCCAGAAGATTTGTTCTCTTTGATGTTCTCTCTGAAGATTCTCAAGCTGAAAGCTCTATCTTTCAAGAATCAGTACATCAAGCATCCTCACCCAATATGCGTTCAATGCCAAATTCTGAAGAAAAGCCCAACTGCTCAAGATGAGGTCATTCATTGAAGATAAATGCTAAAGCCAAACTCTCGATGAAGATTTAACAAGAAAATCCATCTATTTTTTAGGAGGAGCTTGTTGGGTCAATTAAGAAAAGAAAGTTATAAACCAAGGGTGAGATTGTTGGGTCAAAAATATGGTTTATACTTTGCTTTTGTAAGCATTTATTGTTTTTAGTATTTGTGCCAAAAATAGTATAGGATTAATTGTAGTTTGGACCGAGCATTGGATTATTTGTATTTTGGGCTTGGATTTAGGTCCATATATATATATATATATATATATATATATATATATATATATATATATATATATATATATATATATATATATATATATAGGGTGAGGAGTTCATGTGAGAACAAGAACCAAGGAGCTTAAGTGTGTGCATTCTAAGGTGTGAGAGAAACTAGAGAGAAGAGTGTGTGTGAACTATGTGTATGAAGCTTCAATCATTTCATTGAATACATCATAGATTCATCATCTTCTTTTTCTCCTTCTCTTCTATTTGATTTGACATCATCCGTTTGATTGGGATTCCGCACCATCAAACGGATCTGATTGATACACAAGCAGATTAGGGACTTACAGTTATAGTAGAGATGATTGTCTTTGTGATAATTGTCTGGTATGCCACTATCTGTTATGCTTTATGTGCTACTATGCTATGATATTATGTGAAAGTAGTATGAGGGCTAGGATAGGCCCTAGTACTGGTTGAAAGGACTAAAGGGGTAGGCCAACACCCTGATATGTTAGGTAGTATGTGATTTATGTTTTTA
The DNA here is from genome assembly GCF_051521515.1 of Lactuca serriola. Lineage (NCBI taxonomy): Eukaryota > Viridiplantae > Streptophyta > Magnoliopsida > Asterales > Asteraceae > Lactuca > Lactuca serriola. The sequence continues at coordinate 154,813,010 of NC_136412.1, read as the reverse complement.
TGTACTAGGAGATTACATGGTATAATTAGGGTGTGAAATAGTCCCCAGTACCGGTCGAAAGGACCGAAGGGGTAGGCCAACACCCTGATATACTAGGCAAGTTACCGGTTGAAAGAGACCGAAGGGGTAGTCTAGTACCCGGACATGTTAGACAGTATGTTTATCGTATGGTATGTGGTATTCTAGATGTACTCACTAACCTTTGTGCTTAGGTTTTCATTTTTTGTTTCAGGTCCTTCTTCTTCGAAGGGAAAGGATCTGACATGATAGCAGTGCATCACAACATGATTTTCTACGCTATAATGTTTTTGGGATTTTGTACTCTGAAATTATTATATTATGACATGTTTTGAGACATATGACTTATTGGTTTTTTATGATACGAGATAACTTCATGATGTTCTCAATAATCTATTTTATGAGGTATTAAATTAAAAATGAAATTTTTTGTCTTGAATTTTGTGATGTTACACAAGCTTTCCACATTATATTAACCTTCTAACATTGCATTAGAAGGGAATTTGGTATCTCACCCATATATATATATATATATATATATATATATATATATATATATATATATATATATATATATATATATATATATATATATATATATATATATATACGAATTGGGTATTAAACCCATCCTTTTCACTTACTTTCTTACCAAGTCTCTGGCTAACCCCTTTGTCAAGTGGTCAACTAAATTTTGTTGAGATCGAATAAATTCAATAAAAATGATTCCATATGTTATAAGCTTAAACACCATACTATGAATAACACCCAAATCTCAAGAATTTCGATTATACACTTGATTATAGGCTTTTTCCAAGTTGGCAACACTATTATAGTGTATAGAAATGGGTGATATAGGCTTTGGCCACAAAGGAATTTCATAAAGAAAATTCCTTAACCATTATGCTTCTTTTCTAATAGCTTCAAGGGATACACATTGATATTATATAATCAAATTTATGATGCATGTTTTCTTCTTAGATGCCCAAGAAATGCACATCCACCAAGAATAAACAACCGACCACTTATAGAAGAGTGATCTTCGATGTTTGTAATCCAACTAGCATTTGAATACCCTTCTATGACATAAAGAAATCCTACATAATTCAAACCATAATCCATGGTTTTCTTAATATTCTTAAACACCCACCTTACTACCTGGCAGTGATGAGTACTAGGATTGCTAGTAAACCTATTTAGTTTTCTTACAAAAAAATGCAATACCAGGTCTTTTGTTGATTATGGCATACATTAAATAAATAATGACCTTCAAATAATCAAGTTATGAAATAGCTTCGTCGGTATTAGCCATAAGTTTCATATTTGGATCAAAATAAGTACTCATAGGAGAACAATATGAACAATTAAACTTCTTAAGCACTTTCTCGATGTTCTGAGACTAAGAAATTGAGATTCCTTGATGTTCATGTTTGATTCTTATTGCTTGTACATAACATAATTTTATCACTTGGTTCTTCACTTAACTCATCACATTATTTTTCGCTAATATGGGTCTATACCATCACTAAACCCAAAGGAAATTATCCCAATCACTACTAACATGACCGTATCAACCTAATGCACTAAGTGATGTGCGACACTCACCTGTAACATTGTCCCCGATTCATTGCATTCACTACTCTGAATTACATACACAAGTACATTGCACAATCGTTCGAGGGTGGTATAAATGGTATTTTCTATTGTCGTTACCCCCACTTAAATGTGATGTTTGATCTGGTGTTAGCATCGTGCCAACATCACTCTAGCCCTTCCTCGTGAGACCGTGTATCGAAATGGTTACCTGGAAAACCACTTGCCTATGCCTTGGTTTAAGCTCTTTTTCCTATAGGTACTCTTTCAACCTATTATGTCATTATTAAACCCGGATATGATATTTATCTAAGTTAAGGTTAATAACCTTGCCTCTCTAAGTGTATTCCCCATTTTCATTAAATTTATTATTAAATTCATACGCGACATTCATCACTTTGTAATCATGCTTATTTACTAAACAATATTTTAAGGCATATTACATAAAGATTCTTCACTATATAATAATTCTAACATAACACACCAATTTAAATCATTTTACATCACCGGCAAACAATTTTCCTACTTCATAATAAGCATATTTTCAAAAGCATATCATAGATATAACATCACATATCACATCCAAACATATTCCTCACACTAGAATGCACCTAACTCCATAATTCACAGCAATTCATCATAAGGATTCATCTAACATGCATCACATCCTAAATAAATTTCCCCACAGTAGAGCATCACATTTCCATCACATATTTCACACACAAATAAAGACACAACATAACATAAAAAGTTCTTGACCAACTGAAGTGTTCTAAGGCATCAATTTTCCCAACTATAAACTAGATTTGCAAAAATGATTGACCCGTCCTAGTCCAAGTTTTTCGGAAGCAATGAACAAAGGAAAATACTCTCCAGGAAGAAATTAAGCACCCTAAAAGAACACACAAGGTACTGATCATAAACGATCTTCAAAACAAAAAATAGAAAATACTAAGCATTTTCGTGACACTAAGGCTTATTGACCACGTTGCTATAAATCAAGTTTTTGTGAATCTGGTCAATGCAAAACCCCGACTTTGTAGCGCTAAGAGATGACCATCGTGCTGTTAAGATGCTAACACTTACAAAACTACGATCATACGTCCTTTTTAATTTGATACAGGTTCGACCAAAACCTTACTTATGGAGATTTCAACCCACCAAGAACATAAGTAAGTGTCCATGGTAGTTAGAACACTTCAAGAACCATACCAATACTCTACACCATAGATTTTTCACCATCTATGGATATCTATTGAGTCTGCATGAAAAGAATAGAATATAAAACATAGGAATTGTCACATGCCTTCTAAAAATTTGAGAAAATACAAGGAACATGGGAGAAAGAACACACTACAATGAAATCACCAGCAAGAATCCAGCAAATGAAAGATCTATATGACCAATAATCATTGTAGAAAGATATTTGTTGATCACATATGATCCTATAGGGCCAAAACTTATAACAAGTTATAGTTTATTAAATATTTATTAGAATTTGATTATTAATAGATATTATTAATGCTTGTATTTAACTGAGTACATATTATGTATGGAGATAGTATTTTTCTGGAGAGAAAACAACTAGTAAATCATAAGGTATGAGTTTATATGTTGTGTACATCTTTTTGACATTTTGAAGTCCATCTATATAAATATAGGTTATATAACTATAAGATGAAAATGCTACTAAATAAGAAGGAATAAAATACAAAATATCTTTGAGTTTTACAAATCAAAGCCATGGTTTGTCAAAAACATAGTGAGGTTACTTGTGAAGCCACCTCTTACACCACCATGCTTCTAATTTACATGATGTTTTTATTTATTAAGAGGTATGGTCATTCTTGCATTCTTGTAAGTATATAAATAGAATAACGGCAAGATTTTTGAGCTAGTTTTTCTAAGTTTTTTTTAAATACGTTGTGAGCTTGAGCGCTCTTTCCCTCTACATCTCTTGCAATTTGTTGTCTAGAATTGGGTGCTTATAAGTTGCTTATCCTTAAGAATAATTTGGTATTAGTTCTTAATGTCTTAAGAAGTGCTTTGTACAAGTAAAGACCAACATCTTGAAGTGATTTATCTTTTATTGGTGAATGCATTTAGAGAAGCTATACTTTGAGCTTTTGGCACACGTCATCAACTTCCAATCTCCCATGAGAATCAAAGACTTCAAAGGTTGTAATTTTTTGCTTTCTATGGTGGATTTAATGTTTCTATGATTACAAAATGATTATTGGTGGGTATAATATGGTTTTATTATCATTCAAGTTATAATGCTCCCGTTGTTGTTTTTGGCGTTTTTATGAAAACGATTTCGAATAAAACCCAAAGTTGGTATCAGAACCATTTTGCAAGCCTGGTTAAATTATTAGATGATGTGGTATAATGTTTGTTTTTGTAAAACATGCATGGTTTTTTCATCAGAAAATATCATACGTATTTTCTATGACAACTTTAAAATGTTTATAATTGTTATTTTTTTTTATGACTAGAAGTTTACATGTATCCTTTTAGTCGTAAAAGTTGTCATATAAAAAAACAAATTGTTTATATATATATATATATATATATATATATATATATATATATATATGTATATATATATATGTGTGTGTGTGTGTGTGTTTGCGTGTGTGTATGATGTACATAAACTAGTCATGGACCATTTGTGATGCTATTTGTGTAGATTTGTTAAAATGGTTGTAACAGGAAGGAAGATGGTGGCCATTTTGAAAATCAAGAGTTCATGTACTTTCTTTTATTAAAGTTCTTATAAATTTATAAAATTATTTTTATGAACTTGCTATAAGGAGTTGAAGCAAGTGCGATCATAAATACATAATAAGAAGATTTTGTCCCTTATGTCCCGTAGGAATGTACTTGACATTTTTGTGATGGCTAACAAAATGTCTCTAGTTTATGGTTCGTTGATGCACATATTTTTTCGGCTTTGTGATGCTTGGTTTATGTTATATTATGCATGTTTGTAAAATTAGATTTTAAAATGGTAGATAATATTTTAAATATAAAATGATCATATGTAGTTTGGCTTTAATGAAATTTGTCTATAATATAAGATGGTAAAAAAGTTTTAAAAATAAAATGAGCTTTATTGTCTAAAACTAGCTAACAAAATTTTTCAATGATTAAAATTTTATAACTTTGAAATTGGGATTTTTGAGACTTATCAAACTCCAAATCTTATATTATAAAAGGTCACATAACCACTAGTGTTATCTTTTGATGACCAAGGTGGATTCCTGATTTCTATAACTAATTATAGGTCCATTACACATGTTCCTTTAACTAGATGATTTGATCATAAATCTTTTGTGAAAAGGACACCCAAGCAAGAGAGATATAAGACATAGATAGGATCGAACATGTCTAGTAACATAATTTATTATCGATCCCATAACATTGGGAATTATATATCAAACTGTAATTGATAATCACTATCTATGTAGTTGTATTAAAAGAACGAGATAAAAGATACCTAACCATTTTATTTGCAACCTGGATGCTAGACTTTGAAAATTAATGTTTTATAAACTCACAGGTTATTAATTATCGAATATTTAAATATTGAAAATACTAAATTAAAATTTTGTAGACGGAAACATAATCCAATCTCATTAGCATGGTTCATCTTTCTCTTGTTGACCTAAAAGAGATAATAAAATTTTACAGATATTATTTCAATGAATGGCTTCATTGTTGGATTATTGTTTAAGCTGCTAACTATATTTGATATGTACTTGACCGGGTTGTGCATGGTCCTTTTGGTTTGCCTTCACCAAAGCAACTTGACAGGATGATTTATGGAGAGAGAGAGAGAAAGAGAGAGAGAGAGAGAGGTTATTATGGTTTATTAATATATTATATGAATAATATATTAAAGGAGAAATCATATAGTTTAATTAATATTAGTCAAGAACTAGTTAAGAATTAATTATGTGGCTAAAAGAGATTAATTGAATAAAGGGGACTGGAACTGTCAATTGTGTGATAGTTAGTTTTTGGGCTGTAGATCTTCTTGGATATGAGGTGGACAAAATTAGGAGTGGAAGCCCACTCTAATTTCGGTCATAGAGGCCTTATTTCAGAAGATTCCCAAGTTGCTTAGGGCCTAAGTCATCCAATTAGGGTTTTTACTAAAACCCTTGCTACTCAGCTATTTAAAGGACCCCAGGACTTCAGTTTCGGCTAGACCAAGGAACCTAAGGTTACTATAGCCAAAATCTAGCCTATCTCCTTCTCTCTTCTAGATCATCCTCTTTCTTGTGGTGTTTGTAAACCATTAGAGGTGTTACACTTATGACACTAAGCTTCTTGAAGATCAAGGATTCTTGCAACTATTGAAAGATATTATCTAAACTCGTTTTATTATAGATTTCAATTTCAATATATGCTAGATTAGGGTATTCAAGTCTTGGATTAATTGCATGTACAATAGAGAAACCTAGATCCAAGCTTTAGGGTTTTGCATGAGCATATAAGATTGTTCTTTCGTATAAAACCCATTTGTGGTATCAGAGCCTTGATTGCTTTCTGATGTATTTGATGCTTTGTGTTTCATTCATGCTTGAAAATTCGGTTTTTGGTCTTCTGCCTGACAGACTCGTTGAGTCCCAAAGTGGGCTCGAAGAGTCAGATGAACTCGACGAGTCCATAAGGGGACTCGGCGAGTCAGGCTATTAGACAGAGGGAATTTCGGCGAGTCAGGATATCATAAGAGGGAGGCTCCCTCAAAGAGCCACCATAAGGGAAAGTCCCGTGATAGCACTTCATCTAGTGGAACCAAGGCTGATCCCACTGCACCCACCTCAAGCTCCAAGGATGCAAAGTGCTATCACTGCCACGACATAGGGCATTGGAAACGAAGTTGCCCACAATATCTGCAAGTTATCAAGGATGGGAAGATCAAGTCATCGTTCGTAGGTATTTATACTATTCAATCTAATGATTCATCACATGCTATTTCTTGGGTACTTGATATAGGATGTGGTTTTCACATTTGTTATGATTTTCAGGGCCTAAGAAGAAATAGGGATGTGGATCATGGGAAGATAAACTTGATCATCGGGAACAGAAGATCCTCGCCTGTCACCAAGATTGGAGTTTACTCTTTAGTGCTTAGTAATGGATTAGGACAAGATTTGAATACTTGTTGCTATTCACCAGAAATGGCAAGAACATCATTTCCTTTCATGGTTTATATAAACAAGGATTTAGATATTCATTTGATAATGAAATGGGTTCTATTAATTCTTATCTTAATGCTTTTTTCTATTTTGACGCATTGCCTTGTAATGGAATATATGAAACTATGATGGTTGTAGACAACTAAATAATGATGTGTTGCATATCGAATCTTCCAATAGCTTGGACAAAGCATGCTTGTGGCATTGTCATCTTGGACATGTCAACAAGAAACGCATTGGCCAACTCCAAAAGGATGAAGTGTTGGAGTCATTCGACCTTAGGGACAATCACGTGTGCAGGTCTTGTTTACTTGGAAAGATGACCAAGTTACCCTACACTGGTACTTGTGAAAGGGGTTAGGGTTTATTGGATCTCATACACACCAATGTGTGTGGCCCCTTTAGATACACTACAAGGGATGCGAGCCGCTTCTATGTGACTTCACCGATGATTATAGCAGATATGAGTATATCTACTTAATAAAGCACAAGTCATAAAACTTTGAAAAGTTCAAAGACTTTAAGCAGGAAGTGGAGGATCAGTTGGGCAAGAAAATCAAGATGCTTCGATCCGATCGAGGAGGAGAGTACGTTAGTCTTGAATTCCATGACTACATCAAGGAATGTGGAATCGTTTTGCAATTGACGCCACCTAGGACACCGCAGTTGAATGGTGTGGATGAGAGGCGTAATCGAACGTTGCTAGACATGGTTCATTCCATGATGAGTCGTGCTTCGCTACTTATCTAATTCTAGGGGTATGCCTTAAAGACTGCCGCCCATATCCTTAACTTAGTCCCTACAGAGAAGGTTGCCAAAATGCCTCACAAGATGTGGACAAGGAAAGCTCCCTCGTTAGCACATATCAAGGTCTGGGGTTATGAGGCTTTTGTAAGACGAGAGACTCACGTCAATCTTGAACCTCGTAGTGAGTGGTGTATTTTCATCGGCTACCTGCAGAAGTCCTTTGGATATCTCTTCTATAGACCGAGTGACAATGTTGTCTTCGTTGCGAGGAGAGGGGTTTTCTGAGAGCGATAACTCATAGGCCACGGGGACAGTGGGAGACAAATCAATCTTGAAGAGCTTTAAGAGTCGAGTGAGGAAGGAACCTATGACACTGGCGCTCAACCCAAGGAGGAAACTCCGGTTGAACCAATTGACGAATACTTACCTCTTAGACGTTCCAGTAGAGTTAGTGTTCCACCTGTGTTGTATGGTTTTCATATAACAAGTTAGAGTGTTACGTTTATTAGTGATAGTACACTAATAAATTTGGATGAACGTAATAGCTACAAGGAAGCCATGGCATGCCTGGAGTCTACAAAATGGAAGGAGGATATAGACAGCGAGATTCAGTCCATGTATGACAACCAAGTTTGAAATTTGGTTGACAATGTGCTAGGTCGTAACACGGTCGGGTGCAAGTGGATCTTCAAGAAGAAGACCAACATGGATGGGAAGGTACAAACCTATAAGTTGCGATTGGTTGCGAAGGGCTTTACTCAAACTCCCGGAGTTTACTATGATGAGACCTTCTCACCGGTTGCGAAGATAAAATCTATTAGGGTGATGCTAGCCATTATTGCATTTCTTGACTATAAGATATGGCAGATGGATGTCAAAACCGCTTTCCTTAATGGGAAGTTGGCTGAGGATGTTTACATGAATCAGCCAGAGGGTTTTGTTGATGTAAAGCACCCTAATAGTGTAACGACCAAAAATTTGAGCCAATTTAAAACATTTTATTTCATTCAAAAACCATTAAGTTCATACATCTTATTTTCAAAATAGTTTAAACATCAAAGTATCCCATAGAACCATATCACATGATTCATAAAACATGAGGAACGGTACGATCACGCCTTCGCTTTGCCACAATCTCTTGAAGTACCTGAAACAATACACTGAACTGTAAGCTCGAAAGCTTAGTTAGTTAACCCCAAAATACCAACTACATACAACCATAATCATAACATATTGTATCACAATACAGAACAACCATGCCTCTCAAGTCTGCAACGTGACTGGTCCGCCCTCAACAGGCCTTCAGTTCACCTGGTCCACTCTCTGAGTCTATAGTATGACTAGAGCGCCCGCACCGGGCCTTCAGTATATCTGGATCTATCTGAGCCTTTGGTATGATTGGACCGCCATACGAGACTACAATCTATCCGGACCGCTCATAGGGTATGTTGGCCTTCAGCACAAAGCAGGACCAACTCAACCCAAACATCAAGCAAATAACCATATGTAAATATAAGAGGAAATCACATAAGAGTCCATAGGCAAACAAATCGATCTAGCAGATCATAAAGCATAGCATCATCCTTACCAGGATATCGACCTAACCGGTCACTAACATAGCATCATCCTATATACTAGGATACCGACCTAAACCAGGTCACTAACATAGCATCATCCTATATACCAGGATACCGACCTAAACCAAGTCACTGACATAATACTATCCCAATTACCAGGACACCGATCTAATAGATCAATAAGCACATCAACAGTACGAGTACAAATATCATATATAACTATCTAATAGATCATCGATCATAGCAATCTCTCATGACCAAGGCATCGACTTAACCAGGTCACTAACATACCAATCCTAATGGATCACATGAGCATAACAACATATTGTCTATTATGATACCAATCTAACAGATCATAACCACATGTAGCATACTGTAACCAAGATAATAACTAAAAGGGCCGACCTTGGTGCCTTAGACCCTACTGATATAGTGAGGATAACTCACCTGAAATTGCTGACTGAAAAGATAAGACCAAGCAGCTCCGACCTCCGACACGATCGCCGCCACTGAACACTACCAAAGTACTAATTCCATAAATACCAATATTACCAAAGTACCCTTGGAAGTCAAACTGGTCAACTCTTGGTCAAGGTCAAAGTGCTCAGTCAAAGTCAACCTTCCTGGTTGACTTTACTCGCCGAGTCACCTCGTCGACTCGCCGAGTTCCCTTACCCAGAAAACTCTCATGACACAACTTAACTCGCCGAGTCGCCCCAAGACTCGTTAAGTCCAATGATCTCTGAGTTCCATCCTGTCCAACTCACCGAGTCCCCAACCGACTCAATAATCCAAGGCTTTAACCGAAAGAGGTTGGGGTTCTGCGACCTGACTCGGCGAGTCCAAGGCAATCTTCAACAGACTCGCCGAGTTGTTCTTCCAACTCGTCGAGTCCATGCACGTGTTCATACAACTTGTCGAGTACACCTATGTGACTCGCCGAGTCTCTCTAGTTCTCAATCCATTCAGAGGCTTTTCGAGCAATGCTAAGGCTCCAATCCGTAGATCCACCCTTCTACAATCTATCCCTCACATAAAGTTGCAAACTTTACGTGAAACCAAAGAGATATAGGCCCAAAACACACTAGGGCTTGGGTTTTAGACAAAAGGGCATCACGAACAATTCAATAACTGATGCTTTATGACTTTCTGGACCAATACAAGTCTAGATCTTAAGTAGCAACCTCAGATCTGGAATCCAAGCCCGAAGTGGATCTCAATCATACCAAAATGGCCTCAAATCTCATTCAAGAATAAAAATAGAAGCAACAAAGGAAAGGTAACAGCTCATTTGAAACATCCCAAAAATACAGTCTTAAAATTTTGTTTTAAATCAGTAATAAAACCACATTCATCAATGTCATATAAGAACCATAAACTATGTATCTCAAAATATCGTAACAACTTTCAAACATATCAGAGTATATACATCCCAGGTTGAACAACTGGTGTGTGCACTTCAATCTTCCCGAGCTCCTCTTTTGAAAACTGAGTACCTGAAACGAAAACTGAAAAATGTAAGCACGAAGCTTAGTGAGCTCCCCCAAACTACCACATACCATACAATAACATATAAACACATATTAGGCCTCGCCCACTGCATCGGACCGAAATCCGGACTAACTGGGGCCTTGCCCCCTGCATCAGACCAAAGTCCGGAAACTGCATCGGACCGAAGTCTGAACTAACTGGGCCTTGCCCCCTGCATCGAACCGAAGTCCGGCTACTGCATCGGACCGAAGTCCGGACTAACCGGGGCCTTGCCCCCTGCATCAGGCCGAAGTCCGACTAACTGCATCGGACCGGAGTCCGGACTAACTGGGGCCTTGCCCCCTGCATCGGAACGAATTCCAGAAACTAACTGAGCATAACATATCAACTAGCATAAGCACATATACTGCATACTGCATCGGAATAGAGACCGGAACACATAACACAACACATGCTTGAATCACAAAGACATCAAGCACCCTAATTACTGCATTGGACCGACGTCCAGAACTAATTGAACATAGCATAACATAATCATAGCATATAACATAAACACATATATTACATACTGCATCGGACCATAGTCCAAAACACATAACTCATACAATGCCTATATCACAAAGACACCAAGCATACTGAACTACTGCATCGGACTGAAGTCTGGAACTACTGCTAACAAAACGTGCTAGCATTATGGCCGTAGACCCTTTCCTACTGGAAGGAAACTCACCTCACACTGCTGAAGTCGCGTAGACACAATCCCACACTGCTGAAGTCCCGCAGACTCAACCCCAGCTGCTGGATGACACATTCCCTATCTGTCAACACCAAATAACACCCAATTAATAATTGGGTTCTAACACATAACTATAAATACATGATTTAGATAATTACTACATTACCCTTAGCTTGGCTTACGCAAGCCCAAGGCCCAATCCATAGGCCTAGAGTCAACTAGGGATCAAAGCCCAACATATGACCCAACTTTCCAAATTGGGCCCAAACCTCTACATGGACTTCCCTTAAGGCCCAATTGTTCAGTCTAGTCCAACATGTCTCATTCTAAGGACCCAATATCATACAACCAACTAGGCCCAACTATGGCCCATCTATGGCCCAATTTTCCAAATTGGGCCCAATCCTTCATATGGGCCTTACCCTAGAGCCCAACTAATTACTCTAGTCGATTTGATTATTCTTGGATGGCCCAACACAAAGCCCAAGTGAAATTAGGGTTTCACATAAAATGATAACTAGGGTTAAGTGTTTCTTACTTAACCCACTAAGGACTTAACACACTAGGGACTTAATCCATTAAGGACTCAATCCATTAAGTCCATTATTGCTTAGATTAATTTCTGCCAATGATTATTATTTAAGATTCACTTATCAAATAATTCTCGTGTGTGTCCTGATAATTTCTCAAATATTAGGATTTTCTCAATTAGCCCATTAACGACTTAGTCCATTAAGTCCTTTACTCTACTAGATAAATGGCCTGGAATAGTTTGGGCTTAATTCACAATCCAATCCCAATGGCCCACAAGTGGGCCCAATAAGTTCAAGGCCCAAATACTCATAATTAGGGTTTTCCACCCAAACATGGCCCAATAGGCCAAAATCAAATCTCTAAGCCCATTAGGGTTCGCTAGCGGGGCACCACCCACTACCACCTCGGGTAGTGGTGGTTGATGGCGGCTCACGACGGCGGCCACCACCTTATGGTGGTGGTTACTATTATTTTTATTATTCCATGCAATTACAATTACAATACTTAATCCACAGAATAAACACACACACACACACACTAACATACACACACACAACCAACCTAGTGGTGGCCGGTGGTGGCTCGTGGCGGCAGCCATTTTTCCAGCCAAATAAACACATAAAATCCATACACACGTGCTCCTAACTTATGAGATGTATCCCGACCACCCACCTGGTGGTTCACGAAGGTCCGGCAGAAGCATGGCATCCCACAGAGGTACAACCACATGAGAAGGCGGCAGAGGTGGCGGCTAGGGTTTGGTAGCGGCTTCCGATGAAACAACCGCAAGGCGGCGCCGGAAATGGCTGTGCTAGCGGCAACAATGGCGTATACAACAATGGGCATGAAAGGGAGATGCAACAGTGAACGACTCAACTATGGCCTATAACAGCCCCTAAAGTCGTCGGTCTTCCGGTTCCAACATAGATGGAGGCGGCAGCGGGCTTGGCGGCGCAACGACAGATGAACTTGGCTGGGCGGTGACTGAGGAGATATACAGCCCTCTCATTGACATTCATGGCTCTGAATTGGTCGCCAATGGATGTCTCGACAGTAGGAGGAAGCAAGGTGGTCGGGCTCGGAGGTTTGAGGCCTTAGCGACGGTGGTGGAGGAAGTATGGCGGCACCGGTGGGAGTCATAAGGTTGACAGCCGGAGGATGAATGGGAGTGGAGGTGACAGCCGACATCACATCTTTAGGGTTAGGGTTGCTTAAGACAAATATATACCCGATGCCTCTCAAAACATTTCCCATATTAACATAATCAATCCCTCCTTCCTTCTTTTCTTTCAAAATATGTTAATATGTTACACTTTTAACCTTGCCTTCCGAAAGCTTTACAAACTGAATCCCAAAACTTACATTTTAAGCCCTGATCCCATAAATTTTTTTCATAATAGATCCCTGCATTACCAATAAATGCTTCTGCCTTCAAATCTTTTCAATTTAATCCTGAACTTACTTTTTTAACCCCCGACTTCTCAAATTCTTCACAAATTAGTCCGGGACTCACATTTACTAATTTATTTAAATAAACAAGGCGTTACAACTCTTCCCCACTTAAATTAGATTTCGTCCTCGAAATCATTCCTTATCATTCCTTTCACTTCAAACCACTCTAGTATCCTGGTCACCATCCTGGGCACACCCTAGCCTTTCTAGGGTAACTGTAACCAACCCTCGCGACAAGATCACATCTATTCCGTCTGATATTTGTTGCCTTGAGATGGTCTGATTCCCTGACAGACCACTCATACCAAATTATTATCGATGAAACCAACCTGCGTATCTCTCAACTGACTACTCAACTTCTGCTAGCTCGAAAATTACCACTATAAAACAGGTTCACAAACCTAATTATTCCTGTAGATCACTTATACTTGGCCAATGCTCAACTATTTCCGCTGTGAGTGACTTGTCACTTCCCAATAAACCTGCTATCCTGTCTGTACTTGCAACTTAGGGCACAATTACTAACATTGCCCAAGAGCTGTAACTGCCTGAAACACTGAACTGTCTGAACACTAAACTGCCTGAACCACTGATTTGCCTGAAACTGTATGCTGCCACATGGCTGCTTCCTGACATCTACCGAGACCTACCTGGTCTCAATTTTCCGCCAATCATCTGAAATATTGGGTTCCATCCCAACTTTAGAGTCAAAGGACTCCCTACTTAGCCGCCTCGCACGACTTCTGAACGAAATCCTTCTATGGATCTAGCTGCTACTAGTTATCTTGTGACTGTGGCCTAACAACCTTTTGATCTAACTAGTTGGTTCCATGCGTCAAATCCTGACGTCACCAAACCTAAGGCTAAAAATGATTGCTACATGACCATTGGTAGCCTGATGTCATAAATGACCTTAAGCAGTCCACTGCTTCCTTTCTCTCTTCTCTGTAGTGGCGCTTCTACAGTCTTATCACTGGCTTAAACAAGTCTAATCCGTATGGCAAATTCCGAAATCCAATCCATGGATTTCCATATCCTCGCTGCTACACCCGAACTGGTGGGTACTACTGTTCTTCTCGCGTCCTAACAGCGCACTCACGCTATCTACCATCCTAGTGAATGCTACGGCTACACCGCAGAATCACAACACTCTATCACTGTCTGGCTACTCGTGAATGCTACGGTTACACCCGCCGAATTACAACACTCTAACACTATCTGGCTGCTAGTGAATGCTACGGCTACACCTGCAGACTTACAACACTCTAACACTATCTGGCTGCTAGTGAATGCTACGGCTACACCCGCAGACTTACAACACTCAGCTGAACCCATGTCCTGACTGGAATCCCCAACCTAATTCCCCAAGGCTTACTAGCAAACATTACAGGAATGCGATCTCCATATTGGCAAGTTTTCCGAACTTCCATATCACACTCTCCCCGAACCATACAACCACATGGACTGTCTTCCTTTCAGACATGGATGCAAAACTTATCATAGCATCAAAACTGCTCCCGCTTTTGAATCCTTGGGCGATTCTCCCCCCCCCCACTTTGATTTAGCTAATGCCTTACAACACATAAAACTGGAAGAATCCCCAATCCTTCTCACCACCCATGACCAATCTGCTATAAACCACACTTACCATTGCTAGTGTTTTCAACACCAGCTAATCCAAAAGATCACACAACTTCTAAAAATCCGGATAAATCTCCGGTCATAACCCGCTAGACCCAGGAAGTTCCGAATCTCAATTGGAGACCTCGGAATCTCCCACTGCATCACGGCCTCTATCTTGGTCGGATCGACTAGATTATTTTTCTAATTGATAAGGTTCCCAAGAAATTGCACCCCGCACAACCAGAACTCACAATTAGAGAACCTTGAGAAAATTCTCTCCTTCCTCAAAGTCTCTAGCACCTCCCTCAGGTGCTTCTCGTGCTACTCCTCAATCTTGGAATAAACCAAGATGACGATGTACTCCCTCCTCCCACAAGTGCTACACCGAATCTGGTCCTAATGGTCTCTCGAAAGCTAATCCGAAATCTTGGGTCTCCTCTTGAGACCCTTCAATATGAGCAACTGATCTGGTTCCCTCTTACCAATGTGCTCCAAGTCTTTATCCCGTTCTCAAGCTCTAGAAGTCATAACATTCAGGGTCTTGCACCCCGAGATACTCACGATCTTCCTGCTATCATTCTGTAGTATGTCCTGATATCTTACCTTCTCTGTCTCTTCTTCTGCTAGTCTACTGTGGTTCCAACTAATCTTTCTCTCCTGAGACTTGGCAGTGATCCCTGTCGTAGTCTCCATAGCCTGGCGGAGGTCTACTAACATTGGCGCCAACTATTGCTCCTCAATCGACTGGGTATACTCTACCCGGAATTTGATCTAAAATCATCTCATGTCATAACATCAACCACATCATCACTCAACTCACTACTAACCTCTTCTTATTAATCTCCTGCTCTATCCCTCAGGAGATAGGAAGTAAGTCAGATCTTGTCTCCTTTCGAGACAATGTCTGGTACGAAAAGCGTTGGTGACATCCGCCAACCATCCACTGCTAACAATGGGGTCCCTAACCCCCATGACAATCTGAAGCCTCACAAACTCTGAATTCCCGAAAGAT
This sequence comes from Lactuca serriola, assembly GCF_051521515.1. Classification (NCBI taxonomy): domain Eukaryota; kingdom Viridiplantae; phylum Streptophyta; class Magnoliopsida; order Asterales; family Asteraceae; genus Lactuca; species Lactuca serriola. The sequence continues at coordinate 154,797,020 of NC_136412.1, read as the reverse complement.
CAACGTACGGGTCTCTATCATGACTGCTATCTCAGTGCAAAAAGCACTCGTCCTCTCATCACAAATCTCTATAATGCCCTCTTTGATCACACAAAGGATCATAGGAGTCTGGTCAATGATACTCCGTGAAATTCTCAGATGAAATGAGCTCCCTCATCTGATCATCAATCTTCCCGGCTCTAGAGTTCGAGCCTGATCCCGTGTCGACACCAGAATTACCATCAGGTCTACCTCGTAGCGTCACTATACTCGGCAACATGCCATCACTAACATCACAATACTCATCCAAACTCGAGGGATCTCACACACTACAAGTTCAATGGATTCATCTCAGCCTTCCTTGGTTCGAGTACGGATCCTCTGCTTTCAGTAGTACATGCCCATACTACCTTCCACATCTATCCGTACTTTCCTCAAGTACTGCCTCGACTCCACTAAGTCACTTCTACTACTTCTGATCTCTGCTACTCTCATCCTAGGCTTGCCATAGGGAAATCTCTGACTCCACCAACTCACTCCCCACCATCAGCTGCATAAGAAGTTCCTGCTTTCTTCTCCTAACTAGCTCGCGAATAATATTACATATTACTCAGACTAGATAATTCTTCGAATGAGAGACCCTACCCTACAACGGTTGGACTCAGACAAGAGATACGAAATAGGGCTAGATCTAACCTTCTGAAATTATTTAGTCCTTGCAATATGTAACTTATCATATTCGTTTACTAGTTAATGAAAGACAACTAGAACTCCTAAGAGCACAAAGCAAGCAGCATTCGGGCGTTGAATACACATACTAAAGCTTATACTACTCTGGCTATCATACTGGCTACTTTGTACTAGCATGCATCTCTTAATAAGTTGGTATACATATAACAGGCACATAAGGCATCCTCCCTAGATCCTTAGCCCTAACTAGCATGCAATTCACATAAAGTTGATACACATATAATAGGCACATAAGGCATCCTTCCTAGATCCTTAGCCCTAACTCGCATGTAATTCTCATAAAGTTGATACACATATAATAGGCACATAAGGCATGCTTTCTAGATCCTTAGCCCTATTCTAGCATGCTGTTCTACTGAAATTGAAACTGGAACTAAAACTGAAACTGATAATCATAAACTTGTATGGGTAACTTGGGAGTACTTACTTGAGCTCGGCTGATTGCATGCACCACACCCTTTTTCTCTTTTTAAAAACTCTTTTCGCTTTTTCTAAAACTCTTTTCTTTATACTTTTTCTAAAATTGTTTTCTTTTCTCAAAATTCTTTTGTAACCATGGTTTTTTTCTTGTAAACTTTATATCACTTCCTTAGTTTGAGTTCATACACACTCGGGAGTGCACCCGAATCCCTCAAACCAAGGCTTTGATACAAACTTGAAACATCCCAAAACTACAGTCTAAAAATTTCGTTTTAAATCAGTAATAAAACTAAATTCATGAACGTCATATAAGAACCATAAACTATGTATCTCAATATATCGTAACAACTGTCAAACATATCAGAGTATATACATCCCAGGCTGAACAAATGGTGTGTCCACTGCAATCTTCCCGAGCTCCTCTTTTGAAAACTGAGTACCTGAAACCAAAACTGAAAGCTGTAAGCACAAAGCTTAGTGAGCTCCCCCAAACTACCACATACCATACAATAACATATAAACACATATTGGGCCATGCCCACTGCATCGGACCGGAATCCGGACTAACTGGGGTCTTGCCCCAGCATCGAACCAAAGTCCGGAAACTGCATCGGACCGAAGTCCGAACTAACTGGGGCCTTGACCCATGCATCAGACCAAAGTCCGGCTAACTGCATCGGACCGAATTCCGGACTAACCAGGGCCTTGCCCCCTGGATTAGACCGAAGTCCGGCTAACTGCATCAGACCGGAGTCCGGACTAACTGGGGCCTTGCCCCCTGCATCGGACCGAAGTCCGGAAACTAACTGAGCATAACATATCAACTAGCATAAGCACATATACTGCATACTACATCGGAACAGAGTCCGCAACACATAACACAACACATGCTTGAATCACAAAGACATTAAGCACCCTAATTACTGCATTGGACCGAGGTCCAGAACTAATTGAACATAGCATAACATAATCATAGCATATAACATGAACACATATATTGCATACTGCATCAGACCATAGTCCATAACACATAACTCACACAATGCCTGTATCACAAAGACACCAAGCATACTGAACTACTACATCGGAGTGAAGTCCGGAACTACTGCTAACTAAACAGGCCGGCATTGTGGCCGTAGACCCATTCCTACTGGAAGGAAACTCAACTCACACTGTTGATGTCCCATAGACACAATCCCATACTGCTGAAGTCCCGCAGACTCAACCCCAGCTGCTGGATGACAGATTCCCGAACTGTGAACACCAAATAACACCCAATTAATAATTGGGTTCTAACACATAACTATAAATACATGATTTTGATAATTACTACATTACCCCAAGCTTGGCTTACCCAAGCCCAAGGCCCAATCCATAGGCCTAGAGTCAACTAGGGATCAAAGCCCAACATATAGCCCAACTTTCCAAATTGGGCCCAAACTTCTACAAGGACTTCCCTTAAGGCCCAATTGTTCAGTCCAGTCCAACATGTCTCATTCTAAGGGCCCAATATCATACAACCAACTAGGCCCAACTATGGCCCATTTATGGCCCAATTTTCCAAATTGGGCCCAATCCTTTATATGGGCTTTACCCTAGAGCCCAACTAATTACTCTAGTCCATTTGATTATTCTTGGATGGCCCAACACAAAGCACAAGTGAAATTAGGGTTTCACATCAAATGATAACTAGGGTTAAGTGTTTCTTACTTAACCGACTAAGGACTTAACACACTAGGGACTTAATCCATTAAGTCCATTATTGCTTAGATTAATTTCTGCCAATGATTATTATTTAATATTCACTTATTAAATAATTCTCGTGTGTGTCCTGATAATTTCTCAAATATTAGGATTTTCTCAATTAGCCCATTAAGGACTTAGTCCATTAAGTCCTTTACTCTACTAGATAAATGGCCTGGAATAGTTTGGGCTTAATTCACAATCCAATCCCAATGGCCCACAAGTGGGCCCAATATGTTCAAGGCCTAAATACTCATAATTAGGGTTTTCCACCCAAACATGGCCCAATAGGCCCAAATCAAATCTCTACGCCCATTAGGGTTTGCTAGCGGGGCACCACCCACTACCTCCTCGAGTAGTGGTGGTTGATGGCGGCTCACGGCGGCGGCCACCACCTTATGGTGGTGGTTACTATTATTTTTATTATTCCATGCAATTACAATTACAATACTTAATCCATAGAATAAACACACACACACATACTAACATACACACACACAGCCACCCTAGTGGTGGCCGGTGGTGGCTCGTGGCGGCAACCATTTTTCCAGCCAAATAAACACATACAATCCATACACACGTGCTCCTAATTTACGAGATGTATCCCGACCACCCACCTAGTGGTTCACGGAGGTCCGACAGCAGCATGGCGTCCCACAGAGGTACAACCACATGAGAAGGCGGTAGAGGTGGCGGCAAGGGTTTGGTAGTGGCTTCCGATGAAACAACCACAAGGCGGCGCTGGAAATGCTTGTGCTAGCGGCAACAATGGCGTCTATGAGAATGGGCATGAAAGGGAGATGCAATAGTGAACTACTCAACTGTGGCCTATAACAGCCCCTGAAGTCGTCGGTCTTCCGGTTCCAACATAGATGAAGGCAGCAGCGGGCTTGGCAGTGCAACGACGGATGAACTCAGCTAGGCGGTGACTGAGGAGATCTACAGCCCTCTCATTGACATTCATGGCTCCGACTTGGTTACCAATGGATGTCCCGACAGTAGGACGAAGCAAGGTGGTCGGGCTCAAAGGTTTGAGGCCTTAGCGGCGGTGGTGGAGGAAGTATGGCGGCACCGGTGGGAGTCATAAGGTTGGCGGCTGGAGGATGAAGGGGAGTGGATGTGACAACCGACATCCCATCTTTAGGGTTAGGGTTGCTTAAGAAAAATATATACCTGATGCCTCTCAAAAAATTTCCCATATTAACATAATCAATCCCTCCTTCCTTCTTTTCTTTCAAAATAAGTTCATATGTTACACTTTTAACCTTGCCTTACGAAATCTTCACAAACTAAATCTCAAAACTTATACTTTAAGCCCTGATCCCATAAATTTCTTTCATAATAGATCCCTGCATTACCAATAAACCCTTCAGCCTTCAAATCTTTTCAATTTACTCCCGAACTTACTTTTTTAACTCCCGACTTCTCAAATTCTTCACAAATTAGTCCGGGACTCACATTTACTAATTTATTTAAATAAACGGGGCGTTACAACTCTTCCCCACTTAAATTAGATTTCATCCTCGAAATCATTCCTTATCATTCCTTTCACTTCAAACCACTCTAGTATCCTGGTCACCATCCTGGGCACACCCTAGCCTTTCTAGGGTAACTGTAACCAACCCTCGCGACAAGATCACATCTATTCTGTCTGATATCTGCTGCCTTGAGATGGTCTGATTCCCTGACAGACCACTTATACCAAATTATTATCGATGAAACCAACCTGCTTGTCTCTCAACTGACTACTCAACTTCTACTAGCTCGAAAATTACCACTACAAAACAGGTTCACAAACCTAATTATTCCTATAGATCACTTATACTTGGCCAATGCTCAACAATTTCCGCTGTGAGTAACTTTTCACTTCCCAATAAACCCGCTATCTTGTCTGTACTTGCAACTTAGGGCACAATTACTAACATAACCCAAGAGCTGTAACTGCCTGAAACACTAAACTGTCTGAACACTGAACTACCTGAACCACTGAATTGCCTGAAACTGTATGCTGGCACGTGGCTACTTACTCATATCTACCGAGACCTACCTGGTCTCAATTTTCCACCAATCATCTGAAATATCGGGTTCCATCCCAACTGCGGAGTCAAAGGACTCCCTACTTAGCCGCCTCGCACGACTTCTGAACGAAATCCTTCTATGGATCTAGCTACTACTAGTTATCTTGTGACTGTGGCCCTAACGGCCTTCTGATCTAACTGATTGGTTCCATGCGTCAAATCCTGACGTTACCAAACCTAAGGCTAAAAATGATTGCTACATGACCATTGGTAGCCTTATGTCATAAATGACCTTAAGCAGTCCATTGCTTCCTTGCTCTATTCTCTGTAGTGGCGCTTCTACAGTCTTATCACTGGCTGAAACAAGTCTAATCCGTCTGGAAAATTCCGAAATCCAATCCGTGGATTTCCATATCCTCACTGCTACACCCGAAGTGGTGGGTACTACTGTTCTTCTCGCGTCCTAACAGCACACTCACGCTATTTACCATCCTAGTGAATGCTACGGCTACACCTGCAGAATCACAACACTCTATCACTGTCTGGCTGCTCGTGAATGCTACGGTTACAACCGCAGACTTACAACATTCTAACACTATCTGGCTGCTAGTGAATGCTACGGCTACACCCGCAGACTTACAACACTCTAACACTATCTGGCTGCTAGTGAATCCTACGGCTACACCCGCAGACTTACAACACTCAGCTGAACCCATGTCCTAACTAGAATCCCCAACCTGATTCCCTAAGGCTTACTAGCAAACATTACGGGAATGCGATCTCTGTATTGGCAAGTTTTTCGAACTTCCATATCACACTCTCCCCGAACCATACAACCACATGGACTGTCTTCCTTTCAGACATGGATGCAAAACTTATCCTAGCCTCAAAACTGCTCCCGCTTCTAAATCCTTGGGCGATTCTCCCCCCCCCCCCCCCACTTTGATTCAGCTGATGCCTTACAGCACATAAAACTAGAAGAATCCCAAATCCTTCTCACCACCCATGACCAATCTGCTAGAAACCACACTTACCATTGCTAGTGTTTTCAACACCAGCTAATCCAAAAGATCACACAACTTCTAAAGATCTGGATAAATCTCCAGTCATAACCCGCTAGACCCAGGAAGTTCCAAATCTCAATTGGAGACCTCAGAATCTCCCACTGCATCACGGCCTCTATCTTGGTCGGATCGACTAGATTATTTTTCTGATTGACAAGGTGCCCAAGAAATTGCACCCCGCACAACTAGAACTCACAATTAGAGAACCTTGCGAAAATTCTCTCCCTCCTTAAAGTCTCTAGCACCTCCCTCAGGTGCTTCTCGTGCTACTCCTCAGTCTTGGAATAAACCAAGATGACGTTGTACTCCCTCCTCCCGCAAGTGCTACACCGAATCTGGTCCTATTGGTCTCTCGAAAGCTAATCCAAAATCTTGGGTCTCCTCTCGAGACCCTTCAATATGAGCAACTGATCTGGTTCCATCTTACCAATGTGCTCCAAGTATTTATCCCGTTCTCAAGCTCTAGAAGTCATAACATTCAGGGTCTTGCACCTCGAGATACTCACGATCTTCCTGCTATCATTCTGTAGTATGTCCCGATATCTTACCTTCTCTGTCTCTTCTTCTGCTAGTCTACTGTGGTTCCAACTAATCTTTCTCTCCTAAGACTTGGCAGTGATCCCTGTCATAGTCTCCGTAGCCTGGCGGAGGTCTAATAACACTGGCGCCAACTATTGCGCCTCAATCGACTGGGCGTACTCTACCCGGAATCTAATATAAAATCATCTCATGTCATAACATCAACCACATCATCACTCAACTCACTACTAACCTCTTCTTATTAATCTCCTGCTCTATCCCTCAGGAGATAGGAAGTAAGTCAGATCTTGTCTCCTTTCGAGACAATGTCTGGTACGAAAAGCGTTGGTGACATCCGCCAACCATCCACTGCTAACAATGGGGTCCCTAACCCCCATGACAATCTGAAGCCTCACAAACTCTGAATTCCCAAAAGATCAACGTACCGGTCTCTATCATGACTGCTATCTCAGTGCAAAAAGCACTCGTCCTCTCATCACAAATCTCTATAATGCCCTCTTTGATCACACAAAGGATCATAGGAGTCTGGTCAATGATACTCCGTGAAATTCTCAGATGAAATGAGCTCCCTCATCTGATCATCAATCTGCCCGGCTCTAGAGTCCGAGCCTGATCCCGTGTTGACACCAGAATTACCATCAGGTCTACCTCGTAGCGTCACTATACTCGGCAACATGCCATCACTAACATCACAATACTCATCCAAACTCTAGGGATCTCACACACTACAAGTTCAATGGATTCATCTCAGCCTTCCTTGGTTCGAGTACGGATCCTCTGCTTTCAGTAGTACAGGCCCATACTACCTTCCACATCTATCCGTACTTTCCTCAAGTACTGCCTCGACTCCACTAAGTCACTTCTACTACTTCTGATCTCTGCTACTCTCATCCTAGGCTTGCCATAGGGAAATCTCTAACTCCACCAACTCACTCCCTACCATCAGCTGCATAAGAAGTTCCTGCTTTCTTCTCCTAACTAGCTCGCGAATACTATTACATATTACTCAGACTAGATAATTCTTCGAATGAGAGACCCTACCCTACAACGGTTGGACTCAGACAAGAGATACGAAATAGGGCTAGACCTAACCTTCTGAAATTATTTAGTCCTTGCAATATGTAACTTATCATATTCGTTTACTAGTTAATGAAAGACAACTAGAACTCCTAAGAGCACAAAGCAAGCAGCATTCGGGCGTTGAATACACATACTAAAGCTTATACTACTCTGGCTATCATACTGGCTACTTTGTACTAGCATGCATCTCTTAATAAGCTGGTATACATATAACAGGCACATAAGGCATCCTCCCTAGATCCTTAGCCCTAACTAGCATGCAATTCACATAAAGTTGATACACATATAATAGGCACATAAGGCATCCTTCCTAGATCCTTAGCCCTAACTCGCAAGCAACTCTCATAAAGCTGATACACATATAATAGGCACATAAGGCATGCTTTCTAGATCCTTAGCCCTATTCTAGCATGCTGTTCTACTGAAATTGAAACTGGAACTAAAACTGAAACTGATAATCATAAACTTGTATGGGTAACTTGGGAGTACTTACTTGAGCTCGGCTGATTGCATGCACCACACCCTTTTTCTCTTTTTAAAAACTCTTTTCGCTTTTTCTAAAACTCTTTTCTTTATACTTTTTCTAAAATTGTTTTCTTTTCTCAAAATTCTTTTGTAACCATGGTTTTTTTCTTGTAAACTTTATATCACTTCCTTAGTTTGAGTTCAGACACACTCGGGAGTGCGCCCGAATCCCTCAAACCAAGGCTTTGATACAAACTTGAAACATCCCAAAACTACAGTCTAAAAATTTCGTTTTAAATCAGTAATAAAACTAAATTCATCAACGTCATATAAGAACCATAAACTATGTATCTCAATATATCGTAACAACTGTCAAACATATCAGAGTATATACATCCCAGGCTGAACAAATGGTGTGTGCACTGCAATCTTCCCGAGCTCCTCTTTTGAAAACTGAGTACCTGAAACCAAAACTGAAAGCTGTAAGCACAAAGCTTAGTGAGCTCCCCCAAACTACCACATACCATACAATAACATATAAACACATATTGGGCCCTGCCCACTGCATCGGACCGGAATCCGGACTAACTGGGGTCTTGCCCCAGCATCGAACCAAAGTCCGGAAACTGCATCGGACCGAAGTCCGAACTAACTGGGGCCTTGCCCCATGCATCAGACCAAAGTCCGGCTAACTGCATCGGACCGAATTCCGGACTAACCAGGGCCTTGCCCCCTGCATCAGACCGAAGTCCGGCTAACTGCATCAGACCGGAGTCCGGACTAACTGGGGCCTTGCCCCCTGCATCGGACAGAAGTCCGGAAACTAACTGAGCATAACATATCAACTAGCATAAGCACATATACTGCATACTACATCGGAACAGAGTCCGCAACACATAACACAACACATGCTTGAATCACAAAGACATTAAGCACCCTAATTACTGCATTGGACCGAGGTCCAGAACTAATTGAACATAGCATAACATAATCATAGCATATAACATGAACACATATATTGCATACTGCATCAGACCATAGTCCATAACACATAACTCACACAATGCCTGTATCACAAAGACACCAAGCATATTGAACTACTGCATCGGAGTGAAGTCCGGAACTACTGCTAACTAAACGGGCCGGCATTGTGGCCGTAGACCCATTCCTACTGGAAGGAAACTCAACTCACACTGTTGATATCCCTTAGACACAATCCCACACTGCTGAAGTCCCGCAGACTCAACCCCAGCTGCTGGATGACAGATTCCCGAACTGTGAACACCAAATAACACCCAATTAATAATTGGGTTCTAACACATAACTATAAATACATGATTTTGATAATTACTACATTACCCCAAGCTTGGCTTACCCAAGCCCAAGGCCCAATCCATAGGCCCAGAGTCAACTAGGGATCAAAGCCCAACATATAGCCCAACTTTCCAAATTGGGCCCAAACCTCTACATGGACTTCCCTTAAGGCCCAATTGTTCAGTCCAGTCCAACATGTCTCATTCTAAGGGCCCAATATCATACAACCAACTAGGCCCAACTATGGCCCATTTATGGCCCAATTTTCCAAATTGGGCCCAATCCTTTATATGGGCTTTACCCTAGAGCCCAACTAATTACTCTAGTCCATTTGATTATTCTTGGATGGCCCAACACAAAGCTCAAGTGAAATTAGGGTTTCACATCAAATGATAACTAGGGTTAAGTGTTTCTTACTTAACCGACTAAGGACTTAACACACTAGGGACTAAATCCATTAAGTCCATTATTGCTTAGATTAATTTCTACCAATGATTATTATTTAATATTCACTTATTAAATAATTCTCGTGTGTATCCTGATAATTTCTCAAATATTAGGATTTTCTCAATTAGCCCATTAAGGACTTAGTCCACTAAGTCCTTTACTCTACTAGATAAATGGCCTGGAATAGTTTGGGCTTAATTCACAATCCAATCCCAATGGCCCACAAGTGGGCCCAATATGTTCAAGGCCTAAATACTCATAATTAGGGTTTTCCACCCAAACATGGCCCAATAGGCCCAAATCAAATCTCTACGCCCATTAGGGTTTGCTAGCGGGGCACCACCCACTACCTCCTCGGGTAGTGGTGGTTGATGGCGGCTCACGGCGGCGGCCACCACCTTATGGTGGTGGTTACTATTATTTTTATTATTCCATGCAATTACAATTACAATACTTAATCCATAGAATAAACACACACACACATACTAACATACACACACACAGCCACCCTAGTGGTGGCCGGTGGTGGCTCGTGGTGGCAACCATTTTTCCAGCCAAATAAACACATACAATCCATACACACGTGCTCCTAATTTACGAGATGTATCCCGACCACCCACCTGGTGGTTCACGGAGGTCCGACAGCAGCATGGCGTCCCACAGAGGTATAACCACATGAGAAGGCGGTAGAGGTGGCGGCAAGGGTTTGGTAGTGGCTTCCGATGAAACAACCACAAGGCGGCGCTGGAAATGCTTGTGCTAGCGGCAACAATGGCGTCTATGAGAATGGGCATGAAAGGGAGATGCAATAGTGAACTACTCAACTGTGGCCTATAACAGCCCCTGAAGTCGTCGGTCTTCCGGTTCCAACATAGATGAAGGCAGCAGCGGGCTTGGCGGCGCAACGACGGATGAACTCAGCTGGGCGGTGACTGAGGAGATCTACAGCCCTCTCATTGACATTCATGGCTCCGACTTGGTTACCAATGGATGTCCCGACAGTAGGAGGAAGCAAGGTGGTCGGGCTCAAAGGTTTGAGGCCTTAGCGGCGGTGGTGGAGGAAGTATGGCGGCACCGGTGGGAGTCATAAGGTTGGCGGCTGGAGGATGAAGGGGAGTGGATGTGACAACCGACATCCCATCTTTAGGGTTAGGGTTGCTTAAGACAAATATATACCTGATGCCTCTCAAAACATTTCCCATATTAACATAATCAATCCCTCCTTCCTTCTTTTTCTTTCAAAATAAGTTCATATGTTACACTTTTAACCTTGCCTTACGAAATCTTCACAAACTAAATCTCAAAACTTAGACTTTGAGCCCTGATCCCATAAATTTCTTTCATAATAGATCCCTGCATTACCAATAAACCCTTCAGCCTTCAAATCTTTTCAATTTACTCCCGAACTTACTTTTTTAACTCCCGACTTCTCAAATTCTTCACAAATTAGTCTGGGACTCACATTTACTAATTTATTTAAATAAACGGGGCGTTACAACTCTTCCCCACTTAAATTAGATTTCATCCTCGAAATCATTCCTTTCACTTCAAACCACTCTAGTATCCTGGTCACCATCCTGGGCACACCCTAGCCTTTCTAGGGTAACTGTAACCAACCCTCGCGACAAGATCACATCTATTCTGTCTGATATCTGCTGCCTTGAGATGGTCGGATTCCCTGACAGACCACTTATACCAAATTATTATCGATGAAACCAACCTGCTTATCTCTCAACTGACTACTCAACTTCTACTAGCTCGAAAATTACCACTACAAAACAGGTTCACAAACCTAATTATTCCTGTAGATCACTTATACTTGGCCAATGCTCAACTATTTCCGCTGTGAGTAACTTTTCACTTCCCAATAAACCCGCTATCTTGTCTGTACTTGCAACTTAGGGCACAATTACTAACATAACCCAAGAGCTGTAACTGCCTGAAACACTAAACTGTCTGAACACTGAACTGCCTGAACCACTGAATTGCCTGAAACTGTATGCTGGCACGTGGCTACTTCCTCATATCTACCGAGACCTACCTGGTCTCAATTTCCACCAATCATCTGAAATATCGGGTTCCATCCCAACTGCGGAGTCAAAGGACTCCCTACTTAGCCGCCTCGCACGACTTCTGAACGAAATCCTTCTATGGATCGAGCTACTACTAGTTATCTTGTGACTGTGACCCTAACGGCCTTCTGATCTAACTGACTGTTTCCATGCGTCAAATCCTGACGTCACCAAACCTAAGGCTAAAAATGATTGCTACATGACCATTGGTAGCCTTATGTCATAAATGACCTTAAGCAGTCCATTGCTTCCTTGCTCTATTCTCTGTAGTGGCGCTTCTACAGTCTTATCACTGGCTGAAACAAGTCTAATCCGTCTGGAAAATTCCGAAATCCAATCCGTGGATTTCTATATCCTCACTGCTACACCCGAAGTGGTGGGTACTACTGTTCTTCTCACGTCCTAACAGCACACTCACGCTATTTACCATCCTAGTGAATGCTACGGCTACACCTGCAGAATCACAACACTCTATTACTGTCTGGCTGCTCGTGAATGCTACGGTTACAACCGCAGACTTACAACATTCTAACACTATCTGGCTGCTAGTGAATGCTACGGCTACACCCGCAGACTTACAACACTCTAACACTATCTGGCTGCTAGTGAATGCTACGGCTACACCCGCAGACTTACAACACTCAGCTGAACCCATGTCCTAACTAGAATCCCCAACCTGATTCCCTAAGGCTTACTAGCAAACATTACGGGAATGCGATCTCTGTATTGGCAAGTTTTTCGAACTTCCATATCACACTCTCCCCGAACCATACAACCACATGGACTGTCTTCCTTTCAGACATGGATGCAAAACTTATCCTAGCCTCAAAACTGCTCCCGCTTCTAAATCCTTGGGCGATTCTCCCCCCCCCCCCCACTTTGATTCAGCTGATGCCTTACAGCACATAAAACTAGAAGAATCCCAAATCCTTCTCACCACCCATGACCAATCTGCTAGAAACCACACTTACCATTGCTAGTGTTTTCAACACCAGCTAATCCAAAAGATCACACAACTTCTAAAGATCTGGATAAATCTCCAGTCATAACCCGCTAGACCCAGGAAGTTCCAAATCTCAATTGGAGACCTCAGAATCTCCCACTGTATCACGGCCTCTATCTTGGTCGGATCGACTAGATTATTTTTCTGATTGACAAGGTGCCCAAGAAATTGCACCCCGCACAACTAGAACTCACAATTAGAGAACCTTGCGAAAATTCTCTCCCTCCTTAAAGTCTCTAGCACCTCCCTCAGGTGCTTCTCGTGCTACTCCTCAGTCTTGGAATAAACCAAGATGACGTTGTACTCCCTCCTCCCGCAAGTGCTACACCAAATCTGGTCCTATTGGTCTCTCGAAAGCTAATCCAAAATCTTGGGTCTCCTCTCGAGACCCTTCAATATGAGCAACTGATCTGGTTCCATCTTACCAATGTGCTCCAAGTATTTATCCCGTTCTCAAGCTCTAGAAGTCATAACATTCAGGGTCTTGCACCTCGAGATACTCACGATCTTCCTGCTATCATTCTGTAGTATGTCCCGATATCTTACCTTCTCTGTCTCTTCTTCTGCTAGTCTACTGTGGTTCCAACTAATCTTTCTCTCCTAAGACTTGGCAGTGATCCCTGTCATAGTCTCCGTAGCCTGGCGGAGGTCTAATAACACTGGCGCCAACTATTGCGCCTCAATCAACTGGGCGTACTCTACCCGGAATCTAATATAAAATCATCTCATGTCATAACATCAACCACATCATCACTCAACTCACTACTAACCTCTTCTTATTAATCTCCTGCTCTATCCCTCAGGAGATAGGAAGTAAGTCAGATCTTGTCTCCTTTCGAGACAATGTCTGGTACGAAAAGCGTTGGTGACATCCGCCAACCATCCACTGCTAACAATGGGGTCCCTAACCCCCATGACAATCTGAAGCCTCACAAACTCTGAATTCCCAAAAGATCAACGTACCGGTCTCTATCATGACTGCTATCTCAGTGCAAAAAGCACTCGTCCTCTCATCACAAATCTCTATAATGCCCTCTTTGATCACACAAAGGATCATAGGAGTCTGGTCAATGATACTCCGTGAAATTCTCAGATGAAATGAGCTCCCTCATCTGATCATCAATCTGCCCGGCTCTAGAGTCCGAGCCTGATCCCGTGTCGACACCAGAATTACCATCAGGTCTACCTCGTAGCGTCACTATACTCGGCAACATGCCATCACTAACATCACAATACTCATCCAAACTCGAGGGATCTCACACACTACAAGTTCAATGGATTCATCTCAGCCTTCCTTGGTTCGAGTACGGATCCTCTGCTTTCAGTAGTACAGGCCCATACTACCTTCCACATCTATCCGTACTTTCCTCAAGTACTGCCTCGACTCCACTAAGTCACTTCTACTACTTCTGATCTCTGCTACTCTCATCCTAGGCTTGCCATAGGGAAATCTCTGACTCCACCAACTCACTCCCTACCATCAGCTGCATAAGAAGTTCCTGCTTTCTTCTCCTAACTAGCTCGCGAATACTATTACATATTACTCAGACTAGATAATTCTTCGAATGAGAGACCCTACCCTACAACGGTTGGACTCAGACAAGAGATACGAAATAGGGCTAGACCTAACCTTCTGAAATTATTTAGTCCTTGCAAAATGTAACTTATCATATTCGTTTACTAGTTAATGAAAGACAACTAGAACTCCTAAGAGCACAAAGCAAGCAGCATTCGGGCGTTGAATACACATACTAAAGCTTATACTACTCTGGCTATCATACTGGCTACTTTGTACTAGCATGCATCTCTTAATAAGCTGGTATACATATAACAGGCACATAAGGCATCCTCCCTAGATCCTTAGCCCTAACTAGCATGCAATTCACATAAAGTTGATACACATATAATAGGCACATAAGGCATCCTTCCTAGATCCTTAGCCCTAACTCGCATGCAACTCTCATAAAGCTGATACACATATAATAGGCACATAAGGCATGCTTTCTAGATCCTTAGCCCTATTCTAGCATGCTGTTCTACTGAAATTGAAACTGGAACTAAAACTGAAACTGATAATCATAAACTTATATGGGTAACTTGGGAGTACTTACTTGAGCTCGGCTGATTGCATGCACCACACCCTTTTTCTCTTTTTAAAAACTCTTTTCGCTTTTTCTAAAACTCTTTTCTTTATACTTTTTCTAAAATTGTTTTCTTTTCTCAAAATTCTTTTGTAACCATGGTTTTTTTCTTGTAAACTTTATATCACTTCCTTAGTTTGAGTTCAGACACACTCGGGAGTGCGCCCGAATCTCTCAAAATAAGGCTCTGATACCAACTTGAAAAATCCCAAAAATACAGTCTGAAAATTTTGTTTTAAATCCATAATAAAACCACATTCATCAACGTCATATAAGAACCATAAACTATGTATCTCAAAATATCGTAACAACTGTCAAACATATCAGAGTATATACATCCCAGGCTGAGCAAATGGTGTGTGCACTGCAATCTTCCCGAGCTCCTCTTTTGAAAACTGAGTACCTGAAACCAAAACTGAAAGCTGTAAGCACAAAGCTTAGTGAGCTCCCCCAAACTACCACATACCATACAATAACATATAAACACATATTGGGCCCTGCCCACTGCATCGGACCGGAATCCGGACTAACTGGGGTCTTGCCCCTGCATCGAACCAAAGTCCGGAAACTGCATCGGACCGAAGTCCGAACTAACTGGGGCCTAGCCCCATCCATCAGACCGAAGTCCGGCTAACTGCATCGGACCGAATTCCGGACTAACCGGGGCCTTGCCCCCTGCATCAGACCGAAGTCCGGCTAACTGCATCAGACCGTAGTCCGGACTAACTGGGGCCTTGCCCCCTGCATCGTACCGAAGTCCGGAAACTAACTGAGCATAACATATCAACTAGCATAAGCACATATACTGCATACTACATCGGAACAGAGTCTGCAACACATAACACAACACATGCTTGAATCACAAAGACATTAAGCACCCTAATTACTGCATTGGACCGAGGTCCAGAACTAATTGAACATAGCATAACATAATCATAGCATATAACATGAACACATATATTGCATACTGCATCGGACCATAGTCCAGAACACATAACTCATACCATGCCTGTATCACAAAGACACCAAGCATACTGAACTACTGCATCGGACTGAAGTCCGGAACTACTGCTAACTAAACGGGCCGACATTGTGGCCGTAGACCCATTCCTACTGGAAGGAAACTCACCTCACACTATTGATGTCCCATAGACACAATCCCACACTGCTGAAGTCCCGCAGACTCAACCCCAGCTGCTGGATGACAGATTCCCGAACTGTGAACACCAAATAACACCCAATTAATAATTGGGTTCTAACACATAACTATAAATACATGATTTTGATAATTACTACATTACCCCAAGCTTGGCTTACCCAAGCCCAAGGCCCAATCCATAGGCCCAGAGTCAACTAGGGATCAAAGCCCAACATATAGCCCAACTTTCCAAATTGGGCCCAAACCTCTACAAGGACTTCCCTTAAGGCCCAATTGTTCAGTCCAGTCCAACATGTCTCATTCTAAGGGCCCAATATCATACAACCAACTAGGCCCAACTATGGCCCATCTATGGCCCAATTTTCAAAATTGGGCCCAATCCTTCATATGGGCCTTACCTTAGAGCCCAACTAATTACTCTAGTTCATTTGGTTATTCTTGGATGGCCCAACACAAAGCCCAAGTGAAATTAGGGTTTCACATCAAATGATAACTAGGGTTAAGTGTTTCTTACTTAACCCACTAAGGACTTAATACATTAGGGACTTAATCCATTAAGGACTTAGTCCATTAAGTCCATTATTGCTTAGATTATTTTCTGCCAATGATTATTATTTAATATTCACTTATTAAATAATTCTCATGTGTGTCCTGATAATTTCTCAAATATTAGGATTTTCTCAATTAGCCCATTAAGGACTTAGTCCTTTAAGTCCTTTACTCTACTAGATAAATGGCCTGGAATAGTTTAGGCTTAATTCACAATCCAATCCCAATGGCCCACAAGTGGGCCCAATAAGTTCAAGGGCCAAATACTCATAATTAGGGTTTTCCACCCAAACATGGCCCAATATGCCCAAATCAAATCTCTAAGCCCATTAGGGTGTGCTAGTGGGGCACCACCCACTACCACCTCGAGTAGTGGTGGTTGATGGCGGCTCATGGCGGCGGCCACCACCTTACGGTGGTGGTTACTATTATTTTTATTATTCCATGCAATTACAATTACAATACTTAATCCATAGAATAAACACACACACACACACACACACTAACATACACACATAGAGCCACCCTAGTGGTGGCCAGTGGTGGCTCGTGGCGGCAGCCATTTTTCCAGCCAAATAAACACATACAATCCATACACACGTGCTCCTAATTTACGAGATGTATCCCGAACACCCACCTGGTGGTTCACGGAGGTCCGGTAGTAGCATGGCGTCCCACAGAGGTATAACCACATGAGAAGGCGGCAGAGGTGGCGGCTAGGGTTTGGTAGCGGCTTCCGATGAAACAACCGCAAGGCAGCACTGGAAATGGTTGTGCTAGCAGCAACAATGGCGTCTATGACAATGTGCATGAAATGGAGATGCAACAGTGAACGACTCAACTATGGCTTATAACAGCCCTTGAAGTCGTCGATCTTCCGGTTCCAACATAGATGGAGGCGGCAACATGCTTGGCGACGCAACGACGGATGAACTCGGCTGGGCGGCGACTGAGGAGATCTACAACCCTCTCATTGACATTCATGGCTCCGACTTGGTCGCCAATGGATGTCCCGATAGTAGGAGGAAGCAAGGTGGTCGGGCTCGGAGGTTTGAGGCCTCAGCGGCGGTGGTGGAGGAAGTATGGCGGCACCGGTGGGAGTTATAAGGTTGGCGGCTGGAGGATGAAGGGGAGTGGAGGTGACAGCCAACATCACATCTTTAGGTTTAGGGTTGCTTAAGACAAATATATACCCGATTCCTCTCAAAACATTTCCCATATTAACATAATCAATCCCTCCTTCCTTCTTTTCTTTCAAAATAAGTTCATATGTTACACTTTTAACCTTGCCTTTCGAAATCTTTACAAACTGAATCCCAAAACTTACATTTTAAGCTCTGATCCCATAAATTTCTTTCATAATAGATCCCTGCATTACCAATAAACCCTTCAGCCTTCAAATCTTTTCAATTTAATCCCGAACTTACTCTTTTAACCCCCGACTTCTAAAATTCTTCACAAATTAGTCCGGGACTCACATTTACTAATTTATTTAAATAAACGGGGCGTTACATCATTACCTCCAAGATGTGCTTAAAAGTGTAGTAGATTCTAGATCTACACTACTTTCTTGATGCAAACCCTTTTGATTTTCAAGTTTCTTCCACTAGAACACCTCTCAAAGTTTCAATCTCCCTCCAATGGCCTTATACACACAAGCTAGGGTTTACATGATCTCAAAAGGGGCTAAGGGAGCTGAGGGGAGGACATTAAGTCCTTTAAATAGGGTGCAAACCCTAAGCTTAGGGTTTTTCTCATCCCAGCACCAACTCGTTGAGTCCAGCTTCCGACTCGGCAAGTTGGTCACTTAATTCGCGACCCAAACCCGCTCCGACTTGGCGAGTGAGCGTACTTACTCGTCGATTCCCTTCTTCGAAATTACACTTTAAACTCTTAAACTATACTTCTAAAATTCGGGATGTTACAAATAGAGTGTGAAAGCTTGAGAAATCCATTTACGGATTGGAACAAGCGTCTCACAGATGGAATCATTGTTTCAATGAGAATGTCAAAGAGTTTGGTTTTCTTTGAAGCGAGGATGAATCATGTGTATATGTCAAAGCCAGTGGGACTATAGTCAGCTTCCTCATATGGTATGTCGATGACATACTACTCTTAGGGAACGACATCCTGACCCTGCAGGAAGTCAAGTCCTAGCTTGGGAAGTGTTTCGCTATGAAGGACCTCGGAGAGGCTGCCTATATTCTGGGAATAAGGATAGTGAGAAACAGGAGTAAAAAGGCTAATAGGAATTAGTCAGAATACTTACTTGGACAAGGTACTAAAACGTTTTAGTATGGAGAATTCCAAGAAAGAGGAGTTACCAATCCAAAGTAATTCCAAGTTGAGTAAAACTCAAAGCCCGAGTATCGAAGTCGAGATAGCAGAGATGAATCGAGTACCATACACTTCCGCAGTTGGCTCGATCATGTATGCTATGACTTGCACTCACACTGATGTGGCCTTCGCTTTGAGCATCGTTAGCAGATATCAAGGGAACCCTGGAAAAGTACATTGAACCACAGTCAAGAATATTCTTAAGTACTTTCGGAGGACCAAGGAATGGTTTCTAGTCCTTGGTGGGAGTGATGACTTAAGGGTGCGAGGGTATAGTGACGCTAGTTTTCAGACCGACATGGATAACTACCATTCGTAGTCGGGATGGGTCCTTACCCTAAATAGAGGAGCAGTGACTTGGAAAAGTTCAAAGCAGGAGACTGTAGCTGATTCAACGTGTGAATCAAAGTACATAGCGGCGAGCAAATCATCCAAGGAGGCAATATGGTTGAAGAACTTAATTGGAGACCTTGGAGTTGTACAAGCCATAAAGGAGCCCATGAACATTTTCTGTGATAATGAAGGAGCTATTTCCTTGACCAAGGAACTGAGGGATCATGGTACATCTCGAGATATCGACAGGAAATATCATTTTATTCGACATTGGGTGGAAGAGGGACTCCTCGTAGTAAAGAGTGTATCGTCGGAGGATAACCCATCAGATCCCCTTACGAAGGGAATGAGTAGGGTTAAGCACTTGCAGCACGCTAGGAACATTGGGCTGAAGGACGATATTAGTTTAGATTAGAGAGCTTCGAAACAAGTAATAGATAAATTCTAATTAAAATTTGATGATTAAATAAAGGAGTATTAGTTATGAGTAAAGTTACTGTCTTATGTTAATTCTCTCTTTATTGTTTCACTTTGCATGTTTTGAGTTCCTGAATAATAGGATTATTCGAATTTTCCACAGTCGCTCACACTTTAGGAGTAGGTATGAAAGAAGATGGCCGTGAATTTCTTTGTAGATTGTCTAGAAGTGTATTAGACATAGCAAAAGTTTGATGCAATGTTCATGAGTGCTTATGAATAAGTAAAGGCATGCTTGCTGGTATCACTTCATGGAATTTATCACGAGTGATCACAAGACGATAATATCATATGGTCTTGAAACCTAGATATATGGTTTATTATTTGCAAGTTGGTTGTGCATTGATAATGCGTAAACACATGAGTAACTTGATGTTATAAAATGTAACATACACGTTCAGTTATCTTATTATGTAATTTTAAAACTGAACACTATTAAGATATATTATATGATATTAAGCGTTGAGTTCTAACAAGATAGTTTTTACGAGAATTGAAGTAGAAATATGTTTAGCATCACTCGAAAAATATTGGAAGTCTTATGAGATTCCAATCAAAAGTAAAATATTGAAAATTAACGAAAATATAAAGTTGAAAATAAGTAAAATTATATTATTGAAAGTTGTGAAGAATATCGTTAGAAGCGTTTAGGCGAAAACCTCATCGAAGAAGTTATGACATATTGAAGTTTCACGACAGAATCGGAACGACGCCACATAAACTACTTTTTAGCATTTATGATCGAAATGAAAGTTGTAGTATTCGTTAAACCAAGAACTTTCAAAAAAAAACATCATAATCTGACTTCGTATGAGGAAGTTATGATTTTTGAAAGTTTCGGAGTAGCAGTAGACAGCTAAAAACTCGAAATAATGATCGAGTGATTTTTAGCCGACACAACCTAAATGAGAATCGAAGGTCTCATCAATAGTAGTACAACGGTAAAAAGACAGACGAAAACGGACATCGGATGAAAAAGTTATGAATTTTTAACGGACTTTTCCTATCCCGAACCGTTAAAAATATTATATTAAAATGAATTCAAAACTAGCCAACGGAGTCTAAACAAAAGTTGTAGAGTATAATGTCACCTACGCGTGGATATAAAGAACGTCAAAAAAGGAGATCGTACGCAAAAGATATGAATTTTTGAAGTTTTTAAATAATAATAAATGAAAATTCGAAGTCTTATCCGAGGAGGTACACCCCGCGTAGATGCTTATGCCCAACGTTCGCATGGCATGACCTCGGATTGACCATGTCTCCAATCTTCGCATGACGACAACGTAGCAGACACGTCTGAGGCGCGTGCCATCCCTTTTGAGAATCGGACACGTAGCCTCGTATGCCCCGCGTATAGCGAGACTACGCCCCACGTAATGAGCTGCTTCGGACCCTATAAAAGGGATGCGAGGCTGCCCATATTTTGGTTGCCATTTTTCAATCTCCTTCACTCTAAAACACCTCTCTAGTGACTTTTAACCCCCCCGAAGCCCCGGTATAATTCCCGACTGTTGGGTTTTGAGCATTCTAACACTCATAAGTGTACATGCAACCCTAAATACCTTGGATCTATGTTTTCTCTATTATACATGCAAATATCAATTTCCAAGGTGTTTATCCTAACTAGCATATTATGAAGTACAAATAATATAAAATCTAGTAGAATGACATACCTCTTTGTTGGTGCTTGATTCCATGTAGCTTGAGAGACTAGTGCCCCAAGTGTGACACCTCAAATGGTTCACACAACATCAAATGCATATGGAATAACTTAGAGAGAAGAATAGACCACTTCAAAATCGGCTTGCCCTCTACATGTTTCACTAGTGTCCGATTTTCGCACAAGATAAGAGGCTTATATAGTTTTTACAATTAGGGTAAACCCTAATTGTCATGGCTTTCCATTTTCTTGGATCCATGGGTTCAAATACACCATGGAGCATCCTATGGGTTTTAGCCCAACTTGATAATCCATGGAGCATTAGCCCACTATATAAGTATGGATGATTTACACAATCAACCCACATATTTTAATGAGTCTTATTTTGATCACTTAATTTATTCTATATTAATTCTTGATCAATAGTAATTAAATAATCTCATTAATATATTAGAACTTGTAATATATTAATAAACCTTAAGTTTTATTTCTCTCATTTTAGTCTATCCAAATGCATGATGCCATGCAACCCAAATGGACCATGCCGGGTCGGATCAAGTATATACCAATTATAGTTATGGACTTAGACATTAATCCAACAGTCTCCCACTTGGATAAGTCTAAAACTATTATTACAAGTATGACTTCATAACCCAACTAGCAATCATAGCTCTCAAAAGCCGTTTTCGAACTCTAAACAAATCAATGACGCGTCCATTAGATAAGTGACCATATATTCCTCCATTCTAGATATCATATGGACTAAGACATGGATTATAATCATTCTCTCTGTCCATCTGTTGTTTCCCGATTTCCGATTTATGACGACTGACTAATTGAACAAATCAAATCAATCCAGGATCGGCCGAGCACTTACATTTTGTCATCACTAAATCATCGAGGGCCCTACAGATATCGCTTTTATCCCATTAAGGGTAAAAGGAATGGATAAACTTCAACTCATATGCTTGTTGTACTACTTGTTGAATCATACACAAAGGCACGTTTTATAACATCGAGTTACCAATGCGTTTTCGTGCAATCAATGTATAACCAACTCATAGTCAACAACTCATTTCTCTAGGTTTGAAGAATATAAGATATTATCGTCTCATGATTCACCCGTGATAAAATCCATGAAGTGATTCAAATAAGCGTGGGTTTAATCCAATACTTAGAACTTGTGAGTACTCATGAATGTTGCAGCAACCATTGCTATGTCTAATGCACATTAGACAAATCATACAAGCCAAATTCATGACAGTCTTGATTCATATCTACTTCCAACATATGACCGACTGTGGATGGTTTGAATAACTTAATCATTCGGCAAGAATGATCTAATTATTCTGGAAGTCAAAACATGCAAAGTGAAACACATAAATAATACTAATCTTGTATGGCCTCAACACTTTGAGTGTAAATAAAAACCCTTTTATCTAAGCACCATATTGATTACTCGTTATTCATGTTTCGATTAATCAACTTAATAATTGAATTGAAACAATAGTCATGCAATGCTCCAAGCATGCACACTATGTTCGTCCAAAAATATAGATATGCCATACTCCATGTATGCACACTATATTTACATGTTGTCCTCTCTTTGTTAAACATATCGATTGACAACATTTCAATGATGCTCATTTCACAATCCCAAATCCATTACAATAAATGTAAGAACACCAAATTCTTGTGATTTACCGTAATCTTGTTAGATTCTAAACTTATATGCAATGATCCTCTTGTAATGAATATGCACACAAGTCACAAAGACTTGGCAACATACATTACAAAGTATTCCAATGGAAAGCAATCCCATGGAAACGAAGTCTCATATTTAAAGTACATTCCTTTGAACATCCTTCTTTGCATTAAGTTTTCTAATCTTACACAGATTCAGAGAATAACTTCCACCTATGGACACAATTCCATATTACCATTGTGACTATCACTTCTAAACAAGAGTTGCCTCTTTTTAGAAGATGTCAATATGGTCCTTTCCAAAGTTGAACACTATACTTCCAATTGTCGACGAGCAGCCAATCTTTGGTAAACCTCAGATTGTCCTCGACAATTGCTTAATCATTTTAGTCATATCCAGTTCTAATCCCTTTTCCCCTCTTAATTCCCTAAGCATTAGAAAATTTTAGAATGGATAAATATTATAGCACATTCAATCGATCCTATATCCGAAGCATATGGGATAAGATTCATGCTATAAAAATTTTTATTTATCATATTCTCACAATTCGAAGTATGAAGAGGTATGTCGTAATCATAATCGAATTTTGAGAGCGCAACATATATAAATTTCCTTATGTTGAACCAATCCAACATAAATTCTTATATATCCTTCACTAAAGTAGATTAAAATCTCAATCTAAGCTTGTAGAATTGGAATAAAGTATAAAATCCTCTCCCTTAATTATAGCAAAACAACTTTTTCAAGGCGAATATAAAATTTTGTTTTCTATAATTAATATTGCTAACTTGCAACACTTAACATAATAATAATGCTCCCACTAGCATAATGATTATTATCTTACTATCATAACGCTTATGCTCCCACTAGCTATGACATGTATCCAGAGATCAACTGGACTTCTAGAAATCAATACTTTATTGACTTTCTTACCAAAGTTCCGATTTCTGATACGAGATTGCTTTGATAAGACTTTATCAAAATCATACACCTTTCCTTAGATAGCTCACTTGTGTTTCAAAACAATTATTAAGAGGGATGCCGTAATCCTAATGTTTAGACCTTTTGTCATTCTCACAATTGCTATCTACTCAAAATATACTTAGTGAAAGAGTTTCCTCACCATTATTTTCATGAATCGGAGAGAAACCTTATGACACTTAGATTTTTATAGTGTAAGTGTTCCTATCCATGTGAATTTGTCACAACCATAATCACAAGACAAGGTTAGTGACAAAACCAAATTCAAATGGATTGAACTTGTTCAATCTTAATTTCTTGCCACCTGGTAGCACAATGCCTACCATTGCTTCCGGGTTGTTATGCAAACAATTGAGAACTCATAGAACTCACAAGCATAGTAAACTTTTACTGGAATAGACACAGAAATAAGAATATGTCAACATGATAGGTTACATACCTCAAGTCGTGGGCTAGTGATTAACAAAACTCTTGATTAGTTCTTGAAGCTAACTCAACACTCACACTGTCCTCTTGACATATAAGATTCTCTTTGTCAAGAACCATTCCTTGACAAAACAAATATTCAAGAGTTAGTGTGGATTCTTATCACGTTAAGCACTTCTCAGAATTGGTCTTAGTTGGTCTTTGTTTCATCCAAAACATCACAACTTACCAATTTCAAATGTACAAGAATAGGAAAAATCTTACTCTACATTTGACAAGTGTGATGAATTTTCTAAAGATTATGTCACTCAAGTTACAATCTTAGAGTATAACTCTAAGACTTGATTTTGGAACGAAGTATGATTTATCTTTTGATTTAACTATTTCCACAATTCACGATTCCTCTCCTTAGCCAACAAATACACTAAGGCGTCCTTAGAGGATCAATTGTGATATGGTTCCATAATCACTAAGATAATCATAAAACAAGATACACAAGTACTCTCACATCTCTTCAATTTGGAGAAAATTTTATCTTTCTGCCTTATTTGATTCTTCTTATTCATTCTGCCATACATTGAAACTTTTCCAATGTTTCAGAATCACACTTAAACTTGTAAGCATAATCATATTTACTAAACTTTAGTAAATCATAACGAATAATCTTATCAATCTTTGTAGTGGACCTGACTAGTGCACAACCTAATGTAATTTATCCTTTAGTCCTTCGCTTGACTCACATGTGAATGTGAACAATGAATTAGTCTTAATTTACCAAAGATGAAAATTCTCATTCATCACACAATACAATTTGCATGATTCCAAGTTTCTATCCAATTAAAACTTGGGTGATGAGAATCTTTCCTTACTTGGTAAATTATAACACTATCACACATAAAAGAATCAAATTCATTTTCCAATATTGCTTATCAATGGAAACATATAAACAACAATTTTTCACAAATACCTTTGTAAGGATACTTAAAAAAATAAATAAATAAATAAAATTTCTTTTATTTTAAAACTTGTGGAAGAAACTTATCCTTACAATGCAAATACATATGAAAACATGTTGTTATCTATTCCTAAGAAATGTCTCATAACTCTTATGCAGTGGCTCAAAATTCTGGTCATTGAACCATGCGATCAGAATCAGCACACTCTTTCTTTAAGCTTCCTTTGATTATTCCAAAACATCAAAATGTAATTACATTACATCATGTATTAAGAATCACCAAAGAGACTTAATAGGTTTAGATAACCGACTTTACTTGAAGTAGAGTCAAACTTTTGACTTTACCATCCTTATAAGGTTTCAGGTAAATTCGGCAGCTTCACAACCAATGCCCCTTTTACTGGCAAAATAAATATATGGACTCTTTGGAAATGGTACACGAGACTATCACAGACTTAGTCTTTCTCTTTACCAATGGGTCAAATGACTTGACCATGGCCGATCACTTTCCATTGGGAAGAGAAAGTTTTTATAGACTTCTAGTGTTATCATTGTTAATGTCCATGAAAATTTTGGGAAGTAGATCTTCCAATCTAATTAGCTTTACCAATGCTCCAAATCATTGTTGATCAGCATCATTAAGTAAATATGAAATATGTAAGATCATTAAGGGTCATGTCGTGATCTGTCATCAGGGAGTGACTGAATAACCAAGTCAACATCCAACTACCTCGAGACTTCGACACCCGACTCTCCCGACTTGTCAATATGTGACTTAACCTCTAAGATGTAAGCACATATAGAATTTTCTTGCCAATAGGGATTGAGTGAATTAGAACTTATCAAGTCTTGAAACTTGTCGGATAGGGAGAATAATAGGAGGAGGTGGAGGAAGTGAAGCATGATTTTCCAGTCCCATTAATGCACAACAAAGGGATTGATCTTTCACCTTGATTGCCATTTGGGATATCATCTTCATTAGGAAAGCTTGTTCCTAAGGATTTGGGAAGACGATAGTTGTCTGAAGGAGACATCTATAAGGGAGAAATTCAAGTTAGTTGATTTAAAGTCCTTAATATAACATGCAATATGAAATATTAAGGCTAGGACCCAATAACCTATATATAACTGGAAGAGGGATGTCGTAATCCGAGTTATAAAATAGTTGAAGGTAGGTAAATGACGATTTACCAATTTCCACCATGAAAAACGAAATATAATTAAGTTTTAATTGGAAATGAAACTCCTCGATCTTTTTAAAAACATTTAACTTTCAATGGCATGTTTGAATCTCGATTGTGCCCTCTCAAGTTTGTGACTGGGATGCCGAGGATCACAAACAAGGTGTGAATAACCATGCAAATTGACTTGGTACCCATAACTTTATCACCTAATCGATGTGTCGGTTAACCACACACGCTCCACCTATCTATAATAAAGTCAAGTTACCCCTTGCCACTCTTACTAGTCCTTATTAGTGTGCCGGTTAACCACACACGCTCCACTAACGATTTGGTAAGGTACAAAGTGTAATTTCATGGGTTAGCACCTATTTCACATTTTCCTAAGTAACTAAGATTGGGAATTTATACTTAGCATTTATCATTATACTTTTAATGAAGGGAGAATTATAGTCATTTCCTACCCGTTCGGCTAACGACCCTCCACCAATCAAGGAAGTGGTGGGTGAGAGTGGACACCCATTAAACTCCCATTTTATAGGCAATAACCTTATACCCCCCCCCCCCTTATAGACCGGCTTCGTGAATGAGGCCTACAAATGATATGATTGACTTTATCTTATACATATATATATATATATATATATATATATATATATATATATATATATATATATATATAATTAAAATTATAATAATAGTATAAGTGTTGAATTTTAAACCTTTTAAAATTCTAAGGTTCATTTTGGAATTAAAGTATACATGAGGGGGTAACTTTACAAATTCCAAAACTCGAAGATATGCTGTTTGGGGGTCCAACTCGTCGAGTGCATGAACAAACTCGGCGAGTTGCATGAGTTTTGCCTTGGACTCGTCGAGTCCCCTGTCGAGACAGCACAAAACTTCGTTTTTCAAGCCAATTTTGCAAGTATAAGTGAAAACAAGCCTAGGCTCTGATACCACTGTTGGGTTTTGAGCATTCTAACACTCCTAAGTGTACATGCAACCCTAAATACACTCCTAAGTGAAAACAAGCCTAGGCTTTGATACCACTCTTATATAGTTTTTACAATTAGAGTAAACCCTAATTGTCATGGCTTTGCATTTCCTTGGATCCATGGGTTCAAATACACCATGGAGCATCCATGGAGCATCCTATGGGTTTTAGCCCAACTTGATAATCAATGGAGCATTAGCCCACTATATAAGTATGGATGATTTATACAATCAAGCCATATATTTTAACTAGTCTTCTTTTGATCACTTCATTAATTCTAGATTAATTCTTGATCAATACTAATTAAATAATCTTATTAATATATTAGAACTTATAATATATTAATAAACCTTAAGTGTTATTTCTCTCATTTTAGTCTATCCAAATGCATGATGTCATGCAACCCAAATGGACCATGTTGGGTCGGGTCAAGTATATATACCAATTACAATTATGGACTTAGACATTAATCCAACACCGACAACCGAAGAAAGTCTCGGCGCCCCGAGGTTCCCGATAAAATTATATTTTCATGTCGAAACTCTGCCCTAGTAAGGCCGGTTTTCAACTAAAATCCCCGGTTTCGTCACAAAAAGTCATATTTAAAGCCGAAGTGTTGCCTAAATTATCATTTATTCCTTCGGTTATTTCACGGTGAGTTCAATATATAGGAATAAGTGTATGTTATGTGTTATATGTGCTATGTGCTTTTCCTTGTTATCATCTCGTGTTATTATTTCCGCTATTATTGTAGGAAAGTTGTACCTTTGACCATGTGATTAGTGAAAGGACTTAGATACACGGTGGTACTGGTATGTAGCCTCTGGCCTTGTAAAGCATGTCTCGTAAGAGAATGACATCTATTTTATGGCATTGGCAGAAGGTTAGATAGGGCTAAAAGCCTGAAATATACCAAAATGTTTAATCAAAAATCGTATGTCTTATGTGCCATTTGTGCCAAAGTGTTGTTGATGTATATCAAGTATTGAAATTGTTATGTTTCATTGATTGTATATCATTCAATCAAATCATCAATTGATATGGAAAGCTTGTCACATTTCATATATGCCTTTGTTGTTCGTTGTACCCCTTTGCTTCTTCAATATTAAAGTTTATATATGGCATAACATTATATTATATCTATTACTAAACTCACTAAGTGTCACCGCTTACCCCTCTTAGTGTTTAACAATTGCAGGAAATGAGAATCCAGTATAGTCATATACTGTTGGAAGATTTAGAATAGTTTATACTATTACTTTTGTACTTGGGTTTACGTATGTATAAAACTATATTATACTGGGTAGTTATGTAATTACTATAACCCTTTGTAATATACTAAAAATTAGTCGGTTTGTATCTAGTCTTTTATAATCACATTATCAATGTAAAATATTATTTATAAATATGCATGTAGCATATTTTGGAGTGATAACAATGTCTTTAGTATGAAAGTTAGGGTCTTTCAATCATGGTATTAGAACGGTAGTTTAAGTGAACTAAATACCATGGATTGGTATTTAGACTTAAACCGTTAGAAGTTCAATATATGAATGGAATCATTATGAGTATATGGATACAAACCGTAGGAAAGACTTAAGTGGGGTATTGGGTAGTGATAAACCCTAGTATTCTAAAATATTAAGTTACTTTAAAAAATTTCAGAGAATTAGTTTAAGTGAACTAGGAATTTTGAGAATTTCTAGACTTAAACATGGATTGTTTAGGGATGACGATATGATGTGTATCTAGATACTTTATGTTCAATACCTAAATGGACACGCACTACAATATTAGAGGAGATATGCCTTATATTCTAATATGTGCTAAATGTTAAATGAATATAGCGTGCCTTAGGTTGCTTGTTTATATTGCTATTACTTGAGAAAATTTAAGGTCTATTGCCGACCTTGGGCTGGAAGAAGAAATTTTAAGTATTCCAGATTCTAGAATTTCCATTTCATAATTGATAAGTAACTTTTTCTAAGTGTTAAAAAGACTTATGATAGTCGGCATCGATAATTTTATCGATAAACGATCGAGGGATATCGTAAAATAATATTTATTAAGTGATATCGTAAATAGTATATTAATACATATAGAGTGGGATTGTAAATTTAAAGATGTTTGATGAAATGATAACATCTTTGGAAGAATGATGTGCATTTGAAACACATTTGGACAAGATAAATGCGTTGGTGCAATCTATGAAGTTGTTTCACCGTTGTCCAGATTGAAGTAGTGATTGTTTGTAGAGTTAGAAGAACCGAAGATGGTGATCAATACTTCTGCAATATCAAAATTAATGTTGTGCAAGATTTAGAAAAAAATTATATGATGAATTTTGAAGTAAAATTTCTATCGAATTATGAAAAAGTATTAGAATATGCTAGATCGAGCATATGCGTGAGAAGAATCCTAGAAGACGAGTATAGGAAATCCAAGATATGTTTGATAAAAACACGAAATTCCCAGTTGAGTCTAGTAGAAATTGGTGTATGCACTTGTTTGAACACATTCATGTGTTATAAGTTCCTTTGTAAAAATTCTTGATATGGTGACTTCGGGACTGCGAGACAATTCTTGGCACGAGTATAAGTAGGTGTGAATAGTAGTAAAGGCCTACACTACTCGAAGCACAGAACTCACACTTGCATCAGGAAAGTCACAAGGTTACCAAGAAACTATAAATTAACTCCATCTTTGTTCGAGTATGTCATTGCCTTCGTTTTCGTGATGGCTAAGAAAATGATTTTCGTTCAGACCTTAGTGGTCATAAAGAATCGAGTCCGACTAATATAGATCTTTGAAATGAGTTGGCTGGTTCAGAGAACCATGTCTTGTGTAGCGACGAAACTTTAGTTGGAAGATTGAAGAAGGAGATAGTCGAGGTAGTCGATAAAAGTATAACAACTTTCATTAAAGATTAAGCAACTATTAGCTAGAAATGCTACTAGTTATGAAGATATTTTATCACATTAGAACATGAAGGAAGGTTTCTTCTATGATAGTGTTTGACTAATAGAAATAAGAGTATGATTCGTTGTGTGTCTTTTGTGTTATGAAATCAAAGGTCATTAGAATATGACCAATCGAATTGTTGTTGTAGCAAAAGTGAAGACTTTATCTTGGGTTGAGTCTATAACCGAAATTCATGAAGGAGTAAGAGCATGAAATGAGAATTGATTTCTCTTTAACTCAGAGATTAGGATCGAGGCCCATATTATACTAGGGAATATAAGAATGAAATAAGAGCGAAATATCTCCAGTTATTTAAATCGTTGTGATTTCGGGGACGGAATCATCAAAAGGAGGAGATATTTGTAACATACAGGGTCAGTTACCGTGTTATGTAATTTTAAAAGTGAATACTATTAAGAAATATTATATGATAATAAGTGTTGAGTTCTAACAAGATAGTTTTTATGAGAATTGAAGTAAAACTATGTTTAGAATCACTTGGAAAAACTTGGAAGTCTTATGAGATTCCAATCAAAACTCAAATTATTGAGTCTAGTGGATTGCGTCATGGGCTCGGTCCATAGCCTAGTTTGAATCCCGGTATTGGGCTTGTCCAGCTGTGCATTATTTTGTATTAGGGTTTAGTATATAAGCTGCATGCATGCAACATTAGATGGTATCGCTTTTATTGTTTTCGTTTGACATTGATTGTAAACCCTAGCTCGCCTCTACAGCGGAAGTTCTTCATCGAGCTCTGCTGAGGCGTGACTTATTCTTGAATCATAAGCACATATTTGATTCTATCCTGTGTTCATTCTTATATTGTTCTTAAACTGTTTGATTTCTTTTATCGTACTTGTGAAAGATCTAAACGATCTAAGAGTTTTGAACTCGTCAATTGGTATCAGAGTAGGAGACTGTGTAATCCATACACACCTCTTCTGTTGAAGAAGTTCATAGGGTTTTAATTCCGCATTAATTGATATTTATTGAGTCGTCATTCTTTATTGGCATATCTCATTAATTGTTAATCTAATTCTAAACGAAAAATTAAAAGTCTGATCTTTTACTGGTTTTCGATCAAAAGTATTCACAATGTCTATGGACGATTCTCAAACCAATCCGATAAATATCTCCAACAGCATAGGGTCTACAACAAGAATACCGATCTTGTATACGCAAGACTATGAAGTCTGGACGCATCACTTTGAAGACTACGTGATTGGATCGGAGGACAATGGGTATCTAATCTGGGAAGCAATCACTTCAGTCCCATTCGCTCATTCTAGCACATCAAAGATTGTTAAAACACAGAAAGAATACAATCAGCTTGTCAATGACATCAAAGACATTCCTCGGGATGAAAAAGAGAAGTTTAAGTGCAATATCAAAGCTCTATGGATGATAAGGTTAGCGCTGCAATCGGATACATTTCGTTTGGTAAGTTCCTGTGCTACAGCTAAGGAGATCTGGGATAAATTGAAGGAATTATATTCCACAGACGAAGATCTGGAACACTCTATTCAAACTCTCCTGTTATTAGAGTTTGGTGATTTTAAACAAAAGCCTGAAGAAAAAATTATAAAAACGTTCGATCGTTTCAATCATCTTTTGAGTAAGATGATAAAGCATCGGATTGAAAGAAAGGTGATTGAACAAAAGGTCACTTTCATGAATGGTCTCAGACCTGAATGGATGGCTATTGTATCAACT
Organism: Lactuca serriola; assembly: GCF_051521515.1. Taxonomy (NCBI): domain Eukaryota; kingdom Viridiplantae; phylum Streptophyta; class Magnoliopsida; order Asterales; family Asteraceae; genus Lactuca; species Lactuca serriola. The sequence continues at coordinate 154,764,547 of NC_136412.1, read as the reverse complement.
GTCAAAGCTCATGAACAGTTCAAGTCATACTTTCTGGCAAAACTTGTGGGCATTTTAAAATCCCATGAGAATGCCTTATCGAAGGAAACGAATGTGGTTTCAGGTTTGGGTTCTTTAGCTATTGTCTCCAAAGGAAAGAGTTTGGTTGAAGAAGAAGAGGAATTAGATCTTGCAGATTTTGATCTAACCGGCGAAGAATATGAAATGATGGTGTCAAATCCCAGAAAATTCATCAAGAAGAAGTTTCCAGCCAACAAGAACCGAAACTGGCAGGGAAGTTATAGCGCCGAACAGATCAAGGAGGAACCGAAGATGGGGTCAAAGTCCAAAGAGTCAAAGAAGGAAGCTAAAATTAGAGGAGACTCAGGATTTGACTGTCATTACTGTGGAGGAAAAAATCATTTTGCTAAAGACTACATGCTGAGAAAGAAAAAAGAGAAGACAAGCGAAGATGATGAGGAAGCCAGCCTCCTGAGAAGATTGGAGGAGATAAAGAAAAGAAAGTCTGCTGTTAATAACTCTCGCATGAATGCTTTAATTGTGCAAGGTTCGAACAACAGTGATGAGTTTGGAGGTGTGGAGGTCTGGTCCACAGATTCGGAGGATGATGAAGTTAGGAAGCCTACTCACGGAAAAGCTATGATGGCAAAAGCAGAACAGACAATGGGGAGATGTTTTGCAGTGACCGAGGGTGTGTCCTAAATGAGAGGATACACAAATGATGGGGGATTTGATGAAGAAAGAGAGCAAGAGGACAGATGTTTTGCTGCCAAGCCTATCAGTGCTCAGCTCAACGAATGTTATGAGTTGATCAAAAAGGTACAAGATATTCTTTCTTCTCTAAAAATACCTGCTAATAATTATGAAAAGGAATTAAACAATTTAAAGTCAAAATTCTCTAGCATAAGTAACAGTCTCACCCAAACCCGTGTCACGAATTCTAACCTAACTGATCAAATCAGCAGGATTTCTTCAAAAAGTGAGGAACGAAGAATGTGGATCGAGCAGAAAGAAAGGAATTAATTAGATCTAAAGATGATTCTATTTATTTGCAGAGAGATAATCTTAACCTTCTCAAGCAGAGAAATGTTTTTTGTTTAATTGCTAAGAGACTCTATTTTAACATAACTCAGTTGCATCTTGATTGTGAAATAGGGAAGAAAATACATCGTATGATTTTACCTTTCCTTGAATTAAAGGAGGATGAAATCGATGCAGAAGCATACAACTGTGAAAGCGTTGTATCTTCTGACGAAGTGTCTCCAGCATATAAGATAGGTCTGGACAAAATTGAATCTTACATAAAGTCCAAGGACCACAAGGACATGCTCAAAAATCTGCTAGATGAAAATGATATATTGAAACTGAGAGCCGAAACTATACAAAAATTTGACTCCTTGAATGCCAACTTAAGTTCAGAAAACAAAATTGATGCTGAAAATACATCTGAACTTAATGAGGATGATGATATGAGTGAAATTTTTGTAGAAGATTTGGTAGACTGTTTTGAATTAGCCAAAAACGAACCCAAGTCCAATAAGAACCTTATTTCTGAAAACTCAGTTGAGTTTGCTCGTTCCTCTACCGACAAGTCCAAAGTTCTCAAAGCTAAAGCTGTTGTGTACCAAAAGGTTCAGACTACCCCAAATGAAGTCTACACTGTGCCGGGAGTCGCTCCACAACTAACTGCAGAGTTAACCGCTATGGTAGAAGAAGACAATCCTGGTGGATGTGATGAATTCTTTTGGTCGGCCCCAATCGACAACCCAGACGAGACGAAGGGTCTTTCTCAGAAAACCTCATGGAGAGTGAAAGGTATATATATACCTGAACCAGTAAATGAGCCTACAAAGTACGATGTAACGAGCACAAGTGGAACTAAACCATCTGTGGATGAACCGATGCAAACCACGAGTGATACTTCTTCAACAAAGAGTGAATGTTGTGCTCATGCTTCTAAAAGAAAGGCCAACATTCATAGAAATCCAAGACAGGTGGCTGATCGAAAGCATCAACGAAACGTAAGATACAAGAAGAAACTCTCCGAAAGAAAGCGATTTTGGAACTCTCAGAATCCTAATTTTGTAAGGATTCAAAGGAAGTCTAAATTGGAAGAAAACTCAAGGAACCAGAGGCACAGTTACGATAGGAACCAAAAAGAAGGTTTCGGTCCTTCAACCGATCGGAACCGAAAGGGTAGTTTCGGTCCCTCGACTGAATACAACTGAAAGAGCGGTTTCGGTCCATCTCCCATCAACAACCGAAAGAGAAGTTTCGATCCATCACCCATCAACAACCGAAAGGGTGCTTTCGGTTCATCTTTAACCAACCGAAAGGAGAGTTTCGGTCCCTCGTTCAACTACAACCGAAAGAGCAGTTTCGGTTCTTCATCCCACAACAACCGAAAGAAGAGTTTCGGTCCCTCAGTCCATGGAAAACGAAATTTCAATTTCGGTCCTCATGCCTACAAGTCTGATCATCAAAACCAAGAATCTAATGTCTCTCCTAAATCCAAATCTCTAAATTTCAGTTCTTCAGTCAAAAACCCCAGTCCTCCTAAGTCAACAAAAATTAAAGTATTCACCATTAAAAGAAAAGATGAAACAACTTTAATTAAACGCACACATATGGTTGATATTTCTCTTACTATACCAAGTCTTGTAAAAGGCTCACAAGGACCCAAGAAACTTTGGGTTCCTAAATCTGCTTAATTTTTTGCAGGTTATATGTGACGAGCAGTTTAACGAAGAATGGTACATTGATAGTGGCTGCTCGTGTCACATGACAGGAAGGAAGGAGGAACTAACGGAGTTTTACTCTCTCAAAGATGGCGGTATTGTAAAGTATGGCAATAACTCTTTTGGAACTATTAAAGACTACAGAATGTTCACTAATGGCGAGTTCTCCATAAGGAAGGTTGCATATGTTGAAGGACTCCAACACAACCTCATCAGTGTATCACAGCTGGTGGTTGGTACCGGGTTAAAAGTATCATCCGACGATGAAGGCTTAGAAATTGTCGAGAAGAAGTCAAACAACATTCTGTTGAGATCAAAGTGAAAAGGGGAAATGTATCCCCTGAACCTCAATCCGATAAGAGGTAAACCAACAGTCTGTTTACTTACAAAGGCTCACTCTGATGAAAGCTGGTTTTGGCACAGAAGACTCTCCCATCTGAACTTCAAGGACATCAACAAATTGGTCTTAGGTGATCATGTTCGAGGGCTGCCAGTTCTGAAATTCGATAAAGAACATCTCTGTGCAGCGTGTGAAATGGGAAAGCAGAGTCGGTAGAGTCATCCTTTAATTATCAACACTATGGTAATAGAACCATTGGAGTTACTGCATACTGATCTATGTGGTCCATCGTCCATCGAAAGCATTGGAGGAAACAAATATATTCTGGTTGTAGTAGACGATTTCTCAAGGTTCACATGGACCTTCTTTCTCAAGCAAAAGTATGAAGCTACACCAAAGCTCAAGCTCTTCATTAAACAGATAGAAACGCAACTAAGAAAGGTTGTTTGTAATATAAGGAGCGATAATGGCCTGCAATTCAAAAACAAAGGTTTTGAATGTTTTCTTGTTGAAAAGGGGATGACTCACAATTTCTCAGCCCCATATACTCCACAACAAAACGGCATTGTTGAAAGGAGAAATCGATCCCTGTGTGAAGCTGCTCGCACCATGTTATGATTTGCATCCTTGCCATTATACTTCTGGGTTGATGCAATTGCGGCTGCTTGTTATACTCAGAATCGATCTTACTTAAATAAACGGTTCTCTATTACTCCTTACGAGATCCTGAACAATCGAAAACCAAACGTGAAATTCTTTCATGTGTTCGGTTCTAGATGCTTCATTTTCAACTCCAAAGAGAATCGAAACAAGTTCGATACTAAGGCGGATGAAGGAATTTTCTTAGGCTACTCCCTGAACTACAAGGCATATAGAGTTCTCAATAAACACTCGAAGTGAAGATACAAATGCTGGTGTTGAACAGGAATCATTCATCGAGGGGGAGAATACATTTAGTGAAGATGACAATCTGTCTGAACTCGCAGAAGAAATCAATGCTGAATTGGATCCTATCTATGATCCAAAGTTTCCTCTAGTTGTCAAATGGACTAAAGATCATCCCCGGACTCAAATTATTGGGGAATCCTCAAAAAAGGTGTTGAATCGCTCTCAAATCAAAGCGAAACAGGTTGTTCTATTTTCAAAAGTCGAGTTTTGTATGTTCAATTCATTCGTGTCCAAAATTGAGCCAAAGACTGTTAATTCAGCTCTTGATCATTCAAACTGGGTTCAAGCCATGCAGGATGAGCTAAATGAGTTTGAACGAAACAAGGTATGGCGTCTTATTCCAACACCAAAGGATGCTTCGGTTTTCGGTCTCAAATGGGTATTCAGAAACAAGATGGACAAAGAAGGAAATGTCATTCATAATAAAGCAAGGCTGGTGGTCAAAGGATATTTTCACGAAGAGGGAATTGATTATGAAGAAACCTTCGCTCGAGTGGCTAGATTGGAATCTGTTTGTATCTTTCTTGCGTACGTTGCTCACAAGAGCTTTGAAGTCTATCAGATGGACATCAAATGTGCCTTCCTAAACGGTGAACTTGAAGAAACCGTATATGTTGAGCAACCGCCAGGATTCGTGAATGAGAAGTATCATGATCATTGCTATATCCTCGACAAAGCTGTCTATGGCCTGAAACAAGCTCCCAGAGCATGGTATGAAACTCTCACTCGTTTCTTAAAAATGTCTAAATTCAAACAAGGTTCGGTTGACCCAACCTTCTTTCATAAGCGAGAAGGTAACCACCTTATGATAGTCCAGATTTATGTTGATGACATCATCTTTGGCTCCACGAATCCTAGCTTAACAGCTGAATTCCGAAAGTTGATGGAAACTGAGTTTTAGATGAGCTCAATGGGTCCAATTAATTTCTTTCTTGGATTGAACATTAGACAGGGACCCGAAGGATTTTTTATTAATCAGGAAGCATATACCAAGACTTTGCTCACCAAGTTTGGAATGACGAGAGACTCCAAAGTAAAAATGTCGATGGCTTTTGGAACGAAACTCACACCATCATTGGAGAAACCAGCTGCTGATACAACGCTTTATCGATAGATGATCGGGTCTCTGATGTATCTTACAGCCAGTAGACCTGATATCATGTTCTTTGTCTATTATTGTGCTCGGTTTCAAGCCAACCCACGAGAACCTCATCTTCAAGCAGTGAAGAATATCTTTCGCAATCTAAAGCGAACCTCCTCTCTTGGTCTATGGTATCCAGCCAACTCCGGATTCTTCGTGCAAGCATTTTCAGATCCCGATCTGGGTGGCTGTGGATTGGATCGTAAATGCACCACAGGAGGATGACAATTTCTGGATGGAAAATTAGTCAGTTGGGAATCAAAGAAACAAACTTGTGTTTCGTTATCCATTGCAAAAGCCGAATACATTGCTGCAACATCCTTTACATCTCAAGTCGTATGGATACAGAGTCAACTCCGGGATTATGGCTTAAACATGAAGAAAATCCCATTATACTGTGACTCTGAAAGCACAATCAGAATTTCTCACAACCCAGTGCAACACTCGAAGACTAAGCATATCGCACTGAGGTACCATTTCATCAAGGATCACGTCGAAGATGGCAATGTTGAAATTCACTTCGTCAGAACGACTGATCAACTGGAAGATATATTCACAAAGGTCTTACCAGAAGCAAGCTTCAGTAAGATTTTACAAGGCCTAGGAATGATGCAAGTCGAGTCAGTACCGAAATCGCCTTCGCTTCCATAAAGGTAACAAGCGAAATAGAGCGAACCTATATGAACCGAAATGAACCGAGCGTTCGGTCTATTTCGGGTTCGGTCCATTTCGGGTTCGGTCTATTTTGTGTGTCGTTCGACCATGAACCGAAATGATCCGAGCGTTCGGTCTATTTCGGGTTCGGTCCTTCTGAGCTTATTGTTTTTTTAGGCATTTCAAATGTATTCTTTTATATATTTTTCATTACTTCTCTTCTACTAATAAAATCCCAAAAATATTTTTTTTCTCTCGTTCAATCGGTCAATTCTCACAAAAATCCAAAAATATTTTTTTTCTAACGTTTTTTTTGTTTGTCTAAGTGTGATTCTCGATGGCACAACTAAGGCAGGTAAAAAAAAATTCGTTAGTTAGGCGTCCCTAGAAGCATGCTGTTGTATGTAGACTCAAGCCTCAACTGATTCCGAGTGAAGCCTTAATAACATGATCAACACCAATCATGTTTTCCCAATCCAGGCTATCAAGTTCACTCTAATCATGAGCTACCTTACTCTTCTCAAATTGAGTTTAGAGTTTTCTGCTGGGTCATTATTTTCTTTAAAAAGAAGAGGTTCATTCGCTTCTTACACCATCTCCATCACCTTTCTCCATTACATTTCGCTTCATCAATATAACCCCTAAGACTCTCAGTTTAACCACTGAGGTTTATGGTTATACAAAATCTGCGTTCATGATCTTAGTTTCATGTCACTATGTAATAAGTGAAACCCAAAATTCAACACCACTAATGAATTGACGGTGAATTCAAAAATTCAAGATATTACTTGTTAGCCAATGAAATCTCTTTTTCTTTTTGAGTGATCTTTATGAGATTGCCTTTCACCAAGGCTTCTCTAACCCTAAAAGATCCAGTTTATTTTTTTGAGATTTCTTTAACTCTCTCGTCACTATAAAGCATTTCTCACCTACTTGTTCAACAGATCACAATGATCTCACAATTAGTTCATTCTCTTTTGGTCTTATGTTAAGTATCGAAATTATGAATTGAAGCGAAAGCCACCCACTTTAACCTTTAAAAGATGCCTTGTATTATTTCATTAGTATTGATCAAGAATTAATTTGGAATTAATTAAGTGATCAAAATATAACTAATTAAATATATGGGTTGGTTATGTAAATCATCCATAACTTGTATAGTGGGCTAAAAGGCTCCATGGATTCTCAAGTTGGGTTAAACCCATAGGATGCTCCATGGGAGTTTTAAACCCATGGGTCATGGAAATAAAGAGTCGTGTCACATTAGGGTTTACATGGTGTAACCCTAGATGTGACACACTATATAAGGATCATTATACTCACCAAAATCGGCTACACACTAAGAACAAGAGTGTGACAACCCGAAACTTTTTCCGTTTCTGTTACGTGTTTTCCGTTAAAGAAATTTTAGATCCGTTAAATTTTCCGTCAAAATTTGGGTTTAATAAAATAATCGAGTTATATTATATTAAATTATTTACGAGTTGGAACCAAAAATCGCATGGAAACCCGAAAATCTCGAGAAAACAACATTTTTGGTCTAAAATGGGATTACGACCGTAAACTAGTTTACGGCCGTAAACTAGTTTACGGCCGTAAACTTGTTTACGATCGTAAACATGTTTATGGTCAGTGACGAGTGGACCCCACCTCACCCCTATTAATACGATGCCTCCGACTTCATTAGGACGTTTCTGGCCAAACTCTCTCGTCCTCTCTCTAAGAATCTCGAACCGTAAACGCTAAAAAACGCATTTAAACTCAGGAAACATCGAAAAACACGGTTTGGAGCCCTTCGGAACGTCTGGAAACACTGAGCTTGTCGAAATCAGCATCCAAACACCATTTTTCCGAGTTTACGGTCCAACCTTCAAGAGCCGTAAACCTTGTTCCTGAGTTTACGATCCAACCTTCAAAGACCGTAAACTCTGTTCTTGAGTTTATGGCCGAAAACTCATCAAGCCTTCAGAATCCGTAAACACCCCTTTTTGGTGGTACTTTTGGCTGAAAACTCATATCTTCGCTTCAAACAAGTCTCGGTAACATTCCTCAACCGAGTTCAAGTGTTTTCTGACACTTTATTTATCGAAAATCGCTAATTTAGATACACATATGTATTTATTTGAAAATGGGATTTCGTTAAGTATCGCGTGCAACAACTCGGGAATCTTCTTTTCAGTCAACAACTCCACGCAACAACTGTGAGTTCATACCCCTACATTTTTCTCATTTTTAATGTTTTCAGGGGGAATACAAGCTAAACATAAATGTTTTCTGGAATACACATAAAACTTATTCAAATTTCATACTTAAATTTCCTTTTGTACTACGTCGAGCATAAGGGATGTTTTCACAAAAATTGCATATTTTTTTCCGACATGCTATTCGCTACGTTATACATGCAAACTATAACCGGTATAGTTTGGGATTTCTCTAAAACTTATCAAGCATAGAAAATTTCACTACTAAACATATGCACTAGAACAAAAATCGTTTACAGTTTACATCACTACTTTATCATGATTTTCATAACTGTAAATATCACTATGCGCGGTATGCATACGGAATTTCACTATGGTAGAACGCTACTGCATTACATGTAAACTAGATTGTACGATACTGTGAGGTGCTACTTCACTGTTGTACCCTTAGGTGTACAGGGATAAATCCTACCACTGTATAACCAGAGTCTCCTGGAGGGAGAGCATGAGATTTGTGAATAGATCTATTCGGGACTGACAATCCCACATCTGGACTGCTAGCTACAGTTAGGCGGGCATGCCTGAGATGTACAAATGTCATTTCACTCAACGCCTGAAGAATGTTGGAAAGGTCACTAGTCATATCAAGCATGGTTATACGACTCACATTATGTATAAATCACCTTTAGTTTACCAACATGGCTTTCTTCAGTAGTTTTATTTATACCAAATAGAACTAAACACACTATGCATACTGGCCGAGCCATGGTTTTCAAAACTGAATCATTTATGCTACGGCTTTACATTTAAATACATATACATCATGATTAGCTTTTGCTAGTCACATGAGGTAGTATTTTTTCATATAACTACGATTTTTCAGAAGCAAACATTCATGGTTATATACGAAATCGATAACAGTATGTTTCTGTCACTAAAGAAAATATCGGATTTTCTTGAGATTACACAAACATTTCGGCTCACTCATCAACAAGTTTTCATTACAAATTACTGCTTATGAACTCACCAGCTTTATGCTGATATTTTTCAAACTGCTTGTATTCTCACGAAATCAGTAGACAGGTACTTGCTGGATTTTCGAGGAACCGAAGCATTTAGAGTTTTTAGTTTTTATCATGCAAAGCTAATAGAATGTAATTCAAATTGAGTTTCAAACAGATGTAAACGTTTTATTCAAATATTCACTGTAATGGTTGTGTTGCTATGATTGTTGTTATTCATTGGTTGTGATGATATACATGACGTCCTCCACCCCGGAACGTTTCCGCCATCGGTTTCTGGGTGTGACAAATTGGTATCAGAGCCCATGTTTATAGCGAAATATCATACCGAACCTTATGTGGTATACAACTATAAACACTAAGGGGCCTAAGTGCTCTACACTAAAAGTATACTTTCAAAATATAATTGTTTTTTTATTTTATAAGAAGTATACGGGCATGCATACATAACAGGATTCGTATCACTAGTAGAGCAGACCAAAAGTATTTGGATGTTGGAACGCTACGGTTAAACCTGGGCAGTTATGTAATCATGTCTAGGGTGAATATAGCCTGATCAACTATATTCAGTCGAGACATTACCAACATGTGTTTGGGTGTGACTGTGGTGCTACAGCAGGCCTGAAGCTTACCAAAATTATCTCACATAAAATACTATAGGAGTATTTTCGCTAGAGCCAAACTCAGTATACAGATTCACTCTAAGTATTGCTACATCTCCTTCCTTAAGTGATAACTTACTTGTGTTAGTAACCTTTCTATGATTATCGCTCGGTAGAATACTTTCATTATCAGGATGAGATATATTTTGTTTTTATATCTCGAGGACTTACCATCCTCTTCTTCTTGATTGTTTCTAGAACAAGATGCCTCCCCGACCAAGAACCATCAGAGGGAACAACGACACTCCGCCACCACCACAACCTCCTCAGTTCGACCCTGTCATGTTCCAGGCAGCAGTTACCGCCGCCGTGACTGCAACAATGGCACAAGTGAATGTTGGTGGGGCTGGAGGTGGAACCGACCCACAGAGACAAGATGGAAGTCAGAGACATCAAAAAGAGTGTTCCTACAAGGACTTCATGACTGCAAAACCTAAGTCCTTCGATGTAAATGGTGGTGTCATCGCTCTGACTCGATGTTTCGAGAAGATCGAATCCATCTTCGAAATCTACGTCTGTTCTGAAGCAAACAAGGTGAAATTCGCCGCCTACACCTTCACCGACAGAGCCTTGACCTGGTGGAATGGTCGAGTCAAAACCCTAACCCTGTAATTAGTTAATGCCATGGGTTGGGAAAGGCTGAAGGAACTCATGCTTGTTGAGTACTGCCCGAGGGGCGAAGTGCAAAAGTTGGAGGACGAACTTTGGAACTTGAAGATGAAGGGTTCCGACATCGCTGCCTACACTGCTAGATTCTGTGATCTGGCACTTCTCTGTCTGAGAATGGTCACCCCGGAAAGTAATAAAATCGAGAGGTACATCTGGGGACTGACGCAACCCACCAAAGGAAATGTCTTGGCTTCTAGGCCGACTACATTTGAAAGCGCCAAGGATCTGGCACAGACTATGATTGATCATGGAATCGATCTAGATGAAGTGGAAGTTATCGCCGAGGCACCCAAGGAAAGCGGTGGGAAAAAGTAGAAGTCTGGAAACAAACAAAAGGTTCAGTCTTCGCAGGAGCCATCCAAGAAACAACAAATAGTGGCAGTTCATGTTGTTACTGCTCCTGTTGTTGCTCCCACTGCTGCTCCAACCACCCAATCTCCTACGGGTGGTTATGCTGGAAAGCTACCCCTGTGCAACAAGTGTAACTTCCATCATCACGGGCTCTGCCGTGAGTTGATCTGCAGCAACTGTGGGAAGAAGGGACACATAGTTCGATACTGCAAGACACCGGCTCAACCAACCAACCAGGCTCCGGGAGCGGACGCTGGTCAAACTTGCTATGGATGTGGAGAGACTAGGCACTACAGGAGAGTTTTGGCTATGGGCCACAATGAAGCAGTTGCTGATCCTACCGTTGTTACGGGTACGTTCCTCCTTCAAAACTCTTATGCATGCATTCTCTTTGATTCTGGTGCGAGAGGAGTTTTGTTAGTCATTCATTCAAACATCTAATCAAATGTAAATCCCAACCTCTAACCGAAACATTTACCGTCGAGATGGCTAACGGAAAGAAGGAGAGCACTAACGACATATTCATAGGCTGCACTCTTACCCTAGACAATTATTATTTTCCCATTCACCTTATACCTATGTCCATCAAGAGCTTCGATGTCATTATCGGCATGGACTGGTTAAGCTCCAATCATGCTGATATTCTTTGTTTCGAAAAGGCTATCCGTCTCAATCTTCCTTCTGGTGAAACCCATATGATTTACGGTGATAAGCTCAGTTCGAACCTCCATATCATTTCATGCATCAAAGCTCAGAAATATATGCGGAAGGAGTGCCATGCATTCCTAGCTCATGTTGTCGATGAAACGCGAAAATTTAGAGACCTCGAGAGCATCCCCGAAGTCTGTAACTTCCCTGAAGATCTCCCAGGAATCCCTCCCAAATGCCAAGTCGAGTTCCGTATCGACTTGAGCCCCGGAGCTACTCCTGTAGCTAAATCTCCATACCGTTTAGCGCCAGCAGAGATGCAAGAATTATCCAGTCAGCTCAATGAGCTGATCAGCAAAGGATTTATAGGGCCGAGTTCCTCACCCTGGGGAGCTTCGATCTTATTCGTGAAAAAGAAAGATGGATCCTTTTGGATGTGTACTGACTACCGAGAGTTGAATAAGCTGACCATCAAGAACCGTTATCCCTAACCCAGGATCGACGATCTCTTCGACCAACTGCAGGGAGCCAGTTATTTCTCAAAGATCGATCTAAGATCAGGGTACCATCAGTTGCGAGTTCATGAGAATGATGTACCCAAAACAACATTCCGAACTCGCTATGGACACTACGAGTTCGTAGTAATGCCCTTTGGTCTAACTAACGCACCGGCAACATTCATGGACCTGATGAATCGGGTGTGCCACCCTTTCTTAGACAAGTTTGTGATTGTGTTCATCGACGATATACTTGTCTATTCATGGATTGAGGACGACCATAAACAACACTTAAGGCAGGTGTTGGAAACTTTAAGGGCAGAAAAGCTATACGCGAAATTTTCGAAGTGCGAATTCTGGATCAGGAAGGTGAATTTCCTTGGACACGTGATTAGAAAGGAAGGGATACACGTTGACCCATCCAAGATCAAAGCGATTGAGAATTGGTCTGCACCGAAGACACCCACATAAATCTGATAATTCTTAGGTCTCGCGGACTACTATCACAGAATCATCAAGAACTTCTCCAGAATGACTAAGCCTTTAACTACCCTGACGCAAAAAGGGGTAACCTTTAGTTGGGGAGCCAAGCAAGACACTACATTTCAAACATTGAAGCAGGCCCAGTGCAGCGCACCTATCTTGCCCCTGCCCGAAGGGACGGAAGACTTCATGGTCTACTATGATGCATCCAATCATGGCCTAGGTTGTGTGCTCATGCAACGAGGAAAGGTTATCGCCTACGCCTCAAGACAATAAAAAACACATGTAGTCAATTACACAACTCATGATTTGGAGTTGGGAACAATGGTCTTTGCGTTAAAGATCTGGAGACATTATCTTTACGGAACCAAATGCACTATCTTCACCGACCATAAGAGCTTGCAGCACATCTTTAATCAACAGGAGTTGAACATGAGATAGTGACGATGGGTCGAGCTACTTAGTGACTACGAGTGTGAGATTCGCTACCATCCCGGCAAGGCCAACGTGGTAGCAGACCCCCTCAGTCAAAAGGAGTATTCAGGGAGTAAGGTAAAGGCACTATCAATGACCATCCATTCCCATCTATCCGCGCAAATCAAGGAGGCTCAGCGGGAAGCCTTAAAACCTGAGAACATGACAGGGGAAGCCTTGCGGGGAATGCACAAGAACTTGGAGGTCAAAGGAGACGGGGTGTACTATTTCATGAACCGAATCCGGACCCCAAAATTCGGCGGGTACAGAGAGGTTGTCATGAATGAGGCTCATAAGACTAAATACTCCGTTCACCTAGGTTCGGATAAGATGTATCTAGATCTCAAACAACTCTATTGGTGGCCAAACATGAAAGAAAAGATTGCTACCTTCGTGGGCAAGTGTCTGACTTGCACCAAGGTGAAGGTTGAATATCAAAAGCCCTCAGGTTTACTCCAGCAGCCGGAAATATCTGAGTGGAAGTGGGAAAGGATAACCATGGATTTTATTAGGAAGTTACCCAGAACTCCGAGTGGGCACGATGCTATCTGGGTAATTGTCGATCGGTTGACGAAGTCCGCCCACTTCCTGCCAATCAAAGAAAGCTTCAAGATGGAGAGACTCACATGGATCTACATGCAAGAGATAGTTCGTCTTCATGGTGTACCTGCATCCATTATCTCCGATCGAGATAGCAGGTTTACATCGAGGTTCTGGCAGTCTTTACAGAAGGCTCTTGGAACTAAATTGGATATGAGCACGGCTTATCATCCGCAGATTGATGGACAGAGTGAGAGGACAATTAATACATTGGAAGACATGTTGAGAGCCAATGTCATTGACATCGGCGCGTCATGGGACACTCATCTTCCTTTGGTTGAATTTTTGTACAACAACAGCTACCATACCAGCATCAAGGTTGCACCGTTTGAAGCCCTCTATGGCCGCAAGTGTAGATCCCCTCTGTGCTAGGCTAAGGTGGGCGACACGTAACTAGCCAGGGGTCAAGTCCCCGACAATGCTCTCACTGGACCTGAAATCATCCGAGTGATAATTGAGAAGATTGTAAAAATCCGGGACCGACTAAAAGCCTCACGAGATAGACAAAAGAGCTACGTCGATAATAGACGTAAACCCTTGGAGTTCCAGTTTGGTGACTGCGTCCTTCTGAAGGTCTCACCCTAGAAAGTGTAACACCGTGAATTTTTCGTACAATTTTTTTCATTTTTAAATCACAAAAATACTCATAATACATTTCACAAAAATCCCAATTATCAAATTAACAAAACATAAATCCATAATTGTTTAATTAATGATCCAGGATTCTCCAAAACATAACTCTTTATCACATGTGTACAATCGAGCCATCGCCTTCTCATGATCCCGGGAAGTACCTAAAACACATAACACATAACATGGTAAGCACGAAGCTTGGTGAGTTCCCCAAAATACTGCATACAACTCATTAGCCACTCGAGGATATAACTCTGTAAGACCCTCATGGTCAATGTGTCTCAGTGGGACCCTCCAGTCCCACAACTCTGGTGGACCCTCCGGTCCTAACTCTGGGACCCTCCGGTCCCAACTCTAGGACCCTCTGGTCCTAACTCTAGGACCCTCTGGTCCTAACTCTGTAAACTCATAATACTGATACATAGCATAAATCACATATACACAATACAGGATATCACAGTACTCAAGCAAACACATAAGATCAACATACACACAGATTACTATAACATCATAAGTCACAAAGACGGTATGCAGGATAACACATGACACCTTATAAACAATAACACCCTCCGGTCGATAATATACTAAGACCCTCTGGTCAATAAGGTAATTAAGACCCTCCGGTCAACAACACGAATAGGACCCTCCGGTCACACATCAATTACCACACGGGTAAGTATAGTGAGAAGACTCACCTCGGATGGCGGATAGATCCTGTAAATGTTGGTGTTGTACTCCGGCCTCTAACACTAAGTCAAACCCATAATTAATCTCATTAGGATCCAAGACCAAACCTTCACATATTAGGTCTAAATATGGTCCACCAATTCGGTCCATAAATAGTCCAAGCCCAATGGGCCCACCAAGGCCCAATACCAAATGAGTTCACAAGGGTCCTCTAATGGCCCAACTATGGCCCAACTTTCCAAATTGGGCCCAAGCCCTCACACAGCCTTACCCTAAAGCCCATCTAAATTTTCTAGTCCACATGACTGCTCTTGGATGGCTTATCAATGAATCAATCACCCAAGCCCAATAAAAAGGATCAACACACGGCCCAAGTAAAAATTAGGGTTTCCACATAAAATGATGATAGGGTTAAATGTTTCTCACTTAACCCATTAAGTCCATGATTCCACTAAGCCATCATACAATAATATTGTCATGAGTTATTACTTCAGTCCATTGGTCCAAATGCTGGTCCCAATAGGCCCAAACCAACAAAACCAAATATTAGGGTTTTCCAAACCCTAATTAGGGTTTCTAGCCCAATAGCCATCCAACAAGCCCAAATAAAGCATTTGGGCCGATTAGGGTTCACAGTGCCAAGCACCACCCACTACCACCCCATGTAGTGGTGGTCATTGGCGGCTCATGGCGGCAGCCACCACCTCACGGTGGTGGTGGTTTTTCCTCAATTCCTCTACCAAAAGATGCTAACACAAGACTCATTTCACAAGGCATACACATACTTATCACAACAAATACACATAGCCACCACATTATAGCAGCTGGTGGTGGTGACGCGGTGGCAGGAGGCGGCAGCCACCACCATGAGGTGATGGCAATGGATTTTCTGCCACATAAACATACATCCCATGCCTCAAATACCGAAAGCAGCCCCCAAACCCTAGCATGCGCCCAAACAGCCAACTCTTAGGCAATAGGTGTCGCCGGAAAAGCAACAACTGCTCATTCATCCACCAGGTAGCTCCCAAAGGTGTTGGTATCGGCGGTTGAGGCCAACAGCGATAGCTAGGGCGTACCCTCGTCACACACACACCAGACGGATTGTGGTGGATCTCTCCAGCTTCGCACCTCGTCACCAGTAACGGCACTTGGGGCGACGCTCAACAGAGCAGCAGGCAGCACCTTCGCCTTGATCGGAATAGTGAGGAGGGATAGGTGGCGTATGAGAACTCATGTGTGGCGGCTGTATGGTAGGGTTCACGATGCAACGAGGGAATGAATGGGTTTAATCCCGTATCCCTTAAACTTATGCTCATTTGTTCACTTCTGGCCCCTCCTCAACATTTCTCTTACAAATGAAATCCAATAGTTCTCTTTTAACCCCCGATTCCATAATTCTTTACAAATTAGATCTAAACTTACCAAGCAACCCCTTTTCTATAAATTATTTACAATTTCAGTCCTCGCATTCATAAGTATTCCCAAAACCAATTTGGAACTTACACTTTTAACCCCCAAATTCTAAAATATGACAATTGGCTACCCAATACCAACACCGCGCTAAATATTAATTATTTTAGGGTTATTATTCATTTAATAAATCTTTATCTACTTATTTATTTAATTGGACGAGATGTTACAATTCTCCCCCACTTAAATTAGATTTCGTCCTCGAAATCTTGCCTCACCAT
Organism: Lactuca serriola; assembly: GCF_051521515.1. NCBI lineage: Eukaryota > Viridiplantae > Streptophyta > Magnoliopsida > Asterales > Asteraceae > Lactuca > Lactuca serriola. The sequence continues at coordinate 154,748,105 of NC_136412.1, read as the reverse complement.
CTCTTTCACCCCCGATAACTTGAAAGGCATGGCCACAAACCCGAGCATAACCCCAACGGTTCAACCCAATAAGGCTATCTCAAACAATTACATGTACACATCACGAAGTTCAATCAACTTCAAACAATGCTACAACCGATTTGCAGTCACACATCATTTACGACCTCTGTCGCCTAACACTCACTAACTCTACAGATGCTACGATCCTTCTCGAACCAATAGAAACGACCCTCCCAGGTCTAGAACATCAGATGCAATCCAAAACCACTACAAATGAAAACCATCAGGAATCTGAAATCTCAACTCCTCTATCGTTTACACAGATAGGGCCAGACTCAACTCGAGAGTCATGTTCAACACCAAAGTTGGAATCACAGATCTCAAATCAGATACTCGACTCACGACCAGTGATCTACAAATCTAGGCGCACATTACTCTCTGATTCCATCCGAATTGCGACAACCTCTTCCCAATTCAAGATATAACGAATCCCAACCATCATGGAGACCCCAGTCTCACTCCTGATCTGGCCACCAGGTTCCCAAGGGCTCATTCGTCAAGGCTACCTAAGCCTAAGAGCTCCTCTGTGTCATGCTCTAACCAGGGAACACTACGGATTCCCGTAGTCTTCCGATACTCTCACACTGACTCGTGAATGTTACAACTCCCCGCAGGTTTACATCACTTACTCGCTCTCCATGGGCTCTCCCTATGGTTTTTCCCTGATATTACAAAGTGATTACTCCCACCTGGATCCTTCCACTCTCTTACCACCCACAATCTCATAATGTCCTGGTACGACCATTGACCTTCCCCTCGCACAACTCGTAGTCTCGAAATATCCCACTCATAATTTGAAACACGGAGGAATCGTTAATGACTGAGAACACCCTAACGACCCTCCTAAACTCCATCCTCTTACTAATCAAATCCCTTGCGAAACAACTCATACCAACTCTAAAACTAATTGACAAATCAAATGACGCTCCTCCTGAAGTATAGATAACAATTTATTCAAAGAACTGGCCAATCCCAACAACTGAACTAGACCTCAACGGATCACCCGCCTCGTACCCAATCTATTGCAAACCTGACGAGTCTCTGGCCACTATAAGATCCATGACTCTCGGCTACTCATCGTGGATAGACTTATTCTTTCCCAACACATACACTATGCATTGCCTCACTCTGCACCTTGCCTCACCCACCAATAAACCAAAGTCTCATATGTCCGTACCACAGATCCCCATAACTAAATCTTCTAACTGCAATGTGGACAGATTGTTGATCCTCTCAACAGAATACTCAGTCCTCCCCCACTCAGGGTTCAACCATCACCAATTGACATATCAACAGTCTACTCCACAGAATATTACACTAGATACACCATACATGACTGTTGGAATGAACTACACAATACTTGAAGACCTTTCAAAGAAGACCAAGCAATTCCATATATCCCGAATCTCAGATGAAATCCTCGGAACTTCCCAATGTGACTGTCTCTAGTCACTCAGAACCTCGTCCAGCTGTACATGCAATTATTCTGACGGTCCTAGAATAGCACTTCCTCCTTTTTTGGAAATAATGGACTATCACCCACTTCATTCTCTAAATCCTTAGTCATCACCCCACTGCAAGAATCGACATAGCATGGGAGACCTCACTCTCATAGTCGATCCGCTGCATAGCCACGAAAGTTGTCATCTCGATATACTCCTCTCTTTTCCCTGAAACAGATGCTGGTATACGACTTACCAAATTCAAACAAGGCATACTCGAACCCTCGTTGGTCACAGTCCCCACTGATGACTCCTTTCCGACATAAGAATGTAACTCAATGCTCTCATATGATAAAAATACTCTTGATGCCAATATCGCAACTACCTGGTGCCCCACAGGGTCTTCTTCTAATCACTGACATCAGAAGCTCACTCACCCATCCTCTCAAAATGGGAAGTAGGGACAACATAATCCTCAATATAAAACTTTGACATCACATGTGATCGCCCGACCACTCAACTCAGACTACAATCCTCCACGATGCATCATCTTCACCCCTATTTAAATCTTGCGACTCCAACTGGCACCTTACCAGTCAAACTCCTCGAGATCTAAACTCAAATTCTCCCACCCAGGACATGCTCGTTTTTAACCTCAACCGTCATGGCCCTCTGGCCTCATAATTTCTCATACCCACTCCCAATCTGAATAAACACAACCGGATAACTGATAAAGGAGAATACACACTCTGCTACGAATCATAGTGCCCGAACCATGTTATTTCTCCTCATCCTGCTACTTAGAACCTCTGGAATTCTCCCTGTTTCGAGTATGGGTCCTCTGCTTTCAGTAGTACGGGGCCATACTACCTGCCACATCTACTCATACTTTCCACATGGATCATCCCAGATTTTCTAAGTAGCTGCTCAACCTTCTCAATCACCATTCTCATTACACATGTTCGCTCTCTAGCGAATACTCACTTCTAAGAAGCGTACTCCTCGGACTAGAATTACTCTCTAGGTTCTCACACTTCTCTGCCATCAGCTGTTGAAGAACTCCTCGTGATGCCAACCATCTACCTCCTGAATATCGTCATATTCACTTAGTAACTGACCCCCATCATTCGAGAGTTCCACAAAGCACAAAGCAAGTAGCATTCGAGCATCGAATAACCAGCACATGAAACCTCTCAGGCATACCACTCCACTCGTTGCTCTCATTACTCAAACGACATCACCGAACTCTGGCAACCTTACCTCTCGTAGATCTCTAGCTACTCTCTCAGTATATTTCTCAAATGCTAATCTAGGTATCTCTCCTAGATTACCCTCGACTCAAGACTCTCTCTAAATGATTCCTGCTAGGTACTTCTACTCAATACATACATAGCAAATAGCAGATAATACCAATCAATAGCATTGCCCAGGCTAAGGCATCATAAATCAGGCAACTCTAGCCCTAATTTCTGAATTACCTAGCCTACCCTCTAGCATGCAGCTCTAATGTCTCATAAATATCTCATAATATAAAGAAATAACGGTATTTTGGGACACCACCATTCGGGCTCTGGCTGATTGTACACACTGCTCCATCTCGTTTTCTCTTTAAACTCTTATTCGTTTTATAAAATCATTTCTTTTTAGATTTTTTTTTCAAATCCTCAGTTTGAGTTCAGAGATACCCGAGAGCACATCTAAGTCCCTCAAACCAAGGCTCTGATACCAACTTGTAACACCGTGAATTTTTCGTACACTTTTTTCATTTTTAATCATAAAAATGTTCATAATACATTTCACAAAAATCCCAATTAGCAAATTAACAAAACATAAATCCATAATTGTTTAATTAATGATCCAGGATCCTCTAAAACATAACTCTTTATCGCATGTGTAAAATCGAGCCGTCGCCTTCTCATGATCCTGGGAAGTACCTGAAACACATAACACATAACACGGAAAGCACGAAGCTTAGTGAGTTCCCCAAAATACCGCATACAACTCATTAGCCACTCGAGGCTATAACTCTGTAAGACCCTCTTGGTCAATGTGTCTTAGTGGGACCCTCCAGTCCCACAACTCTGGTGGACCCTCCGGTCCAAACTCTGGGACCCTCCGGTCCCAACTCTAGGACCCTCTGGTCCTAACTCTAGGACCCTCCAGTCCCAACACTAGGACCCTATGGTCCTAACTCTGGGACCCTCTGGTCCTAACTCTGTAAACTCATAATACTGATACATAGCATAAATCACATATACACAATACAAGATATCACAGTACTCAAGCAAACACATAAGATCAACATACACACAGATTACTATAACAGCATAAGTCACAAAGACAGTAAGCAGGATAACACATGACACCTTATAAACAATAAGACCCTCCGGTCGATAATGTACTAAGACCCTCCGGTCAATAACGTAATTAAGACCCTCCAGTCAACAACATAAATAGGACCCTCCGGTCACACATAAATTACCACACGGGTAAGTATGGTGAGAAGACTCACCTCGGATGGCGGATAGATCCTGTAAATGTTGGTGTTGTACTCCGGCCTCTAACACTAAGTCAAACCCATAATTAATCTCATTAGGATCCAAGACCAAACCTTCACATATTAGGTCTAAATATGGTCCACCAATTCGGTCCATAAATAGTCCAAGCCCAATGGGCCCACCAAGGCCCAATACCAAATGAGTTCACAAGGGTCCTCTAATGGCCCAACTATGGCCCAACTTTCCAAATTGGGCCCAAGCTCTCACACAGCCTTACCCTAAAGCCCATCTAAATTTTCTAGTCCACATGACTGCTCTTGGATGGCTTATCAATGACTCAATCACCCAAGCCCAATAAAAAGGATCAACACACGGCCCAAGTAAAAATTAGGGTTTCCACATAAAATGATGATAGGGTTAAATTTTTCTCACTTAACCCATTAAGTCCATGATTCCACTAAGCCATCATACAAAAAAAATTTCATGAGTTATTGCTTCAGTCCATTGGTCCAAATGCCGGTCCCAATCGGCCCAAACCAACAAACCCAAATATTAGGGTTTTCCTAACCCTAAATAGGGTTTCTAGCCCAATAGCCATCCAACAAGCCCAAATAAAGCATTTGGGCCGATTAGGGTTCTCAGTGGCAAGCACCACCCACTACCACCCATGTAGTGGTGGTCATTGGCGGCAGCCACCACCTCACGGTGGTGGTGGTGGTTTTCCCTCAATTCCTCTACCAAAAGATGCTAACACAAGACTCATTTCACAAGGCATACACATACTTATCACAACAAATACACATAGCCACCACATTATAGCAGCTGGTGGTGGTGACGCGGTGGCAGGAGGCGGCAGCCACCGTCACGAGATAGTGGCAACGGATTTTCTGCCACATAAACATACATCCCATGCCTCAAATACCGAAAGCAACCCGCACACCCTAGCATGCGCCCAAACAACCAACTCTTAGGCAGTAGGTGTCGCCGGAAAAGCAACAGCGGCTCATTCAGCCACCAGGTAGCTCCCAAAGGTGTTGGTATCGGCGGTTAAGGCCGACAGCGATAGCTGGGGCGTACCTTCGTCACACATACACCGGACGGATGAAAGAAGGAGAAGAATCTGAGTGCAAGCAACTTACCGAGCATTTTCAGCCGTCATAAACTCACAGATCCGTCGAAGGATACCGGTAGATCTCTCCAGCTTCGCACCTCGTCACCGGCAACAGCACTTGGGGCGGCACTCAACACAGCAGCAGGAAGCACCTTCTCCTTGATCGGAATAGTGAGGAGGGATAGGTGGCGTATGAGAAATCATGTGTGGTGGTTGTATGGTAGGGTTCACGATGCAACGAGGGAATGAACGGGTTTAATCTTGTATCCCTTAAACTTATGCTCTTGTGTTCACTTCTAGCCCCTCCTCAACATTTCTCTTACAAATGAAATCCAATAGTTCTCTTTTAACCCCTAATTGCATAATTCTTTACAAATTAGATCTAAACTTACCAAGCAACCCCTTTTCTATAAATTATTTACAATTTCAGTCCTCGCCTTCATAAATATTCCCAAACCAATTTGGAACTTATGCTTTTAACCCCCAAATTCTAAAATTATGACAATTGGCTACCCAATACCAACACCGCACTAAATATTAATTATTTTAGGGTTATTATTCATTAAATAAATCTTTATCTACTTATTTATTTATTTGGACGGGATGTTACAATTCTCCGCCACTTAAATTAGATTTCGTCCTCGAAATCTTGCCTCACCATCTCTTTCACGCCCGATAACTTGAAAGGCATGGCTACAAACCCGAGCATAACCCCAACCGTTCAACCCAATAAGGCTATCTCAAACAATTACATGTACACATCACGAAGTTCAATCAACTTAAAAGATATGTATAATGCGTTAATGAGCGGTTATATTCATCCAAAGGCGTTGATAAAATTCGGCATTACCCGATACCTATAATTGTTAATCTTACGAGAGCTGGGAAGATATGTATAGATCTATATGGGGTCTGATAACCCAACCTACGATTGCTAGCTACAATCCCGTCGATATAACTTACATATTATTCACTATTCGACATCTGTTGAAGCGTCGTGGCGGGGATAATATTAGTCAAACAACATCAATCATGGGGGCTCATGGTAATAAATTAGACCACCTTCACTACTAGAAAATAGGCCTTTAATGACGCGCAAACGATGACATGCATAGATTTACGATAAGCAAAAACGTGTGTGTTAAAAATAATGTCAGCTCTCCCTAAGTTTAAAGGATTTATGAAACGCATTCTTGCATGCCGTAAATTTAGTGTCTCACAAAAAAAAATCACAGAGGGCACTTATTTGAAATGTGTGTCATCTATAAATCCTGCTTTATAATTTTACAAACGCACGGCTCCTCTTTAGCGAATAGTTAGCAGTGGGAAAAGGAAATCCAAAAAAATAGAAAACCCTCCTTCTTTGTTTCCCTTCATTTTCCATGGCATGTTCTTTTCCCCACAAAAATCATAGCTGCTCTTCCTCCCCCTCCCTACATTGAGTGTTGCTTGCTTCTTTCCTTTGCACTCCGACCACCGCCACAAGTTCTCTTCCGTTCGTCGATGTCGATTTAATATTTCGTTACCTCACGAGTTTGTTCATCTGGAGATCGAAGTTAAAGATGATGATATTTTCGGATCTGATTTGTTGGGGTTCGTTCACATCCCTATGTAGGAGATCGCTATCGACCACTATCGACCAAATATATAATTGCTCAATAATAGGTGTTATGATATTTTGTAGATCATTCTTCATTATCAGTGGTTGGAGGACAACTTGCAGCTAGGAAAGAAAGTTAATGAGGAATTGTACACTATGCATTTGGATTCATCCCAAAATCCCCCAAAAAACTCATCTAATGAGAACTTTGTTAAACCTACTGATGTGAAAGTATCTAGTGACAATTAGTTGGACCGTCATAAAAATCTAAAATCAACACCTAAAACCTCAAAGAGTTCCAGTCCTAAAATGAAGGAGAAGTCAGTAGATGATTCGGTTGAGGAAAATGGTTCTTTTTCTTTTGTTTCATTATAGATTATATTTATAAAATTAAATGGTTTTTGTTTGTCACTCAATCTTTGTTTTTATTTCATTATCCATCCTTTTTCTTAATGTCGATTCTTATGTTTTTCACTTACAACCATTTTCGTCTTGATTTTTGACCTAGCCTCTTTTTCAGTTGTTTCATTCAAGATCAAACGATGAAAGGAAGCAAATCAAACAGTGCTACCAGGAAAGCCAATACCAAGTATGATTTAATCTATACTATATTTCATAGATGTGATATGTTAAGGTTTAATGTTGTTTGTTATACCTTCTATGAAATTAGGTTTTTGTTCTTCCCCAGGATCATGATTTTGGTCAAGTGATTGAGTTTCAGCTAAGCATTCTTGGTTCAATTTTCTATGAGTTTTATGGATATACTCCCTATGTTCGATAAGTAAATAGGGAACATGATTCTAAACATTATTTCATTACTTCTATTCAGACGTATGGAGCATTCCAATTGGTGTATAGTCACTCTTCTAATGTGGTGGGCACAAGCAATATCATTTACACGTTGGTAGTTTGTATTGATGTTACATGCTTCTTGTTTCATTCCAATTTTATGAATTTTTACATCCAAAACTCTATGTTGGAAGAGGCATGCATGATGACATCGTTTCTCTTTTCAAGTAAGGATATACAATTTATGTATGATTTGATAATGTGGAAATGCATGTTACCAGCTATAAGTTACATGAGTTCTTTCCTGACAGTAATATCTAAAAACTTGTATACAAACTTTTTTTAATTGTGATTCTTATTAGATTAAGATCTGATTACTTATTTATTTGAGCATTTTGTAGTGACCTACAATATTGGCATTGTTATTTCTATCTGGGATCTAATTGTGATGGTGAGTGTTCTTGAAAACTATTACTTTTTTTGCCTTTATGAGGCTGATTAAACATATGTAAGGTAATTTTATATACTCTTTTGAGTTTTAATTAAATTACATCTATTTGTAGTTACTTGTGTGAGAAGATGCTTTGGCTGTTTAAAAGTGAACATGTTGAGTTTAAGAGTGAACTTGTTGTAACAGAACTTGAGATTCGGGTTATCTCTATTAACTTAATTAAAAATGAATTTTGATTTAGTTTAATATTTGTGTAACTATGTCTTTATCATTGTAAAATTATGTTATATAATGTTACATTCAGGTATCATTAAATATGCCAAAAGAAATTGTTAGTTATAGCATTCCAGCCGGTTCAAGAAAAATTAATGGAAAATACATTCAATCTCTTTTTCTTTTACAATTACAAGGTATATAATAATTTTATATATTTTATTTTAGTTTATAACAATAAAAAAAATTGCAAAACCATGTTTCTTATTGTTTTATTGCATAAAAAAGTTGTTCAAGAGATGCTAAAGAAACAAATTAAAGAAGTGGAACTTGTACAATCAAAAGAGGTGTCATTACACTAGTATGGCATGCTATGATACTGGTGATGGCTCTATAATTGGGATCACGATCATCATATCTTTGAAATTTTTGCAATTAGTGCATTCTCGTTTTCTCAGGTTCACCAAGTCTGAGGAGAAGGACACTTGGTGGGGACAACAGGTAATACATGTATGGTAAACTACATCAAAGACACTATCATTCATTTGTGTTTTATACCATCCCATTTTCAGTAGTTTCTATTACAACATTGTACTTACAATTTAATGTTATTGTTATATTTGGGTAGATTTTTCAATGTACAATGCTTAATAAAAAAATTTCAAAACTACAATGCTTTAACTGGGTAGATTTATGAGAGTACAATGTCTTGCTAAAAAATAAAACTGGATGTAGAACAAAGTAATGAAAGTAAGAAAGATGATGTGATAAACAAATTAATGAAATTAGGGTGCCATTTGTTGCTTTTAGTCGTTTACAGTTTTAGAAAAAGTAGAATCAACTCACCACAAAAGGATTTTCTTTTCCTAGAAACATTAATGTCATTTATACACCTGACCTAATCTTCCCAACTTGTTTGTGTCATTTTTCAAAATTATGGTTGGTGGATTGAGCTGATATATATTTATTTGCTAACTTACATATGCGAATTGTCCAGTGGTGAGGAGAAAAAGTATAAAGCAATGAAGCGCGCTACAGAACGAGAGATATCTCAGAGTGCTGATGTCATCTGTTGCATATGTGTTGGTTCTAGAGATCCTCGGTTGGAAAATTTCAGATTTGATTGTTGGCTTCATTCAGATTCTGGGACAAAAAGAGTCCCAGGGATATTTTTGGAATATTTTGTTTTTTAAACTTTTTTGAGTTATTTTAGGAGTCTAACTCTTTTAATATATTTTGGAATGTTTTTGTATCAGGTTGTTCTTGTTGGTGACCATTGTCACCTTGGTCTGATTATCATGTGCAAAAAGCAGCTCATGCAAGGTTAGTAGGTCTCTCTCTCTCTCTCTCTCTCTCTCTCTCTCTCTCTCTCTCTCAGTCTCTTGACCGATTCCCATTTGTTTCAAAACGTTTTTCCAAAAATCTACAATGCATCATCTTTGTGAAACTAGGCCTTAGATGTCTTTTTTACCTCTACATTATAGGTTCAGTATCAGATGCATCCATTACTTTCAGAGTTTCCTTCCAATAGGTTTTATGAGATTACCTTCCAAAATGGAGTGACAATCAATGAGAGACAATCACCAGGAATCGATTTTCTCTGGCATGTGCCAAACCGTCCTATGTTCTTTTATGTCTAGGTATCTACATGCTTTTTGTTCATATGTATACCTTTTACAATTGTAACAATCTCATATTAACCTCCATCATCAGCATCAGGTTGTTACGGCTTCATAATTTTTCCATGCCTTCAGTATACTCTAGTGTCAAATAGCAATATATTTTAATGATATACATCAAAATACGTTACACACTTTACTCTTTTTACCGCATTGCGGCATTTGATTAACTTTTACTTATGGTTCGTCTAATATTGTTATAGATGGGAGAATATCTTGCTGATGTAAGCACCTTTCGTGTTGCACATATGTAAATTCCCTTTAAAGGTTAATATGGTAAATTAGCATACAAACACAAAATTTTAGTTGTGAGCTAATGCTAATTTATGCTTTTAGATGATCATAATCATTGAATTTTAACAAAGAAATTCTAAATAGTAAATACTGCTACAATTGTAGGTAATTTTGGATTGTCTTGAAAAACTATTGTATAACCAATTACATTAGCAGGATATAGCCTCAACAATTATGGCATTTTCATGACAAGGGTCCCACACTGTTTTTATTCTTTCTGCCAATGGTGTTATTGGTAATGAGGAAGAAGCAAGCCAATGTATCTACTCCCTGAACCCAAGATTGAAGCATTTTTCGGATTGGCTCCTTGACATCATTGCGACTAGATATCTGGATGCGTTTTTCCCTGCAGCAACACACAAGTATGCCCCATTAGTCGAAGAGGTCTAGAAGTATCCAACCATCCAGGAAACATACAAGAGGAGAAATGAACTACACTTCCTTCCCGATGTTGCAGACCACTTCTTAAGTTGGGTGGGTATTCATTCATTCATTTCATCATTTCTCAAAACAAACATATTAAGGATATTTTTGATAGTTGTTGAAGAATTTACCTTAAGACCTCTTATGGATTTTACCACTACTAGGTGGTGACATATAGGACATTTTATTTTATTTATATTTTCACAGACAGATAAAATAGAGATGCAGTTAAAAGTGGTGAAACTGGTGGGAGAGCTTTTTTGTATCCTAGGATCCATGATTCCTGAGACAGTTCAGCCAATCCTTTTGGAGCTTTTAAGGAGACTGATTGATAGAGTTGTTGAGGTTCGAATGTCTGTTCTTGAACATGTCACTACTAGAAAAACAGCCTTTTACGACGTGCAATCAATGACACATGCTGATAGAAGACACGCATCTGTGAGTGCCTTAAAAATTGATGTCTGTTTTCCAAAATATGAAGCATAGAAGACACGCATTTTTGCGTGCCCTGAAATTAGTGTCAATTAAAAAAACACGGAGGGCACCTTAAATAAAATGTGTGTCGTCTAACCATGTCGCTTTATAATTTTTAATGAAACGCGCGTTTCATCCGAGGGGGAAATGAAATCTAAAAATTAGAAAGCCCGCTTTGTTTCCACCGGCTGAAAACCCTAGCTCATCCCTGCCTAAAACCCCCTTTCTTTCTTTGTTTCTTTCTTCTCTCTCAATTCTCAAACCTCCATTCACCTTCCGCCATCTGCTGATTCTTCGACCCTTCCGAGTGTCTCCCACCGCCATCCTCTTTTTTTTGTTATATATTTAACACCCTCCGTTGTCAGTTTGGAGTTCATACGATCTCTATCTCCAACTTTGTATTTAGCCCTCTTTAATTTTGATGAGAGCAACGACACCAGCGAGAATGTCAAAGAAAAGATCCAGATTCTTATTTCTCCTTTATTCATACCTCTGATTTCGATTTTGATTATTCTCGTATTCTCCTCTGTAAAACCCTAACTGGAAAAGTGATACGGATATTAATCATGATTTCCTCCTCCTTCCTTGATCCCCAATTCTACACTCTAAGAATCTCAGGTACGCTCCGTTCCATCTCCCTTATTCTCGTATTTTTTATTGCTCAGGTGAGACATCTATCTCCCCTACTTTTCTGCTTCTTAATCCCGTTATGATAGTTGTTCACATTCGCACACAGCACCATACACACATCCACATGTTTACTATTTTGGGTTCAACTTTTTGTCTCAATTAGTCCGCTTGTATTAACCCTAAATTTGTCGCATATGAGAGATCTTGCAAGCAATCCAGAACTTGCAAATGAGAATTGTGTCTATATGCTTTTTTGTCTATTAAAAAATAAAATAAAAAGGGTTTTTTCTTGTATTCAAATTTCTTTCAAAATCACGGTAATTTCTTTCCTTCTTTCGTTCTCAGGTCTCCGATGGAGAGAGGTTGAAGAAAATCTCCAAAATCATACAGTTCATCTGAAGAAACCATATACCATCCCCAACTTTTGAGATTAGAATCACGATTGGAAACAGATGATGCTACTAAAGATACAACAGTTGAAAGTGACATCATTAAGCGATTCAACAAACTCACTTTACGCAATAAAGATGTTCTTGATGGATCTTGGATGGATCGAATAGTGTGGGACCTGAATGAATCTATTACAAAGCAGAAATTACTTCTTGATCTTCAAGATGAACATATGCTTTTTGAAATATTGGATAACAAACATGGAGATGATCTTCAGCTTCATGCTGGAGCCATGATAACAACTCGGTCTGCTGAGTCGGTACCAGATTCATAGGAGCTATTACATGGTTATGGAAAGGGGAAATTTAATATAGCTAATGACAAATTCTATTCCAACAGGAAATATTCCCAACACTTGAAATCACATTCCTAGAAACGCACATCACATGGTGTTAAATTCTTGCATTCCATACCTGCTCTCAAGCTAATAACAATGAAAGCCACACTTAGCAAGTAACCACAAAATCTCTAGTGTCATTTTTCTTTTACTCTATTGTAAACTCATTTTTCTTTTACTGTATTTGCAGTAAAGATATAGCCTATTTTCATAGGCCAAAATCTTTATGGTATCCTCATGAAAATTTGGTGGCACTTAAAGAACAAGGAAAGCTGCTTACAAAAGGGTCAATGAAAATTGTATTGAAAAGCTTGGGAGGGAAAGGGAGCAAGCTTCATGTAGATGCTGAGGAGACTGTTTTATCTCTCAAAGGAAAAGCTATTCTGTGATTTTCAAGTGAAATTTTACTCTTTACTTTACTTTTTGATTACCCATAATAGCAATATTTTAACAGTTTGTTTTATATTTATGTAATCAATCACCAGAGGGGTTCATTTTCAGGGGATCTTGAGAACCTTCTAGATGCCGAAGAATGTGATGAAGACGAAGAGGATAATAATAATTATGATTCTAATAACTTGGTGGCTGGTGTTAAAGGCCTTAAAATGAGACGCATGCCTTCACAAGCTCAAGATGATGTGGAAAATGAAGATGAAGCTGCTGAGTTATGCAGAATGCTCATGGATGGTATCAGCTAATAACTTCGTTATTTTTTATATTTTTATTTTAAAAATTTCCATTTTTAATTATTTATTTATGATTCAGGAGATGACGAGGCAGATCGGAAGAAGAAAAAAAGTGAAAGATACGGGAGCAGCTTCATTCTACCAACTTCCATTCTTTCCTTTTCTTGTTGCACTAGTTTCTGTTAACCACAAATTTCAAAAACATTAAAATGACCATTTTACCGTTCTATTCCAAAAATAAAAAATTACCTCTGCCTCTGATTTCCCGATAAGTGATTGATTAAGCTACTGTTTCAATTCAGCTTGTGAGCTCCTAAGTGATTTAACCTCTTTCATAAGAATTTTCACATCTGCTTTTGATTTAATTTCTAATTCTTGATGTTTCTTTGACAATTGGTCAAGTTTACTTTTGGTATCTTCCAATTCCTCAAGTAACTCATCTTTTTCTTCCATTTCCACCTTTTCATCCTGAAAAATCTTTAACTTGTTAATAATTGTTGTAAACTTAGTTTAATAAAAAACAAAATGGAATAATAATAATAATAATAATAATAGTAATAATAATAATAATAATAATAATAATAATAATAATAATAATAATAATAATAATAATAATAATAATAATAATAATAATAATAATAAAACCTGTTGAGATTGAGACTTCAATTTAAACTCCATTTCTAGTGATTTCCTTCTAAGTTCTTCCATATCCCACTGCATTTGAGTAACTTTTTCTCTTTCCATTAAAATTGCTTGATGAAGATTTTCTTTACTTGTCACTTTTGTAGTTTCAAGCTCCTACTCTAAATCCTTCACCTATTATATAAACATCAAAGTTCCATAAAAATATATACATTTTTAAATTTAATAATCATATTCATACTCATACCGTTGTTGTAAGATAATCTTTAACTGCTATTTCTTGATTCAATCTTCAAATCAAATCCTCCATATCTGTTTTTGTAGTTCTAAGAACAGGGACCTTAGATAAAGTATTGATGCTGATGCTCTCATGCTTTATTTTGTTTACAAACACAAATGTTGTAAGCAGCGATACGACAGGACCTGCAGAATGAGGTGAATCTGTTCCTTTCTGCATTCTTGAGTTGTATGATGTTGCCTGCAAATTATTTCTAGTGTTATTACTTATAGCTGTATGCTTCCTACTATAGCTATAGCTCCCAGAAAAGGTGTCGACTTTCTTCATACCATGAAATTTAAGTGTAAAGTCTGTCTTTGATGAACTATTATCATCCAGATTTATTGGTTTAACAGCAGGTGAGGATCTCAATGTCTCTTCACATTCATGCATATCAGTGTCGACTTCTACATGTTGCTTCTCACTGTATGCTTCTTGTTTGCTATCAGTGCCATCTGGCGATGCTTGCTTTAACGAAAACTGTGAAAAAGACTTACCATGAGGAGAACAAAGCTTTGAGTTGTTTCTTCCCTGAGTGAGCTCCTCATGTCCCTGTACTGAAAAGCTAGCAAGATGTGGGGCATAGATCTCCAACAAAGCTTCTTGTAAGGACTTCAAAAGAGAGCCTTCATCAGAGAAAAAGACTTTTCTTTTGTCTGGTGTTACATTGACATCGTACACCTTGGTTGGAACAATAAAATTCATGATTGCAATTGGATATTGCTTTGAGTTTGCAGATCTATACAATTCGTTCAGAATCTTGGTGACTTTGGCCATGTCAATAGGTCGACCATTTATAAAAAAATATTGTCTGTCACCTATATTTCGTCCACAGCCATTGCCTGACTTAGAAAGAAACCCATCCACCTTGCAGGAATCTGATATAACTAGACTCATAGGTTCTAAGCAATTGAAAGTGCTCATGCTAAATACTGTAATGATGTTATCTTTGAGTGATCTGCTTCCCTGTGTTTTAAGTACTACAGAGGTTATGTTTGCTCCAGTCGTATTTGTACAAACCATCTGAATCCCTTCTACAGTAAGCGCATATTCCTGGATTGATAACATCAACTATTATGAAATGTAACATGCATACAATCTAAGAGCAAGTTAAAAACAAAAAAAAAATGTTCCAAATGGAGCTACATGGTGTTTAAAGCAATTCTGATTATGATAAGGAGAAGCTCCAAGAGAGATTAGCAAAACCTTCTGGTGGTGTTGCTGTTTTGAAGGTACGATTCTTATTTTTTTTTTATTTCTAAATAATTTTGTTATGTAAATGATGTGTTGCTGTGATTGGTCAGATTGGAGGAGTGAGTGAAGCTGAAGTTGGTGAGAAGAAGGATAGAGTTACTGATGCTCTAAATGTCATGTTGGAATCCTGATTGCATGAATTCATGGGATTCAATCTCATTGAGTTTCTACTATTGAGTATACGTGGGAGTGAAAAGCAAGGGGTAGTTTTGGTATTTATGATTAGGTGGGATGACATAAGTTCTTAGAAGGAAAAGTCATTCTCCCTTTTGTTTTTAAACAATTTCTTTATAAATAATAACTCGCTTTTGTTGACATCAGCATAATGAAAAGTCATTCTCGCTGAAAACCGTGGTGGATGGTCAGGTGCTTTTACACTCGGTAAGTTCGTTTTTCTAAATTCTTATAGTTTTTTTAATCTGAATTTGTTTTTTTCATGCTATAGAACTCGGTTAATTCCCAAGCTTTGAGAATTCCATTCCCGTGGTTGGTCTTTAATGAGAAGATCAAATTGAACTCTGTTTTTCTCCTAGATAGGACTGTTGTTTCCGATTTCGTCCTGCTACTGTTTGGTGGAAGCATCTCAAAAGGCGATATAGTGAGTCTATTACCTTTTCTTACTCCATTCCTTTTTGATTCCATTCCATTTCATGATTATGAAACAGGATGGGCACTTGAAAATGTTGGGAGGATACTTGGAGTTCTTCATGGAACCTTCATTAGCTGAACTGTATCACAACTTAAGAAAAGATCTCGATGAGTTATTCCAGTATAAAGTAAGTAATGTATCCTCTCTTATTCATTATTTACTAAAATAATGATCTGGAACACTTCTTGTATAAAACTATACATAATCGGTCTGTTTTATTATGATTACAATAGTAATCTGAGTTTTTTGAATAAAGCAGTTTTTTGATACTTATGTTTATGGTAGTGGGTTTCCACGTGCAGCTGATGCAAGACCATCACCATTGGTATCCTTATCTAAGTTGCAGTCAAACCACAAGCTTCCAGGGCCAATTCAGTTGCTGATACATTTTCAGAATTCAAACACCTTCTTCTTGTGTATAAGTTCAATAGCAAATTTAGTACTTTCTTGTGTATAAGTTCTATTAGAAGACAAACATATTTTTGATCCCTTTGAGATTTATCCATTTGTCTATTGGACTGATTATTTGTATGACATTAACAAGTGCAATGTATTATATTTTTTGTATATGGTATTTTATTTTCTATTATGAGACACTAAATGGAAATTTAATTTGAAAATTAGTAAATCTATAAATAATTTTTTTTAAACATTTAAAATTATGATACGCAAAAATGTGTGTCATCTTCATTTATGACATGGCCTTTCTTGACAGGGGCTTTCTTGATACGCATTGCGTGTCATTAACATGCGCGTCGTAAGGTTACGAAATGCGAATGCGTGTCGTCTTCCTTTATGACAGGGCCTTTGTTGATATGCATTGCGTGTCATAAACGCACGTCGTAAATGAGCGTCGTAAATGCGCGTCGTCTATAGATGACGCGCAAAAGCGCGTCATCTCTCTTTATGACATGGCCTTTCTTGACGCGCATTTGCGCGTCGTCTGAGCCCTTTACGACGCGCAATGAGCGTCGTAAAAGGCTGTTTTTGTAGTAGTGTGTCAAGCTTTCTATGTTATCCAATCCTTTCAGACCATAATCTCCTCAGTTAATTGGTAATTCCTCATTATTATTATTATTATTATTATTATTATTATTATTATTATACAATTTCATTATTCGGTTACTTGATATATATATATATATATATATATATATATATATATATATATATATATATATATATATATATATATATATATATGATTTTTTTTGTTAGGTGCTCTGTGTGACCGACTGTTAGATTATGATGAAACCATACACCAAAAGGTTGTTGCAGTGGTGTCTCACATTGCATGCCTTGAGTTTTCTTCTATTTCTACCAAATCCATAAAGCTTCTAGCTGATCGACTTCGTGACAAATCTGTAATTATACTTAAACTCTCTTTTCTCACTTTCCAACAAGAAATAGGAATGCACTTTGTTAGTTTGTTTATATAGTACTTTTTGGTATGTTTCTTTTCTAGTTAAAATAAACAAGAAAGTGTCTGTATGAGACTAAATCACTAAATGACCATTTTACCCTTACATTTTTTTTGCAGGATAGAAGCACAATAGTTTTGGATCGACACCATCTAGCAGAAGATATCACGTACGTGTTCTTGTGCTACTATTGTGGATTCGGGAACATCCTTGCTTACTGGTCCAACTATATGTATCTCACATGAAGCTTCTGTTAGAACTATTAATCTTAGGTATTTCAGGTTTCTCATATTTCTTATATCTAATTAGTTTGTAAATTTCTGTTACAACTTTTGTTGATCTGTTCTATCTTTCCATGGAACGATTATATGTATGACATTAACTTTATGCAATGGATTGTATTTTTTGTATATGATATTTTATTTTCTATTATGAGGCATTAAATGCAAATTTAATTTGAAATTAGTAAATTTATAAATAATATTTTTTCAAACATTTAAAATTATGACACGCAAAAATGTGTCATCTTCATTTATGACATGGCCTTTCTTGACAGGGCTTTAATGATACGCAATGCGAGTCGTAAATGTGCGTCATAAAGTTACGACACGCGAATGCGTGTCGTCTTCCTTTATGACAGGGTCTTCCTTGATACGCATTCCGTGTCGTAAATGAGCGTCGTAAATGTGTGTCGTAACTACGCATCGTAAATGTGTGTGGTAAATAAACGATGCGAAAAAGCGTGTCGTCTTTTGTTATGATAGGGCCTTCCTTGACACGCATTTTCGTGTCATCTGAGCATTTGACGACACACATTGCGTGTCGTAAAAGGCTATTTTTCTTGTAGTGCTTAGTTACCCAACTACCATTAGGGACGCCTTAATGTGATAGATGTCCTAAAAAGATACTAATTAGGATTAATAAATACATCCTAATAATATAATAAGATAGGATTGTTAGATATCCTGAAAAGATAGTAACCTTGGATTGATAAAATATTATAGGAGATGTTTTTCTAAAAGAAAAAAGGATTCTTAAATTAATAAACCCAAATAAAAGCCCGGAACTCTAAAAACTTGTGCACTCACCGGCATTATGTTGACATTTTGAAAAATACATGTATTCCCAGGGAGATAAGTGTGGAGGATAGTCGTGTCAAGGAGGAGGAAGTCCACATGGAAGCTGCTAGAGTTTTCGTTCCGTCTGTTTATCATTTCTAGCGATGTTTAGGCTATGTGTCTGTCTTTTTAAAACAATGTAACCCCAAAATAATTTACAATAAATAAAATTAATGTTTGAAATAAACTTTTTTGTTATATATATATATATATATATATATATATATATGTGTGTGTGTGTGTGTGTGTGTGTGTGCCTCGCCCGAATCTCCCAATGTTCGCATCACCCAACGTTTCCCTTGCCAGTCCGGGTTGTGATAGATTGGTATTAAAGCTACATGTTATAGCGAACTAGTAATTCCTTAGGAACAATGACTATAACCTAGGGCATAAAATTCTGAATTAGTAAACCTACTAAAAATATTAGTATCAATTACCGTATGGATACACTACTTACTGAATTAGTAAACCTACTAAAAATATTAGTATCAATTACCGTATGGATAGACTACTTATGGGAGAGGTGCCTAGGATGGAAATAATTGTCATTTCGGTTGTTGGATTTCAAAACAGCTATATGCTAAAATGGTCATGTCCTCCAACGTTTCCTACCTGACCCATCCTTGTAGTCTTGAGGTACACAAACATAGAATTAATAAAATACCCTAATCAAACACTAATCATATAAAGAGTTATACAATCTCTTATAATATATTGTCCTTTATCATAAAAACTATCTATTCAAATCATTACTTAACATTTTAGGTGAAAAACAAATCCTAGGGTTAGTCTAATATTGCGGTCGTAACATAACTAGACCTAGAATGCACAACTAAGTTTTATTATGGTCTAACCAAAGCACGACTAAACCTGGATGTCGTAGTTGATAATCTAACCACTTGAAGATTTATGGATTAGTAATTTAGTATGCCCAGTTAAGAGATTAGGACGAGGCCTCCGGCTAGAGGATCTTCAAATCATAATTGACTTCCTGAAGACTAGAGCCTTAGATCAAGACTTAGTGCAACAGGATGGTATACCTTGAGGATATTTGGATTAGTGGAAGGCATACAACATACAACCCATATAGAAACTTACCTAAGATATGGTACTATTTTCTCTCTCTCTCTCTCTCTCTCTCTCCCTCTCTCTCTCTTTATATATATATATAGATATATATATATATATATATATATACACACTTGATAGGAAATTATATGTATTATATATTATTTCTCATAAACATCTACCTATTTGATGTCTTATGTAGGAAAATTAGAGTGATATGGAGGACATTTGGGACTGGGTGTTGCATCCTTATCCGGAAGGAGATGAGGTAGTGTCATGCACGCCTGATACTGACAGCTATTACGATCTGACGATGCTACTACCACATACTTTAGTATCAGCTGAAGAGGATCCATTTGAAGATGAGGAAGAACCCAACGAGGAGGAACCGCCTAGCGATGAGATCGGTGGACTATATTCTAACAATTCACCCTACCAAGATTCTTCTTCCCACCAGGAGACTCAGGTGCAGGACCTTACTGAGTCAGAGTGATCCCCAAATATTATTTCCCTACTTCCCCCATCATCACTCAGTATTAATGCCCCAGGAAGCAAGATTATTACTACCCTCATAAAATCCATTCCTATCCCATCTCGCAAAAGGGCAGCCTCACCAGCATTATTCCCGAATCCATCAAAGAAACCTTTCCTCAAGAACAAGTGGACATCCCATGTAGACGAGTGGATCTAGGAGGATAGTATAGGGTTTTATGAGATCGAAGAGTCGTCCCAGGTGCCAAGGCGTGATCCCATCCTAGAGGATCCCACAGATCATGTGATATCAATGCTAGTCTTGCATGTTGCATGACACGAGGATCACATACATCGAGTAAAGGAGGATCATAACTCGTTGAGGAGGGAAGTCAGGATGTTAGTTGGTAGAGTTAGGTGATTAGAGAATGTAAGAGATTATGATGAGATGAGGATCATCCATGCCTATGATTATCTGGATGAGACTCATTCTCTAGTACGGTACCAACATATCTTGATTAAGAGTCTCGAGCAGCGTGTGAGAGATATGAAGTTGAGGTTGTTGGTGTTTGAGATAGGAGCGGCCACTATGGAGATTATGATCGGTTGCCTCCAACATCAGTTAGCTTAAATAGTGTCTTGGATGTTAGTCTATTTTGGGTTAAGGTAGATTGTTCTAGCCTAGGGAAGCTAGGGACTATGATTTTTTGGGTTTGAGGGATGGATTAGTAGTGTAGCTAATAACAAGAAACCGCTATATTTTTGTGTAAAATAGATACTATTCCTGCTCAAACCACACCATTATACACTCTTTTGTTTTGGAAAATCTTATGTAAACTTTTTTGAAAAGTTAATGAAAACTATGTGATCTTAAATTTTATTTTGTTGCATGTTTACTTGGTTTTTCTTGATATAGTTAACTCTTCTAACTAAAATATCAAAGTAAAACATAAAGTAACAACTAATATATGCCTTAAATTTAGAATCATGCCTCGCACAAGAAGGAACCAATGTCAACCAAAAACTAGTCTCATGCCTATGAGGTTAGTCGTGATTGAGGCATTAATTGCCTAACGCAAAGTTGATGACATATCAAGCTTAGAAACCCCCAGGAACATAGGATTAGGAGGTAACGCGGCTAGACTCCGCAAGGACATAACCGAGGTCCAACTAGAGTCTGTTCATATAAAGATTTTATGAACTATAAGCCAAAACCCTTTTATGGAATCGAACGTGTAGTTGGGTTGATTAGGTGGATGTAAAATATGGAATCTATGTTCGAGATAAGCTTATGTCCGGAGGATTGTAAAGTCGAGTTCGCTGCATGCAGCCTGGCAGACACAACCCTAAGCTCATGGAACAGTTATATAAAGACCATGGGCGTTAATGTAGCAAACGCCATGTCTCAGAGTGAGTTGAAGCAATTCATGATTGGGGAATACTGCTCATGAGAAGAGATGTAGAAGATAGAGTACAAGATGTGGAATCTCACGATGCAGGAAGCTGATGTTGCTGCCTACACAAGTTGTTTCAACGACATTGCCACATTATGTCCTAGGATTGTTACCCCGGAAGATAAGACGATAGAGATGTATATTTGGGGTTAGCCTCAGCCTATCCAAGGCCTACTCACTACCTCAAAGTCGACTACCTTTGACAGCGCTAAGATACTAGCCTTTAGTCTGACCCATCAAGAGCTTCGTCGTGGAATGATGGTTCAGAAGGCTGACCTTCCGAAGGCGGAGGTGGAAAAAGGAAGTTTGGCCAAGAGTCAGAAGGTAAGGATAGGAAACTAGCGGAGAAGAAGCGGGAAGTGATTCAATCGTTTGAGGTTTCAACACCCTCGACAGGGACTACCCATGGAAGTATCCCTAGATGCAATGAGTGTAGGTTTCATCACAATGGAGCATGTTAGGTCTATATCAACTGCAGCATGAAAGGTCATCTTGCCAACAAGTGTAAAACCCCGCCCAATCGAGGCACCGCAGTAGTAGATGGTTGGACATGCTATTAGTTTAAGGATATGGGACATGTCAGGAGGTATTGTCCAAAGCTAAAGGGTTAAGGAAGTAATGCTAGAAGTAGAGCATTTGTTATAGACTTATAGGAGTAAGAGAGGCCGATCCGACGGTAATGTCGAGTACTTTCCTAATCAATAACTTATATGCAAATATAATTTTTGATACTAGCGCCGATAGAAGCTATATTACACCAAAATTCAGGAAGTTGTTAGATCACCCCTCTAGTAAACTAAGGGAAGCCTATAGGGTATAAATTACTAATGACCAAGTCGGTAGTACTAGGAAAATACTTAGGAATTGTGCCTTAACTTTAGATAATCATACTTTTCTCGTCGACCTTATGCCAATGGTCATCAGAAGTTTCGACATCATTATCGGTATGGATTGGTTATCCTCTAACCGCATCGAGGTGCTATGCTTCGAGAAAGCCTTACGTCTACCCCTAACAAACGGAGAGCCCTTAGTTATCTATGGTGATAAACCTTGTAGAAATCTTAGGATCATCTGCAGCATGAAGGCTAGAAAATTCTTGCAGAAAAAGTATTTAACCTTCTTAGCCCATATTGTCAATAGTAAGACAATAAGAAGAAAAATATCGAGGAAGTATCTCAGGTGTGAGACTCCCCTGATGTAATCCGTGAAGATCTACAACGGCTGTCGCTAGCTCGACAAATAGAGTTTCAAATTCATCTAGTTCCAGGAGCTGCCTTAGTAGCAAATTCTCCTTATACACTACAATAAAAACGTGATTTTTCAAGGGAATGATTCCGCTGCAAAAAGATGAAATTTCGTTGCAGTAGACGAATAACGACGAAATTTGCAACACTGATTTCCATCCCAAAAAACCTTGTAGCGAGGGTTTTCTAGGGAAACAATCATTTTGTTGCAAATATGACAACAGAATGAAATCCGTTGTAGATGCTATTTCTTCGTGTATTTCGTGGTAGGATTCCATCACAAATTCCATGGTAGTGAATCCCTAACAAATTGCATGGTAGTGAATACCTAGCAAATTCGGTGGTGGTGATTCCATAGCAAATTCAGTGGTGGTGAATCCCTAGCAAATTTTGTGGTGATGAATCCCTTGCAAATTCCATGGTGGTGATTCCCTAGCAAATTCCATGGTGGTGAATCCCTAGAAAATTCCATGGTGGTGAATCCCTAGCAAATTTCGTAGTGGTGAATCCCTATAAACTTCCGATGTGATGACCCCCTAGCAAATTCTGTGGTCATGAATCCCTAGCAATTTCTGTGGTGTATCTTATATAGCAGATTCCATAGTAATGATCCGATAGGGACGAATGGATAATCAATTTATAAATTAAATCCAAATTATTTTGTAGTAATATACGAAAATAATATAACAAAATAATCAAATAACATTATATCATAAAATAATACAAAAATTATTCATTACATAAAATCCCTACTAGTTTTGTTGTTCTCTAATAATATTAATAAGATCCATTGCCGATTTAAGTTGCTTGACTCTTGCGTTGTATTGGTCTTCTTGGGTCTTCATTATTTCTTTAAGCTCTTAGTTTTCCTCTTTTTTCAAAAGATCCTAATCCATAAAGTTTTCTTTTTTTGTCATGACCACCAACAACATCATAAAATATTTTGTCGTCCTCAAATTCGGCACCTTCAACTTCTAGCTCTTCTTGTTTTTCTGTATAGGCCACCTAAATAATAATAATAATTTAAATTAAAAGATATCAAAGTTATGAATGACATTAAGGACTAGCTACAATATAAAAGCTTAATAGCACTGAAATGAATATTACATGAATTTGTCTATCTTTTTCATTTGTAAATGTGACTCCATCGTGATTCTTCGTTTGTGTATACAAGAACAATTCACTATGGGTTGAATCACATCCTAATTTCCTCTTTTCATAAATACCATAAAATGTAAAACATACAAATGAACATAAAAATTGATGTACCATTAAAAAAAATACCAAATCAGAAGCTATCTTCAAATGATTTGTGGATTCATCGTTATGAGTAGGTTGTGCTATTCCATCAGCCACACCATTACGCTTATTTTTTCTTGTTCTGCTCGGATTTCAGCTTGTATTCATCTGCATTCCATTTTTGTTTTCCACTAGTTCCAGAGTTCTTGTGAAATATGAGATGGTTTCAAGGTGTGTGGGTTTCTTTGTGGGCTCCGCATGTTGTAGAGATATTGGCCATAACTTTGTGCCTCTTTACTTGCCCAAGCTTGTCTCACCAGCAAGTCTATTGTTTCACTCCAACAACATTTGTTCTAAACATTAACAATATAAACATATGTTTAAATGTAAATTTTTACCACACAACAATTTATCACATATAGTTAACTACTTGGAACTCCTCCCAATATAATTCGCGCATTTCTTTGCTTACTTTTCCCCAAGTGTAGCCTTTTGGATCTACTCATTGTAATAATGTTCGATTAATAATGTGTGCACAAGGTCCTGGTGGCATGAGCCTATAAATAATCATGTGATCGTTTTAGTTTTGAAGGAATATGTACGTGTACACCAAAAGGTTATACATAGAAAAAAAAATTTAAGATATTAATGGTAACTCACGTTTTTTTCCAAAGAAGTACAGTTAAACGTCCTTTTGGTCCACAATCTTTAGAGGAAATGTTTTCACCTTCTGCATTTTCCACAGTAGATCCATTCACGGTTGGTTGTGTTGGTTTTGGGGTAGATGTGACAACCCGAAATTTCCATTTGTACGAACATCATCTATTCAATAGAAGCCAGTTCAGTTTCAGTGATTTTCATACTTTTCCGAACAAGTTGGTGTACATTAGGGTTTATGTTTAAGGAGATATCAGCAGAGTGGATGCTCCTGGTTTTGTGAAATTTGAGCATTTCAAGTTTCATAATGTTACAGTCCTATATCAGGAATAAAAATATTTTCTGCCAAAATATTCCAGGACTATAAATAGTTTTCTGAATTAAATTAATTCATTATTTACAATTCCAAATAGAGAAAAGCTATATTCTCTCTGACGGATCTTCGGGTTTTCATCCCAGATTGTGAGTCTACTTTACTAAATGTGTTTCAATACTTGTTAGATGCTTATTAACATCAATTACATGTTTAGATTACAAGATCCGGGAGTTTACCGCCCAAGAACGTTCTTGGGGAGTAAACTCCAAAATGGAACTTTAATGCTTCCTAGACCCATTCCCATGTTAGGCATCTTATCAAGGACTTTGTGTATGATCTTTATAGGCTAGAAATCATCCAAGAAACCCAAGTAATTGGAGTTTACGGCCAAGAACTTCTCTTGGGCCGTAAACCCCTTTTCAAGGGCTAAATGTGCCCTAAACTTCCCTTAATGCTTAAAGACTTTAACCCTCAAATGCTTGTGCCTATTTTAGACATCAAAACCCTTCAAAATCATAAGTTTATAGGAGTTTACGGCCAAGAACCCCTCTTGGGCCGTAAACCCCTTTTTCTAGGGTAAAAAGCATTCCAAACACACCTTAGGCCTTAAGACAATTTACCTTGAACACCTAGGAATTGAATGGAGAGCAAAAGACATCAAAATCACTCCTTAAAAGGAGTTTACGGCCAAGGAACATATCTTGGGCCGTAAACTCCAAGTGAAGGCACAAAAGTGTGCCTCTTGTCCCCATTAGCCTTAGCTAAAATCATGGAAGCCATCCTTGATGTGCAAGTGCCTCAAAACAATTAAAAGCCATCACCCCATAGGAGTTTACGGCCGTAAACTCTAGGGTAGATGGACTTTAGGCCGTAAACTCCCCTATGGAGCATTCTAGGGCCTTAAACTACTTCATGTGTTATTCCAACAAAGCTAGGAGTGTTCTAGGATCAAGATAACACTTTAAAACACCCAAAACCACCATGTGAGGAGTTCACGGCCATAAACCCATGAGTTTACGGCCGTAAACTCCAAAGGGTGGGGTTTGTTGGGTGGTGAACTCTTATGCAAGGCCATTTGATGTTTCAAACCCTTTTGCCTTGTCCCGTAGCAACTTAGATGCAACCATTTGGACCTTAAACACTTATAAAAAGTGTTTACATGTTTCCTAAGTGTCTTAACTTATTTATTAAGTTATTATTTGTCTAATTAGTTATATATATGCTTATTATATGATAACTAGGCTCGTGCGTGTAAACAAGTCTCCGTTTGCCACCTAGCACGGTATCCGACACTGCAATTCAAACGACTCACCACAAGTGAGTTCATACCCCTTGAATCAACCTTTGAAATGATTTTTAAATGTTTTAAATACTTTATGGGGGGGAATACAAGTCAAATACTTATAGTTATTGTTTCAATCACATGTGATTGCATTTAATCACATGTGATTAATAACTAGGAAAACAACGATTTTTACCACTGTTCAAACTGTTTATCAAACTACTTTACATTGAAATGTTTTACAAACTCTTTTACTATCCAAACTTATTTATAGACTGTGATACAAACAAATGCTTCTTATGCTTAAACTGTTTTATCAACTTATGCCTTCAAATTGTTTTATAGATCGACATCAAGTCGATCTTCTCTTGAAATTATATTTATGCTTCAAATGTCTTATGAAAACTTATTTATGCTTTTATATATTCAATTGCATGCCCATATATGTATAGATATATAAATAATGTTCAAAGGGCTTAGGAAGGCCATCCGCCCTATTTCCTTTTCCTCGATTTGGATGTGGTCTGGTGGGATTTCGGGTGACCATCCGAAGGTCGTTTCCATATTTCTTATATATCATATATACATGTATAGACATAAAAGTACTTCCATATTCATACTTATCAGTACATCAATAGTTAGTTACCATCGGGGTAACACAAGTACATATACAGATATACTAGAAACAAGTACATATACAGATATACTAGAAACAAGTACATATACAGATATACTAGAAACAAGTACCTATACATAAATACGTAACAGTTGTGATCCACTGTGTCGGAGCATGCCTTAAATGTCATGGCCCGAGTTGTAGCCAGAATTCTCTTGGAGGGAGAGCGTGAGTTTACGTATAGATCTATATTGGATTGACTATCCTACACCTTGCTGCTAGCTACAGCCGGACCTGCAGGTCTGCGGGTGCCAAACGTCATTTCTTTTATTACGACCATTCATTATGTCGTTGTTACCAGTCGATAGCATGGTGCAATTTATCACATTATACCTTAATATAAATTCGGTTTAAGGTAGTAGTAGTAGTAATTAGTACAGCAGTAGCTCTCATTATACAAAGCTACAGTACTACAATGATTTACCCATTACATATTTTAGTGATAATCTCACTTAAGCATTAATGTACAAACTATATTTTATCAAATGATAGTTATACTTGGGTAATTACACACTTTTACATCAAACGAGTATACCAGACAGTTAAGCCTTGGTAGAAGGTTACTTTTATAGAAAATATAGGATTTTCTGAGAGATTCAAACTTTTACAAACACTTTCAAACATTTACTTACATTTTTACAAACTTATTCATTGAGACAGGTTCAAACGTTTTTGATAACAAACATTGACACTAAAATACTTATGAACTCACCAGCTTAATGCTGATAAACTCTTTCAAAATAACTTGTATTCTCAGGTCATCAGTAGACAGGTACCGAGGCCAGCTTTTGAGAAGATGGAGTGCATTCAAGACTCATCTCATATTATTTTGTGTTACATTATTTTTGGTGTCTATATCTGTACAGAACACACTTGTATTAAAATTATATATTTAATGCAATGGATGATGTTGTTTGCTTATTTACATTTACTGTGTTGTGATACTATACATGACGTCCTCCGCCCCAGAACGTTTCCGCCGTTCTTGGTTTTGGGGTGTGACAGTATATTATGGTGTAGGTGTTGGGATAGATGTATATGTTGATGATTTTGTAGTTACTGTAGTTGTTGAGGATGGTAGTGTCAATGAAGGTGTTGAGGTTGTGGTAGTAGATATAGGTGTTGATCATTGTTTTGTTGATGTAGGTGCTGAAGTTTTGGTTGTAGTTGTAGGTTTGAAGATGGTATTGATGGTCTAGTTTCTGAAGTTTTCATGTATTTGTTGAGGATGGTGTGGATGGAGTAAGTGATGTTGAGGAAGTGGTAGTGATCTTTGGTGTCAATGATTTAGATTTAGGGGTTTTGGTGGTAGATGTTATAGGTGCGTTGGATTTGGTTGTTCATTTTGAGAAGTCAACTTCTTCTTGTGTATAAGTTCAATAGCAAATTTAGTACTTTCTTGTGTATAAGTTCTATTAGAAGACAAACATATTTTTGATCCCTTTGAGATTTATCCATTTGTCTATTGGACTGATTATTTGTATGACATTAACAAGTGCAATGTATTATATTTTTTGTATATGGTATTTTATTTTCTATTATGAGACACTAAATGGAAATTTAATTTGAAAATTAGTAAATCTATAAATAATTTTTTTTAAACATTTAAAATTATGATACGCAAAAATGTGTGTCATCTTCATTTATCACATGGCCTTTCTTGACAGGGGCTTTCTTGATACGCATTGCGTGTCATTAACATGCGCGTCGTAAGGTTACGAAATGCGAATGTGTGTCGTCTTCCTTTATGACAGGGCCTTTGTTGATATGCATTGCGTGTCATAAACGCACGTCGTAAATGAGCGTTGTAAATGCGCGTCGTCTATAGATGACGCGCAAAAGCGCGTCGTCTCTCTTTATGACATGGCCTTTCTTGACGCGCATTTGCGCGTCGTCTGAGCCCTTTACGACGCGCAATGAGCGTCGTAAAAGGCTGTTTTTGTAGTAGTGTGTCAAGCTTTCTATGTTATCCAATCCTTTCAGACCATAATCTCCTCAGTTAA
Source organism: Lactuca serriola (assembly GCF_051521515.1). NCBI lineage: Eukaryota > Viridiplantae > Streptophyta > Magnoliopsida > Asterales > Asteraceae > Lactuca > Lactuca serriola. The sequence continues at coordinate 154,719,197 of NC_136412.1, read as the reverse complement.
TTGGTAATTCCTCATTATTATTATTATTATTATTATTATTATTATTATTATTATACAATTTCATTATTCGGTTACTTGATATATATATATATATATATATATATATATATATATATATATATATATATATGATTTTTTTTGTTAGGTGCTCTGTGTGACCGACTGTTAGATTATGATGAAACCATACACCAAAAGGTTGTTGCAGTGGTGTCTCACATTGCATGCCTTGAGTTTTCTTCTATTTCTACCAAATCCATAAAGCTTCTAGCTGATCGACTTCGTGACAAATCTGTAATTATACTTAAACTCTCTTTTCTCACTTTCCAACAAGAAATAGGAATGCACTTTGTTAGTTTGTTTATATAGTACTTTTTGGTATGTTTCTTTTCTAGTTAAAATAAACAAGAAAGTGTCTGTATGAGACTAAATCACTAAATGACCATTTTACCCTTACATTTTTTTTGCAGGATAGAAGCACAATAGTTTTGGATCGACACCATCTAGCAGAAGATATCACGTACGTGTTCTTGTGCTACTATTGTGGATTCGGGAACATCCTTGCTTACTCGTCCAACTATATGTATCTCACATGAAGCTTCTGTTAGAACTATTAATCTTAGGTATTTCAAGTTTCTCATATTTCTTATATCTAATTAGTTTGTAAATTTATGTTACAACTTTTGTTGATCTGTTCTATCTTTCCATGGAACGATTATATGTATGACATTAACTTTATGCAATGGATTGTATGTTTTGTATATGATATTTTATTTTCTATTATGAGGCATTAAATGCAAATTTAATTTGAAATTAGTAAATTTATAAATAATATTTTTTTAAACATTTAAAATTATGACACGCAAAAATGTGTCATCTTCATTTATGACATGGCCTTTCTTGACAGGGCTTTAATGATACGCAATGCGAGTCGTAAATGTGCGTCATAAAGTTACGACACGCGAATGCGTGTCGTCTTCCTTTATGACAGGGTCTTCCTTGATACGCATTCCGTGTCGTAAATGAGCGTCGTAAATGTGTGTCGTAACTACGCATCGTAAATGTGTGTGGTAAATAAACGATGCGAAAAAGCGTGTCGTCTTTCGTTATGATAGGGCCTTCCTTGACACGCATTTGCGTGTCATCTGAGCATTTGACGACACACATTGCGTGTCGTAAAAGGCTATTTTTCTTGTAGTGCTTAGTTACCCAACTACCATTAGGGACGCCTTAATGTGATAGATGTCCTAAAAAGATACTAATTAGGATTCATAAATACATCCTAATAATATAATAAGATAGGATTGTTAGATATCCTGAAAAGATAGTAACCTAGGATTGATAAAATATTATAGGAGATGTTTTTCTAAAAGAAAAAAGGATTCTTAAATTAATAAACCCAAATAAAAGCCCGGAACTCTAAAAACTTGTGCACTCACCGGCATTATGTTGACATTTTGAAAAATACATGTATTCCCAGGGAGATAAGTGTGGAGGATAGTCGTGTCAAGGAGGAGGAAGTCCACATGGAAGCTGCTAGAGTTTTCGTTCCGTCTGTTTATCATTTCTAGCGATGTTTAGGCTATGTGTCTGTCTTTTTAAAACAATGTAACCCCAAAATAATTTACAATAAATAAAATTAATGTTTGAAATAAACTTTTTTGTTATATATATATATATATATATATATATATATATGTGTGTGTGTGTGTGTGTGTGTGTGCCTCGCCCGAATCTCCCAATGTTCGCATCACCCAACGTTTCCCTTGCCAGTCCGGGTTGTGATAGATTGGTATTAAAGCTACATGTTATAGCGAACTAGTAATTCCTTAGGAACAATGACTATAACCTAGGGCATAAAATTCTGAATTAGTAAACCTACTAAAAATATTAGTATCAATTACCGTATGGATACACTACTTACTGAATTAGTAAACCTACTAAAAATATTAGTATCAATTACCGTATGGATAGACTACTTATGGGAGAGGTGCCTAGGATGGAAATAATTGTCATTTCGGTTGTTGGATTTCAAAACAGCTATATGCTAAAATGGTCATGTCCTCCAACGTTTCCTACCTGACCCATCCTTGTAGTCTTGAGGTACACAAACATAGAATTAATAAAATACCCTAATCAAACACTAATCATATAAAGAGTTATACAATCTCTTATAATATATTGTCCTTTATCATAAAAACTATCTATTCAAATCATTACTTAACATTTTAGGTGAAAAACAAATCCTAGGGTTAGTCTAATATTGCGGTCGTAACATAACTAGACCTAGAATGCACAACTAAGTTTTATTATGGTCTAACCAAAGCACGACTAAACCTGGATGTCGTAGTTGATAATCTAACCACTTGAAGATTTATGGATTAGTAATTTAGTATGCCCAGTTAAGAGATTAGGACGAGGCCTCCGGCTAGAGGATCTTCAAATCATAATTGACTTCCTGAAGACTAGAGCCTTAGATCAAGACTTAGTGCAACAGGATGGTATACCTTGAGGATATTTGGATTAGTGGAAGGCATACAACATACAACCCATATAGAAACTTACCTAAGATATGGTACTATTTTCTCTCTCTCTCTCTCTCCCTCTCTCTCTCTTTATATATATATATATATATATATATATATATATATATATATATATAGATATATATATATATATATATACACACACTTGATAGGAAATTATATGTATTATATATTATTTCTCATAAACATCTACCTATTTGATGTCTTATGTAGGAAAATTAGAGTGATATGGAGGACATTTGGGACTGGGTGTTGCATCCTTATCCGGAAGGAGATGAGGTAGTGTCATGCACGCCTGATACTGACAGCTATTACGATCTGACGATGCTACTACCACATACTTTAGTATCAGCTGAAGAGGATCCATTTGAAGATGAGGAAGAACCCAACGAGGAGGAACCGCCTAGCGATGAGATCGGTGGACTATATTCTAACAATTCACCCTACCAAGATTCTTCTTCCCACCAGGAGACTCAGGTGCAGGACCTTACTGAGTCAGAGTGATCCCCAAATATTATTTCCCTACTTCCCCCATCATCACTCAGTATTAATGCCCCAGGAAGCAAGATTATTACTACCCTCATAAAATCCATTCCTATCCCATCTCGCAAAAGGGCAGCCTCACCAGCATTATTCCCGAATCCATCAAAGAAACCTTTCCTCAAGAACAAGTGGACATCCCATGTAGACGAGTGGATCTAGGAGGATAGTATAGGGTTTTATGAGATCGAAGAGTCGTCCCAGGTGCCAAGGCGTGATCCCATCCTAGAGGATCCCACAGATCATGTGATATCAATGCTAGTCTTGCATGTTGCATGACACGAGGATCACATACATCGAGTAAAGGAGGATCATAACTCGTTGAGGAGGGAAGTCAGGATGTTAGTTGGTAGAGTTAGGTGATTAGAGAATGTAAGAGATTATGATGAGATGAGGATCATCCATGCCTATGATTATCTGGATGAGACTCATTCTCTAGTACGGTACCAACATATCTTGATTAAGAGTCTCGAGCAGCGTGTGAGAGATATGAAGTTGAGGTTGTTGGTGTTTGAGATAGGAGCGGCCACTATGGAGATTATGATCGGTTGCCTCCAACATCAGTTAGCTTAAATAGTGTCTTGGATGTTAGTCTATTTTGGGTTAAGGTAGATTGTTCTAGCCTAGGGAAGCTAGGGACTATGATTTTTTGGGTTTGAGGGATGGAGTAGTAGTGTAGCTAATAACAAGAAACCGCTATATTTTTGTGTAAAATAGATACTATTCCTGCTCAAACCACACCATTATACACTCTTTTGTTTTGGAAAATCTTATGTAAACTTTTTTGAAAAGTTAATGAAAACTATGTGATCTTAAATTTTATTTTGTTGCATGTTTACTTGGTTTTTCTTGATATAGTTAACTCTTCTAACTAAAATATCAAAGTAAAACATAAAGTAACAACTAATATATGCCTTAAATTTAGAATCATGCCTCGCACAAGAAGGAACCAATGTCAACCAAAAACTAGTCTCATGCCTATGAGGTTAGTCGTGATTGAGGCATTAATTGCCTAACGCAAAGTTGATGACATATCAAGCTTAGAAACCCCCAGGAACATAGGATCAGGAGGTAACGCGGCTAGACTCCGCAAGGACATAACCGAGGTCCAACTAGAGTCTGTTCATATAAAGATTTTATGAACTATAAGCCAAAACCCTTTTATGGAATCGAACGTGTAGTTGGGTTGATTAGGTGGATGTAAAATATGGAATCTATGTTCGAGATAAGCTTATGTCCGGAGGATTGTAAAGTCGAGTTCGCTGCATGCAGCCTGGCAGACACAACCCTAAGCTCATGGAACAGTTATATAAAGACCATGGGCGTTAATGTAGCAAACGCCATGTCTCAGAGTGAGTTGAAGCAATTCATGATTGGGGAATACTGCTCATGAGAAGAGATGTAGAAGATAGAGTACAAGATGTGGAATCTCACGATGCAGGAAGCTGATGTTGCTGCCTACACAAGTTGTTTCAACGACATTGCCACATTATGTCCTAGGATTGTTACCCCGGAAGATAAGACGATAGAGATGTATATTTGGGGTTAGCCTCAGCCTATCCAAGGCCTACTCACTACCTCAAAGTCGACTACCTTTGACAGCGCTAAGATACTAGCCTTTAGTCTGACCCATCAAGAGCTTCGTCGTGGAATGATGGTTCAGAAGGCTGACCTTTCGAAGGCGGAGGTGGAAAAAGGAAGTTTGGCCAAGAGTCAGAAGGTAAGGATAGGCAACTAGCGGAGAAGAAGCGGGAAGTGATTCAATCGTTTGAGGTTTCAACACCCTCGACAGGGACTACCCATGGAAGTATCCCTAGATGCAATGAGTGTAGGTTTCATCACAATGGAGCATGTTAGGTCTATATCAACTGCAGCATGAAAGGTCATCTTGCCAACAAGTGTAAAACCCCGCCCAATCGAGGCACCGCAGTAGTAGATGGTTGGACATGCTATTAGTTTAAGGATATGGGACATGTCAGGAGGTATTGTCCAAAGCTAAAGGGTTAAGGAAGTAATGCTAGAAGTAGAGCATTTGTTATAGACTTATAGGAGTAAGAGAGGCCGATCCGACGGTAATGTCGAGTACTTTCCTAATCAATAACTTATATGCAAATATAATTTTTGATACTAGCGCCGATAGAAGCTATATTACACCAAAATTCAGGAAGTTGTTAGATCACCCCTCTAGTAAACTAAGGGAAGCCTATAGGGTATAAATTACTAATGACCAAGTCGGTAGTACTAGGAAAATACTTAGGAATTGTGCCTTAACTTTAGATAATCATACTTTTCTCGCCGACCTTATGCCAATGGTCATCAGAAGTTTCGACATCATTATCGGTATGGATTGGTTATCCTCTAACCGCATCGAGGTGCTATGCTTCGAGAAAGCCTTACGTCTACCCCTAACAAACGGAGAGCCCTTAGTTATCTATGGTGATAAACCTTGTAGAAATCTTAGGATCATCTGCAGCATGAAGGCTAGAAAATTCTTGCAGAAAAAGTATTTAACCTTCTTAGCCCATATTGTCAATAGTAAGACAATAAGAAGAAAAATATCGAGGAAGTATCTCAGGTGTGAGACTCCCCTGATGTAATCCGTGAAGATCTACCACGGCTGTCGCTAGCTCAACAAATAGAGTTTCAAATTCATCTAGTTCCAGGAGCTGCCTTAGTAGCAAATTCTCCTTATACACTACAATAAAAACGTGATTTTTCAAGGGAATGATTCCGCTGCAAAAAGATGAAATTTCGTTGCAGTAGACGAATAACGACGAAATTTGCAACACTGATTTCCATCCCAAAAAACCTTGTAGCGAGGGTTTTCTAGGGAAACAATCATTTTGTTGCAAATATGACAACGGAATGAAATCCGTTGTAGATGCTATTTCTTCGTGTATTTCGTGGTAGGATTCCATCACAAATTCCATGGTAGTGAATCCCTAACAAATTGCATGGTAGTGAATACCTAGCAAATTCGGTGGTGGTGATTCCATAGCAAATTCAGTGGTGGTGAATCCCTAGCAAATTCTGTGGTGATGAATCCCTTGCAAATTCCATGGTGGTGATTCCCTAGCAAATTCCATGGTGGTGAATCCCTAGAAAATTCCATGGTGGTGAATCCCTAGCAAATTTCATAGTGGTGAATCCCTATAAACTTCCGATGTGATGACCCCCTAGCAAATTCTGTGGTCATGAATCCCTAGCAATTTCTGTGGTGTATCTTATATAGCAGATTCCATAGTAATGATCCGATAGGGACGAATGGATAATCAATTTATAAATTAAATCCAAATTATTTTGTAGTAATATACGAAAATAATATAACAAAATAATCAAATAACATTATATCATAAAATAATACAAAAATTATTCATTACATAAAATCCCTACTAGTTTTGTTGTTCTCTAATAATATTAATAAGATCCATTGCCGATTTAAGTTGCTTGACTCTTGCGTTGTATTGGTCTTCTTGGGTCTTCATTATTTCTTTAAGCTCTTAGTTTTCCTCTTTTTTCAAAAGATCCTAATCCATAAAGTTTTCTTTTTTTGTCATGACCACCAACAACATCATAAAATATTTTGTCGTCCTCAAATTCGGCACCTTCAACTTCTAGCTCTTCTTGTTTTTCTATATAGGCCACCTAAATAATAATAATAATTTAAATTAAAAGATATCAAAGTTATGAATGACATTAAGGACTAGCTACAATATAAAAGCTTAATAGCACTGAAATGAATATTACATGAATTTGTCTATCTTTTTCATTTGTAAATGTGACTCCATCGTGATTCTTCGTTTGTGTATACAAGAACAATTCACTATGGGTTGAATCACATCCTAATTTCCTCTTTTCATAAATACCATAAAATGTAAAACATACAAATGAACATAAAAATTGATGTACCATTAAAAAAAATACCAAATCAGAAGCTATCTTCAAATGATTTGTGGATTCATCGTTATGAGTAGGTTGTGCTATTCCATCAGCCACACCATTACGCTTATTTTTTCTTGTTCTGCTCGGATTTCAGCTTGTATTCATCTGCATTCCATTTTTGTTTTCCACTAGTTCCAGAGTTCTTGTGAAATATGAGATGGTTTCAAGGTGTGTGGGTTTCTTTGTGGGCTCCGCATGTTGTAGAGATATTGGCCATAACTTTGTGCCTCTTTACTTGCCCAAGCTTGTCTCACCAGCAAGTCTATTGTTTCACTCCAACAACATTTGTTCTAAACATTAACAATATAAACATATGTTTAAATGTAAATTTTTACCACACAACAATTTATCACATATAGTTAACTACTTGGAACTCCTCCCAATATAATTCGCGCATTTCTTTGCTTACTTTTCCCCAAGTGTAGCCTTTTGGATCTACTCATTGTAATAATGTTCGATTAATAATGTGTGCACAAGGTCCTGGTGGCATGAGCCTATAAATAATCATGTGATCGTTTTAGTTTTGAAGGAATATGTACGTGTACACCAAAAGGTTATACATAGAAAAAAAATTTAAGATATTAATGGTAACTCACGTTTTTTTCCAAAGAAGTACAGTTAAACGTCCTTTTGGTCCACAATCTTTAGAGGAAATGTTTTCACCTTCTGCATTTTCCACAGTAGATCCATTCACGGTTGGTTGTGTTGGTTTTGGGGTAGATGTGACAACCCGAAATTTCCATTTGTACGAACATCATCTATTCAATAGAAGCCAGTTCAGTTTCAGTGATTTTCATACTTTTCCGAACAAGTTGGTGTACATTAGGGTTTATATTTAAGGAGATATCAGCAGAGTGGATGCTCCTGGTTTTGTGAAATTTGAGCATTTCAAGTTTCATAATGTTACAGTCCTATATCAGGAATAAAAATATTTTCTGCCAAAATATTCCAGGACTATAAATAGTTTTCTGAATTAAATTAATTCATTATTTACAATTCCAAATAGAGAAAAGCTATATTCTCTCTGACGGATCTTCGGGTTTTCATCCCAGATTGTGAGTCTACTTTACTAAATGTGTTTCAATACTTGTTAGATGCTTATTAACATCAATTACATGTTTAGATTACAAGATCCGGGAGTTTACCGCCCAAGAACGTTCTTGGGGAGTAAACTCCAAAATGGAACTTTAATGCTTCCTAGACCCATTCCCATGTTAGGCATCTTATCAAGGACTTTGTGTATGATCTTTATAGGCTAGAAATCATCCAAGAAACCCAAGTAATTGGAGTTTACGGCCAAGAACTTCTCTTGGGCCGTAAACCCCTTTTCAAGGGCTAAATGTGCCCTAAACTTCCCTTAATGCTTAAAGACTTTAACCCTCAAATGCTTGTGCCTATTTTAGACATCAAAACCCTTCAAAATCATAAGTTTATAGGAGTTTACGGCCAAGAACCCCTCTTGGGCCGTAAACCCCTTTTTCTAGGGTAAAAAGCATTCCAAACACACCTTAGGCCTTAAGACAATTTACCTTGAACACCTAGGAATTGAATGGAGAGCAAAAGACATCAAAATCACTCCTTAAAAGGAGTTTACGGCCAAGGAACATATCTTGGGCCGTAAACTCCAAGTGAAGGCACAAAAGTGTGCCTCTTGTCCCCATTAGCCTTAGCTAAAATCATGGAAGCCATCCTTGATGTGCAAGTGCCTCAAAACAATTAAAAGCCATCACCCCATAGGAGTTTACGGCCGTAAACTCTAGGGTAGATGGACTTTAGGCCGTAAACTCCCCTATGGAGCATTCTAGGGCCTTAAACTACTTCATGTGTTATTCCAACAAAGCTAGGAGTGTTCTAGGATCAAGATAACACTTTAAAACACCCAAAACCACCATGTGAGGAGTTCACGGCCATAAACCCATGAGTTTACGGCCGTAAACTCCAAAGGGTGGGGTTTGTTGGGTGGTGAACTCTTATGCAAGGCCATTTGATGTTTCAAACCCTTTTGCCTTGTCCCGTAGCAACTTAGATGCAACCATTTGGACCTTAAACACTTATAAAAAGTGTTTACATGTTTCCTAAGTGTCTTAACTTATTTATTAAGTTATTATTTGTCTAATTAGTTATATATATGCTTATTATATGATAACTAGGCTCGTGCGTGTAAACAAGTCTCCGTTTGCCACCTAGCACGGTATCCGACACTGCAATTCAAACGACTCACCACAAGTGAGTTCATACCCCTTGAATCAACCTTTGAAATGATTTTTAAATGTTTTAAATACTTTATGGGGGGGAATACAAGTCAAATACTTATAGTTATTGTTTCAATCACATGTGATTGCATTTAATCACATGTGATTAATAACTAGGAAAACAACGATTTTTACCACTGTTCAAACTGTTTATCAAACTACTTTACATTGAAATGTTTTACAAACTCTTTTACTATCCAAACTTATTTATAGACTGTGATACAAACAAATGCTTCTTATGCTTAAACTGTTTTATCAACTTATGCCTTCAAATTGTTTTATAGATCGACATCAAGTCGATCTTCTCTTGAAATTATATTTATGCTTCAAATGTCTTATGAAAACTTATTTATGCTTTTATATATTCAATTGCATGCCCATATATGTATAGATATATAAATAATGTTCAAAGGGCTTAGGAAGGCCATCCGCCCTATTTCCTTTTCCTCGATTTGGATGTGGTCTGGTGGGATTTCGGGTGACCATCCGAAGGTCGTTTCCATATTTCTTATATATCATATATACATGTATAGACATAAAAGTACTTCCATATTCATACTTATCAGTACATCAATAGTTAGTTACCATCGGGGTAACACAAGTACATATACAGATATACTAGAAACAAGTACATATACAGATATACTAGAAACAAGTACATATACAGATATACTAGAAACAAGTACCTATACATAAATACGTAACAGTTGTGATCCACTGTGTCGGAGCATGCCTTAAATGTCATGGCCCGAGTTGTAGCCAGAATTCTCTTGGAGGGAGAGCGTGAGTTTACGTATAGATCTATATTGGATTGACTATCCTACACCTTGCTGCTAGCTACAGCCGGACCTGCAGGTCTGCGGGTGCCAAACGTCATTTCTTTTATTACGACCATTCATTATGTCGTTGTTACCAGTCGATAGCATGGTGCAATTTATCACATTATACCTTAATATAAATTCGGTTTAAGGTAGTAGTAGTAGTAATTAGTACAGCAGTAGCTCTCATTATACAAAGCTACAGTACTACAATGATTTACCCATTACATATTTTAGTGATAATCTCACTTAAGCATTAATGTACAAACTATATTTTATCAAATGATAGTTATACTTGGGTAATTACACACTTTTACATCAAACGAGTATACCAGACAGTTAAGCCTTGGTAGAAGGTTACTTTTATAGAAAATATAGGATTTTCTGAGAGATTCAAACTTTTACAAACACTTTCAAACATTTACTTACATTTTTACAAACTTATTCATTGAGACAGGTTCAAACGTTTTTGATAACAAACATTGACACTAAAATACTTATGAACTCACCAGCTTAATGCTGATAAACTCTTTCAAAATAACTTGTATTCTCAGGTCATCAGTAGACAGGTACCGAGGCCAGCTTTTGAGAAGATGGAGTGCATTCAAGACTCATCTCATATTATTTTGTGTTACATTATTTTTGGTGTCTATATCTGTACAGAACACACTTGTATTAAAATTATATATTTAATGCAATGGATGATGTTGTTTGCTTATTTACATTTACTGTGTTGTGATACTATACATGACGTCCTCCGCCCCAGAACGTTTCCGCCGTTCTTGGTTTTGGGGTGTGATAGTATATTATGGTGTAGGTGTTGGGATAGATGTATATGTTGATGATTTTGTAGTTACTGTAGTTGTTGAGGATGGTAGTGTCAATGAAGGTGTTGAGGTTGTGGTAGTAGATATAGGTGTTGATCATTGTTTTGTTGATGTAGGTGCTGAAGTTTTGGTTGTAGTTGTAGGTTTGAAGATGGTATTGATGGTCTAGTTTCTGAAGTTTTCATGTATTTACTGAGGATGGTGTGGATGGAGTAAGTGATGTTGAGGAAGTGGTAGTGATCTTTGGTGTCAATGATTTAGATTTAGGGGTTTTGGTGGTAGATGTTATAGGTGCGTTGGATTTGGTTGTTGATTTTGAGAAGTCAACTTCTTCATCTTGTAATTTTCTGCGCTTATGAATTTTGCATTTGAAGTCCTGTTGCTCTTCAAAACCTGAGGTGCAATGAATTTAGTTGGCTTCGAACCTGATGCTCCTTTTTGTTTCAAGTTCAACAACTTTCTTTCTTAAAAGTAAACGAAAAACTATAGTCAATACCAATTTATTATAGATGATAAACTATTGATGAGCAGAGGACAATCATACAATAAAAATAAATTATAGATGAAGGCATTACTACACATCCATGCCGTTGAATACAACTTTTAAATAATATTTCCTACATAGTCAACATGTAAATAAAGTGCGGAAATCATAATTTATGAAAGCAAAACCAAAGTAGTTGTAATTTGAGATGATAATTATGAAGATGATAAGAGAATAAGAAACAATGATCACGACAATAGTAAATTAAATAAAAATAAATTTTAGATGAGTGACAACCTATATCGCCAAAGTCAATACACAAATGTAATGAAGAAATGTAGATTTCGATCAATTAGCCATCAGAGATGATTACAGAAAATGTAAACCCCTATTTATAATAAGTTAACTTACCCTAATATGTATCCCTAACGTGTGTAGGCTAGAGGGAAAGGAATTGTGAATTCCTTTTGAAGCTCCACTAATGAATAATTCAAACTATACAAATTAGCGCTAAATATTTAGTAATTCAAAATTTTTAAAGTAGTTCCAGCGAGATAGAAAGGGTATATAACGTCAAGAAATAAAAAGGAGTAATGAGGTTTTCATACCATAATTTTAATTTAAAATTATAAACAATAATAAAATATACATCTTTATGTTGATATGTTTGAAACAAAATTTATATATAAAAGGCATATAGGTCATGGGTCATGTGTTAGTTGGTTAAAATCTCATGGTAATCCCCATGGATGACATATTGGTCATGGGTCAATGTGGTAGTTGTTTATAGTGCCCTAGTAATACCCATGGATGAAATATGGTTCATGGGTCAATGTGGTATTTGGTTATAGTATCATAGTAATACCCATGGATCATATATGGGTCATGGGTCATGTGTTAGTTGCTTATAGTGTCATAGTAATATCTATGGATCGCATATGGGTCATGGGTCAATATGCTAGTTGGTTATAGTGTCATGGTAATACACATGAATGATATATATATATATATATATATATATATATATATATATATATATATATATATATATATATATATATGGGTCATGGGTCATGGGTCAATGTGGTAGTTGGTTATAGTGTCATGGTAAAACCCATGGATCACATATGGGTCATGGGTCAATGTGGTAGTTGCTTATAGTTTTATGGTAATGCCCATGGATAACATATAGGTCATGGGTCAGTGTGGTAGTTGCCTATAGTGTCATGGTAATACCTATGGATGACATATGGGTGATGGGTCAATGTGGTACTTTCTTATAGGGTCATGGTAATACCAATGGATCACATATGGGTCATGGGTAAATATGGTAGTTTCTTATAGTGTCATGCTAATACCCATGGATGACATATGTGTCATGGGTCAATGTGGTAGTTGGTTATAGTGTCATGGTAATACCCATGGATGACATATGGGTCATGGGTCATGTGGTAGTTGGTTATAGTGTCATGGTAATACCCATGGATGGAATATGGGTCATGGGTCAATGTGTTAGTTGGTTATAGTGTCATGGTAATACCCATGGATCACATATGGGTCATGGGTTAATGTGGTAGTTGGTTATAGTGTCATCGTAATACCCATGGATCACATATGGTCATGGGTCAATGTGGTAGTTTCTTATAGTGTCATGGTAATACCCATGGATGAGATATGGGTCATGGGTCAATGTGGTAGTTGGGCATAGTGTCATGGTAATACACATGGATGACATATGGGCTGTAAAAACCTAAAATTTGAGACCAAAATTTTCATTTTTAATTAAGTAATTATACAAACCAGTAATCCGAAAATGTCAATAGTAGCAACCCATATCACAATCAAACTAGTATGTCAAGTAACCAAAAGATGTCATAAAAGAGTAATATTATAGTACAACTCCCAAAGATCTCATATGCGGAAAATCATAGTGTAATGCGCTGCGATCATGCCGACTCCTTTCATTTCGAAGAAGAAGTACCTAAAACCAAAACTGAAAACCATAAGCACGAAGCTTAGTGATTTCCCCTATCATACCACATAATCACATACTGCCAGGCATATCTGGATGCCCCTGTGAGGCATTTCTTGGTGCCCGACCTACCCTGTCATGCATATATGGGTGCTCGACCTCCGATGTATTTCAACCGGTTACGGGGTCTATTTCACCCCTACCACTACCACATAATAACATAGCATAAACATACTGTTAGGCATATCTTGGTGCCCGACCTATCCTCCGTAGTATTTCAACCGGTTACAGGGTCTATTTGACCCCCTACCACTACCACATAATAACATAGCATACAAGCACATAAATATTAACAGTTAGTGGCATACCAAACAATTATCACAAAGACAGTCATCTCTACTATAAACAACTACTAGTGGGTTGACGTTGGTGCCTTCGACCCACTTACTCAAGGAAGGTAACTCACCTCGAATACTGGAAAAATAGTTGAACAATCCTTGGCTCCGAATATCAACCCAACTCAATCACCTACACATAAAAGATTTTCCTAAGTATCCTTTCACACTCATAACCCTTAAGGGTCAACTTTGGTCCAAGTCAAAGTCAACGCTCTGAGTTGACTCAACTCGTCAAGTTTGCCCTTCAACTCACTGAGTTTTCATGAATCACAGAATCATGATATTACGATCCAACTCTTCGAGTTATCTTCCAACTCAACAAGTTTCCATAACTCACAAAATCGTGATATCCTGGGTCGACTCGTTGAGTTTTCCCCCAACTTGCCGAGTTCTTCCTTTACAACAAAATCGGGATACTTCTAATCAACTCGTCGAGTTCCTTTATGAACTCATCGAGTTCCTTTATGAACTCGTTGAGTTCTTCAGTCTGTTAACTGTTCTTAATGCATTAAGCCATTATTCTGTAGATCTACACCCTATACTCCAGATCTATACTAGAAATGCCTCTAGGAGGGTAAAGTTTCCAACTTTACCCATTAATACCCTTCCTAATGAGATTAAGCTCAAACCCTAACCCAAAAAGGCCAAAGTCTTCATTCAAAGACCACTAAAACTACAAGATAGACTATGTGGTTGTAGATCTGGACTCTAGGGACCAAATGATCACGTAAAGTCATAAAATTTATCCACATGCATGGCCATTTAGAGCTTGAAGGATCAAAATAAAGGCTTAGGCTTTTCATGAGGCTTCTAGGGCCATAAAGTTGGCACCTTTATGCCATGAGAGCTCCCAAGGGCCATAGATCCGAAAGGGTTTCCCATTTGGGACTTCCATCTCTCAAGAACCACACCATTTGGTCAAAATCAAGCAAAAGACACCATTATAGAGATTTATTCAACTACAAGGCAAGGTTGAGACTTTCTTACCAGAAAGTGACGAAAATGAAACAAAGTTTCTAGATCCAAAAGCTCCTCCTCATTCTTCCAAGCTTCTCTTTCTTCCACAAGCTTGAAGCACACAAAACTCCCTCAAAATGACTCACAAACTCTCATAAATGCCTTACGGTTTTGAGATTAGGGTTTTGGACAGTGGAGGTTAGGAATGAGGCCAACACCTTGAGGTTAATGTGCTTAAATAGGGTGCAAAACCCCGACATTAGGGTTTCATTTTACCCAGCCAACTCATTGAGTTGAGGTCTCCCAACTCGACGACTTGGGTTCTTGAAATATACGGTCCATAAAATCTCTATTCGACGAGTCTGGGGCAGCCGACTCGTCGAGTTTCTCTATAAAAATGAATAAATTACAAGTTTAAATACATACCAGAAACCAGGTGTAACAATTCTCCCCCACTTGTCTTAGACTTCGTCCTCGAAGCCCGTTGTCTCAAATAATCCTGGATAATCCTCCCTCATCTCCTCCTCTAGCTCCCACGTCCACTCTAACTGCTTCCAGTGCAGCCAATGCACCTTAACTAACTGCACAACCTTGTTCCTAAAGATTTTTTTCTTCCGATCCAGAATCGTCACTGGCTTTTCAACGTAGTTCAAGCGGTCGTCTACCTGAATATCTTCTAAGGGCACAACTATGGAGTCATCCACTAAGCACTTCCGCAGCTGAGAGATGTGAAATGTGGTATGGATCTGACTAAGCTCGGCTGGCAGATCCAGTCGATATGCAACCCGGCCCACCCGAGCCAAAACCCTGAATGGACCAATGTACCTGGGGCCCAACTTACCCCGCTTCCTGAACCGGATGACACCTTTCGAAGGTGACACCTTTAGGAAGACCATATCTCCTACCTGAAACTCTAGGTCCGACCGGCTATTGTTGGCATAACTATTCTGCCAACTCTGAGCAGTCTGGAGCCTGATCCGGACCTGTTGGATCTTCTCCGTAGTCTTGAGTACCACTTTAGTACTCCACATGACTCTCTGACCGACCTTGCCCCAACAGATTGGGGTCCTACATTTCCTCTTGTAGAGTATCTCAAAGTGAGGTTGGTCTATGCTAGCGTGATAATTGTTATTATACGAAAATTCTGCCAACGGAAGATACATATCCCAACTCCCACAAAAATCAAATACGCAAGCACGCATCATGTCCTCTAGAGTCTAAATCGTCCTCTCACTCTGTCAATCCGTCTGTGGGTGGAAGTTTGTACAAAAGTGAAGACGAGTACCCATCTCGTCATGGAACCGCTTCCAACATATGGAAGTAAAGCGAGCGTCTCAGTCTGACACAACCGAAACCGGCACCCCATGCTAAGCAACCACCTCGAGGACATAAATTTCGGCTAGCTTCTCCGCCGATATACTCTCCTGGATCGGGATAAAATGTGCACTCTTGGTCAACCGATCCATGATGACCTAGATAGAATCTACTCCTTGTGTCGTCCTGGGAAGCTTTGTGATGAACTCCATAGTGATGTCTTCCCATTTCCACACAGAAATATCCAACAGTTGCATCTTGTTGTGAGGTCGCTGATGCTTTGTCTTGACTTTCCTGCAAGTCAAGAACCGCTCCACAAACTAGGCTATATCCCATTTCATGGAGGACCACCAATAATCAGGGATATGGGTCATGGGTCAATGTCGTAGTTTGTTGTAGTGTCATGGTAATACCCATGGATCACATATGGGTCATGAGTCAATGTGGTAGTTGCTTATAGTTTCATGGTAATACCCATGGATCACATATGGGTCATGGGTCAATATGGTACTTGCTAGATTAAAAAGGCATATATCAATTGTGTCAGTTGTGTTATAAAATTGGTTGAATTTTTTTTAATTTTTATTTTTGAAAAAACTACCCTTATTGATCAAATATGAGTCAATGTATTTATGAAGGAAATTAGGTCATTTTATATTCAACATCTTGTAGGAGCCATAATTTTTCCGATGAATCACTTTGTTTCAGTTCTTCGGGCTTATTTCAGTCACTTGCAATTGACTCCGATTTCATAATTTCGACCGTAAAAAAAACCCTAAAACTGTTTTTAGAGTATCGTCATCTTAGTCGAGGAATAATATTATGGAAGTCAGTACTTCTTCAAAGATGCAACTAAGAAAGCAAGTCAAAACGCTAACTGACATGTCATTGGAAGTGATTGAGAAGATAATAGCTGAGGTGTTCAGCAGTCAACGCTTTCAAGATGAAGGTTATGTAAGTTTTGTCTTCAATCCTTTTATTACACATTTATATTTGATTTTTGCTTGCAGTTAGGGGCCAATATTGTGTTTCGTTTTCAGTGCACAATCTTGAACGAGGCAGGAAAAACAAAAGAAATATACATATACGGAGATAGATGGATTACGTTTTTGTCGTTGGTCTGATGAGAAATATGCAGTTGTCAACAAATGAAAAGAGTTAAGAAACCCAAACATTCTATTCAGGGATTGATTGGTACGTTGTTATCTGTATAGTATTATTTTTTTTCTTGTTTAGCATACTTTAACTAGACATTGTGTGTTTAATTTTTTTTTTCAGATGAAGTTATTTTCTTGGAAGGTGATGAAGTGAAAACGATACTTGAAGAAGCATCTACATTGGGACATTTGGATACAACATTTGTCCTGTGAATGATGATGATGGAAGAAGGCACACAGAGGAAGCAGGAAGCTTTGGATATGTTGAATGATACCTACCGCATAACAAAAGGTACTTGGAATCTTAGAGCAACTTGTTCCATGGTTCATCTCCACTTAAATAGGGAGGAGAAAACATGTAGACTTCCATGGCTTCGATAGAACTTGTGTAATGCATAGTTTTCTGATTAGTGTGTTAGAGGCTTTTATGAATAGATAGAAATGGGTGTTTAGTGTGAAATTTGTTTGTGGGAGGCTTGTTTTGTTAGGTTTGCTAGGGAGTTTGAGATCATTTATGAGTAGTTTCTTGATATGTACTTTCATATTATGACAATTAATGATATGTACACTCTTTTGGTTTAATATATGAATGTAAAGTAAGTTAGTTGATGTTGTTACTTAATTAGTAAATATGTTGTGTTGTTCACAAGGGACTAAAAGTGTAAAAGTTTGGAAAGTCGTATGCCAAAATGAAAGTCAACAAAAGCTTACTATTCCTAACTTGGTCAAGCTTTAATATATATACATATTAGTGTTTATATTATGTTAGTAAAGTTAAATGGTTGTGTTATAATTATCAAATTTTGACATATATGTTAATTTAGTGTATGTTACTTAAATGACAATGGATGACATATGGGTCATGGGTCATGTGGTAGTTGGTTGTAGTCTCAAACTATTAGGGTTAACCGTATATATATATATATATATATATATATATATATATATATATATATATATATATATATATATATATATATATATATATATTAGTGTTATTCAATTTTAAGAAACATAAGATACTTTACTTCATCTGGTTGAGACGTTTTTTTTTCTTTCCGGAACTAACTGGTTCGATTCCTACTTACTACTATCTTTTTATTTAAATTCATCAGTTTCATTTAGATATTCAAAGTTCCACTTTCACCCCTAAAATATTATGCATAATAATTTATGTATATAACTCTTTCGTCGTGTCGCTATGCTGGAACTCTAGAGTTACAGATGAGAAATATGTGGCTGGGGTTGAATCTAAAGATTTTACTTTTTTCATAAACTCAATGGAACGTACCTATATGTGTGTGTGTATATATATATATATATATACACACACACATATATATAGGGGAGAGAAAGAGAGAGAGAGAGAGAGAGAGAGAGAGAGAGAGAGCGGGGGCTCAATTGAGAGAAAAAAAAAGTTGAGAATGGGGGAATCAATCTCAAACACACATTTATTTTCCCACAAACACTTGGGTGTATCAGCGGAAATGGTCAAAGGATACACGTGTGTATTCAAACCAAAAACTTTCCTTAAATTATGTTAATCATTACCTTAATATATACAAAAACATACTTTTAAAGAAGCTATTTTGATCGAATAATTATTTTAAATATATCAAAATTCATAATTTTTTATTATTTATAAATAGACATCCATATTGATATAGTTTTAACATAAAAACATTTTTTTATAGTTTCAGCTCTCATTATTCATAAGTGAATAAAACTGCATCAAATTTTTATTACAATACATTCGTTATTCAGTTATGAATAAAACGTTTTCTTATTTTTTTTTTTTTGATAGTTTAAGTATCGTTAATGTATGAATATAGCACGTAATAAAGTGTTATTACCTAAAATATTGTTATTTACATCATCTTTTGTCTCATGTTATATTCATATATGCATAAAACATGTATTAACTCTCGTCATACATTGTATTCATATATGAATAAACCATGTCCTCGATTTTTGTTTCAGTTTGTAACACCCTGTTCCGGATCGTTTCCTATTTCAGGGTGGTGATCAAGGATTGGGTATTAGCAGACTTAGGACACTTGAAGAATTGAAATTTTGACTCATTAAGAGCTGGATGATGTAATTTTGATGATCCGGGTATTCGGTTTGTGTTTTGGAGCCAAAGGGTATTTTGGTAATATGAAAGCTCAAAATTTTATGGAAATTGGATGTTTGTTCGGGAAACTGTAAGGCAGGTATGAGTTGATTGAAGCGTAGAGCTTCTTGTTACCTTTTCATGGAAATCAGGACCGTCGAAATTGGGTTTATAATGAAGAAGTTATGATCTAGTGCTTTAGGGTTTCAGAGGAAACCCTAGTATGTAGGGCATACCTAGGGAGTACGCGGGGCATACTGGTGTGAAGGGTAGTACGCGAGGCGTAAAGTTGTGTACACTTAGTGTATAGTGAATTAAGGATCGGGAGGTGAGGCCCCATACGTTGGGTGTACGAGGAGTATGTGGGACCTACGACGGGTAAGTCAAAACCCTAATTTATAATGTTGTATGTTATATAAGAACTTTAAGTGTTTAGGGTTGGCCTCTTTACCAGCCTCCAAGCCCCCAAAACCCTAGAAATCGTCCCTTAACCTACATAGTGGTGTTTTTGATCTCATTGTGTGTATTTTGGTTCATATTCAAGAAGATGGAGTTTGGTGCAAGGTTGTGGATCAAGGAAGAGCTTGTGGATCCTGATTATGTACTTCATTTCTAGCTTGTTTGAGGTAAAACGCTAAGTACTTGTTCATTAATGGCTTAGATTTATTATATATGAGTTTTGGTTCCTTTTTGTCCCCAAGAATGAGATCTAGTGGTTTAATACCACTCCAGGTGCTATGAGTTACCACTCTTGGTGTTTCTGAGGTTCTAGATTCATAAATTTGTCTCCTTTAGGGTTTTGAATCCCCCATGCATGAGATTGTGTCCATTTTGTGAAAGTAGAATGCGATATCATGACTTTGGGTTCTTTTGGGGCATGCAGAGTCACCAAGTCAATAACTTTATGGTTCTAGACACTTATTAGGACTCTGATCTGTGGGTTGGACTTCTGGACTTAATCATTAAGAGCTTAATGAAGAGTTGGGCTTAATGGATAAGTACATTGGGAGTACAAGTGGAAAAGCGTGTACGTTTAGCGTACAGCTGAGTACGCCCCACATACTCAGTCAGGTGGGATTTTGCATCTTGGCTTCAAGTTTGGGCTTTCTTTTGGGCTTAGGTGTTTGAGTTCTTAATGGGCAATCTAAGTACAAGTGTTTTGGACTAGGAAAAATTGGTTGGGCTTTAGAGTAAGGCCCATGTAAGGCGTTTCGGCCCAATTTGGAAAATTGGCCCTTGGCTGAGTCATTGGCTTTTGGGCCTTTTAGATTGTAAGTTTGGCCTTGGCCTTAGTCCAAACTTGGTAAGGGTTAAACTTTTCATTTACCCAAGTAATGGTATGATGGTTTAAATGGGAATCCAATTATTAATTTAATTTTGTTTGATATTGATAGTTCAGAGATCAATCAGCCAGCGGCCATGGATTATCTGTGCGATTCAACAGTGCGAGGTGAGTTTCCTCACTGGGTTTAGCGGGTCAAAGGCACCAATGCCAGCCCATGGTTTATATGTTAGGATGTTAGATGCATGCATGACTCTTGCAAGTGTTGTGTGATGGTATGCTTACCAGGAAAGGCTCAATGCCAGGCGGGTCCTGATGAGTAGATTGTATGCTAGTTATTAGTATCAGGTTTTTATGTTTACCGAGCGAGGCCCTATGCCGGGCAGGGCTCAATGACAGTATGATATGCTATAGTCTCTATGATTATTGTATGTGCTAGTAAGGTTAGATGTTTATATGATTATATGTTTGTATGATCATGTGTGTATCAGGTGGGGCCCAATGCCAGGCGGGGTCAGGTGATTGACAGATCAATAATCCAAGCGGGGCTCAATGTCGAGTAGGGCCTGAGGCCGGGTGGGACTCGAGATTGGGCGAGGCCCGATGGAGGGAGGGGGCCCTTTATGTGATTTATATATGTATGGTATGAGGTATCTTGGGGAACGCACAAAGCTTTGTGCTTACGGCTTTCAGTTAATGTTTCAAGTACTTTGGATTTTCAAATGGAAGAGCTTGGGATGGTTGCAGAGCATACACCACATGTTTCTGCATTCTATGATTTAGTCTGATTTGGGGATGTTTTGATAAATCTTGATTACTTTGGTTTTTTAGAAATGATATGTATTAACGGTTCATTAATTTAAAGACGAAGTTTTTATGTCATTATTTTTGGGACGTTTTACAGTTCATTTGTTATTCACATATGAATAAGTAGTAAGTTAATAAAAGGACGAATTACTTTGAAAATTTGAACTACTTATTCATATATAAATAAAAAATGAACGGTAACAAAATTATGATAAACATGTTATTCATATACGAATATAACTTGTGACGAGAGCTAATACACATTTTATTCATATGTGAATATAACATTTAACGAGAGCTGATGTAAAGCGCAAAAAGTTTATTACATGTTATATTCATATATGAATGATACATAAACTTTAAAAAAACTAAGCATATTTTTTATGCATAACTGAATAACGAATGTACTGTAATAAAAATCTAATACATTTTTATTCACTTATGAATAACGAGAACTAAAACTATAAAAAAAATTATTTTATCTTAAAACTATATCAATATGGATGTCTATTTATAGAGAATAAAAATATATAAATTTTGATATATTTAAAATCGTTTTTTTTAAGTAGATCCTTAAAAATTTGTAAAACAAAAAATATATGTTTTATGTATATATTAAGGTAATAATTAGCATGGTTTAAGGAAACATGTTTTTTTTTTCAAAATACACATGTATTCGTTTATGTGTGTGTGTGTGTATGTTTATGTGTAAATTAACAATTAATTGGTCAATGTGTAACTAATTCTTAGTCAATAATTTTAAAAACCTATATAGGGGCATAATGGTAAATGAACATATGAATCAATTAATTATATTTTAAATTAATCTACTAATTAGGTAACTGACTCCAAAACTATCTCATTCCTTTTATATATGCTCTCCATACGTTAACTGTCTCATCCCTCTTATGACGGCGCCACTAAAATATCACCACCATCACACACACCACCAATCAACCATCTTGATGAATCGAAGAACAAGGGTCGTTCTTCAGTGTTTCACACCAAAACATGCACCTGTGAAAAAACTGCAAATCATATTGCAAAGGTAGGTTGGTTCCTCGATTTATGGAGGCGATGATCTTAATCCAAGAAAGAAGACACATGAAATGTAAAAGGTTCCACAGTTTAATTCCATTCCCATCAAATTCCTCTTTTGTTCTTAATTACTAAACAATAATCTGGAAAAGTTATTATGGGATTCATCATTCGAGGGGAAGTAGACTACTTAAGAATTTCACATTTTATTTTTGTCATAATTGAATAAAGAATTCATAAAATCTAAATAAAAATTTGAATCATATCATTTTGTTTCTACCTGATTTCAAGAAAGAACAACATCGTATCTCGGTCTTGATCATCATCCTCTGACGACGACCACCACCGTTAGGTTTCTTTTCTTTATTCTTTTCTAATTGATTTCAAGCATATTTTTCTTTTACGGCATGTTAAATCCATATTCGTATTTTATTTCAAGATTTTGCATTTGATTCCTCTGTTTCCATGTAAAAGAATTAATATAGCACTAAAAATGAGGTTAAATGGAAACTTTGTATATTCCAATTCAGACATTGAAGATGTTTGGATTTGATCATAGTAGCAGCCTCATCATCCCATGAATATATATGTTCATTTTTTACTCTCCAACCTCACTTGATCATTGTCTTTATCCTGTAAAATGGAAAGAGGCAATGGACAGCATTGATCAAGTCCATATATGACAACCAAGTTTGGAATTTGGTTGATCAAGAACCGGGTCGGAAGACAGTTGGTTGTAAATGGATCTTCAAGAAGAAGACTGACATGGATGGAAATGTAAACACATTCAACGCACGATTAGTTGCAAAGGGCTTTATTCAAACCCCATGGATTGACTAAGATGAGACCTTCTTACCGGTAGCCAAGATAA
Source organism: Lactuca serriola (assembly GCF_051521515.1). Lineage (NCBI taxonomy): Eukaryota > Viridiplantae > Streptophyta > Magnoliopsida > Asterales > Asteraceae > Lactuca > Lactuca serriola. Next base: position 154,695,882 of record NC_136412.1, on the reverse strand, counting down.
AATCTATTCGGATAATGCTCGCCATAGCCGCTTTTCATGATTATGAAATTTGGCAGATGGATGTCAAAACCATTTTCCTTAATGGGAAGTTGGTTGAGGAAAATTACATGAGTCAGCAAGAGGGTTTTTTTGATGCAAAATCTCCCAATAGAGTGTGTAAGCTTGAGACATCTGTTTATGGATTGAAACAAGCATCTCTCAGCTAGAATCTTTGCTTCCATAAGAAAGTCAAAGAATTTGGTTTCTCTAGAAGTGAAGATGAGTCATGTGTATATGTGAAAGCCAATGGGAATATAGTAACTCTTTCTAGTATTGTATGTTGATGACATACAACTTATAGGAAACGACGTTCCAACCTTGTAAGAAGTAAAATCTTGGCTTGGAAAGTGTTTCGATATGAAGGATCTAGGAGAGGCTGCCTATATTCTCGGGATGAGAATTTGGAGAGATACAAAGAAAAGACTAATTGGACTTAGTCATAGTTCATACTTAGGCAAGGTACTAAAATGGTTTAGTATGGAAAATTCCAAGAAAGGAGAGCTACCTATTCAGAGCAATGCAAAATTGAGTAATACTCAAAGCCCCAGTACGGATAAAGAGATGGCATATATGAGTCGAGTCCCTTATGCCTCGGCTGTAGGATCAATCAAGTTTGTTATGTATGATGGGTATTATACAAACGATCCTATGTGTGCATGCAACCCTAGATTTGGATCTATGTTTTCACTATTAGATACACAACATTATAAACACATTAATAACCCTAGCACGGTCCTAGGTATTTCGAAATTTAGATGGTAGAAAGAATTACATACCTCTTGTTGTTATATTGTAATAACAACTTAAATCTTCAATCTCCTTGTCTTTGAAAGCAAGTACCACAAGTTTAGTACCTCTAATGGCTCACAAACACCAAGAGCAAATGGAGAGGCAAGAAAGAGAGAGGGGAGAGGTAGAAAATAGGCTCTAGGACTTCTAGGGATCAAGTGGTCGATTTCCCTTAGCCAATGGGTCCTTAAATAGGATACAGATTAGGGTTTCAATCCTTATCCTTATCTGGTTGCTTGCCCACTAAGCAGCCCATAAGATAAGTCTAGAAGCCTTATCCTTGGACGAATTCTAGGGCTTTATCCCCTTGAATTTGCCCACCCAATCCATAGGGCATCCATTGCCCTAATTTGCAACTATCACATAATTACAATTCAGCCCCTCTAGTTTAATTAATTACTTTTGATCACAATATTAATTCTTAATTAATTATTGACCAATATTAATTAAACAAATATGATTTCTCTTTTAATATATTATTCTTATAATATATTATTAAATCATAATAACCTCTTTCTCTATTATTTCTCCAGTCAAGTTGTTTCGGTGAAGGCAACCGAAAAGGACCATGCACAACCGGGTCAAGTACTTACCAAATATGGTTACGAGCTTAGACACTAATCCAATAGTCTGCCACTTGGATAAGTCTAGTAACCTTAAATGCAAGCACAACTCGATTAGCAATCGTAGCTCTCAAAGATGTTGTCGAACTCTGATCATATCAGTAACATGTCCTTTAGATAAGGGATCATACAGTCCTCTGTTCTAGATATCATGCGGACAATCACATGGAACATAGTCATACTTATTGTCCAGCAGTTTGTTTCTCGATCTCAGATTCATTTGACATATAACTTAATTAAACACATCAATTCAGTCCTGACTGGGCCCGACACATAAGTCAAATCAAATCATCGAGGGGCCCTGATATCGCTTTTACCCTCTTAGGATAAAAGGAACATATAAACTTCAACTTATATGCATTTACTATTCACTAATCAAATTACACACAACAATGCATTTTATGACATCAAGCTACTTATGCGTTTTCACATTATCAATGCACAACCAATTAGCAAACAATAAACCATATATCTTGGTTTTAAGACCATATGATATTATCGTCTTGTGATCACTCGTGATAAATTCCATGAAGTGATTCCAGCAAGCGCGGGTTTATTCCAATGCTCAAAACTTGTTCATAAGTACTCATGAACGTTGTAGCAAACCTTTTCTATGTCTAATACCTTTTAGACAATCTACACACCTATTAATGACCATCGTCATTCATACCTACTTCCAAAATATGAACGACTGTGGACCGTTCGAATAATTCGACTATTCATAATAACTCAATTATTCAGGAAGTCAAAACATGAAAAGTGAAACAATAGTTAAACAATTAACATAAGACAGTAACTTTACTTATAAATAATACTCCTTTATTTAATCATCAAATTTCAATTACATTTATCTATTACACATTTCTAAAATATCTAATCTAAACTAATATCGTCCTTCAGCCCAATGCTCCTAGCGTGCTGCAAGTGCTTAACCTTACTCAGTCCCTTCGTAAGCGGATCTGTTGGGTTATCCTCTGATGATACCCTCTTTACTACGAGGAGTCTTTCTTCTAGCCGATGTCGAATAAAGTGATATTTTATGTCGATATCTCAACATCTACCATGATCCCTCGGTTCCTTGGTCAAGGAAACCTCTCCTTCATTATCACAGAATAACTCCATGGGATCCTGTATGGCTGGCATAACTCCAATGTCTCCAATGAAATTCTTTAGCCATATTGCCTCCTTTGATGCTTCGCTCGCTTCAATGTACTCTGAGTCGCACGTTGAATCAGCTATGGTTTCTTGCTTGGAACTTTTCCAAGTCACTGCTCCTCCATTAAGGGTAAAGACTCAGCCCGACTGCGAACGGTATTTGTCCCTATCGGTCTGGAAACTGGCATCACTATACCCTCGCACCTTTAAGTCATCACACCCTATGAGAACTAAAAACCATTCCTTGGTCCTCCGAAGGTACTTAAGAATATTCTTGATTGCGGTCCAATGTGCTTTGCTAGGGTTCCCTTGATATCTAGAGACAATGCTCAAAGCGAAGGCCACATCAGGGCGAGTACAAGACAATGCATACATGATCGAGCCCATTATGGAAGTGTAAGGTACTCGGCTCATCTCTGCTATCTCGGCTTCGGTACTCGGACTTTAAGTCTTACTCAACTTGGCATTACTTTGGATTGGTAACTCCCCTTTCTTGGAATTCTCCATACTAAAATGTTTTAGTACCTTGTCCAAGTAAGTATTCTGACTAAGTCCTATTAGTCTCTTACTTCGGTCTCTCACTATCCTTATTCCCAAAATATAGGAAGCCTCTTCGAGGTCTTTCATAGCGAAGCACTTCCCGAGCCAAGACTTAACTTCCTGCAGTGTCGGGATGTCGTTTCCTATGAGTAGTATGTCATCGACATACAATACGAGGAAGCTAACTATACTCTCACTGTCTTTGACATATACACATGATTCATCTTTGCTTCTTGCAAACCCAAACTCTTTGACTTTCTCATTGAAGCAAAGATTCCATCTGCAAGACGCTTGCTTAAGTCCATAAATGGACTTCTCAAGCTTGCACGCTCTATTGGGATGCTTCGCATTAACAAAACCCTCTGGCTGAGCCATGTAAACATCCTCAGCCAACTTCCCATTAAGGAAAGCGGTTTTGACATCCATTTACAATATTTTATAATCATGAAATGCAGCAATGGCCAACATCACCCTAATAGACTTTTTTTAGCAACTGGTGAGGAGGTCTCATCATAGTCAACTCCGGGAGTTTGAGTAAAGCCCTTCGCAACCAATCGTGCCTTATACGTGTGCACATTCCCATCCATGTCTGTCTTCTTCTTGAAGATCCACTTGCACCCAACTGTCTACGTCCGAGCACATGGTCAGCCAAATTCCAAACTTGGTTGTCGTACATGGACTGAATCTCGCTGTCCATCGCCTCTTTCCATTTTGCAGACTCTGGGCCTGCCATGGCTTCCTTATAGCTGTTATGTTCATCTAAATTTATTAGTGTACTATCACTAATATACGTGTCCCCTTCTGTAGTAACATGAAAACCATATAACTGGGGTTGAACTCTAAACCTTTTGGAACGTCTAAGAGGTAAGGATTCGTCAATCAGTTGAACCGAAGTTTCCTCCTCGGGTTGAGCGCCAGCATTAGAGGTTCCTTCATTACTTCACTCTTGAATCTCTTCAATATCGATTTGCCTCCCACTGTCCCCTTGGCTTATGAGTTCTCGCTCTCGGAAAACGCCTCTCCTCGCAACGAAGACAACATTGTCACTCGGTATATAGAAGAGATATCCAAAGGATTTCTGTAGGTAGCCAATAAAAATACACCGCTCACTACGAGGTTCAAGCTTGTCGTGAGTCTCTCGTCTTACGAAAGCCTCGCAACCCCCAAACCTTGATTTGTGCCAACGAGGGAGCTTTCTCTGTCCACAGTGAGGTGTTTTGGCAACCTTCTTTGTAGGGACTAAGTTAAGGATAGGGGTAGCAGTCTCTAAGGCATACCCCCAGAATGAGATAGGTAGTAAAGCATGACTCATCATGGAACGAACCATGTCCAACAGGGTTCGATTACGCCTCTCAGCCACACCGTTCAACTGCGGTGTCCTAGATGGCGTCAATTGCGAAACTATTCCGCATTCCTTGAGGTAGTCGTGGAATTCAAGACTTAGGTACTCTACTCCTCGATCGGATCGAAGCATCTTGATTTTCCTGCCCTATTGATTCTCCACTTCTTGTTTAAACTCTTTTTACTTTTCAAAGGTTTCTGACTTGTGCTTGATTAAATAGATATACCCATATCTACTATAATCGCCAGTGAAAGTCACATAGAAGCGGTTCGCGTCCCTTGTGGTGGATTTGAAGGACCCACACACATCGGTGTGTATGAGATCCAATAGACCCTCACACCTTTCACAAGTGCCAGCGAAGGGTGACTTGGTCATCTTTCCAAGTAAACAAGACTCGCACACGTCATCGTCCCTAAGGTCGAATGACTCTAACACTCCATCCTTTTGGAGTTGGGTTGTGCGTTTCTTGTTGACATGTCCAAGTCGATAATGCCACAAGCAAGCTTTATCCATACTATTGGAAGAATCCACACATAATACATCATTTCCTAGGTTATCTACAACCATAACAGTTTCATAAATTCCATTACAAGGCAATGCTTCAAAATATAAAACACCATTTAGATAAGCATAAGTCGAACCTTTCTCATTATCAAACGAATATCTAAATCCTTGTCTAAACCAACCATGAAATGAAATGATGTTTCTTGCCATATCTGGAGAATAGTAGCAATTATTTAAATCAAAACCTAATCCATTACTAAGCACTAGAGAATACACTCCAATCTTGGTGACAGGCAACGATCTTCTGTTCCCCATGATTAGATTTATTCTTCCACGCTCCACATCCCTATCTTTTCTTAGTCCCTGCAAATCAGAACATATGTGAAAACCACATCATGTATCAAGAACCCAAGAAATAGCATGTGATGAATCATTAGATTTAATTGTGTAAATACCTGCGAAAGATGGCTTGATCTTCCCATCCTTGATGGCTCGCAGATATTCCAAGCAATTTCTCTTCCAATGCCCTATTTTGTGGCAGTGGTGGCACTCTGCCTCCTTTGGGTTAAAGTTGGGCTTAGCAAAACCAACTTTGGTTCCACTAAAAGAGGTACCATCTTGGGGCTTTCCCTTGTGGTGTCTCTTTGAATGATCCTTCCTCTTCTTGCCCCTCCCTTGCCCAATAGCCAAAATAGGAGCAGCGGGTGGAGTGGGAGTTGATGCAACAGACTTGTCCTTGAGGTTGCTTTCAGCAGTCCTAAGCAACCCTTGAAGCTTGCTCAAGGTGACCTCTTCCTTATTCATATGATAGGTCATGCAGAACTGGTTGTAGCAAGGAGTGAAGGATAATGTCAATTTCCATCTCTTCATTGAAGTTAACATTCAAATTCAGTAGGCGATCGACATATCTCTGCATCTTTTTCAGATGAGCGGTAAGGGACTCTCCACTACCCATTTTTGCAGTGATCATCGAAGTGATGATCTCATACCTCTCTTGCCTCGCACTTTGGTGGTAACGGTCCACTAAGTCTTGATGCATCTCATAGGCATAGTAGTCCTCATAGGACTTTTGTAGTTCAACAGTCATGGTCACTAGCATGATGCAATGGACTTTCGTAGCATCACGCTCATGGGCCTCAAAGGCAGCGATCACTTCGGGAGTAGCAGTGTTGATGTTCACCTCCTCCAGCTCCTTATCGAGGACATACTCTTTGTCCTCGTAAAGAGTGTCCTTTCGGATGTTAGGGATCCAATCATTGAATTTGGACCCATCGAATATCACTCTCCCACACAAATTCATGAGTGAGAACGAGTCGGAGGAGTTCGAGCCGGAAGCATTGTTGTTGTTTGAGTTCGACATCTGAAATAGAAAAGACCAAAGATTGATTAGAAATGAATCCCTAATTAAACACCCAAAATGAGAAATTAGGGCTAGGATCCAACAACATTATTTACACATTAGAAAAGGGATGCCGTAATCTAACACGCAAATAATTTGAAGGTAAGTGAATGATGATTCACTAATTCTCCACCATGAAAAACATAAAGGCTTAAGTTTTAAATGTATTGAAAATTCCTAGATTCCTTTGAGATTCATTGAACTCTTCAATGTCATGTTTAAATCTCGATATGCCCCTCTAGTTTGTGACTGGGATGTCGAGGATCACAAAGCGGGTGTGAATAACCATGCAAATGTACATGGTGCCCTTATTGTTACAGTCACCTATTCGATGTGTCGGTTAACCACACATGCTCCACCGAACTATGACAAACAATGATTCACCCCTTGCCACCTTTTCTTAGAACCAATTAGTGTGTCGGTTAACCACACATGCGCCACTAACTTCTTAGCAAGGGTACAAAGTGTAATTTCAAGGGATTGCATCAATTCACTTTGCCTAAAGTAACTAACATTGGGAATTTTGTAAAAACATTTAGTTACTTTATATAGATTCATTATACTTATTAATGAGGAGAGGATTGCCCTATCCTACCCGTTCGGCTAACGACCATCCACCAATCAAGGAAGCGGTGGGTAAAAGTGGATACCCATTAAACAGCTATTTTATAGGCCATAACCTTATACCCCCTTTATAGATCGGCTTCGTGAATGAGGCCTACTAACGGTAAGACTAGCATTATATATATATATATATATATATATATATATATATATATATATATATATATATATATATATATATTGTAATAATATAATAGTATAGGGTGTATTTTAAACATTTCAAAATACTAGGGTTTTAATTTCAATTTTAAAATTTTTGAAATTTTAAACTTTTAAATTGTAAACTTTTAAATATTAAAACTCTTGATTTAATAATTATCCTTAAATTAAACAAGTAATTTAAATTATCAAATCTAGAAGGATTATCTTTTAAATTAAGCAGTTAATTTAAACTAATCCCTTTGATCCCCTAAATTTGAAAATATGGGATGGGATAATTCAAAATCTTGAATTACCATATTTAAAACATTAAGAGATAATTACAAGATATGGGATTATCCAAATCCCTAAAATTTAGGATCTAAATTTGGGGAAGAGGCATATTTCAAAAAACCCTAGGGTTTGCAAACCCTAGATTTCGAAATCTTGGGGGATAAGAAAAGGGTTTGAAAACCCTTATCAAATTTTCGAAAAACAGGGTTCAAAAACCCTAATTTCGAAATCCTTGCCTCCTAGGGTTTATTGGCCATAAACCCTAAAGTGTCAAATTCATACAATTGTATAATTCTAATTGAAAGCAAATAACCATATGCTCTGATACCACTGATGGGTATTATACAAACAATCCTATGTGTGCATTCAACCCTAGATTTGGATCTATGTTTTCACTATTAGATACACAACATTATGAACACATGAAGAACCCTAGCATGCTCTAAGGTATTTCGAAATTTAGATGGTAGAAAGAATTACATACCTCTTGTTGTTATATTGTAATAACAACTCAAATCTTCAATCTCCTTGTCTTTGAAAGCAAGTACCACAAGTGTAGTACCTCTAATAGCTCACAAACACCAAGAGCAAATGGAGAGGCAAGAAAGAGAGAGGGGAGAGGTTGAAAATCGGCTCTACGAATTCTAGGATCAAGTGGCCAATTTCCCTTAGCTAAGGGGTCCTTAAATAGGGTAGAGATTAGGGTTTCAGTCCTTATCCTTATCTGGTTGCTTGCCCACTAAGCAGCCCATAAGATAAGTCTAGAAGCCTTATCCTTGGACGAATTCTAGGGCCTTATCCCCTTGAATTCGTCCACCCTATCCATAGGGCATTCATTGCCCTAATTTTCAACTATCACATAATTACAATTCAGCCCCTCTAGTTTAATTAATTACTTTTGATCACATAATTAATTCTTAATTAATTATTGACCAATATTAATTAAACAAATATTATATCTCTTTTAATATATTATTCTTATAATATATTAATAAATCATAATAACCTCTTTCTCTATTATTTCTCCAGTCAAGCTGCTTTGGTGAAGGCAACCCAAAAGGACCATGCACAACCAGGTCAAGTACTTACCAAATATGGTTACGGGCTTAGACACTAATCCAAAAATGTCATGTACTCGCTCTTGTGTGTCCTTTGCTTTAAGCATGGTCAGTCGCTATTGGGGAAGTCCTAGCAGAGCTCACTGGAGAGCATTAAAGAACATTCTCAAGTATTTGCGGAGAATAAAGGATATTATTCTGAGGTAGTGATATGTTGAGAGCGACTAGGTATAGTGACGCAAGCTTTCAGACAGATAGAGAAAATTTTTGTTCTCAATATGGTTTGGTGTTTAAATTAAATGGTGGAGCAGTTACTTGCAAAAGTTCCAAGTAAGACACAGTGGTTGATTCTACGTGCGAACCAAAGTACATAACAACAAGTGATGCATCAAAGGAAGCGGCTTGGCTGAAAACCTTTATCAGAGATCATGGAGTGATTCCAACCATTCATGAGTACTTCGAAATGGAGATTTAAGTATTGGATAAACCCACGCTCAGAGAATTACTTCATGGATTACATCACGAGTAATTCTGAGACGATAATATTTTATATTATTGAAACGAAGATATATGAGTTGTAATTTACTAGTCAATTATCCATTGGTGTTGCGAAAACACGTCAGTAACATGATGTTATAAAACACAATGTCATGTATGATTTGATGAGTAAAGGATACAATAATATAAGTCAATAATTATTCATTCCTTTTTCCCTAATGGGAAAAGTGATATCTTTGGGCCCCTCGGTGATTTGGTGTTGACGTATAGTGTTAGGCCCAACCAGGACTCAATTGATGTGTTCAATTTGATGTCTTATGTCGTCATCACAAATCCGAAAATCAGGAAACAAAAATTAGACAATGATATTGATTCGCATCCATGTCTCATGTATATATGATATCTAGAAGAATGGATGAATATTTGATCACTTATCATAGGACCAATGTATGTTCAGATCAGAGTTCGGTAGTTGCTACAGAAGCACTCTTTGTTGTTTAATTAAGAAGTTATACTAGTAATTTAGCTTTAGAATTATCCAAGTGAGAGACGTTTGGATTAGGTGTCTAAGCCAATAAATAAATTAGTATAATATTGAATTATTAGCAAAGTCCTTTTGCGTTGCCTTCAAACCTAGTAATTGAAAATGATGACTTTTAGAGAGAGAAATAGAGGGGAGAGAGAGAGAGAGAGAGAGAGACTCGTTTATTGATTTATTATGTGATTGATAAAAAGAAATAAATGAATGTATTAATATGTTATGAAAATAATATATTAATTAGAAATAATAATATTTAATTTATATTTAATCATAAATTAATTAGAATTAATTTTAGGATAAATTGTATTAATTTAAAGTGCAAGGGTTAAAGTGTAATTGGTCAATAGTTGAACAAGAGAGCTTCCAGAACCTTATTTGGAAGGGTTCGACGATATTAGGGTATTCTAGGGCATTTGGAATATTTCTTGCAGATAAATAGGAAGCCGGATAATTACCAATTTGAATTAATAGTACTTTATTCAAATTAGGGTTATCTAAGGTTTCCAAGTTACACTATAAAAAAACTCTTTGGGCTTAAATCTTTGGCCACTACTCCTCTCCTCAAGAGATAGCCAAAAATTTCATATCCCCTCTCCTATCTCAAAAGCTTCTTGTTGTTAGGGTTGGGTGCGAACCATCAAAGACATAACACTTGTGGTGCTAACTTCCAAATCAAAGAAGAAATGATTCTTGATTGTTTACTACAACAATCAACAAGGTATGTAAACCCTAAAATTTATTCTGATTTTTGAAATACCTAAGGTTTTTTTAGGCTTTTATTGTTCAATAGAATGTTACATCAATAGTGTTATGACTTAGATCTTTAGGTTGTATGTACCCTTAAGTATTAAAGATTTATCCGCGTTAATACATTTAAAACCTATCAGAATTTGCTAGGTATTCTTTCAAAAAAAATGAAGCATTTAGTAGATTCTTCATTATATTATTTATAGTTCTTTCAGGTTTTCATAAATATTCAATGATCTTAGTGTATTTTGTCAAGAATGTAACTTAGTTTTTTTTTTCAATTTTATCAACACTGAAGCTCATTCTCATAAGAATTATTTTAGATTTTGTAGAGTACTCTTAGTTTATTGGTAGATTTTGTTTATAAATCTCCAGTTAATATTCCATTAGGAATGTCATGTTCACAAAAGAAAATTCCATATTCTTTCAAGAATGAAAACACATTCTATCAACAATATGTATTTTTTTCAAAAATGTTTCTCCTAGAATTTGTGATTTTTTGCTAAAAAAATCTCAATTTTATTATTTTGTTGCTTAATATAAGGATACACAAAATATCCATTTTACCCTCAAATAGATTTGAAATTTGGATTCTTAAAAAAATAGTAATAAATATAATCGTATTATTTAAAGATTTATTTTGTTTTTCATTGATCCAATGGTCAGTATTAAATTAAACATTGACACAATATATGTCATTTATATTTGAAACCTCTATATATATATATATATATATATATATATATATATATATATATATATATATATATATATATATATATATATATATATATATATATATATATATATATATATATATATATATATCAATGTTGCAGAAATCGACCTTGTCGGCCGATTAATCGTTCGATGGCCTTAAACCGATTACAATTATGGTGTTTGGCAGAAATTGGTCAAAATCGGTGAAATTCAGGCTTGACGGGTCTTGTCGGTCCTCGGTGGTTATAGGCAGGAAATATTAAAAAAAAATCAAAATTTTTAATTTTTAAATATTACACCAAAATTTTAAAATTTCAAAATTTTAAGTTTTCAAATTTTAAAATATTATACTAAAATATTCAAATTTACATATTTTAAAAATTTTAAATTTTAAAATACTTAATTTTCAGGAAATATTAATTTTTAAATAATTTTATTTATAATTTAGGGTCCCCAATTAATCGCGGCCTAGTATGATTAATCACTTGTCCTTAGTCAACCGCCGAGCTACCACGCGAACGATTTTTACAACCTTGATATATATATATATATATATATATATATATATATATATATATATATATATATATATATATATATATATATATATATATATAACGGGCGGAGCTGCATAATCATTTATGAGTATAGCTCTCCCGTCGCGACAGCACCCTGGAGCGCTAGAGTTACAGATAAAAAATATGTGGCTGAAGTTGAATCTCAAGATTTTTGTTTTTTTTTCAGAATTTGAATGGAACCAACATACCTACACAAATATATATATATATATATATATATATATATATATATATATATATATATATATATATATCGATGTTTAATAGAGACCATTATTAACAAGGAACCAATCGTGAGCCTCGCAAATCATAATGATCAACGACCAAAGGAAAGAATGTATACTTGTATATTAGACGCACATACGTTCGATTATACCATAAAACCTACATCTTTACCTAAAAAACCTACATCTTTTTTTGTTTAAACTTTTTTAAACCATGTTTTTTATGAGAGAAAACACGAATATACTGTTGTTCACAATTTTTCGTCATCTTTTCATAGAGATTAATGTTGGTATATAAAAACAAAAAAAAATTCGAAAAAAATCTAGTTGTTTTGTTATTTTTTTTCAATATTTATGTTTATTTTATCCAAAAAAAAACTAATTATACAAAAAATCTCAATTTTTTGTTCTTTATTAATAAACATCAACATCGGTTGAAAAATAAAAATAAAAAATATAGAAACTCGATCAGTTTAAATTCACATTGTTAATATAAACTGTAAATATTTCAGTTTTAACAGTCACAATGTCAATATGACTTAGTATTTCAACGTAATCATTTACAAATTAAGTGAAATTTACATATGAATCAAAATATACTTTCAAGAAATATATTTTCATGTAGTTTTATAATATTTTAACGTTTTGATTAGTAAATTAGTTTTGTAAAATCAACTAATAGATTTTTTCACATTGTGAATCAGAACTATATATAATTTAGTTTTCAAAATTCAAAATATAAATATGACTTACTATTATTCACATTGTGAATCAGAGCAGATTCACAATGTGAATCTGAGCAGATTGACAGTGTGGAGAATAATAAGTCTGATTCACAATATTAATCTAAACAAATTCACAATGTGAATCAATGTGAATCTGAGCAGAATCGCACTATGAAGCTGAGTAGATTCACAATGTAAATCTGAATTGAAATTTCGATTTTTTTAAAACATCATGTTGAATCTATGTTTAAAGAGTAACAAAAAATATGAATTTTTATGTATTTATTAATTTTTTCAATAAAAAATAGAACTTAACTTTTCAAAAAACAAATAAAGTAAATTGAGTTTTTTTAAAAAATAAAAAGTTCATTTTTATATAACAATATGGATCTCTAAGGAAACATGACGAAAAATCATGAACAACGGTATATTCTGTTTTTTTTAAAACATGGCTTAAAAAAAACTAAAAAAATAGGTTTTGTTATAATCTAGTGCATGTGCGTCCATTATAAAAGTTTAGAACCATGCTTTTTGCAATTGATCGTTTTAAATTCTGACGCTTTAGATTCTTTCATTGGCTTCTTGGTTAATAATGGTTATGTATTGAACTTCTCCCTCTCTCTCCCTCTCTCTCTCTCTCCACACACACACACACACACACACACACACATATATATATATATATATATATATATATATATATATATATATATATATATAAGTGAATATACCCTGATATGTATATAAGTTTAGGTACTCAAACTCACCAAACTATGTCGTTTTCTATCATATATGTCGTTTGATACTCCAAAGTTCTTAAAATTCAACTCCTAACTTGATTCACTTCCAAAAAATTTAGAAATTTCACAATTATATTCTTTTTATATAATTTTCATTTGCAACTGTAATATATATAGTATATAGTCTGGTAGTTATTCGGCAGAAAGATGTAATGTAAGAAAATAATAATGAAATTTTAAAAATTTTGGAAGAAAATCAAGTTAATGGTTAAAGTTTAAGAGTCTTGTACGATTACAATATATATATATATATATATATATATATATATATATATATATATATATATATATATATATATATAAAGCCTATTATATATTTCTTGAATTTTAAGTGGTATAAAATCCAATACATCTTTTACAAACATGTTATGCTTATTACTCACTTGTTATATAACTTACAAGGTATCCTTTTAATTAACTAAAAAAATACACTGTATCCGTTTCATTAGTTCAAAAAATTAAACATTAACATTATTTCTCCTATTTTACTGTTAACTCACAGTTTCTCTCAATCAAATACTCATAAACCCTAATCTTCTGAGAACTGCCGTCATCGCACTTGACCGCCATCATTATCCGTATATGAATCTATCTTTTGAGAGCTGCCGTCATCACACTAATTTTTCCGCAACGAACCCCCACCATTATCCATATATGAATCTATCTCTACCTTAACTTAATATCTAACCCCGATACTACTCACCGTCACGGACGCCGCAATCGCCTCAATCGTTGGTACCCTCCCCCCCCCCCCACCCATCTCCGGTCACCAACCGGTGGCTAAATGTCGACTGCAATCACCACAACCTTGAACACCATCTGCTTAATAGTTTTCACCACCACTTTACTCTCCGGTCTCCAATACCTAACCGCCTTCACCACCCTGCCATCCAAATTCTAGATACTCATCATCACTGTCACGATGACCCACCATAACCGCTTGTTTTTATTTTTTATTTTTATTGTTATTTTTTTTTGTCTTTTTTGTCTGCTTGGGATAAAAGGAGAACGAGGTTCTGGATTATGTTGATACGCATAAACTATAAAGGTTAATAACCAAGTTATCCATCTCCAATACCTAGCCGCCTCCGCCACCCTACCATCCAAATTTTAGATACTCACCGTCACCATCACGATGACCCACCATAACCGCCTGTTTTTTGTTTTTTGTCTGCTTGAGACAAAAGGAGAAAGAGTTTCAAAAGTATGTTGATACGCATAAACTATAAAGGTTAATAACCAAATTATCCATGTTTGGTTTCTAATTTTGACTTTTGCCGTCAATTTTGAGTCTACGGATTTCTTTTGCCAAATGACTTTTCTTTACCATAGTTATAACTAATTCTATAATTTAAGTTATGGATCTTAAATAAAGTTTAGCACATGAAACTGACATGAAGACTTAACAGAATGATTTTATCTTTTATTAAGTTTTTTAGTATGTTTGTGTTTAATATATTCGATATTTGCTTGTATATTATATAACAATGTTTTACTCTAAAAATTTTCTAACATAAGTTTCAAAACGAAAACCAAATATGATTTTGAGTGGAAAATGTAGGTAATTTGGAAACCTTCGTCAAAGAGGTTGAAAACACTCATTGTGATTTAGACACAATAACTTTGAAAACACTCAATTGTAAACCATTATTGTTGATTAACAGAGCTAAATAATCGGGGTGAGTTTTGTTATCTCAATCACATCAATACAGGTTTGAAATTAATTTTTCTTTACGTATGACGAAGTGATTAAACATCAGATCAGGGGTAACTAGCAAGTAGCAACCCACATGAACCAAATAGTAGTAACAAAAAATAAGAGATTGAATATATTTTTTTTATTAGGAATCCGGTGGCAAAGTAAATGAGTCGTTTGAAAAGCTATAAAAAAAATATCTGAAATTTTGATTTTCTGAAGCAATATACTTCCATTTATTAAATAATATAACATCCTATTTTTGTTCATTTATATTATTTATTAATTTTTTTTTTCTGTCAACTGCAACATTCTGGTATTTCATTTCTTAAGGCATTCTTCTTTGAAATTTTTGTAAGGATGGAAGGTTGCAAAAGAAAAAGATTAAAAATAAGGCAATAATTTGCACCATACACACAATGATAATTTGATGTAAAAAAATGAGCTTTTGAAGAGTAGTTAACTTTGGATCTTTTGTTCCGGCAATGTGTAAGTTCTATACTTTCTAATTCGTAATTTGTATGTTTTATTTGATCATTTTGATGATACCCTTTTTTCAATTAAGGTTAAATGCATTAAATGAGGCAACATGTTTGACAATAGTATCATTTTGTCAACACCCTTTTTCAATTAAGGTCAACACCCTTTTGTTACATTTGGTTGTACTGTCTGCCTTAATTTTGTCGGGTTTGTTTGGTAACTAGACTAAAAGCTTTTGATGATTGTACCCTTAAAAAACTCAGTTTGTAGTAGACAAGAAGCTCCTGATTCAGTTAGCCTAACTAATCAAAGTTTGTTCCATATTTCTGTATTTCAGATGCCTGGAGGCATTATCATATTATTGTTGGATTAGTTGTCTTCTTGCTGTTGTTATTAGGTGTTTGTTTAGATGTGTCCTTGTGAAAGATTTTTCTTAAGTTGGGTTATTTTTCTCTTTAAAGAATATCTTTCTTTTTCAGCCACCTACTTGATTTATTCACTATATATGGTTCCAAATATTTTTTACAATGGCGTAGTGGTTTAAGAAAACAAAATTGGACTTTCTTATTTATAATTAACTAGATGAATGAGTTTTTTCATTAAAAATTTAAAATTGAAGGCAAAATTTTAGTTGCCAAATACTACTTAGATCATAGATAAGTATTAACACTTAAATATCAATAAGACTATAACTAAGTAGTTTAGTCAAATTAATAGTTTGTCATATTCATACACTGATAGTATATGTTTACGACCGTTGAACAACACGATCTGCCATTATCGTTGCCGCCTTAAACCACCAAGAACACTAATCGTCTTCGCCACATTCTACCTCCGAAGTCTTCTCCTTCCCTTGTATTTTCTCTTTCTTCTTTTGGTTTTTCTATTTTGTGTATTTTGGTTGTGAAATTAGATTTTAGTTGTTAGTGAAGCATGTGACTAAGTGCAAAAAGTTCAAATACACTTGATATCATGAGATACAGAGGAATAAGTACGTCTATAAATTTTTATTTCTCTATAAGGTAAAATGACATTCCCAATGTAAAGGTTTATCACGTAAAAGAAAATGGTTTCGGTTGAAATGTCAAAAAAAAAAAAATCAAAGAGAAAAATAATATTGTAAAAATTTATTGCAAATACTTTGTTTGTTTTGTGAAATGAAATTTGTTTAATATTAAAACATATTTTATATTGTAAACCGTTGTTATATCAATTAATAATATATATACTGGTTAATTTTAAGTCCTCTTTAACCATAGTACCATACTACTCGACCACAAAGTGGAAGTTGACAAATAAAATTGCTCTTTCGATTAAACAAAAATAATAAAATAAATATTTATTTTCATATATTATATAATAAATTATTTTTAAAAATATTATCAAATAGCTTATTTTACACGCACATCTATCATACATGTGCTTCCACACAATTAAAAAATACCGATACGAAAAAGACCGAATTAACAAAAAAACATACGAAAAAAGATTGGCCAAAGACTACTCAAAATAGATTGAAACCAAACAATTTGTTGTCTAGGAAAAATTAACAAATTGTCGAAATGAAACTATTCTCCGTCTGCTGCATCGCACGGGTATGCTGCTATTATATATATATATATATATATATATATATATATATATATATATATATATATATATATATATATATATATATATATATATATATATATATATATAAAATACAAAATTACATAGTGTAGTGGGTTTGAATACCTAAGCTTAAATATCTTAAAGGGAATATTCATTTTTCATACATACATACATACATACATATATATATATATATATATATATATATATATATATATGTGTGTGTGTGTGTGTGTGTGTGTGTATCTTCCTAATAAAAACTTCTCTAAGGTGCCACATGTCTTTTTTTCTATGCCTCTACTTTGACACATGGCACCTTCTCCTAAATCCTTCCCTCTAATTCCCGCTCATTCCTTCCTCCTTTCACTTCAATTTGGTTCCTGATTTTCATGAATTCAAAATATAACCGATTGTTTATCCCAACAAATCATGAAACTAATCAGGTACTGGTTTGAATTTCTCTAATACATCTCCAATCAATCTTCTTTCTCATATCTACGATTTCATTCCCTAAATCGTTTTTCTACATTGTAAAGATTCATGAACCCTAAAACCCCTTTCATGGTAATGGTGATTGGATTATAATTTCAGAGTAAAATTCATAATCGAAGGAATAGAACACCGGTATCGAGAAGGCTGAAGTTAGGAAGGTAACATTTTTATATCTAAGAACTTCAAGAATACTGTCTTTTTTATGATTTTGATTTAAAGAAATCATGTATTGAAACAAATGATTCTGTCAACAAAGATTAAGAAGAATATTGATACCCCCCCCCCCTTTTTTTTTAATAAATCACAGTCATATCCTTAATGTGATTTTTGTCCAAAATTGAATGGAGATGTCCACAAAGTCAATCGGAAATACTACAATCATGATGTCTGTTGTTCTTTTCTTTGTCGACCTTTACCCTCATGAACTCTTTAAACTCAATGTCAGCAAAACTAAAACATTTTCTATTTTTTGTAACTATTTTTTATATATGTTTGGGATTAGAAACAACTCAAATGTAGTCTTCTATTGTTCCTTAACAAAGTTTAACATCCAGAACCAAGTCTACGTATGAAAATGGTGAAAAGAGGATTTCTAACTATTATTCTCTATTTATGTTCCATTTTTTCTTATTTTATTTTTTATTTCCACACCTTTTTTGTAGGATTGGGTCACTGACTTTCCATTGCTAGCAGTCTAGGAATGTTCACGACAACCGTTCTCCATCCTTTTCCAATCGGTAAGACTACTCTCAAATTGTATTACAATATGGTTGGCATAGGTTAGGCAAATAATTTCTTTTTTCGATTTTGTGAAAAACAAAAAAAGTAAAATATGTTGTATATACATTTATTGAACGTTTTGACAGAAAATTTGTCTATGGAGGTTGATTTATTATATAAAACAACATTTTAGTATGTGTATACGAGTAAATTTATAACAATGTCATCAGTTAGATCCATTATATCAATGTCATCAAAAAATATCATCTCATTTTCATTTTCCATGTTATATTACTACACAATGGAAAATATATTAGCTATATCAATGTCATCAAAATAGAGAGCAATTTCCACCATTTGTCTTTGGGTAAAAAAATTAAAATATTTCCAGTTAGAAAAGAACTGAAAGTAGAATCCCATAAACATGTAAGTTTTTTCAAGGTACAATGCCCAATAGGCTCGAATGCAATACTTGCAACTTTATATGAATACATTTATTTTTGAAGTTAAAAACTAAAATTATGAAAAAGTGTCTTAACATTTTGTTGTGTGTTGTATCTCTAGTATGTGTCAAACAAGTGGATGAAATAAATGTGTTTGTGTATTGGACACCTTTTAATCAAATTCCTAAATAAAGAAGTTTCTTATTGGCTAATTGAAGATGTTCCTACTGCTAATGCTTAATTTTGAATCAGATTCCTAAAAAATAAGTTTCTTTTGGTTTTTTAAGTTCCGTTTACTATTATTTTTTATCTTATTGCAATTATTGAATTCAATATTTTTCTTTTAACCGTTTAAGGTTGATGTAAATTCTTCATTTGCATGTCATTAAGTGTTTAATTAGAGAAGATGCATAAAGATTGTGCTTAACCTTTACATGATGAATTCATATATTTTCTTTTAGTGTTTTGATTATAAAATCACCAAATCCTACCAATGTTTATGTTGTTTGTAGATGATAATTTATTGTTATTATTTTGTTAACTTTCGATCTGTATTCATTGCAAGGAATAGCAACGAGCTTTCATTCTTTTTCTTTCTTTTCCACTACCCTCATTTTCCGACACATGCTTAGGTTTCTTTTGTATCCCGTGATTTCTTTTCCCGCCCACTATATCTTAGATCTTAGAATAAACCATATCAGCAACATGATCGTCTCCTATTAATTAGCCATTCAGTTACCATATTCCCTATTTCACTCCATTTTATTAACACATGGGCCATTATGTAAGTTTGTTTTAACATAGGGACTATTTTTAAAATTAGTTACACGGGGGCTGTTTTGTCGATTGAATAACTAAGGACTAGATTTCACTTAATTTATTAAGACATAAGATGTTTTGTAAATTTAGTAACACAGGGGTTATTCTGTCCATTGATTAACATAGGGAGCTATTATGTAATTTTTAGCAATGTACTATGAAATACATTAACATAGGGAGCTATTATGTAATTTGTTGAAATTAAAATTGTATGTTTGAAAGTTTGTAACACAGGGGCTGTTTTGTAAATTTAGTAACACATGGGCTATTTCTCATTTCTTTCAATAACACATGGGCCAAATTTCACACAAATCATATGTTTATGTTATTTTCAACGGTTGGCTTTTATTTGAATCAATTTAAAAGGTAAAATTGTAAAAAAAAAAAAAATATGTTTGTCTATGTACTGGTTTGTGCATTTTTTGTGGGTCATGTATATGTTATGTTTTGTGAAAAGCAAATCAACTTTACGCCGTGACATATCTCTTCTGCCGCAAAGTTTATTGTTTTGTTGCCTTTTGATACCTGGAAATTAAAACAAAAAAAAACATTAAAAGTCTAAATGAATATGTTTTATTCAGGTGTTAAATAAGCTTTACTTGTGGGAAAAAGATCCAAACTCAAAGTCTTTAAGCCCCACCTCAAAAGATTACATAAATATCAACGACTTTTGAAAGATGGCATTTTATCATCTTATATTCCTGTAAGTTCACTTCATTTTGTCATTGGCAAGTTTACTAAATTGCTTACTTTTTGGGTGATTTATATTAGACCATATTTTATATGACAACTCTATTATGCCATCACACATATTACTATCACAAAGTAAATTAAATAACTAATGAATTTTTTCCTTTTCAACAACAACTTTTATATATGGACCAGTTAGTTGGAAAACTTACACCATGTCAAGGATAATCAAGTAGAGGTGGCTTATATATACGATGATGTGGATAACAGAGTAAATAATTAAGTTTGGTGATTTCCAGGTGGCTGACAAAATAAACTCTATACATGTAGCATGTTTTTGAAAATACATTGGTAAATGTTTGTTGAAACCAAAATTGTATGCTTGAAAGTTTATACCACTGATGTATGTAAATATTGTTATATGTATCTTAATTTTAATATTTTTTTTTCTTTTTTTGTGCATGATTCATGTTCTCTTTAATATGTTATGTTGGACAGGGGTAAAATTGTCAAAATTTCCATCAACACTCTAAAAGGATAACCGGATAAACAACAAAGCCTCGACTTGTGTTTGTTGATATGTGTTTCGATAAGTATTGTTGACTATAAAAAAAACATTCAATGTTGTGTATAAACAAGTTTTTAGAAATTTATAAAACCTATACTTTTATTATTTATATATATTTCAGTTTTTGTTTTTATTTATATTTATATTGCATTCTACAAAATTATAATTTTCTAACATATCTACATATACAAAATGTAAATTGGATATTCAAACCAATATTATATTCTAATTTCAACAAATAATTATGTCATTGTGATATTACTGATAAAGCATATATATTTATTATTTATTAAAGTTTTTATTATCAACTCTCAATAATTAAGTTATAATTTAATTAAAATTAATTTTAAATTATTCATCCGTACCCACGGGTTATATATATATATATATATATATATATATATATATATATATATATATATATATATATATATATATATATATACGGTGTGAGACCCATGTATTATATGAGTTTATTTAAAAAAAATTAAATATAAAATTTTAACAATTTGAAAAGTTTGAATTTATAAGAAAAATGAGAAATTTTTTGAATTATTAAAATTAATGAGGCTGTGATATATTGAATACACTATATATATAAACTATTTCTAATAAATACCTTACATATATATTACCTTATATATTAAATATAGAATTTTAATTTAATAAAATAAAAAATGCAATAAGATGACAAGTGGAAAATAGTAAATTTAAAATTTTTAGAAAATGTCATGTATCCAAATAAAAGATAAGATGACATATGGCAAAAAACCGTTATATATATATATATATATATATATATATATATATATATATATATATATATATATATATATATATATATATATATATATTAAAAAAATGATTAAGTTGACGGCTGTCGCAGAGTTGAGATGCAGACGTCATTTGGGTTTATGATATCATGCAATAAGTCATTGATTGCAAACGTATCCCTGTAAACGTAATTGGAAAGTAATTATTTATACTAAGAAACTTAAATTTAAATTAAATCCTCCCCTTTATAACGAATTGAAAAGGGTAGAGTAGTTCTTTGTCATAGATTTTAGATTAGATAAAGTTTCTTTCGAGAAAATGTTTGTGTTTATAAAAGCATAATAGATGACATTAGTAACATAGTTCCGAACCTTATTAGTTGATAAGACAATAAGTAAATTTATTATTGAAAAATTAAATATCCTTTTATTTTTTGTTTCTACATATCATCCTACCTAATAAAATGGTGATATGTGTAACAATTAATGTTCATTTAATGAAATTTATTGATATTTTATGATATTAATATAACAAATGTTATCATTTAAATGGGTAGAAGGATTGATAGGAACACAAGATAGAAGGATATTTAATTTCTCATTTATTATTGTCGTTAAAGGATTAATTATTTTATATGTAGCATGACATGTGAAAGCCAAAGGGTTATTTATACGTAAGGATTGACTCGAATTTTATAAAAACACTACACTAAGTGCATATTTATATGACTAGATGGTGCAAACTTTTGTAAACATTTCAAAGTTGCGCTCTAGTTTAGTTTTCCCTCCATTTATATGACTGCGTGGATCTTACTGAGGTCTCTCCTCTCGTTGGTTTGGGGAGCGGGAGTTTCACAGCTGGACATGCCGCTTTGAAAGTCTTGCGTGCAAAGTTGTAAAGCACGATAATGCGTGTATAGAAAATCAACATGTGTTTGTACCTTTTTTCGATACATTTGGTTTTCTCGCACCAGAGGCGGTGGAGTTCCTCAATAGAGTCCAACGGGTCATGCATTCTAATGTCATATCTCCTAGATCCACAAATATTGTTTTCAAAAAAATTGGTTTTGCCATCCTAAAAGGCTAGTGGCGCAGCTTGTTGTCCGTTTGCCTTCAGTCGATATGTATTGAATCTTTATGTCCATTTATTGATTTTTCATATTCTTGTCTTTTGGTTTTATATTAGGGTGGTGGTATGTTTCTCAACTCCCGCTTTTGTGCTTCCATATTTCGGTACCGACTAGACGGGGTAGTGTTTCCACTTCTCTTGTCCTTCTACTTCCCGTTCTCCCTTCATCTCCTTCATTTTTCTTCTTTGTTTCCTTCCCCCTCTTTCTCTCTATCTCCGTCTAAAACGGCATCCCATCCCTCTTCTTTAATCTCGAGCCTACACCCACAAGGATACCCTCTACGCTTATAACCTAAAATATAAATGTGTTTTCGGTTAAAGCACTAAAAGACAAAAATGAACAATATAAGGGTGTTTATATCGAATTATTTTATAAAGAGATATTAACTTGAAAGGGTAACAAACTTTCAATTTTATTCACATTTAGCCACGAAACTTTTTTTTCGTGCTTGATTTACCCCTGAATTATTTGAAATTGTTCACATTTTACCTTTATGACCGGTTGTAGGTAAAATGTGAACAATTTCAAATAATTCAGGGGTAAATCAAGCACAAAAAGTCCAATAATTAAATCCGAACAAAACTAAAAGTTCGTTATCTTCTCAAGTCATTATCTCAAAAATAAATTCTTTTACCTTAATATAGCGCGCTGTTATGTTCTCCGTTTCATGACTTCCTAATAAATTTTATTATATTAGTTTATATAGGTGTAGGGTTTAATTTTTAAGATTTTAAAAATATATTTGTTCTATCACTACAGGATTTAAGGGTATAAGTGTCGGGTTTTATTCATAAGAACAATCCTATGTGCTCATACAAACCCTAATGCTTGGATCTAGGTTTCTCTATTGAACATGCTTTGAATCCAAGAGTTACAACCCTAGATCTATCATATATATATATATATATATATATATATATATATATATATATATATATATATATATACATTCGTAATAAACATCAAGAAAACAGATCTAAGTGTTCTACCTCTTTCAAGTAGCTTGAAATCCTTGTAATCTTCTTGATCTTGAGCTTAGAGTCACAATTGTAACTCCTCTAATGGTTCACAAACCCCACAAGCAAGAAGGCAATATGAGAGAGAGTGAGAGATGCTAAAATCGGCCCTAGGGTTCTCTTGGAGTCAAGTGTATCCGATTTCCATAGCCTAGGGGTCTTATTTATACTACAGGCTGCTAGGGTTTCAATCTAAACCCTAATGGACAACTTAATCACCAAGCAGCCCATAGAACCTTCTAGATTAGGGCCTTTGGACGAAAATATGATGGATCTCCATCATAATTCTGTTCCCCCTTAGCCCATTAGGTTTCCCAGCCCAAAACTCAACTATCATACATTTAACAGTTTATGCACCTTTATTCATTTAATCTCTTTTAGTCACCAAATTAATTCTTAATTAATTTATGACTAATACTAATTAAATAAATCTGATTTCTACTTTAATATATTATTCTTATAATATATTACTAAACCATAATATTCTCTCTCTCTCTCTCTCCTTAAATTACCTTGTCAAGTTGCTTTGGAGAATGCAACCCAAAAGGACCACGCACAACCGGGTCAAGTACATACCAAATATAGTTACGGGCTTAGACACTAATCTAACAGTCTCCCACTTGGATAAGTCTAGTAACTATATCTCATATATGTCTTTAGAATCCGATCAGCAATCGTAGCTCTTATACTTCGTTGTCAACTCTGATCAACAACTTATCCTTCAGATAAGGGATCGTATAATCCTCTGTTCTAGATATCATGTTGACAATGCCTATCATCCAACATTTGTTCCTCGATTTCTGATTTGTTTGAGATAGAATTTAGTTGAACACATCAACTTCATTCTGACCGGGCCCGGCACATAAGTCAAACCAAATCATCGAGTAGCCAAGATACCACCTTTATTCTCATAGAATAAAAGGAACAGATCAACTTCGACTCATATGCATCTATTATTTACTAATTGAATCATGCACAACAATGTGTTTTATAACATCAAGTTACTGATGCGTTTACACATCATCAATGCATAACCAACCAGCAAACAACAATCATATCTCTAAGTTTTAAAGACTATATGATATTATCGCTTTGCGTCACTTAAGGTAAAACACCACGAAGTGATACCAGCAAACTCGGGTTTATTTCAATGCTCAAATCATATTCATAAGCACTCATGAACTTTGTAGCAAACCTTTGCTATGCCCAAGAACCTCGATTGTTGTTGTATGGTCCGGAGTGGAGTTTTCCCCCTCAACTGGCAATGTGGAAGTATTTAGCGATACATCTTCGGACACGGTTGGACTAGATACATCTGCATGTTGTTGCTGAGCTTCTAGAGACACGAGGACTTCGGATAACTTGGTTATATCAATAGGATCAAAGAGATCATCATAGTTTATTTCAACTAGATTTAATGGACCCGAAGAGGCAGGAATATCACTTTCTAGAATTGATGTGGTTTCAGTTGATGGAGCGGAGTTGCGGATGTGATAGTCATAACACTTCACATCGAAGCTTTCAATTATCAACCTTGTACGTCTAATGAGAACTCGATAAGAAACCTTGTTAGTGGAGTAGCCAAGGAAGATACCTTCATCAGACTTTGGTGCGAATTTATTGAGGTGATCTCTGTTGTTGATTACAAAGCATCTACACCCAAAGATATGAAAGAATCGAACATTTGGCTTGCGGTTGTTAAGGCCTCATATGGTGTTTTTTTGAGACGTTTGCACACAATGCTTCTATTTTGTACAAAACAAGTTGTGGCCACTTCTTCAGCCTAGAAGTAGAGAGGAAGGTTTTCAAAATTGGGCATAGATCTGGCAGCTTCTACTAGAGTGCGATTCCTTTGTTCTACTACCCCATTTTGTTGTGGTGTGTAAGGATGTCACACCCCCGAACCGAACGACGGAAACGTCTGAGGGATCTTGTGACTTAAATTGAATACCATCACAATGATTATACATGAATCATAACATCATTCATCACCATGCATTGAAATAATACAACAGATATTGTTTACATCTATTACATTGTTTTATTCATTACAATTTCATAACATAAACCGTTCGATAGGTAATCTAAGCAAAACACCATGGCATAACTTGGTACTTATTCTTCGGCTTACTTGTTACCTGAGAATACAAGTTATTTTGAAAAACGTCAACATATGAAATGTTGGTGAGTTCATAAGTAATGTTATGGAAAAATGATTTGTGTGAAGTTTGAAAAAACCAGAAAATCCGATATTTTCTGAAAGAGTATTTGTTTATAAAAAGTGTGAAGATCCGTAAATATGCTTGTCGATTTTGAAAACATGTATAATTGTTGAACTTTGTATACATCACATAGGTGAAAATGTTGAACTTCCCGGGAAAACCCAATGTTAATTAAGGTGACATTGGATTACTTAAGGTTTGTTAGTTGTTACAATCACGCATTAATGAAAATGACTAGTTTATAACTACATATTACGAACGATCCTTAAGGCGTCGTCCGTACTACTCACATAATCCAACCACCCTGACTTCTCTTGATTAACGCCAAGAATCTGATTACTCGAATTCTCATAAGCCGGTCAACCGAGGAGAAAGGAGGGTACGAAGCCCCCTTTATTTCCATAAGTTATTCAAGGCTATCGGGAATGCAAAAGGCACTTGGCCCAACTCGCATTTGACTTCTCGACCTCACTAGCAGTACTAATGGACCATTAGGGGCCAATAGCACAATAGAGCTATTGAAAGTCCTTTTACATGAAATTGGGTCATAGAAGGCCCATTAACATGTAAGCGTGTTCCCTTCGGGCCCAAAGATCATGTTATTGGGCTAGCAAGGCCCAACAAGCACTATTTGAAACTTTCAAGCCCAAAGTTTGAATGTTGACTCCTCATAGTTATCGCGTGTTTATTGAAATACTTTGGTTTATTGATTTTTGTTTTGTTATTGATTCGAGACCGAATCAATTCGTTTTGTAACGATATTGGTTATTGAGAGTGCATTTGTTTTTACGTTTCGTCGGTAGTCGTGGATCTTGTGTTTTGTCTTAATGAATTAATTTGTTTTAAAAGTAAGATTATTACCTTTTCACAACCTTTCTTTAATAAAAATAGCACTTTTAGTCCTTTATATAAAAGAATTTCATTTTAGTCCTTAAAACATTATTTTGACACTTTTGTATCATAACTTGTTGAAAAGACATTTTTAGCCCAAATTTATTTTGTAAACAGCTTTAGTCCTTCCAGAATGATGTTTTTCTCTGTTAAAACCCCCGGTTTCGCAGCTTTTACAGTTTTGGCCCAAAATACAAAAATTTTACATTTTTTATCCTTTTTAATTTGAAAAGCATTTTTGACGTTTGAAATAGCTTTAATACACTTCAAATCCCTTGTTTTACAGGAAATTGCATTTTCAGCCCCTCAAACTTAGAAATCTCGCATTTTGAGGCTTATTGGGCCGAAAAGCCCAAATATAGCCCATTAAGTTCAAAATTTACATTTTAAGTCCCTCAAAAAGGTTGTTGTTCAGAAAAATTATTATAGAAACTGTTTGGACCCTTTTGACCCTCCAGAAATTATAATTTGTCGGTATGGACCCTAAGTTTTGTATTTTTGACATTTTAAGCCCAAAAATGGGTTTTATGTTCAAGTATGTTCATCCTAACCATATAAACTATTTTTCTTGACTTGATTAGTGTAAAATAGTTTAAGTTATGTTTATTTCCTTCCTCATGTTTTAGATCTCGGTTTTTACACACTTTTTGGTTAACATATTCATCACAAAACACATGATATCACACACATACATGCATCAAATCACACATAGCATACATTTACACATAGATCTACACATTTACTTGTATTCTCCCCCATAAAACTCATAAAAACCGAAAAAGGGGGTATGAAACTCACCTTGAGTTGTGGATCGGTTTTGAAGAAGATTTGGAGAAGTTTGGTGCTATTTTTGGCCCTATCAAGTTCCTTGGATGGATCTCGAACTTAGATGCTTCTAAGGTGCAAGATCATGAGTTTGATTGAATTAAGAGATGATTCTTGAATGAAAGGAAATAGCTAGATTATGGATCTAACATCAACTTACCTTAGATGATGTGTTTGTGGGTTAAATCTCCTTGAAAGCTTCCTTAATCTCGAAAATCTGGAGAGGAGTGGAGAGAGTTTTCTTGAAAGAATTGTGAGTGAAATGTGTGTGTGTGCTTGGATCGGCCGAGAGCAAGAGAGAGGGGAGAGAAGAGAGGTTTTTGAGTTTATTTGCATGAAAACATGAGATTGTGCATGGGAATCCTATGGATAAATGTGAAGTGGCATAGGAAAGTCAACTCTCCTTCTTTGGTTGGGCTTGGGCCGAGAATGGAGAGAAAAAAAAGAAAAGGATTGGGCCTTGTATGCTTAAGCCTATTTCATGGTTATATTATGTGATGTTTGGCCCAAATAAATATAAATATGATTTTTATAACCTATTAGGGCTAAATTAGGTTAATTATGGCCCAATATGGTCCATTTCAATATTTTATTTCATTCTAGGCTCAATATGGCCCAAAATATTAAAATAAATGAAAGTGGGTCCAATTAGAGCCCATTTAAGAGCTCTAAGCCCATGATATTTCAATTGGAAGCTTATTGGTCCATTGGGCCCAATAAGGAAATCCTAGTCCAAAATGGACTTAAACAAGGATTTCTAGGGTTTCCAATTATTTGTTGACTATTTGCAGTGCTTGTATGAAGTGTTTGATTGAAATTCTGTTGTTATTGAATAAACATCTTACGTGTTTTCACATTGTTGGTTCATATTTGTTATCATTGTTCAATGTTTACAAGGCATCGGAATTCTTAGTTGTGATATCATCCCCCCGTTAGAGGGAATTTCGTCCCGAAATTCTTTTGAAAGCCAGATTTGAGAATGTCAGAATAGATGAGGGTACTTCTGCTTCATTTGATCTTCACGTTCCCACGTGAATTCTGGCCTACACTTCGCGTTCCACCGTACTTTCACGATCGGGATGCGACTTTGCTTAGTACGCTTCACCTTCCTGTCCATGATTTCGACTGGCTCTTCAACGAATAGGAGATTCTCATTGATTTCAATTTCATCAAGGGGAATGACGAAAGGTCCAATGTATCGTGGGTTTAGTTTTCCCCGTTTTCCAAAACGAATGACCCCTTTCCAGGGAGAAACTTTTAACAGTACTCGATCCCCGACCTGAAACTCCAATGGCTTTCGCCGTCTATCAGCATAGCTCTTTTGTGTAAGAGAGGTAAGTGGCTTGGCGATCTTAGAGAAGTTCTGAATGAACCTCCTGTAGTAACCTGCTAGGCCTAAGAATTGGTGAATTTTTGTAAGTGTTGTTGGAACTGCCCATCCTTCGATGGCTTTGACCTTAGAAGGATCCACATGTATTCCTTCCTGACTAACAACATGACCCAAAAAGTTTACGCTACAGAGCCAGAACTCACACTTGGAGAGTTTTGCGTATAGATTCTCCGTTCGCAGGGTTTCCAGGATTTGTCGGAGATGTTGGCCATGCTCTTCTTCGCTTCGAGAATAGACTAGAATGCCGTCAATGAAAACGATAACACAGTTGTCGATGAATGGTCGACAGATTCGATTCATTAGGTCCATGAATGTGGCAGGGGCATTCGTGAGACCGAAGGGCATTACGACAAATTCATAATGTCCGTAACGAGTTTGGAAAGCGGTTTTGGGAATATCCTCTTCCCGGACCTTGAGTTGATGGTACCCGGATCGTAGATCTATCTTAGAGAAGTAACTAGCTCCTTGGAGCTGGTCAAATAGATCGTCGATTCGTGGGAGTGGATAGCAATTTTTGACAGTGAGCTTGTTTAGCTCCCTGTAATCGATGCACATCCTAAAAGATCTGTCCTTCTTTTTGACAAAGAGAACCGGAGCTCCCCATGGCGAGTAGTTGGGTCGGATGAATCCTTTGCCCAAGAGTTCGCTGAGTTGGCTGGACAATTCTTGCATCTCAGCAGGAGTTAGTCAGTAAGGCGATTTAGCGAGGGGAGTTGCTCCTGGAACAAGATCAATTCAGAATTCAACTTGTCTCTCTGGGGGTACTCCAGGAAGATCTTCAGGAAATACGTCCGGGAATTCACGTGCTACTGGAATGTCTCGAACGTTAACCTCTTTCTTGGTTTTATCCACTATATGCGCCAGGAACGTCAAATAGTTCTTTCATAGATGCTTCTGTGCCTGGATGCACGAGATGGGGCGAAGGTTCGTGCTAGGTTTGTCTCCGTAAATAACTAGGGTTTCGTGATCGGGAAGGTGAAGGCAAACGGCCTTCTCGTGACACATAATTTCAGCATGGTGGGGGCTTAACCAGTCCATGCCAATAATCACATCAAAACTCCTAATGGAAACAGGCATTAAGTCTATTCGGAAGACGTGTTGATTTAGAGTTAGGGTACATCCGATGTAGACTTCCCCAGTGGATTCGGTTTTCCCATTGGCCATTTCCACCGTAAAGGTTTCATTGAGCTTCTGGGGTTGTTGTTTTAACAAATGTTTAAACTTATTGCTCACAAAACTTCGCTCTGCTCTAGTATGAAATAGAATGCGTGCATAAGTGTGGTTTAGGAGAAACGTACCGGTAACAACAGCGGGATCCTGAATCGCTTCTCCCTGACCCATGGTCAACACCCTTCATGTTCCTCCATTTCCGGGATTGTTGTTGTTGGGGCAATTTCGACGGAAATGCCCAGTCCTTGTCGTGTGTCCCTGGTGTTTGTTCTGAGGAGGGTAGGTCCTGCAATACCTTGTCGTGTGTCCCTTCCGATTGCAACTGGTGCACTGCATCTCTCTTCATTCTCCATTGTGATGGAGACCGCACTTGTTGCACTTGGGAAGATTACCGGAATAAGGTCTAGGAGCACTTGGAGTAGCTGAGGCTGGAGCATGTGGTGTGGATGGAACTTGAGTGGTTGCAGCATTAACTGCCACTGTTTGCTGCTTCTTGGATGATTCGGAGCCTTGACGTCCCTTCCTCTTGTTGTTCTTCCCCTTCTTGCTATCATTTTCCTTCATAACTTCAGTCTCCACTGCCTTCTCACCATTCTTGTTGTTGTGGTCATACAGCTTCTTGGCCAATCTCTTGGCACTGTCGAAAGTTTCGGGATTTGCAGCTATCACATTTCCTTGGATCGGGGAGGTTATTTCCCAGATGAATCGCTCAATCTTCTTACCCTCTGAGGTAATCATGCCAAGGCACAACATAGACAGTTCGCTAAACCTTGATATGTAGGCATCTATATCAGCGTTCTGGACAGTGAGATTCCACAGCTCTTGTTCCATTTTCTGAATTTCACCAAGAGGGCATTACTCGGCCATCAACATTTCTTTCATCTCTGTCCATGGCATGGAATTGGCTACGGGGAGTGTCATGGCTTCCACATGTCCGTTCCACCAAGTGAGCACTTGGTCAACGAAAGTGCATGCGGAAAACTTCACCTTCATCTCCTCAGGACAATCGCATATCTCGAATACCGATTCCACCTTCTCGATCCACCGTTTCAGGGTGATCATCCCTCCAGTGCCGTTAAAGGTTCGTGGTTTGGCATTGGTGAAGTCTTTGTAGGAACGTGTTTTGGTGGGTACTTGATTCATCCCGTTGTTCGAACTTCCGGCCCCTTGTCCGTTGACTCCTCCATTGCTCCCTTGGTGAATGTGTGCCATTGTTGCGGTGACCGCAGCAGATACAGCTGCTTGGAATGCAGCTGATTCGACTTCGGGTGGGGTTGGTCCAGGGTTCCCGCGAGTGGGTCGTTGAGGCATCTTTCTGTCATGGAACGGAAAGATGTTGACTGTCTGTGGTTTTTGTGAGGTTGTGATCCTATAGACTAGGTGCGTGGCACAAACTTAAGTAATTCTACAATTTAGCATACAATCATAGATATGTAACACATAGCAGATTATAACGTCACAATAAAACATGTAAAATCTTTCATTACTATTACCCGCACTTTGATACATGAAAATTTTGCTCGAAAGAGCATACATAAGCGGTACTAGTTTGACAACATAACGGCTCTATGAGTAGTGTAGTCACTTAAACATAGAGTCGGGGTACATAGCATAGATCCTAATGACATAGTACTAAAAACTGATACTGCTATCCCTAGTCGCGGTGAGATGTGCCCGGGGGTGGGGCTGAAGAAGTGGATGCTCCCTGAAGACGAGCCACCTGTCGTTCTGCGTCCCGGAGTCGGGACTCCCACCTCACCTGCCTCATGTGGAACTCACGAAGGACGTATCGTGTCTCCTGCTCTGCACGCTTGACCCTAGCCCACATCTGGCGTACCTGGTCGTCGGTGCTCTGAGCTAGGTCGCCGGTGTTCCGTAATCATTTCACCATGACCAGAAGGGCTCGATCGGCCGGTCCTCCTTCCCTCAGGTCAAAGAACTCACGTGACATGCCGAACGGGGGTCACTGTCCCTGCTGTCTGCTCCACCTCCAAAGTTCAATACCCCAGGGGGTGTAGGACCAGTGGGGCCCACCCGTTAAGCGGGCACCCTAATCGGGTAAGGGGGTTGATGACTTCGGACTCCGCGTCCGAATCACCCCCTTCGTTATCGCTGGGTTCCTCCTTGAAGCTTCCTTCATCTTCTTCCTCCTCCTGTTCTTCTACTGGTTCGACAGGTTCGCCCTCGACTTCTGCCTCCGGTTCCCCATCAGATTCCTCCTCGGGGTCTTCCTCAGGCTCTTCTTCAGGCTCTTCGTCCAATCATCCGTTATTTCCCTAGTTAGGGAAGTAAGGATCTCCGGGGTGATGGAAACCAGCCATGCTGTCTGCGAGAGTACGTAAATATGCTAACATTATTCCTAAGACGCTACAACTATTGTATAGACTGAACGGATGATCTCTTCTTGGTGATAAAGGGGTATGTTTTTAGGTTCCCTAGCTATCACGATTTCCTCAGGACATGTGACAGTTGTACCTTGGAGGAAATGTAGTTGATCAGGCTACATCCACTCCTTGATACGACTAAGAACAGTCCTGGCTTAACCGAGATACTAGCATTATCTTGTTTGGTTCGGTATTATGTTTTTTTTCCTAATACAAGCAAGGATGTTTTTATTGTTATGTTTTACTTGTTTTGTTTAGAGTTGTGTTAGTCCCTCTTTTTGGTTTATAGTTGCATATCAATGTGTGGTTAGATATGCTAGTTCAGTATAAACAGAGCTCTGATACCAACCTGTCACACCCCCGAATCGAACGGCGGAAACGTCCGAGGGCTCTTGTGACTTAAATTGAATACCATCACAATGATTATACATGAATCATAACATCATTCATCACCATGCATTGAAATAATACAACGGATATTGTTTACATCTACTACGTTGTTTTAGTCATTAAAATTTCATAACATAAACCGTTCGATAGGTAATCTAAGCAAAACACCATGACATAACTTGGTACTTATTCTTCGGCTTACCTATTACCTGATAATACAAGTTATTTAGAAAAACGTCAATGTATGAAATGTTGGTGAGTTCATAAGTAATGTTATGGAAAAATGATTTTTGTGAAGTTTGAAAAACCCAGAAAATCCGATATTTTCTGAAAAATAGTATTTGTTTATAAAAGGTGTGAAGATCCGTAAATATGCTTGTCGATTTTGAAAACATGTATAATTGTTGAACTTTGTATACATCACATAGGTGAAAATGTTGAACTTCCCGGGAAAACCCGATGTTCTCCCAATATGTAAATTACATGACTTGTTTATTGTTATACCGATACGACGATTGTTTTTTATTACCCAGGTGACATTGGATTAATTAAGGTTTGTGAGTTGTTACAATCACGCATTAATGAAAATGACCAGTTTATAACTACATATTACGAACGATCCTTAAGGCGTCGTCCGTACTACTCACATAATCCAACCACCCTGACTTCTCTTGATTAACGCCACAAATCTGATTACTCGAATTCTCATAAGCCAGTCAACCGAGGCGAAAGGAGGGTACGAAGCCCCCTTTATTTCCATAAGTTATTCAAGGCTATCGGGAATGCGAAAGGCACTTGGCCCAACTCGCATTTGACTTCTCGACCTCACTAGCAGTACTAATGGACCATTAGGGCCCAATAGCACAGTAGAGCTATTGAAAGTCCTTTTACATGAAATTGGGTCATAGAAGGCCCATTAACATGTAAGCGCGTTCCCTTCGGGCCCAAAGATCATGTTATTGGGCTAGCAAGGCCCAACAAGCACGATTTGAAACTTTCAAGCCCAAAGTTTGAATGTTGACTCCTCATAGTTATCGCGTGTTTATTGAAATACTTTGGTTTATTGATTTTTGTTTTGTTATTGATTCGAGACCGAATCAATTCGTTTTGTAACGATATTGGTTATTGAGAGTGTATTTGTTTTTATGTTTCATCGGTAGTCGTGGATCTTGTGTTTTGTCTTAATGAATTAATTTGTTTTAAAAGTAAGATTATTACTTTTTCACAACCTTTCTTTAATAAAAATAACAATTTTAGTCCTTTATATAAATGAATTTCATTTTAGTCCTTAAAACATTATTTTGACACTTTTGTATCATAACTTGTTGAAAAGACATTTTTAGCCCAAATTTATTTTGTAAACAGCTTTAGTCCTTCTAGAATGATGTTTTTCTCGGTTAAAACCCCCAGTTTCGCAACTTTTACAGTTTTGGCCCAAAATAGAAAATTTTTACATTTTTTATCCTTTTTGAATTTGAAAAGCATGTTTGACGTTTGAAATAGCTTTAATACACTTCAAATCCCTTGTTTTACAGGAAATTGCATTTTCAGCCCCTCAAACTTAGAAATCTCGCATTTTGAGGCTTATTGGGCCGAAAAGCCCAAATATAGCCCATTAAGTTCAAAATTTACATTTTAAGTCCCTCAAAAATGTTGTTGTTCAGAAAAATTATTATAGAAACTGTTTGGACCCTTTTAACCCTCCAGAAATTATAATTTGTCGGTATGGACCCTAAGTTTTGTATTTTTGACATTTTAAGCCCAAAAATGGGTTTTATGTTCAAGTATGTTCATCCTAACCATATAAACTATTTTTCTTGACTTGATTAGTGTAAAATAGTTTAAGTTATGTTTATTTCCTTCCTCATGTTTTAGATCTCGGTTTTTACACACTTTTTGGTTAACATATTCATCACAAAACACATGATATCACACACATACATGCATCAAATCACACATAGCATACATTTACACATAGATCTACACATTTACTTGTATTCTCCCCCATAAAACTCATAAAAACCGAAAAAAAAAGGGGGTATGAAACTCACCTTGAGTTGTGGATCGGTTTTGAAGAAGATTTGGAGAAGTTTGGTGCTATTTTTGGCCCTATCAAGTTCCTTGGATGGATCTCGAACTTAGGTGCTTGTAAGGTGTAAGATCATGAGTTTGAATGAATTAAGAGATGATTATTGAATGAAAGGAAATAGCTAGATTATGGATCTAACATCAACTTACCTTAGATGATGTGTTTGTGGGTTAAATCTCCTTGAAAGCTTCCTTAATCTCGAAAATATGGAGAGGAGTGGAGAGAGTTTTCTTGAGAGAATTGTGAGTGAAATGTGTTTGTGTGTGTGCTTGGATTTGGCCGAGAGCCAGAGAGAGGGGAGATAAGAGAGGTTTTTGAGTTTATTTGCATGGAAACATGAGATGGTACATGGGAATCCTATGGATAAATGTGAGGTGGCATAGGAAAGTCAACTCTCCTTCTTTGGTTGGGCTTGGGCCGAGAAAGTAGAGAAAAAAAAGAAAAGGATTGGGCCTTGTATGCTTAAGCCTATTTCATGGTTATGTTATGTGATGTTTAGCCCAAATAAATATAAATATGATTTTTATAACCTATTAGGGCTAAAGTAGGTTAATTATGGCCCAATATGGTCCATTTCAATATTTTATTTCATTCTAGGCTCAATATGGCCCAAAATATTAAAATAAATGAAGGTGGGTCCAATTAGAGCCCATTTAAGAGCTCTAAGCCCATGATATTCCAATTGGAAGCTTATTGGTCCATTGGGCCCAATAAGGAAATCCTAGTCCAAAAGGGACTTAAACAAGGATTTCTAGGGTTTCCAATTATTTGTTAACTATTTGCAGTGCTTGTATGAAGTGTTTGATTGAAATTCTGTTGTTATTGAATAAGTATCTTACATGTTTTCACATTGTTGGTTCATATTTGTTATCATTGTTCAATGTTTACAAGGCATCAGAATTCCTAGTTGTGACAAAGGAGCTGAAAAGTTGTGTGTAATCCCTTTCGAGACCAAGAAATTATTTAGAAGATGGTTAGTAAACTCGGTTCCATTATCACTTCGGATACGTCTGACTGGTTACTTGATCTAAAGTTCGATTTCCTTGATGTAATTGATTAACACCTGCGGTGTTTCTGACTTGAGTCGAAGAAAGAAGACCCATGTGAAACGTGTGAAGTTATCCACAATAACCAGTACATATTTTTTGTGATGAAGACTGGATACGGTAAATGGACCGCAGAGATCAATGTGTAAAAGTTCCAATGCTTCAGAGATTGAGGAATCAATCACCATGGGGTGACTTGCCTTGAATTGCTTTCCACACTCACATGCAGGACAGAGAGTATCATTTCTGAACTTTAGGATTGGAAGACCTCTGACTAGTTCTCCGGTGACCAAGTTGTTGATGTATCTGAAGTTAAGATGAGCGAGCTTGCGGTGCCTTAGCCAGTGGACTTCAGATACGGCTTTGGATAGAAAGCATAACTGCGGTTTTCCTATGATCAAAGATACATCCAGAGGGTACATAGTACCTTCGGATCTGGATCTGATCAGACAAGTTCTCCTATCGCTTGTCATTACATAGCAAAATTGGTCATCAAATTCAACACGATGACCTGCTTTACATAGTTGACCAACACTAATGATATTGTGTTTAAGGCCTTCTACATAAGCAACCTTTTGAATAGAGAAGTTTCTCGTAGTGAGAACACCGTAACCTCAGATTATCCCAATAGCATTGCTTTCAAAAGTGACATTTCCACCATTGCAAATTGGCCTGAAATCTCGAAGGTATTCTAACCTTCCTGTCATGTGCAAGGAGCAGGCACTATCGATTAACCATTATTCTTCTTGTTCCTCCTTGCACAAGACCTGAAAATTACACGGTTAGTTTAGGCATCCAAACTAGTTTGGAGCATGGGACAATAGATGAGTTTCTGATTGATGCATGAAAAGAGGTTGCAAGGACTGGTTTCGTGTCAACTTTTAATCCTAGTCCTGGGTGTTTGTGTGTTTTTGGAGCGTAGTGTCTTTTTGAAAAGTTGCGAGGTTTCTGAAAAGGATCATTTTTGACATGAGAAAACTTTTTCTGACAATTACATTGACAATGACATGCTGAAATTTTGTCTTTTGTTTTGACACTTTGTTTGGTCAGCGTTCGGAAGGGTGTGGTTGAATTGTGACTGGTTTGAGGTTGGTAAGATTTGACTCGTGAGCTGTTGGATTTAGAAAAAGTTTTTCTCGATGAAGATGTTGCACGTGTAGATACCATGGACCTTTTCTTGGGATTTGGTAAAATGCCTTTCCATTCGTTGAAATTTTGATGTGATTTTAAAAGTGTTGGAGTGGGTAAGATACCCTTCCATTTTGGATCATCTGAGGAATAGATTTGAAAACCATTGTTTTTAATATACCTTTCTTTCTTTTGGGTTTTGTCAGACGAGTGAGGAATGGATGTTAAAACTGCACATTCATTTTTGCATGGTTTCTTGACGAGAGAGTTTTTCGAAAAGTAGTGAGCAAAAACAAACTTTTCTGGACTCTTAGATTTTGGAAATTTGGTATGTCTTTTATTTTTAGAAATGATTTGTCGATTTGTGCCTCGAGATCGAAGATCCTCTTTGAAAGCCTTTTTTGCTAATGTTTTTGGAGATCCGCAGTCATTAGTGTTCAACTGCGGTGTCCTGGAAGCCTTTGAAAAATTTTGAGACCGAGGGCTTGACTCATCAGAACTTGAAAATTCAGGGTTTTGAGAACATTGACCTACTTCAAATTTTTCTATGGGTAGTTCATGGTGAATTGGTTGAAGAGTCACAGACCCTTTGATTGTGGACTTAGGTAAGGAAGACTTAGCTAACGTAGCATAAGTCTGAGTTGTGACAGAGATGGGTTTTTTCTTAAAATCATGACTGCAGTGAGAGGCACTACGGTCTGAGGACAAGGGTTGAAAGTCCTATGAGACTTCGGGACTTTCTATGACAATTTCTTCACCAACAACAGATGAGGTCTGAGAATTTGGATTGATTGTGCCACAGATAAGAGTTTGATCACATGTGTGATCTGAAACCTCAGGCACAATTTCATCAATGACACAATTACTACTTAGATTATGAAGTCTACCGAAGTGTGTTCTAATATCTTTGGGAAAAGTCTTGTCATTGACTGGAAAATGAAATTCTCGATCCGGAGGGACATAAAGTCGATCTTTGTTAAACCGGGGCGAGGAATCCTCTGCGATAGGATATCCATTGGACCAACCCCAATTGTATGTGTTTTCCATAGTTCCATTATTAACTAAATTTTCAATAGCTTCACTTTCATTGAACAATTTTTCTTTTAAAAGATTTAAACGTACAATCTCACTCTGAGCTAAGTCTCTTTGGTTTAAAGCTATTTCTAGTTGTGTTTCACTCAACATTCTTGCATCTTTTTCTAACTCTAAATCTCTTTCTAACATAGCCATTTTGAGTCTTTTGTTGTCCAGTCGTCCTCTCACATGAAACATCTCTTGGGACGCTATGTTCTTCTCATCTAAGGCTTTGTTGAAGTCTGAAAGGACGGCAACAAATGTGTCATTAAGATTGTCTATGAAAGGTTGACAGTCATGCATGTTATAATTTAGAGTTCGGATCATGAGTTTTACCTGTTCGACGATGCTTAGAGTTCCATCCTTTTCCATGTAGCAGTAGTTCCTTTCCAGCTTTGTAGACCCATCATCATCAGCAGTTGCTAGCACGCAGATCTTGCCTTTCCCTTTGATGTTGTTGATGT
Organism: Lactuca serriola; assembly: GCF_051521515.1. Classification (NCBI taxonomy): domain Eukaryota; kingdom Viridiplantae; phylum Streptophyta; class Magnoliopsida; order Asterales; family Asteraceae; genus Lactuca; species Lactuca serriola. The sequence continues at coordinate 154,657,030 of NC_136412.1, read as the reverse complement.
TTTCTTCTTCATCTCCGGATGACCAAACTTGATGGTGTCTTTTGACATGAGCAACATATGCCCTAGCCTTTTCCTTTTCCTCCAGTTCTTGAGCCATTCTAAGGTAGAATGCTTTGTCTTTAACTATGTTAGCTTTGCAATCCTTTGCAAAATGATTCTCTTTGTTGCACTTGTGACATATTACAACATCACTTTTGTCTTCTGAAGGGGTACCGGAGTCAGAGGTTTGAAAGGACTGCGGTGCCTCCTTTGGTTGAGTGTTTTGAGGTTTCGGTTGTGAGTGTGAAATTTTAGGATAATGAGAGTGATTGTTTTGTGGGTTGAAGCTACGATTGAAAGGAGGTTTGTTGAATTGTTGATTTTTGCGAAAAGAGTGAGGTGGTAGTCGGTTGAACTATTTACTAACTAGAGTAATAGCCTTCTGAAATTCTTCTTCATCCTCATACTCTGATTCAGCTTTGTATGACTGCGGTGTAGTATCATATGAGGGAGAGTAAGACTGGTTGTGACGAGCTTGTCTTACAAGAGCAAGTGGTCCTCCGAAGTCAGCACAGTCTTTGAGTACGGTGGATTCTTGTGCTTGTAATTCTCCATATAACTTGTAGAGAGACATGGAATGAATCTTTCTGTCTCCTTGAACTATCATCTTAACAGTAGTCCAATGTCTTCCTAACCCATTGAGAAATTGAAGGTTTGTTTCATGGTTACAACGGATGGTGCCGGCATTTGATAACTTAGTAACTATCAGATTGAACCTTTTGAAGGAGTCCTCTAAACTTTCACCAGCATGAGCTTTGAAATTGTTGAATTCATTGAGTGCAGTTGTGAGCTTCTTATCTTGAGCTTGTTATGAGCCCTCATACAAGTTCTTGAGAACATCCCAGATCTCTTTTTTTGATTTACAATTTATGATAATGTCGAAGTTGTCAGGAGCAACTCCACAAGAAATTTCATAAAAAGCAACAACATCATTTTCCATTTTATCGAGATCATCCTTGGTGGGATGGTTCAGGATTGGTTGTCCTCCTCCTAGTCTGGCTATCGCGCCATCAGTTTGAATAGGTGTAAGAACAGGGACATGTGGTCCTTCTTCAACAGATCGCCATACATCTCTACCAAGTCTCCTTAAGTATCATTCCATTCTTTGAGACCAGTGATGGTATTCATTTGCAACCAATATTAGAGCTCGATTTGAACCACCAACACTGTTGGAAACATTTAGAGAAAGTGCTTGTGCCATTTTTGTTTAAAAAATGAGCTTCAGTGGTATAGAAGGCCCTTTGAAAAATCAGAGTTTAGTTTTTTTTCAAAAAGCAACCACTATGGCTCTGATACCAATTGTTGAGAAAAAAACTTGAGACACACTTGAACAAAAGTTAGAACAAATATAGTTGTGGAATTAGTTAATCTCAAAGGATCTAAAAAGCTCAACAATAATAAGTTAATATGTTAGATAGTTAGATAGTTAGTTGCGGAAATGTAAGGAAACATAAATGACAGCAGGTGAAATATCAAGTAAACACATATGTTGACTCATAACATGGAATGCATTCAAACCAAGTTAGTGAGTGAGATCAATCTTAGTGATAAAGTCACGAATGACTTGCTCCGAAGAGAAGTATTGGTTAGTTATGTTCGAGAGAATTTTAGAGAGTAAGTTATGAGATGCGTAAAGATAACTTGAAGATAATTCAGATTTAGAGATGAGAAAAGAGAGATCTGTATTGATTGATAAAGTGTGAGTTCTATTTATAGAGACTCAAGAAATACAAGTGATTCACTCTCTAAGAGTAGCCATGCAAGGCATACCGGAAAATAGAGAGCATTACAGAAAGATAGATAAAATATAAACTAAGTACAGAATGAAGATTATGGTAGCTTAGATGACTTCGGATGTGGCTGCTGATGGAAGCTTGACTGCGGATGCTTGTAGGCTGCGGTAGGCAAAATTAACAGGGTCACTTCATGTATCAACAGAGGTCTGAGGATACTTTTGAGCGGGCACAATCATTTTCTTGTGTTGAGAACAGAGTATTGGGGTTCGATTAGTTCAGATGGGTTTTGATAGCAGTGCAGTTAATGGGTCTCTAGTGAGATGTGACCCTTTCGTTCCTTTGGAGTACGATTTGGATCGAATGATATGTCAGGTATGAGTGTTTGGCAGTTGTTATGGTCAATGATCTGATTTCATCAATCGCATCAAGATAATTAGAGATGGAGGTATGATTTTGAGATCGGTCATTCGATGAGCGAATGACATGATGATATCTTGCATGGGCGGTTGTGCAAGGAGTCAGAACTAGAACTGCAATGACAGATGGATCCGTCCTGTTGCGGGATAGGGAGTTCCAATATGGGTTGTGTGTCTTGGGAAAGAGATTGTTGTATGACATGAGACGACAGTGGTGCCATTGGAGGATATTCAGGTTGATGACCGGCTAAACTATATTAGGAGGCTGGTTGTGATTTTGGATAGAAAAGCAAAGACCCTGAGGAACAAGGAGGCGCGTCTAGTTAAGGTGCAGTAGGAGCATTGTAGAGGACCTGAGTGGACTTGGGATTCGGAGTCCACGATGCAAGAGCAATACCCCAAGATGTTTCCGGTGGCTGACTTTAAGGGCGAAGTCTGATTATAGCGTGGAAGAATTGTAACATCCCGACTCCCAAGTATAATGTTTATACATTTATTTTTGGGGTTTACTGAGTGACTCAATGAGTTTTTTGCCCAACTCATCAAGTAGAGTTGGATTGGTCACGTGGGTTCAATGAATGACTCGACAAGTCAGAGAATCAACTCGCCGAGTTTGCATTGTGTGAGGAAACCCTATTGTAACCTATTTAAGGGGCCTTAAGCCCTCATTTCCGCCTCACCAGTCACCTAACACCCTTGAGAGAAACCTAATCATCCACTTGAGCTAGAGAGTGAGAGAGGAGCTAATCTTGTGGTTATTAGTGCACTTTTGAAGGAGAATAGGAGAGTATCAAAGCTTGGATCAAGAGGAAGCTTTCAAATCCAAAGGTTCATCAGATTTTTGCTTCAGTTGGAGGTAAAAAGATGCTAACTTGATAATTTCCTTATGAGATCTTGCTTTAGGTAGTTTCTAGGGTTTTCTCACATCCCTTTTGTGTCATTTGAGTCCTTTGAGCATGATTTGAGGTTGAAACCTCAGATCTGAAGTGTAGGAGGTCTTTTGAGTCAAAAGACCTAAACTTTATTGAGCTAGAGATAATATCTTGTGCATCTAACCGTTTTTGGAGCTTGAATTAGCATCATGGAGCAAATATGTCATGCATGAACGTAAAGATCGAAGCTTGACGTCATAATCGAGCCTTAGGAAGTCAGATCTAGAGTATGGGGCATGGGTTCTGCCTTAAAACGTCTGAATGAGAATTTGACTTAAGGGACTCGACGAGTCAATGAGCTGAATCGACGAGTCGGCTAGGGTTTTCCCCGATGAGTCTAGACATGGGTAACTCGGTGAGTTGATGAGACAAATCAACGAGTTAAGTTGGGTTTTCGCGATGTTCTGAAGGAACAAAGGGGACTCGACGAGTCACATAGATGCACCCAGCGAGTTGGGTCAACATGGACTGTTGACTCAAGTGTTGACTTCTGTTGACTTTGGGTTTGGTCAAGATAGGGATTATGGGGACCATGGAGGGGTAAAATGGTCTTTTAACCATTCCAAGAGTTAGAGAGAGAGAGAGAATAACGTTTGGTTTATTAGAGTTGTGAATAGAGTATTAATTAGAGATAATTATCCTATGTGTTAGGCGGAGGCTAATTCGGTTCTCACTATACTTACCTTGAGTGGCAATTTTGTGTGACCGGAGGGTCTTATGTGTTTACATACGTGAGAAAGAGTTATGTTCTGAGGATCCTGGATTTTTAAACAAACAATTATGGAGTGGTATTTTGATGATTTGACACTTGGGATTTGGTGAAATGTCTTTATGAGAATTAAGTGATTTTTAAAATGAAAATTTTGTTTTAAAATTTACGGTGCTACACGAACACTTGCAGTAACTCACAACCAACTGTTCACACTGTGAATTGGTGTGAATGTTCCCAGTGACTCGTAGTCTTCTGTTCGTTCGTGGTTTGGAATTTCTTTGTATCCTTTGTACACTTTCTTGATTTCTTTTTAATTTCCTTTCAGAAAAATCAAAAATCCAAAAATATTTTATTTCTTTTTTATTTTATTTCTTTTTCAAAAAAACAAAAATACAAAAAATATTTTCTTTATTTTCATCATTTCTAAAATTATGAAATACCAAAAATATTAGTTAATTGAGAAAGTTTCAAGGAAAAAATCTTGGTGTTCTCAATTACGAATGATGGGACACGTATGAATTCTGAAACTTTGCATTAGTTAAGTATCCCTAGAAGCATGTTGCTGCATGTCGGCCAAATCCTCAAAGACTTTCTATATTGAAGCGTTAATGAATCGATAACACCAATCGTTTATTCCCAATAAGGTTGTTTATTTACATAAGTCAAGAGCTACCTGACTTTTCTCACATTGAGTTGAGATTTATATGTTTTGTCATTTTCGCATAGCTGATGGTACACTCATTCTTTGGAACCACCTCATATTATTTGTCCACTACTTTCACATTCACAAAAGTAACCCTTGAGACTCTCAGAAGTTACCACTGAAGTTTGTGGTTAAAACCAACTCTATGTTCATGATCTTGAATTTGTTATAACCACGAATTGAGTGAAACCCAAAATCATACACATCTATATGAATTGACGGTGAACAATATACATGTTCCAGATATTTCACCTTGAATTAACGAATCTCCACTTTTTTGGTCAGTAACAGGAAATCTCTTTTTCCTTTTATGTGATCTTAATGAGACGTTCTAGACCTAAGACGTTTCTTCCCAATAGATCCATTTTTTAAGACATTTACATTATTAACCTATTCACTTAAAATAATTCCAAAGCATACTTGTTTTTATGGCTACAGTGGTCAGACAAGTACTTCATCCAAACGTTCAGACTTATATCAAGTTTTGTAGTTTGGTTGAAGATAAAACCACCTTTAAAGCCTAATCAAAAGATGTCTTTCATTGTTTCTTAATAAACATGTGATCGTAATTCCATGAGAAACCACACAGACACTTTAGAGTCTCTCTTGACTCCGAAGGAAGAGATTGTTGCCCGGGATCCACTGTTTAGTGTCTTAATAAGACATCACTAAAATCCCACAAAATTTTGATTTATTTCTTTATCTTTGGCACACTCTCGCACGAAGTTCCTTGTGATTTTCCAAAGTCTGGTTTGTGGCACTTCTATTTACTTTTAGTTTCGCAGACATGTTGATGGCTAATCACTATGAAAGTTCACAAAAGAATCAACTGCGAAAGCGTGTAACTGACACGGCATCTTAATGGATAAGATTGGGGGCGAGAATTTCAAACGATGCTAATTTGAAATGATGTTAATTTCACACTGCTTGACAGACATCACAGTTGTCAGTCACACCTTTTTAGGCGCCTTTTCAGTAACCGATGCAACCAATCGATGGTTTTCTCTCTCTTCCTACATAGTATAAAAGGATTTTGATGCTTCATCAATTAATTGCTACTCTCAAAAGGCAAACAAATCCTCTGATGATTATTCTCTCTATTGTTCATCATCTCCTTTATCAAGCTTCAATGGCAGCATCTTCAGAGACTCCTTCACTTGCAGAAAACGTCACCCAATCCTCAATCCTCAACCTCAAGGCTTATCAAAACCTGATCCTCGATCTTGACCTAGCCAAATACGAGGGGTTTCTTCAACGCATCATTGAATGCTTGAGGTATTCTCCGCTTTTTATTGCACTTACCAAGTCAAACATTATTCCTCTTTTGCATCTCTCCAAAGCTTACTCCATTACCAGTTACTCAAAAGGGGAAGAACTGGTCTCCTTGGATATCTTCAACAAAAATATCCACATAACAAAATCCAGGTTTTGTCAACCCCTAGGGCTTCCACAGGATCGTGACCTAATTAACCCTGAGAGTGTCTCCAACTTAGTAATTCTGGAGATGTTCTACCATATGGGTTATAAGGAAACATTGATAGCCGTTTCAAAATTCAAGAAACCTAACTTGCCACCGATGTGGAACGGTCTCTTCACACTAATCTTCAAGAGCTTCTCAGAAAGGGTTAACGGCTCTAACTGTGCGAGCAAGATGTTCATGACTATGATGTACGACATCTACTCTGGAATCAACTTGGATTACGGGCCTGTTCTCTGGGCTTAGTTGGTTCAAAGCACTCTTTCAACCACACGACACAATGAAATCTCATGTGCTCGTTTCTGGACCATCATCGTTCAAAGGGAAATTACCAAACTTAACATTCTGGGCTTGGAGGGGTCCTATATAGATTTCATTCAAATCTTTCACACCTCCAACATCATCCTCGCAGACAACTCAAAGTTCAGTTTCATCAGCTCTATTCCTAAAGCAATGCTTTGTGATCTTGCGCCAACGAGTGATGTACTGCAAGCCTATCGCAGTTTTCCCGTCTCAGGATTTCGCCCCTTGACAGATGAAATGCGAAAGATCCTCGAAGAAGCAGACATACCCAAGAAGGGAGGCAAAAAGAAGGGCGCAAAAGTTGGTCCGTCTGAACCAACCCCGTCTCCAAAGAAGGTTGGGAAACAAAAACCTGAAGTCGAACCTTCCGCAACAACTCAAGCACCTAAAAGGAAGAGAGTAAAGAAAATGGCTCGTCGACCACAAACTCCGACACCAAGCAATCACGAGGATTCGCAATCACAAACGGTTTCGGATGTTCCAATTCAAATGGAAGTTCAAAACGAAGAGGATGTTACATGTCAACCGAAAGTTTCAGAGCCTGCAACTATAAATCATGAGGTAACGACTGAAATCCCAACTTCTATACCCATTAATGAAGAATTTTTCCAAGACTTTTTTGTCCCTTCTCCAACTTCCACTATTTCCACTCCCATTACAATTGCCCCATGCCCACTAGTGTCATTGGGTGTTTCGCATGTCCAAACCCCATTCTTTACTGATTTCCACATCCACCACCACTACCTCAACTGTTGATCCTCCAGTAATTATCAAAGCATCTGATGTGGGGTCAACTGCTTCGGGATTCATAGTCGGTCATTCCACTCCACCCATATCTCCTTTCTACCAGGATGATCCATACACGATCTATGGTGGTGATGACGACAACTTCATAGGAACCACCTACAGTCTATTTAACATTCAGACTAAAAGTGATGATTGGATTCGTTGCTCCAATCATCTAAAGCATCATCTAGTGATGACTATTCCCAAGCAAAGATCAAGTCCTTCCTCGTGACCCTTACGAAAAAACACTCCGCTAATCTGGAGAAAACAAACAAAGCGGTAGATGCTTCTACTTCAGTGTGCAACGAAACAACCGAAAAAGTTGATAAACTAATTACAGATGCTCGTTTTTTCATGGAGAAATTTCAGAGCTCATTCGAGTCCAACACATCGAAGGCTAATGAAGTTATTTCTAGCCTTGGCTCAACACGAAAAACGTAGAAAGCGAAACTCGAAGAGGTTCACACTGGTCTCCGAACAGACAATGCCGAACTCAACTCCTATATTTCATCAAAGATCACGAAACTTCAAGATGACTTGGCAACCGAGAGTAAGATAATGGATGCTCTTGCTGTAAAGATTGAAAACGTGAAAGTCTTAACAGTCAAACTAGAGAATGCTGAGAAACAAATCAATGATTTGCTATTCAAAAAAGCCGTAATGACAAGTTGTATAGCAGATGTGACTGCACTACTTTCGGACATCATTGCGACTCGTGACTCGATGATCACGATAATAGTCAAAAAGCATCTCTCCGAAAATTAAGGCTTGTATTTTCAATGCTTCATCAACTGGAAGGTGTTCCGGAATCAAGCTCAATTCTGAATCAAGGGGGAGAACAAGTGAAACAAGCCAAGAAGGAAAACCCCAAACCTTCAACGAAGCCCACTGTCAAGCCTAAAAGCGAAACTGAACCAAAAGGCAAAGTGAAGCTGATCACTGAAGAACCAATAATTGATAACTGTTGAGATGAAGAGCCTGATGAACATGAGCTAAAAAGAAGAAAAGATCGTGAAGCTCAGATGGATGAGCACCAAAGAATCATTTGTGAGGCTGAAGAGAAAGAAAAATCCGAATGCGAAGCTTAGGTCACGCTGGAAATCCGAAAGCTTTTGTTTCTAGCATGGACCTTGAAGCGAATTCTTAGTGAGGTTGTGGATATGTCGAGCCTTTATTGGTTGGAACCAGTTGTGTCATTTGATCTTCAAAATACACAAGATTCGCAACTAGACCTTCCGATCACACCAAAAGCCTTCAGGTTTCGCAGTTTTGTGAAAGTTGTGAATGTCCCAGCAATAGACAGCGGTGCAGACCACTTGCTTTTCTCGTTCTACCTTATGCATATAAAGCCACAATACGAAACGTGGAGTGTTAGCAAAATTACGGATGTGAAGGTCACCGTTCCAATTGAAACTGATAGCTTCCCAAATGCGAAATTCATGGTTGCTAGAGGTTCAACGAGTCAGCTACATGTGTTTACCCTTTCCGTTCTTCCATGCCTGAAGCCATATGATTGCATCATGTTGTACAACTTGTTGCTAAGGGATGGACAAAAATATGAGCTCATCGTTACTCACCTCAAGCAAATGGTAATCTCTTATATTCATGTCACAACTAGAAATTTTGTGTCTTGTAATCACTACACTCAAGTAAAATGTAGAATCAAAAACTTAAGAGCATGTATGATGCTTACTCTATGACAACAAAACTTCAATCCAATACACCATACAAGTACTACAAATAGTCAACAAGCAATTGGAAACCCTAGAAGTTCTTGTTAGGTCCATTTTGGGCTAGGACTTCCTTGTTGGACTCATTGGACCAATAAGCTTCCAATTTGACTATCATGGGATTAGAACCTTTAAATGGGCTCTAATTGGACCCACATTCATTTATTTCAACATTTTGGGCCATATTGGGCCTAGAATGAAATAAATTAAATATTATGAACCATAATTAACCTAAACTAGCCCAACAAAGTATAAAAATCACACTTATATTTTATAGGGCTAACAATCATCAAACCTAACTCTAGTATGGGCTTAGGGGCAATAAAGCCCAAAAATCTTTTCCTTCTCTTCAAATTTCGGCCTAAGCCCATGAAGAAGGAAGAGTTGACTTTCATAGCCACCTCATTTTTGCATGTTGGTTCTCCATGCAACCTATCCCATACTTCCATGCACATGTCACCTCAAGATCTACTTCTTCTCCCTCTCTCTCATTCTCAGCCGAACACACACACATACACTCACCAAAAATTCATTTCATCCTCTCTAAGTTTTGAAGAACATCTCCTCCCTCCTTCTTCTAAATTTTCGAGATTTAAGGTCATCCCAAGGAGATTTTTCACAAGGACTACCATCCAAGGTAAGTTTATACTTAAATCTATGATCTAGGTTCCTTGATTTATCAAACATCTCATCTTAACTCACAAAAATTTATGGTCTAACTTCCTAGAACCATCTAAGTCCGAAAATCTCCTCAAGAAGTTGCTAGGGCCGAAAACAACATCAAACTTCTTCCATTCTCCTCCAAAACCGAAACCACACCCAAAGGTGAGCTTCATACCCCCTATTTTTCGATTTTTATAAGTTTTGTGGGGGGGGGGGAATACAAGCAAATGTGTAGATCTATGAGTATATGTATGCTTTGTATGATTTCTATGTTTGTTTACATGTTCTTATGTGATTATGGTGTTGAAACTAGTCAAAAAGTCCTTAAAATCGAGATTTGCATTAGGATGTATGAAACAAGTGTTAAACATATTATTACACACAAATCATTTCTAGAAAAATAACCAAGTTGGTTAATATGAACTCATTGGGCTAAAAATCCCATTTTTGGACTCAAAATGTTAAAAATATAAGGTTAAAGGGCCCAAAATGACAAATTACAAATGCGGATGGATGAAATGAGTCAAAACAGTTTCAATAAGGTATTTTTCTAGAAATATTCTCTTTGAAGGATTAAATGTGAAATTTTTAAGCATAATGGGCCAAAAATGAATTTTTCGGCCCAATAAAGCCCAATATGCGAGATTTTCAAATTAGAGGGGCTGAAACTGTGATTTTCTGTAAAACAGGGGACTACTAGTGCTCCAAGTCCATTTCAAGGGTTAAAAATGCTTTTCATATTTAAAAGGGACCAAAAATGCAAAAATTTTCTATTTTGGGCCAAAAGTGTAAAAACTGCGAACATAAGGGTTTCAACCGAGAAAAATTTCATTTGGTGGACTAAAACTGTTTTTCAAATAACTTTGAGCTGAAAAATAACTTTTCTACAAGTTTTGATACTAAAGTGTCAAGAAAAATGGTTTGAGGACTAAAATAGAAATTTATTTTATACAAAGGGTTAAATGTGTAAATTATCCATAAGAAAGGGGCTGCAATAATGAAACATCCTAATGTTTTAAACAATAAATCCGTCATGATGAAATACTAGCACCTCGACTATCGGCAAATTATAATACACCTTCAACACCAAAAATCGTTATCAAACGAATTGATTCGGTCTCGAATCAATAATGAATCCGAAATTACTAACACGACGAAACTTCAATACACACGCGGAAATTTCAGGAAGTCAATACACACGTGAGAATACACCAGACGTCGATACACCGTCTTTGGGCCCAAAAGTTTCAAATCGTGTTTGTTGGGCCTAGCTAGCCCAATGACATGATCTTTAGGCCCGAAGGAAACTCGCTTACATGTAGTTGGGTCTTATATGACCTAATTTCGTGTAAAAGGACTTTTACAGGCTTTGTGCTGTTGGACCCCAAGGGCCCTCTGGTGCTGCTAGTAAAGTCGAGAATTCACCAAATGCGAGTCGGGCTAAGGGCCCTTCGCATTCACGATAGCCTTGAACGACTTACGGAAAATATCGGGGCTTTGCACCCTCTTTTCCTCCTCGGTTGTGGGGCTACATGAAGTCCGGGTGTTTGGGTTAAGTGAATAGTGCGAGCGACGCCTAAGGGATCGTTTGTATGGTTGTAAACTAGTCATTTTCATTAATGTATGTTTATAACAATTCACAATCCATAATTAATCCAACGTCTCCGGGACTCAACGAATACACCTGTCGTAACGAAATAACAAGATATAAATCATTTGATGCAAAGTATTAGGAAAACATCGGGTTTTCCTAGGGTTTTCAATTAATACACCTACGAGTTACATACCGATTTTTACAAATTGTACTTTTACATTTATAGAAACAAACAAGCATACTTACGGATCTTCACACTTTTTTATACTAAGTTCTTTTCAGAAAATATCGGATTTTCTGGTGATTTTCAAAGCAAATACAAACCACTATATTTCAAACATTACTTATGAACTCACCAACATTTCATATGTTGACGTTTTTCAAAATACTTGTATTCTCAGGTAACAGGTAAATCGAAAAGGAAAAATGTACTCAGTAACGTCTTGTTGTTGTTTTAATTAGTACCGAACAATTTACTTTTGGGCATGTAATATTATGGATCAATGTACTGAATGTAAACGCTACCAGTTGTAATATTCCAATTCTTGGTATTGTATGATGTTATGTTTCATGTATATTCATTGTGACGGTATTCAATTGAGTCACAATAGCCCTCGGACGTTTCCGCCGTCTGGTTCGGGGGTGTGACAATTCAAGAGGTTGGCAAGATGGATGTTGAGGTTGTTGCCATGTTGCGAAGGAAACCAAGTGTACTCCTTAACGAAGTCCCTGAAGGTTTTGACAAAACGAAACTTGAGAAGATACAAAAGTAAGGGTGTTGTATAGCATTTCAATTGAAGGAACGAACAGATGCAAACTTTCACAAGGCTTGCTTCTTTCTAACTGATAAGCATTTGTTCTCTACTTCGTGCCTGTACTATATCTTGGACTTCATCAATAAGGACAAGGGGAATAGAAAAGGTGACAAGAAGTGCTTTTCGAATATGATTCAATGGTATATCCAAGTTCGCAAGGTTCTGCTGAGCGTGATTCCAAAAGTATTTCAAGTGCAGAAGCGAACTCAGCAGTGAAGGACTCTCGCCTCAATCGATGCAAAGAGGGAGATTGTTGAGTATTTAGTGTTGCGTCTTTTGGGAATTTTACTTAGTTTTTTTGTGTATCCGGGTTGGGCATGTCCACCCATGATTAATTATTAGGGTTTTACTATTTAACGTGAATGCATGCATCGTGTAATTTGTTAATCGTGTCATTGTAAACCCTACACACCTCTACAGTAGCAGTTCTTTATAGAGCTTTTCTAAGGCTGTGATTTATAATCATTCGACACGTTCTTGATTCATATTATGTTTTTGATTACTTTTACTTGTTTGAATCTAATTGATCTTTAGAGTTTTTCGACTCAACACTTAGCGTACCCCTCATGTCCCAAAATTACAAAATCGCCACTAGGGCTACTTATTGCTACTTCCTTCTATTATAGGGACCAAAATGACATGAAATAAACCATACATATGAATTTAAAAGTACCTGAATACCGGTGTGTTACAAAATTTCTAAACTTGATGATCACATCTCTAGATTTTGATAATTTTAGAACTTTATGTTTATTAACCCCATAGTCTTGGTCGATTTGGGTATAAGCTACCCTAGACCAAATGAGTTGTCCTTTTGGACGTTTTAGGGTGGTTTAAGTGATAATAATGTGATCTTGGACCTTCTTTCCCTCCATGCAAGTGTTGAGATGACTTAATGGGATAAGAAGTTGGGGTTTTAGATTTTGGGCACTTACAAGCCATGTAATACCATAAAGTTAGAAACGTATGGTTAAGGACATTAGTTTGAGGCTACATTTGGGAATTGGATGAAAGAGCTTAAGGAAATAAGCTCTTAGTAGAAGGATTAAATGAAGGTTGTGTACCTTGGGCATACGGAATGGTACGTTGAGTGTACAAGGTCAACTTCATGTTTTGGTTAATAAGTGAGTACACCCCACGTATAGGCTGACTACATCCGGCTTACTCAGTTGTGTTGACCAAGTTTCACTTTTTGACTTTGACCAAGTTTGACCTAAGGACGTTTTTGGTATTTGAGATTGGTCATTATTTGATGAATAGGTGACAAGTTGAGTTGATATTCGGGTTGTGTCTTGTTCAACGATATTTTTAATACTAAGAAGTGTGTTTTCCTTACTGTACTTGTGGGTTGAAGGCACCAATGTCGGCCCACTGATCTATGTACCATGCTTTAGAGGATGTTGTTATGTTATACTGATCTTTTAGAACTAAGTCCTGGTATATATGAGGTTATTACGCGGCAGTGATCTGTAGATCTACCTGTGAGCCAGTTGAATGGCTATATGATTATCTGTTTGTTGAATATATGTTATATGTTATATGTCAATATAGTATGGTTGGGTTGAGACTGTACTGCTTTTTACAGTTAGTTAACAGACCCATGACAACCCAACCTGGAGGTTATGGGCTAGAGCACTCCAATCGAGAGGTTGTGGGTCAGGGTAGAGGTGGCAAAAATTGACACAACACAAAACCCGACACGAAATAAACGGGTTTGGGTAACATATTTCACCCTGTTTAAATAAACAGGTTGACACGACGCGACACGAAAATTAAACGGGTAAGGTTAGGGTTGATAATTTCAACTCGAATATGACTCGAAAATGACATGTTTATTTATATGCAAAATTTTTTAATTATTTAAATAAACTAGAAAAATACAAAACAAAAACCATAAGTAAAAGAAAACCATCGAATTGAGTCGTTTTGTAATGTTGAAATGACTTGGTCGTCTAGATTAAGACTTAATTTCAGTTTTTCCATTCTCTCCCAAACTACCCAATCTCTTTCACCACTCTCACATCCTCGCGACCTTTTCATCCACCTCCCCAACTCCCACTCTTTTAATTTTGTCATCTGAACTTGCTATGACTTCATCTATTCTGCCTCCAAACTATTAGTTTTTCCTCTCCGCCTACCCAACTCCTACTCTTTCAACATGCTCAATCTTTTAACCTCACATGACACGACATATTTCAAGGTATAGCCCTAACCCGAAACCCGACACGAACTCAACACAAAAATAAACGGGTTGACACGACACGGCATGTTAATTAAATGGGTCGGGTTAGGGTCAAGCACTTTGAACCCGTTTAGTGTTTCGACACGACACGACACGATTGCCACCTCTAGGTCAGGGTAATCCAATCGAGAGGTTGTGAACCCAATACTTTATATGTAGGGCAATCCAACCGACAGGTTGTGGGCCAGGGTAAGCTAACCGGGAGGTTATGGACCCATCATGCATTATGTATATATGTTTGGTTGTACTATGTGGTACTTTTGGAGAACTTGCTAAGCTTTGGCTTACAATTTTAGTTTATTTTTTCAGGAACTTCAAAAGATCGTGGCAAGATGAAGGTATGATCGTACACATCATTCGAAGATATATTTTGGGAGATTTTATGTTGATCTAGTTATAAGGAATATTTGTATTTCACACTTTACTTGATATGGTTTTGGGATTGAAAACAATGGTTTCTTTTAATTTAAAAATGAAAATTTTGATCATGTTTTTGGGATGTTACATCACTCTATTGTGCATCTCTCGTTTGAGTCCAACCATTGTAGCGTAGGATCCCTCATTCGAAATACTGCTTTGATTCTTGTTGTATGTAATAGTATTTGCAAAATAGTTAGTTGGCATTGATAAAAGTTTTTTCCAGCAGGATAATAGGGTGGGGTGGGAATCCTAGTGATCTAGGAGAAGTGTTAGTATATGCTAGTACGGGTATAAGTGTTAGAATTTTTGGTGAGAAACAACTTGGTCACTTCGGGACGGCTCTCGGAACGAGCATGGATAAGTGTGGAAGATAATAGTAGAGCTCCTACTATTGGAAGCACAAGATCCAAACTCCATTCGGGAAACATCACTAGGGAACCCAAGGAGTTGAGAGTAGGGAAGTAAGCATATTGATAGTACGTTAGTAAACCATAGTAACCTTTACCCATTTGATTGAGTATGGTGATCGTGATTATATTGAAGAGTCAGTAAATTGAGAATAGGGTAATGATAACACTTTGGATATATGGAAAGGAGTTCTATTTATATCAATAGAATTTAAATTACGTGTCATGGATTAGAGTGTTTTGGGATTGATTCGGACAATGTAACATTATGTGATTGGATTGTTGTTGAAGTATTGCAGACCTTGTTTGAGGAGTTACATGGTATCATTAGGCGGATCACTGGCAGGTTGATTGTCAAGTTCAAGGAGAGGATATAAATCATTCAAATTGTTGATTATATTATTGAGGCAACTCAGGAAAGAGAGTTATGCTTAGGGACACAACTGGGAAAGAGGAAGTGGGCATATGACCCAACTCTACCAACAACATCCAAGAAGCTTGATGTTGTTGTGCCAAGGAATGGAAATCAAAAGGACCATGAAATTAGTGCTAAAGGTGGAGGGACCCACAAATCTAAATGACATACATTCAAATATGACAGTTGCGGATGGCCACATTAGGGCCAATTGCACTCGTTTAGTGGAGGGAACGAAACAGACCCCAACACTTGCAGTTTTGTAGGAGGAGGGTGTAGGACCTCAAGACATAGCTTGTATGTATTCGTTGTGCTCTATGATTTTGTTATTATATTGTTGTTATATATGTTTGGGTACGTACAACTGAATTTTCATCAGTTATAGTGTGACTATGTTTGGGAAGCTAAATGATTAGATTTGCATAGCCTTAGAAATTATTACTTGACTGCCCACTTGATTATGTATTGTGCATAGGTGCTTAAATATTCAGACTTGGGAACGAGTTTCTCTTTATATCATTTGTTGTTAGAAAGACTATAATGTTATTGGGGGAACTTTGGACCACTTCTAGAAGTTAGAGGTAACTGATAGATTTGAATCTGATAGCGATGTAGGAACGATGTTTCATAGTTGGGATGGATTAGATGGACATAGTTAATGTAGATATTTTTTTCGTCGAAAATAGGTATGAGTTTAAACCCCAAGTGGGGGAGAACTAGTTATACACGACGATACCATGAGATGAAGTATGGCGATTTTTGCATCTACAAGGGATCGGAGGTGCATGGAACATAATGGTGTCGAACATTTAGCAATTAGGATGGATACTTGTGACGACGAGGAATAGAATACATATGAGTATAGATTGGTCATTCAAGAGACTGCAGATTTGTTTCCCGGTGATCTGTCAGGGGAGCCACCCGAGTGATAGGTGAAGATCTATATTAATTTGGTTCAAGGTGTTGCACGGTGACCAAAGTATCTTACCTTCCCATCCCATCATAGAGGAATGAATTTTATACGTAGTTGGAGGAATTCCTTGATGAGGAATTATTTTGCCTAGTTATTCACCTTGCGGAACTCTGATGCTTTCATGAAGAAAAAGTTCCATTTAGTTTTGTATTCTGCATAGTCACTTAGAGTATGAAATCGGATAGTTTGTTAAGATAATGCAGTGTCGATACATCAAGCGGAAATGACATAGGTTAGACAGATTCCATGATAAGGAGAGTTATTCATCCAGGGCAAGAATATAAGGAACTACATAAATATTGGCATGGTTTAGAAGACCTTGAAGCAGATGCTATAGACTTCTATAATTTCCACTTGTGTCAAGTGACACACAAGGAGAAGAAAAAGTAGAAAACCATTGAAGATGGAAGATTCGGTTCAGGAATGGTGTTCTTGGTGGTCTATTTGTGTTAAAAAAAATGTCGTGAATCCCCTAGTTGTGTAGTCAATCAGATACTCAAACGGTTTATTTGGTAGGGTGATTCCTCTGGGTAATCGTTTTCTTAGGATTCGTGAGAATCAGTTGGACGGGGTAGAATGTCTTAAGGATATTTATGCTACACTTTATGTACCTATATTATCTGTGAATGATTGTATTTCAGGAACAATATTAAGATTATTTATGATTAAATTATCATGGGCTTGACAACCCTATGCATCTTACTAGGTTTCCCAAACTTGACCCAATCATTTCATGTGCATCACAGGTAGTCGATGTAAGGCTGTTGAAGCTTAGTTAGGATGTCGAGTGAAATAAACATATGTGCCTGTTATAGCATTTCATGACCTTTTATATATTTATGTTGTAATGTGTGTTTCGATGTGAACAATGAAATCCTCATAATTTTAATATAATGAAATAACTTTTGTTATCTCAAAATATTATTTAACTGGGAATTTTCCGTAACTCAATATCTCAAGCATAAAGAAAAAGTTTTAATTGGTTCTGAAAATTTTGGGGATGTCACAGTTGGTATCAGAGCATTAATTTAAGTGAACTAAGAATTTAGGAAAATTCTAGACTTAAACTTAGAATCTAATTATGAATGGTGAGTTTTGCGATAAAATGCTTTAGGATAGACGCCTTAGTTGCCTTAGACACTAGCATTAGCATAATATAGGAAAAAGCCTTAACTGCTAATGATGTCTTAAATGTGTGTGTGTGTATGTGGTTGTGTGTGTGTGTGTGTGTGTGTATATATATATATATATATATATATATATATATATATATATAACGTTATATTAAAGTACTCGCCTCTACAACTATAGAACAACATGACGATTACATGAAGTGAAATAATCGTCAACAACGAAGGAGGTCCATCACCTTAGAACGTCGAAGTAGTTTTTGTTCCAATTCCAATGAATGAAGCTTGAGAAATGATGAAAGAAATGCTCGATCAGCAGCGATGTGAGTTTAGGGAGCTTTTGGCTCAAGAGTTAGCCAATGCAAGGGGTGGAGCACTTGTGGTCAACGAAACCGTAGTCGTGGAGCAGATTAATAATGGACCAATTCCTTCTCGTCTAAAAATGACTCAAGAAGGAAATAATGATGACTCGGAAAGTCATCAAGGACCAAAGTAACTAGAGGTCCGAAGGAATGACGAACCTAGGGGCTATTGCAAGCATAAAGAGTTCACAACTTTCAAGTCATCATCGTTTAACGGGAAGGAGTATCCAATGGGAGTAATGGACTGGATCTCGAAAATGGAGCAAGCTTTCATCACATGAGATTGCACTAGCAAGATTCAAACCACCTACATTGTGAGGAAATTTAAGGGTGCAGTGATCCGTTGGTGGAATACATTGGGGAAAACGTTAAGCCCTAACAAGCCGTTGCAAGTGACATGGGAAGAGTTTTTAACCCACTTCAAAAGGAAATTTTTCTTCAGCTGAAGATAGGTTGGAGTTAGAGAATCAACTCCTGACGTTCAAGAAGAGAAGCGTGATGGTTGAAGAGTACACCAATGCTTTAACGGACAAGACGGAGTTTGCACTATGTATGGCCCCTAACGAACTGGACAAGATTAATAGATACTCCAAGGGATTTCCATGGGAGTATTCTGTGTCGGTTAAGCAGGCACCAACTTTTGAGGTGGTTATCTAGGTTGCGAAGTCTATGGAGAATATGATTAAGAAAAGGACTACTGATAGAGCAAAAGTCTGTGAGAAAATGAAAGTTGATGGGTCCTCTGGAAACAACAATAGCAAGAAGAAGAAGTTGTTTTCAAAGTCAAGCAACAAGCCTGGAAGCACCCAAGAACGGAAGTGGTGCGACAAGTGCAAGAAAAATCACTTTGAAGACTGTGTCGTCTGATACAGGTGAAAGATGTCACGACATATTTCAACAAAATGCACAATGAGAGGAAAATTTTGTTTCAATTGTGTAAAGGAAGGGCACATGAAGGAGGAATGCCAAAAAGCTGAAAACCCAAAATCAAGGATCATGGTGGAAAAACCCAAGGGTCGAAGTTACCAGATGACCCTCAATGAAGCAAAGGAAGAGATTGATATTGCTTCTAGTACATTCTTTTTTAATCAAATTCCTGTTAAGTTGTTATTTGATTATGGAGCAGATCACTCCTTTATATCGCATGAATTTAGTAGATAACTTAGATTATCACCACTTAGGCTACGTACCCCTATCTTAGTAGAAGTAGTTGGTGGTAGGATCTGTTAGCAATGGGTTAGAGGTTGTAAACCATTTATTTAAAGGAAATGAATTTCATCGAGATCTTTTACCTTTCGAGTTAAGCGAGTTCGATGTAATTCTCAGTATGGATTGGTTGGGTGAAAACCTCGTGGATATCTTATGCGGACGGAAAAAGGTGCGTATCAATCCCCCTGGAAAAGAGCCATTTGTGGCTACAGTGATAAAAGTAGAGTAAGTTCTGGAATCATTACGATGATGAAAGCAAGAAAATGCCTAGCCAAGGGATGTTCCGCATTCTTAGAATACGTGATTGACACGAAGAAAGAAAAGAGGACAATGAATGATATACTTGTAGTACGAGATTTTCCTGAGGTATTTCCAGATGAATTGCTAGGATTACTACCAGAGAGACAGGTAGAACTCAGGATCGACTTATTGATAGGCACGACATCGATTACAAAAGCACTGTATCGTTTAGAACCTACATAGATGAAAGTGTTGAGGACATAACTCCATGAATTTTTGGACAAAGGTTTTATAAGACCTAGTTCATCACCTTGGGGAGCTCCTATACGATTCATAAAAAAATAAGGATGGTACTATGAGAATGTGTATTGACCATAGAAAGTTAAACAAGGATATGATAAAGAATCGATATCCCCTACCCAGGATAGATGACTTGTTCGATCAATTGTAGGGAGCCACCGTCTACTCCAAAGTTGATCTCAGGTTAGGTATCAATAGTTGAAGATTAGGGCGCATGATATTGAAAGGTCATCCTTTAGAACAAGGTATGGGCACTATGAATTCCTAGTTATGTCATTTGGACTAACAAATGATCCATCAACATTCATGGATCTGATGCATCGAGTTGGTAAACCTGTTCTCAGTAAATAAATAATAGTGTTCATTGCTGATAACTTGATTTACTCCAAAAATATTCAGGATCATGGTAAACATCTTTGAGAACTATTGTAAGTCCTAAAGAAGGAGAATCTTTATGAAAATTTCTCCAAGGTGACTTTTGGATATAGGAGATACAATTCTTGGGTCATATTGTTAACTAGGAATGCATTATGGTTGACCCAACAAAGATAGAAGTCGTTATGAAATGGAAAAAGCCAAAGAGTCTGACAAAAAACCATAGTTTCCTAGGATTGGAAGGCTACTATCGAAGGTTCATCCAAAATTTCTCTTATATCGCGGCCCCATTGATAGCCCCAACCAAAAAGGGAGTTGCCTATACTTGGAGCGAGAAGAAAGAAAATGATTTTGGTGAATTGAAGAAAAGGTTGTATGAAGCACCAATCCTCATCCTACCAGAAGGAACTAATGACTTTGTGGATTTCAGTGATGCTTCTAAGATTAGATTGGGATGTTTCCTTACCCAAAGAGACAAGGTAGTAGCTTACGCCTCGAGACAATTGAACCCCCACAAGCAAAATTATCTAACTCACAATCTAGAGCTTGCAGTAGTGGTTTTTTCCCTAAAGATTTGAAGGCACTATCTTTATGGAACCAAATGCAAGGATCATAAAATCCTTCAATATCTCTTCACTCAGAAAGAATTGAACATGAGACAAAGGCGATGGATGGGGCGACTCAAGGACTACGATTACGAGATACTTTACCACCCAAGTGAAGCGAATATCGTAGTCGATGCCTTAAGTAGACAGATGATTCCAAAAGGGAAGAGAGCTAGATCATTGAATATTGAAGTGATCTCAACGATTGTGAAAAATCAAAGAAGCACAGACAAGGGCTCTAGCAGAAAGTGATAAGAAAGAAGAACATCTTGGCAAGACGTTTGTGTTTGAAGAAGATATCAAAAAGTGTTAAAGACATTTAAGAATCACATTTGGGTACCAAATTTGGGTGGTATATGAGATCTTCTTATGGAAGAATCTCGAAATACCTTGTATTCTATACACTCAATCAATAACAAAATGTACTTGGACTTAAAACCCTATTACTGGTGGATTTGGAATGTGTAAACTTACATAGTAAAATGTGTAACATGTGCAAGAGTAAAGCCACACCACTAGAAGCCATACATGGATTTGGAATCCCACACCAACACCCATAGGAAAGCGGGATGATGTTACCATGGATTTTATAACGAAGTTTCCAAGGACAAAGAGAGGTCACGACATGATCTGGGTTGTAGTAGACCGATTTACGAAGAGTACGCATTTCATAACCACACGAGAGAACTTGTATATGGAGAAGTTACCAAAAACCTATGTACAAGAAATTGTTAGTATTGTTGGATAAGGTGTCTAAGTCCATAACTTATTTGGTATATACTTGACCCGACCCGGCATGGTCCATTTGGGTTGCACTTCACCCAAACTACTTATGGATAATTTTATGAGAGTTATACACATATGTTTATTAATATATTATAAATTATAATATATTAATATGAAGTCATGTTATTTAATTAGTCTTAGTCTTAAATTAATTATGAATTAATTTAGAGATTAAAAGGAAGACTAATTAGATTGTGGGCTATTGGTTTTATATAGTGTGGGCTAACACTCATTTGTTAATGGGCTAGGCTTATATGGAAGTCCATGGATGATCCATGGAGCTTTTAACCCATGGATCCTTGGAAAAGGAAAGGTCATGGGTTATTAGGGTTTCACCCTAATCATGTACACTATATAAGCATGCTTATGTTGCATGAAATAGCCACTAGTGTCACTAGTGTGGTTTTGTGCTTGTGTGTGGCCGAAAATTACAAGTGTGTGTACTCTCTCAAAGTTTTCCAAGAGTTTGTGGTGATTTGTGATTCCATTTGAGGCATTCACACTATTGGTGCATGGCCTTCAAACTCCTTAGGAATCAAACTCATCATCAAAAGGTATGTAATCTCGTCTAATTCTTTTATGTTTAAAAGTACCCCATGCCATGTTAGATAGGTTATGAACCTTGGAAAAATTATTATTTTGCATGTATTAGACAAACATAGATCCAAGGTTTATTAGGGTTGCATGCACACTTAGGAAGTGTTAGATTGCTCAAAACCCAACAGCGGTATCAGAGTCTAGGCTTGTTTTCTTGAATACTTGATGCAAATTGCTGAAAATCGAAGATTTTATGCTGTCTGCACAGCTGACTCGCCGAGTCCATAAAGGGACTCGACGAGTCCAAGACAAAATTCATCCAACTCGGCGAGTTGGTTCATGCACTCGACGAGTTGGACCCCCAGACAGCATAGCTTCGGGTTTTGGTGCTGGAATTGGTCTAGAATCATTACCTTAAACTGTTTTGGACTCATAAAACCTGTTTTTGATGTGGTAATGATGATGGTGGACCAATTTCAAAGTTATAATCAAAATTTCAAGTTTATATGTGTTCATATGATTCTTGAAATTGTTGATGTGGATGTTCATGTTCATATGAGTTTTGTTAGATCATAGGAATTATTTGCAAATTGTTTATTAGTTAATTCTTGATCTTAATGTGTTTTAATAGAATTCATGATTTGTCCTCAAGTTATGGAATTCCAAGAGGTTTCCTTTAAATGTTTTTTAAGAAGTCATAAGTTACACTTTTGAAGAGTTTTCTAATAAATGCTTTTATGGACTTCATAACTTGTCCTCAAGTTATGGATTTCCAAGAGACTCTTCATTAAAAGTATTAAACACTTAATTAAAACTCATAAGTTATGAATATCCAAAAGTTTATGAATTGTTCAAAACTTGCCCTCAAGTTTTGGAATTTGTAAAGTCTCTCACAAACTTTAAATCCATACCCTAGAAGTTTTAAAAGTTAAAATTCTACCCTTATACTATTATAAGATTAATGGTTAATTATTATATATATGTATAAGAACAAGTCGTTTTACCGTTAGTAGGCCTCATTCACGAAGCCGGTCTATAAGGTGGGTATAAGGTTGTTGCCTATAAAATGGCAACTTAATGGGTGTCCACTCTCACCCACCGCTTGCTTGATCGGTGGAGGGTCGTTAGCCGAACGGGTAGGACAATGACTTTAAATTCTCATTAAAAGTATAATGATTATTATAAAGTAACTAAATATTTTTTTTTATTTAATTCCCAATCTTAGTTACTTTAGGAAAAATGTGAATTTGGTGCTAGCCCATGGAATTCACACTTTGTACCATACCAAGTCGTTGGTGGAGCGTGTGTGGTTAACCGGCACACTAACTTGGACTAGTAAGGATCACAAAGGGTGACTTAATGTTTGTCATAGATCAATGGAGCGTGTGTGGTTAACCGGCACATTGATTAGGTGATAATATTAAGGGTACCAAGTGAATTGGTATGGTTATTCACACCTTGTTTTGTGATCCTCGGCATCCCAGTCACAAAATTTGAGAGGGCACACTCGAGATTGAAACATGCCATTGAAAAGTTCAATGAATCTCAAAAGATCTAGGAATTTCAAATCCAATTAAAACCTAATAAATTATTTCGTTTTTCATGGTGGAAATTGGTGAATCGTCATTTGCCTACCTTCAAATATTTTATAGCTTGGATTACGGCATCCCTCTTCCAAATTATAAAATATTGTGTTGGGTCCTAACCTTAATATTTCATATTGGGTGTTATATTAAGGAATTTGAATCAACTAACTTGATTTTCTCCCATTATAGATGTCTGGTTCAGACAACTATGATCTTCCCAAATCTCTTGAAGATGGTGTCCCTCAACATCATGCTTCACTTCCTCCACCTCCTCCAATTATTCTCCCTCACCCACAAGTTCTTGAAAAGTTTAAAGTCACTCAATCCCTATTGGCAAGCATAGTGTATGTGTGCTCACATCTTGGAGATAAAGTCACATATTGACAAGCCGGGAGAGTTGGGTGTCAAAGTCCCGTGAAAGTTGGATGTTCAATCACTTTCTTAGTAACATAGTGAGTCTCTTTGGGACTACTATGAGACAGACTATGACATGACCCTTAATGATCTTATCTATTTGCTTGGTGTTGTGGAATCAGCAATGATTTGGAACACCAGTAAAGCAAATTTGATTAAAAGAACAACTTCCCAAGTCTTAAATGGACATTGAAATGGTAGCATTGGATATCTAGAAAAAGATTTCTCTTCCCAATGGAAAGGGATCGGCCATAGTCAACTTGGTTGACCAAATGGTAAAGAGAAAGGCTAAGTCTGAGATAGTCTCATGTGTCATTACCAAAGGGTCCATGTTTTTTGTTGCTAAAGGAAGGTGCATTGGTTGCGAAGCTGCCCTATTCACCTGAAAGGTCATAAGGTTGATCAAGTCAAGAGGTTTGACTCTACTTCGGGTAAAGTCCACTGTCTAACTCTATTAAGTTCCTATTTGGAGATTCTTATTACATAATGTGAATGGGTCACATGCTGATGTTTTAAGAATCAAAGAAAAGATAGGAAGCTTAAAGTAAGTATATGTTGATTCTGATTGCGAAGGTGGGTTTCGATCGCATGGTTCGGTAATCAGAATTTTGAGTTGTTGCTTAAATATATTGCTTATGAATAGATAACAACAAGGTTTTCATGTGGATTGTAAGGATAAGTTTTTCCGCAAAGTTTTAAAATAAAAGAAAAAAAAGGTTTTGATTTTATTTATTTTAAAAATATCCTTACAATGGCATCTGTGGAAAATTGTTGCTTATATGTTTCCAGTAATAGCAATATTGGAAAGTGGATTTGATTCTTTCATTTGTGGTAGTGTCTGAATTTACCAAATGAAGAAAGTTTTTCATTACCCAAGTTTCAATTGGACAGAAACTTGGAATCATACAAGTTGTATTGTATGATTAATGAGAATTTTCATCTTTGAAAATTAAGACTAATTCTTTGATCACATGTATATGTGAGTCAATTGAAGGACTAAGGAATTAGGTACACTGGGTGTGCGCTGGTCAAGGTCCACCACAAAGATTGATTTGTCATGATTTACTAAAGATTAGTAAATATGATTATACTTATGAGGTTAAGTGTAATTCTGTAACATTGGAAAGGTTACAATGTATGACAAAACAAATGAGAAGAATCAAATTAGGCAGAAAGATAAAAGTTTCTCAAATCTGAAAGGATGGGAGAGTACTTTAGTATCATATTTCATGATCATCTTAATGATTATGAAACCATATCACAAATTCATACTCTAAGGACGTCTTAGTGCATTGTTATGGCTAAGAAGAGAGGTCATGAATTGTTGGATTGGTTAAAATCAAGAAGATGAGTCATACTTCGTTCCAAAACAATTCTTAGAGTCATACTCCAAGATTGTAACCTTGAGTGACATAAAGGAGGATTTATTAAAACACTTATCAAATGTAGTGTAGAATGTTTCTACTCTTGTACATTTGAGATTGGTAAGTTGTGATGTCTTGGATGAGACAAAGACCAACTAAGACCAATTGTGTGAAGTGTTAGTCTTGATAAGAATCCGCATTGTCCCTTGAATATTTGTTTTGTCAAGGAATGGTTCTTGACTGAGGAAACTTATATGTCAAGGGGACAGTGGGAGCCTTAAAGATCCTGAAAGAGTTTCAAGATTTAAACAAGAGTAAAACCTGTAATTTATCACTAGCACACGACTTAAGGTTTGCAACCTATCGTGTTGACATAATTCTTATTTCTGTACCTACTTCAAATAAGTTGAATTTGCATGTAAGTTATCAGAGTTCAACTTGGAAGCATTGATGGGCCTTGTGCTACCAAGGTGACAAGAAACTAAAATTGAACAAGTTTAATCCGTGTAAGGCTGATTTTGTCACTAATCTTATCTTGTGATTATGGTTTTGACAAATTCACATGGATAGGAACTCATACACTATAAAATCTAAGTGTCATAAGGTTTCTCTCCGATTCATGAAAATGATGGTGAGGAAACGCTTTCACTGAGTAGATTTTAAGTAGATAGCAATTGTGATATTTGCATTTTCCAAAAGTCGTTAGTGGAGCGTGTGTGGTTAACCGGCACACTAACCTGGACTTGTGAGAAATGGAAAATGCCTAAGAAATTGAGACTATGATTACGACATCCCTTTTCATAGTTCTGAAAATTGTTTAGACACACATGTGAGCTATCTAAGAAAGGGTGTATGAATCTAAAATTCAGAAGTCCAGTAGATTTCTGGAAATATGTCAGAGCTAGTGGGAGCATAAGTGTTATGCTGATAATCATCATGTTAGTGGGAGCATGATTATTACGTTTAGTGTTGCAAGTTAGCAATGTTAATTATAGAAAACAAAGTTTCAATTCGTGAAGTTGCAGGGGTTGAAAAGTTGTTTTGCTATAATTAAGGGAGAGGAAATTATACTTCATTTCAATTCTAAAGCTTAGATTGAGATTTTAATCATCTTTAGTCAAGAATATATATATATGAATTTTATGTTGGAATGGTTCAACTTGAAGAAATTCTATATATATTGCGTTTTCAAAATTTGATTATGATTACGGCATCCCTCTTCATAGTTAAATTTTGAAAACATGGCAAATAAAAAAATATTGTAGCAAAAGACTTGTCTAGTATCATGTCTCTATGTAAAACATCATGAATCGTGTCCCATATGCTTCGGATATAGGATCGATTGCATGTGCTATAATATTCATCTTTTCTAAATTTTCCAAATGCTTAAGGCATTGAGAAGGGAAAAGTCTAGAATTGGATATGACTAAAGTGATTAAGCAATTGTCGAGGACAATCTGAGGTTCGCCAAAGATTGGTTGCTCAGGGAAAGTTGGAAGTATGATGTAAGTTGTCGGAAAGGACCATATTGACATATTCTGAAAAGAAGTAACTCTTGTTCGGAAGTGATAGTCAAAATGGGACTATGGAAATGTCTCCATAGGTGGAAGTTATTCAATCTATGTAAGATTAGAAAACCTTAATGCAAGAAGGATGTTCAAAGCAATGTACTTTGAATATTAGACTTCCGTTCCATAGAGGTTAACCTTCTTTGGAATACTCTGTAATGACTAGTGACAAGGTTTTGGTGACTTTGTGCATAATCATTACAAGACGAACGTTGCATAAAAGTTTAAAATCTAACAGTTTTTTTGGTAAATGATAGAAATCGAGGATTCTCACATTTACAATAAGGATCTGGGTTTATGAAATGAGTATCATTGGAATCATGTTGAATTGATCTACATCACAATGTAAGGATCATAGACAAACATAGTGTGCATACTTGGAGTATGGCATAACTATTGTTTTAGAAAACAAAGTGTACATGCCAGGAGCATGGGACGACTGTTGTTTTTATTCAAGTCTTAAGTTGATTGTTTGAAACATTATACAATGAATAATGTGTAATAAATATGGTGATAAATAAAAGGTGGTTCTATTTATATTCAAAAGGGTTCTGAGACCATATTGGATTCGATTATTATTGTGTTTCACTTTGCATGTTTTGACTTCCAAAATAGCTAGGTTATTCTTTCCGAATGACTAAGTTATTTAAGCACTCCACAGTCGTTCATATGTTGGAAGTAGGTGTGAATCAAGACTGTCATGAATCGAGTTTGTAGATGGCTAAATGGGTTTAGTCATAGCAATGGTTGCTACAACATTCATGAGTGCTCATAAGTTATGAGTATTGGAATAAACCCACGCTCACTTGTATCACTTCATGGAATTTATCTCGAGTGATCGTGAGACGGTAATATCATATAAATCGTCAAACCTAGAGATATGAGTTGTTACCTATGAGTTGGTTGTGCATTGATTGCACGTAAACGCATCAGTAACTTGATGTTATAAAACGTGCCTTTGTGTACAATTCAACAAGTAGTAGAACAAGCATATGAGTCGAAATTTATCTGCTCCTTCTAGAAATAGAAGCGATATCTGGGCCCCTCGATGATTTTGTTGTGACCTATGTACCGGCCGGTCAGAACTAAAATTGATGTGTTCGATTAAGTTCTTTGTCAAACAAATCGGAAATCGGGAAACAAACTGCTGGACAATAAGTACGACGTTGTTCCACGTATTTGTCCGGCTGATATCATGAGAACAGAGGATTATATGATCACTTATCTAAAATGGCGCTTCATAGTTCAATAGAGTTTTCGAGAGCTACGATTGCTGGTTGGTTCCTGAAGTAACATACGCAAATATAGTTATTAGACTTATCCAAGTGGGAGTCTGTTGGATAAGGTGTCTAAGTCCATAACTTATTTGGTATATACTTGACCCGACCCGGCATGGTCCATTTGGGTTGCACTTCACCCAAACTATTTATAGATAATTTTATGAGAGTTATACACATATGTTTATTAATATATTATAAGTTATAATATATTAATATGAAGTTATGTTATTTAATTAGTCTTAGTCTTAAATTAATTATGAATTAATTTAGAGATTAAAAGGAAGACTAATCAGATTGTGGGCTATTGGTTTTATATAGTGTGGGCTAACACTCATTTGTTAATGGGCTAGGCTTATATGGAAGTCCATGGATGATCCATGGAGCTTTTAACCCATGGATCCTTGGAAAAGGAAAGGTCATGGGTTATTAGGGTTTCACCCTAATCATGTACACTATATAAGCATGCTTATGTTGCATGAAATAGCCACTAGTGTCACTAGTGTGGTTTTGTGCTTGTGTGTGGCCGAAAATTACAAGTGTGTGTACTCTCTCAAAGTTTTCCAAGAGTTTGTGGTGATTTGTGATTCCATTTGAGGCATTCACACTATTGGTGCATGGCCCTCAAACTCCTTAGGAATCAAACTCATCATCAAAAGGTATGTAATCTCGTCTAATTCTTTTATGTTTAAAAGTACCCCATGCCATGTTAGATAGGTTATGAACCTTGGAAAAATTATTATTTTGCATGTATTAGACAAGCATAGATCCAAGGTTTATTAGGGTTGCATGCACACTTAGGAAGTGTTAGATTGCTCAAAACCCAACAAGTATTCATGGAGTAGCCTTATCTATCGTGTCAGATAGGGACAGTCCATTCACTTAAAGATTCTGGAAGAGTTTTGCACGAAGAATTAGTCACAAAGTTGTGTTTGAGTACTGTCTATCATCCTTAGATGGATGGAAAGAGTGAGAGAACTATCCAAACCTTAGAAGATATGTTGCAAACATGTGCCTTAGAGTTACCTAGTAGGTGGGATGACCACCTATCACTGGCTGAGTTTTCCTACAGCAATAGTTATCACTCAAGCATCAAGATGCCTCCTAATGAAGTATTATATGGAAGGAAGTGTCATATGCAGTCGTGTTGCTAAGAAGTAGCAAAGAAACACTTTGCGGGTCCTGAGATAGTACACCAAACCGCCAACAAGCTAAAAGTCGTCAAGGAAAGGATGCTAGTTGCATAAAGATGTCAGAAAAGTTATGCAGACAATAAGCGATGACTAATCACATTTGATGTGTGTGATCAAGTGTTACTTAAAGTCTCATCATGGAAGGGATTTATTAGATTTAGGAAGCATGGAAAGTTGATTCCTCGTTTTATAGAACCATTTAAGGTACTTAAAAGGATAGGGAATCAAGCTTATAAGCTTGAATTGCCTACTGAACTGGAACGTATCCATAATACCCTTCACATTTGTTATTTGAGGAAGTACTTGGGAGAAGAAGTGGATATGCTTTCACATTCAAAATTAAGGATCAATGAAAATAGAAGGTTAATTGTAGAGCCTGAAGCAATCGTTGACCGTATGAGGAAGAAATTATGTAATAAGATTATTGACTTGGTACTAGTGCGATGGAAACACACAACCGAGCCAAACGTCAGCTAGGAAACAGAAAGCGAAATAAAAAGTTGTTATCCTCATCTTCTTGTTGATGTATGATTCTGAGACAGAATCATCCTAATGGGGAGATAATTGTAACGCCCGTGTTTCCTGCTAGATTAGTCATAGTCTCTAATCACTTTGGTCAACTATTGTAACCTTTATATGAATGAATAAGAAATGATTATTCATATATTTATGTGCTTATGTGTTTTATACGATATTGTGTGTAAATTGTATAAGTATTTAATAATAAAATAAAAGTTACTACGCATCAAAATATAAAATATATGATTTTCTTAACATAAGTTGTAGTATATGTAACAAGGATTCCGAAAGATATAAAGAATGTTTGAATCTAGATTAGAACAAAGAAGTTATGGTACGTTGAAGTCTCACGTTAAATCCGACATGACTTCGGATGTAGCAAAAGAGTAAATAGGAGATAGATCAATTGTTAAACCGAGAGCGTGCATATATAGAACGTCCAAATCTGACTTTGTATAAGGATGTTATGATTTTTCTAAGATTTCGTGCAGCAGTATGCAACACTGATATCAAAATTTAGAACGGTTGATTGTTCAGAAAAACAATCTAAATGAGAGTTCAAGATCTTGTCCATACCTATATGTTGATATAAAGATAGTCGTGAACAAATATCGTATGCGAGAGTTATATTTTTAAACAGATTTTAACAGTCTAAGCCTGTAAAAACTATAACTTTAAAAATAAAGTCATAATTAGCCGACAGAGTCTAAATGAAATATATAGATCTCATCGATAGCTACACATGGATATAAAATCTGTCAAAAACATAGTTTATACGAAGAAGATATAAATTTTCTAAGAAATCAAGATTTTCCACACGTAGTTACGCACACCGACAAGGTGTGTGGCGTGCTTCTAACTCTCCATGGAAATCGCGACACGTGGCACCACACAAAATACTACACGTCAGCATGGCTGACCATAAGCGCATCACGCCTTCATTTTCCAGTTATATATAGATGCGGGTTTTCTTCATTCTCACGCCTCTTCTCCAATTATCTCTAGATTACCTCTTAGCCTTTTATCCCTTTCCCCTTTAAATTCCTAGTTACTTTAAGAAAACCCTGCGGTGTCAAATAGCCGGTGAATAGAAGTTCACATATCAAAATTCTACCTGCGTAATTCCCGGATCTCGTTAGATTACTCCGTAAGTTGAGCTACGCTTATTTTATTTTAATTGTTACTTTTAATTATAGTCATAGTTGTTATTATGAACCTATAATTAAGATTTATCGGTGATTCCAAGTCATTGTATTGATTGATTTACTTACGTGACTGATGTATAGGCTGGATTTAGTGAGGTGTTTAAAGTGATATTTCCAAATAGTATACTCTATATACCAAACGGACCCTACCTCCGATATGATCCTACCTGGGTGTTCTTTACTTGATAGATCTTGATGTAGAAATTGGGATTATTGAAGAATCTAGACTATCATTATATAGCTACCAGGATTATGAAACTAGACTAATACTTAGTACTTTATATGTTTAGGTCTTTGAAAAGTGTTAAGATGAAGCGCTGCCCTAAACCTCGAGATATAGTACTGCTTATTAGGAAACTGAAATGCCTTTAGATATAGTCTGGGTTAGATACGGACTTATAAAAGGTACTTAGTTCTAAATAAGTTGAATATTGGTTAGGTCTCATTCCGAGGGTAGAGTGTGAGATCAGAGTGGAGTGTAGTAGTCCTCCTTTTTCTTGGATGACCAAAAATGGTGGGTCCAGATCAGACAACTGGAAAGTATGTTTGGGTCATCAACCAGAGTAAATGACAACACTCGACTATTCTAGGAGGTTTAGTGAATTACGTTTCTAGTGTAGACTTATAGCCCACTGATGTAAATAAAATATTTATCAATAAATCTGAACATTGGTTGCCTTTATATGACTTACATTGGCTATGGACTCCCCTAGTTGTGTAGTCATTCAGATACTCAAATAGTTTATTTGATAGGATGATTCCTCCGAATAATCTTTGTCTTAGGATTTGTGAGAATCAATTAGGTTGGGTAGAATGTCTTAAGGATATTTATGTCATACTTTATGACCTAGATTATCTTTCAATGATTGTTTTGCAGGAACAATATTATGATTATTTATCATTAAACGATTATGGGCTTGAAAGCTCTATGCATCTCACCAGGTTTCCTAAACCTGACCCATTCATTTCATTTTTAGCACAAGTAGTGGATGTAAGGTTTTTGAAGCTTAGTTAGGATGCCGAGTGAAATAAAGAGATGTGTTTGTCATAGTATTTCAGTAACTTTTATATATTTTCATTGTAATGTATGTTTCAATTTAAACAATGACATCTTCGAAATTTTAATATAATGAAATAGCTTTTGTTATCTCAAAATATTTATTTAACTGGGAGTTTCCTACAACTCAATATCTCAAGCGTAAAGAAAATTTTTTAACTGGTTCTGAAAATTTGAGGGATGTCACATTTTAAAAATAAACAAGTATTATTATTAAAAAATGAAATCACAAAATTCCTTTATTTTACAGTTAATTGCAAAAAAATGTAATTTTGTGGTGATATTTACCACTTAATGGTTGTACGCAGTTAATCATCCTAAAGGTGTGAATCCAACATATAAACAATAGACATAATGACATGCTTGATCTCGACATATTTGAATGGGACTTGGTTAGTGTCTAACTAAATATTAAAGGGGAGATTATATTTGGAGTGTGTTACTAATCTATAAGTTGGGCAAAGTTTGGAAGATAAATGTATATTCAGGAAACAAGTCTCGTTTTCATTTAGTAGGTTCTATAAACTAAAACAATTTATACAGTAAAAAGAAGAATGCAAAGCGTGTAGAGTCCCATTTTGATCAAACATCAAATTTTGTTATACACTTTGGTCCAAGCATAGCCTATATATCTTGACATGCATAAGGCTTATATTTTAAGGATTAGGGCTTGGGACTTAGGTCTTAAGCCTTACAACATAGGGATTATGATATAGGGTTTAAGGTTTAAGGTTTAGTTATGGCTCACGTCTTAAGACTTCATACATACATACACATAAATAAACACACATTCAATAACAAATACACATACATGCACACATATACATGTATACACAACTATCAACCATTTTTATCTTCATAAGAAGTCAAATTTGTTGTTTCTGAAGGGTTTCGAGCAATACATCATTCCTGTGGTGTACATGCAAACCCTAATAGCTTTTGGATCTAGTTTGTCTAATGAACATGAAACTGAATATCCAAAGCTATAAAGCCTAGATCTAACATATTATAAACTGAATTAGGGTTTAGAGAATTACCTTTGATTGTTATATAGCAATAACAATCAATTCCTTGCTTTGATTAGCTTCAGAAAACTTTGTGCCTCAAGTGTTGCACCTCTAATGGAGTCACAAACACCACTAAGCAACTAGGATAAAGAGGGAGGAGAGATGAGGCACCAAAATGACTGGAAACCCTAAAGGAAGTATTCACCACGTTTTTGGGGCCATAAGGGTTCCTTATATATGTTGGCTATTAGGGTTTACAGCTAGGAAACCCTAATCTGACTGCTTAAGCCCTAAGCAGCCATCGACTCCCTCTTTAGAAGGCATAGACGATTTCTAATGGGTTTCCCATTAGATTTCGTCTACTCTAACTTCTATGGAGTCCATTAGCCCATCTATGTAATTATCTTATAATTACACAATAAGTCCCTTAAGTTTAATTAATCTCTTTTAGCCACAAAATTAATTATTAATTAATTATTGACTAATATTAATTAACAATATGATTTCTCCTTTAATATATTATTCTCATAATATATTAATAAATCATAATTAAAACTATCTCTTTTTAATTCATCCTACATATTGCTATGGTGAAGGCAACCCAAAAGGACCATGCTTATAATCGGGTCAAGTACATACCAAAATAGTTATGGACTTAGACACTAATCCAACAATCTCCCACTTGGATAAGTCTAATAACTATTTTGCATGAATTCAGAACCCGATCAGCAATCGTAGCTTTCAAAAGTCGTTGTCAACTCAGATCTTATCAAGTACGTGTGTCCTTTAGATAAGGGATCATATATTCCTCCATTCTCAAGATATCGTATAGACATAAGACATACATTTTAATCATTCTCTCTATACTGTTTCCCGACTTCTGATTTATGACGACTGACAACAAACTACAATTGAACACATCAACATCGTCCCGACTTGGCCAGGCGCTTAGGTGTCATCACTAAATCATCGAGGGGCCCACATATATTGTTTTTATCCCACTCTGGGTAAAAGGAATGGATAAACTTCAACTCAAATGCTCGCTTTCATTTACTGATCGAATCACACACAACAATAAGTTTTATAACACTAAGTTACTGGTGCATTTACTTATTATCAATGTGCAACCGACCAACAAATAACAACTCACACATCTTGGTTTCAAGAATATACAATATTATCGACTCACAATCACTCGCGATATAATCCATGAAGTGATTCACGTGAGCGTGGGTTTAATCCAATACTCTAACCTTATTAAAGCACTCATGAACTCTGCAGCAAACTTGTGTTATGTCTGAACTCTTCAGACAATCTACAGACTCTTCATGACAGTCTTGCTTCATACCTACTTCTAGAGTATGATCGACTGTGCAGGTTTGAATAACCCAGATATTCTGGAAGTCAAAACATGAAAAATGAAACACAACGATAATACTTAATCCTATATGCCCCCAAAACTTTTGAGCATAAATAAAACACTCTTATTTAAACACCATATTGACTACTCATTATTCATTGTTTAATGTTTCGGATAATCAACTTATTACTTGAATTACAACAATAGTTGCCCCATGCTCCGAGCATGCACACTATGTTACCTATGATCCTTACTTTGTTAAATAGATCAATTGAAAAAACTTTTCAATGAAACTCATTTCACAATTCACAATCCTTATCATTAGTGTAAAAACAAAACATTCTTGTCACTAATAGAATATGTTATATTCTAACATTTTATGCAATGATCCTTTTGTAATGTCATAGCACAAAAGTCACCAAGACTCGGCTAAAGAAATTCCAAGGTATTCTATTGGAAATTGTTACAAGACAATTCTATAGATGTGATGTCTCTCACTCAAAGTACATTCTTTTGAACATCCTTTTTGCATAAAAAATTTTAATCTAGACATAAATTCTTAATTTCCAACTCCCAATATGGAAACATTTCCATATTTGCCATACGACAACTCATTCTTAATAGAATTTTATCTATTCATAATAATGTCGATATGGTCCATCCAACACTATACTTCCAACTACTCACAAGCAACAAATCCTTGGCGAACCTTAGATCATCCTTTGATAGTTGATTAATTATTTTAGTCAAAAACCGTTCTAGTCCCTTTTCCATCATAATGCACTAAGCATTTGGAAAAATTTAGAACGATCAAACATTATAGCATATGCAATCTATCCTATACCCAAAGCATATGCGACATGATTCATAATGTCTTACATAAAGACATGATACTTTACCAGTCTTTTGCTATAATATTTCTAATTGCCATGTTCTCACAACTTTTTGATTATGAAAAGGGATGTCGTAATCATAACCAAATTTTTTGAGAATGCAATTATCCTTTCCATATATAGAATTTCCTCATGTTGAACCATTCCAACACAACATTCATATATATTTGACTAAATTTGATTAAAATTCCACAATCTAAGCCTTTAGATTTGAAATGAAGTATAATATTCCTTAATTATAGAAAAACAACTTTTCAACCCTTGCAACTTTGCAAATTGAATCTTTGTTTTTCTATAATTAATATTGCTAACTTACAATACTTAAAATAATAATCATGCTCCCACTAACACAATTATTATTTCCTTATTAGCATAACACTTATGCTCCCACTAGCTTTGACATGTATTCAGAAAACGATTGAACTTCCAGAAGACAATGCTTATTGAATTCCTTAAGTTCATATTTCTAATACCTAATGCTTTGATAAGACTTTATCTAAGCTTCTTAAACTCATACACCTTTGTCTTAATCTCACATGTGTGTCTAAACAAATTCAGAACTTATGTTACTAAGTCCCAAAAGTTCAGACTAATTGCCAAATCTCACAATTCGAACTATGAAGAGGGATGTCGTAATCATAATCGAATTTGAGAATACAATTTACACAACTGCTATCTCCTTAAAATCTCACTTAGTGAACGCATTTCCTCACAATCATTTTCATGAAGGAGGGAAACCTTATGACACTTAGATTTTATGGTATATGTGTTCCTATCCATATGAATCTGCCAAAACCAAGGTTTGCGACAAATCCAAGCTCATATGGACTAAACTTGTTTAGTTTTGATTTCGTGCCTCATGGTAGCACAAATGCCCCCCATGTCTTTCAAGTAACTCACCCCTGCATATCAATGTACTTTCATTGATCAAGGTGCTTTGTCTTTATGCATTCAAATGAGAGCTCATAGAACTCATATGCATAATTAACTAACTGGAATGGCATAGGAACAAAATTATGTCAACCATGATAGGTTACAAACCTCAAGTCATGTGCTAATGATGATCAACTAGGTTTATTCTTGCTTTGTTCTTGAAACTTTTCAAGATTATTAAGGCTCCCACTGACTCCTTGACATATAAGATTCTCTTGTCAAGATACATTTCTTGACAAACAAATATTCAAGAGTTAGTGTAGTTTTTATCAAGACTAAACACTTCACAAAATTGGTCCTAGTTGGTCTTTGTCTTATCCAATACATCACAACTTACCAATTTCAAATGTGCAAGATTAAGAAAACTTTTCCAAATTCCACATTTGATGAGTGTTATAAACCTAATTAAGACTTCTCACTCAATTCACAATCTTGGAGTATAACTCTAAGACTCGTTGTTCGAACGAAGTATGATTGACTTCTTGATTTTAACCATTTCCACAATTCTCAATTCCTCTTCTTAGCCATATAAATGCACTAAGACTCACTTAGAGGATTAATTGAGATATGGTTCTTAATCATTAATACTAATCATAAAAACACAATAAAAGATACTCTCCTTTCTTCTTAAAATGGAGAAACTTTTATCTTTCTGCCTACGTGATTCTTCTTATTCGTTCTGCCATACATTGAAACATTTCAATGATTCAGAATTACACTTAATCTTGTAAGCATAACCACATTTACTAGACTTTTAGTAAATCATGACGAATAATCTTATTGTTCTTTGTGGTGAACTTGACTAGTGCACAATATTGAGTACCAATTCTCCTAGTTCTTCACTTGACTCTTTGTCAAGGAATTAGTCTTCATTTTCCAAATATGAAGGTTCTCATTCATCATACAATACAATTTGTATGATTCCAAGTTTCTGTCCAATTGAAACTCGAGCGACAAGAATCTTTCCTTATTTTGTAAATTCTCGACATTTCCACAAATAACATAACTAAGAATCACATCCATTTCAACATTGCTAAAACTAGAAATACAAAAACGTCAATTTTTCCTACATGTCATTGCAAGGAAATAAATAAATAAGACAAAAACAAAATTTTATTTTATTTATAAAAGGTGTGGAAAAACTTGTCCTTACAATGCAATTCAAATGAAAAACTACGCTATTACATATTCCTAAGAAATCTATCATAACTCTAAAAGTAGCAGCTCCAAAAATCCGATCATCCAAACATGCGATCGAAATCTATATTTTCGCGATCAGACTCAACTTACTTCTTCCTTTAAGCTTCCTCTCTTTTCTTTAATTCTACAAAACATCAAACATGTAATCTTATTACATAATGTATTAAGATCAAAAAATAGGAACTTATAGAGTTAGTTAATGAATTTTACCTGAAGTAGAGTCATACGTCTTGACTCTCCCATCTCTTAGATCTCTCAGGTAGAGAGGGCAGCTTCCTCTCCAATGCCCCTTCTCTTGGCAATAAAAGCAAATTGGCTCTTTTGGAATAGCGTACGGAACTACCTCAGACTTTGCCTTTCTCTTATGGTCAAACTTTTTGACCATGGCATGCCTTTCGTTGCTATTGCCTATGTCCATGGAGGTTTGGAAGGCAGATCTACCAATCAACATTGCTTCTCC
The DNA here is from genome assembly GCF_051521515.1 of Lactuca serriola. NCBI lineage: Eukaryota > Viridiplantae > Streptophyta > Magnoliopsida > Asterales > Asteraceae > Lactuca > Lactuca serriola. The sequence continues at coordinate 154,619,087 of NC_136412.1, read as the reverse complement.
AGTGTGCCAAATCATTTCTGATTCAACAGCAACATGCAAATAGGTGAGATCGATGAGGGTCACGTCGTGGTCCACCATATAGTACTCTCTTACGAGCTCACTATATGAGTCAGGAAGCGATTGAAGAACCCAGTCAATAGCCAGCTTCTCAAAGACAATGACTCCCAACATTCTTAACTTGTCAATGTGCGACTTCATATCTAATATGTGTGCACACACTGACTTTCCTTCTTCATGTTTATTTGCCAAAAGGGCTTGAGTGAGCTTGAACTTTTCAAGCTTGTGAACTTGTGGTTTAGGGAGTACAATAGCAGGAGGTGGAGGAAGTGAAGCATGATCTCTTGTTCCTCGATCGAATCGTGGAATATCATCTTCATGTGGAAAGCTTGTTCCAAGGGATTTGGGAAAACCATAGTTAGAATCAGACATCTACAAAACGGGAGAAAATTCGAGTCAGTTGATTGAGTCCTTAATAAAACACCCAAATGAGTTATTAACACTAGGATCCAACACAATACTCTACAACCTAGAAGAGGGATTTCGTAATCTAGTTGCAGAATATTTAAAGGTAGGTAAATGACTATTTACCAATTTCCACCATGAAAAACGAAAAAGAAGTTTAAGATTTAAATGAATTGAAATTCCTAGATCTTTTGAGATTCACTAAACCTTTCAATGGAATGTTTAATCTCGATTATGCCCTTCTATTTGTGACTGGGATGCCGAGGATCACAAATAAGGTGTGAATATCCATACGAATCTATGTGGTGCACTCAATGCTACTATCACCTAATCAATGTGCCGGTTAGCCACACACGCTCCATTGATCTGCGATAAACATCGAGTCACCCTTCGCCACCAATGTCAAACGCAAATTAGTGTGTCGGTTAACCACACACGCTCCACTAACGTCTCAGCAAGGGTACAAAGTGTCATTCCATGGATTAGCATATAATTTCACATTTTGCCTAAAGTAACTATGATTTGGGAATTTGAAAAATATTTAGTTACTTTGTACTTCATTATACTTATAATGGAAGGTTTTGTCATATCCTACCGTTCGGCTAACGACCCTCCACTAGTCAAGAGTACGGTAAGTAAGAGTGGATACCCATTCAATCGTCGTTTTATAGGCAATTTCCTTAAACACCCCTTATAGACTAGCTTCGTGAATGAGGCCTACTAACGGTAAGACTGACTATTTGCTCATACATATATATAATACTAGACTTTTAATGTTAGATATAGTATAGGGTGTGTTTTACACTTTTAAAATACTAGGTGGTCTAATTTAATAAATTATACTTTTAATTTAATTAAATGTAAACCAAAACTTTATGGGTTTATTAAATCTCTTTTAATTATACACCTTAATTAATTAATAAAACCATAAGGGTATAATATGAACTTTTCAAAGTACTAGGGTTTTAAAATTTAATATTTCAAAATTAAACTATCAATCAAATTTTAAATTCCAAAACTTGAGGGCATGTTTTGAAACATTTCAAAACATTAGGCTTTAGAACTTAAATATTTCAAAATTAACTTTTAATCAAAAATTTAAATTCCAAAACTTGAGGGAAAGTTTTGAAACTATTCAAAACACACAAGATCAAATTGCAAATAATTTAAAATTAAACAATTAATTTATAATTATCTAATTTGACCTTTAATTTTATTTTCACAAGATAAGATTACAAATAATCAATATTTATCCAATAAAACAAATGATTATCTAAATTTTGACAATTATCTTCTATTTTAGCAAGGATAATTTACAAATATTGATAAAATTCAGATTTTATTAATAAAAAACGTTTTAGGTAATTATCTACAGCCAAAACAGGAAGAAAATCACGAAAAATAGCTGTCAGACTCGCTGGCTCGTCGAGTCAGCACTGGACTCGTCGAGTACCCAGAGGACTCGGCGAGTCCAACCTTAAAAACTCAAAAATTTTGATTTTCAGCCAATTTTTGATCAAATAAGCATCAAATTCACTAACAAACGGCCCTAGGCTCTGATACCACTGAAGGGTTTCGAGCAATACATCATTCCTATGGTGTACATGCAAACCCTAATAGCTTTTGGATCTAGTTTGTCTAATGAACATGCAACTGAATATCCAAAGCTATAAAGCCTAGATCTAACATATTATAAACTGAATTAGGGTTTAGAGAATTACCTTTGATTGTTATATAGCAATAACAATCAATTCCTTGCTTTGATTAGCTTCAGAAAACTTAGTGCCTCAAGTGTTGCACCTCTATTGGAGTCACAAACACCACTAAGCAACTAGGATGAAGAGGGGGGAGAGATGAGGCACCAAAAAAGCTGGAAACCCTAAAGGAAGTATTCACCACGTTTTTTGGGGCCATAAGGGTTCCTTATATATGTTGGCTATTAGGGTTTACAGCAAGGAAATCCTAATCTGACTGCTTAAGCCCTAAGCAGCTCATGGACTCCCTCTTTAGAAGCCTTAGACGATTTCTAATGGGTTTCCCATTAGATTTCGTCTACTCTAACTTCTATGGAGTCCATTAGCCCATCTATGTAATTATCTTATAATTACACAATAAGTCCCTTAAGTTTAATTAATCTCTTTTAGCCACAAAATTAATTATTAATTTATTCTTGACTAATATTAATTAACAATATGCTTTCTCCTTAATATATTATTCTCATAATATATATTAATAAATCATAATTAAAACTATCTCTCCTTAATTCATCTTACATATTGCTATGGTGAAGGCAACCCAAAAGGACCATGCTTATAATCGGGTCAAGTACATACCAAAATAGTTATGGACTTAGACACTAATCCAACAATTTCAACCAATCATCTATCAATTTACGCCATCACCGAACATATTCTTAGTTAAGAACTTAAGTGATTACTGTAATTTGGTCATGCTAGGTGTTATTATTACTATCGTATCATTTGTCACCACCAGTCCACCCGACCACGACATTGATGTCGTGGCTGGAAACTATTTTAACCACTTCAGAATTTTCAAATTTGACAATAAATTTTGTAGATGATATTAAAACTTCGATATCACATTTAGTTTTTTTTTAATTTATAGTGAGATTGATACATGTAAATAGTATAATTTCATACGTTAATTTAATTTTCATTTTTACAAAGATTATGTAACACTCCAAATCAGGTATTACATTGAAACCCTTGAAGAAATTTAATTTTAGTATAATAGCCTCCTAAGTACGTTGGACGTACTTATGAGTAGGCTTAGCGTACTATGCAAGGATGATCACGGAGGGGCAGCACATACGTTGGGCAAACCAGAAGTACGTTGGGCGTACGTGTCGGATGTCTAAACCCTAAATTCCAAACTTGAGGCCTATTTAAACATTCTTAAGACCCTTGGACTTAACCCTGGACAGCTTCCATAGCCTTATTTCTTCCTTCTACTCCAGGGAGAGTTTGTGAGAACATTTTTGAGCTTAGAGAGTGCATTTGTGGCCATTTTAGTGTCCATTCAAGAAGGAGAAGTTGTCCAGCAAGCTTGGAGTGACATTGGGCTTCAAGAATCTGCACCTAGTTCACCGTGAGGAGCTTCTGGAGGTATAAAGCTTTGATCTTTCCATCTTATTCATTAGATCTAGTTAGGGTTTTCTAGTTTTGTCCCTTTTTTTGGTTGTGGACCTCCTCTTGTTAGTTGAGCAACTCCAGAGGGTGGAAATGTTAGATCTGATGTCCTTTTGTCCAATCATATCATAAAAATGAAGTCTTGATGGGTGTTTTCACCTTATGCATGGATTAAGACCCTTAGAAAGGTCTCAATGGGATTGTTGGGAACATATGAGACATGCAAAGGCATAAAGTTGTCAACTTTATGCCCAAGGTCGTCTTAATAAGCTTAGATCTGACTTTTGGACATGATAAAATCGAGTATTAAGCACTTAATGGAGAAAGTGCCTAATCTGTTAGTACGCTAGGCGTAACCTAGCATACACAACGCATAAGGCCTAAGGACTCAATACGTTGCGCGTACCAGGGTGCTACGCTAAGTGTACGCTCAGCAGTTGGACTTGAATTTGTTTTGGGCCTTTAAGCTTTTGGGCCTCAATTAATCATTGGGCCTGGCCACGTTTTGGGTTAGTGAGCCAATTTATTTGTTTTGGACCATGCATGTTATGATTGGGCTTTATTGGGTCATGAGGCCCAATAATCATTTATGGACATGGACTTTGGGCCCATTATCAAAGCAAGAATATTTGGGCCTTATGGAGGGACTTGAAGTTTGGGTTTTCCATTGGTAATGTGAAGTTCTAACAATGGGTAATGTTATCATGGTTCAACACGGGAGGTAATGGACAGTTAGGAGAGCAACTTTTGGATTCTTCGGTCCATTTAATGTTATACGGATTGATATTTGGTTATGTGCTATGTAGCTAGGACATTTGTATGAAAGACCCCAGGAGGTTCCCGTGGCAGTATATTAAGACCATGAGGAGGTTCCCATGGCATCTAGTATCAGTCCTTGGAGGGTTTCCATGGATTCTTAGTATGTTTATTTGTTTAGCTCGTATGATACTTTCATGACTTGTGTAGACCGCATGGGGGTTCCCGCGGCAATTAGCCAAGACCACGTGGGGGTTCCAGTGGCGGCTAGTCAACAGCATGTGGGGGTTCCCCGTGGCGTTTGGTGTAATACCTTTGAAGGTTTCCACGACTCCCCTATATGTTGTATGCATGGCTTATGTGGTTTACGTATCTTTATAGATAATATGGTATATGTGATTTATGTGGATTATGTGGGGTACGCTCTGGGGAACTCACTAAGCATTAGCTTACAGTTTGTGGATTTGTTTCAGGTACATCTGAGCCCAAGGGAAAGGGCAAGGCGTGATGGCGCGGCGTGAACTCTCTCATCGATATCGTAGTGGGACACTCTGATGTTTTTAAATAGAGTTGTAATGAATGTGGATTTGAAATCAATTATTTTGGGATTTCATGATTTATGTAAATATGTTTGATTACTTCAAAATGAAAATTTTCTTTTGAAAATGACCCTCGTTAAAAGTTGGTATTAGAGCCTTGGTTTGAGGGATTCGGGCACACTCTCGATTGTGTCGGGACTCAAACTAAGGAAATAGTAAAATTGTTTTCAAAAATAAAATAAAAGGCTTTTAAATAAAGGAATATATGAGAGTGCAACGTGCGTGATCAGCAGAGCTAAGTAAGTAGTTCACCAAGTTGTTAGCCATGTTATACTAATATTTGAGCTTTGATAATCGTATGGAACTTGCTATGTGCATGCTTTTAAAAGTGTATAAAGTTAGGAGCTTATAGCCTTAGAATGATTAATTTGGCCTTATTTCCTGTTCCTTGCTTGGTTGAGGTCTTAAGGTAGAATCTTTTATTCGAAAGTCTATTTGATCCTTTTCTATGTATAATTTGCATGCATGAAGGCAACCTTTTATGATCGGTCTGATTGATGTGAGTAGAGCAAATCTTAGGATAGCCTAGGATTTGAGATATGCGGTAATATGTGGTTTATGGTTTATCTTTGGACAAATTGGAGTTATCAGGCAGAACTTTGGGGAAAGGTGCAGGTAGGTGTGGAAGGTAGTAATTGGCCCGTACTACTGAAAGCATAGGACCTGTACCCAAACCAACATTAGACCTAGGAGCTCTAAAGAGGACCGGTGTGGGAAGATCCCTATATGGATATCGTGATCATTATGTTTTATGGTATTGCAGTACAGTATGGTGGTGACACGACATGGGGCTGGGAGATCAGAATCGGGATCTGGATCTAGGGCTGGATCAGGCGACACAATCGATGTCATTGACGAGAGGTTGCGTGAGCTTATTGCAGCTGAGGTTACGAGGGGCATCCTTGACTCTACCCCAGTCATCTTTGGGACGGTCAAGGAGGGTATGATGGAGATTATGGAGGAGAGGCCCAGGGCATTTAGAGTCGAGACTGATGCAGGCCAGGTTGGGTCCCGAACTCCCTCATTCTAGGAGTTCAAGGCGTGCGGAGCGTCGGAGTTTATCGGGGTCAGGGACCCCATTGTTAGCCGACATTGGGTGGCAGATATTGAGAACGCCCAACGCACGAGTTCTTGCCCTGATGCGGCCAAGGTGGGTTTTTCTTTGTGTATGCTGAGGGGCAGAGCCCGAGATTGGTGGGGAGAGGTGATTAGCCAGGTGGGAGCAGCTAGTGTGGATGAGATGACATGGGTCGAATTTGTTCGGTGATTCGATGCAGATTTTGTACCACGTATTGAGGTGCAAAGGCTTGTGAGAGAGTTTCATGACCTCCAGCAGACCACTGAGACTGTGGTGGAGATCACCGCCAAGTTTCGGGAACGAGCTTTGTTGATCCCGCAGTACACTATAGATGAGGATATGATGAGGATGAAATATCATTCCATGTTGAGGGATGATATTCGGGAGTTCGTGAGCTTCACATGGTGTAAAAACCTGAATGAGATGGTGGAGAAGGCCCGTGAGCGGGAGATAGAGTTGGACTTCTGTGGTAAGCAGAAGCCGAAGCAGGTTTAGACAGCTGGGGGTCAGGCTAAAAAGCCTAAGACCACTGATTCTTTGGGTAGGGTCCAGCAGGGCCGTGGCCGGTGTGCCAAGTGCGGGAAACCCCACAGTGGGAGCTGTCGGGGGTCAGGCCCGGTATGTTATACTTGTGGACAGTCGGGCCACACAAGCAGGGATTGCCCCAAGAAAGGCTTAATATGTTTTCACTACAACCAGGTTGGCCATAAAAAAGCCGATTGTCCGAGGTTGCAGGGAGGAGGATCAGTGTTGGCGTCTGTGCCTGCCACCTTGAGGATCACTGATGGCGGCCCTGTTAAAGCGGAGACTCCAGCGGTGAAGATCCGTGTATTCCAGCTGACTACCGAGGAGGCTCGGGCAGCGCCAGACGTCATGGCTGGTATGTATCTATTGTTCTCTATTCTTATTATTTGTATGACTTCTGTGTACTTTATACTTGTATAGGGACCTTTTTGGTCAATGGTATGTCTGCTCATGTCTTGTTTGATTCAGGTGCTTCCCGATCGTTCGTGTCTCTTGCGCTTAGCAAGAAGTTCCAGGACGTGTTGGGAACTTTGGATTTCCCACTCGAGGTAGAGATTGTAGATGACCGCACTATGAGTGTTGTGAGGGTGTATCGAGATTGTGTCCTGAATGTGCTTGGCGAGAGGTTCCACGTTGATCTAGTCCCAATACCGCTGTGAGGGTTGAAGATGATTTTCGGGATGGACTGGTTGGGGGCCAATAGGGCCATGATTGATTGCGAGTGCCAGTTGGTGAGGGTTCGAACCCTAAGTGGGGAAAAACTGGTTATACATGGTGAGAGGGCCTCTCTGGGGACAACTCTTTGTTCGGCTGCGAGGGCTAGGAGATTTGTGCAGCAGGGATGTACGGGATTTCTGGCTTATATCTTAGATACGAGGGAAGAGACCGCGACGGATGTGGGCAGTGTGCCAAATGTACAGGAATTTCGGGATGTCTTTCCCGAAGAGCTGCTAGGGGTGCCTCCGGAAAGGCAGGTGAAGTTTCACATAGATTTGGTGTCGGGTGCTACTCCGATAGCGAAGGCATCACACCAGTTGGCACTCCCCGAGATGCAGGAGTTATCTATGGAGCTTCGGGAGCTGCTAGATCGAGGGTTCATCCATCCGAGCAGTTCCCCGTGGGGAGCACCTATCCTGTTTGTGAAAAAGAAGGATAGAACACACAGGATGTGCATTGATTACCGGGAGCTGAACAAACTAATGGTGAAGAATCGTTATCTGTTGCCGATGATCGATGACTTGTTCGATCAGCTGCAGGGTGCGTCTTGGTTTTCCAATATTGATCTTCGGTCGGGGTACCAACATATGAGGATTTGAGATGAGGATATACTGAAGATAGCTTTTAGGAATCGGTATGGGCATTAATAGTTTGTGGTGATGCCGTTTGGACTCACCAATACCCCAGCAGCGTTCATTGATCTCATGAACAGGGTGTGTAGACCGATGCTGGATCGGTCGGTGATCGCTTTTATTGATGATATCCTGGTCTATTCTAAAACCAGGGAGCAGCATGAGCACCATCTGAGGAAGGTATTGGAGACCCTAAGGGCGGAGAGGTTGTATGCCAAGTACTCCAAGTGTGATTTTTGGTTGCGATAGGTATAGTTTTTAGAGCACATCATCAACCAGGAGGGCATTTCGTTTGATCCAACCAAGGTTAAGGTAGTGATGCGGTGGGAAGTACCGCAGAATGTGTCTGAGATCTGTAGCTTCTTTGGTTTAGCGGGCTACTATCGGAGATTTATCCAGGACTTCTACAAGATTTTTATGCCATTGACCCGCTTGACCAAATAGAATGTGACATTTCGGTGGGGAACAGATCAACATTTGGCTTTTAAGACCCTGAGATGGAGGTTATGCAAGGCTCTGATTTTAGTACTACCCGAGGGGTTAGATGATTTGGTGGTATACTGTGATGCATCGATTTTAGGGTTAGGTGCGGTACTGATGTAGAGGGGGCACATGATATCTTACGCCTCGAGGCAGTTGAAGCCTCATGAAGCAAATTACCCCACTCACGACCTGGAATTGGGGGCAGTAGTGTTTTCCCTAAAGATTTGGAGGCATTACTTGTATGGAGTGAGGTGCACCATCTATATTGATCACAAGAGTTTGAAGTATTTGATGGATCAGCAAAACCTCAAGATGTGACAAAGGAGGTGCTTGGATGTACTGAAGGACTATGATTGTCAGATTTTATATCATCTTGGGAAGGCCAATGTGGTAGTTGATGCTTTAAGCTACAAGGCAGCAGGTTCCCCGATTGGGAATGTTTGTTTGAGGATGATCGTGATCTCTCCATCGTTGGATATGATCAAGGAGGATCAGGTCAAGGGGTGAAGAAGGAGAACTGGAAGATAGAGCGGATTCGGGGAGAGTATCATTTGTTTGTCAAGGATAGCCGCAGACTTTTGACATAGTGTGGCCTATTAGAGGAGGCACACAAGTCCAAGTTCTCTATGCATCCCAGGGCTACAAAAATGTATAGGGACTTGAGACTGAGTTATTGGTGGCCCTGCATGAAGCAGGAGATCGCCTGGTTTGTAGAGCGGTGCTTGACCTGCAGGAAGGTCAAGGCCGAGCATCAGCGGCCTCATGGCAGGGTTCAGCTGCTACCCATTCCCATGTGGAAATGGGAAGAGATCATTATGGACTTCATCACGAAGTTACCGAGGACGAAAAGGAGTATGGACGCCATATGGGTGATTGTGGACAGACTGACGAAGAGTGCCCACTTCATTCTGATTTTTGAGAGTATATCTGCTGAGAAGTTGGCGGATATTTATGTGAGAGGGATGGTGGCTAGGCACGGGGTTCCAGTGTCGGTAGTCTCTGACAGGGACGTTCAGTTTACATCTAGGTTCTGGAAGAAGTTCCACGAGGAACTGGGCACTCAGCTACATTTTAGCACGGCGTACCACCCCCAAACCGATGGCCAGAGTGAGAGGACGATCCAGACACTAGAGGACATGCTTCGAGCATGTGTGTTGGATTTTGGAGGGAGTTGGGATACGTACCTCCCATTGGCAGAGTTTTCGTACAATAATAGTTATCATGCCAGTATCGACCAAGCTCCATTCGAGATGTTATATGGTCGAAGGTGCAGGGCCCCGGTTTGTTGGGACGAGGTTGGGAACCGGGTCATAGGGAGCACTGAAGTAGTGCTTAAGACTATCGGGCTGATTCACCAGGTGCGCGACCGGATGCGGGTCGCACAGAGCCGTCAGAAAAGTTATGCTGACCGGCGGTGATAGTTTATTTTATTTACTTCTTTTTATAGTTTATTTTAGCATATTTCATTCACAATTTAGATAATTTCCATGCATATTTTCCTTTTTGTTATTTTATTGCCAATTTCGGGTACTTTCTAGTTTTGTGAGCTTTATTGCAGATTTCATGGAGACTAGTGGAGCGGGAATGTTCGGGACGTATGGAAAGCGATGGGATTTGGTAGACAAAAAGGATGTTAGGCTTGGTGATTGTGGAGATGATGCATGGAGCGAGCTTGATGATTATTGGAAGGCTTGGAGAGAAATAAACTTTAAATTTGCAAGATGTAGGAGTTTATTCAAGCGTGCGTAGATTGTTAATTGGGAGAGTGCACGAGCTTTGGAGGATTTGGAGAGGTCAAATTGGGCTTAAAATGAAGAAAAACTTGAAGAAAATGGGCTAGGAGGTGATTGGATTCGATCTGGGCCAAGTGGGCTAAGCTATGGAGGCCCAAAACCTCAAAGATGCTACATCCAGGGACCACCCGCACAACAGCACGCGGGTCGCGCAACCTCCTGCAGGGGCAGTTTTGGAAATTCTTCTTTTGAGCTATTTGAGGAAGGTTGGTGCCCATCTTTTGCATACTCTTGGACATCCGATTTTTGGAGATTCTCTCTGGAGTTTTGAAGACTTTTGAAGGCCAAGAACACTTGAAGAACATCATCTTTTTACCTCTTGATTCTTGCTTAATGTTTGGTACAATTTTCTCTAACTTTGTTTCTTTGGGTTTAGCCATGCTTGGCTAAACTAATCTTGGTTGACTTTTGGTTAATCCTTTGAACTTTTGTTGAATGTTGAAGAATCCATGAACATGTTCTTAAATCTTTATGGGAATGTTTTGTGTTTTAACATCTTATCACTACTTGTATGTTTTAGTTCATGAGTTTAAATGTGTTTGTGGTGATTAGTTGGCTAATTTCGTGATTAAGTAAAGGATCCTCAAATTAGCAAGCAACAAATGATTTTTGTGTTGTTTTTGCTTCACACAATCATAAAAACATTTCCTCCAACATGGTGGTGAAAGCATTTGACTCATCTTGGATTTGGTGACTTTTTGGTTCTTAATGCTAGTTGACTTTCACTAATTACATGCTATTTGGAATTAGTGACTTTCACTAAGGAAATTTTTATGAGCTTCTCTAGCCATTTCAACAATTAAGAAAAGTCTAGGTAATCTCAAGCTCCTTGTATTACTATAGCCAAATTAAGGATTTAAATCAAAGTATTGCACCATTGGATTCTAATGATATGTTCATCAAAAGTCAAAGTGAGGAAACTTTAAGTCAACCATCTCTCCCTTATTGATGTTACACCAAACCCTTATTTTTGTTGAAATTGTCTATTTAAATCATAGTTAATTCTAGTTTGTTTCAAGTTTTTCAAAAAACCAAAACCCCCCATTTTATTTTTATTGTTATCTTACAAGTATTTTTACAAAGAGATTTTTCGTAGAGTTATAAATTGAACCAATCTCCGTGGATTCGACCCCTTTACCACTATACACTATTTTAGTGTGTATTATTTAGGGTTATTATTTTTGTTGGCCTCGACAACCACCAGGCGGCAATCGGATCTTGAGTTTCAGGTGGGGGATTTTGTGTTGATGAAGGTGTCGCCCTGGAAGGGGATTATCAGGTTTTAGAAGAGGGGCAAGCTAGGGCCTCGGTTCATAGGCCCGTTCAAGATCACGACCCGGGTGGGCAAGGTGGCATATCGCTTGGATCTGCCGTAGGGGCTTGGCCAACTTCACAACACCTCCCACGTGTCTCAACTTTGGAAGTGTGTCACTAACGAGTCCGCAGTCATTTCGTTGGACGATATTCAGGTGGATGAGACCCTGCACTATGTCGAGAGACTAGTTTCCATCTTAGAAAGGAAGACAAAGGATCTTCGGAAAAAGGAGGTAAAGTTAGTAAAGGTGCAATGGCAGCACCGAAGAGGCTCCGAATGGACTTGGGAGCCGGAGGAGGAGATGCGGGAGCCTTATCCCGATCTATTCACAACTATGGACTTCGAGGACGAAGTCTAGTTCAAGTGGGGGAGAGTTGTAACACTTCAAATCAGGTATTACTTTGAAACCCTTGAAGAAATCTAATTTTAGCATAATAGCCCCTTAAGTATGTTGGGTGTACTTATGAGTACGCTTAGCGTACTATGCAAGGATGATCGCGGAGGGGAAGCACGTACACTGGGCGTACCAGACGTATGCTTTGCGTACGTGCCGGATGTCTAAACCCTAAATTCCAAACTTGAGGCCTATTTAAACATTCTTAAGACCCTTGGACTTAACCCTGGACAGCCTCCATAGCCTTATTTCTTCCTTCTACTCCAGGGAGAGTTTGTGAGAACATTTTTGAGCTTAGAGAGTGCATTTGTGGCCATTTTAGTGTCCATTCAAGAAGGAGAAGTTGTCAAGTAAGCTTGGAGTTACATTGGGCTTCAAGAATCTGCACCTAGTTCACCGTGAGGAGCTTCTGGAGGTATAAAGCTTTGATCTTTCCATCTTATTCATTAGATCTAGTTAGGGTTTTCTAGTTTTGTCCCTTTTTTTGGTTGTTGAGAACATATGAGACATGCAAAGGCATAAAGTTGCCAACTTTATGCCCTAGGTCGTCTTAATAAGCTTAGATCTGACTTTTGCATGTGAGCAAATCAAGTATTAAGCACTTAATGGAGAAAGTGCTTAATGTGTTAGTACGCTAGGCATAACCTAGTGTACACAGCGCATAAGGCCCAGGGACTCAGTACGCAGCGCGTACCAGGGTGGTACGCTAAGCGGTTGGACTTGAATTTGTTTTGGGCCTTTGAGATTTTGGGCCTCAATTAGTCATTGGGTCTGGTCATGTTTTGGGTTAGTGGGCCAGTTTATCTGTTTTGGACCATGGATGTTATGATTAGGCTTTATTGGGCCATGAGGCCCATTAATGATTTATGGACATGGACTTTGGGCCCATTATCAAAGGAAGAATATTTGGGCCTTATGGAGGGACTTGAAGTTTAGGTTTTCCATTGGTTGTGTAAAGTTCTAACATTGGGTAATGTTATCATGGTTCAGCACAGGAGGTTACGGACAGTTAGGAGAGCAGCTTTTGGATTCTTAAGACAGAGGTGAGTCTTCTCACCATACCAATGGGTCTAAGGCACCAAGGTCGGGCCATTTTATTTTATATGAATTGATAGTTGGTGATGTGATATGTCACTAGGACATTTATATGAAAGACCCCGGGAGGTTCCCGTGGCAGTATATTAAGATCATGAGGAGGTTCCCATGGCATCTAGTATCAGTCCTTGGAGGGTTTCCATGGATTCTTAGTATGTTTATTTGTTTAGCTTGTATGATATTTTCATGACTTGTGCAGACCGCATGGGGGTTCCCGTGGCAATTAGCCAAGACTGCGTGGGGGTTCCAGTGGCGGCTAGTCGAGACCACGTGGGGGTTTCCCGTGGCGTTTGGTGTAAGACCTTGGAAGGTTTCCACGGCTCCCCTATATGTTGTATTCATGACTTATGTGGTTTATGTAGCTTTATAGCTAATATGGTATATGTGATTTATGTGGATTATGTGGGGTATGCTCTGGGAAACTCACTAAGCATTAGCTTACAGTTTGTGGATTTGTTTCAGGTACATCTGAGCCCAAGGGCAAGGGCAAGGCGTGATGGCGCGGCATGCACTCTCTCATCGATATGTTAATGGGACGCTCTGATGTTTTTAAATAGAGTTGTAATGAATGTTGATTTGAAAACAATTGTTTTGGGATTTCATGATTTATGGAAATATGTTTGATTACTTCAAAATGAAAATTTTCTTTTTAAAATTTGGGTCGTTACAGATTAAGAGCATTTACTTATTTTTTTTCAATTTAATATTTTTAGTTATTATAAAAATATATGATTGGTATATTCATATCTAAAAATTTATAATTTTTTTTAGAAAATAAAGATTTACAAATTTTTTGGAAAGGTTATCTCTACAATTTGTTAAGTAAGTTATTTCCCAACTTTTTCAGTTATTGCTTTCCCTAATGGAGGATTATTTAACGCTTATCGGAGTAGTATTATCGATACACTATAAATTGAACTCAAGCTTATGTGATTCATACTCTGAAGGGTAGTCGGAGTCGGTGTAGCACCGACCTAGCAGCGAGTAATGGACAGTTGGCCTTCACATGGCCAACCTCTTCGCAGTGGTAACAAATCCTGGTGCTCGGTGGCAGAGCCTGCTGACGGAAAATCTCTGTATAATGGCCCTCCCTACAATATTTGTGGCACCCAATCGTTGATCAGCACACTCCCTTATGCACATTCCCGCACTTGCCACAAGTACAACCCCTCTGACCTCTAGATCATGAATCGACGAGCTTAAACACCTCCGTTAATGGCTGAGTCGGAACTGGAGCCGCATGGGTCTCAATTTTAATCTATCTCCTCCGCAAATGACTGTAGCTCAGAGAGGGAAAGATGATGTTGAGTCGACACAAACTCACTAATCTCCATCTTGAGAATGCTCAAGTAGAGGGACATCTAAACCTACTCTGAAGTAGCATACTCGAGGTAGAAAATGGCTCTCTCAGTAAACATCTTGATGATCTCCGTCACCGACTCGATCACCTGCTTCAACGACATGTACTCCTAGACTAACCTCCCCCTTTCAACCAATGGAACATACTTAATGTTGAACATCTTCATGAACTGCTCCCAATTCACTACGAACTTCTCCATAGGAGAATAAGCATTGATCACCAGCTTCCATCAATCCTTCGCCCCTAAGCATAGAAGGTTCAAGGCGAACTTAACCTTCTAGTCCTCCGGGCATGAGCATGTGAAGAAACAACCCTCCACATTAGAGATGCACCTCACGGCGATGATTGGGTCCTTGACTCGTCAAACCCAGGGGGCTTCTTGTTGCTGAAGTCCTGGTATTGCATCATCCATCTCCCCTAAAATCCTGCAGCAGCAACGGTTGAAGTGGCTGCGAAAGTAGTAGCCTCATAGATCGAGGCATAACGCTCGTCAAACAACTCAATCCTGGCCTCTCCAGACTGTCATCTCCTAATCATGAACCTCTCGTGATCACCATACTAAAAATAAACCAGAACACATCAGAAGATCACATTAATTCGAACACATCACTACTCAATCACTCAATCCTCGGAAATCTTGACTTCCTCAGTACGCGTACGGGTCCTGTGCTTCCAGTAGTACGGGCCCATACTACCTTCCACACCTACCCATATTTTTCTTGAAGTATCATTACAAATTTCCTAGAAAAAGTCCCAATCAACTAGGATACACATACATCTTATATCCATTCTCTCTAGAGTAGCTAACCATTTCTGAAATTTGACTTTCTAAGAACCATACCTACTCATGAAACTTCCATTCACCATGCAATCGCTTTGTATATGCTAATCATACATAACATTGGATTCGATAGACAATAATTGATTCTACCTTAAGCCCACAACCAGTCAAGGAACATGAAATAAGGTTAAATCAAACATTCTCAAGCTATAAAATCTTGGTTATGTATAACCATGATGCATACACTAAACAACTACAATATTAATGTCAGCTTCATATAGAATATCAAGAAAAGCCTTAGGCTATTAGGCATCATAAGTCATGCAATTCCTGAAGATCCCTAACTTATAAACTAGACTGCATTTCTAACATATCAGCAATACACATAAAACTAGTGTGGGTATCTTGGGGAATAACTTTTCCTCGGGCTCCGACTGATTGTACACATCACATCCTCTCCTTTGATTATTTTAAAAATTAATTATGAAAAATATTTTGCAAATCCATAGTTTGAGTCTGGAATCACAGGAGTGTTCATCCAATTCTCTCAAACTAGGGCTCTGATACCAACTTGTAACACCCCAAAAACCATGCTTTTTTTTCATTTTTAAAAACATTTTCATAAACGATAAGATAGTCACACATTATTTTCAATCAAATCCATTTGAATCAGAGTAACAAAATAATCTCTCAACACATAAAACAATACGTGGGTGTGTACGATCATACATTCGCCTTACCCCAGTCATCTAAAGTACCTAAAAACATTGAAATCCACAAATGTAAGTCAAAGCTTAGTGAGTTCCCCCAAAATACCCCACACAACAATATATATATATATATATATATATATATATATATATATATATATATATATATATATATATATATATATAATGTATGCACACCAGGCCCACAGTGTAAAACTGGATTGCCCCCGAGCCCAAAATCAAGAGATTGGATTGCCCCCAGGCCCACAACACACGATTAGATTGCCCCGGTTTTGTTAGCCTACAGCACAATGTCGTACCACTTCAACCTAACCACACTATGTCGACACAGGCAAACAAATAAACAGTAACCAACAACACAGGTAATCATACATATCTACGAATCTAACATCTCACTACAGTATACTAATATCCTATACATAATGACACATACTGCAATACAAATTATAATAAGAAAACTCACCTCGCGGTCTAGCAGATAACAACATTGATCACAAATCCAATAACCGACACTACATGTCACGTATACAACAATCAATGACCACTACTTAAACTACAGCCCAAAACTCCCAAATTGACCTAAAGTCAAGATTGGTCAAAAAGTCAACGGTCAAAGTCAAAGTCAACAGACAAAGGTCACTCAGAGTCAAAGGTCACTCAGTCGGTCGTCACTTCATGACCACCCTTTGGTCACGTAGTGGCAGAGTGAGGACAAAATAATCGCGAATCTGACCATCGTCACGTCGTGACAACCAACCTGTCACATCGTGAGGATCGCTCTGGACAACTTAAAGTTTTAAGCTCTTAATCCTTCCAGCCAAGCACTCAAACTTTCCAGAACGTTTTCTCCATCCCAAAGAACCATAAAAATCATTGCTTTTTAGACATGTATGTCGAATGCATGTCTTAGACACAAACAATGTAAAAATGTAGGAAAATGAGATCTAATCTCATGCATGGACTCATAACTCACTACCTCTCCAGATCTAGAACAAGGGATCATAAAGGAGTCTCAAAAACTCATAAAGTTTCCAACTTTATGAGTTTCCAACATTCAAACCTCCTCAAACATCAAGAAAAGTTGATAAAACTCTAGATCTAACATGCTTGAGCTAAAAAGGCAGAAACTTGAGGACTTACAAGGGTCCTAAGGCAGCTCAAAATGATGAGGAAGTAGCTTGCTAGCTGAGATGATGCACCAAAACGCCTTCTCTTCTTCTTCAAGACTAAAAACCACCAAAAAAGAGCTCGCAATCAATAATGGAGGATTAAGGTTTTCTTGAGGGTGAAAGGATGTGATGGAAGCTGAGGGTGTACAAACTGTAGCCCTCACTTCCCTTAAACAGGGGCACAAACCCTGAAATTAAGGTTTTACACACAAGGGTTGTCACATCGTGACAATCCAATGAGATGCACGTTCATCCCTAGCCACCATCACGTCGTGACACACATATGGTCACGTTGTGATGGTGTTTGTCTGGTAGAAGAGAATATTAAAGCAGAGAGGTTTATGCTTGGCATGGTGCTTTTTCATCGCCAGCAGAATAGATTCGACATGGTTGTGTTTGCATAATTAGAAAAGAGAATGGAAATAAGTTAATACGCTTTAGACATTTTAGTGGTGACACAAAAAATAACGACAACTTAATGATCAATAGCAGCATTAATGATGAAGTATCTGGTGGGAAATAGTCATGCTTTTTATTTTCTTGAGCATTAGTGGCCAACAATTAGTCGTCGGTATTGCGCTGATGAGTATGAATCAATATTGTTGGATCGATCTAATGGACTGATGGCTTGGATTAACTAAGACTAAAACGCATGGATTTCGAGCATTAGCGTCGATAACCCAATAGGGACCTCTTAATTTAGTGGAGACATTGGTATTAGCGACGACACCAAGCGCCCCAAGTTGGTATCGTCGTCGCTATGAACCATCCAAAATGAAAATAATCACACACGACTTGTAAAGATTGTTAAAACCACTATGCAAAACTTTTTCTGTGTTCGCAAAACGCATGAATGCGGCAGAATCCAAAAAGGGAAGAAAAATGCAGTGTTTGAGAAGAAAAAAAAATAAAGACTTGCTTTTTGGTTATGTATGCAATTTCATTGTTCAAGAAAAATATTATTTGTGAAAATATTGGGAAGAACGTTCTTCGTGCAAACTAAGCAATTTGTAGAGAATTTCATTGAGAAATCATTGGAGAAATATGTAGATTTACAACGTTATGGTATATAGTATATTTAGGTATTCCATGCAATTTCACAAATCCTTTCCCACGAAATAAATGCTCATGCTATGATCAAGTTCATAAAAATGTTTATATTGTATTATAATAAATTTTGATTTTTTTTTGTGATATCCCTTTAATTAATTGATAAATTATTTTTGCAAGTTATGGCCGAAAAAAGTTAATAAATAAAGAATTCCAAGGTGGCTGCTGATGCAATGATTTCAAGTGTAGGCTAGTCTTACTCATAGCCCTTATAAATATCCAATATCCCCTCTCCTACGACACTCACCTCACTTCACCTCACCTGTCACTCTCTCTTCCTCAAAGCAAACAAAACAAACAATCGCTCTCTTCCATACTTGTAGTTTACACACCCAAAACTTATGGCTTTTGCACTCAAATCTCTTTCCCTATCCTTCGTTTTGCTGCTTGGCTTGCTTCTTCTCCTACAACTCTACGGTCTCTCTCTCTCTCTCTCTCTCTCTCTCTCTCTCTCTCTCTCTCTCTCTCATCATCATCATCATCAATTTTTTAAACTCTGAAAATGCTTTAAACCAAAGGATGTTCTTCTCTTTGTATGCAGATGGCCTTAATGGTGCAGAAGCGACCCTCTCCTCTGTCGCTGCATTGAAAAAAGCCAGCAACAGGAAGGTATGCATACAGAATATATATATATATATATATATATATATATATATATATATATACACACACACACGTTCATGCATAAATATATGTAACCATGCATGGATAGTATACAAAGATTCAAAAAAACCAAATCTGTTAAACTGTTACATTAGTTTTGATCGGAAATCTTGGCTCACCATAGTGAATACATGTATATTTGTGTGTGTAGTTATTGGTGGTGAATGATTCGCGAGCAAAGGAAGCAGTTTTCATGATTCAGGGGAAGAAAGAGGAAGAGGAGGGTTGGGAACTAAGGGCAGCTCCGTTAGGTCCGGACCCTCTTCACCATCATGGTGCTGACCCAAAGAAGCCACGAACTCCTTAAGCCAAAATGATGTCTTTTTACTTAAGAGTTGAGACAATGTTAAGTTGCAGATTATATATATAATATAATATAATATATACATGCAATGATGATTGGCGACGGACTTTATGGATGAAGTTTTTTGTTGGCTTTTATTTTTTGTTTTGTTTTGTGGTTTTGATCATGTGAAGTATGTATAGCAGCATCTTGTGGGAGTTGTAATGTTTAAGGTTTTGTAAGTTTGTTTATGGTATGAAGTAATATATGTTCAGAAGAAAACAAGAAGATATAAGGAACTCAAATAGTATAAATATTAATAAGTCTTAAAAATGCAACAATTAGGTTAAAGAATCATTTGAATATTGGATATAAAAGGGGCAATTAATGGTTGAGTTTTTAACTTTTAAAGGTTAAATCGGCAACTAGTTTAATTAGAACCAAGCGTCATAATATTTTGATTTGAGTCCTGGTTATAAATGAAAGACGTAAAACCATTGACATGGTATTTTTAAATTGTTATCGACATTGTCCTAATTTTCCGTGTTCGAGTTAGTAAGGGTGAGGACGTTTTTTTCTACCTAATTTTCGCTTAAAATTAAATCCGAACTAAAATTTTAGGTACCTATACCTATCCCAAAAACGGATTTCACTCTACGTTTTTGCTTTTGGTTTTAGTATTTAATCAAATTGATTTTTTTGGTTTTTGGTTTTCTACAAATACTGACCCAACAGTTATTTAAATGACTTTAAAAAAAATCGTCACTCGTGCTTTGCTGGATGCAACCTTTTACAATTTACTATTGTAGATACGGATTGTGCAAAATAACATTTACAAAAAAGTTTTTGTTAGCTATTTTTTTTAATGAAGATTTACACAAAATACATTGTTTAGCATTCAAAATTTACAGAATAGTAATTAAAAGTTTCAAAATAAAAAGAAATGCATTCCGACATTTTATATATATATATATATATATATATATATATATATATATATATATATATATATATATATATATATATATATATATAAGGACCATTTTTGTAAATTTTATGTTAGACAAATAGACAATAACCTTTTTTTTAGCTTTGTGGAAGACCAATTATATAATTTTCTTATTAGACAGGGACCTTTTATATATATATATATATATATATATATATATATATATATATATATATATATATATATATATATATATATATTCCTAATAAATAAAGAACTTTTTGTCACAGGTCCTTTTCTCCTTCATTTGGATACATAACATTTTCTAAAATTTTTGAATTTTCTATTTTTCACTTATCATTTTATTGTATTTTTCATTTTATTAAATTAAAATTTCACATTTAATATGTAAGGTAATATATATGTAATGTATTTATTAGAAAGGGTTTATATATGTAATGTATTCAATATATTAAAGTCTTATTAATTTTAATAATTAAAATTTTTTTTCTTATTTTTCTTATAAATTAAAACTTTTCAAATTGTTAAAAATTCATATTTATTTTTTTTTTAAAATAAACTCATATAATACATGGGTCTCGCACCTAGTATACTTATAAAGTAAACATTTTTTCTTTTCACTACATTCATTTGAAACTCTCATTTATTTTTCCTTTCAACAAATTCTTTTTAAACTCCCATGACTTTTCGGTTTCTTTCTAATAATGATTATAATTTGGTTAATAAGATTAAATAAATATCAAACCTAATATATAATCATATATAAACTAAATTTCAATATTTAAATAATATCTTTAATTCTACTTATAAAGTTATATTTTTTTAACTTTTAACATATTATACTTGATTTATTAGTTTTAATATATTGCTGGATATAAACCATTGTCATTTTAAAGCTACAACTTTTGAACAATTTGTATAAAATACTTAAATTATAAACTTAAATATAATATTAAATAATCAACTTAAATATAAATCTTAGTTTAACTTAAACAACCTAAAAAATATTTCGTAAATAATTAAAAGTGATAAATTGTAATGTCTTTCTAATAGGGATTACAAGTTAGTTAATAAGATTAAATAAATATCAAACCTAAAGTGTAATCATAAATAAACTAAATTTCAATATTAAAATAATATCTTTACTTCTACTTATAAAGTTATGTTTGTAACTTTTAACATATTATACTTAATTTATTAGATTTAATATGTTGTATGTAAACCATTATCAATTTAAAGCTACAACTTTTGAACACTTTGGACAAAATACTTAAATATTTAATTCAAAATAACATTATAGTGTCAACTTAATATTTTGTGAATAGTTAAAAGTGATAAATTGTAGTGCTAAATGTAAAACCAAAATTATAATCTCAATGTAACTAAAATATTTCCTAAAAATATTTTTATAATCATTAAAAGTTTTCAAATAAGTAGCTTAAAAAAACTTACAATAACAATAGTTAAAAATATCACTATATAAATGATTATATTGTTATCTTTAAAATAAAAAAAAACAATGTTTGATGTTTTAAATAATTAAAATGACAGAAATTAAAACGTTAAGAAAATAAATTTAAAAAAAATAATTAACAATAAAAACAACTATAAATAACATTAAACCATATATTCTTGAGTAACTTACGGGTAGAAGTCATTCAACCGGTTGAGATTATGTAGTTATAATAGATGTATATATTACCATATAATTCAAAATAATCAATATATTATATCATTTTAGTATACGAATTATTATATCGAATTTAACAACAACGCTATTGTTATATTTAGAAAAACATATATTTGTAAAGATTTCAACTATATAGATGTTTCTGCGCAACGTATGGGCACTCGCCCAGTGTACTTATAAAGGATGCATTTTTCCTTTCACCACATTCATTTGAAACTCCCATGCATTTATCCTTTCACCACATTCATTTGAAACTCTCATGACTTTTCAATTTCTTTCTAATAATAATTATAAGTTAGTTAATAAGGTTAAATAAATATCAAACCTAAAGTGTAATCATATATAAACTAAGTTTCAATATTAAAACAATATATTTACTTCTACTTATAAAGTTATGTTTTTTTAACTTTTAACATATTATACTTAATTTATTAGTTTTAATATATTGTTGGATGTAAACCATTATCATTTAAAGATACAATTTTGGAACAATTTGTATAAAATACTTCAATTATTTATTTAAATATAACATTACAGGGTCAACTTAAATATAAATTTTATTTTAACTTAAACAACCTAAATAATACTTTGTAAATAGTTAAAAGTGATAAATTGTAGTGTCTTTTTAATAATGATTATAAGTTGGTCAATAAGGTTAAATAAATATCAAACCTAAAGTGTAATTATAAATAAACTAAATTTCAATTTTAAAATAATATATTTAGTTCTACTTATAAAGTTTTGTCTTTAACTTTTAACATATTATACTTAATTTATTAAATTTAAAATGTTGTTATATGTAAACTATTATCAGTGTAAAGCTACAATTTCTCTTGGTGTTTGTGAGTCATTAGAGGTACTACACTTGTGCTACTTGTTTTCAAAGACAAGAAGATTCAAGATACAAGTTGTTATTACAACATAACAACAAGAGGTATGTAATTCATTCTCCTTCATGATTTTCGAAATTACCTAGGAGCATGTTAGGTTTCTTTTGTGTTCACAATGTTGTATAACTAATAGTGAAAACATAGATATGTATCTAGGTTTGCATGCACACATAGGATTGTTTGTATATAACCCATCAGGTTTTGCTCAGCTGCCAGGGCTCGGCAGTATATTCAGTACGGGTGTGTGGGTTATTTGGCGTATGTGGTGGATACGCAGGTCAGGGATCAGGTTTCGGTTTCAAATGTTCCAGTTGTCAGAGAGTTCGTTGATGTGTTTTCGGAGGAGCTACCCAGAGTGACTCAGGAGAGGTAGGTCAAGTTAAGGATCGACCTAGCCAGGTGCGGCCCCTATCGCCAAGGCGTTGTACTGATTGGCACCACCCGAGATGCAAGAGTTGTCATCTCAACTGCAGGAACTGTTAGGCAAGCAGTTCATCCATCCGAGCAGTTCTCCGTAGGGAGCGTCGATTCTCTTCGTCATGAAGAAGGACGGTTCATATCGGATGTGCATTGATTACCGGTATTTGAACAAGTTAACGATGAAGAACCGTTATCCACTCCCAAGGATAGATGATCTTTTCGATCAGTTACAGGGAGCATCTTGGTTCTCCAAGATAGACCTGAGGTCTGGATAGCATCAGGTTAGGGTTAGAGAGGAGGACACGGAGAAGACTGTGTTTCGAACTCGTTATGGACATTGCGAGTTCGTGTGACAACTCGAAATTTCTATCTCATAACAAACCCTACATTCAATCAAATTCAAACTTTCAATTGCCAAATTTTAGCAGTTTTGGAGTCAGTTTGGGTGTTTTGATCTCAAATTCATCAAAGGTAATCATAGGAAGTATACTCTAGGGTTAATTGCACAAAACTTAAGTCTTAAATTAAAACTCCAAGAGTTTGGAGTTTACGACCTTAACTTGGAGTTTACGGCCGTAAACTCTAGGGTATAAAGGTGAAACTTAGCCATTTTTGTCATTTTTAACCATTTTCAAGTCCTTAACCTCATTCTCTCTCAAGTATCATCACTAGATCTTCAACTTAGTAAGTGTTTTCTTCCTTGATTAGTTAATAGACTTCATTATCTAGTGTATGTGTATGATTTCATCCTTGAAATCTCTTCATTTGATAGATAATGAAGTGTTCTTCATTTCACCAAGAACACACATTAGTGTTCTTAAGCCTTAAGCACCCTTTCAAGCTTCTACACTGTAAGTACTCTTGTCTTAGCTTGTTCTATGCTTAAATCAACTATATTATACATAGAAATCATCAAGAAATCATGATTAAAAGGGAGTTTACGGCGAAGGAACCTCCTTGGGCCGTAAACTTTATTTAAGGGTCCAAATGAACCCTAATCTCTTCTCAAGCCTTAGGATCAAGTCTAGAACACTTCTATCATAAGCTAAGGATCTTAAAATTTCATTTAGTACAAAATACCATGAGTTTATGGCCGTAAACTCATGAGGAAATGGTCCTTAGTCCATAAACACTAGTTAGTGGTGCATTGGTGCCACCATTCCTTCCTAGGGATTAGACTTGATCATAGAACACTTCATATTGACTTATAAGACTTTAAATCACAACTTGACACGTAGTACCATGAGCTTATAGTCGTAAACTCATGAGAAAATGGTCATTGGGCTGTAAACTCATGTGGTTCTTACCATATGGGTCAGAAACTCCCAAGTGAGGCCCTACCCCCCTTATATGCAACCCTATGTGGTTCAACACTTCAGTACAAGTGTTTCCTAGTCCCTAAGGTTGTTTCATTATTAGTTGTTTTAAACACTAATTGTAAGCATATATGTGTCATTACATGTTAAATAGGATCCGTGTGTGCTCAAGTCCTCACTTGACACTTAGCATCCTATACCGATCTTACTTTTGCATCACTCACTTCAAGTGAGTTCATACCCCCCCCCCCCCTAACCAACCTTTTAAATGCTTTTGCCACTTTTAAATGCTTTTATGGTAGAGAATACAAGTTGAATAACATAGTTATTATATCAATCACATGTGATTAATAACTATCAAACATATGGAATTGCTATACTTTCAAACTGTCTTATCAAACAAACTACTTTTAAATCGTTTTATAAACTGACATCAAGTCATGATTATTTATTGTTTCAAACCCTTTAAATGTTTTATAGAACATCTTTTCAACTCATGTATTGTTAAAAACCATATCTATACACTTATGTAGTAAGTGTATATATATATATATATATATATATATATATATATATATATATATATATATATTGATAGGAAAGCTGTGACTTCAGTTCCAACACTTTAGTGTAGGAAAGGTAGTCAGTTCATTCATGAGTCTATACAAAGATATTATTACATACTATATGAAGAGATACTATTACATACTATATGAAGAGATACTATTGCATACTATATGAAGAGATACTATTACATACTATATGAAGAGATGCTACTACATACTATACGGGACTGACCATTCTACACCCGGTTGTTAGCTACAGTGGGAAACTGCACATCAACGGATGTACGTCCTCGGTTGTACTGTTCGGCGAGTTACCACGTCGTGTTTATCCTAGACAAAAGGATACGATTTCAATGATTATATAATTTTCCCTATTACTTTTATCTTGTGATACATTCACATAAACGATGAGGTAGACTATATTTTGATAATAATAGTTGTACATAGGGAAAAACCTCCATTCATACAGAGAAGCAAACCTTCAAAACTGTCGGGTCTTGGTAGAAGACTACATTTTATACTAGTAGGAAATATGGGATTTTCTAGGGTTTTCATACTTCTACGAAATTTTTTATCAAACATTTACAAGTCTTTTCTTTTCAGTTTTACCAATCAAACACACTAAAATACTTATGAATTCACCAGCTTAAATGCTGATCTACGCTTTCAAAATAACTTGTATTCTCAGGTCATCATTAGACAGGTACCGGTGACAGGTCTTTGAAAAGACGGAGCACAGACAAGACTCATCTTTTATTTTGATCATTCAATTTTTGGTGTCTATTACATTACAGAGAACACACATGTATTAAAATTTTACTATTAATGCAATGGATGATGTTGTTGCTAGTTTACTACTTTGCATTGTTATGATATTTTACATGACGTCCTCCGCCCCAGAACGTTTCCGCCGTTCTTGGTTTTGGGGTGTGACAGATTGGTATCAGAGCATTGTTTATAGTGAATTGAGTATATCAACCAATAAAAGATATACTAACTATAAACACAATGGGATTAAAGTACTCTGACCAAGAGTTTATACTTTAAATAATAAAATATTTAACTAAGTATACATACTTGCATTCATACTAAAATCAGTGTCACTAGGACAGAACAAAAGTATTACGATTGTTGAATATCACAAATAGGCTTGGGGATGTATGGTCAGTTCTGGGAGTGGCATAGCCTGATCAACTATGTTGCTCCGAGAAGTGATTAGCATATGCCCAGGAATGGTTGTGGTATGACAACAAATCTAAAAACTTACCAACACTACTACAATGAGAACATTAGAACAAAACATAAACTTAAAATACTATAGGAGTATTTCTTGTTTCTATAATTATCTTAATTAGTATGTCTCTTAAACTGATTCTTTTACCTCTACTTCTCGCATAGATAACATGGCTGGATTTCATATCCTTGGAGACCCGTACTTCCCAAATCAGGGCAATGCTAGATGGCTAGATGGAGAGCCAAAAAATGACCATCCAATACCTTTGGATGATCACCTCGCAGAAGGCTTTTCGGATGGTTCTAACTCCGAGCCAGAAGTCAACAACCTACCCCAAGAGGGTTAAGCTCCAAATCTCAACCCCCGACCTGTGTTTCAAGGTCCCACACCCTTATGGGCAACAAACTTGAATCGTTGGAGTAATGAGCAGGGTTAACCATTACCCTTCAATGGAGACCAAAGCTTTTACAACCTCAGCGAAGGAGGCTCGGTTGACCGAGCCCTGCCCATTATTGTTCGCAGGATTGCTCGGAATGTCTAGCAAGGTCGGGAAACTATTAACCGAGTCATGGAAATTGATGCCAACTCTGGTGTCAACACGGTCCGCATTCGCCATCTCGAAGAGGCTATGGAAAGGACCGGGAGAACCAATGAGACTCTGCAGCAACACCTAGCTGCTTCCCGAGTTGAAGTCATAGAACTTCGAGTTCGCCAGAGGGCTCATGAGTGACACCTTCAAGAAGTGGTTCGTCAATTGGCAGATCTGAGGGTTCGCCCGAGGAATTCCCGTCGCCAGTAGAAGATGTATGACTCATCTTTTCTTTTGGTTTAAGGAATAGCTTTTCGTATCGGTGCTCTATGAATCACTTTTCGGTAAAATATTCATGTCTCTCAAGTACTTTATTAGACTTCTAAACTGTCAACATTTTCCCCTATGGTATGATGTAAGACCTTTAGTTAGGTCATTTTCCCGAACTTATTTACATATTTTATACCAGTAATTTCGGCAATTATCTAATCTATTCAGAAATTCATGCTCTCATTTAATATCAAACTATGGTGACTTAGTTCACAAGACACTTTCAGTTTCTATACTATTGTATACTTATCATTGTTTCTATCTTTTAAACTTGAAGTTAAAAGATGCCTCCTCGTAGAAATCCAAGACGTAACAATAATAACGAAACACCGATACCACCTCCACTACCTCCTCAGTTCGACGTTGCTATGTTCCAAGCGGCTGTCACAGCGACCGTAGCGGCTGCCATGTCACACATCAATACTCCTGTCCCTAGTGGATCGGGAATTGGTGCACCTCTTTCCAACCATGGCGAGAGTCATGGGCACCCCCGAGAGTGCACCTACAAGGATTTTACGAATGCCAAACCCAGGAATTTCAATGGAACTGGAGGGGTGATGATTTTAAGACAATGGATAGAAAAGACAGAAGCAGTCTTTGAAATCTACGTCTACCCAGAGAACAACAAGGTCAAGTTTGCTACTTGTACCTTTTCTAATAGGGCTTTAACTTGGTGGAATGGCCACGTTAAGTCACTGACTCTAATTGTGGCAAATTCGACAAGCTGGGAGAACTTGAATGCCATGCTGATGAGAGAGTACTGTCCACGAGGGGAAATTCAAAAACTCGAGTAGGAACTTTGGAATCTTAAGATGGTTGATTCTGACGTATCAACCTATACTAATAGATTCTATGATCTGGCAATTCTTTGCCCGAAAATGGTTGCTCTTGAGAGCAAGAAAATAGAGAGATATATTTGGGGACTGTCGCCCCAGATACAGTCAAGTGTGCTAGCTTCAAGGCCTGTTACTTTTGACAGTGCTAAAGAACTGGCACAATCTATTATCGATCACGGAAACTACCAGAACGCAATAATTACTACACCCGATCAACAAAAGGGAAACAACAACAACAGGAAGAATGGTTGGAAAAAGAGGAAAGGAGGGTCTTCACAAGAATCCTCAAAGAAACAACAGCTAGTTACAGTAAATGCTGCTATTGTACCTACTGTTGTTCCTACTAACCCCTTCCCAGCAAAGCCTTATGTGGGTAACCTTCCGAAGTGCAACAAATGCAACTTCCACCACAACGGACCTTGCCGGGAAATGCAGTGCTCTAACTGCAACAGAAAGGGGCATACTGCCCATTTCTGCAAGACTCCCGCAAAGTCGAGCACTCAAGTTCCCAATGCGGGTGTAGGCCAAGCTTGTTACGGTTGTGGCAAGGTGGGTCGCTACAAACGGAACTGCCCGAAGGCAGCGAATACCGACGGAGTGGGACGAGTTTTGGCTATGGGCCACGAGGAAGCTGTAGTTAATCCTACGATAGTTACTGGTACGTTTCTCCTCGATAATTCATATGCATGCATACTATTCGATAACGGAGCAGAGAGAAGCTTCGTAAGCCAGAAATTTGTTCACTTACTTAAACAAAAACCGCGTGCAGTAGAGGAATCATTCATTGTAGAAATGGCAAACGGAAAAACGGAAAGTACTAACTGCATATACATAGGTTGTACACTAACTCTAGATAGTCATTCTTTCCAAATAGACCTCATGTCGGTCTCAATTAAAAGTTTCGACGTCATAGTCAGCATGGATTGGTTAAGTCATCGTCGCGCCGACATCATGTGCTTTGAGAAAGCAGTTCGTCTTGACCTCCCTAACTACGAAACTCTAGTTATCTACGGCGACAAATCTAGTATAAACCTTTGCATCATTTCGTGTATTCAAGCTCAAAAGTGCTTGCGAAAGGAATATCATGCATTCCTTGCACACATCGTCGATACGAGTCAAGAAGTGAAGGAAATTCAGAACATTCCAGAAGTACGCGACTTTCCCGACATCTTTCCAGAAGAACTATCGGGATTACCACCGCAACGTCAAGTCGAGTTCAGAATCGATTTAGTGCCAGGGTCTACCCCAGTAGCCAAATCTCCATATCGACTGGCACCAACAGAGATGCAGGAACTTTCCGGTCAGCTTAACGAACTTCTCAAGAAGGGATTCATTAGGCCAAGCTTCTCACCATGGGGAGCATCGGTCTTGTTCGTCAAGAAGAAAGACGGATCGTTTCGTATGTGCATCAACTACAGGGAACTCAACAAGCTGACTGTCAAGAATCGTTAACCTCTACCCCGCAATGACGACTTATTTGATCAACTTCAAGGAGAAAACTACTTCACGAAGATAGATCTAAGATCCGGGTATCACCAGTTACGAGAGCTATAGGAAGATATCTCCAAGACAGCTTTCTGAAGTCGTTATGGACACTACGAGTTTGTAGTGATGCCGTTCGGATTAACCAACGCACCAGCTGTATTCATGGACTTGATGAATAGGGTGTGCCATCCTTACTTGGATCAGTTCGTTATCCTCTTCATCGATGACATACAGATCTACTCCCGAAGTAAGGAAGAGCATAGTCAACACCTACGAAGAGTCATAGAAACATTACGATCGGAGAAGCTCTATGCGAAGTTCTCCAAATGCGAGTTTTGGATTCGAAGAGTCGAATTCTTGGGCCACGTCGTTAGCGAAAAGGAAATACATGTGGACCCTTCCAAAATTAAGGCTATTGAGAACTGGTCGGCACCAAAGACACCTACTGAAATTCGTCAATTTCTAGGTTTCGCTGGCTACTATCGCAGGTTCATACAGAAATTCTCTAGCATCGCTAAGCCGCTTAATATACTAACCCAGAAAGGTGTGGCCTTTGACTGGGAAGAGAAACAAGAGAAGGCGTTCCAAACGCTAAAGCGAGTCTTATGCACCGTGCCAATACTATCCCTCCCAGAAGGGATAGAAGACTTTGTAGTCTACTGCGATGCATCCAACCAAAGGGCTCGGATGTGTTCTAATGCAACGAGGTAAGGTCATCGCCTATGCCTCGAGACAGCTGAAGATGCACGAGGTCAATTACACCACACATGATCTTGAGTTAGGGGCAGTTGTGTTTGCTCTGAAGATCTGGAGACACTATCTGTACGGTACGAAAAGAACTATCTTTACAGACGACAAAAGCCTCCAACACATCTTCGATCAGAAGGAGCTCAACATGAGACAACGACGGTGGGTCGAGCTACTCAATGACTACGAATGCGAAATTCATTATCATCCCGGCAAGGCCAACGTAGTAGATGACGCCCTAAGTCGGAAAGAATACTCTGGTCGTAAAGTCAAATCATTGACTATGACTATCCATTCACACTTGTCCACACAAATTAAGGAGGCTCAGCTCGACGCTTTGAAACCTGAGAATGTGGCAAGCGAATCCCTGAGAGGAATGGATAAGAACTTGGAAAGCAAGGGTGGCAGAGCGTTATATTTCATGGACCGAATCTAGACACCGAAACATGGTGGCTTCAGAGACGTGGTCATGACCGAGGCGCACAACACTCGATATTTGGTTCACCCGGGTTCAAATAAGATGTATCTGGATCTTAAAAAGTTATACTGGTGGCCTAACATGAAAGCAGAGATTGCTACCTTCATGAGTAAATGCATTACTTGCGCAAAGGTTAAGGTCGAATACCAGAAACCATCAGGTTTACTTCAGCAACCGGAGATACCATAATGGAAATGGTAGCGGATTACTATGGACTTCATAACCAAGTTTCCCAAGACAACGGGTGGACTTGATACCATTTGGGTCATCGTCGACAGATTGACCAAATCCGCGCATTTCCTACCAATCAAAGAGACTGACAAGATGGAGCAACTAACAAGAACATACATTAGGGACATTGTACGAATGCATGGTGTTCCCATATCCATTATCTCCGATAGAGATATTAGATTCACTTCGAGGTTCTGGCAGTCGCTACAAAGTTCCCTATGAACGAGGCTGGACATGAGTACAGCCTACCATCCACAGACTGACAGACAAAGTGAGAGGACTATCCAAACCTTGGAAGATATGTTGAGAGCCCGTGTGATCGACTTTGGGAAGGCATGGGATACTCATTTACCCCTTGTTGAATTTTCCTACAACAACAGTATGAGCATAAAGGTTGCTCCATTTGAAGCCCTCTATGGCCGAAAGTGCAGATCCCTTTTGTGCTGGGCTGAAGTGGGTGACACCCAGTTAGCTAGAGGACGAGTTCCTAACAGCACTTTCACAGGTCCGGAAATCATACGGGAAACGACAGAGAAGATCGTTCAGATTCGTGAACGATTGAAAGCCTCTAGAGACCGTCAGAAAAGCTACATGCACAAGCGAAGGAAACCTTTGGAATTCCAGGTGGGAGACCGAGTCCTTTGAAAGTCTCACCCTGGAAGGGCTTGATACGCTTCAGAAAGCGTGGAAAGCTAAATCCAAGATACGTAGGGCCTTTCGAGATTCTTGCTAAAATCGGCCTTGTAGCTTACAAACTCAATCTACCGCGTGAACTCAGTAACGTACATCCTACTTTCCACGTCTCGACTTGAAAAAGTGTCTGTCCGACGAGACTCTTGTAATCCCACTCGACGAGATCGAGATCAACGAGAGCCTCAACTTCGTGGAAGAACCTGTAGAGATCATGGACAGAGAGGTCAAGAAAACGAAACAAATTCGTATCCCGATAGTGAAGGTTCGCTGGAACGCCAAGTGAGGACCTGAATTCACATGGGAGCGTGAGGATCAAATGAAATTGAAATATCCTCAACTTTTTACTTAGTTATTTGTAACTACTTATTTGCTTAAACTCTAATTTCGAGACGAAATTCCTTCTAACTGGAGGATGATGTGACAACTCGAAATTTCTATCTCATAACAAACCCTGCATTCAATCAAAGTCAAACTTTCAATTGCTAAATTTTAGCAGTTTTGGAGTGAGTTTGGGTGTTTTGATCTCAAATTCATCAAAGGTAATCATAGGAAGTATACTCTAGGGTTAACTGCACAACACTTAAGTCTTAAAACTCCAAGAGTTTGGAGTTTACGGTCGTAAACTCTAGGGTATAAAAGTGACACTTAGCCATTTTTGTCATTTTTAACCATTTTCAAGTCCTTAACCTCATTCTCTCTCAAGTATCATCACTAGATCTTCAACTTAGTAAGTGTCTTCTTCCTTGATTAGTTAATAAACTTCATTATCTAGTGTATGCATATGATTTCATCCATGAAATCTCTTCATTTGACAGATAATCAAGTGTTCTTCATTTCACCAAGAACACACACTAGTGTTCTTGAGCCTTAAGCACCCTTTCAAGCTTCTACACTGTAAGTACTCTTGTCTTAGCTTGTTCTATGCTTAAATCAACTATATTACACTTAGAAATCATCAAGAAATCATGATTAAAAGGGAGTTTACGGCGAAGGAACCTCCTTGGGTCGTAAACTCTATTTAAAAAGGGTCCAAATGAACCCTAATCTCTTCTCAAGCCTTAGGATCAAGTCTAGAACACTTCTATCATAAGCTAAGGATCTTAAAATTTCATTTGGTAAAAAATACCATGAGTTTCTGGCCGTAAACTCATGAGGAAATGGTCCTTAGTCCGTAAACACTAGTTAGTGGTGCATTGGTGCCACCATTCCTTCCTAGGGATTAGACTTGATCATAGAACACTTCATATTGACTTATAAGACCTTAAATCACAACTTGACACGTAGTAACATGAGCTTACGGTCGTAAACTCATGAGCAAATGGTCATTGGGCTGTAAACTCATGTGTTCTTACCAAATGGGTCAGAAACTCCCAAGTGAGGCCCTACCCCCCTTATATGCAACCCTATGTGGTTCAACACTTCAGTACAAGTGTTTCCTAGTCCCTAAGGTTGTTTCATTATTAGTTGTTTTAAACACTAATTGTAAGCATATATGTGTCATTACATGTTAAATAGGATCCGTGTGTGCTCAAGTCCTCACTTGACACTTAGCATCCTATACCGATCTTACTTTCGCATCACTCACTTCAGGTGAGTTCATACCCCCCCCCCCCCTTAACCAACCTTTTAAATGCTTTTGCCACTTTTAAATGCTTTTATGGTGGAGAATACAAGTTGAATAACATAGTTATTATATCAATCACATGTGATTAATAACTATCAAACATATGGAATTGCTATACTTTCAAACTGTCTTATCAAACAAACTACTTTTAAATCGTTTTATAAACTGGCATCAAGTCATGATTATTTATTGTTTCAAACCCTTTAAATGTTTTATAAAACCTCTTTTCAACTCATGTATAGTTAAAAACCATATCTATACACTTGTCTAGTAAGTGTATATATATATATATATATATATATATATATATATATATATATATATATATATATATTAATAGGAAAGCTGTGACTTCAGTTCCAACACATTGGTGTAGCAAAGGTGTATAAACATACTTGGACATTTCAAATTACATTACTAGTAAACTATAATAGGTATAGTTTAGGAGATACTACTTTCTATTCCTAATACAAAGGGAACATACAAGTGTCAGTTCATTCATGAGTCTATACAAGGGTACTATTACATACTATATGAAGAGATACTATTACATACTATATGAAGAGATACTATTGCATGCTATATGAAGAGATATTATTACATACTATATGAAGAGATACTACTACATACTATACGGGACTGACCATTCTACACCCGGTTGTTAGCTACAATGGGAAACTGCACATCGACGGATGTCCTCGGTTGTACTGTTTGGCGAGATACCACACCGTGTTTATTCTAGACAAAAGGATACGATTTCAATGATTATATAACTTTCCCTATTATGTATATCTTGTGATACATTCACATAAACTATGAGGTAGACTATATTTTGATAATAATAGTTGTACATAGGGAAAAACCTTCATTCATACAGAGAAGCAAACCTTCAAAACTGTCGGGTCTTGGTAGAAGACTACATTTTATACTAGTAGGAAATATGGGATTTTCTAGGGTTTTCATAGTTATACGAACTTTTTCATCAAACATTTACAAGTCTTTTCTTTTCAGTTTTACCAATCAAAGACACTAAAATACATATGAATTCACCAGCTTAAATGCTGATCTACGCTTTCAAAATAACTTGTATTCCCAGGTCATCAGTAGACAGGTAGCGATGACAGGTCTTTGAAAAGACGGAGCACAGACAAGTCTCGTCTTTTATTTTGATCATTCAATTTTTGGTGTCTATTACATTACAAAAAACACACATGTATTAAAACTTTACTATTAATGCAATGGATGATGTTGTTGCTTGTTTACTACTTTGCATTGTTATGATACTTTACATGACGTCCTCCGCCCCAGAACGTTTCCGCCGTTCTTGGTTTTGGGGTGTGATAGTTCGTGGTGATGTTATGTGAGCTCACCAATACGTCGACAGTGTTTATGGACCTGATGAATCGGGTATGTAGATCGATGCTCGATCGCTCGGTTATTGTGTTTATAGATGACATCTTGGTATACTCCAAGACGAGAGAGCAGCATGAGGAGCATCACCGTGAGCTCCTGGGAGTTTTGTGGCGAGAGCGGTTTTATGCCAAGTTCTCGAAATGCAAGTTTTGGTTGCGAGAGGTTTAGTTCCTAGGACATCTTGTTAACCAGGAGGGGATTTTGGTTGATCCAGCTAAGATCGAGATGGTTATGTAGTGGGAGGTTCCAAAATCTCCCTCGGATATCAGGAGCTTCTTGGGATTGGCAGGGTACTACCGAAGATTCATACAGTATTTCTCCAAGATTGCGGTACCCCTCACTCCTCTGACGAGGAAGGGGGTGGATTTCTAGTGGGGCCCTGAGCAGCAGACTGCATTTGAGACTCTGCGAGGCGCTAGTTTTGACACTCCCTGAGGGAGTTGAGGATTTTATGGTGTCCTGTGATGCATTGATCATAGGATTGGGAGCAGTCTTTATGCAGAGAGGGTGGGTGATAGCCTACGCATAAAGGTAGTTGAAGCTGCATGAGATGATATATCCCACACACGATCTTGAGTTGGGAGCAGTAGTGTTCGGTCTCAAGATCTGGAGACATTATCTCTATGGGGTTTACTATACCATATACACGGACCACAAGAGTTTGATACACATCATGGATCAATCAAACCTAAACATGATGCAATGCCGATGGATGGACGTAGTCAAGGATTATGACTGCGAGATCCTTTACCATCCGGGTAAAGCGAATGTGGTTGCAGACGCCCCGAGCTGCAAGTCGGCTGGATCTTCTATTCCAGCAGCATGTATGAGGATATCAGTGGATTCTCCACTTGTGAGCTTGATTACGGAAGCTTAGACTGAGGTTGTGCGACAGGAGAACTGGAATTTTGAGAGGATCAGGGGCGAGATCACCCGATTTGTGCAGGATAGTTGCGGATTATTGACCCGTTGTGGTCGGTTCTGTGTTCCGATGTCTGGTGGGGTCAGACAGATTCTACTGGAGGAGGCACATAAGTCTCACTTCTCTATTCACCCAGGGGCCACCAAGATGTACCAAGATCTAAGACTGAGTTATTAGTGGCCATGCATGAAGAAAGAGAGAGAGAAAGAGAGAGAGGGAGAGAGAGAGAGAGAGAGAGAAAGAGAAAGAGAGAGAAAGAGAGAGAGAAAGAAAGAGAGAGAGAGAGAGAGAGAGAGAGAGATCGCATGGTACGCCGAGAGGTGCTTGACCTGCATGATGGTCAAGGCTGAGCATCAGAGGACGCATGGCAATCTGCAACCTCTGGAGGATCCCATGTGGAAATGGGAGCAGATCATGATGGATTTTATCACCAAGTTACCAAGGACGGCGAAGGAATATGATGTTATATGGGTCATCGTGGATCGATTGACCAAGAGTGCTCATTTTCTGCCTATTCGAGAGAGCTCATCAGCCAAGAAGCTGGCCGATATGTATATCTGTGAGATTGTTGCTTGCCACAGGGTACCGGTCTCTATTATATCAGACCGTGATGTACGGTTCACCTCCTATTTTTGGCACAAGTTCCACGAGGAACTGGGCACACGACTGCATTTCAATACAGCTTATCATCCGTAGACAGACGGCCAGAGTGAGCGGACCATACAGACCCTCGAGGATATGTTGCAGGACTGCGTTATTGACTTTGGTGGGAGCTGGGACTCCTACAACAACAACTTTCATTCCAGTATTGGTACTCCACCATTTGAGCTATTGTATGGACGGAGATGTCGCACCCCGGTCTGTTGGGGTGAGATTGGTCACAGGGTGATGGGTCGGATAGAGGTAGTTTTGCAGACTACCAAAAGGATTCAGCAGATCAGGCAGCGGCTGCAGACTACTCAGAGTCGACAGAAGAGTTACGCTGACCGGCAACATGGTACTACTGAAGGTCTCACCCTGGAAGGGTGTGATTCGCTTCAGAAAGAGGGGGAATTTGGGTCCCCGATACATTGGACCCTTTCGGGTTATTGCCAGGGTTGGCAAGGTGGTGTATAGACTTGATCTCTCAGAGGAGCTCAGTCAGATTCACATCACTTTTCATGTATCGCAATTGCGGAAGTACATACTCGATGAGGAGGCAATGGTGTCATTAGATGATATTCAGGTCGATGAGCGCCTGAATTACATGGAGAGGCCATTGGTCGTTCTGGAGAGCAAGGTGGAGGTTCTACGGAATAAGGATGTACTTTTGGTAAAGGTAAAATGGGAGCATCAGAGGGGATCCGAGTGGACTTGGGAGCCGGAGGTCAAGATGCGGGAGCATTACCCGGATCTGTTTGCTGCAGCAGACTTCGAGGACGAATTCTAGCTCAAGTGGGGGAGAATTGTAACATCCTGACTCTGCGGTATAAATTTGAAGCTTTTATATTCATATTTTTAGAGCTACTCGATGATTTGGCTGCCCCAACTCGTCCTGTAGAAACTGATCAGGCCGCGCGGATTATGAAGCCTACTCGACGAGTTAGAGGACCCAACTCGATGAGTTTAGGTTGTGCATGAAAACCCTAATTTTTAGGGTTTGCACCCTACTTAAAGGACCTTAAGTCCTCTCTCCGGCCTCCCGACCTTAAGTCCTCTCTCCAGAAGAAAACCCTAATCGGGCTAACCTTCCATTTTTAGTGTGTACAAGGCTAAAGAGTGTGTGTTTGGTGCATTTCTTGGAGAAACTTGAAGGTTTAGCAGCTAAAACATTCCCCTGAGTTAGGGGCGTCAATCCCCAAATGTACCTCTCTATCTTTTTGCTTTCCGGGGTGACCGTTCCCAGACAAAGAAGAGCCAGATCGTAGAATCTAGCTGTATAAGTGGCAATGTCGGAACCCTTCATCTTCAGATTCCAGAGCTCGTGCTCTAACTTCTGCATCTCACCCCTTGGGCAGTACTCAACAAGCATAATCTCTTTTAATCTTTCCCAACCCATGGCATTTGCAACTAGAAAAATTAGGGATTTTACTCCGCTATTCCACCAGGTCAATGCTCTGTCAGTGAAGGTGCAAGCAGCAAACTTCACTTTGCTGGCCTCAGAACAAGCACAAATCTCGAAAATCGATTCGATCTTCTCGAACCATCGGGTTAGGGAAATGAATCCTCCATTTCCATCGAAAGAATTGGGTTTTGCATTCATGAAATCCTTATAGTAACACTCCTTCTGGTGTCCCTGGCCACCTTCAAGATTAAGGGGATGGGTACCACTTCCCGACCCGCTAGAGCAGCCAGAATTTATTTGCGACATTGCGGCAGCCACTGCGGTTGTAACTGTTGCCTGGAACATGGCAGGATCGAACTGAGGAGGTAATGGTGGTGGAGGGTCGTTGTTCTTCCTGTTGGGTCTCTTTCTGGGAGGCATCTTGTTCTGAAAATAATCAGGAAGAAAGGGATGGTATGTCCCCTAGATCTTTGAATCTAGAGATATGAAACAAGATATATCTCAGCTTGATAGATAAAGCGTTCTACTAAGCGATAAACAAAGAAAGGTTACTTATGCAAGTAAATTATCGCTAGGAAGGAATAAGTAGCAACACTTGGAATGAATCTCTACACTGTATTCGGCTCTAGCTAAAATACTCCTATAGTATTTTAAGTTGTATGTTCTGTTCTATCGATATCTTGATGTATATAGCTTGGTGAGTTTTAGGCTTGCTGCTACACCACGGTCACTCCCAGACACATGTTGGTCATGTCTCAAATAAATATAGTTGATCAGGCTATATTGATCCCAGACATGATTACATAACTATCCAGTTTGAACTGTAGTGTCCAACATCCAAATACTTTTGTTTTGTTCTACTTATGATATTGTTTCTGGTATGTATGTATACTTGTTTACTTCTTATAAAATACTTATATTTCAAAAGTATACTTTTAGTTTCAGAGCACTTAGGCCCCTTAGTGTTTATAGTTGTATACCATGTAAGGTTCGATATACTTAGTTCACTACAAACAATAGCTCTGATACCAATCTGTCACACCCCCAAACCAAAGTGGCGGAAACGTTCGGGGGTGGAGGACGTCATATGTAGTACCACAACAATTGCATCGTAGTAATCAAAGTAAACACAACCATTACATTGATTTAGTAAAACATTTACATCTGTTTGATTCATATTTATATACATCAAAAGTATAACAAAAGTAAAGACATGAATCTATACACTCCGTCTTCTCAAAAATCTGTGTGAGGTACCTATCTACTGATTTCCTAAGAATACAAGCAGTTTTGAAAGAGTATCAGCATAAAGCTGGTGAGTTCATAAGCATGTTTTTGAAAGGAAAATCGGTTAATGAATCAATGAATGTATTTGTATGTTTCCAAGAAAATCCATTATTTTCTAACATGTATATTTTGTTACTGAATCTCATAATGTATTAGTTCATATGTCTAGTTACCATTGATTGTGTTATGCATTGTTGTTTTGAATATGAAATCTCCTTTTTCATGAAAAACCCTGGCTATCACCAGTAAGTTCGGAAAAACTCTGAAAACTCTAATATGTATGGTAGTTCTATTACTTTATAGTAAAACTAATCGAAGTTAATACCATTCATACATTAATCGTAAATTCTTAGTACCAAATTTATGAGTCATTATAACCATACTTGACCATTGAATTGCCTGAACGACGTTCTTCAAATGTCGGAATACAAATGAATTTGTCACCCAGGCCTGTCAGCCTAACTGTAGCTAACAGTTATGGTGCGGGATTGTCAATCCCGTATAGATCTATACACAAACTCACGTTCTCCCGCGAGGAGACTCTGGTTATAATCTCAGGACTTTTGTTAGTACTTAGTAAGTACGCGAAGAATTCTCACTCATAAAATACTATACTAACGATTACATTTAGAATAAAATGAATTCTGGAATATAACTAGTTGAATATATGTCTCATAAACTATACTCTATGTAGTTTATATGTTTGATCACATTGAATCTATGTTTGTACATTGATACATCAATTGTTCCATAAACTATACCTATTATAGCTTATATGTCTTATAATGTATTCATGTTAAACATTGAAATCCTCTATGATTTGTGTTGAAAACCTCCTTTATGCTCAGCAATATACAAAAGGGATGAAAATTTTGAATATTTGATATAAGTATGAAAACTTTGTGGTTGTGACAATTGTATCAGTTCTAATTGTTTTGAAATTCTTTTTGTATAATTTCACAAAATCAATGAGGTTTGGCTTGTATTCACCCCTGAAAACGTTAAAACTTTAAAGAAATAGGGGTATGAACTCACGTGATTAGGAGTGGCTTGGATGAATACAACAATGAGGTGCTTGGTGTGCTAAGAGAAGTCCTGAGCACAATACGGTCTGATTAAGCACATATTAACATATATAGGCCTACAACTAGTGTCTAAAACCACTAACAATCATAGGAAACACTCTTAGGGTGTAGGAAACACTCACAATGAAGTATTAGAATCAAGAATAAGGGACAAGGAAGTGTTCACGGCCCATGAACATGTGAAGGGTTCACGACCCAAGATGTGTTCACGGCCCAAGAACACATGAATACTTGAAAGGTTTTCGGCCCATCATGAAGGGTTTACGACCCACGAAGAAGGGTTCACGACCTTATGAATGGTTCACAGCTATGAACTATTGAAGACCATGAAGATGGTGATGAAAAGTGATGAATCAAGGCTAGAATCAAGGGGGTTTCTAAGCATGAACAAGTAAGGTATGGAATACTTACGTTTTGAGGCCTTAAAGAGTGTTCACGGTTGAAGATAGTTGAGAGAGAATGGGGGTGTTTACGGCTGGAGCTTCAAGAAATGAGGAGAAAAATGTTTGAACCCCATATATAGGGGTGGTTCATGGCCCAAGCATGGGTTCACGGCCGTGAACCTATTTTGTGGTCGTGAACTCCCTTTAAAGGTGTTCTAGGCTCGACTGCAAACTATAGATTTCAAGATAATGCTTCCAAACATTCAACCCTTGAGTGTAGTAGGCTTAAAGACTCTCAAACCAACCCTGAATATAATGAAGTGATAACAGAAACAAGTTTGACTTCTATTGAATGAATTTGATTTATAGATAAAGATTTCGGGTTATCACATCTGTTGCGGTGAATAACTCGGGATAATGCTCCTGCATCTCAACCTCCGGCTCCTAGGTCCACTCGGAGCCCCTCCGGTGCTGCCACCGTACCTTTACCAAAAGTATTTCCTTGTTACACAAATCTTTCATCTTATTTTCCAAGATAGTCACCAGGTTCTCAACATAGTCGAGGCACTCATCGACATGAATATCATCCAAGGAAACCACTGCATCCTCATCCAATACGCACTTTCGCAGTTGCTAAACATGGAAAGTGCTATGAATCCAACTAAGCTCCTCAGGAAGATCCAATCTGTAAGCAACCTTCCCAATCCTGGAAATCACCCAAAAAGGCCCAATATATCGGGGGCCCAACTACCCCTTCTTCCTGAAGTGTATCACACCTTTCCAGGTTGATACCTTTAGTAATACCATATCGACGACCTGAAACTCCAACTCGGATCGGTGCTAGTCGGCATAGCTCTTTTGTCGACTCTGAGTGGTTTGCAGTCTCTGTCTGATCTGCTGAATCAGCTTTGTGGTCTGAAGGACCACTTCGGTCCTCCTCATAACCCTGTGACCAACCTCGCCCCAACAAACCGGGGTACGACATCTCTGTCCATACAAGAAATCGAAAGGTAGAGCACCAATGTTGGAGTGATAACTATTGTTGTAGGAAAACTACGCAAGGGTCAGGTATGAGTCCCAGATCCCACCAAAATCGAAAACACAAGCTCGCAACATATCCTCAAGGGTCTGTATCGTCTACCCACTCTGGTCGTCAGTCTGCAGATGATAAGCAGTGCTGAAGTGTAACCTCGTGCCCAGTTCCTCATTGAACTTTTGCCAGAAATGGGAGGTGAACCAAACATCACGGTCTGAAACAATGTAGATCAGAACCCCATGGCCAGCAACGATCTGGAGAACATACACATCGGCCAACTTCTCGGCCGAAGAACTCTCCGGAATCGCCAGAAAGTGGGCACTCTTGGTCAATCGATCCACGAAAACCCATATAGCATCAAAACCCTTTGTCGACTTCGGCAACTTGGTGATAAAATACATCGATATCTGCTCCCATTTCCACATGGGAACCTCCAGAGGTTGCAACTTTCCATGCGGCCTCTGATGCTCAGCCTTGACCTTCCTGCAAGTCAAGCATCTCTCCACATATCAGGTTATCCCCCTCTTCATACATGGCCACCAATAGCTTAATCTCAAATCCCGATACATCTTGGTGGCCCCCGGATGAATAGAAAAACGAGACTTATGAGCCTCATCCAATACAACCTGACTGATCCCACCAGAAACTGGAACCCAGAACCAACCAGACCGGGTCAACAACCCTCGACTATCCATGACAAATCTGTCAATCTCACCTCTGATCCTCTCTCTCTCTCTTCTAATTCCTTTTCCGAAAACCTTTGTAATGAGCCTCCCTGATCAATCCCAAAAGTGGGAAATCCACTGATATCCTCATACACATCTCCCTATCTGAAGATCCAACCGACTTGCAGCTCAAAGCATCCGCCACCACATTTGCTTTACCCGGATGGTAAAGGATCTTGCAGTCATAATCCTTGACTACGTCCAGCCTCAAACTCTTATGCCTCAAACTCTTATGATTTGTGTAGATAGTACAACAGACCACATAAAGATAGTGTCTCCGAATCTTGAGGGAAAAAACCACTTCCCAAACTTCAGATCATGAGTGTGATAGCGCGCCTTATGCGACTTCAGCTTCCGTGAAGCATAAGCAATCACATGTCTTCTCTGCGTGAGGACTGCCCCCAAACCAATGATGGAAGCATCACAGAATACTACAAAATCCTCAATTCCCTCCGAGAGGGTCAATATCGGGGCCTCACATAATCTCTGCCGAAGGGTCTCAAATACCAACTGCTGCTCATGACCCCATCAGAAATCCACCCCCTTCCTCATCATATGAGTGAGGGGTACCGCAATCTTAGAGAAATACTGAATGAATCTCTGATAGTACCCTGACAAACCCAATAAACTCATGATACCTAAGGGAGATGTTGGAACCTCCCACCGCATCACGGCGTCAATCTTGGCCAGATCGACCAAAATCCCATCCTAGTTAACGAGGTGCCCAAGGATCTGGACCTCTCGTAACAAAAACTCACATTTTGAGAACTTAGCATAAAGTCGTTCTCGCCTCAAAACCCCCATGAGCTCTCGAAGATGCTCTTCGTGCTTCTCTCTGGTCTTGGCATACACCAAGATATCATCAATAAACATAATAACGGAATGATCAAGCATTAGCCTGCATACCCGATTCATCAAATCTATAAACACTACAGGCACGTTGGTGAGCCTAAATGGTATCACCACGAACTAGTAATGCCCATAACGAGCCCGTAATGCGGTCTTCTCCACGTCCTCCTCTCTCACTCTGACCTGATGATAACCAGACCTCATATCTATCTTGGAGAACTATGATGCACCCTGCAGCTGATCAAAGAGATTGTCAATCCGTAGAAGGGGATAATGGTTCTTCACCGTTAACTTGTTCAACTCCCGGTAATCAATGCACATCCAGTGTGAACCATCCTTTTTCTTGACGAACAATATCGGCTCTCCCCACGGAGAACTACTAGGTCTGATGAATTGCTTGCCTAATAGCTCCTGCAGCTGAGATGACAACTCTTGCATCTTAGGCGGTGCCAAGTGGTACAACGCCTTGGCAATCGGGGTTGCACCTAGCACAAGGTCAATCCTGAACTCAACCTGCCTAACTGGAGGCACTCCGGGTAACTCCTCTGGAAACACATCTGCAAACTCCCTGAGAACCGGGACCTCTAAAACTGAAATCTGATCCCCAATATGTGTATCCACCACGTAAGTCAAGTAACCTGCACACCCATGTTGAATATACTGACGAGCCCTGGATGCTGAACCCAACCTGGTGCCCTTTCCATAGATAACCAGTTCTCCCCCATATGGGGTTCGAAATACCACTCGCTAACCCTCACAGTCAATCATGGCTCCAAACCGGCCCAGCCATTTCGTACACAAAATCATGCAGACATCCCCCATGGGAATAGGGATCAGATTGGTACTCTGAAGATCTCCAAAACAAAACCCTGACACACAGATGATGCATAAACCTCGTGTTTGTTGGTGATACAAACCTGCAACGGACACTCTAACTCCCCAATAGGCATATCAAACTCTCTACTGAACGAACGAGACACAAAGGACCGACTCGACCTGAGTGAAACAACACAAGAGCAGGCAAGGAGTTCACTAGGAATGTACCTAACAAAGGCACATATATAAGAATGTCACAAAACATAATCAACAGAATAATGGATTAAAACATATCAGTCACAAAATTTGGAGTTGCTCTAGCCTCCTCGGCAGTGAGCTGCTAAGCATGACCTCAAGCCCTAGGGGTCTCCGCCCTACCCTGACTCCCATATGTGATCCTCAAAGTAGCTGGCGTTGGAGCCTTAGCTAGCCTAGCAGCAAGCGAGGGGCAATTTTCCTTC
Organism: Lactuca serriola; assembly: GCF_051521515.1. Lineage (NCBI taxonomy): Eukaryota > Viridiplantae > Streptophyta > Magnoliopsida > Asterales > Asteraceae > Lactuca > Lactuca serriola. The sequence goes on along the minus strand of NC_136412.1, from coordinate 154,574,932 downwards.
ACATTTCCAACCTGGTCGCAATGGTAACAAATCATGGAGCTGAGTGTTGGGGCCTGATGGCGGCAATCCCTCACCATATGGCCCTACCGTCCATAATTGTGTCACCCAGAAGATGATCGGCAAGCACACTCATGAACCTTGCCACACGTCCCATAATTGCAACCCTTCCAACCCCTAGATCTAACATCATCGGCCTTGAACCACTTCAGCGCAGGCTGCGACTGTGTCGGGGCCGGTCTCTGCTCTCTCTTCTGGAGATCCAACTCAATTTCACGCCGTCTGGAAGCCTCTTGCAAATCCAACAAAGAACCATAGTGTTGGGTGGATACAAACTGTCTGATCTCCGTCTTGATCATCCTCATGTAACGGGTCATCTGAGCCTGCTCAGAAGCGGAAAACTCAGGACATAACATGGACCTCTCCGTGAATATCTTGGTGATCTTTGTCACCGTCTCCAACCCCTGCCTCAAATCCAGGTACTCTTGGTCGAACCTCTCACGCTCCACCAGCGGTACATATCTGGAGTGGAACATCTCCTAGAACTGCTCCCAAGACACAGCAGCTCTCTAATTAGAAGAAAATGAACTAGTAGCAAGTCTCCACCAATCCTTCGCTCCAGACCTCAGAAGGTTCATAGCGTACCTGGTCTTCTGTTCAGCTGGGCAAGAGCAGGTGAAAAAGCATCCCTCAACATTACACATCCACCTCATGGATATGATTAGGTCCTGAACTCCATTAAAAGTTGGGGGCTTTGTATTTTCGAAGTCCCGATACTGAAAAACCCGACCAACAACAACCCCTACAGCTGTGACGGCTGAAGCAGCAACAGTCTCAGCAATGGTTGCATATCTGCCATCAAAGAACTTCATCATCGTGGTCTTGATAGACCCAAAAAGCTCTGGTATCTGCTCCCATACAATAGTCACAACCTCCTCATGGATAATCTCTCTGATATGGTCCTCAGATACTGTTGGCCCACCCTAACTGCCAGCTTCCGATCCTAAGAGGTTTATAAGAAAGTGTTGGAAAAATTATATTGTTGCTAAAATAGATGTTTGATGTCATGTTACCTCTAAGACTATATGGATCTTACATGCCCACATTGTTCTGGAAATCATACAAGTGGTTGACCCTTAAGTGTCCTACCACTCGCCTATTTTGTTAGACTGCAAACCTTCCCTATCAACAATGTAGATATATTGGATAACGACACAGTGTTTCTTGTTAAATGATTTAATGTTTTTTTCTAATATAACCATTTTGAAGTTTGAATATTGTTGTTTGATAATTTAATAACAATATTTTCACTGGGTTCTTTTAAAAAACAACTGTCATTTGGTAAAGTTAAAATATTCATTTCTCTAAGTGAATGGTTCGTGATATGCAGTAATTGTGTGTGGTTGTTATTTTATTGACTAAATATTATCCTAACAAATAGAGGAGTGATATTACATGTTTCTTCTATCGGTTTCCTGGCATCAATCTACTACTCTATCATATTTATCTTTCTGTGTCTTAAACGAGTCATACAATTTGGATTCTAAGTGATCGATCGTATTACAAAACTAAGTAGGCCTTCTCCCTCTCGAAACTCTACTATAAAACTCCCAAAATAAAACTAATATAGAACCCCATCTAAAGCTCGGATGGTATCCCCAACAAATCTTCAAGGGATACATCCACAAGACTCTCTGATGGCCTGATCTACTTCGACCACCTTCTATTCTTTGACACCATACTTATTCCTCACAATTCATAAATACTCTTCACTATAATGCATCAGGTAACCTCGAGCCCTACGACCACACGTATCGTCGATCCAACTAAGGTATCACTCTGAATCAATGGTTCTCCCCCGATGGGTTCGAACCCATACTTGTTTGTGAAGACAAACAATCCCAGCACCAATGTGCCCACCCATCTATTCCGACATCACACATAGTTCCTGCATTGTTATCGAAATAAAAAGATCGATAACTTCTCACCAGAGACCTCTAAGGGGAAACCTTAGTAACCATAGGTAACCATCACCATCCTATCATTGACAACCTCAACTACGAGAGAATCGAATAGTCTCCACATATCACAACCCAGCTAATCCTAAAGCATAACATGTAGACGAGTGGCAGTCCCACCATCAACAACCACTAAGGCGGTCAAGTAATAATGAATTCCAAGGATACATATACCTACTCATGAAACTTCTCAAACGTAGTCGCACTCTAAGTGATATGAAGTCATCTATACATAATAACGAGGATATAATAACAACTTCATCATGAATAACACATACACCTATGTCTTGAGGCCCTACCCCTATTTCTTGCAAACTGTATGTATCGGGACCTGTGCCACACTTAGTTCTAAACATGCGCATTCGGACCTAATGTAACCAATACATAACTCCATCACTAGTGAGCAATCTTGCGAGCATGTTCCTTCTGTTCGTACATTTTACATTTAAACTTGCGACGTACGATATGAGAGTCTTCCAATATTATCACATTGTCATGATTCTTCTGACCTCGAGTTCTTGACACAACAACATCAAACTTCTTGATACTTGTTAGAAGAGTCAGGCCTCGCACCCGCTTACACTTTCCCAACTGTGTCCCTAAGTTAAGGTCTCTCTTTCCGAGTCGCCTCATCACTCTTATTAATAGCATGCACAGCTGCAATCCGCTCCTCGAAACTGACGATCGGCCTATTAGAGCCATTTATTAGCTTATCATCAATTTGTCTAATGATACAAGGCAACTCCTCTAGTAAGTTCTGAGAGACCTCAGTAGCAATTTAGTCACTCAGTGAAGTGATGTGTTGTCTGATCAAATTCTCGAAATCTATGCTCTAAGTCGCGTAGTCTCCATTCTGTTTAATATAAATAGAAATCATCACCACGTATTCAAAGTTTTATCATTACACTACTCTCTATTTACTCACCCACCGTTGTCCTCGATCGTCATTCCCAATTGCATACAACACCACTATCACAATTATCTCAAGTATCTCATCGACACTCAGTACCATAACAAATCCAATATTATGGATCTCATAGTCACCATTCTTGATTGAATATTAAAACTTAAGATTACTACAGTTTATTAATACACAAATAACCATAAAAATATTGCCACTCTCAACTCCTTGGACTTCCCCTGACTTATCCCGGCCCCAACGCGGATCCTATGCTTCAGATAGTAGGAGTTTTATTACTATGTTTCACACCTATGCATGTTCGTTCTGAGAACTATTTCGGTCTGTCCAATTTGCTCCTTGTCGTCAATTTCTATCATGTATACTCTCTACACTAACAATTTATTTTCTTTCCTAGTGTAATGGATTCATTTTCACCTTGCTACTCTAATCTACATGGAAGTTCCTCTGACCCTGACGTGTCGCATCATGAATGCACAGTCATATGCAATGAGAAGCTGGATAGTCATTCGAATAATGGGTTCTACACCAGAACGGTTGGACTCAAACAAGAGATGCGCATTAGGATAAATCAGGCATTCTAATTCTATTTAGTTCATATTGCATACGACCTAAAGCCTTCACTTAACAACCTATCAGTGTAAACAAAATTCCTAATGACATATAATAAGCATTAAATCATGGCATGTAGGCATTAGGCTATCTAGTTCAAATGCACCATATTTCCTAAAAAGCAATAAACCACATTAAATAATTAACCCCTTTTTCCTTTGGCTCGGCTAACTGTCCACTCTGCGTCCTCGATCCTTGTCACTGAAATTGTCTATTTTATTTTACAAACTTTTAAAGAAAACACTTCTGAGCTGCAAACTTGAGTTCAAACACATCGAGATGTCTGATTCGCTCAAGTTGTGCTCTAATACCCTACTCCTACCTATCATGCCATTATCAATCATACAATCATATGTGTGTGTGTGTATATATATATATAGCATAAACATCAAAATCACATAATATGTGCCTATTAAGGAACACATCCTAAAAAGCACCCAAATAACGAATTGGCATTACTGCCTTTGGTCCACGAACTTGGCGTTTTTGCCTTCGGTCCCCTTAACTTGCTACAATGGCCTTCGGTCGGTCTGACTCGCCACATTAAATAATTAACCCCTTTTCTTTTGGCTCGGCTAACGGCCCCAAACACATCCAATATAATACATATAATAATGAACAACATCAAATATAATTGATACAACAAGTATCACGTCGACTATTAATCACATAGTTCCTAGTCTCACCTAACCTATAGTAAGCATATAACACCCTGAAGTTATGAAGTGAGGAACTCACCTTCAATAGCAAAATCACCCTCCAAAGTAATGAAGTGACGAACTCACCTCTAATAGCAAACTCACCCTCTAAAGTAGCCCGAGACTCCCTTACACCAGAACATCCTTCAAATTTCCTAATAATAGTGATTAGAGTTAAGATATAGCTACTTTGATACCCCAAATCTGCAAATGGGCTTATGGGTTAAATTTCATATTTTTAAATAAAAAATATGGTCTGTTTGGGACATGTTTTGCCATCCTTAAACCCTATAATTTGCAAAATTGCACCACATGCAAGTATTTCAAGTCAATACCATTTCAGGGAGTACTTGTACAACTTCAAATAGTTTTTCTACAATTTATGATGAATTTTACAAAATTACATCTCATAAAAACTTATTTCGGACCGGTCTGTGAAAATCGTGGTTTTCACCCCAGTTAGATAATTTCTAGCTTTCGGGAAAAACTAGAGAAATGAATAGGACTCACATACGCAACTTTCAGCATTGGTCTCGACTAATAATTATATCCCATGATTTTTCTCTGATTTTTACAAGACCGTGACAAATTAGTCAATTTTTCAGTATTTCCAAATTTGGTTATTTAGGGTTAATTAGCTTCTTAACCCATTAAGTCACAACCAAAAACGACTTATAGGTTGGAAATTGAGTCCATAACAGTAGTAACCAGCCATTGATGCTAAATAACAATCTCAATCTCAATCAAGACTCAAAGTTGGTTGTGATAACGAAGGAATTGTGAAGTTCATTGTTATAAAAAGAATAACATCAAACTAGGGTTTATATGGAATTAACCCAATCCTCAACACCACCAGTGACTAAAAAATCTTTGGAATGACACCACCTACTTCCACCATGGCAGTGGTGGTCGACGGTGGCTGCCACCACCTTGATGGTGGTGATGATGGGTTTTTCGAACTCAAGAAGAAAAAGGAAGAAAAGATGACCGATTTCACTTACTTGATGAGGATGGAACCACTCAAAATAACTCATTTCCTTCCTCTTCAGTGTACTCCAGCTACTCCTCTCCTTCCGATCACCACTAGTCTACACCTCTTCTTTTCCTGCTTCTTCTCTTCTCGGCTATACACACGACGTGCACACATTTTACACTTAGTTTTAGGGTTTGGTCTTTTGGACTCAAAAGCCTAGCAAGGACTACCAAGGAAATAGAGTTTTTGGGTAGGTGGGTTGCCACATGAGGAGTCCTGATCATGAGAGCCCATAATTTCAAAATTTGCATAATTGCCCCTTAAGTTTTCCATAATGGCAAGAATTACCCCCAAACCTTTTTATTTGCATCTAAATGTTCTAAGTTTCAACTTCATCCCCAAATTCATATATTTATGTAGCTTAAGTCCTTAAATGTATTATTATTACTATTTATTAGTTTGTAATTATACTTATTTTCCATCATTAACTAATTATACGGAAAACTAAGCGTTACAAAGTATTTATGCACCAGGTTTATTGTTGTTGTTATGGCCATAAATAACCTTGTTTGGTGATGATTGGACATGGTTTTTGAGGAAGTTGTTGGAGTGCATAGGTTATTTTGATAATCCGATCATAATTTATGATAGGGCATCTCTCCATTGATCTCGTCATTAAAAGCATATTCCCACATGTGGTTCACGGGATTTATTTTCACCATATCTCCACGAATTTACGATTTAAGTCGAAAAGAATAAGACAACATATAATTTTTTTTAGAAAACATGAAAAAAGTACATGCAATCCGACTTCCATAAAAATTAGTGGTGTTACGTTGTCTAATACCTAACGTATGTAAGAAACTAGATGAAAATAGATATTAACGTGGGTAAGGGCGTACTTTCTTGGTGTATGTTAAGCGTACTTTCTTGGTGTATGTTATAATGTAATGATGTCTAATGTTGCCAAATCCATGAACGTGTTAACCCAACATGCATGAAAATACCCTATTGTTATGTTAGTTGAATTTTTCTGGAGCACAGTGCAAGAGTGGTATAAGAAACGCCTGAAATGGGTGGTAAATATCAAATGTACATACATTAATGATTTGATTTAAGTCATTTAACTTACATGTATGAGTAAAATATTTTTCATTACATGAAGCGAAACGTAGAGGGTCTCTCACCAAATGGGTAGATGATAAATTAAAAAGGAGAGTTACATGTTCGTAAGTCTTCCTATGATGGGGCACTTGTTTGAAGTATGTGACCACTAATAAGAATTCTCATTGATACAAACCTAAAAAATGTTCTTGTAGAAAGTGACAGTGCTCCGACATACCTTGCGGTCATTTGGTAACGACTTTGTTAAGCTTACATTATACTATATGTTTATTCAAGTAAGGCCGATGATAGCCAAACATCAGGTTATTGTCCTATATTTTATTTAATTTGATGTTTGCAGTGATAAAAGTTGTTCAACTTCAATATAAATAAAATGATGTTTACCATAAATACACTAAAAATGCTAACATGTGACATAACTCGATGATAGATCTTAACATTACATAATTTTAAACTTAAGGGGAACGATGCAATTTTATGGCACATTGAAATTGTTGAAATACTTGCCTAACTTACACCATATCAACGACATAGTGACAATTAAATAGTTGGATGGAGTGCTATAAATCACATTATGGTGTTTCATAGGTACGCAAGATGTCTCCCAAATGCTTAAACTTGGAAATGAAGTCCAATGCAATGCTATAAATCATATTATGATGTTTGGCCTACAAGCTTTCCATTGTAGTTTGTAAAGACATTAGTGTTGGAGGTGACAGATGGATTGTTGTGGTTCTATAACATTACAACTAATGAAAGTAACGCATCTAAATATGGTAGTATTTGTGATTGTTCGACTCATTGTTCTCAACACTACTACTTTAATTTGTCTGATCACCAAGGGTAGTATTTGTGATTCGCATGACTGCTAAGTGGTAGCCTTTTCCTCGATCAATATTTGCTAGCTTGGTTGAGCACAAAATTCAATACTACAAAAATTAGCTAGAATAGATCACTTGTGATGCCTTTTTTTAACAAACTCTTATTTGCATTATCTTCTTTTTGTTGAGGTATGGTTCAAAATGAGAGTACGATGATTAACTTTGCTTTTAAATAGAGATTTGAGTAACTCTATAAAAGGTATATTTAAAATAATTTTATAAAAACTCCAAAAACTAGTTGCCCATTGGTTTGGGTAGCTTTTTAAAAAAAACTAACATGGCAACCAAAAATCTCAGGAAAATAAACTAGCTTAGCTGTAATATGCAAAACACAGCTGAAATTGATATATATTTAGATAGGATCGAAACTGTTTTTATTTTCAAAATTAGCACGTTAACTGAACCTAACCTTAAATTTTTGGTTTAAACGATTGGTTTATTTGGTTACCTTTTCCATATTGCGGTTTAGGTTTTTAAAAGGTTAAAATTTGTTACACATGTTTAGTATGGCACAAAATGTACATCAATATCAGCATGAAACAAGTCGTAAGCCCGTGGGTGTGAAGTCATAAGTAGAGGCAAACATTAGGGATAGCATTTGGACCCATAGACCGGACCGGACCAAACCGTTTTTTTGGACCCCCAGGCTGGTTCTCATTTCTATGATTTCAACAAAACCGGTCCGGTCCAGCTGGTTTTTGGTAAAAACGGTTTTGGACCGGCTTATTTTTTCAAAAAAATGTATTTTGCAAAAATTTTTAAACAAGCATATCTCATTCGTTTTGAGTTAAATTGATATGCAGTTTTTTCCAACATATAATTTGAAGTTTGTAGATAATTTTAGATAATAATTTTATTATTTTTGGTATTATATTTAAGGAGTTACAATCCTTCAAAAATGAAATATCAAAGCTGAAATATTTCAGTTTTTCAACAAGAAATTTAAACTTTTGTATTCTTTAAAATTCTTTAAACAAACATATCTCATTTTAAGTTCAATTGACATGCATTTTTTTTCTGTGTAATTTAGAGTTTTTAGATAATTTTAGACTATAATTGTGTTGTTTTTGGTATTATATTCAATGAGTTACAATCTTTTAAACAAATAGTATAAAGTATAATCAAAGTTTGCCGGTCCAAATGGCACAATAAACAAAAACGTATAAATTTTTACAAGTTGTATGGTATCAAACCTAAAAAAATATTCATTTTAACGAGTTATAACGTATCAAACCCAACAATATATTCGTCTTAACAAGTTGTATCAAATCTAAAAACGCATCTTAACAAGTTGTACCGTATGCATATAAAGTTGTACCAGTCCAAACGGGTCCAAGAACCGGAAAACCTGGACATGGACCTAGACCCAATAAGTCTCATCCGGTCCAGTCCACGGTCCACAATATTTTCCGAAACCAGTCTGGTCCAAATGCTCACCCCTAGCTTTATATAATAATAAGACACAGATTATAAAATATAACTTGGCATACACATCTACAAAAACAATTATGAGTAAATTACAGAATAGTCCATGTTGGCAGTACATTTAACATTGTGATAGTTTCAGAAACTTAGCACGGTCAATCCCTAGAGTTTTAAAATCCATCACATTTGGTCCTTTTGGTTGTCCCCCTCCGTTAACCACAGACAAAATGACGATTTTGCCCATGAACCAAATGAGTAAACAGTGTGTATCTCGAGATGTTATGTACAGCCCCTGGTGTTCTTAGGTGATAAGATATAGACAGACCGTATAAATCTAAAACAATAAAATCTAATTTTATGATAAATCATACACATGACAAACATCAACTTTCACTTCACCCCACAAACAAATCGCCCATCAATTAACGCAAAGCACGACCTCAGAATCTACCCCCACTGCAAAACATGTGTTTTCGATTATACCATCGTACAAAGTTTTCTTTTTTTTTTTCAATTATAGCAATAGGATTGTAGTTTTGATCTTTTATAGTGATAGGATGATGATGATGATGATGATGATGGTTTTCTAACCTCAATTTATTCTCCATTCCAGTCTGTTAATTCACTGCGTGGTGCATATAGTTTGGCCATTTGTACATCCGCATCGATGTCGTTAACTACACCTCGACAACTTGGAAACCCACAATAACAGGCAAGTTGTTCATCAATCGAAAAGAATCTGCAATATTAAATTTATTTTTCAAAAAATAAAAGCATCATTACTAGATACAAACAGATAAAGTGTTGATTATATTATATATGGAAGAGAAGAAAACCTGTAATCGTATGTGAGTTCTTCCCACTGGGCAATATCCCTTTTGGCAAAAATGATTATGTGTTCATCTCCGTTCACACTGATAACTCTTGAATAACAATTTGGCTGAAAAAATTCAACAAAAGATACAACAAACTGAAATTGCTATTTCTTGCATTTACACTAAAAGAAAAAATAGATAAATAAATAAATTGACATACTTCACAAGAATGATTAATCAAATGTGCTATGCTTCCTGCTCGTGTGGCATCAATTACACGCTCATCGTCAATCCGGAACATGTATGTCCCTGCACCCTGCATTCATTCATTGCAAACAATTTTATAAAAAAATCAACAACTAGTTTTTCCTTATCTTTTTTTTTTTTTGCATGTAATTTGGTAATGTTTGTATCTACTTACCACTAATGAGTTGTATATCAAGTGTTCTCTTCTGTCAGCTATAGGAGGTCTAACAATTTCTCCAGTATATTCAATTACCTGCAATACATTCATTAAAGATCTTCTAAGTTGTAACAAATACACAAATGAACGGAAGGATTTGAAATGAAAGGTGTGAGGATTTATTACCATATCTCCTGCTTTGTGTGGTTGTTTCGTAAAAATGCCAAATCCATGTATTCCAGATTTACCTGTGCCACAGCCCACAGATAGATAGCATTAACTCTTTTGGGTTAGTTTACCAAATGCAAAGTGAAATGCTGAAATAGGAAAGTTAGTTTATTTACCAAATGCAAGTCTCTTTCTGAATGTTGTCCTCATGTATATATACTTCTCAGACATAGAAAATATGCTTGTATGAGCAACAGAATGAGAAGATGACACATTGCTTAAGGACTCATGATGACAGAAGCCTCCCACCAAATATGGTCTGTTCTCCATATATGCTCGCTTCAAAGATGCAGCACCAACAACTTCAGGTTCTTTTCTTCCTCTTCTCCCAAAATAATCATAAGGCTCTATCAACATTTCCAACAATCAAAAGATACGCTTAACATAACATTCACTTCTTTTCATTTTTAATAAAAGTATCATATTATCAAATGAGTGTTACCACATCGAGCACAGCCAGAAGAATTCAGTGGAGGAGCATAATCTGAACCTTGACTTGATATTTGACCCATTCGTTCATCAGAAACAACACGTTCAACAGAAGGATTAGGGCTATGTCTTTTACAAAACGACAATAGACGAATGCATTGATTCTCTTCATCCTCATCTATATGAACCATTTGCAGTCTATCCGCATCTGCAAGCTATATAATGGAAAAAAAACACAATATAAGATTTCTCATTTACTTCTTACCAAGTGAAAATGAAGTAAAAACAATTACCTCAGCACAAAATCCAGCAGCACGAGCACAAAGCGGATGATATGCAACATAACATGCATTGTTTGAACACTGCAGCAGCAGAGATTCCAGAAATATGAAGAAGAAGAAAAAAAAATGAATCATAAATTCATAAATAGAAAAATGTTAAATGCAAGGGGTTACCTGGATACAAGCTCCATATGGAACACCACAGATGCTGCATAAAAGCTTCCAACGATCCTAAATAGATAGGAAAATAAATAATCCTTTAAGGGCCTTTACCTTTCTTGTGTTTAGTGGATGTAATCATGTAAATAATGTCTTGAAAAAGGAATTACCTTACTAATTCTATTCAGCCCATCAATTGGCTCCATTTTCTTGATATCAGACAAACAAGTTTCTGAAAGAGATAAGATGTTAAAAGAGCTGAAATTAATATGCGTATAAAAAAACAAACAGTAAGTGAACCTGGTATCCACATGGCACATGCTAGATGAGCCCACCTTCCATCTGTTGTAGGCTTCATAGCACCTCCTAAAAAAACAATGAGTTGACATATATTATTATCATTATTATAAAGTATAAATTAATAAAAACAAGTACCTATAACTGGACAAAGGCAACAGGGTGGAGAACATTCAGGTGCCCCTGGGCGACATAAGTTGCATAACCAAAGGACTCCATCAACAGGTTCCAGTTCCCCATAACACCTTGCATGAACCTTTCATGGAAATACAAATATATCATTGATATTTCTGAATAAACAATAAGATTTTGAGTTGTAATACTAATATGCTCACCATCATTCTGCACTTATCACACTGCAGAAACAAATTGTTGGCATATTCCTGAATAAAAAAACAATCATCTGTGTTAGGATTTAGGGTTTAGGGGGAGCTGCATTATTTGGTAAATTCAGCAAATTGAAAAGAAAAAAAAAGAAAAACATTCACCTCATCCATGTGACAGACGTTGCACTTATCAAGATCCTTCCATTTAACATGAACAGGTCTATAACCAATTGGCATGCTGAGTAAGCTCCCTGATATCGTCTTTGAATTTGATGTCCCCTAAAAATAACACTGATTAAAAAAAAATGATAGATATTTCGGTTTCCTAATACAGATAAATTCTAGGTGAGCTACTTACCTGTATAAGTTTCAACACATGAGGATCAGAAAAACCAAACATATCAGCACCCGACTTGAAGAAGCTCATAGATGCACCTTCATCATAACTATCTGAACGTATTTTTCTTATTTTTTCATAAATTTTATTCCAGCATGATGAAGGATCTGGACCATCAAACTGCATGACAATTGACAAAACAGATATCATTGCAATTACAAAGATTATAATGTTGTGAATTGTAATAAGAAAGAAAATCAAAGTAAAATAGAAAGAAATGCAAGTATGTTTATTGCATTTAGAATTAGCCCTACCTGATCTCCATCATCTGTTGTAACTCTAAACACAGGTTGGGTTTTTGTGCAAGTATCTCTCAGCACTTCCATCTTATATACAGAAAATACACTTGGATCTGAAATCAAGAAAAAAAAAAGAGATTTTAAATGAAAGAATCATGTTAACAAAGTAAATATTATTAGTCTATTTAATAAAAGATAACCTGATAATGAAGGAAACTTCCTTGTAGCTGTATAACCTAAAGGCCAAATAGATTTCTCATCATCAAAACAATCCACATCTTTAACCATCTTACCTGTCAGTGGTTTGTAAAAAAATGAGTACAGATATAACTTAGAAGGGGTGTAAGGACATTTTCATTATGAACATGATTATTTACCAAGCTTTAATACTTCAAGATCCCCTACTATAAAAGGGCAACTTTTAGAACCCTTGAATTTTTTCTGTACTATTTCAGTACTACTCAAACACCTCTTCTTTGAGCCACCACTACCTTCATCCTCTTCACTTTCAGCTCCAATATCATTGCCAACACCATTTCTTAGCTGTAACATACCCTTTGGAAGTCTTTGTCTGCTAAGATACCTGAAAATTCAAAACACAACAAATATCAAATATGTTTTCTTGAATTTCAGTCATAAATTAAAGAAAACAACTTACGTTTTTGCTTCTTCCAAGCTCCGGATGAAATCCAATTTCTTGCATTTCAGGTGGTAAGAAGATAGAAGCCCTTTAAGAAATGAGATCACTTGCTTTGTTTTAACCCTGGATATCAGAAAATATTTAAGGATGTGTTACACTTAGAACAAGAAATTCCAAATATTTTGTATGTATAGAAGATGGAAACCTAGCAAAATCATGGGTGCCAAAAAACTGCACAAGTGCTGATTTTTCTCCTGAAATCTTTTTTAAACCTCGACGAATGCTAACACAGGACTCATCTAACACAATTGCTGGCCACACAGCATGACCTGTATTGTTATCAACAACAAACACCAGAAGCATAATTAAATAAAACATAGAGCTAAATGCAAGAAATAGCAATGTACTTTCATTCATTTGCTTATTATTTATAGCATCCCACTTTCATTTCTTCATATTACAGCATTAGACTTTGATAAATCTACTCGATTGTAGCAATGTCATCCACAAACAAAGCATTTTTCACTGCTATAAAAGACAGTATAATGCTATAATTGGATAGATTTTTCTTTTTCAAAGTACAATCCCTTGATAAGATGATAGTTAAAAGTGCAATGCTATGATAGAAAAAGGTGAAAGTAGGAGGGTAAATACACTAGTAGTACATGAAAGTACACTGATATGCTTTGCATTTAGCCCTATAACATATGTCAAGTATTTATACCATGTTAACTTTCTCTCATATTATATTTATCATATTTAGAACTGAATGTGCATACCAGTAATTTTGGCCCATATGATATCACCAGGCTCAATATCATGACAGTCATCCAGATTAGCAGCAAGTACAATCATCTCATTGACATCAAGATCATCTGTTTCTGAACAATGAAGATCGCAAGTCAACTCTAGACTTTTTATCTCATCTGGAGACACATTGAACTTAATTCTTTCTTTAGATAAGATCACCCACTCATCATCACCATCTTCGTATTCAACCTATTTTATCAAGAAAACCATATATAACTTTGTAAAGAACTGCTCCAAAGATTTTTGTGTATGCAATTGCAATTTGCAAAACAGGGATTAAAGAGACATTACATGATGACGATGGCTTTCTGAGTCATACTTTGCAATTCGGCCAAAATACCAATCAGCATCTAATGGCCAGTAAACCTTCAGTAATTCAATACCCAAAGGTGTAAGATGAGGGAACATTAAATTTATTATATGAAACAGGTATAAGAATCAAGGCTTGCCTTGCATTCTAATCCAAGAAATTTCTGGGGATCCACACCTTCAAATGTCAGCCTGTTTCAAAGATCAGAAGCTGGTATATAGCTTACCATTTTTGTAGTAATTTGAACAAAATAAATGGAATTTCTTTGAATAGAACATACCTCACCCATCTCTTGGTGCGACTTGCATTGGTGGTGGATTTATTTGTATCTTCAGTCTCAGTTGCTTCAGTTCCATCACCACTGTTTTTGTGGGAGACGTTTTTGTCGTCATTGTTTCTGTTATCATTGTTTTTGCTTCTTCTGCGACCACTGCTAGTGCTAGCATCATCAGTTCTGTTAGGTTTTCGAGATGATTCTCTCAATCTTGGAGCATCAAGACAAACTGAATTAAGCCCTAGATTGATAAGCTCTTGACTCGTCTTCCTCTTCTTGTTACTAGAATTTTCCAAAACCCCAATAGACCTCACCTCCCGATCTTCGCCATCAAATTCAACATCCTCAACTTTCGGTACAACAGCAGAAACCGTATTTGGATTCGAACGAAAACTATCGTAAACAGAAGTGCCATGGAAACTATCACTCCTTTTGCGACGGCGACTGCGAGTGTAGAAATAAATGACAGGTGGTTTCGGTGGCGATGACTTTGGATCCACGGAGATGGCATCTTTATGAACCCCTAAAATGGAGTATTTCCTAGCTTTCACCTTCTTAGACATGACATTCGCGTAACTGCAAGGGGATGTAGCTGAGTACACGAGGTCAAGGGCAACGTACCTCGCCTCGCGATGGTGATGACGATGATCTTCTTCCGATTGAACCAGTACTTTCTGCTCCTCCGGCGGCGCTTCTTCGTCGGCGTCTTCTCTCTGCTTGTTATCGGCGGTTGGTGATAACAATTGAGAAGAAAATGCCATTCGATTTGGGAAATTTGGGGATTTTCAAAGATTAGTGTGACATTGTAACTAGGGTTTCAAAATTGAAGTAGCAGTGAGCTTTTTGGAGGGAGGAGAGAGCTCTATTTTCCCCGGAAGAACCAGTTTCCCGCCCCACAGACGACGAGCAAGGAAAAAAAAGAAAGAAGAAAGGAGTTGCTAATTTTATGAGACATATATATATTTTCACTTACACCCACTTGCATGTACTTTGCATCTAGGGGAAACCCTTTACTTTCATACTTGTTAAACTTATAGAAAACACTCAAAACTTGGATTTTTAACAAATACCTTATTGGATATATAAAATTGCATAGGGTCTTTCCATTGAAAAATGTCAAAGTATATAAAGTTGCTTTAGCAAAATCTTGTGAAATACCTAGTTTAAAGGTGTTATAACAATTTAAGAGACATAATAAAGCATAAGGGATTATATGAAAAAAGTATGAAATCATTATTAAATGCATGTTGTGAGACTTGTCTTGGTGTGGAATGTTAAGTCTCCAATTGTAAAATATATCCTGAAGTCATAAAATAATTCAATAAAAATCATCAAAGTTTAAAGAAATATATCAAAGAAAGGCCACGACTTTCAATATGATGCAAGGGAGGGGAAAGACATCCTAAAGGAAGGGATAGTGACTTAAAATGGTAATATATTTTTTGATTTGTACATATTTAGTTACTGAGTTTTTTTTCCGTCCACCTTTACCACTTCAACTTGTTAAACTGTACACATTCAGTCCATAGGACCTGTTACCCCAGGTTGGCTGGGAAAAATGACTTAATAGGGTAATATATTTCTTATTTTGTACACATTTAGTCCTTAATATTTTTATACACATTTAGTCCTTAATATTTTTTGTTTCAACATAAGTTATTCTTGTTTTTGTACTCATTCAGTACTTATGAATGATTTCTTTAGGTTTTTCTCACAACATCTTACATGGGACAATCATTGATGAAGTGTATGGGGCTGTTGATGTTTATCTGTAATGTCTCATTTACACAACCAAAAATTTTCATTTTTAAATAAGACAAAAGTCTCTAATTATAAATCCATTATTAAGAAAAAAAACGTTTATTCCAAAATATATTTTTCGAAAATCAAAGTAATATAAGAAAGGCAGAATCATCAATATTGTTGATGAGTGTGTACAATTATGTCTTTGCATTCCCACGATCAACGATAGAACCTAAAAACATAAACAACTGGGTAAGCACAAAGTTTAGTGAATTTCCTCCAAAATACTCGATACAACAAACATATTATCATGCATAACGAGCCCACACTCATCATATTGGAATACCATGGCCCAATCAGTTATCGGACTGGAATGCCAACATGCAATAGGTCTAATCAATTATCAGACTGGAATACCCGGGGTTTGTCGGCATGCCGCCTTAACCCAACCGCTCTTCTCGAGCCTCCGCGACTACACCTTATAGTCGGCCCGCACCAGGTATCTTGGTCTACAACATATAGCAGGACCACCTCAACCTATCACACCACCATATGACTATCCCACGTAAGATGTCGTGAGAAAAAACCTAAAGAAATGACTTATTTTGCAACAATATATATATATATATATATATATATATATATATATATATTAATGACTAAATGTGTACAAAGTGACAAATATATTACAATATTAAGTCATTTTTACCGGCTAACCTGGAGTAGCTGGTCATAAGGACTAAATGTGTAGAGTTTAACAAGTTGAAAGGGTAAATGTGGACGAAAATAAAAGTCAGTGGCTAAATATATACAAATCAAAAACTACATTACCCTTTTAAGTCATTATCCCCCTAAAGAAAAGGCGTGTCTTAATACTTTGTCATGTATTTTTTCAAGACCCTATATTTGGTTATCAAAAGGATTTATTTTTATGAAACCATTTTTTCTTGTGGGTGGGTTGGAATATATATATATATATATATATATATATATATATATATATATATATATATATATATATATATATGGGTTTCATGGCGTAAAGTGTAGGCAGGGAGTTTTAGGGTTGGCAGTTATCTACGTAAAATAAAGCTATGTGTTTAAGTAGGTTTGGCACTTTTTTGAATAACTCTTAACGCTTTTTGGTTTACATTGGTTAAGGTTATATATAGACCAATAATAGGGTGTGTATGGGACGGTTTGGTTCGGTTATTGGCCAAAACCGAACCATAACCATTATAATTGGTTAATATATTTCGATAACTATTGTACAGCGGTTAATATATGTTTTAGTTAATGGTTTTAGTCGGTTAATGGTTATGGTTAATGGTTAATATCGGTTAACCAAAATGGTCAAAGATGACATAAAAATAAAAATAATTTTCTATAAAAATTAAAAAAACGTAAAGTTCATCGTAATAAAAAGTGAATGATTGTGTATATATAATTGTATTGATAGAAGGTTACTTATCATATCTAACTCCAAACAATTACCTTTTAAAATTTCAATTTCTAATATAATTACTTACCATATATTTAATATTATATTTTATTAAAAATATTTATTAATATTATTGGTTCGGTTCGATTTATAATAGTTCGGTTTTAGATGAAAACCATAACCGGACCATATTCGGTTAATCAAAATTAGAAACCGAATCATATCTTTTAGTAATGGTTCGGTTAACATGGTTTGGTTATAGCGGTTAATTTGGTTATGTTTCGGTTTTTCGATTTTTATGCTCACCCCTAACCAATATCAGGTGATGGTATTGGTCTATTTGTGTCGATATACAAAGTTACTACTATGTGGATAAACATTCTTAAAACGCTAATTAATTTATCTGATAAACGCATGAATCTTTTTTCTTATTGCAAGAGAAGGATTGGTGATATGTCTTTATCGATCTTTCATAGTGTGATGTTTAGTTGGGAGATCAACCACTCAAAGTCCAGTTCCTACAGTCTTTGATATGGAGTTAAAGAAGGTTGTTTCAGTTAAGGCTAAAATGGAGCAATCAAATTGGATTTTGTCAATGTGTCGGTTCTCAAGGGGAGGGGTTGAGGTCAAGCAATGTGATGTCCTTCACTCTTGTTGGTGATATTTTTTATGTCGAATCATAATGATCGATGGTATTACGAATTAGATAGTTATGTGGTTTTTTTTACATTTCTACAACTAAATAATGGATTGATAAGTACACCCTATTACTAATTACACTCCTACTAGGTGGAATAGTCTTAACTGTATTGAGGTGAGTATTATTTCTTAGAGGTTTTCTCTAAATAAGTTGCCTACGATAGATAACTTGGTTGATAAAAGTGTTGATGTTCCTAATGTGTGTTGTTCGTTATGTGATGGAGATATAGAGTCCATAAACCATGCGTTTGTTTACTTGTGATGTTGTTTGTATCTGAATGCATTTTCATCATTGGCGGATTTGAATATCCCTTGCTTGGATCGGTACAAGGCTTTAGCTTGTGTGGATGTAGACAACATGCATGAAGTATACGATTAAGAATTTCTTGTAGGTGTCTTGTTTTTATGATTTGGTGGTGCTTGTGGTGCTTTTGCAATATAATTTTGTTGGTAAGAAAAGAAACAAAAATGGTTGATTTGTTTCATATTATAGTGAACCAATCATTCTTTTGGATTTGTAATAGAAGTAGAAAAGAAAAATCTAATTGGATTGGGTAGCTTTAAAACCCCAATCTTGTTGTTTGATATAATTGTTTTTTTTCTAACCACTTGCTAGTTTATCTTGTATAAACTATTCTAAAAAAAAGGTATGATCCTAATGAAAATGAAAATATGAGGAGCCATGACTCGTGATGGTTATCGGTTAGGCGAGTGAATATGGGTTGGTATGGTGAATGTGGTAGTGGATGCTCGATTGGTAGGTTAGTTGTGTTGGTTATTTATGAGCAAATCGGTTTGTGAAATTGTTATAAGTTATGACTTTCACCATATAGGTTTTTATGATTTAGTTTCAATATTTGAAATGATTTTTAATCAGGTACTTTTTGTAAATAAAAAGGAGGTACAAGTTGGGGCTAGCCTACTTGGCTAACAAGATGTCTAATAAGGAGTTACTAACAATGGGGTCATGGATTCCATCACAGGCATATACAAACCCGCCGTTATATATATATATATATATATATATATATATATATATATATATATATATATATATATATATATATATATCATTATATATACTTATAAAACTAGCATTTTTTCTTTCACCACATTCATTTGAAACTCTCATGACTTTTCAATTTCTTTATAATAATGATTATAAGTTGGTTAATAAGATTAAATAAATATAAAACCTAAAGTGTAATCATATATAAACTAAATTTCAATATTAAAAGAATATATTTTCTTCTACTTATGTTTTTAATTTTTAACATATTATATATATATATATATATATATATATATATATATATATATATATATATATATATATATATAAAAGGTGGTGTCGTTTTAACTTTTCTCATTATTTTGCATCAATACAAGGATTTGAAAGTTATGATGTTCTCCTTTGCATTCATTGTTGGTTTATTTGAAAATTTTATTTATTTATGTATATTATCCTTATAAAATTGTAATATTCGTGAAATATATGTTAGATATAGAGCTGATTATGAGTCGATTTGTGTTGAGTTCTTATTCAACTTATTTATTAAATGGGTCGAGAATCTCAGGTCAGTCCAAAATATTTAATTTAATGGGTTGAAAGTTCCAGTCAAACCTACCATGTGAAATAAATTGGCTATCATCGAGTTGATGTTTTTTTTTTCAAATATAACTTGTTAAACAAATAGGTTGAATCTTGTTGACCCATTTAGAATTTAAGATTTGATTAAAATAAAATTAAAATTAACTTACTTAAATAAGTTACAAAAAAATGAATAAAATACAATCATGAATACTAATAAATTGTTCAAATAACATTACAAATATTTAACTTCTATGTAACTTGATTTCCATTTTCAACACGACTTTTATCTATCATTGATTATCTTTACTATAGCTCTATTTAACTTCTATGTAACTTGATTTTCTTTTTCAACACAACCTTCATCTATCATTGATTATCTCTAGTATAGCTCGACATAACTCTTCAAGTTGGAATCCTTTTTTTCTATAGAAATTAATAGAATTAACGTAACTTATTAGTTATAATTAGAGACGACAAAAATAAACCAAACCCGACAACCCAACCCAAAATTAGTAGGTTGGGTTAAAGACTTTCAATCCATTTAAGTTAAATGGGTCAACCTGTCTAACCTATTTAATTAAATATGTTGAGTTGGATAAAAATTATCAATTCGTTTTCAACCCACCAACTCATTTAACTATAATATATATTTAATTTAATAGTTATTTAAATATTATAATGTATTAATCTAAGTATTAATTTATAAATTATAATGTTGTATTATTAATTACGTTTTAAATAATTGCAATCCTTATTCCTATCTCTCCAAAATCTCTTCGAAATTAAACATTTTTAATGTTATTCAAGCATTTATTTGTATTTGTGAACTGTGATAATGTTTGTTGTCGCACTTTGAAATTTTATTTAAGTTTGAAACTAATTTAAATGATGTAATCTTTAGTTAACTTATTTATTTTGTTTAATTTTAAATGGATTGACCCAAGTTTAACCTATTTATTTAATAGATTGAGTTGAGAAACCCGATGACAATCCATTTATATGAAATGTTAGGTTGAATTCAAATATCAACTCATTTAAACAAACATGTTGGGTTATCTCTACCGTTAGCTATAAAGTTATCTCTATCTTAGCCATAGAGGCTATCTCTACTGCATTTTTCAACAAAATTATACCACATACCTCTACACAACGAGCATACCATCTATCATAAAATGGGCCGGCCTTAGTGCCTTAGACCGGTCGGTATGGTGAGAAGACCCACCTCTCGAAAGTTAAACTGGCAAGCTGAAGTTAGATATGTCCCTCGCTACTTCTTCTCGATTGCCTATAACCATCAAGTGATTTACTTAACACAAACCCATAATACCCTCATAGTCAACCCTGAACAAAGTAAAATTCCATAGCCAAGGTCAACAGTCCATATTGACCTCAACTCGTCGAGTATAACCGGCCACTCGTCGAGTTCCTTGCATAACCCGTCGACTCGTCGAGTCCCCTCCTAAACTCTCAACCACAAACACCTGGCCGAGAACCCTATGGGCGCAAACTCCTTGGCCGTCCATGCTTAGCCGTAAACTCCTAACCGTAAACCCGACTCGCCGAGCTCATAAAAGCGATGCGACGAGTTCCCTTGGTCCATTTTGTTTTCGGTCCTTTATAGTGGAATCTAGAGTCACAAACTTCAGATCCAACCTTCCTTATCACGGATGTCACGTAAAGTTGCAAATTTTACGTGCATGCAAGGCCTTACAATGCTAGAAGGTCAATAATATGCTTTCAACAAGGTTTATGTGCATGGGAAGGGTTAAGCTACATAAAGGGAGCAACTTTATGACTTTGGGGGCCTAAAAAGGTCCAGATATGAAACTATATTCGAGTGATACGCCCAGATCTAAACTTGGACTCCATTTGTAACATCCATAAATTTTACACCAAATTTAAACTTTTCCAATCACAATTTAAACCCAAATAGTGTTTGTTTACAAATTGTTTTCAAATCATTATTCATAAGAGTGACCCAAAAACAGATCGTAAGGATGAGGAGCGGTACGGTCACGCCTTCGTCTTGCCACGATCTCCTGAAGTACCTGAAACAATAATTGAAAACTGTAAGCACAAGGGCTTAGTGAGCTACCCCCAAAATACCATCATCACACTGATGATATCATATCAGTAACAATCAAGCAATCAATATGCATACTGGGCCATCGGCCCGACTGGACCGCCCTACAGGGCCTACAGTCTAACTGAATCTTGTTGGATTAATGTCTAAGTCCATAACTATATTTGGTATGTACTTGACCCGACCTGGATGGTCCGTTTGGGTTGCACTTCACCGACACAATTTATATGGATAGTCTTTTGAGAATAGTATATTTATGATTTATATTAATATATTATAAGTTCTAATATATTAATATGAAATCATATTATTTATTTAGTATTGATCAAGAATTAATTAAGTGATCAAAATGAACTAATTAAATATGGACTCTTATGTATATATATGGAATAGGCCAAGTTCATTTAGGTTGGGTTAAGCTATCATGGATAATCCATGGAGTTTTAACCCATGGATCCTATGAAATGAAAGGTCATGGGTATTAGGGTTTATATGGATGTAACCCTAATCCTCCACCGCTTCTTTGACTGGTGGAGGGTCGTTGGCCCACTCTTATGTCCTCACACACTAGTGCCATTTCTTGTGCCAAAGGCTTCTTTATATAGTATGGAGGATTAGGGTTACATCCATGTAAACCCTAATACCCATGACCTTTCATTTCATAAGATCCATGGGTTAAAACTCCATGGACTATCCATGATAGCTTAGTCCGACCTAAATGAACTTGGCCCGTTCCATATATATATATATATATATATATATATATATATATATATATATATATATATATATATATATATATATATAAGAGTCCATATTTAATTAGTTCCTTTTGATCACTTAATTAATTCTAAATTAATTATTGATCAATACTAATTAAATAGGGATATCTCCAGAAAAGTCCCAATATTTTGGACAAATTTTTAATAAAGTCCTAAATTTTATTTTTTGAATAAAAAAGTCCTGACTTTTCACCTATTGAATAGAAAAGCCTAAAAAACCGGCTAATTTATTCACTTTAACCCTTTTTGACCTGTTCATCAGGTCATGAGACCAAATTGTTAATATTTCGAAAATAATGAGACTTTTTTTTGTAGATTTCGTCAAAAAATTTATATAATGTATAAACATATTTTTTACATATCTATATATCTATTTTTACGTATTTTTGTATTTTTATGTTTTTGTATGTATATATTTACATATTTTTACTTATTTTAAATGTATAAATGTATTTTTATTTACTTATTTATATGTAGTTTTAACCATTTTTCATATTTTTATGCATTTTTATGTGTTATTTTTTTGTCTTATGTATTTATATGTATTTTTTACGTATTTATATATTTTTTACGTATTTATATCTATTTTTAAGTATTTTACATATTTTTTTATGTATTACGTATTTATGTATTTTTTAAGTGTTTTATATAGATGTTTTTGTATATTTTCGTATTTTAAATGTATAGACGTATTGTTTTTCGTATTTATATGTATTTTTTTTAAGTATTTTAGGTTTTTTTTGTGTGTTTTTATGTATTATGGATTTATATGTATTTTGTGTATTTATGTATTTTTTTTAGTTTTCTTATATAGATGTTTATGTATTTTTATGTATATTAAATGTTTAATTGTATTATTTTTACGTTTTTATATATTTTTTATGTAAAAATAATACAATTAAACATTTAATATACATAAAAGTACATAAACATATATATAAGAAAACTAAAAAAATACATAAATATGCAATAATATATATAAATACATAATACATAAAAAAACACATAAAAACACACAAAAAATATGTCAACTACTTAAAAAATACATATAAATACGTAAAACAATACGTTTATACATTTAAAATACATAAATATACAAACATCTATATATAAAACTTTAAAAAAATAGATAAATACGTAAAACATAAAAAAAATATTTAAAATACTTAAAAATAGATATTAATACGTAAAAATACGTTTATACACTTAAAATACATAAACATCTATATAAAAAACTTTAAAAAATACATAAATACGTAAAAATATATAAAAATACATATAAATAAGTAAAAATATATGTTTATACATTTAAAATACATAAAAATACATAAATATATACATATAAAAACATAAAAAATACAAAAATACGTAAAAATAGATATAGATATGTAAAAAATATGTTTATACATTATATAAAAAATTTGACGAAATCTGCAAAAAAAATCATATTATTTTCGAAACATTAACAATTTGGTCTCATGACCTGCTGAACAGGTCAAAAAGGACTAAAGTGAATAAATTAGCCGGTTTCTTGGGCTTTTCTATTCAAAAGATGAAAAAGTCAGGACTATTTTATTCAAAAAATAAAATTCAGGACTTTATTAAAAATTTGCCCAAAATATTGGGACTTTTCTAGAGATATCCCAATTAAATAATATGATTCCATATTAATATATTAGAACTTATAATATATTAATATAAATCATAAATATACTATTCTCAAAAGACTATACATATAAATTGTGTCATTGAAAAGTTCAATGAATCTCAAAAGAATCTAGGAGTTTCAGAACCAATTAAAACCTAATAATACATTTCGTTTATCTTGGTGGAAATTGGTGAATCGTCATTCACCTACCTTCAAATATTGTATAGCTTGGATTACGGAATCCCTCTTCTAAGTTATAAAATAGTTTGTTGGGTCCTAGCCTTAATATTTCATATTGGGTGTTATATTAGGGGCTTTAGATCAACTATCTTGAATATCTCCCAAAAGATGTCTAGTTCAGACATCTATGATCCTCCCAAATCTCTTGGAACTTCACTTCCTCCACCTCCTCCAATTATTCTCCCTAACCCACAAGTTTAAGGTCACTCAAGCCCTATTGGCAAGGCAAGGTCTAGGTGTGATCACATCTTGGAGATGAAGTCACATACTGACAAGCCGGGAGAATTGGGTGTCAAAGTCTTGAGAACGTTAATGGTTCAATCACTTTCTAAGTCACATAGTGAGTTCCTTTGATCAGAATCTTGACTATGACAAGACCCTTAATGATCTTATCTATTTGCTTGGTGCTGCTGAATCACCAATGATTTGGAAGGCTAGTAAAGCAAATTTGATCAGAATCTTGACTTCCCAAAACTTTATGGACATTGAAAATGGCGACACTGGAAATCCAGAAAAAGCATTCTCTTCCCAATGGAAAGGGATCGGCCATAGTCAACTCGGTTGACCAAATGGTAAAGAGAAAAGCTAAGTCTGTGATAGTCCCATGTACCATTACCAAAGGGTCCATATGTTAAATTGCCAAAGGAAGGGGCATTAATTGCGAAGCTGCCAAATTTACCTAAGGATGTTAAAGTCAATAAGTTTGACTCTACTTCAAGTAAAGTCCATTGTCTAACTTTGTTAAGCTCCTATTTGGAGATTCTTATTACATAACGTGACTGAGTCACACGGTGATGTTATAAGAATCAAATAAAAGAGAGAAAGCTTAAAGGAAGTATATGTTGATTCTGATCGCGAAGATGGATTTCGATCGCATCAGAATTTTTGAGTTGTTACTTAGGAGTTATGACACATTGCTTAGGAATAGATAACAACAAGGTTTTCATATGGATTGTAAGGATGAGTTTTTCCACAAAGTTTTTTAAAATAAAAAGAAATTTTTTATTTTAAATATCCTTACAATGGCATTTGTGAAAAATTGTTGTTTATATGATTCCATTGCTAGTAATATAGGAAAATGGTTTTGATTCTTTCATTTGTGGTAGTGTCTAAATTTACCAAATAAGGAAAGTTTCTCATCACCCAAGTTTAAATTGGACCGAAACTTGGAATCATGCAAGTTGTATAGTATGATGAATGAGAACTTTCAAGCATTGGAAAATTAAGACTAATTACTTGTTCACATGGATGTGTAAGTCAAGTAAAGGACTAAAGGATCGGGTACACATTCTTATGCACTGGTCAGAGTCCACCACAAAAGATCGATAAGAATATTCGTCATAATTTACTAAGGTTTAGTAAATATGGTTATACTTACAAGCTTAAGTATAGTTATGAAACATTGGAAAAGATCCAATGTATGGCAGAGTACTTTAGTATCATGATATATGATCATCTTAATGATTAAGAGACCTTATCACAATTCATCCTCTAAGTGCATTCTGATAGCTAAGAAGAGGAGTTATGAATTGTTGAAGTGGTTAAATCAAGAAGATGATTCATTATTCGTTCCAAAAAACAATTCTTAGAGTCATACTCCAAGATTGTAACTTGAGTGACACATCTTAAAGAAGGTTTATTAACACTAGTCAAATGTAAGAGTAAAAGGTTTTCTACTCTTGTACATTTGAAATTGGAAAGTTGTAATGTTTTGGATAAAACAGAGACCAAGTTAGGCCAATTGTGTGAAGTGTTAGTCTTGATAAAAAAAATCCGCACTATTTCTTGAATATTTGACAAGAGAGTCTTATATGTCAAGAGGACAGTGAGAGTCTTAAAGGTCTTGAAAGTCTCAAGAACTAATCAATAAGAAAACCTGAAGGTCTTCACTAGCACACGAATTGAGGTTTATAACCTATTGTGTTGACATATTCTATGCCCATTCCAGTTAAAGTTGGCTATACATTTGAAGTTCTGCATGTTCTCAATTGTTTGCATAACTACTTGGAAGCAATGACAGGCCCTTGTGCTGTCAGGTGGCAAGAATTTAAGATTGCACAAGTTCAGTCCATATGAATTTGGAATTGTCACTAACCTAGTCTTGTGATTATGGTTATAATGAATTCACTTGGATAGGAACACATATACCATAAAATATAAGGGTCATAAGGTTTCTTTCCGATTCATGAAAATGATGGTGAGGAAACACTTGCACCAAGTAGATTTTAAGTAGATAACAATCTTTGCATTTTCAAAGTCGTTAGTGGAGCTTGCATGGTTAACCGACACACTAACATTGACTTATGAGAAATGGCAAAAAGTCTAAACAATTGAGACTATGATTATGGCATCCCTTTTCATAGTTCTGAAATTGTTTAGACACATCTGTAATCTATCTAAGATAAGGTGTATGATTTTGATAAAGTCTTATCAAAGCAATCTAGTATCAGAAATCTGAACTTTGGTAAGAATGTCAATAAAGTATTGACTTCTAGAGGTCCAACTGTTTTCTGGATACATGTCAAAGCTAGTGGGAGCATAAGTGTTATGCTAATAATCATCGTGTTAGTGGGAGCATGATAATTATGGTAAGTATTGCAAGTTAGAAATGTTAATTATAGAAAACAAAAGTTTCAATTCGTGAGGTTGCAGGGGTTGGAAAAGTTGTTTTGCTATAATTAAGGGAGAGGAAATATACTTCATTTCAATTCTAAAAAGCTTAGATTGAGTTTATAATCATTCTAAAGAGCTTATATTGAGATTTTAATCACCTTTAGTCAAGAATATATATATATATATATATATATATATATATATATATATATATATATGAATTTCATGTTGGATTCGCTCAACTTAAGAAAATTCTATATATTGCATTCTCAAAATTCGATTATGATTACGAAATCCCTTTTCTTAGTCAAATTTTGAGAATATGGCAAACAAAAAATTATTATGGAAAAAGACTGGTCTAGAACCATGTCTTTATGTGAAACATCATGAATCATGTCCCATTTACTTTGGGTACAAGATCGATTACATGTGCTATAATATTTATCCTTTCTGAATTTTCCAAATGCCTTGGACATTAAGGAGGAAAATGTCGAGAATTGGATATGACTAAAGTAATTAAGCAATTGTCGAGGAAAATCTAAGGTTTACCAAAGATTGGTTGCTCAAGGATAGTTGGAAGTATACTATTAATATTGGAAGGACCATATTGACATATTCTGAAAAGAGACAATTCTTGTTCAGAAGTGGTAGTTAAAATAGGAATATAGAGTTGTCTTCATAGGTGGAAACAATTTGTGTAAGGTTAAAGAAACTTAATGCAAGAAGCATGTTTAAAGAAATGCGCTTTGAATTTGAGACATCGTTTCCATGGAATTGCTCTCCATTGGAATACTCTGTAATGATTGTTGCCAAGGCTTTGTGGCTTTGTGCATAATCATTACAAGAGGAACAGTGCATATAAGTTTAAAATCTAAACAAATTTCGATAAATGTTAGGAATTCTTACATTTACGACTAGGATTTGGAAGTGTGAAAAGAGAATCATTGAAATTATGTTCAATCGATCTAGTTCACAAAGTAAGGATCATAGAGTGCATACTTGGTGTATGGCAAAGCTATTGTTTAGAAAAACATAGTGTACATGCTTGGAGCATAGGACAACTAGTGTTTTTAATTCAAGTATAAAGCTGATAAAACCGAAACAATGAATAATGAGTAATCAGTATGGTGATAAATAAAAGTGGCATATTTATATTCATAGTGTTTGATACCATATTTGATTCATTTATTCTTGTGTTTCACTTTGCATGTTTTGACTTCGATAATAACTAGGTTATTCTTCTGGAATGACTAAGTTATTCAAACCATCCACAGTCGGTCATATGTTGGAAGTAGATATGAATCAAGACTGTCATGGGTTGGCTTGTAGAGGTCCAAGTTGGTGGACAAAGTTATGCTACAACACTCATGAGTGCTCATAAGTTCTGAGTATTGGATTCAACCCACGCTCATTTGAATCACTTCATGGATTTTATCACGAGTGATCATGAGACGATAATATCTTATATTCTTCAAACCTAGAGATATGAGTTGTTACTATGAGTTGGTTGTACATTGATTGCACGAAACCGCATTCGGTAACTCGATGTTATAAAACGTGCCTTTGTCTATGATTCAACAAGTAGTAAAACAAGCCATAAGAGTCGAAGTTTATCCATTCCTTTTACCTTCGGGATAAAAGCGATATTTGTGGGCCCCTCGATGATTTAATGATGACACATGTGAGTGCTTGGCCAAGCCAGGACTGATTTGATTTGTTCAATCAGTCAGTCGTGATGAATCGGAAATTGGGAAACAACAAATGGATAGAGAGAATGATTATAATCCATGTCTCAGTCCATATGATATCTAGAATGGAGGAATATATGATCCCTTATCTAATGGACAAGTCATTGACAAATGTCAGAGTTCGACAGTGGCTTTAAGAGCTACGATTGCCAGTTAGGTTTTGAAGACATACTCAATAATAGTTTTAGACTTATCAAAGTGGGAGACTGTTGGATTAATGTCTAAGTCCATAACTATATTTGGTATGTACTTGACCCAACCCGGCATGATCCATTTGGGTTGCACTTCACCGACACAATTTATATGGATAGTCTTTTGAGAATAGTATATTTATGATTTACATTAATATATTATAAGTTCTAATATATTAATATGAAATCATATTATTTAATTGGGAAATCTCTAGAAAAGTCCCGATATTTTGGGCAAATTTTTAATAAAGTCCTAAATTTTATTTTTTGAATAAAAAAGTCCTGACTTTTTCACATTTTGAATAGAAAAGCCCAAGAAACCGGCTAATTTATTCACTTTAGTCCTTTTTGACATGTTCAGCAGGTCATGCGACCAAATTGTTAATGTTTCGAAAATAATATGATTTTTTTGCAGTTTTCGTCAAAATTTTTATATAATGTATAAACATATTTTGTACATATCTATATCTATTTTTACGTATTTTTGTATTTTTTATGTTTTTATATGTATATATTTATGTATTTTTATGTATTTTAAATGTATAAACATATATTTTTACTTATTTATATGTATTTTTATATATTTTTTACGTATTTATGTATTTTTTAAAGTTTTTTATATAGATGTTTATGTATTTTAAGTGTATAAACGTATTTTTTACGTATTAATATCTATTTTTAAGTATTTTAAATATTTTTTTTATGTTTTACGTATTTATCTATTTTTTTAATGTTTTATATATAGATGTTTGTATATTTATGTATTTTAAATGTATAAACGTATTGTTTTACGTATTTATATGTATTTTTTAAGTAGTTGACATATTTTTTGTGTGGTTTTATGTGTTTTTTTTATGTATTATGTATTTATATATATTATTGCATAATTATGTATTTTTTTAGTTTTCTTATATATATGTTTATGTATTTTTATGTATATTAAATGTTTAATTGTATTATTTTTACATAAAAATATGTAAAAATAATACAATTAAACATTTAATATACATAAAAATACATAAACATCTATATAAGAAAACTAAAAAAATACATAAATACACAAAAATACATATAAATCCATAATACATAAAAACACACAAAAAAACCTAAAATACTTAAAAAAAAATACATATAAATACGAAAAACAATACGTCTATACATTTAAAATACGAAAATATACAAAAACATCTATATAAAACACTTAAAAAATACATAAATACATAATACATAAAAAAATATGTAAAATACTTAAAAATAGATATAAATACGTAAAAAATATATAAATACGTAAAAAATACATATAAATACTAGACAAAAAAATAACACATAAAAATGCATAAAAATATGAAAAATGGTTAAAACTACATATAAATAAGTAAATAAAAATACATTTATACATTTAAAATAAGTAAAAATATGTAAATATATACATACAAAAACATAAAAATAGACAAATACGTAAAAATAGATATATAGATATGTAAAAAATATGTTTATACATTATCTAAATTTTTTGACGAAATCTACAAAAAAAAGTCTCATTATTTTTGAAATATTAAGAATTTGGTCTCATGACCTGATGAACAGGTCAAAAAGGGTTAAAGTGAATAAATTAGCCGGTTTTTTGGGCTTTTCTATTCAATAGGTGAAAAGTCAGGACTTTTTTATTCAAAAAATAAAATTTAGGACTTTATTAAAAATTTGCCCAAAATATTGGGACTTTTCTGGAGATATCCCTATTTAATTAGTATTGATCAAGAAAATTAAGTGATCAAAAGGAACTAATTAAATATGGACTCTTATATATATATATATATATATATATATATATATATATATATATATATATATATATATATATATATATGGAACGGGCCAAGTTCATTTAGGTTGGGCTAAGCTATCATGGATAGTCCATGGAGTTTTAACCCATGGATTTTATGAAATGAAAGGTCATGGGTATTAGGGTTTACATGGATGTAACCATAATCCTCCATACTATATAAAGAAGCCTTTGGCACAAGAAATGGCACTAGTGTGTGAGGACATAAGAGTGGGCCAATTTTAGTGTGGATACATATTCTCTCAAGTTCTTCCAAGGTGTTTTGCTGATTTGTGATTCCACTTGAGGCTTCCACACTATTAGGGCTAAGCTCTTGAAGCTTGTAGACATCAAGCTACATCAAAAGGTATGTCATTTAACTATAACATTGTAGTATAGGTGCTTCATAATATGCTAGTTAGGATGAAACCTTGGAATATTTTATATTTGCATGTATAATAGAGAAAACATAGATCCAAGGTTTATAGGGTTGCATGTACACTATAAGGGTGATAGAATGCTCAAAACCCAACAAATCTATACCGAGCCTTCGGCATGACTGGACTGCCTTGTGGGGCTACAGTCTCCCGGACCGCTCATAGGGTATGTTGGCCTTCAGCACAAAGCAGGACCACCTTTGCCCAACCCCCAATCAACACACATGAGAACATAAGTATCATACGCTAGCATTCATAACAGTTAAACCGATCTAACAGATCAAATAGCATAACATCACCCTATAATCAGGATACCGATCTAGCCAAAATCTAACATAGCAACCATCCCACACTAGGATGAAATCTAGCATATCAGTAACATAGCAACCATCCTAAACCAGGATGAAATCTAGCATGTCAGTAACATAGCAACCATCCTAAACCAGGATGTATCTATCATTGCAATAACATAGTAACCATCCTAAACCAGGATGTATCTAGCATAGTAATAACATAGTAACCATCCTAAACCAGGATGTATCTAGCATAGCAATAACATAGTAACCATCCTAAACCAGGATGCAAACCATAAAGGACCGACCTTGGTGCCTTAGACCCTTTTGATACAGTGAGGATAACTCACCTCGCAGATGTCGACTCGGTAGATAAATCCCAACTCTCGGATCACTCGCCAAAGACTCATTCACCTCGTGCATAGGGTATCTCGTCTCATGCGGCTTCAGCTATCGAGATGCATACGCTATCACCCGTCCCCTCTGCATGAGGACTGCCCCCAAAACCGAGATGGATGCATCACAATATACTACAAAATCCTCGACTCCCTCGGGGAGTGTCAACACCGGCGCCTCACATAAACACTACCAGAGGGTCTCAAATGCCCTCTGCTGCTCAGGGCCCCAACAGAAATCCACCCCCTTCCTCATAAGACGGGTGAGGGGTGCTACAATCTTGGAGAAATCTTGAATAAATCTCCGGTAGTACCCTGCCAAACCCAAGAAACTCTTGATGTCTGAGGGAGATTTCGGAGTCTCCCACTGCATAACCGCCTCCACCTTGGCCGGATCTACTAAAATCCCCTCCTGATTAACGAGATCTATGAGGAACTGGACCTCTCGTAAGCAAAACTCACACTTCGAGAACTTGGCATACAACCGCTCTCGCCGCAGAACCTCCAGCAGCTCCCTGAGATGCTCCTCATGCTGCTCTCGGGTCTTGGAATATACCAAGATATCGTCTATAAACATAATGACCGAGCGATCGAGCATCAGTATGCAGACTTGATTCATCAAATCCGTAAACAATGCCAGAGCGTTGGTGAGCCCAAATGGCATCACCACGAACTCGTAATGACCATAACGAGTCCGAAACGCAATCTTCTCCACATCTTCCTCCCTCACCCTGACCTGGTGATATCCGGACCTCAAATCGATCTTGGAAAACCAAGATGCACCCTGCAGCTGATCGAATAGATCATCTATCCTCGGGAATGGATAACGTTTTTTTCACCGTTAACTTATTTAACTCCCTATAGTCAATGCACATCCTGTGCGAACCGTCCTTCTTCCTCACGAAAGGATCGGTGCTCCCTAGGGAGAACTAATCAGACGAATAAACTGCTTACCCAACAACTCCTGCAACTGAGATGATAGCTCTTGCATCTCAGGCGGTGCCAGACGGTATGGTGCCCTAGCGATAGGGGCCACACCCGGAACTAGGTCAATCCGGAACTCAACCTGCCTCTCCGGAGGAACTCCGGGTAACTCCTCTGGAAACACGTCAGTAAAATCTGTAACTACTGGGACCTCTGAAACCGAGGGCTGATCCCTAACCCGCGTATCCACCACGTACGCTAAATAACCAGCCCACCTATGCTGAATATACTACGAGCCCTGGCTGCCGAACAAAACCCTAATCCCATCCTGGTGCCCTCGCCATATTCCACCAGTTCTCCCCTACTTGGGGTTCGAACCACCACTCATTGTCCTTAATAGTCGATCATGACGCCAAATCGACTGAGCCAATCCATCCCTACGATCACACACACTTCCCCCATGGGAATAGGAATCAAATCTATCGGGAAGGACACCCCGAAGATCTCCAACTCACATCCCCGACAGATCGAAGAAGTAGAGACCCCATGTTCATTGGCGATCGAAACCCGCAACGGACACTCAAGCTCATCTACCGGCACACTAAACCCTCTACTGAAAGTATGAGATACAAATGACCGACTCGCCCCCGAGTCGAATAAAACCAAAGCAGGCAAAGAGTTTACTAAAAACGTACCTAAACACAGGTACAACCAATAAGCATACACATATAAAATACTGAAACAGAAAAAAATAGAAACATACCAGCAACCACATACGGTACTGCCTTGGCCTCCTCGGCCGTGAGTTGGAAAACGCGACCTTGAGCCTTTGGAGGCTCTACCTTGACTGGCCTCCCATCCCCAATCCTCACAGCAGCTGGTGCGGAACCCTGCGTTGGCTTGGCGGCGAGCTGCAGACAGTTGGTCTTCACATGACCAACCTGATGACAATGATAACAAATCCTCATATCTGCTGGAGGGGCAGACTGATGACAGTCCCTGACATAATGCCCCTCCTTACCACATTTGTAGCACCCACCTCCTGCTCGACAAACCCCATAATGACCCCTGCCGCACTTCCCACACGTGCAGCTCTATGGACCCCCAACCTGAGTATCAACGGTCTTAGACTGCTTAGACTGTGCCGGTGCCTGACGCTGCTCCTTCAGCTGCAGCTCTAACTCCAACTCACGCTGCCTCGCGGCTTCCTGAAGATCCAAGAGGGTATCACAACGCTGTGTAGACACGAACTGCCGAATATCAGTCTTGAGCATACTCAGATAACGAGACATCTGAAACTGCTCTGAAGCAAACTCCTAGCAAAACATCGCCCTCTCCGTGAACATACGGGTAATCTCCATCACAGACTCCCCATCCTGCCTCAAAGTCAAGAACTCCTGAGCAAGCCGCTCCCGCTCAACAAGTGGAACATAGTGAGTGCGGAACATATCCCATAACTGCTCCCAAGTAACAGCAGCTCGTTGATCATCAGTATACTGTTGGATAAGGTGTCAGTCCATAACTATTTCTGGTATGTACTTGAACCGACCCGACATGGTTCATTTGGGTTGCATGGCATCATGCATTTGGATAGACTAAATGAGATAAATAACACTTGTGGTTTATTAATATATTATAAGTTCTAATATATTAATAGTATTATTTAATTAGTATTGATCAAGAATTAATTTGTAATTAATTAAGTGATTAAAAGATGGCTAATTAAATATATGGGTTGATTATGTAAATCATCCATAACTTATATAGTGGGCTAAGAGGCTCCATGGATTATCAAGTTGGGTTAAACCCATAGGATGCTCCATGG
This sequence comes from Lactuca serriola, assembly GCF_051521515.1. NCBI lineage: Eukaryota > Viridiplantae > Streptophyta > Magnoliopsida > Asterales > Asteraceae > Lactuca > Lactuca serriola. The sequence goes on along the minus strand of NC_136412.1, from coordinate 154,540,198 downwards.
ATGCTCAATGGGAGTTACAAACCCATGGGTCATGGAAATGAAGAGTCATGACACATTAGGGTTTACATGGTGTAACCCTACATGTGTCACACTATATAAGGAACATGTTATCTACCAAAATCAGCTACACTAAGAACATAAGAGGGCTAAGCCGATTTTACAAGTGTGTGCATTCTCTCAAGAGTCATTCCAAAGGCATTTGGTGTTGCGTGAAGCATTTGATGCATCACACTTGGGGTGCTAGGCTCACAAGGTTTTTCAAGGAATCAAAACAACTACAAGGTATGTAATTCTAGCCATCCTTTTAGGATAAAAGATCCCATGTATGCTAGATAGGATTATGAACCTTGGAAATCATATTTTGCGTGTATTTTTAGACAAACATAGATCCAAGGTTTATTAGGGTTGCATGTACACTTAGGAAATGTTAGAATGCTCAAAACCCATCAGTGGTATCAGAGCCTAGGCTTGTTTGTTAAATACTTGATGCAAAATTGTTTTTCAAAAGCCAAAAACTGTCCAGACAAGAAAAATCGACGAGTTATGGCCAAAAACTCGCCGAGTTTGTGTGTTATAGCATGAACTCGACGAGTTCCCTGATGAACTCGACGAGTTTGTCATCCAGTGAGCAGTTTTTGGAGCTTGGCTTCTGTAAATGGACTAGAAACATTATCCTAAACTGTTTTGGTGTTGTAAAACTTGTTTTAGATGGTGTAATGATTGTTCTAATCTGTTTACAATGGCTAATATCAATTTTTCATGATTATATGTGTTCATATGTTCTTGAAACTTTGATATGAATATTCATGTTCTTATGAGTTTTTGATAGATCATAGGAATTACTTGTTTATATGATTAATTCATGATCTTTATGTGTTTTAATGGAGTCCATAACTTGTCCTCAAGTTATGGATAACCAAAAGTCTCTTTGTGTTAAAAACCATTAAAAGAACACATAAGTTATAAAATGAAGAGTCTCCATTTTAATGACTCATAAGTTATGAATGTGAAAGGTTTTGTAAAGTTACATAACTTGCCCTTAAGTTTTGGAACATGTGAAGTCACTTAATAAACTTTAGTTCCTACCCTTAGATTTTTAAAAAGTTAAAAATCAACCCTTATACTGTATAATATTATAAGTTAATAATATATATATGTATAAGATCAAGTCGTCTTACCGCTAGTACGCCTCATTCACGAAGTTGGTCTATAAGGGGGGGGGGGGGTATAAGGTTGTTGCCTATAAAATGGCAACTTAATGGGTGTCCACTCTCACCCACCGCTTCCTTGATCGGTGGAGGGTCGTTAGCCGAACGAGTAAGACAAGGACTTATAAATTCTCATTAAAAGTATATGAATATTATAAAGTAACTAAATGTTTTAATAAATTCCCAATCTTAGTTACTTTAGGAAAAATGTGAATAAGGGGCTAATCCATGAAATTACACTTTACACTTTGTTTAAGTCGTTGGTGGAGCGTGTGTGGTTAACCGGCACACTAACTTGGACTTAACAAGGTAGGTAAAGGGTGACTTACGGTTTATCATAGTATCGGTGGAGCGTGTGTGGTTAACCGACACATCGATTGAGTGATAAACATTAAGGGTACCAAGTGATTTGCATGGTTACTTCACACCTCGTTTTGTGATCCTCGGTATCCTAGTCACAAAACTTGGAGGGCACACTCGAGATTGAAACATGCCTTTGAAAAGTTCATTGAATCTCAAAAGAATCTAGGAATTTCTAAGAACCAATTAAAAACCTAATATTTATATTTCGTTTTTCATGGTGGAAATTGGTGAATCGTCATTCACTTACCTTTCAAATATCTTATAGCTTGGATTACGGCATACCTCTTCTAAGTTATAATATATTGTGATTGGATCCTAGCCTTAATACTACATTTGGGTGTTTTATTAAGGACTCTCTTAATATCTGAACTAATCTTGTTCTCTTCTTTCAGATGTCTTCAAACAATGCTGCTTCTGGCTCTAATCCTAATGGCTCCTTTACCCTTATGAACTTGTGTGGGAAAGTCACTTTTGATGGATCCAACTTCAATGAATGGATCAGAAACATCAGGATGATTACCCGCTACGAGGACAAAGAATATGTCCTTGATAAGGAGCTTAAGGAGATTGATGAGACCACTGCAACTCCCCAGCAGATCGTTGACTTCCGGGCACATGAAAGGGATGCTACCAAAGTGGCATGCATCATATTAGCCACCATGACAGCAGAACTCCAAAAGTCCTATGAGGACTTCTACCATTTTGAAATGCATCAAGATTTGATGGAAAGATACCATCAGAGTGCTCTTCAAGAGCGGTATGAAATAATCTGCTCCATGATAACAACCAGGATGAAGGACGGAGACTCCGTCATGAGCCACATGCAGAAAATGCAAAGGTATGTGGATCATTTGCTAAATCTTAATGTGAACTTCCCTGAGGAGCTTGCAATAGATATCATTTTGCACTCCTTACCCTCGTGTTATGATCAATTCCGCATGACATACCACATGAATAAGGAAGAAGTCACACTCAACAAACTTCAGGGACTCCTAAAGACCGCAAAAACAGGTCTTAAAGGTAATTCGGTTGTTACCACTCCTACTCCTACTCCAAACTCAGCCCCTATCTTGGCAATCGGGAAAGGTAGAGGGAAGAAGAGGAAGAGCTCTTCGAAGGGTACCAAGGATAGGACCCTTGATGGCTCTTCTTTAAGTGGAACCAAGAAAGGTTTCGTCGCTCCTTCTTCTGACCCAAAAGAGGCTGAATGCTTCTATTGCCATGAAAAGTCACACTGGAAGCGGAACTGCCCAAAGTACCAGCAAGATGTGAAGGATGGGAAAGTTAAACCCAACCATGCAGGTATTTACACTATCTTATCTAATAACTCACCCTATTCTAACTCTTGTGTCCTTGATACCGGTTGCGGTATTCATATATGTTCTGATTTGCAGGGACTAAGAAGAAGTGAGAATGTGGAGCATGGAAGAATAAACTTGATCATGGGGAATAGGAAAGCTTTACATGTCACCAAGATTGGAGTTTATACTTTATCGCTAAGTAGTGGGTTTAATTTAGATTTGAATAAATATTGTTACTCGCCAGAAATGGCAAGAAATATTATTTCCTTTCATGCATTGTATAAACAAGGTTTTACCTTTTTCATTTGATAATGAAGTTGGTTCGATTAATGCTTTCATTAATAATGTTCTTTATTTTAAAGCATTACCTTGTGATGGTGTGTATGAAACTGTATATGTGGTTGATAACTTAGGAAATAATGTATTGTGTATTGATCCTGTTAATGATAATAACTTGGATAAAACATCATTATGGCATTGCCGTCTTGGACATATAAGCAAGAAACGCATAGGCCAACTCCAGAAGGATGGAGTCTTGGAGTCATTTGACCTAAAGTCAGATGATAGTTGCGAATCATGCTTACTTGGAAAAATGACAAAGTCACCCTTCACAGGTTCTTATGAGAGGAGTGAAGGTTTTTTGGATCTTGTACACACGGATGTGTGTGGACCCTTAAAACATGCCACAAGGGATGCTAATCGTTATTATTTGACTTTCACTAATGATTACAGTAGATATGGATATGTCTACTTAATCAAGCATAAGTCAGAGACTTTTGAAAGGTTTAAAGAATTTAAACAGGAAGTTGAGAATCAATTGGGCAGGAACATTAAGATGCTTCGATCCGATTGAGGTGGTGAGTATCTTTGTTCAGAGTTCCTCGACTATCTTAGGGAATGTGGGATTGCCTCACAATTGACACCTCCCAGGACACCGCAGTTGAATGGTGTAGCTAAGAGGCGTAATCGAACCTTGTTGGATATGGTCCATTCCATGATGAGTCGAGCTTCACTACCAATCTCATTTTGGGGGTATGCCTTAGAGACTGCCGCCCATATCCTTAATTTGGTCCCTACAAAGAAAGTTGCCAAAACTCCTCATGAGATGTGGACTGGAAAAGTACCCAAACTAGACCACATCAAGATTTGGGGTTGCGAGGCTTTCGTGAGACGCGAGACTCATGATAAGCTCGAACCTCGATGTGAGAGGTGTATTTTCATCGGCTATCCACAAAAATCCTTTGGTTACTTCTAGAGGCCTAGTGAGAATGTGGTCTTCGTAGCTAGGAGGGTTTTCTTTCAAGAGAGAGAGTTCATAAGCCAAGGAAACAGTGGGAGGCAAGTTGACCTTGAAGAAATTCAAGAGTCAAGTGGTGAATGAACTTCAAACCCTAGCACTCAACTTGAGGAGGAAACTCCTGTTGAGCCAATTGACAAGTCTGTACCTCTGAGGTGTTCCACGAGAGTTAGGAATGCACCTGAGCATTACTATGGATTCCATATTACTACGGAAGGTGATACACTTATCAGTGATGGGACACTGATAGGTCTGGATGAACCTAACAGTTACGCGGAAGCTATGTCAGGCCCTGAGTTAGCCAAATGGAAAGAGGCAATGGACAGCGAGATACAGTCCATGTATGACAATCAAGTTTGGAACTTGGTTGACAATGTACCAGGTCGTAAGACAGTTGGGTGCAAGTGGATCTTCAAGAAGAAGACCGACATGGGTGGTAATGTACACACTTATAAAGCACAACTGGTTGCAAAGGGCTTCTCACAAACTCCGGGAGTTGATTATGATGAGACCTTTTCTCCAGTAGCCAAGATTAAGTCTATTAGGGTTATGTTAGCCATAGCTGCATTTCATGACTATGAAATATGGCAAATAGATGTTAAAACCGCTTTCCTTAATGGAAAGTTGGCTTAGGATGTTTACATGAGTCAGGCAGAGGGTTTTGTCAATACAGAGTACCCTAATAGGGTGTGTAAGCTTGAGAAATCCATTTATGGATTAAAGCAAGCACCTCGCAGATGGAATCTTTGCTTTGATGAGAAAGTCAAAGAGTTTGGTTTTTCTAGGAGTGAAGATGAATCTTGTGTATATGCCAAGGCTAGTGGGAGTATAGTTAGCTTTTTGGTACTGTATGTGGATGACATAATACTCATAGGAAATGACATCCCAACTCTGGAAGAATTTAAGTCCTGGCTTGGGAAGTGTTTCTTTATGAAGGACCTAAGAGAAGCTGCCTATATTTTAGGGATAAGGATCTTGAGAGACTGGAGTAAAAGACTAATTGGACTTAGTCAGAGTACCTACTTGGATAAGGTGCTGAAGAGGTTCAGCATGCAGGACTCCAAGAAAGGAGAGTTACCCATCCAGAGTAACACCAGATTGAGTAAGACACAAAGCCGGAGTACTGAGGCTGAGATAGCAGAAATGAGTCGAATACCTTATGCTTCGGTTGTAGGATCGATCATGTATGCTATGACGTGTACTCGACCTGATGTAGCCTTTGCTTTAAGCATGGTTAGCAGATATCAGGGGAACCCTGGCAAGGCACACTGGACTACGGTAAAGAATATCCTCAAGTACCTACGGAGGACTAAGGACTGGGTCCTTACTCTCGGTGGGAGTGATGACTTGAGAGTTGTAGGATATAGTGATGCTAGCTTTCAGACTGATAGGGATAATTTCCGCTCTCAGTCTGGCTAGGTATTTACCTTAAACGAAGGAGCAATTTCTTGGAAGAGTTCCAAGCAAGAAACAGTGGCTGATTCAACTTGCGAATCAGAGTATATAGCAGCAAGTGAGGCAACAAAGGAGGCGATATGGCTGAAGAACTTCATTGGAGACCTTGGAGTTGTACCAACTAAAAGGAGCCAATGGAAATTTTTTGTGATAGTGAAAGTGCAGTTGCCTTAGCCAAGGAACCAAGGGATCACGGGAGATCCAGACACATCAACAGAAAATACCATTTCATCAGACATCGAATAGAAGGGCTCCTTGTGGCAAAGAGGGTATCATAGGATGAGAATCCAACAGATCCCCTCACGAAGGGACTGACTCAGGTTAAGCATCTCCAACATGCTTGGAGCATAGGGCTGAAGGATGCTATTAGTTTTAGTAGTTAGATAATTTGAAATTTGTAAAGTGTAATTGACATTTGATGATAAATAAAAGTTGTGTTTATTTATGAGTAAAGTGTTGCTATCTCTTGTCAATCGTTTACTATATTTCTTTTGCATGTGTTGACTTCCAAAATAATTATGTTTGGTATATCATATTATTCGAATCTTCGCAGTCGGTCATATGTTGGAAGTAGGTATGAAACAAGACTGTCATGAGGTGGTTGCAGAGGTCTAAGTTGTTGGACATGGCTACAACACTCATAAGTGTTCATAAGTTATGAGCATTGGAATCAACCCACGCTCACTGGAATCACTTCATGAAATTTATCTTGAGTGATCGTGAGACGGTAACATCATATAAGTCTTCAAACTTAGAGATATGATTAGAAGTTGATATCTGGGCCCCTCGATGATTTTGTTTTGACCTATGTACTGGGCCCGGTCAGAACTAAGTTGATGTATTCAATTAAGTTCTATGTCAAACAAATCGGAAATCGGGAAACAAACTGCTGGACAATAAGTAAGACATTGCTCCATGTATTTGTTCGGCTGATATCTAGAACAGAGGATTGTATGATCACTTATCTTAAATGGCGTATCATCATCTTCTCAGTTCCGAGAGATCTTGAAAGAGCTACGATTGCTGATCGGTTCCTGAAGTCATACTTGCAGTTATAGTTATTAGACTTATCCAAGTGGGAGACTGTTGTATAAGGTGTCTAAGTCCATAACTATTTATGGTATGTATGTGACAACCGTCAAGTTCAATTCAAAGTCAAAGTCAAAAAGTCAAATTCAAAGTCAACAAGTCAAAGTCAAGCAACAAGTCAAACCGGTCAATCTTGTATAATACTTGTATGATTAAAAGTTATTCTATGAAAGCGTACAATTGTGCGTCAAGAGTTCGAGTGTCTCGGTAAATCTATGTGTTTATCAATGTGAAACCCTAAGAAGAGAGCTAAACACATCAAAACATGTCTATGAATCCTTTTGGGGACTTAAAATAATCATAAACGAAGTATAACGGGGTCCACGGACCTTGCATTGCAAGATTATTCAATGAAAATGGCTAAAAGTGAATCTCTCTCAAATCTCTCTTAAAATATCTCTCAAATTTTTATAGTCAAACGGGTCATCCCAACCCTTAAATTGGCCAAAAATCACTAAAAACAGGAAGTTATATTGAAAAATAGCTATTTAGGGCCGAAACCCTCTTAGGAACCGAAGCCTCTTTGAGGGAACCTCTCATAAGGAGCGAAGCTGTCAGAAGCGGACTCATCAGAAGCGAAATCGACAGAAGCGAAGCCCCTCGGACCGAACCCTTGCGAACCGAACCTGACCTTCGGGCCCAAGCCTCCACCTTCTATCCCTTCATCGGCCTTCGGTCCTTCCTCCTCCCTTCTCTCGGTTCTCACCTCCTAAGGGCCAAACCTCGCAGGTTCGCCCCCATCTTTCGGTTTTCGACTACTTTCGTCTCCTAAGCCCGTTTTTGACGGGATTTTTTCCACCAAATTCATATTTTTACTATTTTAAACTCCCAGAACTCATATTTTATTTATTTCTCAAGGATTTATTAATTTAAAATCATTATTTTATATTAAGAGGATAATTACCCCACAAGTGGGTCAAGTGTGCCCACTTGCCTTCCATGTGTCACCCTCTCACTTGCCACCTTATCCACATCACACAAACCAATGCACACATCACTTCAAACTCACAACTTTCTCCAGCAACTCCCCTATATAAATAAATCCCTGGAGGATTTCTTGATTCACTTGATCATTCCCACACTTTTACACCTTTCTTACCACACAAATGAGCTTATTTTCTCTCAACTTCCAACCACTTTTAGAAGAAGTTCTTGAGCTATTACTTCAATTTTTGGTAAATATTTCCTTTTAACTCAAGTGTTATTCCATGTTTCCATAACATCCTTGAATCATCTACACCCATTCTAACGCCAAAGAATCGTTCTTAGGATCATCCAAACTCTTACGTGCTCATCAAGTGTTGTTGACTTGATACTCCTCGTCTTGACCTTCCACTCTTCTAAGAATCACTAAAAGTGAGTTCATACCCCTACATTTTCTAGTTTTATTTAGTTTTCAGGGGGGGGAATACAAGTTAAAACACCAAAACATATTTGAAACTTAACTTGACAGCTTACAACAGAAAAGTTGTGACCTGTTCACAAACTGTTTTACCCAACTTAAACTTAATATTTTTCAAAACTTTTCAATATGCAAATAGTTCAGGTTTATACCTTTAAAATGACTACTTGCACATCTCCATACGATTTTCCTACAATTTTTGATGATTTTTACAAAAATGCCTATCATTACAGCAACGAAATCGGACCAGGTTGTGAAAATGAACATTTTCACACTGGTTCGAGACCACCAACAATTATAAGAAAATTTGTGAACATAGTAGACTATTTTTTCCAAAATCTCTGAGTTTAAGGATTTAGTTTTCGACTTACGATAATTTTTCTATAAACAATCTAAAACAGTGACAGTTAAGAGTTAAATTCTTAAAACAAGTTTAAGAGTTATTCACACCTTGTAACATGTTGAGCAAGGTGTGTAGGATTTTATACTTAGCATTTTCAATGTCATTTTATTGAAATAAAAAGTCATGCATAGCAAGGTTCCATTTACAACATGAAACATTTTTATAAAACTATAATAGGTATAGTTTGGACACCTAAAACAGTAATACTATCGATTTATAAAGCGAGTATTTTATTACAAACTACGTGAACATGTTAATGAATAAATTTGTGAGACATTCATCTTTAGGGTACTCTTTAGTACTACTTAAAAAGTCCTGTAGTTATAGCCATAATCTATTTTAGGGAGAGCGTGATATCTGTATATAGATCTATATTGGGTTTGACAACCCGCACCTGAGATGCTTGCAACAGCTAGACCGGCAGGTCTGGGGTGACAAGTGTCATAACATTCCGACGCGTGAAGAGCGTCGAGTATGAGGTCTTCGAGTCATAGTATGGTTATAACAACTCACATAGGAAATTAATAAACACACCGTTCATGGGAATTTAAGGATTTCACAAAAAGGAGTTTTATTTAAATATAAAACCACATATAAGCATGATGATTTACTTACATATTCTAAGTCTTGGTTCAGTTAAGAGTATACTAAACCTTTTAGAAAATATTGGATTTACTGGAAACAAACTTATAACAAAAGGAACAACATGCATTTTCCATTCATAAATTGCTTATGAACTCACCAGCTTTAATGCTGATACTCTTTCAAAAAACAACTTGTATTCTCAGGTAATCAGTAATACAGGTAACCACAAGACTTTTGAAGGCAAGACGCTAAGGCATAGATTTCTTTTGAACTATTTTGACATCATATGTAATTTATTTGGAAACATGTATTTTGCAACGATGTAACCTTTTAAATTATATTTATGATGGTTGTGTTACTTTCTTCACTATGGTTATGATACTGAACATGACGTCCTCTGCCCCCGAACGTTTCCGCCGTTCCGGTTTGGGGGCGTGACAGATTGGTATCAGAGCTTTGTTTATAGTGAACTAAGTATATCGAACCACATAAGATATACAAACTATAAATACAACGGGACAAAATTCTCTGACGTAGCCTTTCAAGAATACTTTTAAAAGTAAAAATTGGTATTTTTATAAAACCTAAAACTTTCAATGGGAGCAAAGGTGTCATAGCATTGCTTCAATGGTTCAAGAAGAGCGAATCAGTCTTTGAAATAGGTTCATGCCCTGAAGCAAACAAGGTCAAGTTTGCAGCATGCACATTCTCTGAAAGGGCACTCACCTGGTGGAATGGCCACGTTAAGACATTGACACTTTCAGTGGCTAACTCGATAACATGGGAAGACCTGAAAACGATGTTGATGAAGGAGTACTGCCCAAGGGGTGAGATACAAAAGTTGGAAGAGGAACTTTGGGGTCTCAAAATGACAGGCTCCGACATCCTGTCTTATACCTCAAGATTTAATGATCTAAGCATACTGTGTCTAGGAATGGTTCTGTCGGAAAGCAAGAAGGTCGAAATATACATTTGGAGACTATCTTCCCAACTTCAAGGAAGCGTATTGGCCTCAAGGCCAACTACCTTTGATAGTGCCAAAGAACTAGCACAACAACTCATCGATCATAAAGCCAGTCATGGCACTGTGTCAACCACCTCCGAGCAAGCTAAGGGAGGAAACAACAAAAGGAAGTTCTGGAACAAGAAGAAGGGTCAACCTGCTCAAGACCCTACCAAGAAACAACAAGTGGTTGCTATAAACGCTACCACAACTGCTGCCAACCCAACGCCAATAAGGCAATACGCTGGGAACCTGCCAAAGTGCAAAAAATGCAACTTTCACCATAATGGTGCTTACCGTGAATTTCATTGCACCAACTGTATCAAAAAGGGGCACACCGCTCGATTTTGTAAAGCTCCAGTTCAACAAAACGCACAAGCTGCCAACGCAGGAGCAAGTCAAACCTACTATGGTTGTGGAGAGGCAGGACACTTCAAGCGGAACTGCCCAAAGGCAAGAAACCCCAACACTGGTGGAGTGGGCAGAGTTCTGGCGATAGGTCATGAGGAAGCAATTTCAGACCCAACTGTGGTCACCGGTACGTTTCTCCTCAACAATACATACGCATGCATTCTTTTTGATAGTGGCGCGGAGAAAAGCTTCGTGAGCCATAAATTTAAACACTTTCTTAAACAAAAACCACAAATACTAAAAAACACATTCACTGTAGAAATGGCTAATGGAAAAACAGAGAACACTAACGACATTTACATTGGGTGTACTCTCACCCTAAACAATCACTCTTTCTAAATCGACCTTTTTCCGGTCACTATAAAAAGTTTTGATGTCATTATTGGCATGGATTGGTTATGCCCTCACCATGCCGAAATTCTATGTCATGAAAGGGTCGTTCGCGTTAACCTGCCGAGTGGTGAAATCCTCGTCGTCTATGGCGACAAACCCGGTTCAAACTTTCAGATCATTTCGTGTGTCAAGGCCCAAAAGTACCTCCGCAAGGAGTACCACGCCTTCCTAGCCAAGGTCGTGGATAGGAATCAAGAAGATAAAAACATAAAGGACATTCCGGAGGTCTGTAATTTCCCTGACGTATTCCTAGAAGACCTTCCAGGAGTGCCCCCTGATAGACAAGTCAAATTCCGAATCGACCTAATTCCTGGAGCTACTCCTGTAGCCAAATCGCCATACCGTCTAGCCCCAGCCGAGATGCAGGAACTGTCCAGTCAACTAAACGAACTACTGAGCAAAGGATTCATTAGACCAAGCTTCTCACCTTGGGGAGCACCGGTTTTGTTCGTTAAGAAGAAGGACAGATCGTTCCGTATGTGCATTGACTATCGCGAATTAAACAAACTCACCATAAAAAACCGGTACCCTTTGCCTCGAATCGATGACCTCTTCGACCAACTACAAGGAGCGAGTTTCTTCTCGAAGATTGACCTAAGATCTGGATACCATCAACTACGAGTTCAAGAAGAGGATATTCCCAAGACAGCCTTCAGAATGAGCTATGGTCACTATGAGTTTGTAGTGATGCCTTTCGGCTTAACAAATGCACCCGCAGTGTTTATGGAGCTGATGAATAGGGTGTGTCGACCTTACTTAGACAAGTTCGTGATTGTTTTCATCGATGATATACTAGTCTTCCGCCGAAGTGAGGAAGAACACAACCAACATTTACGTCAAGTCCTGGAAACACTGAGGGCGGAGAAACTGTACGAAAAATTCTCAAAGTGCGAGTTCTTGATTCGAGAAGTGGATTTCCTCGAACATGTAGTCAGCAAGGAAGGAATTCATGTGGACCCTTCAAAGATCAAGGCAATCGAAAGCCAGGCAGTGCCAAGAACACCCACAGAAATCCGTCAATTTTTAGGACTCGCCGGTTACTATTGAAGATTCATCCAAAACTTCTCCAAAATGGCAAAACCACTCACCACCTTGATTCAAAAAGGAGTGACCTTTTCCTGGGGGATAAGCAAGAGGTTGCATTCCAAACACTGAAACGAGCCCTGTGTAGTGCTCTGATCTTGTCCCTACCAGAGGGAACAAAGGACTTTGTGGTTTATTCGATGCATCAAACCAAGGTCTTGGATGTGTGTTGATGCAACGAGGAAAGTTCATTTCCTACGCCTCAAGACAGCTGAAGACACACGAGGTAAACTATACGACGCATGATCTCGAAATAGGAGCGGTAGTTTTCGCCCTAAAAATCTGGAGGCATTACCTCTACGGCACCAAATGCACTATCTTCACCGATCATAAAAGCCTTCAGTATATCCTCAACCAAAAAGAACTCAACATGAGACAAAGACGATGGGTAGAATTGCTAAACGATTACGAATGCGAGATTCGTTACCACCCAGGAAAAGCCAATGTGGTGGCAGACGCTTTAAGTAGAAAGGAATACTCTGGCCGCCGAGTAAAGGCATTAACCATGACCATCCATTCACACCTATCCACACAAATCAAGGAGGCACAAGAAGAAGCCTTGAAACCAGAGAACGTGGCAGGCGAGGCATTGAGAGGAATGGACAAAAATCTTGAAGTCAGGGTTGACGGAGTTCGTTGTCTCATGAAGCGGATCTGGACACCGAAATTTGGTGGATTCAGGGACGTTGTCATGAACGAAGCTCACAAAACTCGTTACACAGTGCATCCCGGCTCAGACAAGATGTATTTAGACCTCAAGAAGCTGTATTGGTGGCCGAACATGAAAGCCGAAATAGCTACTTTCGTGGGGAAGCGTCTGGCTTGCGTAAAGTTTAAGGTAGAGTATCAGAAGCCCTCGGGACTACTTCAACAGCCAGTGATACCCGAGTGGAAATGGGAGCGAATTGCAATGGACTTCATTACCAAGTTACCTAAGGCAACGGGTGGACTTGACACCATTTGGGTAATCGTCGACAGATTAACCAAATCCACTCACTTCCTGCCGATAAAGGAAACCGACAAAATGGAGAAAATGATGAGGATATACATTAAAGAAGTTGTGCGACTTCACGGAGTACCGATATCCATTATCTACGATAGAGATAGTCGGTTCACATCACAATTCTGGCAGTCACTACAGAAAACTATGGGAACTAGGCTGGACATGAGTACAGCCTACCACCCACAGACCGAGGGGTAGAGTGAAAGGACCATTCAAACGTTAGAGGACATGCTAAGAGCTTGTGTGATGGACTTTGGTAAAGCGTGGGATGCTCACCTACCCTTTATCGAATTCTCATACAATAATAGTTATCACACTAGCATCAAAGTTGCTCCGTTCGAAGCCCTTTATGGCCGTAAGTGCAGATCACCTCTGTGCTGGGCTGAGGTGGGCGATACACAACTAGCAAAAGGGCAATTTCCTAACAGCACACTCACTGGACCGAAGATCATAAAGGAAACAACAGAAAAGATTGTCCAAATTCGAGAGCGGATGAAGGCTTCACAACACCGACAAAAGAGCTATGTCGATAAAAGACGGAAGCCTTTGGAGTTCCAAGTTGGAGATCGAGTACTACTAAAAGTATCACCTTGGAAGGGATTAATACGTTTTGGAAAATGTGGGAAGTTAAATCCAAGGTATATCAGGCCATTCGAAATCCTCGCCAGGATTGGCCCGGTGGCATACAAGCTTCGATTACCACAGGAACTCAGCAACGTGCACCCTACCTTTCATGTGTCGAACTTAAATAAATGTTTTTCTGATGAGACCCTCGTCATTCCTTTGGAAGAAATTGAGATCAATGAGAACCTCCACTTCATAGAGGAACCTGTTGAAATCATGGATCGAGAGGTCAAATCGACGAAACAAAGCCGCATCCCCATCGTAAAGGTCCGCTGGAAAGCCAAGTGAGGACCCCAATTTACATGGGAACGTGAGGATCAAAAGAAGCAAAAGTACCCACATCTATTCCCCAACCCTTAAGGTCCCTCTCAAAAATGCAAATTTTGGGACGAAATTCCTTCTAACGGGGGGATAATGTGACAACCGTCAAGTTCAAGTCAAACTCAAAAAGTCAAATTCAAAGTCAACAAGTCAAAGTCAAGCAACAAGTCAAACCGGTCAATCTTGTATAATACTTGTATGATTAAAAGTTATTCTATGAAAACTTACAATTGTGCGTCAAGAATTCGAGTGTCTCGGTAAATCTATGTGTTTATCAATATGAAACCCTAAGAAGAGAGCTAAACACATCAAAACACGTCTATGAACCCTTTTGGGGACTTAAAATAATCATAAACGAAGTATAATGGGGTCCACGGACCTTGCATTGCAAGATTATTCAATGAAAATGGCTAAAAGTGAATCTCTCTCAAATGTCTCCCAAAATCTCCCAAATCTCTCTCAAAATATCTCTCAACTTTTTATAGTCAACCGGGTCATCCCGACCCTTAACTTGGCCAAAAATCACTCAAAACGGGAAGTTATATTGAAAAATAGCAATTTAGGGTCGAAACCCTCTTAGGAACCGAACCCTCTTAGAGGGAACCTCTCATAAGGAGTGAAGCTGTCAGAAGCGAAGCCCCTCGGACCGAACCCTTGCGAACCGAACCTGACCTTCGGGCCCAAGCCTCCACCTTCTATCCCTTCACCGGCCTTCGGTCCTTCCTCCTCCCTTCTCTCGGTTCTCACCTCCTAAGGGCCAAACCTCGCAGGTTCGCCCCCATCTTTCGGTTTTCGACTACTTTCGTCTCATAAGCCCGTTTTTGACGGGATTTTTTCCACCAAATTCATATTTTTACTATTTTAAACTCCCAGAACTCATATTTTATTTATTTCTCAAGGATTTATTAATTTAAAATCATTATTTTATATTAAGAGGATAATTACCCCACAAGTGGGTCAAGTGTGCCCACTTGCCTTCCATGTGTCACCCTCTCACTTGCCACCTTATCCACATCACACAAACCAATGCACACATCACTTCAAACTCACAACTTTCTCCAGCAACTCCCCTATATAAATAAATCCCTGGAGGATTTCTTGATTCACTTGATCATTCCCACACTTTTACACCTTTCTTACCACACAAAGGAGCTTATTTTCTCTCAACTTCCAGCCACTTTTAGAAGAATGTCACACCCCAAAACCATGAACGGCGGAAATGTTCTGGGGTGGAGGATGTCATGTACAATATCACAACAATGAATAGTACTAAACAAGCAACAACATCATCCATTGCATTAATAATATAATTTTAATACAAGTGTTCTGATATGTCTAATAGACACTGAGGTATAAATCAATATGAAAGATGAGTCTTGAACGAGCTCCATCTTCTCTAAACCTTGCATCGGTACCTGTCTACTGTTGACCTGAGGATACAAGTTATTTTGAAAGAGAGTATCAGATTTAAAGCTGGTGAGATCATAAGTATTTTAGTGTCTTAATTTGTAAGAATGTATTTGTAAGTATGAGTATGTAAAAGTTTTGAATATCCTAGAAAACCCTATGCTTCCGACTGGAAGTAGCCTTCTACCAAGGCATCTAGTATTTGACTGTTTCTCTTGTAAAAGTGTGTATTTTCCCAAATCTGACTATCATTAACGAAAAATATAGCATCTACATTACCGTGCATCATGTGAATGTTCATGAAGTGAATGTAATGGGAAAATGACATAGTACTATAGTGTAGTATCAAATAACTACAACCGTACTAACTACCTTAAATCTATTGAAAATTTAAAGTAACATGTGATCGACCTGTATCCTGCTACCGACTCTAGTAAAACGACGATGTAAGATGCCGTAAGAAATGACATTTGGCACCCGTAGACTTGCAAGTCCCACTGTAGCGAGCAACAAGGTGTAGGTTAGTCAATCCAGTAACTTCCTAAACTACGCCTATTGTAGCTTACTAAACTACGCCTATTGTAGCTTACTAGTAATATAACCGGTACGTATGAACATGAACGTATACCCCTGCTACCCAAGGGTATTGAATTAACTGGCAAAACTTTTATGTCTATATAGCTATACATAATATACAACTAATATTTAGACGACCTTCGGACGGATAACCGATGCCCTAAAGCCACATCCCAACGAGGAAAAGGAGGTAAAGCGAGCTAGTCTTCCTAAGTCCTTTAAACATTACTTATATAACTATACATATATAGACATGCAATTGACAATATAAGTATAAAATAAGTTTTGTAAAACCTTTGAAAAGTTTTATAACTAGGAAAAGATGACTTGATGTCAGTTTGCAAAACGATTTGAAAATACTTTGTTTGATAAGAACAATGTAAAGTATAAGGAAAACATTTGTTTTGAATCACAACTATAACAAGGTTTGAAAAGATACATTTAGTATGTAAGACAGTATAAAAAAGAGTTTTAAACGAGTAAAAATGTTTTGGAAAACCATTTGAAGTAATCTGTTTGGTAAAACAGCTAAAAGAGTAGTAATTCCATTTGTATGCTGCTTATTAATCACATGTGATTGATATAATAACTAGCATGATTCAACTTGTATCCCCCATAAAAGCATTTAAAAACATTTAAAATATTGATTAAGTGGTATGAACTCACATGTAGTTGGTGGTTTGGATGTATTGACTGCCGTAGGATGCTAAGTGCAAAGTGAAGAATTTTACACACTCAAGGATCCTAGTTAACATTTAGTAGTACATATATGTATCCAATTAGTCTTTAAACAACTAATTAACAAAGTTAAGACATCCTAGGACATGATAAACACTTTATATAAGTGTTATAAGTGCTAAGGATTGCATCTAAGTGTTGTAGGACAAAGCCATTGAGCTTAGGGTTCAAGGGAACCCCTAATATGAGTTTACTACCTAACGACCATAACCCATTGAGTTTACGGTCGTAAAACCTTGATTTTACGGTTGTAAGCTCATAACCTTTTGACCATTTGTTGATTTGAAGTCTTCTAAGTCATTCCAAGCATTCCTACTTCATGTTTAAGCCTTAGGAAGTGTTTGTGGCATCAATACACTCCTAAATGGAGTTTACGGCCCATGGACCATTTCTCCATGTGTTTGCTACCATAAAATCCTATTGACCATGGTATTTTGATGTTTTCAAGTACTAAACACTTCAAGGTAAAAGTTTAGGCTAGATTCTAGGCATAAGGAAGGAATATGGCTCATTTATAACACATTCTGGGGTGTTTACGGTTTTGGGAGATCCCCAAACCGTAAACACATATAAATGAGATATTTTGGTGCTTTTTATGTGCTAAACACATCAAGGTAAGTTTCTAGGTTAATATCCAAGGCTTATGAAAGGATAAGGCACACTTTGGCACCTTTATTTGGGGTTTACGGTCCAAGAACTTCTTGGACCGTAAACACCTTGTTCTTGGTGTTCTTGGGACTATTTATTGATGTAAGGGAATGTAACAAGCTTTATAAGACTCTAGGATAGAAGTACTTACTATATTGAAGCTTGAAATGAGCTAAGAGTCCAAGAACACTAATGTGTGTTCTTGGTGTTCTTGGTTTAAATTGAAGAATCAACCTTTTGGAATGATTTCACGGTTAGAAGTGTGTTAAAACACTAGATTAAGGAATATAATCACTTAAGAAGGCTAGAATCACTTACTAGATTGAAGATCTTGAAAAACTTTTGGATGATACTTGAGAGAGAAATGGGTATGGATGTTGAGATTTGGAAAAAGTGTAAATGATGACTAATTGTCATAAATATACTCCCAAATTTATGGTTTTTGGCTGTAAACTCTAAGTTCTTGGAGTTTTGGAATAACAGTGTTGCACAATAAACCCTAGGGCATCCTCTCTCCTGATATCACCCGAAGTGTAAATCCTAAATTACTCAAACTTGTTCCGAAAAGTTTGAAACTTAGCAACAACTTTTCTGACTTCTATTGAATTGAAGGGTTGTACAAAATAGAAATTTCGGGTTGTCACATGATTCCCCCGTGAGAAGGAATTTCGTCCTGAAATTAGAATTTAGGTAAGGAAGTAGGCATGAATAATCGAGCCAAGAAGTGGGGATACTTCCTAAATGATTGATTCTCGCGCTCCCAAGTGAATTCGGGTCCTTGGTTGGCATCCCAACGGACGTTCACTAAAGGGAAACGACTATGAATCGTTCGCATGACCTCTCGGTTCATGGTAACTATGGTTCTTCCACGTAGGTGAGGCTCTTATGGGACTCGATCTCTTCGAGTGGGATTTCAAGAGTCTCGTTGGATCGATACTTTTTACAAGTTTGAGACTTGAAGGGTAGAATGTACGTTCCTAAGCTCGTGGAGTAGGTCTAGTTTGTGAGATACAAGACCGATTATGGTAAGAATCTCGAAGGTCCTAATTATCTTGGCTTTAGCTCTCCACGCTTTCCGAAGCGTATCAAGCCATTCTCAGAGTGAGACTTCCAAAAGAAATTGGGTCTCTCACTTGGAATTCCAAGGTTTCTTTTTCTTGCTTATCTTCCCAGTCAAGGGTCACCCCCTGCTGGGTCAAAGTCATAAGGGTTTCTGTAATTCGCGAGGAGTTCTGAATGGACTACGACGGTAGGTCTGCGAGACCTCGAATTTGGCGAATTTCCGTCGGCGTCTTCAATGCCGACAAATTCTTAACGGTTTTGATAAATTGACAGAGTACTCAAAAATATTCACATCACTAATAGTGTGTCTTAGGAATTTGACTCTTCAATTCCAAAACTCGTGTTTAGAGAACTTCGCGAAGAGTTTCTCTGAGGGTAATGTTTCCATGGCTTGTTGTAGATGCTCTTTATGATTTCCTTCTTACTACGAGTGTAGATAAGTATGTCATTTACAAAGAGAATGACAAATTGATCCAAGTAAGAATGTCGTACCCTATTCATTAAGCTCATGAATACTACAGGCATATTGGTCCTATCCGAGGGGTATCACTACGGACTCGAAGTGTCCGCATCGAGTTCAGAAGGTAGTCTTCGGGAAATCCTTTGCTAACACTCGAAACTGGTGATAATCGGATTTCAGGTCCATTTTTGAAAGGTAATTCGTTCCTTGCGTTAGCTCAACGAATTCATCTATGTGAGGCAGAGATAACGATTTCTAATGGAAATCTTGACGGAGTCCCCGATAGTCGAGGTACATATGATACCACTCGTCCACATTTTTGAGGAATAAGACTGGAGCTCTCCAGGGCGAGGAGCTTGGTCTTCCTATTCTTTTGCCGAGTAGTTCGCTAAGTTGTCCGGACTGTCTTGTATCTCCGTAGGCGTTTAGACTGTAGGGCGATCTGGTTGCAGGAGTCGTAATGGGTTCTAAGTTTGTTCACATGACGATGCGATTACTTGTAGTCTTGGGCAGTCTCCGTCCTGAAGTTCATATTATAATTCATACATGGTTCATCGATCACAATCTCGTGTATACGAGTCGTATATAGTTAAGATTGAAAAGACAGTTGAATAAATGATTCTTCTTTAAGCTCACATCCCAATGAGGAAAAGAAGTTAAAGGGGAATCATTAATTCTAAATCTGGAGAACCTTGATTATATACCACCCTTGTGTATACATCCTTCATTGATAGATCAACCGTATGGGTCTTTGGATTGAACTTGACATACTGTACGAGTGGTACTTCGGGGAGGTTTGCTGAGGTTTCTTCGGAAAGGATAAGAAACATGAGGTACTCTAAGTATGAGTACTTCCGAGTTATGAAATGATGGCTTCGTTAAAAAGACGTTTACGGAGAAAGAGATGTACGTATGAAGCTGGTATTGCGAATCGAATTGAATCTATTTGTATGATAATGTCGGAATCATAAGGGAACTAAAGACATTAGATTTGAACATAAGGCGTTACAGACTAAACACAACCTTGCAACCTTCAACAGAGTTACAATACTTTAGATTTACTACAAGACTATCGCTGCGAACAGGGTATACTACAAAAGACAAGTATACGCAGCACGAGCATCCCTTTACTGACGGGCTCTTGCAAAAGATAAGACTCTAGTTGCACTAGTTTTGGATGGTTCATAAGTCTGTTACAACGAAATGCCTTAATTACATTAACGTGGGTCCGGATTAGTCTCTCCTGCGACAGTGATCCTTAGTATTTTCCCGTCTGCGCCAGAGTTCTTCGCTATCGGGCAATCCTTCTTGAGGTGCCCAATTTCACCGCATTGGTGACATGTGTGGATAGCACCAACATTGGTGGTGGAAGTGATGTGTCGAGTTAGAGTTACGTGGACACAAGTGTTCTCCTTATTCATCCACTTTGAAACTTTCCTTTAATAGGGTCTAGTTTTAACACCACCATCATAAGCCTGGTTGACTCTGATGTCAGGGGCTTGAGTGATGGGTTGTGCCGGTGCTCCACGGCTACGAGCATGGTGCCCTATTTTTAGGCAATTGCAACATTGCATTTCATGGCAAGCCCCATGATGATGAAAACCACACTTATCACACTTCGGAAGTTTTCCCTCGTATGGTCTGCTTGGTACCAGGATGGTAGGGTTTTCCACTTGTTATTGTTGCATGGCAAGTTTTTGGGATCTCTTGCGTTCTTTCTGGGCTCGGCGCTTTCGTTTCTTGCTCTCTGTTTTTCTGCTTTGCGAGCCTGCGACTGATATCGTTTGATGACTTCCTGGATTGATACTACGATCGGGATTTTCAACCCCTTAGTCAGCATTGCTTGCGCTGATAGCGCTACGATTCGCAAGGACAACTGTCACGGCAGCCATCACGGCAGCTGTAACTGTGGCTTGAAAAGTAGCGGTATCCATAGGAAAGGCAGGGGTTTCGTTGTTCGGCTGACTGTTTCCGGATGACGACATGATTCTGTTAACACGAAAGATAAGGATTTTGTGAGCGATTTTTGGTTGACCCTAGATGTACTTCGATTGTTCAAGTAAAGAGTAAGAGTATGTTCTCGAAAGTTTGACCTACATCCCTATGATGCAGTCCTAGTACGGATTGGAAGTATGTTCGCGAAGGTTTGACCTACATCCCTATGATGCAGTCCTAGAATAGAAGTAAGTTCGTAGCATGGTCTTAAGACGCTTGACGTTTAAAACAGGGTACCACCGGTTGGTAAACAATATGATCCAACCCTTGAAGAAGAATTGGGAATTATCCCTGAGCTAGAATACCCTAGTTCAACAACTCGACTAGAGTAGGTTTCAGATAGACTCCCATGATAGCACAATGAAAGTATTTGAATAAAGAATGACACAGAAGTTAGCCGACTGCCAATATCTTTGATATTCATGACGCATAAGTTCGGGAAAAATTTACCTTATAAAAGGTCTTACATCATATCCAGAGTAGAAAGGTTCTGGCCGCATAAGGGCCTAACTAAAAGTACTTACAGTACATGATAGTTTCATAGAAAATACCACATCGGGCATAGACAGAAAAAACGATTCCTTTTAACAAGGAAAATAAAGTAAGGCATCTACTATTGGCGACGGTCATCCCTCTGGTGAACTCTTAGTTCAGCCAGTTGGCGTTCCACATCAAGTAGGTGTCTTTCGTACACCCTCTGGCGTACGCGGAGTTCTATGATTTCAGCTCTTGATTCAGCCAGTGCTTGAAGCAGGGCTTTATGGTCTCTTTCAGATCTCTCACGAGCATCTTCCAGGCGAATGGTGCGGAGGGTATGCATTCTTGCATTGGCGACAACTTATGTGATCTGATGTAGGGCTGTCCTGCCTTGAATCTCTTCCGGGCCACTCTGCGGACCAGGATGGGCAAGACTCTATCTGTTGAGCCCCCTTCACTCAGGTCATAAAAGCTTCAGTCACCATTAAATGGCATGGGCTGATCTTGTCCTTGGCTCGATGTTTCCAAGGATTCTACCCACGGAGGCGTCGGGCCATGAAAAGCCGGACGAGGGTTAGGATTTGGAAAGGGAACTGCCTGGGGTAGGTTCTCAACCTCGGGTTCGGAGTTAGCACCATCCGAAAGGTCTTCATCATGGTGATCATTCAAAGGGATAGGATGATCATTCCCTGGTTCTTCTCCAAACCATCCAGCAATGACTTCGTTCGGAAGGTACGAATTGCCATGGGGATGGAGTCCAGCCATGTTATCTACGCGAGAATTGTGGTAAGAAAATAATTATTAGACGAACTATCTAGATAATTATTTAGAAAATCTTCATTAGTTACATCACTATTTGTGAAGTGCATACCAGTTATATGTAATCAAAATAGGATAGGCGTTCGAATAAGTGACCTTAACTCCAAATTCACAAGGAATAGGGGTAAAGCAAAATTTTCACAGATTCTTAGTCTATAACATCCTAGTTACATATAGCCTTAGTGTATCCACTTAGCAACTATCAACTTAGTAATGAAGATCCTTTTTAGTTCTCAAGTATAAAGTACTTATAGTAACACCAAATACCCATATAGTATTTTAGGTTTATGTTCTATTGTTCTCATTGTGGTATTGTTGGTAAGATTTTAGACTTGTTGCAACCTCACAACTACACTTAGTCACATGCTAGTTAACCCTCAGATAATATAGTTGATCAGGCTATATCTTCCCAGTTTTGACTGTATATCTCTAAGTCTACTTGTGCTGCCCAACAATCGTAATTCTTTTTGTACTATCCTAGTGACACTGATTTTAGTATGAATGCAGACACATATACTTAATTAAATATTTTATTATTTAAAGTATAAACTCTTGGTCAGAGTGTTTTTAATCCCATTGTATTTATAGTCTGTATATCTTTTATGGGTTGATATACTCAATTCACTATAAACAATGCTCTGATACCAATCTGTCACACCCCAAAACCATGAACGGCGGAAACATTCTTGGGCGGAGGACGTCATGTACAATATCACAACAATGAATAGTAGTAAACAAGAAACAACATCATCCATTACACTAATAATATGATTTCAATACAAGTGTTCTGATATGTCTAATAGACACTAAGGTATAAATCAAAATGAAAGATGAGTCTTGAACGAGCTCCATCTTCTCTAAACCTTGCATTGGTACCTGTCTACTGTTAACCTGAGGATACAAGTTATTTTGAAAAAGAGTATCAGATTTAAAGCTGGTGAGATCTTAAGTATTTTAGTGTCTTAATTTGTAAGAATGTATTTGTAAGTATGAGTATGTAAAAGTTTTGAATATCCTAGAAAACCCTATGCTTCCGACTGGAAGTAGCCTTCTACCAAGGCATCTAGTATTTGACTGTTTCTCTTGTAAAAGTGTGTATTTTCCCAAATCTGACTATCATTAACCAAAAATATAGCATCTACATTACCGTGCATCATGTGAATGTTCATGAAGTGAATGTAATGGGAAAATGACATAGTACTATAGTGTAGTATCAAATAACTACAACCGTACTAACTACCTTAAATCTATTGAAAATTTAAAGTAACATGTGATCGACCTGTATCCTGCTACCGACTCTAGTAAAACGACGATGTAAGATGCCGTAAGAAATGACATTTGGCACCCGTAGACTTGCAAGTCCCACTGTAGCGAGCAACAAGGTGTAGGTTAGTCAATCCAGTATAGATCTATACGCAAACTCATACGCTCCCCAATTAAGGAGATTCTGGATACAAAAATAGTCGTGGCAGGAAGTGCCAGGACCCGTTTAATGGCTCACATCACTACATGAATGTATATGTAATGAATGCTAGTTGTATTGCATGTTTTCCCTCTGTCTAGCCTGTATGTTCTCTATGTATAGTATTGTAATGTACTGTGTGTACTAGCTGTAAGGTTTGCTCTCTCTCTATCTAGCAAGTATTGACTCATGAATGAACTGACTCGTGGTATGATTCCGCGTTCTAGTAATAGTATTAGTAACTTCCTAAACTACGCCTATTGTAGCTTACTAGTAATATAACCGGTACGTATGAACATGAACGTATACCCCTGCTACCCAAGGGTATTGAATTAACTGGCAAAACTTTTATGTCTATATATGTATACATAATATACAACTAATATTTAGACGACCTTCGGACGGATAACCGATGACCTAAAGCCACATCCCAACAAGGAAAATGAGGTAAAGCGAGCTAGTCTTCCGAAGTCCTTTAAACATTACTTATATAACTATACATATATAGACATGCAATTGATAATATAAAAGTATAAAAGAACTTTTGTAAAACCTTTGAAAAGTTTTATAACTAGGAAAAGATGACTTGATGTCAATTTGCAAAACGATTTGAAAACAATTTGTTTGATAAGAACAGTGTAAAGTATAAGGAAAACATTTGTTTTGAATCACAACTGTAACAGGTTTTGAAAAGATACATTTAGTATGTAAGATAGTCTAACAAAGAGTTTTAAATGAGTAAAAATGTTTTGGAAAACCATTTGAAGTAATATGTTTGGTAAAACAGCTAAAAGAGTAGTAATTCCATTTGTATGTTGCTTATTAATCACATGTGATTGATATATTAACTAGCATGATTCAACTTGTATCCCCCCATAAAAGCATTTAAAAACATTTAAAATATTGATTAAGTGGTATGAACTCACATGTAGTTGGTGGTTTGGATGTATTGACTGCCGTAGGATGCTAAGTGCAAAGTGAAGAATTTTACACACTCAAGGATCCTAGTTAACATTTAGTAGTACATATATGTATCCAATTAGTCTTTAAACAACTAATTAAAAAAGTGAAGACATCCTAGGACATGATAAACACTTTATATAAGTGTTATAAGTGCTAAGGATTGCATCTAAGTGTTGTAGGACAAAGCCATTGAGCTTAGGGTTCAAGGGAACCCCTAATATGAGTTTACTACCTAACGACCATAACCCATTGAGTTTATGGTCGTAAAACCTTGATTTTACGGCTGTAAGCTCATAAACTTTTGACCATTTGTTGATTTGAAGTCTTCTAAGTCATTCCAAGCATTCCTACTTCATGTTTAAGCCTTAGGAAGTGTTTGTGGCTTCAATACACTCTTAAATGGAGTTTACGGCCCATGGACCATTTCTCCATGTGTTTGCTACCATAAACTCCTATTGACCATGGTATTTTGATGTTTTCAAGTACTAAACACTTCAAGGTAAAAGTCGAGGCTAGATTCTAGGCATAAGGAAGGAATATGGCTCATTTATAACACATTTTGGGGTGTTTACGGTTTTGGGAGATCCCCAAACCGTAAACACATATAAATGAGATATTTTGGTGGTTTTTATGTGCTAAACACATAAAGGTAAGTTTCTAGGTTAATATCCAAGGCTTATGAAAGGATAAGTCACACTTTGGCACCTTTATTTGGGGTTTACGGTCCAAGAACTTCTTGGACCGTAAACACCTTGTTCTTGGTGTTCTTGCGACTATTTCTTGATGTAAGGGAATGTAACAAGCTTTATAAGACTCTAGGATAGAAGTACTTACTATATTGAAGCTTGAAATGAGCTAAGAGTCCAAGAATACTAGTGTGTGTTCTTGGTGTTCTTGGTTTAAATTGAAGAATCAACCTTTTGGAATGATTCCACGGTTAGAAGTGTGTTAAAACACTAGATTAAGGAATATAATCACTTAAGAAGGCTAGAATCACTTACTAGATTGAAGATCTTGAAAAACTTTTGGATGATACTTGAGAGAGAAATGGGTTTGGATCTTGAGATTTGGAAAAAGTGTAAATAATGACTAATTGTCATATATATACTCCCAAATTTATGGTTTTTGGCTGTAAATATTTTATTCAGGCAGTAAACTCTAATTTCTTGGAGTTTTGGAATAATAGTGTTGCACAATAAACCCTAGGGCATCCTCTCTCCTGATATCACCCGAAGTGTAAATCCTAAAATACTCAAACTTGTTCCAAAAAGTTTGAAACTTAGCAGCAACTTTTCTGACTTCTAATGAATTGAAGGGTTGTACAGAATAGAAATTTCGGGTTGTCACGAAGAAGTTCTTGAGCTATTACTTTACTTTTTGGTAAGTATTTCCTCTAAACTCAAGTGTTATTCAATGTTTTCATAAAATCCTTGAATCATCTACACCCATTCTAACGCCAAAGAATCGTTCTTAGGATCATCCAAGCTCTTACATGTTCATCAAGCGTTCTTGACTTGATACTCCTCGTCTTGACCTTCCACTCTTCTAAGAATCACTAAAGGTGAGTTCATACCCCTACAATTTCTAGTTTTCTTTAGTTTTCAGGGGGGAATACAAGTTAAAACACCAAAACATATTTGAAACTTAACTTGACAGCTTACAACAGAAAAGTTGTGACCTGTTCACGAACTATTTTACCCAACTTAAAGTTAATATTTTTCAAAACTGTTCAATATTAAAATAGTTGAGGTTTATACCTTTAAAATGACTACTTGCACATCTTCATACGATTTTCCTATAATTTTTGATGATTTTTACAAAACTGCCTATCATTGCAGCAACGGAATCGGACCAGGTTGTGAAAATGAACATTTTCACACTGGTTCGAGACCACCAAAAATTATCCAAACTCTCTGAGTTTAAGGATTTAGTTTTCAACTTACGATATTTTTCTATAAATAATCTAAAACAGTGACAGTTAAGAGTTAAATTCTTAAAACAAGTTTAAGAGTTATTCACACCTTGTAACATGTTGAGCAAGGTGTGTAGGATTTTATACTTAGCATTTTCAATGTCATTTTATTGAAATACAAAGTCATGCATAGAAAGGTTCCATTTACAACATGAAACATTTTTATAAAACTATAATAGGTATAGTTTGGACACTTCAAACAGTAATACTATCGATTTATAAAGCGAGTATTTTATTACAAACTGCGTGAACATGTTAATGAATAAATTTGTGAGACATTAATCTTGGGGTACTCTTTAGTACTACTTAAAAAGTGTTGTAGTTATAGTCAGAATCTCTTCTAGGGAGAGCGTGATATCTGTATATAGATCTATATTGGGTTTGACAACCCGCACCTGAGCTGCTTGTAACAGCTAGACCGGCAGGTCTGGGGTGACAAGTGTCATAACATTCCGACGCATGAAGAGCGTCGAGTACGAGGTCTTCGAGTCATAGTATGGTTATAACAACTCACATGGGAAATTAACAAACACACCGTTCACGGGAATTTAAGGATTTCACAAAAAGGAGTTTTATTTAAATATAAAACCACATATAAGCATGATGATTTACTTACATATTCTAAGTCTTGGTTCAGTTAAGACTATACTAAACCTTTTAGAAAATATTGGATTTTCTGGAAACAAACTTATAACAAAAGGAACAACATGCATTTTTCATTCATAAATTGCTTATGAACTCACCAGCTTTAATGCTGATACTCTTTCAAAAACAACTTGTATTCTCAGGTAATCAGTAATACAGGTAACCACAAGACTTTTGAAGGCAAGATGCTAAGGCGTAGATTTCTTTTGAACTATTTTGACATCATATGTAATTTATTTGAAAACATGTATTTTGCAACGATGTAACCTTTTAAATTATATTTATGATGGTTGTGTTTACTTTCTTCACTATGGTTATGATACTGAACATGACGTCCTCCGCCCCCGAACGTTTCCGCCGTTCCGGTTTGGGGGTGTGACAATGTACTTGACCCGACCCGGGATGGTCCATTTGGGTTGCATGGCATCATGCATTTGGATAGACTAAATGAGAGAAATAACACTTGTGGTTTATATATATATTATAAGTTATAATATATTAATAGTATTATTTAATTAGTATTGATTAAGAACTAATTTGGAATTAATTAAGTGATCAAAAGATGACTAATTAAATATATGGGTTGATTATGTAAATCATCCATAACTTGTATAGTGGGCTAAGAGGCTCCATGGATTATCAAGTTGGGTTAAGCCCATAGGAGGCTCCATGGATGCTCCATGGGAGTTACAAACCCATGGGTCATGGAAATGAATAGTCATGACACATTTGGGTTTACATGGTGTAACCCTAGATGTGTCACACTATATAAGGAACATGTTATCTACCAAAATCGGCTACACTAAGAACATAAGAGGGCTAGGCCGATTTTACAAGTGTGTACATTCTCTCAAGAGTCATTCCAAAGGCATTTGGTGTTTTGTGAAGCATTAGAGGCATCACACTTGGGGTGCTAGGCTCACAAGGTTTTCAAAAAATCAAATCAACTACAAGGTATGTAATTCTAGCCATCCTTTTAGGATAAAAGATCCCATGTATGCTAGATAGGATTATGAACCTTGGAAATCATATTTTGCATGTATTTTTAGAAAAACATAGATCCAAGGTTTATTAGGGTTGCATGTACACTTAGGAAGTGTTAGAATGCTCAAAACCCTTCATATACGACCTTGTCGTCAATCTCCAACATTCCTTTTCCACGAGCCTTAGCAGGTTCAGGGCACACCTAACCTTTTGGTCAGCCAGGCACGAGCACGTGAAGAAACAACCCTCCACATCAGAAAACCACCTTATAGCCCTAATCGCATCATGTGTACCATCAAACGTCAGGGGCTTCGTGTTATCGAAATCCCGATACTGGAAATCCCTCCGACCCCTCCTCCAACCCCTGCCGTGGTTACAGCCGATGTGGCTGCAGCGACCGCTGTCTCAACTAGAGTTGCATGTTGCTCATTAAAATACTCGACCATCGCGATCTTAATCGACCCAAACATCTTCGGCAGTTGCGCTCGAAA
The DNA here is from genome assembly GCF_051521515.1 of Lactuca serriola. NCBI lineage: Eukaryota > Viridiplantae > Streptophyta > Magnoliopsida > Asterales > Asteraceae > Lactuca > Lactuca serriola. The sequence goes on along the minus strand of NC_136412.1, from coordinate 154,511,558 downwards.
GGACGCAACGACCTCATCGTGCGGAATCTCCCGAATCCTGGCATCCAACTCCTCTGTCCCTATCTGAACCACGGGCTCAGGTGCTACCGGCACCTCTGACCCTCCGTCTCCCGATCCTGACCCTAAACTGGATCCCGATCCTGATCCGGACCCAGAAGCAAAACGTCTCGTCACCACCATACTGAAAGATACACTCAAGACATCAGATAAGCAATATAATATCGGGAGACCAAAACCTACATACTCTAGGGGTTGTGACTTCCTTGCTACGCGTATGGGTCATGTGCTTTCAGTAGTACCGGCCTATACCACCTTCCACACCTACCCATATTTGTTTCAAGTATCACCACAACACCCTAATACTATCATCAACATAATATGCGCTCAACCCTCACTCTTAGGGTAGCATTGCCTACCTCGCAACTGACCTCACTGCTCCCACAACTCACACAACCATGAAACTTCCATCAACCCGTTGTAGTGCTTGTGCATGCTAGTCGCACATAACACTGGACCCAAGAGACTTTCGAATATCTAATCCTATCCGAAGACTGAATCCAACATTCTTAGGCCATAAGATCTTGATTACGCACGACCGTGATGCATACACTAACAACTACAGTAATGATGTCAATTCCATATACGAGAAACCCTAGGATAGTAGGCATCATATAACCAGGCAAGTCTATCATGCGATTCCTGAAGATCCCTAGCCTAGCACTAGCATGCTGTTCTAACATATCATAATATCAAATAACTGTATGGTATTTTGGGGTTTACTTACAGGCTCCGGCTGATCGTACCCTCTACATCCTCCATCACCCTATAATCAGGATTCATAACGATCAAACCGATCTAACATAAATATCATACACTAGCATTCATAACAGCCAAATCGATCTAACAGATCAAATAGCATAACATCACCCTATAATTAGGATACCGATCTAGCCGAAATCTAACATAGCAACCATCCTACACTAGGATGAAATCTAGCATATCAGTAACATAGCAACCATCCTAAACCAAGATGAAATCTAGCATGTTAGTAACATAGCAACCATCCTAAACCAGGATGTATCTAGAATAGCAATAACATAGTAACCATCCTAAACCAGGATGTATCTAGCTTAGCAATAACATAGTAACCATCCTAAACCAGGATGTATCTAGCATAGCAATAACATAGTAACCATCCTAAACCAGTATGCAAACCATAAAGGGTTGGCCGTGGTGCCTTAGACCCTTTTGATACAGTGAGGATAACTCACCTCGCAGATGTCGACTCGGTAGATAAATCCCAACTCTCGGATCACTCGCCAAAGACTCCTTCACCTATTACCATAGTACAAGCATACTCATAAATCGTCAACCTCACAAGTACTCCATAAACCAACTAGTCAACCCTGGGTCAAAGTCAAAGTCAAAGTCCTCAGTCAAGGTCAACAGTCCCTATTGACCTTAACTCGCCGAGTACCCTCGGCTACTCGCCGAGTTCTTTGAAGTTCTTTCCCACTCGCCGAGTCATCGGGTGACTCATCGAGTTCATATGATTCTCGATCGAAACCTAAAGGCCACCCGACGAGTTTCCTTCTTGCAACACGTCGGCTACACACGCATTCATAACTTGCGGAAACTCATCCGACTCGCCGATTTGTTCATACAACCCGTCGAGTCTAAGGCAATCTTCATCAGACTCGCCGAGTTGTTCATCAAATCGTCGAGTTCATCGGCCATCTTCATATGACTCGCTGATTCAACCTTGCGACTCGCCGAGTTCCTTCAGTCCTTAAGCCATACAGACTTATTTAAGCCATGTAATGGCTCCAAATTACAGATCCAAGCTTCTACGACATGCTTTTCACGTAAAGTTGCAAACTTTACGTGCATGCATGACTAACAAGGCTCTTAATGCCAAATCTAAGCTCTTAATGGGGTTTCATGCATAAGGAGGGCCTCAACTATGACCAAAACATAAACTTTATGCTTCTAGAACTTGAGAAGGGTCCAGATCTAAAGTTACAACTTCAGATCTAGCCCATAGCTCACCAATGTAACTCCTAAAAATCCATAAATCCCTATAACTCAACCACAAAGAGATCTAGAAGAAAAGGGAGTAAATATTGCAACTTGATACCTCCAAAAGATGCTAGATGAGGTAAGTTCTGATCCCCACACCTTCCTTGCCTCAATTCCTTTGCTCCTCAAGCTGTTCCCTCCAAGCCAATCTTCTTTCCAAGGTCTAACACACACCAAAAGGAGTACCACACGAATTAGGGTTGCACTGAGCTCTCAAATACTGTAAAGAGGCCAAAGGAGGCTGAGGCTTCCTTAAATTGGGTGCAAAACCCCGAGATTTAGGGTTTCCTCTGCCAGCTCTTACTCGTCGAGTCCCTCCCTGGACTCGACGAGTAGGTCACTTAACATGCGATCTCACCCTGCTTCTACTCGACGAGTAGGGCAACCAACTCGTCGAGTAGGACTTAAAACCAAAGAACCTTTTATTTAAATTCATACCTAAGAATTAGGGCGTTACACCGTTTACCCCAAAATGGACATGTACTTGGGAGTGGAGAGATCTAAGAATCTACAGTTCAAGGTCACGACTTTTTACCTAAAAATGAAGCCCAATATAGTGTAGATGTTGGGTCTACTTCTTCCCCTCTTGTTCCTTCTTCTAAATCTCTTCTTCAACACTCTAAATTTGCTAAACCAAGGTCTTACTCTCACTCAAGGGATATTCATGGCCGAAAACGTCTCTCTCATAGGTAATAAGATGCTAAGGGAGGCCACATGTACAAATAATGATCCTTACATAGGGTGCCACCCTTAAAAACTAGGGTTTCCTCTTACAACTCCTACTCACCGAGTTGGGACTTCCGACTCGCCGAGTAGGTGCCGATCCCGCGTTCATGATTAAATAACCCTACTCGGTGATTGGACTCCTAACTCGCCGAGTCCGTGCAGAAAACCCTCTTAAAAACTATAATTAACCTCTAGAACCAGGAACAGGTGTTACAAGTCTCCCCTACTTGAACTAGACTTCGTCCTCGAAATCTGATACCCCAAACAATTCTAGGTAGCACTCTCGCATCTTCTCTTCTGTCTCCCAAGTCCATTCAGAGCCCTTACGATGCTGTCATTGCACCTTTACCAATCTTATTTCCTTATTCTGAAGGCCCTTGGTCTTCTTATCAAGAATCATAACCGGTTTCTCGATATAGCTCATGCTCTCATCCACCTGAATGTCATTCAACGAGACGACTGCGGACTCGTCCGTGACACACTTCCGAAGCTGAGACACGTGGAAGGTGTTGTGAATCTGGCTATGCTCCTCTGGCAGATCCAAGCGATATGCCACCTTGCGCACCCGAGCCATGATTCTGAACGGGCCCATATACCGAGGCCCCAGCTTTCCCTTCTTCCAAAAATCTGTTAATCCCTTTCCAGGGTGACACCTTTAGCAACACGAAATCCCCCACCTGAAACTCAATATCTAATCGTCGTCGGTCAGCATAGCTTTTCTAACGGCTCTGTGCGACCTGCAACCGGTCGCGCACCTGCCGAATCAGCCCGGTAGTCTTGAGCACTACTTCAATGCTGCCCATGACCCGGTCCCCAACCTCATCCCAACACACCGGGGTCCCGAACCTCCGACCATATAACATCTCGAAAGGAGCTCGGTCAATACTGAAATGATAACTGTTATTGTATGAAAACTCTGCCAGTGGGAGGTATGTGTCCCAACTCCCTCCAAAGTCCAACACACATTCCCGGAGCGTATCCTCATGTGTTTGGATCGTTATTTCGCTTTGGCTATCTGTCTGGGGGTGATACGACGTGCTGAAATGTATCTGGGTGCCCAGTTCCTCAAGAAACTTCTTCCAGAATTTGGATGTAAACAAAACATCCTTGTCAGAGACCATCGACACGGGCACCCCGTGCCTAACCACCACCTCTTTCTCATAAAGGTCTACCAACTACTCAGCGGATATGCTTTCAGAGATCAGAATAAAGTGGGTGCTCTTCGTTAATCTATCCACGATCACCCATATAGCGTCCACACCCCTCGTTGTACTTGGTAACTTCGTGATGAAATCCGTGGTGATCTCTTCCCACTTCCACATGGGAATGGGTAGTCATTGGACCTTGCCATGAGGCCGTTGATGCTCGGCCTTGACCTTCCTGAAGGTCAAGCACCGCTCCACAAACCAGGCGATCTCCCGCTTCATACAAGGCCACCAATAACTTAGTCTCAAATCTATATACATTTTTATAGCCCCTGTGTGTATAGAGAACTTGGATTTTCATGGCTCCTCTAATATTCTCTGTCTTACTCCTCCGGTCACCGGTACCCACACCCGGCCACACTGTGTCAAAAGACCTCGACCATCTTTAACAAACATTGGCTACTTCCCACGTATCCGCTCAATCTTCTAATTTTCCTAAATCACACCCTCGACTTGGGCCTCCTTGATCATGTCCAACAAAGGAGAAATCACCGTTATCCTCTTGCAAATGTTCCCAATCGGGGACCCCGCCGTCTTGCGGCTCAAAGCATCGGCACCACGTTGGCCTTCCCTGGTTGATATAGAATGTCACAATCATAATCCTTTAGTACATCCAACCATCTCCTTTGGCATATGTTGAGGTTCTTCTGATCCATTAAATACTTCAAACTCTTGTGATTAGTGTATATGGTGCACCACACTCCATACAAATAGTGCCTCCAAATCTTGAGGGTGAACACCACTGCCCCAATTCCAGGTCGTGAGTGGGGTAATTTGCTTCATGAGGCTTCAACTGCCTCGAGGCGTATGCTATCACATGCCCCTTCTGCATCAGAACTGTACCTAACCCCGAAATTGATGCGTCACGATATACCACCAAACGTCTAACCCTTCAGGTAGCACTAGAATCGGAGCCTCCCATAACCTCCATCTCAGGGTTTCAAAAAGCCATCTGCTGATCTATTCCCCACCGGAAGGTACCATTCTTCTTGGTCAAACGGGTCAATGGCACCACAATCTTGGAGAAATCTTGGAGAAATCCTGGATAAATCTCTGATAATAGCCCACTAGACCCAAGAAGCTACGAATCTCTGAGGCGCTCTTTGGTATTTCCCAACGCATCATGGCCTCAACCTTGGCTGGATCAACCGAAATGCCCTCATGATTGATGATATTCCCTAAAAATTGTACCTCCCGCAACCAAAAATCACACTTAGAGAACTTTGCATAAAGCTTCTCTGTCCTCAGGGTTTCCAGTACCTCCCTCAAATGCTGCTCATGTTGCTCCTTGGTCTTAGAATAGACCAGGATATCATCAATGAAAACGATCACTGACCGATCCAGTATCGGTCCTGTTCATAAGATCCATGAACACTGATGGGGCATTGGTAAGTCCAAACGGCATCACCACAAACTCATGATGCCCATATCGAATCCCGAAAGCCATCTTCAGTATATCCTCATCCCGAATCCTCATCTGATGGTATCCCGACCGAAGATCAATCTTGGAAAACCAAGACGCACCCTGCAGTTGATTAAAAAAATCATCGATCCTTGGTAACAAATAACCGGTTATTCACCGTTAGTTTGTTCAGCTCCCTATAATCAATGCACATCCTATGCGATCTATCCTTCTTTTTCACGAAAAGGATTGGTGCTCCCCACGGGGAACTGCTCGGACGTATGAACCCTCGATCTAGTAACTCCTGGAGCTGTGTAGATAGCTCTTGCATCTCAGGTGGTGCCAACCGATATGGTGCCTTTGATATCAGAGCGGCACCAGGCACCAAGTCGATGCGAAACTTCACCTGCCTCTCGGGAGGCACTCTCGATAACTCCTCGGGGAACACATGCCGAAAGTCCTGTACAACCGGCACACTGCCCATATCTGTCGTGGTCTCTACCCTTACATACGAGATATAAGCTAGAAATCCTGTACATCCCTGCTGCAGAAATCTCCTAGCCCTCATAACCAAATAGAGAGTCGGCCCCCGCGAGGCTCTATCACCATGGATAACTAGTTCTCCCCCACTTTGGGTTCGAACCCTATTCAACTAGCAGTCGCAATCGATCATGGCCCCATGTTTCAGCCCTCGCAACAGTATCGGGACTAGGTCGACGCGAAACCTCTCACCAAGCACATTCAAGACACAGACCCGATACACCCTCGTAGCACTAACGGTGCGGTCATCTGCAATCTCCACCTCGAGCGGGGAATCCAAAATTCCCGGCGCGTCCCGGAACTTCTTGCTAAGCGCAAGAGATATGAAAGATCAAGTAGCACCCGAATCAAACAAGACATGAGCAGACATACCATTGACCAAAAAGGTCCCTGTACAAGCATATAGTACACATAAGCGAAACAGCTACAAAGAGCGGAGAAGAATAAATACATACCGGCCACAACATCTGGCGATGCTCGTGCCTCCTCGGTAGTCAGCTGAAATGCACGACTCTTCACTGCTGGAGCATCCACCTTGGCAGGTCGGCCATCGGTAATCCTCACGTGGAGGGCGCAGGCGCCGCCACCACTCCTCCCCCTCCCTGCAACCTCGGACAGTTGACCTGCTTATGGTCGGTCTGGTTACAGTGAAAACAAATCAAGTTTTTCATAGGACAATCCTTGCTCAAGTGGCCTTGCTGGCCGCATGCATAGCATCCCGTACCTGAGATACGACACGCTCCATTGTGCACCCTACCGCACTTGGAACAACTGCCTCAACCCTGCTAGCCCTTGCTGGAAGTGTCTGAGGTCTTAGGCTTCTAAGCCTGACCCACCGCCACCTGAGCCTGCTCCGGCTTCCACTTGGTGCAGAAGTCCGACTCCATTTCCCGTTCCTGGGCCTTCTCTACCATCTCATTCAAGGTTTTGCACCCTATGAAGCTCACAAACTCCCGGATATCATCCCTCAGCATGGAATGATATCTCGTCCTCCGCATATCCTGATCGGTAATGTACTGCGGAATCAACAAAGCTTGTTCCCGAAACTTGGCGGTGATCTCCGCTATAGTCTCGGTAGTTTGTTAAAGGTCATGAAACTCCCTCACAAGTCATTTCACCTCAATGCCTGGTGCAAACTCCAAGTCAAATCGCTGAACAAACTCGACCAGGTCATTTCAGGCACACCCGCTACTCCCACCTGACTCGTGACCTCGCCCCACCAATCCCAGGCCCTGTCTCTCGGCATACAAGAAGCAAATCCAACCTTTGTCTCATCCTGGCAAGAACTCGTGCGTTGGGCGTTCTCAATATCTGCTACCCAGCGTCGGCTAACAATGGGGTCCCTAGCCCCGAAAAACTATGGCGCCCCACACGCCTTGAACTCCCGGAATGAGGGAGTCTGGGCCCCAACCCGACTCGCAACAATCTCAACCCTGAATGTCCTGAGTCTCTGATCCATGATCTCCATCATATCCTCCTTGACCGTCCCAAAAATGACTAGGGTGGCGTCAAGGATGCCCCTTGTAACCTTGGTTGCAATAAGCTCGCACAGCCTCTCATGAATGACATCAGTAGTGTCGCCTGATCCTGCCCCGGATCCAGATCCCGATCCTGATCCCCTGCTCCAAATCGTGTAACCACCATGTTGAACTGAAAAGTCATAAATCATCACGATCAGGATATCTATACAAGGGATCTTCCCACCGCGGTCCTCCTCAAAGTCATTGGATCGAGCATCGGTTCGGGAACAGGTCCTGTGCTTTCAGTAGTACGGGTCCAATACTACCTTCCACACCTACTTGTACCCTTCCCCAATGCTCTACCTGATAACGCCAATTCATCCCAGAACTGAACCATATTCCACAAACTACTGCATACATCAAATCTCAGGTTGTCCTAAGAGTTTCTCTACCCATGCCAATCCGATCAATCATAACATGTTGCCTTTATTCATGAAAATTATACACAAAAAGGATCAAATAGACTTTCAAATAAAAGATTCTACCCTAGGACCACAACCAGACAAGGAACGGGAAATAAGGTCAAATCAATCATTCTGAGGCTATAAGCTCCTAACCGAATATAATTTTAAAGCATACACATAACAAATTCCACATGATCATCAAAACTCAAATATAAGTATAACATAACTATTTCATTGGGGAACTACTTACTTGGCTCGGCTGATCACGCGTGTTGCACTCTCATCTTTTCTTTCCTTAAAAGCTTTTTATTTCATTTTGTTTTTGAAAACAATTTTCTTTTTACCATTTCCTTAGTTTGAGTCCTGACATGCCCGAGGGTGTGCCTGAATCCCTTAAACCAAGGCTCTGATACCAACTTGTAACGACCCAATTATTCAAAAAAAAATATTTTTTTAATTAGTCAAACACATTTCCATAAATCATGAAATTCCACAACAATTGTTTTCAAATTCATACTCACTACAGTTTTATTTTCAAATATCAGAGTGTCCCATAAAAATGCCTGAGGGAGAGTGCATGTGACATCCCCAAAATCACGGCCAGAAAAGACCGGTTTGTTTATGCTTTGTTTAAAAATCAGAGTAACATTTTAAATAAAAGTGTTGCGGAATTTGTCCCAAAACAATAATATGATAAAGATTTATCAAAAGCATTTCCATAGAAATGTATTTCATTAAAAGACTCGGGATGTCATGTTCGTACAGATCAAAAGCATAAACAGTACAATACAAGCCTTACTACATTATTTCATATCTACAGGCCTATATCCGTAATCCCTCGTCCAAACATCATATATATGCTCAAGCGCCACTACCTGTAATACATAAAACTGAGTGGGTCAGGCTTGGGAGCCTGGTGAGCACATAGGGTTTTCAACCCACAATAAATAGTTTATTAATTTCATCAATCAACAATAACCCGATTACCCGTTCCCGTTATCCTCACTTTACGTCCCTAAACACCTATCATAAGGGACCTAGCCTAAGGATCATCATCGGGACGGACACTACTACTAAGGGGATTCCTCAGCAATAAATTTCCTAATAGGCAACCATGTGGGGGATGGAGTACATCTGGTGAGCACACAGTTCAAATAAACACACAGTTCAAATAAACACCTACAGGTTGCGAGCCTGCTAGTGTTCCACTGGACTGTCTAGAATAGTCCGTGGTCGTCATCTATACTCCGCTAGATGACTGGATCATCAATAACATCTATAACGAGGCCTCTCATTATTTTATTTTGTCACACAGCAACTATTACATCTACCCATGTTTTACCCAACACATTTTGTAGATATAAAATACATATACAGTTTAAATCTTTGAAAACATGTATAAAACGTTCATCCAGCATAGATAGCAAGTATTCAGATAATATGCACAAATAGCACGTAATTTATATTAAATACTTCATATCTATGTGTAAGTTGAAAGTAAATATGCACTCACCTGAAAAGGTGGTGATTCCGAACTCAGACAGCGCTTCGCTTCTTAAAAAGAATTTTCTTCGACGAAACCTAGTATTATTACCACTAGAGTTTAGTTTATTATTCGTCGAGACTAATTAATAGTCTAGCTATTATTATTATTATTATTATATAAGCGTCAAAAAAATACTTATATAACCCATAATAATAGCCCAAGTATTTATTATAAGTTCCTAATAACGTTACTATAATTAAATAAAAGCTATATTAAAAATAGCGTAGGCGTAGCTCACTTACAGCGGGTTTTATAGAAAACCGGGCTTTGCTTGGAGCAGCGTTCCCGAGCCGAAAATCTCTTCTTCTCGGAGCCTTCGAGCACTCCGGGGCTTCCGCCTTGTGCTAGGGAGGTTCCCTAGGCTTTTCGGGGGATTTCGGGGCTAGATAGAGGTTCTAGAGAGAGAGAGAGAGTAAAGAGAAGAAAGAATGGGAAAGGTGTGAAGAAAATGAGGGTGGGAGAGGTGGTATTTATAGGGTGAAATGTGGCTGAACTTGGTGCCACATGTCACCATGTGGTGGCAAGCCTTGGGGAGAAAGCAATGGCCAAGATTGTGCCACATCACCCATTTTCGCACAGCACACTTCCGACTTCTAAAATCCGTAACTTTCACATACGACCTCCGTTTTTGACGTTCTTTATATCCACGCGTAGGTAATAATAAGATCTACAACTTTCATTTTGACACCGTCAGCCAATTCTCGATCGATCTTAAATTTAACAGTACAAGGAGATTATACTGTTAAACGTCTGCGTAAAATTAATAACTTCTACATACGAACTCTGTTTTTGTCTGTCTTTTTACCGTTGATTTCCTATTAATGAGATCTTCAACTCTCATTTACATTGCGTAAGCCAAAAACCGCTCGAACTAAAATTCGAGTTTCAGGCCGTGCACTGCTAAGCCGAATCTTAGAAAAATCATAACTTCTTCATACGAAGTCAGATTTGGGCGTTCTTTTTATCGATGTTCTTAGTTTAACATATTCTACGACTTTTGTTTAGATTGATAAGGCTAAAAAGTCTTCTATCGTAAATTCACTATTTACGTCTCCCGGTGTCGTGCCGGTTTTGCCATAAAACTTCGGCTGGCCATAACTTCTTCGTTATAGCTCGGATTTCGGCATTCTTTATATGTACGGAAACCTTGAGACGTATTCTACAACTTTATGTAGAGATATCAGGATTATCTCACACTTTAATTTTGACGCTCATTTTTATTCTTTATTAATTATACATTTATAATTAAATAATAAACACATAAACACACATAATTCACATAATACTCAAATATTTTATATTTATTACTTCAAAAAGAGTTACAATAGTTGACCTAGACTATTACATTGACAAAAATGCTTAGCCCTGAAAACCCGGGCGTTACAGTGCACACCGCGCCATCAAGCTTTTCCCTTGCCCTTGGGCTCAGATGTACCTGAAACAAGACCACAAAATGTAAGCTAACGCTTAGTGAGTTTACCATTGCATACCGCACACACAAGCCACATAGCACACATCATAACAGGTATGAAGACTACCTCTACCACATATTCCATAATGTTTTAGCTATCAAGCTATCTCTACCATTAGCCATAAAGGCTATCTCTACCGTTAGCTATAAGAGCTATCTCTACCATTAGCCATAAAGCTATCTCTACTGTTAGCTATAAAGCTATCTCTAACTTAGCCATAGAGGCTATCTCTATCGTATTTCTCAACAAAATTATACCACACACCTCTACACAACGAGCATACCAACTATCATAAAATGGGCCGACCTTGGTGCCTTAGACCCATCGGTATGGTGAGAAGACTCACCTATCGAATGTTGAACTAGTAAGTTAAAGTCAGATATGTCCCTCGCTACTTCTTCTCGACTGCCTGTTGTTGAGTCTAGAGGATTGCGTCATAGGCTCGGTCCATAGCCTAGTTTTGTTGTCGGTATTGGGCCTGTCCAGCCGTGCATTATTTTACATTAGGGTTTAGTATTTAAGTTGCATGCATGCAGGCTTAGTAAGCATTGGCTTTCATTATTTTCATCTTTACCATTCTGTAAACCCTAACTCGCCTCTACAACGGAAGTTCTTCATCGAGCTCTGCTGAGGCGTGACTCAGTTTTGAATCATAAGCACATATTTGATTCTGATATGTGTTTGTTCTTGTTTATTCTTAAAATTGTTTGAATTCTTTTATCGCACTTGTGAAAGATCTAAACGATCTAAGAGTTTTTAACTCTTCAATTGGTATCAGAGCAGGAGACTGTGTAATCCATACACACCTCTTCCGTCGAAGAAGTTCGTAGGGTTTCTTATGCCGCATTGATTGATATTTATTGAGCCGTCACTCCTTATTGACGTATCTCATTAATTGTTAATCCAACCCTAATTGAAAAATTATAAGTCTGATCTTTTACAGGTTTTCGATCAAAGTATTCATCATGTCAATGGACGATTCTCAAACCAATCCAATCAATATCTCCAACAGCATAGGGTCTACAACAAGAATACCAATCTTGTATACGCAAGACTATGAAGTCTGGACGCATCACTTTGAAGACTACATGATTGGATCGGAGGATAATGGTTATCTAATCTGGGAAGCAATCACTTCTGGCCCATTCGCTCATTCCAGCACGTCAAAGATTGTGAAAACGCAGAAGGAATACAATCAGCTTGTTAATGACGTCAAAGACATTCCTCAGGATGAAAAGGAGAAGTTTCAGTGCAACATTAAAGCTCTAAGGATGATAAGGTTTGCGCTTTTAATTTTTGTTGACTTAGAAGGACTAAGGTTTTCGACAGACGGACTAGGATTTTGAGATTTGGAATTAGGAGAGACGTTAGGTTTTTGGTTTTTGAGATCAGATTTGTGGTCTTGAGGACCATAACTTTTCTTTCGGTTGGAGTTGGATGCGAGACCGAAACTCTCCTTTCGGTTGTTTAGGGACGAGGGACCGAAACTTCCCTTTCGGTTGTTTAGTGACGAGGGACCGAAACTTCCCTTTCGGTTGTAATTGAAATATGAACCGAAACTACCCTTTCGGTTGTATTCACTTGAGGGACCGAAACTGTCCTTTCGGTTCCAATCTTTTGACGGACCAAACCCGCTCTTTTGGTCCTTGTAATAACTGTGCTTCTGGTTCCCTGAGTTTTTCTCCAATTTCGACTTTCTTTCAATCCTTACAAAATCAGGATTTTGAGAGTTCCAGAAACGTTTTCTTTCGAAGAGATTCTTCTTGTATCTAACGTTCTGTTGATGCTTTCGTTCGGCGACCTGTTTGGGATTAGTGAAGATGACAATCTGTCTGAACTCGAAGAAGAAATTAATGCTGAATTGGATCCCATCTATGATCCAAAATTTCCTCCACTTGTGAAATGGACCAAAGATCATCCTCAGACTCAAATTATTGGGGAATCATCTGAAAAGGTGTTGACACGATCTCAAATCAAAGCGAAACAGGCTGCTCTATTTTCAAAAGTTGAGTTCTGCATATTCAATTCTTTCGTGTCCAAAATCGAGCCAAAGACTGTTAATTCGGCTCTTGATCATTCAAACTGGGTTCAAGCCATGCAGGATGAGTTAAATGAGTTTGAAAGAAACAAGGTATGGCGTCTTATTCCAACACCAAAGGAAGCTTCGGTTGTCGGTCTCAAATGGGTTTTCCAAAACAAGATGGACAAAGAAGGAAATGTCATTTGTAATAAAGCAAGGCGGGTGGTCAAAGGATATTGTCAGGAAGAGGGTATCAATTATGAAGAAAACCTTCGCTCCAGTGGCTAGATTGGAATCTGTTCGGATCTTCCTAGCGTACGCAGCTCACAAAAACTTTGAAGTCTATCAAATGGACGTCAAATGTGCCTTCCTCAACGGTGAACTTGAAGAAACCGTGTATGTTGAGCAACCACCGGGATTTGTAAACGAAAAATATCCTGATCACTGCTATATCCTCGACAAAGCTGTCTATAGCCTGAAACAAGCTCCCAGAGCATGGTATGAAACTCTTACTCGTTTTTTAAAGATGTCCAAATTCAAACAAGGTTCGGTTGACCCAACCTTCTTTCGTAAGCGAGAAGGTAACCAACTTATGATAGTCCAAATTTACATTGATGACATCATCTTTGGCTCCACGAATCCAAGCTTAACAGCTGAATTCCAAAAGTTGATGGAAACTAAATTTGAGATGAGCTCAATGGGTCCTATTAATTTCTTTCTTGGATTGAACATTAGACAGGGACCCGAAGGCATTTTTATTAATCAGGAAGCATATACCAAGACTTTGCTCACCAAGTTTGGAATGACGGGAGACTCCAAGATAAAAGTACCGATGGCTTTTGGAACGAAACTCACACCATCTTTGGAGAAACCAGTAGCTGATACAACTCTTTATCGACAAATGATTGGGTCTTTGATGTATCTTACAACAAGTAGACCCGATATCATGTTCTCAGTATGTTATTGTGCTAGATTTCAAGCCAACCCTCGAGAACCTCATCTTCAAGCAGTGAAGAACATCTTTCGCTATCTGAAGCGAACCTCCTCTCTCGGTCTATGGTATCCAGCCAATTCTGGCTTTTTCGTGCAAGCCTTTTCAGATGCTGATCTAGGTGGCTGTGGATTAGATCGTAAAAGTACCACAGGAGGATGTTAGTTTCAGGATGGAAAATTAGTAAGTTGGTAATCCAAGAAACAAACTTGCGTGTCGTTATCCACTGCAGAAGCCGAATACATTGCTGCAGCATCTTGTACATCTCAAGTCGTATGGATACAGAGTCAACTCTGGGATTATGGCTTAAACATGAAGAAAATCCCCTTGTACTGTGACTCTGAAAGCGTAATAAGAATTTGTCACAATCCAATGCAACACTCGAAGACTAAGCATATCGCACTGAGATATCATTTCATCAAGGCTCACGTCGAAGATGGCAACGTCGAAACACTTCGTCAGAACGACTGATCAACTGGCAGACATATTCACAAAGGCTTTACCTGAAGCAAGCTTCAATAAGATCTTACAAGGCCTAGGAATGATGCAAGCCGAGTCAGTACCAAAATCGCCTTCGCTCCCATAATGGTAACAAGCAAAATAGAGCGAAACTATATGAACCGAGCGTTTGGTCTATTTCGGGTTCGGTCTATTTCGGGTGAAGTTGGTCCATGAACCGAAATGAACTGAGCGTTCGGTCTATTTCGTGTTCGGTCCTTCTGAACTTCCTTATTCTTTTTAACAGGCGTTTCAAATGTATTCTTTTGTAAATTATTTTTACTTCCTTTCTCTTTCTAAAATCCCAAAAACATTTTTTTCCTCGTTAAACAGTTCAATTTTCACAAAAATCCAAAAATATTTTCTGTGTTTTTACTATTTCTAACGTTTTTTTTTTGTGATTCTCGATGACGCATCTCCAGCAGGTATATCATCTTTCCTTAGTTTAGTGTCCCTAGAAGCATGCTGTTGTATGTAGACTCAAGCCTCAACTGATTCTGAGTGAAGCCTTAATAACATGCACTACACCAATCATGTTTTCCCAATCCAGGCTATCATATTCACTCTAATCATGAGCTACCTTACTCTACTCACACTGAGTTTAGAGTTGTCTGCTTAGGCTATCTGTTCTTTAATAAGCAGAGGTATATTCGCTTCTTATACCATCTCCATCATCTTTCTCCATTATATTTCGTTTCATCTCTATAACCCCTAAGACTCTCCGTTTTAACCACTGAGGTTTATGGTTATACAAAATATGTGTTCATGATCTTAGTCTCATGCAACTATGTACTAAGTGAAACCCAAAATTCAACACCACTAATGAATTGACGGTGAATTCAAAAATTCAAGATCTTACTTGTTACCCAATGGAATCTCTTTTTATTTTTGAGTGATCTTTATGAGATTTCCTTTCACCAAGGTTTCTCTAACCCTAAATGATCCAGTTTATTTTTTTGAGATTTCTTAAATTCTATCGTCATTATAAAATTATCTCTCACCTACTTGTTCAACAGATCACAATGATCTCACAAGTACTTTATTCTATTTTTGATCTTATGTTAAGTATCGAAATTATGAATTGAAGCGAAAGCCACCCCTTTAACCTTAAAAGATGTCCTTCAAAACTTCTTAACAAGTTTTTGATCGTTATTTCATGGGAAACCAAGCAAGCACTTTAATGTCTCTCTTGACATTGAAGGAAGTGATTTTTGCCTAGAATCAATTGGTTTATGTCTTCGAATGACATCACAGATACTCCCAAATTATTTGTTTTATTTCCTTATCTTTTAGACCCTTTGCACGAAAATTTTAATTTTCCAAAACTCTAAAGTTTTTACACAGATTATCAGGGCACAAAAACTCAAGCGTCGTCAGGTGAAACGATAGGGATGAAAAGGTTGCTGACTTAGCAGAAATTCAATCGGTTTGGCGATTTGAAAAAGGTGATTTTATGAAAAGGCGTGAAAAAGGGGAACCATTTTTCTCTCTCCTGCGTCATCTTCGGCATGCCAACTGTTTACACATCAATTCAGGCGCGGTTTTAGAGATAATCCAAAATTTCAGCCGGATTCTTCTCTCTCTTCCTTGTACGTATAAAAGGAATTGGAACGGGACTCTCTCAACCTTTATCACTTCCAAAAAGCTCTCCAAGAAACCCGCCTATTTTCTGCAACTGTTCATCATCACTCTCAAGCTCCTACAATGGCAGATTCCTCATCCGTTCATGATACCTCAGTTCGTCAACCTCTACTCACAATAAAACCCCAACAAAGCCTAATTATCGATCTTACTCCCTTCGTTTATGATCTGTACATGCTGTATATGGTTGAGTGTCTCAAATACTCTCCACTTGTCGATGCACTGACAAAGGTCGAAATAGTGCCAATGTCATTCTTATCCCATGTCTACTCCACGACGTTCTACGACAAAGCAAATGAGCGTATTCACTTCGAGCTTCACGATGAGAAGGTCTCTATCTCCAAGAGTCGATTCTGTGCCCTAATCGGTCTCTCACAAGATCCGTCTCTGGTAAATCCTGACTCCATTACCACTAGTCAACTGTTTACTATGTTTTATCAGATGGGGTACACTGAAACCCTAACTACCGTCACGAAGTTCAAGAAGTCCTGCCTTCCTCCTCAATAGAATGGCCTATTTACGCTCTTATTCAAGGGTTTATCTGAGCGAAGTGCTGGTTCTGACGGTGCTAGCAAAGCCTTTATGACGGTGATGTATGGGTTGTACAACGGGCTCAACCTTGACTATGGGGCTATCATTTGGCAGCAGCTGATTCAAAGTCTACTTTCTTCGTCAAAGCACTCAGAAATCTCATGTGGGCGTTTCTGGACCCTTATCACCAAGTGGGCAATGGATCGCAATCGTGTCCCTATTATGGCGGATTCCTTGCTTTCCTCTATCGCCACCTTTCATACGACGAAGATCATCGTCACTGACCCCACGAAGTTTTCTTACATCGGCTCAATACCTGAAACCATGCTCAGTTGTATCTCTGCAGCCAGTAATGTACTTCAAAAGTACAGGAAGCGTAAAGTTGTTGATCCACGTGAACTTACACCGGCGATGCTACGATCAATTGAAGAAGCTGATAAACCAGCCAAACGGGGGAAGAAACCTGAATCACAGAAGGAGGGTCTTGTAACAAAACCATCCACGGGGCAGACCCCTAAGAAGAGGAAAACTGATAAAGCTGCTCCTTCTCAACCTCAACCTAAAAAGCAGAAGAATCATGCCAGGAGACTTATTCTTCAATCCTCCAGCGAGTCAGATTCAGAATACATTCCTCCTAACCAGAAGAAAGCTCTATCGTCAGACTCTGAGAGCGAAAGTTATGATGAAGAAGCTTTGGGCCAAGGGGATACTCCTCCTCGCTCCCCAACTCCATAAATTCCAGTTCGTACATTGCCTCCTTCACCACCACCTGTTACAATTCCTGCTTCTATCCCTCCTATCTCTCAAACAACCACTTCTCAACCCTTCACTTCAAAACCTATTCCCACTCCTATTTTCACAGATACAACCTCTACCACCACTACCAAACCTACCTTCACTATTCCCAATCCACCAACAACTGAACCTCCAACTACTTCTAAACCCTTATCACCTACACCTTCTACAGAAACAACACCAATTTTGGGCGGTGAGGACTTGGAGTTCGACTCTACATACTTCAGTCCTTATCGAGTCCAGAGTGAAGATGATGACGATGAGCCTATCACCAAACGTCATCTCAAAGCAGTAAACGACAAGCTAGATCAACTACTTTCCTCCTCTTCCTTCGGGGCTTATTCCGATGCTGCATTAAAGGCCCTATTCTCATCAGTTGTTGTAGAACATTCCGCCTCTTTATCTGCTGCAGCCAAGGCTATTGAAGCCTCCACCTCTCAGTGTCAACAGGCTTCTCGTGCTGTTGATGCCTCTACAAAGGAGTGCAAGGATGCGACCGCAAAAGTCGATAAACTAGTTTCCCAGGCTCACATCTTTTTAGACTCTTTGCAGGCTGCTGCTGCCAAGAATGCTGCTACAGTTACTTCTTCTGTAGAAACTCTTTAACAGACTGTTCAGTCTGAATGCTACAAGGTTGAAGCAGCACGCCTTGCTATTCAACAGGCGAATGAAGCATTCCATGCTAATGTTAATGAACGCTTATCTCAACTATGAGCGGACTTAGCCATGGAAAATGGAGTTATGGATGAGCTTGCCAGACGAACAACTCAGCTTAAATTGCAAACTCATAAGCTGAAATCTGCTCGCTAAGATTGATGACCTCAAATCAGAGAGGGAGGCAATACGGAGTTCTGCTGCAGACATTCACTCCATCCTTCTTCATTTAATTGAAGGTCATGATCCTCTTGTCACTATCACCACCCGAAGGCATTTGGCAGATAAGCTCCGACCGACACTAGACGTCCTCAGTCGCATCGAGGGTGTTCCAGTGACTGGTGTTCATCCGCAACAAGGGGGAGAGAAAGAGATGAAGCAAGAAAAGTAAGAAGCAAATCAACCTCCTCCTTCTACCTCCAAGCCAACTGCTGAACTGAAGGGTAATGAAGCTTTGGTCAGTAATAAGGAAAAGAAAAAGAAGAAAATCAGTGAAGATGATACCGACAACGAAGAAGATGATGTCTACGTTGAAATTCCCAGGAAGCCTGTCCCAAAGGTTGGTTCTTCAGAAAAACGAACTAAAGAAATGTCTATGAAGGAGAAGGCTGAGCTCGAACTGAAACGAAAGGAGGCGGAGCTCCTTGAAAAGAAAAAGGCCATGCTCCCTGAATGGACTAAAGAATCGCTTCTGAGGTGTGCGATTGACGAGCCAGCTACTTTATGGCTTGAAACTACAATGTCTTTCAGTCGTGACAACTCCAGGGATGTGCAGTTTGATATGCCAATCACTAGAAAGGCATTCGTCTTCCATTGTTTCAACTCTACTGCTGCTATTCCATCTCCAGACCCGAAGGTAGATAGGGATCTGTTAGATTTTTACTTGGAGTTTGCTTAACCTCAATATCAGACATGGAGCTTAAAGAAGATAACCACCGTCAGGGTGATGAAGCCCTATTCATCAGGGAAATTCATTAATGTCAAGTTCAGAGTGACTAGAGGAACCGAAAGCACTGTTTACTTCTTTTCCCTTGCTGATCTACCGAATCTCAACCCCCATGACTGGATACTCCTCAACAACATTCTTTTGTCAAATCCTCAGGAGTATCAGCCAATTATTGATCATCTCAAGCGTATGCTTGTTTGCTACATTCATGAGGTAGCGAAGATGGACCAGGAAATTGCATCAGCCATACACAAGCGACCAACGATCAAACGGATGGGCAGAGCTGGCAATGTTAATTCCATGATCAAGGGGAAGATTGATTCCAAGTATCACACAGTAATGTTTCTCAGGGGCGAAGGTCAAAAGTGCATGTTCGCCCTTGTTGACAAACACCTTTTCTCGACATCCTGTCTTGAGCATATATTGGAGATTATATAAAGGTGCGACCAGAACACTGCTGTAGATAAAAAGTTGTTCGTCGATATGATGAGGTGGTACATTCTATTCCGACAGACTCTTCTCACCATTATTCCTAAACTTTTCAAAGTTATAAAGACGGTGAAACCTGCTCAGAAGAAATAATCTCTCGCCTCATTTGACGCAAAGGGGGAGATTGTTGAGTCTAGAGGATTGCGTCATGGGCTCGGTCCATAGCCTAGTTTTGTTGCCGGTATTGGGCCTATCCAGCCGTGTATTATTTTACATTAGGGTTTAGTATTTAAGCTGCATGCATGCAGGCTTAGTAAGCATTGGCTTTCATTATTTTCATCTTTACGATTCTGTAAACCCTAGCTCGCCTCTACAGCGGAAGTTCTTCATCGAGCTCTGCTGAGGCGTGACTCAGTTTTGAATCATAAGCACATATTTGAGTATGATTTGTGTTTGTTCTTGTTTATTCTTAAAACTGTTTGAATTCTTTTATCGCACTTGTGAAAGATCTAAACGATCTAAGAGTTTTTAACTCTTCACCTGTAACCATCAAGTGATTTACTTAACACAAACCCATAATACCCTCATAGTCAACCCTGGACAAAGTCAAAGTCCATAGCCAAGGTCAACAGTCCATGTTGACCTCAACTCGTCGAGTATAAACGGCCACCCGTCGAGTTCCTTGCATAACTCGTCGACTCGCCGAGTCACTAGAGTGACTCGTCGAGTCCCCTCCCAAACTCTCAACTGCAAACACCTGGCTGAGACCCATATGGCCGCAAAGTCCTTGGCCGCTCACGCTTAGCCGTAACCTCCTAACCGTAAACCCGACTCTCCAAGCTCATAAATCGACTCAACGAGTTCACTTAGACCATTTCGTTTTCAGTCCTTTATAGTGGAATCTGGAGTCACAAACTTCAGATCCAACCCTCCCTATTACGGATGTCATGTAAAGTTGCAAACTTTACGTGCATGCAAGGCCTCACAATGCTAGAAGGTCAATAATATGCTTTCAACAAAGTTTGGGTGCATGGGAAGGGTTAAGCTACATAAAGGGAGCAACTTTATGACTTTGGGGACCTAAAAAGGTCCAGATCTGAAACTATATCCTAGTGATACGTCCAGATCTAAACTTGGACTCCATTTGCCCCAAAATGGACATGTACTTGGGAGAGGAAAGATCTAAGAATCTACATTTCAAGGTAACGACTTTTTACCTTAAAATGATGCCCAATGTAGTGTAGATGTCGGGTCTACTGCTTCCCCTCTTGTTCCTTCTTCTAAATCTCTTCTTCAACACTCCAAGTTTGCTAAACCAAGTTCTTACTCTCACTCTAGGGGTTCATGGCCGAAAACGTCTCTCTCAGAGGTAATAAGATGCTAAGGGAGACCAAAAGTGTAGATAATGATCCTTATATAGGGTGCAACCCTTAAAAACTAGGGTTTCCTCTTACAGCTCCTACTCGTCGAGTAGGTGCCGATCCTGGTTTCACGATTAAATGCCCCTACTCGGCGAGTTGGACTACCAACTCACTGATTTCATGCACAAAACCCCCTTAAAAACTATAATTAACCTCTAGAACTAGGAAGATGTGTTACATATTTTTTTTTATATATTTTAAAAAGTTAAGACCCACATATTTATATCACCTCACCCTAAACCTAAAACATAGTGTGCATGCTTGGAGCATGGGATGGCTATTGTTTTAATTTAAGTATTTAGTTGATTAGTAGAAACATTATACAATGAATAATGTGTAATCGATATGGTGATTAAATAAAATGTGTTTTATTTATATTTAAAAGTTTGAGACCATATTGGATTCGATTATTCTTGTGTTTCACTTCGCATGTTTTACTTCCCGAATAACTAAGTTGTTCAAACATCCACAATAAATCATACTTTGGAAGTAGGTATTGAGGTAAGACTGTCATGAATCCGTCTGTAGATTGTCTAAAGTGTTAGACATAGCACAAGTTTGCTGCAGTATTCATGAGTACTCCTGTAATAAGATTTGACTATTGGATTAAACCCATGCTCATATGGATCACTTCATGGATTTTATCACGAGTGATTGTGAGACGATAATATCTTATATTCTTGAAACAGAGAGATATAAGTTGCAGTTTACAATTCGGTTGCACATTGATGATATGAAAATGCACCAGTAACTTGGTGTTATAAAATGTATTGTTGTGTGTGATTTGATGAGTAAATAGAACAAGAATATAAGTCGAAGTTTATCCGTTCCTTTTACCCTAAGAGGGATAAAATCAATATCTGTGGGCCCCTCGATGATTTAGTGATGACACCCTAAGCGCTTGGCCAAGCCTAGACTGATTTGATTTGTTTAATTAGTTGGTCGTCATAAATCGGAAATTGGGAAACACACATGAACAGAGAGAATGATTATAATCCATGTCTCGGTTCATACGATATCTTGTAGAATGGAGGAATATATGATCCCTTATCTAATGTACGCGTCATTGACTAGGTTAGAGTTCGACAACGACTTTTGAGAGTTACGGTTGCTAGTCGGGTTTTGAAGTCACACTTGCAGTTATAGTTATTAGACTTATCCAAGTGGAGACTATTGGATTAAGTGTCTAAGCCCATAACTATAATTGGTATGTACTTGACCCGAGAGTAGCATGGTCCATTTCGGGTTGCCTTCACCAGAACAATTTGCCATAATGGATATTTGAGAAAGAGTTATTTTTGATTTATTAATATATTATAAGTATAATATATTAATTGAGAAATCATATTATTTAATTAATATTGGTCAAGAATTAGTTTGGAATTAATTTAGTGAGCAAAAAAGATTAATTAAATTAAGGGGACTGATTAAGTAAATCAGTAATACATATAGTTTGGGCCAATGATCCATGATTGATTAGTGATGGACTAAGTTTATGTGAGAGTCCATGAAGTGTTAGTCCATAAGGCTTATCATATGGATTATTGGATTAAAGGCCCAAGGAATGAATTAGGGTTTACAAGTTGAAACCCTAGGAATTCCACACTATAAAAGTAACCCCTTAGCTCCAAAATCACCACCCCAAGGGTTCTAAGAGAACCCTAGCCGATTTTGGTGGTTCTAGCCTCTCTTTCAAAGTCATCCACTTGTTCATAGTGTTTGTGACTTGTTTGAGGCATCACACTTGAGGTGCTAAGCTCTTGAAATGCCAACGACTACAAGCTACAAATAAGAGGTATTCTTTTAACTAGTTTTTATGATTCATGTACCAAATTTGTATGCTAGATAGGCTTCATGCTTTGGATAATATGAACTTGCATGTATAATTAGATAAAACTTATATCCAAGGCATTAGGGTTGTATGTGCACCATAGGAGTGTTATAGTACATAAAACCCACCAGGCTTGATCGCATTGCATCCCCTGAAGTTTTCCGCACTATCTATTTTATGACTTTACTTTGATGTTTTGAGAATACTTTACAATGTGATTATCTTTTGAATAATTCAAAGAATGGTTTTGGTTGAAGGAAAAAATGAAATTTTTACCTTGTATTTTTAGGACATTACAGATCGTATCTATAAAAGGGGAATTGGGTTGTGATTTTCCTTACACCTTTTCAGCATTCTTGCTAGACAACCTTTACTGAAATATATAAGATTACTTTTTTATCATCATGTTCATTTATTTATGTTTCGGTCTTTCATTATTGTTCTATATATCAATTGTTAAGTTATATATATATATATATATATATATATATATATATATATATATATATATATATATATTCCCCATTTACTTTTATAGTCATTTTACTTAGATCATTTCCTGTTTTTATCATTATAAGTCTTGAATTTTGAAGTGGTTTCATTGGTGAATTTTATTGGCTTAATATGGTTTATTTTTTAATCTAAAGTTGGAGCAAAAGAATTGGTCATAGTTTGACCCAAGTTTTGAAAACCAGACCGGAGACCAAACTGACCGTGGTTCAAGTGGTCGAACCGGTCTCAAAAACCATAAAATCGAATGATGTCATAATTACATTATTATTAATTTTAATTATATAAAAAATACAAAAACCGAAAAAAAACCACAGTTCGACCGGATCGTTTTTTACCAGTTCACATGACAACCAGTTTTTTGGCCTCTAATAACCGAATCTTGAACCGGTTCCGGTTAAACTAGTTGAACCGACCGGGTCCGGTTTTCAAAACATGGGTTTGACCCAGTTTAGTGTAAAATAAGGGGTTAATGGCATCATTCTAGGAAAAGTACGTGGGTTTATTTGTTGCTAATTATTTTCAGGATAGTATGACTAGTTTGCATAATTAAAATAGAAGTAGAAGTGTGGTTTTTGCTAATGTAACTTGAGATTCCAATAGAGAACTAAAAACTCAGAAAATTGTCCCATATTTTGAACCTCTGTTCTTGATTTTTTTCTTGCAAAATTCCCGTGCAGACCTATATCCAACAAACTCTTCACACAATGATATTTTTAAAGATCATCCTTGTGCCTACTAGTTTTTTTTATATGGCAAGAATTTTATAAACTTTGCAAAGTAGAAAGGCACCAGGAAGGCAACAACAACACTAAGTCTTTACAATTAATGGAAAGGAGAGATAAACCAGCTATGCCATTTCTCCTCCCCCGCCCCCTATGTTTAAGACATATGAACACCAAAGATACAACATTATCAAATATGAATACACAGGTGAAGATCTTTTCCTGTTGAGAATTAAGTCGTTTCTCGCCTTCCATATGCTCCAATGTACACCATATCTAATGGCTAAGAGTAATCAACTGAAACAGTTTCACCCAAACCTGTGATGCATGCAGGCACGTAATCAACATGTGATCAACATATCCGTCCCCTTCCATACACAAATCGCATAACTTTAATCTTTTATCATTGGTCTGTGTTATAAGGTGATATAATTTGTGTAAGTAAATCGATACAACTTTTAGAAGTTGGTGAAGACTGAAGATACTGTGGTTTGAATTTGGGATACATATGTATGGTTTCTATATCTAATGTAATGTCGTTAACTTCTTAGCACCCATCCAGAGAAATAATTGTAGAATTTAAAAAAAAATCGCTCAATAAACTACTATTTATTCTTGGGGTTTTTGAGCTTGGAAATTAATCAACAGATTGACGGAGCTCTTTGTTTATTAAATTTTCTTCTTTATTCTCCAAATTATTGGAAATTATTCATAATTTATGAAAAATTGGTTATTGCAATGTGGAGGTTTGCAAATGCTCAAGCTAGGCCGCCATGTCCACCATTAAAAGCATGGAAGAGGTACTAATGTATTGTTGAATTGAAGAAAGGAGGAAAACATTCATTTCATGATAAGTCGTTTGGAAACAAAAAGACCTTTCTCTCGCTTAAATATTGATAAATTAAAATCAAAGATATAAATGTCACTATATATTTTTTTTAGTCCTTACAAAAAAACATAAGTTATTTTAAATAAACAATCCCAAACACCCCTTAGGTTTATCAAACAGTAAGCTCTTATCCTATGTAAACCAAACACAACCTAAATGGTCATATTTTGAAGTAAATAAGTCAAAACCATTGTATCTAGTCGAAAGATATACTCGTTACTCTACAATTAAATATGCATATTCTTTTTTGTTCTTTTCAATAACGTTGATTAGAGAAAAGGGAAGTCTAGATGAAGTCGTATATATCAACACATTACATTTTCGATTTTTCAAGTGCAATGGGAGCTTATATCACATGTGGGTGATACCCATATATATGTCCCAATCTCCAACTAATCCTACAAAAAAGAAAAAAAAATATTAACCATCTAACTCTATCAAAAAAATATGCTTATTTATTCCAAGATTCCAGCTGGCCAAAATTGCTGCCACATAGATATATCATCCTTGTCATATAGTTTTTTTATTCCTCCATAGAACCCTTCGGTTTCATTTCCTTCTTCCCGATGGTCTCTCCTATTGATCGTCATATGTCTCCATCGTGAACCCGGTGCATACTGCTTAAACTCGAGCACCAACGTATCTGTTACATTAATGTCACGTCACTGTTAAATTTTATTTTAATCAGGTATACACTGGTCTGCTACTTGGTTGGCATTAGACCATATTATGGGCCCACAAGAAGCCCAATCCACACTGGGACAATGTGATTTGACTCGTCATGTTAAATCAAAAGTATTTCTCCAAAAGGGTTATTCAACCCTTGAACTGGCCCACATAGTCGACATTATGATTTATCTTTCCATGCTGGCAGTGGGACCCACCGTGGGGTTTACCAGTTTTAGAAAATCAAAATTATATCATGGAAGAAGAAAGTTAACATTGACTCACTGCTTGTGTGACATTGGCAATAAGTGGTGTTACCATCACATGATTCTAAATGTCCGATAACACCATACCACCATCCTACAAGATCACAAATTAAAGATTTTGTTTATTAATAACTCTTTTTATCTTAATTTAAACGTTGTTATTTCTTACATTTAACCTTTATATTATTTAAACGGACTAATAAATCATGGTTCTAGAATGAAGAACATACCATAAGGGAATTGTTTGTTCCTTCTCCATTGAATCTCAATGTGATCTTTTGGGCGCAAATCATTTAAAGAGATTGAAATAAGAAGATCATGAGGTGAATTATCAACCGGAGCTGCTCTTAACCTCTCCCATGTCACACCGCTCTCTGACGCAATTGCCCTTGTCCCATGTGGTGGATATCTGTGCCACCAAAAATATATTTAAACATTACTATAAAAAAATTATTCTTCTAGCAACCCCTGAGCTGACACTGCTCTACCCTAAGTGCAAGATGTAAATTAGGTACACAATGGCCCACTGACAGCTACACTGTGTACGTAGATAATATAAAAGGTATTAAATTGTACCTAGCCTCGAAAGTATCCGTATGAGAATCATAGCAAAGCTCTGCATCATAGCATGACATGATGAACCCAACATGCCCATTCTGTAAAACCAAGAAATCGAGCATATTTTAACATGAAAAATTCATTAAAATGCTCATTCTATAATTGGGTAGATTTTTCACACTACATTAATGTGGGGTAGATTTGAAAAAGTAAAATGCCTACATAAGAAAACAAAATTGCAAAATACAATGTTATAATAGAAAAAAGTGACACTAGAATGATATGATAAACAAATAAATAGCTAAAAGAGTTAGTTTTTTTTGTTTTTTTATGCTTTTTTTTAATACCTCACGATTAAAGACTTGAGCAGGAAACCAAAACTTGCCAGTTTCAAGGGCTCTGTAGAATGACACTATGGAAGAATCACTTGATAACTCCATCTGGTTTCTTTTTCCATTAAAGCTAGATTTAAACACCACAACAGGCATGAGTTTAGACAAATATTTCACCAAAAACCCTCCTTCTCCACCATCAAAAAAGTAGTTTCTTGATTCCTTTTGAGTTGCAATATGCGATTCCCATTCCCTCTGGGCAGCAGAACCAATGATTCTTCCCCATTTCTCCTTCATGTGTCGTTTCCATAGAAATTCACTCAAAGAAATGTCTTTTAAAGAAGTTGAAACACAAGCCATTGTTGAAAGGTCAGAAGGTTCAAGCTTTTCAAGAATGGTTTCCAATACCAAATCAGGCAAATCCAATAGACATGGATTTTTTGTTGTTGTTGTTGTTGTTTTAGAGTTTTCTGAAGAATATGTTGTTGACTTGTTGACTTTCTTTTTCTTGGTCATGTTTGAGGTCATTTGGGTGTTTTTTAGGAATTTTATGGAGGGGAATAAGATTGATAAATTTTCCCAGAAATAGAAAGAGAGGAGTCTCATTTTACTAGCCCATGATGGAAGTGGTTTGATGGGAAGAGTGTATTTATAGAAGAAGATGAACGTAACAAAGTAGATTAGCATTTTGAGAAAAATTTATGGGTTTTTATTTTATTTTTTTAATTAGTTTTTAGACGAAGCCCACTAAAACCCAGTGTGGGCTTCGTCTTTTTAAAAAGAAAAAATTGTTAACAGGAGACAATTGTTAATTGTCTCTGTAACCTTCAAAAAATGGTTCAATGGAGAAATAAAGAAGCTACCAAAGAGACTAGATAAAAAATGGCAGAGTTATTAAAGGGTATGTGGATTAGATTGAATTATGAGAAAAAAAATGAATGAATCCAAGAAATCTTGAAAAGTTTTTTCCTTTCAAACCACTTTAAGAAAAGTGGAATGAAAACAAATCAGGGTAATTGAGATTGTACCAAAAATTAGGTGTAGCTCAACAATTAAGCATAAAAAAAAGGATAAAATTTCAAAGACCCACAAAACAGAACAAATTTATTTTGATTATTCTTTTTGTGGGATGAATGAACAGAAAAAGGGTGGAGATGGAGACTTGGTGATGATGGAGATTGATTTTTAAGAGAAAATTAGATTCTTCCTCATCAACAATTCATTCATAAACAAAGTTTCCCTCTTTCAGTTCAGGCCCACGAAAAGGAAAGGAGAAGACAATACTTTTGGATTTTTTTTCGTCTTTGTCTTCTCCTCTCTATGGCCTTTTGTTCTCTTTGGGGAATTTCGTCGAACAGGTTATGGGCATACACAAATATATAGAGAAAGAGAAAAAGGCGGAAGATAAATCTCCATCTCATTGACGTATTGACGTGTGTGTGGATTGTTTATTTTCGTAGCATGATTTTGTGTGGATACAATCTGAGCCAATCTATCTCTCTTCGCCATTGGATTGCAACTTGGAGGAGAGTTCGGACTATCGGTGAATGTATGTTTTTACTTTTCTGTAGATAAATGCACTCATTTCAATGACACAAATGGTTTCCAGTGGGGTTTTCTAAAATTACCCCCTCTTGTTTTCCAATTCCATCCCCCTCCCCCCCTCGATTTGATTTTTTGTCTTTTGTTGTTTTTTTTTCTATTTTGTTTTTTGTTGTTTTTAATTCTTTATTATTATTATTATTATTATTATTATTATTATTATTATATTTTAATAATATTATTATGAAAATATAAAAAATATTTAAAAACCGATTTATATAGCTGTTCGAATTTATATTGTCTTCCGGATGTTTAAATTTTATGCGAAATTTAAAACAATAATAATAATAATAATAATAATAATAATAATAATAATAATTAAAAAATAATTAACAAAAACAAAAAAAAAACAAAATTGGAAAACACAAAAAACAAGAAAAGACAAAAAAGAGAAAGATAAAGTCAAATCAAATGTCAAAATTTTGATTTGATTGATTTTAGAGGGGGTTGGTAAAAATGGTTAAGGTGGTACTTATAGCACAACCATTTCCAGTTTATACTTTTTGTTTGAAATTGTTTATAAAAAAATATTTGCAAAAGAAATTTAGGAAGTCATATCAGTTTTGCATTCATGAGAAATATTTAAAATGTGATATTCTGTGACATGGGGCCACAATTCAGTGCATTTGAAGTGATAACTCTTGTTTTTATTTAAACTAAATTAAATTTAAAAAATGAGTTAAACTAGAGAAGGATCCCCACCTTGCGGGGTTGGAATCCGGGAATATTTGTAAAGACTAAAGTAGGAACGAAAATAACCGGCTATTGATGTTTATTTCGAAAAATAGGGTAAATATGCAATTTCCGAGTGAAATCAAAGAAAATTACATGTTACTTTAACTTAATTAGCTTAGGGAGACTTGATTAATAAGCTATATGTATCCCATGCTCCAAAATTCGATTAAACGTCTACAAATACAAAAGAATGATGAGGAATCAAGTTAAGTGTTTAACATTTGTTATATGAAAATTTTACGTTTTTGAATAACTCTATTGGCGGTAAAGATCAACGAATTAGGACATTGTACTTTCACTGCAGGAAATGGCCACAGGCAAAAATAGTTAAATACAAGATCAAAGAAACTGCACGGTTATATATTAGATACCAAAATAAAAATTTACTATCAAAACAAAAAATATGCTTGTGTTTGTTTACCTATTTTGATATGATATAAAACTCATTTCTCCTTCCTTCTTTCTTAAGCTGCAATTACCTGTGTAACTAACTTAATAATAATTTTACAATTTAAATAAAAATATCTAAAGAATAAAAAAGGTATTATGGTTATTTTATTTAGAAAATGGACTAAAACAGTTATAAAACACCAAAATAAAAAAATAAAACTGTAAAAAAAATTAGGAGCAAAATTTAAATACTCAACTATACTCAATGATGAAATACGTGATTTACTTTAAAAATGTAAGGTTATGCACAAAACAACTTCACAAAAAGAAATGGGATTTGCATATACGATCTCTAAGAATCTCAATGTCAGATAAAATTCAAGCTAATCACTTGTGGTAAATAAAGATTAAATACTACAAATCCACAATAAATATCATTGTAATCAATCTTACATAGGGAAAATGAGTGGAAGGGCTGGGGATTAGAACCTCACTAACCATTCTGATAATTTGAAACTTAATTTTAATGACTCATTGTTAAAGTTAGCTACAAAGGGAAATAGTTAGTTTCTACAAAATAAAAAAAATACAACTGTAAAAAAAAGTTTTTTAGGAGCAAAACTTAAATACTCAACTATACTCAAGGGCGAAATATGTGATTTACTCTAAAAATGTAAGGTTATGCACAAAAACAACTTCACAAAAGATTCTTTGATAATGGGAAAGAGGATTTGAATATACGATCTCTAAGAATCTCAATGTTGGATAAAATTCAAGCTAATCACTTGATGGTAAATAAAGATTAAATACTACAAATACAAAATAAATATCATTGTAATCAATCTTACATAAGGAAAATGAATGGAAGGGTTGCGGATTAGAACCTCACTAACCATTCTGATAATCTGAAACTGAATTTCAAAGACGCATTGTGAAAGTTAGCTACAAAGGGAAATAGTTAATTTCTACAAAATAAAAAAAATAAAACTGTAAAAAAAGTTTTTTTAGGAGCAAAATTTAAATACTCAACTATACTCAAGGACCAAATGTGTGATTTACTCTAAAAGGTAAGGTTATGTACAAAAACAACGTCAGTAAAGATTATTTGAAAATGGGAAAGGGGATTTGAATATATGATCTCTAAGAATCTCAATGTCGGATAAATGCAATAACCTGAAACTGAATTTCAAATACCCATTGTCGAAGATGGAACAAAAGAAGTTACCAAGAATTTATCGGCATGCAACCCAACGCAAAATTGATGAACTGATAAGCATAAGAAATTACTCAGATACTCCAATCCACGCTCCAAACTAAATAGGGTAACTTTTCTCTGCTACACTTGAAGAGAACTACAGTAAATGTTCAAGAATTTCATGGTGGCTTTGTGGTGTGAGTGTGATCAAAATACATTTCTCCTTCCGAAAGAAAAGGCACAAATTCCTTTTTTGTATGGTTGAAAAATAGAAACAAAAAAAAAATAAATGTTCGGAGATATCTATCAAATAACAAGTGTTAAGAGAAGTTAACATGCATTTGGGTTTGGGTTGTGTTGTTGTGGTGACTTGGGTTAGATATATTATTTTCTTCATTAGCATCTTTTGTACACAACATACTAAAATCACAATCTAAAAACTACATTAATACCTCACCCAGTTGTGACTTGAACCCAATAGAAAAAAGTGTTACATAAAACTAAGAATTTATAACCTCCATTGAAATGTTAGCCCTAAAGAAACAATCAGAGCATAATATACACCGAAATTTAGAAGAATACCTCTCACCTGAACATTTTACATTTTTCATGAAAGATCTAGACAATAAAGTAGTTTCATACTTCATATATTTTTATTGAAAAAAAAAACAGAATTGTAAGAAAAACTACTGTGTGACTGTAACACCCGTAAAAAAATCAAGTCAGATTTAAACTTTTAAAAACATTTCAAATACCAATAGTTATTACAAAAGGTTTCCAAAATAGTTTCATATCAGGGTATCCCAAAAATCCAAATCAAAATATGAGGAAGTGTATGGTCACGCCTTCGCCTTCCCATGGTCATCTGCTGTACCTGAAAATTTAATCAATAAATGTAAGCTCGAAGGCTTAGTGAGTTACCCCCCAAATACCAACCTCATACAACCATAAACATATCATATAACAAACATAGAACAAACATGCATCTCGAGTCTACAGTATGACTGGTCCGCCCGCACCAGGCCTTCAGTCTACCTGGTCCACTCTCTGAGTCTATAGTATGACTGGACCGCCTGCACCGGGCCTTCAGTCTATCTGGCCCACTATCCGTGCCTTTGCACGTCTGGATCGCCCTCTCGGGGCCTTTAGCCTATTTGGACCGCTCGCCGGGCCTTCGGCCTGATTATGTGCCTTCCTGGGCCTGCAGTCTATCTGGTCCGCCCTGGGTATGTTGGCCTACAACACGAAGTAGGACCCGCCTCAACCCAACCCCCAGACCAACAAAACAATCATGCACACCTAAATATCACACGCTAGCATGTATATAACAGATAATCAAACTGATCTAACAGATCACTAACACAACAACCATCCTATAACCAGGATACCGACCTAACCGGTCACAAACATAACATCATCCTATATGACAGGATACCGACCTAAACCAGGTCACTAAACATAATACCATCCTAACTAGCAGGATATAAATCTAACAGATCATAAACATATCAAGCAAATACCCGGATACAAATCCGATAAAGGGCCGACCTTGGTGCCTTAGACACTGTTAATATAGTGAGCATAACTCACCTCGCAATGCCAGTCTGAACTGAAGTATCAACTCCCGAAGTGTTCTTTCACCGAAAATCCCGAACTATCCAAAATAACGAATGTTGAGTCAACATATGGGCTATCAATCTTGACTAAGGGGTCCATATAGTCCATTTTGTTTTTTCTCTAATTTGGGCCAAGGCCCAATACCAAAACAATACCCAACACTATGTAGGCTTTCCAAGCACACTAGTGGCCCAATAATGGCCCAATTTGCTAAATTGGGCCCAATCCCCCTAAGGGGCCTTACCCTAAGCCCAAACATCTTCTTGGCCCATATTATTCGACTTTTGATGGCCCACTAAGGCCCAAAGAACCAAAACCCCCTGCATGGCCCAAACCGAGGCCCAAAACTCGCAAGGCTCGTATCTGATGAGTACGCTGGGCGTACTAGCTAAATGGTGAGTACATTGGGCGTACCTACATGTACGCTCAGCGTACTCCCCTGTTAAGTCACTTTCCCATTAAGTTCTTAATACTCTAATCTAGAAGCTACAATCAAAAATCCAAGTCCTTTTCAACATCTTAATCCATAAAGTCACTGACTTGGTGACTTTGCATGACCCTAATAAGCCCAAACTCCAAAATAGCATTCCATTATCATAGAAATGATCTTAACTCATGCATGAATCCAATAAGACGTTCAAGATGGCAACTTTCTGCCTTAGGGACTCATTTTGAACTGACAGTGGCAACTCTAAGTCCATAAATCGGATTTGAACCATAAAGTTCTATACTTGGGACCAAAATGACTTCAAAACCACTCTACACTAGTTCTAAGCATTCTTGAGGAAAGTTATGAACTTTATACCTCCAAGGAGCCCCAAATGATGATGTTATTCCAGATCTATGAGCGCAAACTTCCCAAGTCCTTCCTTGCCAACTTCTTCTTTCTTCTTCCAAGCTTAAAAATCACCAAGATGGCCTCTCAAGATCAAAATCACACAAGAATGAAGGGACGAGATGTTGTAGGATTTTTCTGAGGTTGCGGTGGCTGATAAGGGGCTAGGATTCAAGTCCTCATGTTCTTTATTTAGTGTTTGACCTTAAAATTAGGGTTTAGTGTCACTGAGCGTACGTTGGGCGTACATCTCCAACACCTGCAACCCTTTTAACCTTCTACGTTGGGCGTACCCCAGCTTACGTTGGGCGTACTCACCCAACTACCACCTTTGCATGCATGGTCCTTTCTTGCCACTTCCTTCCAAATCAAGGGCCAAAATGATATGACTAAAATCTGAGGGATGAATTTGAAGCTACTCGAAAGAAATGGGATGTTACTGTGACAATGATGAGAAATGCTGCAACAGGAAATCTTTTCATTCCAAATGGTGAAAAAGAGTAAATGGTGCCCAGAAAAGACCAAGACAATAAAGGGAAGTGATAAAAGAGCCCAAATTCATGGCAAAAATAAGAACACCAACCGCTGCAAATGATAAAACCAAAAACCATGCTGATTAAATGAATCATAATGCATAAAGTTGCTTCTAAAATCTAAATCTTGAAGCAAATAACAATTGGCTGAAGTCGAGAATCACAGTAGGAATCGATATTTTTAATTGTGTGGCAAAGTTCAAACATATCTACTGATGATGACTATAAAAGCTAATTTTTGATCTAAACTTTTACCCACCACTTCCATAGAATACAACCCCGCAAGCGATTACCACCAACAACATACCTACCACTACCGACTAACCAGTATGACACTCATATCTTGCCCATGTCACCCTTCGGGTTGGAATACCAATATGCCAAGTCCAATTGATCATATGGTCTGGTCATCCTCGAGATGGAATACCCTATATTGGAATACCAACATGTCGAATCTATTCAACCATCGGGTTGAAATTATCTGGGTTTGTTGGCCTACCGCCTCAACCCTAACGCTCCTCTTGAGCCTCCATGCCTACGACTTTCAGTTGGCCCATACCGGGTATCTTGGCCTACTGCATAGAGCAGGACCGCCTCAAGCCTACCTAAATATAATGTGTCGGCATAGACGATCAGGAGAAAGATCTAACCTGGTTCCCAGAACCTGAATAACAGGACATTCTAATCCCAAGCCTTCCTAAAGCTGATGAATACCCATTCGGATCTACTCCCAGTCCCTAACCGGAGTATTACCCGATCCAAGAAGATTAATCCTCTGAGACACTTTGACTTGATGAGATCACCAAGAACCTCTGTACACCATCCGATCTCTAATAACAACCTCCGATCCAACTAAAATACACCGGAGTCTTCAACCTACTCCATTAGCATGTTCAACACTTGGGGACAGACCTACTGATTGCTATAGCATAATAGCATACTAAATACCCAAACATAGATCTACAAACACATACAAAGTCTTCAGCATGACTGGACCGCGTCACCAGGCCTTCAACCTATCTGGACCACTCTCAGAACCTTCAACATGTCTGGACCGCCTTTCTAGGCCTTCAGCCTGTCTAGACCGTTCTCCGCACTTTCAGCATGTCTAGACCGCCTCTCTAGGCCTTCAGCTTGTCTGAACCGTTCTCCGAACCTTCAACATGTCTGGAGAGCCTCTCTGGGCCTTCAGCCTGTCTGGACCGTTCTCTGAACCATCAGTATGACTGGACCACCTCACCAGGCCTTCAGCCTAACTGGACCACTCTCATAACCTTCAGCATGTCTGGACCGCCTCTCTGGGCCTTCAGCCTATCTAGACCGTTCTCTGAGCCTTCCGCCTGACTAGTACGCCCCACCGGCCTTCAGTCTATCCAGACCTCTCTAAATTGTTGAGCATCTCCCTAGACCACCCCTCCTGATGATCTCTCCCATGCAGACTGTTCTCACCCACTTGGGGTTTCGAACTCCTGATCTATTATGTGGAATCTAACCCTGACCTAACCCTAGGCCTCATGTCGATCGTACACCCCCTCAGAAAACTGTGGCGTATTCCCTGACCCACGTATCTACCACATACGCTACATAACCAGCACACTCATGCTGAAAGCACTGTCGAACCTTGGCAGCTAACAGAACCCTCAATGTATCAATCCAAACCCATCAAAGTCGAGCACGCACTCAACCGAACACCGAACTGAGCTCAATTCATGGCTAGAACCCCAACCTGGTCCCTAAAGTCTGCTATTAAGCACCAAGAAGACACGTTTCTCACGCTGAGGAGTTTTACCGAACCCCCAACTAACACAACCCTCAACTCAACAGCCACTTGGGCCTCCTTTCTCCCTGTCGGGTTGTGAAACTTATCCTAATTTCGAAACCGCTTTTGCTTATGCATTCCAGGATTACTCTCCCTAATCACAAATAATTACAACCCTATACTCATCACAATATGTACCAGTAACAAGTCCAGGTACTGGAAAGCTCGACCAGCTCCTCCCCTGCCACTGTTACAGCTGTTGTAGCTGTCGCGACAACCGTCTCAGCAATGGCTGCATAGCGTTCGTCGAAATACTCAACCGTGGCGGTCTTGATAGACCTAAACATCTCCGGAAACTGTCCCCGGATAATCTCGATCACCCTTCTCGGATGATCTCACTAACACGATCCTATGATAATGTTGGCCTATCCTGGCTGCCAGCTCCCGATCCTAACCTGGATCCGGTCTCAAGACGTCTCGTGACCACCATTATGATAATACCACAGAGAGATCTCAAATAATCCATATACTAATAGGGAACCAACTCTCATGGGTTGTGACTTCCTTGCTACGCGTATGGGTCCTGTGCTTTCAGTAGTACGGGCCCATATTACCTTCCACAGCTACCCATATTTGTCTCAAGTATCACCACAATGCCCTAACTGTATACATAACATGGAGAGTGCTCAATCCTCAGTCCAAGAGGAATGCTAAATATCTCCTACCTGGCCTCCCAGCCTCGCACAACCCACCCTACCACCAACTGCCACACGACCTTCTATCGGTGCTAGTTAACTATTGCATGAATACAATCACATGCCACACGGCTTAAACAATCTTAGGCTAAAAGATTTAATCGCACAACGGTTGGACTCGTACAAGAGCTGCGCAGCAAAACCAAATCCCTTACCCTAAGACCATTTAACCCCGGTAGCATGTGACTTGGAGTATTCATCCAATAGTTAGTTCACACACAGAAGAGTCATAAAACAATCAATGTGGTACTCTACATACGATAAGGCATCAAAGATCAGGCAATTCTATCATACAATTCTTCAGGATCCTTATCTTAGTACTAGTATGCTGTTCTAACATATCACAATATCAAATAATTGTATGGTATTTTGGGGTCTACTTACTGGCTCCGACTGATCGTACACTCTGCATCCTCCTTTACTTATTTTGAAA
The DNA here is from genome assembly GCF_051521515.1 of Lactuca serriola. Classification (NCBI taxonomy): domain Eukaryota; kingdom Viridiplantae; phylum Streptophyta; class Magnoliopsida; order Asterales; family Asteraceae; genus Lactuca; species Lactuca serriola. The sequence continues at coordinate 154,475,107 of NC_136412.1, read as the reverse complement.
ACCATTTAAAATCATTTTAAAAATATTTTCCTTGATTTGAGACTGGATTCACACGAGTGTTCCCCCAATTCACTCAAACCAAGGCTATGATACCAACTTGTAACACCCCTGGAAAATCATGCCAAATTTAAACTTTTAAAAACATTTCAAATACCAATAGTTATTACAAAAAGATTTCCAAAATAGTTTCATATCAGAGTATCCCAAAAATCCAAATCAAAATATGAGGAAGTGTACGGTCACGCCTTCGCCTTCCCACGGTCATATGCTGTACCTAAAAATTTAATCGATAAATGTAAGCTCGAAGGCTTAGTGAGTTACCCCCAAATACCAACCTCATACAACCATAAACATATCATATAACAAACATAGAACAAACATGCATCTCGAGTCTACAGTATGACTGGTCCGCCCGCACCGGGCCTTCAGTCTACCTGGTCCACTCTCTGAGTCTATAGTATGACTGGACCGCCCGCACCGGGCCTTCAGACTATCTGGCCCACTCTCCGTGCCTTTGCACGTCTGGATCGCCCTCTCGAGTCCTTTAGCCTATTTGGACCGCTCGCCGGGCCTTCGGCCTGACTATGTGCCTTCCTGGGCCTGCAGTCTATCCGGTCCGCCCTGGGTATGTTGGCCTACAACACGAAGTAGGACCCGCCTCAACCCAACCCCCAGACCAACAAAACAATCATGCACACCTAAATATCACACGCTAGCATGTATATAACAGATAATCAAACTGATCTAACATATCACTAACACAACAACCATCCTATAACCAGGATACCGACCTAACCGGTCACTAACATAACATCATCCTATATGACAGGATACCGACCTAAACCAGGTCACTAAACATAATACCATCCTAACTAGCAGGATATAAATATAACAAATCAATAAACATATCAAGCAAATACCCAGATACAAATCCGATAAAGGGCCGACCTTGGTGCCTTAGACGCTGTTAATATAGTGAGCATAACTCACCTCACAATGCCAGTCTGAATTGAAGTATCAACTCCCGAAGTGTTCTTTCACCAAAAATCCCGAACTATCCAAAATAACGAATGTTGAGTCAACATATTGGCTATCAATCCTGACTAAGGGGTCCATATAGTCCATTTTGTTTTTTCTCTAATTTGGGCCAAGGCCCAATACCAAAACAATATCCAACACTATGTAGGCTTTCCAAGCACACTAGTGGCCCAATTTGCTAAATTGGGCCCAATCCCCCTAACAGGCCTTACCCTAAGCCCAAACATCTTCTTGGCCTACATTATCCGACTTCTGATGGCCCACTAAGGCCCAAAGAACCAAAATCCCCTGCATGGCCCAAACCGAGGCCCAAAACTCGCAAGGCTCATATCTGATGAGTACGCTGGGCGTACTCCTATGTATGCTGGGCGTACTAGCTAAATGGTGAGTACATTGGACGTACCTACATGTACGCTCAACGTACTCCCCTATTAAGTCACTTTCCCATTAAGTTCTTAATACTCTAATCTAGAAGTTACAATCACAAATCCAAGTCCTTTTCAACGTCTTAATCCATAAAGTCACTGACTTGGTGACTTTGCATGACCCTAATAAGCCTAAACTCCAAAATAGCATTCCATTATCATAGAAATGATCTTAACTCATGCATGAATCCAATAAGACATTCAAGATGGCAACTTTCTGCCTTAGGGACTCATTTTGAACTGACAGTGGCAACTCTAAGTCCATAAATCGGATTTGAACCATAAAGTTCTATACTTGGGACCAAAATGACTTCAAAACCACTCTACACTAGTTCTAAGCATTCTTGAGGAAAGTTATGAACTTTATACCTCCAAGGAGCCCCAAATGATGATGTTATTCCAGATCTATGAGCTCAAACTTCCCAAGTCCTTCCTTGCCAACTTCTTCTTTCCTCTTCCAAGCTTAAAAATCACCAAGATAGCCTCTCAAGATCAAAATCACACAAGAATGAAGGGACGAGATGTTGTAGGATTTTTCTGAGGTTGCGGTGGCTGATAAGGGGCTAGGATTCAAGTCCTCATGTTCTTTATTTAGTGTTTGACCTTAAAATTAGTGTTTAGTGTCACTGAGCGTACGTTGGGCGTACATCTCCAACACCTACAACCCTTTTAACCTTCTACGTTGGGCGTACCCCAACTTACGTTGGGCGTACTCACCCAACTACCACCTTTGCATGCATGGTCCTTTCTTGCCACTTCCTTCCAAATCAAGGGCCAAAATGATATGACTAAAATCTGAGGGATGAATTTGAAGCTACTCGAAAGAAATGGGATGTTACTGTGACAATGATGAGAAATGCTGCAACAGGAAATCTTTTCATTCCAAATGGTGAAAAAGAGTAAATGGTGCCCAGAAAAGACCAAGACAATAAAGGGAAGTGATAAAAGAGCCCTAATTCGTGGCAACAATAAGAACACCAACCGATGCAAATAATAAAACCAAAAAGCATGCTGATTAAATGAATCATAATGCATAAAATTGCTTCCAAAATCTAAATCTTGAAGCAAATAACAATTGGCTGAAGTTGAAAATCACAATAGGAATCGATATTTTTAATTGTGTGGCAAAGTTCAAACATATCTACTGATGATGACTATAAAAGCTAATTATTGATCTAAACTTTTACCATTAAGAAATTGAAATTGAAAAAGAAACTACAAAACATAATTTTAGTATCATTAGGAACTGTAACACCGTGAATTTCAAAGTAATTTTTTCACAATTTATAAAAACATTTCCCATTAACTTTTCATAAAACATCAAGTTTAAATCTCAATTCACATTATACAAAATCCCAAGATCACAAGTATAACGAAATCCCATGCGTGTGTATGGATCAAGCCGGCGCCTTCCCACGGTCATCGCTAGTACCTGAAACAACAACACTAACACTGTAAGCACAAAGCTTAGTGAGTTCCCCAAAATACCACACATAAACATATATTAGCCACTCGAGGCTATAACTCTATGGGTCCGTGCACCCAAACTCTGTGAACCCTCAGGTTCTAACTCTAGGAACCTTCCGGTTCCAACTCTGTAAATATGCACAACATAATCACATAGAAATAATGCAGTACAACATATAGCATACATAACATACAATACTCTGTCACATAACTCTGGTTACCTGCTCAAGGTAAAGTATAGTGAGAAGACTCACCTCGTGTATCTCGATGACTCACAAATCCTGAAATCCCTCGCGCCCGATCCTCCGAGCTATAATCCTCCTATAACATCATATGTCTCTAATTAACACTTTTTATCTCTAAGGTTGACTATCCCTAAGAAGTCAACACAGGTTAACTCTGGTCAACGGTCAACGGTCAACTTTGACTGGACTCGGCGAGTGCACAAGGGCAACTCGGCGAGTCTAGACGTTTTCACCAACTCTCTAGGATTCCCTTCTTACACGTCGAGTACTCACCCTGACTCGACGAGTTCCACCTGGAAGAATCGCGGGGCCACCCCGACTCAACTCGCCGAGTCTCAAGAACAACTCGGCGAGTCCCAGCTCGACTCAGTCCACTTGACCACCCTTCCCTAACTCGCCCTGACTCACTGAGTCAACCCGTGACTCGACTGGACCACTCACTGGCCGATCCAAGGCAATCTTCAAGCTACTCGCCGAGTCTGCTCATAGGACTCGGCGAGTCCATGCCATGCAATCACTCAAACTCGCTTCTAAGGTCAGATCTGTTCCATCAATTCATAGATCTGGCCTTCCTAGACTGATTCACCACGTAAAGCCCCAAACTTGGTGTACATACAACCTCTATATGTCCATATATGAAGAATTACCAACAAATATCACAACTCAAGGTCATAACCTCCATTGTTCTTCAGAAAGCTTGATGAATGAGGCTCTCTGGACCTCTATGGATCCAGATCCAAAGCCTCATCACTAGCAAGGGACTATTTGGCCATCAAATCAACCCAACAAAGGCCACAGGAAACCCTAAATCCAAATATACTTCACAAAACAGAAGATGAGCCGAAATCATACCTTTAGATCGATGATCTAAGCTTCAAATCCACAGAATAGCAACCTCCTTTGCTTCCTCTTGGCTAGAACCTCCCTTTTCTTTTGCTAAACAACACACAAAGGTCAAGAAATGCTTCCTTTCTCTCTCAAATCACTAAAGCACTCTAGGGTTTTTCTCTATGGACTGCTGGGTACAAATGACGGCCATAAGGCCCTTTAAATAGGTCCCAAACCCGAGAAATTAGGGTTTCATTAAACAGCGCGGACTCGCCGAGTCCATATTCTGGACTCGCCAAGTCCAGGCGAATCCCGCGTCCAGAATCGCGTTCCTACTCGGCGAGTCTGAGCTCCAACTCGCCGAGTCCCCTCTCAAAACACCAAAATCATAAACAATAAAGATACCTGGAAATCCGGGCTGTTACAGGAACTATCTATGAAGTCAAATTATGTAAGACACAATCAAAATTTGAGACTTACGGTTTTGAGATGATAAGCAACTTGAGTTGAAAAGCAATCCCAGAAACCTCATCATCTCTAGACCTCTTAAGCCTTGTAGAGAGTAGAATTAAACATCAATCTCAATATCTAATCCATCTTACATCTCCACACCTTTCAAGTGTTTTTTCTTAGTGATACAATTAAAAAAACCTGTCTTAAAGATGTTCTATATCATCTATCCTAATTCTGTTGCATCTATTTCTCAGAAAAAACAAAGAAATCAAAGAAGTGAAACATTGAACCCTAAAATCCTAAATACAATAATTGGAAATAAAATACATAAGCAACCCTAATAGGAGAAGTGTACTGAATCTATCTTTTTTATTTACGATAGATGATTGCAATAATCACATCAACATGGCCACTCCGACGCACCACCACCGTCGATTAACACCAACAACATAGTCGGGGATGCCTCAATACCACCATAAGAAAAAAGGAGTCAGTGAAGAATGAAGTTGAAGAAGCCGATGTGGCGCCGGTATCGTCTATGAAACATCCTAGAAATACGTTCCAAAAATTTCGTTTTAAATCATAAATAAAAACCATAAGTATCATTCATCATATAAAAATCATAAATCGTGTATCTCATAAATCTACAAACAACTGTCATTATATCAAAATCATATGTCAAAACATCAGAGTAAATAATCCTAGGCTAAAAGTTGTGGTGTGTGCCATGCAGTCATCCCGAACTCTTCCCCTTGCTAGCTGAAGTACTGAAACCAAAACTGAAAACTGTAAGCACGAAGCTTAGTGAGTCTCCCCAAACTACCACATACCATACACATAATCACATAATAACATACATTGGGCTTGCCCACTACATCGGGACCCACCCGACATCGGACGAATCCGACATCGGGCCACGCCGACATCATGCCCCGCTTGACATCAGACCGAAGTCTGGTATACATATAACATATAAACAAGCATATAATATAAACACATAACATAAGCATATAAACATTCTTCGGGCTAGCCCTAGCATCGGACCGAATCCCGGAACATATAACACATAACATATAAGCTAAACATTTCTCAGGCTTGCCCCGACATCGGATCGATGCCCGAAACATATAAACATACACATGCAAGAATCATGAAGACATAAAGCATACAAACATTCATCAGGCTTGCCCCACCATCGGACCGAAATCTAGAAATATATAGTCTACATTGGGCTAACCCCAAAATCGGACCTTAGTCCGACACATGCTAACATACATAAACGGGCCGACATTGGTGCCTTCGACCCGTTCCTACTGGAGGAAAACTCACCTCACAAAGTTGGCTGCTGAATCTCTTGGTAAGGAAATCTCTATCGGCTGCTTTCGCGACTCCCCAGCTAATATCATCACAATAACACTTAATTAATATCCAAAATCTTTCTTAGGGTAAAATGACTACTTTACCCCTAGTTAAAGTCAACATTCTGGTCATAGTCAACATTCTAGGTTGACTCAACTCACCGAGTTAGCTCATCAACTCGCTGAGTTCTATAAATCAGGAATTCTGAAATCGCAATCCAGCTCATCGAGTCATGCTACTCATAGCTGAGATAAAGCGAATCAACTCGTCGGGTCCCTCCTCGGACTCGTCGAGTTCTACCTGGTACAGAATCGGGACAAATCGACTCAACTCGTCGAGTTCCTGATTTTGTTTGGACCTTGTTAATGGATTAAGCCCCTACTCTCCAGATCTAAGCTTCTTATTTCTCATGCACACTGAAAACGTCCTTTTAAGGGTAAAGTTTCCAACTTTACCCATTAATACCTCTACTTCATGGGTTTAGCTCAAACCCTAACACTTTAGGACATAGATCTTGTTCCACAAGCCATCTATACTCCAAACTAAAGCATAAAAATAGAGATCTAGACCCTAACCACTCCATGAACACGTAAAGTTTCCATCTTTCACTCCATGCATGGCCTTTTGGAGCTTAAAAGGCCAAAATGATATCTTATGGATTGCGTGGGGCTTCAATGGTCATAAAGTTTACACCTTTATGCCATAAAAGCCCTCCATGATTCCAAATCTGGTGATTCACTCACTTGGGACGTCTAAATCCCAAAGGTCAAGCTTCTTGGACCAAAAACCCAATAACATGATGATAAAGAGATCTAAGAAGCTACTAGACAAGTTTGAGACTTGCTTACCAGAAAATGATGAGGAAGACATGAAGTCTCTGGATCTACTATCTTCTTCTTGAATCCCCAAGCTTCTCCTTCCTTCACAAGCTTCAAAACACTCAAAGTTTCACTCACAAAAGGCTCACAAGCTCACAATTGCATTAGGGTTTCTGAATCTAGGGTTTGGGACTTGGAGGCTGGAAATGAGACCAGAAAGTGGGGATTAAGATGCTTAAATAGGGTGCAAAACCCCGAAATTAGGGTTTCATTCTGGCAGCCCTCCTCGTCAAGTTGGGGGCTCTCAACTCGTCGAGTAGGTTGCTTAAAAATCCACATCCCTTCTAATGTCTACTTGTGACAACACGAAATTTTTTGCCTTGTAAAGTCAAGCCAATTAACCAAAAGTCAGACTTAATTTCATTACCTTCTAGCCTTGTTAAGGGTCATTCTAATGAGTTCTAAGCCTAGGTCATCCAAGGAATGAGTATTAGGAAGTATCTGCTAAAGTTCGTGGAGTTGCATTCGAGCCAGAAACTCCATCACAAGGAGTTCACGGCCACAAAATAGAGTTTACGGCCGTAAACTCTATGTGGGCCATAAACTCCTTCCCATAAGTATCTTTATCCTTCATTATTCTTCATTTCTTCCACATTCAAGACAAGAACTACCATTCTCTCTCAAGTATCATCGAGTTCTTCATCCTGGATCTTCAAAAACATAAGTGTTTCTTCCATTTTTGAGTTGTTATCCTTTTTAATTATGTATCATTCTTTGATTCCATCCATGAAAATCAACTTTTGAGTAGATCTTCAAGATCTCCATCTTTCACCAAGAACACACACTTGTTCTTGGTGGCCGAAAACACCCAGAAAGGCTTCCAAATCATGAGTCCTTCTATGAACTTGTTATCAAGTAGAATCACAAGCCTTACTACATGGATCAAACAATTGGTGGATAATCCCCAGGAGTTTACGGCCGTAAAATCCCTTGACCATAAACCCCTTGGCCGTAAACTCCCTAGACCGTGAACTCTGTGGCAGTGAACACCCTTGTGTGGCCGTAAACTCCCTTTTGTCAATCACATGTGATTGTAACACTTCCTAGCCAGTGTTTCCTAGTCCCTTAGGGTGTTTCCATGCATATTAGTTATTTAAAACACTAATTACATGCCTATATATATATATATATATATATATATATATATATGCCATTATATGTCATTTAGGACTCGTTTGTGTCTCGGAAAGTCATTCGTGGAACTACTCATCCTCACGCGAATCACCCACATAAGGTGAGTTCTGATGGATTTTATGCATAAGAAACATTCCTATGTGCTCATACAAACCCTAATGCTTGGATCTAGGTTTCTCTATTGTACATGCTTTGATTCCAAGACTTGAAAACCTATATTTATCATATATAATTCAAAATCATCATAAAGAAAACATATCTAAGTAGTTTACCTCTTCCAAGTGGCTTGAATCCTTGTAGTCTTCTTGATCTTGAGCTTAGAGTCACAAATGTAACTCCTCTAATGGTTCACAAACCCCACAAGCAAGAAGGCAATATGAGAGAGGGTGAGAGATTCTAGAAATCGGCCTAGGGTTCTCTTAGAATCAAGTGGTAATCGATTTCCATAGCCTAGGGGTCTTATTTATACTGCTAGCTGCTAGGGTTTCAGCCTAAACCCTAATGGACATCTTAATCACCAAGTAGCCCATAGAACCTTTTGGATTAGGGCCCTTGGACGAAAATATGATGGATCCCCATCATAATTTCGTTCTTCCTTAGTCCATTAGGTTCTCCAGCCCAAAACTCAACTATCATGCAATTGACAGTTTATACCCCTTTATTTAATTAATCTCTTTTAGTCACCAAATTAATTCCTAATTAATTTATGACCAATACCAATTAAATAAATATGATTTCTCCTTTAATATATTATTCTTATAATATATTAATAAACCATAATATTCTCTCTTTCTCCTTAAATTACCTTGTCAAGTTGCTTTGGAGAAGGCAACCCAAAAGGACCATGCACAACCGGTTCAAGTACATACCAAATATAGTTACGGGCTTAGACACTATTCCAACAAGTTCATACCCCTACAATCAATCTTTTAAACTATTTTAAATGCTTTCAAAGGGGGGGGGGATACAAGTTGGACACAATGATTATTGTGAAAATGTTTTGTTATAAACATCTTTTAAAGGATGGGTTATATAATTATAAGTGATCAAAACATTTCAAAAACTCTTTTAAAGTTATGTTACTTTATAGTTTACAAAACTCCGTTTTTGAAATACAAACATAACTGACTAAATAAAATTAGTGTTTTCTTCAAATCAGAACCAGTTAAAGTAAACACACTAGTAAACTATTATGGGTATAGAGTTTAGAGGGTCAGTTAACACTAGAACATAGAAAACATGCTATAAAGAGAAACAGGGAGGAAGATACAACACACGATGACATAAAGAACCAGCTAAATACTACAATAGAAGATCAAATCATGATTAACAGTATTATACCAATGATCACTAACTCATTTTCTAAACAAAAGGTGATTATAAATGTGGTATATAAGATAACTTTAATGTGAGACTACTTCAAGGCTTAGCAATTTGTTTGCTGAAGTCGCGTTTTGTAACCAGAATCTCTTGCAGGGAGAGCGTATAGTATGGGTACAACCACATCACAATATGACCTTAATAAAACAAACTAGTTTTAAGGTAGTCAATACTTCAGTTGTGTCAATTTAAAAGACAATTGAAGACTTAGATCAATACAAGCGACCAACAGAACAGTCGAGTCATAGTACATTCAGTAGAAAGGGGGCCTATATTGCTAACTTTATGATTCCTTAGTAGTATACATCAGGGATATATATTAATTGGGTCCGACAGATAGTAGGACGTGTGCTTTCCGCTTCATTTCCTGTTCCTTGTTAGGTTGTGGGCTTAAAGCAGATGCACCTAGTCCACTATCTATTCGACCTTAGCTATATATATATATATATATATATATATATATATATATATATATATATATTTATATATTTATATATTTATATATATTCTGTATACACCAAGTAATCATAAGGGGTACCAGGTATAGGTGAGCTCATAACATACAAATTCAGTACATCGTTTTCTAGTACAAAAACATACATTTCAGATAGAACATGTAGTAGACTAAACTAGAAACTTATCAGGAAAAGGGTTTAATTCTTTTTATTAAACCAATATAACTTAAAGGACCTTAGGTGGTTAATTCTATAATACCTTAGTTTATACATCAGGGTTATATATAATTAATACCCGGTAGATAGTTGGATGCGTGCTTTCCGCCTTACTTACTGTTCCTTGTTTGGTTGTGGGCTTAGGGTAGATTCACATAACAAACTATATATTCGATATTAGATTATATATAGCTAGTATAAACTAAGTGATTATAGAAGGAACCATTATGGTTACCATTTTTATTAAAAGAAATAAGGGTTTTCTTAAGGAATTTTTTCATCAAATATAAAGGAACTATTGCAGTTAACTCTGTGAGTACCAAGTGAATACGCCAGGGTTATATACAACGATGACCTAACAAGCAATGTGATGTGTGCCTTTAACCTCATTCCATGTTCCTTGTTTGGTTGTGGGTTTAGGGCAGATACACACAATCGATTGTTTGTTTACTCTGGGTTTTATATAACTTTTATCCATTTAGTACTCATAGAATAGATTGTAGAGTCATTTTTACTTAAATTTCATCATATCAGAAGATATAGGATCTTCTGGAGGAACAGGCGAACTCTTCTAAAAAGAACTTACAACTTACTTAACATCACTAAAATCATATGAACTCACCAGCTTAAACTAGTAGACATGTACGCGCACTGGGATTCAGTAGATGGAGCATAATAGCTTCATGTCTTGTTTTGTTATTTACATATGTAGTCTATTTTATGTGAACCGCATACCTTTTAAACACTTTCTTTATAATGAAATGGTTATTTATTACTTTGATTACTATGATGCATCATGTTTTGTTATTTACATATGTAGTCTATGTTATGTGAACCACATACCTTGTAAAAACTTTCTTTCTAATGAAATGGTTATTTATTACTTTGATTACTATGATGCATGTCTTTTGATACTAAACATGACGTCCTTCGCCCCCGAACGTTTCTGCCGTTCCGGTTTTGGGGGTATGACAGATTGGTATCAGAGCATTGTGTATAGTGAGCTAAGTATATCAACCTATAAAAGATATACAACTATAAATACAATGGGGCTGAAGTGCTCTGGATAATAATATATTTTAAAAATATAACAATACGTTATAAAAATATACCTACTTGCTTATACATATATACATACTAGAACAAGTATCACAAGGAGAACATAACAAAAGTATTTAAAGGTTGAACACTATGGTCAAACCTGGGGAGTTATGTAATCATATATGGGATCAATATAGCCTGATCAACTATATTCATTTGAGATGTGACCGACATGTGCTTGGGATTGATGTGGTGTTGCAACAGTCTTAAAACTTACCTAACTCTATTCAAGGGTTTTCTAGATCAATACATAACGTTAGAATACTATGGGAGTATTTTATGATACTACAAGACAACCACAAGTTTAAAACATACCAAGTTCATTTCATTAAAATACTATAGGAGTATTTTAGGCACTATAATTAACTTACGTGAGAATTTAAAAAGACGCTTCTGGTAGGTCTATGATTCCGGAGTGTATACTTCCAAGGTTTTATATAATTGAGATTTTATAGACTTAGAATTTGTGATCTACGCTTCACTACCTGTTCCTTGTTTGGTTGTGGTTTTGGAGTAGGATCACTTATTCGAAGGTCTATTTAATCTTAAATTATATACAACTTGTATACATTGCGTAATTGTAGGAGGACCCGGTAAGGAGCACCCCATAATGTTACCCTTAATCTCATAGATTCTTTAGACACTTCCATTCTCGTACGACAAACCCTGATTGATGTAACCACTCCATCATGGCAGATAAAAGAGGAGTCAAGGAGATTCAAAGAGAGTTTTCCAAGAAGAGATCAGCCGGAGAAACTAAAACGTCTTAATATGTCACACTAATAAATAATACCCATGAATGAGTTAGTGAGCCAGTGATTTCACTACTCACCCTATGTGTTAGGATTATTTCATTGCATGCAGTCAGTATCAGTTGTTCAATTCATAAAATTTCATTCGAGATAGACGCTTCTGATTCATAAAGTTTATTTTGTAGACTCCTTTATGAATTGTTTCCAGAACCCTATGAAAGTGAGAACCATATACACTCCGAACTAGGATAACTTACTCTTTCAACTTTCGGCTTATATCCACCGCTATAGACTTATTTCCATCTTATCTTTGTATTCTTTTTAGCAAACGATGCCTCGCGGTAGACCGGTAAGGTGCATAGTCAATGACACAACCAAGAATCTACCACCACAGTTCGATCTTGCTGCTCTCCAAGCAGCGATAGCAGCCGCAGTATCAGCTGCTTTAACCTACCTCGGCGAAAGTGGTACCAATGGAACTAGTAGCGGTACCCACTTAACAAACCCTGGAGTTACCCACGGACACCCACGGGTGTGTTCGTACAAGGACTTCATGAACTGCAAACCCAAATCCTTTAATGGAAATGGAGGAGTCATTGCCCTGAGGCGATGGTTCGAGAAAACGGATTCGGTCTTCGAAATATGTTCGTGCCCAGAAGGGAGCAAAGTTAAGTTTGCTACCTGCACATTCTCCGACAGAGCCATGACATGGTGGAATAGCCATGTTAAGTCACTGACCCAACCAGTGGCTAACTCGATAGGTTGGGAGAACCTGAAAGAGATGATGTTGGAAGAATACTGCCCAATGGGCGAAGTGCAAAAGCTGGAACATGAACTATGGGAGCACACCATGGTTGGCTCAGACATAGTGACCTAGACTGATAGGTTCAGCGACCTTGCAGAACTATGCCCTGAGATGGTTACCCCAGAAAGTAAGAAGATAGAAAGGTAAATTTGGGGTTTATCTACCCTGGTTCAAGGAGATGTGCTGTCTTCTAAACCAGCTACATTCGATAGCGCCAAACGCCTGGCCCAGAGACTCGTCGACCATGGATTCAACCATGGCGTAGTGGTCCTCGTTCCCGATCCATCAAAGGAAGGAGGCCATAAACGAAAGTCGGGGAAGAAGAGGAAAGAGCGAACAACCCAGGAAACCCCGCAGGAGCATCAAGTGACTACTATGTACGCCACCATAACACCTACTATTCCAACACCTGTCAGTCGATAAGCTGGGACTCTCTCAAAGTGTGGAAAATGTAACTATCACCACACCGGAGTATGTCGGGAAATGCATTGCTTGAATTGCCGCAGGAAGGGGCACACTGCCCGGTTCTGCAGGGCACCGGCACAACCGATCTCCCAAGTCCCCAGAGTAGAGGTAAACCAGGCCTGCTATGGCTGTGGTGAGACATGGCACTACAAGAAGGACTGCCCAATAATGAAGAACTCAGGCACCGAGGGACGAATTCTGATGATCACCGCAGGAGAAACTACCCCGGAGTCACCAACGACCAGTGGTACGTCTTCTAATTAAAAATTTTGTTAAAAATATTTAATTTATATATATCATAATAAAATTTAAAATCTTGGGGAAAACATTTAAAAGTAATTATAAATTTTTAATTCGTCTGAACAAGTCACAACATTCATAAGAGAACTAAAGATCTGTCAGGGAAGCTATGATGGCCTAGTATGTACATCAGGGTTGTGCAATAGCTAAGATTTTGTAGACATAGGGTGAGTAATTCTGCCTTAATTCCTGTTCCTTGCCTGGTTGTAGATTTAGGGAAGAGCCACTCAGTCGAATGTCTTATTCATCTTAATTATACATATATTGTATATACAGGGCGATCGTAGAGGTACCAATGAGGATCATAATACAGAGTATCGATACTAGTTATCAAAACACTGCACTATTAGTACTCGCTCATCGCGGTACGATTGGTGGCGGTGGGTTTATCAAGGGAAAACAGAAAGCACTATAAAACTTACACATACTACATTGTCGAACACACTCGGGATACACCGTCGTATAACAAACGTTTCTTTCAAATCGGTCTAAATTTTGTTTCTGTAAAGAGTCTGTTATCTTCATTCATCATGAATTGGCGTGGTCCTCACCATACTAAGTTCATATATTTCCAATGCCTCGACCGTCAAATTCACGAAACCCTTGTCATTCGTAACGACAGCCTGACCCAGACCTCCGAATCGCTTGCCTCGTATTCTAAACCCCGAAGTACTCGTGTGAAGAGTACTTTTCCCTCAGAAACCTTGTCGTCGTATGTTCAACAGACCTTCCCAAACTACCACTCGTCCAGCAGATCAAGTTCAAGCATAGAGGCTAAGGACGAATACAACCCACCTATCACTAATAAGTGAGTACGCGAGAGTAGTATGTGATTATGATGATGTAGATTTAGTATGTGTGTTTCCGCCCTATCTCCTATTCCTTGTCTCGTTGTGGACCTGGGGAAGAGTCGCACATCCGACCGTCTTACCAATCTTAATGATATACGACTTGTATACACGAGGTAATGATAGATGGACCAGGTATAAATACTATCATGAACATAGGGGAAAGTTGCCCAAATCTACGAGTGAGTATCCTGCCAGTCAGAGGAACAATAGTACTATTAAGAAAGCTAATTTCTGGACGAAATTCCATCTAACGGGGGGATGATGTGGCAACCCGAAAAATTTTTCCTTGTAAAGCCAATCCAATCAACCAAAAGCCAGACTTAATTTCATTGCCTTCTAGCCTTGTTAAGGGTCATTCTAATGAGTTCTAAGCCTAGTACATCCAAGGAATGAGTATTAGGAAGTATCTGCTAAAGTTCGTGGAGTTGCATTCGAGCCAAAAACTCCATCACAAGGAGTTCATGGCCACAAAATGGAGTTTACGGTCGTAAACTCTATGTGGTTCGTAAACTCCTTCCCATAAGTATCTTTATCCTTCATTATTCTTCATTTCTTCCACTTTCAATTCAATAAATACCATTCTCTCTCAAGTATCATCGAGTTCTTTATCCTAGATCTTCAAAAACGTATGTGTTTCTTCCATCTTTGAGGTGTTATCCTTCTTAATCATGTATCATCCTTTGATTCCATCCATGAAAATCAACTTTTGAGTAGATCTTAAAGATCTTCATCTTTCACCAAGAACACCAAGAACACACACTTGTTCTTGGTGGCCGAAAACACCCATAAAGGCTTCCAAATCGTGAGTATTCCTTCTATGAACTTGTTATCTAGTAGAATCACAAGCCTTAATACGTGGATCAAACAATTTGTGGATAATCCCTAGGAGTTTACGGCCGTAAACTCCCTTGGTCGTTAACTCCCTAGGTCGTGAACTCTGTGGCCGTGAACACCCTTGTGTGGCCGTAAACTCCCTTTAGTCAATCACATGTGATTGTAACACTTCCTAGCCAGTGTTTCCTAGTCCCTTAGAGTGTTTCCATGAATGTTAGTTGTTAAAAACACTAACTACATGCCTATATATGCCATTATTTGTAATTTAGGACTCATTTGTGTCTCGGGAAGTCATTCGTGGAACTTCACATCCTCACGCGAATCTTCATTTGAATCACCCACATAAGGTGAGTTCATACCCCTATAATCAATCTTTTAAACTGTTTTAAATGCTTTTAAGGGGGAGGGGGGAATACAAGTTAGACATAATGATTATTGTGTAAATGTTTTGTTATAAACATCTTTTAAATAATGGCTTATGTAATTATAAGTGATCAAAACATTTCAAAAACTCTTTTAAAGTTATGCTACTTTGTAGTTTACAAAACTCCGTTTTTGAAATACAAACATAATTGAATAGATAAAATGAGCCTTTTCTTCAAATTAGAACCAGTTCAAGTAAACATACTAGTAAACTATAATGGGTATAGTTTAGAGGGTCAGTTAACACTAGAACATAGAAAACATGCTATAAAGAGAAACAGGGTGGAAGATACAATACACGATAACAGAAAGAACCAACTAAATACTACAACAGAAGATCAAATCATGATTAACAGTATTATACCAATTATCACTAACTCTTATAGGGAGAGCGTATAGTATCGGTACAACGACATCACATTATGACCTTAATAAAACAAAATAGTTTTAAGGTAGTCAATACTTCAGTTGTGTTAATTTAAAAGACAATTGAAGACTTACATCAATACAAGCGACCAACAGAACAGTCGAGTCATAGTACATTCAGTAGAAAGGGGGCCTATATTGCTAACTTTATGATTCCTTAGTAGTATACATCAGGGATATATATTAATTGGGTCTGACAGATAGTAGGACGTGTGCTTTCCGCTTCATTTCCTGTTCCTTGTTAGGTTGTGGGCTTAAAGCAGATGCACCTAGTCCACTATCTATTCGACCTTAGCTATATATATATATATATATATATATATATATATATCGTATACACCAAGTAATCATAAGGGGTACCACGTATAGGTCAGGTCATAATATACAAATTCAGTACATCGTTTTCTAGTACAAAAAAATACATTTCAGATAGAACATGAAGTAGACTAAACTAGAAACTTATCAGAAAAAAGGTTTAATCCATTTTATTAAATCAGTATAACTTAAAGGACCTTAGGTGGTTAATTATATAATACCCTAGTTTATACATCAAGGTTATATATAATTAATACCCGGTAGATAGTTGGATGCGTGCTTTCCGCCTTACTTCCTGTTCCTTGTTTGGTTGTGGGCTTAGGGTAGATTCACATAACAAACTATCTATTCGATATTAGATTATATATAGCTAGTATAAACTAAGTGATTATAGAAGGAACCATTATGGTTACCATTTTTATTAAAAGAAATAAGGGTTTTCTTAAGGAATGTTTTCATCAAATATAAAGGAACTATTGCAGTTAACTCCGTGAGTACCAAGTGAATACGCCAGGGTTATATACAACGATGACCTAACAAGCAATGTGATGTGTGCCTTTCGCCTCATTCCATGTTCCTTGTTTGGTTATGGGTTTAGGGCAGATACACACAATCAATTGTTTGTTTACTCTGGGTTTTATATAACTTTTATCCATTTAGTACTCATAGAATAGATTGTAGAGTCATTTTTACTTAAATTTCATCATATCAGAAGATATAGGATCTTCTGGAGGAGCAGGCGAACTCTTCTAAAAAGAACTTACAACTTACTTAACATCACTAAAATCTTATGAACTCACCAGCTTCAATGCTGATCAACTCTTTCAAAATAACTTGTATTCTCAGGAAACCAGTAGACAGGTACACACATTGGGATTCAGAAGATGGAGCATAGTAGCTTCATGTCTTGTTTTGTTATTTACATATGTAGTCTATGTTATGTGAACCACATAGCTTGTAAACACTTTCTTTCTAATGAAATGGTTGTTTATTACTTTGATTACTATGATGCATGTCTTGTGATACTAAACATAACGTCCTCCGCCCCCAAATGTTTCCGCTGTTCCGGTTTGGGGGTGTGACACTACTCGCCGAGTTTGGGGTTACCAACTCGTCGAGTTGCTTTATAAAAATGAATAAAATATTATTTAAATGTATACCAGGAAACAAGCATTACAATTCTCCCCCACTTGTCTTAGAATTCTTCCTCGAAGTCTGCTACATCGGGAAACAACTCCGGGTAGTGCTCCTTCATCTCCTCCTCGGGCTCCCAAGCCCACTATGATCCCTTGTGATGCTTCCACTGCACCTTTACTAGCTCCACTCTCTTTTTCCTCAGCTCCTTCGTCTTCTTGTCAAGAATAGCTACCGGTCTCTCGATGTAGTTCAGGCTATCATGAACCTGAATATCATCTAGAGGCGCAACTGCTGAATCATCCACTAAGCACTTACGCAACTAAGAAACATGAAAAGTGTTGTGGATCTGGATGAGCTCTGTTGGAAGATCCAAATGGTAAGCAACTCGGCCCACCCAGGCCAAAACCCTGAACAGACAGATGTATCTGGGGACCAGCTTGCCCCTCTTTCTAAAGTAGATGACACCTTTCCAAGGCGACACCTTCAGGAGGACCATGTCACCCACCTAAAACTCCAACTCTAAACTCCACTTGTCGGCATAGCTCTTCTACCGACTCTGAGCAGTCTGGAGCCTGCTCCGGACCTACTGGATCCTATCTGTAGTCTTGAGTGCTACCTCAGTACTGCTCATGACTCTTTGACAGACCTCACCCCAACAGATTGGCGTCCTATATTTTCTCTCGTAAAGCATCTCGAAAGGGAGCTCGATCTATGCTGGCGTGGTAGCTGTTGTATACGAAAATTCCGCTAATGGAAGATATGTATCCCAACTGCCACCGAAATCCAAAACACATGCACGCAACATGCCCTCGAGATTCCGAATCGTCCTCTCGCTATGCCCATCAGTCTGAAGGTGGAAAGTGGTGCTGAAGTGGAGACGAGTACCCATCACATCGTGGAACCGCTTCCAAAATCTGGAAGTGAAACGAACATGCCAGTCTAACACAATCGAAACAGGCACTCCATGTCGTGCCACTAGCTCACATACGTAGATCTCAGCCAGCTTCACGACCAATATACTCTCCTGAATCGGGATGAAGTGAGCACTCTTGGTCAACCGATCCACAATGACCCATATCGAATCTACTCCACGTGTGGTCCTGGGAAGCTTCGTGATGAAGTCCATAGTGATAACTTCCTATTTCCACACGGGAATGTCTAACGGCTCATCTTGTCGTGTGGGCACTCATGTTCGGCCTTGACTTCCCTGGAAGTCAAGCACTAATCTACGTACCATGCTACGTCCCGCTCCATGCAGGGCCACCAGTAATCAGGGCGAAGATCCTAGTACATCTTCATCGCCCTGGGATGGATGGAGAACCTCGACTTGTGGGCCTCATCCATCAGAACATGTCATACTCTGCCCTAATACGGAACTCAAGCCCTCCCATACAGGGTCAACAACCCACGACTGTCATAATCAAAGGAGGCCACTTGGACTATGATCCGCTCGTACTTCCGGCGCTCCTCCATCAGTCCCTCGACATGCGCCGCCCAAATCTGCTCTAACAATGGAGTAATCATTGTCATCCTCAGATATATGTATCGAATTGGGGCCGCCACTATCACACCCCCGAACCAGACGACGGAAACGTCTGAGGGCTCGCGTGACTTTAATTGAATATCATCACAATGAATATACATGAATCATAACATAAACGTCACCATGCATCAATATATTACAACTGGAATTGTTCACATCAAATACATTGTTTTAACATATAACATAAATTGTTTGAGTGCTTTTAACAACATAACATCCTAACATTACTTCATATTACCCTTCCGCTTATCTGTTACCTGAGAATACAAGTTATTTTGGAAAAAACGTCAACATATGAAGTGTTGGTGAGTTAATAAGCAATGTTGTGATAAAATGTTTTGTGTAGTTTGTAAAACCCAAAAAATCCGATATTTTCTGAAAAGACTTTTGTTTATCAAAGTGTGAAGATCCATAAGTTGATTCATGAATGAGTTCAAAAACATATATGCGAAGGTATTTTGTATTATATTTATAAACATTTCGAGCGAGTAGTATTGAATTCCCCGGAAAACCCGATGTTTTCCGATACTGACAGGTATCCGTGATTTCTGATTTTTGTATTGTCTTAACGAATGATTATTGATTACTCCACATTGTATATCGTCCTAAGTTCGTCTACTTTGATTTCTCACAAGCCTTAGCGAACGAAGAGAAGAGGAGCACTATGTCCCACTACTATCGTAAGTACCTAAGGCTGTCGGGGATGTGAAAGACACGATGGTCCAACTCGCATTTAATTGCTTTGACCTTACTAGCCATACTAATGGGCCATTAGGGCCCAATAGCACATAAGATCTATTGAAAGTCTTTTTACACGTAATTGGGTCATAGGAGGCCCAATAACACATAAGCGTTACCCCTTTGGGCCCAAAGATCATTTTGATGGACTTGCAAGATCCATCAAGCATGATTTGAAACTCTCAGCCCAAAGTTTGTAGATTTACTCATCGTAGTTATCGCGTATCTATTGAAGTGTTTGATTTAACGATTGTTGTTTTGTATAGATTCGAGACTGGATCAATTCGTTTATAACGATATTTGGAGTTGAATGTGTATTTGTATTCCATTTTTTCGGTAGTCGTGGATTTTGTATTTTTGACTTAATGAATTAATTTTTTTAAAAGTAGAAGTTTGACCTTTTCACTGCCTTTCTTTTTATAAAATAACAATTTTAGTCCTTTATATAAAAGAATTTTCATTTTTAGTCCTTAAAAAATTTTCTTGAAACTTTTGCATCATAAACTTGTCAAAAAGACCGTTTTAACCCAAAATTTATTTTGTTAACAGATTCAGCCCTTACAGATTAGTATTTCTCGGTTAAAACCCCATTTTCGCAACTTTTACAGTTTTGGCCCAAAATCCAAAAAACTTTACATTTTTGGTCCTTTTTGATAGTGAAAAGCATTTTTGACCGTTGAAATAGTTTTATTATGCTATTTGTCCCCTGATTTGAAGAAAGTTGCATTTCAGCCCCTTAATTTGTCATTTTTTGCAATTTTAGGCTTATTGGGCCAAAAAGCCCAAAATTAGCCCATTAAGCTAAAAAATTACATTTCAAGTCCTTTGAAATTTTTATTATTCAGAAAAACCATTATGGAAACTGTTTTGACTCTTATGGCCCTTAAGAAACCGTGACTTGACCATTTTTAACCCTAGTTTTGTATATTTGACATTTTAGGCCCAAAAATGGATTTTTATGTTGAAATATGTTTATCATAATCTTATAGATTATTATCCTTGACTTGTTTAGTGTATAATAACTTAGATTATGTTTGTTTCTCTTCTCATATCATAGATCTTGAGATTCACTCCTTTTTAGTTACATATTTATCACAAAAACACATAAATATACACATACATGCATAAAAATCACACATAGCACACATATACATATAGATCTACACATTTTCTTGTATTCTCCCCCATAAAACACATGAAAACCGAAAAGAGAGGGGTATGAAGCTCACCTTGAGTTGTGGTTTCGGTTTTTGAAGGAAGAGATGAAGAAATTTCGATCCTAGCAAGTCCTCTTGGTAAATCTCGAATTTAGATGATTTCTAAGAGAGTGATCATGATTTTGTATAGATTAGGAAGAGGTTTTTGATAAAACAAAGAATCTAGATCATAGATCCAAGCATGAACTTACCTTAGATGATGAATTTGTGGAAATATCTTCTTGAAAAACCTCCTAATTTCGAGAACTTGATGAAGAGTGGAGGGAGTTTCCTTGAGAGAGTTTTGAGTGAAATGTGTGTGTGTTTGTGATGTGTTCGTCCGAGAGAAGAAGAGAGAGTACATGAAGTGATGGTTGTATGGAAGCATGAGACTTTTGCATGGAAACCCAACAAGTAATAGTGAGGTGGCAAATGAAAAGTCAACTCTTTCTTCTTGGGTTGTTGGGCCGGGAATGGAGAGGAGAAAGGAAGAACATTGGGCCTTGCATGCTTATGCCCATATCATGATTTAATTAGATGATTTTTGGCCCAACATAAATCAAAGAATGATTTTTATGACCTATTAGGGCTAAATTAAATTGGTTGTGACCCAATAAGGCCCATTAAAGTTAACCTAGTTTATTTTAGTCTTATAAGGCCCAAGATATTAAGTTTCATGTATATGGGTCCAACTAGGGCCCATTTGAGAGTTCTCGGTTCAAGATAGTTAAATTGGAAACTTATTGGTCCATTAGGTCCAATAAGGAAATCCTAGTCCAAAATGGACTTAAACCGGGATTTCAAGGTTTCCACTTCTTTGTTGACTATTTGTAGTGCTTGAATGAAGTATTTGATGAAGTTTTGTTGTTATTGAATAAGCATCATACATGCTTTCATATTGTTGATTCATAATTGATATAAGTGTTGTAGTTACAAGGCCTCAAAATTCCTAGTTGTGACAGCCACTACCTTCCAGCTCAGGGCATCGACCACTACTTTGGCTTTTCCTGGGTGGTAAAGGATCTCACAGTCACAGTCCTTCACCACATCTAACCACCGACGCTATCTCATGTTCATATTCGGCTGATCCATGAGGTACCTCAAGCTCTTGTGGTCCGTGTAAATGGTGCAACGAACCCCATAGAGGTAGTGCCACCAAATCGTGAGGGCTAAAACCACAACCCCCAGCTTTAAATCATGTGTTGGATACTTCGCCTCCTGAGACTTCAACTGCGTCGAAGCGTAAACTATCACGTGACCTCGCTACATCAAAACCGCACCCATGCCCGTGATCAAAGTGTCACAGTAAACCACTAAGTCGTTGACGCCCTCTGGAAAAGATAGAATCGGTGCCTCGCATAACCGCTGTCTGAGAGTCTCAAAGGCTGCCTGTTGCTCAGGCCCCCAACAGAATGTCACCGACTTCTCGGTCAATCGGGTAAAAAGAACAACGATCTTAGAGAAATCCTGGATGAATCTCCGGTAGTAACCCGCTAGACCAAGAAAACTCTGAATCTCAGTTGGAGACCTCGGAACCTCCTACTGCATCATGGACTCTATCTTGGCCGGATCAACCAAAATACTCTTCTGATTGTCAAAGTGCCCCAGAAACTGCACCTTGCGCAACCAGAACTCACACTTGGAGAACTTTGTGAAAATTCTCTCCCTCCTCAGAGTCTCCAGCACCTCCCTCAAGTGCTCTTTATGTTTGCTCCTGAGTCTTGGAATAAACCAAGATATCATCGATGAAGACTATCATAGACCGATCTAGCATAAGTCTGCATACGTGGTTCATGAGGTACATGAACGTAGCAGGAGCATTGGTGAGCCCAAATGACATCACCACAAACTCATAGTGACCATATCGAGTCCTAAAAGTTGTCTTTTGAACATCGTCATCTCTGACTCGCATTTGGTGATAACCCGATCGCAGACCAGTCTTGGAGAACCATGATGCACCTTGTAGTTGGTCAAACAAATAATCAATCCTCTAGAGAGGATAACGTTTCTTCATTGTTACCTTATCCGGCTCCCACTAGTCTATACACATACGATGTGACCCACCCTTCTTCTTTACAAACAGGATTAGGGCTCCGCATGGCGAACTGCTCGGCCTGATAAATCCCTTGTCTATCAGCTCCTACAGTTACGTAGACAAATCCTGCATCTCAATAGGAGCCAACCGATATGGTGCCTTGGCTATCGGAGCCGCATCAGGGACTAGGTCAATCCTGAACTCAACCTGTATCTCCAGAGGTATCCTAGGGAAATCCTCCGGGAATATGTCCGAGTACTCTCGCACGATTGGTACATCATCCATTGTCGCCTTACCCTTATCCGAGGATCTGTAACATAGGTGACATAACCTGCGTAACCCTGCTAAAAGTAGCCCCTCACTCTCGCTGTTGAACATAGGGTCAGCCCACCCTATAACCTCTCGCCCTGAATCACTAACCATCCCCCACTAGGAGTCCAAACCCTCACTAGCTGTTGCTCGCAGCCGATCACTGCCCCATTGAGGCTCAACCAGTCCATACCAACTATAACCTTATTCCTTCGCAGGGGAATAAGGAATAAATCCACATAAAACTGCTCATCGAAAAACTACAGTGTACATCCTCGGTGAACCCTCGCGACCCGAACAATACTATCATCTGCTATCTCTACGTCAAGTGGGCAATGCAGCTCCCCTGGAGCCCCTACGAATCGCTTGCTGAGCGCGAGCAACACAAAAGATTAGGTAGCTCCCAAATAAAACAGTTCCAAAGCTGATATATCGTTTACTAAGAACAATCCTATAACAAAACACATAAACATAAGCAATAATCAATACAAATAAAGAGATAAGGAGAAGATACATACTGTCACCACATCATGAGCTGCATGTGCCTCTTCTGCTGTCAACTGAAAGGCCCTGCTCTTCGCCACAGGCGCCTCTGGCTGTCCCTGACAGCTGTTTGTAATCCTCAACGTAGCAGGAGCGGGTGCTACCACCTGCCCTGCTGCTGCTAAACTCGGGTACTGGGACCGCTTGTGTCCCCTTTGATTGCACTGGAAGCAAATCAGATCTGATACTGTCATGGTGGTGGTAGTAGTTGTACAATCTCTACTCACATGACCAGTTCGGCCACACTTAAAGTAGCCTGAACTCCCTTCCATGCATGTCCCCTCGTGCAACTTGCTGCATTTTCCACAACGACTGTGGCCCTGCTGGCTCCTAGGTCTATGGTCTGATACCTTGGGCTTCTTTCCTACAGTCCCTGAATGAACACCCTCTGGTTTTTTCTTCCTCTCCATTTCTAAATCTAACTCTCTCTCTCTCTCTCTCTCTCTCCCCCTAGCAATCATATCTTCCAGCGTCTTACAGCTGGATCGGCTCACAAACCAGCGAATATCACTCCGCATCATCTCATAGTATCGGGCCTTCTTCATCTCCTTGTCCGCTACATACTACGGAACGAGAAGGGCCCTCTCCCTGAACATAGCGGTGATCTCAGTCATCGTCGTCTGCTAGAGATCCTGGAACTCCCTAGCAAGCTGTTGCACCTCTATCACAGGTGCAAACTCAGCTCTAAACCTAGCCGAGAAATCACTCCAAGTCATAGTGTCAAGGGCAGCATCACCCAAACCATGCCTAAACTCCTCCCACCAGTCGCGTGCCGTGTCCTTTAGGAGACAGGAAGCAAGTCAGACCTTGTCCCCATCGGGACATCTGTTGGTATGGAAACCATTGGCGACATCAACCAACCATCTGGAGCTAGCGATGGGGTCCCAAGCCCCATGATATTCGGGAGCTCCACAAGCTCTGAACTCACTGGACGTCAGTGTGCACGACCCCATCATGGCCGCCACCTCAGCGCGGAAAGCACTCGATCTCTCATCCAAAAGCTCCAAAATACCCTCCTTGATCATGCCGAAGATCACAGGTTTCTGATCCATAATACTGTGCATGACCTCAGATGAGATGAATTCCTTCATTTGGTCATCTAGCTGCCCGACTCCAGAACCTGAGCCAGATCCCTCACCGATGCCTGAACTGCCGACTGGTCTAGTACGTAGTATCACCATACTGAAAAACACACCATAACAAACATCAAAAGACTCATCATATCTCGAGGGATCACATATACTACAAGTTCCCTAGATTCATCTCAGCCTTCCTTGATTCGAGTACGTATCATCTACTTTCAGTAGTACGGGCCCATACTACCTTCCACATCTATCCGTACTTTCCTCAAGAACTGCCTTGACTTCACCAAGTCCCTTCTACTATTGCTGCTTCACGTGCTAATCTCATCCTAGGCTTGGCCTAGGGTAATCACCACCCTACTTTCCTATTGGATTAGGTGTCTAATCCCATAACTATTTTTGGTATGTAGTTGATTTGATTATGAGCATGGTCCTTTTGGGTTGCCTTCACTCATGCAATTTAATAGGATGACAAGAGGAGAGAGAGTAGGATTTATTTTATGAATAATAAATTAGTACTCAAAATGTTTTTATTAATATATTACAAGATTAATATATTATTTGTAAATCATATTATTTAATTAGTATTGATGAGAAATTAATTTGGAATTAATTTAGTGGTCAAAAGAGACTGATTAAATTAAGGGGACTGATATTGCAATTATCTGATAGTTGCTAGTTGGGCTATGGATTCCTAATAAAAGGGATTGGACAAAATCTATGGAAGCTCATAAAGATTTAGTCCAAAGGGGCCTTCTAGAAGGGCTCGATGGATTGCATAAGGCCTAAGTAACGAAATTAGGGTTTCCACCATAAAACCCTAATAGCCTCAACTATAAATACACCTCTTATCATGTGGAATTGGGCTCTATGTCTTCTTTGAGTTACCCTAGCCGATTTCACCTCTCTCCCAAGTCATCCTCCTTGCATTGAGTATTTGTGACTCCATTAGAGGTGCAACACTTGGGGCACTAGGCTTTCAAAAGTCAAGATCAAGAAGGATTAAACTTGTTATTGCTACATAATAAGAGAGGTAAAGTTGCTAACCCTAATCATATATGATTTTCAAATTATGTATGCTAGTAATAGGGTTATTGCTTTGGTATTCATAGTTTTATGTTTATAATAGAAAAACCTAGATCCAAATCAATTAGGGTTGCATGTATACCATAGGAATGATGTTATGCTCAAAACCCTACAGTGGTATCAGAGCCTAGGTCATTTTTCTATTGAATAGATGCAAAAGTGAACTGCCAAAGATCAAGAAATCGAAGATTTTGCTGTCTGACAGGGTCTGCTCGACGAGTCCATGTATGGACTCGACGAGTTGCATGAACTTGACGAGTTGCATGAACTCGACGAGTTCCATAGTGGACTCGACGGGTCCAGGGTTCTGTTGCCGGGATTTCGATTTTTGGCCAAATTTTGATTAGGATAATTACCAAAACTCGTTTTTATTGCCTAAAATTGATTTTTATGATTGGTATGAGATATCCATATCAAAATTGTTGGATTTGGTTAAATATGGATAATATAGGATTATTATGATTCAAATATTTGACCTAGTAATTTTGAAAAAGTTTTAAATTACACCCTTTTGATTTTATAGTATAAATTTGAAATTAAAAGTTTAGTTTTTGAAAATTTAAATAGTTAAACCATAATATTTTGAAAGGTTTCAAAATTTTTCCTCAAGTTTTGGAATTTATAATTTAATTACAAGGTATTAATTTTGAAATATTAAATTCTAAAACCCTAGTGTTTTGAAAAGTTCAAATTACACCCTTATGAATTTTATTAAATTAATTAAGAGTTTAATTAAAAGAGAGAATTAATAAACCCATAATTGTATGGTTTAAGTTTAATTAAATTAAAAGTCTAATTTATTAATAGATTAAACCACTTAGTATTTTAAAAGTGTAAAATACAACCTTATAGTATATAAAATTAAAAGTCTAATATATTATATATATGTATAAGTAAAAGTCAGTCTTACTGTTAGTAGGCCTCATTCACGAAGTTGATCTATAAGAGGTGTTTAAGGAAGCGGCCTGTAAAATGACCGCCATTAGGTATCTACTCTTAGCTACCGCACCCTTGACTGGTGAAGGGTCGTTAGTCGAACGGGTAGGATAGGACATAAGCTTCCATTATAAGCATAATGAAATATGAAGTAACTAAACACTTTTATAAATTCCTAAATCTTAGTTACTTTAGGAAAAATATGAATTTGGTGCTAATCCATGAAATTGCACATTGCACCTTGTTGGTCGTTAGCAGAGTGTGTGTGGTTAACCGGTACATTGATTAGGTTATATACGTCTTCAAGAGTACCAAGCTAATTTGCATGGTTATTCACACCTTGTTTGTGATCCTCGGTATCCCAGTCACAAACTTGAAGGACATAATCAATATTAAACGTGTCATTGAAAAGTTCAATGAATCTCAAAAGATCTAGGAGTTTCAATTCATTTAAAACCTAACTTTCATTTTCGATTTTCATGGTGGAAATTGGTAAATCGTCATTTACCTACCTTCAAATATTCTGCAACTGGATTACGTCATCCTTCTTCCAAGTTGTAGAATATTATGTTGGGTCCTAGCCTTAATATTTCATTTGGGTGTTATATTAAGGATTGAATCAACTGACTTGAATTTCTCCCGTTTTGTAGATGTTAAATTCTTACAAGTATGGTCTTCCTGAATCCTTTGGAAAAAGCTTTCCACCTGAATATGATGTTCCACGATTGTATCGTGGAAATGGAAATAATTCTTCACTTCCTCCACCTCCTCCAATAATTCTCCCTGACCCACATGTTCGAATTTGAAAAGTTCAAGGTCACTCAAGCCCTGTTGGCAAGCAAACATGAAGATGGAAGGTATGTGTGTGCACACGTCTTGGAGATGACGTCACACACTGATAAGTTGGAAATGTTGGGTGTCGATATCTAAAGGAAGATGGTTGTTGACTTGGTTCTTCAATCACTTCCTGACTCATATAGTGAGTTCATTAAAGATTACTATATGATGGACCACGACGTGACCCTCATTGATCTTACCTATTTGCTTATTTCTGCCGAATCAGCAATGATCTGGCGCACTGGTCAAGCAAATTTGACTGGTAGGTCAACCTCCCAAACTTCTATGGATATTGACGATGGCAACATTGGAAGTACGGAAAAGTCTTCTCTTCCCAATGGAAAGGGATCGGCCAAGGTCAAAAGCGTTTGACTGGATGGTAAAGAGAAAAGCCGAATCTGAAATTTTCCCATGTGTTGTTCCAAAAGAGTCCGTTTGTTTCTATTGTCAAGAGAAGGGGCATTGGTTGCGAAGCTGCCATATCTACTTGTAGGATCGAAAGGATGGGAGAGTCAAGATGTATGACTCTGGTTCAGGTAAAATCCACTATCTAACTATACTGAGTTCCTATTTGTATATTCTTAATACATGATGTGATAAGATTGCATTTTCATGTTTTGTAGGATCGAAGAAAAGAAGGGAAGCTTAAAGGAAAAGTATGTTGAGTCTGATCACAAAGAGATGGATTTCGATCGCATGGTGCGATGATCGGATTCTAGAGCTGTTGAATAGGAGTTATGATAGATTACTTAGGAATATTTAGTAACTTAGTTTTCATTTGTAATTGCGTTGTAAGGACAAGTTTTTTTTCCGTGTTTTTATAAATAAAATAAATTTTGATTTTTTGTCTTATTTTTATCTATCCTTGCAATGACTTTTGTGAAAATTGATGTTTGTATGTTTCTATTGTTAGCAATATTGAAAATGGATGTGATTCTTAGTTATGTTATTTGTGGTAGTGTCGAAAATTTACCAAAGAAAGAATGATTCTCATCACCCAAGTTTCAATTGGACAAAAACTTGGTATCATGCAACTAGTATTGTATGATGAATGAGAACCTTCGAATTTGGGAAATTAAGACTAATTCCTTGTCCATATATAGATGTGAGTCAAGTGAAGGACTAGGGAATCTAGGACGCATTGTTGTGCACTAGTCAAGTCCGCCACAAAGAACGATAATAATATTCATCATGATTTGCTAAAAGTTTAGTAAATATTGTTATGCTTAGAAGATTAAGTGTAATTCTGAATCGTTGAAAAGGTTTCAATGTAAAGAAGAAAGAATAGGAAAAATCAATTAGGCAGAAAGATAAAAGTTTCTCCAATCTAAAAAGAAGAGAGAGTACTTAAGTATCATGTTTTGTGATTAACTTAGTGATTATGAAACCATGTCACAATTGATCCTCTAAGGACACCTTAGCGCACTAGTATGGCTAAGAAGAGGAATCGGAAATTGTTGGAATGGTTAAATCAAAAAGTGAATCATACTTCGTTCCAAAATTGAGTCTTAGAGTTAAACTCCAAGATTGTGACTTGAGTGACACATCTTAAGAAGGTTTATAACACAGTCATCAAATATGGAGTAGAAAATGTCTTCTTATTCCTACACATTTGAAATTGGTAAGTTGTGATGACTTGGATAAGATAAAGACCAACTAGGACCAATTATGTGAAGTGTTTGTCTTGATAAGAACCCACACTAACTCTTGAATATTTGTTTGTCAAGGAATGTTTCTTGAAAAGAGAATCTTATATGTCAAGAGTTCAGTGAGAGTCTTAATGATCTTGAATAACTTCAGGAACTAATCAAGAATGAACCTATTGTCTATCACTATCACATGACTTGAGGTTTATAGCCTATCATGCTGACATATTCTTGTTTCTGTGCCATTTTAGTTGAGTTAACTATGCATGTGAGTTCTATGAGTTCTCATTTGAAAGCATAAAGGCAAATCACGTTAATCAATGAAAGTTCATTGATCTGTATGGGTGAGTTGTTCAACTACTTGGAAGACATGGTATTCCCTTGATGGCAAGAAATAAAGATTGAACAAGTTCAGTCCATATGAGTTTGGATTTGTCACAAACATTGTCTTGTGATGACAAATTCACATGGACAGGAACGCATACACCATAAAATCTAAGTGGTAAGGATTCTCTCCACTTCATGAAAATGATTGTGAGGAAACGCTTTCACTAAGTGGATTTTAAAAAGTTAGAAATTGTGATATTTGCATTCTCAAATTCGATTATGATTACGACATCCCTCTTCATAGTTCGAATTGTGAGAAGTGGCAAATAGTTTGAACATTTAAAACTTATTGTTTTAAGTTATGAAATTGTTTAGACACATATATTAGCTTTCTAATAAAAGGTGTATGAGCTTAGATAAAGCTTATCGAAGCATCTCGTATTAGAAATCTGAACCTTGGTAATGAAAGTCAATAAGTATTGATTTCTAGAAAGTCCAGCTGAATTCTAAATACATGTCAAAGCTAGTGGGATGCTATGCTGGTAAAGATATAATCATCATGTTAGTGGGAGCATGATTATTATGTTAAGTGTTGCGAGCTAGCAATATTAATTATAGAAAACAAAAGTTTCAATTTGAAAAGTTACAGAGGTTGAAAAGTTGTTTTGCTATAATTAAGGGAGAGGAACTTATACTTCATTTCAAATCTAAAAGCTTAGATCGAGAAATTTTAATCAAATTCAGTCAAAGGACATATATGAATGTTATGTTGAAAAAGGTTCAACATAAGGAAATTCTATATATGACAATATTATAGCAAAAGACCAGTAAAGTATCGTGTCTTTATGTAGGACATTATGTATCGTATCCCATACGCTTCAAGTATATGATTGATTGCATATGTTGTAATATTCGAACATTTTGATTTTCCAAATGCTTAGGGCATTAAAAGGAAAAAGGATCAGAGCCGGATATGACTAGAATAATTAAAAAAATGTCAAGGATGATCTAAGGATTGGTCGTGTCACACCCCCAAACCGGAACGGCGGAAACGTTCAGGGGTGGAGGACGTCATGTGTAGTATCACAACAATTTCATCCTAGTAATCAAAGTAAACACAACCATAACATTAAGATATGAATATTTACATCCGTTTGAAACATAGTTTGTATACATCAAAAGTAACAAAAATATAAAGACGAGACTCCTTATGCTCTGTCTTCTCAAAAGTCAGCGAGAGTACCTGTCTACTGATGTCCTGAGAATACAAGTGATTTGGAAAATGTATCAGCATAAACCTGATGAGTTCATAAGAATGTTTTTGCAATGAAAACCAGTCATTGAATTCTGAAAAATGTATGCATGCTTCCCAAGAAAATCCAATATTTTCTCACATGATTGTTTGTTACTGTATGTATAGTATGCTCTGTTTGAAAACCCTGGCTACCACCAGTATGTATAGTATGTTCCGTTTGAAAACCCTGTCTACCACTAGTATGTATAGTAGTTTTATTACTTAAAATAAAACCAGCGAAGAATGAAATCCCGTAAACAAAGGTTAGTTTATACTATTGTGAGTTCGTATAACCATGCTAATCATGGCTGATGACCTTAGCGACGTTTCTTCAGGTGTCGTATGGTATCATATTTGTCACCCCATGCATGCCTGCCTAACTGTAGCTAGCAGTTTAGGTGCAGGATTGTCAGTCCCGAATAGATCTATTCACAAATCTCACGCTCTCTGTGACAACCCGAAATTTCTATTCTAAATCAAACCATTTCAATCCAATAGAAGTAGAGCAGTTACAGTGAAAATTCAGACTTATGGAATAAGTTTGGCAGTTTTAGGGTTTTACACCTAAGGAGTTATTAGGAGAGTGGATGCACTAGGATTTTGTGCAACACTGTAATTCCATTACTCTAGGTCATTAGAATCCATTCCGAGAATAGAAATATTTTCTGCCAAAATCTCAGGACTATAAATAGAATTCTGAACCAAATTGGTTCATTAGTTGAATTCCATTTAGAGAAAAGCCAATTTCTCTCTCACGGATCTTCGGGTTTTCATCCCAGATTGTGAGTCCACTTTCCTAGATGTGTTTTAATACTTGTTATATGCTTAATAACATTATTTACATGTCCAAAATACAAATCCGGGAGTTTACCGTCCAAGAACGTTCTTGGGGAGTAAACTCCAAAATCAATCCTAAAGGCCATCTAGTCCCATTTCCTTGTTAGGTAACTATCTTAGGGTGTTATGTATGAGCATTAGAGACTAGAAAGAAATCAAAACCATATACATTTCAGGAGTTTATGGCCAAGGATATGCTCTTGGGCCGTAAACCCCTTTTTCAAGGGCTAAGAGTGCCCTAATCACCCCCAAAGGCTTGGACTCTATTTTAGGAAAATACCTTAATGTGTTTAGGACCTAGGAAACATAAGAAAAGAACAAGTATTGAAGAGTTTACGGCCAAGAGTGGTTCTTGGGCCGTAAACTCCCATAAAGGGGTCAAAGGACATCCTAGACACTTCCTTAGGCCATGAGACAATTAGGGCATGTACCCAGATGAGTTTTGGACTAACTAAAACATTTAGAACCCCATGTGTGAGGGAGTTTACGGCCCAAAAGGTTCCAAGGCCGTAAACTCCATAAAATGGTACCATTTGGTGCCATAAACCCTCTTTAAGCCAAGTATTAAAGCCTAGAATTGTTCCTAGTTGTTATAGAGACTTGAAAGAACCATAAGAACCCTCCCAAGGGAGTTTACGGCCGTAAACTCCAAGGGAAAAGGGTCTTTGGGCCGTAAACTCCCCAAAGGAGTCAATATGGTGCCCAAACACTTGCATAGGCCTTGAAACAATTCCCACTAAGGTTGTAGTAATTCAATGTACCATTCCAAGCCTTGGTTGAGAGTTTACGGCCAGGAGCTTACTCCCCTGGGCCGTAAACTCCAATGAATATGGTCTTTTGACCTTAAACTCCAATGAATATGGTCTTTTGACCTTAAACTCCCATTAGGGGCATTGCACTCCTTTGTTGCAACCCATTAGCCTCCTAGCACTTGACCAAAAGTGTTATCCTCGCGCTTAAATGTTATTACTTGTATAATTAGTGTTATAATCACTAATTATTTATATACATATGTTTTCATATGTAATTAGGATCATTGTGTGTGTCTAAGTCTCCACTTGACACCAAGCACTTGTCCGATCCTTCCGTACGATAACAGCCCGTTCAATTCCAGTCACATACTGCAGGTGAGTTCATACCCCTTAACTAATGTTTTAAACTATTTTAAATGTTTTATGGGGGGGGATACAAGTAGAATCATGCTACTTTTTATGTCAATCACATGTGATTAGTAAGTAGGATTATATTACTTATTACATCAATAACATGTGATTAATATACAGCATTCAAAAGATTTGGCTACTCATTAGCCGTTTTACCAAACAGTTTCCTTCAAATGATTTTTATAAACATTTATATGTTTCAAACTACTTATTACACTGTACATCTTACTCTGTACATTTCCTTTCAAACTTATTTACAACTGTGTTTCAAACAAATGTTTCCTTATACTTATATTGTTTTATCAAACTTATGCCTTCAATTGTTTTATAGATTGACACCAAGTCGATCTTTCCTTAAACTAATATTTGTGTTTCAAATGTTTTACCAAACTTATTTATGCTTTTATATTATAAATTACATGCCTCTATATGTATAGTTATATAAGAAATGTTTAAAAGACTTAGGAAGACTATCCACCCTATTTCCTTTTTGCGCCTTGAGATGTGGTCTGGTGGGACATTGGGTATTCGTCCGAAAGTCGTTTAAAGAATTGTTATATATCATGTGTACATATATAGTCATAAAAGGTCTTTCCAGTTCATCCTATGCCCTTGGGTAGCAAGGGTATACATCCACGTCCATACGTACCACTTAGATTACTAGTAAGCTACCATATGGGTAGTTCAGGAAGATACTAGAACCATTACTAGAACGTGATATCATACAATGAGTCAGTTCATTCATGAGTCAATACTTTCTAGAACATTACTGTACATTACATATACATCTATACTAGGACGAGAACGTATACAAGAATACTAGAACGTTTACATTACTATACTTGCTAGATAGAGAGAGCACACATTACAGCTAGCACACATAGAACATTACAGTTCATTACATTGCTATACTTGGTAGAACAGTTCATTACATTGCTATACTTGGTAGAACAGTTCATTACATTGCTATACTTGGTAGAACAGTTCATTACATTACAGCTAGAACAGTACACTACATTTACATATACGAGAATACGTCGATTACGGTGATTTAAATCGGAGCATGACTTAAAACCTCATGACTTGAGTTGCGGCCAGAGTCTCTTGAAGGGGGAGCGTTGAGTTTGCGCATAGATCTATGCTGGATTGACAATCCTACACCTTGCTGCTAGCTACAGCCAGACCTGCAGGTCTGCGGGTGCCAAATGTCATTTCTTTATTACGACCATTCATTATGTCGTTGTTACTAGTCGATAGTATGGCGCAATTTATCACGTAATGCCTTTGCCCAAAATCCGGCCTGAGGTAGTTAGTACGGTAGTAGTCCTTTTAGAGCTACGTTTAGTACTACGTTAATTTTTCTAGTACATATTTTTAGTGATAACCTCACTTAAACATAAATGTACAAACTATATTTTTGGATAATGATAGTTATACTTTGGAAAAATACATACTCTTACAAGAGACACACACACAGAACAGTTAAGTCTTGGTAGAAGACTCCTTTTGTTACTAATAGGAATCATAGGGATTTCTAGGGATTTTCACACGTTTACAGTTGAGCTACAAACATTTTCATACTTATACGAGATTTCTTTCAAAGCAATGTCAAGTCTTAAAAATTATAAGTTTTTACAAATTAAGACACATTAATACTTATGATCTCACCAGCTTTATAGCTGATACTCGCTTTCAAAATTACTTGTATCCTCAGGTCATCATAGACAGGTACCGATGCAAGGAGAAAGGAAGATGGAGCTTATTCAAGACTTATCTTTCATTTTGATTTATGCTTTAGTGTATATCAAAATTTGATAGAATACAATTGTATAATAATTATTTTATTAATGCAATGGATGATGTTGTTGCTTGTTTACTACTTTACATTGTTGTTGATATTATACATGACGTCCTCCGCCCCAGAACGTTTCCGCCGTTCTTGGTTTTGGGGTGTGACACTCTCCCTCCAGGAGACTCTGGCTATACTGAATGTTGAGGATTTTACCAGTACCATGAAGGATACAAATGAAGAGATGTCTCACAATTCTGTATTAACTAGTTTACGTGTTGTTCTGTATCGTGTTCTTGTAATTGAAATCGTTTGTATATTTGGTAGAGTATAAATAATTATACGTAAATTAATTATGTAGTGTTATACTCTTGTTATCTGAACGTAGTAAAGAATATCATAAACTATATCTGTGATAGTTTATATAATTGACCAAGTAAGTAGTTTATATCTGTAAAACTAGTAATGAATTTCCCAAACTATACCTATTATAGTTTGACTGAAATGTATTGTTTGTGAAATGTTCTGAAAACTATACAATTATGTTTAGAAAAACATCCGTTATGCTCTGCATAATACAAAAGGGATAAAATATTTATATATTTTATGAAATTCGTTGGACTGTATTAATTGCATAAGTTTTAACCTTGTTGAAATCCTTTTTGTTTTAGTTCACAAAATCTTTTGTGTTTGGCTTGTATTCCCCCTGAAAACATTTAAAAACCATAAAAGCGTAGGGTATGAACTCATTGTTTGTTGTGTGAAAACGTTGAACTAGAAATGAAGACCCTCGAGTTGTTGTACGTGGCACTTAATGGAATCCTAATATTAAATAAATACATATATGTATCTAAATTAGGGATTTCATTAGATAGAGTGTTAGAAAACACTTGTTTTCGGTTAATGAATGTTACCGAGACTTGGTTGAATTGAGGAAAACGGTTTTTCACCACTTTGGAAGTGTTTACGGTCGTGAAGGGGGTTTACGGCCGTGAACAGGGTTTACGGCCGTGAACTGTCTTTCAAAGGGTTTACGGCCTTTGAAGGTTTGAAGTTTATACCGCCGTAAACTCAAGAACCAGGGTGCTGGTTTGGAGGAAAATCGTGTTGCGGATGCTACAAATCTACTCCTAATGACGATTTTTGATGATTTTTGGAAGGAATAGGGTGTTTTTGGGAGTTTACGGTCAAGAGTCTAAAGAGAGAGTTTTCGGCCAAGAAGGTTCAAATGCGGGTGGGGGTCTATATATATATATATATATATATATATATATATATATATATATATATATATATATATATATATATATATATATATATATATATATATAGGATAGGGGTAGGGTCGCTGGTGGGATCCACCTCGCACCAACCGCAAACGGATTTACGGTCGTAAACTCGTTCTGGCCGTGAACATGGTGTTTTTCGAGAAAAGTTCGAGTTTTTGCATGATTTCCGGTTTCCGACTTGCATAAAATATTATTTACTTAAAACGTACAAATTTTCCCAAAACCAAATTGACGGGAATTCAATAAAATTCAAATTTTATTAACGGAAATCGGTTAAAGATAACGATAAAAGTTTCGGGTTGTCACATCATCCCCCCGATAGAGGGAATTTCATATCGAAATTCAAACATAGAATACAAATCATGGACTCGGAAAAAGATGAGGATGTTTCTGTGTCATTTGATCTTCGCGCTCCCAAGTGAATTCAGGTCCCCGCTTGGCATTCCAGTGAACCTTCACTATTGGTATGCGGCTTTGTTTCGTTCGTTTGATCTCATGATCCATGATTTCGACTGGTTCTTCCACAAAGTTAAGGTTCTCATTGATCTTGATCTTATCAAGAAGGATCACAAGGGTTTCGTCAGATAAACACTTTTTAAGGTTCGAGACGTGGAAGACAGGATGAATATTGTTAAGCTCTTGTGGTAAACGAAGTTTGTATGCTACGGGACCGATCCTAGCGAGGATCTTGAATGGTCCTATGTATCTCAGATTTAGCTTTCCACGCTTTCCGAAGCGTATCATGTCTTTCCATGGTGAGACCTTCAATAGAACACGGTCACCAACCTGGAACTCCAAGGGTTTTCGTCTCTTATCGACGTAGCTCTTTTGTCTATCTATTGAAGCCTTTAGTCTTTCCCGGATTTGTATGATCTTTTTTGTAGTTTCATGAATGATTTATGAGCCTGTGAGAGTGTTGTCAGGGACTTTCCTTTTGACTAGCTGCGCGTCGCCCACCTCAGCCCAGCACAGAGGGGATCTGCACTTACGACCATACATGGTTTCAAATGGCTCAGCCTTAATGCTGGTGTGATAACTATTGTTGTAGGATAATTCAACCAAGGACACATGCTCTCAACATGTTTTCCAAGGTCTGAATGTTCCTCTCACTCTACCCATCTATTTGGGGATGGTAAGTTGTACTTATATCCAGTTTAGTTCCAAGAGCCTTCTGCAGTGACTGCCAAAATCTCGAAGTGAATCTACTATCTCGATTGGAGATAATGGATGCAGGCACACCGTGCAGGCGAACTATCTCTTGGATGTAGATTTGTGTAAGTCTTTCCATTTTGAAAGTTTCTTTGATTGGCAGGAAGTGGGCGGATTTGGTCAATCGATCGACTATTACCCACATGGTATCGTACTCACTCGGAGATTTGGGCAATTTAGTGATAAAATCCATAGTAATCCTCTCTGACTTCCACTCAGGTATTTCCGGCTGTTGAAGCAAACCTGAGGGTTTTTGATATTCAACCTTTACCTTGGCGCAAGTCAGGCACTTGCCCACGAAGTTAGCGATCTCTGCTTTCATGTTTGGCCACCAATATAACTTCTTGAGATCTAGGTACATCTTATCCGAATCTGGATGAACGGAGTATCTAGTCTTATGAGCTTCGTTCATGACAACCTCCCTGAAACCACCGAACTTTGGGGTCTAGATCCGGTCCATGAAATAATAGACTCCATCTCCCTTGATCTCTAAGTTTTTTTCCATCCCCCTCAAGGCTTCTTCCGGCATGTTCTCTGGTTTTAAGGCCTCTAGCTGAGCCTCTTTGATTTGAACGAATAGATGGGAATGGATGCTCATTATCAGTGCTTTCACTCTACGACTTGAGTATTCTTTCTGGCTAAGGGCGTCAGCTACCACATTGGCCTTACATGGATGATAGCGTATCTCGCACTCATAATCACTGAGTAACTCTACCCATCATCGTTGCCTCATGTTTAACTCTTTCTGGTCGAAAATGTGTTGTAGGCTTTTATGGTCAGTGAAAACAGTGTGCTTGGTTCCGTAGAGATAATGTCTCTGTATCTTTAATGAGAAGACTACTGCTCCCAACACTAAATTGTGAGTTGTATAGTTGATTTTGTGTGCTTTCAGTTGCCTTGACGCATAAGCAATAACATTTCCTCGTTGCATGAGCACATAACCTAGGCCTTGATTGGATGCATCACAGTAGACAACAAAGTCATCCGTCCCTTCGGGCAGAGACAGGATAGGCGCGCTGCATAAGGCCTGCTTTAATGTTTGAAACGCAGTGTCTTGCTTTTCTTCCCAACAAAAGGGTACAACTTTTTGAGTCAGGGTGGTTAGAGGCTTAGCAATTCTGAAGAAATTTTGGATAAACCTACAATAGTAGCCAGCGAGGCCCAAGAATTGACGGATTTATGTGGGCATCTTTGGTGTCAACCAACTCTCAATTGCTGATTTTGGAAGGGTCTACGTGTATGCCTTCCTCGCTTACCAAATGACCAAGGAAAGTTACTTTTCAAATCCAGATTTGGCACTTAGAGAATTTTGCATATAGGTTTTCCGCCCTTAGGGTTTCCAGCACTAGCCTCAAGTGCTGCCTATGATCTTCCTCGCTTTGGGAATAGACAAGTATATCATCAATAAATACTATCACGAACTTGTCTATGAAAGGGCGGCACACCCGATTCATCAGACCCATGAATACCGTCGGTGCATTGGTTAGACCAAACGGCATTACTACAAACTCATAGTGACCATATCGAGTCCGAAATGTTGTTTTAGGAACATCACCCTTTTGGACTCGTAGTTGATAGTACCCTGATCTTAGGTCTATTTTCGAGAAGTAGTTGGCTCCTTGAAGTTGGTCGAAGAGGTCGTCGATTTGGGGAAGAGGATAACGGTTTTTAATGGTAAGATTGTTCAGTTCGCAATAATCAATGCATATCCGAAAAGATCCATCCTTCTTTTTCACAAATAAGACCGGGGCTCCCCAGGGTGAGGAACTCGACCTGATGAATCCTTTATTGAGTAGCTCATTGAGCTGGCTGGATAATTCTTGCATTTCTGCTAGCGTTAGACGGTATGCGGATTTAGCTATAGGGGTAGCTCCGGGGATTAAGTCGATGTGGAACTCGATTTAGCGCTCAAGAGGGATTCCCGGAAGCTCTTCGGGAAAGACATCAGGGAAGTTGCAAACTTCAGGCATGCTCTAGAGGTCTTTAACTCATGTTTTTGATTAATGACATGGGCTAGGAATGCATAGCACTCCTTTCGTAGATATTTTTGAGCTTTGATGCACGAAATGATATGGAGGTTTGAGCTAAGTTTATCACCATAAATAATGAGAGTTTCACCAGAGGGAAGATTGAGGCGAATGGCTTTTTCATAATAAAGGATATCAGCACGATTGGAGCTCAACCAATCCATGCCAATGATGACATCGAAGCATTTTATGGAAACTGGCATAAGATCGATTGGAAAGGAATGGTCGTTTAGTGTAAGGGTACAACCGATGAACACGTCGTTAGTGCTCTCTTTCTTACCGTTTTCCATCTCAAGAGTGATTGTTTCAGTTAAGGGCTGGGGTTTATATTTGAGAAGATGCTTGAATGCATGACTAACAAAACTTCTCTTCGCACCAGAATTGAAAAGAATGCATGCATAAGAGTTGTCAAGGAGGAACGTACCCGTAACAACAGTGGGATCAACAACTGCCTCTACCTGACCCATTGCTAGCACTCTCCCTGTGTTTCTAGCTGTTGTCGCCTTCGGGTAATTTCTCTTGTAGTGCCCGATCTCCCCACAACCATAATAGGCTTGACCAATACCCGCTCCAGAGGTCTGGTTAGTGGTTTGGACTTGTGTCTTGCAACCTCGAGCTGTGTGCCCTTTCTTGCCACAGCTGTTGCACAACATTTCACGGCATTGCCCGTGATGATGATAGTTGTACTTGTCACACCGAGGAAGGGTACCATCATATCTATTGGTAGGTGCTTGAGCTACAGGAACAACGACAGGAGTGGTAGCAGCATGAACTGCCACTACTTGCTGTTTCTTGGAGGGCTCCTGCTAAGACTGGCCCTTTCGCTTGTTCCAAAACTTTCTCTTCCCACCACTAGCCTTTGGTTGTTCAGGAGCGGTTGCCACTTCGTCTAGATCAACCCCATGATCTATCAGGGTCTGGGCCAGACACTTGGCGCTGTCGAATGTGGAAGGCATAACAGCCAAGACATTTCCTTAAGTTAGGGGCGTCAATCCCCAAATGTATCTCTCTATATTTTTACTTTCCGGGGTGACCATTCTCGGACAGAGAAGAGCCAGATCACAGAATCTAGCTGTATACGAGGCAATGTAGGAACCTTTCATCTTCAGATTCCAAAGCTCGTGCTCCAACTTCTGCATCTCGCCCCTTGGACAGTACTCTGCGAGCATGAGTTCCTTTCAACTTTCCTAACCCATGACATTTGCCACTGGCAGGGTTAGGGATTTGACTCGACCATTCCACCAGGTCAATGCTCTATCGGTGAAGGTGCAGGCGGCAAACTTCACTTTGTTTGCTTCGGAGCACGCACAGATCTCGAAGACTGATTCGATCTTCTCGATCCATCGGGTGAGGGAAATGACACCTCCATTTTCGTCGAAGGATTTGGGTTTCGCGTTCATGAAATCTTTGTAGGAACACTCCTTTTGGTGCCCCTAACCACCTTCAAGATTTTGGGGATGGGTACCACCTCCCGACCTGCTAGAGCCGCCAGGATTTATCTGTGACATTGCAGCAGCCACAACGGCTGTTATTGTTGCCTGGAACATGGATGGATCGAACTGAGGAGGTAGTGGTGTTGGATCTGTTGGGGGATTATTGTTCTTTTTGTTGGGTCTTTTCTTCGGAGGCATCTTGATCTAAAAAAATAATTAGGAAGAAGAGGATGGTAAGTCCCCAAGACTTTTAAATCAAAGATATGAAACAAGGTATATCTCAACCTGATAGATAAAGTGTTCTACTAAGCGATAAACAGAGAAAGTTACTAATAAAAGTAAACTATCGCTAGGAAGAAATGAGCAGCAACACTTTGAATGAATCTCTACAATGTATTTGGTTCAAACTAAAATACTCCTATAGTATTTTAAGTTGTATGTTTTGTGCTATCGATATCTGTTGTATATACTTGGTAAGTTTTAGGCCTGCTGTAACGCCACAGTCACTCCAAACCACATGTTGGTCATGTCTCGTATAAATATAGTTGATTAGGCTATATTGACCCTAGACATGATTACATAACTGCCCAGGTTTAACCGCAGTGTCCAGCATCCCAATACTTTTGTTTTGTTCTACTTATGATACTATTTCTGGTACTATGTATACTTGTATATTTCTTATAAAATACTTATATTTTAAAAGTGTACTTTTAGTTCAAAACACTTCGGCCCCTTAGCGTTTATAGTTGTATACCATGTAAGGTTTGGTATATTTAGTTCACTATAAACAATAGCTCTGATACCAGTTTGTCACACCTCCAAACTGGAACGATGGAAACGTTCAGGGGTGGAGGACGTCATGTGTAGTATCACAACAATTGCATCATAGTAATCAAAGTAAACACAACCATTACATTAAGATATGAATATTTACATATGTTTGAAACATAATTTGTATACATCAAAAGTAAAAAAATATAAAGGCGAGAGTTTGTATGCTCCGTCTTCTCAAAAGCGGGCGAGAATACCTGTCTACTGATGTCCTGAGAATACAAGCGATTTGGAAAATGTATCAGCATAAAGCTAGCGAGTTCATAAGAATGTTTGTGCAGTGAAAACCGGTCATTGAATTCTGAAGAATATATGCATGCTTCCCAAGAAAATCCAATATTTTCTTACATGATTGTTTGTTACTGTATGTATAGTATGCTCTGTTTGAAAACCATGGCTACCACTAGTATGTATAGTATGTTCCGTTTGAAAACACTGGCTACCACCAGTATGTATAGTAGTTTTATTACTTAAAATAAAACCAACGAAGAATGAAATCCCGTAAACAAAGGTTAGTTTATACTATTGTGAGTTTGTATAACCATGCTAATCATGACTGATGACCTCAACGATGTTTCTTCAGGTGTCATATGGTACAACATTTGTCACCCCAGGCACGCCTACCTAACTGTAGCTAGCAGTTTAGGTGTAGGATTGTCAGTCCCGAATAGATCTATTCATAAATCTCACGCTCTCCCTCCAGGAGACTCTGGCTATACTGAATGTTGAGGATTTTACCAGTACCACGAAGGATACAAATGAAGAGATGTCTCACAATCCTGTATTAACTAGTTTACATGTTGTTCTGTATCGTGTTCTCGTAATTGAAATCGTTTGTATATTTGCTACAGTATAAATAATTATACGTAAAATAATTATGTAGTGTTATACTCTTGTTATCTGAACGTAGTAAAAAATATCATAAACTATATCTGTGATAGTTTATATAATTGACCAAGTAAGTAGTTTATATCGGTAAAACTGGTAAAGAATTTCCCAAACTATACCTATTATAGTTTGACTGAAATGTATTGTTCGTGAAATGTTCTGAAAACTATGCAATTATGTTTAGAAAAATGTCCCTTATGCTCTGCATAATATAAAAGGGATAAAATATTTATATATTTTATGAAATTCGTTGGACTGTATTAATTGCATAATTTTTAACCCTGTTGAAATCCTTTTTGTTTTAGTTCACAAAATCTTTTGTGTTTGGCTTGTATTCCCCTTGAAAACGTTTAAAAACCATAAAAGCGTAGGGGTATGAACTCACTGTTTGTTGTGCGAAAGCGTTGAACTGGAAACGAAGACTCTCGAGTTGTTGTACATGGCACTTAATGGAAT
Organism: Lactuca serriola; assembly: GCF_051521515.1. Classification (NCBI taxonomy): domain Eukaryota; kingdom Viridiplantae; phylum Streptophyta; class Magnoliopsida; order Asterales; family Asteraceae; genus Lactuca; species Lactuca serriola. The sequence continues at coordinate 154,432,326 of NC_136412.1, read as the reverse complement.
CATAATAACAAATAAATACATATATGTATCTAAATTAGCGATTTCGTTAGATAAAGTGTTAGAAAACACTTGTTTTCGGTTAATGAATGTTACCGGGACTTGGTTGAATCGAGGAAAATGGTTTTTCACCACTTTGGAAGTGTTTACGGTCGTGAAGGGGGGTTTACAGCCGTGAACTGTCTTTCGGAGGGTTTACGGCCTTTGAAGGTTTGAAGTGTTTACGGTCGTAAACTCAAGAACCGGGGTGATGGATTCGAGGAAAAACGTGTTCCGGATGCTCCAAATCTACTCCCAATGACGATTTTCGATGATTTTCGAAAGGAATAGGGTGTTTTTGGGAGTTTACAGTCAAGAGTCTAGAGAGAGAAAGATAGAGTTTTTGGCCAAGAAGGTTTAAATGAGGGTGGGGGTCTCATATATATAGGTTGGGGGTAGGGTCGGTGGTGGGATCCACCTGGCACCAACCGCAAACGGGTTTACGGCCATACATGGCGATAAACTCGTTCTGGCCGTGAACATGGTGTTTTTCGAGAAGAGTTCGAGTTTTCGCATGATTTCCGGTTTCCGACTCGTATAAAATATTATTTACTTAAAACGTAAATTTTTTCCCAAACCAAGGAATTTGACAGAAATCCAATAAAATTCAAATTTTATTAACGGAAATCGGTTAAAAGATAACGGAAAAAATTTCGGGTTGTCACGGGTCGCATGTGGGCAGTTGGAAGTAAAGTATTGATGGAACATATTGACATTATTATGAATAGATATGATTCTATTAGGAATGAGTTGTCATATGGAAAATATGGAAATGTTTCCATAATAGGAGTTGGATATTAAGAATCTATGTAGATTAGAAACTTTTATGCATGAATGATGTTTAAAGGAATGTACTTTAAATTTGAGACTTCGCTTTCGTGGAATTGTCTTGTAACAATCTCCAATAGAGTACTTTGTAATTTCATTGGCAACGTCTTTGTGACTTTGGTGCTATAACATTACAAAAGGCCCATTGCGTAAAATGTTAGAATATAATATATTCTAATAGTAGCAAGAATTATGTATTCTTACACCTGTGATAAGGATTGTGAATTGTGAAATGAGCATCATTGGAAATGTGTTCAATTGATCTATTTGAAAAATTAAGGACCATAGGTAAACATAGTGTACATGCTTGGATCATGGGATGACTATTGTTATAATTCAAGTGTTAAGTTGAATTCTCGAAACATTATACAATGAATAATGTGTAATCAATATGGTGATTAAATAATAAGTGTTCTATTTATACTCAAAATTTTTGAGACCATATTGGATTCAATTATTCTTGTGTTTCACTTCACAAGTTTTGACTTCCCAAATAACAAGGTTATTCAAACATCCACTATCAATCATACTTTAGAAGTAGGTAATGAGGTAAGACTGTCATGAATCCAAGGATAGATTGTCTAAAGCATTTAGACATAACAAAAGTCTGTTGCAGTGTTCATGAGTGCTCTTGAAATAAGATTTGATTATTGGATTAAACCCATTCTCACGTGAATCACTTCATGGATTTTATCACGAGTGATTGTAAGACGATAATATCTTGGATTCTTGAAACGGAGAGATATGAGTTGTTGTTTACAAGTCGGTTGCACATTGATAATATGTAAACGCATCAGTAACTTGATGTTATAAAACGTATTGTTGTGTGTGATTTGATGAGTAAATAGTGCAAGCATATGAGTCAAATTTTATCCGTTCCTTTTACCCAAATTGGGATAAAAGCGATATATGTGGGCCCCTCGATGATTTAGTGATGACACCTAAGCTCTTAGCCAAGCCTGGACTAGGTTGATGTGTTCAATTGAAGTCTATTGTCGGTCGTATTAAATCAAAAATCGGGAAACAACACATAGACAGAGAGAATGATTATAATCAATGTCTCATGTCTTTACGATATCTTGAGCGTGGAGGAATATATCCCTTATCTAAAGGACGCATTAGTGATAAGATCAGAGTTTAACAATGGTTTTTGTAAGCTACGATTACTAATTAGATTCTAAAGTCATACGCAATAATAGTTATTAGACTTATCCAAATGAGAGACTGTTGAATTAGGTGTCTAAGCCGATAACTATTTTTGGTATGTAGTTGATTTGATTATGAGCATGGTCCTTTTGGGTTGCCTTCAATCATGCAATTTGATAGGATGACAAGAGGAGAGAGAGTATGATTTATTATATGAATAATAAATTAGTACTAAAAATGGTTTTATTAATATATTACAAGATTAATATATTATTTAATTAGTATTGATCAGAAATTAATTTGGAATTAATTTAGTGGTCAAAAGATAGTGATTAAATTAAGGGGAATGATATTGTAATTATCTGATAGTTGCTAGTTGGGCTATGGTTTCCTAATAAAAGGGATTGGATGAAATCTATGGAAGCCCATAAGCGTGCGTTTGGTTGACAGGAAATGAATGGAATTCGAGGGAAAATGATTCTAATTCCCTCGAATTCATGCGTTTGGTTAGACTTAGAGGAGGGAAAAAGATTCCTAAATGAAATAAACTTTCCACCATATGGAGGAAAGTGAATTCCTTCCAAAGTTGGATGGAAAACATTCATTCTCATCAAGGAAAGTGGAAGATTACAAAAATACCCCATGACTTATTAGAAAACCTCCACCACTATCACTGACCACCACCACCACCACCGCTGCTACCACTGCCACCACCACCACCACTGTTGCCGCCACAACCACTACCACCGCCGTCGTTGCAACCACCGCCGCCATGACCACCACTCACCACCACTGTCGCCGGCACCACTACCAACCATCACCGTCGCCGCCATCCACAGCTACTGCCTGCGATGCCACCACCATTACCATCATCGTCGTTACCACCGTCGCCGCCACCTTCGACCACCACCACCACCACCGCCACCATTGTCGCCGCGGCCACCACCACCACTACCATTACCCACTACCACTACCAATGTCATCACCTACTACGACCACTAATAACACTACCACCACCACCACTACCAACGCTGCCACCATTGCCGCTACCACCACCGCCACCGCCACCACCAGCACCATCATCGCCATCACTGTCACCACCAGCTGACACTGCCACCATCATAACCACTTCCGCCACCACAATCAATGTCACCACCACCATCGCAGGCACCATCACCGCCACCTACCATTGTCGCTGCCACCACCGACACTGTCACCACCGCCGAAATTTTACTAATTTTATAATTTTCATAATGTATTTTTACAAATAAGTTAGAAAACAATGTAAAATTAAGCAAAACAGGAAAAAATGGTAGTTGTGTCATTTTACATGAATTCCAATTCCATTTCTTGCGAACCAAACAGATTCTGGAATTAATTTCAATTCCATTTCCTGCCAACCAAACAGCATATGAAATTTGATTCAAATTCATGACAAATTCATTTTCCAATTCCAATTCAGATTCCTCCAGCAACATTCTGCGAACCAAACAGCACCTAAATATTTCATCCAAGGGGGCATTCTAGAAGGGCTCCATGGATTGCTTAAGGCCTAAGCAAGGAAATTAGGGTTTCCACCATAAAACCCTAATAGCCTCAACTATAAATAAACCCCTTAGCACGTGGAATTAGGCTCTATGTCTTCTTTGAGTTGCCCTAGCCAATTTCACCTCTCTCCTAAGTCATCCTCTTTGCATTGAGTATTTGTGACTCCATTAGATCTAGAAGGATTAAACTTGTTATTGCTACATAACAAGAGAGGTAAAGTTCCTAACCCTAATCATATGTGATTTTCGAAATTATGTATGCTAGCAATAGGTTTATTGCTTTGGTATTCATAGTTGTATCTTCATAATAGAAAAACCTAGATCCAAAGCAATTGGGGTTACATGTACACCATAGGAATGATGTTATGCTCAAAACCCTACATCTCCGCCACCAGTTGCATAAGAAGTCCCTGCTATCTCCCACTAACTAGCTCACGAATACCATTACATATCACTAAGACTAGATAATTCTTCGAATGAGAGATCCTACCCTACAATGGTTGGACTCAAACAAGAGCTGCGAAATAGAGCTAGACCTAACCTTCTGAAATTATTTAGTCCATGCAATATGTAACTTAACATATTCGTTTACTAGTTAGTAAAAGATAACTAGAACTCCTAAAAGCACAAAGCAAGCAGTATTCAAGCATTGAGTAAACATAATTAGCATATCCTAATCAGGCGATATTATCACTAACTGATATGTACTAGCATGTCGTTCATAAAGTTGATCTACATATAACAGCCACATAAGGCATCCCTCCTAGATCCTTAGCCCTAATCTAGCATGCAGTTGTCATAAACATATCATAACATAAACTTGTATGGTTAATTTGGGAGTGCTTACTTGAGCCCGACTGATTGCATGCAACACACCATTTTCTATTTTCAAAGTTCTTTTCTCTTTTCAAAATTCTTTTTATAAAAATGATTATTCTTTTTGAAAACTTTTATACCAAGTCCCCAATTTGATTCCAGAAATATCCGAGAGTACGCTCGAATCCCTCAAACCTAGGCTCTGATACCAACTTGAAACATCCTGGAAATACGGTCCAATTTTTTTTTTTAAATCATAAATAAAAACCATAAGTATCATTCATCATATACAAATCATAAATTGTGTATCTCATAAATGTATAAACAACTATCAATATATCAAAATCATATGTCAAAACATCATAGTAAATCATCCCTGGCTAAAAGTTGTTGTGTGTGCAGTGCCATGCAGTCATCCCAAACTCTTCCCCTTGCTAGCGGAAGTACCTGAAACCAAAACTGAAAACTGTAAGCACGAAGCTTAGTGAGTCTCCCCAAACTACCACATACCATACACATAATCACATAATAACATACATTCGGTCTTGCCCACTACATCGGGCCCCGCCCAACATCGGACGAATCTAGCATCGGGCCTCGCTTAGCATTGGACTGAAGTCTGGTATACATATAACATATCAACAACTATATAACATAAACACATAACATAAAATATAAACATTCCTCGGGCTTGCCCCGACATCGAATTGAAGCCCGGAACATATAACTCATAACATATAAGCTAAACATTCCTCGGGCTTGCATCGATATCGAACCGAATCCGGGAACATATAAACATACACATGTAAGAATCACGAAGACATCAAGCATAGAAACATTCCTCGGGCTTGACCCGGCATCGGACCGAAGTCCGGAAACATATAATCTACATCGGGCTAACCCCGACATCGGACCTAAGTCTGGCACATGCTAACATACATAAACGGGCCGACATTGGTGCCTTCGACCCGTTCCTACTGGAGGAAAACTCACCTCATAAAGTTGGCTGTTGAATATCTCGGTAAGGAAATCTCTATTGGCTGCTTCCGTGACTCCCCAGCTAATATCATCATAATAACACTTAAACAATATCCAAAATCTTTCTTAGGGTAAAATGACTATTTTACCCCTGGTCAAAGTCAACATTTTGGGTTGACTCAACTCGTCGAGTTAGCTCATCAACTCGTCGAGTTCTATAAATCAGGAATCTTGAAATCACGATCCAACTCGTCGAGTCATCCCCCTGACTCGCCGAGTTCCCTTGCTACTCGTAGTTGTGATAAAGCGAGTCAACTTGTCGGGTCCCTCTTCGGACTCGTCGAGTTCTACCTAGTACATAATTGGGACAAATCGACTCAACTCGTCGAGTTCCTCAGACTGTTTGGGCGTTGTTAATGGATTAAGCCCCTGCTCTTTAGATATAAGCTTCTTATTTCTCATGCACACTGAAAACCTCCTTTTAAGGGTAAAGTTTCCAACTTTACCCGTTAATACCTCTACTTCATGGGTTTAGCTCAAACCCTAACCCTTTAGGACCTAGATCTTGGTCCACAAGTCATCTATACTCCAAACTAAAGCATATAAATAGATATCTAGACCCTAACCACTCCATGAACACGTAAAGTTTCCATCTTTCACTCCATGCATGACCTTTTGGAGCTTAAAAGGCGAAAATGACATCCTATGGCTTGCATGGACCTTCAATGGTCATAAAGTTTTCATCTTTATGCCATGAAAGCCCTTCATGATTCTAGATCTGGTGATTCACTCACTTGGGATGTCCAAATCCCAAAGGTCAAGCTTCTTGGACCAAAATCCCAATAAGATGACGATTAAGAGATCTAAGAAGCTACTAGGCAAGTTTGAGACTTGCTTACCAAAAAAATGATGAGGAAGAAATGAAGTCTCTGGATCTACTATCTTCTTCTTGAATCCTTAAGCTTCTCCTTCCTTCAAAAGCTTCAAAACACACAAAGTTTCACTCATAAAAGGATCACAAGCTCATAATTGCATTAGGGTTTCTGAATCTAGGGTTTGGGACTTGGAGGCTGGAAATGAGGCCAACAAGTGGGGATTAAGATGCTTAAATAGCGTCCAAAACCCTGAAATTAGGGTTTCATTATGGCAGCCCTACTCGTTGAGTTGGGGGCTCTCAACTCGTCGAGTAGGTTGCTTAAAAACCAGTGTCCCTTCTAATCTCTACTCGACGAGTTTGGGGCTACCAACTCGTCGAGTTGCTTTATAAAAATGAATAAATTATTATTTAAATGTGTACCATGGAACAGGCGTTACAGTCTAGGCCAGTCTAAAAAAGAACTGAAGTAACCCTAGATTCACACAAACCCATTAATTAAAAAGAAGAATATGGAAGAAATGAAACCTTGAAGGAAATAAAATAGATGGGGCCACATATCTGGGATGATCGGACTTGTGATGAATGGAAAAGATGGAACAAGGGTTCTCTGAGGTGGAGAAGATGGTGGTGGTGGTGGCCGACGACATATAGGGTGGCGATGGTCGTCAGTAGTGCCGTATAAATTGATGGTGGTGGTGAGTTGCATCATAAAAAGAGGCAGTGAAACGCATATTGGAGCAATAGCAGTGGTGGTAAGTTGAAGAAATGTATAAAGGTAGAAGAAGGTTCGAGGAGGCCAAAGGTGGATTGGTTTGAGCGGTGAATGAAACGTGTAAGGATAAGGAGCAGAGTAGATGGGAATCACAGGACACGTAGCCAGCATCGATCAGTTAAAACAAAATTAGAAAAACAAACAACCAATATGAACCATATACTGTTCACAAAGGGGGTTGTAAATTAATATATTAAAACTGTAGAAAAGTATAAATGTAGAAAAAGGTTTGAGGAGGCCAGCGGTGGATTGGGTTGAGCGGTGAATGAAATGTGTATGGATAAGGAGCGGAGTAGGTGGAAATCATAGGACACGTAGCCAACATCAATCAGTTAAAACAGAATTAGAAAAACAAACAACCAATAGGAACCATCTACTGTTCACAAAGGGTATTGTAAATTAATATATTATATAATAAGTCAAGCGGGTGGAAAGTTATTTAAATAATCATTTTATTAGAAGTTATATCATTATTCTATTAATATAGTTCTTTAATCATAATTAATATTTTTGTAAGTTCCATAAAATAAACAAAGAAAACCTTGACTAGTCAATCCAATCCAGCTTGACTCATAATGAAAATTTAACTGTTTTGACTAAAAGCCATTCAACACGTTGTTCGATTGTGTGTGGATGATGTCGACTACAATGTTCCCAAATTGTTAAATTTGAACATAAAACTACATCTATAAATTATCTATATTTGCGGTTTGGTGTAGTTATTGGCTAAAACCTCACCACTAACTGCAAATGCGGTTAATCCATTTTAAAACCGCTTGGCATAGTTATTTTGCGGTGCGGTTAGGCAGTTATATCCGCACCGTGTGGTTTTGTATTTTTTTTGTGTTTCGGTTATTAACCGCATGGACTTGATGTGATTATTTTGTGTGATTTTTAACCGTTATTTAGACTTCAAAGGGTTTTAAGAGTTCAAAGATATTATTTGTAATAATAAAAAAAGAATATGGTATAAGACAATTAAGTTAAGTCACAAACAACTAATATCTTAAAAACATGAAATCACTAGTAATTAACAATAAGTATCTTAAAATTGTGAAATTTCATCATTTTTCAATGCTAAACATAACAAAAAACCAACACTTTTATCTTCTAGAATTTTATCCGGCTTTCATCCATGAAATTTGTCTTATTTTTAATATTTAATATATTAATAATTAATAAAAAATTGTATATCATATACACAGTGCGGTGCAGTTTTTTGCGGGTTTTGAAAACTAATAACCGCACCGCACCACAAATTTGCGGTTTTTGAAAAAAAAACATCACCATCGGTATTTATTGTGGTTGCGGTTTATCGGTTGCGGTTTATGCGGTTAATTTAGTTGTGGTGCAGTTTTTGCTCACTCCTAAGTGGTACAAGTATATGCAGAACAGAAACCAATTTGAGACTTGTGATACAAAAGGATAGACACCAATAGAGGTTCACTTGTATGGGAGCAATAACCATTGTTGCAACTTATCCAAATATCAACATTGAACTTTAAATAGAGTTTTTTATTTTTATTTTTATTATTCTTCTGAAAAGCCTAAATATTTGGCGAGTTTACGAAATAGTCTTAAATTATTTTTTTTTACAAAAAATCCTAAAAATCGTTAAAATGTTGCATTCCGACTGTTTTCTCCTGATTACCTTTGAAACAACATGTAACTGTTGGGTTTTGAGCACTATAACACTCCTATGGTGCACATGCAACCCTAGATGCTTTGGATCTAAGTTTTCTCTAATTATACATGCAATTTCAATTTTCCAAAGCATACACCCTACCTAGCATGCAATTAAAGATATACAATATAAAACCAAGTTAGATGAATACCACTTAATGTAGCTTGTAGTGCTTGGCCTTTGAAAGCTTTAGCACCTCAAATGTGATGCCTCTAATGTGTCACAAACACCAAAAGAAAGAGGAGGCTTATGAGAAAGGGTAGGTAGCCCTAAAAGCAATTATAGTTCTTCTTTAGAATGCATGAGCCGGTTTTAGAGGTTAAGGGGTTGCTTTTATAATGTGGCAAAGACTAGGGTTTCATCCATGCAAACCCCAATTCACCATGAACCTTCATATTTCTTAGGCCCTTTGGGTTAAACCTTCATGAACTATCATATAGGTTTAGCCCATCCCTGATCAACCATGGATCATTAGCCCAAAATATAAGTATTACTGATTTACTTAATCGGTCCCCGTATATTTAATTAGTCTCTTTTCATCACGAAATTAGTTCCAAATTAATTCTTGATCAATACTAATTAAATAAGATGATTTCTCAATTAATATATTATACTTATATTATATTAATAAATCACAAACAACCTCTTTCTCAAAAGTCCATCCTATCAAATTGATCTAGTGAAGGCAACCCAAAAGGACCATGCTATTATCAGGTCAAGTACATACCAATTATACTTATGGGCTTAGACACCTAATCCAACAGTCTCCTACTTATAACTATAATTGCCAATGCAAATTCAAAATCCGATTAACAATCGTAGCTCTCAAACGCCGCTATCGAACTCTAATCTAGTCAGTGATGCGTACTTTAGATAAAGGATCATATAATCCTCTGTTCTTCAAGATATCATGCGGAAAAATACATGGAGCATAGTCATACTTTTTGTCCTGCAGTTTGTTGCCCGATTTCTGATTTGTTTGGCATAGAACTTAATTGAACACATCAATTGAGTCCTGACCAGGCCCGACAAGTAAGCCAAAACAAAACGAGGGGCCCAAGATATCGCTTTTAATCCTCTTAGGATAAAAGGAACAGATAAACTTTGACTTATATGCTTGTACTGACTACTCATTAAATCATACACAACAATACGTTTTATAACATCAAGTTACTAATGCATTTTCATACCATCAATGCACAACCAACTCGTAGTCAACAACTCATATATCTTGGTTTGAAGACTATATGATATTATTGTCTCACAATCACTCGTGATAAATTCTATGAAGTGATTCATGTGAGCGTGGGTTTAATCCAATACTCAAATCTTATTTCAAGAGCACTCATGAACATTGTAGCATACTTTTTCTATGTCTAACACCTTAGACAATCTACAAGCTAATTCATGACATTTTAGCCTCATAACCTACTCCCAAGGTATGATCAACTGTTGATAGTTCAAAACATGAAAAGGTGAAACAATAGTAAACAATTGACACAAGATAGTAACTTTACTTATAAATAAAACACCTTTTATTCAATCATCAAATGTCAATTACATTTTAGCTATTACAAGTTTCTAAATGTTTATCTAATCACTAAAACTAATATCGTCCTTCAGCCTGGTACTCTTAGCATGTTGCAAGTTGTTAACCCTACTTAGTCCCTTTGTAAGGGGATATGTTGGGTTATCCTCTAACGATACCCTCTTTACTACGAGGATTCCTTCTTCTACTTGATGTCTTATTAAGTGGTATTTTCTATCGATATGCCTGGATCTTTCATGATCTCTCGACTCCTTGGTTAAGGCGACCGTTCCTTCATTAACGCAGAAAATCTCCATAGGCTCTTTTATGGATGGTATAACTCCAAGGTCTCCGATGAAGTTTTTCAACCATATTGTCGCCTTCGATGCTTCGCATGCTGCTATGTACTCTGATTCACACATTGAATCAGCTACAATCTCCTGCTTGGAACCTTTCCATGTTACTGCTCCTCCATTTAGTGTAAACACCTAGCCCGACTGAGAGCATAAATTATCTCTGTCGGTCTGAAAGTTGGCGTCACAATACCCTGTCACTCTCAAGTCATCACTCTCACTAAGGGTAAGGACCCAGTCCTTAGTTCTCCATAGGTACTTAACAATGTTCTTTACTGCGGTACAATGAGCTCTACCAGGGTTCCCTTGATATCGACTAACCATGCTCAAAGAAAAAGCCACATCAGGGCGAGTTCACGTCATAGCGTACATGATTGATCCAACAACGAAGGCATATAGCACTTCACACATATCCGCTATCTTTTCATCAGTTCTTGGACTATGCGCCTTGCTCAGTTTGGTATTGCTTTGAATAGGTAAGTCACCTTTCTTGGAATTCTCCATGTTGAAATGTTTCAACACCTTATCCAAGTAGGTACTTTGACTAAGTCCTATTAGTCTTTTACTCTTGTTTCTCAATATTCTTATCCCTAGAACATAAGCAGCTTCCCCAAGGACCTTCATAGTAAAACACTTCCTTAGCCAGGACTTAACCTCCTGCAAGGTTGGGATGTCGTTTCCTATGAGCAGTATGTCATCTACATACAATACCAAAACCCTCTGGCTGACGCGTGTAAACATCTTCAGCCAACTTTCCATTAAAGAAAGCGGTTTTGACATCCATTTTCCATATTTCGTAATCATGAAATGCAACTATGGCTAGCATAACCCTTATAGATTTAAACTTCGCTACTGGTGAGAAGGTCTCATCATAGTCAACTCCATGAGTTTGATAAAGCCCTTCGCAACCAATCGCGCCTTATAAGTGTGTACTTTCCCATACATGTCGGTCTTCTTCTTGAAGATCAATTTGCACCTGACTATCTTGTAACCTGGTACATTGTCAACCAAGTTCCAAACTTGATTGTCATACATGGATTGAATCTCGCTGTCCATCGCCTCTTTCCATTTTGCGGATTCGAGGCCTGCCATGGCTTCCTTGTAGTTATTAGGTTCATCTAGATTTATCAATGTACTATAACTGATAAATTTATCACCTTCAGCTGTTATATAAAAACCATATAACACAGGTGGAACACTAACTCTACTGAACGTCTCAGAGGTACGGACTCTTCAATTGGTTCAACAGGAGTTTCCTTCTCTGGTTGAGCACTAGTGTTTGAGGTTCCTTCATCACTTAACTCTTGAAGCTCTTCAATGTCAATTTTCCTCCCATTATCCTCTTGGCATATGAGTTATCTCTCTCAGAAAACCCCTCTCCTCGCAACGAAGACAACATTGTCACTCGGTCTATAGAAGAGACACCCAAAGGACTTATGTGTGTAGCCGATGAAAATACATCGCTCACTACGAGGTTAGAGCTTGTTGTGAGTCTCTCGTCTTACGAAAGCCTCACAACCCCAAACCTTGATATGTGCTAACGAGGGAATCTTCACTGTCCACATACCGTGAGGTGTTTTGGCAACCTTCTTAGTTGGGACTAATTTAAATATATGGGCGGCAGTCTCTAAGGCATATCCCCAAAATGAGATAGGTAACGAATCTCGACTCATCATGGAAACAACCATGTCCAACAAAGTTTGATTGCGCCTCTCAACTACTCCATTTAACTGCGGTGTCCTAGGTGGCATCAATTGTGAAACAATTCCACATTCCTTAAGATAGTCGTGAAACTCGATACTAAGATACTCACCACCTCGATCAGATCGGAGCATCTTTATCTTCCTGCCCAATTAATTTTCCACTTCTTGCTTAAACTCTTTTAACTTTTCAAAGGTTTCTGACTTATGCTTGATTAAGTAGATATAGCCATATCTACTGTAATCATCAATAAAAGTCACATAGAAGCGGTTAGCATCCCTTGTGGTGGATCTGAAGGGACCACACACATCGGTGTGTATAAGATCCAATAGACCTTCACCCCTTGCACAAGTACAAGTGAAGGGTGACTTGGTCATCTTTCCAAGCAAGCAAGATTCACAAGTGTCATCCGACTTTAAGTCGAATCACTCTAAGACTCTATCCTTTTGGAGTTGGGCTATGTGCTTCTTGTTGACATGTCCAAGATTTCAAACCATTGGACGAATCAATATTGAACACATTATTTCCTAAGTTATCTACAACCATCATAGTTTCATATATATCATTACAAGGTAATGCTTTAAAATAAAATACACCATCATAGAAAGCATAGATAGAACCAATTCATTATCAAATGAAAATCTGAAAATCTAAAACCTTGTTTATACAAACCATGAAAGGAAATAATATTTCTCGCCATATCCGATGAGTAGCAACAATTATTCAAATCTAAATTTAACCCACTACTAAGCAATAAAGAATAAACTCCAATCTTGGTCACATGCGACACTTTCCTATTTCCCATGATTAAGTTTATCTTCCCATGCTCCAAATCCCTACTTCCTTTTAGTCCCTGCAAATCAGAACAAATGTGAAATCCACAACCTGTATCAAGGACCCAAGAATTAGCATGTGATGAGTTATTAGATAGAATAGTGTAAATACCTGCAAAGGTGGGTTTTATCTTCCCATCGTTAATGTCCTACAAGTATTTAGGGCAACTTCGTTTCCAGTTCCCTTTTTCATGACAATGGAAGCACTCTGCTTCCTTTGGATTGGAAGAGGGTTTAGCAGGACCACATTTGATTCCACTAGAAGAGGATCCATCATGGGACTTTCCTTTGTGGCTCTTAGAAGGAGTCTTCTTATTATTTCCTTTCCCATGTCCAATTGCCAGAACAGGGGCATCATCAGTAGGAGTGGATACAACAGACTTGCATTTCAAATTACTTTATGCAGTTCTTAGTAGGCCTTGAAGCTTGTATAGAGTGACCTCCTACTTGTTCATATGATAAGTCATACAAAACTAATCATAACAGGGAGGTAAAGAATGTAGGATAATATCAATGGCCAACTCTTCATCGAAGTTGACATTCAACTTCAGCAAGCGGTCCACAAACCTTTGCATCTTTTGCAAGTGAGCTGTGATGGACTCTCCATCCTTCATTTTGGTTGTAATCATGGAGGCTATGATTTCGTACCTTTTTTGCCAAGCACTTTGATGGTACTTTTCCATCAAATATTGGTGCATCTCGAAGGGCCAGAAGTCCTCATAGGACTTTTGAAGCTCAACAGTCATGGTAGCAATCATAACGCACGATACCTTTGTCGCACCCCTTTCATGAAACCTGTATTCCTTGATTTTCTTGGGAGTAGCAGTTTGTTCATCAATCTCCTTTAGCTCTTTATTGAGGACATATTATTTGTCCTCATATCGAAGGGCCATACGAATGTTTCGAATCCAATCGTTAAAGTTTGACCCATCGAAGATAGTTCTCCCAACCAAGTTCATGATGGAGAATAGGCTAGAAGGATTGGAGCCTGAAGCATTGTTTGGGATAGACATCTGAAAAATAAAAAGAACAAAGTTTAGATTAGATAAGATCCTTAATATAACACCCAAATGGAATATTAAGGGTAGGACCCAACACAATATTTTAAAATTCGGAAGAGGGATGTCGTAATCCAATTGCAAAATATTTTAAGGTAGGTAAATGAAGATTTACCAATTTCCACCATGAAAAATGAAATTGAGTATTAAGTTTTAAATGAATTGAAACTCATAGATCTTTGAGATTCAATGAACATTTCACTGGCATGTTTAAATCTCGATTATACCCTTCAATTTTGTGACTGAGATACCGAGGATAACAAACAAGGTGTGAATAACCATGCAAATTGCATGGTACACTTGATGTCACTTATCACCTAATCAATGTGTCAGATAACCATGCACACTCCATAGATCTATGACAAACATCAAGCTACCATTTTCCACCCTTGTTAGTCCCAAATTAGTGTGTCGGTTAACCACACACGCTCCACTAACGACTTGGCAAAGTGCAATTTCATGGAATAGCATCATTTTCACATTTTTCCTAAAGTTAATACGATTGGAATTTATAAAAGTTTAGTTACTTTATAATTTCATTATACTTATTAATGAGGATTAATGTCCTATCCTACCCGTTCGGCTAACAACATTCCACTAGTCAAGGGATCGGTGGGTGAGAGTGGACACCCATTCAATCGCCATTTTATAGGCAATTTCCTTATACCCCCTTATAGACCAGCTTCATGAATGAGGCCTACTAATGGTAAGACCGGCTTGTCTTACACACACACTCACACACACACACACACACACACACATATATATATATATATATATATATATATATATATATTAACTTTTAATATTATAATAGTATAAGGGTTGAATTTTAAACTTTTAAAATCCTAAGGTTTGGAATTAAATGTTTCATAAGTGAGACTTTACAAATTCCAAAACTTGAGGGCAAGTTTTGTAACTCTTCAAAACTTTTGACTTCCATAACTTATGGAGTTTAATGTTCATGAATGAGACTATTCATATTTCATAACTTAAGAACAAGTTATGAAACTCTCTTCAAGAACACTTAGATCAAAATATAAACTAATACAATTATCATATAACTTATCATTTACCAATTTGACCTAATTTAACTTATATAGCAAGACAATTCATATCAAACAATACAAATAATCAAAGTATCATATAATCAAACCATTATATTAAAATTTGACAATTGCCTTTTTATTTGATAATTAAGTATAATCACTACCATATTAGGAAAAAAAACATTTTTATGATACAAAACAGTTTGTGGTAATGATCCTAATCTAATTCTGGCAAAAAACTCAAGAAAGCTACCATCTGATGATCCAACTCGTCAAGTCTAGCAATGGACTCATCGAATTTATCATCAAATTATCCAACTTGTCGATTCCAATCATAAGACTCGTCGAGTCCAACAGTCAGAGTCCAGAATTGCAATTTTTTTAGCTTTGAAAATAACACAATTGCATCAATATAATAGAAAACAATCCTAGGCTCTAATACCACTGTTGGGTTTTTGAGCATTATAAAACTCCTATGGTGCACATGAAACTCTAGATGCTTTGGATCTAAGTTTTCTCAAATTATACATGCAATTTCAATTTTCCAAAGCATACACCCTAACTAGCATGCAATTGGAGATATACAACATAAAACCAAGTTAGATGAATACCTCTTAATGTAGCTTGTAGTTCTTGGCCTTTGACAAATTTAGCGCCTCAAATGTGATACCTCTAATGTGTCACAAACACCAAAAGCAAGAGGAGGCTTATGAGAAAGGCTAGGTAGCCCTAAAATCGGTTATAGTTCTTCTTTAGAATGCATGTGTCGATTTTAGAGGTTTAGGGGTTGCTTTTATAGTGTGTCAAAGACTAGGGTTTCATCCATGCAAACGCTAATTCACCATGACCCTTCATATTTCTTAGGCCCTTTGGATTAAACCTTCATGGGTTATTGTAACACCCCGATTCGTAGGTATTAATTATAAGAATTCCTATTGATTTCAAGGCCTACTCGACAAGTTGGTTGCCATGACTCGCCGAGTAGTATCGGGTTGGTCCGCGTGTTTAAGTGACCTACTCGCCGAGTCCAAGAAGGGACTCGACGAGTAGGAGCTGGAGGATGAAACCCTAATTTTCGTGGTTTTGCACCCTATTTAAGGACCACTTATCCCCCTTAGCCTCTCTTACTGCCTCCCTTGAGTTTAGAAATCCTAATTCGTGTTTGCTCTCTATATTTGTGTGCTTCTTAGCTTGGGAGAGGGATTTTTGGAGTAAAAAGCTTGGAGTTCAAGAAGTTTGGAGCAAGGGACTATTGTAGATCCGGATTCTTCTCTGTCTTGGCATCATTTTGGAGGTAACAAGTTGTTACCTTGACTCTCTTTTAGTTAGATCTCTTCCTTTATGGGTTTGGGGCCCTTTTTAGGGTTTTGTGTGTGGTGGTTCTCCGATTTGGTTCAAGATTTGAGGTTTCAACCTCAGATCTGGACTCCTTTAGCCCTTCTTTGTCATAAAGTTTCAGTCTTTGTCAAGCTATGACCTTTCCCTCCCTTTAAGCCACTCATTTAGCTTGTTTTGGGCCATTATCATCTTGCATGCACGTAAAGTTTGCAACTTTACGTGATAAACATGCCCTACGAGTTTAGATCTGCAGTATGGAGCCTTTGCATGGCTTAAAAATCATCTGTATGGATGAAGGATTGAAGGGACTCGGCGAGTCGTATGGTCGACTCGGCGAGTCATATGAAGATGGTCCTAAAGTCGACGAGTTAGAGGGACAACTCAGCGAGTCCAATGAAGATTGTTGTAGACTCGGCGAGTCAGTAGAGTGACTCGGCGAGTCGGTTAGGGGTTTTCCCAACCGTTGGATGTGTGTGAACTTGTTGAGTTGCAAGGGGGAAAACTCGACGAGTGGCCAATGAGCTTCGACCCCAAGCCTTAGGAACTTGGTGAGTCACTCTGGTGACTCGGCGAGCGGACGAGTTATGCAAGGAACTCGGCAAGTGGCTGGTTTCACTCGATGAGTTCAGGTCAACATGGACTGTTGACCCTGATAGTTGACTTTGACTTTGACCAAGGGTTAACCAGTTGACTTCTGGGGGTATCTTGGAAATTTATGAACATGGTTGTGTGACTAATATAAGTGGTGGAGTTTTTGACAGTGATCCGAGAGTTGAGCTTATCTTTTGAGTCGACATTTGCGAGGTGAGTTCTCCTCACTATATCAACAGGGTCTAAGGCACCAATGCCGACCCTATTCGTATTTGCATCCGGGTTTATTGCATGATATGTTTATTTGATCAGCATCCAGGTAGTTAGGATGGTTGATATGTTAGAGATCAGTTAAATCAGTATCCTGGTTATAGGATGGTTGCTATGTTAGTGATCGGTTAGATTGGTATCCTGGGTATAGGATGATTGCCATGATTAGTGATCTGTTAGATATGCATGCTTAATTGTTTATATGTATGTGCACAAGTTTGCTGGTTGGGGGGAAAAGGGTGGAGGCAGGTCCTGTTGTGTGTAGTAGGCCAAGACACTGTTAGGATGCAAAGTCATGCTTGGATGTGGTGTTTTAGGCTTTCCTCTTTGTATGTGTAAATGGGTTGAGTCTTTCCTATAAATAGGAAGTGAGTGACTCCCATTATGTAAGTGAACCATTTGGAGTGTTAGACTAGAGAGAGAAATTGTATACAAACCCATTTGTATAATCTTTCTAGATCTAATAAGAGCTTACAAAGATTTATTTACTCCATGTGTTCTTGATTTTACATGATGATTCACTAGATCTTTCTAATTCCGCACATGCCATCATAATCAACACCACTACAATTGGTATCAGAGCGGGTGTTCTTGATTTTCATCAAGAATTGATCCTTGATGGCTATTTTGATTTGGTGATTCTTATTGTTCATTGATCTTCGTGATTAGAGAGTGTTTTGTGTTCTAGAAATCAAAATTTTCTTTGATTTGATCCATAATTCGACTTTCTCTCTCTAGAATACTTGTTTGTATTACTTTCTCTTTCTAGAAAACCAATTCAAAATCACTTTCTCTCGCTAGAAATCTTCAAGTTAATGTGATCATGGTGGAAATGGTGTACTTGGAGTGTGATTTTTGGATTGTGATCATTAAACATGTCAAATACAAAATCGGTTTAGAACAATTTATTGGATTAATATTGAAAAGCGGGATGATTTCATGGGATACTTTGATTTCTTATGGAGGTTTGAAGAATGATCATGGAGGATTAATTTTTCAACCGCTTTCAAAGATTGAATGCTTCACTAAAGCTTACAATAACTTGATGATTAAGAGAGATATGAAGAAAGGAAATGAAAAAGATTTGTTTGATAAGTTTTTCATTTCTCTTATTGAAAACCCGAATGATCTTCTTGCTCTTAAGTTTGTTGAAGATGTTCTTGATGTTCTTGAAGTTCATGATAAGAAGATTAAAGTTGATTCTCATGATGAAAAAGTTTTTTGCTCGATTGGAGTTCAAACATATGATATTGTGTGTTCTTATGATTCATTTGAAGGAATGATTCCTTATCGGAAGCCGGTGATCCAAGAAAATCACAAGTATCAAACTCCAAAAGATTTGATTCAAACTCAAAATGTTCATGTTGTTGAAAGTGGGTTTGTTCATGAGATAAAGTCTTCAAGATGCAAAAAGATGAGAAAGAAAAAGAAGAAGAAGATAAATCGGAAGAACAAGCGGGTTTACTCACAAAAATCATCATATGTTGTGAAGCCAAAATCCGTGAAGAAAATTTGGGTTCCAAAGCAACAATCTCCAAAGGTTGCATTGAATTTGAAGTCAAAACCCAAATGTGTTGGTGGTTCTTTTGAAGATGTTCTTGAATCGTTGAAGAACACGAAGAACGAGTTGTACATCTCGCATGGTGGGTGGTACAATGTTAGATTTGGAGATTTTCTCATTCCGACAAAAGAACCAAGATCTTCTAAATTTGATTCATTCATTGAAAACGGAACTCAATTCGTCAAAAAGGTATCTCAAATTCTCAAATGGATTCCAAAACGTCCATGATTTCGATTTGTATTTTGCGTTTTTCAGTTTTTGATCGATTTGCCTCATTGGATCAAATTCGTTTCAATCTTATTGATTGATCCAATTATTTTTTTAAGATCAAAATTCCAAAAATCAAAATCATATTTCAAATTTTTTTTCAAAAGTTTGAAGTCACTGTTCATGTCTGATTTAAGCCCAATATTCAATTCAGTACTTATTACTGTTCGTGATCTGTTTGAGCCCAAATGCTAAATCACTTACTGTTCATCGATCATTTCTAAAGCCCAACTGTTTGTTAACATTTTGTCTTCAGTTGTCCGATTGGATACTTTCTTCTTCATCCTAAGCTTTGACGAGTTGTACTTTTAGATCATTCAAACAACTCATCTCTTGCCTTATTGTTCTTGAGTCTCGTTTGATTATCATTACTCTTAAGAATCGATCGTGTTAATCGATTTCACTTTGTTTGTGATGATATACTTGTGAATCGATTTGTTATGTTACAAAAATCGATTATGATCAAGTCAACGTGATGAAATCGGAAACTGGTTATTTGATTTGGATAAAATTGGTCAAGAACTTTGAAATTGTTGGGAAGAACAGTTTTTTGAACAAGTTTTGATCTGAAATTTGTTGATAGAATGGTCGATTTTGTGTTTTTGATCTTTGACTTCAAAAAGTCAAACTCGGAAAAGAATAGTCAAAGTCGATGATTGTGGGGTGAATTGATGAACTGGAAGATGAAATCGATAGAGACAAGTTGTTTTGAGTGTGTGTGTGTTGAAATCAAGTTCAATTTTGAGTTTGATTTCGAATTAGCTATCGATGTCGACTTGTGAATATCGACTGGATTGGAAATAAGCAAACGCTTGACTGCAAAGGTTTTTGAAATCAATTGTATCGATGAAATCGATTGAAGTAAAAAGTGTGAGTTCGCAAGCTCAATTTCTGTGAGTTTGATCGATGATGATTAGGAATCGATTATGCGAAGTAAAGGCTTGAAGGCGAAATCTGAATTGATGGTTTCGATTGTTTGAGATTTGTTTGATTTTGGGGTTTCCGTATCAAAAAGCAAAAGTTTGCAATGATATAGATTTGTGTTGTCAACTTCGTTTTTGATTGATGAGAAATCGATGTTTGGAGTTTTGATTTTGGTTGTCAACTAGCCAAGTGGTCGAACTCGGTTTATAGATGGTCACGGTTTGAAAGTTGATTGAATATTGATTTGGGGCTAATGGTCGAATCGTTTGGAGGTGTGATATACTCAATTGTTAGTCGACAGGAACAAGTTGAAAAAAAAAGAACGGAGTGTCGATGTTCGCAAGATCGATTGTTGGTTGGTTGTGGAACAAAATGCGAAGTCAAGAAAGAGAGGAATCGATGTTGGCTAATGGAATTTGATGTCGATGCGATGAAAAGCGAAAAGATGTGATATGGAGTTCGCATCTGGGAGCAGTTCGCATATAAAAGCAAAAATGTTCGCATTTGGTTAAAGGCCAAGAATATTCGCATCTGGGTCTAAAAAGGGTTCGCATATGAGATCAAAATAGTTAGTTCGCATCAATGGATTGTATATGCGAAAGTTCTCATTCACAACTGGAACGAGAAGTGTCGTTCATTCGCATATGGTGATTTGGCGAAGAACACAAAGAGTTTCAGTTTGAACCCCTGATCTTTTCACGAAATGACAGTTTATACCCAACTTCGCAATTGGGTAATAAAAACTGAGAAATTGCAGAATTTTCAGTTCTGGTCCCTGCAGTTTGTGCGAATTTACGCTTTATGCCCGGTTTTGCAAATGGGGGAAAGTTTCGCATATTTGGCTGTTTTTGGCACAACGGGTCCCTGCAAGTTTCAGAAAGTGACAATTTCTACCCGGTTTTTTGAAAAATCTTGCAACTTTCACCCAAAAAGTCAAAAAATTTCATAAATTGGAAATTTTTTTTGTGGCTTTTTCGTGATTGTTTTTCCGTGCAAGATTTTTGGTGATTCATTTTTGGTACACATCAAGGGGGAGTATTGTATTGTCTATTCCTCGGGCGCTTCTCATCCTTAGTGGGTTTTATAATCATTTTTTGATTATAAAAAGGGGGAGAATGATGGGTATTCGAAGCTTCTCGGGTTTATTGAATATTCATTTGCGGATTTGAAGACTGGTGTTACTTCGAGGGGGTGTTTGGTCTTGATCGCGCTAGCTCGTTGGAGATTGAAGCCGGACATCCAATCCTAACTTTGAGGGGGAGAATGTTAGGGTGCAAAGTCATGCTTGGATGTGGTGTTTTAGGCTTTCCTCTTTGTATGTGTAAATGGGTTGAGTCTTTCCTATAGATAGGAAGTGAGTGACTCCCATTATGTAAGTGAACCATTTGGAGTGTTAGACTAGAGAGAGAAATTATATACAAACCCATTTATATAATCTTTCTAGATCTAATAAGAGCTTACAAAGATTTATTTACTCCATTTGTTATTGATTTTACATGATGATTCACTAGATCTTTCTAATTCCGCACATGCCATCATAATCAACACCACTACAGACACCCTGGGCGGACCGGGTAGACTGCAGGCCCGAGCCGGGCAAATCTAGCCAGGCCGAAGGCCTAACGAGCGGTCCGGCTAGGCTGAAGGCCCCAAGGAGGCGGTCCAGACGCGCCAAGGGCTCGGAGAGCGGTCCAGATAGACTGAGGACCGGGATTCGGTCCAGTCAGACTGATGACTCATTATGCATGTTGTTTACTGTATTTGTATTGGATATATGATATGATTATGGTTATGTATGGTTGGTATTTTGGGGGTAACTCACTAAGCCTTCGAGCTTACATCTATCAATTATTGTTTCAGGTACTTCTAGTGATCGTGGGAAGGCCAATGCATGATCGTACTGCTCCTCCTGCTATTATGATTTTATGATTTGATATTGGGATACTTTGATGTTTATTATTCTGAAAACAATATTGTAATGTTAAATGATTTTAAAATGTTTTGAAAAAGTTGAAATTTGGCATGATTTTTATGGGTGTTACAATTATCATATAGGTTTAGCCAATCCCTAATCAACCGTGGATCATTAGCCTAAACTATATGTATTACTGATTTACTTAATCAGTCCCCATAAATTAATTAGTCTCTTTTAATCACTAAATTAATTCCAAATTAATTATTGATCAATAGAAATTAAATAATATGATTTATCAATTAATATATTATACTTATAATATATTAATAAATCATAAATAACCTCTTTCTCAAAAGTCCATCCTATCAAATTGCTTTGGTGAAGGCAACCCAAAAGGACCATGTTATTATCGGGTCAAGTACATACCAGTTATAGTTATAGGCTTAGACACCTAATCTGACAGTAACAATGTAACATCCGGATTCCGAGGTACTTTACATTTTTAATTTTGGAATTTTAGGGTTTACTACGATGTGGTGGGGGCACCACGACATGACAAATCAAGATAAAATTGTGTATTCATTTAAGCCACCATGGCATGGCAATATATTTTTATAAAACCATTTGATAAGCATGTATTCCCCCGTGAAAACCTTTAAAACAGTAAAATAGGAGGCGTGAACTCACTCTAGTAGTGTATCGAGAAGCACCCGAAACTCTGTAACCAGAGTCTCTTGCCATCGAGAGGGTATCAAAGTATCGAAAGAGGGAGAGAGAGAGAGAGAGAGAGAGAGAGTGTGTGTGTGTGTGTGTTTGGAGATTGGTTCGAGATGAAAAATCAGGAAGTAAGCACATTTATTTATAGTGGTGGTGCGTGTTGGGCACTCTCCTGCGCGATGTGCACTCACTTCGTGGATCATCCAAATCTTGCAACGTGTCACCCTTCTGGTGGTCCACGTTTCCAAATCTCTGACGAATCTGAGAGTCAGACATGCACGACGGGCATGGCGCGCACATTGACGTGCACCTTTAATTCCTTTTTAAAAATTCATCTTTTCTTCATATGAACTTTGTTTCTTACTCTCTTTATATTTTTGTGTAACTCTTTCCTAGAACTACAACTTTCCTTTAGGTTGCGTCGTCAAATTTTACTTTCATTTTTAACCCATATTTTTATATTTTATAAAAATTGTATCTCCTTCATACGACTTCCATTTTTTCCATTCTTCCTTTCAAAGTTCGTATCTCATTTTATATTATAAATTTCCTTTTTGTAGTGTTAGCCGAAATTCAACCAATCTCTTTTTGCAATTTTGATGTTAATAACGTTATTAACGTGGTTGGTTTCTATTCGTCATAAAATCATAATTTTTCCAATCAAAGTTAGATTTTCTCGAAGTTTATATTTTTGGGATCACTAGGTTGTGTATTTTCTAAATACACTAACCATTTTAACTTTTTGATTATTTTATTTCGACTCATTTTTTCATATTATCCTTCAACATGGAAAGTTTTTATCATTATGAGTTGATCCTAACTCCTAATAACAATTAATGACGAAAAACTCTCAATTGTTAAATTCTCCCCATATTTTAGGATTTTCGTCCTCGAAATTTGAGTATTATCTAAACTTTAAACAAGGAGACCAATTTCTTATAAAGTAAGTCGATTTACTAAATTTTCTTTTTAGTTTTCTATTTCTAATTATTTAACTTCATCCTTAGTATCCAACATTTATCTTTTTGAAATCCTACATGATCCTCTTTTACACCAATAGGAAACCTAAAATTTCTATCAAATTTTGGTTAAGGATTTCTGGAGGGATTTCTATGTTTTAATTAATCATTTTAAATCTACTATTAAAATGAACTCTTTTAAAACATTAAACTTCGAGGATTCCTATTATCCGCAAAAAAAATCTTACAATTATTTTTGTGGGGTTTCCCTCCTCTCACATTCCTATTTCTATTATTTTCAGTATTCCTTTGACTCTTGCATGCATCTGCAATATGTCTCATCTTTCCGCACTCCTTGCATTTGAAATCTTCACAGCTTCCGAGATGGTGTAGTTCACACTTACTGCACAAAGGGAAATCTTCCCACGTATCCTTTTTGGGGAACAACCATTAGAGCCTTCTTTTCCTCATTTTTCTTGTACAAGGGTCAGCTTGGTCCTTCCTTGTTGATTTTCCCCATTTTCTTCCAAATTCCATGGCCTTAATCATGCCATCTAGGACTTTGGTTTCCCTAAAGTGGAACACTAGCTGCTTAGTTTCCTCGAAGGTGTGGGGCTCATATGCTTGTATCTGCTTCCTAACATGAGGTGATAGCCCTTGGAGATATGAACTGATTTTTTTGCTCTCCGAGCCAATCAGTTCTAAGCATACCGTGGTTAGGTCCTCAAAGAGTATGGTATAGAAGGCTATAATGGACATCCTAGTGCTTAACTGACTGAATTCATGTTCTGCACAGGCCATTTCTCCTATAGAACAAAATTCTCTTATCATTTTCCTTTTCAACTCTTCCCAATAGATTTCATAGGCTGCATCTACTCCTAAGGCTTTTACCTGGATACTCCACCAGATGAGGTTCTTTCCCATAAGCGAGCAAGTTACCCCAATGCACTTAACCAACTACACCAAACTAACTGGATTGCTAGCAGATGAACCACCTCCATTTTTTTTCAAACACCATCTTCTTACGATTTTGCAAAATGATCCTCTTAGAGGGTTTTCTCAACTTTCTTACTTTAGGGACATACTTAGGACCTTCATTGTCACCCAAATGACCATTATCATTCCTTGTTGTTGTTCACCATCAACATCACCATCTTAGAATACACCATTAACAATATCATCAATAACATCATCATCCGCAAGACCATCAACATCCATCTTGAATAATAACATCATCATCATTACCAGATGGATGATCTAATACATGTGCCATATCCTTATATTGATAATTACATAAATATGTTAAATTGGAGCAAAATAATTAAAAATATTACAAAAACAAAAGTAATTGCTTACCAACTCAACTGGTGGCATGTCATCTAGTTCCATTTGCCCCTTCCATACCTTTAATTTCTTCCATGCTATATCCTGCTTCCAACATCATTGTAATGTCCTCAACATCCACTTTTACTTTCTCTACAAGGACACCATCATCTTTTCCATCATTAAACTCAACATAAGTTACATATTCCTCATTGCCCCATTATCAAATTGAGTAGCATCATAAACATTTTATTTTTGTTGAAAACTACCATCCCCTGATATTTCATCTTGCTCAAGCTCATCAAGTGCTTTGTGTAGTCCCAAACCAACCATTAGAAGTAAAACATCAATATGAACCTCTTCAACTTGCTCAACAATAAGAACATCTTATCCTTCTTGATTTTGAATGGCAATACCACCATCTTCAACTTGATCAACAATAACAACATTTACTCCTTCTTCAGTCTCAATACCATCACCACAATCCTCAATCTGAATACCATCATTTACTCTTTCTTTAGTCTTAATAACACCACCACCATCCTCAATCCGAATACCACCATTAACTCCTTCTCTAGTCTCAATACCATCACCAACATCTTCATTTTGAATTGTAGAAACATCTTCTTTTTGAGTTATGGTAACCTTTTCTTCATGACCCTCCCTTCTAATACATAACCTCTTTTTAGCTTTGAAATCCTTGGAACTTGATGCTTCTTTGGGATCCCATTATACATGTCCTTCTATTTCTTTTCTTATTTGAAGGTTGAATGGACAGAGAAAACCTTAATGCTTCATCATGCTCAGCTATCAATGGATCTTTCCTTGGCCTGCCCTTCTTCTTTGGTGGCGAGGGCACTAGTGGCTTTTTTTCACCCTTACAACTCTTTGGATTATGCTCGTACTCTAAGCACTTCCCACGTCTCACTGTTCTTGGTACGAATACCCTTGTTAATGAAAACCTCCCCTCTTATTCACAAACAAACTTGAAAAATTATAAGTAGATAAATCTTTAATCATGGATGTGATATAATTACTGGTTGAACAACTCAACGTGATAATCACCCAAATTTCTTTTCGCTTGAACAACGTTACCAATAGTGTACACCTAATCTTCTTCAAATACCTGGATTTCGTGATGAATTCCTCCCAATAACACAAGATTTTCTCAATAGAAGGTACGATTCACTGCGAGAGAGTTGATGTTAGAGTGATATGGTGTGGAGCTCTATGTCTAACGTCTTCCTAACGGTGTAACAATCATCGTTTGGTTAACCTAGTCAGCAAAGAGGCTGCATGACCTTCTCATTAAAGTAGCTCCAGTGGAGGAGTAACCGGTAAACCTTCTGGCAACCGTCTATTCGGGAAAAATGCAAAAAATAGACAAATATGTGGTATAAACGAATATAGATCCCGTAATAGGGTAAAGTGGTCGATTTCATATAAACTTGAGCCTTTTTCATAGGTTGTCTTTCTTTTCTAGTTCTTTATGTAGCCTATAATCTATATTACCCTGTGATATGTTCTTTACACGAAAATATTGGAATATAATTCATCTTCTCAAACTCTTTCAGTTTTGTGTTTGGCGCCACCACAGTATCCCGCGCTCTTCTCTGCAATCCATCGCTCCGATTACTCCCCCTAATCTCACCGCCACCAGAACCTGCACCACCGTTAACGGAAAACCCACCAACAATCGATTTTGTTTTGAAGTACATTCATTCTAATTGATGGGAGCTCTCCAATTTCATCAACATCATCATCAACTGCAAATCTCCCCAAAATTCATGACCCCAATTTTTTCCTGTAATCTCAGAGCTATCACCACGACACTTGGCTTACGTTCCATCGTTTCCGAGCGTTTCTCTACCTCTCTCCCAAAATTATGCATACCTAGGAGTGCTAAAATCAAGTCAATAAGTAAGGTTTCTGCTGAC
The DNA here is from genome assembly GCF_051521515.1 of Lactuca serriola. Classification (NCBI taxonomy): domain Eukaryota; kingdom Viridiplantae; phylum Streptophyta; class Magnoliopsida; order Asterales; family Asteraceae; genus Lactuca; species Lactuca serriola. The sequence continues at coordinate 154,405,318 of NC_136412.1, read as the reverse complement.
GAGCTTAAAGAGAAATGGCTACTTTCTCTCACATGCCCTCCTCCCCTCAAGGAAACGGAAAACCCTATACCAGAAAATGACGCGAGTCGTGGAAATGAAGATGTTCCTACAAGCAATTCCCATTCACAATGGGTTATCGGGATTGACCCTGATGTTTCCGGTGCATTAGCTGTCTTGAAAACCGATGATTTGGGCTATTCTGCTCAGGTATCTAATAATCCATAGCTAATGTTCAAAACTAGCATAATTATATGTTAATTTTTTGGCGATGATATTTGTTAGTTGCTCCCTCAGAAAGAGATAGAACAAAACTATGGTTTTTCAGATTCAAAATCGACAACATTTTTTTAGTTGTTGGAGCCTTTTGTTAGCCATGGAGAACCTTCATCGTTTATGTCTATATCATGATAACCTACTTCTCTTAGAACTCCATTTGTTATGAATTATGATAATGTGAATGGGACACTCAAAAAGGCAAAATATGATGGGGGCAAAGACTCACTCTGCGTCTCTCATGTGTTCAAAAAGACATGAATGCCCTTCTAATACGAGAATGCCACATAAAAGGTTCTTGAATGAGTCATCAAAGAGCTCAGCATAGTCTGAGAATGGGTTAATATATCTGTATATTACAAGATTTAATCCCATTAAGTTCTAACTTGTTTGTATATTTCAGGTATTTGATTCTCCTAATGTGAAAATACTTGTAGGCAACCGTGTAAGGCGTCGTTTGGATGCAAATGCCATGGTTGAGTTGCTTAGAAGTTTTAATATTCCACTTGGTATATTACTCTTTCTTTTTTTTTTTATTTTTTTTTTTAAAAGATAGTTTTGTTATAACTTGTTAAGTTGGTTTCAGGAACAACTGCATACATAGAACAATCAATTCCATTTCCAGGGGATGGGAAGCAGGTTAGTTTCTTTGCACTTTTTAACTTAAAGTCATAACATGTAAGGGGCTTATTATAGTTTTGACAAAATTGGTTTAATTTTTGTAGATTTGCTTTCATTATTACTATTGTTTTGTGTAATATAGGGATGGTGGAGTGGTGGATTTAATTATGGGCTATGGATTGGAGTCCTGGTTGCATCTCAAGTGTCTGTTGTCCCAGTGCCATCTATGCGTTGGAAAAGCGAGTTCAAACTCTCTGGAAATGGCTCAACAAAGGTTTGATTTCTTCCTTAATGCCTTACAAATATATATGCTTTTTAATTTTTAAACATAGAAAATCTTTTGATTGTGAAATTTTGGCAGGATAATAGCCGGGCACTTGCATGCAATCTATTTCCACAAATAAGTTCATCTCTGAGAAGGAAAAAGGATCATGGTACTTTGATTCATGTCTACACATTATTACTAGTCTAATTATCCGAAAAAGACATGAATGCCCTCCACATAGTTTGTTTAGTGGGTGTCATGCTTGTTTTTGTCTTCCATGAATCCAGTTATTGATGCAAATGCATTTCACTGGTTGTTGCTGTAGGCCGGGCTGAGGCTTTGCTAATTGCTGCATATGGGAAAGGCATCAAACTCGACTCTGATTCTTCAAACACCAACACTACTACTACAACAACAACTACTACTACTATTACATAGTATTTAATCTTTTGTTTCAATATATTATAATAACTTCGTCTTTCCCTATTTTGTTGCATTGTATGGAATATTATTTTATATAAATTAACACTAAAATTTGTAAGTTGATTGCTATTTGGTGTCATTCGTCCTTTGTTAATTTGTGAGATCTTAAAATTCAATCATTCTCAATTGCTCTAAAACATTCAAAGATATATTCTTCACAATTATGAATTATCCAAGAATCATATTTAATTAATATTTCTAAGTTTCTAAAGGGTTATCTCATATATAACCCCCTCATGATTTCCAATCACTGATCGGGTCCCATCAACTTCATGGATCTTTAGCCCGTGATTAACTGCTTCTTTTGGTACCATTGCATCCATCCTGCAAAAGAATGTATTAAAAAGCTAATTATTTGGTAATTTCCTCAAAATAATAAGAAATGAAAGAAAGATGCTACAATATACAAATCAACTACACTAAAAAACTTGAAAGTACAATTATAGTCATTCCATAATCGGGTGTCTGAAGCATCCAAACAAGATATGCTAAAAATAAGCCTAAAAGAAAGAGTCACATACATTTTAGAACGGGAGACATAAGCCAATATGAACCTACATTGCTTTTTCCCATGTTGAAAAAGAAGCTCTTTCACAGTGTCAAAGAGTGGAGGAACACTATTTTGCTGAAAGCTTACCAATTGTCAAGAAATAGCAATGTAATTTCATCGATTTGTTAATAAAAAAAGAATTGAAAATACAATGTTGTATGTAATAGAAAGAAATGATAGGATATAGATGTCAGCTCCAAGAATAAGATCGAATCCTTCCGGATGCTTTTGTAATATTTGGTTAAGTTGATCAGTGTTTCCCCATTCTAGTTTCTCTGCACTTAAAGCTGTTCACAATAATCTTGATATTAGACAGCAAGTTCCAAAATGTGTCTTCATTTACTAATCTTACCAGAACATGAATTAGGGTTGTCAGAAGATTCATGAAGATCTATGTTTTTCTTCAAGATCTGAAAAGGGAAATTTATAAAAACAGTTACAACCAAGAAAATAAAAAACTTACCATATATGTATGCAGAAAAATGGAATCTTGCAGACATGCCTTGAGCACTTCATCATTATGATCTGTAAGCACGACTTCATGACAAAATCTGCTGCAAAGTATACCTGTAACACCTACACCCACACCACCATTTCTTTAAGGGTTTCTGAATATGAATAACTAAACCCAAAAACTTTCCAGATAGAAATTTAAACATTTAAAACAATTGAATGTAGTCTTTGAAAACATAACTGACCTACACCAGATCCTAATTCTACAGCAGAACATCCTTGCAGTAGCTCAACGTTATTTGAAAGGTATTCATTCAACAGCCTTGCACCAGGCCATACCAACTGTCCAGTTAAATCGAAATCAGCTGCACAACAAAAGGTAGTAGTTTGAAACTAAATCGTATTGAAAGATTGAATAGAATACGATTATATGACCTAATAAGAAATTAGTTGGTTGTGGAAGATGAATCACGAATTAGTCTTACCAGATTCATGCCTGATATCAATTGAATATAGGTATGTAAGACAAAATCAGTATGAACTTTACTTCCTAAAATCAATGGCGGATTATTAAAACCTTAAACCCTAAAAAGGAATGACAAATAATAAACGTGAGAAGTGAAAAGCACAAAACATACTTGAAGATGATTGGAGACAAAGAAGTTGAAGGACATGAGGCCCAAATGTAAACGTAGTGAGCTCATAGCTGCACATTAACATAAGAAAAAGAAAATGAATCAAACTCGAAATCGATCAATTGCTGTTCGCTGTTTATTTACGTATTAGAGAAGGAGATACTTGTCATCTATGAAGAAAGATTCGCCCAAGTAAACTGTATCATCGTCATCATCACTGTCGACTACATTTGGTTTTATGAATTCGTTTTCAGACATGGTGTTTTCTGATGGGCGTTGATGGAGATCTGATAGGTTGAACCGTTGAAGTGTAAAGACCGGGGTGTATTATTTGAAATGGCTAAGACCATCCGGTATGTATAGCACGGTGGCCATCGTGGTTGAGCCGGTAACATTGCACACCATCCCGGTCGGTCGGTCGTGGTCGTTATGGTCCGTGTTCCCGAAGACCAAATAAAACGGTCAATCAAATCGTTTCCAATCGATTTTCTTTCTTTTGAAATTTTTAAGTTTTACATTAAAAAAAACTTAATACCTATGTAAATCTAATAAAACGAAATAAAAAGGTCAATCAAATCGTTTCCAATCGATTTCCTTTCTTTTGAACTTTTTAAGTTTTACATTAAAAAAAAAACTTAATACCTATGTAAATCTAATAAAATGCTTAGGGCCGGTCCTGAAAAATGAAATATTCTTAAAAGCCTAGGACAAACAAGAAAAAAAGGGTCATTATTTTTATTACAATTTTGTATTTTTAAAGAAAAATATATAATAAAAAAAAATTGGGCCCTGTGCAGCTGTCCACTTTGTCCCCTCTAAGCCCCCCATGAAAATGCTCACATTTTATCACATTTTACTTTCATTCTAAACTAAAAAACACATGAATGATTTGAAAGTGTTAAAATTGACTTGGATGACGACGGGGAATTCATTTCGACATTCTTCAATGTTGTGCAACACATTCATGATGAAGAAAGTTTGAATGTTGCTCGTACAAGGGCGGTCGTTAATCATGATCGTCAAGCCGCACACGACTTATTGGTACTGATAATTATCTTTACAATGATGACTGATTCGAACGTCGTTTCCGTCTAAATAAGACAATATTTTTACGTATTAGTAATGCTTTAGAAGTCTGTTATGATTTTTCAAATAAAAACCCGACGCTAGAGGAAGAATGGGTTTTAGTAGTATACAAAAGTGTACGACTGCACTTAGGTATTTGGGATACGGTATAACATTTGATGCATCTGACGAATACTTCAAAATATCCGGGAGGACTGCAATTGATTGTGTAAATTGGTTTTGCGCATATGTGTATGAAGTTTTTCATCATTAATATTTGTGTAAACTTGTTGGATTAGTGTCTAAGTCCATAACTATTTTGGTATGTACTTGACCCGATGGTGCATGGTCCTTTTGGGTTGCCTTCACCAAAGCAACTTGATAGGATGAATTATGGAGAGAAAGGATTAAATATGATTTATTAATATATTATGGGAATAATATATTAAAGGAGAAATCATATTGTTTAATTAATGTTAGTCAATAATTAATTGGTAATTAGTTTTGTGACTAAAAGAGATTAATTAAACTTAAGGGACTGGAATTGTAATTATAAGATAATTGCAATTTGGGCCATGGATTGTCTTAAATCAAGAGGTGGACGAATTCTTATGGGAAGCCCATAAGGAAATCGTCCAAGGGCTTGATTAAAGGAGTCTATGGGTTGCTTAGGGCTTAAGCAACCAAATTAGGGTTTCCTTGTTAGATAACCCTAATAGCCTCACTATATATAGATCCCTTAAGGACCAAAAACGTGGCTAAGCTTCTTGCTAGGGTTTTCACACGTTTTGGGCAGCCTCTAACCTCTCTCCTCTTCATCCTCTTGCTTATGGTGTTTGTGAGCCATTAGAGGAGTGACACTTGTGACTCTAAGCCTTCCAAAGTCAATTCAAGGAGGAATTGGGATTGTTATTGCTACATAACAATCAAGGTAATATCTTAAACTTAATTATATGTTAATATTGATTTCCATATGCTATAATTAGGGTTTATAGTCTTGGATTCAAAGCATGTACAATAGAGAAACCTAGATCCAAGCATTAGGGTTTGTATGAGCACATAGGATGTCTTATGACCAAAACCCATCAAAACCAACTCCACGTGATATTGAGAAATTATATTCGGCTCATGAAGAGAGGCATGAATTTCTGGGTATGCTTAACAGTCTAGATTGTACGCATGTGGCTTGGGAAAAATGTCCAAATGCATGGCGTGGTCAATTCACTCGAGTAGATATAGGTGAACCAAGTATAATCCTAGAAGCTGTTGCATCTCAGGATTTATCGATATGTCATTCTTTTTTTGGAGTCGCGGGGTCTAACAACGACATTAACATTCTTAGTCAGTCTCCACTTTTTAACGATCTTTGGACCGACAAAGCACCTTATATGACATTCATGGTGAACGAACATTCGTACAATACGGTTACTACCTTTGTGATGAGATATACCCAGATTATTCTACACTTATGAAGGAATATTCGGTTCCTCGAAGTGAAAATGCAAAGTTGTTCAAAAAGATACGAGAATCAGTGATGAAGGATATCGAGAGAGCATTTGGAGTCCTTAGCTAGACGTGGCATGTAGTGAAATACACTACATGACTTTGGGATAAGGATATAATTAAACGAATGGTCATAACATGTATTATAATACATCATCTAACGCCCGTAGATCAGGGCTAGTCAACTTAGAGACGATAAGCATCAAAAATGACTTTTTGATGGAAGATTATTTAGAATGATTAATCTTAACCAAGTTGTAGTATATGTCACAAGGTTTACGTGCATATAAAGAACGCCAAAATCCGAGTTATAACGAAGAAGTTATGACCTGTCGAAGTTTTGTGACAGAACCGACACGACCTAGCGCGACCCAGCGCGACGTAAATAGTGAATTTAAGTTTGATAGATATCTATCCTTAGTGATCTAAATGAGAATTGAAGATCTTATCGATAGTAGTGCAACGACGGAAAGACAGACGAAAACGGACGTCAGACGAAGAAGTTATGAGTTTATAACGGAGTTTTCCTGTCCCAGCCTACTAAAAATAATATATAAGTAATATAATTATAATATATTAAAAATAAAGTCAAAATTAGCTAATGGAGTCTAAACGAGACTTGTAGAGCATAATCTCACCTTCGCGGCGATATAAAGAACGTCGAAAACGGAGTTCGTATGCGAAAGTTATGAATTTTTGAAGTTCGGGGCGCGAAACCCCTAAACTGTCAGAGACCACGACGTGGCAAGCAGTGCCACGATGTGGCAAGTCTCCTGACACCTCCGGGAGGCCCCCAAATGCAACCTGGGATGACGCATGCAGTGACGACCAAGCCCACGACGTGGAAAAAGGTTGCCACGACGTGGCAAGGGCCAAATTTGCCCTATAAATAGATTTGAAGGGCCAGCCGAGTTTGGTTGCTCATTCTCTCTTCTCTCTCTCCCGTTTTACCTCGATTTGTGTGCAAGAAATATCCCGAAGTCCCGGTATCAACTCCGAGACCCGAAGCAAGTCCCGAAGCCCGAAGATCCCGAGAAGAAAAAGAGTTTCCGAGTCGAAGTTCTATTCGCGAGAAACCCGATGTGTGAAGTGATCCCGGTTTCACCGAAGAATACTACTTCTACAAGCCGTAGTGTTGTCTGATCATCTTCTGATCAAGTGAGTGTATAGTCACTTTCATCTTACACATAGATATGAAGTATTTTATAAAATACGTGCTATGTGTATATATATTGTTGTTTATACGTGTGAGTATGTGATCACTTTCTTCTAACATATATATATATATATATTAAGTATTTGCTATGAAATACGTGCTATGTGTTTATATATTGTTGTTTATTTGAGATGAGTGTGGAATGGATGTTTTATATAGGTATTAAATGAGTTAATATGTATATGTATTTTATATCTACAAATATGTTGGGTAGAACATGGGTAGATGAATTAGATGATGTGTGATGATAATTAGGTGATGAGAAATAGGTGATGATAATTAGGTGATGAGAAATAGGTGATGATAATTAGGTGATGAGAAATAGGTGATGATAGAAAGGTGATGATAGATAGGTGATGATAAACAGGTGATGTGAGATGAGAGGAGATACCATAACCTTGACCGGCGATGTGGCAATTTGGCGATGTAGTCATCCACCAGAGTATAGATGGAGACCACGGACTATTCTAGATGACCCCATGGAAAACACCAGCAGGCTCATAACCTGTAAGTGATGAATTACGAGTTCAGGCGATGTTGTAACTACGTATTCATGCGATGATACTCTAACCCTTACTATGAATTACGAGTCCAGGCGATGTTGTGGCTGCGTATTCATGCGATGATAGTCTAACCCTTACTATGAATTACGAGTCCAGGCGATGTTGTGGCTGCGTATTCATGCGATGATCCTTAGGAAAAAGTCCTTAGGAACAAACATATAAGGAAATTTGATGTAAGGAGATGAGAGGTAAATACGATGTAGGAGATGACCCTTAGGATAATTCCTTAGGGAAGGTACTTAAGTATAAACGAAGATAATGGGGATGGGTAATTGGGTTGATTAATTGATGATTATATATATATGTGATATAATATTGTGGGTTGAAAACCCTATATGCTCACCAGGCTCCCAAGCCTGACCCACTCAGTTTAATTGTATCACAGGTATCGATATGAAGCTGCTTTGCACTGAGAGATTAAAGGAGATGTAAATCACTAGAGTAAATGAATGTATTTTTTGTTTATGCTTATGTGTCTGTATCGGAACATGACATCCCGAGGTTTTATTATTTAAATGAAAATACATTCTCTTTGAGAAATGTTTTGATAAGTTTTTATCATATCTTGTTTTGGGAACAAATTCCGCAACCGTTTTCTTTAAACGAATACTCTGATTTATAAAACAAAGCATAAACAAATCGGTCTTTTCTGGCCGTGAAATCGGGGATGTCACAGTTGGTATCAGAGCATTAGTTTAAGCGAACTAGGAATTTGTAGGAAATTTCTAGACTTCAACTTAGAATGCTAAGTAATGATCGTGAGGAGTGTGTCTAAAATATGTTAGGTAGTACACCTAAATTGACACAAGCACTAGTATATTTTAGGAAAAATGCCTAAAATGCTTTTATGTGCTAAATGCTATATGTTTGCCATATATGAAATTGTTTGTTCGGATTTATGGTCTGTTGCCGACCAGATCTGGAAACTTTATGTGTTTAGGATTCTAAGCGTACGACTACGATATTAGAACTAGCATGTAAACATTTCGGAGTGATAAGGAGATTTATACGTCTATCGTAAATAAAGCTTTCTTATCTTAAATTCTCGTCCGGTGCACCGAACGTCTGCTTGGATGTACAAAATGATATGGTGAAGACTCGTAGAGAATTGAGTAAATGGAGGAAATGAAAGGCTTATGATAGTGAATGGCACCTATCGGAAGATATCGTAAGAGTGGTGTCTTGCCTTTAGTTTATGTTTGATAAAATAATGGAACGTTTAGAGGAGTACGGTACGTCTGAAGTACACCTTCGATTGCAGGATGATGGAACGACTAGTGTAATTCTTGAAGTTGTCCCATAATCTAGAATTTCCACCACCAATTGAGTTGAAGTATGATTGATGATAGAAGATACGCATGGAAGAAGTCCTAGTAGAGGCTAGGAATTTTTTTATGATTAATTGGACACATTCGTATGTGTTAAATTGTTTTGTGATTTTAGGACTTGGGGACTGAGAGACAATACTTGGGACGAGTATGAGTAGGTGTGAATAGTAGTAGAGATCTATACTACTGGAAGTACAGGACTCACGCTTGGATCATGGGAAGTCACAAGGTTACCAAGAAACTTGTAATTGAGTTCGTTTTTATTCAAGTATGTCGTTACCATTGTTTCAGTAATGACTAAAAAGATGACTGATATTCTGACCCTAGTGGTCATATCAAATTGAGTCCGACTACGATGAGTTTGTTACATGGTTCAGAGAACCGAGTTCGATGTAGCATTTGACTTAAGTCAGAAGATTGAAATCAATGCGATCGATGGCATCGCGCTCGTTGTTAAGGAAGCTTGTAGCTAGAAATGCTGCATATAAAAAAATGTGATTATATCACATTAGAATATGAAGGAAGGTATATTCCATTCTGGAATTTGACTCTAAGAGACTTGAGTTTAAGCATTTCATCATATGATGAGAGGGCTTTAGATCACGACCCATCAGTCTGTTACAATAGATAAGGGAATGTACTTATCCTAAGAAGAAGAAGGAGTTCTCAAAAAGGATTTATTTTGTAACTCGAAGGTTATGATTGAAAGTCCAACATAGTAAGAAGAGCAGATGTAGGATTGAGCATCAAGGCTATTACTTAGGATGGAGAGATAACGTATGGAGTCATTATATGAATCCTGTTTCGTTGATGATTCCGGGACGTAATCATCCTAAAGGGAGATAATTGTAACGCCCGTAGATCAGGGCTAGTCAACTTAGAGACGATAAGCATCAAAAATGACTTTTTTATGGAAGGATATTTAGAAGGATTAATCTTAACCAAGTTTTAGTATACGTCACAAGGTTTCCGTGCATATAAAGAACGCCAAAATCCGAGTTATAACGAAGAAGTTATGACCTGTCGAAGTTTTGCGACAGAACCGACACGACCTAACGCGACCCAGCGTGACGTAAATAGTGAATTTAAGGTTGATAGATATCTATCCTTAGTGATCTAAATGAGAATTGAAGATCTCATCGATAGTAGTGCAACGACGGAAAGACAGACGAAAACGGACGTCAAACAAAGAAGTTATGAGTTTATAACGGAATTTTCCTGTCCCGGCCTACTAAAAATAATATATAAGTAATATAATTATAATATATTAAAAATAAAGTCAAAATTAGCCAATGGAGTCTAAACTAGAGTTGTAGAGCATAATCTCACCTTCGCGGCGATATAAAGAACGTCGAAAACGGAGTTCGTATGCGAAAGTTATGAATTTCTGAAGTTCGGGGCGCGAAACCCCAAAACTGTCAGAGACCACGACGTGACAAGCAGTGCCACGATGTGGCAAGTCTCCTGACACCTCCGGGAGGCCCCCAGATGCAACTTGGGATGACGCATGCAGTGACGACCAAGCCCACGATGTGGAAAAAGGTTGCCACGACGTGGCAAGGGCCAAATTTGCCCTATAAATAGATTTGAAGGGCCAGCCGAATTTGGTTGCTCATTCTATCTTCTCTCTCTCTCTCTCTCTCTCTCTCCCGTTTTACCTCGATTTGCGTGCAAGAAATATCCCGAAGCCCCGGTATCAACCCCGAGACCAGAAGCAAGTCCCGAAGCCCGAAGATCCCGAGAAGAAAAAGAGTTTCCGAGCCGAAGTTCTATCCGCGAGAAACCCGATGTGTGAAGTGATCCCGGTTTCACCGAAGAATACTACTTCTACAAGCCGTAATGCTGTCTGATCATCTTCTGATCAAGTGAGTGTATAGTCACTTTCATCTTACACATAGATATGAAGTATTTTATAAAATACGTGCAATGTGTGTATATATATTGTTGTTTATACGTGTGAGTATGTGATCACTTTCTTCTAACATATATATATATATATATATATATATACATATATATATATATACATATATATATATATATATATATATATATATATATATATTAAGTATTTGCTATGAAATACGTGCTATGTGTTTATATATTGTTGTTTATTTGAGATGAGTGTGGAATGGATGTTTTATATAGGTATTAAATGAGTTAATATGTATATGTATTTTATATCTACAAATATGTTGGGTAGAACATGGGTAGATGAATTAGATGATGTGTGATGATAATTAGGTGATGAGAAATAGGTGATGATAATTAGGTGATGAGAAATAGGTGATGATAATTAGGTGATGATAGAAAGGTGATGATAGATAGGTGATGATAAATAGGTGATGTGAGATGAGAGGAGATAGCATAACCTTGACCGGCGATGTGGCAATTTGGCGATGTAGTCATCTACCAGAGTATAGATGGCGACCACGGACTATTCTAGATGACCCCATGGAAAACACCAGCAGGCTCATAACATGTAAGTGATGAATTACGAGTTCAGACGATGTTGTAACTACGTATTCATGCGATGATACTCTAACCCTTACTGTGAATTACGAGTCCAGGTGTGACATCCCCAAAATCTCGCCCAGAAAAGACCGATTTTCATTTATGCTTTTAAAATAATTTCAGAGTAAATCCTTTTGATTTGAAAGAGAGTTGCGGAATTTGTTCCCAAAAACAAAACATGATAAAACAATGTTTACCAAAGCATTTCATAAAGAAATGTACTTTCATTATATAATCAAAACTCGGGGTGTCATGTTCCGATACAGACCAATAAGCATAAACGATAACATTACAAGTCATTCAACAAATATATACATATACAGACTTGTAAACAAAACAACTTGATGGTTCGTCCATCTTATGCCCTCGCGCCACTTCCTGTAATACAAATAAAACTGAGTGGGTCAGGCTTGGGAGCCTGGTGAGCATATAGGGTTTTCAACCCACAATAAATAATTATATTTAATTTCCACCAATCAACAATAACCCAATTACCCATTCCCGTTATTCTCACTTTATGTCCCTAAGACAACTAACATAAGGGACCTAGTCTAAGAATATTTCATCGGGGCGACAACACATGCTTTGGGGGTTCCTCAGCAATATAAGTCAAATAAGGCAACCATGAGGGGGATGGAGTACAGCGAATGAACACCCAAGTTCATTAACACCTACAGGTGGCGAACCTGCTAATGTTTCCACAAGACTGTCTAGAAAAGTCCGTGGTCGTCATCTAAACTCCGCTAGATGACTAAATCAAACAACAACGAGGCCTCTCATCTGTTTATTACACACCAACTATCTACCCATGTTCTACCCAACATATTAGTAGATAAAATATACATTTTTATACATGGATAAAAACCTGTATAGCATGCTTTGATCAAAACATATTCCACATAACAGATGAGGCACATACACATAACACGTATTTCATAGAAAACAAATCAGATCCATGAGATAGAAGAGAGTGAATATACAATCACACATATAACACAAAATATACACATAACACGTATTTCGTATAAAATACTTCATAATTATGCGTTAGAAGAAAGTAACCACACACTCACACCTATAAACAACAATACACTTAATACAATCGAACCATACTTGTATTATTATCGTGTTTATGAAAGGTAGTATACACTCACTTGATCAGAAGATGATCGGACAGCACTACGACTTGCAGAAGTAGTAATCCTCAGCAGATCTGGAAGATCTTCACAAAAATCGAACTTCTCGTGGGCAGAGCTTCGGCTCGGGAACCGCACTTCTCGGGATCTTCGGGATCTCGGGACTTGCTTCGGGGCTCGAGAATAATACCGGGGCTTCGGGGTATTTCTGGCATGCAAATCGATGCAAAACGGGAGAGAGAAGAGAGAAAAATAGCAATTGAGTCGGCTGCCCTCGCTTCCTATTTATAGGAGGTTAGAGCCTCGGAGTACGCGGGGCGTACTGCTCCGAAATCGTCACTGCTTATGTATCCGAAGTGCTCGAGTGCGAGTGTCGACATTCCTCGGTGTACGCGGGGCTTACGTCGGATGAGTCCGATGACTCCTCTTCGGATAATGCCGGATTTTCCAATTAAATTTAAATACAAATTATTTAATAAACTTCGGAAATTCATATCTTCTTCATACGAACTCCGTTTTCGACGTTCTTTATATCCACGCGAAGGTGAGACTACGCTCTACAACTTTCGTTTAGACTTTGTCGGCTTATTTTAACTTTATTTTTATTATTTATTTTTAATAGGCCGGGACAGAAAAACTTCGTTATAAATTCATAACTTCTTCGTTTGACGTCCGTTCTCGCCTAACTTTTTATCGCTTCGATACCAACAACGAGATCTTCAATTCTCGTTTAGATATCTTCGGCTAAAAACCGCTCGATCTCAAATCGAGTATTTCAGGCTGCATACCGCTAAGCCGAAACTTCGATAAATCATAACTTCCTCATACGAAGTCAGATTTGGGCGTTCTATATATATTCGGAAACCTCGTTTCAACTACTACAACATTATCCAAAGATATCAAGTTTATTTTACACTTAAATTTTGACGCTTATTTTTATTCTTAATTAATCAAACCACATAATTAAGCAATTAAGCACAAAACACATAATACTCAAATAATACACTTTTATTATTTCAAAACAGGTAACAAAGGTTAACCTATACTATTACATTGCTAAAAATGGCAAGCCCGGAAACACAGGCATTACAAATCTCTCCACCTTAGAATGATTCCGTCCCCAGAATCACACATCAACAAACAAATGCGGATAGCGACTCAACATCTCACTCTCCGTCTCCCAGGTGAGATTCGGCCCATTCGTGTGTTTCCATCGGACAAGCACTAACCTAACCATTTTGCGTCGCAACTTCTTAGTCTTCCGGTCAACAATTGCCTCTGGTTCTTCAATCAACCTTTTGTTCTCATCAATTCTCAATTCAGAAATTGGAATTATATCAGGAACTTCTCCCGCGAACTTCCTCAAGTAACACACATGAAAAGTGTTGTGAATTCCATTCAGTTCTTCGGGTAATTCGAGCTTGTAAGCTTGGTTCCCAATCCTCTGAAGAACTTTAAACTGTCCAATAAACCTTGGACTTAACTTTCCCCTTTTACCAAATCTTATAAGTCCCTTCCACGGCGAGACTTTAAGCAAAACCGAATCTCCAACCTCAAAAGTCATCGATCTTCGCTTTTTGTCAGCATAGCTCTTTTGACGATCCTGAGCTGCTAACATTCTTTCCCTAATTATTTTCAACTTTTCAGCAGTTTGATGAACCATCTCCGGTCCCATAAACTACTTTTCCCCAGCCTCAAGCCAACAAGACGCGTACGACACTTCTGTCTGTACAAAGCTTGATAAGGTGCCATCTTTATGCTCGAGTGGAAACTATTATTGTAGGAAAATTCTACCAAAGGTAAATGTTCATCCCAGTTACCTAGGAATTCCAGGGTACATGCCCTTAGCATATCTTCAAGTGTTTGTATCGTTCTTTCACTCTGACCATCAGTCTGCGGATGGTAAGCTGTACTTAAACATAACTTGGTACCCATTTCCTCTTGTAGACTTTTCCAAAACCTCGAGGTGAAACGGCTATCACGATCCGATACAATCGTTAACGGAACACCGTGAAGCCTCACAATTTCCTTCACGTAAGAAATTGCAAGCTTCTCCATAGACCATTTCTCCTTGGCTGCTATGAAATGCGCACTCTTAGTGAATCGATCAACGACCACCCAAATCATGTCGTGACCATTCTTTGTTCTGGGTAGTTTAGTGAAAAAATCCATAGCAATGTCTTCCCACTTACCCATAGGCACAGACAATGGTTCTAAACTCTCGTACGGTTTCTGATGTTGTGTCTTTACTCTCGCACAAGTCACACACTCAACCACATACTTTGCAACATCAAGCTTCATCGTCGGCCACCAATAGTAGGGTTTTAGGTCCCTATACATTTTAGTGCTACCAGGATGAATCGAGTACATGGTTTAGTGAGCTTCTTCCATCAGAAGATCCCTAATTCCTCCTGACTTAGGTACCCAAATATGATCTTGGAATACCTTCAGTCCATGACCGTTTGTACCAAACACCAATGTTTTACCCAAACGTTCCTCCTTTCGGTCATTTTTCTCAGAAGCTTCCACTTGAGCTTTCTTTATACTTTCCACAATGGTCAAGACAACTTCAATTCTCAATGCTCTTGGCCTCTTCCTTTCAAGATTTACTTTCCGACTAAGAGCATCAGCAACAACATTAGCTTTACCGGGGTGGTAAAGTATCTCACAGTCGTAGTCCTTGAGTAACTCTAGCCAGCGTCGTTGCCTCATATTTAACTCTTTCTGATTAAAGAGATATTGGAGACTCTTATGATCAGTAAAAAGTTTGCACTTCGTGCCATAGAGGTAATGCCTCCATATTTTCAGAGCGAAAACTACCGCTGCCAACTCCAAATCATGAGTCGGGTAATTCTTTTCATGCTCCTTCAGTTGTCGAGACGCATATGCTATCACCTTTTCTCTTTGGGTCAAAACACAACCCAATCCAACCCCAGACGCATCGCTATAAACAGCGAAGTCTTCAACTCCATCGGGTAAAGAAAGTATCGGTGCCTCGCATAGCTTCTTCTTTAGCTTCTCGAATGCTTCTTTATGCTTATCACTCCAAGCATAAGTAGCTCCTTTGTGGGTCAAAGCTGTTAATGGAGTAGCAATCGAAGAAAAGCCTTGGATAAACCTTCGGTAATATCCGGCTAATCCTAAAAAGCTTCGAATCTCCGTGGGACTTTTCGGTTGCTCCCACTTCATTACAGCTTCAATCTTTGCTGGATCAACCATTATCCTTTCTTGGTTGACCATGTGACCCAAGAATTGGAATTCACGAATCCAAAAATCACATTTGGAGAACTTTGCATACAGCTTCTCCTGCTTCAAAACTTCTAACACTTCTCGCAAGTGTCTGCCATGCTCCTCCTGGCTTTTCGAGTAAATCAGAATGTCGTCTATGAACACTATCACGGATTTATCAAGGAAAGGATTACAAACCCTATTCATTAAATCCATAAATGCTGCCGGAGCATTGGTTAGTCCAAACGACATAACCAAGAACTCGTAGTGTCCATATCTAGTTCTGAATGCAGTCTTCTCGATATCTTGCTCTCTTACTTTTAGCTGATGATATCCTGACCTAAGATCGATCTTCGAGAAATAGCTCGAACCTTGCAATTGATAAAATAGGTCATCAATCCTCGGCAACGGATATCTATTCTTTATTGTTGCCTTGTTCAGCTCTCTGTAATCGATGCACATTCTCATACTTCCATCTTTCTTCTTCACAAATAACACCGGAGCTCCCCAGGGCGATGAACTAGGTCTAATGAAACCTTTGTACAATAACTCCTGAAGTTGCATCATTAACTCATTCATCTCCGTCGATGCTAATCGGTAAGGTGCTTTTGCTATTGGCGTGGTTCCTGGTAACAAGTCAATTCTGAACTCCACTTGTCTATCAGGTGGTAATCCAGGAAGATCTTCGGGAAATACTTCCGGATACTCACACACCACTGGAATACTCTGCATCACCTTCTTTTCTTTCTTAGCATCAATCACGAATGCTAAATATGATGTACATCCCTTGGTCAAACACTTTCTGGCTTTCATTAGGGAAATGATTCCAGAATTCACTCGCCGTTTGTCCCCATACACCATAAACGAATCTTTCCCAGGCGGGTTTACTTTAACTATCTTCTTCTTGCATAAAATTCCGGCATCATTGGCGCTAAGCCAATCCATTCCCAACACGATGTCGAAACCATTTAGTTCGATAGGCAATAATTCCTCATGAAACTTATTCCCATTAAGGTCGATTAAGATGTGTTTCATACGATGGCTAACAAGTACAAACTTGCCACTAGCAACTTCGACTAATAAAGCATTATCTAGTCTATCAATAGGCAAATCTAGTTTTCTACCAAACTCGTGCGAAATAAAGGAGTAGTTGGCTCCAGAATCAAACAAAATTTGAGCAGGTAATTCGTTTACGAGAAAGGTACCTGAAGCGACATCAGCTTCATCTTTCGCAGCCTCAAGTGTCATCTGGAAGGCTCTCGCCTTTGGCTTTGGTGGAATGTTGGGCTTTGCTGCCTCCTTCTTCTTCGGACAGTCTTTCAAAATATGCCCCTCTTCATTACAACCAAAACACATCTTTTTGTTGTTCGGACACTCATTGGCAAAATGTCCAACCTTTCCACACTTGTAGCAGGTTACATCCTCGCTACATTTCCCAAAGTGTTTTTTCTTACACTTATCACACCACTTCGCTTCGCCTCCCTTTCCTCCAAATTTTTTCGAATCAGATTTCGAAAATTTTCCCTTCTTACCGGAACCAGATGTTCCCTCAAACTTTCTCTTCTCACCAACCTCAACCTTGTCGGTGGTTCTCCCCTTAATCATGTTCTCAACAGACTTGGCAGCCCAGATAGCTGCCTCTAGAGTATGTGCCTGACGTACTGGCACCTCGTACTCCCATGGGAGTCCCTTCACATACCGGTCCACCTTTGTCAGCTCATCTGGAACGATGCACAAAGCAAACTCCATCTTATCGGTGAAGTTATTGGTGTATTCATCAACTGACATGCTGCCCTTCATCAATGCCAAAAACTTATTCTCCAACTCCAACAAATTTTGGGCCGAGCAGAACCTGCGCTTGAACTGCACCAAGAACTCTGCCCATGCCAATTGCAGTGGCTCATTAGGGCTCAAAGTCTTCCCTAGAGTGTTCCACCAACGAACGGCTCCACCTCGGAATTGACGCATTGCATAGATAGTTTGCAACTTGCCTCTGCAGCCACAAGTCATGAAGGCTAACTCCATTTCGGAGATCCAATCCATAACTCCAATCAGATCCTCCTTTCCATTGAAGGTCGATGGTTTGCAAGTTAGAAAGTCCTTGTACTTGCATCCCATTCCATCATTCCTTCCATCATGGTTGTTTTGCCTAACTATCGGTGGGTTGGCTTGACCAACAGACCCACTGAAGTTTCCACCTTCCGAATGCCCTTCATTTAATTCAGGCTCTTCCACACAAATTGACAGTTCTTCACGATTCTGTTGTAGCAACTGTCTAGTTTCATCCATCTGACGATCCAACATCGTTTGAATCATCATTTGCACACCAACCATGGTTATTGGCTCAGGTGCTGCTGCTACGACAGGTATTTGTTCAATCACTGGTGGTTGATTCCTGTTTTCATCAACATTTCCAACTCCACTTCTTGTTCTCACCATTTTGATCTACACACCGAATAAGGTGAAATTAGATCCTCAATCACGATAGATATTCAAATCATCCTTATCGCTCCGAAACGTTTACATGCTAGTTCTAATATCGTAGACGTACGCTTAGAATCCTACACACATAAAGTTTCTAGATCCGGTCGGCAATAGACCATAGATCTGAACAAATAATATCATATATGGAAACATATAACATTTAGCACATAAAGCATTTTAGGCAACTTTCCTAAAATAAACTAGTGCTCGTGTCTAAAATATCACAGACACACATCTCAAAATTTCACTTAGCATTCTAAGTTTAAGTCTAGAAATCCTACAAATTCCTAGTTCGCTTAAACTAATGCTCTGATACCAACTATGACATCCCCAAAATCTCGGCCAGAAAAGACCGATTTTCATTTATGCTTTTAAAATAATTTCAGAGTAAATCCTTTTGATTTGAAAGAGAGTTGCGGAACTTGTTCCCAAAAACAAAACATGATAAAACAATGTTTACCAAAGCATTTCATAAAAGAAATGTATTTTCATTATATAATCAAAACTCGGGGTGTCATGTTCCGATACAGACCAATAAGCATAAACGATAACATTACAAGTCATTCAACAAATATATACATATACAGACTTGTAAACAAAACAACTTGATGGTTCGTCCATCTTATGCCCTCGTGCCACTTCCTGTAATACAAATAAAACTGAGTGGGTCAGGCTTGGGAGCCTGGTGAGCATATAGGGTTTTCAACCCACAATAAATAATTATATTTAATTTCCACCAACCAACAATAACCCAATTACCCATTCCCGTTATTCTCACTTTATGTCCCTAAGACAACTAACATAAGGGACCTAGTCTAAGAATATTTCATCGGGGCGACAACACATGCTACGGGGGTTCCTCAGCAATATAAGTTAAATAAGGCAACCATGAGGGGGATGGAGTACAACGAATGAACACCCAAGTTCATTAACACCTACAGGTAGCGAACTAGCTAATGTTTCCACAAGACTGTCTAGAAAAGTCCGTGGTCGTCATCTAAACTCCACTAGATGACTAAATCAAACAACAACGAGGCCTCTCATCTGTTTATTACACACCAACTATCTACCCATGTTCTACCCAACATATTAGTAGATAAAATATACATTTTTATACATGGATAAAAACCTGTATAGCATGCTTTGATCAATACATATTTCACATAACAGATGAGGCACACACACATAACACGTATTTCATAGAAAACAAATCAGATCCATGAGATAGAAGAGAGTGAATATACAATCACACATATAACACAAAATATACACATAACACGTATTTCGTATAAAATACTTCATAATTATGCGTTAGAAGAAAGTAACCACACACTCACACCTATAAACAACAATACACTTAATACACTCGAACCATACTTGTATTATTATCGTGTTTATGAAAGGTAGTATACACTCACTTGATCAAAAGATGATCGGACATCACTACGACTTGCAGAAGTAGTAATCCTCAGCAGATCTGGAAGATCTTCACAAAAATCGAACTTCTCGCGGGCAGAGCTTCGGCTCAGGAACCGCACTTCTCGGGATCTTCGGGATCTCGGGACTTGCTTCGGGGCTCGAGAATAATACCGGGGCTTCGGGGTATTTCTGGCATGCAAATCGATGCAAAACGGGAGAGAGAAGAGAGAAAAATAGCAATTGAGTCGGCTGCCCTCGCTTCCTATTTATAGGAGGCTGGAGCCTCGGAGTATGCGGGGCGTACTGCTCCGAAATCGTCACTGCTTATGTATCCGAAGTGCTCGAGTGCGAGTGTCGACATTCCTCGGTGTACGCGGGGCTTACGTCGGATGAGTCCGATGACTCCTCTTCGGATAATGCCGGATTTTCCAATTAAATTTAAATACAAATTATTTAATAAACTTCGGAAATTCATATCTTCTTCATACGAACTCCGTTTTCGACGTTCTTTATATCCACGCGAAGGTGAGACTACGCTCTACAACTTTCGTTTAGACTTTGTCGGCTTATTTTAACTTTATTTTTATTATTTATTTTTAATAGGCCGGGACAGAAAAACTTCGTTATAAATTCATAACTTCTTCGTTTGACGTCCGTTCTCGCCTAACTTTTTATCGCTTCGATACCAACAACGAGATCTTCAATTCTCGTTTAGATATCTTCGGCTAAAAACCGCTCGATCTCAAATCGAGTATTTCAGGCTGCATACCGCTAAGCCGAAACTTCGATAAATCATAACTTCCTCATACGAAGTCAGATTTGGGCGTTCTATATATATTCGGAAACCTCGTTTCAACTAATACAACATTATCCAAAGATATCAAGTTTATTTTACACTTAAATTTTGACGCTTATTTTTATTCTTAATTAATCAAACCACATAATTAAGCAATTAAGCACAAAACACATAATACTCAAATAATACACTTTTATTATTTCAAAACGGGTTACAAAGGTTAACCTAGACTATTACATTGCTAAAAATGGCAAGCCCGGAAACACATGCGTTACACCAGGCGATGTTGTGGCTGCGTATTCATGTGATGATAGTCTAACCTTACTATGAATTACGAGTCCAGGCGATGTTGTGGCTGCGTATTCATGCGTTGATCCTTAGGAAAAAGTCCTTAGGAACAAACATATAAGGAAATGTGATGTAAGGAGATGAGAGGTAAATACGATGTAGGAGATGACCCTTAGGATAATTCCTTAGGGAAAGTACTTAAGAATAAACGAAGATAATGGGGATGGGTAATTGGGTTGATTGTTTGATGATTATATATATATATATATATATATATATATATATATATATATATATATATATATATATGATATAATATTGTGGGTTGAAAACCCTATATGCTCACCAGGCTCCCAAGCCTGACCCACTCAGTTTAATTGTATCACAGGTATCGATATGAAGCTGCTTTGCACTGAGAGAGTAAAGGAGATGTAAATCACTAGAGTAAATGTATGTATGTTTTTTTATGCTTATGTGTCTGTATCGGAACATGACATCCCGAGGTTTTATTATTTAAATGAAAATACATTCTCTTTGAGAAATGTTTTGATAAGTTTTTATCATATCTTGTTTTGGGAACAAATTCTGCAACCGTTTTCTTTAAACGAATACTATGATTTATAAAACAAAGCATAAACAAATCGGTCTTTTCTGGCCGTGAAATTGGGGATGCCACACATCATATGATCATTGAAGATCAAGGTCGAGCGATTTGCATGTACGATCCGGACGACGTCGTCATCCCGCTTGAAGAGTTCGTGACCGTAACGAATGAATTTTTATTGCGAGTTGTTGAAATTCATAACAGCGAAACGTTTTTCAATATTCGAGAAGATGTCGCAGATCATTTATACCAACTCAATATGAACAAAGATTAGTTTTTTTCTACTTATGTTTGTTTGTTTGTTTGTTTTTTATTTTTATTATTATTATTTTTTTAAATTTAGGTTATTTAAGTTAAGTTAATGTAATGTTTTTGTTATCCTAGGTTAATTAAGTAATGTAGTTTGAAGTTGTATTTTTATTTTTAATGTTTATTTATTTATTTATTTTTGTATTTTAATTACTGTAATTTGGTATTTTAAATTAATGAAAATTAGTATTTTTAAAATATTATATGATTTTTTATGTATTTTTTACTTAAATTTAATTAAAAAAAAATGAGGTGGAGTGGTTTGTTGAGTGGTAGATATCCCATGGTTAGTTGTAGGGAATGTGTTGATGATGTGACCCCACTACTATAGTGGTTAGTGTTGGGTATGACGAATGACCTAAGGCTAAAGGGAGTGGACTCGTTAAACGGATTCGCTATTCTCGCTATGGCTTTGGAACACCGCCCCTAGCACTCGCTAGGGGGATCGATAAGCTCCATTCAAGGATGGCGGCACGCAGCTGGACTTCGTCTTCAACAGCTCACACTTCACCGTTCACAACGAAAACAAACCCGATCTTGGTGGTCCCTGTCGTTCATGGTGTCGCCGACAGCAATGAAACTTCGACGAATCAGCAGCGTCTGGAGGCTGTCTTCCACCCCTAGTCGGCCTCCAATGTTAACGGTGACGAGGGCTACCCGATGATGCTAGGCGGACGGAAAAACGAACAAAGTAGATGATGGCGGCACCGGATTGGAGATGAGGAAGGAGGTGAATGGTGGCAGCTGGAAGGAGCTGTAAGGGTGGCATTAGTGTCAGGGACGAAGGGGGAGGCATAAGGTGGAGAGGTGTGACGGCTGAAGATGTTACGCTAGGGTTAGGGTTTCGGGGTTATATACCCGACACATTCCAAACTCATCCCCATAATGACAACTATGGTCCCTCCTCTTATAAATAATTTTGAATGTAATCTAATATTTACCCTTTCTACCCTGGCTTTGGAAATCTTCTTCAAATTAAATTCGATAATTACCATTTAAACCCTTAACATTAAAATCCTTTACACCTTTGGTACAAAATTTACCAAACAACCCCCAATATCTTTATTATGACATAATCAGCCCTTCCACCTCCATTCCTTTTAAGTTAAATCTAAATAATTACCACGAAGCCCCTGTCTTCATAAATAATTATAAACTGAGTCCGGAACTTACACTTTTAACCCTCAACTTCTAAACTATGCCAATTAACTCGTCGAAACCAACACTCTGCATATATAATTAATGATTTTAGGGCTACTATACGTCCATCAGTCTATTTATTTATTTAATAAATAAACGGGGTGTTACATAAAGATAACACGATAGGTTTAAAAATACAATGTTTGAGTAAGGAGTGAGAGAACACGACACATCCATGTGGAAAACACGTCATGTTTAAGCCGACAGTACATACTGCATATTTTAAAACTTAAGTCAACTTCTTTGGTTCATTTTCACCTAGAGAGCATAACATGATGATTTTAAGGCTAGAACTGTAGCGCCCTGTTCCCGGTACACATTTGAGTTGTTAAAGTATTAATTTTGTAAAAGCTACTCGATGAGTAGTAGCCCTAACTCATCGAGTAGATGCCAGCTTGGACGTAGGGTTTAAGTGGTCTACTCGATGAGCCGACACCTTGACTTGACGAGTAGGTCCATCAGGAGGATACCCTAATCTTCAAGGTTTGCACCCTATTTAAACATCATATTTGGCCTCCATCCCAGCCTCTATCACCTCTAAACCCTAATATCGAAACCCTAATCCACCTTGAGTGATTTTGAGATATTTTTTGCCATTTTGAGTGTTATTTGTGCATTTTGAAGCTTGTGGAAGAAGAAGAAGATAGAAGGCTCAAAGGGGAAGAAGTAGATCCAAGAACTACACTTCATTTGCTACACTTTTTGGTAATCAAGTCTCTAACTTGATCCTTCTCCGCTTAGATCTATTTGTTTTCATTTCATGAAGGTTTTGGTTCAAGAACCTTAGTCTTTGGGATTGGGATGTCCCAAGTAGTGTATATTTTAGATTTGGAGTCCAAGAAGGGTTCCATGGCATAAAGGTACAAACTTTATGACCATGGAAGCCCCATTCAAGCTTGTAAGCTAGAACATGGCCTTTTTAGCCCTAAAAAACCATGCATGGAAAGAAAGCTCGGGACTTTACGTGTCCAACAGATGATATCAACCCATATCTAGTATATTGTACCTTGGTTTAGGAAGTTATGGCTTGTGGACCAAGAATAATGTCTTAATGAGGTTAGGGCTTGGGTTAAACCCATTAAGAAGGACTAAGGATGGGTAAAGCTGGAAACTTTACCCTTAAGAATGTATTCCATGTCTCTAGATGAAGTTTGGAACATAGATCTGGAAGGTAGGAGCTTAATCCATTGAGTTGGCTCAATCAGACAAGGGAACTCGGCGAGTCTAGGGAAGGACTCGGAGAGTCGAAGCGGGTTGTTCCAATGATTATGACAGAAGGAACTTGACAAGTCTGTAAAGGGACTCGACGAGTTGATTCAATTGACCACGAGTTTAAACATTACAGGGACTCGCCGAGTTGGGAGATGACTCGATGAGATGGGTTGACTGGGAATGGACCTTGACTTTGACTTTGACTAGGACGTTGACTTTGACTAGGGGTAAAATGGTTATTTTACCTTAAGGATAATTATCAGATTTTGACTAAGTATTATTGTAATTTTAATAGCCGGAGAGTCACCGAAGCAACAGACATGGATTCCTCACTCGAGTTTGCAGTAAACAGCTTTGTGAGGTGAGTTTTCCTCCAGTAGGAACGGGTCGAAGGCACCAATGTTGGCCCGTTTATGTATTTAGAGTATGCCAGGCTTCGGTATGATGTCGGGGTTAGCCCGATGCAAATTATATGTTTCCGGACTTCGGTCCGATGCTAGGGCGGTCCCAACAAGGGTATATGTATGCTTGGTGTTTTTGTGATTCATGCATGTTACGTGTTATGTATTCCGGGGCAAGCCCGATGCAGAATTAGCTTATACGTTATGTGTACTGGACTTTGGTCCGATGTCAGGGCAAGCCCGAGGAAGTTTATTATGTTTATATGTTATATGCTTATGTGTTATGTGCTTGTTGTTATGATATGTATTCCAGAATTTAGTCCCATACCGGGCGGGGCCCAATGCCGGACTTCGGTCCGATGTCGGGCGGGGCCCGATGCAGTGGGCAAGGCCCAATATGTGTTATTGTATGGTATGTGGTAGTTTGGGGGAGCTCTCTAAGCTTCGTGCTTACAGTTTTCAGTTTGGTTTCAGGAACTTCAACTAGCAAAGGGAAGGCTTGGGATGATCGCATGGCACACACCATAGTCTTCAGCTTGGGATATTTTAGACTCTAATATTTGATACATGATTATGTACAGTTTTCTGGTTATGATGTTTGAGATACATAACATGTGATTTTATTATGATGTTTTATGAGTTATGGGTTTTTCTTTAATGATTAAAAACGAAAATTTTGGACTATAATTTTGGGATGTTTCAAGAACACTTAGAGATCAAGATCCTGAGCTAGAAACATCAAGAGAATCAAACTTTTAACTTCATCATTGGGATTGAGGTAACTTAATAACACCAATTTCAAGTACGCTTTTGTATTGTAGTTGTGTTGATTATGATGGCATGTGCAGAATAAGAAAAGATCTAGTGAATCATCATGCGCACTCAATAACACATGAAGTAAATAAATCTTGTTAAGCTCATATTAGATCTAGAAAGAATATAGAAAGTAGGTATTTGATGTGGATCTTTAATGCACTAGTTTTTTATTTATTTATAATTCCTATTTTATCGCATCTAAACCACACCTTACAGGCAGTGAACCCGATCGAGTATAGTATAAATTTGATAAGCAAGGGTGTCGAACAAAAGGGGAACGATAGTGAATTAATTTAAAATATTTGATTATAGGTTACAAAACACACGAAAGCGGTAAAGAAATGGTTTATTAATTCTCAGACGAACAATTAATTAACAAATCTTGATAAACTAACAGGAAAACAAATCTCTTCAGGTACTTTGGTTTAGATAAATTACACCATAAAGCATAGACAATTGCATACACAAATTCATTTATTCACGTTCACCGATTCCTAAAATGATTAGATTCGCGTTCACTATTACTAATCCTTTAGCAAACAAGTTAATTCAAACGGTGATCAGTTGATTAAACTAACATGTTTCCTAGTGTTCAGTTCGTATCAAGCAAGACTTGTTATAATAGTTAATCAAATTGGTCGTTCAATTAACCTCTTGTTGATGGTCATCAAACAAGGCTCACACGCTAACTTATTTATTTCCAAGTTAATCCTAGTTTCACATTCGTTATTCCTAGACTTATAATATTGATGGTCATCAAAGTCATAAGATACAAGCAATCAAGCAGATGTTCATACAACTTAATTTACTTGACAATTAACAGCAAATAATTATCATTAACACATAAGGATCTTTTAACAAGCTTGGCAAGATAAATTAAACATAAAAAAACAATTTA
This sequence comes from Lactuca serriola, assembly GCF_051521515.1. Classification (NCBI taxonomy): domain Eukaryota; kingdom Viridiplantae; phylum Streptophyta; class Magnoliopsida; order Asterales; family Asteraceae; genus Lactuca; species Lactuca serriola. The sequence continues at coordinate 154,379,058 of NC_136412.1, read as the reverse complement.
ATCTAGCAATTAATCTATAAATCAAGGTTTCATTTAATCATAAATGCAAAGTAAAATGTTTTTACACCCAAATCAGAAACTAAACACATAATAGTAACACAGTGGAATGCTAAACATAGTCACGTTAACAACCCACATGATTACCGACACATATCCGCTCTCCAATCCTTCCGATCTCCGCTCCCGTTAGCTTAACGGCCCTCTGGCCGCCTTCTAGACCCTCAAAACGGCAGCTATGAAGTTTTCTTGTCGCACAAGTCGAAGTGGAATATCATAGATTATGAAAAATGGTGGAATGATATGGGGGTATTTATAGTTGAATGGAGATGGAATTAATATGGAATATTAGAGTTGGATTGGAATAAGGAAACTAATGTGGCTTAGGGATTAAGCAAATAAAAATAAGGTAAGTGGTGCTTGGGGAACAAGTAACTTGGAGGGAATTTCTGTCCAGCTTTTATGCTTCATTGTCAAGGCTGATTTTGGATAAGATAAGTTCCGAGTTAGCAAAAAGGCCCTCTCACATAAGTCGTAGGAAATTTCGTCTAGTTTCCAGAACATTTTGAATCTCGTCAATTGGACTTATGAGTCATCAGATATACCCGAAACACTGAAGAGGGGTCAATCTGCCAACAATACCCTTTTTGCATCTTTTCAGCTCCATTATCTTTCTTTTGCATTCCATCTCCCATTTTAACTGTAATTAAATATTTCAAAGCATATTAAGTATATTTTAGTTCTAAATAATAATAATAAAGGCTAAAATATTAAGATATGTTATACATAAATATATATATAAAAATACACATCTCAGTATTGTATAAATTCTCTCTCTAGTCTAACAATCCAAATGGTTCCTTACATAAATAACTGTCACTCACTTCCTATTTATAGGAAAGACAACTCATCACACAATACAAGAGGGTAAAGCACAAATATATCCAAGCGTGACTTTGCACCCTAACATTCTCCCCCTCAAAGTTAGGATCAGATGTCCTGGCTTCAATATCCAACGAGCTTGCGCGATCAAGACCAAGCTCCCCCTCAAAGTAACACCGGTCTTCAAATCCGCAAGTGAATACCTGAAAAACTCGCTTCGAATACCGATAATTCTCCCCCTTATTATAATCAACAAATGATTATAAAACCCATTAAGGGTGAGAAGCACCCGAGGATTAATCTTCACAATACCCCCTTGATGTGTGCCAACAATGAAACCTTGAAAATCTTTCATGGAGAAACAATCACGAAAAAGCCACGAAAAAATTTCCAAGTTGTGAAATTTTTTGACTTTTGGATGAAAGTTGCAAGATTTTCCAAAATCCGGGTAAAAACTGTCAATAACAGAATTCTGTAGGGACCCGTTGCGCCAAAAACAGCTAAAGATGCGAAACACTCCCCCATTTGTGAAACTTGGCATAAAGTGTAAGTTCTCACCAACTACAAGGACTAATCTTGTCAAATCTTCAATTTCTCAGCTTTATTGACCCAAATTCGAAGTTGGGTATTTTCTGCCAAAATTTTGAAATTGTAGGGACTCATTTCAAAAGTGCTGCATTACAATTTTTGCACCAAATTCGAAATTGGACTATGTATGCCATATCTTCGAAACTTTAGGGACCAATTTCGAAACATTTGTGTTTTCTTCTTCCCATTCATTAACTAGTGAACGACAGACAACCCTTCGTAACCTTTATCAACCCTTCGTAACAAAATCAACTAACCCTTAGTTTTTTCATCACAGATTCCATGTTTTGATTGTCGAATCACTACTCCAAAAACGAATCGATCAATCTTTTCACTTTTTCATCAAGCCTTCGCTTTTTGTTACCATCTGTTCATCATCAATGTATCACAAAAGCGAAGCCTTCTACCCAAATTTCTTGCCTAAAATGAAATTATCCATAAATGAGAATTTGATTTCGTCTGTTCATCCTTACAAATTCCAGTCGACGTAGCCCATCTGCTTTCGATTCCAATGCAAGTACTTTGATCATGAAGCCAAAATTTTATTCCATTATCAAATTGCCATCGACATTTAGTCAAACACATACGATTACCAAAATCGAACTCGTTCCTATGCAATATTGTAATTTCAACTTCAGCAATCAATCCAACTGCGATTATCATCATCGAAATCAATTTCACCCAAAACTTCAAACCTTCGAAGTCAGATAAAGAACATCGACTTCAAGTCATTCAACTTCCAAGGAATAATCAACTATTTAAACTGATTTCGATTCCATCAATACATGCGTTTTTACCCGAAGCAAAACTCGATACGTCCATACATCGAACCATTTTAGCTGCTCGTCAACAAACTCAAAATAAGTATTAACAAAATCAGCATTTCGTTCTCAATCGACTTCAAAATCAAGCACAATTTCAGTCAAAATCAAAATCGACTCTAGCATATGTATTGCTTTTGACTTTTCATTCATCAGTCGTATCTGTTCTTGAGTCGTTCAGCATCATCATCGAATTTCATATATAAATACTCAATTCATTCATTAAATTGATTTCCATTTTCGAATTCATCATCAAAATAAAAACTATCAACTTCGAATCAAACAACAATCAAAAATCGATATTCAAACATCGATTTCTGCTCACTTGATACCGAACATGAGCACTTTTTGATTCTTCGATTTTCCGATCCATTTCAATTTCAGACAATCAAACCTTCCAATCGCTAGCAAACCAAAACAAATTCGACATCTAGCCTTTGTTCTACAGGTCATCGCTATCAAATGATAAGAATCCAATCAAGTTTCGTTCTACAAGTCATCGATTCCCAACTTTTGATTTCCTGTACATGTTCGATGTCAATCTCGTCCAAGTAATATCAGATGGAATCGAATTTAATCTCAATTAAAAGACTTTCGATTCCAATTTGTTCAAGTATAAATTCCTTTTTGTTTGATTGTGAATATTGACTCAAAAAGTCAATAGCAGATAAAATCCCAAGAAAATAAGATCCGATCGGTGAATAGTAACAACTCAATTGATTTGGGCTAAAGAATTAGATTGGGCTCAATTTTGAACAATTAAGGATTGAGAATATTGGGTTTATGTTTTGTATTAATAAATAGTGATGAGTTCGAACTAACAAAAAATTTTTGATTTCAAATTGAAAAAGAAATTAGAAGAATATGATTTTTGGTTTTGAATTTGATCTAAACAAAAAGAATTGGATCAATCGATGAGGCTTGAAACGGATTTGATCCAATGAGACAAATCGATCAAAAATGAAAAACATAAAACACGAATCGAAATCATGGATGTTTTGGAATCCATTTGAGAATTTGAGATACCTTTTTGACGAATCGAGTTCCGTTTGCATTGAACGAATCAAATTTAGAAGTTCTTGGTTCTTTTGTTGGAATGAGAAAATCTCCAATTTGAACATTATCGCACCCATTATGCGTGATGTACAACTCGTTCTTCGTGTTCTTCAACGATCCAAGAACATATTCATAAGAACCACAAACACTTTTGGGTTTTAACTTCAAATTCAATGCAACCTTTGGAGATTGTTTCTTTGGAACCCAAATTTGTTTCACAACAACACTTGATGATTTTTGTGAGTAAACCCGCTTGTTTTTGTGTTTAATCTTCTTCTTCTTCTTTTTCTTTCTCATCTTTTTGCATCTTGAAGACTTGAATTTATGAATAAACCCACTTTCCACAACTTCAACTTTATGAGTGTGAATCAAATCTTTTGCAGTTTGATACTTGTGAATTTCTTGGATCACCGGTTTTCGATAAGGAATCATTCCTTCAAACGAATCACAAGAACAAAAAATATCATCAGTTTGAACTCCAATTGAGAAATTTTTTTTCATCTTCATGAGAATCAACTTGAATCTTCTTGTCATGAACTTCAAGAACATCAAGAACACGATGATCATCATTAAGAACATGTTCCCGAGCTTCACAATAATTTGCATAAAATTCAAGTTTATTGCTTCCATATTTACATTCAGCAAGAGGAATTCCTTTTATGACTTCACCTTCTTTCCTAGTTCTTCGTCCCTCTTGATATGTTGTAATCCATCAATCAAACAAATCTTTGGTTTGATGAATTGGACAACTAATTAATTCCCTAAATTCATTCTTTTCTGCATTTAAAATGAGTTCATCTTCACTTTTCAGTCCAACAATCAAGTAATAAAGAAGAGATTCAAAAGTGTATTCACCCAGAAAATTTTCATTATGTATCAACCATTTGTCCATAATCTCTTCTTTCCTTTCGAATCAAACGATATGAACTTGGGTTTTCTAGAGAGAGAAAGTGATAATCACTTGAATTCTAGTGAAGAAAATCGAATTATGAATATAATCAAAGATGAATTTGATTTCTAGAATCCAAAAACTCAATAACACGAAGATCAAAACTCAAAATGAATCACCAAATCTAGATTTCCACCACAGATCAATTCTTGATCAAATCAAGAACACCCGCTCTGATACCAATTGTAGCTGTGTTGATTATGATGACATGTGTGGAATAAGAAAATATCTAGTGAATCATCATGCAAAATCAAGAACACCTAAAGTAAATAAATATTGTTAAGCTCATATTAGATTTAGAAAGAATATACAAAGTGGGTCTTGTACAAATTCTCTCTCTAGCCTAACACTCCAAATGGTTCCTTACATAAATGAGTGTCACTAACTTCCTATTTATAGGAAAGACAACTCATCACACAATACAAGAGGTTAAAGCACAAATACATCCAAACGTGACTTTACTCCCTAACATGTATGCTTTTATTGAGAATTTATGATGGGGATGATGTTATAGTAACGTAGTAACACCAATTTCAAGTACTATGTGTTAAATCCATGATTTATCTATTGAGTTTGTGAAAATGGTGACAAACCCTAAATATGAGAAGTTATTATAAAATGAAATTGAGTACATATTTTAATCAATTAAGTCATATAAATGACTTATTCGTGGAGCTTAACTGGTTTTGATATAAAAAATTGATTATAGTGTTAAGTCATGAATGACTTGTAAGTTGAGTTATGACATTCAAATAACGGCATGACGATTGAGATGTAATAAAACTTATGTCTTAATGGATTAAGACACATGAATAAGTAGTTTATGGAGCTTAATGAGTTGTATTACGTAATTGATCATTATGTACTTAGTGGGAATATTGAGTCACCATGTAAGTGAATTATATCTTGGGGTATAATACTCCAGATAATTGTATTGTTTTGACAATTATTAGAGTAACGGAAATGGGAAAGAGAACAAAAATTCATGACTTGGCATTTAACACATGCAATATTTCAATGTGAGTAACTTTGATTCCCATCAAGATAATTGATATCTAGATACGTGGATATACTTTGTTATGCATATGATGAATGTATTGATCATTATTCATTAAGATTGTATAAGTTGACAATTTGAAAATTGTATAGATTTGTAGCAAAGTGTTGTTATGCTAGCTATTGAGCTGATGTAACTAGGGTTAATAATAACTCATAGCGTATAAGGGTAATAGGCTGATATAGTTGAGATTTATAGTTGATTGTCCCTATACGGGGTAATAATCTTATTTAGCATGAATTACTGGTAGTAAAAATTCACAGATAGAGAAATTATGTAAATTGAGTATTTATTGATAATCGTTATAGTTTAGACAATGTTAGATTGATATTATATTATATAGGAAACATTATAGATGTTGGTTATTAACTAAATGATGTTTAATTGTTGATAGTTAACAAATTGTTGGAGAGTAACATAATGAGCACCTCATGACAATATGCTACTAGTACGATGAATCACATATTGAGTACTTTGTGGTAATATTCAACTATTATTATAGTGATCCACATGATAAGAACATTGTGGAATATCTTGTAACATCCCGAGATTTTGGAGGTATTTCCGAACCCTCTTCTATCATTAATTTGTCATTTTTAGTCCTTGGGGTTGGAAGTGTAGAGCCAAGATAAGTATAAGGGCCAAGGTTGCAACCTTGGGCCAAGAAGGAGTACGCTGCACGTACAGAAGAGTACGCTAAGCGTACTAAGGTCCGCCTTAGTACGATGGGCGTACACTTGTGTACGTTGGGCATACTAATGTCAGGATAAAACCCTAATATTTAGGGTTTGGGGCTATATAAGCAACATTATGAGCACATACCTTCCCTTACCTCAGCCTCCACTGCTTAGAGTCGTTCTCCCCAAACCCTAGCCATTCCTTTGAGTGTTTGAGCTTATTGAGTGTTTCTTGAGTGTTTTAAGAAGAATGTGTTGCATCAAGGTGTTGGAGAAGAAGATCAAGCTTGTAGATCTGAAGTTGGTTTGTGCCCTAGAAGCTCTAGAAGGTAAAAAGCTTCAAACTTTATGCATATATGTATAGATCTTTCCATTTTGCTTTAAATAACCATTTCTTGTCCCAAAAAGTCCCAAGATGGTGCATGATGTGATTTGGATGAAATGACACGTCCTTCTAGACTCTTGAAGGGGTTTTGAGTGATAAAAATGAGGTCCCAATGGCTTAACATGTCCCATGCATAGAGTAGGAAGGTCTTAATGGATTAAGACCAAGTATTAAGAGCTTTCTGGACGTCCATAGTGATAAAGTTTGTGACTTTATGGGTCCTAGGCACATTTGGTCACTGGATCTAAAGTTTGGGCTTAAGTGCTTAAGCCATTAAGCACTAAATAAGATTTTGGCAAACCACTACGTACGCCCAACGTAAATCCAGTATGCCCAACGTATTGGGTCAACCACCCCTATGGTGGTCAACATCTGGACGAGTACACCCCGTGTACCAGAGGATTACGCCCCACGTATGTCCTCTGTTGGGCATTTGACAATTGGGCTTCGGGTTTTGGGATGTTTATAGACTAGTTGGATTTGGGCCTTTGCTGGAATTTATGAATAAGATGTTTTGGGCCAAGTTTTTATAATGGATATTGGGATTAGGCCCAATTAGGGAGTTGGGCCCAATTTGGTAAATTGGGCCAATAATGGGCTTTGCATAAGGACTTTCAAGGTTATGGACTTGGTATTGGGCCTTGGCCCAATAAAGAGAATAGACACGATGGATTGTGTGGACACTTAGTCAAGACTGTTATGTTGTGTATTGACTTGGTATTTATTATGTGATAGTTCGGGATTTCCGATGAGACATCGATCAGAGGTTTTCGGTACTTCGACACTACTTGCGAGGTGAGTTACCTCACTATACTAAGGGGTCTAAGGCACCAAGGCCGGCCCATTGGATATGATATCCTAGAAATTGTAGTATGTTGAGTATGGGTTAGTGTTGCATGCTAGTTGCTATGCCAGTTAGGTAGATCTGTAGGACTACCTGTGTTGTTATGTGATTATCTGTATGCGCATTAGTTGTATTATATGTTGACATATTATGTGGGATAGGTTGAGGTGATACTGCTCCGTGCGGTAACCAACAAACCTGGGAGCATTCCAGATACAAGCTAAGGGAGACTCGTACTATGGGCTCGGGAGCATCCCGGTTACGAGCTGAGGGAGACTCGTACTGCGGGCTCGGTGGCAATCCAGATGTGATCTGTGGGCCCAGAAGGCAATCTAGACTCACACTGTGGCCTAGGGGTAATCCAGTCTGTAAAGCTATGGACCCAGTACATGCTGTTATTTGTATATGTTTTATGTACAATGTATCGGTATTTTGGGGGAACTCACTAAGCCTTAGGCTTACAGTTTCAGTTTATTGTTTCAGGTACATCAGGGGATCGCGACAAGGCAAAGGCGTGATCGTACATCTCCTCACTTTTTATGACTTTGTTTCTGGGATACTCTGATATAGACTATTTTGAAAACAATTTGTAATAACTGTTGGTTTTTAAATGTTTTAAAAAGTTTAAATTTGGCATGATTTTTTATGGGTGTTACATATCTTGCGAGTAGGGCGAGTCACATAACGGGTACCTTATGAGAATATTCAATGAGTATGGTAAGCCACGTAACGAGTACCTTGTGGCAATGTCCTATACTGTTAATTGAAATGGTACCTTGTGTATCTATAAATCCATTATCATAGCACGATGGTGGCTTTAGTAGCCGTAAATCCATCATTGGATATTTACAAGTCAATAGTAGCTTTAGTGGTCGTAATACTACACTTGTATGTTACTATCGGGGTACAGTGGTAGCCTTAGTGGTCGTAATACCATCGTTGGGGGTTTACAAGTCAATGATAGCCATTGTGGCTTCCATATGTCAAGACTATCAATTTCGGGCTTAGATTGTGATACTTGTACAAAGCCATTTCCTATATGTAACTTTATAATCTCAAATTAGCGAAATTCAAACTACAATGTTAGTTGAGTTCATGGTTACATACATTGAGAATCAAGTTGAAATAGCCTCGTACAAGCCCAAAACTTGATCCAAAAGCTAAGCTCAATCCATTTTGGGCCTTGATCCAAGAATCTTCGGCCCAACACCCTATTGGGCCGGAAACTTTTCCTTGGGCCTTATTGGGCTGAAAACTTTTCCGTGGGCCTTATTGGGCAGAAAACTTCTCCTTGGGCCTTATTGGTGTAACACCGTAAATTTCAAAATAATTTTTCACATGATATAAAAACATATTCATTTAATTTTCATAAAAACATCAATGTTTGAGACTCCAATCCATGACATATAAAGAATCCCAAGATCACATAACATAAAAATCCCGTGTGTGTGTACTGATCAAGTCGGCGCCTTCCCACGGTCATCACTAGTACCTGAAACAAATGACACCAAAACTGTAAGCACAAAGCTTAGTGAGTTCCCCAAAATACCACACATAACACATATTAGCCACTCGAGGCTATAACTCTGTGGGTCCGTGGACCCTACTCTGTGAACCCTCTGGTTCTAACTCTGTGAACCTTCCGGTTCCAACTCTATAAACATGCACAACATAAATCACATAGAAATAATGCAGTACAACACATAACATACATATATCATACAATTAATCTTGTCACATAACTCTGATTACCTACTCAAGATAAAGTATAGTGAGAAGACTCACCTCGCGTATCTCGATAACTGGCAAATCCCGGAAATCACTCGCGCTCGATCCCTAGAGCTATAATCCTACTATAACACAATATATCTCTAATTAACACTTTCACAAATAAGGTTGACTACCCCTATCAAGTCAACACTGGTCAACTATGGTCAACGGTCAACGGTCAACTTTGACCGGACTCGGCGAGTGCACTAGAGCGACTCGGCGAGTCTATACGTGTTCACTGACTCTCTAGGATCCTCTCTTGACACGTCGAGTACTTCCTTGACTCGACGAGTTCTAAATGGCATGAATCGCGGGGCCACCACGACTCAACTCGTCGAGTCTCAAGAACAACTCGGCGAGTTCCAGTTTGACTCAGTCCACCCCTCAACCCTCTCTGACTCTCCCTGACTCACTAAGTCAACCCCTTAACTCGGCAAGACCACTCGATGAGTGGTTAAGGACAATCTTCATGCTACTCGCCGAGTCTGTTCTTCGGACTTGGCGAGTGTATGCCATGCATAAACTCAAACTCACTCCTGAGGTCAGATCCGTTCCAATAACTCATTGATCCAGTCCTTCCAAGCAATTCATCACGTAAAGCTACAATCTTGGAGCTCATGCAAAGGTCCAAGGGCCTTATTTGATGATATGGTCTCTAGAATGCTATTCTAAGCTCATGGCCTCCATTGACACTCATAAAGCTTGAGGGAAAAGAGTCTCTGGACCTCTTTGGGTCCAGATCTAAAGCACCAACACAAGAAAAGGCCAATTACTCCATGGATCATTCCACAAAGAAACCCAACTCTAAGATTTACACCAAGGACTGAGAAAGGAACGAATGGTTACCTCAAATGAAGTCTCTGAGCTCAAGAATCACTGGATTAGCACCTTCGTTGGTCTCCTCTTGCCTTGATCTTCTTCTATATGCAAAAACACCCACAAATAGTCAAGGATCTTCCTCTTCTCTCTCACAAAACGCTCAAAGACTCTTTAGGGTTCTCTCTGGGGTTGGTGGCCGCAAATGACGATCATAAGCCCCTTTAAATAGGTCTCATACCTTGGAAATTAGGGCTTCATTAAACAGCGTGGACTCGCCAAGTCCGGACGCGAACCCTTGCCCAAACCGCTATCATACTCGGCGAGTCTGAGCTCCAACTCGCCGAGTCTCCTCACAAATCACCAAAATAAGAATAAATAATACCTGGGAATCCGGGCTGTTACAATTCTCCCCCACTAGAACTAGACTTCGCCCTCGAAGTCTCGCTCTGCAAATAACTCCGGATGCTGCTCACGCATCTCACGCTCTGGCTCCCAAGTCATCTCGGACCCCTTCCGATGGTACCACTAAACCAAAACCAAGGGTAACTCCTTGTTCCTCAGAACCTTGATTTTCCGATCTCTGATTGCCAATGGTCTCTCAGCATCATTTAGGCTCGCATCCACCTGAATATCCTCTAATGGAACCACTGCCGACTCATCGGCTATACACTTCCTCAGTTGCGACCCATGGAAAGTGTCGTGAATCTGCCCCAACTCTACTGGCAAATCCAAACGATAGGCTACCCGGCCTACCCTCGTGATCACTCGGAATGGACCAATATATCGGGGCCCCAACTTGCCCCTCTTCCTGAATCGAATCACTCCTTTCCAAGGAGAGACCTTCAGGAGTACAAGGTCGCCGACCTGAAACTCAAGCTCGGACCGGCGTCTGTCTGCATAGCTCTTCTGACGACTCTGAGCGGTCAACAACCTCTGTCTGACCTGCTGGATCTGCTCTGTCGTCTGAAGCATGATCTATGTACTGCCCATCACACGCTGTCCAACCTCTCCCCAACAAATGGGGGTCCGACACCTCCTCCCATACAACAGCTCAAAGGGAGGCATACCAATGGTCGAATGATGGCTGTTGTTGTAGGAAAACTCCGCCAAGGGCAAATACGTATCCCAACTTCCCCCGAAATCCAACACACATGCCCGGAGCATGTCCTTGAGCGTCTGAATCGTCTGCTCACTCTGTCCATTTGTCTGGGGGTGATATGTGGTACTAAAATGCAGCCTAGTACCCAACTCCTCATGAAACTGTTGAGTTTTGAGCATTCTAACACTCCTAAGTGTACATGCAACCCTAAATACCTTGGATCTATGTTTTCTCTATTATACATGCAAATAAGAACTTCCAAGGTATTATCCTAATCTAGCATATAAAACTATCAATATAACAAGATAGAATACATACCTCTTTGATGTAGAAAGTCTTCATGAAGCTTGAGTGCCTAGTGCCCCAAGTGTGACACCTCAAATGGTTAACACAACACCAAATACACTTGGAATAACTTGAGAGAAATCCACAACTCATGAAATCAGCTAGCCCTTATTTTTACACTCTCTAGTCATCGATTTTGTCAAGAATAAGATCTTTATATAGTGTTACAATTAGGGTAAACCCTAATTGTCATGACTTTCCATTTCCTTGGATCCATGGGTTCAAATACACCATGGAGCATCCATGGACCATCCTATGGGTTTTAGCCCAAATTGATTATCCATGGAGCATTAGCCCACTATACAAGTATGGATGATTTACACAATCAACCCATATATTTAATTAGTCTTCTTTTGATCACTTAATTAATCCTAGATTAATTCTTGATCAATACTAATTAAATAATCTTATTATTCTTATTATTATAATGTATTAATAACCATAAGTGTCTTATTTCTCTCATTATAGTCTATCCAAGTGCATGATGCCATGCAACCCAAATGGACCATGCCGGGCCGGGTCAAGTCTTACCAATTATAGTTATGGACTTAGACATTAATCCAACAGTCTCCCACTTGGATAAGTCTAAAACTAATATTGCGTATGACTTCAGGAACCAACTGGCAATCGTAGCTCTCAAAAGCTTCTGTCGAACTCTGACCTTGTCGATGAACTCTAACCTTTGTCAATGACTTGTCCATTAGATAAGGGATCATATATTCCTCTGTTCTAGATATCATATGGACTGAGACATGGATTATAATCATTCTCTCTGTCCATTTGTTGTTTCCCGATTTCTGATTTATGACGACTGACTAATTGAACAAATCAAATCAGTCCTGGCCCGGCCGAGCACTTCCATTTGTCATCATAAAATCATCGAGGGGCCCACATATATCGCTTTTATCCCGAAGGGAAAAGGAATGGATAAACTTCGACTCATATGGCTTGTTCTACTACTTGTTGAATCATACACAAAGGCACGTTTTATAGCACCGAGTTACCAAATGCGTTTTCGTGCAATCAATGTACAACCAACTCATAGTAACAACTCATATCTCTAGGTTTGAAGAATATAAGATATTATTGTCTCATGATCACTCGTGATAAAATCCATGAAGTGATTCCAATGAGCGCGGGTTGAATCCAATACTCAGAACTTATGAGCACTCATGAGTGTTGTATCCCTTTGTCCAACACCTTAGACCTCTACAAGCCAACCCATGACAGTCTTAATTCATATCTACTTCCAACATATGACCGACTGTGGATGGTTTGAATAACTTAGTCATTCTGGAAGAATAACCCAGTTTATTCGGGAAGTCAAAACATGCAAAGTGAAACACAATAATAATTGAATCCAATATGGTATCAAAACCTATGAACATAAATAAAACACCTTTTATTTATCACCATATGATTACACATTATTCATTGTATACTGTTTCAGCTATCAACTTTATTCTTGAATTTAAAACAATAGTTGTCCCATGCTCCAAGCATGTACACTATGTTTTCTAAACACTAGTCATGCCATACACCAAGTATGCATACTATGTTTGTCTATGATCTTTACTTTGTGAACTAGATCCATTGAACATAACTTCAATGATTCTCTTTTCACACTCCCAAATCCTTACTGCAAATACAAGATTTCCAAATTCATGTCATTTACTGAAATATGTTAAATTCTAAACTTATATGCATTGATCCTCTTGTAATGATTATGCACAAAGTCAGAAAGACTTGACAACAATCATTACAGAGTATTCCAAAGGAGATCAGCTCCTTAGAAACATCCTTCTTGCATTAAGTTTCCTAATCTTACACATATTGAATAATTTCTAACTTTGAAACATTTCCATATTCCATTTTGACTATCACTTCTGAACAGGAGTTGCCTCCTTACAAATTATGTCAATATGGTCCTTCCAAAATTATCACTATACTTCCAACTGTCCTTGAGCATCTAATCTTTGGTAAACCTTAGATTGTCCTCGACAATTGTTTAATCCTTTTAGTCATATCCAGTTCTAAACCTTTTCCCTTCTTAATGCCCCAAGCATTTGGAAAATATTAGAAAGGATGAATATAGCACATTTAATCGATCCTATATCTGAAGCATATGGGAATCGATTCATGATGTCTCACATAAAGACTAAACCAGTTTTTTGCTATAACATTTCCATTTCAATTTGCCAAGTTCTCATAATTCAGATTATGAAAAGGGATGCCGTAATCATAATCGAATTTTAGAACGCAAATGATGGACTCATATACAAAATTTCCTTATGTTGAGCCATTCCAACATGAAATTCATATATATCCTTGACTAAATGATTAAAACCTCACGATCTAAGCTTATAGATTTGAGATGAAGTATAATTTCCTCTCCCTTAATTATAGCAAAACAACTCTTTCCCAATTGAAACTTTTGTTTTCTATAATTAACATTGCTAACTTGCAATACTTATCATAATTATCATGCTCCCACTAACATGATGATTATTAGCATAACACTTATGCTCCCACTAGCTTTGACATGTACTCAGAAATCAGCTGACTTTCTTACCAAAGTTCATATTTCTGATACTAGATTGTTTTGATAAGACTTTATCAAAATCATACACCTTCCCTTAGATAGCACACTTGTGTGTCTAAACAATTATGAAGAGGGATGCCGTAATCATAATGGTTAGACCTTTTTGCCACTTCTCACAAGTCCAGGTTAGTGTGCCGGTAAACCACACACGCTCCACTAACGACTTTGAGAATGCAAATATCACAATTGCTATCTAGCTAAAATCTACTTAGTGAAAGTGTTTCCTCACCATCATTTTCATGAATCGGAGAGAAACCTTATGACACTTAGATTTAATGGTGTATGTGTTCTTATCCATGTGAATTGTCAAAACCATAGACACAAGACAAGGATAATGACAAATCCACACTCATATGGATTGAACTCAATCTTAATTACTTGCCACCTGGCAGCTCAAGGGCCTGTCATTGCTTCCAAGTTGTTGTGCAACTAATTGAGAACTCTAAGAACTCATATGCAAAGCCAACTTTAACTGGAATGGGCACAGAATATGTCAACACGATAGGTTATAAACCTCAAGTCGTGTGCTAGTGAAGAACTTCAGGTTTTATTCTTGATTAGTTCTTGAGACTTTCAAGACCTTTAAGACTCCCACTGTCCTCTTGACATATAAGAATTTCTTGTCAGTTATTCAAGAGATAGTGTGGATTCTTATCAAGACAAACACTTCACAAAATTGGCCTAAGTTGGTCTTTATTTTATCCAAAACATCACAACTTACCAATTTCAAATGTACAAGAGTAGAAAACTTTTACTCTTACATTTAACAAGTGTTTTAAACCTTCTTTAAGACATGTCACTCAAGTTACAATCTTGGAGTATGACTCTAAGACTTGTATTGGAACGAAGTATGACTCATCTTCTTGATTTAACCATTTCAACAATTCAAGTTCCTCTTCTTAGTCATAAGAATACACTAAGATTTCCTTAGAGAACTAACTTTGATATGGTTTCTTAATCATTAAGATGATCACAAAAACTGATACTAAAGTACTCTCCCATCTTTTCAGATTTGAGAAACTTTTATCCTTCTGCCTAAGTTGATTCTTCTTATTCGCTCTACCTTACATTGAAACTTTTCCAATGTCTCAGAATTATACTTTAGTCTGTAAGTATAACCATATTTACTAAGCTTTAGTAAATTATGACAAATAATCTTATCGATCTTTTGTGGTGGACTTAATCAGTGCACAAGACTATGTACTCGATCCCTTAGTCCATTACTTGACTCACACATCCGTGTGAAAAGTAATTCGTCTTAATTTTCCAATACTTGAAAGTTCTCATTCATCATGCTATACAACTTGCATGATCCCAAGTTCCGGTCCAATTGAAACTTGGGCGATGAGAATCTTTCCTTATTTGGTAAATTTAGACATTACCACAAATGAAAGAATCAATTTCATACTTCCACTCTTGCTATTAATGGAATCTTATAAGCAACAAAAATTTCCACAAATGCCATTGTAAGGATATTTTAAAATAAATAAAATCAAAATTTTCCTTTTATTTTAAAAAACTTTGCGGAAAACTTATCCTTACAATCCATATGAAAACTTGTTGTTATCTATTCCTAAGCAATATCTCATAACTCCTAAGAAGTAGCTCAAGAATCCGATCTTCAAACTGCACGATAGAAATCCATTTATGCGATCAGATTCAACATATTCTTTCTTTAAGTTTCTTCACTTTTCTTTGATTCTTAAAACATCACCATGTGACCCAGTCACATCATGTATCAGGAATCTCAGAATAGAACTTAACAGAGTTAGATAATGGACTTTACCTGAAGTAGAGTCAAACTTATTGACTTTAACATCCTTAGGTAATTTTGGCAGCTTCGCAACCAATGCCCCTTTCTTTGGCAATATAAACATATGGACCCTTTGATAATGGTACACGGGACTATCACAGACTTAGCTTTTCTCTTTACCATTTGGTCAACCAAGTTGACTATGGCCGATCCCTTTCCATTGGGAAGAGAATGCTTTTCTGGATTTCCTGTGTCACTATTGTCAATGTCCATCAAGTTTTAAGGAAGTTGATCTTAACAAATAGATAAGATCATTAAGGGTCTTGTCATAGTCTGTTTCATAGGTGTCCCAAAGGAACTCACTATGTGACTTAGAAAGTGATTGAACCACCAACTTTCTCAAGACTTTGACACCCAACTCTCCCGGCTTGTCAATATGTGACTACATCTCCAAGACGTGACCACACCTAGACCTTGCCGTGCCAGTAGGGCTTGAGTGACCTTAAACTTTTCAAGAACTTGTGGGTTAGGGAGAATAATTGGAGGAGGTGAAAGAAGTATGATTTCCAAGGGACATCATCTTCATTTAGGAAAGCTTGTTTCAAGAGATTTGGGAAGATCATAACTGTCTAAACTAGACATCTTTTGGGAGATATTCAAGATAATTGATCTTAAGTCCTTAATATGACACCCAATATGAAATATTAAGGCTAGGACCCAACAAACTATTTTATAACTTAGAAGAGGTATGCCGTAATCCAAGCTATAAAATATTTGAAGGTAGGTGAATGACGATTCACCAATTTCCACCAAGATAAACGAAATGTATTATTAGGTTTTAATTGGTTTTGAAACTCCTAGATCTTTGAGATTCATTGAACCGTTCAATGGCATGTTTCAATATCGAGTGTGCCCTTCAGGTTTTGTGACTGGGATGCCGAGGATCACAAAACAAGGTGTGAAGTAACCATGCAAATTACTTGGTACCCTTAAGTGTTTACCCCTCAATCGATGTGCCGGTTAACCACACACGCTCCATCGATACTATGATAAACATTAAGTTACCCTTTACCTACCTTGTTAAATACGAGTTAGTGTGCCGGTTAACCACACACGCTCCACTAACCGACTTAAACAAAGTGCAAAGTGTAATTTCATGGATTAGCACCTTATTCACATTTTCCTAAGTAACTAAGATTGGGTATTATTAAGAGTTTAGTTACTTAGTATTTATCATTAATACTTTTAATGAAGGGAGAATTCTAGTCCTGTCAAACCCGTTCAGCTAACGACCCTCCACCAGTCAAGCAAGTGGTGGGTGAGAGTGGACACCCATTAAGTTGCCATTTTATAGGCAACAACCTTATACCCACCTTATAGACCGGCTTCGTGAATGAGGCGTACTAGCGGTAAGACTGACTTTAATCTTATACATATATATATTATTAACTTATAATATTATAAAGTATAAGGGTTGAATTTTAACTCTTTAAAATTCTAAGGGCTAACTTGGAATTAAAGTATTCACGGGGAAAACTTTACAAATTCCAAAACTTGAGGGCAAGTTTTGAAACTATTCAAAACTAATTAATTCCATAACTTATGTGTTTAAAGTAGTTTTAATCCAAAAACTCTTCAAGTTCCATAACTTGAGGACAAGTTATGGAAGACTTTAAACTAATAAAAGAATTAACTTTTCTTTATTTTATAACTTATGGAATTAATTAAGGTTACACTTTTTTAATTTATTATTTAATGAAGAGACTCTTGGTCCTCCATAACTTGAGGACAAATTATGGAGTCATAACACCTTTTAATTAGAACTAGACTCTTCATTTTTGTAACCTTTGCCAACTTTTATGAGTTTTATGAAACTTAAATGTGACTTTTCATATAACTTGAGGACAAGTTACAAAAACACATTTTAGAATCAACTCTTAGATTAATTTGGATTGAAAACAACTATTTCACTCAACTTTTCTATTAATCTAAGCAACTCATAAGAACAAGATAATTCAAATCAAACTTTTTCATGTAATTAGTCTAAACCTTAAACTAATACAAAACATGAATCTATTGACAATTATCTTTGAAATTGGATTAGCATGAACATTACCACATCAAAAACAAGTTTATAAGTTCAAAAACATCTTAGGGTAATGTTCCTAGTCCAATTCCAGCCAAAAAAGTCGAATTTATGCTGTTTGGGGGTCCAACTCGTCGAGTGCATGAACCAACTCGGTGAGTTGGATGCATTTTGTCTTGGACTCGGCGAGTCTGCTGGGCAGACAGCATCAAAACTCGATTTTTCAGCTCCTTTTGCAAGTATAACAAGAAAACAAGCCTAGTCCCTGATACCACTGTTGAGTTTTGAGCATTCTAACACTCCTAAGTTTACATGCAACCCTAAATACCTTGGATCTATGTTTTCTCTATTATACATGCAAATAAGAACTTCCAAGGTATTATCCTAATCTAGCATATAAAACTATCAATATAACACGATAGAATACATACCTCTTTGATGTAGAAAGTCTTCATGAAGCTTGAGTGCCTAGTGCCCCAAGTGTGACACCTCAAATGGTTCACACAACACCAAATACACTTGGAATAACTTGAGAGAAATCCACAACTCATGAAATCGGCTAGCCCTTATTTTTACACTCTCTAGTCGCCGATTTTGTCAAGAATAAGATCTTTATATAGTGTTACAATTAGGGTAAACCCTAATTGTCATGACTTTCCATTTCCTTGGATCCATGGGTTCAAATACACCATTGAGCATCCATGGACCATCCTATGGGTTTTAGCCCAACTTGATTATCCATGGAGCATTAGCCCACTATACAAGTATGTATGATTTACACAATCAACCCATATATTTAATTAGTCTTCTTTTGATCACTTAATTAATCCTAGATTAATTCTTGATCAATACTAATTAAATAATCTTATTATTCTTATTATTATAATGTATTAATAACCATAAGTGTCTTATTTCTCTCATTATAGTCTATCCAAGTGCATGATGCCATGCAACCCAAATGGACCATGCCGGGTCGGGTCAAGTCTTACCAATTATAGTTATGGACTTAGACATTAATCCAACAGAAACTTCTTCCAGAATCTGGAAGTGAAACGCACATCACAGTCTGAAACAATCGAGATCGGCACCCATGCCGAGATACCACTTCCCTCACGTACACCTCTGCCAATTTCTCTGCTGAAGAACTCTCGTTGATAGCAAGAAAGTGAGCGCTCTTCGTCAACCTGTCCACAATCACCCAAATTGCATCAACTCCCCTGATAGTCCTTGGCAATTTGGTGATAAAATCCATGGTGATCTGATCCCACTTCCATTCGGGAACCTCCAACGGCTGCAGCTTACCATGCGGTCTCTGGTGCTCGGCCTTAACCCTACGGCATGTCAGGAACCTCTCAACAAACCACGCAACATCCCTCTTCATACAGGGCCACCAATACTCCTTCCTCAGGTCCAAATACATCTTAGTGGCCTTAGGATGGATCGAAAATTTCGACCGATGAGCCTCTTCCATCAATATGGTACGCGTTCCTCCCACAAACGACACCCAGATATGCCCCTGAAATGTCATAAGCCCCCGACCATCGGTAACGAACTCTGAAATCAAACCAACAACTCGCTCTTTCTTCTGCATCTCAGGTTGCACAGCCTCGGCCTATGCCCCACGAATGGCGTCCAACACTGGAGCTATCACGGTCAATCTCAAACATACATCCCGCAGCAGGGTGCTCTCCGCCTTGCGACTCAGTGCATCGGCTACAACATTAGCCTTGCCTGGGTGGTACAAGATCTCACAATCATAATCCTTGACCACATCCAACAACCTTCTCTGTCACATATTTAGGTTGGGTTGATCCATCAAATACTTCAAACTCTTATGGTCCGTGTATATCGTACATCGAACCCCATACAGGTAGTGACGCCAAATGCATATGCTATCACATGCCCCCAACTCTAGATCATGGGTGGGATATCTCGTCTCATGAGGCTTCAGCTGCCTCGATGCATATGCTATCACATGCCCTCTCTGCATCAGCACCGCCCCCAACCCCAAAATCGATGCATCACAGTATACCACAAAGTCCTCCATCCCCTCCGGGAGTGCTAACACCGGGGCTTCGCATAACCTTTGGCGAAGCGTCTCAAAGGAGGCCTGCTGCTCGGGGCCCCATGAAAAAGCGACACCCTTCCGGGTCAACCTGGTGAGTGGCACTGCGCTTTTTGAGAAATCCTTGATAAATCTCCGATAATAACCTGCCAACCCTAAGAAACTCCTGATCTCGGAAGGTGACCTCGGCACCTCCCAACTCATCACCACCTCAACTTTGGCCGGGTCGACAAATATTCCTTTCTGGTTAACGAGATGTCCTAGGAACTGGACCTCCCGCAACCAGAAATCACACTTGGAGAATTTGGCATAAAGCCTCTCCGATCTCAGAACTCCGAGAATCTCCCTCAAATGCTCCTCATGCTGCTCTGTAGATCTCGAATATACTAAAATGTCATCGATAAATACAATCACCGACCGATCCAGCATCGGCCTGCACACTTGGTTCATGAGATCCATGAACACTGCCGGGGCATTGGTGAGCCCGAAAGGCATCACCACAAACTCATATTGCCCATAACGTGTCCTGAACGCTGTCTTCTGGACGTCCTCATCTCGAACCCTCACCTGATGATATCCAGACCTCAAATCGATCTTGGAGAACCAAGATGCTCCCTGCAATTGATCGAACAAATCGTCGATCCTCGGCAACGGGTAACGGTTCTTGACTGTCAGCTTGTTCAACTCCCGGTAATTAATGCACATCCGGTGTGAACAATCCTTCTTCTTGACAAACAAGATAGGCGCTCCCCACGACGAGCTGCTCAGCCGAATAAACCCCTTCCCCAGCAGCTCCTGAAGCTGCGAGGATAACTCTTGCATCTCTGAAGGTGCAAGGCGATAAGGCACCTTAGCGATAGGCGCGGCCCCTGGAACCAAATCGATACTGAACTCCACTTGCCTCACAGGAGGCACACCTGGCAACTCCTCAGGAAATACATCCGGGAACTCACGCACTACAGGAACCTCCTCAACTGACCTCGGTCTCTCGAAATCCACCCGCGTATCCATCACATACGCCACAAAACCCTTACAGCCCTGCTGTAGACACTGCCTCGCCCTAGCGGCCGAACTAAACGCTGATCCAGAACATGTACCCTCGCCGTACACCGCAAGAACTCTCCCACTAGGGTCTCGTATGGTCACCAACTGTCGCTCGCAGTCGATAACTGCTCCGAATCTGCTCAACCAGTCCATGCCCACAATGACACAGACATCACCCATCGCAATAGGAACCAGATCAATCGGGAACTCAACACCGAAAATCTCGACTACGCACCCTCGGAGAACCTCCGTGGCATATATCACCCTCTCTTCAGCTATGGAAACTCTCAGAGGCCGACTCAACGTCTCACGACTAACATTGATATGCTGACTAAAAGCCAAAGATACAAAAGACCGACTTGCACCCGAGTCAAATAACACCAAGGCAGGTACATAATTCACAAGAAAAGTACCTACGCATAACATAATATAAGCATAATATCTCAACATCAAAATAAATATGCGAAAGAATACATACCAGCCACGACATCGGGCGTTGCGCGGTTAACTGAAAAGCTCTCCCTCGTGCCCTCGACGCGTCGGCCTTCACTGGCCGACTCTCGGTAGCTCTGATGGCGGCAGGGGCAGATCCCTGTGGTGCTCCCTAAGATGATCCTCACAATTGCGGACACTCTGCCTTCCGGTGTCCGGTCTGGTTGCAGTGGAAACACACCGCAAACCCCTTGGGGCAGTCCTTGGCCATATGCCCCTCCTTGCCACACTTGTAGCAAGATCCCGCTCTACAGACTCCATCATGACCCTTGCCGCACTTCCCACAAGTGTGGCCCTTCTGGCTCCCTGATTTGGGATCAGCAGGCTTGGCCCGCTTGGCTGCCGGCTGAGACTGCGCCGGTCGCCGATCCCTCCCCTGAGACTCTGCCTCCTCCCTAGCCTGAGTCTCTAGCTCAATCTCCCTCTTCCGGGCATTTGCCTGAATCTCGACAAATGTCCGGTACGAGGAGTTCGCCGGGAACTCCCGAATTTCTCGCCTCAAGATACTCAAATATCGGCTCATACGTGCCTGCTCAGTGGACACGTGCTCAGGGCAGAACATCGCCCTCTCATGGAACATCCTGGTAATCACCGTAACAGGCTCAGTACCCTGCTTGAGGTTCAGAAACTCCTGGGCCAAACGCTCCCTCTCCACCTGGGGAACGTACTCATCTCGGAACATGGCAGTGAACCTCTCCCAGGTCACTGCCGCAAGCTCAGCAGGCGTAAAGTGCGCCGTCACAAACTTCCACCAGTCCTTCGCTCCCAAGCGAAGCTGCTTCAGCGCGAACCGAACTCTCAAATGCTCAGGAGATGAGCAAGTGAAGAAACACCCCTCTATGTCAGAAATCCATCTCATAGCCGCCACCGGGTCCCGGGTCCCATCAAAGTCCGGCGGTTTTGTGTTGCTGAACTCTTGGAACAGCAACGCATCACCACCCTGCGGCCTCGCGGCAGCAATAGCTGCGGTGGCCGTTGCAACAACAGCCTCAGAAAGAGCGGCATAATGCTCGTCGAAGGTCTCAATCAATGTGGTCTTAATAGACCCGAACATCTCTGGTATCTCTGCCCTGATGGCCACAGCCACCTCCTCATGGATGATCCGACGGATCTCCTCATCACTGGCCCCACTGCTCTCAGGCATCAGACGTGTCCTCACCATGATCTACCTTTGAAATACAACATACGATAAATTAGAATCCATTCGAGCATACTCACACTCGACAACTCATTCCTCCTTGATCCTTGGTATTCCAAAGATTCCTACTTGGGCTGTACACCGCTCCGGTGCTTTCAGTAGTACGGGCCCAATACTACTGTCCGCACCGTATCAGAATACACCCCAAGTCCTTCTCTTCGGATCCCAAATTCCAAGTACTCTATCATGCATAATCCACTCTCTAACAGATCTCTCATAAGCCCCTCGCTGCTACTTACTCACTCTCAAGCATCTCATAGCAGCTCACCTCTCCCTAGGCTAAGGCATCACAAATCAGGCCACTCTAGTCCTAATAGGAGTACCTAGCCTACTCTAGCATGAAAATACACCATATCAATATCAATATCACATAACATGAGGGTATTTTGGGAAATCACCGTTCGGGCGCGGACTGATCGTACACACAACTCTGCTCTGCATTCTTCCAAAAATCTTTTACCCCTTTTTGAAAATACTTCTCAAATCCTCAGTTTGAGTTCAAATACGCCCGTAGGTGTACTCGAATCCCTCAAACCAAGGATCTGATACCAACTTGTAACACCGTAAATTTCAAAATAATTTTTCGCATGATATAAAAACACATTCATTTAATTTGCATAAAAACATCAATGTTTGAAACTCCAATCCATGACATATAAAGAATCCCAAGATCACATAACATAAAAATCCCGTGTGTGTGTACTAATCAAGCTGGCGCCTTCCCACGGTCATCACTAGTACCTGAAACAAATAACATCAACACTGTAAGCACAAAGCTTAGTGAGTTCCCCAAAATACCACACATAACACATATTAGCCACTCGAGGCTATAACTCTGTGGGTCCGTGGACCCTACTCTATGAACCCTCTAGTTCTTACTCTGTGAACCTTTCGGTTCCAACTCTATAAACATGCACAACATAAATCACATAGAAATAATGCAGTACAACACATAACATACATATAGCATACAATTACTCTTGTTACATAACTCTGATTACCTACCCAAGATAAAGTATAGTGAGAAGACTCACCTCGCGTATCTCGATAACTCGCAAATCTCGGAAATCACTCGCGCTCGATCCCCCGAGCTATAATCCTCCTATAACACAATATATATCTAATTAACACTTTCACAACTAAGGTTGACTACCCCTATCAAGTCAACTATGGTCAACGGTCAACGGTCAACTTTGACCGGACTCGGTGAGTGCACTAGAGTGACTCGGCGAGTCTATACGTGTTCACTGACTCTCTAGGATCCTCTCTTGACACGTGGAGTACTTCCCTGACTCGACGAGTTCTACCTGGCATGAATCGCGGGGCCACCACGACTCAACTCGCCGAGTCTCAAGAACAACTCGACGAGTTCCAGTTTGACTCAGTCCACCCCTCAACCCTCTCTGATTCTCCCTGACTCACTGAGTCAACCCCTTAACTCGGCAAGACCACTCGCTGAGTGGTTAAGGACAATCTTCATGCTACTCGCCAAGTCAGTTCTTCAGACTCGGCGAGTCTATGCCATGCATAAACTCAAACTCACTCCTAAGGTCAGATCCGTTCCAATAACTCATAGATCCAGTCCTTCCAAGCACATTCATCACGTAAAGCTACAATCTTGGAGCTCATGCAAAGGTCCAAGGGCCTTATTTGATGATATGGTCTCTAGAATGCTATTCTAAGCTCATGGCCTCCATTGACACTCATAAAGCTTGAGGGAAAAGAGTCTCTGGACCTCTTTGGGTCCAGATCTAAAGCACCAACACAAGAAAGGGCCAATTACTCCATGGATCATTCCACAAAGAAACCCCAACTCTAAGATTTACACCAAGGACCGAGAAAGGAACGAATGGTTACCTCAAATGAAGTCTCTGAGCTCAAGAATCACTGGATTAGCACCTTCTTTGGTCTCCTCTTGCCTTGATCCTCTTCTATATGCAAAAACACCCACAAATAGTCAAGGATCTTCCTCTTCTCTCTCACAAAACGCTCAAAGACTCTTTAGGGTTCTCTCTGGGGTTGGTGGCCGAAAATGACGACCATAAGCCCCTTTAAATAGGTCTCATACCCTGGAAATTAGGGCTTCATTAAACAGCGTGGACTCGCCGAGTCCGGACGCGAACCCTTGCCCAAACCGCTATCATACTCGGCGAGTCTGAGCTCCAACTCGCCGAGTCTCCTCACAAATCACCAAAATAAGAATAAATAATACCTGGGAATCCGGGTTGTTACAATTGGGCCGGAAGCTTCTACCTTTGGGCTTTAATGGACCGAAAACTCCTCTATTGGATCCAAATAAACCCAAAAAGCCATGGTCACTTAAAACCCAAAAACCCATTAAGCTCATCGGGTGTTTTCGGCCACCTTAAAAATCGAAAACGCCTTGAGAAGCATCTAAAACCGAACCCCCCCTTGGATTTCGGTTAGGCCATAAATAAAACAAAAAAAAAAGAGAAAAAGAAATGGGAAAAGGTGGTGACAACTCATTTTTATCCCACAAATATCCATACCGTTATCTATCATGTATCAAGACAAGCACTATGAACCTTCATACTTCCATGCAAACTTCCCATCATACATCACAAATTCAACCATCCCCCTCTCTTATGTTGGGGCCGAAACACACACACACACACAAACCTCACAGGGGTGTTGAATGGGTAAATTTTTTGGGTTTCAAGTAGAACGGGTCGGGTAGAACGGGTATTTCCTTAAAAAAATAATACTCGATACCCGACCTATATTGTAATTCGGGTTTTTGGGTTTCGAATATTCAGGTTTGAGGACGGGTCAGGTAATTATCAGGTATAATCGAAAATTTCTTAAATGACACTTATTCATAATTTTTTTTTTATTTTTTTTTTATTTTTACATGTTGTGGTTTAATAAAGAATTGGGTAGGAAAATACTCCATATAATTAACAAGTACATATATAATAACAATACAAATCATTATAATATGTTATGTACTTTTTTAATTTCATTCCGTGCGATAGTGAGAAACTGAGAATTGTGATGACGGTTCAGGACTTCAGGTTCAGCGTCGTATTCCCTTTGTAAGTTTGCGTCGACTGTCGAGCCGTCGTTCATAACGAGGAAATGGAGGATTTTGTTTATTTGAAGTGTGCGTACTTGACTGCATTGTATATTTGGTATTATTTTAAAAACGAATTCGGGTATTCGGGTATACCCGAAAATAAGTATTCATACCTAAAACCCGACCTATATTATTATCGGGTTAACCTATTACCCGAATGTTCATACCTGTTACCCGTTCTACCCGACCCATTCTACCCGAATTCGGAATGGGTCGGGTGGGTAGAACGGGTTTTGGGTTTTTTCGACAGGCCTACCACAAAACTTCATTTCCCCCCCCCCCCCCCACTTAGCTCTCAAGAACTTCCTCCCATTTATTCTCTCTAAATCTCGAGCTTCATCACCACAAAAATTGGTTTTAGGCATCTTGGTAAGTTCCTTGTGAAACTCAAAATGTTTTCTTACATGTTTGTGCTAACATCATTCTTTTTACACACCCATTTTTGTGTGTATGACCCTTAAAACATCAACTTTTCAAGAATCTCTCCAAAACCAAGCTTGGATCGAAAACTTCTTCCTTCTTCTTCCTATCACACAAAAAATCCCAAGGTGAGATTCATACCCCTATCTTTTTGTGTTTTTCATACTTTTTGGGGGGAGGATACAAGTCAAATCTCGTTTAACCATTGGATATTTGCATGTACCTATGTGTTATGTGTTTAACCTTTGGGTAATTACATGCATCTTAAATATTGTGCTGAGAATGGAGCAACTACTTGTGCAAAAGGGATTTTATCTTATTTGTCTTCAAAAAATCATGATGAATGTGTTTGTTAACATATATATTACATGAAAACTTGAAACTATGGGTATTGTGCTCATACATGTTAACTCTTGGACATATATATTTTAAACAATTATACTTACACAAATATTTGAATATAATAAATTTCAAAGTTTTTATATGTATTTATAGAAATTGTGACATGTTAGAGCCACAACAAAATAGAATATTTTGTGTTACAAAACTCTCAAATTAGTTTTAGTGTGTTAAACATACTACGAAATTTGATATTTTGCTAAAATTAATCTTATTAGTAAAATATTTGTAACTATGTTGTCACTATTTTTGATGGCTTAAGACTTAAGAAATTATGCTATAGATATTCTAATGATTATTTATAAAAAGTATTATAAATAATTTAACCAAAATGATATACAAAACATAATTCACAACAGAAAGATTCGCGTGTCATGATCTGTCTATCATAAAGCTGTTGAAGCATGAGTAATAAGCTGTATGTCATAAAGTTGTAAAACGCGTGTCATAAAACTTCAGTCATAAATTTACACTAGTAATCTCATTTTCATTATTCAATAATGGTAGTCAAAGTTCGCGTAAATCTGTTAAGGCTATTGTGAGACTTCCCTTCACAGTACACCATAAGTGCTGTAGTTATAACCAGAGTCTCTTGGAGGGAGAGCGAGGTAATTGTGTATAGATCTATATGGGGTTGACACCCCTAAACCTGAGCTATTCGCTACAGCTAAACGGGGCCAGTCCAGGGTGACAAATATCTTACTGAAACCGACACCTGAAGAACGTCATGGCAGGCATATCAGTCACATCAAACATGGTTGTAACGACTCACATAAGGATTAACAATACTATTTTGGTTTACGGGAAGCTTACACTTCACCGGTTTTATTAAACTATAAAACTACATATCATTTTTTCAGTATACAGTCCCCTACACTTTTGGTCTTAGGGTTTAAGACTACATTTTTTCATGCATCATAAAATATTGGATTTTTTTAGGAACACACTCTCTACAAATACAAACAAAATAAACAAAGGACATGCATGCATATATTCACGACTTTAGAACGAGACTTACAAACTATTTTCATAGAAAATATTGGATTTTCTGAAAGTACTGCGACAACTATTCTAAACAAGTACAAAACCGTTTTATACAAAAATGCTTATGAGCTCACCAACTTTTTAGTTGATGCCTTTCAAAATGACTTGTATTCTTAGGGAACCAATAATAGGTAATCAACTCTGCTAAGAGATCAAGTGGTGCAACCTTATGAAAATTTACTTTTTGTCACTTTTGTGTAACTGATGAATAAGTACAATATGTAAACAATGTAAGTATGTATTTTCAATGTATATCACTTGTTATGCTATGTTTCATTCATATTCAATTGTTATGGTACTATACAATGACGTCATCTGCCCCCAGACGTTTCTGCCGTCCTGGTTCGGGGGTGTGACACAATAGCATACTTGTTGTTATGGGTCAAGATCTTGAAACATTCCCAGGATCTCGAATCTTGAAGTGAAGTCATGATCCTGAATATTAAAAATATTATTTCCTAACAAAATTATCCAATATATTTCATGTTTATTATTCACATGTGCAGAAATGGTAAACACAAGACAAGTCAACCCTAAAGAATCATTCCAGTCAAGCTTAAGACTCATAATTACTAAGTCAAAGCAATGTGCAAAGGCTTGTTCAATAGGATCCCGAGAATATTAGACAGTTAGTTAGTCAACCTAGGCTATAAATACACATGTATAATCACACAACAGACACTGAGATATAATGAATCACTTATACTCATACTCTCAAACACATTTTTGTAATTTTTATATTGATTAATAAGATTAAACGAGGCAAGTGATCATTATCACATCCCGAGGTTTTATGTCGGAGATCCTAGCAATGATAAAAGGCTTTCCTTGTAAGACCATTATTGTCATTTTCCTTTTCACTTGCACATTCATTTTAATTGCAACACCACAACCTCTCATACAATTTGGTTGATACTTCCTTGATTATTTTTCGACCAAAACAATTTGGCACCCACTGTGGGGCCATGATTTTCATAATCCTCTGAAAACCATGTTTACACAATCAACCTTATCTTATTCCTCTACTCCTCCTATTTCTTCTAAAAATATTCCACCACCTCCAAGCGGACCTCATGGTCAGAAGAGAACTTCTAATGCCTGTAAGAAAATCACATCTCCGGTCACTAGCCATGGAAGTCTAGGATCCGGGGGATTCCAGGATCCTCCCGTTCTGATGTACAACAACGAACACTTCTTCATGGTGAAGATGTTGAAGCAACAAGTGAGTAAAAAACAATACGAGAACCTGACATTACTCAATGAAATGGAAAGAATAAGAACAGAGATCCGCAAACCTCAAGAAGCAGCATCATCGATCTTGCAACCCAAGATCCTAAATTTTGATAGACGAGGTTCTTCAAGGAATCATTAGGAGACTACATCCTCAACATATGCCATTGTTCCGATTGGGGGTGTAACCATAAACAATCAAACTCCTATGATTTAGGATCTCAATGGAACTTTCGTTACTCCTGAGAACAAATATACCGGTAACTTCATCGTAAATAATGCCTTTAATACTAATTATATGGATCTTGATGCAAGAATAAGTCCAGTCATGGGTAGGGAAATTCAACAACTAAAGAAGATGATCTCAAGCATGCTAGGAGTAGTACAACCTATACCTGAAGCATCCCACACTAACCATCAGATCTCAAGATTTTCTCCCTCAATAGCTAACACTGAAGTTCCAATACGCTTACAAACTCCCAACATTAAACCATATGATGTAACTACAGATCTTGAGGAGCTCATAACACAATATAGAGAAAGAATGGAAATCATTCCCATTCCATCATACTTAAAAGAGGCTTGTTTATGTAAGGATTTTGGTTCAACCCTTACAAGATCATCCTTGAAATGGCTTCTCAATGTTCCTCCTTACTCCACTACGTCTTTTGCTCATTTAGTCAATCTTTTTAATAACCAATTCTCTTCTAGCAGGACATTCGAAAAGATCACTAATTATCTTTATCAAATAGTCCAGGATTTTAAGGAATCCCTTAGAAACTTTTTAAGCAGGTTTTGCAGGGAAGCATTGAACATTCCTAATAATGGCATGGCCTCTGCCATAGAAGCTTTTAAAATGGGCCTAAAAAGGATTCTCCATTTTATGAAGATCTTATGATGACCACATGAAGAAGAATGGATGAAGTTAGAAGTAGAGAGCTAAGATTCATTAGACAAGAAGAAGAAAAAAATGCAGAAGAGGTCGAACACCCCAAATTCATACGACAACCCTAATAAGAAAGCCAAGTCCTCGGTCCAGAGATCTTATAAACCAAAGCCATACTCAAAGCCTGATCATCATAGGGTTAATCCCCTTCACAATGAAGGAGAGGAAGATGAATTCCATAAGATCTCTAACTATTATTTTTTTTGGATGCTTTAGGTCTGATCTATGCTATGCATGATCTTGGTGAGAAAGTAAGATGTCCAAGGAAAGGAGAAAATCAAGTGGCTGGAAAGAGAAATCTAAGTGAGGCGCATACCACGAGGATTTTGACCACATCATCGAGGATTGCATAGCCCTCATAAAGGAAATTAGCTATCTACTAAGCAATGGACATATTAAAGAAATCCCAGGAAGAAGAAAATAAAGATCTAAAAATAAGGAGCACGACCCTACAAAGATCCAGGAAAAACCAGGATTGACTCATTCATATGCCAAGGTAATTAACATTATTTCTAGGTGTTCTGATATCTATGGAACTTCTTACTTTGTAGCAAAAAGACATGCAAAGGTGTCCAAGGTGTAGAAAGAAGAAAGAACCCGGAAGAACACATCAATAATAAACGAGAAACAAATCACCTTCGATGAACATGATAGAGAGAACATCCAAGATCCTCATGGTGATCACTCTTTACATCACCAATCACTTTGTCAAAAGGATCCTGGTAGATGGGAGATCCTCAGTAAAAATCATACTCTTAGACGCCTTGACCAGGATGAATTGAGATAATAAAAAAATCATCAGTATTGATAGGTTTCAACGGTGAAATGAAATATACGGTCGGAGAGATCAAACTACCTGTCTACATCGAATGGGTAAACTCTATGAAACACTTTTGTGTTATTGATGATTTTTCCTCCTATAATGTTATATTAGGTAGGTCTTGGATCCATGAAATGAAAGTAATACCATCGACATGCCGCCAATGCGTCAAGATGCCTACCCCTTCGGGAACGATGAAGATCATTGATGATCAACAAGAATCCAATGAATGCTATAAGACCTCAATGATGCCGTCAACAGTACCGAGAAAAGCATAGCAACTAATGCAAAGGGAACAAGACATATTAGAAGTAGAAGAACAAGATACAAAAGAAGTGCCCATAAATCTTGAGGATCCCGATGCCAAAGTACTCATAGGATCCTCAATACCTAGATAAATTAAACAAGGCCTAGTGAAGTTCCTAAAAGACATAAGAAAGACCTTCACATGGAAACACGAAGATATGACAAGTATAAGCAAAGAAATTATAGCTCACAAACTTAATATAGATCCTTCTTTCAGACCTATACATCAAAAAAGAAGGAAGTTCTTACCTGAAAGGAACCAAATCATCCAAGAGGAAGTTGAAAACTTCTTTAGGAATCATTAAAGAAGTCAAATTCCTAAGGTGGTTGGCTAATGTGGTGGTGCTACAGAAGAAGAATGACAAATGGTGGGTATGTGTGGACTAAACTGGTCTTAACAAGGCTTGCCCTAAGGATCCTTTCCCTTTTCCACACATCGAATCTATGGTAGATGCCACAGTAGACCATGAGTTAATAACATTCATGGGTGCTTCAGTTGGGTTCCAATAGATACAAACGGAACCATCTGATCAAGAAGATACCACGTGTATAACCCCCACAAGTATATATTTCTATATTGGTATGCCGTTTGGTTTAAAAAATACAGGTGAAACCTATTAAATATTAGTAAATTATATGTTCAAAGACAAACTGGGGGACACCATGGAAATATAGATTGATGATATGGTGGTCAAATCCAAAAAAGCTGAAGACCACCTCAGGGATCTTGAAAAAGCTTTGAACATACTGGATGAATACAAAATGAAGCTAAACCTATCTGTAACATCCCAAATTTCGAGTCCAAAAATTTCATTTTTAATTAACTGATTATAAAACATTCATAAGAATACTACGTGAAAATATGTCAATTTGTAATTCAATGTATCATGTCTGAAAACCCAAATCATAAAATAGCAACACGTCAGAGTACAATCCCAGAATATCTCAAATGCGGAAAATCAATGCGTGTGTATATGATGTGCTGCTACCGCGCCAACTCCTTCCCCTTCGCTGAAGAGGTACCTGAAACCAAAACTGTAAACTGTAAGCACGAAGCTTAGTAAGTTCCCCCATCGTACCACATACCATACAATCACATAACATACATATAATGTCAGGCATATCTGGGTGCCCAACCTACCCCTTCGGTCCTCTCGACCGGATACTGCCTAGCATACCTGGGTGCTGGCCTCCCTTTCGGTCCTCTCGACCGGGTACTGACTAGCATATCTGGGTGCTAGTCTCCCCTTCGGTCCTCTCGACCGGATACCGACTAGCATACCTGGGTGTTGGTCTCCCCTTCGGTCCTCTCGACCGGATATCGGGGACTATTCAACCCATACTACTACCACATAACACATATCACATAATCTATCTAGCACGGCTGGGTATGACTACCCCTTCGGCCCTATCGACCGGTAATCTGGGGACTATCTCCCCTACTTTCACTAGCACATAGCATCATATCGTACTAACTCATAAACATAACAGGTAGTAGGAAACCTAGATGAATATCAAATAGAAAATCATATAATCATACAACTCCTACTGATGGGCCAACATTGTGGCCGTAGACCCACCGCTATTGGAAGGCAACTCACCTCATACGAGTGGCTGCTGATAATCTGTGCTAGAAATCTCTGTTTGCTGCTGCTCCGGAAATCCTCCGGATATAATCCCCACAAAACACTCAGTCAAAATCTGATATCTACTCTTAGGGTAAAATGACTATTTTACCCCTAACGAAGTCCAAGTCAAGGTCAAAATCAAATTCCAGTTGACCCGACTCGCCGAGTTAGGCCGTCAACTCGTCGAGTCCCTATCCCTTTAACCGTCCTATCCACGACTCTACTCGCCGAGTTCCCTTTCCACATGAACATCGAATGAACCTTCATTCGACTCGCCGAGTTGTATGAACAACTCGTCGAGTTCATCTTCATCTGATGAACAAGTCCTGTCCTTGACTCGCTGAGTTTTATGAACAACTTGTTGACTTCATCTTCAGCTATAAGGAGATTGCCTTGGACTCGCTGAGTCTGCTCATGCACTCGTCGAGTCCTATAGACTCCAGGTCTATGGCTAAGTCCAATATGTTGGGTCACTCCTTTGAACCCTCTAAAACCCTTCTAACACCCAACTAGTTCCTCTTGACCCTCAACAGATTTGGGGACATCAAGCCTTGGACTCGCCGAGTTCCAAGAATGACTCGCTGAGTCTAGATTGTCCAAGTCTCATTTCTCGATTCCTGGTGTACAACACTTGTCCAAATGATAGATCCAAGCCCCTAAGCTCGATCTAGCATGTAAAGTTACGAACTTTACGTGCATGCATGGGACTTTTGAGCCTAAAAGGCCCTAACATGGCTCTTATAATGCATGGGACCTTCCTTGAGTACAAAAGCAACTCCAATCTACCTTGTGACTCTTCCCAAGTGCTAGATCCGAAGTCTTGACCCCCAACCATGTTTGCAAATCATGGTTGGTCACCTCATATGGCTTAAAAGCCTTAAATCTTCCCCAAAAAGGGATCTAATCAAATAAGCAAGCAAGGTATAGACTTTATACCTTTCAAAGACTGCAAATGATGTCCCAAACACGAATCCTTCAGTCTCCTCTTGATCCTTCTATGCTCTTCCTTCTTCCTTGTGAACAAAACCACCCAAATCACCACAAATACCTTTAGATCTTCACACACGGCTAAGGTTTGATATGGAGGGTTTCTGGGAGCAATAGGGACGAGTTGTGGCTGAAAGAGATGATTAAATAGGGTGCAAACCCTCAGATTAGGGTTTTTGTCCAGTCAGAGCCTACTCGTCGAGTCTGGCCGTCGACTCGACGAGTCCGCCACTTAAGTCCCGTGTCCAAACCCGCTCCTACTCGACGAGTTGGGCCTTCAACTCGCCGAGTCCCAGACCAAAAATGCAAAATACTTAAATAAAAATACATACCATGAACCAGGTGCTAGAAATCTCCCCCACTTATTTCAGACTTCGTCTTCGAAGTCTGCTGCTCGTTCCTGAAAAAGCTCTGGGTAATGCTCCATCATCTCATCCACCGGCTCCCAAATCCACTCCGAGCCCTTCTGGTGCTGCCATTGCACCTTCACTAGCTCCACCCTCTGGTTTCTCAGATCCTTCGACTTCCGGTCGAGGATCGCCACCGGCCGCTCAATGTAATTCAGGCTGTCATCGACCTGAATATCCTCTAAAGGTACCACCGCTGAGTCGTCCACCAGGCACTTCCGCAACTGGGAGACGTGGAAAGTGCTGTGGATCTGGCTGAGTTCGGCTGGCAGATCCAACCTGTACGCCACCTTGCCCACCCGGGCGATAACCCTAAAAGGCTTAATGTACCTGGGGCCCAACTGGCCTTGCTTCCTAAATCGGATGACGCCCTTCCATGGCGAAACCCTCAGGAGAACCAGATCCCCGACCTGAAATTCCAGGTCTGATCGGCATAACTTTTCTGCCGACTCTGAGCAGTCTGAAGCCTGCTCCGGACCTGCTGAATCCTCTCTGTCGTCTTGAGCACCACTTCGGTGCTCCCCATGACCCTCTGGCCAACTTCACCCCAGCATATCGGGGTCCTGTAGTTCCTCCCGTACAACATCTCGAAGGGAGGACGATCGATACTCACGTGATAACTGTTGTTGTACGAGAATTCAGCCAAGGGGAGGTAAGTATCCCAGCTACCACCGAAGTCTAGCATGCACGCTCGCAACATATCCTCCAGAGTCTGGATGGTCTGCTCGCTCTGGCCATCCGTCTGTGGGTGAAAGGCGGTGCTAAAATGCAGACGAGTACCCAGCTCGTCATTAAACTTCTTCCAGAACCCGGAAGTGAAATGAACATCTCTGTCTGAAATCACCGATACTGGCACCCCGTGCCGCACTACCACCTCCCTGATATAGATATCGGCCAACTTCTCGGCTGAGATGCTCTCTTGAATTGGAATAAAATGGGCACTCTTGGTCAATCGATCGACGATGACCCAAATCGAATCCACTCCCCGCGCGGTCCTAGGAATCTTTGTGATAAAATCCATCGTGATGTCTTCCCATTTCCACAGCGGGATATCCAACGGCTGCATCTTGCCGTGAGGACTCTGATGCTCGGCCTTGACCTTCCTGCAGGTCAAGCACCGCTCCACGTACCATGCCACATCCCGCTTCATGCAGGACCACCAATAGTCCAGACGAAGATCCCTATACATCTTCGTCACCCCGAGATGAATGGAGAATCGAGATTTGTGAGCTTCCTACATCAGAACCTGGCACACACCCCCGTGGTACGACACCCACACCATGTGGTGGAGGGTCAACAACCCTCGGCTATCATAATCAAAGGAGGAAACCTGGCCTACAATCCGCTCACTCTTCCGATGTTCCTCCTTCATGGCCTCTTGTTGGGCCTCTCGAATCTACTCCAATAGTGGAGTCACGACGGTCATCCTCATGCAGGTATCCCTGATCGATGCTGCCTTCCGGCTAAGCGCATCAGCCACTACATTGGCCTTCCCCGGGTGGTAAAGGATCTCGTAATCGTAATCCTTCACCACGTCCAACCACCGACGCTGCCTCATGTTTAGATTTGGCTAGTCCATGAGGTACCTCAAACTCTTGTGGTCCATGTAAATGGTACAACGGACCCCATAGAGGTAATGACGCCAAATCTTGAGGGCGAACACAACAGCCCCCAGCTCCAAATCATGCGTCAGGTAGTTTGCCTCGTGAGACTTCAGATGCCTCGAAGCGTAGGCGATGACATGACCTCTTTGCATCAATACCGCACCCAATCCTGAAATAGACGCGTCGCGGTACATAGCAAAATCCACTATTCTTGTAGTAATAATTTTGTGTATACATCTTTATCGACAGATCACTATTTTTATACCACTTTTTTTTACATTATTTTTTTTTTTGACATAATGAACTGTAAACATTTAAAAATAATTGTAGTGGGTGGGTAAAAATTTGAAGTCAAATCGGCTTTATTTTGATGAAGATGTTAACTATTTTTGGAAATCTGACGGGATGTACAAACATCATAGCTGAGTTTACAAGAAAATGTTTCAAAAAGTGGAATAATGCATAGAGGAACATTAACTAAAAAGAATCTTTTGGTAATATAAAATGATATGAGGTTAAATATCTTTTTTTCTCTTTTTTTCTTTCTTTTGAAAATGTCGTCTGAATGAGAGAAAAAGCACCCAACTCCATGCTTATAACACATTTCTCTCTTTTTTTTTTTTTGAAATTTCTTTTCTAAATAGTAAACTATAAATGGAAAAGGTAAATTTTTAAGGTAAAATATTCGGATATGATTTTGAAACAAATTTGTTTTTGGTAGATGTCCAAGCATAACCAGATTGTATATACAAAATCATCAATTAAAATGTACTTGCTAATAATATAAACTGAAAAAGAGGGTAAGAACCCTTTATGAAACTTCTTTTCTTCTCAAAGTCGGGGAAAACCACCAAAAATGATCAAAAACAAACCTGGTAAATTTTGCCAACATATATAGGAAAATAACCATACGGAAGAGGGTTTTCTGATAATCTATGAAGGTAAAAAGTAAAATCTCATAAAAATGTCTTTCTTTTCCAAACATTCTGCAATAACACAAACAACTTGAATAAAGTTATACATAGAGAATCATGAACTAAATGGATTTTCGAAAAACATATGAACTGAAAATGTGGTGGAAACACATGGAAAACTTCTTTCTCTTTTTTTTTCCAAACTTCTAAAGAAGAACACAAAGTAGACAACAAAAATTTTCTGTTCTTCTCAAGCTCACTGAACCACCCCCTCCCCCCAAGATATAAATTAGAAATGGAATTTGATGAGATTTTCTTCTCAAAAAACTCTTTTCCCCTTCAACTTTCTCAAGAAGATATGAAAACATGAAAAAGAGACAGATCTATTTTTTTCCGTTTTCCTTCTCTAAGTTTTTGAAGAAAACACTAAATAGAGAAATTTAAAGAAGTCTTGCAAACAAAATCAAAAACTGAAGGTGATTTCTTTATAACATAAATCAAAAATAAAGTAAATATTTACCAAAAAGTTCTTCAACTCTCAAGTTGCTTGGATAAAACACCAAAATATGAGCAAAGATGGAGAAAAACTCGTAAGAACCTCCTATCTCCCCGAAAATATAAGTAAAAACAGGTCTGATTTGGTGTTTTAAAACTTGAGAGATGATTATGTAAACATAAAATGTTCAGATGTTGAGATCTGAGCTAAAAACGAAGTAGATTTATAGATCTGAATGAAAACACATCAGATGTATAGATCTAAATGAAAACACATTAGATCGACAGATATGAAAGATAGCTAATCAGATATGAACGACTCTTAGCAAGAGCCAAGCGGATTTGAAAAAATGATGGCAGGGATGAACAGATTTGAGCAAACCTGAACTGGAACACAACGGATCTGAACAGATCTAGGCAAGAACAAGCTTGAAACCAAGCAAGATGGTGGCTACTCGTTCAAGTCCAGGATGGCGGAAAATGATGTGACATCGGCTCCGACCACCTACTCTGAGGATGTGTATTTACGCCAGAGAGGATTTGCGAGGTCACAACAGACAAGGCCATTAGAACCATCTTGGTGCTGGGGGTGGTGTACGGTGGCTGAAGGTGGTGGGTGGCGGCTGAGCCACCCAGGCGGAGTATAGTGTGGTGTTGAGCCAAGGGGAGAAATCTCCCCTCATGGAGGAGATACTTTTCAATTTATAGGGGACAATTAGGTCAGGCCTTAGGCCAACCCAATTCAGGCCCAGCTAGCACGGAGCTGGAAAAGACCGCCCGGAGGCACCGGGCGAGGCTGGCAGGCACGCACCGGGCAAGGTTGGTAGGCACGCACCAGGAACGGCTGGCAAGGGAGTGCCAGACCGGGCCGACAGGAGAGTCCCATACAAGGCTGGAAAGGGAGTCCCCAACAAGGTTGGCAACGGAGTCCCCAACAAGGCTGGAAAGGGAGCGCCAGGCAAGGCTGACAAGGGAGCGTCAGGCAAGGGAGTCCCCAGCAAGGCTGGAAAAGGAGCGCTAGGCAAGGGAGTACTCCCAGCCTCGCCGTGTATCCGTCAGCACCTCTGATGCATGGTTCTCGACAACGGTCTTGCTGCGCAACCCCCAACTATAGCCTCGTCGCTTATCCCCCAACATCTCTATGGATTGGATTTTTTGGCAATAGCCTCGCTGCGCAACCCCTATTAGCAACCTAATCGGCCAACTCATCGAACCTCTGCCACCTATATTACGGTTAACAAACTTACGACTTATCAGTTTTACAACATCCATCCCAGACAAGAATCTTGCTACTTTTTATTATACCAACAACTTTGTCGTGTATTCTTATAACAACCGTGCTTTATTCACCAAAGTCTGATTCGGCTACCTACGCTACCTACATTAGATTGGGGGAACTTAGCTAGGTGTAGCCCAAGCAAGAAACACCTTCAGGACAATTATTAATACTCATGCAAAGCAGACTATGTAGATGGTTATCGGTGACATTCCATCAACGCATGACTACAACAACAATCGTGTCAAATAACAGCCTCAGAGACTGTATGGTGAGCTTATGCCTCTTAGCTACGTTGGCCCGATGCCTTATCGACATCATTGTTACATAGAAACCCCGCTCTGCAAAACATCATCAGCCGCCTCACTCTACATGATTGCAACAACAGCTACGTTGCATCTCATTAACTGGATTGTACTCCTAACAAGGAAAGATCATTCAGTCAGCCCATGTTTGGCTCATTGCGCATCACCATGACTCTCATGGGCGAGGTCCAGTCGTTCTCTTTGTTATTTGAGGCATTGGTGCTTTGTCTAGTCCGATCCGATTGTCAACAATCCAATCACATCAGACAAGGGGGACTTGATGACACATGGTTTATATGGCTGAGTCCAGTCCAATGTTATTGGCCACATACCAATAACATCAGACTGGGGGACTTGATGATATATGGTCCATTAGCATGGCCTAGACAGCTCTGGCATGCCATCCTTGCCTGGCACTCCTTTGCCAGCCTTGCTGGGGACTCCCTTGGTAGCCTTGCCTGGCGCTCCCTTGCTAGCCTTGCTGGGGACTCTCCCACAAGCCCGGCATGGCGCTCTCTTTCCAGCCTTGCTGAGGACTCTCCCGCCGGCCCAACCTAACACTCCCTTGCTAGGATTTCCTGGTGCGCACCCGCCAGCCTCGCCTGGAGCCTCCGGAATGCCTCACCCAAATCCATGCTAGCTGGGGCTGAAATAGGCTGGCCCAAGGCCTGACCTGATTCCCCTTGGCCAAATTGTCCCCTATATAGTGAATAGTATCTCCTCCATGGAGGGGGACCCCTCCCCGACGTCTCAACCACCGCCCTAGACTCTGTCCGGGTGGCTCAGCCGCCACCCTCCGCCGTCAACCACCATACCCTACCCCCAACACCAGCAGATGATCTAACTTGATCTTCGAAGCCGCTCCCAGGGCACAGTCCCTAGGGCTGCTCTAATGGCCTTGTCTATTGTGACCTCACAGATCCTCTTCAACATAGAAGCACACTCTCAGAGCAGGTGGTCGGAGCCAAATCCGCATCAATAACAATGATTCCCTTGTAGATCTTGAAGCTTGAAAACTTAGTGTCACAAGTGTAACACCTCTAATGGCTCACAAACACACAATGCAAGAGAATGATACGAGAGAGGTGATCAAATTTTTGGCTTCTTATTCTTCAAAACAATGGCCGAAATTCTTAGGGCTTAGAACCCTTTATATAGTGCACCAAGGATGCTATGGATAAACCTAATCTGAATAAAATATCATTATCTCTAATATGGTAATTATCCACCTCCTTTGATTATCCATATATGATAAGATATTCTAGAAACTCTAGATTAATCTTATACATATACATCAATTTTCATCCACCACCTTCCTAAGGAAAGGTTCTGGACTCTTTTGCTCAACTATTGAACAATTCCACTTTTAGTCCCTACACTTTCAATTAATTCCTTTAATTCCAAAATTAATTCCAAATTAATTTTTGATTAAATATTAATTAATAATATGATTACAAATTAATATATTATTTCCATAACATATTAATAAGTCATTTATTCCAATTTATTAATCAAATTAATAAATTCTTCTTCTTCCTCAATTAATCATCATGTCTAGTTGCAAGTGTGAAGGCAACCCAAAAGGACCATGCTATTATAAATTCAAGTACATACCAATTATAGTTATGAGCTTAGACACCTAATCCAACCGTTTGCCACTTAGATAAGTCTAATAACTATAATTTCAAGTATGAATTGAAAAATTGACAAGGAATCGTAGCTCTCAAAGCTTTTGTTGAAGTCTAACCAAGTCAGTTGAGTGTCCTAAGATAAGTGATCAAATACTCCTCCGTTCTACAAGATATCATATAGACATGAGACATTGATTATAATCATTCTCTTTGTCCAATATTTGTTTCCTGATTTTCGATTTATAACGACTGATATTAGACTACTAATTGAACACATCAATTCAGTCCAGGCTTGGCCAAGCACTTTAGATGTCATCATCAAATCATCAAGGAGCCAATAGATATCACTTTTCCCGTTAGGGAAAAAGGAGCGCTAAACTTCGAATTATATTTACTCATCAAATGACACACAACAATACATTTTATAACATCAAGTTACTAATGCGTTTACGTATTATCAATGCACAACCAACTTGTAAACAACAATTCATATATCTTCGTTTCAAGAATATAATGTATTATCGTCTCAAAATTACTTGTGACAAAATCCATGAAGTAATTCTCTGACCTTGGGTTTATCCAATACTTAAAATCCCCATTTTCAAGTACTCATGAACATTGCAACAAAACCATTTCTATGTCTAATCCCCATAGACAATCTACGATTTTATTCATGATAGTCTTAATTCGCTACTTACTTCCAAAAGTATGATCGACTGTGGAGTTTTGAATAATCCAATTATTTGGAAAGTAAAACATGCAAAGTGAAACACAATAATAACCTAATTAACTATGGTCTCAAAACTATTGAATACAAATAAAACTCTTATCATTTAATCACCATATCAATTAGACTTTATTTATTGTATAATGTTTAGAGTAATCAACTACACACTTGAATTAAACGTTAGTCATGCCATGTTATAAACATGCATACTATGTCTCTCTATGGTCCTTCCTTTGTAAACAGATCAATTGGACATAATTCCAATGATGCTCATATCACAATTCCAAATCCTTATTACAAGTTTAAGAATTCCAAATTCTTGTCATTTATAAAGGTGTTAGATTTCTACCTTGCATGCAATATCCTTTTGTGATGACGTGGCATCAAAGTCACTGAGACTTAGCTAACGATACCGCAAAATGCTCCATTGAAACTTTGTTACTAAAACAATTTCATGGTAATGACGTATAAAATTCAAGTTAACTCCCTGAACACCTTCCTTGCGTTAAGGTTTCTAACTCACATGTACATTTCAATAACCAAATCCCACTATGGAAACATTTCCATGCTCCCATATGACCATCAATTCTGAATAAGAATCACCTTAATCCAAAACATGTCATTATGGTCCATCCAAATACTATACTTCCAACTATCCATAAGCAACCAATCCTTTGGTAAACCTCATATTGTTCTTGATAGTTGTTAAACAACTTTATTCACATCTTATTCTAGTCCTTTTTCCCTCTCAATGCCCTAGGCATTTGGAAAAATCAAAACAAGCGAATATTATAACATATGTAATTAATCCTATATCCGAAGCACATGGGGCTTGATTAATAATGTCTTATACAAAGAGCAGATATTTGTTCAGTCTCTTGCTATAATGTTTCCATATATCTAATTACATATGTTGAAACATTTTGACATGGTATTCATATATGCCAATGAAAATGTTCTTTCAAATCCTTAATCCATACTTTTAGATTTGAAATGAAGTATAAGTGTCCTCTCCCCTAAATCCTTTTGTAGTGAAACAATTCCCAAACTTTGCAATTTTGAGAATTTGCAAACTTTGTTTCCTACAAATAGTACTGCTAACTTGCAACACTTAGCATAACAATTATAGTCTTGTTAGCACAACATTTGTACTGTCACTATCATAACAATTACGCTTCTAACATCATAACAATTATGCTTTTATTTACATAACAGTTATGCTCCCACGAGCTCTGCCATGTACCAATAAATCAACTTGACTTCTAGAAATCAATACTTTTTGATTTTCTTACTAAAGTGCAGATTTCTGATACGTAATGCTTCGATAAGTCTTGAAATAGACTTCTCAAGCTCATACACCTTCATTAGATAGCCTATGTGTGTGTGTTTAAACCCTTTCAAATCTTATAGCTATAAGTCCTGAAGGTTCAAACTATTTCTTGCCATTTCTCACAACTTGAACTATGAAAAGGGATGACGTAATCATATTGTGAATTTGAGAATGCAATTATCACAACCACTAACTACTATGATATCAATCTTTAAAATCTAATGGCAAAAGTATTTCCTCCTAATCATTTTCATGAATTAAAGCAAAACCTTATGCCACTTAGATTTTATGGTGTATGTGTTGCTATCCATGCGACTCTTATAATTTCCAACCTACAATCAAAAGAGAAGGTTGAGGAAAAACCAAAATCAAATCTAGTTTTTCTTTCATGGACTGAACTTTACTAGCTCTTAATTTCTTGCCTTCCGATAGCACAAGGGCCTACCAGCGCTTCCGCATTGTTTAAGCAGCTCACTTCCATATTGGTCAATGTACTTTCATCGATCAACGTGCTCTGCACTTTGCAGTCACATGAGAACCATAGAACTCATAAGCATTGCCAACACAACAGGAATGGGCACAAAAATAAGAATGTGTCAAATGAACATGATAGGTTATCAACCTCAGTTCGTGTGCTAGCGATAACTAAAAGATTTATTCTTGATTGACTCCTGAAACTCTTCAAGATCAATAAGACTCTCATTGACTTCTTGACATATAAGTTTCTCTCTCAAGGAGTATTCCCCGACGAGAAATAAAAATATTCAAAAGTTAGTATGTATTCTTGTCAAGAAAACACTGGATTGAATTGGTCATAGTTCATCCTTTGTTTTTAAATATAAAACCATCAGAACTACCAATTTAAAATGTGCCAGAGTAAGAAAACATTATTACTCCCTATTTATGAGCAATTATAAACCTACTTAGTACAAAACAAGTTTCAAGATACGATTTGTAGTAACTAAGGGATGACTCTAGAACTTAATTGGAAACGAAGTATGACTCATCTCTCGATTGAACCATTTCAATAATATCCGATTCCTCTTCTTAGTCAAAACAATTTCACTAAGATGTTCTTCGAGGATCAATTTGTTACATGGTTCCATAATCATTAAGATGATCATAAAACATGATACTAAAGTACTCTTCTTTTCTTTCATATTGGAGAAACCTTTATCTCTCTACCTAATAGATTCCGCTTATTCGTTCTATTACATTTTGAAAACCTTTTCAAAGTGTTAGAATTCTGCTTAATCTTATAAACACAACGATGTTCATTGATACATAGGTAAACCATGACGAATAGACTCATCGTTCTTTGTGGTTAATCTATACAGTGCACATTAATGCGAAGTAGATCCTTTAGTCCTTCACTTGACTCACATAAACATGTGATCAACGAATTAATCATGATCTTCCAATGATAGAGATTCTCATACATCACACAATTCGAATTGTAT
This sequence comes from Lactuca serriola, assembly GCF_051521515.1. NCBI lineage: Eukaryota > Viridiplantae > Streptophyta > Magnoliopsida > Asterales > Asteraceae > Lactuca > Lactuca serriola. The sequence continues at coordinate 154,335,503 of NC_136412.1, read as the reverse complement.
GACTCCATGTTTCTATCCAGTTGAACCTTAGGTGATGGAAATTTCTTTCACTTGGTTGATTATGACATTTCCACAAATGACATAATTAAGAATCAAATCTATATTTAACATTGCTAATAATAGAAATATAACCACCAATTCTCATAAATGCCATTGCAATAAATCAAAATTTCACTTTATTGATAATATGCGGAAAAATTTGTCCTTACAATGCAAAAATATGAAAAAAAATGTTTCTAGATATTTCCTAAGCAATCTATCATAACTCCTATGCAGCAGCTTCCAAAATCTGATCATTGAACCATGCAACCGAAATCCATCTCTCATGATCAGATTTAGCTTACTCTTTGCAAGCTTCCTTCTTTCTCTTAGATCCTGCAAAAACATCAAAATGTGACTATCACATCATGTATTAAGAATCTATGAATAAGAACTTAATAAAATAGAATTAGATAGTGGATGTACCTGAAGTAGAGTCATATGTCTTGACTTTACCATCTCTGAGATCTTTCAGGTATTCTGGGCAGCTTCGTATTCAATACCCCGTTAATTGGCAACATAAATATATGAACTTTTCAGGAATAACACATGGGAGTATCTCGGGATTAGCTTTTCTCTTAACCATATGGTCAAACAGTTTGACCTTGGCTGATCCCATTCCATTGGGAAGAGACATCTTTTCAGGACAACAATTGCTGCCATTTTTAACATCCATGGAAACTTAGGAGCGAGATCTGTCACAACTAGTGACTTTAGGGACTCATGTACAAAACTTTCTTTATGAAACCTATGCAACATTATATTTAGTGAAATTCAAACTTTGACACTGTTAAGTTCCTACGTTCATGCATTGTGATTCAAGCCGAAACAACCTCATGCAAATCCAAAACTTGATCTAATAAGCCAAGTCCAATAAATTTTGGGCCTTAGCCCAAGAATTCTCGGCCCAAAACCCTTATTGGACCAAGACTTCTTCATTGGGCCCTATTGGGCCGACAACTTCTTCCTTTGGTCTTGTTGGGCCGAAAACCTTTCCTTGGACCCTAATGGGCCGAAAACTTCTATTGGCCTCCCATTGGGCCGAAAGCTTTTAATTTGCTTTTTTTGGGGCCGAAAACTCATATTTGGGCTTTAATTGGGCCGAAAACCCCTGAATTGGACCAAAAACCTTTCATTGAATATTAGTGGGCCGAGAACCCTTATTAGGCCAATTCAACAATCGAACACCCCTATTGTGGGCCACCAATTGGGCCGAAAAACCCCCTTGCTCGGTTGGATTTGAAAAAAAAAGAAAGGAAAAAAGGGTGGATAATAAGGGTGCCACCTCCTTATTATCCTTCATACATCCATGCTAAACCTTGCATGTATCAAGGTATCTATCTTAACAAAATATCCATAAGTCAAACACTTCTTCCCCCCTCCTCTCTCTTAATTGGCCGACCCCCTCCCCTTCCTCCCACTCTCATTTCAAACTTTACTTTCAACTCATTTTCCTCTCATTGCTCTCAAGAACAACCTCTATATTCTATCAAAAATCTCAAGTTCATCACTACAAGAATTGGATTCTAGGTTTCTTGGTAAGTCCATGTTAAACTCAAGGTGTTTTATTTCAAGTTTATACTAAGATCATTCCTCTTACATTCTCATTTTCGTGAATATGAACCTTAGAGCTCCACCTTTTCGAGAATCTCACCAAGAACACAAGCTAGGCTCGAAATTTCTTCTTCATCTTCTTCTACATATCGAAAATCCCCAAGATAAGCTTCATACCCCACTATTTTCGAGTTTTCATCCTTTTTTTTGGGTGGGGGGATGGGGGATAAAAGTCAAGTTTTGTTTAAGTCTTTGATATTTGCATGCACTTGTTTGTTTATGTGACTATGTGTGTTGAAATGTTGATTATCTCATGTTAACACTCCATAAACTCGACATTTTACAAATCTCATGTTGTTAGAACAAAGTTATCTTTGTGTAGTTTCACATATTTTTGTATTATGTTGAAGATGAAACAAGTTACTAAGTAAAAATGGTTTTTAGTGTGTGTTAAAAACCAAAGTAATGTAAAAGAAAATGTTATAACATCATTTGTTATAAAAGCTTGGAAGATGGTGAAAATATGAGAGTTACACTCAAAATGGTAAATTTTTAGTCATGTATATTTTTAACACTAACACTTGTACCAATATTGAAATATTATAAATTTTCAAGGATTTTATGTAATCTTGTGGGAATTATGACATGTTCTAGTCATAGCCAAAAATAGAATATTTTTGTGTTACAAAACACTCAAACAAATTTTGGTGTGTTAAAATCCACCATAAAACTTGAATATTTTACAAAAATAATAATAACTTTTATTAGTAAAATAATCGTAATATGTTGTTACCATTTCAAGGGTTTAAAACCTAGAGTATTATGTTATTTTTTTACAATACATATTACAGGTTGACAAGCCCATTAGTAATTATTTACAAATAATTTAATATAACCGGTATGCAAAACAGATTTTTACGACAGAAATATATGTGTGTCATAATCTGTCCATCATCAAGCTTTTAAAAATACAAGTGTTAAGCTTTAAAACGCGTGTCATAAAACTGCAGTCATAAATTCACACTAGAAACGTCATGTGCATTATTCGATAAATTTGTGTAAATTCTATTAAGGCTCTTGTGAGACTTTCGTTCACCGTACCTACCAAGCATACACCATAAGTCTTGTAGTTATAACCAGAGTCTCCTGGAGGGAGAGCGGGGTAATTGTGTATAGATCTATACGGGGTTGACACCCCCACACCTGAGTTGTTCGCTACAGCTAGACGGGTCAGTCCAGGGTGACATATATCTTACCGAAACCGATGCCTAAAGAACGTCATGACAGTCATTTAGTCACATCAAGTATGGTTGTAAGGACTCACATAGGGAATAACAATATTATTTTGAATTTACGATGAATATACACTCTACTAGTTTTCATAAAAATACATACTACGCTTCATCTATGTTGTATACTAACTTCACCACTCCAGTCTTAGGGTTTTAATACTACAACTATTCATATAACAAAAAATATAGGATTTTCTAGGGACAATCTCTTTACAAATAAAAACAAGGAAAATAAAGAACATGCATGCAATTATACACGATTTGGAATGAGACTCACAAACTACTTTTATAGAAAATATTGGATTTTTTGGAAGTTTTACAAATTATTACAAACAAAGATATTACAAGGTTTTCTTACAAATATGCTTATGAACTCACCAACATTCTATGTTGACGATTTCAAAACGACGTGTATTCTCAGGGACTCAGTGAGTAGGTATTCGGCCATGGATCTTGGATAATTGTTGTATTTTTGAAATATCTTACATTATGTTATTTTAGGGTGTAATTTCATTAAAAAATACAAATTGTAAACAATGTATGTTGATATCTTTAATGTATGATGTTTGGTTGCTATGTTTCATTCATATTCAATTGTTATGATATTACAAAATGAAGTCATCAGCCCCTAGACGTTTCCGCCGTCCTGGTTCGGGGGTGTGACAGATTGGTATGAGAGTATTGTTTATAGTGAACTAGTATATCTAACCATACAAGATATACAGCTATAAATACAATGGGACTAAAACACTCTGAAAAAAAGTATATTTTGAAAAATATATATATTTTACCAAAGTACACATACACATCTGCATATTAGAAAACAATAAGAAGAGTTGGACATCGTGACTAAACTTGGACAATTATGTAATCATATCTAGGGTAAATATAGCTTGATCAACTATATTTATTTGTGATATGACCAAGATGTGTCTAGGAGTGGTCAAGGTGGACAACAAATCTAAAACTCTTCAAATTTAAATCAAAAAGGGTCTAAGAACAAAAACTAAAAGAAATAAAATACTATAGGAGTATTTTAACCTACCATCTATTTTCTTGTACTTATATATTCTCGTGCAGACGATATGGCAGGTTTCCATTTGTCAGGAAACCCATATTTCCCCAATCAGGGAAACAAGGGATGGCTTGAGGAAGCACCAGAGGAGGATCCGGAAGAGATAGAGGAGGAGTTTGAGGATGAGGATATAGACGATGACATCCATGAGGATGAGGATGGAGAGGAAGATGACTCGGAAGTAGAGTCTGAGGTCATCAACCCCCGTTACATGGTAAGGATGCCGACGCACCAAATGGGCTACAATGGCCCTACGCCCCCTTGGGCACTCGATATCGTGTGGTGGAGCCGACACCAGGGACAAAGGCCGCCTTTTGGCATGGAGTGAGGTTTCTACAACCTCCATTATGGAGGTCCGTCGGATCGAGATCTTCATGTCATGGTCCGATGGACTAGGGACATTGGCGATTAGGCACAGATAACTGCTAACTAGATGATTTAGATGAGAGCCTCAGTTGAGCGTGCAGAGAGGCACACTCAGGACCTCGTGAGGAAATATTAGGAGTGGTAGTCTACACTGGAGACGATGGTGCGAGTCCCCGAGCGACGACTAGCAGAACTTCAGGGTGCTTCCACCTCTTCTCAGACACCACCAGGGACAACTCAATGCACGTAGGACCTACCTACCACATCCTATAGATTATACTATGGGTATGCATTGGTGCTACCCCTTTTGCTTTTCTTCTCTTCATGTATGTACGATCGACCCTACGTTTAAGTGATCACACTACTCACAGGGTCGATATGTTGTCAGATTTTATGCTCTATGTACTGTAGACCTTTTTAAAAGGTTAATTTTCATGCACTATGTACTAACACGTTATCATTAATGAAACGATTATGTGTTTTATTGTGATGTTGTTATCGGCTATGTTCTCTCTTTTCATTCTTATTTGATGTTATACAGTTTCAATTATAAGTACAATCGATGCACCGTAACCACTAGAAACAAGGGGATTCCATAAACTTATCATCATTCCTACTTCATAGCAGGAAATTCCCAGAAGGTACATTCACAAAAACACTACAACAACACCGCTGCCACCACCGCCTCCACCAGAGATGTATTTTGCTGCTTTTTAGGCGGCAGTCTCAGCTGCCGTTACTGCAGAACTAGCACAAATAAACAACAACGGTGCTAACGGAAGAGGAAACGGAAATGGGGTGGGAAGTTCCAATCACAAAAATAATCAAGGACACCTGAAAAAATACACATATAAGGATTTCACCAATGCAAAACCAAAGTCATTTAATGGAAGCGGAGGTGTGGTAGACCTCACTCGATGGTTTGAGAAGATTGAATCGGTGTTTGAAATCTGTGGCTGTCTTGAAGAGAGTAAAGCGAAGTTGGCAGCATGTACCTTTTCTAATAGAGCACTCTCATGGTGGAACAACCATGTTAAGGCTCTAAAGTGACCGGTAGCAAACTCCATGGCATGGGAGGAACTCAAAAACATGATGCTCGATGAGTATTGCCCCCGAGGTGAAGTGCAGAAGCTCGAGCAAGAACTATGGAATCTCACTGTAAAAGATTCCGACATCGAAGGTTATATTTCAAGGTTTAGCGACCTGGCGCTCTTGTTCCTGGTAATGATAACTTCCGAGAGCAAGAAAGTCGAATGGTTCATTAGAGTACTAACTCCCCCAATTCAGGGAAATGTGATTGTTGCTAACCCTTCAACCTTTAACAACGCCAAACTCCTGACACAAAAACTTTACGACCATGGAGAACCAAATGGAACGAAGGATGTTGTCACTGAATCAAAGAAGGGGGATGAAAACAAGAAGAACTGGGGGAAAAGAGAAAGGGGAAACAAGCTCAAGAGTCTGGAGAGAAACAACAAACCGTAGCAGTTCACACTGCTACCACTCCTGCTACCACAACAACAGCTGCACCAGCACTTGCAAAACCATATGCAGGTTTGCTTCCAAAATGTGACAAATGCAATTTCCACGATAATGGCACCTGTCGAGACCTATAATGCACCATTTGTAACTAAAGAGGGCACACCGCTCGGTATTTCAGAGCACATGCTCAACAAAACAACAAACTCAACAACGCCGCGACCAGTCAAGCATGTTACAAGTGCGGGGAGACTGGCCATTACAAACGAAACTGCCCCAAGGCCAACAATCGGGGTGCAGGGGGATTAGGCAGAGTCTCAGAAATGGGAAAAGCGGAGGCTATACAGGATCCAACGGTAGTCACTGGTACATTTCTCCTCAATAACATCTATGCATGCTTCTTATTTGACAGTGGGACGGAATAAAGTTATGTGAGTCATAAATTTAAACACTTACTAAATCAAAGTCCCCAAAAGTTAAGCGAAACCTTCACGGTGGAAATAGATAATGGGAAAACTAAAACAACCAACGACATATTTCTAGGGTGCACGCTCACACTAAATAATCACTCATTTCAAATTAACTTGATGTCGGTTACTATTATAAGCTATAATATGATCATCGACATAGATTGGTTAAGCCTCCACCATGCCGATATTATGTGCTGTGAGAAGGTCGTTCTCCTTCACCTACCCAACAACGAAACCCTAATTATCTACAGTGATAAACCAGGTGCAAACCTTCGTCTTATCTCGTGCATCAAGGCACAAAAGTGCTTGCACAAAAAGAACCAAGCCTTTTTAGCCCATGTGGTGGATAAAAAGAAGGAAGAGAGGAACATCAAGGATATCCCGGAGGTATGCGATTTCGCAAACGTATTTCCTGAAGACCTCTCGGGAACACCCCCTAAAGGACTGGTCGAATTTCAGATTGACCTAATCCCCGGAGCCACGATGATTGCCAAGTCACCATATATATTAGCCCATGCAGAAATGCAAGAACTCTCCAGACAATTGAGAGAATTATTGGAAAAGGGGTTCATAAGACTGAGCTTCTCTCCTTGGGGAGCTGTGGTTCTTTTCGTCAAAAAGAAAGATGATTCCTTTCACATGTTTATCGATGACCGTGAACTCAACAAGCTCACCATCAAAAATCGATATCCTCTTCCTAGGATCGACGATTTATTTGACCAGCTTCAAGGAGCCAGTTATTTCTCAAAAATAGATCTAAGGTATGGATACCATCAACTGCGAGTCCGAGAAGAAGAAGTCCCTAAAATTGCCTTTCGAACTCATTACAGGCACTATGAATTCGTGGTAATGCCCTTTGGTCTGAAAAATGCACCGGCGCCATTTATGGACATGATGAACAGAGTTTGCCGACCGTTACTTGAAAACTTTATGATAGTATTTATCGACGCTATACTAGTTTACTCTCGAAGTAAGGAGGAACACAACCAGCATCTACGATACGTTTTGGAGTCTCTAAGGGTAGAAAAGCTACACGCGAAATTCTCCAAGTGCAAGTTCTGGATCCACAGGGTGGCTTTTTTGGGACACGTAGTCAGTGAAGAGGGGATACATGCATAACCTTCTATGATCAAAGCGATTGAGGGTTGGGCAACCCCGAGAACTCTGACGGAGATCAAGCAATTCTTGGGCATTGCTGGTTATTACATGAGGTTCATTCAGAATTTCTCCAAGATCGCCAAGCCACTCACTACTCTAACAAAGAAGGTTGTACCCTTCACCTAGGATATGAAACAAGAAGCTGCCTTTCAAATCCTGAAACAAACCCTCTGCAGTGCCCCGGTGTTGTCTCTGCCAGAGGGAACGAAATATTTCGTGGTGTATTGTGACGCTTCAAATCAAGGGTTAGGTTGTATACTTATGCAACGCAGGAAGGTGATAGCTTATGCATCCAGACAAATGATGACCCATGAAGTAAACTATACCACTCACGATCTCGAGTTGGGAGTTATGGTCTTTGCTTTAAAGATTTGGAGGCACTATTTCTATGGTACGAAGTGCACCATTTTCACAGACCACAAAAGCCTCCAACACATCCTGAACCATAAAGAACTAAATATGAGGCAGCGGCGATGGGTATAGCTGCTGAATGACTATGATTGTGATATTAGGTATCATCCGAGCAAGGCCAATGTGGTGGCTGATGCCCTAAGTAGAAAATAATACTCAGGCTGCTGGGTAAGAATGCTAACGATGACCATCTGTTCCCATTTGTCTTTGCAAATCATGGAAGCTCAACTTGAAGCCTTGAAACCGGAGGACATCGCAAACCAAGCCTTAGACGGGATGGACGAGATGTTGGGTTTTGAGCAATCTAACACTTCCTAAGTGTGCATGCAACCCTAATAAACCTTGGATCTATGTTTGTCTAAATACATGCAAAATAATAATTTTCCAAGGTTCATAACCTATCTAACATGGCATGGGGAACATTTCAACATAAAAGAGTTAGAAGAGATTACATACCTTTTGATGATGAGTTCAATTCCTAAGGAGTTTGAGGGCCAAGCACCAATAGTGTGAATGCCTCAAATGGAATCACAAAACACCACAAACTCTTGGAAAACTTTGAGAGAGTATACACACTTGTATTTTCGGCCACACACAAGCACACACACACTAGTTCACTAGTTACCCTTTTTAGGTGCCATTTCATGCTCCATAAGCATGCTTATATAGTGTGCATGGTTAGGATGAAACCCTAATAACCCATGTCTTTTCCTTTCCAACGATCCATGGGTTAAAAGCTCCATGGATCATCCATGGACTTCCATATAAGCCTAGCCCATTAACAAATGAGTGTTAGCCCACACCATATAAAACTAATAGCCCATAATCTAATTAGTATTCCTTTTAATCTCTAAATTAATTCATAATTAATTTAAGACTAATACTAATTAAATAACATAACTTCATATTAATATATTATAACTTATAATATATTAATAAACATATGTGTATAACTCTCATAAAATTATCCATAAATAGTTCGGGTGAGATGCAACCCAAATGGACCATGCCGGGTCGGGTCAAGTATATACCAAATAAGTTATGGACTTAGACACCTTATCCAACACGAGAATCTTACAATCAAAGAGGATGGAGCATACTACCTCATGGACCGGATCTAGACCCCTAAATTTGGAGGGTTCAGAGACGTGGTCATGCATGAAGCACACAACATAAAGTACTCTGTCCATCTGGGTTCCGATAAAATGTATTTAGACCTCAAACAACAATATTGGTGGCTGAATATGAGAGGTAAAATTGCTACATACATAGGCAAGTGTCTGACTTGCGCGAAAGTAACAGTAGAGTATCAGAATCCCTCGGGTCTATTATAACAACCCAAAATCCCCGAGTGGAAATGGGAGAGGATAACGAGGGATTTCATTACCAAATTACCTAAGACGGCTGATGAATTGGACGCCATTTGGGTGATTGTCGATCGATTGACCAAATATGCCCATTTCCTACCAATAAAGGAAACATATAAAATGGAAAGGCTGACTCGGATATACATAAAGGAGGTCGTGAGATTACATGGCATGCCAATATTTATTATCTCAGACAGAGATAGTAGGTTACCTCTCGGTTTTGGCAGTCGCTACAGAGGTCATTCGGAACCCAGCTCGACATGAGCATTGCCTACCATTCCCAGACAGATGCACAAAGTGAGCGCACCATCCAAACCTTAGAAGATATACTCCGAGCCTGTGTGACAGAGTTTAGCAAAGCCTGGGATGCCCATTTGCCCCTAATCAAATTCTCATACAACAATAACAATCACACAAGCATTAAGGTCACTCCCTTTAAGGCCCTTTATGGACATAAATGCCGATCACCTCTCTATTGGGCGGAGGTAGGGGATACAGAATTGGTGAAGGGGCAGATACCAAACACCACTCTCACTGGCCCCATATTATCTAGGAAACAACTGAGAAAATCGTTCAGATCAGGGAACGACTCCAGGCATCTCGAGATTGACAGAAAAGCTATGCAGACAAAAGGCGGAAGCCCTTAGAGTTTCAAGCCGGCGATCACATACTACTAAAAGTCTCTCCCTTGAAAGGGATGATACGATTCGTAAAGCGGGGAAAGTTAAATCCATGATACATCGGACCATTTGAGATCCTTAGAAGGATCGTCCCGGTGGCTTACAAACTGTAGTTACCACCAGAGTGCAACAATGTACACCCTGTCTTTCATGTGTCAAACCTAAAGAAATGTTTATCTGATGGGACCCTCGTTGTCCCGCTTGATGAAATTGAAGCGAATGAAAATCTCCATTTCGTTGAGGAGTTAGTTGAAATCACGGGTAGAGAAGTAAACCGAACAAAGCAAAGCTGCATTCCCATTGTGAAGGTCCGATGGAGCGCCAAGCGAGGACCATAATTCACCTGGGAACGTGAAGATCAAATGATGCAAAAGTACGCCCATCTTTTCCCTAACTCTTGAAGGCTACTCCAGAACAAATTTTGGGATGAAATTCCCTCTTATGGGGGGATGATGTCACAACTAGTGAATTTAGGGATTCATGTACAAAACTTTCTCCATGAAACCTATGCAACATTATATTTAGTGCAATTCAAACTTCGATACTATTAAGTTCATACGTTCACGCATTGTGATTCAAACCAAAACAACCTCATGCAAGTCCAATACTTGATCCAATAAGCTAAGTCCAATAAATTTTGGGCCTTAGCCTAAGAATTCTCGGCCCAAAACCCTTATTGGACCAAGACTTCTTCATTGGGCCCTATTGGGCCGATAACTTCTTCCTTTGGTCTTGTTGGGCTGAAAACCATTCTTTGGGCCCGCCTCCCATTGGGCCGAAAGCTTTTAATTGGCTTTTCTTGGGGCCGAAAAATCATATTTGGGCTTTAATTGGGCCGAAACCCCTTAATTGGACCAATAACCTTTCATTGAATATTAGTGGGCCGAGAACCCTTATTGGGCCAAGTCAACAATCGAACACCCCTATTGCAGGCCACTAATTGGGCTGAAAAACCCCCTTGCTCGGTTCGCTTTGATAAAAAAAAAGGAAAAAGGGGTGGATAATAAGGGTGCCACCTCCTTATTATCCTTCATACATCCATGCTAAACCTTGCATGTATCAAGGTAGCTATCTTAAAAAAATATCCATAAGTCAAATACTTCTTCCCCCCTCCTCTCTCTTAATTGGCCGACCCCCTCCCCTTCCTCCCACTCTCATTTCAAACTTTACTTTCAACTCATTTTCCTCTCATTGCTCTCAAGAACAACCTCTATCTTCTCTCAAAAATCTCAAGTTCATCACTACAAGAATTGGATTCTAGGTTTCTTGGTAAGTCCATGTTAAACTCACGGTGTTTTATTTCAAGTTTATACTAAGATCATTCCTCTTACATTCTTATTTTCGTGAATATGAACCTTAGAGCACCACCATTTCGAGAATCTCACCAAGAACACAAGCTAAGCTCGAAATTTCTTCTTCATCATCTTCTACATATCGAAAATCCCTAAGATGTGCTTCATACCCCACTATTTTCGAGTTTTCATCCTTTTTTTTTTTGGGGGGGGGGGGGGGGGGGGGAGGGGGGATAAAAGTCAAGTTTTGTTTAAGTCTTTGATATTTGCATGCACTTGTTTGTTTATGTGACTATGTGTTTTTAAATGTTGATTGTCTCATGTTAAAACTCCATAAACTCGATATTTTACAAATATTATGTTGTTAGAACAAAGTTATCTTTGTGTAGTTTCACATATTATTGTATTATGTTGAAGATGAAACAAGTTACTAAGTAAAAATGGTTTTAGTGTGTGTTAAAAACCAAAGTAATGTCAAAGAAAATGTTATAACATCTTTTGTTATAAAAGCTTGGAAGATGGTGAAAATATGAGAGTTACACTCAAAATGGTAAATTTTTAGTCATGTATATTTTTAACACTAACACTTGTACCAATATTGAAATATTATAAATTTTCAAGGATTTTATGTAATCTTGTGGGAATTATGACATGTTCTATTCATAACCAAAAATAGAATATTGTTGTGTTACAAAATACTCAAACAAATTTTGGTTTGTTAAAATCCACCATAAAACTTGAATATTTTACAAAAATAATAATAACTTTTATTAGTAAAATAATCGTAATATGTTGTTACCATTTCAAGGGTTTAAAACCTAGAGTATTATGTTATTTTTTTTACAATACATATTACAAGTTGACAAGCCCATTAGTAATTACTTATAAATATCATTATAAATAATTTAATATAACCGGTATGCAAAACAGAGTTTTACGACAGAAATATCTGTGTGTCATAATCTTTCCATCATCAAGCTTTTAAAATACAAGTGTTAAGCTGTATGTCATAAAGCTATAAAACGCGTGTCATAAAACTGCAGTCATAAATTCACACTAGAAACGTCATGTGCATTATTCGATAAATTTGCGTAAATTCTGTTAAGGCTCTTGTGAGACTCTTCTTCACCGTACCTACCAAGTATACTCCATAAGTCCTGTAGTTATAACCAGAGTCTCCTGGAGGGAGAGCGGGGTAATTGTGTATAGATCTATACGGGGTTGACACCCCCACACCTGAGTTGTTTGCTACAGCTAGACGAGTCAGTCCAGGGTGACAGATATCTTCCCGAAATTGAGCCCTAAAGAGCGTCATGACAAGCATTTAGTCACATCAAGTATGGTTGTAACGACTCACATAGGGAATAACAATATTATTTTGAGTTTACAAAGAATATACACTCTACTAGTTTTCATAAAAATACATACTACTCTTCATCTATGTTGTACACTAACTTCACCACTCCAATCTTAGGGTTTGAAGACTACAACTACTAATTATATATTGATCAAAAAATAATTTCACCCAAACATGAATTCATGATAAAGATACAGAACTACTGATTAAAATATCTAATTTTAAACAATTAAAATGAATTTATGGTAATTATCCTAATCAATCCATGATATAATTATCAAAACCAAAAAATTAGGATCTGACAGTGCAACTCGTCGAGTTGGGCAATTATCACGTTGATTTCAAAGATCAACTCGATTAGTTCGATGAACAAAATGATGATTATGTTCCCTTCTCCTTTTAAGAATTCACAATTGCATCATATTCAATAGAAAACTAATCCTAGGCTTTGATACCACTAATGAGTTTTTGATCAAAATAATAATTCCTATGTGTGCATGCAACCCTAATGCTTTGGATCTAGGTTTTCTCTAATTGAACATGCAAACTTGAACACCAAAAGAGAAACCCTAGGAAGCAACTACAAATTTTGAAATCTATACAAACTAGGGGTTGGTTACATACATTGATTGTTATAATGTAATAACAATGATTCTCTTGTAGATCTTGAAGCTTGAGAACTGAGTGTCACAAGTGTAACACCTCTAATGACTCACAAAAACACAATGCAAGAGAATGATATGAGAGAGGAGATCAAAATTTTTGTTTCTTATTCTTCAAAACAATGGCCGAAATTCTTAGGCTTAGAACTATTTATATAGTACACTAAGGATACTATGGATAACCCTAATCTGAATAAAATATCATTATCTTAAATATGGTAATCATCCACCTCCTTTGATTATCCATATATGATAAGACATTCTAGAAACTCTAGAATAATCTTATACATATACATCTATTTTCATCCACCACTTTCCCAATGAAGGTTCTGGACTCTTTTGCTCAACTATTGAACACTTGCACTTTTAGTCCCTGCACTTTCAATTAATTCTTTTAATCCCGAAATTAATTCCAAAATAATTTTTGATTAAAGATTAATTAATAATATGATTACAAATTAATATATTATTTCCATAATATATTAATAAATCATTTATTCCAATTTATTAATCAAATTAATAAATTCTTCCTCTTCCTCAATTAATCATCATGTCTAGTTGCAAGTGTGATGGCAACCAAAAATGACCATGCCACTATCAATTCAAGTATATACCAATTATAGTTATGAGTTTAGACACCTAATCCAACAACAACTTCAATCCCTTCTTGGTGAGCTTAGTGTTTGTATATATGTTCCCCCACCTTGTGGAGTGATCATCTAGGTACAACTTATTTCTCTACTAATGGAATATTCCATGCTTGCACAAATCACATTGAAATAAATTCATTTTATTTGAGAACTTGACGGGGTGTCTTAAAGTCCAATTCATCTCAACGATAATCAACTTGCGGCTATCTTCTTAAGCTTCTAGCACACATTGGTTTCTAACACTCAAATCCAAGTTGCTATCAAGGGCTATGTGTCTCAAAGGTGGGTCGCTTGACCCACCTATTTTTATTATTATTATTATAACAAGTTATATAAAAATACAATTATAAATTACTTTAAATATTTTACCCGAACAACCTTGATACTTTTGGCTAAAACAAATGTACAACTTAAGATTTGCAAACCCCAAATTTTATATTTTAATAGGCCAAATAACTAATTCATTTAAGGTGTAATCCAATAAAAAAACATTTAATTTAAATAAAAGAAAAAATCGTTTGTAAATTAGAAGATATCATTTCCTTCTCCAAGACTCTGATTCCCACTTCAAGCCTTCACAAATGGCCGATCATCGACATTTGTTGCCATCGCCGATAGCCTCTCCCCCGCCATAGCTGATGGTGGCTCTGGTCTCCGACAATCTTCGTTCTCAGCGTCAATTTTTTTCATCCTATAATTCAATGATTAGAGCTAAAAGGTTCACTGCGTCATTGTGTGTAGGGTTTTTTTACTGTTGTTATTATTATCCGTATGATGGTATGTCGTATGCGAGGTTCACACGTTAGTTATGTGTAATATTACTAAGTTTATTTTTTTTTTTGTCATTAGCATATAAACAATCCTTTTTGTGAAAATAAATCATGATATAAAACCTGGTCGGATACAATTGCAAGAACTTTTAATATTTTTTTTGTACGGCGTGACCAAATCCGGATCTGCAGCTAGTGTTTTTTAATTTTTGTTGGTTTCATTTAAATATTGAATCATATAGTTTTAAGTTCTAGACTCGTATTGGTTGCTATTCTCCTTTGTCTTGGGTGGGTTTTTATTGAACTATGTGTATTGTAGCAAATCTGTTAATCTGTTTTAATCCAAGTAATGATATGTAAATTTTTTATATATTTGTATATCTTGTATCCTATCGTTTATTCAGTAAATCAAATCCTCCTAAATTGATTATTGACATATGTTTAAAAAAACATATTTTTTCTAAACGGACTGCCATGCTAGATCGTTTATTGAACCCGTAAATAAACAAATTTGATTTGTTAAATCATATAAATGGAAAAGAATAAACCCGATTAATCGTATGAGATGGAATGAAGCAAAACGTAATGTATGAGATGGAATGAAGCAAAACGTCTAATCATGTAATGATTAAAGATTATGATGGCACGGGACAAAAGGGGAAAGGAGAAGGGGTCTTTAAGATATGATGATTTTGGAAGGCATAATATTTTTCAAAGATTTGTACGTTTTTTGGACATCATCATTTTCCCCAAGAATATAACCATTATATTCTCACTTGATTTCCCACTAAATATCACTTTTTTAAAAAATATTAAGTTTAATAACACATTCTTCTATATTTAATTATTATAATATTATATTTATATATTTGTTTTGAATCGTATATCTTTGATTTTTTCTTCTTGAAGTACATTTACAAAAATATAGTAAATTATAGGGAAATTGAGTAATCTAATCCATATAGATGAATTATTTGAAGAAAAATATTATTTTTTTTAAATAACCACTTTATTCGGAATATATCATTTCGGAGAGGTATTCGGAACCGGAGTAGGATTTCGGACACTCATTCCAAAATAGTTTTTCATTATTATTATTATTATTTTTTTGTAAAATGTGTTTTGTTCTTTTTGTATAACTTTTCTTTTTATAAAATCTAAAACACAAATGTAATTTTAAAGCTCAATAAAAAAAACTAATAAATACATAAACGTAAGGGGTTTGTTTAAAGTAACATTATAATGTTCAAACGATCTTTGTCCTTGTATGCCAAAAAAATTATTTCCGTCGTTTATGATATGACATAACATGTGGACAAGTTTTACCCTTTATAAAATACGATTTCTTGGTGATCAACATCTCTAGAAACCAACACAAAAACACTCCATAATCCTCACTACTATCAATTTGTTGTGGTACATCCGGGGCCTTTTCGAGGTTCATGTTTAAACTCTCAAGTGGGATTGCATCGGTTTGTTCGGTACCCCAGTAGTAGTTTGTGGATGTTAGCTCTCACACCTATAAACCAATCCTTATTCTCTGAATAGTAGTCACTCTTCCAATGACTATCGTATATACTCATTTTAGATGTCTTCAAATCCAAAGCACCCAAAAACCAGTGAAAAGTAGGTATATTGATTGGGATGTAAAGCTACACAAAATGTTAGAAATAATTAATCATCAAATAACATTATATTATAAATTACCCTTTCTTAGTTAATGTAATCCAAACACAATTATATTATATCACAGTCTGCCCATACTGGGTAAACATATCCATCAGCCATGTCACTTCAGTCAAATGCATCATTGTTAAAAGCTGACGGCAGAACAGTACACTGAGAATCATCCACTCTACACTCTATTAACAATGAGATCCATATCTTGATGTGCTATCAATCAAAAAATTTGCAATAAAGTATTGTTATTAGAAACGTAGTACATAGTGAACACATAATTATATAACTTACATTGCATTCTAACCAGCATGTGTGACTATCCATCTATAAACACGTCTAAAATTTAATCGTCGCGATACCGATCAAAAAATGGTGAGAAAACAACAACGAACCATCTATTTCTTTACATATACTATGTACGGTAGGTTCTAAAAGATTATCCAACGGTGTTGGTTGTTGGCGTGCAACACATTTCCTCTTTATTTCTATCCATGGGGACTTATACCATATGGGCATACCTTTTTGGCGCATAGAATGCCTAAGAGGTGCTGTCGGCGGGGTTTTGTATTCATCTCTTGCAATCTCTTTTAAATCCAACGATTGGATACATGAAGACGACTGCTCAAGGTCGTGATTCATCGGTTATTTGGTTGTGTCTAAACCATAACCATGCTCCCATATTTCATTGTCGTTGTACTTTGTGGTACCAATATCTTGCATGATAAGTGTTTGTATGGTTCAATAGTGTTTAATTATATACGATGCAAAAACATAAGGACCATAAAGTTAAATAAAAACTGTATAGTAATGAAATAATTAACAATGTACCTCCACTCCCTTCGAGGTACCAAAATCGTCTTCGGGAGTCTTATTGATAAGTTTTAGAAGCATGGATAAAGTAGTGTCATGCTCTACTAAAAGCTTATCATGTGACCTCATATACTCGCGAAAATTCATTGAGCTCGTTTTGCAATTGACAGTCCTCATTTTCCAAGCCAGTAACAATTCGGTCTGTATTAGTTGATGGTTCAGCAACCGATAGTGGTGGTGGCGGTGGGTGAGATGGAACATCTATATGTGCCTTCTTTTGTCAAGACTCATGGGTAGGGAGCGTTTGGGTGATGGTGTTAGGGAAGGTACCTTGTGAATTTGTGTGTCGGGAAAATCAGGGCAATTAATAAATGTTGAGCTAGCCATCTGCCATTCAGCACGACTCTCAGCTTCGGTCGGCTCCAATTTCTATACAAATCTATTATCATACTAACAAAATTATAAAATTATAAATAAAAATAAACTATACATATAAAAGAAAATCTTAAAATATATAAGTAACCATACGTCATCGATTTTTATAAACCGGTTGCACTGAGTCTTTTGTAAAGGCCTCACATTCGACCATGCAACAACCCGAGGGACCACATCTCTTGTCGGGTACCAACAAACTGCTCACAAGAAAAGTCTCGAGAATCCATAACTAAAAAAATCGTGTATTAAAGTGTTGGCAAACAAAAAAATAAAATAAATTGTTAATCATTTACTTACCTTAAAAGCGTATAAAAAGCTGCTTAGGGTGTAAGTCATTTTTTGAGGTTGTTTCTCTTTCGGTTTAGTTGGATGTATATGCATGTCAAATTTATTGAATATAGTAATTAGTTGTTAGTACAATTGATCCCAATTTGTCCTTCCCTATGGATATCTGCTACATAAAAAATTCCCAACTAAATTTCTAAAAATTATTAGTAATGATAATTAATTACCCTTAATTAATTTGTAGCTATAAATTAACATGATATATGTTGAATTCGTCAGATACCAAAGCGTAATACTTCTCATAACAGGCTGTTTAGCCAACCGCCCATGGAACCCCTTCCATAACCGATATAAAATACATACACAGACCGTATTCTCGTCTGATAATTCATTAAGTGAATACTTAAACACATTCTTCACATCGTCTAATTTGATGGAGACATTCCTTGCAACCATAGGAAACACGCGTAAACGGAAGGCAGCGCCGGAACTGGAGGCAGAAAAATAATCTCCAAAGCGGAAGCCATTGACAAGACAAAATTCTTTCTTCTCGAAAGATAGCTCGTAACCCCCAATCTCAAAAACTATTTCCTCTACTTCACCTCGGGGTCTGTGATAAATTCATGGAAAAAGATGTAATGTAGAAGCAAAGGATCCCCATCTACATTATGAATGTCTAACCACCTCCCAAAACATGAATTTTGGAGCATAGTCTCACATGTCGGTCTGTCTTTGAATTCCGCACAAATATCCCCACCGATTTGGGGTTTACAAGACAGTATAATAGACATATCAAAAACCTTGTTGTGCTGCAAATATAAAGGTTGTTATAAACCAAATCCGAAATACAAACTCACCGACACTCGGTACATGTTCCCAGTATTTCAGACCTATTTCCAGTGGTCCAGACATGTTCCTCGTGTTCTGGACCTGTTCCGAAATGCAATTCTATGTTCTGGAACATTGGATTTGGATGTATAATAACAATTTATAAACAACTAAAATGCTTTTGGGTTGGTCCTAATACACTTGCATAATATATTGGTACTCTAGAACATGGCCAGTTCATTCCGGAGGTGTTCTTCGCATTCTGGAATGCAATGTTTTGTTCTTGAACACTATTTTATGATAAATATTAACAAAAATATTAAGTCAGAGTAAAGGACTTACTCGTAAAACAACCGTTTCAAAATGATCGTCTTCTATATTTTTAATCGGAGTTCCAAATTAGTGTGTCGGAATCGGAGAGTCGGAGATTGCAATCAGAATCAGAGAGTCGGAGTGTCGTGTCATAATGTATCAGAATATCAAGATCTAGAATGTAATCGAGAGCTAAATTTTTTCTGAATGTGTTTTGGAATTCAAAATTCAAAATTTTGGTTTGGAATATGTACATATACTCCGAAATGGCCATTCCGGAGGACACCTGATGGGCCAGCCCAGCGGAAAATGACTCTGATTTCATTATGAAACGAACCATTCCGGAGAACATGGTTATTTTGCAAAAAAATATTTAAATGAGTTTTTTTAAAAAAACACATCAGAAAGCTGTTAGTTGACTCAATTTCCCTTAATTATGATATCATATCTTAGTTATAATACCATACATTTTAAAATCTATCCACTTATAATTTTAAATGATTTTCTTTTTAGATTATTTTGTTATACAGGTTCGTGTGGGTGTCGTATTGGGTTCTTCATATGCCCTTCAATTTATTGTGTCATAAAATTGTATTGTAACCGGTTGGAATATTCAACTCCTTAAGATCTAATGATGATGTTTGTTGTATGCATAAATGACATATATGTGTGTTAATTTTAGATAAACTATTTTGTTAGATATAGTTGTTAGAATTGTTGTAATGTTTGAGATGAGTACACAATATCAGTTTATTAATGTGTTGAATACTAATGTCGATGGTTTGAAGTTTAAGGGAGACATGTTGTTCATTTATGGAAGCAACATGCTTACATGAAGCCATATGAATTGAACAATGTTTATATGGTATCAATGTGTCAAGGATATGTTTTCTATGTTTTGTTTGTATTGGTATAGTTTTTTAAGCTTCGTTTGTTTTTTGTGATATATAATAGGTATCATATTTCAACTACCATTAAGATGATTTGATTCGCAAGTTTCAAGGATTGTTGAAAGAAGGGACTGGGTATATTTTTTCAAATTTCTTTGTTGCTGATAATCTTGCCATTTAAAGTCTTGCTTATGCTTACATATTTATTCATATGGTATATATGTACATATCTATGTTTTGTCGCATAAAATGATTATAGTGTACATATATTTTTATATTTATAACATAATATTGTTACTATATATGTATATAAAAATTCCTCAACATAAAACAGTTATAATATGTATATATAGATGGTTCACGATATAAAATGATGATAGTAAACATATATATATATATATATATATATATATATATATATATATATATATATATATATATATGTGTGTGTGTGTGTCAAAGGAACATAAAAAATGATATATTTGTTCGGTATAATATTTTCTTTGTTTATATATGTTAAATTGCACTCTATTTCGTTGATTTTACATTGGTTGAAATCTGGTTTTGGTCAAATCGCAGTAGTTATGATGCTTGATTTTTGTCAGAAAAATTATTCATAAATTATAAACGCTAAGTCTAAAAAACTTTGTAACTTAAGTTTTAAGATTTAATTTTCCATTTTAAACAATTTAAACAAGTAAAGAGTCTAATATAGTTTTAACTGAAGTTTATGACCAAATGTGTGTGCATGCACACACATATAGAGTTAAACTATTGAACTCAGGTTTCACTATATAAAATGAACTCTTCATCCACTATGAATATTAAACATAGTAAAGCCTTATGCGTTATAACCGTTAATCTTCAATGAATAAGGAACTTTTTGTATACATCACCTATGGTTGCTAGTTACAACCTACGTTTGACGAGTCAAAACAGATGTTAATAATACGTCTCTTATTATTTCACAATGTCGATGAAGCGTTAGTGATGTTCTCAATACACTCCCTTCGTAGTGCTATTTTAGAGGTTTGGACGTCTATAATTCGGTTATTGGCTCATTATAGACCCTAGAGTTTGTTTTTATACACGTATAGAATTGAAATAATATTTATATGTAGTTGGGTACTCATACAAGTTTAAAAAGGACTGTGTGAGGTAGGAATGTTATTGCTCAAATGGATATGTTTTGGTTAAGAAAATTAAGTAAAAAATATTTAATAAATTTTACAATATGAATTTTGTTACTTATAAACTTATATTTACTAAGTTAATTATAGAAACAAACTCTTTCATTTGTATGAGATTACAAGAATGTAATAGTTTATCATTATAATTTTGAGTCGAAAAGTAATTATATTTTATATAATTTGATATCTAAACTTATTTATATAAAATATATTTTTGGTTATAAGAGTACATAGAGTCAAAACTTGTGGAACACTCCAGCAATATTTGTTAATGTATTTTAAATGCATGTATTCTTCAGGACTTAGAAGCTGGAGTTTATGGCATGTGTAACATGGAAAATCAATTTCCTTGCCTTTTTTTGGCCTATATGTTCAGGCCTTTATATTATTTTCAGTTACATTTTGCTAAACGTTTTTTTGTACTATCGTATTTTCGTAGTTCCAAACAATGTAACTTTTGAAACCAAATTAATGAAGTATGTAATAATGTTTAAGTGTTTCATAGTTTTCATTATGTGTATGTTAACTGTGATCCAACGTTGTCACGCAACCCCGATGCTTTCGTCGCCGGTGGGGATGTAACAATTTGTGATGATGGTGAGGCATTTGGGAAGGATGAAAAAGGGTTTGGTTTGATGGAAATATTAAAAGATCGATATATTCTATATTATGAGATAAATCAATGATATGGAACGATGATGGTTGAAAAGAGTCGAATTCTATTAATCTTAGCAATAGAACAGTTCTTGAAGAAGAAACTATTCTTTTTGTGCTGGAAAGATGTAACCCTAGATGTTACATATATAGGCTATATATAGACAAATCAATACAAAAATTTCGAAAATGGAGAAGCCCCAATTCAGAATCAAAAATAAACATATATCTAAAATCATACATTTGACACAACACTAAATTTTGTCGATTTTGAGGGTTTTTGGTGGTGGCAGACGGTGGCTGTCGACTGTTTCCGACAGTTCTAGGGCTGCAGTAGTGGATTTATGATCCTTGCATGAGTTGTTGGAATAGAGGGAAGGGTGGACGAAGTATATGGGTATCTAGTGGTGCTCCGATGGTGGTGCATGGTAGTGGCACGATGGTGGTGCGGCAGCCTTTGGCCAGACTTGAGAGAGAGAGAGAGAGAGAGAGAGACACCGAAGAGGTGTTAATTTTTGAGTAAGTCTGGCACTCATTATACAGTTAAATGATGATCTAACATATATGATAAGGTCTTCCAAAAGTAGAGTCGGTGTTAGAAGTGCGTTCGATTGATTCAATATCGATGAATCTCGAAACGATGATCGAGGGTTGGAACAAATCTATAACAAAAATTCATGGAATTCCTGAGGCATTCTTGATTGATGCTAAACTAACTATATTGAAAAGTCGTATCTCTTTGGTTAATAAGGTCCAAAAGTTTTATCGCTCCCTGGGGGTGCAGATACATAATAGGCATATAGAAATTATTGTACATCAAATAACATAAAAAGTTTTAGTTTCAGAAGATGAAATGCCTAATGTTTTTTTCACCTTGAGAACTATTGGTTTGTAGTGAGTGGAACGAATAGGACACACTTTGGAAGAAGCGATCTTTTACCAAGTCGTTACCCCTCTCCTAACAACACGTGTCATCTCGAAAAACATGTCTGGTAATTTAATTTCATAATTTTTTTTTCAAATATGCTTGTCGATGGTCCCGAATGTGCCGATTCCAAAAATGTAAACGAAGTTATCAAATGAAAGACTGTAACATCTCGAAACGCAGGTAAAGCTATTTAACACTTCTATTTTTCCAAGTTGTCAAGATGAGCCCCTTAAGTATAATGTTAGGCTTGTGAATACGCTGGGCGTACTGAGAAGTACGCTGCGCGTACTCGCGCACTTATTTTGGACGAGGACTCGCCTGGGTAGGCTGGGCGTAGCGAGCCCAGATGTAAACCCTAATTTGGGGCTTGAGCACTATAAAAGGAATGTTATGGCTTCGACCTCAACCTCCATTCCAGAGAGTAAAACCCTAATAGAGAGTCCCCCTTCGTTTATAGCTAGTGTGTTGGTGTTCTAAGCTTCTAAGTGTCATTTCAAGTTGGTGGAAGAAAAGAAGAGGTCATTTTGGAGGCTAGAAACTTGTGGAAAAGAGTAGATCCAAGCTTTTCAGAGGTTGGAGATTCTTCTTGAGGTAAAAAGCTCAAAACTTACCTTGTTATTTATGTTGTGTGCTTCTTGAACCAATTTCTAGGGTTTTTGGTCCCAAGATGGAGACTTTATGGGAAAATGGTCTCCATTGGCCTAGATCTATCATATTTCAGGACTATAAGTGTTGTATGTTCATAAAAATGCAATCTTGGACATAAATATTGAGCCATGCATGAGATCTAGACCTTTGGAGGAGGAAGGAAAGAGGTTTGAGGGTGTAGGGACCTTTACAGCCATGCAAAGGCTTAAAGGTTCCGACTTTATGGAATAAGAGGCTTTAAGAGAGTCAGATCCGGAAGTTGAAGGAGTGTCTTAACTGTTTAAGACCAAAATCTATGAAATGGCTGAACTGGGACTTACGCTGGGCGTAATTCTGAGTACGCGCAACGTCAGGGGTTGAGGCCCCGATTGTGGTTCGCTGGCATACGCCCCGCGTACAGAGAAGGTACGTGCCGCATACTGCCTCTTGTTGACTTTCGTTGACTTTTAGGGTTTTAGTCAACCTTTGGACTTTCGTTGACTTTTAGGGTTTTGGTCAACCCTTATGTGGAAATTGTAGAATGGATTTAATCTAGCCTTAAGAGCCGTTATTTATTTGAGAGTATTGTTATGTGTTTAGGCGGGGGCTAGACCAGTGTGATTCGAGTGTGAGACTGTCCGAGATACCAGGTGAGTCTTCTCACTATACTGTACCTGGAAGGGTACCTATGTGTGACCAAAAGGTCTTATATGCTATGAGAAGTATGTGTAGTATGTTGCTATGTGACATGTATGTGTTATGTATGTTATGCATGATATGGACCGGAAGGTCAAGATGATATGGACCGGAAGGTCAAGATGATATGGACCGGAAGGTCAAGAGGTTACGGACCGGAAGGTCGATACAGGTAGGACCGGAAGGTCTACTGAGATTTAGGACGGAAGTCCCCTGAGACACTTGGATCGGAAGATCCTATAGAGTTATGGTCTGGAAAGGCGTATGTGTTGAATGTGGTATTTTGAGGAACTCGCTAAGCATTTATGCTTATAGTGTTATGTGTTATGTGTTTCAGGTACTAGTGACGATCGCGGGAAGGCGCCGGCATGATCAGTACACACGCGAGGAGTTTTACATATTATGATCTTGGGTTGTAGTGTTATGGGTTGTTATGTGATACAATGACATTTTTATAACTATTATGAATGAAAGTGTGTTTTTAAAATGTGAAAAATTGTTTTGAAATTTACGTTGTTACAAGTTGGTATCAGAGCCTTGGTTTGAGAGATTCATGTGCATCTTCGGGCGTACTTGAACTCAAACTGAGGGTTTGAGAGATTTTCAAAATAAAATTCACGAAATCTTTCTCAAAAGTAAAAGGTTTTTGAAAGAGCAAAGCAGAGCGGTGTGTACGATCAGCCAGCGCCCGAACGGTGATTTCCCAAAATACCCTTACGTTATGTGTTATGATATATGATATGATATGTTATGCATGCTAGAGTAGGCCAGGTATTCATATTAGGACTAGAGTGGCCTGATTTGTGATGACTTAGCCTAGGAGATTTCTGCTGCTATGAGATGCCTTGAGAGTGAGTAGGTAGCAGTGAGGAGCTTATGAGAAGTCTACTGGAGGGTAGCCAATGTATTGAAAGAGTAGAGTACTTGTGATCTGGGATCCAAGGAGGAGGACTTGGGGTGAATACTGATGCAGTGTGGTCGGTAGTATAGGGCCCGTACTACCGAAGACACTGGATCAGTGAACAGTCCAAGTAAGAATCCTTAGGATACTAGGGGACGAGTAAGGTTGCGTTATCGAGTGCGACTATGCTCGAACGAGTCTCTGATGTTTTTATGTTGTATTTCAGAGACACCATGGTTGGGACATGACACACACCTGAGAGCAGCGGTGTCAGCGACGAGGAGACCCGTCAGTTGATTCTTGAGGAGGTGGCTGCGGCCATACGAGCTAAGATACCGGAGATGTTCGGGTCTATCAATACCACATTGATTAAGACCTTTGATGAGCGGTACGCAACAGTGACTGAGGCTACGGCTGCTGTAGCTACTGTCGCTGTTGCTGCTGCCAGACCTCAGGGAGGTGACTCGTTGTTGTTTCGAGAGTTCAGCAACACAAAGCCACCAGAGTTTGATGGGACGTAGGATCCAATCGCTGTGATGAGATGGATTTCTGATATCGAGGGATGTTTCTACACGTGTTCTTGTCCAGAGCATTTGAGGGTACGGTTCGCGCTGAACCAGCTTCGCTTGGGAGTGAAGGATTGGTGGAAGTTCGTGACGACGAGCTTCACTCTTGCAGAGATTTCTGAGGTGACCTGGGAGAGGTTCACCACCATGTTTAGAGACGAGTATGTTCCTCCTGTGGAGAGGGAGCCGTTGGCTCAGGAGTTCTTGACCCTAAAGCAGGGTACTGATTCGGTTACTGTGATTACCAGGAAGTTTCATGTGAGGGCGATGTTCTACCCTGAGCAGGTGGCTACTGAGCAGGCACGCATGAGCCAATATTTGAGCATTTTGAGGAGGGATATTCGGGAGTTCGTATCGAACTCGACTTACCGGACATTTGCTGAGCTTCAGGAAAATTTCCGGAAGAGGGAGATTGAGTTGGAGACTAGGCCAGGGAGGAGGCCGAGTCTCAAGGGATGGATAGGCGGCCGTCACAGTCTCAACCGGCAGCCAAGCGGGCAAAGTCCGCCGATTCAAGATCTCGAGGCCTGAAGGGCCGCACTTGCAGAAAGTGTGGCAATGGACGCGATGGGGTTTGTCGATCTGGTGCTTGCTACAAATGTGGCAAGGAGGGGCATATAGCTAAGGATTGCCCCAAGGGATTCATGGTTTGCTTTCATTGCAACCAGACGGGCCATCAGAAGGACGAGTGCCCGCAGCTGCGAGGGACAGCATAGGGAGCACAGCAGGGATCTGCCCCTGCCGACGTGCGCGCTACTGAGGTTCGGCTAGTGAAGGCCGAGGTACCGAAGGCTCGCAGGAGAGCCTTCCAGTTGACAACAGAGGAGGTCTGTGTAACGCCCGATGTCGTGGCTGGTATGTATTCTTTCATTTATTTATGTTGAGATTGAGGTGTTGTGCTTATATTATGATATGCGTAGGTACTTTTCTTGTAAATTCTATACCTGCTCTGGTGTTATTTGACTCGGGTGCGAGTCGGTCATTTGTTTCCATGACATTTAGTCAGCGCATTAGTATCCGGCAAGAGGCGATGAGTCGGCCTCTGCGAGTTTCTATAGCTAACGAGCGAGCGGTGTATGCTACGGATGTGATTTGAGGATGTATACTTGAGATTTTCGGTGTGGAGTTCCCGATAGATCTGGTCCCGATTGCGATGGGGGACGTATGTGTCATAGTGGGCATGGGTTCGTTGAGAAGATTTAGAGCTGCTATAGACTGCGAGTGTCAGTTGGTGATGATACGAGACCCTAGTGGGGGAGTACTTATGGTGTACGGTGAGGTACCCGATGCAGGTCAGCATTTTGTTCGGCTACCAGAGGGAGACAGAGTTTGTAGCAGGGCTGTAGCAGGTTTATAGCCTATGTGATGGACACACGAGTGGCCGTTGGGAGGCCAAGTTCGATTGATGAGGTCCCGATAGTGTGCGAGTTTCCGGATGTTTTTCCCGAGGAATTTCCAGGTGTGCCTCCTGAGAGGAAAGTAGAGTTCCGTATCGATATGGTTCCGGAGGCAACACCTATCGCCAAGGCGCCTTACCACCTTGCGCCGCCAGAGATGCAGGAGTTATCCTCGCAACTTCAGGAGTTGCTGGAGAAAGGATTTATTAGACCAAGTAGCTCACCTTGGGGAGCGTCGATCCTTTTTGTCAAGAAAAAGGATGGTTCATACCGGATGTGCATTGATTACCGGGAGTTGAACAAGTTGACGGTCAAGAACCGTTATCCATTAGCGAGGATCGATGATCTATTCGATCAGTTGCAGGGGATGTCTTGGTTCTCCAAGATAGACTTGAGGTCAGGATGTTATCAGATGAGGGTCCGGGACGAAGATATCCAGAAGACGACGTTCAGAACTCATTATGGGCATTACGAGTTCGTGGTGATGCCTTTTGGGCTCACCAATGCACCGACATCATTCATGGATCTCATGAACAGGGTGTGCAAGCCGATGCTGGATCGGTCAGTGATCATGTTTATCGACGATATTTTGGTGTACTCGAGATCTAGAGAGCAGCACGAGGAGCATCTGAGAGAGATTCTCGGGGTATTGAGGTCGGAGAGGCTTTTCACCAAATTCACCAAGTGTGATTTTTTGTTACAAGAGGTCCAGTTCTTGGGACACCTCATTAACTAGGATGGGATATTGGTCGATCCGGCCAAGATTGAGGCAGTTATGAGATGGGAGGTACCGAAGTCACCCACCGAGATTAGGAGTTTTCTAGGGCTGGCTGGCTATTATCAGAGATTTCTCCAAGATCGTTGTGCCTCTCACCAAGTTGACCCGGAAGGGTGTTGCTTTTTCATGGGGTCCAGAGCAGCAGACTTCGTTTGAGACACTCCGCCAGAGATTGTGCGAAGCCCCGGTGCTAGCCCTCCTGGAAGGGATGGAGGATTTTGTGGTGTATTGTAACGCATCGATGTCGGGGTTGGGTGTAGTACTTATGCAGAGGGGGCATGTGATAGCATATGCATCGAGGCAGCTGAAGCCTCATGAGGCGAGGTATCCCACCCATGATTTGGAGTTGGGAGCAGTGGTGTTCGCCCTCAAGATCCGACGTCACTATTTGTATGGGGTTCGGTGTACTATCTACACGGACCACAAGAGTTTGAAGTATTTGATGGACCAGCCCAATCTGAATATGCGCCGGCGGAGATGGCTGGATGTGGTAAAGGATTACGATTATGAGATCCTGTACCACCCGGGCAAGGCTAATGTCGTAGCTAATTCGGGAAATTTGTATGCGGTTGACAGTGATGACTCTGGTGTTGGACACCATTCGGGAGGCCTAGGCAGAGGCTGTGAGACCAGAGAACCATAAGAGGGAGCGGGTGATTGGGCAGGTGCCGAAGTTCATTATCGATAGTCACGGGTTGATGACCCTTCAGGGTCGGATTTATGTGTCGTATGCAGGAGGAACGCGCACCACCTTGATGGAGGAGGCACATAAATCGAAATTTTTGATCCATCCCGGGGCCACTAAGAGGTATTTGGATTTAAAAAAGGATTATTGGTGGCCATGTATGAAGAGGGATGTAGCATGGTTTGTTGAGAGGTGCTTAACCTGTCGCAGGGTTAAGGCTGAGCACCAACGACCGCATGGCTTGTTGCAGCCACTTGAGGTTTCCCAATGGAAGTGGGAACACATTTCTATGGATTTCATCACCAAGTTGCCGAGGACCACGAGGGGTGTCAACGCAATTTGGGTGATTGTTGACCGATTAACAAAGAGCGCTCACTTTCTTGCTATCAGTGAGAGCTCTTCTGCTGAGAGGCTAACAAAGTTGTATGTGAGGGAGGTGGTATCGCAACATGGAGTGCCGATCTCGGTGATATCAGATCAGAATGTACGTTTTACTTCCAGGTTCTGGAAGAAGTTCCACGAGGAGTTGGGCACGAGGCTGCATTTCAGTACCGTTTACCATCCACAAACGGATGGGCAGAGTGAGCGGACGATTCAGACGCTCGAAGACATGCTTCGGGCATGTGTGTTGGACTTCGGAGGAAGTTGGGACACATATCTGGATTTGGATGAGTTTTCTTATAACAACACCACCTTTCGAGCATTGGTATGCCTCCCTTTGAGTTGTTGTATGGGAGGAGGTGTCGAACCCCCATCTGTTGGGGAGAGGTGGGGCAGCGAGTGATGGGTAGCACTGAGATAGTGCTTTAGAAAACAGAGAACATACAACAGGTCAGGCAGAGGTTGTTGATAGCTCAGAGTCGCCAGAAAAGTTACGCAGACAGGCGACGATCCGAGCTCGAGTTTAAGGGCAGGGATTTTGTACTCGTGAAAGTGTCTCTGTGGAAAGGAGTGATTCGATTCAGGAAGAGGGGCAAGCTGGGGCCCCTGTATATTGGGCCGTTTAGGGTGATCACGAGGGTGGGCAGAGTAGCATATCGTTTGGAGCTACCTGCAGAGTTGGGCCGGATTCATGATACCTTCCACGTGTCTCAACTGAGGAAGTGTATAGCCGACGAGTCGGCAGTGGTACCGCTGGAGGATATCCAGGTGGACGCGAGTCTGAATTATGTCGAGAGGCTGATCGCAATTTTGGATTTGAAGATCAAGGTTCTGAGAAACAAGGAGGAGCGCCTAGTTCAGGTTCAGTGGCAGCATCAGAGAGGGTCCGAGCTGACTTGGGAGCCGGAGTCGGAGATGCGGGAGCAGCATACGGAGTTGTTTTCGACATGAGACTTTGAGGGTGAAGTCTGGTTCTAGTGGGGGAGAATTGTAACATCCCGAAACGCAGGTAAAGCTATTTAACCCTTCTATTTTTCCAAGTTGTCAAGATAAGTCCCTTAAGTATAATGTTAGGCTTGTGACTATGCTGGGCGTACCGAGGAGTACGCTGCGCGTACTCGCACGCTTATTTTGGACGCGGACTCGCCTGGGTACGCTGGGCGTAGCGAGGCCAGATGTAAACCCTAGTTGGGTCTTGAGCACTATAAAAGGAATGCTATGGCTTTAACCTCAGCCTCCATTCCAGAGAGTAAAACCCTAATAGAGAGTCCCCCTTTGTTTATAGCTAGTGTGTTGGTGTTCTAAGCTTCTAAATGTCATTTCAAGGTGGTGGAAGAAAAGAAGAGGTCATTTTGGAGGCTAGAAACTTGTGGAAAAGAGTAGATCCGAGCTTTTCAGAGGTTGGCGATTCTTCCTAAGGTAAAAAGCTCAAAACTTGCCTTGTTGTTTATGTTGTGTGCTTCTTGAACCAATTTCTACGGTTTTTGGTCCCAAGATGGAGACTTTATGGGCAAATGGTCTCCATTGGCCCAGATCTATCATATTTCAGGACTATAAGTGTTGTATGTTCATAAAAATGCAATCTTGGACGTAAATATTGAGCCATGCATGAGATTTAGACCTTTGGAGGAGGAAGGAGAGAGGTTTGAGGGTGTAGGGGCCTTTGTAGCCATGCAAAGGCTAAAAGGTTCCGACTTTATGGAATAAGAGGCTTTGAGAGCACCAGATCTGGAAGTTGAAGGAGTGTCTTAACCGTTTAAGACCAAAATCTATGAAATGGCTGAACTGGGACTTACGTTGGGCGTAACTCTCAGTACGCGCAGCGTAAGGGGTTGAGGCCCTGATTGTGGTTTGCTGGCGTATGCCCCGCGTACAGAGAAGGTGCGCACCGCATACTGCCTCCTGTTGACTTTCGTTTACTTTAAGGGTTTTGGTCAACCTTTGGACATTTGGGACAGGGAGGGGTAAAATGGTGTTTTACCCTTCTATGGAAATTGTAAAATGGATTTAATCTAGCCTTAAGAGTCGTTATTTATTTGAGAGTATTGTTATGTGTTTAGGTGGG
Source organism: Lactuca serriola (assembly GCF_051521515.1). Lineage (NCBI taxonomy): Eukaryota > Viridiplantae > Streptophyta > Magnoliopsida > Asterales > Asteraceae > Lactuca > Lactuca serriola. The sequence goes on along the minus strand of NC_136412.1, from coordinate 154,304,773 downwards.
GGCTAAACCAGTGTGATTCGAGTGCGAGACTGTCCGAGATACCGATGTGAGTCTTCTCACTATACTGTACCTGGAAGGGTACCTATGTGTGACCGGAAGGTCTTATATGCTATGAGAAGTATGTGTTGTTTGTTTCTATGTGATATGTATGTGTTATGTATGTTATGTATGATATGGACCTGAAGGTCAAGATGATATGGACCGGAAGGTCAAGTGGTTATGGACCAGAAGGTTGATACGGGTAGGACTGGAAGGTCTACCGGGATTCGGGACGGGAGTCCCTTGAGACACTTGGATTGGAAGATCCTACAGAGTTATGGCCTGGAAAGGCGTATGTGTTGTATGTGGTATTTTGGGGAACTCACTAAGCATTTATGCTTACAGTGTTATGTGTTATGTGTTTCAGGTACTAGTGACGATCGCGGGAAGGCGCCGGCATGATCAGTACACACACGAGGAGTTTTACATATTATGATATTGGGATGTAATGTTATGGGTTGTTATGTGATACAATGACATTTTTGTAACTATTATGAATGAAAGCATGTTTTTAAAATGTGAAAAATTGTTTTGAAATTTACGTTGTTACAAAGATGATATTATGTTTAAAACATGTTCAAAATTACAACTCAGTTATATTTATAACTTTCGTGATCGACATTTTTCCTGAAAGTGACATAACTCCGAGTGAAAAATATTTCGATAATGAAATATTTTGGAGTAGTCGAAGTTCAAAAACATGACAAAAAGCAATTAATGAATTAAGTAGGTATCTGCAAGAATTATTTCAGTTTTTGTTTCAGAAATCTCAGTTATATAACTGATTTGCATCTGTAAAAATGTCATAACGTTTGCATATAATCTCCGATTTTGACATTCATTATATGCATGAAATCGTGTGATCATATTGTATCCAATTTTTGTATCAATTGTTCCTAAGTATAGCTAACACATAAAGTTTATTTTCAACAAACTAATTATTACTTATTTTGTGAATAATGTTTTGTTCACTAGCATTCAACATAAATCGGAGACAATGAGAGTACTCTACATGCAATTCTAACTTTAATAACTTTATTTGCATTCAAAAAATGGTATACTGCATAATAGGTCCTATTAAAAGAGGGTTTGCGGTGATTTGACCGACAAATATTGACCTATTTTTACCATTTGCTACACTCCCCCTTCCCCCGTTAAAATAATTTTGTCCCGAAATTTAGCTTGTAATCGGGTATCCTTGAAAGGATGGGGGTATTTAAATTCGATTGATCCTCACTTGGTCCTTATATAGTAACCTTGTGTATGACAGTCATACATCATCCATGATTTGATAGTTAATCGAATGACTGATTCTACCCTAAACCTACCAGGAATAGGGAAAGGTTGAATCAAACATACCAAGGTTATATACAACTCTAACACATATATTTAGCGATTATGGAATGCCAATGTGGTTTTCTCAATTTATATCGACTTGGTTTCATATAGTTCTTTCATTTTTTTTTGAGATTGTTAGCAAAAATTTCATAAGACATACACGTCTTGAGATTTAGTGAATGAAAGACATCATGCATATTGTTTCGTTCTTGAGGTAGTTTGAGTTCATATGTAACAGGACCAACTCTCACAAGAATTTCAAAAAGTCCTTTGTGTCACGGGTTTACTTGCCTTGTTCTTCTGATATTCTTGTTCAACTTATAATCGTCTATTGGTTCACACAATCTTTTATGCAATCTTATGAATGATATTTGGACCAATGAGCAGTGTGTCACTTAGACGTTCTCTGGTCGATTACATATCTCTAATCACTACCCAACATATCGGGGATCGACACTTTCATCCGTATAAATGTAACGGTTGATATACGATATGAAGTTGATTCCAAATTGTTTGAGTTTCTCTTTGCGACACGACATGTTGAAGCCTCAAAATGGCTTGCTAGGATGCTTTTGACCATAGATTTTTAAGGAACCAACATATTGTGTTTAGGGTATCTCAACATGGCAGGTTGGCAGCTGGGAAAGAAACCCTAATTTTTAGGGTGTTGCACCCTATTTAAAAGCTTTAATCCCCTTTGGATGCTAGGTGACAATCGAGGACTTGAACACACGAGAGGATCCTATGTAACATGAAGTGATACATAATTGTATCTAATTAGTTATTAAACCACTAATTATGTAAGTAAATACACTCTAATGCGTGAAAACACTTTATTTCAAGTGTTAGGGGTGATATGGGTTGCATCTAAGGAGTGTATGGCCTCATTATGGAGTTTACTCTCCAAATGGAAGCCCTTAGGGGTGTTTACAGTTTCAAGACCATATCCCCCATGAGTTTACGGCCGTAAACTCATGGCTATGTTGTTATTGGGTGCTTCAAGGTCTTATGCTTCACAAAGAAGGGTCCTAGGGTTAATTCAAAGGCTTAGGAAGTGATTAGGACTCCAAATGACCCTCCTTGGGGTGTTTACGGTTTTTGAATGCTTCCTTAGTGAGTTTACGGCCGTAAGCTCATGTTTGCTTTCTTGCAATTTTTTGGTGCATCTAGGTCAATCATGCAAAGTTCTAGCCACTTATACAAGCTATAGAAGGTGTTAAGGGCACTTTAACACCCTTAAAAGGTGTTTACGGTTTTGGGACATTACCCAACCGTAAACTCATGTTTACTCCTATTATTTCATATTTTGGGGTTCTAAGATCATTCATGCAAGTTTCTAGGTCATTAGCCAAGCATTGGAAGGTTTTGGGGGCATCAAAACACCCTTTTAGGGTGTTTACGGTTTTAAGATGTTCCCAAACCGTAAACACATGTTCTTGGGGGGTTTTTGGGTGATTAAACCATGAATTTGCAAGTATGTTAAGCTAAACAACAAGCTAGGAAGGTTTACTTACTGTTGTGAAGCTTGAATGGGGCGTTTTTTTGATCGAAACCCGATTTGTAGAGAAAGAGTAGAGAGAGAAAGTTCCTAGATTGTGAAAAAGGTTGGAATGAAGTCCACTCAACCCTTATATAGGGTTGATTTTACGGCCAGGGTAGGATCCACCTAATTCCGACATCAAACGGAGTTTATGGACGTACCTGATTTAATGGCCGTAACCCGACTTGGTAGTGAACTAGAAACTTTCCAAAGGAAATCGAGGTTATTTCGTGTGATTTTCTTGTTTTTCCGATGCTTACGAAAATACAACAAAAATCTTAATTGATTTGCTTAACTCAAAAGTTAACGGAAAATTCAATAAATAAAAAAAAATTATTAACGGAAGTGGGTTACAGTGACGGAATAAATTTTGGGTTGGCACACATCAGATGAGGGTCAGAGAGGAGGATGTACAGAAGACTGCGTTACGGATGTGCTATGGCCACTACAAGTTTGTGGTGATGCCCTTCGGGCTCACCAATGCTCCTACCATGTTCATGGACCTCATGAACCGCGTGTGTAGACCGATGTTAGACCGGTGTGTGTTAGTGTTTATTGATGACATCTTGGTTTACTCCAAGACGCAGGAGGAGCACGAGGAGCATCTGTGGGAGGTTCTCGAGACTTTGAGGTGGGAGAACTTGTATGCTAAGTTCTCCAAGTGTGAGTTCTGGTTGTGCGAGGTGTAGTTCCTTGGGCACCTCGTTAACCAGGACAGGATATCAAGGTACCCGGCCAAAGTGGAGGTCGTGATGAGATGGGAGGTTCTGAAGTCTCCATCTGAGATTCGTAGTTTCCTAGGATTAGCCGGCTACTATCGGAGATTCATCCAGGATTTCTCCAAGATAGTCGTACCCTTAACCAGGCTAACAAGGAAAGCCGTGGTCTTTTGTTGGGGGCCTGAGCAGCAGGCCGCATTCGAGAATCTAAGACAGAGATTGTGCGAGGCGCCAATCTTAGCCCTGCCAGAGGGCATGGAGGATTTTGTTGTGTATTGTGATGTGTCCATCTCAGGTTTGGGTGCAGTATTGATGCAGAGAGGGCATGTGCTCGCCTACGCGTCGAGGCAGTTGAAGCCTCACGAGACGAATTACCCGACACATGATTTGGAGCTGGGGGCTGTTGTGTTCGCCCTCAAGATTTGGCGTCATTACCTCTATGGGGTTCGCTGTACTATCTACATGGACCATAAGAGTTTTAGGTACCTTATGGATCAGCCGAATCTGAACATGAGGCAATGTCGGTGGATGGACATGGTAAAGGACTACGATTGCGAGATCCTTTAACATCCGGGGAAGGCCAATGTGGTGGCCGACGCGCTTAGCCGTAAGGCAGCACCGATCGGGATATCTGTCTGAGGATGACAGTGGTGACTCCGCTGTTGGAATGGATTCGGGAGGCCCAACAGGAGACCATGAGGAGGAACATCGGAAGAGCGAGCGGATTATGAGGCAGGTTTCCTCCTTTGACTATGAAAGACTAGGATTACTCACACTACACCGTAGGGTGTGGGTGCCATACCACGGGGGTGTGCGCCATGTTTTGATGGAGGAGGCACACAAATATCGATTTTCAATTCATCCCGGGGCGACGAAGATTTATAGGGATCTTCGTCTGGACTATTGGTGGCCCTGCATGAAGCGGGATGTGGCATGGTATGTGGAGCGGTGCTTGACCTGCAGGAAGGTCAAGGCCGAGCATCAGAGACCTCACGACAAAATGCAGCCGTTGGATATTCCGCTGTGGAAATGGGAAGACATCACGATGGATTTTATCACAAAGCTTCCCAGGACCACACAGGGAGTGGATTCGATCTGGTTCATTGTCGATCGATTGACCGAGAGTGCCCATTTTATCCCGATTCAGGAAAGTATCTCGACCGAGAAGTTGGCCGACATCTATATTCGGGAGGTGGTGGCGCGACACGTGGTGCCTGTTTCTGTGATTTCAGACAGGGATGTGCGGTTCACTTCCAGGTTTTGGAAGAAGTTTCATGACGAGCTGGGTATTCGTCTGCATTTTAGCACTGCCTTTCACCCGTAGACGGATGGTCAGAGTGAGCGAACCATTCAGACTTTGGAGGATATGCTGCGAGCATGCGTGTTAGACTTCGGAGGTAGTTGGGATACCTACCTTCCATTGGCAGAGTTCTCCTACAACAATAGCTATCAAGCGAGTATTGACTGCCCTCCCTTCGAGATGCTGTATGGGAGGAGGTGCAGGACCCCGATATGATGGGGCGAGGTTGGCCAGAGGGTAATGGGGAGCACTGAGGTAGTGCTCCAGACAACAGAGAAGATTCAGTAGGTCCGGAGCAGGCTTCAGACTGCTCAGAGTTGGCAGAAGAGCTATACCAATAAGCGCCGATCAGACCTGGAGTTCCAGGTCGGGGATATGGTCCTTCTGAAGGTGTCTCCATGGAAATGCATTATCCGATTCAGGAAACGGGGCAAGTTGGGCCCCAAGTACATTGGACCGTTCAAGGTTATAGCCCGGGTGGGCAAGGTGGTGTATAGGCTGGATCTGCCAGCCGAACTTAGTCAGATATACAACACTTTCCATGTTTCTCAGCTGCAAAAGTGCCTGGTGGACGAATCAGCAGTGGTACCCTTGGAGGACATTCAGGTTGATGGCAACCTGAATTACATTGAGCGACCTGTGGCAATCCTCGACCGGAAGTCAAAGGATTTGAGGAACAAGAGGGTGGAGCTCATGAAGGTGCAATGGCAGCATCAGAAGAGCTCGGAATAGACTTGGGAGCCAGTGGACGAGATGATGGTGCATTACCCCGAGCTGTTTTAGGAACGAACAGCAAACTTCGAGGACGAAGTCTAAAATAAGTGGGGGGGGGGGGAGATTTGTAGCACCTGGTTCTTGGTATGTATTTTTTCTATTAATTATTTAAATATTTTGCATTTTGGCCTTGGACTTGGCGAGTTGAAGGACCAAATCGCCAAGTAGAAGCAGGATGGGACGCGGGACTTAAGTTATGGACTCGACGAGTCGGATCCCGGACTCGACGAGTAAGCCCTGGCTGGACAAAAACCCTAATCCGAGGATTTGCACACTATTTAAACAATGTTATGACGACCATATCGTCCCTTATGCTCCCAAAACACTTCTCATTGAAACCCTAGCCGTTTGTGCATGTGTTGAGGCCATTTTTGGTGTTCTTGTGTGGTTTGTAAAGCTTGGAAGGAAGGAAGGAGCTTGGAACTTGAGTTGGGACCTGTAAATCTAGGGATCTTACTCCATTTTCAGTTTCATCAAGGTAAATGCCCATGTCTTGACTCATCTATGTGTTCTTTCATATTTGGGAATTGGGGTTTTTATAGCTTTATAAGCCATTTTCGGATTATGAAGTGTTAAGTGGGATTTGGCTTCAGATCTGGACCTTAAGAGGGGTCTCATGGCATAAAGATGCCAACTTTAGGGCCATGAGAGCCCCATGCACATTGTAGAGCACATTTATGGACTTTTGAGCTTAAAACCCCCATACATGTGCGTCAAGCTTGGAACTTTACGTATAAAATGGACATTTGAAGGCCAAATCTATGGTTTTGGTGTGTTAAATCCCTTTGAAATCGAGAGTATAGAAATGGTTAAGACTGGACTCGGCGAGTTGTTCTTGGAATTCGATGAGTCGGTGAGCATTGGACACCAAATCCATTCTGTGAATGGGACAGTTGTTAGGAAGGAAGTCCCTTGGTGGGTTAGACACGAAAAGGGACCTAGAAATCATGGGACTCGATGAGTGGTATGAGCAGACTCGGCGAGTCCATAACAATCTCCTAATATTTGAAGATGGACTCGACGAGTTGTTCATACAACTCGGCGAGTCATAGACTGGACAAGTTCTTATGTGGGAGATGAACTCGACGAGTTCAAGAAGGAACTCGGCGAGTCGGATGAAGATGGTCCTGATGTTATGGCTGAAGGAGAACCCATCGAGTTCTTGCTAGACTCGACGAGTGGGGTCGGACTTTGTGTCGGATTAGAGAAGAATGGACTCGACGAATTAGTAGGCCAACTCGGCGAGTCAAGTCAACTGAATGTTGACTTTGACTGGACTTGAGCTAATTCATGGTTAGGTTTGTATGTTCTGTGTGTTGACTTGAAGGTTGTCGTGTAGGGATTGAGGAGTCGTAGGGAGTCGACTGGTGCGCCGAAGATAATTCACACTACACGACATTGAGGTGAGTTACCTTCCAGTAGGGGTGGGTCTAAGGCCACAATGCCGGCCCACCAAAAAGGGGTATTTAGAAGATAATGGTCTTTGTGATAATTATCTTGTTCTGGTTATATGTTGGTTATGAGATTTATCTGGATGATATGTTATGTGTATAGTAGGGATTAGTTTCCCTGACAGTGGTCCTTAGGACCCAAGGGTAGGTCAGTACTCGGATATGCCTGACTGTATGCTTATATTTACTGATTGTATGCTAGTGGTAGGGGGTAAAATAGTCCCCAGTTACCGGTTGAAAGATACTGATGACGGATACCAGTTGAAAGATACTGACGTTGATTACCGGTTGAAAGATACCGATGATGGTTACCGGTTGAAAGATACCGATGAAGGTTACCGGTTGAAAGATACCGATGATATTGTATGGTATGTGGTATGATGGGGGAACTCACTAAGCTTTGTGCTTACAGTTTTGGTTTTGGTTTCAGGTACCTCTTCATCGAAGGGGAAGGAGCCGACGGTGTAGCAGCACATCACACATGCATGGTTTCCGCAAGAAGTTTTTGGGACTGTACTCTGATTTTCAATACTTATGATGTTATGGTTTGAAATACAACATTATGATTTTGTAATGTGATGTTTTATCGACAATGTTTTGGTAAAATGTTTATTAAATTGTTAATTCAAAAATGAAATTTTTGGCCTTTAAAATTGGGTAGTTACATGTTGGGATTATGATGTCCCAAAGCCTTATTCTTTCAGATCTAGGGTTTTCATGGACTCCATTGGCAAAAAGGAAAAAGCTTTAAAAGATTCTAGGCCTCGTGTATGCATTAACTCCCTTATTAAGCCCTTTTTGAGCATTTGAGCTTCTCTTAGGCATGCATGAATGTAAAGCTGGAAACTTTACGTGGTCTTCCAGCTCTAGGTTGTCAGATCTGCATTTTGGGGCTTTGTCTTTGAAGATTAAGTGCTTAATGTTTAAACCCTTCCTTCTTTAAGTCTACGGTTTGGATTTGGACTCATTGCAGTGATTCCTAGGGGTAAAGTTGGAAAATTTACCCTTCTAGACCTCATTTTGGTCAATATCTGAGCTTTGGAGCTCTTGGATTCGTTAAAGGCAGCTTAATGTATTAAGTTGTTGCTACTAGAAAAAAGGCCTTTTACGACGCTCATTGCACGTCGTAAAACGCTCAGACGACGCGCAAATGCGCGTCAAGGAAGGCCCTGCCATAACAAGAGACGACGTGCATTTATGACACGCAATGCGTATCATTAATCCGCTGTCAAGAAAGGCCATGTCATAAATGAAGATGACACACATTTTTGCGTATCGTAATTTTTATTTTTCTTTTAAAAAAAATTTATTTATAGATTTATTAATTTTCAAATTAAATTTGCATTTAATGTCTCATAATAGAAAATAAAATACCATATACATAGAATACAATCCATTGCACACAAGTTAATGTCATACAAATAATCATTCAAATAGTAGACAAATGGATAAATCTCAAAGGGATCAAAAATATGTTTGTCTTCTAATATGTTCAAAAATATGTTTGCCTTCTTCAACATCTCAACCATATCTTGTCCAGACTTGAAGTTTTGTCCTGAACTATTAGGAGATTTATAATCCAAATTGTACTTTGTACCTAATACAAGAAAAGAAATAAATATAAATGTCAACTAATCAATCACATGAATATTTACTTAGGTATCATAGAGAAAGTTGCTTTATATTTCAATGGCATGCCTATAACTTATTAATAGGGAGAATTTAAGAAAACAAAAATATAATGATATTGTAAATAAGTTGATGAAAGCATGTTGTTATTTCTTAAATGCAGCCAATGTTGAGAGCATATGAGAGGAATGATAATTGACCAAATGCCATCCCACAGTTGACTGCATACACCTCTGACTTGCAGACTTGAGGGAAATTTCGGAAATTAATAAATCATATCAGTAAATAACCTAAAAAGGATAAAAATGAATGATTTTGATTTCTTACAGCCATGATGTCAACAATGGCGTATGCTTCTGTTTCAGACCGCACTGTCTCCATTTTGTCATTCTATAAAAGAAAAAAAAATCAAAATCTTTATTCACTTATTTCTTGTATTTAGTAATTTAACCTTAAAAGAAACAAAAAAAGAAAAAAAAGAAAAAAAATCACCTGTGTTCCGGATGAATTAATGTAAAGATAAATAGGCTTAGCTGGATTATCATAATCCAACCATATAAAATGAGCAACAAGAAGCTCAGTCACTACAGGAACAATCTACAACAACAAAAATTATACTTAAATTCATTAAAATAAATAAAGAATTTAAAAAATATAAAATAAAAATACCGGTGCCTAATACAAACCTCTCTCCCAAAGCTGCAGCCTCTGTGAGGCCATCACAACACCACATCCAATCGAACCACTTTCATTCCCACATGTCAACATTTCTTCATCTTCCTGCCACGTTACTTGTAGATAAGTAATCAGTCTGGAGAATCCAACTGTCAAGTTAGGTCAAAACTTAGAATCAACCACAAAGCTCTTTCAAGCCCTTCTGTTGTATACTGACTCACCCGCACCACAAAACATAATTCCACAACCTCTTTCTTTCGTTTTTTATTTTTTTTATTCTTATCCTCTTTTCCTTGAAAATACTGTTCTGGGATCTTCACCTTGTTATCAACAATACAAGGTGTATAACCTCTAGTCAGATGATTTAACAATGCTGTTATCACCTACAAAGCACAAACAAGTTAAATGTTTAAGAAGTAAGACATACTTGATCTGCATTTTCATCTACTGCAAGTACTATTATAGCACATGCTTTTGAAACTAAAACCTAAGAATATGGAAAGAAATTAACAAGAAAGATTTGAAGAATATGGTAGGCCCCAGTGTACCTGATTTACATCTGACATCACCTTCATGGGAAAAGACAGTGTGGTTCAGCTTAAAGATTGTTGGAAGAATAACACTTTTTGCAGAAGTGTGTATGCCAAAGGTGCGAAAAAAGGAAAAAGGAAAAAATATTTCAATTTTACCTTTTTCAAGTCAGCAAGTATAAGAGGACTACCACTTCTGCATATAACTGAAGTGCCCATGAAGCTAAACTTAAGTTTTGCTATATCCATCTCCATCTCCTCCTTGTCTCTTTCCGACAGGACAACCACCACACCACCACCAATGCTCTTGTTTGCTATTGCCAGCTGCTTCAAAAGTGAACCCTGTAGTTGACCAAAACATTATCTTATTTTGACCTTTGTGCATAAAGTAATTAAATAACAAGAGTTATTACCAATTTGTCACTCCATCCAAGAACAAGTATGTGGTTGCTTTCAATGACTTCACTTTTCCCTTTTCGTAATGAATCTACTTTCTCTAAGATAGCATCTGAAACAAGCCCTAGCATCATTGCAAATATCAACATCCTTCCTGAACTTATGGAGACTAAAATAATTCTTGATCCAGTGCCAACTATATCTGCATGATTCCCTGAATCTGCCATAAATGTCCAAGAAAGCCAAAGGGCTTCTGCAAGACTACCATCACTTACAGCATAAAGTGCTAAACCACCAAATGCAATGAGAAAGATGGTTGCAAAGAGAAGAGCATGTAGTTTTGCGTAAGGGTAGATAGAGAAGCATACATCCACCATGTATCCAATTCTTTTCTTTAATGGAACCTCTTGTTTGTTGTTATTTGAACGTTTTGAGAGGTTCTTGATTTTAGGAAGATCATCAAGATATTTGTATAATACAAAAGGTGTCACAAGAGTAAACAGAACAGTGTAGAGAGCAAAGTTTCGTCTGTCAGTGTCACTTTCATGTTTGAAAATCTCCATGATTTCATCATGAGGAATGTATTTATTCAAACAAGTTCTATGAAGATCATAATTATCTTCCTGTATGGAGAATAAACAGGCTTTAACAAAATCATCTGTTTGCAAGAGTACAGAGTCAAAGAACTTGATACCTGAAGCTTTCTGACTTCATTCCTTAATGTTATTGCATAAGATGCAAACACTACACATAAAAGTGCAAGCTGCATTAAGAAATAAACATGGCATCACCAGACACTAAACATTAAAATGCGGGATAGATACTCTGAGGGCTCCCTGCAGAATAACAACATGACATTACAGACTTATAAACAAGATTCAAGTGATAAGTTCAGTACATTTAACTCACACAGACAAATTTGGATTTTCAATGGGAAATTAGGAAATGGAACACAATTTAATTTTATATACCCGCTCAGATTAGGACTGTATACATATAAATTCTAATAGAGAAGAATAATTCACCAGGTTATGTATCAAGGAACTCCTAATCCTGGTGTTTTTACGAGTAGGAGAAGATGAACTCATGGAAGACGAATAAGTCAAATTAGAAACTGGAGCTTGAGCGAGCACTGGCGGAACGATTCTCTCCGATTTAGAATCTGACCCCGGCACTGGTGAATGTGACGTACTCGCACTCGCAGTAGCTGATGGAATTTCGTTTCCCCCTGTGGTAGCCAAACTCTTAGGCATCGAAGCGCTTCGAACCGGAGAAAGAGAAGGAGACAAAACATGCAGTTGTTTCCTCCAATTATAGAAAAAAGCTTTTCTTGGAAAAAGCTTTCCATGTTCATCCTTTAAATGTTTCTAATTTATCCATAATTTTATGATCTATGTATAGCTCTATGGTGTACACCTTAACTCCGATTATAGAAAAAAGCTTTTCTCAAAAACCTAGAAAGATTAAGATTTAAGAGAGATTGAGAGGGAGAGTTGAATCTGTGAGGTTTGGAGGCGGTGGAAGTGGATGTACGGTGGAGACAAAAGTGTGTTAGGAAGGGGAGATATGGGATAACAGAATACAAAGACAATAAGGGCAATTAGAGAGTCGATGCTGGTGGTGGCGATTAGGGCTTCCAAAGGGAAGGGATAGAGAGTGCAGAGGTAGAGGAAGAAGACTGCTTGAAAAGGATTGACAGCCTCATAATTCTATTAGGGTTCATTTCTAGAGGATTGTAGAAGGAGAAGAAGGAGAGGGATGAGATGGAAATACGAGAGTGAGAAAAAATTAGGGTCGGATTTAGGAACCCTAAATCATCTACTCAAATTGATAACTGGGAGCTAAGAACCCTAAATCCTCAGCTCATTAGGGTCGAATTAAGAGTGTAAGAACTTGTTGGAACTGAGAAATAGGTTTTTGGTGGAGGTGATGGATCGAGGAATTGAGGAAGCTGTGGATGAAGACGAATGCCCTAATTCGATGAGGCGGGGAATTTTTAGGATGAATAGGCGGGGGGTTAATTTTTTGGATTTCATTTTTCCCCCTAAAAAACGCGTGTTTCCTTAAAAAAATATAAAGCTACACTGTTACACGACGCACATTTTTTGATAGGTGCCCTCTGTATGTTTTTTCTAACATTATTTTTAGGGCACGCAAAAATACGGGTCCTCTCTCCTTCAAATTTTGGAAAACTAACATTAATTTTTGGGGCACGCACAAATGCACGTCCTCAATCACTGTACGTACACAACATGTTTGTTGGTCAACACGGCGTGGTGGCTTGATTTTTTCCGATTCGAAGTTGATGGAGAAACATGGCGTATTGAAGGACAAAAAGGCATGTTGGGTCAACTTGGATTGTTGATCTTGACTTTTGACTTTTGTCTTTGACCAAGTATATCCTAAAGGGTACATGAGGTAATCTGAATTCTATCTAAGAAAATTATGAGCTTAGGATAAGGCCCATATGGGGTTGGGCCAAATTTGGAAAATTGGGCCATTTGTAGGCCTTTATGGATCTTTTGGATTTGGGCCTCAGTTTCGTTTCATGTTGGGTCAGGGGTAAAATGGTAATTTTTCCCCAAGTATGGATGGTAGGCCTTATATTGGAACCCAATTGCTAATTCGGTGTTATTTTTATCTGATAGCTCGGAGGCGTCGTTAGGGCATCAGCTAGGGATTTCTTCAAGTAAGCTTCTGCATTCGAGGTGAGTTTTCCTCACCGTACTTGCGGGTCGAAGGCACAAATTCCGGCCCATTGGATTGATTTTCCATTATGCATGTTGTTGTTATGATATGTTAGATTGGTATCCTGGTAGATAGGATGTTGCTATGTTGTTATGATATGTTAGATAGGTATCCTGGTAGATACGATGTTGCTATGCTTAGTGATATGTAAGATCTACCTATTTTTCTGTAGCCTGGTTATATGCTTATGTGTAATGTGTATGTCGACATGTTATGTGTGGTTGGGTTGAGGCAGTTTTGCTTTGTGCTGAAGGCCAACAGACCCAGGGCGTCCCGGATAGACTGAAGGCCATTGAGGCGTACCAGTCAGGCTGAAGGCCTGGAGAACGTTCCAGATAGGCTAAAGGCCCGAGGTGGCGTACCAGTCATGTGGTAGATTCTGTGAGCGTACTTGATAGACTATAGACCCGTGGGGCGTTCCAGTCAGACTGAAGATTTTGGATGCATGTTGTTTGTGTATATGTTATTGTTGTTATTGGTAACTTGTGGGTAGTCGCTAAGCTTCATGCTTACAGTTTTGGTTTATGGTTTGAAGTACTTCGGTGAACCATAGCAAGGTGAAGGCGTGACTGTACACATCCTCATGTCTTTGGAACTTATGATTTCTGAAAACTCTGATAATGAGAATGTTTTGAAAACTATGTTATAAACGATTTCGATTTTAAATAATATTTTAGGATCGACTTTTTGTAAATACCTCTTTAGTGAGTGGGTTGTTTTGAAAGGTTAAAATTTGTTGAAAGTTTTGGGGATGTTACAAGTTGGTATCAGAGCCTTGGTTTGAGTGAATTGGAGGAACACTCATGTGAATCTAGTCTCAAACTAAGGAAAAAGATTTTTCAAACAATTTTCAAATGGTTTTCAAAATAATCAAGGAGGATACGATGTGTATGATCAGTTGGAGCCAGTAACTAGACCCCAAATTAAGAAGTAGTTATTTGGTATTATGTTATGCTACAATTAGAACAACATGCTAGTGATAGGATAGGGATCCTCGGGAATCTTATGATAGAGTTTCCTGATATTTGATGCATTATCTCTTGTAGAGTACCATATTGATTGTTGTATGACTCTTTCGTGTGTGAACTAACTATCAAGTGAATATGCAACGCCACATACTACATAGGTTAAATAGTCTTAGGGTGGGGGATTTGGTCCTGTTGTGCAGCTTTTGTCTAAGTCCAACCGTTTTAGGATTGAGTCCTTTAGCCTAAGATTGTTTCAGTTGTGTAGTATGTGATAATGTTCACGCGATAGTTATTTGGCACCCATAGAGGGTCGTGTGGTAGTTGGTGGTAGGATGAGTTATATGGGGTCAGCCGGCCAGTTATTTTATGTTTCGTCTTCCTCTAGGAAGTGTGGATAGAGTGTATGTTTATGCTAGTAAGTCGATATGATTTAGCATCTAGGAAGTATTTTTAGTGTGGTTGTTTCACTGTTGAGCGGGTATTGGGAGTATTATCATGAGTAGGTCTTAGAGGACCTGAGATGATCCGTGAGGAAAGTATGGATAGGTGTGGAAGGTAGTATTGGGCCCGTACTACTGAAAGCATAGGATCCATACTCGAATCGAGGAGAGTTTTGGGGATTCTAAAGACCGGTAGGGAGAGATTAGCATGGTTGGATACCATGATCCATGGCATTAGCTCAGTATCTGTCGATCTTGGTCGTGGTTGCTCGGGCATGAGGTTGGGTCTAGTAATGGCTCGGCCCCAGCAGTGATATTGGTTCGGATTGATTGGTGTATACATTGTTAATCTTGTTAGCTTCGAGGTCTCTAGGGTTCTGCTCAAGACCATGCATTTGAGTTGAGGGGCTCATGGATGGATCGACTGTTATGATCGGGTTGGGGATTGCAGTTAAAGTAGATTGGTTTATTATTGGTTGGTATGCTGCAATCTATCGTGGGGACCTTGCCCATTCAGTTTCCGAGTTCATGGAAGAAGTGAGTAGGCTTGTGACCATCAAGGTTAGGAGATAATCCCAACTTGGGGTCAGTTGATCATGGTGTTTGGAGACAGGATTCCAGCGCAGTAGAGTGTAGATGGTGGATGTGTTATGAATGCTTTGTGATGTGATTAAGGGTCTGTGTTTTGGGTTATAGTAAGACGAGCACCAGTGTGGCGGTTGGTGTTGGGTTTTTGTATACTAAAACATCCTATGGTGCACATACAACGCTAAATGCTTTGGATCTATGTTTTCTCTAATTATACATGCAATATTGTTTCCAAATCATTAAGCCTACAACTAGCATAAAATGGACATAAACAACATAAGAATGAGTTATAGGATTACCTATTAATGTAGCTTATTGTGTTTTACCTTTAAGAACTTAGCACCCCAAGTGTGATGCCTCAAACGATTCATAACACACCTAGGATGAAGGACACCTTGAGAGAGATGTTGTTAGCTCCAAAATCGGCTCTAATGAAGCCCAACAACTCTAGTTGCCGATTTTGAGTGCTAAGGGAGTCCTTTTATCGTGTAGCAAAGTCTAAGGTTACATCCAAGAAAAACCTAATGCCCATGACCTTTCATACTACTTAGGCTCCATGGGTTAAACCTCCATGGACTATCTACGTACTGCCGTATTGGTTTAGCCCATCCTAAATAACAATTGGCCCATACTATAAGAATCATTGATTTACCAAATGAATCCTCATATATTTAATTAGTCTCTTTTGATCACATAATTAATTCCAAATTAATTGTTGATCAATACTAATTAAACAATATGATTTCATATTAATATATTAGAACTTATAATATATTAATACATCATAAGTAACCTCTTACTCAAGTATCCATCCTATCAAATTGTCCTAGTGATATCCAACCCAAAATGGACCATGCTACTCTCGGGTCAAGTACATACCAATTATAGTTATGGGCTTAGACACCTAATCCAACAGTCTCCCACTTGGATAAGTCTAATAAATATTATTCCAAGTACGACTCCAAAATCCCAACTAGCAATCGTAGCTCTTAAAAGTTGATGTCGAACTCTAACCTAGTCAATGACGCATCCATTAGATAAGAGATCACATATTCCTCCATTTTAGATATCACATGGACATGAGACATGGATTATAATCATTCTCTCTGTCCATCTGTTGTTTCCTGATTTCTGATTTATGAAGACCGACTAATTGAACAAATCAAATCAGTCTAGGCTTGGCCAAGCACTTAGGGTTGTCATCACTAAATCATCGAGGGGCCCACATATATTGCTTTTATCCCACTTTGGGTAAAAGAATGGATAAACTTTGACTCAAATGCTTGCTTATACTTACTCATCAAATTATACACAACAATATGTTTTATAACACCAAGTTGCTAGTGTGTTTACATATGTCAAGGTGCAACCAACTTGGAAACTACACCTCACATGTCTTGTTTTCAAGAAATAAGATATTATCGTCTCACAATCACTCGTGATAAAATCCATGAAGTGATTCAAATGAGCATGGGTTTAATCCAATACTCGAATCTTATTCCAGAAGTACTCATGAACACTGCAACAAACTTGTGCTATGTCTAAATGCCTTTAGACAATCTACAGACCTATTCATGACAGTCTAGTTTCAATACCTACTTCCAAAGTATGATCGACTATGGATAGTTTGAATAACCTAGTTATTCGGGAAGTCAAAACATGCAAAGTGAAACACAATAATAATCGAATCCAATATGGTCTCAAAACTTTTGAATATAAATAAAACACCTTTTACTTAGTCACCATATTGATTACACATTATTCATTGTATAATGTTTCGATTGATCAACTTAATACTTAAATTAAAATAATAGTCATCCCATGCTCCAAGCATGCACACTATGTTTTACCTATGGTCTTTACTTTGTGAAATATATCAATTGTAAACATTTCCAATGACACCCATTTCACAATTCCAAATCCTTATCGTAAATGTAAGAATACCAAATTCTTGCAATTTACTATAATCTGTCAGATTCTAAACTTATATGCAATGATCCTCTTGTAATGAATATGCACAAGAGTTATAGAGACTTGGCAACAGACATTACAAAGTATTCCAATGGTGAGTAATTCCATGGAAATGAAGTCTCATATTCAAAGTACATTCCTTTGAACATCCTTCTTACATTTAGGTTTTCTAATCTTACATAGATTTAATTATTAACTTCCACTTCTGGTAACATTTCTGTATTCCCTTTTTGACTATCACTTCTGAACAAGAGTTATCTCTTCTTAGAGTATGTCAATATGGTCCTTCCAAAGTTTACAATATAGTTCCAACTGTCCATAAGCAACCAATCTTTGGTAAACCTCAGATTGTCCTCGAAAATTGCTTAACCATTTTAGTCACATCTCGTTCTAGTCCTTTTTCCCTCTTAATGCCCTAGGCATATGGAAAATTAGAACATATTAATATTTTAGCATATGTAATCGATCCTATACCCGAAGCATATGAGATATGATACATAATGTTTCACATAAAGACATGATACTTTACCAGTCTCTTGCTATAATATTTCCATATATAGAATTTTTTATGTATAGTCTTTTCAACATAACATTCATATATATCCTTTACTAAATTTGATTAAAAATCTCAATCTAAGCTTTTACAATTGAAATGAAGTATGAATTCCTCTTCCTTAATTATAGCAAAACAACTTTTCAAACCCTACAACTTTCCGATTTGAAACTTTTTGTTTTCTATAATTAACATTGCTAAGTCCCAACACCTAACGTAATAATTGTGCTCCCACTAGCTTAATAATTACCTTCTTACGTGCATAAAACTTATGCTCCCACTAGCTTTTACATGTACCCAGAAATAAGTTGGACTTCGAGAAATCAATACTTGTTGACTTTCTTACAAAAGTTCAGATTTCTGATACGAGATGCTTCGATAAGACTTTATCTAGGCTTCTCAAACTCATACGCCTTTCCTTAGATAGCTCACATGTGTGCCGTAATCATAACCGAATTTGAGAATGCAAATATCACAATTTCTATCTCCTTAAAATGTACTTAGTGAAAGCGTTTCCTCATATTCATTTTCATGAATTGGAGACAAACCTTATGACACTTAGATTTTATTGTGTATGTGTTCCTATCAATGTGAATTTGTCAAAACCATGACCACAAGACAAGGTTAGTGGCAAATCCAAACTAATACAAACTGAACTTGTTCAATCTTAATTTCTTGCCACCCGGTAGTACGAGGGCCTACCATTGCTTCTAGGTTGTTATGCAAATAATTGATCACTCATATAACTCACATGCATAGTCAAATTTAACTCGAATAGGTACAGAAACAAGAATATGTCAACATGATAGGTTAAACACCTCAAGTCGTGGGCTAGTGATTAACAATAAGTTTACTCTTGATTAGTTCTTGAAACTTTTCAAGATCTTTAAGACTCCTACAAACTTTTGACATATTAGTTTCTCTTTTTCAAGAACATTCATTGACATACAAATATTCAAGAGTTAGTGCAGTTTCTTATCAAGACAAACACTTCTGACAATCGGTCTTAGTTGATCTTTGTTTTTATCCAAAACATCACAACTTACCAATTTCAAATGTACAAGAGTAAGTAACATTTTACTCTACATTTGATAAGTGTTATAAACATTTCTTAAGATCATGTCACTCAAGGCACAATTGTCACACCCCCGGACCAGAACCGCAGAAATGTCCGGAGGCGGGTGACGTCATCGTGCAGTATCATAACAATTTCATATAAATGAAACGTAGCAAATCCAAGCATCATACATCAATAGAAAAAACATACACTGTTTTACATCTTGTTTATATTCTTGAATTACACAAAATAGACAATATTGAGTAAATCCCAAACTACATCAAACTGATATTGAATCCGCATTCCATTAACATGTTTATTAATTTCCTGAGAATACAAGTCGTTTGAAAAGCGTCAACATAAAATATGTTGGTGAGTTCATAAGCATTTTGTATAAAATCTGTGATAGTTGGAAAATCAAAAAAATCCAATATTTTCTTATCATAGTAATTGTGAGTCTTGTTTCTAATCATGTGTAGTTGCTTGTGTGTTATAGTTTATCGTTTTTGAAAGTCGTATAAATTTCGTTTTCCCCAAAAAAATCCTATATTTTCTGATGTGTTAAATAGTAGTCTTAAAACCCTAGGACTTGTCTGGAAAAAGCTTTGTTTAACGTATCCAAACAATTGTTGCTTACAATCGAGTGGTGTACTAGCATAAAGTTCTATATATTAACTGTTATATTCTTAGTGAGTCGTTATAACCATACTACTATGACGGAGGCCTGTGTTGACGTTTCTCAGGCGCCCGACTCGTTTAAAGACATCTGTCACCCTAGACTGGCCGGTCTAGCTGTAGCGAACAACGAATGTACGGGGTATCATCCCTGTATAGATCTATACACAAATTCCCGCTCGCCATCCAGGAGACTCTGGTTATAACACTTACAGGACTTTAAGCGTATACTATTATATATATATATATATATATATATATATATATATATATATATATATATATATATATATATATATATATATACGTACTGTGGAGATTCCTAGCTGTGACTAGAATACTAACAGGTATTTGTACAAAAATCTTGTTATCCGTTTATTTATCTCAAAAATAACATTGGTGTACTCATTGACGAAATACTTCATTTTCGTTTATAGAAAATATTCCTTTTTAAATCGGGCTTGTCAAAATAATCCAATATTCTTGTTGATGGCAAAATGATCCTTTGTTTTATATTTTATCAAATAAGACTCATACTTGTCAAAAGTAGCACATTTCCTCCAAAATGTTTTTTTAAGAAATTTTGACGTAAATACTTATGATTTTTGGTTATAAAAATTTGTATCTTGTATTTTCTAACATACTAGTTCTTGTTTCTTGGAATATTTCGTGAAATATGATTTAAACTCTTGATACTTGCTCAAGATTTCTAGTACAAGGAGTTTTCATGTGTTTAGAACATATAACATAGCATTCAAGCATAACATGTAACTAAATCAAGGTTTGTAATAAAATTTTGACTTGTACTCTCCCCCAAAACAATGAAAACTCAAAAATAGGAGTATGAAGCTCACCTTGAGTTGGTTGGAGTAATGGAGTGAAGATAGCAAGCCTAGACTCTTGGATGAGTTGAGGAACTTCCTTGAAAGGAATGTTGTCTTAAAACTCTAAAAAGAACTTGAGAACTTTAGCCTTTAGCAAGATCCTTGTTATTGCTCTTGAGAGGAGTATTAGTGAGAGTATGAGAGAAATGAGAGAAATGGTGAAGCTCAAATGTCTCTTACTGTCATTGTTTTTAAGGGGTAAATGAAAAAAGGGGGAAAAGCGTGCATGGAAATCTGAATGGTCAAGCATTGTTAATTGGCGGGTGATGCATGGGTTATTGTGAATTGCACGGGAAATGGAAGATTACATCACATCATAAAGTCAAATGCTATTATCTCATTCTTATTTTCATCATGACCTACAGTTGACATCTTTACATATCTTAAGTATTATTTTATGTAAATAAGTTTTAAATATTCAAATTTGGCATAAAATAGGGGTTTAGGGGGTTTAAGTTATGAAAAATACGAGTTTGGTGAGATTCTCGACGTCAAAATACCTAAAAATGAAGCAAAGTTCCGAAATAGACAAAAATTCGGAGTGTAGTCCGGAATCTACGACGGTCTAAAGTGCTTAAGGAGGTTTCCGGAACCATTTAGCAAAATCTGGAATCATTTACTCAATTCCGGGGCATGCTCTCGGATCCGGAGTTAGATTCGATGTCTGCAGGTCCGGGCCGGTAGTGTGAAGCCGACTAGCAATTCTGAAGCGAGGTGAGGTCTTCCGAAGAAGATCCGAAGGATCCGAACGAGGATGATTCTGGAGCGAAACCTTCCGGAGTGAAGGTGTTCCGAAGTGAGCAAGGGTATTTCGGAATCCATCAGAAGCTCCAAAGCAGGGAGGGGTTCCGGCCCAAGAGGGTTCCAGACCAAGAGGGTTCCAGACTAAGAGGGTTTCGGACCAAGAGGGTCCTTTTGGGTTTTCTCCTTCGGTTTTGAGCCGTTTTCGACTAAGGAAGATATATAGAGAGATTTGAGAGAGATTTGGGAGAGATTTCGGATCCAGTGGGAGAGATTGAGAGAGACTTTGTCGGGGGGGGGGGGGGGGCTTTATTAGTGCTTTTCTTCGTAGTGCAAGGGTCGTAGACTTCGTTACACATTATTTTTAGTGTTACACCCCCGAAAGGCACGTAATAGTGTTTTATAGAGTCGTTACATCCCTCAACCTGATTAGGGTTTAGAATTTTTGAACATTTGAAACTTTCAAGTGATAATTTGCATTAAGATTTGGAGTCGTACATTAGTAAACATAGAGTAATCCCTAACATATAAGCATTAGTTGATTTGACCAGTTTGACCCATTGACTTTCACTTAGCTTTGACTTGACCAGAAGTTGTCAGTTGTCACAACAATCTTGGAGTGCAACTCTAGGACTTCATTTTGAAACGAAGTAAGATTCATCTATTTGATTTAACCATTTCTACAATTCACGGTTCCTCTTCTTAGTCCTACAAATGCACTAAGATGTATTATAGATGATCAATTGTGATATGGTTTCACAATTACTAATGTAATCATAAAACACGATACTCAAGTACTCTCCCTTCTTTTTATATTGGAGAAATGTTTATCTTTATGCCTAATTTGATTCTTCTCATTCGTTCTGCTATACATTGAAACTTTTTTAATGATTCAGATTTACACTTAATCTTGTAAGTATAACCATTTTTACTAAAATTTTAGTAAATCATGACGAATAGTCTTATCGGTCTTTGTGGTGGACCTGACCGACGCACAACCAAGTGTACCCGATCCCTCGTCCTTCACTTGACTTACATATACATGTGAATAAGGAATAAGTCTAAATTTCCTAAAAACAAAGGTTCTCATCCATCACACAATACAAGTTGCACGATCCCAAGTTTCTGGACAATTGAAACTTGGGTGATGATAATCTTTCATTATTTGGTAAATTTTCACACTACCACAAACGAAAGAATCAAATCCATTTTCCAATATTGCTATCAATGGAAACATATAAGTAACAATTTTTCACAAATGCCAATGTAAGGAAATTTAAAATAAGATAAAATTCAAAACTTTTCTTTATTTATAATAGTGCGGAAAACTTGTCCTTATAATGGAAATACAAATGAAAACTATGTTGTTATATATTCCTAAGCAATCTACCATAACTCTTAAGCAGGAGCTCAAAATTCTGATCATCGATTCATGCAATCGAAATCCATCTCTTCGCGATTAGAATCAGCTTACTCTTCCTTTAAGCTACCTTTCTTTTCTTTGATCCTTCAAAACATCAAAATGTAGCTATATTACATCTTGTATTAAGAATCTGCAAATAGGAACTTAATAGAGTTAGACATCAGAATTACCTGAAGTAGAGTCAAATATTTTGACTTTACCATCCTTAGATCTTTTACGTATATATGGCAGCGTCGCAACAAATTCCCCTTCGGGTGTATGTTGCTAAGCTCAGAGGGCAGCTATAGTTTATAGGCCACCAGACAGATCCTGTCGAGGATCTCGAATGGTCCGATGTATCGTGGGTTTAGCTTGTCTCGCTTTCCGAATCGTATAACCAATTTCCAATGAGAGAATTTTAGTAGCAGATGGTCTCCTACTTGGAACTCCAACAACTTTCGTCTCTTGTCTGCGTAGCTCTTCTGTCTATCCTAGGACGCTTGGAGTTGTGACCTGATTTGGACGATTTTCTTGGTTATTTCTCGGATGATCTCAGGTCCTGTGAGGGTGTTACCCGGTAATTGCCCTTTTGCCAGCTAGGTGTCACCCACCTCGGCCCAACAAAGGGGCGATCTGCACTTACGACCATACAAGGACTCGAAGGGGGCGACTCCTATGCTCGTGTAGTACCTGTTGTTATATGAAAACTCAACTAGGGGCAGATGAGTATCCCAAGCTTTGCCAAAATCTATTACGCATGCTCGGAGCATGTCTTCTAGAGTCTGAATAGTTCACTCACTTTGGCCATCAGTCTGAGGGTGGTAGGCAGTGCTCATATCCAGTCGGTTTCCCAAGGGTTTCTGGAGCGACTGCCAAAAACGAGAAGTGAATCTACTATCTCGATTTGAAATGATTGCTATGGGGACTCCATGCAGTCTCAAAACCTTTTTCAGGTATATTCGCGTTAGCCTTTCCATCTTGTACGTCTCTTTTATTGGCAGGAAATGGGCAGATTTTGTTAATCGGTCCACGATCACCCGAATAGCATCCAAACATCTTCTGGCTTAGGTAATTTGGTTATAAAATCAATTTTGATCCTTTCCCATTTCCACTCAGGTATTTCGGGTTGTTGAAATAGACCTGAGGGCTTCTGATACTTCACTTTAACTTTGGAATAAGTGAGACACTTACCTACGTAAGTGCCAATTTCCGCTTTCATATTCGGCCACCAATAATGTTGTTTGATATCCAAATACATCTTGTCAGAACCCGGATGGATAGAGTACCTTGTTTTGTGAGCCTCATTCATTATCACATCCCGAAATCCACCAAACCTTAGCGTCCAGATTCGGTCAGTAAGATAATAGGCCCCGTCTTCCTTGACCGTTAGATTCTTTTCCATTCCGCGTAACGCCTCATTGGCAAGGTTCTCTGGCTTCAAGGCCTCTTGCTGAGACTCTTTGATTTGTGAGGATAGATGGGAATAGACGGTCATTGTTAACGTCTTTACTCGGCGACCTGAGTACTCCTTTCAGCTTAAGGCATCAACTACCACACTTGTGTTGCCTGGGTGGTACTTGATTTCGCACTCGTAGTCGTTTAACAGTTCGACCCATCTTTGTTGTCTCATGTTCAATTCTTTTTGATTCAAAATGTGCTGGAGGCTCTTGTGGTTTGTGAAAATGGTGTACCTTTTACCATACAGGTAATGCCTCCAAATCATTAAAGCAAAGACCACAACTCCCAACTTGAGATCGTGAGTGGTGTAGTTTACTTCATGGGTCTTTAGTTGCCTTGATGTGTAGGCTATCACCTTTCCGTGTTGCATACGCACACAGCCTAACCCTTGATTTGAAGCATCGCAGTATACTATGAAGTCCTCCGTTCCTTCTGGCAAGGACAACACTGGAGCACTGCAGATGGATTGTTTCAGGGTTTGGAAGGTAGTTTCTTGTTTTCCATTCTAATGGAAATGTACACCCTTCTAGGTGAGAGTGGTGAGAGGCTTGGCGATTTTGGAAAAGTTCTGGATGAATCTTCGGTGATACCCAGCGAGGCCTAGAAACTGTCAGATATCGGTTGGGGTTCTTGGGTTGCCCAACTTTTAATAGCTTTGATCTTAGTAGGGTCCACATGTATTCCTTCTTCACTAACTACATGTCCCAAGAATTCAAATCTACGAATCCAGAACTCACATTTGGCGAACTTTGCGTAGAGCTTCTCTGCTCTTAACGTTTCCAAAATCTGTCGTAAATGCTGGCTGTGCTCTTCCTAATTCTTAGAGTAAACAAGTATATCATTGATGAAAACAATTACGAAGTCATTGAGAAACGGCCGACAGACCCTGTTCATCAGGTCCATGAAAGCCACGGGTGCATTTGTGAGCCTAAAAGGCATGACTACGTATTCGAAATGCCCATAACGGGTTCGAAAGGCAGTCTTTGGAACATCCTCCTCTCGGACCCTTAGTTGGTGGTATCCGAACCTCAGATCTATCTTGGAGAAGTAACTGGCTCCTTGGAGCTAGTCGAATAGATCATCCATTCAAGGGAGTGGGTATCGATTCTTGACGGTAAGCTTGTTTAACTATCGATAATCAATACACATTCTGAAAGATCCGTCTTTCTTTTTGACAAACAGGACTGGAGCTTCCCAAGGTGAAAAGCTCGGACTGATGAATCCTTTGTTGAGAAGTTTGCTCAGTTGGCTAGATAACTCTTGCATCTCGGCAGGGGCCAATCTGTAGGGTGATTTTGCGATTAAGGTGGCTCTAGGTTCAAAATCAATTCAGAACTCGACCTGACGCTTGGGCAGTATTTCCTGGTAATTCATCGAGAAATACGTCAGGAAATTCATGTACTTCCGGAATATCTTTAATGTTTTTCTCCTCCTTTGTTTTATCCACGACATGGGCAAGAAAGGCGTGATTCTTCTTATGCAAGCACTTTTGTGCTTGGATGCAAGAAATGAGTCAGAGGTTTGAGCCGGGTTTATTGCCATAAACTATTAGGATTTCATCGTTAGGTAGGTGAAGGCGAATGGCCTTCTCGTGGCACATAATTTCATAATGGTGGGGGCTTAACCAATCCATGCCAACAATCACATCAAAGCTCCTAATATTAACAGGCATCAAACTGATTGGGAATGAGTGATTATTTAATGTTAGCGTGCACCCTACGTAGATATCATTGGTTAATTCTGTTTTACCGTTGGCCATTTCGACCGTAAAAGTTTTGTTCAATTTGTGAGGTTTTTTACTGAGTAAGTGTTTGAATCTGTGACTTACGAAGCTTCACTCAGCACCACTATCAAATAAAACGCACGCATAAGAGTTGTTGAGGGGAAACGTACCAGTCACCACGGTTGGATCTTGCATCAATTCTCCTTGCCCCATGGTTAGAATTCTTCCTGCATTCCGATTGTTATTCTTGGGGTAGTTGCGTTTAAAATGACCGGTTTCTCCGCATCCATAACTTGCACGGCTGGCTCTGACATTGTTGTCGTTAGGCTGCTTGTTTTGTTGTGGAGGCATCCTGCAATACCGGACAGTGTGTACCTTTCGATTGCATTGGATGTCCTTGCATGCCCCATACTGGTGGTAGTTACACTTGTGATTGGAACCCACGTATGACTTTTTTGGCACTATTGTGGTTGAGGCTGGGGCGGTTGGGGTTGGTGCAGCTGAAGAGGTAGCAGAATGGACTACTGATGTCTATGGTTTCTTGGATGGCCCTGAATTTTTTCTCCCTTTATACTTGTTCTCCCATTTCTTCTTGTTCCCTCCTTCTTCTTTGCTTCCTCCCTCGGTTGCTTTGGTACTTTTCTTGTCGTTGTGATCATAAAGCTTCTTGGCTAGGTGCTTTGCACTGTCATAGGTCTCGGGTTTTGATGCAATCACATTACCTTGAATGGGAGGCATCAATCGCCAGATGAATCGTTCGACCTTCTTTCCCTCGGATGTAACCATACCATGACATAGAAGGGCTAGCTTGCTAAACCTTGAGATGTATGCATCGATGTCTGAGTTCTGCACTGTAAGGTTCCATAGTTCTTGGTTAAGTTTTTGTACCTCCCCTCGGGGGCAGTACTCAGCGATTAGCATCTCCTGGAGTTCTTCCCAGGACATGGCGTTTGCAACGGGGAGTGTCATGGCCTCGATGTGACCATTCCACCATAACAATGCTTGGTCGATAAACGTGCAGGCCGCAAATTTCACATTACTCCCTTCCGAATATTCGCATATTTCAAATACAGATTAAACTTTTTCGATCCATCGTTTCAAGGTGATGACTCCTCCAGTCCCATTGAAAGTGCGGGGTCTTGCATTGGAAAAGTCCTTGTACGTACATAATTTTACTGGCCCTTGATTCATCCCTTGGTGGGAGCTTCCTATTCCTTGGCCATTTCCACCACCATTATTTCCATTTTGAATGTGGGCTAGAGCTGCAGTCACTGCTGTTGAGACTGCCGCTTGGAAGGCTGCAGAGTTTGTCTCTGGCGGGGGTGGCGATGGTGATGTTGTGTTATTATTCTTACGAATCGGTCTCCTCAGCATCTTTCTGTCATGGATCAGAAGTTTAATGAGTATCCCATGTATTTTGTTTCAGTATTTCTTAATTATAAAATAGTGTCGGTTCTTCTGTTGTCCACAAGCTAGTGTGTACATAAAGTCAACATGTAATAATAGTGATAGAGCACATAACAGGTAACACATCATGAGAAAAGAAACATATATCCATTTTTCATTGATAATAATTTCTTAAGTACATGAAAATTTGCCTTCAGACAGCATACAACACGTAAAGTAAAATAAAATTTGACAAAGTAACGACTCCATGAGTAGTGTAGTCACTTAATCATGTCGTCGACAATACATAGAGTAATGCATAAAGGAAAGTCAAAACGGTGGCAAATAAAGGGACACTAGTCACGACGAGTAGGGTCTGGTGGTGCTGACGACGAGGTAGAAGCGCCCTGAAGTCTAGCCAGGTGGTGTTTGGCGGCCCGATGTCGGGCTTCCAACTCTGCTTGACATGCCTAGTAGTCCCTGACTACCTCCTGCGTCATCCTCTCCGCACACTCAACCACAGCCCTCATGGCCACCATATGGCAGGTGATTTCCTATGTCTGTTCGCTAATGTCCCGCGTCCTTCTCACCATCATAGGAAGGGCTTGGTCCACAGGTCCACCGTGACTTAAGTTGTAGTAGTCTTGGTTCATCCCGAATATCGTACCCCTTGTTGACGACTCCATCTCCAAATATCGTACGCCCATGGTGGCATAGGTCTATTGGGACCCATCTTGTACGGGGAACCCTTGCCATATAGGGAAGATTGATAAGTTCGGACTCCACGTCCGAGTCCTCTGCACCACTGTTGTCCTCTTCCTCGTCCAAGTCAGCTACCGGTTCTGCCGGTCCTCCCATCGACTCCTCTTCTTCGGTCTCTTCCTCTGACCCCTCCTCCTCGGGCTCCTCCTTAAGGTCTTCCTCTGGCTCTAACCATCCGCCATTCCCCTGGTTGGGGAAATAAGGATCTCCGGGATGATGAAATCCAGCCATAGTGTCTGCACAAGAGGTGAGAAATGTGTAAAGAGAGTATGTGTAAACAGGTTCCAAAATACTCCTATAGTATTTTAGCTGTTTGGGTTTGGCTCTTAACACTTTTAGATAATGAGTTGGAAATTTTTAGACTTGTGGCAAAACTACTACCGCTCCCAAACAAATTTTGGTCATATCTCAAATAAATATAGTTGATCAAGCTATATTTATCCCATATATGATTAGATAACTGCTCGGGTTTGACTGTAGTGTTCAACCTTTTAATTATTTTGTTTTGCTTTTGTTATGATACAGTCCTAGCAAGTATGTATTTTTTTATTCAGGGTGTTTTAGTCCCATTGTATTTATAGTTATACATCTTGTAAGGCTAGATATACTATTTCATTATAAACAATGCTCTGATACCAATCTGTCACACCCCCGGACCAGAACGGTGGAAACGTCCGGAGGCAGGTGACGTCATCGTGCAGTATCATAACAATTGTATATAAATGAAACATAGCAAATCCAAACATCCTACCTCAATATAACAAACATACATTGTCTTACATCTTGTTTATATTCTTGAATTACACAAAATAGACAATATTGAGTAAATCTCAAACTACATCAAAATGATCTTGAATCCGCATTCCATTAACATGTTTATTGATTTCTTGAGAATACAAGTCGTTTGAAAAGCGTCAACATAAAATATGTTGGTGATTTCATAAGCATTTTGTATAAAATCTGTGATAGTTGGAAAATCAAAAAAATCCAATATGTTCTTATCATAGTAATTGTGAGTATTGTTTCTAATCATGAGTAGTTGCTTGTGTGTTATAGTTTATTGTTTTTGAAAGTCGTATAAATTTTATTTTCCCCAAAAAAATCCTATATTTTCTGATGTATTAAATAGTAGTCTTAAAACCCTAGGACTTGTGTGGAAAAAGCTTTGTTTAACGTATCCAAACAATAGTTGATCACAATCGAGTGGTGTACTAGCATAAAGTTCTAAATATTAACTGTTATATTCTTAGTGATTCGTTATAACCATACTAATATGACGGAGGCCTGTGTTGACGTTTCTCAGGCGCCCGACTCATTTAAAGACATCTGACAACCAATACTGGCCGGTCTAG
Source organism: Lactuca serriola (assembly GCF_051521515.1). Taxonomy (NCBI): domain Eukaryota; kingdom Viridiplantae; phylum Streptophyta; class Magnoliopsida; order Asterales; family Asteraceae; genus Lactuca; species Lactuca serriola. The sequence continues at coordinate 154,275,674 of NC_136412.1, read as the reverse complement.
CTGTGGCGAACAGCGAATGTGCGGGGTATCATCCCCGTATAGATCTATACACAAATTTCCGCTCTTCATCGAGGAGACTCTGGTTATAACACTTACAGGACTTTAAGCGTACACTATTATATATATATATATATATATATATATATATATATATATATATATATATATATATATATATATTCTACTGTGGAGATTCCCCTGACTAGAATACTAACAGGTGTTTGTACAAAAATCTTGTAATCCGTTTATTTATCTCAAAAATAACATTGGTGTACTCATTGACGAAATACTTCATTTTCATATAGAAAATATTCCTTTTTAAATCGGGCTTGTCAAAATAATCCAATATTCTTGATGTTGGCAAAATGGTCCTTTGATTTGCATTTTATCAAATAAGACTCATACTTGTCAAAAGTAGTGCAAAGACATGTGAGTTGTTGGCATATTTCGTGAAATATGATTTAAACTCTTGAGACTTGCTCAAGATTTCGAGTTCTTAGAGTTTTCATGTCTTTAGAACATATAACTTAGCATACAGGCATAACATGTAACTAAATCTAGGTTTGCAATAAAATTTTGACTTGTACTCTCCCCCAAAACAATGATAACTCAAAAATAGGGGTATGAAGCTTACCTTGAGTTGGTTGATGAGTTGGTTGGAGTGATGGAGTGAAGATCTCAAGCCTAGACTCTTGGGTGAGTTGAGGAAATTCCTTGAAAGGAATGTTGTCTTAAAACTCTAAGAAGAACTTGAGAACTTTAGCCTTTAGCAAGATCCTTGTTATTGCTCTTGAGAGGAGTATTAGTGAGAGTATGAGAGAAATGGTGAAGCTTAATCTCTCTTACTGTCATTTGTTTTAAGGGGGTAAAAGAAAAAAGGGGGAAAAAGTGTGCATGGAAATCTGAAGGTTCAAACATTGTTAATTGGTGGGTGATGCATGGGTTACTGTGAATTGCATGGGAAATGGAAGATTACATCACATCATAAAGTCAAACCCTATTATCCCTATCTTATTTTCATCATGACCTACAATTGATATCTTTACATATCTTAAGTGTTATTTTATGTAAATAAGTTTTAAATATTCAAATTTGGCATAAAATAGGGGTTTAGGGGGTTTAAGTTATGAAAAATACGAGTTTGGTGAGATTTCCGATGTCAAAATACCTAAAAATGAAGCAAAGTTCCGAAATAGACAAAAATACGGAGTGTAGTCCTGAATCTGCGAGGGTCTAAAGTTCTTAGGGAGATTTCTGAAGCCATTTAGCAAAATCCGGGGTCATTCACTCAATTTCGGAGCATTTTCTTGGATCCGGAGTCAGATGCGAAGTCCGCAGGTCCGGTCCGGAAGTGCGAAGCTGACTAGAAATTCCGAAGCGAGGCGATGTCTTCCGAAGAAAAACCGAAGAATCCAAACGAGAGTGATTCCGGAGCGAAACCTTCCGGAGTGAAGGTGTTCCGAAGTGAGGAAGGTTATTCTGGAATCTATCAGAAGCTCCGAAGCAGGGAGGTGTTCCGGCCCAAGAGGGTTCCAGACCAAAAGGGTCATTTTGGGTTTTCTCCTTTGGTTTTGAGCCGTTTTCGACTAAGGAAGATACATAGAGAGATTTGAGATACATGGAGAGATTTGGGATACAGTGGGAGAGATTGAGAGATACTTTGTCGGGGGCCTTTATTAGTGTTTTTATTCGTAGTGCAAGGGCCGTAGACTTCATTACTCCTTATTTTGAGTGTTATACACCCCTGAAAGGCACGTAATAGTGTTTTATAGAATCGTTACATCCCTCAATCTGATTAGGGTTTAGAAATTTTGAACATTTGAAACTTTCAAGTGATACTTTGCATTAAGATTTATAGTCGTACATTAGTAAACATAGAGTAATCCCTAACATATAAGCATTAGTTGAGTTGACCAGTTTGACCCGTTGACTTTGACTTGGCCTTGACTTGACTAGAAGTTGCCGGTTATCACAACAATCTTGGATTGCAACTCTAAGACTTTATTTTAGAACGAAGTAAGATTCATCTCTTTTATTTAACCATTTCTACAATTCACGATTCCTCTTCTTAGTCATACAAATGCACTAAGATGTATTTTACAGGATCAGTTGTGATATGGTTTCACAATTACTAAGGTAATAATAAAACACGATACTCAAGTACTCTCCCTTCTTTTCAGATTGTAGAAATGTTTATCTTTCTGCCTAATTTGATTCTTCTCATTCATTCTGCTATACATTGAAACTTTTTCAATGATTCAGATTTACACTTAATCTTGTAAGCATAACCATATTTACTAAAATTTTAGCTCATGACAAATAGTCTTATCGGTCTTTGTGGTGGACCTGACTGGCGCACAACCAAGTGTACCCGATCCCCTCGTCCTTCACTTGACTAACATATACATGTGAACAAGGAGTTAGTCTAAATTCCCTAAAGACAAAGGTTCACATCCATCACACAATACAAGTTGCACGATCCCAAGTTTCTGGATAATTGAAACTTGGGTGATGATAATCTTTCATTATTTGGTAAATTTTGACACTACCACAAACGAAAGAATCAAATCCATTTTCCTATATTGCTATCAATGGAAACATATAAGCAACATTTTTTCACAAATGTCATTGTAAGGAAATTTAAAATAAGATAAAATTCAAAAATTTTCTTTATTTATAAAAGTGCGGAAAACTTGTCCTTACAATGAAAATACAAATGAAAACTATGTAGTTATGTATTCCTAAGCAATCTACGATAACTCTTAAGCATCAGCTCAAAATTCTGATCATCGAGCCATGCGATCAAAATCCATCTCTTCGCGATTAGAATCAGCTTACTCTTCCTTTAAGCTACCTTTCTTTTCTTTAATCCTTCAAAACATCAAAATATAATTACACTACATCATGTATTAAGAATCTCCAAATAGGAACTTAATAGAGTTAGACATCGGACTTACCTGAAGTAGAGTAAAATATTTTGACTTTACCATCCTTGGATCTTTCAGGTATATATGGCAGCTTCGCAACTAATTCCCCTTCTTTTACCAACAGAAACATATGGACACTTTGAGAATGGTACATGGAACTATCTCAGACTTAGCATTTCTCTTTACCATTTGGTAAAATGACTTGACCTTGGCCGATCCATTTCCATTGGGAAGAGAAAGCTTTTCTGGACTTCTAATGTTTCCATTGTCAATGTCCATGGAAGTCTGGGGAGTAGATCTTCCAATCAAGTTTGCTTTAACAGTGTGCAAAATCATTGCTGATTCGGCAGCAATTAGCAAATAGGTAAGATCGATAAGGGTCATGTCATGATCTGTCATATAACAGTCTTTAACAAACTCACTATATGACTTGGGAATTGAATGAAGAACCAAGTCAACATGTGACTTCCTTTGGAACACGACACCCAACATTCCCAGCCTGTCAATATGTAGCTTCATGTCCAAGACATGAGCACATACAGACTTTCCATCTTCATGTTTGCTTTCCAATAGGGCTTGAGTGACATTGAACTTTTCAAGTCTTTAAACTTGTGGGTTAGGGAGAATGATTGGAGGAGGTGGAGGAAGTGAAGTATGATTTCCACTTCCATGATCCAATCGTGGAACATCATCTTCAAGAGGAAAGCTTATTCCAAAAGATTTGGGAAGACCATAGTTGTCTGAACTAGACATCTACAAGGGAGAAATTCAAGTGAGTTGATTTCAGTCCTTAATATAACACCCAAATGAAATATTAAGGCTAGGACCCAACACAATATTCTACAATTCAGAAGAGGGATGCCATAATCCAATTGCAGAATATTTGAAGGTAGGTAAATGACGATTTACCGATTTCCACCATGAAAAACGAAATATAACATTAACTTTTAAATGAATTGAAATTCCTAGATTCTTTGAGATTCATTGATCTTTTCAATGGCATGTTTAAATCTCGATTGTGCCCTTCAACTTTGTGACTGGGATACCGAGGAACACAAACAAGGTGTGAATAACCATGCAAATTAGCTTGGTACACCTAATGTTACAAATCACCTAATTAATGTGCCGGTTAACCACACAGGCTCCATTGATCTATGACTAACATCAAGCTACCCTTTGCCACGTACTGTCATTCCCAGATTAGTGTGCCAGTTAACCACACACGCTCGACTAACGACTTAACAAGGTGCAAAGTGCAGTTTCATAGGATAGCACAATTTTAACATTTTTTCTTAAAGTAACTAAGATTGGGAATTTATAAGTGTTTAGTTACTTTGTATTTTCATTATACTTCAAACGTCGAAACTGATGTGACATTTTTCACCCCTCGGCCTACTGGTCGGACTGTAGCTAACAGTCGGGATGTGGGATTGTCAGTCCCATATAGATCTATACACACAATGTCTGCTCTCTCTCCAGGAGACTCTGGTTACAAAACGTGACGTAACAAGTATATTGCTATGCCGTGAAGTAGTATCCCACATTTTAGCTTATCTTGCTTCAAGTAGAGATTGAATTATATCCTTATCTTAACAAAGTAGTTTTAACCTGGTATACTTATCTAGTAAAAATATATTTCTCGTTTGTTTCATAAATTATACCTGTTATAATTTATATGTATTATCTGATTAGCATGATCTCTCATGGATGTATCCCTTTGCTCGACTTGATACAAAGGTAACAATATTGATTGAAGTAACCTTTTATATACATATATGTATATATAATTGATAATTAAAATCGAAACGACCTTCGGACAAATAATCCCACCTTAAGCCCACATCCAAACAAGGAAAAGGAAATAACACAAATCATTAGTCCTGAGTCCTTTAAATCTTATTTATATACATATACATATATAAATATGATTTTAGCAAATATAAGTTTAAAGAGTTTATAAAACATTTAAAAGAGTTTACGTGATTTAAAGTCATTTTGGAAAAATATTTGATAATCTTTTATTGCAAACACAATATTTAAAAGCATAAGAACACCTTTTGTGTGAATGTTATCACATGTAAATATTAACACAATTAAATTTTGTTCAACTTGTATTCCCCCCCCCCCTAAAAATCATTTAAAACCATTTATAAATGTAAATCGTAGGGGTATGAACTCACCTTATGTGGGTGATTTGATTGAAGATTTGGTATATGATGTTAGCTCCACAAGTGAAGTCCTATTTAACAAAAGAAGTCCTAAACACAATTTATGTAATATATTTGTATACTATTGAGGAATATAATCATAAGAATGATAGGGAATTGGACTAATTTCCAAGTTGAACTTACAAATAAGGGTGTTAGATGCAAAGATGGAAGGCTGCAAGCTGTTCACGACCAGGCTGGGGGTTCACGACCTAAGAACAGTTTGGTGTTCTTGAGTTCACGACCCAAAGATCATGATGAAAGAGGAACACTTGAATATCCTAAGAAAGCTTCCAAGAATATCAAAGGAAGATGGATGATATTTTAGAGGGCATTGAGGGTTTTCGGTTGAAGATCTAGAGAGAAAAAGGGTGTTTTTTCGGCCATAGGTGAAGACATGAGGAATAAATTAGTCAAACTCATATATATATATATATATATATATATATATATATATATATATATATATATATATATATATATATATATATATATATAGGAAAGAGTGTACAGCCCAAAGGAGGGTTCACGGCCGAGGCGAGTTCACGACGAAAGCGAGTTCACGGCTGAGTGTGCGGCTGCAAGGTTTGCGGCTGGGAACCGAGGTTTTGTGGCTGCGGGGTTTGCAGTTCGGGCAAAGGTTCTCAGTTCCTAAGGTTTTCCCTCTTTAACTCACTATAGTTTTGAATACAAGGTCCTTACACCTATAGCTCATTACTCTAACTATATTAAGATAACTAAAGAAATAATTTTGACTTTTACTTGATATGTTTGATTTTCGTTGACCAAAATTGACTTTTACATGATTAGAAATTTCGGGTTGTCACATAATGACCCTCCACCAGTCAAGGAAGTGGTGGGTGAAAGTGGACACCCGTTAAACCGCCATTTTATAAGCAGTAACCTTATACCCCCCCTTATAGACCGGCTTCGTGAATCAGGCCTACTAACGGTAAGACCGACTTTTTACTTATAAATATAATATATTAAACTTTTAATATTATAATAGTATAAGGGTGTATTTTAAACTTTTAAATACTAAGTGGTTAAATCTATTAATTAAACTATACTCTTAAATTAATTCAACTTAAACCATGTCATTATGGATTTATTAATTCTCTTTTAATTAAACACTTTAATTAACTATTAATAAAGTCCATAAAGATGTAATATGAATTATTCAAAACATCAAGATGCTAAAACAAAATTAAAATTATTTAATTTATTATTAAGTTATGAACCCATGAGTTACATTTTTGAAAACTTTTCAAATAACTTTAGTTTTAGAATTCAATATCTCATAAAAAAAATTCAAATTCAAGAACTTGAGGACAAGTTTTGTAACACATGAAAACTTTTAGAATTTCATAAAAGAGGCTTTCCAAGTTCTATAACTTGAGGGCAAACTATGAAAATCTTCAAAGCCATTTATAACTAATTTTATAACCTTTGAAGACTCTTGGAATTCATCATTTAATGAATGAGACTTTTCACATCTATAACTTATAGAAGTTTCAAAACTCTTAAGATCATAACTTTTAAAAAAGACTTTTGAGTCCTAAAATTTTATGACAAGATTTGTAACTCCTTAAAAACATTTAGATCAAACTTTTAAAACAAATAAAATAATCATATCATTCTATCTTTTAATAAATTGACCTAATTCAACTCTTGTAGTAAATTGACTCAAATTTTACAAATAATTAGTTTTTCATAAAATCAAGTAATTATCTTAAAATCTGACAAACATCATGTTTTTTTTTCAACTTTGAAAATCAAACATTTGCATAAAATATACATAAAAAAATATAAGAATGAGTTATAGGATTACCTCTGGATGTAGCTTGTTATGTTTTGCCTTTAAGAACTTAGCACCCCAAGTGTGATGCCTCAAATGGTTCACAACACACATAGGACAAAGGAGAACTTGAGAGAGATGTTGCTAGATCCAAAATCACCTCTAACGAACTCCAAGAACTCTAGAGTTCGATTTTGAGTGCTAAGGGAGTCCTTTTATAGTTTGGAAAAGTCTAAGGTTACATCCATGCAAACCCTAATGCCCATGACCTTTCATATTACTTAGGCTCCATGGGTTAAACCTCCATGGACTATCCATGGACTACCATATTGGTTTAGCCCATCCTAAATAACAATTGGACCACACTATATGAATCATTAATTTACCAAATCAATCCCCATATATTTAATTAGTCTCTTTTGATCACATAATTAATTCCAAATTAATTCTTTATCAATACTAATTAGATAATATGATTTCATATTAATATATTAGAACTTATAATATATTAATAAACCATAAGTAACCTCTTACTCAAGTATCCATCCTATCAAATTGTCCTGGTGATATGCAACCCGAAATGGACCATGGTACTCTCGGGTCAAGTACATTACCAATTATAGTTATGGGCTTAAACACCTAATCAAAAAGTTGGAAGTGTAGACTAGGAGTGTATATTTTGGGATCATAAGTCGGTATTGGTTTATGCTCCTGTAAGGGATCCTTGATGTTAAGTGGTTATGATTGGGAAATTTTAGAGGTCTTCAACTGAAATTTAGGATTCACTTGGGATTTGTTTGATCCTTATCTAGAAGATCATCCTGCGCGTGTTATTCTTCCAGGGTCAGGGATGGTTATACCTAGTTGAACCGGTTGAGTTATGCATTGGCTTCAACACTAGTGGGTGGTAGTTCAAATCCTGAGTGGGGGAGAACTAGGTATTCTATTTGGAAGATCATAGATCTATTCGAGTTTGTGGTATTGAAGGAGGACTCAAAGATTTGCGGTCTGAGTAGGTGGAATCTTGTTTTGTTATTCGGTTAAGGAAGGGGAATATATTAGGTGGCAATCAGATGTATGGGTTAGGAGATTCATGGGTTGTCTCTCAGCAGAAAGTGGTTTTTCAAGGAGCTCATTTCAGTTAGTAGCTTCTTTGAGATGTCAATAAATAGATAAGGAACTGTTAGATCGCTCAAGTCGAGTATAGGTGGAGGAGAGAATTGTTAGAGGGGTGTAAGGATTTCTAATTGTAGTCTAGCTTCGGCAGGAATTGAGCAAGGAATCAATTTCAGTTAGGTACGCTCGTCCCTACAAGTGTTTTGGTGATTTAAGGTCATGTGTTCGCGATTGTTGGTCGCATCGTTGGTCGTAAAATTAAGGATTTGATGGTTTTAGTGTGACAGTTGAATTTCTATGGATGTATCACCTTATCGTCTAATTTAGCATGTTTTCTGTGATGGGTTTTAGTATACTACAACATCCTATGGTGCACATACAACCCTAAATACCTTGGATCTATGTTTTCACTAATTATACATACAAATGGTTTCCAAGGCATTAAACTTATAACTAGCATGTAATTTGTCATAAACATACCTTTTATGTGGCTTGAAGTCTTGATGTATTTGGTGTTGCTTGAAAGACTTTGGAATTTAAGAACTTAGTGCCCTAAGTGTTGCACCTCAAATGGAATCACAAATCACCTAGGACAAAGGTGAAACTTGAGAGAGAATTCCATGCACCAAAAACACCTCCAAGGAATTCAAGTAGTTCTAGTGGCGTTTTTAGGCAATGCACTATATATTTATATGTTGCATTTCAAGGGTCATGGGTATAACCCAAATCCATACAAATGGGTGTTATGATCCATGGTTCATGTGGCCCAACTCTTTATCTATCCATACATAAACTTTGGCCAACATGGATCATAAGCCCAACACATATAAATATAACTAATTACCATAATTAGTCCCCATAGATTTAATTAGTCTCTTTTTATCACTAAATTAATTCCAAATTAATTCATGATCAATACTAATTAAAACATATGATTTCATATTAATATATTATAACTTATACTATATTAACGAATCATATATAACCTTCTCTTAAGAGTCCATCCTAACAAATTGTCCTAGTGTTATGCAACCCAAATGGACCATGCTACTCTCGGTTCGAATGCATACCAATAATAGTTATGGGCTTAGACATATAATCCGACATTCTCCCACTTCGATAGTCTGAAACTATTATAGCGTATGACTCCAAGATCCCGACTAGCAATCGTAGCTCTTAAAAGCCGTTGTCGAACTCTGACCTAGTCAATAACGTGTTCATTATATAAGGGATCATATATTCCTCCATTCTAGATATCATATGGACATAGACATGGATTATAATCATTCTCTCTGTCCATTTGTTGTTTCCCGATTTCCAATTTGTGACGACTGACTTATTGAACAAATCAAATCGGTCCAGGCCTGGCTGAGCACTTACGTTTGTCATCACAAAATCATCCAGGGGCCCACAAACATCACTTTTATCCCTCCAATGGTAAAAGGAATGGATAAACTTCGACCCAAATGTTCTCTTGTACTTACTCATCAAATCACACACAACGATATGTTTTATAACAACCAAGTTACTGGTTATGTTTACATATCTCAATGTGCAACCGACGCATAACTACAACTCACACGTCTCCGTTTGAAGAATATAAGATATTATCGTCCCATGATCACTTGTGATAAAATCCATGAAGTGAGTCAAATGAGCATGGTTTTAATCCAATACTCGAATCTCATTCCAGGAGCACTCATGAACACTACATCTATCTATAGGCCACATAGGAAAGCTACAGACCCATTCATGACAATCTTGATGCATACCTACTTCCAAAGTATGATTGACTGTGGAGAGTTTGAATAACCTAGTTATTCGGGAAGTCAAAACATGCAAAGTGATACACAAGAATAATACTAATCCTATATGGCCCCAAGCACCTTTAAGAGTAAATAAACACGTTTTATTTAAACACCATATTGCTTACTCATTATTCATTGTATAACGTTTCGAATAATCAACTTTAAACTTGAATCAAGACAACAGTCATGTCATGCTCCAAGCATGCAGCCTATATTTGTCCAAACTGTACTTATGCCATACTCCAAGTATGCACACTATGTTTGTCTGTGATCCTTACATAGTGGAATAGATGAATTGAACATAATTCCAATGATTCTCATTTCACAATCTCAAATCCTTATTGTAAATGTAAGAGTTCCAAATTCCTGCTATTTACCGAAATCAGTTAGATTCTAAACTTATATGCATTTATCATCATGTAATGACTATGCACAAAGTCACAAAGACTTGTCAACAGACATTACAGAGTTTTCCAATGGAGATCAATTCCATGGAAACGAAGTCTCAAATTCAAAGTACATTCCTTTGAACATCCTTCTTGCATTAAGTTTTCTAATCTTACACAGATTTAATGAATAACTTCCACCAATGAAACATTTCCATATTCCCATTTTGACTATCACTTTTGAATAAGAGTTGCCTCCTTTCAGAATATGTTAATATGGTCCTTTTGAAAAATTTAGACCACACTCCCAACTATCCATGAGCATCCAATCTTTGGTAAACCTCATATTGTCCTCAACAATTGCTTAATCATTTTAGTCATATCAAATTCTATACTTTTTCCCCTCTTAATGCCCTAGGCATTTGGAAAATGTAGAAAGGATAAATATTATAGCACATGTAATCGATCCTATACCCGAAGCATATGGGACACGATTCATGATGTCTCACATAAAGACATGATCCTAGACCAGTCTTTTGCTACAATATTTTTTTTATTTGCCATGTTTTCATAATTCGACTATAAATAGGGATGCTGTAATCATAATCGAACTTTGAGAACGCAATATATATAGAATTTACTTATGTTGAACCATTCCAACATAAAATTCATAAATATATATATATATATATATATATATATATATATATATATATATATATCTTTGACTAAAGATAATTAAAATCTCAATCTAAGCTTTTAGAATTGAAATGAAGTATAATTTCCTCTCCCTTAATTATAGCAAAACAACTTTTCAAACCCTGCAAAGTCACGAATTGAGACTTTTGTTTTTCTATAATTAACACTTAACATAATAATCATGCTCCCACTAACATGATACTTATTCGCATAAAACTTATATATGCTCCCACTAGCTTTGACATGTATCTAGAAATCAGCTGGACTTCTAGAAATCAATACTTTATTGAATTTCTTACCAAAGTTCAGATTTCTGATACAAGATGCTTTGATAAAACTTTATCAAAATCGTACACCTTTTCTTAGATAGCTCACATGTGTGTCTAAACAATTTTTTTAGAACTATGAAAAGGGATGCTGTAATCATAGTCTCAATTGTTTAGACCTTTGTCGTTTCTTGGAAGTCCATGTTAGTGTGCCGGTTAACCACACACGCTCCACTAACGACTTTGAGAATGCAAATATCACAATTGCTATCTACTTAAAATCTACTTGGTGAAATCGTTTACTTACCATCATTTTCATGAATCGAAGAGAAACCTTATGGCACTTAGATTTTATGGTGTATATGCTCCTATCCATGTGAATTTTTTTCTTAATCACAAGAGGAGGTTAGTGACAAATCCAAACTCATATGGACTGAACTTGTTCAATCTTAACTTCTTTCCACCTAGCAGCACAAGGGCCTACCATTGCTTCCAAGTAGTTATGAAAACAACCGAGAACTCATAAAACTCACATGCATAGTCAACTTTAACTGGAATGGGCACATAAATAAGAATATGTCAACACGATAGGTTACAAACCTCAAGTCGTGTGCTAGTGATGAACAACAGGTTTTTATTCTGGATTAGTTCTTGAAACTTTTCCAAGATCTTTAAGACTCCCACTGACCTCTTGACATATAAGATTTTTCTTGTCAAGAAGCATTCCTTGACAAAACAAATATTCAAGAGTTACTGCAGATACTTATCAAGATAAACACTTCACACAATGGGTCTTTGTTTTATGCAAAACATCACAACTTACCAATTTCAAATGTACAAGAGTAAGAAAACATTTTACTCTACATTTTACAAGTGTTATAAATCTTCTAAGGATTATGTCACTCAAGTTACAATCTTGGAGTATGACTCTAAGACTTGTTTTGGAATGAAGTATGATTCATCATTTTGATTTTAACCATTTCAACAATTCATGATTCCTATTCTTAGTCAAACAAATGCACTAAGATTTCCTTAGAGGATCAATTGTGATATGGTTTCATAATCACTAAGATAGTCATAAAACAAGATACTCAAGTACTCTCCCATCTTTTTAGATTGGATTAACTTTTTGTTGGATTAGTGTCTAAGTCCATAACTATTTTGGTATGTACTTGACCCAATGGTGCATGGTCCTTTTGGGTTGCCTTCACCAAAGCAACTTGATAGGATGAATTATGGAGAGAGAGGATTAATTATGATTGATTAATATATTATGAGAATAATATATTAAAGGAGAAATCATATTGTTTAATTAGTATTAGTCAAGAATTAATAAGAATTAACTTTATGGCTAAAAGATATTAATTAAATAAAGGGGACTAGAACTGTCAATTGTGTGATAGTTGAATATTGGGCTAATGGACTCCATAGAGGATGGAGTGGACGAATTCTATGGGGAAACCCATTAGAAATCGTCCAATGCCTCTAAGGAGGGAGTCCATGGGTTGCTTAGGGCCTAAGCAGTCAAATTAGGGTTTCCTTGTTAGATAACCCTAATAGCCTCACTATTTAAGGACCTCTAGAGCACCAAAAACGTGGCCAACTTATTCCTTAGGGTTTCTACACGTTTTTGGGTGTCTCCTCTCATCTCATTCTTCGTCCTCTTGCTTTTGGTGTTTGTGAGCCATTAGAGGAGTGACACTTGTGACTCTAAGCTTTCTAAAGCCATTACAAGGTGGATTTGAGATTGTTATTGCTACATAACAATCAAGGTAAGATCTAAACCCCATTCTTATGTTAATATGATTAATTGTGGATATTCAATTGCATGTTCATTAGACAAACTAGATCCAAAAGCTATTAGTGTTTGCATGTACACCATAGGAATGATGTTTTGCTCAAAACCCATCAGTGGTATTAGAGACATGGCTGTTTGTTTGATGTATTTGATGCTATTGTGAATTATCCTTGCTTAAAGATCGAAATTTAGGGTTTCTGGGGGCTGAACTCGCCGAGTCCATAGATGAACTCGCCAAGTCCATAGATGAACTCGCCGAGTCCATGGCTGACTTGACGAGTCAGCTGGTCAGATAGAGGGAAAATCGGGATTTTGTGCTCTTTTGGCTGTGGGATAGTTACCAAAACGTTTTTTATTGATATAAATCAGATTTTTATGATATTAGGTGATTATCTTTGCCAAAATTAAAGATAACTTCATATTAGTTAGATAATTATTTCCTTATATGACTAGATTTAATTATTTGAATTATTTGGTGAATTATCTTGCAAGAATTTGAACTAGGTCTAATTAGATAACCACCAATTAATTGTTAATTGCCTTATTTGAATTATGTGATCTAGAATATTCTTGATAAAGTTTGGAAAAGTTTCAAATTAATCCCTTTAGGTTTTATAGTTTAAATTTGAACTTAAAAGTTTTGTTTTTGAAATTTAAATAAGTTAAACCCTAATGTTTTGAAATGTTTCAAAACTTGCCCTCAAGTTTTGGAATTTAAAATTTGATTAAAAGTTTAATTTAGAAATGTTAAATTCTAAAACCCTAGTATTGTTTTGAAAAGTTCAAATCACACCCTTATGGTTTTATTAATTAATTAAAGTGTATAATTAAAAGAGATTTAATAAATCCATAAAGTTTTGGTTCACATTTAGTTAAATTAAAAGTATAATTTATTAAATTAGACCAACTAGTATTTTAAAAGTGTAAAATGCACCCTATACTATATATAACATTAAAAGTCTAGTATTATATATGTATGAGTAAAGTGTCAGTCTTACCGTTAGTAGGCCCCATTCATGAAGCTGGTTTATAAGGGGTGTTTAAGGAAATTGCCTATAAAATGGCGATTGAATGGGTATCCACTCTTACCCACCGCACTCTTGACTAGTAGAGGGTCGTTAGCCGAACGGGTAGGATAGGACAGAAACCTTCCATTATAAGTATAATGAAGTACAAAAGTAACTAAATGCTTTTACAAAATTCCCAATTTTAGTTACTTTAGGAAAAAGTGAATTGATGCAATTCCATGAAATTACACTTTGTGCCCTTGCGAAGACGTTAGTGGAGCGTGTGTGGTTAACCGAAAAACTAAATGGTTCTTAGCAAAGGTAGCAAAGGGTGACTCAATGTTTGTCATAGTTCGGTGGAGCGTGTGTGGTTAACCGGCACATCGAATAGGTGACTGTAACATTGGGGGAACCATGTACATTTGCATGGTTATTCACACCATGCTTTGTGATTCTCGGCATCGCAGTCACAAATCGAGGGGCATATCGAGATTTAAATATGCCATTGAAAAGTTCAATGAATCTCAAAAGATCTAGGAATTTTCAATAGATTTAAAACTTAAATTTCTTTTTCGTTTTTCATGGTGAAAATTGGTAAATCGTCATTTACCTACCTTCAAATATTTTGCAACTAGATTACGGCATCCCTCTTCTAGGTTGTAGAGTATTGTGTTGGATCCTAGCCTCGATGTTTCATTTGGGTGTCGCATCGAGGATTCTAATCAACTTAGCTTGAATTTTTCCTCCCATTTTGCAGATGTCAAAGTACGACAACTATGGTCTTCCCAAATCCCGTGGAACAAGCTTTCCACATGAAGATGATATTCTACGATTCAATCGAGGAACAAGAGATCATGCTTCACTTCCTCCACCTCCTCCAATTATTCTCCCTAACCCACAAGTTCGAAGCCTTGAAAAGTTCAAACTCACTCAAGCCCTTTTGGCAAGTAAACATGAAGAAGGAATGTCAGTGTATGCACACGTCCTAGAGTTGAAGTCACACATTGATAGGTTAAGAATGTTGGGATCCATTGTCTGTGAGGAGCTGGCTGTTGACTGGGTTCTTCAGTCGCTTACTGACTTATATAGTAAGTTCGTAAGAGAGTACTATATGATGAACCACCATGTGACCCTCATCGATCTGACCTATATGCTTATTGCTGCTGAATCAGCAATGGTTTGGCGCTCTGGAAAAGCAAAGTTGATTGGTGAATCTGCCTTCCAGACCTCTATGGATATAGGCAATGGCAACGAAAGGCATGCCATGATCAAAAAGTTTTATCATAAGAGAAAGGCAAAGTCTGAAGTAGTTTTGTGTGCTGTTCCAAAAGAGTCAATTTGCTTTTATTGCCAAGAGAAGGGGCATTGGAGACGAAGCTGCCCTATTTACCTAAGTGATCTAAGAGATGGGAGAGTCAAAACGTATGGCTCTACTTTAGGTAAAATCCATTAACTAACTCTTTTAAGTTCCTATTCTAGATGCTTAATACATGATGTAATAAGATTACAATTGATGTTTTGTAGGATCGAAGAATAGGAAGGAAGCTTAAGGGAAGAAGTGAGCTGAATCTAATCGTGAAGAAATGGATTTCGATCGCATTGCTTGAAGATAAGAATTTTGAGCTACTACTTGGAGTTAGAATAGATTGCTAAGAAATATGTATTAACATAGTTTTCAATTGAATTGCATTGTAAGGACAAATTTTTCCGCAATAAAATAAATTTTGATTTTATATTATTTATTTATCCTTGCAATGGCGTGTATGAAAATATGATGTTTGAATGTTTCTGTTATTAGAAATAATGGATTATGTTATTTGTGGAAATGTCAAGAATTTACCAAATAGGGAGAGTTTCTCATCACCCAAGTTTTAATTGGACAGAAACTTGGAATCATGCAACTTGGTTGCATGATGAATGAAAATTTTCATATTCGGAAATTAGACTAATTCGTTGACAAGGTGTCAAGTGAAGGACTAGGAGATCGAGTACACAAAGTTGTGTGTTGATCAAGTCCACCACAAGAGTGATAAAGATATTCATCATGATTTACTAAAGGTTTAGTAAATATGATTATACTTATAAAATTAAGTGTAATTTTGAGTTGATTGAAAGAGTTTCAATCAATAGCAGAACGGATAAGAAGAATCAAGTAGGCAGAAAGATAAAAGTTTCTCTATTCTAAGAAGAAGGGAGAGTATCTTTTATTATGTTTTATGATAGGTCTTAATGATTAAGAACCATATCTCAATTGATCCTCTAAGTGAGTCTTAGTACAATTGTATGTCTGAGAAGAAGAATCAAGAATTGAAGAAATGGTTAAATCAAGAAGTCAATCATACTTCGTTCCAAAAGCAAGTCTTAGAGTTAAGATTGTGACATTGAGTGACAAGTCTTAAGAAGGTTTATAACATTCATCAAATATGGAATTTGAAAAAGTTTTCTTATTCTTGCACATTTGAAATTGGAAATTTGTGATGTCTTGGATAAGACAAAGACCAACTAGGACCAATTTTGTGAAGTGTTTTGTCTTGATAAAAGCTACACTGACTCTTGAATATTTGTTTGTCGAGAAATGTTTATTGACAAGAGAATCTTATATGTCAAGGAGTCATTGGGAGTCTTAATGGTCTTGAAAAGGTTCAAGAACTAATCAAGAATAAACCTTATCGATCATCACTAGCATACGACTTGAGGTTTACAACCTATCGTGTTGACACTATCTTGTTTCTGTGCCATTCCAGTTGAGTTAATTATGCATGTGAGTTCTATGAGTTCTCATTTGAACGCATAAAAGGCAAGCACCTTGATCAATGAAAAGTACATTGATAGGAAAGGGTGAGCTGCTTAACTACTTGGAAGACATGGTGGGCACTTTTGTTACCATAAGGCAAGAAATCAAGATTGAGAAAGTTCAGTCCATATGAGTTTGGATTTGTCGCAAACTTT
The DNA here is from genome assembly GCF_051521515.1 of Lactuca serriola. Classification (NCBI taxonomy): domain Eukaryota; kingdom Viridiplantae; phylum Streptophyta; class Magnoliopsida; order Asterales; family Asteraceae; genus Lactuca; species Lactuca serriola. The sequence goes on along the minus strand of NC_136412.1, from coordinate 154,258,713 downwards.
GGTTTTGACAAATTCGCATGGATAGGAACACATACACCATTAAAATCTAAGTGTCATAAGATTCCCTCCTTCATGAAAATGACTGTGAGGAAATGCTTTCACTAAGAGAGATTTTAAGAAGATAGTGATTGTGAAAATTGTATTCTCGAATTCGATTATGGTTACGATATCCCTTTCCATAGTTCGAATTGTGAGATTTGGAAATTAGTCTGAATTGTTTAGACACACATATGAGGTATCTAAGGCAAAGGTGTATAAGATTAGGAAGCTTAGATAAAGGATTATCAAAGCATTAGGTATTAGAAATATAAACTTAAGAAATTCAATAGGTATTGTTTTCTGGAAGTTAAGCTATTTTCTGAATACATGTCAAAGCTAGTGGGAGCATAAGTGTTATGCTTATATGATAATAATCATCATGATAGTGGGAGCATAAATGTTGTGCTTGTATGATTATTAAGGCAAGTATTGCAAGTTAGCAAAATTAATTATAGAAAACAAGAGTTATACTTTGAAAAGTCGTAAGGGCTGAATAGTTGTTTTGCTATAATTAAGGGAGAGAATATTACGCTTCATTTCAAATCTAAAGGATTAGGTTGTGGAATGTTAATAAATTTAGTCAAGGATACATAGTGCGTTCTCAAAATTTCAATTATGATTATGTCATCCCTCTTCATAGTTCGAATTGTGAGAACGTGACACATAAAATATTATGGCAAAATCTTTATGTAAGACACTATGTATCGTATCCCATACGCTTCAGGTATAGGATTGATTGCCAGTGCTATTATATTTGACCATTCTAAATTTTCCAAATGTCTAGCGCATTTAGAGGGAAAAAGGACAAGAATCGGTTTTGACTAGGATAATTAAACAACTATCAAAGGACGATCCAAAGCTCGCTGAGGATTGGTCGCTTGCGAGTAGTTGGAAGTATGGTATTGGATGGACCATATCGACATTATTATAGATAAGATTCTATTAAGAATGAGTTTTCGTATGGCAAATATGGAAATGTTTCCATATTGGGAGCTGAATATTGAGAATCTATGTCTAGATTAGAAACCTTTATGCAAGAAGGATGTTCGAAGGAATGTACTTTGAGTGAGAGACATCATATCTATAGAATTGTTTCTGATAGAGATTGGCCAAGTCTTGATGATTTTGAGCTATGACTTTACGAAAGGATCATTGCATAAAATGTTAGAATCTAGCATATTCTATAAGTGGCAAGAATTTGATATTCTTAGACTTGTGAAAAGGATTGGGAGTTGTGAAATGAGTATGATTGGAAATGTGTTCATTTGATCTATTTTACAAAGTAAGGACCGTAGGTAAACATTTGTGTACATGCTAAGAGCATGGGACAAGTGTAGTAATAATTCAAGTAATAAGTTAATTAACAGAAACAACAAATAATGAGTAATCAATATGGTGATTAAATAAAATGTTTTATTTATACCCAGAGTTTGGGGCCATATGGGATTAGTATTATTCTTGTGTTTCACTTTGCATGTTTTGACTTCCTGGATAATTAATTATTTCAAAATAATAAAATTATTCGAACGGACCACAGTCGTTCAGATGTTGGAAGTAGGTATGAATGAAGCTTGTCATGAATTGGTGTGTGGATTGTCTAAAGTGTATTAGACATAAGCAAATGTTTGTTGTAACGTTCATGAGTGCTTATGAATATGATTTGAGCATTGGATTAAACCAACGCTCACTTGGATCACTTCATGAATGTTATCACGAGTGATTGGTGAGACGATAAAATCTTATATTCTTGAAACCGAGATGTGTGAGTTGTATCTTGCGAGTCGATTACACATTGATAATATGTAAACACACCAGTAACTTGGTGTTATAAAACATATTGTTGTGTGTGATTTGGTGAGTGAGAGCAAGCAAGCATTGAATCGAAGTTTATCCGTTCCTTTTATCCAAAGTGGGATTAGAGCGATATCTGTGGGCCCCTCGATGATTTAGTGATGGCACATAAGCACTTGGCCAAGCTGAGACTAATTTGATGTGTTCAATTATAGTCTGTTGTCAGTCGTCAGAAATAGGAAGTCGGGAAACAGTATAGAAAGAATGATTCGAATTCATGTCTCACGTCTATACGATATCTAGAATGGAGGAATATATGATCCCTTATCTAAAGGACACGCTTCTGATAAGATCAGAGTTGACAGCGGCGTTTGAAAGCTACGATTGCAGATCAGGATCTGAAGTCATACGCAGAATAGTTATTAGACTTATCCAAGTGGGAGGTTGTTGGATTAGTGTCTGAGTCCATAACTATTTTGGTATGTACTTGACCCGATGGTGCACGGTCCTTTTGGGTTGCCTTCACCAAAGCAACTTGATAGGATGAATTATGGAGAGAGAGAGAGGATTAATTATGATTTATTAATATATTATGAGAATAATATATTAAAGAAGAAATCATATTGTTTAATTAGTATTAGTCAATAATTAATAAGAATTAACTTTGTGGCTAAAAGACATTAATTAAATAAAGGGGACTAAAACTGTCAATTGTGTGATAGTTGAATATTGGGTTAATGGACTCCATAGAGGATGGAGTGGACGAATTCTATGGGGAAACCCATTAGAAATCGTCCAACGCCTCTAAGGAGGGAGTCCATGGGTTGCTTAGGGTCTAAGCAGTCAAATTAGGGTTTCCTTGTTAGATAACCCTAATAGCCTCACTATTTAAGGACCCCTAGAGCACCAAAAACGTGTCCAACTTATTCCTTAGGGTTTCTACACGTTTTTGGGTGCCTCCTCTCTTCTCATTCTTCATCCGCTTGCTCTTGGTGTTTGTGAGCCATTAGAGGAGTGACACTTGTGACTCTAAGCTTTCTAAAGCCATTACAAGGTGGATTTGAGATTGTTATTGCTACATAACAATCAAGGTAAGATCTAAACCCCATTCTTATGTTAATATGATTAATTGTATCCTAGATCTAGGGTTTATAGCTTCGGATATTCAATTGCATGTTCATTAGAAAAACTAGATCCAAAAGCTATTAGGGTTTGCATGTACACCATAGGAATGATGTTTTGCTCAAAACCCATCACTTTTATCTTTCTGCCTAATTTGATTCGTCTTATTCGTTCTGCCTTACATTGAAACTTTTCCAATGTTTCAGAATTACACTTAAAGTTGTAAGCATAACCATATTTACTAAACTTTAGTAACTCATGATGAATAGTTTTATCGTTCTCTGTGGCGGACCTGAACAGTGCACACTCAAGTGTACCCGATCCCTTAATCCTTCACTTGACTCACATATACATGTGATCAAGGAATTAGTCTTAATTTCCCATAGATGAAAATTCTCATTCATCATACAATCATGTTGCATGATTCCAAGTTTCTATCCAACTGAAACTTGGGTGATGAGAATCTTTCCTTATTTGGTAAATTATGACACTACCACAAACGAAAGATCAAATCCATTTTCCAATATTGCTACCAATGGAATCATATAAACAACAATTTTTTTACAAATGCCACTGTAAGGATATTTAAAATAAATAAAATTACAACTTTTTTCTTTTATTTTAAAACTTACGTAAAAAACTTATCCTTACAATGCAAACGCATATGAAAACAATGTTGTTATTTATTCCTAGGCAATCTATCACAACTCTTAAGCAACAACTCAAAATTCTGATCACTGAATCATGCGATCGAAATCCATCTTCGCGATTAGAATCAACATATTCTTCCTTTAAGCTTCCTCTTTTCTTTGATTCTTAAAACATCAACATGCGACCTTTTCACATCATGTAATAAGAATCTCCAAATAGGAACTTAATAGAGTTAGATAGCGGACTTTACCTGAAGTAGAGTCAAACTTTTTGACTTTACCATCCTTATGATCTTTCAGGTAAATAGGGCAGCTTCGCAACCAATGCCCCTTCCTTTAGCATATGGACTCTTTGAGAATGGTACACGGGACTATCTCAGACTTAGCCTTTCTCTTTACCATTTGGTCAACATCTTTGACTATGGCCGATCCCTTTCCATCGGGAAGAGAAAGCTTTTCTGAATTTCCAATGTCACCATTCTCAATGTCCATGGAAGTTTGGGAAGTCAATCTTCCAACCAAATTTGCTTTACCAGTGCCCCAAATCATTGCTGATTCAGCAACAACAAGCAAATAGGTAAGATTATTAAGGGTCATATCATAGTCTGTTATATAGTAGTCCTTAAAGAATTCACTATGTGACTTAGAAAGTGATTAAAGAACCTAGTCAACAACCAACTTCCTTAAGACTATGACACCCAACTCTCACGGCTTGTCAGTATGTGACTTCATCTCCAAGATGTGAGAACACATAGACTTTGATTGCTAATAGGTCTTGAGTGACCTTGAATTTTTTCAAGAACTTGTAGGTTAGGAAGAATAATTGGAGGAGGTGGAGGAAGTGAAGTATGATTTCCATGATCCAACCATGGGACATCATCTTCATTAGGAAAACATGTTCCAAGAGATTTGGGAAGATTATAGTTGTCTGAACCAGACATCTACAATGGGAGAATTCAAGTTAGTTGATTTTAATCCTTAATATAACACCCTATATGAAATATTAAGGCTAGGACCCAACATAATATATTATAACTTGGAAGAGGGATGCCATAATCCAAGCTATAAAATATTTGAAGGTAGGCAAATGACGATTCACCAATTTCCAACATGGAAAAACAATATAAATATTAGGTTTTTTATTGGTTTGAAACTCCTAGATCTTTTGAGATTCATTGAACTTTTCAATGACATGTTTAAATATCGATTGTGCCCTTTCAATTTTGTGACTGGGATGCCGATGATCACAAACAAGGTGTAAATAACCATGCAAATTAACTTGGTACCCTTAATCTTTATCACCTAATAAATGTGTCGGTTACCAACACGCGCTCCACTGATCTATGATAAACATTAAGTCACCCTTTATCACTCTTACTAGTCCATGTTAGTGTGCTGGTTACCCACACACACTCCACCAACGACTTGGTAAGGTACAAAGTGTAATTTCATGGGTTAGCACCAAATTCACATTTTCCTAAGTAACTAAGATTGGGAATTTATAAGTGTTTAGTTACTTAGTACTTATCATTATACTTTTAATGAAGGGAGAATTATAGTGTTGTCAAACCTATTCGGCTAACAACCCTCCACCAGTTAAGGAAGCGGTGGGTGAGAGTGGACACCCATTAAACTGTCATTTTATAGGCAGTAACCTTACACCCCCCTTATAGACTGGCTTCACGAATGAGGCCTACTAACTGTAAGACTGACTTTGTTCTTATATATATATATATATATATATATATATATATATATATATATATATATATATATATATATATATATATATATAACTATTAACTATTAGTATTATATTAGTATAAGGTTTGAATTTTAACTTTTAAAATTCTAAGGGTTTAACTTGGAATTAAAGTATTCATGGGGGGAAACTTTACAAATTCTAAAACTTGAGGGCAAGTTTTGAACAATTTCCATAATTTATGAGTTTAAAGTAGTTTTAATGGAAAAACTCTTCAAGTTCCATAACTTGAGGACAAGTTATGGAAGACTTTAAAAAATTTAAAAAGTGAGACTCTTCATTTTCATAACATATGGAAATCTTATGAGTTTTAAAAATCATAAATGAGACTTTTCATATAACTTGAGTACAAGTTACAAAAACATATTCTATGAGCTACTTTTAGAACAATTTGGATCGAAAACACATTATCACATAATTTTTCTATTAATCTAAATCAACTCATAAGAACAAGATAATTCATATCATCAATCTTCAAGAAATTGGTATGAACATATAAACTAATAGAAATCTTGAAATTGATGACATTTATCTTTGAAATTGGATTAGCATGAACATTACCATAGCAAAAACATGTTTATAAGTTCAAAAATAGCTTGGGGTAATGTTCCTAGTCTAATTCCATCCTTAAAACTCGAAAATATGTTGTCAGGGGGTCCAACTCGTCGAGTGCATGAACCAACTCGACGAGTTGGATGAATTTACACATGGACTCGTCGAGTCACCCTGTGGACTCGGCAAGTTAGTTGTCCAGACAATAAAAAATTCGATTTTCATCCTTTTTTCAGCAATTTGCATCAAGTATAATTGAAAACAAGCCTAGGCTCTGATACCACTGATAGATTTTAGTATACGACAACATCATATGGTGCATATACAACCCTAAATACCTTGGATCTATGTTTTCACTAATTATATATGCAAATGGTTTCCAAGGCATTAAACTTATAACTAGCATGAAATTTGTCATAAACAATACATGATACTAGTTAGAGTAACATACCTTTTATGTGGCTTGAAGTCTTGATGTATTTGGTGTTTCTTGAAAGACTTTGGCCTTTAAGAACTTAGTGCCCCAAGTGTTTCACCTCAAATGGAATCACAACTCACCTAAGACAAAGGTGAAACTTGAGAGAGAATTCCAAGCACCAAAAACACCTCCAAGGAATTCAAGAAGTTCTAGTGCCTTTTTTAGGCAATGCACTATATATTTATATGTAGGATTTCAAGGGTCATGGGTATAACCCAAATCCATACCCATGGGTGTTATGATCCATGGTTCATGTGGCCCAACTCTTTATGTATCCATACATAAACTTGGTCCAACATGGATCATAAGCCTAACATATATAAATATAACTAATTATCATAATTAGTCCCCATAGATTTAATTAGTTTCCTTTTTACCACTAAATTAATTCCAAATTAATTCTTGATCAATACTAATTAAAACATATGATTTCATATTAATATATTATAACTTATAATATATTAACAAACCATAAATAACCTTCTCTCAAAAGTCCATCCTAACAAATTATCCTGATGATATGCAACTCTAATGGACAATGCTACTCTCGGGTCGAATACACACCAATAATAGTTATCAGCTTAGACATCTAATCCAACATTATGTTCCTTTGGTCTCTGGGTATGCTTGCCCTCAAGGATGGTGTGGAGTTTTAGTCATAGCAGGTTTGGGATTGGTGACATTCAGGATCACTTTAGAAGTCTTCTCGAGTTTTCTGCAAATTGGAGGAATCTGTTCAGTATCAAGCAATTATAGGATCATGTTTCTAATTGGTCATGAGGATGTCTTTCATTAATGATTGTGGTTTGCCATTCGATAGAACTCTGGTATTTATGCTTTTCTGGATGAGGTTATGGGTTCACTAAGACTGTGCATGTTGGTGATTCATTGTGTGAGTAAGGGTTGGGCAAGATAACCTTGGGGTTTGGATCGAATTATTCTCATGGTTCTTTTGGATGATAGCATTTGATTTGGATCAAGGGTGCAACCGTTATCCTGTTCCCGGGTCTTGGGCGACTTACATTGGGTTTTGCATTGGTAGCAACTTGTTCTTTGGCGGAATTGGGTGTGGTATAGTACGACATTGTTATGCTAGATTAGAGTTGAAAGGGACGGCGTCTAGGTCCCTAAAATGTAGTGGAAAGAGGTTAAAGCTTGTGGACCGTGATATTGGTCGTGAGTGCCAGGCGGAATATGTGTTTCGACAAGATCAACGTTATAGCAGGGGAATTCCAAACTCATGTTGAGGGCTTGGTGGCAATCCAGATCTATTCCTCCATTGGCCACATATTTCTTCAGATGGTTTAGACCAGGGTTGGTCAGTTGGCAAGGCTGTGGTAGAGCCACAACATGTCGGGATCAGAAATTGGTTGGTCTTTGGGGACCGGGTATGGTATAAGACTGCAATTGGTTAGGTAGGATTAATTTTCTGCATGGGATTATGGATTCATCTTCTTCAGGTTTGGAGAGTTCTACTATGGTTGGGTTCGGTAAACTTGGGAAGGCCGTTGTTTGATCGAAATTGTGATTGTGTGTTGTTTATGCTGTCTGGCGGGCATCAGAATGTTAATGAATGATTTCAAGGACGAAATCTAATCTAAGTGGGGGAGAATTGTAACGCTTGATATCTGATATGAATTTGATTCCAAATTGTTTGAGTTTCTCTTTGGGACACAGCGTGTTGAAGCCTCAAAATGGCGTCATGGGATGCTTTTGGTTGCGGATTTTTAATGAACCAACACGGCGTGTTTAGGGTGTCTTAACACGACATGTTGGCATCTGGGAAGGAAACCCCAATTTTTAGGGTGTTGCACCGTATTTAAAAGCTTTAAGCCCCTTTGGTTGGCATCCTTATCAGCATCCATTGTTATCAAAACCCTAAAACGAGTTGTAGCCTCCATTGTCAAGCATTTGAGCATTGGAAGAATGTTTGGTGTTCATTTTGTGCATTGTGAAGGAGTTAAAAGATCTTGAAGTTTATAAGCTTGGAGAAAAAAGAATTGGATCCAGAACCACTGCCCATTTTGCAAGATGTTTCAGGTATCAAGCTCTTATCTTGATTGCTTGATGCTTAGATCCTTCTTTTGGGTTAAATTGTTATGTTTTAGCCATGGTTTGGATGGATGTTGGGATTAGGACGTCCCCAAAGCCTTATTCTTTCAGATCTAGGGTTTTCATGGACTCCATTGGCAAAACGACATAAGCTTTAAAAGATTCTAGGCCTTATATATGCATTAAGTCCCTTATTAAGACCTTCTTGAGCATTTGAGCTTCTCCTAGGCATGCATGAATGTAAAGTTGGCAACTTTACATGGTCTTCCAGCTCTAGGGTGTCAAATCTACATTTTGGGGCTTTGTCTTTGAAGATTAAGTGCTTAATGGTTAATCCCTCACTCCTTTAAGTCTAGGGTTTGGATTTGGACTCATTTTGTTGAGTCCTAGGGGTAAAGTTGGAAACTTTACCCTTCTTGACCTTATTTTGGTCAAGATCTGAGCTTTGGAGCTCTTGGATTCGGTAAAGGCAGCTTAATGTATTGAGTTGTTGGGTATTAGGCGAATAGTGTATGTCGGCTTGGTTTTTCCCGATTCGAAGTTGATGGAGAAACACGACGTGTTGGGTTAACATGGATAGTCGATCTTAATTTTTGAATTTTGTCTTTGACCAAGTATATCCTAAGGGGTACTTGAGGTAATCTGAATTGTATCTAAGGAAATTATGGGCTTATGATGAGGCCCATATGGGGTGGGCCCAATTTGGAAAATTGGGCCATTAGTGGGCCTTTATGGATCATTTGGATTTGGGCCTCAGATTTGGTTCATGTTGGGTCAGGGGTAACATGGTCATTTTTCCCCAAGTATGGATGGTGGGCCTTAGAATGGAACCCAATTGCTAATTGGGTGTTATTTTGATCTGATAGCTCGGAGGTGTCATCAGGGCAGCAGCTAGGGATTTCTTCAAGTAAGCTTCTGCATTCGAGGTGAGTTTTCCTCACTGTACTTGCGGGTCGAAGGCACCAATGTCGGTCCATTGGATTGATCTTTCGTCATGCATGTTGCTGTTATGATCTGTTAGATTGGTATCCTGGTAGATAGGATGTTGTTATGATGTTATGATATGTTAGATCAGTATCCTGGTAGATACGATGTTGTTATGCTTAGTGATCTGTAAAATCTGCATGTTTGTCTGCAACCTTGTTATATGTTTATGAGTAATGTATATGTCAACATGTTATGTGTGGTTGGGTTGAGGCGTTTATGCTTTGTGCTGAAGGCCAACAGACCCACGGCCTCTTGGATACACTGAATGCCAGTGAGGCGTACCAGCCAGGCCTAAGGCCTGGAGAGCGTTTTAGATAGGTTGAAGGCCCGATGTGGCATACTAGTCATGCTGTAGGTTCTGTGACCGTACCAGATAGACTGTCGGTTGGTCGGGCGTTCCAATCATATTGAAGGCTCTGTATGCATGATGTTTGTGCATGTGTTATTGTTTTGATTAGTACTTTGGGGGAACTCACTAAGCTTCATGCTTACAGTTTTGGTTGATGGTTTCAAGTACTTTAGTGAACCGTGGCAAGGTGAAGGCATGACCATACACATCCTCGTGTCTTTGAAACTTATGATTTCTGGGAACTCTGATAATGAGAATGTTTTGAAAACTATGGTGTAAACGATTCCGATTTTAAATAATATTTTAGGAACGACATCTTTTGTATATACCTCTTTAGTGAATGGCTTATTTTGAAAGGTTAAAAATTATTGAAAGTTTTGGGGATGTTACAACAAAGCCTCAAATGGTGCAGTTTTTATGCTGGTGTGATAACTATTACTGTAGGAAAACCCAGTCAACACTAAATGAGTATGGTACACACTTCCAAAGTCTCTTACGAAGGCTCGAAGCCTATCTTTTAATGTTTGGATGGTCCTTTCTCCCTGACCATCCGTAAGTTGTGTTCATATCCAGGCGTACTCCTAAGGAGGTTTATGATGGTTGTCAAAATTGTGAGGTGAATCTACTCTATCTATCAGAGGTGATAGAAATTTGCATCATGTGCAATTGGATGAATTCCTTAAGATAGGTCATGGTCATCTTTTCTATTCTATTCATTCTTTTCATTGGCATGAAGTGGTAGGACTCCGTCGATCCTTCGACTACTACTCAAATAGTGTCGTAGCCATTATAAGTTATGATTTTGTATGAGATTTCATATAATTGAAACATATACCAAATTACATTATTGAAAGGGAAATGAAATTTCATAATTGATGATATACTAATTAAATCCATATAAGTGTTAACATTACATATATGATACCTTGGGACTTTATTTGAATAAATGAAATAGGTGTTAATTTTAAATGCAATGAAAAAAAATGATATATTGGCTGTTAATATATGCTTAAATTAAGTAACCTTATTATGGAAGAAACGTCTAATTAGAATGCTTATATAACAATATTAGCTATGTGACATTTTTAAATAATTAAAAACCACCGAATAATGAAAAGTTAATAAAAGAAAATTCAAAAAATGCTAGAAATGTTATGTGTCAAAATGAAGAAGAATGACATGTGGCAAAAAGATTTTCATTTTTAGAGAGGATCATACATACTTATAAAGCTAGCATTTTTCCTTGAACCTCATGCATTTGAAACCCCCATAAAAATTTGCAAACACCTCATGCATTTGAAACCTCTTATTTTAATGAATACCACTCAAAAGTTTCTTAATAATGATTAACAATTCAAAGGTTTTGTAAGTTATATAATATATTTAATAAACAATTAGTGGATACTCTACTATAAAAAGGTCAATCTTTTTTAGTAGACACACAAATACAAATCACATACAAAATTCACAAAGAAAACAAGTTTAAAGTTTTTTTTGTGTTGGTTTGAGGGATTTGAACAATTTTTCGAGTCATGTTATTATGTTGAAGTTTTGAATTTGTAAGTTTGTTATATACTAATTCTTTTTTGTATTTTCTTGATTTGCGCATTATTTTAAGATTATCATTGTATGTTGTGGTTGAAATTTTAATGTAAATTACATAAGATTAATGTTATCGATCATATGTTATGGAAGATGATATATATAATATTTAATTAACTATTGTATACATTTTTTTATGTTCATGTTGCTTCAAAAAAACAATTGATTTAAAATCATGGATATGTCATATTATCCATATTATCCATGTAAGCATTTTTTAAAATGCAAATTATCTATCTTATCACTTTATGTTTTAGTATATGTTTAACATTTTAATTATAATAATATACGTTTTTTTAAAGTTTCTTTCACTTATTAATAATAACAAGTGGTTTTAAAAGTAATAAGCAATAATAATAAATAATAAAATCAAATTACATGGATATGTCGTATTATCCACGCAAGTCTCTTTCGAAATGCAAATTGTCTATCTTATCACTTTATTAATTAGTGTATGTCTCACATTTTAATAATAATATTAAGTGTTTCTTAAAAGTCTTCTTTAACTTATTATTAATAATAAGTGATTTAAAATTAATCAATAACAATTTTAAATGATAATAACATCAAATTATAAATTACATTTAGCTATAAATAAATTGTACTTTAAATAAACATCATTATTGAAATTAGAAAATGATCGCATAAATAAAAATATATTTAATCACTAATAATAATTGTTAAAAATAATACTAAATAGATAATTATATTTAATTCTATTAATGAGGAATGTGGGTTAATCTCAATGAATATTATTGTTCAAAATAACAGAAATTATATATATATATATATATATATATATATGTATATATATAAATTAGTGTAAAAATATTATTTCAAAGTTAATGTCAATAACATAACCATTTTAAACATATATATTTTTCAATATTTTAAAAATATATTTTTAATCTTCGTTGCGCAACGCACGAAAATTCGTCTAGTTACATATAATTTGTAGTTGTATGCCTTATTCATCAAAGTGTCCTTTCAAACCTATGATCAATGGTTGTTCTCTTATAAAAATAAAAATTTTATCTTAAAATATTTACTCATTTAATAGAACATTTTTATATATTATTTTCATATATTATACTACTAACCATTTGAATATAATATTCACCATCATATCATCACTCACACCATATAAAAACTAGAAAACTTCAATATTCTTCTATCTTTTTGTTCTACTTAGTGTTTTTGGCACTGTAGCACAACAAAATTTGACAAATTTACACATTTAGTCCCTCAAGTATTTTTTATGCACAATAGATCATTTACGTTGCATTTCACCTGTTAATTAGGTGATTAAACCTAAAATTAGTCGGTTACCAAGTTAATCAGTCTTTGCTGGCATAGTGATGTGGCAATAAGTAGTCCATATAGATATTGATATTCTAATTCCTTTTATTTTCTTTAAATTAAAAAAGCAAAAAAGCCCCAGATTCTTCAGCCTCTTTCACACACCAATGGCTCTTGTTCTTCGCACTATATTCTCCTCTTCTTATGAAACCTAAAAAACCATGGCTTCCATCTCCTTCTCATCATGTTGTTATGAAACTTAAAAATTATGGCTTCCATTGAAGGTCGTGATACACCCTCCTAGAGAAATCCTATCTATGGAAACGCTGAACTGCGCCTTACTCCAAACACGCACACATGAAACAAACTTGTTCTTCCTCCTTTGGCACTGCTTCTTCAATCGAGAACGATGCTCATCTAGGTGTTTCTAGAACCCAACGGGGTTCTATGTTAATGTGATCTCTCACTTAAGTTATGAATTTCATATTTGTAGGCCAATGATTTCTAATTTCTGATGGATTTCTTGTTTCCATTCCCAAACATCGTTTTTATTGCATATAGTCAAAGCATTTACAAAAATTAGGCGTTAATGCTTTGATTTTGGTGAACAAAAAATGCATTCGATCTTGGCAAGCTATTTATCGGTGGGACGTCTTAGGATACATATGAAGAACGTCTAAATCAATATTTTAGTAGGGGCCTTGAGGTTTTGGAATCAATGGTTATAAAGGATCGAGCTACTAGTCATGCTCGTGGATGACAAAACCACAATGATTAGAAAACATTAATAACATCAAGACTTCACCAGGGCAATCGCGAAGGATAATTGTAGGAACGAGGTTCAGTCGGTGCTCTTCAAAGGATCAAAGTATCAATCTTCATTTTTTTTTTCTAATAATAGGTTCCAATGGAGAGTGCTTCCATTTTTAGGTATCTTCATGTGTATCCAGCATTTTCCCTTTAATCAAACCCATGTATGTTCATTTGTTAGGTTTTTGTAGCCTTCAACCTGCAGCTGATTTCAATCACACAACTTCATCTGTTGTGTTTTGTAGGTGGTGATGTTCATATGGATTGCTTGATTTTGTGTTTCGTTCTCTAATTCACAGGCGGGATGTGGTCACTCAAATGGATGTCGTTGACTGCTACAGTGGGTCACACGGGTCAACGTTGTTCGACATCGTTTCCTCTCCCATCTACAAACTCATGAGGTGGCGGCAAGCACCGCGTTTCATTGTCACTGTAATTCAGTAACATGCTTCAATCTCACTCACTTTCTCCTTCTAACTCTTTCTCTCTATCTCACTCACAATGGAAGAATGGGCGCTGTAAAAGAGACTTTGCATGGAGGTTTGGGTTCTTAGAAGGGGAGAACGAGAGAATGAGGTTTCAATAGATCTAAAAAGAAGATGTTCGTCGTTGCTACCTTGAGGGGAGTACAATGCCGCTGAAAGGAAAAGGAAGTGTACGTGGCCGTCATAATTTTTAATGTGTTTTAAAATTAAAATGTCACATCAGTAAATTTACCGATTCTTTCGGTATTGAGGAATAAAATGGTGTAATTGATATGTAATTATAACTTTAGTGATTAATTGTGTATGAAAAAAACTTGGGTGACAAAATATGTAAATTTGTCAAACTTTCTTATGCTGCATGCCAAAAACCATTCTACTTATCTTCCTACTTAAATAATATGATGAAATGTGAATACCATTAATTCTCTCTTTTAATTTTGATATTTGTCTGGTCTAACGAGTAGGAGATAAGTAGGAAAAATATATAAGAATATATTTGATTTCTTAAATATCATATCATCACTCGCAAACATATTATAAAAAAATATTCTTTTATAGATATGAGTTATAAAATTTAGATCGAGTAAATGAGAATATAAATTAACTTAGTTATATAAAAGAAAATAAATTATATATATATATATATATATATATATATATATATATATATATATATATATATATATATATATATATATATATATCAAATTCGTAATTAAAACCTCTCTCTCTCTCTCTCTCTCTCTCTCTCTCTCTCTCTCTCTCTCTCTCTCTCTCTCTCTCTCTCTCTCTCTCTCTCTCTCTCTCTCTCTCTCTCTCTCTCTCTCTCCAGATTTATAACTACCTTCCATAAAATTAACACCATTGCAAACACAAACAATATGAAGCTGAAAACTTCAACATATATAACCTCAAAAGTCCACAATTTCCAAATCTTTATAGCCAGAAGAAGTCCTATAAAACACATGAAAATGGGTACTTCGAGAAGACCGTTCATTTGCTTCTCTCTCCTCTTGCTGGTGCTACAGTTTGAAGCATTATCATCTCCCGTGAAAGTGTCTGCTCCATCACAAAATCAATTTGCAGCTTCTGGTTTCGAATGGCAGAAAGATGATGATGGAGAAAAAGATGTTTTTGTTGATAACAAGAGGAAGGTCAAGACAGGTTCCAATCCCTTGCATAACAGATGATTCATAATTTCTCTCTCGTTCCCATCTTGTTATTCTTATTTTTCTCCCTATTTTCACTTAAATTCGTGTACCATACAAGGATTTTTTCTTTCTTTTTTTGAAAAGTTAATACTTATAAATTTGGCCTCCTTGAAACAATTTGTGTGGGTGTCGGGTTTGTGCCTTTTTGTAATAAAAAGTATGGCTAGTAATCTTGATGCTAAGTGCTTGGTTATGAGTTTGGTTTCCAAACAGGCAATATGGATGACCACAGCCTTCACATCCAGTATTGCATTAGTATGCTACTTTGGACTTGGACGAAACAGTTAGGAGCTCTTTGACAAACTTTGAATGCAACCATTCAGTTGACACATCTGTCATCTAATACGTCAGAATTCAGTGTGTATAATCCAGGCTCTGAATGACCACCCGACAAATCTAAATCCTCTGAACGGCCTACAAACTCCTAACGAACCCTACTTTTTGTGAACATTGAGATATTTGAATCATTCAACACTAAATGATCCAGTTTTGTTAGCGGTGACCCTTCGAGGTGCCATTGGCTTAGCCTCATGCATCCCTTAGGAAGTTAGGCAGTATTGATTTTGGATCCCTTAGGAATAACTTAGGGAGTACTGATTTTGGATTTATTTTGGCTTATGTGTATTAAATGATAAGTTTTGGTTTTAAGTGGGGGAGACTGTCAGACTGTGGCCGGCATCATGTGACTTAGATTATAATTGTGAATACCGTACGTGAACGATATATAAGTCATAGAGTATGTGTTATTATTAACTTGCACCATGGTTTTTCAATAGGTATATGATCATGCTTCTTTAGGTTTCTTTAGGTTTACATCTTTTAATTAACCACATTAACTTGAAATCCTTCCTATTCCTATGACGAGCACATGGTCACTTGTAAAAGTTAAGCTAAAGCTCTGAGTAAATTACAATTAAAACGTAGACTAATATAATAAAAGCCTTAAATTTTTAAAGTGTAACTGGAAAAAGTTTTAATATTTTATTTTATTATTGTTATTGCTACAATTTTCTTGCAGAATTATCACTCTAACACATTTAACGGGTTTCATTGTTAACTTGGTTAACTTTTTTGTAAAATCAATTCTAAAAATTTCAAATTTTCTCGCTGAGATTTGCAAAAAAGTACACCATATGGTTTTTTTAATTTTATTTTTCGTTATATATATATATATATATATATATATATATATATATATATATATATATATATATATTGGGGTTTTAATATAAATTTTATTTATTTTCAGTTTTTAAACTTTATTTTTCAACAATTTGATTTTTTTTTACCTTTTGTTATCTATTTTTTTAGTGTATATATATAGAGTATATTAGAGTATTTGTTTTTAGTTTTTTTTTCATATTTCTTTTCATATTATATTTTAATTCTTTTGTCATTTTATTTATTTTTTAATTTTTTTCCTTATTTGTTTTTCAATTATTTTTTTTTTGTATTTTCAACTTTTGTGTTGACCTTTTTCAAAAAATGTAAAACGTATTAATATTTTAGAGTACACTACAATTTTAGATTTTATAAATTTTTTTTATTTTTATTCAATTAAATAAAATAGTTATGTTTATATTTATAGTTTCGGCCCAACTTATTTTCTTTTTATTTTTGTTGTTCTTTAGTGCTATTATATTTATGTTATGAGTAAATTAAAAAAAAGTTAGTTTGTTTATTGAGAATTAGTGTTCCAATGTGTGATATAACTTGCAAATTAAATCATATTTCTATATGTAATATCAATAGTTTAAATTCAAGATAATATTTCAATTTCATAACAGACTAAAAGAAACAACAAAAAAATAATAAAACTCGGTCTCTATAAAAAAACTTCTTATAGTAATTAATATTTAACTCATGTTTGTTTACTTGAATCAAAATAAATAAAAACATTAGAAAAACCATAAATAAAGAAAATAGAAAACAAAAGGTAAAAAGGTAAAACAATCAAATTGTTTAAAAATAAAGTTAAAAAATGAAAATAAATAAAGTATATATAAAAAATGTATACATATTTATGTAAAAACAAAAATAAATAAAGTATACAAAAACGAAAAATGAAGTTAAAAAACCATGTGGTGTAATTTTTGCAAATCTCAAGGACCAAATTTGAACTTTTTAGGACTGATTTTGAAAAAAAGTTATCAAATTTAACCTTAAAACCCGTTAAGTGAGCTAGAATGATAATTATGCGAGAAAGTTGTGGCCATAGCAATAATAAAAAAATATTAGGGTTTTTTCCAACTACATATTAAAAATTTAGGGCTTTTATAATATTAGTCCTTAAAACATTATGGATTGTCTCATAAAGAATTGAATTATACTGATCATTCATGAAAACAAAATAACACACATTTATGACACCTAACTCATAGTTGTTACTTATTAGCATTGTGATTAACCTTTTTCATTAATGGGCATTTTAGTCATTTTGGCATCTTACTTCAACCTCTACTTTCTTCGTAAATTTCAAATTCATGTAAACTCAAATTCATAAAACAATGAACACATACAAATTTTAATTAATAAACACCAAAGTTGTTATTATTATTTATGTCAAATTGTTACATCGATCATAATTCAACATAACACGTAAAATTTAACCTAAGGGCATCGATCTGCAACCAAATAGCAAATCTCATTTTTTGCATCATTTGTTAAGGCATTGAGGAATTGTATTAACACCAAATTTGGGGTTATAATACCATGTCTAAAACACTTCGAACTAGTTGGCATCGCATTTACAATCGTTTTCTTCATACTATATTTGTCTTTGTTGTTTTTATGGGAATATCGATGAGTCGGGACACCATAGACGAGTTTTTTAACTGGCGGTGGCCATAGACTGCACAAGTTCACTGGGAATAGCCTTCATCGGATCGAGCAACACAAGGAAGTTGGTGCTGTAAGCATCTCTTTTTCATCCTGAACAATGATATATAGCCTTCATCGGGTCCGACAACACAACCTGATCTTTTTCACGGGTTTCAATCTTCTCTATATCTACAACATTGAATATAACCTTCATTGTTGTGTTCAAATGTGATGGTTAGAAACATATAATCAAAGAAGAAAAGTGAAAAAAATAGCTCAGAAAATGGAGGATCTTGACATGAAGAAATTAATAACATGATAGAAAGTGAAAGCATTAAAAATACGAAGGTAGTAAATTGAAATTTTATATAAAAAAAAAAAGGAGTTGCTCCGTGCCTGCGTTAAGATACCGTTAGCATGATGGATCTTGACCAAAGAAGAAGAGAAATATAATTGGGAAATGGTGTGTGAACAATGTTTAGTAAAATATTAAAGTCTAGTGTACGACTGGATTAAAAAAATATAATAATTTTTTTTTACCCACGGTCCTATCCATTGGTAATGGTTTCCACCCATGGTTCTCCACGATACCAAATCCATGGGTAAATATTCACATACTAATGGCTCGTTGATAACTATTGTTCTCATGAATTTTCTTCGGAATTAGCCACATACCCACAAATGTTTTACATAATTTTCACATATATAATTTACCAAAGAACATGGTACTCACAACTATATTACCCAAGAATCCACAAATTTGTTGCAACAACTTTTCCACAAACCTGGTACCATCGGAGGATCCAATACAGAGCCCGGGGGTAGCCTGAGATGCCTTTCAAAATTTTTATAATAGTGTAATTTTTTTTGAAAATTTTTGGTTTATCTTGGGGTGAAACCGTGGAAAAAAAAATTGTGCTACCCTAAAATTAGGTTATTTCTGAATTGTAAATGCACACACAATTGGCCCAATAAGTAGTCCAAACTTATTAAACCCAAGTGGCCAAGTGCTCAACCAACAAAAAACTTTAATGAAACAAAATATTAGCCGACATATTGCAAAATCGGTAGAAAGAAATCAACATCGTCAAAAAATCACCTGCGATTGACGCTGCTCACTCCCTTCCTTCCTTTTGTTTTGCCGACGATTTGCTTATGTCGTGGGTTTACGCCGGTGCAATCCTCCAGTGGTGAGCGATGAATGATCAAAATGCACAATGAAACAAGTATGTGCAAAAATAAATAAATAAAGAAATAAAACTCAATCATGTTATTTATTGTTTAGTTAATTTAAATTTAATATTTTTGGCATTGTGTTGAAAAATTAGAAATTATCAATTAAGTTTGTTAGATTAGAGACTTAGGGTTAATTGTTACTGATTATTTGTTGTTGAAACTTGAAATCAAGTTGTAGTTTATATATTTTTAATTTTTTGATTGTAAGCTGCTATTTGTTGAAACAACTTCGTTAGAAAAATGGACAAAGAAAACATTGGTAGTTTTTAGAAAAGATGGGTTTCCACAAATTTGGAAGAAGTTATGTGTTTTTTGTAAAAAACATAGTATTGGAATTGTGGACATATCGGAACATTATGTTACCCCACGAATGCATAGGACCAATATGAATAATCAACATCATTTTGAAGTTATAATTTTTAACACGGTTATGGATATGCAAATTGAAGAATTTAGGGATCGATTTAGTGAAGTTAACACGATATTGATGGAGAACATGGCAACTCTTGTGACTCGTCTTCTAGTTTTGATATAGTAAAGTTGTTGAATCTAAGCGAGATATACAAAAATGATTTTGACGATTCAGAAAGGGTGCATCTTAATGGACAACTTGATATCTATTATCACTCTTTACTCCATGATGAAAATAATTTCAACTTTAAGGGAATTGCGGACCTTTATCGTTTGTTGATGGAAACTGGGAAACACCTCTCTTTTCCTTTGGTTTATAGATTATAAAACTAAATTTGGTTTTGCCTGTTGCAACCGCGTCCATTGAACAATGTTTTTCCATAATGAAGTTGTTGAAGACCGATTTGCGTAATAAAATAGGTGACGGTTTTATGATTTATGTTTTAATTTGTAATGTAGAAAATGAATGACTTGAGAATGTTAAGACTGAAAATGTACCAACAATTATTTTACATAATTTTGACATACATAATTTACCAACGAACATGAACATGGTACTCACAACTATATTACCCATGAATCCATAGAGTTGTTGCGACAATTTTTCCACAAACCTGGTAACATAGGCGGATCCAATGTAGAGACCGTGGTGGCTTGAGGTGCCCTCAAAATTTTCAAGTAGTGTAATTTTTTTAGGAAATTTCATTTTTTGTTGGGGTGATTTCCTGAAAAAAACTACGGGCTACTTTAAAAATATTTAAGTTATTTCTAGTTTGTAAATGCAAATACAAACTAGCCCAACTAGTGGTCCAAACTTGTTAAACCCAAGTGGCCAAGTGCCCAACACACAAAAGAGTTTACTGAAACAAAAAATTAGCCCAAATATTAAAAAATCGGTAGAAAGAAATCAACAAAGCAATCGACAGATGTCCTCGCGACTAACGCTGCTCGCTGCCTTCCTTCCATTTGTTATGTCGACAATTTTCTTATGTCGTAGGTTTATTCCGGCGAAATCCTCCGGTTGTGAGTGATCAATGTTCAAAGTGCACAATGAAACAAGTAAGTACAAAAAAACTCAATCCTATTATTTATTGTTTCGTTAATTGAAATATAATGTTTTGACATTCTATTGAAAACATAGAAATTATCAATTAGGTTTGTTAGATTTGGGACTTAGGGTTAATAGTTAATGATTATTTATTGTTGAAACTTGAAATTAAGTTTATAGTTGATATATTTTGAATTTTTTATCATAGATTACTATTTGTTGAAACGGACTCATTAGAAAAGGGGACAATGAAAACATTACTAGTTTTAGAAAAGATGGGTTTCCACAAATTTGGAAGAATATATATGCTTTTTGTGAAAAACATAATATTGAAATTGTGGACATGTCGGGATATTATGTTACCCTATGAAAACATAGGACCAATATGAATAATCAATATCATTTTGAAGTTGTGATTTTTAACACGGTTTTGGATATGCAAATTCAAGAATTTAGTGATTGATTTACTGAAGTTGGCACGATATTGATGGAGAACATGACAACTCTTGTGATTCATTTTCTAGTTTTTGATATTGCAAAGTTGTTGAAGCTAAGTCACATATACAAAAATTATTTTGACAATTCAGAATTGGTGCATCTTAATGGGCAACTTGATATCTATTATCACTCTTTGCTCTATAATTAAAAAAAAAATCAACTTGAAGAGAATTACGAACCTCTATCGTTTGTTGATGGAAACTGGGACGCACCTCTCATTTCCTTTGGTTTACAGATTATTATAACTAAATTTGGTTTTCTCCGTTGCAACCGCAACCATTGAATAATGTTTTTCCGCAATGAAGTTATTGAAGAGCGATTTGTTTAATAGAATAGGTGACCGTTTTATGATTGTGTTTTGATTTATAGTGTAGAAAAGGAAGCACTTGAGAATGTTAACACTAAAAATGTAATTACTCTCTTTCAGAAAATAAAAGAACGAATATATGAACTTTAAAAGCTAACTTTGATATGAAAGTTGAACTTTATATCTAATGAAATTGTTGTTTTCATTTTATTCATATTATATGTTACACGATTTTTTTTGCGCCGCTGCCTAGTACCATGACTCTCTTACATACGGTTCATGTATGGAGTTTACCTTCGAATTATCTATATAATATAACAACCACAATCACATCTTTTTCTTGGATGATTTCGTGGTAATATATATATATATATATATATATATATATATATATATATATATATATATATATATATATGGGACGGTTCCCTTAAGATTAAAAAAAATTAGACATCTTGAGAATCAACCTCAGCCATGTATTCCTTACTTGCCGTTTTAACGCTCCAGCGTACCGTTAGCAGCGGACTATGCCTAATCATAAATGATTATATGGCAGAGAGGTATAATCATATATGACTATGCATGTTTATACATATATGCCTAATCATATATGATTATACATATATGTCTGTTCACAAACTGAGTAATCATATATGATTATGACAGTTGGTGGCAGAAAAGGTGGTGGTGATAGAGATAGCGGTGGTATAAGTAACATATGTGATAGTGGTGGGGTCGGCTGGTGTTAGAGGTGGGGGTGGGGGTGGTGGCGGAGGATAAAGGAATTGGTGGCGCTGTGTAATTATTTATGATTATACCAGACCTGTCGCGCCAGTACGCCGGAAGGTTATTGTAGCAGATGTGAAATACGTGGCTGATGTTGAATCTCGAGATCTCTATTTTATTTTTAATCTCAACGGAACTTACCTATATATATATATATATATATATATATA
Organism: Lactuca serriola; assembly: GCF_051521515.1. Taxonomy (NCBI): domain Eukaryota; kingdom Viridiplantae; phylum Streptophyta; class Magnoliopsida; order Asterales; family Asteraceae; genus Lactuca; species Lactuca serriola. Next base: position 154,236,248 of record NC_136412.1, on the reverse strand, counting down.
TATATATATATATATATATATATATATATATATATATATATATATATATATATATATATATAAACCCTTGGCATAAGTTTATGCTTTCTTAAATTTAGGCATGTTTCTTTTATTTCTTTTAAGATTGTATTTAACAAGTGGGATATCCCTTTCATTGCAAGAAATTTATTAATTTTATATTTTTGATATAATTTATTTAGCTGTTATTTAACATAAAATCCTTCTTTTTGTAATTTACAATATGAGTAAATTCACTATGGTAGTGACTATCTTTTAACTGTCTAAAACATAGGAACCACATTTTTGTTATTTTGTTATTAGGCATGGATTATTTTTATAAATTTTTAAAACACAAGGACCATTTATGTATTGTTGCAATTAGATTGAGACAATATTGTAATTTTATTAAACGTATGGACCGTATATTTATTTGATGAAATAAAGGGAAAATTTTTATAAATTTTCTTTTTTGGCGGGGATTAGAATGACTTTATTAATTTTGTATTTTCAACATTATTTGTAAAGGTTTGTGCCATACGCACCCCCTTTCACTCACATACAGTCACATCAGGGGAGTGCCTAAGCATTATTACACTTAAATTAAAAAAAGGGGGGGACACAATATTAAGGAGGGTACATATAGAAATTGCTTTTCTAAATTCGTTATTAAGTAGGGACCATTCTGTAGTTTTGTGAAGCAGTAACTATTTTTGTAAGTATATGAAACATGGCTTGTAGGGGCCGAAAGTCTATAATAAGTAGTCGAAATAGTCAGAGTCTGTAAGGAGTCGAAATCAACATTACTTTGACTCTCTATATATTTTATATAAGCATTGTTGTTTTCGACACTTTGATGCTTAGTCCTTGTAATTTTTTGTATGTTTGTTTGTATCCTATAAATGGGATAGGTATATAGAGTAGAGTAAGAACTTTGGAGTGTGATTTTCTACAATTTCTACTCTCAAACGCTTGTAATCTTTCAGACTTTTATTTGAGCCAACTATATCATATTTACATCTTGTGTTCTTTATAGTTTTTCTAATATCTCTTGTGTTCATAATCATTCCTAACACACTTCATGGCCCACTTCTATAACATTATCATTTATGTATTGATTCTTGGGCCATAGAGAGTGGACTCACTAATAGTTCTCGCCAAGTCATTCTTAGCATGTGTTACACCACCTCATGCCATGCGTTAAAGGAGGTGCTAAGAAAAGCTTGTTATCTGCACAGCGAGAGGAAAGAGGAATGAGAAAATGGGATGATGGGATTTGATTGGTTATTTTATTCTTTTCTTTTTTTAATTTTCTTTATCATAACAACATCTATTAAAATACACATAACCACTCCCAACCTTTTTATAACTTTGATGCTAACACTCTGTCTAGTTTATGTGACATGAAAAAAATCTGATGTGGCTAGGTGTTTAGAAGTGCCACCACTCCCTGCAGCATTATAAGAAAGGACTAATTAAGTATGTTTGTGGGAAAGGATGGACCATTTCTATAGTTTTGTTTAAGCATATATTACTTTTGTTAGGAAGTAAAGCGGATAACTAGCAAAACCAAAAGCACACAAGACACAATATTTACGTGGTTCGGTCAAGGAGACCTACGTCCACGGGTAGGAGGGGAGTATTCTTTATTTCAAAGCTCTGAACACAGAGGTTACAAGTACAATTACACAGAGATTCACCTATCACTCTAGAATTCAAGATACAAAATGACCTAGCATGCATCCCTATTTATACTTGAGGGATCACACCTAAAACCCTAATGGGCCAAGCCCGTTGGCACATAGGCCCATGAAGGGTTTCAACGAATCACAATCCGCCATGCAACATATTCTAGAACATTCTTGAGCATTATCATCTTCTAGGCATACTTGGATCAACATGTGTCACACCTCGCTAATGCGGAAACACGAGGCGTGGCAGTATAAAGGGTTTCATAGCAAAAGTTAAAAGATAACACCAACCATAGTATTAAAAATCATTACAAATTTACAATGGGTTTGAACAAATTTTAAAAGAAATTACAATGTAAATTGAAATACAACACATGCGAATGCTCCTAAAAGTGAAGTGTCCCTAAGTGCCACTTACTCGATGATTCCTGAAAAAGCATGTAAAACGAGCGTCAACTATAAAAATAGTTGGTGAGTACTCACAAGTTTAACAAAATAATATTGGTTCATGAATTGAAATCAAAGTTTTGATAAAAGTTTCCAATAATAAAAGTATATTGTTAAAAGGAGTAAATAAGTTTGTAAAAACAAAGTTCTTTGTTATCATGAGAGATAAAGTATGTTGCCCGAATAAGATTCAACATTCATATTCTCATGGAAGTTAAAGTTCGTTACTCAAACGAGTAAACAAGTTTCATTGCTAAAATGAGCAATCAATTTCATTGCTACAAGGAGCAAACAATTTCATTGCTAAAACATGTATATAAGTTTTCAGTAATAAAAGTTCGTTGTTGTAATGAGAAACAAAGTTTATTGCTATAATGAGAAACAAAGTTGATTGCTATTATTGATAACAAGTTTATTGCTATAACGAGAAACGAGTTTGTATGTGTATGAGCAAATAATGAGTCTCAACCAAACCTATGACTGAAGCCCTATCAAGATCTATGCTTATCGTTCCATAGATGAATATGGTATCATGCACTCCAGCAATAGAGCGAGTGAGGAGTTGTCAATTCCTAATAGCGCTATCCATAATGACCATTGGCTCAAAGAGTTAATGGTTAGAGATAAGGGAAGGGCCTTAGTACGATAAGTTCTCATGTTCCGTGTTGCATAGACATACATAGAGAGACATATCAATACAATAGCAATCGTGTTTGATACAAATCAATTTAAATACAACATGCAAATAATAGTTTTTCTGGACATGCTTTTCCACCCCAAAACATAAAAACTAAAAATAAGGGAGTGTGTGAATACTCACAATATGCAAAATATAGTAACCAAATTTATACGATTCAAATAAATACAACGAACATAAGTAGTTTAGGACATGCTTTTCCACCCCAAAACATAAAAACTGAAAAAGGGGAGTGGCGAATACTTACAATATGAAAAATATAGCAACCAAGTTTATACGAGTCAAATAAATACAACGAATATAAATAGTTTAGGACATGCTTTTCCACCCCAAAACATTTAAAAACCGAAAATAGGGGAGTATGTGAATACTCACAATGCATTGAGATGATGCAAATGGTGCATTGATCTACGCTCCATTGGTACCACTATCGTTTTCCTACAACGATGTTACACACTAATGAATCTCTAATCGAAATCTAATACTAGTATACTTACTACTACAATAGAATTATGCCAATAATATGTTAAAATTTAATATTGATAAGTTACAAACATTTTTCTGTGGAAATTAAGTTTCAATGAATCAATTGTAATATAACAATTTGAGTGGAAAAATTTCCATTATTGAAATGTTAATATTTAACATTTTAGAGGTGTTCCAATGATTAAATATTCAAAAACTAAATCAATTTAGTTCTAAAATTTCCCAAAGTTTGCATTTCAGTTTTAATTAAAGTAAAAGACCTTAAGATAAATTTTCTTGAAATTTTGATTTGTCTAACTATTTTTCACCATTTAATTCCATGAATAATCATAAAATCATGGAAAAATAGTAATTTATCATGAAAAACTCTTATAATTTTTGTGTAACTATTTTACAGTGTACATAATCTAGGAAAAATATTAATATGTGTTTTCAAAATGTTTAATACAATTTTTCTAATTTTTGTGTATTTATTCTATAAAAATAGAAATAAATAGGTAACAGTTTCAAAAATTCACCAAACGTTTTTTACAAGTGTTATTACACATACTTATTCTGTGAAAAATATAAAAATGGGTTTCTAAACTGTTTAACCCAATTTTATGATTTTTGTGCATTCATTCTAATAAAAATGGAGATAAATAGAAAGCAGTTTCCAAAATTTTTGTAACACTGTTATTAAATATATAGAAGTTTTGAAAAATATAAAAGCTATTTTTCAATTAGTTTATTTTTATTTTTCCTTGTTTAAACAGTTAAAGTAAATTACCAAAAATTTTGTAAACTTCATTTACAGAGTAAATAATCTGGGAAAAATACGAAATGTGGTTTTTATATAATGAAATCCGATTTCGTGTATTTAATCTTAGAAAATAGGAGAAAAATAGTATACAGAGTAGAAAAATCATAAAATTTTTTATGTAGCCTCCTAATGTACTACACGGTGTTCTAGTAAATTTTCATAATTTTTGGATGAGTAAAACTATTTTTTCTGTTTTTAGTCCATTATAAATACACAAATCGGAGAAAAATAGGAATACATTATGAAAAATTCTGGAAATGTTTTTCTAAGTCTTCCACAGAGCGTATAATCTGTGAAAATTATTAGATACCATTTTTATATTCCCTAATGTGGTTTTTTTGATTTATTAGAGCTAAACAAAAAGAAAATTCAAAACCATATTAAACAGTAACAAAAATGGATGAAACTTAATGGGAGATGTTTATTAACTTAGAGGATCATCCAAGAATGTTTCCAGAATTTATTTACTAGTTTAAGTATTTTATATGATTTAACACTCTATTTTCTTATTATTTTCATGTAAAAATAAAAAAAATATATATTGAGCTGAAAATTTCCAGAACACATCTTCATACAATTCAATAACATTGAAAAATTGTTCTCTTATTTTTGATGTCGAAAAACATGTCTAAAGGCTCAATAAATTATAGAGAAAACTTGGTTCTTGTGATTTTGGTAAAGATTATTGATGTTACTTTGAGAATTTTTGCAACATGTTACAAAGACTTTTAAATCAAGATCTTTTTGTACCTCTTAACACATGCTGTTAAGAGTTCAAAATAATTTTTGAATGATTTTTAGTGATGAATACGTCCTTTGAACATGCAACACAAAACAAATGTTCACAAGGAAAGTGCTGTTTGAGCAACAGTTTTGTAAAAATTGTTAAAAAACGAAATATTGGAATTTTCTAGTGAGGTCAGATGGGTTTGAAAGCTAAATCAAAATATTATATTTCAAAAAAAGAATCACAAATTTTGGTTAAGAAATGAGTGAGATATGACAGTTTAAAATCAGTTAAAGAAATCTAGTAGATTGCATGCATGATGATTGGTTAGAAAAGTGAGTTTTCATCATTTCCTTGAGTAAATCTTTTGAAATAATTTAAATATATCATGATAAACTCATATTTTAGTCATGTTTCCAGAGATCAAAAGATTAAAACTTATCAAAATGTATACATGCATTTATGAACAAAATTTTGTTTCTCAAAAACTCTTAACTTGAGTTTGATGTTTTAGTCCTTAAAATCGATTTTTGCACTAAGATCATGAACATGCAACCTTGTTTATCATACATGCATGGTGTAAGAACACATCCATGATGTTCTAAAAACCATTTTAACAAAAAGAAAACAAGTTTGAAGAAGATGAAGAAGTAGAAGTCGGTTTTTGAAGTAAAATGCACATGCATAGCTTAAATCATTGTTGTGGATCTTCAAGAGATGTATGTTCTTTACCTTAAATTTATTTGTGGCTTGAAAAACCCTTATGAATCTCCATAATTTCTTGGTTAAGAGGCTGTGGTTGTGGTGTTTGGAGAAAAAAAAAATTAGAGAGAAGGTAGAGAGAGTTTTCTAGAGAGAGAAAGAAGAGAGATGTGTGTGTGTGTTGGAGAGTGAGAGTGTGAGAGAGATATATGGGAAGAGAGGGGTCCGAAATTTTGAGTATAATAACCCTTTCTCATTCATTTTGTTTTATAAAATTTAATTTATTTTATAAAATATCTAAATTTTATATAAAATGTGCACTAAAATCAAGTTTTTATTCATGAAACCTTGATTTTTGACTTATAAATTAAGGATGAATGTTAATGACTTAAATTTTTATTTTCCTTGATTATATTTCCCTGAATTTAGTTGTTTTAAGATAATATTATAAGTTTCATAACTATTTTTATAGAATTCTTGATGTCAAATTTTATAAAATTTAGGTTTTAGGGCTTTTAGGGTTTTGGAGTTTAATAAACTTTGAATATCAAAATAAATTGAATATTTGAGACTTCAAATTATCTTATGGTATTATAACTCTTTTATAGTTATAAATAATGTTTGTAATTTATTTTTATCGGTTTATTGGCATTCTATGTAGTGATTCCGAGATTCAAGCGAAATTGAGGAATCAAGTATACTAGTCCTAGTCTTCAACTTTGACTTAAGTTTCTATGAGACTTTGAACTAAATTCTACTTCTAGGTCAAGTGCATGATGTGTGTATATGATTCATGAAATGTTGTTCGAGTCAAAGAGTAACCCGAATATGGATAGTCACTACAGTTAAGTAGTTGTAGAATTCACATACCAATGTGAAATCTAAGCACATTATCCATTGTCTCTATCTATTTCCAAGATTCTACTAGGTTATAACTTAGCTTCTAGTTACTAAGTCTAATATGTGTAGTGCCTATATGTGTAACTAAGTTTATTCAAATCTAGAACTAACTCGAATTTTGACGGTTGTCACAACATGGCACAACAAAGGAATCAATATGGCACATCATGTACCAAGATGGTCCATGATGGTGCAATAGCTTCTTCATGGCACAACAGGAACCCTAGTTGGCGCAACAAGGATCTAAATGGCGCAAGAGCATCAAGTATGGCACACAACATCAATCTTGGATCAACAACATCACCTTGAGCAACAGGCACATGCATGGCTTAACAAGAAAACAAGATGACATAAGAGGAGAACAAGATGCCGCAAGAGCATCCCTCTTCACCCATCTCTTCATCATGTTGCGCAACAAGGCCCCCTTGTTGCTCCATATCACTTCCAAGTGATCCAAACTCCTTCCAAGTCCTTCAAACCCCCTTCAACACGATCCGTTCCTTTGTTACTTGATCAGTTCCTTTGTCTGATGATCCATTCCTCTCTCAGAATATATGTTCCTTTGTCACATGCTCCATGAACCCCAAGTTCTCCATTGAGGTGCAAGTGCTCCAAATGCTTCATGAACATGATCTGAATGCTCTAAATGCGCTAATCACATTTAACAGTCTCCACCTTGACTTGAGCATCCTCTGAACTCCACCTCGAACAAGAACTTCCTCTCCCTTTCTGTTATTTGTCCTTGAATGGACCTACCTCCTGCGAACATCAACCAAGTCCAAGCAAAGCTTGAACTTCTCTGTGTGCAACGAATTTGTCAACATATCTGCTGGGTTGACCTTGGTATCAATCTTCGGTATTGAAAACTTGGCTCCTTCCAGAATATCCAGAATGAAATTCATCCTGACATCAATGTGCTTTGTCTTCTCGTGATACATCAGATTATTTGCAAGACTCAAAGCACTTTGACTCTCACAATACAAGACAGGTTTCTCCACCTTCAGATCAAGACTCTAAATAAGCCCTTGCAACCATATCTCATCCTTTATTCCTTCTGTCATGGACATGTACTCGGATTCTGTTGCAGAGAAAGCAAAGTTATCTTGTAACGTTGACTTCCAACTGATGGCACATCCGAATAAAGTGAATATGTAGCAGGTCCGCAACATGCGCTTCGACAAGTCACCACCATAATCAGAGTCATCATATCCCACCAAGTCACTCTTCGTATTTGCTCCATACACCAAGCAAACATCCATCGTTCCTTCAAGTATTGCAAGATCCACTTTACAACTTGCTAATGAGTCTTCCTTGAATTACTCATAAACCTGCTAACCACACTAATTGCATGAGCCAAATCAGGTCTGGTACAAACCATAGCATACATGAGACTTCCAATAGCACTAGAGTATGGAACCCTGCTCATTTACTTCCTTTCTTCATTAATAGTGGGTATAGTGCTTGGACCAAGTTTAAAGTGAGCCACCAAAGGAGTTCCAACTGGCTAGGAATAATCACAATTGAAAGATTATAGAACTTTCTCAATGTACTTCTGTTGAGAAATACATCGGGGCGTGTTCGGCACGGAGTGTTTTGGAGCGTTTGAGAGCTTCTAGCTTTTAGCGTTTGACAAAACGCTCTGTTTAAAACAAAAACTATCGTTTGGTACTACAAGCTTCTAGCGTTTAGTTTAATCAAAATGCTCCAAATCCAAATGCTACTTCATGTAGCGTTTAACAAAACCCTACAAGCTACAAGCTACCTGCTACATGCTACAAGCTACCCGCTACCAGCTAGTTTTGCCGAACACGCCCATAACCTCCCTTCTTTTCTATCCCTTTGTATCTCCATACCCAATCTCTTCTCTACTGCTCCCAAATCCTTCATCTCAAACTCATTCTTCAGGGTCGCCTTCAAGTTATTTATTCCAACCATGTCTTTGGATGCGATGAGCATATCATCAACATATAGAAACAGATATATGTAGGAATCTGGTGACAATTCCTTTGAGTAAACACAATTGTCAAACTGGTTCCGAGTGTAGCCATTCAAGATCATGAATGAATCAAATCTCTGGTACCATTGTCGTGGAGACTACTTCAAACCATATAGGGATTTCTTCAGCAAACATACATGGTCCTTCTTAGCATCAAAGAACCCTTCTGGCTATGACATATAAATCTTCTCTTCTAAATTTCCATGAAGAAAGGCATTTTTCACATCAAGTTTTTTAAGCTCCAGATCAAATGCACTCACCATGGCCAAAAGAACTCGAATTGTCTTGTGCTTCACGACCGGTGAGAACACCTCGTGATAATCAATTCCTTCTTTTTGAGAGAACCCTTTTTCCACCAACCTTGCCTTGAACCTAGCAGGTTCAACTCTTGGTATCCCTTCCTTCTTCTTAAAGATCCACTTGCATCCCACTGGCTTTGCTCCCTTTGGTAATGGAACAAGATCCCATGTTTCATTTTTTTCTAAAGATTGCATTTCTTCATTCATGGCCATCAACCAGTCATTTGCTTCTTTACTCGCCATAACCTCTTTATACTATTGAGAATCCTCAGTGTCAATGTCTTCTCCAGTTGCTAAAGCAAAAGCAATGGAGTCAAATTCAACTGAATTTACACATGCCACATATCTATCAGGTTGTCGAATAACCTTCTTCGATCTTCTCCTTGCTATATATTCAAACCCATCATCTTTCCCGACATTAGCACCACTAGACAAGGATCCCATGTGTTGCTCTTGGGTTTCATTTTGTCTAAGTTGTTCACTGCTACCTTGCTCTTTATCACTTATCACAACTCTGACTAGAGTTTGAGATGCAAACTCCACCTTCTGGCTAGCACCCTGATCTTTGTTCCCTGTTTCACTTGTTTCACCTCCTCCCTGGTTACCCATGGCAGATTCATCAAAGGTCATATCTCTGCTAATGATAAATTTAGGAGTTCTTCCTTCTTCTGTACACCACAGTCTCCTAATGCATATCCTAGAAATATGCATGTCGTTTCCCTTGGATCAAGTTTACCGTAATTCAAATGAGCATATACGAGGAATCCAAATATATGTAAACCAGCATAGTCAGAGGGTTTCTCGGACCATACCTCTTGAGGATTCATCAAGTCTATTGTAGTTGATGGTGATCTGTTCACCAGATAGCATGTAGTGTTAACTGCTTCCGCCCAGAATTGCTTGAATAAGTTAGCAAATATCCACCTGCACCTTGCACGCTGCATGAGTGTTTGGTTCATATGTTTTGCCACTCCATTTTGTTGTGGTGTGTGTCGTATAGTGTGGTGCCTCACTATATCTTCCGCCTTATCAAATGGAGCCTTGCAGAACTCCAACCCATTGTTAGTCCTCAGAGTCTTGACCTGTTTTCTAGTCCTTTTCTCAACCATGGTCTTTCATTCCTTGAACTTCCCAAACACTTCATCCTTCATCTTTAGAAAGTACAACTAAAACTTCCTTGAATAGTCATTAATAAACTTCACGAAGTATGTGATGGGTTTTGACTACTTTAACAACCTTATGGTGCACATGCAACCCTAAATGCTTTGGATCTATGTTTTCTCTAATTATACATCCAATTTGATCTTTCAAAGCATAATCCTAGCTAGCATACAAAGCATGGGTACTTGAACAACAAAAACTAGTTAGATTACTTACCTCTTGTTGTAGCTTGTTAACTTGGACCTTTAAGAGCCTAGCACCCCAAGTGTGATGCCTCAAATGCTTCACAAAACACCACCAACAATGGAGGACTTGAGAGAGAGTGACTTGCACAAAAATCGACTCTTATGATCTCTTAGAACAACTTAGGCCGATTTTAGGAGCTAAGGGACTCCTTTTATAGTGTGGCTAAGTCTAGGGTTACATCCATGTAAACCCTAATGGACATGACCTTTCATATTACTTAGGCTCCATGGGTTAAACCTCCACGGACTATCCATGGACTAACTTGTTGGTTTAGCCCATCCTAAACAACCATTGGCCCACACTATAAGAATCATTGATTTACTAAATCAATCCCCGTATATTTAATTAGTCTCTTTGATTACTGAATTAATTCCAAATTAATTATTGATCAATACTAATTAAATAATATGATTTCACATTAGTATATTAGAACTTATAATATATTAATAAATAATAAATAACCTCTTCTCAAAAGTCCATCCTGTCAAATATTTCCGGTGAAATGCAACCCAAATGGACCATGCTATTTTCGGGTCAAGTACGTACCAATTATACTTATGGACTTAGACACCCTATCCAACAGTCTCCTACTTGGATAAGTCTAATAACTATAGCTATAAGTACGACTTCAGGAACCGACTAGCAATTGTAGCTCTTAAAAGCCTTTGTCAAACTCTGACAAGCCATTTAGATAAGGGATCATAAAATCCTCTGTTCTCAAGATATCTTCCAGAAAAATACATGGAACATAGTCAATCTTATTGTCCAACATTATTTTCCCGATTTCCAATTTGTTTGACATAGAACTTAATCTAACACATCAATTGAGTTCTGACCGGGTCCGACACATAAATCAAAACAAAATCATCGAGGGGGCCAAGATATCGCTTTTAATCCTCCAAGGACTAAAAGGAACAGATAAACTTCGACAATATATGCTTGTACTAACTACTTGTTAAATCATACACAATAGTGCGTTTTATAACATCAAGTTACTAATGCGGTTTCGCACTATCAATGTACAACCAATTCATAGTCAACAAATCATATATTTTTGTTTAAAGACTATATGATATTATTGTCTCACAATCACTCTTGATAATTCCATGAAGTGATTCCTGTGAGCATGGGTTTAATCCAATACTCAGACCTTATGAGCACTCATGAACGTTGTAGCAAACTATTGCTATGTCCAAACACCTTATACAATCTACAAGACAAATTCATCACAGTCTTGCCTCAATACCTACTTCCAAAGTATGATTGACTGTGGAGAGTTTGAATAATATAATTATTCTGGAAGTCAAAACATGCAAAATGAAACAATAGTAAATAATTGACACAAGACAGTAACTTTACTTATAAATAAAACACCTTTTATTTAATCATCAAATGTCAATTAGAATTTATCTATTACAAGTTTCTAAATAGATATCTAGTCATTAAAACTATTATCGTCCTTCAGCTCGATGCGCCTCGCATGCTGTAAGTGCTTAACCCTACTCAGTCCCTTCGTGAGGGGATCTGTTGGGTTCTCCTCTAACGATACCCTCTTTGCTACGAGGAGTCCTTCTTCTATTCTATGTCTTATGATGTGATATTTTCTATCGACATGCCTAGATCTGCCATGATCCCTTGGTTCCGTGGCTAAGGCAACCGCACTCTCATTGTCATAGAAAATATCCATAGGCTCCTTTATAGCTGGTATAACTCCAAGGTCTCCGATGAAGTTCTTCAACCATATTTCCTCCTTTTCCGTTTCGCTTGCTGCTATATACTCTGATTCGCACGTTGAATCAGCTACAATCTCATGCTTGGAAATTTTCCAAGTTATTGCTCCTCCATTCAGGGTAAATACCCAGCCCAACTAAGAGTGAAAATTATCTCTATCGGTTTAAAAGCTGGCGTCACTATACCCCGTTACTCTCAGGTCATCACTCCCACCGAGAGTAAGTAGCCAGTTCTTAGTCCTCTGCAGGTACTTGAGAATGTTCTTTACCACAATCTAGTGAGCCTTACCAGGATTCCCTTGATATCTACTGACCACGCTCAAAGCAAAGGCCACATCAAGGAGAGTACAAGTCATAGCATACATGATCGAACCAACTGCGGAAGCATATGGTACTCGACTCATCTCAAATATCTCAGCCTCTGTACTTAGACTCTGAGTTTTACACCTTTCTTGGAATCCATCGTGTTGAACCTTTTGAACACCTTATCCAAGTAGGTACTTTGACTAAGTCCAATTAGTGTTTTACTCATGTCTCTCAATATCCTTATCCCCAGAATATAGGCAGATTCTCCAAGGTCCTGCATAGTGAAACACTTCCCAAGCCAGGACTTAACCTCCTGCAAGGTTGGGATGTTATTTCCTATGAGAAGTATGTCATCCAAATACAACACCAGACAACTAATTGTACTCCCACTAGCCTTGACATACACACAAGAATCATCCTCGCTTCTCGAAAAACCAAACTCTTTGACTTTCTCATCAAAACAATGATTGCATCAGCGAGATGCTTTTTTCAATCCATAAATGGATTTCTCAAGCTTACACAATCTATTAGGATAGTTTTCATTGACCAAACCCTATGGCTGACTCATGTAAACATCCTCAGCCAACGTTCCATTAAGGAAAGCAGTTTTGACATCCATTTGCTATATTTCATAATCATGAAATGCTACTATGGCTAGCATAACCTTAATAGACTTAATCTTCACCACTGGCGAGAAGGTCTCAGCATAGTCAACTCTTGGAGTTTGAGTAAAGCCCTTTGCAACCAGTCGTGCCTTATATGTGTGTACTTTCCCATCCATGTTGGTCTTCTTCTTGAAGATCCATTTGCACCCTTACTATCTTACATCCCAGTATATTGTCAACCAAGTTCCAAACTTGATTATCATACATGGATTGAATCTCGCTATCCATATCCTCTTTCCATATTGCAGACTCGGGGCCTATCATGGCTTCCTTGTAATTTTTAGGTTCATCCAAATTTACCAGTGTGCTATCACTGATAAATGTATCACCCTCAGATGTTATATGGAAACCATACAACACAGGTGGAACACTAACTCTACTGGAACGCCTCAGAGGTACGGACTCATCAGTCGGCTCAATAGGAGTTTCCTCTTCAGGTTGATTGCTAGTCTTTAAGGTTCCTTCACCGGTTGACTCTTGAAGCTCTTTAATGTCAATTTGCCTCCCACTGTCTCTTTGGCCTATGAGTTCTCTCTCGCGAAAGACTCCTCTCCTCGCAACGAAGACAACATTGTGACTCACTCTATAGAAGAGATATCTAAAGGATTTTTTGTGGGTAGCCAATGAAAATACACCGATCACTAAGAGGTTTAAGCTTGTCATGAATCTCACGTCTCATGAAAGCCTTTCAACCCCAAACCTTGATGTGTGCTAACGAGGGAACCTTCCCTGCCCACATATCGTGAGGTGTTTTGGCAACCATCTTGGTTAGGATTAGATTAAGGATATGGGAGGCAGTCTCTAAGGCATACCTCCAGAATGAGATAAGTAACGAAGCTCGACTCATCATGGAACGAACCATGTCCAACAAGGTTTGATTGCGCCTCTCAGCTACACCATTAAGTTATGGTGTCGTAGGTAGCGTCAATTATGAAACAATCCCACATTCCTTAAGATAGTCTTGGAACTCGATAGTAAGATACTTACCACTCCGATCAGATCGTAGCATCTTTATCTTCCTGCCCAACTGATTCTCCACTTCTTATTTAAACTCTTTGAATCTTTCAAAGGTTTCTGACTTCTGTTTGATTAAATAGATATAGACATATCTGTTTTAATCATCAATAAAAGTCACATATAAGTAGTTAGCATCCCTTGTGGCGGTTCTGAAGGGTCCACAAACATCGGTGTGTATGATGTTTGTAAACAAGATTCGAAAGTGTCATCTGACCTTCAGTCGAATGAATCTAAAACTCCATCCTTTTGGAGTTGGCATATACGCTTCTTGCTGACATGTCCAACATGACAATGCCACAAGCATGCCTTATCGAAATCATTGGAAGAATCAATGTGCAACACATTATTTCCTAAGTTGCCTACAACCTTCACAGTTTCATATACACCATTACAAGGCAACGCTTTAAAATAAAAAACACCATTATAAAAAGCATTAATAGCACCAATTTCATTATCAAATGAAAAACTAAAACCTTGTTTGTACAAACCATGAAAAGAAATAATATTTCTCGCCATTTCAGACGAGTAGCAACAATTATTCAAATCTAATTCTAACCCACTAGTAAGCAATAAAGAATAAACTCCAATCTTGGTGACAGGTGAAACCTTCCTATTCCCCATGATCAAGTTCATCTTCCCATGCTCCACATCCTTACTTCTTCTTAGTCCCTACAAATAAGAACAAATGTGAAATCCACAACCTGTATCAAGGACCCAAGAACAAGAATGTGATGAGTTATTAGATAGAATAGTATAAATACCTACATAGGTGGCCTTAACCTTCCCATATTTGACATCCGGCAAGTATTTGGGGAAGCTTCGCTTCCAGTGCCCTTTTTCATGACAATAGAAACACTCTGCTCCCTTAGGAATGGTAGAGGGAGCAGCAGATCCAGCCTTAGTCCCACTAGAAGAGGATCCATCAAGATACTTTCCCTTGCGGCTCTTACAGGGAGCCTTCCTCTTCTTCCCTTTCCCATGTCCAATTGCTAAGACAGGGGCAGTAGTATTAGGAGTAGAAATAACAGATTTACCCCTGAGACTACTTTCAGCAGTCATCAAAAGGGCTTGAAGCTTGCTAAGAGTGACATCCTCCTTGTTCATATGATAGGCAATACGAAACTGGTCATAATATGGAGGTAAAAAGTGTGGAATGATATCTATGGCCAACTCCTCATCGAAGTTCATATTCAACTTCATCAAGCGTTCCACAAACCTTTGCATTTTCTGTAAGTGGTCCGTGACGGGTTCACCATCCTTCATCTTTGTTGTTATCATGGAGGCGATGATTTCATACCTCTCTTGACGAGCACTCTGATGGTATCTTTCCATCAGGTCTTGGTGCATCTCAAAAGGGTAGAAGTCCTCATAGGACTTTTGGAGGTCAGCTGTCATGGTAGCCAACATGATGCAAGACACCTTGGTGGCATCCTTCTCATGAGTTCTAAACTTAGCGATCTCCTCAGGAGTAGCATACGACTCATCAATTTTCTTAAGCTCCTTATCGAGGACATATTCTATGTCCTCATAATGATTGACCATCTTGATGTTTCTAATCCAGTCATTGAAGTTGGTACCGTCAATGATTCCTCTCCCACAGAAGTTCATGAGAGAGAAGAAGCCAGTAGGCTTTGGGCCGGAAACAGTGTTGGAAGGCATCTGAAAAAGAAAGATAAAGTTTAGATTAGATAATAATCCATAATGTAACACCCAAAATGAAATATTAAGTCTAGGACCCAACACAATATTTTACAATTTGGAAGAGGGTTGTCATAATCCAAATGCAAAATATTTGAAGGTAGGTAAATGACAATTTACCAATTTCCTCCATGAAAAACGAAATTAATTATTAAGTTTTAATTGGATTGGAATTCCTAGATTCCTTTGAGATTCATTGAACTTTTCAATGGCATGTTTAAATCTTGATTATGCCCTTCAAGTTTGTGACTAGGAAGCCGAGGATCACAAAAAAGGTTTGAATAACCATGCAAATGTGCTTGGTACACTCGATGTCATTTATCACTAAATCAATGTGCCGGTTAACCACACACACACACCATTAATGACTTGGCAAGGTGAAAAGTGCAATTTCATGGATTAACATCAATTTCACATTTTTCCTAAAGTAACTAAGATTGGGAATTTAATAAAAAATTTAGTTACTTTATAATTTTCATTATACTTTTAATGAGCATTAATGTCTTATCCTACCCGTTCGGCTAACGACCCCCCACCAGTCAAGGAAGCGGTGGGTGAGAGTATACACTCATTAAACCACCATTTTATAGGAAATAACTTTATACCCCCTATAGCCCGACTTCGTGAATGAGGTGTACTAACAGTAAGACTGACTTTTCTTATACATATATATATAATTATTAAACTTTTAATACTATAATAGTATAAGGGTTGAATTTTAAACTTTTAAAATTCTAGGGTTGGAATTAAAGTATTCATAAGTGTGACTTTACAAATTCCAAAACTTGAGGGAAAGTTTTGAAACTCTTCAAAACTTTTCGTTTCTATAACTTATGAGTTTAATGACTTTTCATTTTCCATAACTTGAGGACAAGTTATGGAGTCCTTTAAAGGCATTTGGATCATTATTTTAATTAACACAATAATCAAATAATTCATCCATGATCTAGTTAAACTCAAAAGAACAAGATAATTCATATCAACAATTTGCAAGAAATTAGCCTAAACGTATAAACTAATAAAAATCTTGAAATTGTGACAATTATCTTTAGTTGGATAAGCATGATCACTACCATATCAAAAAACATATTTCATGGTTCAAAAAAATTTTTGGGGGTAATGATCCTAATCCAATTATGGCCAAAAACTCGAAATTCAGCACTTAGAACCATCAACTCGGTGAGTGCATGAACATGACACGTTGAGTTGGTCTGTTACTGAGTGGACTCGTCGATTCAACCAGTGGACTCGGCGAGTTCACCGGTTAGAAGCTAGAAAATCGATTTTTACAACTTTGAAAACCAATAAGCATCAAGTATAACTGAAAATAAACCTGGGCTCTGATACTACTGATGGGTTTTGAGCACTCTAACAACCTTATGGTGCACATGCAACCCTAAATACTTTGGATCTATGTTTTCTCTTATTATACATGCAAAGCATGGGTACTTGAACAACAAAAACTCGTTAGATGACTTACCTCTTGTTGTAGCTTGTTAACTTGGACCTTTAAGATCCTAGCACCCCAAGTGTAATGCCTCAAATGCTTCACAAAACACCACCAACAATGGAGGACTTGAGAGATAGTGACTTGCACAAAAATCGGCTCTTATGATCTCTTAGAACAACTTAGGTCGATTTTAGGAGCTAAGGGACTCCTTTTATAGTGTGGCTAAGTCTAGGGTTACATCCATGTAAACCCTAATGGACATGACCTTTCATATTACTTAGGCTCCATGGGTTAAACCTCCATGGACTATACACGGACTAACTTGTTGGTTTAGCCCATCCTAAATAACCATTGGCGCACACTATAAGAATCATTGATTTACTAAATCAGTCCCTGTATATTTAATTAGTCTCTTTTGATTACTGAATTAATTCTTGATCGATGCTAATTAAATAATATGATTTCACGTTAATATATTAGAACTTATAATATATTAATAAATAATAAATAACCTCTTCTCAAAAGTCCATCGTTCAAATTGTTCCGATGAAATGAAACCCAAATGGACCATGCTATTTTCGGGCCAAGTACATACCAATTATAGTTATGGACTTAGACACCGTATCCAACAGTATGAGCATCCTCCTTGAGACTTCACTGGTGCAGGACCCTACAGATCTGAGTGAACATATTCCAAGATTTCCTTGCTTTTTTTTGACCGGTATCCAACTTCACTTTGCGATGCTTTCCGTTGACGCAAGCTTCACAAAACTTTATCTTTCTAGTATCCTCTCCACCAAGCAGTCCTTGTTTACTTAGAACTAACATACCCTTCGCACTCATGTTCCCCAACCTACGATGTCACAACTCTGTCTTGTCATCACCTTCATTCAAGGATTAGCCACCTTTCCGATAACCATATTGCCTTCTAGGATATAGATCCCTCCACGATTCATTTTTCCTTTCATTTTAACCAGAGAGCCTTTGGTCACTTTGACCCAATCGCCTTCACCAGCGCACCTCATCTCATTCTTGGCCAATGTGCCAAGTGAAATTAGATTCTTCCGGAGTTCTGGAACATACCAACAATCTAATTTCCTGACCATGCCATCATGCGTCTTGATCTACATCGTGACGCTACCTTTTCATACTGCTCACCCAGTCATCACCCATCTTGACTGTTTTATCCCACTCTTTGAAGGAGTCGAACCATTCACGATTATACGTTATGTGATAGGATGCACAAGAATCCAAGACCCAAACATCAACAGAAGTTTATGTACACACAATTAGTACATCACCATCGTCCCCTTCATTAGAACTTTCCTGAACCACAAAAACAATGTTATTGCTGCTTGATTCACTCTTGGACTTCCCATTCCTCAGCCGTGGACAATTTCGCTTGAAGTGATCTTTCTCCTTACAATTATAACATTTCATGTTTGATGAACCTTTAGACTTTGATTTTGAACGTGATCTCCCTTTGTTTCCCCCTTTCCTCTCTTCTTTCCTTCCTCTCCCCACAAACGAACCGGAACTGGACACTTCCTTTCCACCTGAAACTTTTCTTTTTAGTTCCTTGGATATCAGAGAGTCCTTTGCATCATTCACAGTGATTGTTGTCCTACCATAAAACATAGTATCAACGAAATTCTCATATGAGTTAGAAACCAAACATAAGAGAATGAGTGCGTGATCTTCATTTTCAATCTTCACATCAACACCTTGTAGATCCAAGATGATACGATTAAAGTTATCCAGATGATCTTTCACTTGGGTACTTTCAGACATTCTGCGAGTGTACAACCTTTTCTTCTGATACAAATTGTTTGTCTGTGAGTTGTTCTCGTACTTGTCATAAAGTTTATCTCAGAGCCCGGAAGCAGTTGTTTGATCCACAACCTCCCTCAGTACTTCATATGTAAAGCTCAATAGAATGGCATTATGTTCATTCGTCAGAATATCCACCTTCTTATTAGCCGCCATGTCCTTTGGCAGTTTTGCCTCTATTTGTAGTGTCGCCGCACATCCTTGTTGAACTAGAAGAGCCCTTATCTTCAGCTTCCACAAAGTCAAGTCATTTGAGCCATTGAACTTCTCCAAATCAAACTTGTGAGTAAACATCTTCAATCACAGGAATATGAAGCGCAACTCTGATACCACTTGCTAGGAAGTAAAGTGCATAGCTAGCAAAACCAAAAGCACAAAATACACAATATTTACGTGGATCAGTCAAGGATACCTATGTTCACGGGTGGGAGGGGAATATTCTTTATATCATAGCTTTGAACACATAGGTTACAAGTACAATTACAAAGAGATTTTCCTATCACTCTAGAATTCAAGATACAAAATCACCTAGCATGCATCCCTATTTATACTTGAGGGATCATACCTAAAACCCTAATGGGCCAAGCCTATTGGCCCATAGGCTCATGAAAGGTGTCAACAAATAACAATCCTCCATGCAACATCTTCTGGAACATTCTTGAGCATTATCATATTCTAGGTATACTTGGATCAACATGGCACAGTACAGGAATCAATATGGCACATCATGTACCAAGATGGTCCATGATGGTGCAATAGCTTCTTCATGGCGCAACAGCAACCCTAGTTGGAACAATAGGGATCTAAATGGCGCAAGATCATCAAGTATGGCGCACGACATCAATCTTGGAGTAACAACATCATCATGAGCAACATTCACATGCATGGTTCAAAAAGAAAATAAAACGGCTCAAGAGGAGAACAAGATAGTGAAAGAGCATCCCTCTTGATCATATCTTCATCATGTGGCACAACAAGCACGCCTTGTTGCTCCATATCCCTTCCAAGTGCTCTAAACCTCTTCCAAGTTCTCTAAACCCCCTACAACAAGGACGCCTTGTTCCTAAATATGGCTGAAATTGTCAGTATTGTATTGTTGTGACAAGTCTTCGGCCTAACTTCGTCTGTTTAAAGAATGGAATGGAGGGCCTGAGGATCACAACAAAGGAAAAAAGCTCGTTCGTCTTCGTCCAGGAGGCAGTCCCAGAATGAAGTTCTATTGACCAATTTAGGTTTTTCTTAGAGAGAATGTGAAAGTATAAGGAAAGAGTTCGAATATTTTTCTTACGGTCCCTTCTCTTGGAGGAGAAGGGACCCTTTTATACCTATGGTCAGGGGAACAAATCTCCTATATAATCTTTTACCTTTTCAAGAATGACAAGGGAAGACGAGATTTTATTGGTAGATCATGCTCCGTTCATAGTTGCTTAACATTGGTGTAGGGCTGCTAGGAGCGACCTTTTATTGTCTCGACGTTGGTTTTGACGCTTTGACCTTTTATTTTCTCGACGCTGGGATTATGAGAGCGAAGACCAGACATTAGGCGTATGTCGTTCTTTCACCAAACTATCTGACGGTTGCGTTATTTTTGATGTATTCTCGGTGCGGTACATTAACAATTCCATAGGCTAGTAGACGTCAATGTTTACTTAGGGTAGCTGAGTAGTTCTAGCTTAGATTTGGGTACGCGTTTGGTAGGAACAGTCCATGACGTGTAATAGAGCTTCTCTTGCGAGACAACGTCGTTTCGTTCCATTTTTTCTTCTTCTCTTTCTTCTTTTTCTTTTTATGTAAGGGTTCTCTATATTTAAGAATAGGTATACACTTCTCCTTCCATAATCCGCTGTCTCAACCTCTATTATAATTTCTTCTTTCTCCCATATTTTTTCTCTCCGATTCTTGATGGCCTCTGTTAGATCTGCAGTCACTCCTAACCTCGAGGATTTCGAGTCCCTTCAATTCCGATTTTGGTTCATGCTTGAGCATGGAGTTCAATTCCCGTCAGAAGGGTCTACAATTTATCAACCACCAGTGGGGAAAGTGGGTATTTTGGTATAGATCTACAAGGTTGGGTTTCGGCTTCCTATTTCTGATTTCTTTGATGAGGTTATGCGAGAATACGGTTCCTCGGCTCACGACTTGACCCTGAACACTGTAATCAAGATAGTTAGGTTTGAGTTAGGGTTTCGAGCGTCGGGGGTGCTTCCCTATCTTTAATCATTCCAGTCTTTCTTCAATTCGTCTACCCATTCGGGCGTTCACACTTTCTCTCAACGCTGTAACATGCATTCCTTTATAGTTAACCAGAAGGCTCCTTAGAAGAACTAGCAGGATCGGTGGCTGTAGGTTAATAGTGATTTGGTTGGGGCCGAGTATCCTCTTGTGCCCATGGCTTCGGATTGGGCACCCCAATTGTCGGGGGTCGGTTTGTCGGTGTCTCACATGTTAAGAGGAATTTTTTTTAACGGCGAAGACTGGTCGGTCTGTATATTGGCAGCAGCCGTAATGACTGCTGCTTGGAGGTTACGTGGAAAGATGCCTCAGTTTTTTTGTGGAAAATGAGGATAAGTGCTACCTTCTTCCCCCTCCCCCTCCATTTTGCCTTTCTTTATTTTATATCGAGTTTCTTTTGCTAAAAAGAAGGGGTTTTTGCATTCTTGTCATTGCAAGTAGCGAGTTATTTTTGTCTCCTGAGCAAGTGCTATGAGTGGATTTTAAAGGGGATCTTTAGTATCACGAAGTCCCTCAAGTGGGGACGCTACTGGATCTAGCCAGACTTGGCCCTATTTTTGAGAGCGATGTCCCACCTGTCAAGGTGAGGGTTAGAGGATCATGTGTGGCTAGTGGTAAAGTCATCTCCCGACATCGGGAGACTGCTGTGGATTCCGCCCTTGAGGAGGATGTTAGTGGCATTTCTATTAGCCAAAGTTTGCGTCGGAAACACAACATTGATCCTCTATTTGCTAAGTCACCTATTGTTATTGAGATTGCGGATAATGATGACCAGTAAGCGATGGAGATGACAGGTTTGTTTCGGTTGGGGGAATCAGGTGTTATGGGCACTTACTCCGTCCTACCCTCTATTCTTGGTGATGCTATGTCGGTGGAAGGTCCTTCGTCTTTGTGTGCTACTGGTGTGTATCTCTCTGGACTGGATCTCACGTACGTTTCCCTTTTGTCGGAATAGGGGGTCGCTCGCGAGTGGTGCCGACATGCTGTTAGGGTATAAATGTTGTAATAAGTCGAAGTGTTAGTTGTGTGGTTACGAAAGATCTCTAATCTTCGTAAGTAGAGTCTTCGGATGTGATGTTATATTTACTAAGGCATTGTAATGAATAGTCTGAATGTCTAGTCCTTAGTATTTTGTTATGCTTTTGTACTCCTATAAATAGGAGACTGTATTGAGTGAGTACTTAACTTTCACATATTCTTTACAGAGAATTCCTTTGTACTCTGTAAAATCAAAAGCATAATATGAGCTGATCAAAGATTATATTTACTCTCGTGTTCATCGTATTTCTTCTTTCTTAATTCTTACGTGAATTGATCTTTAAACTCGATTTCAAATCTCATCAATTGGTATCAGAGCGGGAATCCTTTCTGTGATCTGATTTTCATTCGATCAAAAAGGTTTTTGAATATACTGTTTGATTCAAAAAGTTTCCGTCCTTTTTGAATTTGAAAATTTCTTCTAGATCTCAATCTAGGATTTGATTCTTCAAAAATATTTGTTAATCGAGTGTTCGGTGTGTAATTCTAAATTGAATTATACAATTTGATTTTCAAAATTCTCAAAAGTTTAGTATCATCTTGAAGTATTTTTCCGTACAACAATGACGTCATTCAATCTGAATTCGATGACATCATTTTCTCATTTGCTTGGATCATCCACAAAAATTCCAATGCTTATTCCAGAATATTATGATCAGTGGGCAGATCGTATGGAAGATTACTTGAACGGATTAGATGAAGAATTATGGAAATGCATCTCAGGAGAAATCAATCAACCTGCACAAGTTCAGCCAATCGGCATGTCTTCAAGCAGTTCAGAAGTTGGTAATCAAACCGATCGTTTAAAACGTCTAGAGAAGAAATGCATGAGGGAATTAAGAGGTGCGTTGCCTCCTGTTGTGTACAACTATGTCAGAACATGCAAAACAGCTAAAGAAATATGGAATAATCTCAAAAACAAATTTCAAGGGAGTGAAAAGACGAAGATCACATCTATGAAACAATGCCTGGTAGAACTCAAAGATTTCAGACAGAAAGAAAATGAGTCTATTGAAGCATACTATGATAGGTTCAACGAGTTAATCTATCGTTGTAATCGTTATAGTATAATAAGGTCACCAATGGAGTACAATTTGATATTTGTAATGGGACTTCGAAAGGAGTGGAGAAGTGTGAGCATGATGGTGAAAAATCAACAAAGTTTTGATACTTCGACTTTAAATGACTTGTACAATCAATTAAAATCTCTTGAAAATGAAGTCAATGAAATAGCTGAAGAAGCTATAGCAAGTCTTGGTGGTCCTTTGGCTCTAGTTTCGAAGGTTTCAGAAAGAGAATGTGAAAAATTGAAGTCTGATGAAGAAGAAGGTTTTTGATGAATTCTGATGATGAGGCTGTTGCTTTTTACTCAAACAATAGAGTAAAGAAATTTTTTAAGAAACCTTTTAATCCAAAGAAGTCATCAGATTCGAAGGGTAGTTTTGAGAACAAAAACAAACTGGATGAAAAGAAAATAGAGATGAAGATAAATTCGAAGAATGATATGGAGCAAATAAAGATGCTATTGAAAGGTGATACAGGGATCAATTGTCATTATTGCTATGGAGCAAATCATTTGGCAGTAGATTGCCCGTTGAGGAAGAAGGAAGAAAAAGAAGAGTAAAACAAAGGATGAAGCTTACTACACTGAGAAACTGGAGGAAGTAAAGAAGAAAGCGAAGAATTTGTCATTGGTGGCTCATGGTGAAACTGAATCGGATGGCACATATCAAATATGGTCTTTCGGGTTCAGATGATGAAGAGATGAAAAATCCAACTCATGGAGCTATGTATGCAAAAATGGAAGAGGATTCAGATGGTGAACAGACTGACGAAGTGTGTGGGCAATGCTTCGTTTCGAAGACTACTGACAGGTCGCCCATGACTACCAAGGTACGTAACATTCTTGAATCTTTTAACATTCCAGTTTCTGCATATAATTCAGAGTTAATATCTTTTGATGAAACTGTTACTTACTTTGATTCAATCATTGTGTCTGCTAACAATGAAGCGAAAAAGTTAAGTGATCAATTACTAGAGACTAGAAAAATGTTGGATTCAAAAGTCACTAGGATTGATTACTTAGAATTGCAAGTTTCAAATATCATGGAAGATAGAGAAAAATTAGGAAAAGAAATAAACTTGTTGTTAGCTCAGAGAAATGTTTTTTGTAATTCAGTAAAAAGATTGTATGGATGTGGAATAAGTAAGGAACAACATAGAAAATTACTACCATTTTTAGCTTATGATAGAGCCAAGGTTGATAGTATTTCATATGATTGTGAAAAAGAAATTTCTGATTTCAACAAAGTTCCAGATGATAGGTTTAGATATGGAATTGCAAAAGTTGAAGATTATCTTGATGCTAATGATTTAGTAAAAATTGTAAATGAAACCTTAACTAAATCAGAACAACTTCGAATTTTGAAAAAGACTGAGAATTCTACATCTAATAGTGAAACTAATAATGCTAATATTGAAGAAAATTCTGATAATATTAGTGAAATTAGTGATTTAGAAGATGTAGATTGTTCACAGTTGTCTGTCATAAATGTTGCAAATTCATTTAAAGGGAAAGAAAAATGTAACGATTTATTAATGAAAATTGAAACTAATAAACCCTCAACTTCGAAAGTTTGTGATATGGAATATGTGGAAATACATGAGAGTCAAACGGATGATAGTGACAATGAAGAAGAAAATACAAATTCAAAGCAAAGTCAAAGGTTGGAAGAAATTGAAATTCCTCGAGTGGTTGTTGATCAAGTCTATTTGGATACACAAGAATTTGAGAAAATTCTTAGTGAAAAAGGTGCTCATTATCTTGAATCGAATACTGTTGTTTATCCAATCTTCAAATGCACTGATGATATTGTGTTCCCAAATCAAGTCTTCGTAACAACAGGTAATGTTGAAAATATAAAACCTGAATTCAAAAAGATGGTTGTGGAAGACAATATGAAAACATCAAATGAAGGATTCTTTTTAAATCAAAGTACAGTTGAAAATACTCTTACAAAGAATTCATATAAATTTCAACATCATAAACCAAAAAGAGTATGGATTGAAAAGTCAAAAGTTGAAAAGAAGGAGGTTGTCCCAACTGCAAATATGTTTTCAAAGCACGAATATGTTAAAACTGGTGTTAAAACACTTAACAAAGTGATAAAATTAAATTCAAAAGAATTTAAAGCTCAAGTTGAAAATTTTTCAAAGGAAAATAATATTTCGAAACGTCAAGCAAGGAAAACAATTTTTTGGCAAACTGTTGAACCATCAAAAATGAGATCAACAAATTTTTCAAAAACAAGAAAAGTTTTTAAAGAAAAATCAAAATCTCAAATTTTTGAAGAGAAAAGTGCTTTGTTTTCAAATAAAAAGGTTGGAAATCAAACTTCAAAGTTTCAAAACAAGACATCTTTTCATGAATCATATCTTTCAAAACCAAAAGTTGATTATGTTCCAAATACAACAAAATGTTATAATCCTTTGAAGAAACAAGCTGACAAAGTCTCATATGCAAAGGGAATAACAACAAAGAGAAATATTGATCATTGGTTGGAAGGAAAAGGAAAGATATACCAATCAAGTAAGTTTCTGAAAGAACAGATACATGAGGCGTATGAAAAATATGCTAATCTTTCAACGAATGGTAGTTTATCATCGAAAGAGTCAAATATATCAGTTAAAGTTTGGCAGCCGGTCACAAGAGCAAAAAGGGAAAAATCACAAACTCAAGATGCGAAGGGTGAAATTAGTGAAAATTTGAATAGAATAAAAACTCATATATCTGACCCTTTGAATGAAAATGTTAGATTTATAGACAGTTTCAAAACCAAAGTATATGATTTGGTTAATGGTTGTACTTTACAATTGAATCCCAAACCTAATTTGAATGGACCCAACAAAGCTTGGGTACCTAAATTTTTTCAATGATTGCAGGTACTTTGTGACGAGCAATATGATAACAAGTGGTATATTGATAGCGGTTGCTCACGTCACATGACTGGGAAGAAGGAAAACTTGCGTGATTTTCGAAGCCTAGAAAATGGAGGAGTGGTTAAGTTTGGTAATAATCACAAATGCAAAGTCAAGGGTTATGGGAAGATAACGAATGGAAATTTCACTATCAACAGAGTTGCATTTGTTGAAGGTTTGCAACACAACTTGATAAGTGTTTCACAACTTGTTGTGGGCACTGGCAATCAAGTTCTTTTTAATGAAGAAGGAAGTGTCATTTCGAATGTCAAGACTAAGGAAGTTTTACTTAAGTCAAAAAGAAAAGGTGATATGTTTACATTGGATATTGTTCCTATTGTAGGCAAACCTGCTGTGTGTCTACTTTCAAAGGCTGCTGCTGATGTTAGCTGGTTATGGCACAGGAGATTATCACATCTCAATTTTCGAAACATCAACAAACTTGTCATACAAGATCTGGTAAGAGGTTTACCCATTCTTAAATATGATAATGACAGTTTGTGTGCAGCTTGCGAAGTAGGGAAACAACACAAACAAGGTCATCCAATCACAATAGATTTGAAGATTGTTGAACCCCTTGAACTCATGCATATAGATTTATGTGGTCCTTCAACAGTTGCTACTCTTAACAAGAAAAGGTATATTTTGGTAATAGTAGATGATTTTTCAAGATTCACGTGGGTTTATTTTCTCAGGTTAAAATCCGAAGTTCCACAAATGATGATTGATTTTATCGAAAAGATGGAAGTTTCATTGAAGAAGACAGTTCGAAAAATTAAAAGTGATCATGGAACTGAATTCAAAAATCATGTCTTCGATACATTTCTGGTGGAAAAAGGAATTTCGCATAATTTTTCATCTCCTTATACACCACAACAAAATGGTGTAGTTGAGAGAAGAAATCGATCATTATGTGAAGCTGCAAGAACAATGTTGGCATTTTCGAATTTACCTCAATATCTTTGGGCTGAAGCTGTTTCAACTGCGTGTTTTACTCAAAATCGATCATTTATTCATAGACGGTTTAATGTTACTCCTTATGAAATCATCAATAATCGAAAACCTAATGTTAAATTTTTCCATGTTTTTGGATGCAGGTGTTTCATAATGAATCTCAAGGATAATCTTTCGAAGTTCCAAACAAAAGCAGATGAACGAATTTTCTTGGGATATTCACACAATTCAGTTGCTTATAGAGTGTTAAATAAGCGAACCCGCAAAGTGGAAGAAACTTTTAATTTGACATTTGATGATCATTACATTAAAAAGTCTAATCATAAATTTGTGAATTATCCTATTTTGCAAAATTCTTCAAATACAGATGATTCAATTGAAATGAATGATGTTGATTATGATTCGATTTTCGGTATTTCAGATCAAGCAATTGATGCAGAAAGAAATGCAACTGATAATCAAACATCAGAAAATTCGAAGTATAACAATGATTCAACTTCAAATTTGAATCTAAACCCAAATGCACAAGCTGATGATCTAGTGGAGGGGGAGCACTTGGATTCAAATATTTTTGTTGAGGAGGAGCGTTATAGTGAACGAGATAACATGTCAACAAATGTTAGTGTCGAAGAGGAGCAAATTCTTGAAGAAGAACCGATCAGTGAACCAGAGCAAAATATCGAAACGGAGTCAATCATCGAGGGGGAGCTCATACTAGAGAATGATCCAATTCTTGAAGAAGAACATTTTGATGATGCTGATGATTCTATTTCTATAAATGGATCAAAAACAGATGTAATGTTCGAAGATGCACTTTTGGAATTTGATCCTAATTATCGACCATTGGATAAATGGACAAGAAATCATCCAAAAGATCAAATTCTTGGTGATCCACAAGCAGGAATCATGACAAGAGCACAACTTCATGCATGAAATGAGGTACTGAACAATCATCAAGAGTTATGCATGTTTCATGTTTTTATTTCCAAAATTGAACCAAAGACAGTTAAGATTGCAATGGAACACTCTGATTGGGTTGTTGCTATGCAAGCTGACTTGTCTGAATTCGAAAGAAACAAGGTTTGGAGATTAATTCCAAAACTTGATGATGTGTCAGTCGTTGGACTTAAATGGGTTTATAAAAACAAAACTGACAAAGATGGAAACATTATTCGATATAAGGCCAGACTTGTTGTTAAAGGATATTCTCAACAAGAAGGAATTGATTACGAAGAAACATTTGCCCCTGTCGCAAGAATCGAGGCTGTTCGTATTTTTCTGGCTTTTGCAGCTCATAAAGATTTTGATGTCTATCAAATGGATGTCAAATGTGCATTCTTAAATGGAGAACTCGAAGAAACAGTATATGTTGAACAACCTCTAGGTTTTATAAACTCAGAACATCCTGATCATGTTTATATTTTAGATAAAGCTGTATATGGGTTAAAACAAGCACCAAGAGCATGGTATGCAACTCTAACATCATTTTTGAAACAATCTAAATTTAAACAAGGTTCAGTTGATCCCACTTTATTTCGAAAGAAAATTGGAAATCATCTGATGCTTGTTCAAATTTATGTTGATGATATAATTTTTGGCTCAACTGACCCTGCTTTATCTAAAGAATTCGAAGATTTGATGAAAAGCAAATTTGAAATGAGTATGATGGGCAAAATTAATAACTTTTTGGGTTTGAATATTAGACAAAACAGGGAAGGTATATTCATTAATCAAGAGAAATATACGAAGAATTTATTGGAAATGTTTGGAATGACAAATAGCACAAGGTTACGAATACCAATGGCAACAGGCATAAAGCTAACTCCTTCGTTAGATAAATCTGCTGTTGATATTACTTTATATCGAAGCATGATTGGGTCTTTATTGTATTTAACTGCAAGTAGACTTGATATTATGTATTCTGTTTGTAATTGTGCAAGGTATCAATCAAATCCACGTGAACCACATCTCATAGCAGTAAAGAATATTTTCCGATATTTGAAAGGTACTACTTCGTTAGGATTGTGGTATCCTTCGAAAACAGGGTTCTTTGTACAAGCTTATTCGGATGCGGATCTTGGAGGATGCAGTCTTGATCATAAAAGCACAACTGGTGGGTGTCAATTGCTAGATGGAAAGCTGGTCAGCTGGCAATTGAAGAAGCAAACATGTGTTTCAATATCAACCGGTGAAGCTGAATATGTTGTTGCAGCTGCGTGTACATCACAAATAATTTGGATTCAAATTCAATTAAGAGATTATGCAATTAATATGAAAAAGATTCCTTTATATTGTGCTTCACAAAGTGCAATAAGAATTTGTCATAATCCTGTGCAGCATTCGAAGACCAAGCACATTGCACTTCGATATCATTTCATCAAAGATCATGTTGAAGAAGGAAATATTGAAGTTCATTTTGTAAAAACAACGGACCAATTGGCAGATATTTTTACAAAGGCTTTGGATGAAAAATCGTTTCTTCGGATCTTAGATGGATTGGGAATGATTGATGGAAATTCTCTTCAAACTGATAAAAGCGAAGAGTGATGGGTCTGAATCATTTGGTGTATGGACGGAAAGAATGATTCAATGTTCAGAGGTTACTGTTCATGGTCAACGCTTCGAACGCTTCGCATTCGGAAGTTTTTTAATGTTCAGAGGTTACTGTTCATGGTCAACGCTTCGAACGCTTCGCATTCGGAAGTTTTTTAATAATCAGAGGTTACTGTTCATGTTCAACGCTTCGAACGCTTCGCATTCGGAAGTTTTTTAATAATCAGAGGTTACTGTTCATGGTCAACGCTTCGAACGCTTCGCATTCGGAAGTTTTTAACAAAATCCGAGATTACTGTTCAAGTCAACGGTTCGAATGCTTCGTATTTGTACACATTTCAACTAAGGTTAGATTTTTAGTTTGTTTAATTTTTTTTATGAAAAACCTATAAAATCAAAAATATTTTCTTTTATTGAAAAATTAAAAATCCAAAAAGATTTTGTTTCAGTTTGTCTTTAATTTTTCTGAAAAATTTCAAAAATACCAAAAATATTTTTTATTTTTTTTCGGTTTTAACATGTGTGTTGTGAGTTTTGTCAAGTTTCAAATACGAAGGATTCATGCGTTTGGATTTGAAGGAAAGGTATGATCTCTATACATTTTGGATTAGTTAGGATGTCCCTAGAAGCATGCTGCTGCATGTTGTCTCAAGCCTCATATGATTCTATGTATGGGAAATGAAAGCCTTAATGAAATTATCTCATGAAAATTTCTTCCCAACAAGGCTTGTATTTGCATAAATCAACAAGAGCTACCTTACTCTTCTCAAATGAGTTAAGAGTTTTCTGTTTTGTCCATTATAACAGAGGTACCCTTCGATTCTTATCCAATCTTTTTAAACCAAACAATTCTTACAATCCAAATATTCGAAGCAATTTGTCCTTGAGGTCTTTGATCAAACCAATCAAAACCTAGACAAATCACAACTCTGTGTTTATGATCTAATATCATCAGTCCGTGATAGAAGTGAAACCCAAAATCTTATAAACATTAAGGAATTGACGGGGAACTATGTTCCAGATCTTACGAAGCTTTTGCTTCAGTACCTTTTATACTCCAAATCCTATTCATTTCTTTTGAGTGATCTTAATCAAACATTCGAAAACTACGATGTTTGTTCCCAACAAGATCCAGCATAAATGTTTTTATGAATACGATTTCCGTGTGAGTATATTTTCAAAATCATAGTTACTTTGAATATCATTCGCAACCAAGTTGTCACTGACTACATTGGTCATACAACTAATTTTGTTTACAATTCCTCACCTTATTTTAAGGTTGATATGTAACGAAATTTTCGAAGCCACCCATTTGACCTATAAAAGAAACCCTTCGAAAGTTCTCCACAAGTTATCGATTGTAATTCACGGGAAACCACACAAGCCGTTAATTATCTCTCTTGATAATTTTCGAAGATATCTTTGCATGGGATAAAATTCTTTTTGTGTCAAAAGAAATTGTTGACATCACAAGTTTTCCAAATTTTTTTTCTTTGTTTCTCATATAATTTCTTTTGGAACACAACACACACAAAATCCTTGAGGTTTGAGTAACACCAACTTAAACTGATGATTTCGAAATTCTGGCAAATGACTTCGTTTTTTAAACCTTAAAGTGAAAGAGCCTAACCTCTATTCCAAAGGCATCTGACGGTTCCAATTCTTTTGGGGAATACCAAACAGTCCTATCTCTTGATGATGCATGGTGTATGATAAGCGTGTAAGGCGTGTTGACAGTTACGATTGTTACTTTTTGATGAGTACATTCCGTTTGTCAAGGTGCCATGTCAGCAAGCATTTAATGCATCCCGCTTCAAATTCAAAATTCTAGGGTTACATATAAAAGGGCAAATCAGAACTCCATAACACTTTACGTGATCAAACTTTCTGAAACACAAAAACTCTCTGTGCAATTCATCTTCTTCATAAGTTCTTTACTCCAATCATCTTTAATGGCGACTACTTCATCACCAATAACAGACGAGATCATCAGTGTTCCGATTCTGAAGATCCAGGGTTCCAACTATCAAGTAGAATCGGATTTGTCAAAATATCCGGAAGAACTACACATGCTTGTGGTTGCTTTACAGAATTTTGTTCTGTCTAAAGCAATGTTTGAATCTTTTGCTGCTCCAATGTCCTGGTTGTCAAAAGCAGGTTCTACGGCATCATACAACAAGGAGACTGGGTGTGTTGAATTCACAATGGTCACAGATACAAGAATTAGGGTCTCAAAGCGGTTGTTTTGCAAGATTTTGGGAATTCTGAATTCTGGCCCGTATGATGAACTTACTTCTTGGCAAGTGGTGTATATGTTCAATGAGATGGGTCACCAACCTCCATTGACACGTATTAGTGACTTCAAGAAGTCGGGGTTACCAACAATTTGGAACTTTTTATTTGGCATCTTTCTTAGATGTCTTACTGGAAGAACTGTGGGGTTGGATAAAGGAAGGATGGAAGTCTATGCAATGGTAGCTGGGCTATACTATGATTTACAAGTTGATTACTCAGAGCAGTTATGGACAGAGTTCATAACAAGTATTTCGAAGACCAGTGCTAAGCAGGGGATTTCGTGTGCAAGATATTGAGTCCAATATGTCTATCAGAAGGAGAAGATTGAAGTTCCTGATTATGAAGAGAAAGCTGTTTTCCACATGTACGGGAGTCCGAAGGAGGTACATGATGATCCGGCTATCTTTACCACAGTTGCTCGCATTCCGGATGCAATGCTAAAGAAAGTGGATCCCACAAATAATGTGTTGGTGTCATACTTACAATCCATTGACACAACCGTTGTGACTGGAATATTACAACAAGAAGAGAAGAAGAAGTCGAAGAAGTCAAAGAAGACAGATGGTGGGTCTTCGGAAAAAGGGGTAAAAGCAGAACAACAGAATCAGGAGCTAATCGTTACATCTCGAAATGTCGAAGAGGTGTCTCCGGTTTTAACCTCAGTGGCTGATACACCGGCTATTGAAGCCTCTCCATCTAAAGAAACGATTCCTTCGAAGACGAGGGTTTTTCGAAGAATAAAAATCAAGCGAAAATCTCAGTTGGTGAAGAAAACTCAGGTTACTCATCAAGGGGTTACCGTTCGAGAAATTCCAGCTCCGGTGTCTCCATCTTCTAAAAAGCGAAGGGCTGAAGAGATGGTGAAATTTTTGAAGAAAACCCAACGAATTGAAGAAGTGGATCAAGTGCCTGAGACTCCCGAAGATGAAATTCCAAAAGAAGAAGAAATCCTTCAGTCTACTAAAATCTCGAAGCCTGCTAAAATAAAGCTCATTGAACCAACGTCTTTACCACAGGTTACTTCAACAACTGATTCTCCAACATTCCAATCTATAATGGATCAACCTTTCACCACCATATTCTCTACACAATCAACCGAACCACCAAATCCATCATCACCTGTTGCTGAAACAATGGCTATTGATGAGGAAACAGACAACGAAGGGTTTGGAGGAACATTTGAAGCTCTTTCCTTTGATAAAGCTGAAGAAGATTTTCCTGACCATATGCTGATGACGATGAAGCAGTTCAAGATATTGAATTCAAAATTGAATTCTATCTTACAATCTCAAGCAGATGTGGGAAGTGATGGAATTAATATCATGGAAGTCGATTCTGTTATGAAGGAAATGGAAACCAGAATGATTTCGAAGGCTTCAGGGTTAATACGTGATTCTGAAAGCCGCATTCTTAAGAAGACTGATCAGACTGATAGTTCTACAGAGAATAGAATCAATTCTCTGAGATCTGATTTTCTGAAGGAGGTGAAGGATTTAAAGACGGCTACGAAGGAGCATCATGTGCTCTTCGTACAGGAAGTTAAGAAGGTTCGCGAAGACGTTAATATGCAGATTCGTGAACTTCGTGAAGAAATGATGAAGGAAGTTTAGCATATTCAACAGGGGTATGAATCAGCACATCAGAAGATCGATATCATTTGTGATGCGGTTGTTCAGTGTGTTAAGATGTTCGAACAACTAAATCCACAGATGATCTCTCTTTCAACCGCAGACGCACAACATTTTGGAGAGTTGATGAAGCTGCTGAATAAACTCAAAGAAATATCTTCGAAATCATCTTCTCCGATTATCTCGCAAGAATTTCTTTCTCAGAAATTCATTCATTTCGAAGCCATCTTACAAAAACACCTTGCTCCATTACTCAGAATTTCAAGCCTTTTGCCGAACGTATCAGATGCCCCACCTGCTGTCACAGGGGTGCAAGGGGGAGAAAAGGTTGTTCAAGCAAAGGCTGGGGAACATGAGAAGAAAACTGAAGATTCGAAGGTGGTAGGAAAGGTTTATCCTTCGAAAGTTGTTGTTAAACCAACAATAGTTTCAGCTGCTCCAGTCATTTCGACTGTGACTACAACTGTTCCAATCTCAAGATCTATTACAAAAGGTATTGTAATTGAGAATGTTGTTTCTTCAAATGTTTCTTCGTCAAAGAATGCAGCTCCTTCGAATGTTAAAGATAAAGGAAAAGGAGTCTTGGTTGAGAAGACTAACAAAGAGATAAAAGCTGAGGTGGCAGCGAAAGTTGAAAGAATGAGGCATGTTGAAAGTATTATGCGCCAGAGAGCTCTTGAAGGTTCGAATGTTGATAAGGGAGATCCTTCGAAATTGTTCAACTACGAAACTATTGAATCAAGGGTGATGTTCGATCACATGTATTCGTTTGAAAAGATTCCAAAGAAGAGTTTTGTGGTGACAAATACTGATTATGGTCAACTTGACTTTCCGATCAACGAGATGATGTTCGTCATGCCACAGTTTAAAGTAGAGACAAAGTCTATGGATGTCGAAGAGGGAAAGAAGATGAAGATAAGATTTCATGCTGTGCTAGCAAAGGCTCAAGAAGAAGTTTGTTACTTGGAGAAGATTAAGAAGGTGATATCCATAAAAAGGGATGTTATTTTCGAATGAAAGTTGCAGAATTTGAAATATGTTGTGACAAGAGCAAGTGGAAAGATACAAGAGTTCACTGTGGCGGACTTTCCATTGATGAACACTTACGATCTCATCAATGTTGCTCTGATTCTTAAAGACAAGTCCTTCTCTTTTCTCCAAGAAACAGAACCAGATGTTTCTAGTCTTGGGTGTAGGCATATAAAGATTTTCTTGGAGAATTATTTCGAATGCTTAGCTCAAACTGATGTCGAACTTGCTACTGTTAAAGGCATCGACATTACAGCACCAATGGCTCCTACAAAGAAGCAGGTTGAGTTGAAAAAGTACGAAGATGGAGAAATATGTTTAAAGCCATTGGGGATAGTCTTCGCAGGAAAAGATAAAGCTGGAAGAGCCAAGAGATTCTTGTTTCAAACCTCTGAAGTGGGAAGATATACAAATTCGCAATATACGAACTTAATTGTTCGTATGAATCATTGCAAGAAGAATTCAGAAGGAGACAAGAAGGAGATAAAGAAAGTTATCTCTTGGTACATGGAAATCCGAAGAATACTGATGTATGCTGTTCAACTACTTACTTCATGAAGACTTCGACCTTTATTCCAAAGGGGGAGATTGTTAGGGTATAAATGTTGTAATAAGTCGAAGTGTTAGTTGTGTGGTTACGAAGGATCTCTAATCTTCGTAAGTAGAGTCTTCGGATGTAATGTTATATTTACTAAGGCATTGTAATGAATAGTCTGAATGTCTAGTCCTTAGTATTTTGTTATGCTTTTGTACTCCTATAAATAGGAGACTGTATTGAGTGAGTACTTAACTTTCACATATTCTTTACAGAGAATTCCTTTGTACTCTGTAAAATCAAAAGCATAATATGAGCTGATCAAAGATTATATTTACTCTCGTGTTTCCCTTTTGTCGGAATAGGGGTTCGCTCGCGAGTGGTGCCGACATGCGTTTCCTCCAACTACCCTAAAGGCACTCGATGCTCTTTCTTATTCTCACATGGCGAACGATTTTCAGTTACCATTGCTCAGGTTGGTCCCTACTTGGTGGCGGCTTCTAGTCATATTCGTTACATAGGGGATGATTTAGCGGATTTGGCTATTGTTCAATCTAAGTGTGGCGAGCTCGCATAGAAGGTTTAGCTTCTCGTAGAGGAGCGACGCAAGTTTGATGAGCGCTACATCATGCTGTCTGGGGAGAAGACTGTTATGGAAGCTCAGGTGGCGACTCTGGACGGGGAGGTTAATATCTTATCTCAACAAGTCCAAATTTTGGTATCGGAGAAAGAAGAATTGGCGGAGTGTTTGACGCTGCAAGACAATCAGTTCACCGCTGAGGTCTCGAGTAGGAAAATCTTGGAGGCTGATTTAGCGTGGGTTCCCCAAAAGGGAGTCGTTCGTGTGTTGGACCGTGTTGTTCAGAGTAGTGAGTTCGCGCTTAGGATTCATCATGTGAGGGCCGCGGGTGTGGCTATTCGTATAAAGAAGGGAAAGCAGATGGCACGAGCGTGGTCGGCTGGCAATATCCCTAGCTCATCTAATCCGGACGCTGCGACACAATATGTTGATGCAATGCATGCTGCCATCAGAGCCTTTGCCTAGATGGAATTTGCTTCCTATCTCCGTTTGGGCAAGATCAGCCTTGCTAATCTTTGTCAACTATGTTCTGAAGAGGAAGAACACATGCTAGATGGTGGCGCTGGGGCCGCTGCCTCAACTCAACCTCACCAGGGTTAATTTGTGTTGTGTATTTTTGTATATTTGTTGTTTATATCTCATTTTTTGTATGTACTTTGTGGAATGTTGTTGCAGTCGACCTTGTAGGGTATTCATCATTAATGTATTCCTATTCTTGTAAGCTTCTTTATATATATATATATATATATATATATATATATATATATATATATATATATATATATATATATATATATATATATGTTGGCAGGGGGGTCTCCCAGAAATGTATTTCATACGCCTTGCTTTTTGATATTTAACTGAATGACCAATTGCCTCTTTTTTGTGGTCGCTTAAGGTCAACCGAGATCGTCACCTAGAGACTCTCTAGACTCATGTGTGTTAAATTTTCAAGGGAAGTTTATGATCCTTCGAACCCTTTGGGTACGTTTGGTATGAAAGCCGAGAGGCTTTATTTCCTTTTTAAACCGACATGTACGTAGGAGGATCATCTCTTAATGAGATTTGTAGTTGCATGTTGGTGGTTTATTTTGCGCAAACAATGTGGGTGATCAGCTCATGTTTTCGTTTGGCGAGTCCATGCACTCCTCCTTTTTTGTTCCTTACATTTGCATTTGTGTTTTATATACGTGTGTGTATGTTGACAAGCATGGTTAGTCTACTATTTTGAAAAACTCTATTAATCAGAAAGTTTTGAAGACAACATAAGCATCTTCATGTCAACATGACCAAAGTGTAGCTTTCAGGCTGGAGGTCAGAGCGTCACTA
Source organism: Lactuca serriola (assembly GCF_051521515.1). Taxonomy (NCBI): domain Eukaryota; kingdom Viridiplantae; phylum Streptophyta; class Magnoliopsida; order Asterales; family Asteraceae; genus Lactuca; species Lactuca serriola. The sequence continues at coordinate 154,199,250 of NC_136412.1, read as the reverse complement.
CCACATCCTTTGATTATGCCATTTTCCAGTTGTTTTTACAAATAAAAGTGGCACATGTTGCGCGCATTCCATGTTTGGGGTATCGGTCTCCCGTCTTATGCTTCTAGTGTGTATGTGCCATCCTGGTGCGCCCCCACTATTTTGTAGGGTCCTTCCCAAGTTACACTTTGCTTCCCCAGTGGCCCCAAGTGTCTAGCCTCGTTCCTCCTTAGCATCCATTCTCTTACCTTGAAGTTCTTTACCTGCACCCGTTTGTTTTAAAAGTTTTCTATAAGGGCTTTGTGGGCTGCTTTTCGCAATCAAGCAGCTTGGCGTTTCTCGTCTAACATGTCCAGGTCTTGTCGTCACTCTACCTCGTTCGAGCCTTCATCAAAACTGGTTACCCGCAATGTTTCACTCAAAATCTCGAGTGGGAACACCGCTTCCATGCCATATCTAAGGCTAAAGGGCGTCTCTCCCATCCCTAACCTTACGGTAGTGAGGTATGACCACAGTACTATTGGCAGTTCTTCCATCCTGACCCCTTTACTTTTCCCTAGGCGTTTCTTAAGCCCGTACACGATGGTTCTATTTGACACTTTGGTCTGGCCGTTTGCCTTGGGGTATGCGACCGAGGTAAAGTGACGACGGATCCACTTTTCCTCACACCATTCTTTGAAGGGGCTTCCCTCGAACTGGGTGTCGTTGTTATTTATTAGAACGTTGGGTGCGCCGAACCAAGTTAGTGAAGGGTTTTGAACATTCTAACACTCCTAAGGTGTACATGTAACCCTAGAAACCTTGGATCCATGTTTTACTATGATACATGCAAATTTTCTTTTCCAACGTTCTTAACCTAACTAGCATAGCATGAGGAACTTTTAATCATAAAGCTAGTAAGAAAACCATACCTTTTGTTGTTTGGATTCCTTGATAACCTTGTGAGCCTAGCACCTCAAGTGTATTGCCTCAAATGTCACACACAACACCACAACACTTGGAATAACCTTGAGAGAAGTTCACTTTTACTCAACTGTATGGATCTCCTGTGATCCCTTGGTTCCTTCGCTAAGGAAACTACACTTTCACTATCACAGAAAATCTCTATAGGCTATAGCTGGTAAAACGCCAAGATCTCCAATGAAGTTCTTTAGCCATATAGCCTTCTTCACTGCCTTGCTTGCCGCTATATACTCTGATTCGCAAGTTGAATCAACCACTGTCTCCTTCTTGGAACTTTTCAAAGAAATTACTCCTCCGTTTAAGCTAAAGACCCAGCCTGACTGAGAGCGGAAATTATCCATATCAGTCTGAAAGGTAGCATCACTGTACCCTACTACTCTTAAGTCATCATTCCCATCGAGGATAAGGAACCAGTCCTTAGTCCTCCTCTGGTACTTGAGAATGTTCTTTACCGCAGTCCAGTGAGCCTTGCCAGGGTTCCCTTGATATCTGTTGACCATGCTCATTGCAAAGGCCACATCAGGACGAGTACAAGTCATAGCATACATGATCGAGCCTACAGCGGAAGCATACAGAACTCGACTCATCTCTGCTATCTCGTCCTCTGTACTCAGGCTCTGAGTCTTACTCAGTCTGGCATTACTATGGATCGGTAACTCTCCTTTCTTGGAATTCTGCATGCTAAACCTATTCAACACTTTCTCCAAGTAGGTACTCTGACTAAGTCCAACTAGTCTATTACTCCTATCTCTCAAAATCCGTATCCCTAGGATACAGGTAGCTTCTCCAAGGTCCTTCATAGAGAAACACTTCCCAAGCCAGGACTTTAGTTCCTGCAGAGTTGGGATGTCATTTCCCTATGAGTAGTATGTCATCCACATATAATACCAAAAAGCTAACTATACTCCCACTAGCCTTGACATATACACAAGATTCATCTTCACTCCTCGAAAAGCCAAACTCTTTGAATTTCTCATCGAAACAATGATTCCATCTGCGAGGTGCTTGCTTTAATACATAGATGGATTTATCAAGCTTACACGCTCTATTAGGGTACTCTGTACTGATAAAAAAACCCTCTGGCTGACTCATGTAAACATCCTCAGCCAAATTTCCATTAAGGAAAGTGGTTTTCACATCCATTTTCCATATTTCATAATCATGAAATGCACCCCTCCTTTTTTGTTCCTTACGTTTGCATTTATGTTTTATATACGTGTGTGTGTGTTGACAAGCAAGGTTAGTCTACTATTTTGCAAAACACTATTAGTCGGAATCTTTTGAAGACAACATAAGCATCTTCATGTCAACATGACCAAAGTGTAGCTTTTAGGCTGGAGGTCAGAGCGTCACTACCACATCCTTTGATTATGCCATTTGCCAGTTGTTTTTACAAATAAAAGTGGCACATTTTGCGGGCATTCCATGTTTGGGGTATCGGTCTCCCGTCTTATGCTTCTAATGTGTATGTGTTGTCCTGGTGCGCCCCACTATTTTGTAGGGTCCTTCCGAAGTTACACTTTGCTTCCCCTGTGGCTCCAAGTGTCTAGCCTCGTTCTTCCTCTACATCCATTCTCCTACCTTGAAGTTCTTTACCTGCACCCGTTTGTTGTAAAAGTTTTCTATAAGGGCTTTATAGGCTGCTTTTCGCAGTCAAGCAGCTTGGCGTTTCTCTTCTAACATGTTCAGGTCTTGTCGTCGCTCTACCTCGTTCGAGCCTTCATCAAAACTAGTTACCCACAATGATTCACTCAAAATATCGAGTGAGAGCACCACTTCCATGCCATATCTCAGGCTGAAGGGCATCTCTCCTGTCCCTGACCTTGCGGTAGTGAGGTATGACCACAGTACTATTGGCAGTTCTTCCATCCAGACCCCTTTACTTATCCCTAGGCGTTTCTTAAGCCCGTTCACGATCGTCCTATTTGACACTTTGGTATGGCCGTTTGCCTTGGGGTATGCAACCGAGGTAAAGTGACGACGGGTCCACTTTTCCTCACACCATTCTTTGAAGGGGCTTCCCTCGAACTGGGTGTCGTTGTTGTTTATTAGGACGTTGGGTGTGCCGAACCAAGTTAGTGAAGGGTTTTGAGCATTCTAACACTCTTAAGGTGTACATGCAACCCTAGAAACCTTGGATCTATGTTTTACTATGATACATGCAAATTTGCTTTTCCAAGGTTCTTAACCTAACTAGCATAGCATGAGGAACTTTTAATCATAAAGCTAGTAAGAAAAACATATCTTTTGTTGTTTGGATTCCTTGATAACCTTGTGAGCCTAGCACCTTAAGTGTGATGCCTCAAATATCTCACACAACACCACAACACTTGGAATAACCTTGAGAGAAGTTCACTTTTACTAGAGTGTCTGGATCTCCTATGATCCCTTGGTTCCTTGGCTAAGGAAACTACACTTTCACTATCACAAAAAATCTCTATAGGCTCCTTTGTAGCTGGTACAACCCCAAGGTCTCCAATGAAGTTCTTTAGCCATATAGCCTCCTTCGCTGCCTCGCTTGCCACTATATACTCTGATTCGCAAGTTGAATCAGCCATTGTCTCCTTCTTGGAACTTTTCCAAGATATTACTCCTCCATTTAAGGTAAAGACCCAGCCTGACTGAGAGCGGAAATTATCCCTATCAGACTGAAAGGTAGCATCACTGTACCCTACTACTCTTAAGTCATCATTCCCAGCGAGGATAAGGACCCAGTCCTTTGTCCTCCTTAGGTACTGGAGAATGTTCTTTACCGCAGTCCAGTGAGCCTTGCCAGGGTTCCTCTGATATCTGTTGACCATGCTCAATGCAAAGGCCACATCAGGACGAGTACAAGTCATAGCATACATGATCGAGCCTACAGCGGAAGCATACGGAACTCGACTCATCTCTGCTATCTCGTCTTCTGTACTCAGGCTCTGAGTATTACTCAGTCTGGCATTACTCTGGATTGGTAACTCTCCTTTCTTGGAATTCTGCATGCTAAACTTATTCAACACTTTCTCCAAGTAGGTACTCTGACTAAGTCCAACTAGTCTTTTACTCCTATCTCTCAAAATCCTTATCCCTAGGATATAGGTAGATTCTCCAAGGTCCTTCATAGAGAAACACTTCCTAAGCCAGGACTTCAGTTCCTGCAGAGTTGGGATGTCATTTCCCTATGAGTAGTATGTCATCTACATACAATACCAAAAAGCTAACTATACTCCCACTAGCCTTGACATATACACAAGATTCATCTTCACTCCTCGAAAAGCCAAACTCTTTGAATGTCTCATCGAAACAAAGATTCCATCTGCGAGGTGCTTGCTTTAATCCATAGATGGATTTATCAAGCTTACACACTCTATTAGGGTACTCTATACTGATAAAAAACCCTCTGGCTGACTCATGTAAACATCCTCAGCCAACTTTCCATTAAGGATAGCGGTTTTGACATCCATTTTCCATATTTCATAATCATGAAATACAGCAAGGGCTAACATAACCCTAATAGACTTATTCTTCGCTACTGGTTAAAAGGTTTTATCATAATCAACTTCTGGAGTTTGAGAATAGCCCTTTGTAACCAGTCGCGACTTATAAGTGTGTACATTACCATCCATGTCAGGCTTCTTCTTGAAGATCCATTTGCACCCGATTTTCTTACGACCTGGTACATTGTCAACCAAGTTCCAAACTTGATTGTCATACATGGATTGTATCTCCCTGTCCATAACCTCTTTCCATTTAGCAGCCTCAGCGCCTTCCATGGCTTCCGTATAGCTGTTAGGTTCATCCAGACTTACCAGTGTGCTGTCACTGATAAGTGTATCACCTTCTGCAGTTATATGGAAACCATAGTAATGTTTAGGTGCATTCCAAACTCTTGTGGAACGCATCAGAGGTATAGACTCTTCTATCGGATCAACAAGAGTTTCCTCCTCTGGTTGATTGCTAGGGTTTAAGGTTCCTTCACCACTTGACTCTTGAATTTCTTCTACGTCAATTTCTCTCCCACTGTTTCCTTGGCTCATGAACTCTCGCTCACGAAAGACCCCTCTCCTTGCTACAAAGACCACATTATCACTGGGTCTGTAGAAGAGGTAACCAAAGGATCTCGCAAAAAGACACCTCTCACTTCGAGGTTCGAGCTTATCGTAAGACTCGTGCCTCACGAAAGCCTCGCAACCCCAAATATTGATGTGGTCCAGATTGGGAACTTTTCCGGTCCACATCTCATGATGTGTTTTGGAAACCTTCTTTGTAGGGACTAGATTAAGGATATGGGCGGAAGTCTCTTAGGCATACCCCCAAATAAGATTGGTAGCGAAGCTCGACTCATCATGGATTGAACCATATCCAACAAGGTTCGATTGCGCCTCTCAGCCACACCATTAAGCTGTGGTGTTCTGGGAAGTGTCAATTGTGAGATAATCCCACATTCGTTAAGATAGTCAAGGAACTTTGTACTAAGATACTCACCACCTCGATCAGATTGAAGTATCTTAATGTTACTGCCCAATTGATTCTCCACTTCCTGTTAGAACTCTTTGAATCTTTCAAAGGTCTCTGACTTATGCTTGATTAAGTAGAAATATCTATATCTACTAAAATCATCAGTAAAAGTCATATAGAAGCGGATAGCATCCCTTGTGGCGGTTCTAAAGGGTCCACACACATCAATATGTATGAGATCCAACAAACCCTCACCCCTAGCACAAGTACCAGTGAAGTGTGACTTTGCCATTTTACCAAGCAAACAAGATTCACAACTATCATCTGATTTTAGTTCAAATGACTCCAAGACTCCATCCTTTTGGAGTTGGCCTATGCGTTTCTTGCTTACATGTCCAAGACGACAGTGCCATAATGATGCTTTATCCAAGCTAGTGGAAGAATCGATACACAGCACATTATTTCCTAGGTTATCTACAACCGACAAAGTTTCATACATACCATCACAACGTAATGGTTGAAAATAAAGAACATTATTAAAGAAAGCATTAATACCACCACATTCATTATCAAACGAAAAGGTAAAACCTTGTTCGTACAAACCATGAAAGGAAATAATATTTCTCGCCATTTCAGATGAGTAAAAACACTTATTCAAATCTAACACTAACCCACTACTTAGCAACAAAGAATAAACTACAATCTTGGTGACAGGTGAAACTTTCCTATTCCCCATGATCAAGTTTTATCTTCGCATGCTCCACATTCTCACTTCTTCTTAGTCCCCGCAAATCAGTACATATGTGAATACCACAACCTGTATCAAGGACCCAAGAATTAGAATGGGGTGAGTTATTAGACAATATAGTGTAAATACCTGCATGGTTGGGTTTTACTTTCCCATCCTTAACATCTGCAGGTATTTTGGGCAGTTTTGCTTCTAGTGCGATTTTTCATGGCAATAGAAGCATTCAGCCTCTTTAGGGTTGGCAGTAGGAGTGACGAAACCTTTCTTGGTTCCAGTTGAAGAGGAGCCATCAAGGGACTTTCCCTTGGTACCCTTCGAAGGGCTCTTCCTCTTCTTTCCTTTTCCTTGCCCGATTGCCAAGACAGGGGTTGCAGTAGGAGTAGGAGTAGTAACAACCGACTTAATTTTAAGACCACTTTCTGTGGACTTCAAGATCCTTGAAGTTTGCTGAGTGTAACTTCCTCGTTGTTCATGTGGTATGTCATTCGGAATTGATCATAACACAAAGTTAAGGAGTGAAAAATGATGTCAATTTCCAATTCCTCGGGGAAGTTCACATTCAGTTTCAGCAAACGGTCCACATACCTTTTCATTTTCCACATGTGGCCCGTGATGGGTTCACTATACTTCATTCTGGTTGTTATCATGGAGGAGATGATTTCATACCTCTCTTGACAAGCACTCTCATGGTATCAGTCCATCAAATCCTGGTGCATCTCAAAAGGGTAATAGTCCTCATAGGACTTTTGGAGCTCGGCTGTCATTATGGCCAACATGATACATGCCACTTTGGTAGCATCTCTCTCATGTGTCTGGTATTCAGCGATCTCCTCAGGAGTAGCGGACGACTCAAGTTCCTTAAGCTCCTTTTCGAGGACATATTCCTTGTCCTCATACCCAGTGACCATCCTGATGTTCCAGATCCAATCCGTAAAGTTGGATCCATCGAAGATGACTCTCCCATAAAGGTTCATGAGAGAGAAGGAGCCGGTAGGGTTTGAACCAGAAGTTGCATTGTTGGAAGACATCTGAAAAGAAGAAAGACAAATTTAGATTAGAAGTAAAGATATTTTTGAATAAGACACCCAAATAAAATATTAAGGCTAGGACCCAACACAATATTTTATAACTTTGAAGAGGGATGCCGTAATCCAAGCTATAAAATATTTGAAGGTAGGTAAATAACGATTCACCAATTTCCACCATGAAAAACAAAATAAATTATTAGGTTTTAATTGGTTTTGAAACTCCTAGATCTTTGAGATTCATTGAACCTTTCAATGGCATGTTTCAATCTAGAGTGTGCCCTTCATGTTTTGTGATCAAGATGTCAAGGATCACAAAACAAGGTGTGTGCAAATTACTTGGTACCCTTAATGTTTATCACTCAATCGATGTGTCGGTTAACCATAAGTGCTCCACCGACCTATGAAAAACCTTAAGACACCCTTTTCCTACCTTGTTAAGTCCAGGTTAGTGTGCTGGTTAACCACACACGCTCCACTAACGACTTAATCAAAGTGCAAAGTGTAATTTCATAGGTTAGCACCTTATTCACATTTTTCTAAGGTAACTAAGATTGGGAATTTATAAAAAACATTTAGTTACTTTACATTCACCATACTTTTAATGAAGATTTAAAGTCCTTGTCTTACCCCTTTAGCTAACGACACTCCACCGGTCAAGGAAGCGGTGGGTGAGAGTGGACACCCATTAAGTTGTCATTTTATATGCAGCAACTTTATACCCCCTTATAGACCGGCTTTGTGAATGAGGTCAACTAACGGTAAAACGACTTGTTCTTATACATATATAATTATTATTAAACTTATAATATTTTAAAGTATAAGGGTTGAATTTTAACTTCTAAAATTCTAGGGGTTGGAACTAAAGTTTTTAAAGTGACTTTACATGCTCCAAAACTTGAGGGTAAGTTTTGTAACTTTCAACACTTTTCATCTTTCATAACTTATGAGTTAATGGTTTATTAAAATGAGAGACTTTTCATTTTATGTAACCCATAACTTATAGGGTTGGTACTAAAGTTTTTAAAGTGACTTTACATGTTCCAAAACTTGAGGGTAAGTTTTCTAACTTTCAACACTTTTCATCTTTCATAACTTATGAGTTAATGGTTTATTAAAATGAGATACTTTTCATTTTATGTAACCTATGTGTTTCATAATGGACTTTAAAAGAGTGATTTTTGGTAATCCATAACTTGAGGAAAAATTATGGATTCCATTAAAACACATAATGATCAAGAAATAAACTAACAAGCAAGTTACAAATAATTCCTATGATCTTCTAAGCTCATAAGTTCATGAACATGCATATTAACAATTTCAAGAATCATAAATAAACCATATATAACTTGAAATTTTGATAATAGCCATTCAAAATGGATTAGCATAACCATTACACCATGTAAAACAAGTTTTATAAGACCAAAACAGTTTAGGGTAATGTTTCTAGTCCATTTCTAGCAATAAAACTCGAAAAAATGCACTCTGGGCATTCTACTCGTCGAGTGCATGAACCTACTCGACGAATATGATTTTAGGCATGGACTCGTTGAGTCCCCCCATGGACTCGGCGAGTTCACCCAACATATTACATATTTCTTGATTTTTTTTGACAATTTGCATCAAGTATCAAATAAACAAGCCTAGGCTCTGATACCACTAAAGGGTTGTTAGGATTAAAACCCTAAGTGAGATTTGATAAACAATATGCAGAAAATAAGAACAAACACAAAGAATGAAGATATGTCGAATGATCACTCGATTTATTCATGTAACACCCGAATTCCCACGTATGACATTTTGTTCCTTTATTTTTGGGTTTTGTGGGGGAATTCAGCGAGTTGGCGTCTAGACTCGCCAAGTATGGTCGTGGATTTGTACGCGAGTTCACAGCTGGACTCGGCGAGTTCATGAGTGGACTCAGCGAGTCCACACTGTTTAATGAAACCCTAATTTCCAGGGTTTGAGACCTATTTAAAGGCCCTTATGGCCGTCCATTGCAGCTACCACACCCTAGAGAGAGTCCTAGATCTCTTGTGAGGAGAAGAGAGGCCATTGTTGATCTTTTGTTGGTTAAATTTGAAGGAGAAGGTGACCAAGGCAAAAGAAGGCTGAAGGAAGTGCAAATCTAGTGTCTTCAGAGATCAAAGGCTTCATATTAAGGTATTCCTTCGGACCTTCTCTAGTTTTGGGTGTTGATTCATAGAGTTAGGGTTTTAAACCCTTTAGAAGAAGAATGTGTAGAGCATTTAGTCCCCTCTCGAGTTTGTGCTTTGGATCTGGACTCAAAGAGGTCCAGAGACTTTAACCCATGGAGCTTTATGATTCATTTTGGGGTTATTGGACTTAGATTTCCATTTTTGGGACTAAATCACCCTTTGATGCCATTATGTTAATATATAAGCATCAAGTCTCGAGCTTTACGTGACTTTCGTGCTTGCGAAGGCCAGATCTGTGGATTAGGGGCACAGATCTGACCCCAGGAGGTCAATAGAGTTGGTGCATGGCTTGAACTCGCCGAGTTGTTCTTGAGACTCGTCGAGTAGGGTAAGGGTTTCACGCGAATAGCTCTGTGAGTAAACTTTCCGAGTTGGGGGATAACTCAGTGAGTCAGAAAGGGATTAGAGGACTGGGGTTCAAGGCGGAACTCGTCGAGTCCAGGTAAGTGCTCGACGTGCCAAGAGAGGGTCTAAGAGAGTCAGTGGACACGTGTAGACTCGCCGAGTCGCCCTTGTGCACTCGCTGAGTCGGGTCAAGTTGACCGTTGACCTTGTTGACTTTTAGGGTTGAGTACAGTTGTATTTATGAGAGTATTACTTTATGTGATTAGGCGGAGGCTAGATCATACTTCTTCCAATTCAGATATTTCCGAGACATCGAGGTGAGTCTTCTCACTATACGTTACCTAGAGTGGTACTATGTGATGACCAGAGGGTCTTATTTTTTACGTATGAGATTATGTGCTATGTGATATTTGTATGTTGTATGATGATGTAGACCGGACCGGAGGGTCCAACGAGCTATGACCGGACCTAAGGGTCCAACGAGCTAGGGGACTGGAGGGTCCCGCTGAGACACATTGACCAGAGGGTCGTATTATAGCCTTGAGTGGCGTATGTGTTGTATGTGGTATTTTGAGGAACTCACTAAGCATTTATGCTTACAGTTGTTGTGTTATGTGTTTCAGGTACTAGTGATGAGCGCGGGAAGGTGCCGACATGATTCGTACACACACGCATTGGAGTTTTTGTAGAGATTCTGGGGAAACATTTTGTGATATTAACATTCGATACAATGTGTTTGACATTATTTATGAATGAATGAATGTTTAAAATGAAAAATTATTTTCAAAATTTTACGCTGTTACAATTCAAAACATGAGGAATAAATTACACTTTCAGCATAGACTAAACAATCTAACACTACATAAGAAACCTCACGACGTGGCGACTACAATTTGCCTCACTCTCTACCCTAATTGTGAATAATACATGACTATTTATAGGGAAAAGACAAGTCTTGGGCTTTTAACCTACACTTTATCAAAGGGGCCCATTGCCATCACCTAGGGAGTGCTTTGAAACCCTACAGTCTCCCCCTCAAAGTATGGAATGGATGGCAATGCTTTAACTTCCAAATCAACCATCTAGCAAATAAAAAGATCTTGCAACGAGGAATAGATGAAGCAATCCACGAATCTTGATTCTTTAATAGTCTTCAAACACGAGCTCTAGGATAATAAATCAAGCACTTAAGTAAAGTCTTTAAACTTCATTTTCGAATGTAATCCCAAAAAAAAACTTCATGAAAACCAAACCCGCCATAAAAACCCATTTCAAGACAAAGAAACCGAATCACTTCTTATCTTTGAAGAGCTCCCCCTCCAAGTCAAAATGATCTTCAAATAAACTAATGATATAAGCCATCAAAAAATATCATGTAACAACCCAAACTTTAAGATTCGTAATGCCACTTGATCGTGAAAATACTAGAAGTCGGAGATATAACAAGTCCTTATATGAGATCGATGAAGAACTTCTACTATAAAGGATACTTCTCTATAAAAGGTTTAACAAAGCTCGATGAAGAACTTGTACTGTAAAAGATACCTTCATAATTCTACCACAAGCTTTATCAAAAATCTTCAACTTTGAAAAGTCACAAATCCAATTTTGAATGGTCATACCAAATTCTCCCCTGATTTATAATAAAAAACGTGATTATAAAGCCTTCAAATGGTCATGAGAATGATCTTGAATGGATATAAAATTACTATGCTCCCCCGCGACAAAATGATATAAACGATGAAGTATAAAATCCGAAAAAGTCGAGAAAATTTGACGTTATAGCGAAAAACGACTTTCCAAACCGCCAAGACTTGATGGAATCTTTATTTTTCTGTTCACGAGAAAATATGTGAATTTAAGAATTCAAAACTGTTCACCAGCCCTCAAATTTGTAAATTTTTCGAAAAATGGGCTGAAATTGTCACTTTTCAGAAATTCAGGGGACAAAATTAATAATTCTGCACCATATTCCCCTTTATTTGTAACAAAATCTGGAAATGGTCCAAAAATGCTAAACTGTGAAAACAATAGGGACCAAAAGTGTCAATTTGTTGAAGTTGCAGGGAGTAAAAATGAAACTTTACTATCTTCTTCCCAATTTGTTTGATGAACGTGAGACACGACAAAAGCTTCAGTACCGATTCCTTCATTTTGATTGCGAGATCAAAACAGATCATTCGAAAAGTCAATCAATTGAGATGCCAAAAGTTCCGACTACGAAACCAAATAATTCTGATTGCGAGTTCCATTACATTCGTTCCGATTGTAATTACCAAATCACGATTCCGATTCCGAGCGGCAATTCTAATTCTGAAACCATTTGCAAAGATTGATTCTGTACAAGATCAGATTAATTCCTTCTATTCCGTTCAATACCAAACACGATTCAAGATCCGACTATGACGCCTTATTTCCTTAGATCCGATTTCGGTCCCAACGAAGTGATTTTACACTTCCAATTTCAACTTTAAACCTTTTGATCTGATTTTGACTTTCGGTTTTGACCAGCCAAATCTAGATTCAATCTTGTTCACCTGTCCATCATATGTTCAACATAAGTCTTCAAAATTTGCAATCAATCGATTCTAGATGAATAGAGAAATACACCATAAGTCTTTATGAAAAGTAGGTTGAACATAAATCTTGATTCCATACCGCCAAAACACCATTAATCTTCAATATATGTGTAGAAAATCACCAAATCAAGAACCGATATTTCAAAAATCAATATATCTTCAAAGACCCGCTCTGATACCACTTATTAGGATTAAAACCCTAATTGAGATTTGATGAACAATATGCGGAAAATAAGAACAAACACAAAGAATGAAGATATGTCGAATGATCACTTGATTTATTCAAAACATGAGGAATAAATTACACTTTCAGCATAGACTAAAGAATATAACACTACATAAGAAACCTCACGACGTGGCGGCTACATTTTGCCTCACTCTCTACCCTAATTGTGAATAATACATGACTATTTATAGGGAAAAGACAAGTCTTGGGCTTTTAACCTACACTTCATCAAAGGGGCTAAATGCCATCATCCATGGAGTGCTTTGAAACCCTACAAGGGTTTTGAGCATTCTAACACTCATAAGGTGTACATGCAACCCTAGAAACCTTGGATCTATGTTTTACTATGATACATGCAAATTTGCTTTTCCAAGGTTCTTAACCTAACTAGCATGGCATGTGGAACTTTTAATCATAAAGCTAGTAAGAAAAACATACCTTTTGTTGTTTGGATTCCTTGAGAACCTTGTGAGCCTAGCACCTCAAGTGTGATGCCTTAAATGTCTCACACAACACCACAACACTTGGAATAACCTTGAGAGAAGTTCACTTTTACTCAAAATTCGGCGATCCCACTTTTACTTGCTTGTATTAGTGCCGATTTTGCTAGTCTAGGGGTCTTTATATAGTTGTGACACAAGTAGGTTTACACCATGGAAACCCTAATTGTCATGGCTTTCCATATTCCATGATCCATGGGTTTGTAACCTCCATGGACTATCCATGGAGCACCTTATGGGTTTTAACCCAATCCATAAAAACCATGGATCATTAGCCCACTATACAAGAATAGATGATTTACGCTATCAACCCCATATATTTAATTAGTCTCTTTTTGATCACTTAATTAATTCCAAATTAATTCTTTGATCAATACTAATTAAATAATATTTTTAATATATTAGAAATTATAATATATTAATAATCCTTAAGTATCCTTTCTCTCGTTTAGTCTATCCAAGTGTTGCAATGCCATGCAACCCAAATGGACCATGCTAACCGGGTCAAGTACATTCTAGAAACAGTTATCAACTTAGACACCTAATCCAACACAGATCACCAGATTTGTTCCGGATAGTCATGCTTTGTTAACCCGTTGTGGTCGGGTATGGGTTCCTATGTCTAGTGGGGTAACACAGATTATGTTGGAGGAGGCTCATAAGTCTCGTTTTCTATCCATCCGGGAACGACTAAGATGTATCGGGATCTGATATTGAGTTATTGGTGGTCGTGCTTGGAGAAGGAGATCGCCTGGTATGTTGAGAGGTGCTTGACCTGCAGGATGGTCAAGGCCGAGCATCAGAGGCCGCATGTCAAGCTGCAGCCTCTGGAGTTTCCCATGTGGAAATGGGAGGAAATTTCGTTGGACTTCATCACCAAGTTGCCAAAGACGGCAAGGGGTTTTGATGCTATTTGGGTCATTGGGGATTGATTGACCAAGGGTGCCCATTTCCTGGCAATTCAGGAGAGTTCTTTGGCTGAGAGGTTGGACGATGTGTATATTCGCGAGATTGTTTCACACCATGGAGTTCCGGTCACCATTGTCTCTGACCGTGATGTTCAGTTCAGCTCCCGTTTTTGGCAGAAGTTCCATGAAGAACTGGGCATGAGGTTGCACTTCAACACAGCTTATCGTCCACAGAATAACGGATAGAGTGAGCCGATAATACAAACTCCTGAGGATATGGTGCGAGCCTGTGTATCAATTTTGGTGGGAGTTGGGACTCCTACCGACCTATTGCGGAGTTCTACTACAACAATAGTTTTCACTCCAACATTGTTGCTCTGCCTTTTGAGCTCTTGTATGGGCGGAGGTGTCGTACCCCAATCTGTTGGGGTGAGGTTGGTCATAGGGTCATGGGGAGAATCGAGGTGGTCCTTCAGACTACGGAGATGATTCAGCAGGTCAGGTAATGATTGCAGACCACTCAAAGTCGGCAGAACAGCTATGCCAACCAACACCGATCTGAGTAGGATTTTCAGGTCGGTGACATGGTGTTACTGAAGGTCTCACCTTTGAAATGTGTGATTCACTTCAGGAAGAGGGGAAATTGCGTCTCCGATATATTGGGCCATTCCGGATTATTTCCAGGGTTGGCAAGGTTGCCTACAGATTCGATCTTCCTGAGGACCTTAGTCAGATCCATAATACTTTCCATGTTTCGCAACTGCGAAAGTGCGTATTAGATAAGTATGCAGCTGTGTCATTGGATGATATTCAGTTTGATGAGCGCCTGAACTATGTTGAGAGGCCCGTACCTATTCTAGAGAGAAAGGTGAAGGTTTTGCAAAACAAGGAAGTACCTTTTATAAAAGGTACAATGGCAGCACCGGAGGGGCTCCGAGTAGACCTGGGAGCCGTAGGCTGAGATGCGGGAGCATTACCCATATTTGTTTGCGGCAACAGAGTTTAAGGACGAAGTCTAGATCAAGTCGGGGAGAGTTGTAACATCCCAGGTTTTCAGGTATTTTCAAATCCTTCCTCTGATTTTAAGTGTTTCATTTTGGCTCCTTGGAATATAAAGATGTATCCCTAGGGAGCCGTAGTGGCAAATTGGTAATTTTTGGGAGCAACGGTAGTACCCTGGGTGTACATGTGAGTACGCTAAGAATACTAGGGCACACCTTAGTACGTTGGGTGTACACATATGTACACTGGCCATTCTAATGTCCCTATGAAACCCTAATTTTTAGGGTTTAAGGAGTATTTAAACACCTTTTTGGATCATTTTGCCTCATCCTTTTAGCCTCCAAGTCCTTGAGTCGTTCTTAGCAAACCCTAACCCCATAAAATAGTGTTTTTTTGAGCTTAATGTGTGTTAGTTGTGTGCTTAAAGGAGAAGGAAGTGCATCAAGGAGTCTAGGAAGGAAAGCAAGCTTGTAGGTCTTGGATCATCATCTTCTTGGGAAGCTCCAAAATGTAAAAAGTTGCTACCTTTATGCTTGGTTTGCTTAGATATCATATTGGTAGCTTTATGATATTCTTTTGTCCCAAAAAGTCCCATTGTTGTGCATGCTTAGTGTTGGTCGTTTTGGGTTGTCCTTTCAGACCCTAGAATGGGTTCTAAGCTATAAAAATGAGGCCCCTTTAGCTAGTTTGGCTCGATGCTTCTTATGGAAGGTCTAAAAGGATTAAGTCCATGTATTAAGGACTTTTTGGACGTATAAAGTCATAAAGTTGGAGACTTTATGGCTCTAAGGTGCATTTGGACCACGGATCTGAAGTTTGGGCTTAAGTGCTTAAGTCATTACGCACTTATTGAGATTTTGGACTCTGTGAGGGTATGCCCCACGTAAGGAGAAGTAAACCCCACGTAAAGAGAAGTACGCCCCGCGTACTCTGTCAGCCACCCCGTTGTGAGTCAATCTGAAGCTCGGTGTACGCCCTGCATACCGAAGGAGTACGCCCCACATACGCCTTCTGTTGGATTTCAGATTTTAGGCTTCGAGTGTTGGGCCAGCTTTTGGGCTTGAATGCTTGGGACCATTTTGGTCTACCTGAGTAAGAGTGTTTTGGGCCAATTGAATATTTGGACGTTAAGATAACGCCCAATAAGAAGTTTGGGCCCAATTTAGAAAATTAGGCCAATAATGGGCCTTGTATAATTTTGGGCTTCTTGGATTAGAATAGGGCCTGGTTCTTGGACCCAATTAAGAATATGGTAAAGTAGCCATTTATCCTAAGTTTGGGTCATTACACTACGAGAAAAACAGCCTTTAATGACGCGCAAACAATGACACGCAGTGATTTACGATAAGCAAAAGCGTGCGTCCAAAAAATAATGTCATCTCTTATAAAATTTTAAGGATAGTGGACACGCATTCGTGCGCGCCCTGAAATTATTGTCAGAAAAGAAAAAAAAGAAATACGGAGGATGCCCATTATAAAATGTGTGTCATGTAAGTGTGTCGCTTTATATTTTTTTAATGAAACACACGTTTTGAGCGGGAAATGAAATCCCAAAAATTAAAATCGTGCCTATGTGAAAAATTAACCCCCCCTCCGCTTCCAATCAGCAAGAAAGAAGCTTGGGGTATTCGTCTTCCTTTCTCTCTCTCTCTCTCTAACCTAAAACCCATCTTATTCCCTGTAGCCTATCACACCGTTACATCCATTGGCGCCATCGCCGCCACCATGCCGCTCTGTCTCCCTCTGTTTCTCAATCCGATGTTGTCGCGATACTTTATTCTTACGGTACAACCGGATTGAGGATCTATGAATTCCCAAAAAATCCTTGTTGAATACATGCCTCTCGAATCAAATCAGGTAGAGGAGGACCTCGAGGTGAAGCTATGTCACATATTATATCACGTCCTTGTTCGTGTCAATCATACCTTCAGTAGTTCTGTAGGTTTTGGCTCCGACGACTTCTATCAGGTTTCTGGTCTAGCATCTTTTAATATTTCATTTGAAATTGCAATCGACATTCGCCTCAAAGTGGGGGCAAAGTACTAAAATGCTTATGCATCAATCAGGTACTTTACATGTTAATAGATTTCTAGGGCTTATGTATGTTTCAGTTTCTATGCAACTTCCCCAAATTAATCTAGAGAAACTTCTAGGGTTTATAATTTTTTAGGTAATCTGCAGTGATTAGGTTAATTTTCTCATAGTTTTGATTAAGTTTTTTTTTATAATCATGTCCAGGTCCCTTCTCTACTATGTTCATGTGAGTCTTATACTCGGTTTCTTGAGAGCAATAATGTTTTGCAAGTGAAAGTTAATATTACTTTAGGAATTCTAGATTTTAATATCTGGTATTAGTGAACGCTATTACAAAGTTACTGCTAGTAGAACAAGCTCTTGATTTACAACGGGATGCTTGTTTGTTTCATACTTCTTCAGTTGGAGAAACATCATTGTTCACTGATCATCATTGTGGAAGAGATCAGATTCCTTCACAAACAGTTCAGGTCAGGGCTTCTATTTATCTTGTTTCTTCAGTTCATGATTAGTTTTCAAGTTATGAGCATTGATTTGTTTCAATTATGGTGTTATAGATTTTACAAGATCATAACGATGAAGTCTGGTACTTATAGTTTTCTCAAAATGGGAAATATTTAGCTTCATCATCAAGTGATAATTCCGCAATTATTTGGGAGGTAACACTTTTCCCTCTTCTATCAACATTCAATCACTTTCACAGCTTCAACTTTCACCCTAATATGAACTTCAATCTTTTGATTTCTCTAAGGTTGATCTGAATGGAAAACTCTCACTGAAACATAGATTAATCGGTCACCAAAAATCTGTCTCTTGCGTTTCATGGAGCCCAAATGATGATCAAATCCAGGGGCATATTCGTCTTGTTGCAAAGTATGCATTGAGGAGGATCAAATGATAGTTTCATTCACATTATCAAAAGACAATAAGTATCTTCTTGTTAGTCTCGTGAATGAAGAGTTACATCTTTGGAACATCCAGGGGCATATTTGTCTTGTTGCAAAGTATAAGGGGCATGGACGTTCTCGGTTTATTGTTAGGGCTTGATCTGGTGGACTCGATCAGTCATTCATTGCTAGCGGGAGTGAAGATTCTCAGGTATGTGTATATATATATATATATATACTTATAGATTGATCTGTAAAGATGTTGAGAAATGAAGTAATGTATGATTTTTTTTATTAATAAAAAAATGGATGTAGGTTTATATATGGCACAAACATTGAGGTTTTATCCCTTTCTATTTCACTTATTCCAAAAATATCTTGTATTTATCTAATTTTCTGCTCTGATATTACTTTATTGATTTTTTTAGGTTTCTGATTTTGATTTCACCTCAGTCTGGTGGTATTGCAAAACAAGCTTTGTTTTCCATTGCACAATGTGTTGCTGTACTCTGTCTTGTTGCTGGTGATCATAAATGTTCATTTACAGTCAAGATGCTCACAAACATCTTGAAAGATGATAGCACTTCTAATTCTGTATGTTTCCAATCCCTAATTTATTTCTTCTTATTTGATTGAATGGAGGGATTCAGGCTTTGTTTCCCATTGCATAATTATATGGCAATATGGGATATTGATAACAAGACATTAGCTAAAGGGTTACATAAGAAAATATTGTGCTATATACAATACAACTAATAAAGTAAGGGCAAGGGCTGTTCAAACTTCAAAGGTTTTTTGGCTTCCCCTTTGAATAGTTAGGTAACCAATGAGGGAGGGCATGCCATATTTCCATATAATATAAATCACAAAATAAACACATTCAAATATTCGTTGCAAACTAAGAAAATTGAAACTGAAAAGCTTTTTGATTTAAAACCACAATCATAAGAAAATGCCAATATGGCCTTCACAAGCTATAAAGTAGAAGAAATTTCAATCACCCTAGATCGTCCATGCCATGAGCCCATGACTTTTTCCTTTAGCAGTACACAAGAAAGGATTCAAACAGGTTCCTCTTCTTATTGTTTGTCTTCCAAAGACGAATGGCAGGGGAAAGAACTCGGTGTTCGTGGTGGAAAAGCAGTTCATATGCTCATACATCATAGGCATGTCAACATAGACTTTGTTTCATTCATATTTCTACACTTATTTCACTCTTCTTTTCAGTTTTACAATAAATTTAAATGTTTTTTTAAAACATCCAGCCGCAACACTTGTGCTTTAATTTATTTGGTGGAATTGCTCGTATCCTGCGTACTTTTTTTTTCCATTATTAAGAAGTTTAACCAATTTTTGGTCAGGTATGTCTTCATTTAAAAGATTATAATTTCTTCAAAAACATGTGTGCTTTAAAAAAGAAAAATGGTGAAGTTGAATATTTGTTATGTAGGATGGGAGTCTTTGATGTGTTCTGTGAAGAACATCATTGCCAATGGTAGTAAAGATGTTTCCCTTGCTGCAGTAGGGTGTTTGCAAATGGAGCTAACATGAAGCAACAGTTTCAACCAATAAATTGATTTGCACCATAATTTCTTTTTAACAAAACATCTTTATAAGTTATATAGCAATCTGTTCACAACAGAAACCATTTCATTTTCATAAAAAGCCTGCTCCACTTAGCAACCTCACTGTTTCATCAGGAATGATAACATTAGGGTTCATAACAGTAACAGGTGGATCTGTTTTGCTATGAACTGATTTGTAATATTCATTGACCTGAAGACTAAGGACCCTCATTGTTGGTATTTATGTTCATACTTCATTTCTAATAATATTTACAAAGTGAAAAGACATAACTGTTTCTGCCAGGTGCTTATCTTCCATCTGAAATAGGGTATCTACCCTAGCTTATCCTTTATATATATAGTTCTAAGATCCATATCTTGAATTTTCTTTTACCACATATAGTTTCGACATTTGATTCAAATAAATCAATTAAAGAAACAATGGAAGATCTAGAAAAGAATTTTCCCCTTTGAAACTACTACTATTCATGTTAACGTGTGTATTATATATATATATATATATATATATATATATATATATATATATATATATATATATATATATATATATATATATAGTTCTAAGATGACTTTTTTGTGACACCCAAACTTAGATGTGGATCCAAACCTATTTTTGTATCAGGGGAGACGTATATAAAGGTCATTTTCAGTCTGACCAGTAAAACCACTCCTAGTGTTGTGTTTGTTGATGATTTTGGTACAAAGCTTATAATTGATTTTTCTTATTTATCATTTTTTTTGTTTCTTTAAATAATTATGCTTTTTTTGTAATAGGTGGACAACATGTTGGGTAGATACGAAAATCCAGGGGAGCATGAAGCAATGTGCAAAAAGAAAATTAAGTTATAGTAAACAAGGACAGGAGACAACCTAGGAGGTAAGTGTAATATTTTTCTATTATGAATTATTCATCTGATGAGGATGACAAGCCCTTGGTTTTCAAAGGAGCTCAAATTATGATAGATTGAAGCATTCCTCTCAACAGAAGCCAACTTCCATTAGTAAGCAGGGGAAGCCAACGTATTTTAGTTTTTTATAGTTCAATTTTTTTTATCAAATTTATGTATTTGATAACTTTTAATTTTTATATTTTTTTGATTATGCAGAAACTTATATTTGAAAAACCACCTCCAAATGTGCGTAAAATAGTACTTGCTACAAATATGGATGAAGCAAGTATTACAATTAATGATGTGGTTTTAGTGGTTGATTGTGGAAAAGCTAAAGAGACTACTTATGATGCCTTGAACAACACTCCTTGTTTGTTTCCTTCATGGATATCACAAGCATTTGCTCGCCAAGTAAGTTACCTTTTTACCCTTTGACTTTGTTGGTCAAGGTAGTTGACTACTTTCTATGTTGCTTTTTTTTGTTTGTTTAGAGAAGGGGTAGGGCAAGGCGTGTGCAAACAGGGGAATGTTTCCACCTTTACCCTTGATGTGTTTATGATGCTTTTTCTGAATATCAACTACCCGAGCTTTTAAGAACTCCTTTAAATTCTCTTTGTTCGCAAATAAAAAGTTTGGAAGTTGGAAGTATTGGAGAGTTTTTATCAGCTGCTTTGCAGCCTCCAGAGCCATTAGCTGTAAGTGTTAACAGTTCTTGATGACTTGAATCTTAGTGAATGATTCAAATTGCTAAATGATAGAACTTTAATTTGTTCTAGGTCCAAAATGCTGTGGATTTTTTAAAGATGATTGGAGCATTAGATGTAAATGAAAATCTTACACATCTTGGTTAGTTTATATTAATATATTTATAAAAGTTTATTTCCTAAGATTATCTTTTCTCATTTTTTCAAAATATATGTAAATATCTGGAAATGCTTCCATTGGATCTGAAATTAGGGAAAATGCTGATAATGGGTGCTTTTTTTCGTTGCTTTGATCCTATTCTTACAATTGTTGATGGACTTAGTGTCAGGGATCATTTTCTTTTGCCTCAAGAGAACAAAGACATGAGTAATCCAACTACTTTCACACAAGGGCACTTTGGTCTTTTGTTGATATCTTTTGTATGTCTATTTCAGCAAGCTAGTACAACAAAATCAATATTTTCTGCAAAGGATTACAGTGATCATATGGAACTTGTGCGTGCATATGAAGGATGGAAAGAAGCTGAAAGAGAAGGATATGCTTATGAATATTGATGGAGGAATTTCCTTTCTGCTCAAACACTTCAAGCTATACATTCTTTAAGGAATCAGTTTATCCATATTTTGAAAGATGCTCAATTACTTGAGACTAAATTGGGGATTAACAACAGATTAAGTAGTAATCAATCATTGGTTAGCGCCATTATATGCTCAGGCCTTTTTCCTGGCATTGCATCTGTAGTGGTATGTATGCTTAATGCTTATTTATTTAATTTACAATTTACAATACAATTGATAGATATATGAATCCATATGTTACTCAATTTTGTTCTTTTTTATTTTTAATATGTGCAACATAGGGAGACATCAATGTCCTTCAAAACTATAGATGATGTCCAAGTCTTACTCTATGCAGTAAGTATTAAAGAAATAGCAATGCACTTTCATTCATTTGTTTCATATTTTTTTCACAGTTCTCTAATGATATTTTTCCTTGAGTCATAGAATGATTGGCTCATATCTTGTTTTTTGATATTTATACGCAGTTTTTTTCTTACGTCGGTGGTGGCGAAGTTCAATACCATGGTGAGGTTGCAAGGCTTAAAGTTGCCATGAAGATTGTCAAAGGATAAATTACTCACGGGTTCCTTTTAATGTTGTACATGTTTTGCTTTTCTATAATAAATATTATGCAATATTAGCAATGTATTATATTTATTTACTACTGGAATGATAATTTGTATTTGACATATTAGTGCAATGAATTATCTTTCTTATTTATTGTATTTTATTTTGTTCTATAAGACTTTTAATGTGTTATTTAATTTGAAGATTACTAAATCTATCAAAATATATAATTCTTAAAACATTTAAAATTATGATACGCAAAAATGTGTATTATCTTCATTTATGACATGGCCTTTCTTGACAGGGGCTTTCTTGATACGCAATGCGTGTCATTAACACGCGCGTCGTAAGGTTATGACACGCGATGCATGTCGTCTTCTTTTATGACAGGGCCTTTCTTGATACGCATTGCGTGTCGTAAACGCGCGTCGTAATTGCGCGTCGTAAATGCGTGTCGTATATAGACGACGCGCAAAAAGCGCGTCGTCTCTCTTTATGACAAGGCCTTCCTTGACGCGCATTTGCGCGTCGTCTAAGCCTTTTACGACGCGCAATGAGCGTCGTAATAGGCTATTTTTCTAGTAGTGTTAGTCAAGGATGGTAATTCAATTGCTAATTGGATATTTATTTGTTGTGATAGTTCGGATTTTTGGTGTTAATGCCATAGGTTTTATGTGTAATTCTTCAGTGTGAGGTTAGTGTTATTCACTATACTTTTGGATCGAAGGAACCAAGACCGACCCCTTTTGGATGGTTATCCTGTTTATTGCATGATTGAGTATTATAGTGATCTGTAAGATCTGTCTGTTGTTATTGGTTGGTTAATTGCATGATTATCGGTTATATATATATATATATATATATATATATATATATATATATATATATATATGTGTGTGTGTGTGTGTGTGTGTGTGTGTCGACACGGGTATGAGTGGTTGGGTTGAAACAGACCTGCTTTTTGTTGAAGGCCAAAAGACCTAGGGCGTACCAATCACGGTGAAGGTTCTGTGAGCATACCAGATAGATTGTTAGCCAACGGAGAATTCCAGTCAGATTGAAGTCTCTGTATGCATGTTGTTTATTGCATTATTCTGGTTTTATGTTGTGTTGGTACTTTGAGGAAACTCACTAAGCTTTGGGCTTATAGTTTTGGATTATGTTTTAGGTACCTCAGAGGATCACAGAAAAGCGAAGGTGTGATCGTGCACCTCCTCATGTTATGTTTTAGGATTTTGGGAAAAAAACTCTGATGATAATTTTGTTTTGAAAACTATTATGTAAACAATTATGATTTTTGGTTGGTTGGGAAAAGTTTAAATTTATATTAAATTTTATGAATGTTACAAAGTGGTACGCCCCATGTACTACTTCAGGGACCCAAATGAAATTACTGAATACTCAAGGGTCATAAGGCACATACCAGGGCACAAGTGTTACAATTCTCTCCGACTTAAATCAGACTTCATCCTCGAAGTCCGCCTTTCCAAATAATTTTGAGTAGTGTTCCTTCATCTCATCTTCAACTCCCAAGTTCACTCTAACCCTTTGCGGCGCCTCCACTACACCTTCACCAACTCCACAACCTTGTTCCTCAATGTTTACGTCTGCCGATCTAAAATTGCCACTGGTCTCTCAATATAATTTAGACAGTCATCCACCTGAATGTCCTCCAAAGGTAAAACTGTGGAATCATACACTAAACACTTCCGCAACTGAGAGACATGAAATGGGTTATGAATCTTATTGAGCTCGGCTAGAATATCTAATCGATACACAACTTGGTCCACTCGAGCAAAAACCATGAATGGACTAATATACCTAGGGCCCAACATGTCCCGCTTCCTGAACCGGATGACATCTTTCTAAGGTGACACCTTCAATAGAACCATATCTCCCACCTGGAACTCCAAGTCTGAACGGTGTCTGTCAGAATAAAACTTTTGCCGACTCTGAGCTGTCTGAAGCCTGCTCTGAACCTGCTGAATCAACTCAGTGGTCTTGAGTACCACCTTGGTACTCCCCATGACTCGCTGACCGACCTCACCCCAAAAAATCGAGTTCCTGTATTTCCTCCTGTAGAGCATCTTAAAAGGAGGTTGATCAATGCTAGTGTGATAACTGTTGTTATACAAAAATTCTGCTAATGGAGGATATGTATCCCAACTCCCACCAAAATGAAACACGCACGCACGCAACATATCCTCAAGAGTCTGAATAGTCTGCTCACTCTGACCATCGGTCCACAGATGAAACGTTGTAATGAAATGGAGACGAGTGCCCATCTCATCTTGAAACCGCTTCCCAAAATATGGAAGCGAAACGAACATCCCTGTCTGAAACCAATGATAATGACGCCCCATGATGTGCCACCACCTCCCAGACATATATCTCGGCTAACTTCTCTACATAAATACTCTCCTGGATCGAAATGAAATGCACGCTCTTTGTCAAACAATCCACGATGACCCATATGAATCCACTCCGCGCACAGTCCTGGGAAGCTTCGTGATAAAATCCATAGCGATGTCTTTCTATTTCCATACAAGAATCTCCAATAGTTGCATAGGCTCAACCTGTGCCTCACGAATCCGCTCCAACAACAGAGTAATCACGGTCATCCTCAAACATAGGTCGCTGATCGGAGCCGCGACCGCCTTGCGGCTGAGAGAATCAGCCACCACATTGGCCTTCCTCGGGTGGTAAAGGATCTCACAATCATAATCCTTTACCACATCCAACCATCGACACTACCTCATATTCAGATTCGGATGATCCATCAGTACCTCAGGCTCTTGTGATCTATGTAGATAATACACCAGACTCCATAGAGGTAATGCCGCCAAATCTTGAGGGCGAAAACCACAACCCCCAACTCCAAATCATATGTCGAATAATTCGCCTCAAGAGGCCTCAGCTGCCTCGAAGCGTAAGCAATCACATGACAACGCTACATTAATATTTCCCCCAGACATATGCTTGATGCATCACAATAAACAACAAAATCATCAACACCCTCCGGTAGGGTCAGAATCGGCGCCTCACACAACCACTGCCTAAGAGTCTCAAAAGTTGCCTGATGCTCAGGCCCCTAGTGAAAAGTCACCAAATTCATGGTCAATCGGGTCAAGGGAACATCGATCTTGGAGAAATCCTGAATGAATCTCCAATAATAACCAGCCAAACCACGAAATATCCGAATCTCAGATGCAGACCTCAGAAACCTCCCACTACATCACGGGCTCGACATTGGCCGGATAGACCAAAATACCCTTTTGGTTGACAAGGTGTCCTAGAAACTACACCTCACACAACCAAAACTCGCACTTGGATAACTTTGCAAAAAGTCTTTCCCTCCTCAGCGTCTCCAGCACCTCCCTCAGGTGCTCCTCGTGCTACTCCTAAGTCTTGGAACAAACCAAGATACAATCAATGAATACTATCACAGACCGATCTAGCATCTGTCAGCACACGCGGTTCATGAGATCCATGAACGCGGCTGGAGCATTTGTGAGCCCAAAAGGCATCACCACGAACTCATAATAACCATATCGAGTATGGAAAGTTGTCTTCTGCACATCCTCATCTTGAACCTGCATCTGATGATAACTCAATCGCAAATCAATCTTGGAAAACCAATATGCACCCAGAAGCTGGTCGAAAAGATCATCAATCCTCATGAGGGGATAACGGTTCTTCACCGATACCTTATTTAGCTCCTAGTATTCGATACACAAATGATGAGACCCGTCCTTCTTCTTCACAACAGAATCAGGGATCCCCAAGGCGAACTACTCGGCCTAATAAATCATTTGTCTAAGAGCTCTTGCAGATGTGTAGACAACTCATGCATCTCGGGAAGAGCCATTCAATATGGTGCTTCGGCTATCGGAGCGGCTCCTAGAACCAAATCAACCCTGAACTCCACCTACCTCTCCAAAGGTACCCCTAGAAAATCCTCTGGGTACACATCCTGATAATCCCACACGATCGACACATCATAAACGGTAGCCTTCCCCTTATCCCGGGTATCCGTGCCATAGGCGACAAAACCCGAACTACCCTGATGAAGATGGATCCCGGCCCTCACTGCAGAACATATAGTCGGCCCATGCAGCGGTCTTTCACCCTAAATCACCAACTCTCCCCCACTTGGGGTTCGAACCCGAACTAACTGTTGCTCGCAGTCAATCACTACCTCGTTAGGGCTCAACCAATCCATGCCCACGATAACCTTATTCTCACGCAGAGGAATGGAAACTAGATCAACCAGAAATTGCTCATTGAATAACTGGAGAGTACAACCTTGATGAACCCTCGCAACCCGAACAGACCTGTCATCAGCAATCTCAACATCTAGAGGACAATCCAGCTCCCCCTAAGCTCCAACAAATCTCTTCTTAAGCGCAAGAGATACAAACGATCAGGTATCCCCCGAATCAAATAATACCACAGCAAAGATAACATTCACAAGGAATGATCCTAAACTAAAACACATAAACATAAGCAAACAATACAATATAAATAAAGAGATAAGGAGAAGTTACATACCCGTCACAACTTCAGGAGTTCCATGAGCCTCCTCTATCGTCAGCTGGAAAACTCTCCTCTTTGCCGTAGGTGCATCTGCATGGCCCTGGAGGCCATCAGCAACCCGGAGAGTCGTAGGAGTGGGTGCTGACACCAATCTTGCTGCAGTCAAACTATGACAGTGAGCCTTCTTATGGCCCCTCTGATTGCACTGAAATCAAATCATATCAGATACGGGGGTGATGCGTAACATCCCCAATTTCACAGCAAGAAAAGACCGATTTTTTACGCTTTGTTATATAAAATCAGAGTACTCCTTTGATTAAAAGAGTTGCAAAATTTGTTCCCAAAACATAATATGATAAGAATTGATCAAAACATTTCTTAAAAGAAATGTATTTTCATTAAATAACAAAATCTCAGGATGTCATGTTCCGATACAGACCCAAAGAATAAACAACACATTATAAGCCTTACAACAGTTATATACAACTATTGGCCTATAAACAAAATATTTCCACAAGTTGTCCAATTTATGCTCTGGTGCCACTACCTGTAATACACAAAAAAATTGAGTGGGTTAGGCTTGGGAGCCTGGTAAGCATATAGGGTTTCAACCCATAATAATATAATTATTATATTCGATCATCAAGCAATCAACCTAATTACCCATCCCCATTATCTTCTTTATTTCTTAAGATTTTACCCAAAGAATCAACTATCCTTCATTCATTCGTTCCAAAGGATTGACCTAAGGAATTGGCACAAAGTTCATTGCTGCCCGAGGTTCATCTACACAGTACTAAATCCATAGCTACCATCGTTCATCTACACAGTACTAAATCCATAGCTACCATCATACTTATATAAGGCACTAAGTTCATAGCTGCCAGGGTTTTTAGAGTACACCGGTGAACATCAAGTTCATAACACCTACAAGTTGCGAGTCCGCGAGTATTCCATAGGAGTGTCTAGAATAGTTTGTGGTTGTCATCCCTATTCTACTGAATGATGGGACCATCATTTGGGTAAAGGTTTCACTCATTTTTCACCTGTCGCCCTCATCTTATGATCTATATCATCTTTCGTCTCATCGTCAAACTCATCCTTCATCACACACGAACTATTTCGTCTACCCATGTTCTACCCAACATATTTGTAGATAAAAATTATATATACAGTTTAAACCATTTAAAAACTTGTATAAAACATTCATTCAACATCCATATCAAGTAAACAAACAATATATAAACACATAACACGTATTTCATAGCAAATACTTCATATCTATGTGTTCGAAGAAAGTAACTACACACTTACTTGATAAGACGATGCTCGGACAGCACTAAGACTCTTAAAATAATAATCTTCAATGACACCGGTATATCTTCCAAAAACCGAGCTTCGTGCGGGCAGAGCTCCGGCCCGACAACTCTATTTCTCGGGATCTTCGGGGATTCGGGACTTGCTTCGGGTGTCGGGGTTGATATCGGGGCTTCGGCGGTATTTCTCGCAAAGTAGAAGAAAGAAGAAGGGTGAAGAAGTGGAAAATTAGCAAAAAAAGATCAGCTGGTCTCTACCTTATTTATAGGGTGAGTCTGGCCCCCGAACGCAGCGCGTTCCTTGGACGAACGCAGCGCGTTCCGGTGCGTCATTGCTTACCGAGCTTCAGAATTGATGGCTATGCGACTAGAGGGCGACGTGGCTAATCCGAGGCCGAGTAATGAATGCGGGGCGTTCCTCTTTTGGGATGCGTGCCTCGAACTTCAGAAAATCACAATTCTCGCATACGAACTCCGTTTTCTACGTTCTTTATATCCACACGTAGGTGACATTATGCTCTACAACTCTTGTTTAGACTTCGTCGGCTAAATTTTAATTTATTTTTTTATTATATTTTGAACAGGCCGGGGCAGGAAAAGTCCGCTAAAAATTCATAACTCCTCCATCCGACGTTCGATTTCGTCTGTCTTTTTACCGTTGCACTACTATTAACGAGATTTTCGATTCTCGTTTAGATTGTTTAGGCTAAAAATCAATCGATCTCATATTCGAACTTTGGGTTGCATACCGCTAAGTCGAAAGTTCGAAAAATCATAACTTCTTCATACAAAGTCAAATTTAGACGTTCTTTTATGCACACTCTTTGTTTAACGTATTCTACGACTTTCGTTTAGATCACTAAGGCTAAATATCTCTCTATCATAAATTCACTATTTACGTCACGCAGTTTCGTACCGGTTCTGTCACGAAACTTAGACAGGTCATAACTTCTTCGTTATAACTCAGATTTTGGAATCGTTGTCACGACCACTAAAAATTATTTAATATTATTCATCCTAAATAATCTTATATCAAAAACTCATTTTTTTGATGCTTATCGTCTCTAAATTGACTAGCCCGGATCTATGGGCATTACAATTATCTCCCCCTTAGGATGATTACGTCCTAGAATCATCAACGAAAATAGGACTTGTATAATGATTCCATACGTTATATTTTCATCCAAGGTAATAATCGTAACTTCTATGTTTCTTCGAATGAGTATCTAACTCTTGGACTTCTTGACTGCATGCGATGCTCAATCTTGCACCTGCTCTTCGTACTATGTTAGACTTTTAATCGTAACCTACGAGTTACAAAATAAATACTTATTGAGGACTCCTTCTTCTTCTTAGGATAAGTACTTTCCCTTATCTATTGTAACAGACTAATGGGTCATGTTCTAATGATCTCTTATCGTATGATGCAACACTTAGACTCCAGTCTCTTAGAGTCAAATTCCAAAATAGAATATACCTTCCTTCATATTCTAATGTGATATGATCGCATTTCAGCATGTAGCATTTCTAGCTACTAACTTCTTTAACAACGAGCGTGATGCTATCGATCGCATTGATTTCAATCTTCTAACTGAAGTCAGATGTTACATCGAACTTGGTTCTCCGAACCACGTAACAAACTCTTCGTAGTCGAACTCAATTTGATATGACCACTAGGGTCAGAATATCAATCATCTTTTTAGTCATTACCGAAACAATGGTAACGACATACTTGAACAAAAATGGAATCAATCACTAGCTTCTTGGTAACCTTGTGACTTTCCCTGATCCAAGCGTGAGTCATGTGCTTCCAGTAGTATAGATCTCTACTACTATTCACCTACTCATACTCGTCCCAAGTATTGTCTCGTAGTCACCCAAGTCACCATACAAAATCACACAATCATTCAACACATCAGATAACAAAACCAGAGTTTATATTATTTCTTGAAACGATTCCACAAAGGTTCAAGTTCACCCTATAATATGCCTCTAATAGGCTACACCATATGTTATTATTCACATTACTACTTCATAAGTTGATCTTTGGATATGAAATCCTTATTCTTGATTCCTCGCGTTATTTCCTGCTTCGTCGAGGATCATGTGGAATGCCCTTGGCTTTGGCGGTGCCTCTAGCCTTGTTGCTCCATTTTTCTTTGGGCAGTCTCTAGACAAGTGCCCCTTGCCTCCGCATCCGTAGCATACCTTATCATTTTGTGTACAATTTGTGGGATAGTGGTCGATCCTTCCACATTTGTAATAGGTTACTTCTTCATTGCATGTTCCAAAGTGCTTCTTCCTGCACTTTTCACACCACTTGGCTCCATGCCTCTGGTTATCCAGGTTAGACTTTGCGAACTTTCCCTTACTATCAGGTCTTGAGGATCCTTCAAGCTTCCTCTTCTCGCCAACTTCAGCTTTCTCTAGACCCTTTTCCCTTATTTGGGTTTCAACATTCTTGACTGCCCAGATGGCGGCTTTTAAAGTGGTTGCTTGCTTGACCATTGGACCAAAGTCTGCTGGTAATCCATTGGCAAAGTTGTTGACCTTGGAAAGTTTCGTTGGAAGTATGTAGGGAACAAGCTTCATCTTCTCCGTAAAACTAGTAGCGTACTCAGTGACGTTCAATCTTCCCTTCTTCAGATTCTAGAACTCATTGTTGATTTCTAGAAGATCCTGCTCAGAGCAGTATTGCATCTTTAGTTGCACCAAAAAATCTTCCCAAGATATCTTGATATCCTCTCCCTTGGGCATCAAACTAGCTAGTAGCTTCCACCAGTTTAGCACTCCAGACTTTAACAGAGGAATCAAGAGAGCGGTTTTCTGTCTGTTGCTACACTCGCAACTCTCAAACATTGTCTCCGTCTCGGAGATCCAATCAATAACTTCCACTGGTGTCGGGCTTCCAGATAGACACGACGGTTTGGATGCCATGAAATCCTTGTACTTGCACCCGCGTCTTTCATTTCCTCCATCCTGATTATTTCATCTATTTATCGGTGGGTTGGCTTGACCAACGGTCCCACTATAGTTCCCTCCTTCTGACTGCCCATCATTCAGCTCAGGCTGTTCAACAGGTATTGTAAGTTCTTCACGATTCTGCTGAAGCAGACGTCTAGTTTCCTCCATATGACGACCCAACATCATTTAAATCATCGCTTGTACCCCAGCCATTGTCATTGGCTCAGATATTGCTGCTACCACAGCTACTTGCTCAAGCACAGGTGGTTGATTCCTGTTTTCGTTTGCATTTCCAACTCCGCTTCTTGTTCTTTCCATTTCGAACTATCCACCAAATTAGGCGAATTTAGATCTCTATTACGATAGACGTTCAAATCATCCTTATCACTCCTAAACATTTACATGCTAGTTCTAATATCGTAGTCATACGCTTAGAATCCTAAACACATAAGGTTTCTGGATCCGGTCGGCAACAGACCATAGATCCGAACAAACAATTTCATGTATGGAAAATATATAGCATTTAACACATAAAAGCATTTTAGGCATCTTTCCTAAAATATACCAGTGCTCGTGTCTAAAATATGGTAGACACTCATCTCACAATCATTGCTTAGCATTCTAAGTTTAAGTCTAGAAATCGTACAAATTCCTAGTTCGCTTAAACTAATGCTCTAATACCAACTGTGACATCCCTAATGTCACGGCCAAAAAAGATCAATTTGTTTATGCTTTGTTTTATAAAATCAGAGTGCATATTTGATTAAAAGAGTTGCGGAATTTGTTCCTAAAACAAAATATGATAAGAATTGCTCAAAACATTTCTTAAAAGAAATGTATTTTCATTAAATAACAAAATCTTGGGATGTCATGTTTCAATACAAACCAAAAGCATAAATGGCACATTCTAAGCCTTAGAACATTTATATACAACTATTGGCCTATAAACAAAATATTTCCACAAGTTGTCCAACTTATGCTTAGGTGCCACTACATGTAATACAAAGAAAAACTTAGTAGGTCAGGCTTGGGAGCCTAGTGAGCATATAGGGTTTTCAACCCACAATAATATTATTATTACATTCAATCATCAAACAATCAACCCAATTACCCATCCCCATTATCTTCTTTATTTCTTAAGGTTTTACCCTAATAATCAACTATCCTTCATTCATTCGTTCCTAAGGATTAACCTAAGGAATTTGCACAAAGTCCATTGTTGCCCGAGGTTCATCTACACAGTACTAAATCCATAGCTACCATCGTACTTATATAAGGTAGTAAGTCCATAGCTGCCTGGGTTTTTAGAGTACACCGGTGAACATCAAGTTCACAACACCTACAAGTTGCGAGCATGCTAGTGTTCCACAAGACTGTCTAGAATAGTCTACTCTGTTGAATGACAGGGCCATCATTTGGGTAAAGGTTTCACTCATTTTCAACTTTCACCCTCATCTCATGATCTATATCATCTTTCATCTCATCCTCAAACTCATCCTTCATCACACACCAACTATTTCGTCTACCCATGTTCTACCCAACATATTTGTAGATAAAAATTATATATACAGTCTAAACCATTTAAAAACTTGTATAAAACATTCATTCAACATCCATCTCAAGTAAACAAACAGTATGTAAACACATAACACGTATTTCATAGCAAATACTTCATATCTATGTGTTAGAAGAAAGTAACTACACACTTAGTTGATAAGATGATGCTCGGACAGCAGTACAACTCTTAAAATAATAATCCTCAATGACACCGGGATATCTTCCAAAAACAAGGCTTCTTGCGGGCAGAGCTCCGGCTCGACAATTCTATTTCGCGGGATCTTCGGGGCTTCGGGACTTGCTTCGGGTGTTGGGGTTGATACCGGTGCTTTCGGGGGTATTTCTCGCAAAGTAGAAGAAAGAAAAAGGGTGAAGAAGTGGAAAATTAGCAAAAAAGATCGGTTGGTCTCGCACCTTATTTATAGGGTGAGTCTGACCCCCGAACGCAGCGCGTTCCTTGAACGAACGCAGCGCATTCCTGAACGCAGCGCGTTCCTTGGACGAACGCAGTGCGTTCTGGTGCGTCATTGCTTACCGAGCTTCAGAAGTGATGGCTATGCGAGTAGAGGGCGATGTGGCCAATCCGAGGCCTAGTAATGAACGTGGGGCGTTCTCTTACGAACACGGGGTGTTCCTCCTTTGGGATGCGTGCCTCGAACTTCAGAAAATCATAACTCTGGCATACGATCTCCGTTTTCGACGTTCTTTATATCCACGTGTAGGTGAGATTATTCTCTACAAGTCTTGTTTAGACTCCGTTGGCTAAATTTGAAATTATTTTGATTTATTATATTTTTAACAGGTCAGGAGAGGAAAAGTTTGTTAAAAATTCAAAACTCCTCCATCCGACGTCCGATTTCGTCTGTCTTTTTACCGTTGCACTACTATTAACGATATCTTCGATTCCTCGTTTAGATTCTTTCGGCTAAAAATCACTCGATCTCATATTCGAACTTTGGGCTGCGTACCGCTAAGTCGAAACTTCGAAAAATCATAACTTCCTCATACGAAGTAAGATTTAGACGTTCTTTTTATGCACACTCTCAGTTTAACATATTCTACGACTTTCATTTAGATCACTAAGATTAAATATTGCTCTATCGTAAATTCACTATTTACGTCACGCAGTTTCGTATCGGTTTTGTCACGAAACTTCGACAGGTCATAACTGATGGGTTTTGGCTATAAGAACATCCTATGTGCTCATACAAACCCTAATGCTTGGATCTAGGTTTCTCTAATGTACATGCAAGTTATCCAAGACTATAAACCCTAATTCTAGCATTCAAGTAATCATATTAACATGAGAATAGGTTTAAGATATTACCTTGATTGTTATATAGCAATAACAATCCCAAATCCTTCTTGTATTGACTTTAGAAAGCTTAGAGTCACAAATGTCACTCCTCTAATGGTTCACAAACACCAAGAGCAAGAGGATGAGGAGGAGAGAGGATGGAGGCTGCCCAAAACATGTGAAACCCTAGAAGGATGATTAGCCACGTTTTTGGGTCATAAGGGTCATATATATATAGGAGGCTATTAGGGTTATCTAACAAGGAAACCCTAATTTGGATGCTTAAGCCCTAAGCAACCCATGGACTCCTTTAATTATGGCCTTGGACGATTTCTTATGGGTTTCCCCATAGAATTCGTCCACTCCTCAATATAAGTCAATCCACAACCCAAATTACAATTATCTTATAATTCAATTCCAGTCCCTTAAGTTTAATTAATCTCTTTAGTCATAAAACTAATTACCAATTAATTATTGACTAATATTAATTAAACAATATGATTTCTCCTTTAATATATTATTCCCATAATATATTAATAAATCATATTTAATCCTTTCTCTCCATAATTCATCCTATCAAGTTGCTTTGGTGAAGGCAACTCAAAAGGACCATGCACCATCGGGTCAAGTACATACCAAAATAGTTACGGACTTAGACACTAATCCAACAGTCTCCCACTTGGATAAGTCTAATAACTATTATGCGTACAACTTCAGATCCTAATCTGCAATCGTAGCTTTCCAAAGCTGCTGTCAACTCTGATCCTATCAGATACGCGTGTCCTTTAGATAAGGGATCATATATTCCTCCATTCTAGATATGATATGAGACATGATTTCTAATCATTCTCTTTGTACTATTTCTCGAATTCCGATTTATGACGACTGACTAATTGAACAAATCAAATTAGCCCTAGCCTGGCCGAGCATTTACGTTTGTCATCACTAAATCATCGGGGGGCCAAAAAGATATTGCTTTTATCCTACTTTGGATAAAATGAACGGATAAACTTTGATTCAATGCTCGCTTGCACTCACGCACCGAATCACACACAACAATATGTTTTATAACACCAAGTTACTAGTGCGTTTACATATTATCAATGTGCAACCAATTCACAAGATACAACTCACACATCTCGGTTTCAAGAATATAAGATGTTATCGTCTCACCAATCACTCGTGATACAATTCATAGAGTGATCCAAGTGAGCATGGGTTTAATCCAATGCTCAAATCATATTCGTAAGCACTCATGAACGTTGCAGCAAACATTTGCTTATGTCTAATACTCTTTTAGACAATCCACTCACCAATTCACAACAGTCTTCATTCATACCTACTTCCAACATATGAACGACTGTGGCCCGTTCGAATAATTTGACTGTTCTTAACCAATTAAATTATTCAGGAAGTCAAAACATGCAAAGTGAAACACAAGAATAATACTAATCCCATATGGCCTCAAACCTTTGAGAATAAATAAAACACCTTTTATTTATCACCATATCGATTACTCATTATTTGTCGTTTCGGGTAATCAATTTCTTACTTGAATTATTACACTTGTCCCATGCTCCTAACATGCACACAATGTTTACCTATGGTTCTTACTTTGTGAAATAGACCAAATTGAGCACATTTCCAATCATTCTCATTTCACAACTCCAAATCCTTTTTCCATAAGTGAAAGAATATCAAATTCTTGCTACTTACAGAATATGCTAGATTCTAACATTTTATGCAATGATCCTTTCGTAATATCACTACACCAAACTCACAAAGACTATTGCCAATGATATTACAAAGTCCTCTATCGGAGATTGTTACAAGACAACTCCTTATTTCGTTTTTTATGGTGGAAATTGGTCGTCGTTCGTCTACCTTCAAATATTTTATAGCTTGGATTACGACATCCCTCTTCCAAATTATAAAATATTGTGTTGGGTGCTAGCCTTAATATTTCATATTGGGTGTTATATTAAGGACTTTGAATCAACTAACTTGATTTTCTCCCATTATAGATGTCTGGTTCAGACAACTATGATCTTCCCAAATCTCTTGAAGATGGTATCCCTCAACATCATGCTTCACTTCCTCCACCTCCTCCAATTATTCTCCCTCACCCACAAGTTCTTGAAAAGTTTAAAGTCACTCAATCCCTATTGGCAAGCATAGTCTATGTGAACTCACATTTTGGAGATAAAGTCACATATTGACAAGCCGGGAGAGTTGGGTGTCAAATTCCTGTGAAAGTTGGATGTTCAATCACTTTCTTAGTAACATAGTGAGTCTCTTTGGGACTACTATGAGGCAAACTATGACATGACCCTTAATGATGTTATCTATTTGCTTGGTGTTGTGGAATCAGCAATGATTTGGAACACCAGTAAAGCAAATTTGATTAAAAGAACAACTTCCCAAGTCTACATGGACATTGACAATGGTAGCATTGGATATCTAGAAAAGGATTTCTCTTCCCAATGGAAAGGGATCGGCTATAGTCAACTCGGTTGACCAAATAGTAAAGAGAAAGGAAAATTCTGAGATAGTCTCATGTGCCATTACCAAAGGGTCCATGTGTTTTGTTGCCAAAGGAAGGGGCATTGGTTGCAAAGCTGCCCTATTCACCTGAAAGGTCATAAGGTTGATCAAGTCAAGAGGTTTGACTCTACTTCGGGTAAAGTCCACTGTCTAACTCTATTAAGTTCCTATTTGGAGATTCTTATTACATAATGTGAATGGGTCACATGCTGATGTTTTTTAAGAATCAAAGAAAAGATAGGAAGCTTAAAGTATGTATATGTTGATTCTGATTGCAAAGGTGGATTTCGATGGCATGGTTCGGCAATCAGAATTTTGAGCTGTTGCTTAAGAGTTATAATATATTGCTTATGAATAGATAACAACAAGGTTTTCATGTGGATTGTAAGGATAAGTTTTTCCGCAAAGTTTTAAAATAAAAGAAAAAAAGGGTTTTAATTTTATTTATTTTAAAAATTATCCTTACAATGGCATTTGTGGAAAATTGTTGCTTATATGTTTCCAGTAATAGCAATATTGGAAAGTGTATTTGATTCCTTTATTTGTGGTAGTGTCTGAATTTACCAAATGAAGAAAGTTTTTCATCACCCAAGTTTCAATTAGACAGAAACTTGGAATCATACAAGTTGTATTGTATGATGAATGAGAATTTTCATCTTTGAAAATTAAGACTAATTCTTTGATCACATGTATATGTGAGTCAATTGAAGGACTAAGGAATTAGGTACACTAGGTGTGCGCTGGTCAAGGTCCACCACAAAGATTGATTTGTC
Source organism: Lactuca serriola (assembly GCF_051521515.1). Lineage (NCBI taxonomy): Eukaryota > Viridiplantae > Streptophyta > Magnoliopsida > Asterales > Asteraceae > Lactuca > Lactuca serriola. Next base: position 154,162,103 of record NC_136412.1, on the reverse strand, counting down.
ATGATTTACTAAAGATTAGTAAATATGATTATACTTATAAGGTTAAGTATAATTCTGTAACATTGGAAAGGTTACAATGTATGACAAAACAAATGAGAAGAATCAAATTAGGCAGAAGGATAAAAGTTTCTCAAATCTGAAAGGATGGGAGAGTACTTTAGTATCGTATTTCATGATCATCTTAATGATTATGAAACCATATCATAAATTCATACTCTAAGGACGTCTTAGTGCATTGTTATGGCTAAGAAGAGAGGTCATGAATTGTTGGATTGGTTAAAATCAAGAAGATGAGTCATACTTCGTTCCAAAACAATTCTTAGAGTCATACTCCAAGATTGTAACTTTGAGTGACATAAAGGAAGATTTATAAACACTAGTCAAATGTAAGAGTAAAATGTTTTCTACTCTTGTACATTTGAGATTGGTAAGTTGTGATGTCTTGGATGAGACAAAGACCAACTAGGACCAATTGTGTGAAGTGTTAGTCTTGATAAGAATCGGCACTATCCCTTGAATATTTGTTTTGTCAAGGAATGGTTCTTGACTGGGGAAACTTATATGTCAAGGGGACAGTGGGAGCCTTAAAGATCCTGAAAGAGTTTCAAGATTTAATCAAGAGTAAAACCTATAATTTATCACTAGCACACAACTTAAGGTTTGTAACCTATCGTGTTGACATAATTCTTATTTATGTACCTACTTCAAATAAGTTGAATTTACATGTGAGTTATCAGAGTTCAACTTGGAAGCATTGGTGGGCCTTGTGCTACCAAGGTGACAAGAAACTAAGATTGAACAAGTTTAATCCATGTAAAGCTGAATTTGTCACTAACCTTATCTTGTGATTATGGTTTTGATAAATTCACATGGATAGGAACTCATACACTATAAAATCTAAGTGTCATAAGGTTTCTCTCCGATTCATGAAAATGATGGTGAGGAAACGCTTTCACTAAGTAGATTTTACGTAGATATCAATTGTGTTATTTGCATTTTCAAAAGTTGTTAGTGGAGCGCGTGTGGTTAACCGGCACACTAACATGGACTTGTGAGAAATGGAAAATGCCTAAGCAATTGAGACTATGATTACGGCATCCCTTTTCATAGTCCTGAAAATTGTTTAGACACACATGTGAGCTATCTAAGAAAGGGTGTATGAATCTAAATTTCAGAAGTCCAGCAGATTTCTGGAAATATGTCGGAGCTAGTGGGAGCATAAGTGTTATGCTGATAATCATCATGTTAGTGGGAGCATGATTATTACGTTTAGTGTTGCAAGTTAGCAATGTTAATTATAGAAAACAAAGTTTCAATTCGTGAAGTTGCAGGGGTTGAAAAGTTGTTTTGCTATAATTAAGGGAGAGGAAATTATACTTCATTTCAATTCTAAAGCTTAGATTGAGATTTTAATCATCTTTAGTCAAGGACATATATATGAATTTTATGTCTGAATGGTTCGGCTTAAGGAAATTCTATATATATTGCGTTCTCAAAATTCAATTATGACTATGGCATCCCTATTCATAGTTAAATTTTGAAAACATGGCAAATAAAAAAATATTGTAGCAAAAGACTGGTCTAGTATCATGTCTTTATGTGAGACATCATGAATCGTGTCCCATATGCTTCAGATATAGGATCGATTTCATGTGCTATAATATTCATCTTTTCTAAATTTTCCAAATGCTTAAGGCATTGAGAAGGGAAAAGTCTAGAACTGGATATGACTGAAGTGATTAAGCAATTGTCGAGGACAAATCTGAGGTTCGCCAAAGATTGGTTGCTCAGGGACAGTTGGAAGTATGATGTCGGAAAGGCCCATATTGACATATTCTGAAAAGAAGTAACTCTTGTTCGGAAGTGATAGTCAAAATGGGACTATGGAAATGTCTCCATAGGTGGAAGTTATTCAATCTATGTAAGATTAGAAAACCTTAATGCAAGAAGGATGTTCAAAGCAATGTACTTTGAATATGAGACTTCCGTTCCATAGAAGTTGACCTTCTTTGGAATACTTTGTAATGACTGGTGACAAGGTTTTGGTGACTTTGTGCATAATCATTACAAGAGGAACATTGCATAAAAGTTTAAAATCTAACAGTTTTTTTGGTAAATGATAGGAATCGGGGATTCTCACATTTACAATAAGGATTTGGGATTGTGAAATTAGTATCATTGGAATCATGTTCAATTGATCTACATCACAATGTAAGGATCATAGACAAACATAGTGTGCATACTTGGAGTATGGCATAACTATTGTTTAGAAAAACAAAGTGTACATGCTAGGAGCATGGGACGACTGTTGTTTTATTCAAGTCTTAAGTTGATTGTTTGAAACATTATACAATGAATAATGTGTAATCAATATGGTGATAAATAAAAGGTGGTTCTATTTATATTCAAAAGGGTTCTGAGACCATATTGGATTCGATTATTATTGTGTTTCACTTTGCATGTTTTGACTTCCAGAATAGCGAGGTTATTCTTTCCGAATGACTAAGTTATTTAAACACTCCATAGTCGTTCATATGTTGGAAGTAGGTATGAATCAAGACTGTCATGAATCGAGTTTGTAGATGGCTAAATGGGTTTAGTCATAGCAATGGTTGCTACAACATTCATGAGTGCTCATAAGTTATGAGTATTGGAATAAACCCACGCTCACTTGTATCACTTCATGGAATTTATCTCGAGTAATCGTGAGACGGTAATGTCATATAAATCTTCAAACCTAGAGTGATAAGATTTGTAATCGAGTTTAAAGATCAAATCACATAAGAATTAAGAAAGAAGAATCACGATGAACACGAGAGTAAATATAATCTTTGATCAGCTCATATTATGCTTTCGATTTTACAGAGTAAAAAAGAATTCTCTGTAAAGAGTACGTGAAAAGTTAAGTTCTCACTCAGTACAGACTCCTATTTATAGGCGTACAAAAGCATAACAAAATACTAAGGACTAGACATTAAGACTTCATTAAAATGCCTTAGTAAATATAACATTACATCCGAAGACTCAACTTACGAAGACTAAAGATCCTTCGTAACAAAACTAACACTTCGACTTATTACAACATTTATACCCTAACAATCTCCCCCTTAGGAATAAAGGTCGAAGTCTTCATGAAGTTAGAAGTTGAACAGCATACATCAGCACTCTTCGAATTTCCATATACCAAGAGATAACTTTCTTTATCTCCTTCTTGTCTCCTTCTCAATTTTTCTTGCAACGATTCATACGAACAATTAAATTCGTATATTGCGAATTTGTATATCTTTCCACTTCAGAGGTTTGAAACAAGAATCTCTTGGCTCTTCCAGCTTTATCTTTTCCTACGAAGACAATCCCCAATGGCTTTAAACAGATTTCTCCATCTTCGTACTTCTTCAACTCAACCTGCTTCTTCGTAGGAGCCATTGGTGCTGTAATGTCGATGCATTTAACAGTGGCAAGCTCGACATCAGTTTGAGCAAGGCATTCGAAATAATTCTCCAAGAAAATTTTTATATGCCTACACCCAAGACTGAAGACATCTGGTTCAGTCTCTTGGAGGAAAGAAAAGGACTTGTCTTTAAGAATCAGAGCTACATTGATGAGATCGTAAGTGTTCATCAATGGAAAGTCCGCCACAGTGAACTCTTGTATCTTTCCACTTGCCCTTGTCACAACATACTTCAAGTTCTTAAACTTTCCTTCGAAAATGACATCCCTTTTTATGGATATCACTTTCTTAATCTTATCCAAGTACCAAACTTCTTCTTGAGCCTTTGCTAACACAGCATGGAATCGAATTTTCATCTTCTTTCCTTCTTCAATATCCATGGACTTTGTTTCTGCTTTAAACTGAGGCATGATGAACATCATCTCGTTGATCGGAAAATCAAGTTGACCAAAATCAGTATTCGTCACCACAAAACTCTTCTTCGGAATCTTCTCAAACGAGTACATATGATCGAACATCACCCTTGATTCAATAGTTTCGTAATTGAATAATTTCGAAGGGTCTCCCTTATCAACATTCGAACCTTCAAGAGCTCTCTGGCGCATAATACTTTCAACATGCCTCATCCTTTCAACTTCCGCTGCCACCTCAGCTTTTATTTCTTTGTTAGTCTTCTCAACCAAGACTCCTTTTCCTTTGTCTTTCACATTCGAAGGGACTGCATTCTTTGACGAAGATACAGTCGAAGGAACTACACTCCCAATTACAATACCTTTTGTAATAGGTCTTGAAATTGGAACAGTTGTAGTTATAGTCGAAATAACTGGTGCAGCTGAGACTATTGTTGGTTTAACCACAACTTTCGAAGGATAAACCTTTCCTACCACCTTCGAATCTTCAGCTTTCTTCTCATGTTCCCCAGCCTTTGCTTGAACAACCTTTTCTCCCCCTTGCACCCCTGTAACAGCAGGTGGGGCATCTGATACATTCGGCAAAAGGCTTGAGATTCGAAGTAATGGAGTAAGATGTTTTTGAAGAATGGCTTCGAAATGAACGAATTTCTGGGAAAGAAATTCTTGAGAGATAATCGGATAAGATGATTTCGAAGAAATTTCTTTGAGATCTTTCAGCAGGTTCACCAACTCTCCAAAATGTTGTTCTTCTGTGGCTGAAAGAGAGATCATCTGAGGATTCACTGGTTCGAACATCTTGACACATTGAATAACCGCATCACAAATGATATCGATCTTCTGATGTGCTGATTCATACCCCTGTTGAATATGTTGAACTTCCTTCGTCATTTCTTCACGAAGTTCACGAATCTGCATATTAACATCTTCTCGAACCTTCTTCACTTCCTGTACGAAGAGCACATGACGCTCCTTCGTAACCGTCTTTAATTCTTTCACCTCCTTCATAACCGTTTGATCAGTCTTCTCAAGAATACGGCTTTCAGAATCACTTATTAATCCTAACGCCTTCGAAATCACTCTACTTTCCATTTCCTTCATTAAGGAATCAACTTCCATGATATTGACTCCGTTTCGATATTTTGCTCTGGTTCATTGATCGGTTCTTCAAGAATTTGCTCCTCTTCGACACTAACATTTGTTGACATGTTATCTCGTTCACTATAATGCTCCCCCTCAACAAAAGTATTTGAATCCAAGTGCTCCCCCTCCACTGGATCATCAGCTTGTTCATTTAGATTTAAATTCAAATTCGAAGTTGAATCATTGTTATACTTCGAATTTTCTGATGTTTGACTATCAGTTGTATTTCTTTCTGCATCAATTGCTTGATTTTAAATACCGAAAATCGAATCATAATCAACATCATTCATTTCAATTGAATCATCTATATTTGAAGAATTTTGCAAAATAGGATAATTCACAAATTTATGATTAGACTTTTTAATGTAATGATCATCAAATGTCAAGTTAAAATTTTCTTCCACTTTGCGAGTTCGCTTATTTAACACTCTATAAGCAACTGAATTGTGTGAATATCCCAAGAAAATTCCTTCATCTGCTTTTGTTTGAAACTTCGAAAGATTATCCTTGAGATTCATTATGAAACACCTGCATCCAAAAACATGGAAAAATTTGACATTAGGTTTTCGATTATTGATGATTTCATAAGGAGTAACATTAAACCGTCTATGAATAAATGATCGATTTTGAGTAAAGCATGCAGTTGAAACAGCTTCAGCCCAAAGATATTGAGGTAAATTCGAAAATGCCAACATTGTTCTTGCAGCTTCACATAATGATCGATTTCTTCTCTCAACTACACCATTTTGTTGTGGTGTATAAGGAGATGAAAAATTATGCGAAATTCCTTTTTCCACCATAAATGTATCGAAGACATGATTTTTGAATTCAGTTCCATGATCACTTTTAATTTTTTGAACTGTCTTCTTCAATGAAACTTCCATCTTTTTGATAAAATCAATCATCATTTGTGGAACTTCAGATTTTAACCTGAGAAAATAAACCCACGTGAATCTTGAAAAATCATCTACTATTACCAAAATGTACCTTTTCTTGTTAAGAGTAGCAACTGTTGAAGGACCACATAAATCTATATGCAGGAGTTCAAGAGGTTCAACAATCTTCGAATCTATTGTGATTGGATGACCTTGTTTGTGTTGTTTCCCTACTTCGCAAGCTGCACACAAACTGTCATTATCATATTTAAGAATGGGTAAACCTCTTACCAGATCTTGTATGACAAGTTTGTTGATGTTTCGAAAATTGAGATGTGATAATCTCCTGTGCCATAACCAGCTAACATCAGCAGCAGCCTTCGAAAGTAGACACACAGCAGGTTTGCCTACAATAGGAACAATATCCAATGTAAATATATCACCTTTTCTTTTTGACTTAAGTAAAACTTCCTTAGTCTTGACATTCGAAATGACACTTCCTTCTTCATTAAAAAGAACTTGATTGCCAGTGCCCACAACAAGTTGTGAAACACTTATCAAGTTGTGTTGCAAACCTTCAACAAGTGCAACTCTGTTGATAGTGAAATTTCGATTCGTTATCTTCCCATAACCCTTGACTTTGCATTTGTGATTATTACCAAACTTAACCACTCCTCCATTTTCTAGGCTTCGAAAATCACGCTAGTTTTCCTTCTTCCCAGTCATGTGACGTGAGCAACCGCTATCAATATACCACTTGTTATCATATTGCTCGTCACAAAGTACCTGTAATTATTGAAAAATTTTAGGTACCTAAGCTTTATTGGGTCCATTCAAATTAGGTTTGTGATTCAATTGTAAAGTACAACCATTAACCCAATCATATACTTTGGTTTTGAGACTGTCTATAAATCTAACATTTTCATTCGAAGGGTCAGATATATGAGTTTTTACTTTATTCAAATTTTCACTAATTTCACCCTTCGCATCTTGAGTTTGTGATTTTTCCCTTTTTGTTCTTGTGACCGGTTGCCAAACTTTAACAGATATATTTGACTCTTTCGATGATAAACTACCATTCGTTGAAGGATTTGCATATTTGTCATACACCTCATGTATCTGTTCTTTCGAAAACTTACTTGATTGGTATATCTTTCCTTTTCCTTCCAACCAATGATCAATATTTCTCTTTGTTGTTATTCCATTTGCATATGAGACTTTGTCAGCTTGTTTCTTCAAAGGATTATAACATTTTGCTGTATTTGGAACATAATCAACTTTTGGTTTTGAAAAATAAGATTCATGATAAGATGTCTTGTTTTGAAACTTTGAAGTTTGATTTCCAACCTTTTTATTTGAAAACAAAGCATTTTTCTCTTCAAAAATTTGAGATTTTGATTTTTCTTTAAAAACTTTTCTTATTTTTGAAAAATTTGTTGATCTCATTTTTGATGGTTCAACAGTTTGCCAAAAAATTGTTTTCCTTGCTTGACATTTCGAAATATTATTTTCCTTTGAAAAATTTTCAACTTGAGCTTTAAATTCTTTTGAATTTAATTTTATCACTTTGTTAATTGTGTTAACATCAGTTTTAACATCTTCGTGCTTTGAAAACATATTTGCAGTTGGGACAACTTCCTTCTTTTCAACTTTTGACTTTTCAATCCATACTCTTTTTGGTTTATGATGTTGAAATTTATATGAATTCTTTGTAAGAGTATTTTCAACTGTACTTTGATTTGAAAAGAATCCTTCATTTGATGTTTTCATATTGTCTTCCACAACCATTTTTTTTAATTCAGGTTTTATATTTTCAACATTACCTGTTGTTACGAAGACTTGATTTGGGAACACAATATCATCAGTGCATTTGAAGATTGGATAAACAACAGTATTCGATTCAAGATAATGAGCACCTTTTTCACTAAGAATTTTCTCAAATTCTTTTGTATTCATATAGACTTGATCAACAACCACTCGAGGAATTTCAATTTCTTCCAACTTTTGACTTTGCTTTGAACTTGTATTTTCTTCTTCATTGTCACTATCATCCGTTTGACTCTCATGTATTTCCACATATTCCATATCACAAACTTTTGAAGTTGAGGGTTTATTAGTTTCAATTTTCATTAATAAATCGTCACATTTTTCTTTCCCTTTAAATGAATTTGCAACATTTATGACAGACAACTGTGAACAATCTACATCTTCTAAATCACTAATTTCACTAATATTATCAAAATTATCTTCAATATTAGCATTATTAGTTTCACTATTAGATGTAGAATTCTCAGTCTTTTTCAAAATTCGAAGTTGTTCTCATTTAGTTAAGGTTTCATTTACAATTTTTACTAAATCATTAGCATCAAGATAATCTTCGACTTTTGCAATTCCATATCTAAACCTATCATCTGGAACTTTGTTGAAATCAGAAATTTCCTTTTCACAATCATATGAAATACTATCAACCTTAGCTCTATCATAAGCTAAAAATGGTAGTAATTTTCTATGTTGTTCCTTACTTATTTCACACGAATGATGTAACTCGGTTAATTTTCCATACAATCGTTTTGCTGAATTACAAAAAACATTTCTCTGAGCTAACAACAAGTTTACTTCTTTTCCTAATTGTTCTCTATCCTCCATGATATTTGAAACTTGCAACTCTAAGTAATCAATCCTAGTGACTTTTGAATCCAACATTTTTCTAGTCTCTAGTAATTGATCACTTAACTTTTTTGCTTCATTGCTAGCAGAAACAATGATTGAATCAAAGTAAGTAACAGTTTCATCAAAAGATACTAACTCAGAATTATATGCAGAAACTGGAATGTTAAAAGATTCAAGAATGTTACGTACCTTGGTAGTCATAGGCGACTTGTCAGTAGACTTCGAAACGAAGCATCGCCCACACACTTCGTCAGTCTGCTCATCATCTGAATCCTCTTCCATTTTTGCATACATAGCTCCATGAGTTGGATTTTTCATCTCTTCATCACCTGAACCCGAAGACCATATTTGATATGTGCCATCCGATTCAGTTTCTCCATGAGCTACCAATGACATATTCTTCGCTTTCTTCTTTACTTCCTCCAGTTTTTCAGTGTAGTAAGCTTCGTCCTTTGTCTTACTCTTCTTTTCTTCCTTCTTCCTCAACAAACAATCTACAGCTAAATGATTTGCTCCATAGCAATAATGACAATTGATCCCTGTATCACCTTTCAATAGCATCTTCATTTGCTCCATCTCAATCTTCGAATTTGTCTTCAATTCTATTTTATTTTCATCCAGTTTGTTTTTGTTCTCAAAGCTACCCTTCGAATCTGATGACTTCTTTGGATTAAAAGGTTTCTTAAAAAATTTCTTTACTCTATTGTTTGAGTAAAAAGCAACAGCCTCATCATCAGAATTCATCAAAAAACCTTCTTCTTCATCAGACTTCAATTTTTCACTTTCTCTTTCTGTAACCTTCGAAACTAGAGCCAAAGGACCACCAAGACTTGCTACAACTTCTTCAGCTATTTCATTGACTTCATTTTCATGAGATTTTAATTGATTGTACAAGTCATTCAAAGTCGAAGTATCAAAACTTTGTTGATTTTTCACCATCATGCTCACACTTCTCCACTCCTTTCGAAGTCCCATAACAAATATCAAATTGTACTCCATTGGTGACCTTATTATACTATAACGATTACAACGATAGATTAACTCGTTGAACCTATCATAGTATGCTTCAATAGACTCATTTTCTTTCTGTCTGAAATCTTTGAGTTCTACCAGGCATTGTTTTACAGATGTGATCTTCGTCTTTTCACTCCCTTGAAATTTATCTTTGAGATTGTTCCAGATTTCTTTAGCTGTTTTACATGTTCTGACATAGCTGTACACAACAGGAGGCAACGCACCTCTTAATTCCCTCATGCATTTCTTCTCCAGACGTTTTAAACGATCGGTTTGATTATCAACTTCTGAACTGCTTGAAGACATGCTGATTGGCTGAACTTGTGCAGTTTGATTGATTTCTCCTGAGATGCATTTCCATAATTCTTCATCCAGTCCATTCAAGTAATCTTCCATACGATCTGCCCACTGATCATAATATTCTGGAATAAGCATTGGAATTTTAGTGGATGATCCAAGCAAATGAGAAAATGATGTCATCGAATTAAGATTGAATGACGCCATTGATGTACGGAAAAAAGCTTCAAGATGATACTAAACTTTTGAGAATTTTGAAAATCAAATTGTATAATTCAATTCAGAATTACACACCGAGCACTCGATTAACAAATATTTTTGCATAATCAAATCCTAGATTGAGATCTAGATGAAATTTTCAAATTCAAAAAGGACGAAAACTTTTTGAATCAAACAGTAGATTCAAAAACCTTTTTGATTAAATGAAATCAGATCACAGAAAGGATTCCTGCTCTGATACCAATTGATAAGATTTGTAATCGAGTTTAAAGATCAAATCACGTAAGAATTAAGAAAGAAGAATCACGATGAACACGAGAGTAAATATAATCTTTGATCAGCTCATATTATGCTTTCGATTTTACAGATTACAAAAGAATTCTCTGTAAAGAGTACGTGAAAAGTTAAGTTCTCACTCAGTACAGACTCCTATTTATAGGCGTACAAAAGCATAACAAAATACTAAGGACTAGACATTAAGACTTCATTAAAATGCCTTAGTAAATATAACATTACATCTGAAGACTCAACTTACGAAGACTAAAGATCCTTCGTAACAAAACTAACACTTCGACTTATTACAACATTTATACCCTAACATAGAGATATGAGTTGTTACCTATGAGTTGGTTGTGCATTGATTGCACGTAAACACATCAGTAACTTGATGTTATAAAACGTGCCTTTGTGTACAATTCAACAAGTAGTAGAACAAGCATATGAGTCGAAGTTTATCTGTTCCTTCTAGAAATAGAAGCGATATCTAGGCCCCTCGATGATTTTGTTGTGACCTATGTACCGGCCGGTCAGAACTAAAATTGATGTGTTCGATTAAGTTCTTTGTCAAACAAATCGAAAATCGGGAAACAAACTGCTGGACAATAAGTACGACGTTGTTCCATGTATTTGTCCGATTGATATCATGAGAACAGAGGATTATATGATCACTTATCTAAAATGGCGCTTCATAGTTCAACAGAGTTTTCAAGAGCTACGATTGCTGGTTGGTTCCTGAAGTAACATACGCAAATATAGTTATTAGACTTATCCAAGTGGGAGTCTGTTGGATAATGTGTCTAAGTCCATAACTTATTTGGTACATACTTGACCCGACTCGGCATGCTCCATTTGGGTTGCACTTCACCCGAACTATTTATGGATAATTTTATGAGAGTTATACACATATGTTTATTAATATATTATAATTTATAATATATTAATATGAAGTCATGTTATTTAATTAATCTTAGTCTTAAATTAATTATGAATTAATTTAGAGATTAAAAGGAAGACTAATTAGATTGTGGGCTATTGGTTTTATATAGTGTGGGCTAACACTCATTTGTTAATGGGCTAGGCTTATATGGAAGTCCATGGATGATCCATGGAGCTTTTAACCCATGGATCCTTGGAAAAGGAAAGGTCATGGGTTATTAGGGTTTCACCCTAACCATGCACACTATATAAGCATGCTTATGTTGCATGAAATAGCCACTAGTGACACTAGTGTGGTTTTGTGTGTGTGGCCGATTTTATATGTGTGTATACACTCTCTCAAAGTTTTCCAAGTGTTTGTGGTGATTTGTGATTCCATTTGAGGCATTCACATTATTGGTGTTAGGCTCTCAAACTCCAAGCAATCAACCACCATCAAAAGGTATGTATTTCTACTAGTAGTTTTATGATTCATAATCCTTATGCTATGCTAGTTAGGAAGAAACCTTGGAAATTATTATTTGCATGTATTTTAGAAGAAAACATAGATCCAAGGTTTATTAGGGTTGCATGCACACTTAGGAAGTGTTAGATTGCTCAAAAGCCAACACCTTTAACTAAATTTATTAACATTCCACAACCTAAGCCTTTAGATTTGAAATGAAGCATAATATTCTCTCCCTTAATTATAGCAAAATAACTTTACAACCCTTACGACTTTGCAAGGTATAACTCTTGTTTTCTATAATTTATATTGCCAACTTGCAATACATGCCTTAATAATCATACAATCATAACATTTATGCTCCCACTATCATGATGATTATTATAAACATAACACTTATGCTCCCACTAGCTTCGACATGTATTCATAAACATCTTAACTTTCAGAAAAAAACAATACCTATTGAATTTCTTAAGTCCATGTTTCTAATACTTAATGCTTTGATAACCTTTTATCAAGGTTTTTTTGAACTTAGATAGTTCATATGTGTGTCTAAACAATTAAGACTAATTTCCAAACCTCACAATTCAAATCATGGAAAGGGATACCATAACCATGATCGAATTCGAGAATGCAATTTTACAATCACTATCTTCTTAAAATCTTTCTTAGTGAAAGCATTTCCTCACAATCATTTTCATGAAGGAGGAAATCTTATGACACTTAGATTTAAACGGTGTATGTGTTCCTAACCATGTGAATTTGTTAAAACCAAAGTTTACGACAAATTCAAACTCATATGGATCGAACTTTCTTAATCTCAATTTCTTGCATTATGGTAGCACAGCTGCCCACCATGTCTTCCAAGCAGTTAAGCAGCTCACCTTTTCTTATCAATGTACTTTCCATTGATCAAGGTCCTTGCCTTTTATGAATTCAAATGAGAACTCATAGGACTTACATGCATAATTAACTCGATTGGATTGGCACAGAAACAAAATAATGTCAACACGATAGGTTGTAAACCTCAACTTGTGTGCTAGTGATGATCGATAAGGTTTATTTGATTTGTTCTTGAAACCATTCAAGACCATTAAGACACCCACTTACTCCTTGACATATAAGATTCTCTTGTCAATAACCATTTCTTGACAAACAAATATTCAAGAGTTAGCGTAGTTTTTATCAAAACATTTCATAAATTGGTCCTACTTGGTCTTTGTCTTATCCAAGACATCACAACTTTCCACATTTGATGAATGTTATAAACCTTCTTAATACTTCTCACTCAATTTCACAATCTTGACTTTAAGACTTGTTATGGAACGAAGTATGATTGACTTCTTGATTTAACCATTTCTTCAATTCTTGATTCCTCTTCTTAATCATATAATTGTACTAAGACTCACTTAGAGGATCAATTGAGATATGGTTCTTAATCATTAAGACCTATAAAGCATAAAAGCTACTCTCCCTTCTTCTTAGAATGGAGAAACTTTTATCTTTCTGCCTACTTGATTCTTCTTATTTGTTTTGCTACTGATCTAAAACTTTTTAATCAATTCCAAATTACACTTAATCTTATAAGCATAATCATATTTACTAAACCTTTAGTAAATCATGACGAATATCTTGGTTACTCTTATGGTGAACTTGATCAACACACAACTTTGTGTGCTCGATCTCCTAGTCCTTCATTTGACACTTTGTTAACGAATTAGTCTAATTTCCAAATATGAAATTTCTCATTCATCATGCAACCAAGTTGCGTGATTCCAAATTTTTGTCCAATTGAAACTTGGGCGATGAGAAACTCTCCCAATTTGGTAAATTCTCGACATTTCCATAAATAAGAATCATATCCATTCGTTGTAGAAATATGCAAACATCAATTTTCATAATGATTTTATCGCAAGGAAATAAACAAATAAATAAATAAGTCAAACCAAAATTTATTTTATTTATAAAAGCAGCGGAAAACATTTGTCCTTACAATGCAAAATCCATTGAAAACTATGTAGTCAAATATTTCTAACAATTCTATCATAACTATCTAAGCTCCAAATCTAATCTTCAAGCCCATGCGATCAAGATCCATTTCTTGTGATTAGATTCATCTCGCTCTTTCACCAAGCTTCCTTTCTTTTCACCGATCCTGCAAAACATTCAAATGCAATCTTATCACATCATGTATTAAGAATCAACGAATAGGAACTTAATGGAGTTAGATAGTGGATTTTACCTGAAGCATAGCCATACTCTTTGACTCTCCCATCTTCTGGAATCTTCAGGCTCTTAGGGCAGACTTCTATCCAACGCCCTTTCTCTTGGCAGCAAACGCAGATCAATTCTCCTAGAACGTCCTCGGAAGCATGGTCGGTTGACTTTCCCCACAAATACGCTCCATTGCTTTGCCAAATCATTTCTGATTCAGCAGCAATGAGCATGTAAGTTAGGTCAATGAGGTTATCGTCATGATCCATCATATAATACTTTCTTTTGAATTCATTATATGATTCAGGGAGTGACTGCAGAACCCAGTTCACAGCCAACTCATCGGGGAATGACACACCCAACATAATCAACCTATCGATGTGTGATTTCATTCCTAGAACGTGGGCACACACGGATTTACCATCTTCATGTTCCATTTCCAATAGGGCTTTAGTGATATTGAACCTTTCAATTCTTCGATCTTGTGGGTTAGGGAGAACAATTTGAGGAGGTGGAGGAAGTGAAGCATGATTTCTTGTTCCTCGATCGAATTGTGGAATACCATTTTCATGTGGAATGCTTGTTCCATGGGATTTGGGAAGACCATAGTTGTCGAACTTTGACATCTACAAAACGGGAGAAACAAATTCAAGTTAGTTGATTGATTGAGTCCTTAGTAAATCACCCAAATGAGATACTAAGGCTAGGAACCAACACAATATTCTACAACTCGGGAGAGGGATGCCGTAACCCAAATTTCAGAACATTTGAAGGTAAGTGAATGACGATTCACTAATTTCCACCATGAAAAACAAAAAAGAAATTTAAGTTTTAAATCTATGAAAACTCCTAGATTCTTTGAGATTCATTGAACATTTCAATGGCATGTTTAAATCTCGATATTCCCCTCTAGTTTGTGACTGGGTTACCGAGGATCACAAAGCGGGTGTGAATAACCATGCAAACTTTCATGGTGCCCTCACATGTTACAGTCACCTATTCGATGTGCCAGTAAACCACACACGCTCCACTGAACTATGACAAACATTGAGTCACCCTTTGCTACCTTTGCTTAGAACCATTTAGTGTGTCGGTAAACCACACACGCTCCACTAACGTCTTCGCAAGGGCACAAAGTGTAATTTCATGGAATTGCATCAATTCACTTTGCCTAAGTAACTAAGATTGGGAATTTGTAAAACATTTAGTTACTTTTGTACTTCATTATACTTATAATGGAAGGTTTCGTCCTATCCTACCCGTTCGGCTCACGACCCTTCACTAGTCAAGAGTGCGGTGGGTAAGAGTGGATACCCATTCAATCGCCATTTTATAGGCAATTTCCTTAAACACCCCTTATAGACTAGCTTTGTGAATGAGGCCTACTAACGGTAAGACTGACTTTTACTCATACATATATATAATGTTAGACTTTTAATGTTATATATAGTATAGGGTGTATTTTACAACTTTGAAAATACTAGGTGGTCAAATTTAACAATTATACTTTTAATTCAATTAAATTGTAAACCAAAACTTTTATGGATTTATTAAACCTCTTTTAATTATACACCTTAATTAATTAATTAATAAACCATAAGGGTGTGATTTGAACTTTTTCAAAGCAATACTAGGGTTTTAGAATTTAACATTCCTAATTAAACATTTAATCAACTTTTAAATTCCAAAACTTGAGGGCAAGTTTTGAAACATTTTAAAACATTAGGGTTTAAACTATTTAAATTTCAAAACAACAACACTTTTGAGGTCAAATTTAAATTATAAAACCTAAAGGGGTAAAATATGAAACTTTTCATAACAACAAGGATCAAATAAAAAATAATCTAAATTAACATTTAATCACATAATTATCCATATTTGATTTATTTAATGATTTCTTGCAAAACAATTTACCAATTTAATCAAAATAATTAATCAATTATCACATAAGGAAACAAATATTTTATTAATTGATAAATATCTTCAATTAGATCAAGAATATAGTCAAATATATCATAAAATCGGATTTATATTGATCTAATATGATAAGGCAAGTATCCTCAAGCAAAAACAGCAAGAAATCCCGGTTTTCCCTCCATCTGACCAGCCGACTCGCCGAGTCAGGCATGGACTCGTCGAGTCAGCATGGACTCGGCGAGTTCATCTATGGACTCGGCGAGTCCAGCCCCCAGAAACACAAAAAACAAATTTTTTCAACACTCAATGCATCAATACAATAGAAACCAATCAAGGCTCTGATACCACTGATGGGTTTTGGCTATAAGAACATCCTATGTGCTCATACAAACCCTAATGCTAGGATCTAGGTTTCTCTATTGTACATGCAAGTTATCCAAGACTATAAACCCTAATTCTAGCATTCAAGTAATCATATTAACATGAGAATAGGTTTAAGATATTACCTTGATTGTTATATAGCAATAACAATCCCAAATCCTTCTTGTATTGAATTTAGAAAGCTTATAGTCACAAATGTCACTCCTCTAATGGTTCACAAACACCAAGAGCAAGAGGATGAGGAGGAGAGAGGATGGAGGCTGCCAAAAAATGTGTGAAACCCTAGAAGGATGATTAGCCACGTTTTTGGGTCACAAGGGTCATATATATATATATATATATATATATATATATATATATATATATATATATATATATATATATATATATATATATATATATATATATATATATAGGAGGCTGTTAGGGTTATCTAACAAGGAAACCCTAATTTGGATGTTTAAGCCCTAAGCAACCCATGGACTCCTTTAATTAAGGCCTTGGATGATTTCTTATGGGTTTCCCCATAGAGTCGTCCACTCCTCAATATAAGGCAATCCACAGCCCAAATTGCAATTATCTTATAATTCAATTCCAGTCCCTTAAGTTTAATTAATCTCTTTTAGTCATCAAACTAATTACCAATTAATTATTGACTAATATTAATTAAACAATATTATTTCTCCTTTAATATATTATTCCCATAATATATTAATAAATCATATTTAATCCTTTCTCTCCATAATTCATCCTATCAAGTTGCTTTGGTGAAGGCAACCCAAAAAGACCATGCACCATCGGGTTAAGTACATACCAAAATAGTTATGGACTTAGACACTAATCCAACAATAACTTCTTCGTTATAACTCGGATTTCAGCATGCTTTATATATATATCCGGAATCCATGTCACGACCACTACAACTTAGTTAAGATTATTCATTCTAAATAATCTTTTATCAAGAAGTTATTTTTGATACTTATCGTCTCTAAATTGACTAGCCCGGATCTACGAGCGTTACATGATGGTGGTGGTAGCAGTACAATCACTACAGACATGACCCGTTTAGCCGTACTTGAAGCAACCATAACCATCCACCCTACACGTCCCCTTGTGCGACCTGGTACACTTGCCACAACAGCCTCGAACCTGCTGGCCCTTCCCTCTCGAATCAACCACCTTGGGCCTCTTGCTCGAACCCCCAACACTGGACACAGAATCTGGGTTCCTCTGTTTCTCCATCTCCAGATCAATCTCCCTCTCTCTAGCCCTCACTATTATGTCTTCCAATGTCTTGCAGCTAGATCGGCTAACAAATTGCCGAATATCACTCCTCAGCATCACATGGTATCGGGCCTTCTTTATCTCCTCATCCGCTACATACTGCGGAACCAGAAGTGCTCTCTCCCTGAACATAACAGTGATCTTATCCACCGTCTCGGCTCGTAACTTGGTCGAAAAATCACCTCAGGTCATCGAATCAACGACATCATCACCCACAGCATGCATTACCTTCTCCCACCAATCACTTACCCTATCCTTCAAGAGGCAAGAATCTAGTCTGACCTTGTCTCCCTCGGGACATCGGCTGGTACGGAAGGTGTTAGTAACATCGGCTAACCACCTATTGCTCGCAATGGGGTCCATCGCCTTGTAATAATCTAGTGCTCCGCATGCCCGGAACACCCTGAAAGTCAGAGAACGTGTCTCAACCAAAGCCACAATCTCAACGCAAAATGCGCTTAACCGCTCATCAAGAATCTCCAGAATACCCTCCTTGACCGTGCCAAAGATCGTAGGAGTCTGCTCAAGGATATTGCACGTAATCTCAGACGAGATGAACTCTCTCGTCTGGTCATCGAGCTACCAGGCTCCAGAACCTGAGCCCAATCGCTCCCCAATACCGGAACTGCTAACTGGTCTGCCTCGCAATAGCACCATACTGAAAATAGACTATATAAACCATCAGAAAATGCATCAAATATACACATCAGGGAAATCACAACTCCACAAGCTCCCCGACCTCATCATAGCCCTCCTTGGATCGAGTACGAATCCTCTACTTCTAGTAGTATCGGCCCATACCACCTTCCACGTCTGTCCGTACTTTCCTCAAGAAGTGCCTTGACTCAACAAAGTTTCTTATATCCAAAAATTCCTTTATAGATAAGGCTCCCAACACTAGATCTCATCCTACGTTTTCCTAGGGCAAAATCCACACCACTTTCTACCATTAGCTACAAAAGGAACTCCCGCTAAGCTCCTCTAACTAGCCCACGAATACAATTACATATTACGAAAACTAGATAATTCTTTGAATGAGAGGTCTCACACTACAATGGTTAGACTCAATCAAGAGTTGCGCAATAGAGTTAAAACCTAACCTCTCAAATGATTTAGTTCCCATAATATGTAACTTAGCATATTTGTTTGCTAGTTAGCTGAAGCTAGTTAGAATTCCTAAGAGCATAAAGCAAGCAGAATTCGGGCATCAAGTAAGCATAAGCGAATCCGGCCATCCTATTACTGACTAATTAGTACTAACATGCAAGCTCATACATCAGGCATACAAAGGCATCTCTCTTAGATCCTTAGCCCTAATCTAGCATAGGATTTACAGATTCACAATTCAACACATATCATAAACATGTAACGGTATTTTGGGAAAACCTACTTGAGCTCGGCTGATTGAATGCACCACACTCTTTCTTAATTTAGAAAACCTTTTCTTAAAATATGTTTCTTTTTCAAAACTTTACTAAATCCTTAGTTTGAGTTCAAGAAAACTCGAGAGTGTGCCCGAATCCCTCAAACCAAGGCTCTAATGCCAACTTGAAACATCCAAAAATTACAACCCAAAAATTTCATTTTTGATTTAGGTAAAAACATTATTCCAAAACATTGTTCATACAAACCAATAAAATAAATATGTCAAACATCATGAAAATCAGAGTATGCCCCTTAAACATAATCCATATGGTGTGTGCGATGGAGTCAACCTGAGCTTTTCCCCTTGGAACCGAAAGTACCTGGAACATAAACTAAAATTGTAAGCACAACGCTTAATGAGTTCCCAAAATACCACATACCATACATATCATATAAAGGGCCCCACCAAAATGAGATACAAGCCCCGCCCATACTCAGATAATGGGCCCCACCTAGTGAAATATGGGCCCGCCCACACAAGAATAATAGGCCCCGCCCAATGAGATATGGGCCCCACCCATACTCGAATAATAATGAGATACGGGCCCTACCCACATTCGAATAACATGCCCCACCCAATAAACATACATATACAAGCACATACAAGTATCACACAGACAACAAGTATAATAACATAACCAAACAAAGGTCGGCCTTATGAACTAGCCCCACTAAACCCAGTGAGGAAACTTGTAACGTCCCAAATATCATGACTAAAAATTTCGTTTTTAAATTAATAAATAAACCAAAAATGTCAATCATTCATTCAAAACATATCACATCAGAGTATCATGTCCAAAACATTCTTTTATTTTATTAGAGTAAAACATCCCAGGCTAACTAAACAATGGTGTGTGCAATGCGATCACCCCGAGCTATTCCCTCCGTTATCGGATGTACCTAAAACCAAAACTGAAAACCATAAGCACGAAGCTTAGTGAGTTCCCCAACCTACCACATACCATACATAAACACATACTACAAGCACTGGGCCATGCCTGCTACTTTGGGACGCGCCCGCTACATCGGGCCCCGCCTGTCTCTGAGCCCTGCTCGGTATACATATTTGTTTTACTTTAGGCCTCGCCTGTCTCTGGGCCCCGCCTGCTAAACGCATGCAACATATAACCATAGCACATAACACATAAACTAAACATACCCTACTGCATTACTGTCCTAAGGCCTCGCCTATCTTGGGCCCTGCCCCTGCCCTACTACTGATGAGTCATGGAACCCCGTCCACACTCCCGCTGATAATGAGATACAGGCCCCTGCCCACACTCACTACTTCCTAACTCGGGCCTCGCCCCTGCTCTGCTACTGATGAGATATGGAACCCCGTCCATACTCTGCTAATGGTGAGATACTAAACCTCGCCCACACTCACCTCCCTACCAGGCACATATAAGTATCACAAAGACAACAATTATACTCTATAATGTAAACCATTCCTTTGGCACCCACCCGACATTGGACCTTGGTACTGAATATCATACTAACAAACAGTGCCTATGGCTAACACCCGGGGTCTTCATACTCATAACTACATGGGCCGGCATTGTGGCCATAGACCCATTCACACAAAGGGAAACTCACCTCGCACTGCTGAACCCTGTTGATACCTATGGCTGCTGACTGGAAATTCACTAACTGCTGACCCTTCGGCTTCCCGACTACCAAAACCAAACATCACTTAGTCCAATACAATAACCCTTCCGGGGTTAAAATGACCAGTCAACCCCTAAACCAACTTGGTCCATATCTAAGGCCCAAGACTAATGCTCAACACTATGTAAGCTTCCCAAGCCTACTAGTGGCCCGCTAATGGCCGAAGTTGCTAAATTGGGCCCAATCCTTCTATTGGGCTTTACTCTATGCCCAAAAATTTCCTTGGCCCATAATATCTGACTACTGATGGCCCACTAAGGCCCAAGAACCCAAAATATGCCCCAAACCGAGGCCCAATAACACATGGCCCATACAGACAGATTACACGGAGCGTACATCTACGTACGCTAAGCGTACAGGCACAATGGCGAGTACGTTGGGCGTACCTACATGTACGCTCAACGTAATCCTTCTGTTAAGTCCTTTCTCCATTAAGTGCTTATTCCTCCACTCCAAGGGCTATAAACTCATATCCAGGTCCTTTTTCACATCTGAATCTATAAAGTCATTGACTTGATGACTTTACTTAGACCAAACCAAACCAACCCAAACCCGAAAAATGAGATACTACTTCCATAGGATAGCTAGATCTCATGCATAAACACATTAGGACCATCAAGATGACATCTTTACTACTCATGGGACACTTTTAGCTATGAGGGTGGCAATCCCAAGCTCAAGGATGAAGTTTTACCATCAAGGCCCAATCTTTGGATCTAAAAAGGTCCAAAGCTCAATATACCTAGATCTAAGCTTCTATGAGGAAAGTTGGAAGGTTTTTACCTTCAGAGTGTCTCAAATGATGATGCTATCTCAGATCTATAAGCTCTAGCCTCCAAGGTTCCTCCTTGCCACTCTTCTTCTTTTCACTTCCAAGCTTTAAACCACTAAACTAAGCTTCCCAAGGTCAAGATCTCACACAATGAAGGGTTGGGGCGTTCTAGGATTTCTCTTGAGTTAGGGAGGCTGATAAGGAGGCTAGGGTTGGAGCCATTATGTTCTTTATATACTGGCACACCCTTAAAATAGGGTTTTGAGGCTCTGAGCGTACGCTGGGCGTACCTCTCGTATGTTGGGTGTACGCCTCTCAACACCCGCGATTATTTGCTCTACTACGATGTGCGTAACCCAGCTTACGATGGGCATACCCATGCATTTTCCAAAAATGCATGCATGGCCTACCATGCGAACTTTTCTCCATATGGTCCATTATTGCTAAAATCTTCAAAGTGTCATAACTCCTTCATTCTAGATCCATTTTCGATCAACTTTATATCTACGAAAAGGTGGCGAGAAGCCCTAAGCATCTAACAACACATCCTGACCCGAAACCATCTCGAATAAAACTCAAAAACCATAAATGACCAAAATTACCCTAGCTTTGACTTTTGGATCCATAAATGAATGCTTTTCCGAACAGGGTGTTACAACTCTCCCCCACTTAAACTAGACTTCGTCCTCGAAGTCTGCTACGGTTAACTGTTATGTACTCTGCTCACCACATGCCTTTTTGATGCGTACAACTCCTGCTGAATACGATCCTCGGAGGACCGCCTCCAATGGCCTCCTGGCCGGTCATTCCAGCTAAAACTAGCCCTTGAAGGTAATAACCTCGAGAGCACTCTAATACCGTCAATCCTGAGAACACAACTTACTCGACCGACAATGCTTCCTATACTCCCTGAGTACCCATGTCGGACATCCTAGGGGTTCACCCCCTTTTCCTTGCGCGATCATTGGCCTTTCCAAGGAAACTTTCTATAACCAACCACCTCCTCTATTGTCATGAAGGACATACCCCTCATGGTATCCATTACTCCAGCCACTCCCAGTGCTGGTCACTACTGCCAGTACTTACTGAATACTTCTTACTACTATAACTTAGTGTTGAGCACCCATCCCAGCGAATGGATCAAATAATCCTTCGAGTAAAAGATTCATCCCTGCAATGGTTAGACTCATATGGGAGTTGCGCAATAGGGTCAAATACTTCCCACATAGATTATTCAACCCTGCTATGAGAGGCGTAGCACTCCTCGGTTAACTAGCTGCCTCATACCATACTTCTCTTATCATTACCACCACTAACTGAAAATTTTGTTGTTGCTTATCCGCCTTCCGGATGAACTAAGACCACCCTGGTCCCAACTAATCTGTCAATATCTAGGTTACCATACTCCCACCGGTTACTACACCCAGCACAATCTCTTATTCGCTCCCAGTGAGTTCTGAAGAAACTTCGGCTATCTATGCTGCTCTATCTACTTTTCCACTCAGGCGCTACAAGTCCCGGGATCCTCAATCCCCTATCTTGACCCTAAGGTCCTTACTAGATCCCACCTGTGCTGCTATAATCTCACGGGCCTCGCCCACGGGTCTCACCCGGCTATATCCTAGAGCGGCCTATCCCTCTAGTCTCACTTGCCTAGCTACTGTCGCACGGGCCTCGCCTACGGGTCTCACCCACACCATACCACTAATTAATCCTGCTCCTAGGTCTCACCTATACTACTACTAACATACGGGCCTCGCCCATGGGTCTCACCCAACTAAATCCTGGAGCGGCCTCTCCCAAGGTGTCACCTCTCTAGGGCTATGTAGGACAACTCCATACTAATCTCAACGAACTACCCTTTCCTGATCCCTACCTTGCTAACTAGGAGATACGGGCCTCCGCCCACACTTCGCAAACTAAACTGCTAATGAATGATATGGCTTACCCACAGTCTTCCATCACTTCCCTCACTATCTCGCTGCTGGGAAATGTTGTGGCTATTCTGTAGCCCTACTATGCTCTCCATTCTGACTCAACCACTGGCTACTAATCTTAAGGAATCCTAAATTGCACTTACTCCTGCTCCTGACTTCCGGAATAGGTCTCCCCTACTTTGATTCGACTAGGTCCCTACATTCCCCAACTTAAGAATGATTCCAAATCCTTATCTCTATCAAAAGGGGGTCAATCTGCTGACATCCAACACTTACCATTGCTAGCAACAACCGACACCAAAAGTGCACCATTCTCGAAAACTAATAAGGCACTTCCCGAACTCCCATTCACACATGCTATGGAAATTGCATCTGAAGAACCGACTAGATAAGAGGGTACTACTAGGAACTACCGACCTAAACCCATGCTATGTAGATGGCATAAAATCCAAACACAACAGGGAAATCATCACATACATTCACTTAACATAATTGCAGCACCATAACAATATAATCAAGAATAAAACTGACATGAAATCAAAAGATACTCACCTGCAATGCCCGGTGCTGCTCGTGCCTCCACTGTAGACAACTGGAAAGCCCTGCTCCCTACCGCAGGCGCCTATGCTCAGTCCTGGCGGCCGTCCATGATCCTCAAGGTCGCAGGGGCAGGTGCCATCACCTGTCCTGCCGAAGGCAAACTCATACACTCGGACTTCTTGTGGCCCCTCTGACTGCAATGAAAACATATCAAGTTTGATCCCTGAGTGGTATTAGCAGTACAATCTTTACTGAAATGACCAATTCGGCCGCACTTGAAGCAGCCAGAATCACCACCACTACCACTCCTACACATACCCTCGTGTGTCCTGCCACACTTCCCGCATCGGTTGCGGCTCTGATAATCCCTTGATCTCAAATCTGACGCCTTGGGTCTCTTACCCGAACCCGTGGCTACGTGATCTCATCTGGCTTCCTCTTCCTGATCTGCTCCTGGTCAATCTCCTTCTCTCTAGCTCGTGCAATCATATCCTCCAGCGTTTTTCAGCTGGACCTACTAACAAATTGGCTGATGTCACTCCTCATTATCTTGTGATATCGGGATTTCTTCATCTCCTCGTCCGCCACATACTGCGGAACGAGAAGATCCCTCTCCCTGAACTTGGCAGTGATTTCCACCACTGTTTGAGTAGTGTGCTGGAGGTCCTGAAATTCCCGTGCCAACTGCTGCACCACAAAAACTGGTGCAAACTAAGCCCTGAACCTGGCCGAAAAATCACTCCATGTCATCGCGTCCAACGCGGCATCATCCCCCAAGGAATGACCAATCTCTTCCCACCAATCCCGCGCTCGGTCCTTCAGAAGACAGAAGGCGAGTTTAACCTTGTCCCCCTTGGGACACTGGCTCGTGCGAAAAGCGTTGGCAACATCGGCCAACCACCTGCTGCTAGCAATAGGGTCCCTAGCCCCATGATAATCTGGTGCTCCGCAAGCTCTAAACCCTCGGAATGTCAAGGTACGTGCTCCTACCAAAGCCATAATCTCTGCGCGAAAGGCTCCAAGCCTCTCATCCAAAATCTCTAGTATACCCTCCTTGACCGTGCCAAAGATCACAGGAGTCTGGTCTAAGATACTGCGTGTGATCTCAGCTGATACAAACTCTCTCATTCGCTCCACGAGCTGCTTGGTCCTTGATCCCAAGCTTGATCTCTTTCTGGCGCCTGATCCGCCCACTGGTCTCTCACGCAATGTCACCATGCTGAAAACATATTACAAAAACTATCAAAATACACCTCAGTGCTGAGGGATCATACACACACTACAAGTTTCCCGATCTCATCTCGGCCCTTCTCAAATCGAGTACGGATCCTCTACTTTGAGTAGTACGGGCCCATACTCCCTTCCACATCTATCCGTACTTTCCTCAAGAATTGCCTTGACTCTACCAAGTCCCTCCTACTAACACTGCCCCCAGCACTAATCTCATCCTAAGCTTGCCCTAGGGTAAACTCCAACCTGCACCTAGTCCTCAGCTACTGAGGGTATCTTTATAATTCCAATTACCCACTACCTGAATACCACCACATGTGACAAGGTTCAGATAATCCTTCGAGTAAAGGACTCGTCCGTACAACGGTGGGACTCAGACGAGAGCTGCGCAATAGGGCCAAATCCAGCACTCTGAGATTATTCAACCCTGATCACATGTGACTTGACATATTCACCTAATGGCTAACTTCCATCACTTAGATTCCCATAAAGCACAATGAAAGTAGCATTCAAACCAAAGGGAAAATTATAACCATAACATAATCAAGCAATTATGTCCACATAACAAGAATCTATACTATCATGCAATTCATAAAGCTCATATAAGCAGGCATAAGCTAAACAGGCTATCCTACCACTGTCTAACCAATACTATCATGCAACTCAAAAGCACATATAACAGGCAAATAAGGCATCTTTCCTAGATCCTTAGTCCTAATCTAGCATGCTGTTCTACTAAACTGATAGTCATAACAATAACTTGTAGGGGTATTTTGGGAGAACTTACGTGAGCTCGGCTGATTGCACGCACCACACCCTTTTCTCTTTTCAAAGTTTTTTCCATTTCTCAAAATTCTTTTCACTTTTTCAAAAACCTTTTTTTTCTTTTCTAAAAATCCATTTTTACGAAAATTGATTTCCTGTTGAAAATTTCTATACCAATTCCTCAGTTTGAGTTCAGACACACCCAAAAGCGTGTCCGAATCCCTTAAACCAAAGCTCTGATACCAACTTGTAACGTCCCAAAAATCATAACTAGAAATTTCGTTTTTAAATTAATAAATAAACCACAAATGTCAGTCATTCATTCAAAACATATCACATCAGAGTATCTTGTCCAAAACATTCTTTTATTTTATCAGAGTAAAACATCCCAGGCTGACTAAACAATGGTGTGTGCCATGCGATCACCCCGAGCTCTTCGCTCCGCTACCGGAAGTACCTGAAACCAAAAATGAAAACCGTAAGCACGAAGCTTAGTGAGTTCCCTAACCTATCACATACTATACATAAACACATACTACAAGAAATGGGCCACGCCCGCTACTTCGGGCCTCGCCTACTACATCGGGCCCCACCCGATCCCAAGCCCTGCCTGAATCTGAGCCCCGCTAGGTATATAGATCTGTTTTACTTTAGACCCTGCCTGTCTCTGCGCCCTGCCTGCTAAACGCATGCAACATATAACCATAGCACATAACACATAAACTGAACATACCCTACTACATTATTGTCCTAAGGCCTCGCCTATCTTGGTCCCTACCCCTGTCTTGCTACTGATGAGTCATGGAACCCTGTCTACACTCCTGTTGATAATGAGATACGGGCCCCTGCCCACACTCACTACTTCCTAACTTAGGCCACGCCCTTGCTCTACTACTGATGAGATATGGAACCCCGTCCATACTCTGCTAATGGTGAGATACAAGACCCCGCCCACACTCACCTCCCTACCAGGCACATACAAGTATCACACAAACAATAAGTATACTCAATCATGCAAACCATTCCTAGGGCACCGCCCGACATTGGACCTTGGTCCTGAATATCATACTAGCAAACAGTGCCTAGGGCTAACCCACGGGTCTTCATACTCATAACTACATGGGCCGGCATTGTGGCAGTAGACCTATTCACACAAAGGGAAACTTACCTCGCACTACTGAACCCTGCTGATACCTTTGGCTGCAGACTGGCAATTCCAGAACTGCTGACCCTTCGGCTTCCCGACTACCAAAGCCAAACATCAATTAGTCCAATACAATAACCCTTCCGGGGGTAAAATGACCATTCACCCCTAAACCAACTTGGTCCGTATCTAAGGCCCAAGACTAAGGCCCAACACTGTGTAAGCTTCCCAAGCCTATTAGTGGCCCGCTAATGGCCCAATTTGCTAAATTGGGCCCAATCCTTCTATTGGGCCATACTCTATGCCCAAAATTTTCCTTGGCCCATAATATCTGACTACTGATGGCCCACTAAGGCCCAAGAACCCAAAATATGCCCCAAACCGAGGCCCAATAACACATGGCCCATACAGACAGATTACGCGGGGCGTACATCTGCATACGCTAAGCGTACAGGCACAATGGCGAGTACGCTGGGTGTACCTACACGTATGCTCAGTGTAATCCTTCTGTTAAGTCCTTTTTCAATTAAGTGCTTATTCCTCCACTCCAACGGCTACAAACTTAGATCCAGGTCCTTTTTCACGTCTTAATCCATAAAGTCATTGACTTGATGACTTTACTTAGACCAAACCAACCCAAACCCCAAAAATGATATACTACTTCGATGGGAGAGTTAGATCTCACGCATGAACACACAAGGACCACCAAGATGACAACTTTACTACTCATGTGACACTTTTAGCTCTGAGGATGGCAATCCCAAGCTCAAGGACGAAGTTTTAACATAAAGGCCCAATCTTTGGACCTAAAAAGGTCCAAAGCTCCATATACCTAGATCTAAGCTTATATGAGGAAAGTTGGAAGGTTTTTACCTTCAGAGTGTCTCAAATGATGATGCTATCCTAGATCTATAAGCTCTGGCCTCCAAGGTTCCTCCTTTCCACTCTTCTTCTTTTCACTTCTAAGCTTTAAACCACTAAACTAAGCTTCCCAAGGTCAATATCTCACACAATGAAGGGTTGGCGCGTTCTTGGGTTTCTCTAGAGTTGGGGAGGTTGATAATGAGGCTAGGGTTGGAGCCATTATGTTCTTTATATAGCGACACACCCTAAGAATAGGGTTTTGAGGCTCTGAGCATACGCTGGGCGTATGCCTCTTAGCACCCGCGATCATTTGCTCTACTACGCTGGGCGTAACCCAGCTTACACTGGACGTACCCACACGTGTTCCAAAAATGCATGCATGGCCTACCATGCAAACTTTTCTCCATAAGGGCCATTATTGCCAAAATCTTCAAAGTGTCATAACTCCTTCATTCTACATCCGTTTCCGATGAACTTTATAGCTACGGAAAGGTGGCGAGAAGCCCTAAGCTTCTAACAATACACCCCGTCCCGAAACCTTCTCGAATACAACTCAAAACCCATAAATGACCAAAACGCCCCTAGCCTTGACTTTTGGATCCATAAATGAATGCTTTTCCGAACAGGGTGTTACAAAACTCACCTCGAAAAGCTGAATGAAATGAATGATCCCTGACTGTTGGTCCTACAGCTCCTAAGCTATCAATTTCCAAATACAAACTATTTAACATTTGGGATCTACATCATAACCAAAAATCCCTACTTGGGTTAAAAGACCATTTTACCCCTAACCTAGCTTGGTCCAAGAATGGAACCTATAACCACAATCCAATGGGCCCAAAAGTTTAAAAAAATATCAAGGCTCAAAATATGGCCCAATTTCCAATTGGGCCCAATCCCTTCACATGGGCCTTAGCCCAAGTCCTAATAATATTCCTAGCCCAAAAACTCCCAAAATCAGATGGCCCAACTAGACCCTAACCTTCTAAGCCAAAAACGAAGCCCTATATCGAATGGCCACCCGACTGGGTACGCGGGGCATACTCAGCTTGTACGCTAAGCTTACTGGCTCAAGGGCTTGTAAGCTACGCGTATAGGCTTGTACGCCCAACGTACTCAACCAAATTAGCCACCTTCTACTTTAAGCACTTAACTCGTTAAGACTTCACCCCAAAGTGCAGATCTAACCTCCTTAAGCCGAAATGTCACGTAAAGTAGCTAACTTTACGTCCATACATAACCATAAGAAGCTCTAAAGCTCAAAAGGACTTAATGAAGGACTTAATGAATGCATGAGGCCCCTAAACTCCATAAAGTTGGCACCATTATAACTAAGGAGCCCATGAAGACCTTAGATCTGAAAGAATAAGCCTTTGGGATGTCCTAATCCCAACATCCATCCAAACCATGGATAAAAACATAACTACTTAACCCAAACATAGATCTAAGCATCTAGCAACCAAGTTAAGAACTTGATACCTCAAACTTCTTGCAAAATGGGTAGTGGTTCTGGATCCAAGTCTTCCTTCTCCAACTTAGCAACTTCAAGATCTTCTAACACCTTCACAATGAGCAAAATGAACACCAAACTCTCTTCAAAGGCTCAAATGCTTGATAAAGGAGGCTACAACTCAATTTAGGATTTTGGAGGCTTTGGGTGCTGCTAAAGAGGCCAGCCCCAAAAGATAAGGATGCTTAAATAGGGTGCAACACCCCCAATTAGGGTTTCATTAAAGTCTACGTACGCCCTGTGTACACATACGTATGCCCACTGTATATATGTGTACACCCATCATACACGACCTAAGTCTCATCTCGCCACCAACCCTATATGCCAAGCGTACCATATGGTACGCCATGCGTACTACTTCAGGGACCAAAATGAAATTATTGAATACTTAAGGGCTATAAGGCACATACTAGGGCACAATTGTTACATTCTCCCGGGAGGGGGCTCGCCAATGTTGGTGGTTGGCGAAGGGCCTCTTTTAATCATTGGAGAGCTGCATCCGCCTCTTTCGTCTATTTGAAGTGACTCTTGTCATCACACTCTTTTAGGGTGTGGAAGAGTGGTAAAGCTTTTTCTGCCGATTTGGCGATAAACCTGCCTAGCGCGGTCAGCCTCCCGTTGATTTCCTGGACCCCTTTTATGCTTTATGGGATTTTGTGTGACATCCCCATTTTCACGGCCATAAAAGACCGAATTGTTTATGCTTTGATTTAAAGTCAAAGTAATCCTTTAAAGAAAACTGTTGCGGAATTTGTTCCCAAAACAAAATGTGATAAGAATTTATCAAAGCGTTTCTTTAAAGAAATGTATTTTCATTAAATAACAAAATCTCGGGATGTCATGTTCTGATACAGACCAAAAGCATAAACAGTATAAAATAGACCTTACAACAGTTATTTATAACTACTGATCTATAATCCAAAATCTCTCGTCAAGTCCACCAACATATACTCTTGTGCCATTACCTATAATGCAAAGAAAACTGAGTGGGTCAGGCTTGGGAGCCTGGTGAGCATATAGGGTTTTCAACCGACAGTAATATAATTATTATATTCAATCATCAATCAATCAATCAATCAATCAAAATTATCCATCCCCATTATATCCTTTATTTCTTAAGGATTTACCCTAAAAATCAACTATCCTTTATTCATTTATTCCTAAGGATTGACCTAAGGAATTGACACAAAGTCCACCACTAGCAAGGTTCTTAAATTACAACTGGTAAACACTTAGTTCAACATACTTAACGAACACCTAGTTCTAACTCTCCTAGTGAACACTTAATTCAAAACATCTGGTGAATACTTAGTTCTAAAACACTTAGTGAACACACTCAGTTCGACAACACCAAGTGAACACATCTAGTTCAAAAATACTTAATGAACACATTGAGTTCAAAAATACCAAGTGAACACATAGAGTTCAAAAATACCTGATGAAACACGTTGAGTTCAAACACCAAGTGAACACATAGAGTTCAAAAATACCTAACGAACACAGAGTTCAAAAACACCAAGTGAACACATAGAGTTCAAAAATATCTAATGAACACGTTGAGTTTAAAAACATTTATTATTTCGTCTCACATCAACTATTTCATCTACCCATGTTCTACCCAACATATTTGTAGATGCAAACACATATACAGTTTAAATCTTTTAAAACATGTATAAAACATTAATTCAACATCCATCTCAAGTAAACAAACAATGTATAAACACATAGCACGTACTACATAGAAAATACTTCATATCTATGTGTTAGAAGAAAGTAACTACACACTCAATAGTTAAGACGATTGTCGAACAGCTCTACGGCTCTTAAAATAATATTCTTCGATGAAACCTGGAGATCTTCACAAAAACCGAGCTTCTCGTGGGCAGAGTTTCTGCTCGACAACTCTATTTCTCGGGATTTGCGGGGCTTCAGTACTTGCTTTGGGTCTTGGGATGAAATTGGGGCTTCGGGGGTATAACTTGCCAAGAAAAAGGAAGAATAAGGGAATGAAATGAAAGAAATGAGCAACCAATTCGGTTGGATCGCATCCTATTTATAGGAGGGGTCTGGCCACCGAACACAGCGCGTTCCTTGGACGAACGCAGCACGTTCCTTCGTGCGTCATGGCTTATGAACTTCGGACTTGACATGCGACAGGACAGGCTCTGGGCTCCGAATGCGGGGTGTTCCCCCTTTGGTAAGCGTGCCTTGTACTTCAGAAATTCATATATTTTGCATACGAGCTTCGTTTTCAACGTTCTTTATATCTACGCGAAGGTGAGATTACGCTCTACAACTCTCATTTAGACTCCGTCGGCAAATTTTGACTTTATTTTTATTAAATTATTTTTAGTAGGCCGGGACAGGAAAACTCCGTTAGAAATTCATAACTTCTTTACCTGACGTCCGTTTTCGTCTGTCTTTCTTCCGTTGCACTACTATCGACGAGATCTTCGATTCTCGTTTAGATTATTTCAACTAGAAACCGCTCGATCTCATATTCGAACTTTGGGCAGAATACCGCTAAGCTGAAACTTAGAAAAATCATAACTTCCTCATATGAAGTTAGATGTGGACGTTCTTTTTATGCACACTCTCGGTTTAAGGTATTCTACGACTTTGCTTTTGATCGCAAAGGCCAAATATCGCTCTATCGTAAATTCACTATTTACGTCGTGTTGTGTCGTGCCGGTTCTGCCGTTAAATTTCGACAAGTCATAACTTCTTCGTTATAACTCAGATTTCGGCATTCTTTATATATTCGAAATCCTTGTCACAACTACTACAACGTATTTAAGATTACTCCTTCTTAATAATCTTCCATCAGAAATTCATTTTCGACGCTTATCGTCTCTAAATTAACTAGCCCATATCTGCGGGCGTACAATTATCTCCCCTTTAGGATGATTACGTCCCAGAATCATCAACGAAATAGGAATTGTATAATGATTCCATACGTTATCTCTTCATCCTAGGCAATAACCATAATTTCTATGTTTCCTCGAAAGAGTATCTAACTCTGGGACTTCTCGATAGTAGGTAGTGCTCAATCCTGCATCTGCTCTTCATACTATGTTGGACTTTCAATCGCAACCTTCGAGTTACAAAATAAATCCTTATTAAGGACTCCTTCTTCTTCTTAGGATAAGTACTTTCCTTTATCTATTGTAACAGACCGATGGGTCATGTTCTAACGACTTCTCATCGTATGAAGCAACGTTTAGACTCAAGTCTCTTAGAGTCAAATTCCAGAATGGAATATACCTTCCCTCATATTCTAATGTGATATAATCATAGTTTATCATATAGCATCTCTAGCTACAAACTTCTTTATCAACGAGCGCGATGTTATCGGTCACATTGATTTCAATCTTTTTACCTCAGTCAGATGTTACATCGAACTTGGTTCTCCGAACCACGTAAAAAAACTCATCGTAGTCGGACTCAATTTGAGATGACCACTAGAGTTGGAATAAAAATCATCTCTTTAGTCATTACCGAAACAATGATAACGACATACTTGAATAAAACGAGACCAATCACTAGCTTCTTGGTAACCTTGTGACTTTCCCTAATCCAAGTGCGAGTCCTATGCTTCCGGTAGTATAGGCCTCTACTACCATTCACACCTACTCATATTCATCCCAAGTATTGTCTCGCAGTCCCCAATTCCTAAAATCACAAATCAATTTAACACATATGAATGTATCCAATTAATCATACAAATTTTCCTAGACTTTACTAGGACTTCTCACATGCGCATCTTCACTCATCAATTCTACTTCAACTCGGTTGGTGATGGAAATTACAGACGATGGGACAACTTCAAGAATTACACCAATCGTTCCATCATCCTGCCAATCGAAGTTCTACTTCAGATGTACCGTACCCCTCTAAACGTTCCGTTATTTTATCAGACATATTCTAAAAGCAAGATACCACTCTTACGATATCTTCCGATAGGTGTCATTCACTATCATAAGCCTTTCATTTCCTCCATTTACTCAATTCTCTACGAGTCTTCACCATAACATTTTATACACCCAAGCAGACGTTCGGTGCACTTACGCGAGAGTTTTAAGATGGGAAAGCTTTATTTACGATATACATATAAATCTCCTTATCACTCCGAAACATTTACATGCTAGTTCTAATATCGTAGTGATACGATTAGAAACCTAAACACGTAAGGTTTCCAGATCCAGTCAGCAACAAACCATAGGTCTGAACAAATAATAACATATATGGTAAACATATAGCATTTAGCACAAAAAAGCATTTTAGGCATCTTTCCTAAAATAAACTAGTGCTCGTGTCTAAAATTTGGTAGACACTCATCTCACAATCACTGCATAGCATTCTAAGTTTAAGTCTAGAAATCCTATAAATTCCTAGTTCGCTTAAACTAATGCTCTGATACCAACTGTGACATCCCCATTTTCGCGGCCAAAAAAGACCGATTTGTTTATGCTTTGTTTTAAAATCAGAGTAATCGTTTAAAGAAAATTGCTGCGGAATTTTTTCCTAAAACAAAATGTGATAAGAATTTATCAAAGCATTTATTTTCATTAAATAACAAAATCTCGGGATGTCATGTTTCGATACAGACCAAAAGCATAAACACTATAAAATAGACCTTACAACAGTTATTTATAACTACTTATCTATAATCCAAAATCTCTCGTCATGTCCACCAACTTATACTCTTGTGCAATTACCTGTAATGCAAAGAAAACTGAGTGTGTCAGGATTGGGAGTCTGATGAGCATATAGGGTTTTCAACCCACACTAATAATTATTATATTCAATCATCAATCAATCAATCAATCCAAATTACCCAATCCCATTATCTCCTTTATTTCTTAAGGATTTACCCAAAAAATCAACTATCCTTTATTCATATATTCCTAAGGATTGACCTAAGGAATTGACACAAATTCCACCACTGCCAAGGTCCTCAATTTACAAAACACCTAGTTCTAACACTCATAGTGAACACTTAATTCAAAACATCTGGTGAATACTTAGTTCTAAAACACTTAGTTAACACACTCAGTTCGAGAACACCAAGTGAACACATCTAGTTCAAAAAATACTTAATGAACACATTGAGTTCAAAAATACCAAGTGGACACATAGAATTCAAAAATACTTGATGAACACGTTGAGTTCAAACACCAAGTGAACACATAGAGTTCTAAAATACCTAACGAACACATAGAGTTCAAAAACACCAATTGAACATATAGAGTTCAAAAATATCTAATGAACACGTTGAGTTCAAAAACACTTATTATTTCGTCTCACATAAACTATTTCATCTACCCATGTTCTACCCAACATATTTGTAGATGCAAACACATATACATATTAAATCTTTTAAGACATTTATAAAACATTAATTCAACATCCATATCAAGTAAACAAACAATGTATAAACACATAGCACGTACTTCATAGAAAATACTTCATATTTATGTGTTAGAAG
Organism: Lactuca serriola; assembly: GCF_051521515.1. Lineage (NCBI taxonomy): Eukaryota > Viridiplantae > Streptophyta > Magnoliopsida > Asterales > Asteraceae > Lactuca > Lactuca serriola. Next base: position 154,127,225 of record NC_136412.1, on the reverse strand, counting down.
AAAGTAACTACACACTCACCTGTTAAGACGATTTCCGGACAGCTCTACGGCTCTTAAAATAATATTCTTCGATGAAACCGGGAGATCTTCACAAAAAGCGGGCTTCTCGCGGGTAGAGTTTCGGCTCGACAACTCTATTTCTCGAGATCTTCGGGGCTTCGGGTCTTGGGATGATACCGGGGCTCCGGGGGTATAACTTGCCAAGAAAAATGAAGAATAAGGGAGTGAAAGGAAAGAAATGAGTAACCAATTTGGGTGGATCACATCGTATTTATAGGAGGGGTCTGGCCTCCGAACGCAATGCGTTCCTTGGATGAATGCAGTGCATTCCGCCGTGCGTCATGGCTTACGAACTTCAGACTTGAGATGCGACGGGGCAGGCTCTGGGCTCCGAACGCAGGGTGTTCCCCCTTTGGCAAGCATGCCTTGTACTTCAGAAATTCATATATTTCGCATACGAGCTCCGTTTTCGACGTTCTTTATATTCACGCGAAGGTGAAATTATGCTCTACAACTCTCGTTTAGATTACGTCGGCAAATTTTGAATTTATTTTTATTATATTATTTTTAGTAAGCCGGGACAGGAAAACTCCGTTAGAAATTCATAACTTCTTTACCTGACGTCTGTTTTCGTCTGTCTTTCTTCCGTTGCACTACTATCGACGAGATCTTCGATTCTCGTTTAGATTATTTCAGCTAGAAACCGCTCGATCTCATATTCGAACTTTGGGTTGCATACCGCTAAGCTGAAAGTTAGAAAAGTCATAACTTCCTCATACGAAGTCAGATTTGGACGTTCTTTTTATGCACACTCTCGGTTTAACGTATTCTACGACATTCGTTTAGATCGCTAAGGCCAAATATCGCTCTATCGTAAATTCACTATTTACGTCGCGCTGTGTTGTGCCGGTTCAGTCGTGAAATTTCGATAAGTCATAACTTCTTCGTTATAACTCAGATTTCGACATTCTTTATATATTCGGAATCCTTGTCACGACTACTACAACTTAGTTAAGATTACTCCTTCTTAATAATCTTCCATCAGAAAGTCATTTTTGACGCTTATCGTCTCTTAATTGACTAGCCTGGATCTACGGGCATTACATTTTGGAATCGAGGAATTCCTGAATCTTGACTTGGTTTGGTTTGATCCCTTCTTTAGTTATTCGGTATCCTAGGAACTGGCCTTCTTCTACCTAGAAAGTGCATTTTCCCGGGATGAGTTTCATATGTGCTCGTGCTAGGGTCTTGAGGGTCTCCTCGACGTCTTGGAGCAACATTGCTTCGTTGTGACTTTTAATGACCATGTCGTCGACATATACTTCCACATTCTTTCCGATATTCTCTACAAAGACTTATCCATCAGGTGCTGGTATGTTGCACCGATGTTTTTAAGGACGGATGGCATTTTCTGGTAGCAAAACGTGTTCTGATCAATGTAGAAGACTGTCTTTTCCTTGTCTTCCCGGTGCATCTGGACTTGGTAAAAGCCTTTGTAGGTGTCAAGAAAACATTTGAGTTGGAATCCTTCTAGATACTCGACCTTCTTGTCTATTTCCGGGAGGGGGTAATGGTCTTTTGGGCATGCATTATTCAGGTCGGAATAATCGATGCACATTCGCCACGAGCCGTCATGTTTCTTTACTATTACCGGATTTGTTATCCATGTAGGGGACTTTGCTTCCCGAAGGATGCCTACATTCACAAGCTTCGAGACCTCGTCATTGATTACCTTGTTTCTATCACTTGCCCACTCCCTCCTTTTTTGCTTTATCGGAGCATTGCCCGGTATGATGTTTAGGTTGTGTTAAATGATTTTTCGGTCTAGTCCAGTCATATCTACAGGTTGCCACGTGAATACCCTAACGATGCGTGTTAGCAGTGCCACTAGTTGGACTTTGGTTTCCGCCAACATGCCAGCTTCGAGTTTATTGCTTGTTTAGGGTGTTCGTCATGTATTACATGCTTTTCTGGTGGTTGGTCCGCTTTAGATTTTTTGGGGGCGCTGATCAGGTATGATGCCACCATAATTTGGTGACACGTCCGACTGTGCGGGGTGTTGGCAAAAATGATAGCTGATCTGAATCGTGTGCCAAATTTTACTATGCCATGAATTGTAGACAGCACAACTTGCAGCTCAAAGAGTGTCGGGCGCCTTAGCAGTATGCTTTGTTCTGCTGGGTGGCCTATCACGGAGAATTCAATTGTTTGTGCCATGCTCTCTCTTCCGTCGTGACTAACTAAGTTTAATGGAAGGTGTATTGTTACGAGGGGCCATAGGCTGTGTCCCGTGAAGTCGACCAGAGGTCCACCTGTTGGGGGCTTTAATTCCGCTTTCCAAGAATTTGGTAATTGTTGGAAGTAATGTCTATACAGGATATCTGTGCTACTTCCATTATCTATGTAGACTCGATGGATTTGTTTGTGACGTATGCATGCAATTATGAGGAGCGGGTCTCTAGGGTTCCAATCTTGTGGTGTCGGGTCTTCGGTGGTAAATTTTATGTTGTTGATCTGTTGGGTGAACGCTTTGACGCTGTGGTTTACCTCGTGTCGCTCACGTTTCCTGTATGGTATGTTGACCCTAAACACTCTGTCATGTCGATGCTGTTTTTCTGATGTCGGCTTTTTGTTGACTAGAAAGGTAGTTGGCGGGTACACTACACTCGTCACAAATTCTTTGATGGCGCTGGTCAGCCTAATGCTTGGCGTCAGGCAGCCAAGTCTGCCAGTTGACAGCGTTTCTCGGTGGAACGGGTGTTATCGTTTTGTAATGTTGCAAGCCTTGTGTTTTTCGTCATATACACATATTGTTGTTTATATAGAATCTTTTACCTTTTCAGGAGTGACAGGGGAAAACGACCTTTGATTGGTAGATCGTGTCCCGCGCATAGTTGCTTATTCTTGGTGCAGGGCTGCCAGGAGTGACGTTCTGAGTGGTACACCTGCCGCTCTGAGGGGCGGCTGGTACTATTTTGTCTCGACGCTGGCTTTGACGCTTGGGCGCCAAGGAATGAATGTGGGATCGCGAGAGCGAGGGCTCGGTGTTAGGCATACGCCGTTTTTTGCCGAAACCTTCTAACGGTTCCATTATTTTTGACGTATTCTCAGAGGTACGTTAACATGTATAATGTGGTATATTGAAGCCGCAATGTCATCTTATAGGAGGGAACCGGTTAACAACCCAAAGAAAGCCAAAAATCCGAACATACGTGAAATAATGGCAAATATGGTAAGAAAATTAAATTTAAGGATTTTCGAAAAGTATACCCTAAATGTTATGATTTTTATCCATGTAAATGTCAATATATTTATATACAATGGTACAATTCAAAATTATGGCTTAAACGTTATGACGTTTATGATTTTATCTACGTAAAATTCAATATACTTACATACAATGGTACGATTCAATATATATTCACACATCGTCACTTCCCTCCTTGCTCACACAAGACATACACACAACCTACACATACCGATTATATCCTTCATGTCATTATATCCCACCTTACTATTAATAAATAATGTTTCAGAAAATAAAATCAAACGGTACATAGATTATAAATCTAAATAATGTTTCAGAAAATAAAATCAAACGTTACACAAGTTGAAATTGATATGTCGACAATCTTCTCCACCACTACACAACGACATTTTACCAGAATACCCTTTACCAAACTTCAACCGATCGTCAATGAAAACTACCAAAATACCCTCTCACCAACCTTCACCAACTCCTCCATTCCACGCTGTATATTTAAACATTTCGATTGTCCTCCACTCCACCACCGTGTGCCACCATGACCCTCCTACTCCTCCCCCTCTCATTCCCTTTATTCTTCCTAGCTTACATACTCTACCAAAAACTCCGATTCAAGCTCCCACCGGGCCCACGCCCATGGCCAATCGTCGGAAATCTCTACGACGTCAAACCAGTCAGGTTCCGCTGCTACGCCGAGTGGGCACAACAATACGGTCCGATCATCTCCGTCTGGTTTGGATCAATTCTAAACGTCGTCGTGTCCAACAGCGAGTTAGCAAAAGAAGTACTTAAGGAAAAGGACCAGCAAATGGCGGATCGGCACCGGAGCAGATCGGCGGCGAAGTTTAGCAGAGAAGGGCAGGATTTGATTTGGGCGGATTATGGACCACACTATGTGAAGGTTCGGAAAGTATGTACGCTTGAGCTGTTTTCACCGAAGAGACTTGAAGCTCTTAGACCAATTAGGGAAGATGAAGTTACTGCTATGGTGGAATCCATCTTCAAGGACTGTACCCATCCTGGTAAGTCTCTTTTTCATCGATTTTTTTGCTTAGTTATAGCGTAGACATCAATTTTTATGGTTTTACGTATTAACTTATCAGATTTGTTATAAAAGGATTAGCATATTTAGGGGCAAAATGGTCAATCCTTTTTTTCAAAAGGATTTTGATATTTAAGGGAAATATGGTTAATCTATTTTTTTCTTAAATTGTAATGATTATAAAAATATAAAACTGATTATAAAGTTGTAAAAGATAATTAAAAAAAATGATTTAGACTAATACGATATTTTGAAAGTTAAAAAAGGGTGAATATGATATGAAAAATTAGGTTGGTTTTCATTTTAACAATGGACATATATAAAATTCACCCTTTAATTTTTAACATTAAACTTTGTGTCCAATATAAATCCAAAAAAAAAAAAATAATTGAAATATTCGGTGAAATGTCCGTTGGATAAGGGTGGATGGTTGTTGGTGCCATGGTGGGGCGACGGCTAATGCGTACGCACTAAAATTTTATATTGTTCGGTATAAATAAGACATGTTTCTAATATATTATACAGTTCATAAATTTTCAATTCAAGTATCTAAATTATAATCGATACAAATAATTAATAAATATTATTTAAAAAACTATGATAAATGTTAGCACCAAATCTATGTTGACAAAGTTACTCACTTGTCCAGATAAGATTGGCAAGAGTTTGCTAGTGAAATCCTACCTAGGAGCAGTAGCATTTAACAACATCACCCGACTCGCTTTCGGGAAACGATTTGTAAACTCCGAGGGCGTGATCGATGAACAAGGGAAAGAGTTCAAAGCTATCGTGGCCAACGGGCTAAAGCTTGGTGGATCTTTAGCCATGGCTGAACACATTCCATGGCTCCGGTGGTTCTTCCCACTTGAAGAAGAAGCCTTTGCCAAACACGGAGAACGCCGTGATCGGTTGACCCGAGCCATTATGGAGGAGCACACCGCCACTCGTTTAAAAACCGGTGGAACCAAGCAACATTTTGTCGATGCTTTACTAACACTTCAAAAGCAATATGACTTGAGTGATGACACTGTTATCGGCTTACTTTGGGTACTAATCACTAATCTTTACTTTTGACTTACACTGGACAAGTTTTCTAGGACTATTTTTGTGATTAATTTGAATGTTTTTGAATCACGAACAGGACATGATCACAGCGGGAATGGACACAACCGCAATCTCAGTTGAGTGGGCAATGGCCGAGCTAATAAAGAATCCACGGGTCCAAGAAAAAGCTCAACAAGAATTAGACACTGTAATCGGCTACGAACGTGTACTCATAGAACCCGACTTCTCAAACCTCCCATACCTCCAAAGTGTAGCCAAAGAGGCCTTACGGTTGCACCCTCCAACCCCACTCATGCTCCCTCACAAAGCCAACACAAATGTCAAAGTTGGCGGTTACGACATCCCGAAAGGGTCTAACGTTCATGTAAACGTGTGGGCCGTGGCCCGCGACCCCGCCACATGGAAAAACCCGTTGGAGTTTAGACCTGAGCGGTTCCTTGAAGAGGATGTGGATATGAAAGGACACGATTATAGATTATTGCCGTTTGGTGCGGGAAGAAGGGTGTGTCCGGGTGCTCAGTTAGGGATTAATTTGGTGACCTCTATGTTGGGTCACCTTTTGCATCATTTCTCCTGGGCTCCAGCTAATGGTTTAAGCCCAGAAGAAATTGATATGTCAGAAAACCCAGGGTTGGTGACGTACATGCGGACCCCGCTTGAAGCTGTCGCCACACCTAGGTTACCTGCTGTGTTGTATAAACGTGTGGCTGTTGATATGTAACTTTGTTTGTTTTTTAAAGGTATCGCGTCGGTTACATTTATAGTTTGCCGAGTTTTGTATGTTTATCAAGGTTGGGTGGTGGAAAGAAAGAGATGTTACATATTCCTTTTTTGATGTTACGTTATGGGCAAACATATATAAGAGCAAAGATAGGACTCGACTAAATTTGAACAATTTTTATTATATTTTTGATGTTAGGATGAAGATGGTATTTAAGTCTTTTATTCATATTCTTTAAGATTCAGGAAGGGCACGAAATCAAAAATAGTTTGGCACAATAGTGAAACTATATATAATGCTACACCAATCATAAACAACACTTTATTGAGTTGAGGAATTTCGTCGAACATATTGTAAGCAATAATAGAAAGAAAACGCTATCTATGGAATATGAAGTTAGCGATTAAATCTGAACAGAATAATCAATTGCTAAAGTAGCCAATTGCAAAAAAATAGTAGCATGTTTGATGCAATGATCGATAAGCCGGTTGGGGTCATATATCAATAATGTAACCACAAAACTCCGATGACAAGGCCTTAAGTGTAAAACCGATTCTTCTTAAACAGTCATGTGGACTTTTATGATATCACAATATCACATATTTGTTTTATCCATAGAGAGCAACATAAAGATACCTTAAGGAACAAATGAATGTATTCAACATCTTGCCATCTTATGTTAGCTAAACAACACATGGTCCCGTTGAGGAATTTTACCGTATACAAATCAAAACATAACCAGAAATTGATGAAATCAACAACATAAATCATAAATAATGGAACATGGGAAGTGAAAAATCATTGAAATGAACTCAAACAAGCATAACAATCATCATGTATAGTTCAACGAACCTTAAGAGCTAATGTCTATACATATAGTGTTTCGAATTAATTGCAACTACGCTGCTTTTTGAACATCTCAATTCAATTTAGAGGAAATAAAATCTATAGCGAAAATGGAATTGGAACTTGGAAACGGTCGTTTGTATACAAATTCGGAGGGAAATAGAATTGGCTACTAAAATAGCAAAAGGAGAACCCATGAATAACAAATTTTTTGGGCTCATAAAAATTAATCACGAATTGTAATTTAGGATTTGATTGGACAAGAAAAGTCTAATAATCCGAAGTTTCTATGTTGATTAAAAATATTCAAGAAATGGCGTATTCAAGTATTGTCACGTTTTTTCTACCTATATTTTAATTTTAGGGAGAATTTCATATATACCCTTCCTAAACATCAAAATATCATATTTACCCAACTTAATTTTTAAATATCATATTTACCCTTTATAAAATTTCTAAATATCATATTTACCCTTCATAATATTTCAAAATATCATATATATTCTTTTTAAACATCAAAATATCATATATACCCTTCTTAAATATTAAAATATCATATATGTACATTTACACATTAAAATATTAATGGTAATATCTAAAATAACATGTATCTACAACATGATAATAATAATCAACAACAAAAACTAGACAATCAAACTATATATTCTATATAAAGGGTTGAAGATGAATCTTTTTTTTTGTCAAAAGGGCGACATTCTAACAATTTAGAAGTTCACATTCCATTATCATAGACGTAAGGATAATATGGTTAATATTTTTAATTATTATAATAATTCTAAGGTATAAAGAATGATTATAAAATATTAAAAACATTATAAAAAAGGATTTGGGCAAATATGATATTTAGAAGATTTATGAAGGGTAAATATGATATTGAGAAATTAAGTTGGGCAAATATGATATTTTAAAGTTTAAGAGAGGCATATATGAAATTCTCCCTTAATTTTATAATATTTTGTTTCGGTTTGGTTGTATATCAAGTCAAAACGATTAGCAATTTTGTGGATTTTATAAAGTTATATTTTGCTAAAGTAGAAACAATTTGAGAAACTTTTTTTTTTCAAACGGTTGAATACTTATTATAAACACAGTTAACAAAAAGCTAACAAATAATTAAAAATGAGTATACAAAATAGGATTTATAAGCCACGAAACAGGGCTAATGCTAAAACGCATATTACAATTCACGAAGTAATTATCGGAATATTTGATCAACAAGGATGTTTCTGAAAGATGTGGGACATGGACAACCGTACAAAGGCCATATAATAAAGGGATAATGACTTGAAATGGTAACGAACTTTCGACTTTTGTCACATTTAGTCACTAAACTTTTTTTTGTTATCTATTTGCCATTGAACTATTGAAACTGTTCACATTTTACCCTTATGACCGGCTGTTACCGGTCATAAGGGTAAAATGTGAACAGTTTAAATAGTTTAGTGGCAAATAGATAACGAAAAAAAGTTTAGTGACTAAATATGAACAAAATCGAAAGTTCGTTTCCCTCTCAAAAGTTCAATGACTAAATGTGAACAAACTTCCTATTGTATTATGTTTTAGCAAAATTATTTATTTTTGTTTAATTGTAGCAACATTTGTTGATGAAGAAATCTATGAAATAAAAAAAGAAAATGTAACATCCGGATTTCCAGGTATCATAAATTAAGTATTTTTCTTTTGAGTTAAGAAGAGAGACTCGACGAGTTGACGCCTCAACTCGTCAAGTAAGGTCGCGACTGATGACTCGGATTAATGAATGGACTCGACGAGTCGGTGAGGCGACTCGACGAGTCCGCGCTGTTGGCAGAAACCTGAAATCTTTGGGCCCGAGCCATATTTAAAGGCACTTATGGCCTTCAATTGTGACTACCTTTCCCATAAGTGAGAACCCTAGCGAGCTTGAGTGTGTAGAGTGAGAGGAAGTGCTATCTTGAGCTTTTTGGTGTGATAGATATGGACCCTTCTAGGTTTAGAGAGCCGAGAATATGAAGCTTTAGTAGAGTAAACCTTGGGGTTCGAAGTTAGGAAGCATTTATGGGATTTTTATGGTATATATAGTTACTTTCATCTTACACATAGATATGAAGTATTTTATATAAATTACGTGCTATGTGTGCATATTATTTGAATACTTGTTGTTTATGCTGGATGAACGATTTTATACATGTTTTAAAAGATTTAAACGGTATATTTATTTTGTATCTACAAATATGTTGTAGATGAAACATGGGTAGATGAAATAGTTGGTGTGTGATAAAATAAAATGATGAGAGATAGGTGATGATAATTAGGTAAATAGATGATGATGAATATGTGATGTAGGATGAAAGGAGATACCATAACCTTAACCAACAATGTGGCGATGTAGTCATCTACCAGAGTATAGATGGCGACCACGGACTATTCTAGACAACCTAGTGGAAACACCAGCAGGCCCATAACCTGTAGGTGATGAATTACGAGTTCAAGCGATGTTGTAACTACGTATTCATGCGATGATACTCTAACCCCTTACTATGAATTATGAGTTCATATTCATGGGATGTCACAAATTTCGCATGCCAAACCAATGGTCATAATTCACATCAGTGAGAATGGTTCATTTTTTTGTAAAACCAAAATTAGATTGGAAATTTTGATTTTTTATTTTGGAAAATGTCAAACCATTGGTTTTTTATTTCGGTTTTGGTTTTTTGTTTTTTTTAAAATATATTTTTAGGGTTTTTTTTTTTTTATTTTTTTTTTATTTTATAGATTTCTTCATCAACAAATGTTGTTACAATTTAACAAAAATAAATAATTTGCTAAAACATAATACAAGAGGAAGTTTGTTCACATTTAGTCATTGAAATTTTTAGAGGGAAACGAACTTTCGATTTTGTTCATATTTAGTCACTAAACTTTTTTTTCGTTATCTATTTGCCATTGAACTATTGAAACTGTTCACATTTTACCCTTATGACCGGCAACAGCCGGTCATAAGGGTAAAATGTAAACAGTTTCAATAGTTCAATGGCAAATAGATAACGAAAAAAAGTTTAGTGACTAAATGTGACAAAAGTCAAAAGTTCATTACCCTTTCAAGTCATTATCCCTATAATAAAAGGGCCCAAATTTGTTCCTTTATACCCGTATATGTATATATGTAATTGAATACAAATATTTATTTGACTAATTAATGTCAAAAGAAATTATAAAATTATTTCTTATTTTATTATTTTATTATATAACTAATAAAAAGAAAACTAAATTGATTGATAGTGGTTAACAAGGGTAAATATTTTTTTATTAGATATCGGTTATGAAATCTGAAGTTAAAGTCTATATACTGTCCACAATGTCAAAAAAAAAAAAAAAAAAAAAAAAAAAACTAAAAAAACTTTTATGGATGTGAAAAAAAAAACTTTATGGATGTGAAAAAAAAAACAACTTTAATCATTCATTACTTTTGCAAACAAACTCCGTTTCAATTCATTTTTTTATTGTGTTCTTTGTAACAAGGTATCCACAAGCATATTACACTTTTAATTTAGATATTGGAATGTGATATTTTTTTAGCTTCAAAGTAGGTTATATGGTGAAAATTATGAAATAAAAACCATTATAACTTTCGCATACGGAATTCATAACAATCATTAGACCGTTTGGGTTTGTCCAGTTACAAGGATGAACCGTAGGTGTTGACTTTCAAAAAAAATTAATTTTTTAAAAATTTTCAATAAAAATCGAAGGTTATCATTAAAATGAGTACTATTAATAAGCTTAGAGGATAGTTTGGTAATAGAATATCGTGACATATCCATTTTTACGGCAAAAAAAACCGATTTAGTTTATGCTTTTTAATAAAAATCCGAGTAACTTCTTAAAAAAAGTGTTGTGGAATTATTCCCAAAACAAAATATGATAAAAATTTATCAAAACATTTCATAAAGAAAAATGTATTTTCATTACATTATAAAAACTCGGAATGTCAATCATCCATACAGATCATAAACATAAACCAAAAACATCATAGATCACAAAACACAATCTGGCCTCAAAACATCATAGGCTTTACAACATTCCATTTATTTTCTACTGGCCTAAAATCTATAATCTCTCGTCAAGTCATCCAACTATGCTTTTGCCACTACCTGTAATACAAGAAACTGAGTTGGTCAGGCTGGAGGAGCCTGGTGAGCATATAGGGTTTTCAACCCACAATAAATAAGTTTATTATTTTCAACAATCATTAAAGCCGATTACTCGTTCTCGTTATCCTCACCTTACGTCCCTAAAGCATCTATAATAAGGGACCCATCCTAATGAATTTCATTGGGATGGACACTACTGCTAAGGGGATTCCTCAGCCATCAGTATCCGTAAGGCAACCATGGGGGGATGGAGCACACCGGTGAACACATCGTTCACAAACACCTACAGGTTGCGAGCCTGCTAGCGTTCCACTGGACTTCCTAGAAAAGTCCGTAGTCGTCATCCATACTCTGCTAGATGATTGGATCAACGTCAACATCGAGACCTCTTATTATTTTATTTCATCACACACCAACTATTTCATCTACCCATGTTTTACCCAACAAATTTGTAGATATAAAATGCATATACAGTTCATATCTGGAAAACAAAGTTTAAATCTTTCATACAACATAGATCTCAAAGTATAAATTATACATATATACAGTTTAGATCTGAAAAGTTTAGATCGGAAGTGAGAAAGTCTAGATCTGAAGGATAAAGGTTCATATTTGGAAAAAAAAGTTTAGATCTGAAAGAAAAAGTCTAGATCTGAAGGAAAAAGGTTCAGATATGGAAGAAAGAGGTTCAGGCCTTTTATCCAGCATAGATCATAAGTAAATAGATAATATATATCTACACATAGCATGTAATTTATATAAAATACTTCATATCTATGTGTAAGATGAAAGTGACTATACACTCACCTAATAAGAAGTGATTCGGATAACACTTTGCTTCTTAAAACAATTTTCTTTTACGAAACCGGGAAGTTTGCTTGAAAATCGGGCTCTGTGCCGGTAGAGTTTCAAACCGAAAAACTCTTTTTCTCGGAGCATTCGGGTGCTCCGGGGCTTTCTTCTAATGCTAGAGAGGTTTCCTAGGCTTCGGGGGTATTTTGGAAGGCTTGAGAGAGAGTAGAGAGTGAAAGAGAGATGTATAATGGCAAAGAAAACGAGCAGCCCTTGCAACCCTTTTATAGGCCAAGGCCTCGCAGTACGCTGGGCGTACCCTTGGTGGTATGTTGTGCGTAAGCGACACGTGTCCGTCCTTTGGTGGAGCATCGTGGACCTCTTAGGAACAACAGCAAAAAGCTAAAACGCGGGGCGTTCTCTTCTCGTACGTAGGGCGTCCGAAGGTACGTTGGGCGTACTCGTCGCACCCAGCTCGCAATTTTCCATCACGACTTCAAAAATTCATAACCTTCTCATACGAGCTCCGTTTTTTAGGTTATATATATACACGCGTAGGTGAGACCGTACTCTACAACTTTTGTTTAGACTTTGTCGGCTTATTTTGAATCTATTTTTAAAGTTGTATTTTTAACACTCCAGGATAGGAAAATCCGTTAAAAATTCTTAACTTCTTCATCTGATGTCCGTTTTCGTCTGTCTTTTTACCGTTGCGCTACTATTAATGAGATCTCCGATTCTCGTTTAGGTTGTGTCAGCCATAAATTGACCGATCTAATATTCAAACTTCGGGTTGTGCACTGCTAATCCGAAATTTAGAAAAATTATAACTTCGTCATACGAAGTCAGATCTGGGCATTCTTTTTATGCACGCTCTCGGTTTAACGAAAACTACGACTTTCGTTCAGATCGCTAGGGGTAAAAATTCCTCTATCGTAAATTCACTATTTACGTTACGTAGTGTTGTGCCGGTTCTGTCGCGAAACTTCGACATACCATAACTTCTTCATTAAAACTTGGATTTTGTTCTTTATATATCCAGAATCCTTGTCATGACCACTACAAATTTCTTCATAGATATCGGGTTTATCTAACATTTTATTTTGACGCTTATTTGTGTCATTTATTTACTATATTATTATAAACATGTAATAAGCACACAAAAGCACATAATTCACGTAATATTCAAGTAATTAATCTTTACTTTAAAACGAGTTACAATGATTGACCTATACTATTACATCATCATTATTGCTTAGCCCAGAAACACGGGCATTAAAATTCTCTCCCCTTTAGGATTTCCGTCCTCAGAATCATGCATCAGCAAACAAATGCGGATAGCGACTCATCATGTCACTCTCTGTTTCCCAGGTGAGATTTGGCCCATTCGAATGTTTCCATAGCACAAGCACTAAGTCGAACATCTTGCGTCACAAGCTCTTCGTCTTACGGTCAAAAATTGCCGCGGGCTCTTCGATTAACCTCATATTCTCATCCATCATTAACTCTGAAATTGGAATTATGTCTAGAACTTCTCCTGTGAACTTCCTCAAATAACACACATGGAATGTGTTATGGATACCATCTAGTTCTTCTGGTAGTTCTAGCTTGTAAGCTTGGTTCCTAATCCTCTGAAGAACTTTAAACGGTCCAATGAACCTTGGACTCAACTTTCCTCTTTTCCCAAATGTTATAAGTCCCTTCCACGGTGAGACTTTAAGCAAAAACGAATCTCCAACTTCGAATGTCACCCGTCGTCTCTTCTTGTCAGCATAGCTCTTTTGACGATCCTGAGTTGCTAACATCCTTTCCTTAATCACCTTCAACTTTTCATCAGTCTGATGGACTATCTTAGGGCCTATAAACTGCTTTTCTCCAGCTTCAATCCAACAAGACAACGTACGACACTTTTGTCCATATAAGGCTTGATAAGGTGCCATCTTGACGTCGAATAATAACTATGGTTGTAAGAAAATTTTACCAGAGGCAAATGTTCATCCTAGTTACCTTGAAATTCCAGGGTACATGCTCTTAGCATATCCTCCAACGTTTGGATCATTCTTTCACTCTGACCATCGGTCTACGGATGGTAAGCTATACTTAAACACAACGTTATACCCAATTCCTCTTGTAGACTCCTCCAAAACCTTGACATGAAACGACTATCACAATATGATACTATCGTTAAAGGAACACCGTGAAGTCTTACTACTTCCTTCATATAAGCATTGGTGAGCTCATCCATAGACCATCTTCATTGGATGCTGCTATGAAGTGTGCACTTTTAGTGAACCGATCAACGATCACCTAAATTATGTCGTCACCGTCCTTTGTTCTGGGTAGTTTAGTGACAAAATCGATGGTGATGTATTCCCACTTACCCATGGGTATAGGTAAAGGTTCTAAAGTCCCATATGGTTTCTGATGTTGTGCCTTAACTCTCACACAAGTTATACACTCGACCACATACTTTGCAACATCGAGCTTCATCGTCGGCCACCAGTAGTATGGTTTCAGATCCCTATACATTTTTGTGCTGCCCGGATGGATTGAGTACATGGTCTTGTGAGCTTCTTCCATCAGAAGATCTCTTATTCCTCCCGTTTTGGGTACCCAAATCCTATATTGGAATACTTTCAACCCTTGATTATTCATACCAAACACCGGCGTTTTTCCCCAAACGCTCTTCCTTTCGGTAAATTTTCTTTGAAGCTTCTTCCTGAGCTTTCTTGATGCTTCCTACAATCTTCGAGACAACTTCAATTCTTAATGCTCTTGGCCTTTTCCTTTAAAGGCTCACTTTTCGGCTCAAAGCATCAACTACGACATTTGCTTTACCAGGGTGGTAAAGTATCTCGCAATCGTAATCTTTAAGAAACTCGAGCCAGCGTTGTTGCCTCATATTCAACTCTTTTTGATAAAAGAGATACTGAAGACTCTTATGATTAGTGAAGAGCCTGCACTTCGTGCCATAAAGATAATGCCTCCATATCTTTAGTGCAAATACTACCGCTGCCAACTCCAGATCATGAGTGGGGTAGTTCTTTTCATGTTCTTTCAATTGTCTCAATGCATATGCTATCACCTTATCCCTTTGGGTCAGAACACAACCTAACCCAACTCCAGATGCATCGCTATAAACTATGAAGTCTTTAACTCCCTCGGGCAGAGAAAGAATCGGTGCTTCACACAACTTCTTCTATAGCTTCTCAAATGCTTCTTCGTGTTTCTCACTCTAAGTAGAAGTGGCTCCTTTATGGGTCAAAGCTGTCAATGGAGCAGCTATCGAAGAAAATCCTTGGATAAACCTTCGGTAATATCTAGCTAATCCCAGAAAACTTCGAATCTCCGTGGGACTTTCTGGTCGTTCTTACTTCATTACAACTTCAATATTGGTTGGGTCAACCATGATCTCTTTTTGGTTAACCACATGACCCAAGAATTGGACTTCTCAAATCCAAAAATCGCATTTGGAGAATGTAACAACCAATTATTTTCTACTTGTAAAGTCAACCCTAGTTAATCGAAGTCAAACTTGGGTCAACTAAAGTCAACTTAAATCTTATTCTATCTTGGATGGGTTAGAATTAATGTTTTATAAGTGTTTACACCTTGTATTAAAGGTGTTATATGTTTAAGAGGTGAAAACTTGAAGTTCGAAGACCATTATTTCTTTCCCTTCGGACAGCAGCCTCGCAACCGAGAACAAGCAGGCTTCAGCCGTGAGCAAGGGTCGCAAACCCTCAGACTGTGAAAGCCTTCTCGGCCACAACCACCTTCAGACTGCAAACGAGGTTCATGGCCGTGAATCGTTCGGACCGTGAACCCTCGCATATATATATATATATATATATATATATATATATATATATATATATATATATATATATATATATATATATGAGTGTTAGCCATTTCCTCCTCATTTCTCATCTTCTAACCGTGAATTATCCCATTCTCTCTCAAGTATCGTCCAAAAAAGGGTCTCCTTTCATCTCAAAAACGTAACTATCACACCCTTTTCTTGTTATTCCTTGGAAACTACTTGCTTTCACCTATTGATCCTTAAGTTTTCATCAAAGTTTTCAAGATCTTCAAGAAGTTATGGCCGTGAACCCTTCATCTTGGCCGTGAACCCTTCATACATTCATCATTTGGGCCGTAAACATTTCAAGTGTTCTTGGACAGTGAACTCATCAAGGGCCGTGAACCCCTCTTGTGTAGCCATGGTCATCTTTAAGCTCTTCATTTTCGGTTCTAACACTTTATTGTAAGTGTTTCCTAGTTCCTAAGGATATTTCCTTTACATATTAACTATTATAGGCCCTAATTTCATATATATATATATATATATATATATATATATATATATATATATATATATATATATATATATATATATATATATATATATATATATATGCTAAATAGGATCCATTTGTGCTCGAGACTTCACTTGGCATACCAAGCATCCTATATCGATCTTTCATCCAATTCACTCACACAAAGGTGAGTTCATATCCCCGTATTTTCATAGTTTTTATAGTTTTAAAAAGGGGGGGGGGGGATACAAGTCTAACACAAGGATTTTGTGTTACAATCAAATGGATTCAAAATATCTCACCAAAATGGATTTTAATTATCATCAAATCAAATGGTTTAAAATTGTGTTAAAATGACATCAAGTCATCAAAAGTATTTCAAAATGATAAACTCTTTAAAATATTTTATAATCTTATGTTTTTCCCCAAAAATGATATATATATATATATATATATATATATATATGTATATATATATATATATAAGATCTAAAGGGCTTAGGACAAATAATTCGCCTTAATTCCTTTTCCTTGTTTGGATGTGGGGTTATAGTAAAATTATTTGTCCGAATGTTGTTTAAATTTTACTTATATATATATATATATATATATATATATATATATATATATATATATATATATATATATATAAGTTGTTTCTTTCAGTTTCAATATCCTTTGTAGCATGTCGAGCAAGGGGTTTCATTCATGAACAGTTAGTATCAATTCAGATAGTACATATAAATTATAATAGGTATAACTTGTGATTCATAGAACATTAATTCACGATTCACGTATACTAGAGTACACCATTTTACAAGAACAAGGGTGTGATTCAAAACTAATCAAGGGTATACATCTTTCAAATACATGTTAAGAATACTAATTCAGGAGCATACTATCAATCATTTATTTCAGAATGATTGGGTTTTCACTTCTATTATACATGTAACGTCTATATACTTTTTATGAGTCAATAGATTCAGGTTGTTTATTCATTTAAACAACATAGTTAGAGTCCTGACATTATAACCAGAATCTCCAGTCGGGGACCGAAACAAGTGTGTATAGATCTAGATTGGGATTGACAACCCCGCACTCAGACTGCTAGCTACAGCCGGGCATACACGCCTACGAGTGACAGTTGTTATCAACAGTTTTTGACGCCTTCAAAGCGTTGTTTCAGGCCATCTAGTCTCAGTGTGGTTATGATAACTCATTAAAAAGATATTAACAATACGGTTAGTGTATAATTAACTAAACATGAGTACATTTTCAAAGTACCAGTTTACAAAGATATAATTTACAGTATTACATCTCAGTTTACAATAACAGCTGCTGAAGCTAGACACTCTCACTTTTACAGGTTTTACAAAGGAATACTAATACAGAATAGTGGTTTACACAAAAAAAGTTTTATGTGATTAAAACTACTTTACATATAACATCAGAAAATATAGGATTTTCTGGAACAGTATACATAATGAATGAACATAAAACATACTTTCAAACATAAATACTTATGCACTCACTCAACTTTATGTTGATACTCTCTTTTCAAATTATTTGTATTCTCAGGGAATCAATAGACAGGTACTCCCCGAGCTTTTAAGAAGATGGAGTTGTCTTGAGTCATGTCTTCTATCTTTTGATCAACTATTTTGGTGTCAATATACAATGATTGAACACATGTAAAAACTTATACTTATTAATGCAATGGTTGTTTGTACTTTGATAACTATAATGCATGTGTTGTGATACTACAAATGAAGTCATCCACCCCCGGACGTTCCCGCCGTCTGGTTTGGGGTTGTGACAGATTGGTATCAGAGCATTGTTGTTAGGTTCAGAAGGTGTTGCGTCTTGGGCTCGCTTTTTAGTCCAGTTAGTCTCCGGTATGGGCCTGTCCATCCGTGAGTTATTTTATAGGGTTTTGTATTTATAGGTGCTTGCATGCATCCTAGAACGTAAGATTTTAGAAGGAATTTTGTCAAGTATTTTGATCCTCATTGTAACCCTAATATCCTCTACAACGGAAGTTCTTTATCGAGCTCTGCTGAGGATTGAATCAATCGAATCATTCGACATATTCAGATTCATTCTTGTGTTTGATCTTTCTGTTAGTATTTTTCTGATTAACCTGTTTGAAGATCTAAATGATCAAAGAGTTTATTAAACTCATCATTTGGTATCAGAGCAGGAGGCTGTGTAATTCATACACATCTCTTTTGTGAAAGAAGTGATTAGGGTTTATTCTGCATTTACTAATATTTATTGAGTCGTCACTCCATAATTGACGTATCTCATTATTTATTTGTTTTTCCCTAATATTACGTATTACAAGTCTGATCTTGCAACAGGTTAAACGATCAAGCGTGGACGATTCTCAATCCAATCCTATCAACATCTCAAACAGTATAGGACCTACAACTAAGATTCCAATTCTTTACACTCAAGATTACGAAGTTTGGGCGCATCATTTCGAAGACTACGTCATTGGATCTGAAGACAATGGGTATCTGATATGGGAAGCCATTGTGTCTGGACCATTTGCTCATTCAGGAACATCCAGAATTATTAAAACTCAAAAGGAGTATAATGATCTGTTGAAGGATGTGAAAGATGTCGCTCAGGACAAAAAGGAGAAGTTTCAGTGCAACATCAAGGCATTGAGACTGATTCGATTCGCTCTTCAATCTGACACATTTAGATTGGTGAGTTCCTGCAGTACTGCTAAAGAAATCTGGGATCGGCTGCGAGAGCTGTATTCCACAGATGAAGATTTGGAGCACTCAATTCAAACCTTACTTTTGTCTGAGTTTGGAGAGTTCAAGCAAAATCCTAATGAGTCTGTTACACAGACGTTTGATCGCTTCAATCATCTTCTCAGCAAGATGATCAAACATGATATTGAAAGGAAGCTTATTGAACAGAAGGTCACTTTTCTGAATGGTTTAAGATCCGAATGGAGAGCTGTTGTGTCTACAGTTAAAGCACACGAGCAGTTCAAATCATATTCGCTGGCGAAACTGGTGGGAATTCTGAAATCCCAAGAAAAGATTGTGCTGCAAGAGAAGAGTGTGGTTTCTAGTCTGGGATCCCTGGCGCTCTTGTCCAAGGGTAAAAGTGTTGAAGAAGATGAAGAGGATCTTAATCTGGGAGATCACAATCTGACAGCCGAAGACTATGCCTTAATGGTGTCAAATCCCAGAAGGTTTATTAATAAGAAGTTTCCTTCCAACAAAAATCGTAATTGGCAAGGAAGCTATAGTTTCGAAAGAGTAAAAGATGAACCGAAAGTTGAAGAGTCAAAAAAGGAAGCTAAGAGTGAAGATGACTCTGGTGTCAGTTGCTTCTACTACAGGGGAAAGAATCACTATGCAAAGGATTGTGTGTGGAAGAAGATGGCTGAGAAAGATGAAGAGGCAATTCTTATGAAAAAGCTGGAGGAGATTAAAAGAAAGAAAGCTACTACTAATCCTTCTATGAATGCTCTTATTGTACAGGGTTCGGCAGAGGATGACGAGTTCGGTGGCGTACAGGTTTGGTCGACTGATTCAGAAGACGATGAGGTGAGAAAGCCTTCGCATGGAAAGGCTTATGTTGCAAAAGATGATGAAACCAGCGGAAGATGTCTAATGGTGACTGACGTAGCTCAGATGAGCGGATATAATACTGATGGTAGAAATGACGAGGCCAAGGAGCGAGAGGATTTATGCTTCACAGCAAAACCTCTCAGTGTGCAGATCAGTGAACTTGATGAACTGATCAAGAAGGTACAATCTGTCTTTATTTCGTTCAAAATTCCTCAAAAATCATATGAAAAGGAATTAAATAACTTGAATTCAAGACTTTCAAATCTAGATAGTTGTTTAACTCATAATCGAGTCACAAATTCTAATCTGACTGACCAAATAAGCAGGGTGTCATCCAAGAGTGAGGAGCGAAGGATGTGGATTGAGCAGAAGGAGTCGGAGCTAATTAAGTCTAGAGATGAAAACATTTATTTACAAAGAGACAATTTGAAATTGTTAAAACAAAGGAATGTTTTTTGTTTGATTGCTAAAAGACATTATGCTAATATTACTCAACTGCATCTAAATTGTGAAATAGGGCAGAAGATACATCGCATGATTCTACCCTTCCTTGAGTTTAAGGAGGATGAAATCGATGCCGAAGCATACAACTGTGAAAGTGTTGTATCTTCCAATGATGTCAATCCCACTTATATGTATGGTCTGGACAAAATAGAATCTTTTATAAAGTCCAAAGACCATAAGGACATGCTTAAAAATCTTTTGGATGAAAACGATAAGCTGAAACTTAGGACCGAAACCATACAAAAATTCGACTCATTGAATGCCAATTTAAGTTCAGAAAATAAAATTGATGTTGAAAACACATCTGAACTTGATGAGGACGATGATATGAGTGAAATTTCTGTAGAGGTTGAAGTGGACTGTTCTGAGTTTGTCAAAAGCGAACCCGAAAACCACAAAAATCTGATTTCTGAAAATTCTGTGGAATTCGCTCGTTTGTCCAAAACCAAGTCCCTAGTCCTTAAAGAAAAGGCCATTGTGTTTCAGAAGGTTAGAACTACTCCCAATCAGGTGTACAAGGTCACAAGAGTAACCGAACATCAAACAGCCGAACTCACTGCCATAGTGAACGAAGACAATACAGATGGTTGTGATGAGTTTTCTGGTCAGCTCCCATAGACAATGCAGACGAAACGGTTGGTCTGTCAGAGCGAACATCCTGGAAGACCAAAGGAAGATATGAGCCAGAACTGCTGAATAAGCCTACCAACTTTGACGCACCTGGTACAAGTGGAACAAAAGAAATTCCTGTAGAAGAAGTCACCTCCACAAGCGAATCCTCTTCTGTGAAAAGTGAACCAGCTGTCAAGAAGCTGAAACAAAAAGCTAATATCCATAGACAACCGAAACAGGTGAAAAATCAAAAGTAGCAAAGAAATCTTAGATACAAGAAAAATCTCTCAAAGCGAAAACGTTTTTGGCGCTCTCAAAATCCTCATTACTCTTACCATGATAAAAATTCTAAGTCAGAGAAAAAGACTTTCGGGCCACATGAAGCACAGAACCGAAAGGATAGGTTCGGTCCCGAAAGCAGCAGCAACCGAAAAGCGAGTTTTGGTCCGCCAAGCAATAACAGGCAAAGACCTGATTTCAGTACTTCAAGCTTTTATAATAAAAGACCAAGTTTTGGATCACCAGCCAACAACACTCAAAAATCCAACTTTGGTGCATCATCGAGCAGCTACCAAAGGTCCAGGTTCGGTCCCACTAATGACCACAAACGAAAGGGTCATTTCGGACCTCAAGTCAGAAGAAACTCTCATTCTAATTTCTTTTTCTCTAATTCGTCTCATTCTTAATCTTCTTGTAAGCCCAATTCAGTTCCTACACAAAGTTCAAGATCATCAACGAACTTGAAAGGAAAAAGGAAGATTTCCTCAGTCAAGGAAGACCGAAAGCAGTCTAGTGCTCAAACACCAGAATCTGAATCCAAAACACATGTAGCTAATTCTAACAAAATCAAAGTGTTTACTATTAAAAGAAAAGATGAAACAACCTTAGTAAAACAAACATATCTTGTTGATGTTTCTCTTGCTATTCCTGTTCCTGTGAAAGGCTCACGTGAACCCAAGAAACTTTGGGTTCCTAAATCTGCTTAATTTTTGCAGGTTATAAGTGACGAGCAGTTTGACGAAGAATGGTATATTGACAGTGGCTGCTCGCGTCACATGACAGGAAGGAAGGAAGAGTTAAGAGAGTTTCGATAACTTCAAAATGGTGGCAAAGTAAAGTTTGGTAACAACTTCTATGGAACGATAAAGGGTTATGGGATGATAACCAATGGAGACTTCACAATAAGAAAGGTGGCGTACGTAGAAGGGTTGAAGCATAATCTCATCAGTGTATCACAACTGGTAGGAGGTACCGGTCTCAAAGTTTCATTCGACGATGAAGGTTCAGAGATTATAGAGAAGAAATCCAACAAGGTCATTCTCAAATCAGATCAAAAAGGCGAAATGTTTCCTCTGAATCTCAGACCAATCAAAGGAAATCTAGCCATATGTCTTTTGTCTAAAACTCATTCTGACGAAAGCTGGTTGTGGCACCGAAGGCTCTCACATCTCAACTTCAAGGACATCAACAAGCTTGTCACTGGAGGTCATGTTCGGGGTCTTCCATTGCTCAAGTGTGATCGAGAACACTTGTATGCTGCATGTGAAATGGGGAAACAAAGTCGTCAAAGTCACCCATCAATTATAAACACAAAAGTTGTTGAACCACTTGAGTTGCTTCACATCGACTTGTGTGGTCCATCATCAATCGAGAGCATTGGCGGTAGCAAGTACATTCTTGTTGTTGTTGATGACGTCTCACGTTTTACATGAGTATTCTTTCTGAAGCACAAATCTGAGGCCACTCCTAAGTTAAAGATGTTTATCAAGCAGGTTGATGTGCAACTGAGAAAAGTCGTTCGAAACATTAGGAGCGACAATGGACTGGAATTCAAGAACAAAGAATTCGAAGACTTTTTGGCAGAAAAAGGAACCAGTCATAACTTCTCAACCCCTTACACGCCTGAACAGAATGGTATTTTCGAAAGGCGAAACCGATCATTGTGTGAGGCGGCCCGAACTATGCTAAGTTTTGCTTCTCTTCCCTTATATTTCTGGGCTGATGCTATTGCTGTAGCATGTTTTACGCAGAATAGATCTTATCTCAACAAGCGTTTCTCTCTCACTCCTTATGATATCATCAATAACAGGAAGCCGAACGTAAAATTCTTCCATGTGTTCGGTTCACGGTGCTTCATCTTCAACTCCAAAGAACATCGTAACAAGTTTGATATTAAAGCTGACGAAGGAATTTTTCTGGGATATTCTCTTACTTCAAAAGCATACCGGGTTTTAAATAAGCGCTCTAGAAAGATTGAAGAAACCTATTATGTGACTTTCGATGACAGATACATCAAGAAGCTAAAGACTTCTGAAGAAGCAATTGGAGAGATTTTCTCTCAAACAGGTCAAGTCACAGCCATGATTGCTAATTTATTCGATCAATTTGTTGACTTATTCGATGAACCTGAGAAAGCCACTCTCTCGGAAGCCAAGGCAGCAGATAACAAAATCGATCATATGAAGAAAATTGTGGAAGATGCAGCCAAACAAATGGGTGAAGGAGAACAAGTTCCAAACGAACCTCCTCAGCACGGCACTTCAGTTGAGGGGGAGAATCTATTTTCTTCAAATCAATTGAACTCACACTTTCAGGGGGAGAATTCCATTCCTATAGCACCCGAAAGTCCAGTTACACCTGAAATTCCTGTAGCACCCGAAAGCCCTGCTACACCCGAAAGTCCAGTTACACTCGAAAGTCCTGTAGCACCCGAAGGTCCGACTCAATCTGAAATTCTAAATAATTCATCATCAATCGAGGGGGAGAATTCTGATATGTTCTATGATGACGATAGTCAATCTGAATTGGAAGAAATGGTCGACGCCGAATTGGATCCATCCTATGATCCAAATTATCCTCCCCTCATTAAATTGGACCAGAGATCATCCTGTATCTCAGATAGTGGGTAATGTATCTGAAAAGGTCCTGACCCGATCCCAAGTGAAAGCAAAGCAATCCTCCCTATTTTCTAAAGTAGAGTTCTGCATGTATAATTCGTTCGTATCCAAAGTTGAACCAAAGACAGTCAACACTGCTCTTGATCATTCTGATTGGGTTCAGGCTATGCAAGATGAACTCAATGAATTTGAAAGAAACAAGGTCTGGCGTCTCATTCCAACACCAAAGGATGCCTCAGTCGTTGGTCTCAAATGGGTATTCAGAAACAAAATGGATAAGGAGGGTAATGTGATTCGAAATAAAGCTCGTCTTGTGGTGAAAGGATACTGCCAGGAAGAAGGAATTGATTACGAATAAACTTTTGCTCTGGTAGCAAGACTGGAATCTGTTCGAATATTTCTTGCCTACGCTGCACACAAGAACTTCGAAGTCTATCAAATGGATGTGAAATGCGCCTTTCTAAATGGAGAACTTGAAGAAACGGTTTACGTAGAGCAACCTCCATGTTTTGTGAATGAAAAGCATCCGAATCACTGTTACATTCTAGACAAGGCGGTTTATGGTCTGAAACAAGCGCCTAGGACATGGTATGAAACGCTAACTAAATTCTTAAAGATGTCTAAATTCAAACAAGGTTCGGTTGACCCAACCTTCTTTCGAAAGAAGGAAGGTAACCACCTTATGATAGTTCAAATCTATGTCGATGATATCATCTTTGGCTCAACGAATCCTAGCTTAACAGCTGAATTCAGAAAGCTGATGGAGACTAAATTTGAAATGAGCTCAATGGGTCCGATTAACTTTTTCCTTGATTTAAACATTAGACAGGGACCCGAAGGCATCTTTATCAACCAGGAAGCATACACCAAGACTCTTCTTGCTAAATTTGGCATGATGGGAGATTCAAAGGTCAAAGTCCCAATGGCGTTCGGTACCAAACTCACACAATCCTTGGAAAAACATGCAGTCGATATTACGCTATATCGCCAAATGATTGGTTCCCTGATGTACCTCACAGCTAGCAGGACCGATATAATGTTTTCTGTTTGTTATTGTGCTCGGTTTCAGGCGAATCCTCGTGAACCACACATGCTAGCAATGAAAAACATACTCCGATATCTGAAGCGAACCACCTCCCTTGGTCTCTGGTATCCATCAAACTCTGGTTTCTTTGTTCAAGCCTACTCAGATGCAGATCTTGGAGGATGTGGTTTAGACAGGAAAAGCACTACAGGAGGTTGTCAATTCCTTGACAGAAAGTTGGTGAGCTGGCAATCTAAGAAACAAACATGTGTTTCACATTGCCGCCGCTTCTTGCACATCTCAAGTGATTTGGATCCAAAGCCAACTCCAAGATTATGGACTCAATATGAAAAAGATCCCTCTATATTGTGACTCAGAAAGTGCAATTAGGATATGTCATAACCCGGTGCAACATTCCAAAACCAAACACATTGCATTGAGGTATCACTTCATTAAAGACCACGTAGAAGACGGAAACGTAGAAATTCATTTTGTGCGAACTACTGATCAACTGGCTGACATCTTCACCAAAGCCCTTCTTGAAGCCAGTTTTAATAAAATTCTACAAGGGCTAGGTAAGATGGAATCGGAGTCAGTACCAAAAACTACTTCTCAGGACTGAAAGTTGGAAGTGAAATGAACCGAACGGGTTCGGTTCACGTGAGTGCCGAAATGAACCGAGCGCTCGGGTTCGGTCCTAATCTCTTATCTTCGCTTATCACTTAAAAGTAGTTTCTTTTGTTGTAAACTTTTTGTACTCTTATTTCTCATTTTCCAAGTTTTTTTCCTTTCTCTTTTTCAAAGTTTTTTTTAACCGAAATGAACCGAGCGTTCGGTCTATTTTGGGTTCGGTTCACAACTTTTTTTTTTCTTTTTGACTTCTTTATTTTTTTTATATATATCAAAAACTCCAAAATATTTTATTTCTTTCTTTAACTCAAAAACTCCAAAAATATTTTTGTTTGTTTTTCTCTTTAAATCAAAAACTCCAAAAATATTTTTTTTTTCGTTAATTTTTATTTGTGGATATTTGTAGGGAAATTCTAGTTCTCACGTTTTAATTAGTTAAGTGTCCCTAGAAGCATGCTGCTGTATGTGTCCAAAGCCTCACCCAATTCTGAATAATAGCCTTACTGACTTGGTAAATACAACCCTTGTCTTCCCAAATAGGCTTTTATATTTATTCTAATCATGAGCTACCTTACTCTCTTCTCACATGAGATAAGAGTTTTCTGCTTGGTCCTTTTTTTAACAGCAGAGGTACTTTGGTTTCTTTATACCATCTCCAACATTTTTCTCCATCCTATTCGCCTCATCCACGTAACCCTTGAGACTCTCAGAAATTACCACTGAGGTTTATGGTTACACAATTTCTATGTTTATGATCTTAGCTTCGTGCCACTACGTGCTAAGTGAAACCCACAATTCAATACCTACTATGCATTGACGGTGACCAATTAAATTTGCTCTAGTTTTCACTAAAGAATTGACGACTTCACCCATGGGGCTATTCCTTGAAATCTGTAAATTTTCTCTTTGTGTGATTCTTATGAAATTGTTAAATCCCGTAACATTTCTTCCCTTAGAATCCAATTTTATTTTTTTTAGATTTTCCCTAAAAGCAATTTCAAACTGCCACGTAAATTCTCTTCACACCTACTTGTTCAACAGACTACATTGGTCTCACAAGTACTTCAGTCGATTTCTGTCTTATGTCAAGATCATGAATTCTGCACTGAAGCGAAAGCCACCCAAATTAGCCTAATTAAAAGATGCCTTTCAACACTTCTCAATAAGTGTCTAATCGTAATTCAAAGGGAAACCAAACAAACACTTTAAGGTCTCTCTTGACTTTGAAGGAAGAGATTCGTGCCCGGGATCCATTGTTTCGTGTCTTTACTGACATCACAATTTCCCCCATATGTGTTGCTTTATTTCTTTTTCATTTACACACTCTATGCACGAAAATCTTTTTGATTTTCCATAATTCTGGTTTCATTACTTACAAGCAAATTTTGGCTATGAGATTCAACATTATAAAAGAGATGTGGTTCATAATGTTACACATGGTTACTTTGCTTTATGATGACAGCTCACTCTAAAGGGATAAGTTGCTAACTTAGCCAAAAATCTAATCGGTTTGATATTTCAAATGGCGCTTGATGGGAAGGCGTGTGAAGTGGAACCGTTTTTGACATGTTAAACGACGCCTGATGGGAAGGCGTGTGAATCGGGACAGTTCTTCTCTCTCCTGCGTAATCATCGGGGCTCTACACTGTCACGTGTCAATCATCTAAGGAAACTCTTCGTATTTCCCTTGAAGATTTGGGAACAAATTTTTCTCTCTCTTCTTACCACAGTATAAAAGGTAATTTCTACCATCATTTACCTCTTTACTGCACCAAACCTTCAGAGAGCAAGAAAAGCTTCGTTTCTTCTACTGTTCATCATCTCTTCCAAATTACTTTCTTCAATGGCGGATTCATCCTCAGTTCATGCTACATCTCACATTCTGCCAATCCGTCCTCAACAAAGCTTGATTATCGACCTCACTCCTCAATTTTATGATGCATTCATGTTTCCAATCATGGAATGTCTCAAGTACTCACCGTTGGTTCCAGCTCTCACCAAGGTCGAAACTGTTCCCATGGAGTGTCTCTCGCAAATATTCTCCACAGCTCACTATGACAAGTCTGTCGATCGAATCTTCTTCGACATTCTTGATCACAAGGCCTCCATCTCCAAGCAGCAATTCTGTTCGCTTTTAGGTTTTGCACCTGATGAATCTAGGGTTAACCCTGAATCCATCCCGGTGGGACAATTGTTTTCCATGTTTTATAACATGGGCTACACTGAAGTTCTGACGACGGTTACCAAATTCAAGAAGTCTTGCTTACCTCCTCAATGGAACGACTTTTTCACCGTCTTGTTCAAGGGGTTATCAGAACGTAGTGCAGGCTCAGACGGGGCGAGTCATCTGTTTATGACCATTCTTTATGGGTTATATCACGGCATTAACCTAGATTATGGGTCGGTTCTATGGCAGCAGCTGATTCAGAGTCTCACATCCACATCTCGCCATTCAGAGATCTCCTACGCCAGATTCTGGACACTGGTCGCAAAATGGGGAATGGACAAGTATCACGTTCCAATCGTTGCTGATTCTCCACTTTCTTCGATAGGTACTTTCCACACCACAAAGATTATTGTATCTGATTCTTCTAAGTTTCAGTTTATTGGCTCAATCCCTGAGTCAATGTATGGGGATGTTCCAAGTGACAGCTGGATCATCAGAACTTACAAGGAGTTTCGTCGCTCTGGTCCCAAAGAACTCACTCCTGACATGATTCAATCGATTCATGATGCCGATTGGCCTGCTCCCAGGGGAAAGAAGAATGACAAAGGAAAAGGAAAGAATGTTGTCAAGGGGGTGAAAGGTCCTTCTCCGATGAAACGAAAACCCTCCAAAGCTGCTCAATCTCATCCTCCAAAGAAGAGAAAGACTCAACCTAGGCGAAAGCTGATTCTTGCCTCCTCCTCCAGTGAATCTGAGGAAGACAGTTCAGACTCCGAAGAGTCTCTACGTGGTAATACTCCTCCATGTTCGCCTATCTCTGAGGTACATGTTTCCCCTAGACCTATTTCTCCTCCACCAATCTCCATTTCTATTTATATTCCCCCATAACCTCCACTACTCAAATACCACCAACTTCTATCCCTGTACCCCCTCCCATTTTCACTGAAGCAACAACAACAACCACCACTGGAGTTAGAACCAACGTATCTGATACGGGGGCTCCTACTATAGCACCCGAACCCACTCCCACTACCGAACATACATCCGTACCCGAACCTACTTCCACAATCGAGCCTCCACCCTCACCCTCATCTCCTGCTCCCTCAGCAGATAATGAAGAACCTTTCCTTGGAGGAGAGGACATGACATTTGACTCAGTCTATTACAGTCCGTACCAAATGCAGAGCGATGATGATGATGATGCTCCGGTAACCAAGAAGCATCTCAAGGAGCTTCATGAGAAGATTGATTCTGTAATTGCTTCCTCCTCTTCTTCCTCACAGTCTACCATCTCCCAGGATGCTATTCAGGGGATTATTGATGCTTTTACTAAGGCTCATGACGCCTCCATCAGCTCAGCCACTGCCGCCATTGACGCCTCTACCAAGGCATGTGCTGCTGCGACCGAAAAAGTCGAAAAACTATTTGCTGACGCTACTTCTCTTTTGCAGTCTTTACAGGGCACTGCTGAATCCAATGCAGAGAGGCTTGACTCTCTTGACAACACGCTGACTTCCTCAGTTGCCTCAGAACTGGCGTCATTCGCCGGTCTTCGTCAAGCTTTTAGTGATGACAACACATCGTTTAAGACGACTATTGAGGAGCGCCTGACTAAACTGCATGAAGACCTTGCTGCCGAGAACTCCGTCACGGACGCTCTCGCTCGTAAGACCACCGCTCTCAAGGTCAAGAGTCTTCAGCTTTTCCACTCTCAAAAGGAAGTTGACTCTCTTCGATCTGAGCGTGAGGTTATTCATTCGTGTGTTTCGGATGTCCACGCTGCTCTTTCCAACATTTTTGAAGCCCATGATCCGATACTGAATTACTCAGTGAGGCATACTCTCGCGGAGAAGCTTGCTCCTGCCCTTGCTCTCCTAAGCAAAATTGAAGGGCTCCTTGAGTTCGTTTCCATTCCGAAACAAGGGGGAGAAGATGTATCTCAACCACCTCCCACTTCTACAGCAACTAAAGCAACCGAACCTCCTGCTTCAGCAGGTCAAGCCTCAGGTTCAGGTGTCAAAGATAAAGGAAAGAAAATTGCTAAAGACAGTGAGGATGATGACAAAGAGACGATTGCAGATCTCTTAAAGAAACAAGGCCGTGATAAAGATGCAGACATGAGCGCTCGCGTTGCCAGAGAGGCTGAGGCGAACGAAAGAAAAATGAAGGAGGCTCATGACCTTCTTGAGAGCAGGAAAACCCTTTTTCCTCTGTGGACTCTCAAGAAGCTTTTGAAAGAGGCGATCGAAACTCCCAGCATTCTGTGGCTTGAACCAGTGATTTCATTGGACCGTATCAACTCTGTCGCTTCTCAATTCGACATGCCATTGACCCGAAAAGCCTTCATCTTTCATGCCTTTGATAAAGTTGCTGATGTCCCTCATCCTCATCCAAAGGCTGATAGGGAACTCGTCGAATTCTATCTGAAGTTTGCTCAACCACAGTATCAAACTTGGAGCGCTCAGAAGATTGTCAACGTTCGGGTCCTCAAACCGTTTCGTGAGGGGAACTTCACGAACGTTCGGTTCAAAGTGCTGAGGGGTTCTGCTAAAACCGAACATGCCATATCGCTTGCTGATCTTCCCAACCTGAATCCACATGACTGGATTATTTTGCACAACATCCTCCTCACTAACGAAGCTGAGTATGGTCCAATTATTGATCACTTCAAAAGGATGCTCGTATGCTACATTATGGAGGTTGTCAAGATGGATCAGGAGATCGCTAGCGTATTCAAGAAAAAGCCCACTATTTCTCCTGTTGGCTCTGCTAGTGATTTGAACATGATGCAGATGGGAAGGATCGACCCGAAACGGAATTTTGTCATGTTTACAAGGAACGAAGGCCAAAAATGCCTGTTCGCCTTGGCTGATAAACACCTTTACACCACTGCATGCTTGGAGCATGTTCTAAGTATCATTCATCGATGCAAGAAGAATTCGGCGGATGACAAGAAGTACTTCGATGACATGATTCAGTGGTACATTCGCTTTAGACAGACTATCCTTGCTCTCATTCCACGTCTGTTTGATACCACTAAGAAAGTTCATGCAGCTGGACCCAGCAAGCCGAAGAGTTAGTCTCGCTCCAATTGACGCAAAGGGGGAGATTGTTAGGTTTAGAAGGTGTTGCATCTTGGGCTCGCTTTTTAGTCCAGTTAGTCTCCGGTATGGGCCTGTCCATCCGTGAGTTATTTTATAGGGTTTTGTATTTATAGGTGCTTGCATGCATCCTAGAACGTAAGATTTTAGAAGGAATTCTGTCAAGTATTTTGATCTTCATTGTAACCCTAATATCCTCTACAACGGAAGTTCTTTATTGAGCTTTGCTGAGGATTGAATCAATCGAATCATTCGACATATTCAGATTCATTCTTGTGTTTGATCTTTCTGTTAGTATTTTTCTGATTAACCTATTTGAAGATCTAAACGATCAAAGAGTTTATTAAACTCATTAATTGTTTATAGTGAACTCAGTATATCAATTCATAAAATATATACAAACTATAAATAAATTGGGGCTGAGAGCTCTGACTACAAGTATACTTTTAAAATTTAAGTATTTTTACAAGAAGTATACTACCACTCACACATACAAGAACAATATCACAGTCATAACAAATATAAAAGTATTTGGATGTTGAGCACTGCAGTCAAACCTAGGCAGTTATGTAATCATATCTGGGATTAATATAGCCTGATCAACTGTATTTGGTTTGAGATACGACCAACATGTGTTTGGGAGTGAAGGTAGTGTTGCAACAAGTCTAAAACTTACCAACTATACAGAAGAACTCTAGAACAGAACATAAAGTTAAAATACTATAGGAGTTCTTTAGGCACTGTATACTAAGAACAAACTACATGAAAATAAAGGACTCCTATTGGTAGATCTATAAATACTAAGTGTATACATTACAATTATATATAATTAAGGTTATATATAGACTTAGAATGTGTGATTTAGCTTAACTTCCCTTTTCCTTGTTTGGATGTGGGGGTAGAGTAGGATCATTTATTCGAAGGTCTATTTGACTCAAGTTATATATAATTGGTATATACTTTGTAATTATAGATGGACCCAATAGGAGTTATACCATACATAATTCATTATCTATTAACTGTAAGTTTCTCTCGTAGAAACTTGTATTTTCAATTTATCTATACTAATTATATTCGATATTTCTTATATCCCTATTCTCGCTTAGATAATAATGGATGAATTCCATCTACTTGGAGACCCGTACTTTCCCAATCAGGGAAATGGAGGATGGCTTGATGCAGAGCAAGAAGAGAATCCTGAAATTCCCTTAGATGACGATTTTGCAGAAAATTTTTATGAAGATTCTGACTCAGGATCAGAAGCCTACAATCCACCACCGATTGCCTAGAATCCCAATCCACGATAAAACTTCCAAGGCCCAACGCCTGTATGGGCGATAAACTTAGACAGGTGGAGTAACAAACAGGGTCAGCACCATCCTTACCAAGGAGACTGAAGCTTCTACAATCTGGACACAGGAGGCTCAACAGACAGATCCCTTCCGATGTTAGTTCATCGTGTGGCACGAAACGATGAACAAGGAAGAGCTGCTATCGAGCGATTCATGTATGTTGATGCTACTACTGGAGTTAACACCGTTCACAATCACAACCTAGAAGACAATCATTATGCGATAAGGGATCGTACTAATTTCTTACTGAGAGAACTAGTGGCATCGCAAGCCGAAGTTAGAGAAATGCGAGAGCGAAAAATAACACAAGAAAGACATATGTGCGAAATAGAACATCAGCTAGCCAAATCCAGGGCCGGATCTAGTAGGAAGTAGATATTACTCTACCTGTTCACTACTTACTCTTTTGGTTATAGTGTAAGTCTTTGGATATGTTCTAGCATTATTTTTCATGTTGTTTAGTACAACCGTGAAAATTTCATTTTTGGTAGGTCGGTTTAATGTCGATATTTTCCCAGTATTGTGGTGTATTGTAGACCTGTTTAAGGTCAAGTTTTCCAAACTCTATGTACTTAATAAACCAATACAATTGACATGCATTTTTCATACTCTTTGAAAAACTAACCACTCAAATTCATATTATCATGCTGCAAGTTGTACTTGTAATAGACTTGTATTTCCAATTCCTTACAAGATTCATATTTAACTAAGTATTTTAGTTCAGAGATATCATATTCATGTTCATTCTTGATATCTTACCATCTTTTCATCTTTTAACTTTTATAGTGAAAGATGCCTCCACGGAGAAACCCAAAGCATGTCAATGTTAATGAAGAGCCCATATCACCTCCGCCAACACCTCCACAATTTGACGTTGTCATGTTTCTGGCGGCGGTCATTGCAGAGGTTGCAGCTGCTACGTCCCATATAAACACTACTGGTTTTAGTGGATCAGGAGTTGGTGCGCATTCCTCCAACCACGGCGAAAGTCACTGGCACTCATGAGAGTGTACCTACAATGACTTTTCCAATGCCAAACCCATGACCTTTAACGGGAATAGAGGAGTTATGGCATTAAGGCAATGGATTGAGAAAACAGAGGCAGTCTTCGAGATCTGCTCCTGCCCGGAAGGTAGCAAGGTTAAATTCGTTGCTTGTACCTTTGCTCATAGAGCCCTAACATGGTGGAACGACCATGTTAAGCCACTGACCTTAGTAGTGGCTAACTCTATAAGTTGGGAAAACTTGAAGACAATGCTGATGTGGGAGTACTGCCTACAGGGTGAAATTTAGAAGCTCGAGCAAGAGCTCTGGGGTCTTACTATGGTAGGTTCAGACATAACAACCTACACAAATCAGTTTTGTGACTTAGCGATTCTTTGTCCAGAAATGGTTGCTCTGGAGAGCAAAAATATTGAAAGGCACATCCGGGGCCTGTCACCCCAACTTCAGGGAAGTGTTATTGCTTCCAGGCATGTTACCTTTGACAATGCCAAAGAGTTGGCACATTCGCTTATTGACCATGGAGCACGTCAAAACTTAGTGGTTGCTGCTCCAGAACAACCTAATGGAAACAACAACAACAACAACAACAACAACAACAACAACAACAAGAAAGCCTGGAATAAAAGGAAGGGCAAATATTCTCAATAACCCTCGAAAAAGCAATAGTTAGGTGCTGTTTGTTTTTTCCGAGACAAAATGTATGCAGTCTGCGGACCACATCTGTAGACCTCTGCAGTAGAAGAGGTGGACCAAACGTCTGCAGTCTGAAAAAAGAAGATTGTTTGTTTTTTTAACATCTACGAGCTACTAAAATGAACTGAAATATAAATAAACTGATTTTTTTAAACTTCAAAGTGATTTTTTAATATTTTTATGACTCTGTTATAAATAACTAACGAATCTAGATCAACTTTTATGTAATATTGTATAAAAATAAAAATAAACACGGTATGAATTAACGTATATATTTGATAAAACCAACAATTTTGGTTGCAAAGTTATAACTAAACATTATAATTAGTGATCAAAGAATTTGATATATAAATGGATGGAAATAAACTTCCATTTTTTCAATTAAATCCGTTAAAAACGTGTCATAAATATTTTCTCGAGAAATTGACGATACTGTATTAAATAATGTTTTACAAAATTTGGCAAAAAAATATAAGAATATATTATGTTTTTTTTACATATTTATATAAACAACTTCAACGACTATTATTGTAATAAATCTTTATTTATAAATTTGTCAAAAATATCATGTTTGTATCGTCGAATGTTTTTTTTTTGAAGTTTTGTAATTTTTTTTTTCAAATTGTTTATCATTAATAAAGTTGGAAAAAATATAAATTAAAAAAAAAACATAAAAAAGTTAAAGATATATATGTTATTTTAGGCTAGAAGATGTCTGAAGATGTTGGAAGACTCTGGTCCACATCTGTGCCAAGAAGAGGGCGCGCAGACATTTTTAGGTCTGCAGTCTTCAACAAAACAAACAGTCTGCGAAGGCTAATGTTTGCACGTGGTCTGCGCGGCGCAGACAGAAGAAGCCATGCAGATCTACAGACAAAAAATGAACACTACCTTAGTGGCAGTCCATGCTGCTACTGTACCTACAGTTGTTCCTGCTAACCTTGCACCAGCTAAGCCCTATGCTGGTAATCTTCCTAAATGTAACAAGTGAAAATTCCACCACAACGGAAATTGTCGGGAAATGCCGGTGTCGTAACTGTAATAGAAAAGATCATACTGCCCAATTTTGTAAATCACCACCCCAACCGATTAACCAAGTACTACCGCTGGATTAGGTCAACCATGTTGTGGATGCAGTGATATTGGGCATTTCAAAAGAGATTGTCTGAAAGATGGAAATTCTGGTGGAGTTGGGAGTATTCTGGCAATGGGTCACGAGTAAGCTGTGGCAGACCCTGCGGTGGTCACAGGTACGTTTCTTCTCAACAATACTTATGCATGCATTCTATTTGATAATGGCACTGAGAAGAGCTTCATGAGCCATAAATTCGAACACCTACTAAAACAAAACTCCAAATCACTAAATGAAACCTTCATAGTAGAAATGGCTAACGAGAAATCTGAATACTCTAACGATATATACATAGGATGTACCCTTACCTTGAATAACTTTTCTTTCCCAATAGACCTTATGCCTCTCTCTATCAAAAGTTTCAACGTCATTATTGCTATGGATTGGTTGTGCTCTAACCATGCTGACATTCTATGTTATGAAAGAGCCATTCAGCTGAACTTGCCAACTAATGAAACTCTTATCATCTACGGCGACAAACCCAAAACGAATCTTCAGATTATTTCTTGTATCAAGTCACAAAAGTACCTTCGCAAAGAGTACTATGCTTTCTTAGCCCACGTGGTAGACAAAAAGCAAGAAGTTAAAGACATCGCTAGCATTCCTGAGGTCTGCAACTTTCTAGATATATTTACCGGCGATCTTCCAGGAGTGCCTCCCGAATGACAAGTCGAATTCAAAATCCACTTAGTCCTTGGGGCTACTCCTGTAGCCAAATCCCCCTATCGTCTTACACCTTCAGAAATGCAGGAATATCCAGCCAGCTGAATGAACTCCTTAGCAAAGGCTTCATAAGTCCAAGTTTCGCACCATGGGGAGCACCGGTTTTGTTCGTGAAGAAGAAGGATGGATCATTCCGTATATGCATAGACTATCATGAGCTGAATAAACTTACCATTGAGAATCGATATCCTCTACCTCGCATTGATGATCTATTCGACCAACTTCAAAGTGCGAGTTACTTCTCAAAAATAGACTTAAGATCTGGGTATCTCAAATTACGAATTTTGGAGGAGGATGTTCCCAAAACAGTGTTCAGAACTCGTTATGTTCATTACGAGTTTGTAGTGATGCCTTTCGGATTGACGAATGCACCTGCTGTGTTCATGGACTTAATGAATAGAGTGTGTCGTTCGTACCTGGGCAAATTCATCATAGTCTTCATTCACGACATCCTTATCTACTCAAGAAACAAAGAAGAGCATGGCCAACATCTTTGTCAAGTCTTGCAAACACTGAGAATAGAGAAGTTATATGCGAAGTTCCCAAAGTGCGAGTTTTGGATTAGGAAAGTTGATTTCCTAAGTCACGTGGTCAGGTCAGAAGGAATACATGTGCACCCTTCCAAAATAAAGGCAATTGAGAACTGGTCAGCACCTAAAGCACCTACATAAATCTGTCAATTCTTAGGTCTTGCTGGCTACTGTCACACCCCAAAACCAAGAACGGCGGAAACGTTCTGGGGCGGAGGACGTCATGTATAATATCAACAACAATGTAAAGTAGTAAACAAGCAACAACATTATCCATTGCATTAATAAAATAATTATTATACAATTGTATTCTGTCAAATTTTGATAAACACTAAGGCATAAATCAAAATGAAAGATAAGTCTTGAATAAGCTCCATCTTCCTTTCTCCTTGCATCTGTACCTGTCTATGATGACCTGAGGTTACAAGTAATTTTGAAAGCGAGTATCAGCTTTGAAACTGGCGAAATCATAAGTATTTAGTGTCTTAATTTGTATGTAAGAATTTGTAAGTCTATGTATTGTAAGAATTTGTAAGTCTATGTAATGTAAGAATTTGTAAGTGTATATAATGTAAGAATTTGTAAGTGTATATGAATTAAAAGTGTTTGAAAAACCCTAGAATCCCTATGATTCCTTCTAGTATATGAAGGTGTCTTCTACCAAGACCTAACTGTTCTGTGTGTGTGTCTCTTGTAAGAGTATGTATTTTCCAAAGTATAACTATCATTATCCAAAAATATAGTTTGTACATTTATGTTTAAGTGAGGTTATCACTAAAAATATGTAATGGGAAAATTAACGTAGTACTACAACGTAGCTCTAAAAGGAATACTACCGTACTAACTACCTTAAACCGGATTTTAGGCTAAGGCATTATGTGATAAATTGTACCATACTATCGACTGGTAACAACGACATACGAATGGTCGTAATAAGAAATGACGTTTGGCACCTGCAGATCTGCAGATCCCATTGTAGCTAGCAGTAAGGTGTAGGGTAGTCAATCCAGTATAGATCTATACACAAACTCATACTATATACTGGTTACATCGACATAAGAATGGTCGAAATTAATGTATGACGTTTGGCACCCACAGACCTGCAGGTCCCGCTGTAGCTAGCAGCAAGGTGTAGGATAGTCAATCCATTATAGAATCTATACGCAAACTCACGCTCTCCCTTCAAGAGACTCTGTCTACAACTCGGGCCATGTCATTTAAGTCATGCTCCGATTTAAATCACAGTAAATAACGTATTCTAGTATATGTAATGAAATGAACTGTTCTAGCTGTAATGTACGTGCTCTCTACCTAGCAAGTATAGTAATGTAAGCGTTCTAGTATAGTTGTATATGTTCTCGTCCTAGTATAGTTGTATATGTAATGTACAGTAATGTTCTAGAAAGTATTGACTCATGAATGAACTGACTCATTGTATGATATCGCGTTCTAGTAATGGTTCTAGTATCTTCCTGAACTACCCACATGGTAGCATACTAGTAATCTAAGTGGTACGTATGGACATGGATGTATACCCTTGCTACCCAAGGGCATAGGATGAACTGGAAGGACCTTTTATGACTTTATATGTACACATGATATATAACTAATATTTAAATGACCTTCGGACGAGTATCCGATATCCCACCAGACCACATCTCAAGGCGCGAAAAGGAAATAGGGTGGATAGCCTTCCTAAGTCTTTTAAAAATTTCTTATATAACTATACATATAGAGGCATGCAATTTATAATATAAAAGCATAAATAAGTTTTGTAAGACATTTGAAATATAAATATTATTTTAAGAAAAGATCGACTTGATGTCAACCTATAAAACAATTTGAAGGCATAAGTTTGATAAAACAATTTAAGTATAAGGAACATTTGTTTGAAACACAGTTGTAAATAAGTTTGAAATATGATATACAGAGTAAGAGGTACAGTGTAATAAGGAGTTTAAAACATATAAAATGTTTATAAAAATCATTTGAAGGAAACTGTTTGGTAAAACGGCTAATGAGTAGCCAAATCTTTTGAATGCTGTATAATAATCATATGTGATGGATGTAATAACTAGCGTAATTCTACTTATTAATCGCATGTGATTGATATAATACTAGCATGATTCTACTTGTATCCCCCCCCATAAAACATTTAAAATAATTTAAAACATTAGTTAAGGGGTATGAACTCACCTACAGTAAGTGACTGGAATTGAACGGGCTGTTATCGTACGGAAGGATCGGACAAGTGCTTGGTGTCAAGTGAAGACTTAGACACACAGAATGATCCTAATTATATATGAAGACATATGTATATAAATAATTAGAGATTAAATCACTAATTATACAAGTATAAGCATTTAAGCACGAGGACAACACTTTTGGTCAAGTGCTAGGAGGCTAATGGGTTGCAACAAAGGAGTGCAATGTCCCTAATGGAAGTTTAAGGTCTAATGACCATACTCATTGGAGTTTACAGCCCAGGGGAGTAAGCTCCTGGCCGTAAACTCTCAACCAAGGCTTGGAATGGTACTTTGAATTACTACAACCTTAGTGGGAATTGTTTCAAGGCCTATGCAAGTGTTTGGGCACAACATTGACTCCTTTGGGGAGTTTACGGCCCAAAGACCCTTTTCCCTTGGAGTTTACGGCCGTAAACTCCCTTGGGAGGGTTCTTATGGTGCTTTCAGGTCCCTATAGTAACTAGGAACAATTCTAGGCTTTAGTACTTGGCTTTAGGAGGGTTTATGGCACCAATTTGTACCATTTTATGGAGTTTACGGCCTTGGAACCTTTTGGGCCATAAACTCCCTCACAAATGGGGTTCTTAGAATTTTAACTAGTCCAAAACTCATCTAGGTACTTGCCCAAATAGTCTCTTGGCTTAAGGAAAGATTTAGGGTGTCCTTTGACCCCTTTATGGGAGTTTACGGCCCAAGAACCACTCTTGGCCATAAACTCCTCAACACTTGTGCTTTTCTTATGTTTCCTAGGTCCTAAACACATTAAGGTATTTGCCTAAAATAGAGTCCAAGCCTTAGGAAGTGTTTGAAAGGATTTTGGCACTTAAACTTGGATTTTACGGCCTAAGGAGCTTCTTGGCCGTAAACTCCCTTCTAGAAATGATTTCTAATGGTTTTGTTGGTAATAAGCATGAGTTTAAGGCTTCTAGGTTTTTGTTTTAAGGCTAAGGGAACATTAGGAACTCATTTGTGCCTTCACTTGGAGTTTACGGCCCAAGAGATGTTCCTTGGCTGTAAACTCCTAAAACTAGATGGTTTTGATTGATTTCTAGCCTCTAATGTTCATACATAAAGTCCTTAACTAGTTGCCTAACACGGAAATGGGACTAGATAGCTTTTAGGCCTTGTTTTGGAGTTTACACCCTAAGAACGTTCTTGGGCCGTAAGCTCCCGGATCTTGTGTTTTGGACATGTAAATAATGTTATTAAGCATATAACAAGTATTAAAACACATCTAGGAAAGTAGACTCACAATCTGGGATGAAAACCCGAAGATCCGTGAGAGAGAAATTGGCTTTTCTCTAATTGGAATTCAATTAATGAACCAATTTGGTTCAGAATTCTATTTATAGTCCTGAGATTTTTGGCAGAAAATATTTCTATTCTCGGAATGGATTCTAATGACCTAGCGTAATGGAATTACAGCGTTGCACAAAATCCTAGTGCATCCACTCTCCTACTAACTCCTTAGGTGTAAAACCCTGAAAACTGCCAAACTTATTCCATAAGTCTGAATTTTCACTGTCACTGCTCTACTTCTATTGGATTGAAATGGTTTGATTAGAATGGAAATTTCGGGTTGTCACATCATCCCCCTGTTAAAGGGAATTTCGTCCCGAAATTAGAATTTAGGCAAGGAAGTATGCACGAATGATCGAGTCGTGAGGAGGAAACTTCCTAATCGATTGGTTCTAGCGCACTTAGGTGAAATCGGGCTCTCGGTTGGCATTCCAACGAACCTTCACTAACTGGC
The DNA here is from genome assembly GCF_051521515.1 of Lactuca serriola. NCBI lineage: Eukaryota > Viridiplantae > Streptophyta > Magnoliopsida > Asterales > Asteraceae > Lactuca > Lactuca serriola. The sequence continues at coordinate 154,087,050 of NC_136412.1, read as the reverse complement.
GACGGCGTTGCTTCGTCTGCTTGACCTCTCGGTCGAGGGTCACTACGGTTCTAGTACGAAGGCGAGGATCTCGATGAGTGGACTTGCAAGAGTCCTAAGGTAAAGGTATGGTTTCACGATCGAGATGCGAAGGGTAGAATGTACGTTACTGAGTTCGCGGAGTAGGTCTAGTTAGTGCGAGGCACAGGACCGATTCTGATAAGAATCTTGGAGGTCCTGTCTAACTTGGATTTAGCTTTCCACGCTTTACGAAGCGTATTAAGCCATTGCCAAAGTGAGTTATCCTAAAGAACTTTGTCACTCACTCATAATCTCAAAGGTTCCTTTTCTTGCGTAACTTCCCAGTCAAAGGCCACCCCTTGCTGGGTCAAAGTCGTACGAGTTTCTGTAGCTTGCGAAGAGTTCTGAATGAACTAAGGCGGAAGGTCAGTAAGACCTAGAATCTAGCAAAAAACTGACGGCGTCTCTGGTGTCGATAAATGCTCAATGGTTTTTGACAAATTGAAAGAGTACTCAAAATTTCCCACATTACTAACAGTGTGTCCTAGAAATTTGACTCTTCAATTTCAAAACTCGTGCCTAGAGAACTTTGCTAAAAGTTCCTCTGTAGGACACGTTTTCATGGGTTTTCTTCTTACTACGAGGGTAGATAAGTAAGTCATTACATGGAGAAATGACGAATCGATCCAAGTAAGAAAGACGTAACCCTATTCATTTAGCTCATGAAAACTATGGGCGTATTGGTCCTATCCGAAGGGTACCACTACGGACTTGAAGTGTCCGTATCGAGTTCAGGAGATAGTCCTTCGGACATCCTTCCCTAACACTCGAACTGGTGATATTCGGATTTCAGATCCATTCATGGAAGTAGTTTCTTTCCTCGCGTTTGCTCAACCATTTTATCTATGCGAGGCAGAGATAGCGATCTCTAATGGAAATTTTGACGGAGTCCTCAATAACCGAGGTACATACAATGCGATCCGTTGATCTCTGAAGAATATGACCGGGGTTCTCTAGGGTGAGAAACCTAGTCTTCTAATTCTATTTCTGTGTAGTTCGCTTAGTTGTTTGCACTGTTCTGGTATCTCTGTGGGTGTTTAAACTATAGGGTGATCTGTTTACGGGAGTCGTACTGGGTTCTAAGGTTGTTCACATGACGATGTGATTACTCTTAGGCTTAAGCAGTTCTCCGTCCTGAAGTTCATATTAGAATTCATACTTGGTTTCACCATCACAATTTCGGGTATATGAGTCGCATATAATTAAGGTTGAAAAAGGTAGTTGAATAACTGATTCTTCTTTAAGCTCACATTCCATCGGGGAAAAAGAAGTTAAAGTGGAATCATCAATTCTAAACCTGTAGAAGCTTGATTATATATCACTCTTATGTATACCATTTTTCAGTGATAGATCATTCGCATGAATCCTTGGATTAAACTTGACGTACTGCTCGAGTGGTACTTCGGGGATTTCTTCGTAAAGAAAATAACTAAGAGGTACTCCTGGCATGAGTACTTCGGGGATTTCTTCGGAAAGAAAAAAAAATAACTAAGAGGTACTCCTGGCATGAGTACTTCGGCGTTCTGATATGACGGCTTCGCTGGAAAAGTGATCTAGAAGAAAGAGATGTACGTATGAAGCTGTTTTCGCGAGGATCAAATTTAATCGAGTCGTATGATAATGTTGGAATCATACTGAAATTTAAAGACATTAGATTTGAACATAAGACGTTTACAGACAAGACACAACCATGCAACCATGAACAGAGTTACGGTACTTTAGATTTACCACATGACTATTGCTGGGCATAAGATATACTACAAAAGACAAGTATACGCAGCACGAGAATTCCTATACAAACACGATCTCGCAAAAGGTAAGACTCTGGTTGCACTAGTTCTAGATAGTTTATAAGTCTGTTAATACGAAACGCCTAAATTACATTTAACGTGGTTCCGGAGTAGGCTCTCCTGCAGCTGTGATCCTGAGAATTTTCCCATCAGCACCTGAGTTCTTTGTTATTGGGCAATCTTTCTTGAAGTGCCCTAACTCACCGCATTTGTGGCATGACTGGCTAGTACTAGCCTTGGTGACGGGATTGCGGTGTTTAGCCAGTGTTATGTGGACACGAGTGCCTTCCGCATTACTCCACCTTGGGAATTGCTTTCTAAAGCGTTCTGCCGGAGTTTCCACTGGTGGTGGTGGCATGGCAAGTCTTTGGGCTCTCTTGCGCTCCCTTAGGGCTTTACGATATCGTCTCTTCCTTTTGGTCTTTAGGCTTCGCAAGTCCATGAATGTTGCCATTTGTTGGTTTCCTGGTTTGGTACTATCATCGGAACTCTCGACTCCTCTTTCAGTCTTGTTTGTGTTGCCTGACTTGATGTGTGTAAGGAAAGTTGTCACCGCAGCCGCTACTGCAGCTTGTAATGTAGCGGCGTCGATAGGAAAAGTAGAGGTCTCGTTGCTTGGCTGGTTTTTTCCGGATGACGACATGATCCTGTAACACGCAAGATAAGGATTTTATGAGCGATTCTGGTTAACCCTGATGTACTTAGATTGTTATTGAAAAAGGGGTAAGAGTATGATCTCGAAAGTTTGACCTACATCCCTATGATGCAGTCCTAGTAAAGAATGAAAGTATGTTCGCGAAGGTTTGACCTACATCCCTATGATGCAGTCCTAGTAATGAGTAGAGGTAAGTTCGTAGAATGGTCTCAAGACGTTTGTTGTACAAGTTGAGGTATCGTGGGTTGGTGAATAACAAGATCCAACCACTGAACGAGACTTGGAAATGTCCCCGGAGCTAAATTACTATAGTCCAAATGACTTGACTAAAGCATGATTCAGATAGACTCTAATGAAAGAATGATAAGAGTACTTGAATGAAGAATGACGCAAAAGTTAGCCGGCTGTCAATATCTTTGATATTCACGATGTAACGGTTCAGAAAAATGACCTTGTAGAGGTCTTACATCATATCCACAGAAGATAGTTCCTGACAGCATAAAGACCTAACTAAAGTATTTACGGTACAAGATAATTTCATAGAAAATACCACATCAGGCATAGACAGAAAAATATGATTCCTCTTTATAAGGAAATAAAGTAAAGCGTCTACTACTGGCGACGGTCATCCCTCTGGTGAACTCTCAGTTCAGCCAATTGACGTTCCATGTCAAACGGGTGTCTTTCGCACACCATCTGGCGTACTCGGAGTTCTATGACTTCGGCTTGTGATTCAGCCAGTGCTTGCAGCAAGGTTTCATGGTTTCTCTCTGATCTCTTGTGAGCATCTTCTAGATGAATGGTGTGGAGGGTATGCATTCTAGCATAGGCGACTACTTCTGTAATCTGACGTAGGGCTGTCCTGCCTTGAATCTCATTTCGGGTCACTCTGCGGACCAAGATTGGCAAGACTCTATCTGCTGAGCCGCCATTGTTCAACTCATAAAAGCTTCGGTCGCCACCAAATGGTATAGACTGATCTTGTCCTTGGCTCCATGTTTCCAAGCATTCCACTCACTCAGGGGTCGGGCCATGAAAAGTCGGACGAGGGTTAGGAATTTGGAAAGGGAGCTGCTCGGGGTAGGTTCTCAACCTCTGGTTTGGAGTTAGCGTTGTACGAAAAGTCTTCATCATGGTGATCATTCAAGGGGATAGGATGATCATCCTCTGGTTCTTCTCCAAACCAACCAGCTATGACTTCGTTCGGAAGATACTGGTTGTCAAGGGGATGGAGTCCAGCTATGATTTCTATGCGAGAATTTAGGGTAAGAGGATAATTATTAGACGAACTATCTAGATAATTATTTAGGAAAACCTTCATTAGTTACATCGCTATTTGTTAAGTGCATACCAGCTATGTGTAATCTAAACAGGATAGACCTTCGAATAAGTGACCTTATTTCCAAATTCACACAGAATAGGGGTAAGGCAAAATTATCACCGATTCTAAGTCTATAACATCCTAATTACATGTAGCCTTAGTGTATCCACTTAGAAACTATCAACTTAGTTATGAAGACCCCGTTTTAATTCTCAAGTATAAAGTACTTATAGTAACACCAAATACTCCTATAGTATTTTAAATTTATTGTTATGTTGTATTGTTCTCATTGTGGTAGGGTTGGTAAGATTTTAGCATTGTTGCAACCACACAATTAAATTTAGGCACATGCTAGTCAACCCTCGGATAATATAGGCGATCAGGCTATATCTTCCCAGTTTTGACCATATGTCTCTAAGCCCACTTGTGTTGTCCAACAATCGTAATTCTTTTGTACTGTCCTAGTGACACTGATTTTAGTATGAATGCAGCACATATACTTTATTAAATATTTTATTATTTAAAGTATAAACTCTTGGTCAGAGTATGTTTAATCCCTTATGTATTTATAGTTAGTATATCTTTTATGGGTTGATATACTTAATTCACTATAAACAATGCTCTGATAGCAATCTGTCACACCCCAAAACCAAGAATGGCGGAAACGTTCTGGGGCGGAGGACGTCATGTATAATATCAACAACAATGTAAAGTAGTAAACAAGCAACAACATCATCCATTGCATTAAGAAAATAATTATTATACAATTGTATTCTGTCAAATTTTGATAAACACTAAGGCATAAATCAAAATGAAAGATAAGTCTTGAATAAGCTCCATCTTCCTTTCTCCTTGCATCGGTACCTGTCTATGATGACCTGAGGATACAAGTAATTTTGAAAGCGAGTATCAACTTTGAAGCTGGTGAGATCAAAAGTATTTAGTGTCTTAATTTGTATGTAAGAATTTGTAAGTCTATGTATTGTAAGAATTTGTAAGTCTATGTAATGTAAGAATTTGTAAGTGTATATAATGTAAGAATTTGTAAGTGTATATGAATTAAAAGTGTTTGAAAAACCCTAGAATCCCTATGATTCCTTCTAGTATATGAAGGTGTCTTCTACCAAGACCTAACTGTTCTGTGTGTGTCTCTTGTAAGAGTATGTATTTTCCAAAGTATAACTATCATTATCCAAAAATATAGTTTGTACATTTATGTTTAAGTGAGGTTATCACTAAAAATATGTAATGGGAAAATTAACGTAGTACTACAACGTAGCTCTAAAAGGACTACTACCGTACTAACTACTTGAAACCGGATTTTAGGCTAAGGCATTATGTGATAAATTGTACCATACAATCGACTGGTAACAACGACATACGAATGGTCGTAATAAGAAATGACGTTTGGCACCCGCAGATCTGCAGATCCCACTGTAGCTAGCAGTAAGGTGTAGGGTAGTTAATCCAGTATAGATCTATACACAAACTCATACTATAGACTGGTTACATCGACATAAGAATGGTCGAAATTAATGTATGACGTTTGGCACCCGCAGACCTGCAGGTCCCGCTGTAGCTAGCAGCAAGGTGTAGGATAGTCAATCCATTATAGAATCTATACGCAAACTCACGCTCTCCCTTCAAGAGACTCTGTCTACAACTCGGGCCATGTCATTTAAGTCATGCTCCGATTTAAATCACAGTAATTAACGTATTCTAGTATATGTAATGAAATGAACTGTTCTAGCTGTAATGTACGTGCTCTCTACCTAGCAAGTATAGTAATGTAAGCGTTCTAGTATAGTTGTATATGTTCTCGTCCTAGTATAGTTGTATATGTAATGTACAGTAATGTTCTAGAAAGTATTGACTCATGAATGAACTGACTCATTGTATGATATCACGTTCTAGTAATGGTTCTAGTATCTTCCTGAACTACCCACATGGTAGCTTACTAGTAATCTAAGTGGTACGTATGGACATGGATGTATACCCTTGCTACCGAAGGGCATAGGATGAACTGGAAGGACCTTTTATGACTTTATATGTACACATGATATATAACTAATATTTAAACGACCTTCGGACGAGTATCCGATATCCCACCAGACCACATCTCAAGGCGTGAAAAGGAAATAGGGTGGATAGCCTTCCTAAGTCTTTTAAACATTTCTTATATAACTATACATATAGAGGCATGCAATATATAATATAAAAGCATAAATCAGTTTTGTAAGACATTTGAAATATAAATATTATTTTAAGAAAAGATCGACTTGATGTCAGCCTATAAAACAATTTGAAGGCATAAGTTTGATAAAACAATTTAAGTATAAGGAACATTTACTTGAAACACAGTTGTAAATAAGTTTGAAATATGATATACAGAGTAAGAGGTACAGTGTAATAAGGAGTTTAAAACATATAAAATGTTTATAAAAATCATTTGAAGGAAACTGTTTGGTAAAACGGCTAATGAGTAGCCAAATCTTTTGAATGCTGTATATTAATCACATGTGATTGATGTAATAACTAGCGTAATTCTACTTATTAATCGCATGTGATTGATATAATACTAGCATGATTCTACTTGTATCCCCCCCATAAAACATTTAAAATAATTTAAAACATTAATTAATGGGTATGAACTCACCTACAGTAAGTGACTGGAATTGAACGGGCTGTTATCGTACGGAAGGATCGGACAAGTGCTTGGTGTCAAGTGAAGACTTAGACACACACAATGATCCTAATTACATATGAAGACATATGTATATAAATAATTAGAGATTAAATCACTAATTATACAAGTATAAGCATTTAAGCGCGAGGACAACACTTTTGGTCAAGTGCTAGGAGGCTAATGGGTTGCAACAAAGGAGTGCAATGCCCCCTAATGGAAGTTTAATGTCTAATGACCATACTCATTGGAGTTTATGGCCCAGGGGAGTAAGCTCCTGGCCGTAAACTCTCAACCAAGGCTTGGAATGGTACTTTGAATTACTACAACCTTAGTGGGAATTGTTTCAAGGCCTATGCAAGTGTTTGGGCACAACATTGACTCCTTTGGGGAGTTTACGACCCAAAGACCCTTTTCCCTTGGAGTTTACGGCTGTAAACTCCCTTGGGAGGGTTCTTATGGTGCTTTCAAGTCCCTATAATAACTAGGAACAATTCTAGGCTTTAGTACTTGGCTTTAGGAGGGTTTATGGCACCAATTTGTACCATTTTATGGAGTTTACGGACTTGGAACCTTTTGGGCCGTAAACTCCCTCACAAATGGGGTTCTTAGAATTTTAACTAGTCCAAAACTCATCTAGGTACTTGCCCAAATAGTCTCTTGGCTTAAGGAAAGATTTAGGGTGTCCTTTGACCCCTTTATGGGAGTTTACGGCCCAAGAACAACTCTTGGCCATAAACTCCTCAACACTTGTGCTTTTCTTATGTTTCCTAGGTCCTAAACACATTAAGGTATTTGCCTAAAATAGAGTCCAAGCCTTAGGAAGTGTTTGAAAGGATTTTGGCACTTAAACTTGGATTTTACGGCCTAAGGAGCTTCTTGGCCGTAAACTCCCTTCTAGAAATGATTTCTAATGGTTTTGTTGGTAATAAGCATGAGTTTAAGGCTTCTAGGTTTTTGTTTTAAGGCTAAGGGAACATTAGGAACTCATTTGTGCCTTCACTTGGAGTTTACGGCCCAAGAGATGTTCCTTGGCCGTAAACTCCTAAAACTAGATGGTTTTGATTGATTTCTAGCCTCTAATGTTCATACATAAAGTCCTTAACTAGTTGCCTAACACGGAAATGGGACTAGATAGCTTTTAGGCCTTGTTTTGGAGTTTACACCCTAAGAACGTTCTTGGGCCGTAAGCTCCCGGATCTTGTGTTTTGGACATGTAAATAATGTTATTAAGCATATAACAAGTATTAAAACACATCTAGGAAAGTAGACTCACAATCTGGGATGAAAACCCGAAGATCCGTGAGAGAGAAATTGGCTTTTCTCTAATTGGAATTCAATTAATGAACCAATTTGGTTCAGAATTCTATTTATAGTCCTGAGATTTTTGGCAGAAAATATTTCTATTCTCGGAATGGATTCTAATGACCTAGCGTAATGGAATTACAGTGTTGCACAAAATCCTAGTGCATCCACTCTCCTAATAACTCCTTAGGTGTAAAACCCTGAAAACTGCCAAACTTATTCCATAAGTCTGAATTTTCATTGTCACTGCTCTACTTTTATCGGATTGAAATGGTTTGATTAGAATGGAAATTTCGGGTTGTCACAGCTACTACCATAGATTCATCCAGAATTTCTCCTGAGTTGGGAGCAGTGGTATTTTCTCTGAAGATCTGGAGACATTATTTATATGGCACGAAATGCATAATATTCACGGACCATAAAAGTCTTTAGAATATCTTCGACCAGAAAGAGCTGAACATGAGACAACGACGGTGGGTAGAGCTACTGAACGATTACGAATGTGAGATTCATTATCACCCTGGTAAAGCCAATGTAGTAGCTGATGCCCTTAGCAGAAAAGAATACTCGAGACGCCGAGTAAATTCGTTGACCATGACGATCCATTCACATTTGTCCACACAAATCAAAGAGGCTCAACTTGAGGCCTTGAAACCCGAAAATGTGGCAGGTTAAAACCTGAGAGGAATGGACAAGAACTTCGAAATCAGGAGTGATGGAGTCTATTGTTTCATGAACCGGATCTGGACACCAAAGTTCGGTGGTTACAAAGACGTGGTTATGAATGAAGCACACAAAACCCGATACTCCATTCATCCAGGTTCAGACAAGATGTATCTGGACCTTAATAAATTGTATTGGTGGCCTAACATGAAGGCCGAGATTGCTACCTTTATGGACAAGTACCTTACTTGTGTCAAAGTTAAGGTAGAGTACCAGAAACCTTGAGGTCTATTGCAACAACCTGAAATCCCTAAATAGAAGTGGGAGTATATTACGATAGATTTTATAACTAAGTTACCCAAGACATCGGGTGGTTATGATACTATTTGGGAAATCGTCGATAGATTGACCAAATCCGCACACTTCTTGTCAATAAAACAAACTGAGAAGATGGAGAAGCTAACGAGAACTTACCTGAAAGATATTGTTAGACTGCATGGTGTGCCAATATCTATTATTTCTGACTGAGATAGCAGATTCACCTCTCATTTCTGGCAGTCTTTACAAAATTTTCTGGGAACTAGGCTGGACATGAGTATAGCCTACCATCAACAAACAGACGGACAAAGTGAGAGGACAATTCAAACTCTAGAAGATATGTTGCGAGCCTACGTAATAGACTTTGGAAAGTCATGGGATACTCATTTAACCCTTGTCGAATTCTTTTATAACAATAGTTATCACACTAGCATAAAGGCTGCTCCATTCGAAGCCCTCTATGGCCGCAAGTGCAGATCACCTTTGGGCTGGGCTGAAGTGGGGGAAACGCAACTAGCTAGAGGTCAAGTTCTTGATAGTACTCTCACTGGTCTAGAAATCATTCGTGAAACCATGGAGAAAATCATACAAATTCGGGAGAGACTTAAAGCTTCCATAGATAGAAAGAAAAGCTACGCTGACAAAAGGAGAAAACCCTTGGAATTCCAGATTGGTGAGCGCGTCTTGTTGAAGGTCTCACCCTGGAAGGGCATAATACGCTTTGGAAAGCATGACAAACTAAACTCTAGGTACATCAGACCATTCAACATTCTTTCTAGAATTAGTCTAGTAGCTTTCAAACTTCGACTACCTCAAGAAGTAAGTAACATACATCCTATCTTCCACGTCTCTAACTTGAAAAAGTGCTTATCCGATGAATGTATTGTTATCCCATTCTACGAGATTGAGGTAAAGGAGAGCCTTAACTTTGTGGACGAGCCCGTAGAGAGCCTAGATAGGGAAGTCAAGAGAACCAAACAAATCCGTATCCTGATAGTGAAGGTTCGCTGGAATGCAAAGCGGGGACCTGAATTCACTTGGGAGTGGGAGGATCAAATGCAACAGAAATATCCACATCTATTTCTCTAGTCTTTCTGTAATGCTATAGTCCTAATTTTGGGACGAAATTCTCTCTAACGGGGGGATAATGTAACAACCTGTTATTGTCTACTTGTAAAGTCAACCCTAGTTAATCAAAGTCAAACTTGGGTCAACTATGGTCAACTCAAATCTTATGCTATCTTGGATAGGTTAGAATTAATGTTTTATAAGTGTTTACTAAGTGTTTACACCTTGTGTTCAAGGTGTTATATGTTTAACATGTGGAAACTTGAAGTCCGAAGACCATTCTTTCTTTCTCTTCGGATAACAGCCTCGCAACTGAGAACAAGCAGGCTTCGGCCGTGAACGAGGGCCGTAAGCCCTCGGACCGTGAAAGCCTTCTCGGCCACAACCGCCTTCGGACTGCAAACGACGTTCACGGCCGTGAACCCTTCGGACCGTGAGCCTTCACATATATATATATATATATATATATATATATATATATATATATATATATATATATATATATATATATATATATATGAGTATTAGCCATTTTCTCCTCATTTCTCATCTTCCAACCATGAATTCTCCCATTCTCTCTCAAGTATCATCCACAAAAGGGTCTCCTTTCATCTAAAAAACGTAAGTATCACACCCTTTTCTTGTTATTCCTTGGAAACCACTTGATTTCACCTATTGATCCTTCACTTTTCATCAAAGTTTTCAAGATCTTCAAGAAGTTCTCACCGTGAACCCTTCATCTTGGCCGTGAACCCTTCATACAGTCATCATTTGGGTCATGAACACTTCAAGTGTTCTTGGACCGTGAACTCATCAAGGGCCGTGAACCCCTCTTGTGTAGCCGTGATCATCTTTTAGCTCTTCATTTTCGATTATAACACTTTATTGTAAGTGTCTCCTAGTTCCTAAGGATGTTTCTTTTACATATTAACTATTATAGGCTCTAATTTCATACACATACACACACACACACACACATATATATATATATATATATATATATATATATATATATATTAATAAATGCTAAATAGGATCCATTAATGTAATGGTTGTTTGTACTTTGATTACTATAATGCATGTGTTGTGATACTACAAATAAAGTCATCCACCCCCGGACGTTTCCGCCGTTTAGTTTGGGGATGTGACAGAGAACTTAGCGTACATCTTCTCCTTCTTCAGAACTTCTAACACTTCTCGCAGGTGCTTGCCATGCTCCTGCTGGCTTTTTGAGTAAACCAGAATGTCATCTATGAACACTATTACATATTTATCGAGGAACGGTTTACAAACCATGTTCATCAAATCCATGAATACTGCTAGAGCATTGGTTAGTCCAAACGACATACCCAAGAGCTCATAGTGTCTGTACCTCGTTCTAAATGTGGTTTTCTCAATATCCTGCTCCCTCACCTTCAGCTGATGATATCCTGACCTAAGATAAATCTTGGAGAAATAACTCGAACCTTCCAACTGATCGAACATGTCATCAATCCTCGGTAGTCTATACACATTCTCATGCTCCCGTCCTTCTTTTTCGCGAATAACACCAGAGCTCCCCAGGGTGATGAACTAGGTCGAATAAAACTGTTGTCCAACAACTCATGAACTTGCGTCATAAGCTCCTTCATCTCCGTTGGTGCTAATTGGTATGGTTCTTTTGCTATTGGTGTCGTTCATGGTAACAAGTCTATTCGAAACTCTACTTGTCTATCAGGGGATAATCCAGAAAGATCATCGGGAATGACTTTCGGATAGTCACACACCACTGGTATATTTTTCATCTCCTTCTTTTCTTTCTTAGCATCGATCACAAATGCCAAGTATGATGTGCATCCTTTCGACAAATATTTTCTGGCTTTCGTTAGTGAAATGATTCCAGAATTCACTCTACGTTTGTCCCCATACACCACAAATGTGTAACACCCTAAAAATGGTATGTCTTGAAACCCTCAAAAAATTTCATTTTTCATAATTGGTCCTTTAAGTACGCTGGGCATACTTAAGTGTACGCTTAGCGTACTATGCATGGATGGACGCGGAGGAGTTAGGCATACGCTGGGCGTACATGTCGGGGGTCCAAAACCCTAATTTTCGGACATGAAACCTATTTAAGCAACCTTAAGTCCCTTGGACTTAACCCTAGAGAGCCTCCACTACCATAGAACGTCCTTATACTCCAGAGAAATTTGTGAGACCATTTTTGGGCTTTAAAGAGTGCATTCTAGCCTTTTTAGTGTTCTTTCCAAGAAGAAGAGGTGGATAAACAAGCTTGGAACGAGTTGGTGATTCAAGAACTTGAATATTAGGCACCTTGCAAAGCTATCGGAGGTAAAAAGCTTGGATCTTTCTTCTTTAATCTTTAGATCTAGCTAGGATTTTCATCTTTGTCCCTTTTGGTTGATTTTAGACCTCTATTAATGAGTTATGCAACTCCAAAGGATGGAAATTCCAGATCTGAGGTCCCTTAGTCCTTTTTCAACATAAAAATGGAGTCTTGGTGGGTATTTTGACCTCATGCATGGGTTAAGAGCTTTAAAAAGGTCTTAATGAGGGTGTTGGGAGCATATGAGACATGCAAAGGTATAAAGTTGCCAACTTTATGCCTTAGGTCGTCTTAATAGGGTTAGATCTTACTTCTGGACGTAAAATAATTGAGTATTAAGCACTTAATGGAAAAAGTGCTTAAACCGCTGGTACGTTGGGCGTAACCCAGTGTACGCTGCGCGTACACCTTAGAACCTCAGTACGTTGCGCATAGCAGGATGGTACGCTAAGAGTACACATGACGGTGGAGCGAAATCTGTTTTGGGCCTCATTTGATTATTGGGCTTGAGGGTATTCTAGGAATTATGGGCTATATCATTCGCTATGGACCATAGACATATTGATTGGGCCTTATTGGGCTAAGTGGTGCATTAAGGATTTTGGACTTGGACTTTGGGACCAATAGCAAGGGATGGATAATTGGGCCTTATGGAAGGGTTGGGAATTTGGGTCTCCCTTGGTTATTTAAGTCCTAACATTATCTAATATTATTATTCAGCACCGGAGGTTGCAGACTCTTAGAAGAGCAGCTTTTGTATTCAGCAGACAGAGGTGAGTCTCCTCACCATACCAATGGGTCGAACGCACCAAGGTCGGCCTATTAATTGTTACATATATTCTATTTAGACTATTTGATATGCAATGTGCTAGTTGTTTCTGTGTATTGTGTATGGAAGACCTCGGGGGGGTTCCCGAGGCACTTAGGTGTAAGACCTTGGAGGGTTTTCTTGGCTTCCTAAGTTATAGATCCTGGGGGGGGGGGGGGGGGGGGTTTCCCGGGGCATTGGGCTAAGACCATGTGGGGGTTCCCATGGCACCTAGAGTAAGAACCTGGAGGGTTTCCAGGGCTTCCTTATGTGTTGTTTCGCATGGATTATGTATTCTGTATTGATGTTTATCAAGTATGACATGTTGTATGTGTTCTTGTGTGTGGGTATGTTTTGGGGAACTCACTAAGCTTCTAACCTTACCGTTTGTGGATTTGTTTTAGGTACTTTTGAGCCCAAGGGCAAAGGCAAGGCATGATGGCACGGCGTGCACTCTATCTCTTTTTTTTACCACTATGTTTTGGGACACTCTGATGATTTAAACAAAGTTGTAATGAATATGGATTTGAAACAATTATGTTGGAATTTCTTGGGTTATGCAAGTGTTTTTATTAATTAAAAATGATAAATTTCTTTGTAAAAATTGGGTTGTTAGAAGTTGGTATCAGAGCCTTGGTTTGAGGGATTCGAGGACACTCTCGAGTGTGTCAGGACTCAAACTAAGGAAATGGTGAAATTGTTTTCAAAAAAAAAAATTAAAAAATGGTTTTCAAAAGGAAATGAAAAGATGAGAGTGCAACGCACGTGATCAACCTAGCCAAGTAAGTAGTTCCTCAATATGTTAGCCATTCTATACTGATATTTGAGCTTGTTGATTTCATGGAACTTGCTATGTGTATGCTTTTAAAATTGTATACGGTTAGGAGCTTATAGCCTTAGAATGATTGATTTGGCCTTATTTCCTGTTCCTTGTTTGGTTGTGGTCCTAGGGTAGAATCTTTTATTCGAAAGTCTATTTGATCCTTTTTTTGTGTACAATTTGCATGCATAAAGGCAACCTGTCAGGATTAGTTTGATGGATGTGAGTAGAATAAATCTTAGGATGGCCTGAGATTTGATGTATGCGGTAGTTTGTGGAATATGGTTTAGTTTTGGGACAATTTGGGGTTGTCAGGTAGGGAATTGGGGCAAGGTACATGTAGGTGTGGAAGGTAGTATAGGGCCCGTACTACTGAAAGCACAGGAACTGTACCCGAACCAATGCTAGATCTGACGATTTCAAGGAGGACCGGTGTGGAAAGATCCCTTATATGGAAATCTGGATCATTATAATTTATGATATTTTAGTCCAGCATGGTGGTGACACGATTTGGAGCAGGAGGATCAGGATCAGGGTCTGGATCCGGGGCGGGATCAACATATACTACTGATGCCATCAATGAGAGGCTGCACGAACTCATTGCAGCCGAGGTTAGCAGGGGCATCCTTGACGCGACCCTGATCATTTTTAGGACGGTCAAGGAGGGAATGGATGGGGTGCCTAGGGAAGCACAACAGAACCGCGTCTAGCCGAAGTGCCGAGCCCGCCAACCAAGCTCAGCCCAGCAGGCTCAGTGCCCGCTGGCACCCCCGGGAGCGAAGCGCGCAAGCGGAAGGCTCGCGCCTGCCAAGAGGCGCTCCTTAGTCCTAGACAAAAGATATGGTCAGGAGACAAGAAGAAGGATCAGATCATTACCATCGGAGCCAATGAGAGCGCTCTAACGGTTGAAGGCGCACGACCCTCCAATCAGCGCCTCTGGTCCTGTCTCCCCAAAAGCGATCCTATCCGGTATGGCTCGGGCAGGAGTGCTAGGTATAAAATGATGTGCACTCAGACCTGCGAGTTAAGTTCTCTGAGATCTCAAAAGAGAATACACACAAACCCTAGAACATCCTCTAACTTGACCGTCGGAGCATTCTTCCGGGAGCTTCTCCCGGAAAGCGGCTGACGGCCTCTGTTCTTTGTGACCTTGCAGTAACAACTGGACGTTCGATAGAAGTTCACGGAAAAGAAGGGCTCAAGGTCACATCATTTGGCACCATTCGTTTGTGAGACGAAGAACACAGACAAAAAGCACAAAGGCAAACATCAATGGCGTCCACCGGCAGTGAGGGACGATCGATTAGTTCCATACGTCCCATGACGGCGTTGCACGAAACACCACCGCCTATAGTGGCCAACATGGCCATTTTATGCAAAGGAAGCTCTACAGCAATCGCCGGAAATGTTCCACAACTGCCATGTTCTCAGTAAGGAATGACTCCGGTGGGGTCACTTCCGTCTACACACCTTCAGATGCCACCATTCTTTGCACCGCCGCTGCAACAAACACAACCGGTTCACTCAACAACACTTCCACCGAGTCACGTTTTCATCATCTCACCATCGTTTGCGACACCATCATCATTCCAGATGAGTGGTGGACAGACTTCAACAACCTGGTTACCGCCGTTGGCGCAAACCATGATAAACCACCCACCACCCATCTACCCGGTGACCGGCACATGGACTGGACTGACTATTCCCGCCAGTTACCCCCTCTAGCTGCCATTCCAACCATCCCCCTTTTATGGGTCATGTCCCGGCTATTTCACACTGCCATTGCATGGCATTAACCCTCAATACGAACAGGGAACATCAACAATCCCAAGCCAAGATAGTTTTCCCCGTAGCGTGACATCCCCGTTTGTTAAAGAGCTGTTGGATTATGAAATACTGAACACAAGAAAGCTCGCGACGCTCAAAACGTACAATGGGACCACCGACCCGGATAGCCACATCGACACGTATGAATGGACGATGAGGTCGTTGAAGCTCAACGAGAAGTTCTGGTGCACATACTTCCCGACGAACCTTGATGGCAATGCCGACACGTGGTTCAAGAAGTTGCAACCAGGCAGCATTTCAAACTTTGCTCAGCTTAAGTACCTCTTCCTGACCAACTTCATGTTGTTACGTAAGTACTAGGGAGATTCTCATTCAATCATCGGCTGTAAACAGAAAGAAGGGGAAACCGTGTGAGAATATTTCACAAGGTTCACCAATGCTACGCTGGATGTACCGGGAGACGATGAAGGGCTCATAGCCGGCGCCTTTACATGGGGGCTCTTACTAGGCCCTTTGTCTCAAAAACTCATGGGAAAGAATCCCTTAACACCGGCCGATTTGAAGGAAAGGGTAGAGCGGTATCTACGGCAGGAGGAAGGCGAAGCGGCCAAACAGGCCTACTTGAATGCCATGGCGACCAGACATCACAACTTGGGTCACATGGATTTCTAGGGGGGGAATAGGCACTATGGCCAGGCAAGAAGACCACCGACGCGTTTTCAATCGTTTGACAAACGCAGTCGCCACCCAGAAGTGTACACGGTGTCCAAGAAACAGCAACCGACCAAGTCACCCAAGAATCGATACTGTGAGTATCATAAAAGTAAAATGCATGATACGACCAACTGTTCGGTATTGAAGAAAGAGATGGAAGAAAAGCAACTCAAAGGAGATCTGGTGGAAGTAGTGCGAAGCCTGCGCGCCAAGTTTGATGCAGAAAACGCCAAGAGCACACCTCGTGAGGGGATCCAGCCCAACGAGATATTCATGATACGAAGTAAGAGAAGCTGGGAGGAATAACGGGGGGAGCAAGAGATCGCCAAACTTTCAGCACAAACACTCACGTTTTCCGTACAGGACCCCCGACCGGAAGGATGGAGGGGCGACAACCCGCTGGTGATACAAGCTTTCATCAGGGATGTAACTATACATAGAGTCTACGTTGACACCGGGAGTTCGACAGACATCATCTATGAGCATTGTTTTCGGCTCCTCCCAGACCGCTGGCAGGATAATTTACGGCCCACGACCGGGAGGCTAGTAGGATTCACCGGTCATAGCCTATGGCCGCTGGGCACAATCCACCTCCCTCTGACCATCACTAGCCACGACAAACAGCGGAAGAAAACCGCCTTGATAGACTTTATGGTCATTCGGGACTCGGCGAAACACAATATTTTCCTGGGAAGACCGGCACTCCTAAAGCTGGGGCAAGTACCATCAACTATGCATGGGATTATGAAGTTCGATAACCCAATGGGCGTGGCTATTGTGACATCCCCAAAAATCACGGCCAGAAAAGACCGGTTTGTTTATGCTTTGTTTAAAAATCAGAGTAACATTTTAAATAAAAGTGTTGCAGAATTTGTCCCAAAACAAAATATGATAAAGATTTATCAAATGCATTTCCATAGAAATGTATTTCATTAAAAGACTTGGGATGTCATGTTAGTACAGATCAAAAGCATAAACAGTACAATATAAGCCTTACTACATTATTTCATATCTACAGGCCTATATCCGTAATCCCTCGTCCAAACATCATATCTATGCTCAAGCGCCACTACCTGTAATACAAGAAACTGAGTGGGTCAGGCTTAGGAGCCTGGTGAGCACATAGGGTTTTCAACCCACAATAAATAAGTTATTAGATTTATCAAACCAAACAAACCCGATTACCCGTTCCCGTTATCCTCACTTTACGTCCCTAAAACATCTAACACAAGGGACCTAGTCTAAGGACTATCATCGGGATGGACACTACTACTAAGGGGATTCCTCAGCAATAAATGTCCTTAAGGCAACCAAGTGGGGGATGGAGTACACCTGGTGAGCACACAGTTCACACAGTTCGAATAAACACCTACAGGTTGCGAGCCTGCTAGTGTTTCCACTGGACTGTCTGGAATAGTCCGTGGTCATCATCTATACTCCGCTAGATGACTGGATCATCAATAACATCTATAACGAGGCCTCTCATTATTTCATTTTATCACACAACATCTAATACATCTACCCATGTTTTACCCTAACATTTTCGTAGATATAAAATACATATACAGTTTAAATTATTGAAAACATGTATAAAAACGTTCATCCAGCATAGATAGCAGGTATTCAGATAATATGCAGACACAACATGTAATTTATATAAAATACTTCATATCAATGTGTAAGCTGAAAGGGACTATGCACTCACCTGAAAGGTGGTGACTCAGCACTCGGACAGCGCCTCGATACTCTCAAAACGATATTCCTTCGATAAAACCTAGTATCGATACCACTAGGGTTTAGTCTAACGATAACCGCGACAAATTAATTGTCTAACTATTATTATTATTATATAAGCGTTAATAACACTCAATATAACTCATAATAATAGCCCAAATAATTATTTTAAGGACCTAATAACATTCCTATAATTATTTGAAAGCTATATAAAAAATTGCGTAAGCGTAGCACACTTACAACGAATTTTATCGAAAAACGGAACTTAATTAGAGCAGCGTTTCGAAACCGAAAGGCTCTTTTTCTCGGGACTCCGGGAGCCTCGGGGCTTCCCTCGGGAGCTAGGGGATTTTTCCTAAGGTTTAGGGGTGGTTTGGAGCACTTAGAGAGAGAAAGTAGTGAGAGAAGTATGAGAAATGGTGTGAAAATGGAGGCAACCCTCGCAACTATTTATAGGCGCGAGCCTCCTCGGATTACGCTGGGCATCGGAGGAGCTACGTTAGGCGTAGTCTCGGATATGGTTGCCAGCTCGCACCAGCTGGCTCGCACTCGGACTCGGAAGGGATAAGACCGGAGGTACGCGGGGCGTACAAACTTCGGACGCGGAGCGTAATAGCGAGGCTTCGTGGCATGATCCGAAGCGAGATCTGAGACCATCATCGGATGGTTGTGGTGCTGCCACGTCATCGACTTAGCAACAGACTTCGCAATTTCATGCTTCAACTTTAAAAATTCGTAACTTTCGCATACGAGCTCCGTTTTCGACGTTCTTTATATCCACGCGAAGGTGGGAATGTACTCTACAACTTTCGTTTAGAATCCGTCGGCTAATTTTGGCTCAATTTTAGATTTTATATTATTAACAGGCCGGGACAAGATTGGTCCGTTAAATTCTCATAACTTCTTCATCTGATGTCCGTTTTCGCCCATCTTTTTCTCGTTACGCTAGTCTTAACGAGATCTTCGATTCTCGTTCAGGTCATGTCGGCTAAAAATCGCTCGATCTAATATTCGGATTTCGGGCTGTACACTGCTAATCCGAAACTTCGAAAAATCATAACTTCTTCATACGAAGTCAGATTTGGGCGTTCTTTTTATCGATGTTCTTAGTTTAACATATTCTACGACTTTTATTTAGATCGCTAAGGCTAAATCTCTTCCTATCGTAAATTTACTATTTACGCTTCCCGATGTCGTGCCGGTTCTGTCGCGAAACTTCGACGGGTCATAACTTCTTCGATATAACTCGGATTCGGCGTTCTTTATATGTACGGAAACCTTGTGACATATTCTACAAGTTGGTTAAGATTATTTATTCTAAATAATCTTTTATCGAAAAGTCGTTTTCGACCCCTATTGCCTCTAAATTGACTAGCCCGAATTTGCGGGCGTTACAGCTATGGTGATGGCCACCCCACCTAAGGAATTGCAATGCTACACAACCATGAAGCTGGCAGAGATAACCAAAGAAACCAAGAGGCCCAAACATAACCCCGTGAAAGGAAAGGAAGTAATCAATGAAAGATACCCCGACCAGCCAGTCGATGTTGGAAGAGACCTCCCAAGTCACACAAGAAGAGCACTGGTTGACTTACTCAAACAATACAAACATGTGTTAGCATGGAATCCTACGGACATGGTAGGGGTAGAAAGAAAGGTTATCGAGCGTAAACTTGTAATCAAACCAGGTGCAAAAGAGGTTAAGTAGAAAAATAGAGTCCAGGGAGGAGATCGTAATAGGAAAATTAATACCGAAGTGGCCAAATTGGTAGAAGCCAGGATAGTACGGGAGGCAATATTCCCGACATGGATCGCGAACCTAGTTATGGTCCGCAAGCAAGATGGGTTGTGGCGCATGTGCATAGACTTTTCCGACCTAAATAAGGCATGCCCTAAATATTGCTACCCCCTCCTGGAGATTGATCAGAAAGTGGAATCGTTACAAGGGTTCAAGCTAAAGTGTTTCTTGGACGTATACAAAGGGTATCATTAGAATTTGATGAGAAAAGAGGATGAGGAGAAAACAACCTTCTACACGAATCATGGCACTTTGTGCTACACCAATATGCCTTTTGGCTTAAAGAACATAGTGGCCACATATCAGCGCCTGGTCGACTCGATATTTTCTAAACAAATCGGGAGAAACATCGAGGTATATGTGGACGACATGGTCATTAAGAGCTCGCATGAGGACAAGATGTTGCAAGATATTGAGGAGACTTTCTGAAACCTAGATGCGGTAAAAATGAAACTGAACCCGGCCAAATGTATGTTTGGGGTTCAAGAGGGGCAATTCTTGGGATACTACGTCACCAAGCAAGGTATCCAGCCCAGCCCGTCCAAAGTTGATGAATTCATCGAGACGCCAACCCCGAACTCCATCAGGGATGCACATGGTCTAAATGGGAAACTTACAGTTCTGAGCAGGTTCATTTCGAAATCCGCTAACAAAGCCATGCCGTTATTCCACACGTTGAAGGGATGTATTGAGAAGAGCAATTTCCAATGGATGAAGGAAGTAGAAGAAGCGCTCCAAATAATCAAGGGAGTGCTACATGAGTTACCCACGCTGGCTAGCCCTGTACCTGGAGAAACGTTACAAGTGTACCTCTCAACATCAGGCGAAGCGATATCTTCGGGTTGACTGTAGAAAGGGAAGGGGAACAGAGACCGGTATACTTTGTTAGCAGAGCGCTGCAAGGACCGGAACTCAACTATCCTATGTTGGAGAGGCTGGTCTTGGCACTCATCTATGCAGCGCGACGACTAAGGCGGTATTTTCAAGCACACCAGATCGAGGTGCTCACGAGTTACCCCATCAAAGAGATACTACTCAAGCCAAAGACGTCGGGCCGACTGGCGAAGTGGGCGATCGAACTAGGAGAGCACGACATAAATTACCGCCTAAGGACAAGTGCTAGCCGATTTCCTTCTAGAAATTCCAGACGGAGGGGACCCGACCAAAGAGAAAGTTTGGGTAGTTGGAGGGGCCCCGGGTGATAATGAGTCATGGACTTTGTATACGGATGGAGCGTCCAGCAGGGAAGGCTCAGGGGCGGGGCTGATCCTGACTAGCCCGGAAGGAGAAGAGGTAACCTATGCTCTCCGTTTCGATTTCCACAAGTCAAACAACGAGGTGCAGTACGAAGCCTTGCTCGTAGGATTGCGCCTAGCTAAACAGATTGGTACGAAAGCTGTAACGACCCTAACCGAATCAAGGCTAGCAGCAAACCAGGTTAACGGAAGCTTTGAGGTAAGAGACCATAGGATGGGAAAGTACGTAAAGATGGTGAAACAACTGATAGGGTCATTTGGGCAGTTTACAATCAAGCAGATACCCAGGAGCGAAAACAAGAGGGCAGATGCTCGAAGTAAGCTGGCATCCACGTGCTTCGACCACCTGTCAAAGAAGGTCTTAGTAGAGGTACTCTGCGAAAGAAGCATATATGAGAAGCAGGTGAACACTCTAACCCCGGCTGGGCCCACATGGATGACACCGTTCCGAGAATACCTACAAAGGGGGGTGTTGCCAGACAATCACGACGAGGCTCGGAAGATACGTATAAAAGAGCCTTCGTACGTAATGGTTAATAGAGAATTGTACAAGAAAGGGTTCACGGCCCCATAGCTAAAGTGTGTGGACCAAACCAAAGGGAGAGAAATGCTACAGGAAACACACTCAGGCTAGGTAGGCTCGTACGAAGGGGCACGGGCTTTAACAGGTAAGGTGTTACGAATGGGGGTGTACTGGCCGACGATACAACAAGATGCGATAGAAATGACCAGGAAATGTGGGGAATGTCAATCTTACACCGCAGTCCAAGCGAAACCCCCAGTGCCACTGCATAACATATCCAGCCCGTGGCCATTCTACCTATTGGGTCAAAATATGGTTTATACTTTGCTTATCTGGGCAAATGTATTTTTCTGTAATATTTATGAATTTATGGTCTAGTTTACGGCCTAAACACCTTACGGCCGTAAACCTATTTACGGCCCATGTCCACCAAGCCCATGTTCCCCTTGTATAAATATACGTGGTAGGGTGTGAGAAACAGATTGATAAACAAAAGAAAACATAGGAGCTTATATGTGTGTGTGTGAATCTTTTGTATCTGGAACTTTAATTCATATCAATTCATATAGAGATTCATATTATTCTTCTCCTTCTTCTATTATAATTGATCTGACATCATCCGTTTGATTGGGATTCCGCACCATCAAACGGATCTGATTGATACATTGGCAAATTAGGCACTTACAATTGGTATCAGAGCTTGGTTGTATCAGTCAATTTTGGTAGATTTGGGGCATTATTTGATCTTATTTTCGAAATATTCTTGCGTTTATTAATAGATCTCTGAAAAATAAGGGGGGTTTGTTCTTCGCGTTTTTCATAAAAACGGGTTTTTGATCGAGTTTTGGAGCAAAAAAGGGTAAAAAACGGTGTTTTTAGTCGTAAACAGCGAAGGGGTGGCGCCCGGCGGCTAGGCTTTCGGAGTTCACGGCCGGAGGTTCACGGTCCGAGCTTGCGGCCTCGGAGTTTACGGCCGGTCCTCGGAGTTTGCAGTCCAACAGTCTCGGTCTTCACCTCGCACCTCGGTCCTCGTCATCGCTTCGCAGCAGCCTCGCAGCAGTAGCAACCCTTCGCATATAAAAAAATAGCAAGCGAAGGTGGAGGTGCCGGGGATCGAACCCGGGTCTCCTCTTTACTAGTCCACCCGGGTCTCCTCCTTACTAGTCCACGCGTTTTACCAAGTCTTCTACGCTGCATCTTGGTTTATTCCTTCCGATTTTAATTCATAAAGACACCTTTTCGCACCCAATTTCGAATTTTGACACTTTTAACCCAAAAACTCAATTTCTTTTAATTTTAAACTCCTTTTTCATCCAAAATTAAAAAAAAAATTATTAAAAAAATAAAAATAATAATAATAAATAAATAAGTAATAAATTAAATTTTAATTAATAAATAAAATTATATATATATATATATATATATATATATATATTTGACTTTTATTTTTGATTTTTTATTTTGACTTTGACTTCCAAGTTTGATCTTTGATTTTAAACTTTGACTTTTCCGTTTAACTTTTAAATTTTCAAATTTAGTTTTTCGGTTTGACTTTTAAGTTTGAATTTTGAGTTTAACTTTTTAAATTTGACTTTTAAGGTTGACTTTTGAGGTTTATAATCAAAGGGTTTGACTTTTAAGTTTGATTTTGGTTTCTAGTTGTGCTTTTTAATTGATTTTAAGGTCTACGAGGGGGTTGAAACATGAAAGAGAGTCGTCAGGATATGTTAAGACAAAATTTCAACATTTTCGATTATATCCCTGAAGAAACCCTTGAAACTCAGTTGCAGCGATTTACTACACTTACTACTGAGATGAATATAGCCGGGATCTTTTTGACTAAGTTCGAGATAAACAAAAAGCTGCTAAATTCACTTTCGAAATCGTGGGATATGAATGTGGCTATCATCAAGAAGACAAAAGATCTCAATCATCTTAGTCTTGCTGATGTAATTCAAGAACTTGATGCTTTGAAGTGTAGAGAAACAATGAGTTCTGAAAACATTTTGGTCACTGAAGTTACATGTACTCCAGCTTGTGAAGCTACGATTAAATTTCTTCGGGATCAAATTGATTTATTAAAAAGAGAAGTTGAGGACCTAAGATATGAAGGATATCAACTTAGGAAACGACAGAAACCTCTGAAGGCTGAGTTAGAAGCAAAAACCAAGGACTTTAGGAAACTTCAGGAAGAGTATAGCAACAAGTGTGAAAATTATGATTATGTTAAGAGACAACTTGCTGCTGTAACTGAAGAACTTGACGCTTTAAAAATTAAGTGTGGAAAAACAGACATTAGTTTCAAAAATTATACTGCGTCAAGTCAGACAGTCGAGTCCTTATATGAAACCCAATTAAAATTCAAAGAAAATCAAAACAAGGGTCTAGGGTATGATAGTGTACCTCCTCCTTATAATCATAACTACACATCCATCCCTATGACACAGGACGAAACTGACAGGGAGGCACATCTTTGATATGGCAAACTAGCTGGATTTGTGTCAGGAGGAGTTATTAATGTTGAAAATACTAATGTTTCTACTTCTTGTGCAAGAAAAGTAACGGTGGATGAGAACAAGGAGAGTTCTTCTGAACAAACAAACGACCCCTTAAACTCTAAATCTGTTACTTCTAATCAACCTACCGTTGGTAAATACAGGCCACCATTTCAAGCTAAACAGAGTGCCTGTTGCAACTGTGTGTGTGGGAAAAGCAAGATACAAGGCAAGGATACGCCACCAGGGGCAGGAAGAAACAACTTCACAGTGAATAAAAAGACTTGTTATCACTGTGGAACACCTGGACACATTGCTAGAAATTGTCCTAATCGTGCATACGTTCCCTACTATGCATAAGGATGGCAAAACGTGCCAAGTGGGAGATACTTCAAAAGAAACCCTTCAAGGTCACGTTCAGACAATGTTGACTGGAACGCGCAGAAGGCAAAGAATCAAACCCACAAGGCCAAGAATCCGAATGCCAAGGGCAAGAAGGGAGTGTCGGCCAAGAAGCCCAATCTAAGAGATGCTCCAGTGAAACAAAGACCGGCTAAGTCAAAGTCATCTCGAAGATCGGTTTCAAGTTCCAAAGCAAGTGCCGAGGCACCCATCGGATCGAACAAGAAATGGGGTAAACCCGAATATATATGGGTACCAATGGTGAAAACTCCCAAATCTCCTAATGCTTCTAACGTTTCTACATCTTCTGTTTGTGATAAGCAGGATATGTCATGGGAGAGAGTATCGTGCGTTGATGACAAAGGTCGACCCAGTTTCAAAATGGACTGGGTTCCAAAGACCAACTGATCCGGCTCTGTGTCGGAGCAGCTATGGAGGCATATCATCAGACTTCGGTTTGTTGGTAGTAGCTGTTCCAGGCACATGATAGGGGACATCTCTCAACTATACAACACTCAGAACATTATTTGAGAGTATGTGTCCTTTGCGGGAAGGGAAGAAAGGAAGGGATCACTCATGGGGTTAGTGCTTAATGACATAAATAATTTTCGAATCTGTTCTGAGATTACGCATGATGTTCTCAGACCTTCTGAATGCAGATTCAATCGGTGAATTACGGTTTGCATTTTCTTCTCTATACACCTAAATTTTTCTTAAGCTGATTCGCTTTAAAGACTAATTTTTGTTTTAGGATAGTTTAAATTTGCGCATTTACTTTCTTTTCTCTCCTATGCATAAATTTAGGGGGAGAAATAAAAACAAAACAAAAATTTAAAAATTTAAACAAATCCAAAAAGCATTACAAAATTAGAAAATTCAAAAAAATATGGTGTAAATGAAATGTGCTTGAGGGAGATGTTTTGGGAAATGAAATCAACAAGTGATAACGGGCAATCTGAATCGGCGTAAGGTACCTAAGTTGAATCGTCTATGCTCTGTACTCGATGTGCTGGTAGGCACGAAAGATTTTAAATGGACTTGACTAGGAAAAGTTGAACCTAATGAATTTAAGGACTTGACAAACTTTGACCTAGTTAGATCCGTTTAACCTGATGTCATGACGCTCAGATAGGTTGAGCAGGGAGATATACATGAGAATCTACCGGTCACATTAAATAACCCGTATCTAGAACTGTGGATTCACTTTTCCTCGATGTGTGGATTTTGTCCTTAATTCCGGTTAGATGGGGCGACTGGTAAATTCCGATAAATTAGGTCTGTAGAATATCATTTTATTTCTTTCCGTCTGTTAGCCATATGTTGTCTCCTTTGCGTGACTTCCAATCCGACCTAGTACGCAACATATGCAACTCTATTTCTCTGCAGGCTATATATATGAAATTCCTCTCATCTGTTAGCCATATGCTGTCTCCTTTGCGTGAATTCTAATCCGACCTGGTACACAACATATGCAACCTTCTACTTCTCAACCCCTCTAAAACAATAAGTAATAGAATTTTGAATCTATCCTCTCTCTGAATGGTTGTCTGCTCACCCGGTGTAAGGAGTATTCTGCAAGTTCTTGATGGCTGGGGCATGTCAAGAAATGGGAAACATGTTCTGGTACACTTAAAAATTGAACACATACAGGTTGTTTGTAGATCTCGCTGCTCGATTTAGGTGGACAACAATATCCCTGGTTGTAGTCAGTTAAATGGTCTTAAGAAAAGTTTATTTAAGAATTAGAGCCAATCATGATAATAAAGTTACAATTAGATATATGCATGTATCATGTCATTGGTAAATTGTCCAAAATTGTCACAAATTTTTCGTGTTTAAGTGGACCACAATACTGGCGATCGATCAGACGAAGATGTGAAGATAAGGGTACCGACAAGTGGAATAAGGTTGTCCAACAACTTTGATCCCAAATCACTCTTAAAGTTAGCTATTATTTTTGTTTTTGTTAATTTTGTTCATAGTGTTCTTCTAATTTAAATATAAGGGGGAGAACTAAAAATAAAATAAAATAAAAAAAAACAAAAATTAAAAAAATTAAAATTAAAAATAAAAAAAAATAGTGTTATTTCTGTTTTATTTCTTGTTTAGAAAAATCAAAAATCCAAAAATATTTTTGTTTCTGTTTTAATTTGTGTGCTAAGTTTTCTTTTAGTTTTGTTTTGTCTTGAAAAGTGATTTCAGGTATAGATGAGACTCATGGGGTTTATGTTGAAGATTTCTGAGCAAAAGGCTTCGTCCGCGAGCATCGAAGAATTCTCATTCGAAGGAGCAAGAAATGAAGATCATTCTTTCAACATTCAATCCTTCAACCCCAGAAGCAAGGTGAAGCAGAAATTGAAGATTATGTGACGGATTGCATTGAAGCCTCCTCAACCAGTCTGCTGCTATATTAAATCTGCTGAAGTGATCCAGAAGATTTGTTCTCTCTGATGTTCTCTCTGAAGATTCTCAAGCTGAAAGCGATATCTTTCAAGAATCAGTACGTCAAGCCTCCTCCCCCAATGTGGGTTCAATGCCAAATTATGAAAAAAAGTTCAAGTGCTCAAGATGAAGTCATTCATTGAAGATTCATCAAGTTCATCTTGAAGTTGTGAAGAATTTGAAGATAAATGCTGAAGCCAATCTCCCAATGAAGATTAACAGGAAGAGCCAGCTACTTTTTAGGGGGATTTTGTTGGGTCATTAAAAAAAGAAAGCTATAAACCAAGGGGGAGATTGTTGGGTCAAAATATGGTTTATACTTTGCTTTTCTAGGCATATGTATTTTTGTGTAATATTTATGAATTTATGGTCTAGTTTACGGCCGTAAACACCTTACGGCCGTAAACCCATTTACGGCCCATGTCCACCAAGCCCATGTTCCCCTTGTATAAATATAGGTGGTAGGGTGTGAGAGAAAGATTGATAAATAGAAGAAAACATAGGAGCTTATATGAATGTGTGAATCTTTTGTATCTGGAACTTTAATTCATATCAATTCATACAGAGATTCATATTATTCTTCTCCTTCTTCTATTCCAATTGATCTGACATCATCCGGTTGATTGGGATTCCGCACCATCAAACGGATCTGATTGATACATAGGCAAATTAGGGACTTACACTACCAATGGGGCATAGATATAGTAGGTCCGTTCCCAGAAGCGCTAGGAAAACTAAAGTATATGGTGGTGGTTGTAGACTACTTCACAAAATGGATCGAAGCGGAGCCTCTGGCGTGCATATCGGGGAGACACTTGATAAAATTTGTATGGAAGAATATCATGACAAGATTTAGGACACCTAAAGTTCTTATCAACGATAACGGTCTACAGTTTGCTGAGAACCCATTCAGAGAATGATGCACCACCAAAGGGATAAACCAACGTTTCACATCGGTAGCACACCCACAAGCGAATGGACAGACGGAGGTATCCAATCGAACCATTGTGAATGGAATCAAGAAGAGGTTGGGCAAGGCGAAAGGGAATTGGGCGGAGGAGATACCGATGGTGTTGTGGTCGTATAGAACTACACCACGAACAAGCACGAAGGAAACCCCTTTCAGTCTGACGTATAGGACAGAGGCCATGCTTCCCATGGAGGTGGCAGTGAACACACTGAGGGTTGCCAACAAGGATGAGGAAAGCAACGCACAAGACTTAAGGATAAACCTGGATATCCTACAGGAAAAGTGTGAAAGATCCGGAATGCGCCAAGCTGCATACAAGGATGCAACAGAAAGGTACTACGATCAAAGAGTAAAGGAAAAAGTGTTCAGAGTTGGTGAATACGTTTTAAGGAAAAATGAAGCAAGCTGCGCCCAACCCCAAGGCAAGTTGGGCCCAACGTGGGAAGGCCCTTATAAAGTCACAGAAGCAAACAGGAACGGCGCATATGTGTTAGAAACAATGGAAGGAAGGCAGATTCCAAGAACATGGAACGCCAGGAACTTAAAGAAGTATTTATTTTAAACAAGAAAGAGGAAAACAGACACAATCCTAGCTGATCGATGTGCTCCTTAGTGTGGCACACCCCAAGTACTTAGAGTACATATGTCCATGCTTAGTGACATGAGTTTAATACTTAGTGTATTTAAAAGTCCGTGGTCAATATAAAATGATAATGCAATTGTAACATCTGGAATTTCAGGTATTATAATTATTCATTTTATTTCGAGTTTTGTGGAAGGACTCGGCGATTTGGTGCGTAGACTCGCTGAGTAGAGACGCGATTTCTCACCCAGATTAATGACCAGACTTGACGAGTCACATTGGTGGACTCGACGATTTCGTGCTATTTAATGAAACCCTAATTTCTCGGGTTTGGGACCTCTTTAAACGGCCTTATGGCCGTCATTTGTGATCACCAGTCCTCAGAGTGAAACCCTAGCGAGCTTGAGTGTTTGGAGTGAGAGAAGGAGCCATTGTTGACCTTGGTGGTGTTATCTAGAAAGGGAAAGGAAGCTATAGCCAAGAGGAAGAAAGAGGGTTAACTTCCTGAAGATCTGAGGTCCAGAACATCACATTTGAGGTAATGTTTTCGAACCATTTTCTGTTGAGGTGATGCTCATGTTGATTTAGGGCTTATTGAGCCCTTTTATGACTAGATCTAGTGCTCCCATGGTCCCTTAAGCGAGTTAGGTTTTGGATCTGGACCCATGGAGGTCCAGAGTGCCTCTTTGTCCAATCTTTATATGAGTCTATGGAGGTTTTGGTTTGGGATCTTTGTGGTTGAGGTTAAAACACCATTTATGAGTCATTAGGTGTGATATGAGCGCCAAGAAATAAACTTTACGTGATAAATAAGCTTGGAAAGACTGGATCTATGAGTTAATGGAACAGATCTGACCTCAGAAGGTCGTTTGGGGTTGTGCATGGAATGCACTCGTCAAGTCCATTGGCAGACTCGATGAGTTGGAGCGAGTTGTTCCATGTTTTCGAACCAGGGGTTGAGTAACCGAGTTGGGTGAGTGACTCGGTGAGTCGGAAGGGGATTTAGAGGAATCGGGTCCCCGAAGGGACTTGGCGAGTCCATACCAGACTCGGCAAGTTGGGTTGACCGTTGACCAGAGTTGACTTGATAGAGTTAGTCAACCCTAGTTGGGAAAGTGTTAATTAGAGATGTATTTGTGTTATAGGAGGACTATACCTCGGGAGATCGAGCACTAGTGATTTCAGGGATTTATGAGTTACCGAGATACGCGAGGTGAGTCTTCTCACTATACTTTACCTTGAGTAGGTAATTAGAGTTATGTGATACAGTGTTGTATGCTATATATGTGTTATGTGTTGCACTGCATTATTCTATGTGATTTATGCTGTGCATGCTACAGAGTTAGAACCGGAAGGTTCACAGAGATAGAGCCTGAGGGTTCATAGAGTTGGGTGCACAGACCCAAAGAGTTATAGCCTCGAGTGGCTAATATGTGTTATATATGTGGTATTTTGGGGAAATCACTAAGCTTTGTGCTTACAACGTTTGGTGTTATTTGTTTCAGGTACTAGTGAGGATCGCGGGAAGGCGCCGGCCTGATCAATACACACACGGGATTTTTATGTTATGAGATCTTGGGAATTGTTATGTGCTATGAATTTGAGTTTCAAACAATGATGTTTTTATGAATAATAAATGAACTATGTTTTTTATAAAATGTGAAAAATTGTTTTGAAATTTACGGTGTTACAGCAATTGCTAATCTTCGATACTTAGCATATTAATTTATAACGATTGAATGTTCACATGCAAAACTCGATCGTGGGATGCTAAGAGCACCCAATACCTACACTTAGTGTGTCAACGATAACATGGGTAAAGAGAAATGCCCAGCGCATCAGGGCGCTATATCTCCTAAACAATGTACAATAAACAAGCAAGCAAAACGATAAGCAAAGAAATAGACAATGCTTAGAGCATGCAAAATACACATCTTGGAAAGCAAAACATTGTTTTTTCAAAAAAAAAAAAACAAAAAAACAGAAAAAAAAAGTCCAAACGTTATACAAGCCAAAGCACTAAAACCCAAACCAGCTAAACAGAGAAATTTTTACACCCCAGGAGGGGTAGCACATGATGCCGAGGCATCCTCCCCAACACCCCCTCCACCACCAACAACCGCCTCACCAACGTTACCATCATCAATATTTGCTCCAACACTGCAATCACCTCCACCATCAGCCTCACCATCCTTACTGACTTACCCCGCATCAACTTCAACTACCGACACAATTTCCTGACCCACTCCGCTTTCTAGAGTACTCTTGAAACCATTAAAGGAACACAGCTCACGAAGACCTTCAATACCCAACTCCCCCAAACCCAACAGAGATGCATGATCCATACTAGCGAAAGAAAAAAGAGCATTGTTTACACTAACCGCAGGACCAACCGATGGCGCACTAGCAATTACCTCCACACCACCAATACCAACAGAAGTCTTCTTGTAGTGGTGTTGATTATGATGGGATGTGCGGAATTAGAAAGATCTAGTGAATCATCATGTAAAATCAAGAACACAAGAAGTAAATAATTCTTTTTAAGCTCTCATTAGTTTCATAGAAAGAGTACAAATGGGTCTTGCAATATTTCTCTCTCTAAACTAATGCTCTCATAAGTGTTCCTTCCATAAAATGAGTGCTACTCACTTCCTTATAAAGGAAAGGCAACTCATTAAACACACAAGTGGGTAAAGCCTCATCCAAGCGTGACTTTGCACCCTAACATTCTCCCCCTCAAAGTTATGATTGGATGTCCGGCTTCAATATCCAACGAGCTAGCGCGATCAAGACAAAAATCCCCCTCGAATTATCACCGGTCTTCAAGATCCGCAAAGAATATCCGAGAAACCCGTGAAGCTTCGAATACCCATCATTCTCCCCTTTTTATAATCAAAAAATGATTATAAAACCCAC
Organism: Lactuca serriola; assembly: GCF_051521515.1. Classification (NCBI taxonomy): domain Eukaryota; kingdom Viridiplantae; phylum Streptophyta; class Magnoliopsida; order Asterales; family Asteraceae; genus Lactuca; species Lactuca serriola. The sequence continues at coordinate 154,055,612 of NC_136412.1, read as the reverse complement.
TAAGGATGAGAAGCGCCCGAGGAATAGTCTTCACACACTCCCCCTTGATGTGTACCAAAAATGAATCACCAAAAATCTTGCACGGAAAAACAAACACAAAAAAGCCTCAAAAATTTTCCAATTTGTGAAATTTTTTGACTTTTCGGGTGAACGTTGCAAGATTTTCCAAAAACCGGGTATACATTGTCACTTTCTGAAACTTGCAGGGACCCGTTGCGTCCAAAACAGCCAAATATGCAAAACTCTCCCCCTTTTCCAAAGCTGGGTAGAAAGCGTCAATTTGCACAAACTGCAGGGACTAGAAATGAACATTCTTCAATTTCTCAGAAAATTTGCCAAATTTCGAAGTTGGGTATTTTCTGCCAATATTTCGAAACTGCAGGGACTCATTTCAAAACTTCTGCATTCTTCACTTCACAAACATAACAAAAACACCCATTTTGTCGAAACTGGGTGAAAGATGTAACTTTGCAGAATCAACAGGGACCAATTGTGAAATATTCTATCATCTTCCCAATTCTAACGAAAATAAACCCACACAGCTTCCCATTTGACATCGACCTGTAACCATTCGACTGTAAACACGATTCTCATATGAACCAAATCGTGAGCTCAAATCGATCAGATAGCGAAGCCATTGATGCCAAAACAAACCATCGATCAACAGATCTTCGAAATCAATCCATCAACCAAAATCGATTTCTTGACCCATCTGATTTCAATTTCAGTTCTAAGTTCTCAAGAACACTGATTTTCACTCCAAAAAGTCAATGCAAACCCAATCAACATTCAAATACTCAAAACGATTCCCAATCTTCGTTCTCAAGCAATCGACATAACATAGCAGCTTCTAGTTCGTTCCAAAACTATGACCATTAATCAACTGTTTGTCATCATTCGTCGACCATCGAATATCGACCATTCACTTTAAGTCCTTCTTCATTAATCATTGAATGATTGTAACATATACTTCTCTTGTTGAGACTAACCCAAAATTGATTTCACTTCTCAGTCCAAATCACAATTCCAATACCCACAAATACAGTCGATGCAAAACTTGACCCCAAACCAATGATTTTCGATCAAAATCAACTTCACAAAACTAATTTTAGTTGCAATCGACTCCATAACAACTTCTAAACTGATAAAGAAACTTGCTTGGCCTCTAATTCATTTTCCAGTTCATCAGAATCAAACCAAAGTCGACCATTGGAATCACAATCAATCAGGCTTCGTTAATAAACCCACAGCTGTTAATCAAAAACCATTGATTTTGACTTTTCAGCAGCCTTTGACTTCACGATTTTGTATTCAATTCATTCCATTCTCTGGTTCGCAATTTCAATAGAAAAGAATTGAACATATGAACCACTTCGTATCAGAATTAACTTTCAACAATCTGAACCCAATTTTGACTTCTACTTTTATCATCGTAACACATTTTGACTTTCAATTCAAGATAATCAGTGGAACAAGTCGAAATTATGTTGACTCGAATCAACACATAGTCAAAATCAAATTATTCCAGAAAATCCCACTATCGACTCTAAAGAAGAATCGATTCAAATCAATTTCGATTGTAAAATCAAAAACAATTTCAATTATGTGGCTTACGATTTGGAGACTGACTTCAAAACAATATCGATACTAGACTGATTCTCAAAAATCAAGACATCGAGAAAAAAAACGTGAATGAACAAGAATCGATTAACAGAAAAGTAATGAAATCATATGCGATTAATCATTCACATTGAAATCATGAATTCGATGCTTGTACCAGACCGTGAAGACACATCGAGATGAAACATCAGATGGAACAAGAAATTTCTCAAATCGATTTGATAAAATACGCCTTTGAGCAGATGCGATTTAAAAAAAATCAATCGAGAGATGTGAATAATGGATTCAATCGAGAAGTACAAACCGGATAGAAATCTTGGGTTCAATAAACGGATTATGAATAGAAGTGGATCGAATGCTTAATATTGGGCCTAAAGAGGAATGATGAACAGTAAACAGATAGAATTTAATTTTGATTTTGGTTTGGGTTTGATCTATGAAAGAAAATAGATTGGATCTGCAATTTGGCTTGAAACGAATTCGATCCAACCGAGACAAAACGATCAAAAATGAAAAACGCAAAATATGAATCGAAATCATGGACGTTTTGGAATCCATTTGAGAATTTGAGTTACCTTTTTCACGAATCGAGATCCATTTTCAACGAACGAATCAAATTTGGAAGATCTTGGTTCTTTTGTCGGAATGAGAAAATCTCCAAATTGAACATTGTACCACCACCATGCGAGATGTACAACTCGTTCTTCGTGTTCTTCGTCGGTCCAAGAACATCTTCAAAAGAACCACCACCACTTTTGGGTTTTGACTTCAAATTCAATTCAACACTTGGAGATTGTTGCTTTGGAACCCAAATTTGCTTCACGGATTTTGGCTTCACAACATATGACGATTTTTGTGAGTAAACCCGCTTGTTCTTTCGATTCATCTTCTTCTTCTTTTTCTTTCTCATCTTTTTGCATCTTGAAGACTTGACTTCATGAACAAACCCACTTTCAACAACATGAACATTTTGAGTTTGAATCAAATCTTTTGGAGTTTGATATTTGTGATTTTCTTGGATCACCGGCTTTCGATAAGGAATCATTCCTTCAAACGAATCACAAGAACACAAAATATCATCGGTTTGAACTCCAATTGAGCAAAAAACTTTTTCATCTTGAGAATCAACTTGAACTCCTTTTTCTTGAACATCAAGAACATCACATTGAACTCCTTTTTCTTGAACATCAAGAACATCACATTGAACTCCATTGTCAAGAACTTCAACAATCTTAAGAGCATGAAGATCATTTGGGTCTTCAATAAGAGAAACATATTTCTTATTGAACAAATCTCTTTCTTCTCCTTCCTTTTGATTTCTACTACGAACTAATATGGACAAGGCAATTTTATTCAACCATGCAATCTTACAAATTGGTTGAAATACCAAGCTTCCATGATTATCCTTCAAACCTCCATAAGAAACCAAATTACCCCATGAAATCAATTTGCTTAACAACAACCCATAAAATTGATCTTCATTGACTTTGTATTTCACATCTTTAACGATCACAATCCAAGAATCATATGGCAAACCCACCATGATCACAAAAACTTGATGATCGAATCCACCATGATCATAAGAAGGGACTCAAACCCGACCACAAACGCTGCATGACGAATGAGGCTTATGGCATTGGTAAAATCGTGATGCTCGATAAACTTGTCAACAATACGGACAACGCCAACACGCACCAACGAATCCAGGTCTTGACGGGAAGCATCCACATCTGACTATAGCGACGACATAAGCTTGTCACGATCAGCGACATCACAATCAAGACTCTCCACCTGAATCATCAAACCCTCATTCATTTGAGTGAGGGAGTCAACCTTAGCTTCCAACACGGCTCTAGTTTCATCATGGACATTTTTCTCAGACACTAGCAACTCACACTTTTCCTCAGACAAATGAAGATCATCACCAAGCTCCCTAAGGCGGCGCTCCAGACTTGCCACATGTGATCCACAGGTGGCATGCGTGGTCTCCATCTCGCCAAGGGCATGGATGCGCCGGGAACCTGCAACAAGGTAAAACATGGACTGCGCGGCAACATAGGCCATATTGTGTGCAAGGGCAGGGTTACCCATTGCCTCCATATCTCCAACAGTAGCCGGAGGAAAGGCGTGGCGCGAAAATTCCAAAGCATTAGCATGCACGGAGAGCTGAGAGTCATTACGCAAATCCCAGGATGGAACAAAAACAGTAGACCCAGAAGCACAATCTCCGGAACCACCATCCTTGGAGACGGCAGCTTGACCGGGGACACCAAAACGTTTTTCGGGGGAAAGCTTCAAAGGAGTAAACAAAACACGTAGAGAAGGAATAGAAGAAAAGTCTGAAATAGCGGGCTATTTAGTCGCCCTGTTGATCCCTTCGGACTATTGTGTGTCGTCATCAGGGATCGCTACCACACCAGTTGGTTCAGAACTCATAGAACTCAGCAGGCGAGAAAAGTTGCGCCTAGTATGAATCCTCTTGGCAACAGTGGGCGCGCCGGTAGCAGGCTCACCCATGGCTTGTACAACTTTTCGTTTTGCCTGCATCCGCCGGACATCATTGATGATTCCCTCCTTGCTATCCTTACTGTCCTTCACGAAGGACGAAGAAACTCCGCCCAGGGGTATGACAACAGAAATGGGGCGAGCGTGCAACGGATTCTCCTCGAACGCTGAAGAACTTGTTGTAGGAACGGGAGGAGAAACGGTTAGGGATAGTTGATCCACCCGATGAGGTGGAGGAAGTCGATCGACCAGATCCACCTCGCAAAACTCCAACCTACCACGATAGCGCTTTCGTAGCACCTCATCCATGGACACAGAAGTCTCAGCACCTAAGGAAAGCAGAACGGAAAAATAAATAACATAGGAGTATAAAGGGGGTGAAAAGGAAAAGAGGAATACAACACTCACCGTCAACGACGGAGAAGAACACCGCCATTTTTCCACACCGCCTCCAAGAGGGGCTCATCCCTACCCCAGAGAGAAGCGCTTCGTAGAAATCTTCAGCGGACACCTGCACATTCTTCAAGTAGTCGGCAACACCTTGGTTGTGAGGAAAGAGCTTAGGGATGGTGTCGGCGAAAGCGTTGGCACGATAGCGACCACTCCCAACCAGCTCCTGATTCACCCACAACCATTTTTCCTACCAGTTTTTGGGGGTACGTCCATCGGGAACTAAGGCGTGTCCCCCTCGCTGGACCGAGAAGGTGCATTTATCTCCAGTAACACATAATCGGAAGAAAAACTTGAAGACAATGTAATCTGGAAGATACTCGTTAGCCCTACAGATCATCTCAAACGCAACCACTTTGTTAACCGCATTGGGAGTCAACATCTGAAGACTGCAACCGTCTTTCTAAACGACCTCCTCCTGAAAATCCCTTAGAGGAAAGCGTATACCAGCGTCTAGGGTTTTCAAGTAAACCTCAATCTTACTAGGGGGAGGGGAAGAGATGCTAGAACCAGGAGAGGGAAATTCCACACCCTCCAAAGACGACAAGCCATAAATGACTTCCAACTGATGATACTCGATAGCGGATGGAATGATCCCGGGAAGGTTTGCCATGAAAGGAAAATAGAAGGTAAACACAAGATTGAGAAGAAGGAACAGATGAAGCAAGAGAAACCGTGCAAATACCCTTATCAAGAAGTGGAGGAGGCGGGACATTTAAATGACTGACACAATGACGCAACTGCCAGTCATCCTTATCTGTCACGTCTCCATTAAGAGCAGAGTGGCGGATAAAGAAAAACCGACACGCGTTAATTAATTAAGCCCAGAAGATCGTAACTAGCGCTGCAACGCTACGACTAGTGGACCGGGGGACTTGATGGCGTGCCTAGGGCAGCACAGCAGAACCGTGTCTAGCCCAAGTGTCGGGCATGCCAACCAGGCTCAGCCCAGCAAGCTCAACGCCCGCTGGCGCCCCCGGGAGCGAAGCACGCAAGCGGAAGGCTCGCGCCCGCCAAGAGGCGCTCCTTACTCCAAGACAAAAGATACGGTCAGGAGACAAGTAGAAGGATCAGAGCATTACCATCGGAGCCAATGAGATTGCTCTAACGGTTGAAGGCGCACGACCTTCCAATCAGCGCCTATGGTCCTGTCTCCCCAAAATGATCCTGTCCGGTACGGCTCGGGCAGGAGTGCTAGGTATAAAAGGATATGCACTTAGACCTGCGAGGTAAGTTCTCTGAGCTCTCAAAAGAGAATTCACACAAACCCTAGAACATCCTCTAACTTGACCGTCGGAGCGTTCTTCCGGGAGCTCCTCCCGAAAAGCGGCCGACGGCCTCTGTTCTTTGTGACCCTGCAGTAACAGCTGGACGTTCGAGAGAAGTTCACGGACAAGAAGAGCTCAAGGTCGCATCAGGCATCATGGAGATTATGGAGGAGAGACTCAGATCTTTCAGGTCTGAGTTGGCGGTGGGTCAGTTTGAGGCCTGAACTCCCTTGTTTCGGGAGTTCAAGGCGTGTGGGGCGCCGGAGTTTTTCGTGGTCAGGGACCCTATTGTTAGCTGACGCTGGGTAGCGGATATTGAGAACGCTCAGCGCACGAGTTCCTGCCCGGATGTGGCAAAGGTTGGGTTTGCTTCATGTATGCTGAGGGATAGGACCCGCGATTGGTCGGGCGAGGTTACTTGCCAAGTGGGGCCAGCCAGGGTGGCAGAAATGACATGGACCGAGTTTGTTCGGCGATTTGATTCGGAGTTTGCACCACCTATTGAGGTGCAATGACTAGTGAGGGAGTTTCATGACTTACAGCAGACCACCGAGACTGTGGCGGAGATCACCGCCAAGTTTCGGGAACGTGCCTTGTTGATTCCGCAGTATATTACTGATGAGTAGTTGAGGTGTACCCGATATCATTCCATGTTGAGGGATGATATTCGGGAATTTGCGAGCTTTACGGGTTGCAAAACCCTGAATGAGATGGTGGAGAAGGCCCCGGACGGGAGATGGAGTTGGACTTCCGCACGAAGCGGAAGCCTAAGCAGGCCCAGGCAACAGTAGATCAGGCTAAAAAGCCAAAGACCTCGGATTCATCTAGTCAGGGCCAACAGGGTTGGGGCCAGTGCGCCAAGTGTGGGAGGTCGCAAGGATGAGCTTGTAGGGGACAGGGCACGACGTGTTATACCTGTGGTCAGCTGGGCCAGGCGAGTAGGGACTGCCCTAAGAAGGGCTTGATATGTTGTCACTGCAACCAGACTGGCCACTAGCAGGTCGATTATCCAAAGTTGCAGGGAAGGGGTAGAGCTGTGGTGGCACCCGTGCCCGTTACATTGAGGATTGCCGATGGCCGCCCTGCCAAGGCGAATGTTCCAGCGGTAAAGAGTGGCACTTTTTAGTTTACCACCGAGGAGGCTCGGGCAGCACCAGACGTCATGGCTGATACATATCTATTATTCTCTGCTCATTATGATTTATACGAATTATGTGTATTCTATGATTATACAGGGACCTTTCTGGTCAGTGGTATGCCTGCTCATGTCTTGATTGACTCGGGTGCTACCCGATCATTTGTATCACTTGCTATTAGCAATAAGTTTAGGGACGCGCCAGGGACCTTGGATTCCCCGCTCGAGGTAGAGATTGCTGACGACCGCACTGTCAGTGTTGCAAGGGTATATCAGGGCTGTGTCCTGAATGTGTTGGGTGAAAGGTTCCGTGTTGATCTAGTTCCGATACCATTGCAAGGTTCGGAAGTGATTGTTAGGATGGACTGGTTGGGGGTGAACGGGGCCATGATCGATTGCGAGTGCCAGTTGGCCAGGGTTCGAACCCCAAGTGTGGGAGAACTGGGTATTCACGGTGAGAGGGTCTCGCAGGGACCGACCCTCTATTCGGCTGCAAGGGATAGGAAGTTTTTACAGCAAGGCTGCACGAGATTTCTGGATTACATCTTGGATACAAGGATAGAGACCGCGACGGATGCAGGCATTGTGCCAGTTGTTCAGGACTTTCAGGACGTTTTCCCCGAAGAGTTACCAGGAGTGCCTATGGAGAGGCAAGTGGAGTTTCGTATTGAATCGGTGCTGGGTGCCACTCCGATAGCAAAGGCACCATATCGGTTCGCACCACCGGAGATGCAAGAGTTATCCACTCGGCTTCAAGAGATGCTAGACCGAAGGTATGTCCGTCCGAGCAGTTCCCCGTGGGGAGCACCAATCCTCTTCGTGAAAAAGACGGATGGATTGCACAGGATGTGCATCGATTATAGGGAGCTGAACAAACTAACTTTGAAGAACCGTTATCCGTTGCTGAGGATTGATGATTTGTTTGATCAGATTCAGTGCGCGTCTTGGTTTTCCAAGATTGACCTTCGGTCTGGATATCATTAGATGAGGATTCAGGATGAGGATATACCGAAGACGGCTTTCAGGACTCGGTATGGGCATTATGAGTTTGTGGTGATGCCGTTCGGGCTCACCAATGCCCCAGCAACATTCATGGACCTCATGAACAGGGTGTGTAGGACGATGTAGGATCAGTCGGTGATTGTTTTTATTGATGATATTCAGGACTACTCTAAGCCCAAGGACCAGCACGAGCAAGATTTGAGGGAGGTATTAGAGACCCTTAGGGCGGAAAAACTTTATGCGAAGTTCTCCAAGTGCGATTTATGGCTGTGGGAAGTACAGTTTTTGGGGCATGTCATCAATCAAGAGGGTATTTCGGTTGATCCAGCCAAGGTTGAGGCTGTGATGCGGTGGGAAGTATCGAAGAGTGCATCAGAGATTCGTAGCTTTTTAGGCTTAGCAAGATACTATTAGATATTTTTTCAGGATTTCCCCATGATTGCTGTGCCATTGACCCGCTTGACCAAGAAAAGTGTGACTTTTCAGTGGGGTGCGGTTCAGAAGCTGGCTTTTGAGACCCTGAGACGGAAGTTATGCGAGGCTATGATTCTAGTACTACCGGAGGGGTTAGATGATTTGGTGGTGTACTGCGACACATCGATCTTAGGGTTAGGGGCGATACTGATGTAGAGGGGGCATGTGATAGCTTACGCCTCGAGGCAGTTGAAGCCTCATAAGGCGAATTACCCCACTCATGACTTGGAGTTGTGGGCAGTGGTGTTTGCCCTCAAGATTTGGAGGCACTACTGATATGGAGTGCGGTTCAATATCTATACCAACCACAAGAGTCTGAAGTATTTGATGGATCAGAAAAACCTCAACATGCGTCAGAGGAGGTGGCTGGATGTGCTGAAGGATTATGATTGCGAGATTTTATACCACCCAGGGAAAGCCAACGTGGTGGCTGATGCACTGAGCCGCAAGACGGCAGGGTCCCTAATTAGGGACATTTGTATGAGGATGACGGTGACTTCTCCCTTGTTGGAAATGATCAAATAGGCCCAGGTCGAAGGGGTGAAGAAGGAGAATTGGAAGATCGAGTGGATTCAGGAGTAGTACCCTTTGTTTGTGAAGGATAGCCACAGTCTTTTGATGCAGTGTGGTCGGGTATGGGTACCAGTGACAGGGGGAGTTAGATCGAGGTTATTAGAGGAGGCACACAAGTCCAAGTTCTCTTTACACCCAGGAGATACAAAAATGTATAGGGACTTGAGGATGGGTTACTGGTGGCCCTGCATGAAGTGGGAGATTGTCGGGTTCGTAGAGCGGTGCCTGACCTGCAGGAAGGTCAAGGCCGAACATCAGCGGCCTCACGGATAGGTTCAGCCACTACCTATTCCCATGTGGAAGTGGAAAGAGATCACGATGGACTTCATCACGAAGGTGCCTAAGACAATGAGGGGAGTGGACGCTATTTGGGTGATCGTGGACAGACTAACGAAGAGTGCCCATTTTATTCCGATTTCCGAGAGTATCTCCGCGAAGAAGCTGGCAGACATTTACGTCCAGGAAGTAGTGGCTAGGAACGGGGTGCCTGTGTCTGTAGTCTCCGACAGAGATGTCCGGTTCACTTCCAGGTTTTGGAGGAAGTTCCACGAGGATCTGGGCACCCATCTACATTTAAGTACAGCGTACCACCCTCAGACTGACGGTCAGAGTGAAAGGACCATTCAGACACTGGAGGACATGCTTCGAGCCTGCGTACTGGATTTTGGAGGGAGCTGGGATACATACCTTCCAATGGAAGAATTCTCGTACAACAATAGTTATCATTCTAGTATAGACCGAGCCCCATTTGAGATGTTATATGGTCGGAGGTGTAGGACCCCAGTGTGTTGGGACGTGGTTAGGTATCGGGTCATGAGGAGCACTAAGGTGGTGCTTAAGACCACCAGATTGATTAAGCAGGTGTGTGATCGGTTGCGAGTCGCACAGAGCCATCAGAATAGTTATGCTGAACAACAGCGTTCGAATCTCGAGTTTCAGGTAAGGGATTTTGTACTGCTAAAGGTGTTGCCCTGGAAAGGGATTATCAGGTTTCGGAAGAAGGGCAAGTTGGGGCCTCGGTTCATAGGCCTGTTCAGGATCACGACCTGGGTGGGCAGGGTGGCATATCGCTTAGTGCTCCCCGAGGAGCTGAGTCAGATCTACAATACCTTCCACGTGTGTTAGCTTCAGAAGTGTGTTAGTGAGGAGTCCGCACTTGTTTCCTTGAATGATATTCAGGTGGATGGGAGCCAGAATTATTTCGAAAATCTGGTCAACATATTAGATAGGAAGACGGAGAGTCTTCGGAACAAAGAAGTGAAGCTGGTAAAGGTACAATGGCAGCACCATAAGGGCTCTGAATCGACTTGGGAGCCGGAGGAGGAGATGCGGGAGCATTACCCTGAACTGTTTGCAGTTATGGACTTCGAGGACGAAGTCTAGTTCAAGTGGGCGAGAGTTGTAAGACTCTAAAACTGGTATGTCTTGAAACCCTCAAGAAATTGCATTTTTCATAATTGGTCCTTTAAGTACGTTGGGTGTACTTAAGTGTACCCTTAGGGTACTATGCATGGATGGACATGGAGGAGTTAGGCGTAAGTTGGGCATACCAGCATGTACGCCGGGCATACGTGCTAGGGGTCCAAAATCCTCATTTTTGGACATGAGACCTATTTAAGCAACCTTAAGTCCCTTGGACTTAACCCTAGAGAGCCTCCACTGCCTTAGAACGTCCTTATACTCTAGAGAAACTTGTGAGACCATTTTTGGGCTTTAAAGAGTGCATTGTGGCCTTTTTAGTGTTCTTTCTAAGAAGAAGAAGCGGATAAACAAGCTTGGAATGAGTTGGTGATACAAGAACCTGCATATTAGGCACCTTGCAAAGCTCCTGGAGTTAAAAAGCTTGGATCTTCCATCTTTAATATTTAGATCTAGCTAGGGTTTCCATCTTTGACCCTTTTTGTTGATTATGGACCTCCATTGGTGAGTTATGCAACTCCAAAGGATGGAAATGCCTGATCTGAGGTCCCTTAGTCCTTTTTCAACATAAAAATGGAGTCTTGGTGGGTATTTTAACCTCATGCATGGGTTAAGAGCTTTAAAAATGTCTTAATGAGGGTGTTGGGAGCATATGAGACATGCAAAGGCATAAAGTTGCCAACTTTATGCCTTAGGTCGTGTTAATAGGGTTAGATCTGACTTCTGGACGTAAAAGAATTGAGTATTAAGCACTTAATGGAAAAAGTGCTTAAACCGCTGGTACGTTGGGCGTAACCCAATGTATGCGGCGCGTACACCTTCGAACCTCAATATGCTGCGCGTACCAGGATGGTATGCTAAGCGTACGCATCACAGTGGAGCCAAATCCGTTTTGGGCCTCATTTGATTATTGGTCTTGGGGGTATTCTGGGAATTATGGGCTATATCATTCCCTATGTGTAACGCCCCATTTTTGGTATGTTATTTAAATATTTATTTTCAAGTTTTCAAGAGGAACTCGACGAGTCAGTAGCCCTACCCGTCGAGTTGAGACGGGATAAGCATGCATTTGGAGCCAGCGACTCGACGAGTCCATATGCCCAGACTCGGCGAGTCCACCAGTCTGGATGAGACCCTAAATATACGGGTTTGTACCCTATTTAAACAACTCTTTGGGCATTCAATAGGCTCCCTCACCCACAAAAAAAGCCTCATATGAAAACCCTAGCCACCCTTGTCATTTTGGTGTGATTTTCTCACTTTGTGAAGTTGTGGTTCATTTGTGGAATAGAAAAAGAAAAGATAAGAGGAGGAATCAAGGGAGAAGCAAGTAGATCCGATTTTTTGGAGGTATCACAGTCTTCTTTGAGGTATCAAGCTCACACCTTTGTCGTTCTTCAATTAGATCTCTTGTTAGGCTTGTTTTTATCATTTTTGGGCTTGGTAGTAGTATTGAAAGCATGTGGTGATGAATAGCCATCAGATCTACCCATGTATGAGCTCTAGAAGCTCAGATCTATCGCCTTTATGGGGCCACTCTTGTATCAAAGCCCTAGATATACTCTTTTGGTCCCTTTAGAGCCTTTAAACCTCCATGGATGCATTTATACACATAAAGTTGGAAACTTTATCTGTGAAACAAGCCTTAGGAGCCCAGATCTATAAGTTGAATGCAATAGAATTGACCAGAATCATTTTTTTAGTGGTTTCATGCAATCGACTCAGCGAGTCGTTCTTCAGACTCGGCGAGTCGAGTCACGAATCCCCGATTTTGCCCTTTTGAGTTTTGCCGAGTGGAACCAGTGATTTAGAGGTTGGAATCAGTGAGTAGGAGGTCAGATTCAATAAGGAAGGGACTCGTCGAGTTAGTGCCATGACTAGGTGAGTCCAAGGCAACCTTCATACCTCAAGAACAAACTCGACGAGTTGTTCATACAACTCGGCGAGTCACAGCCATAGTGTTCATGCGATCAAGGAGAACTCGACGAGGTGTTCATACAACTCGGCGAGTCGGATACAGATTGACTGAGTGTTTGTATCGAAGAGGAACTCGTCAAGTCTATGCCAAACTCGACGAGTAATAGCGAGCAGAAGCGAGAAGTGAGAGTAGGGACTTGACGAGTTGGAGGCCCAACTCGATGAGTCAGGTCAACTGTATGTTGAATTTGACCAAGAGGTTGACTTTGACCAGGGGTAAAATAGTCATTTTACCCTCAGCATAATTATTAGTAATTGATTGAGTGTACTTATGGAAATTCTAGCCGGCGACATACCGGAGCAGTAGCAGACAGTTTCCCGAACAGTTCATTCAGCAGCCAGATTACGAGGTGAGTTTCCTTCCAGTAGGAATGGGTCTACAACCGTAATGCCGGCTTGCTTAGTTAGCAGTAGTTTCCGGACATCGGTCCGATGCAGTAGTTAGTATGTCTGATGCCTTCGTGGCTCGGACATGATTTATGCCTTATGTGTTCCGGGCTACGGCCCGATGCAGTATGCAATATATGTGTTTGTGCTAGTTGATATGTTTTATGCTATGCCATGTTCAGTTAGTTCCTGACCTCGGTCCGATGCAGTTTCCGGACTTCGGTCCGATGTAGGGGGCAAGGCCCCAAACAGTTCCGGACTTCGGTCTGATGCAGTTAGTTCCGGGATTCGATCCGATGCAGTTTCCAGACTTTGGCTCGATGCAGAGGGCAAGGCCTTGGTTAGTTCCGGACTTAGGTCTGATTCCGTTTCTGGACTTCAGTCCGAGGCAGTTTCCGGACTCCGGTCCGATGCAGTGGGCAAGTCCCAGTAGTTGTTTATATGTTGTATGGTATGTGGTAGTTTGGGGGAGCTCACTAAGCTTCGTGCTTACGGTTTTCAGTTTTGGTTTCAGGTACTTCCACAAACAAAGGGAAGAGCTCGAGATGATGGCATCGCACACACCACATCTTTAGTTTTATTCCTGGGAGATTGTTCAGTGTTTCCTTAGATGTGATTCGATACAGTTTGATACAGTTTTTATCATGATACTTGTTTTGGTTTGAGATATTGACGTATGGTTTTTATGAGATAACTTTCAGTATATGATTTTAATAGTATTAAAACGAAAAAAAATTGGGTCGTATTTTGGGATGTTTCACTATGGACCATAGACATATTGGGCCTTATGGAAGGGTTAGGTCTCCCTTGGTTATTAAAGTCCTAACTTTATCTAGTATTATTATTCAGCACCGAAGTTTGCAGACTGTTAGGAGAACAACTTTTGTATTTAGCAGATAGAGGTGAGTCTCCACCATACCAATGGGTCGATGGCACCAAGGCCGTCCCATTAATTGTTACGGATATTCTAATTGGACTATTTGATATGCAATGTGCTAGTTGTTTCTGTGTATTGTGTATGGAAGACCTCGAGGGGTTCCCGAGGCACTTAGGTGTAAGACCTTGGAGGGTTTTCTTGGCTTCCTAGGTCAAAGACCCCGGGGGGTTCCCGGGGCATTGGGCTAAGACCATGTGGGGGTTCCCATGGCACCCAGAGTAAGACCCTAGAGGGTTTCCAGGGCATCCTTATGTGTTGTTACGCATGGCTTATGTGTTATGTATTGATGTTTAGCTAGTATGACATATTGTATGTGTTCTTGTATGTGGGTATGCTCTGGGGAACTCACTAAGCTTCCAAGCTTACCGTTTGTGGATTTGTTTCAGGTACTTTTGAGCCCAAGGGAAAAGGCAATGCGTGATGGCGCGACGTGCACTTTATCTCTCTTTTTTCATTACTATGTTTTGGGACACTCTGATGATTTAAACAAAGTTGTAATTAATATTGATTTGAAACAATTATGTTGGAATTTCATGGGCTATGCGAGTGTTATTATTAATTAAAAATGAAAAATTTCTTTGTAAAAATTGGGTTGTTACAAAAATGACTTTTTTCCAGGCGGGTTTACCCTTACTATGTTCTTTTTGCATAGTATCTAGGCATCATTGGCGCTAAGACAATCCATTCCCTGTACGCTACTGAAATCATTCAGCTCAATAGGTAACAAATCGTTCTTGGGGGTTAGAAATAGCATCGACCAAGTCCTCGTACGATGGCCTGGAGTGCCGTAATAGAATGCCTGGTCTTGGAGGGATGAATGCGCTATATGGGTAAGGTTTCTCCCTTTCTAACACCGATTGGTTTTAGATCAACCGGTAGCGCTGATGCTCAACACTCATTGTGGAATTCGTTTCCGTTCAAGTCAATGACGATATTCCTAATCCAATTGCTAACAGGTATGATTTGCCACTGGCAACTTCTACAACTAGATCATTATCAAGTTTTTCTATAGGCAATGCTAGTCTTCCACCAAATTTATGTGATATAAAGGAGTAATTTGCTCCGGAATCAAACAATATATTGGCAGGTAATCCATTTATAAGAAAGGTACCTGAAGCGACGTCCGTTGCTTCCATCGCGGCTTCGAGTGTCATCTGGAAAGCTATACCTTTTGGCTTCGGTGGGACATTATGCCTTGTTGCCTCCTTCTTCTTCGGGCGGTCCCTCAAAAGGTGCCCTTCCTCATTACAGCGAGAACAAACTTTCTTGTTGGACGTGCAATTGTTGGTATAGTGCCCGGGCTTCCCACATTTAAAACAAGTGACCTCCCAGTCACATTTCCATGGTGCTTCTTTTTGCACTTTTCGCACCATTTCGCTACGCCTCCCCCTCCTCTTGAACCAGACTTTGAGGATTTCCTTTTCTTGTTGGATCTCGAGGAACCCTCAAACTTCCTCTTCTCACCCACCCTAATTTTCTCCATACCCCTTTCTTTTAACTGGGTCTTAACATTCTTGGCTGCTCTAACGACTGCCTTTAACGTGCTTGCCATTTTGACTGTTGGGAAAAAGTCTGATGGCAATTCGTTAGCAAATTTCTCTATCTTGGCGAGTTCAGTCGGCACCAAGTAAGGAAATAGCTTCATCTTCTCTGTAAACATAGTATCATAGTCATCAACGCTTATTTTCCCATTCTTCAAGTTCAGGAACTCATTGTTAGATCGATCAGATCTATCTCGGAGAAGTACTGCATCTTCAGCTGTTCCATGATGCTTCCCAAGACATCTTCAGAGCTTCTCCTCGTGACATCGTATCTGCCAACAATTTCCACCAACTCAAGACTCCGGTCTTCAGTGGTCGAACTGCAAAGACGGTTTTCTGCTTATCACTGCAGTTCCAGTTTTCAAATAGCATCTCCATTTCGGAGATCCAATCCATAATCTCCATAGGCTTTGGGTTTCCGGAAAGACTTGGTGGTTTGGCACCCAAGAAGTTCTTATACATACGACCATCTCTGTCGATTTCCGTCTTCGGGTCATTCCTTCTCACCACTGGGGGTTCCACTTGACTGACAGTGCGGCTGTTATCCCATTCTTTAGACTCTCCATCTTTCAGTTCCGGTTGTTCAACATCCATCAAAGGTTCATTTCTGTTATTCAGCAACAATTGTCTTATTTCTTCCTTCTGTTCAGCCATCATAGCCCGCATCATGGCTTGAACTCCAGCCATAGTGACCGGCACATGTGCAACTTTAACTATCGGCACTTGCTCAATCACTTGGGGACGAGGCTGCTAATTCTTGTTTTCATTCCTCTTTCCAGCTCCACTTCGGGTTCTTGCCATTTTGATCTATACACCAAATTAGGTGAAGTTAGATCTTTATTCACGATAGACGTTTAACTTGTCCTTATCACTCCTAAACGTTACATGCTAGTTCTAATATTGTAATCGAACGCTTAGAATCCTGAACACATAAGGTTTCTAGATTCGGTCGGCTACAGACCATAGATCGGAACAAATAATAGTACATAGGGAGAGCATAAAGCATTTAGTATATAAAAGCATTTTAGGCGTCTTTCCTGAAATAAACTAGTGCTCGTGTCTATAATATGGTATACACTCAACTCACAATCATCGCTTAGCATTCTAAATTTAAGTTTAGAAATCCTACAAATTCCTAGTTCGCTTAAACTAATGCTCTAATACCAACTGTGACATCCCCATTTCTATGGCCAGAAAAGACCTATGTCGTTTATGCTTTTTAATAAAAATCAGAGTAACTTCTTAAGAAAAGTGTTGTGGAATTTGTTCTCAAAACAAAATATGATAAAAATTTATCAAAGCATTTCTTAAAGAAATGTATTTTCATTACATTACAAAAACTCAGTATGTCAATCATCGATACAAATCATAAGCATATACCAAAAACATCATAGACCACAAAACACAATCTGGCCTCAAAACAACATAGGCCTTACAACATTCCATTAATTTTCTACTGGCCTAAAATCCATAATCTCTCGTCAAGTCATCCAACTATGCTTTTGCCACTACCTGTAATACAAGAAACTGAGTGGGTCACGCTGGGGATCCTGATGAGCATATAGGGTTTTCAACGCACAATAAATAAGTTTATTATTTTCAACAATCATTAAACCTGATTACCCGTTCCCGTTATCCTCACCTTACGTCCCTAAAGCATCTATCATAAGGGACCTATCCTAAGGAATTTCATTGGGATGGAAACTACTGCTAAGAGGATTCCTCAGGCATCAGTGCCCGTAAGGCAACCATGGGGGGATGGAGTACACCGGTGAACAGATCGTTCGCAAACACCTACATGTTGCGAGCCTGCTAGCGTTCCACTGGACTTTCTAGAAAAGTCAGTGGTCGTCATTCATCACACACCAACTATTTCATCTACCCATGTTTTACCCAACACATTTGTAGATATAAAATGCATATACAGTTCAGATCTGGAAAACAAAGTTTAAATATTTCATACAACATAGATCTCAAAGTATAAAACATATATATACAGTGTAGATCTGAAAAGTTTAGATCTGAAGTGAGAAAGTCTAGATCTGAAGGATAAAGGGTCAGATCTGGAAGAAAAGTTTAGATCTGAAAGAAAAAGTCTAGATCTGAAGGAAAAAGATTCAGATCTGGAAGAAAGAGGTTCAGACCTTTTATCCAACATAGATCCCAAGTAAACAGATAATATATACATACACATAGCACGTTATTTTTATAAAATACTTCACATCTCTGTTTAAGATGAAAGTGACTATACACTCACCTGATAAGGATTGATTCGGACAACACTTTGCTTCTTAAAAAAATATTCTTTGACGAAACTGGGAAGTTTTCTTGAAAACCGGGCTCTGCGCGGGCAGAGTTTCTAACCGAAAAACTCTTTTTCTCAGATCCTTCGGGCGCTCCGGGGCTTTCATCTAATGCTAGGGAGGTTTACTAGGCTTTGGTGCTGTTTTGGAAGGCTTGAGAGAGAGTAAAGAGTGAAAGAAAGTTGGAGAATGGCAAAGAAAACGAGCTGCCCTCACAACCCTTTTATAGGTCGAGGCCTCACAGTACGTTGGGTGTACCCTCGGTGGTACGCTGCGCGTAAGGGGCACGTGTCTGTTGTTTGGTGGAGCATCGTGGACCTCTTTGGAACCATAGAAAGAGTCAAAATGTGGGGTGTTCTCTTCTCGTACGCAGGGCGTACTCCGGAACGCAAGACGTACCCCCTCACCTAGCTAGCAAATTTCCATCCCGACTTCAAAAGTTCATAACATTTGTATACGAGCTTCGTTTTTTACGTTGCTTATGTCCACGCGTAGGTCGGACTGTACTCTACAACTTTCATTTAGACTTCGTCGGCTAATTTTGATTCTATTTTTAATGTTATATTTTTAACAGTCTGGGACAGGAAAATCCGTTAAAAATTTATAAATTCTTCATCCCATGTCCGTTTTCGTCTGTCTTTTTACCGTTGCACTACTATTAACGAGATCTTTTATTCTTGTTTAGGTTGTGTCGGCCAAAAATCGACCAATCTAATATTCGAACTTCGGGCTGTGCACTACCGTTCCGAAACATAGAAAAATCATAAATTCCTCATACGAAGTCAGATTTGGGCGTTCTTTTTATGCACGCTCTCGGTTTAACGAAAACTACGACTATCGTTAAGATTGCTAGGGCTAAAAATTCCTTTATCGTAAATTCATTATTTACGTTACATAGTGTCGTGCCGGTTCTATCGCGAAACTTCGACAAACCATAACTTCTTCGTTAAAACTCGGATTTCGGTGTTCTTTATATCTCCGGAATCCTCTTCACGACCACTATAACTTTCTTTATAGATATCGGGTTTATCTAACATTTTATTTTGATGCTTATTTTTATAATTTATTTACTATATTATTGTAAACAAGTAATAAGCACACAAAAGCACATAATTCACGTAGTATTCGAGTAAAACAATACTTTTCAACTACTATGTACACACATGGGACAGACTCGAAACACTGGAGGGCAGGACCATTTTGGCATTTACGATGTTCTGACAACAAACTTATGCGGCCCTTTAAACCAGATTCCCTGTACTGCGAGCAGTTAAAAGGTATTATAATAACACTTTGTATAATATATTATACTTAGCAAATATATTGTTTATAGGTTCATAATAACGATAATGAACTTCAACATAAGTTACTCTTAAAGTAGGGTAGGCATAACTCACTTACAATGGTGTTTGGCTAGGAGCCGGGCTCTGCGGGGGAAGAACTTCTGAGCCAAAAGCACTTCTTCTTGGAGCCTTCTAGTGCTTAGGGACTCGCGTCTAGCACTTGAGAAGTACTAGGGAATGGGAGGGGCTAAGAAGAGTGTTTGAGAGAGAAAGAATTGGAAAGGTGTTAAGAAGAAAACACTTCTATTTATAGACTAGGGGGGTTGCGCATACGCTGGGCGTACTCAGTACGCGGGGTGTCCGAAGCCATACACTGCGCGTATGAGGGGGTAGGTGTCACCATTCGAAGCGAAGCCGTGGGGAGAAAAGGAGGGTCAGGATCGTGCCACGTGTCAGCCTCACATCCTCTCATAATTTAATTAACTTCTAAATTCCGTAACTTTTGCATATGAGCTCCGTTTTTGAAGTTCTTTATATTTAGGCGTAGGTAGCGACATGATCTACAAATTTTGTTTGTACTCCGTCATCTAGTTTTGAATTTATTTTTAAAGTTATATTTTAACAAGCTTAGACAGATAAAGTCCGTTAAAAATTCATAACTTGCTCATCTGACGTCCGTTTTCGACTGTCTTTATATCGTTGAGCTCCTATTAACGAGATCTTCGATTCTCATTTAGGTTGTCTCGTCTAACAATTGATCGATCTGAAATTCGATTTATGGGCTTCATACTACTATGTCAAATCTTGGAAAAATCACAACTTCCTCATATGAAGTCAGATTTGGACGTTCAACAATTTCGGTTTAATGTCTACTATGACTTCTGTTTAGATCGATAAGGCTAAAAAAGAGTTTATCAAAAGTTCACTTTTTATGTTATGCGGTGTCGTGCCGGTTTAGCCGTAAAACTTCGACGGGTCATAACTTCTTCGTTATAACTCAGATTTCAGCGTTCTTTATATGTACGAAATCCTTGTGACATATAATTTAACTTGGTTATGATTATTCATTGTAAATAATCTTCTATCAAAAATTCATTTTTAATGCTTATTGTCTCTAAATTGACTAGCCTGAATCTGCGGGCGTTACAATAATTTTCCCCTTAGGATGATTACGTTCTGGAATCATCAACGAAAGAGGGATTGTATAAAGACTCGATATGTTATCTTTTCATCCTAGGTAACAATCATAACTCCTTTGTCCCTTCAAATAAGTATCTAGCTTTTGGACCTCTTAACTGTTGGCACTGCGCAATCTTGCACTCGCTCATTATTCTTTGTTGGACATTCAATCCTAACCTTTGATTTACAAAAATCAAAACCTATTGGAGACTACTACTTCTACTAAAACAGTCTTAACTCAATATAAGGTCTTTACTTTAATTATCGTAATAGAACGATAGGTCATGTTTTAATGACCTCACGTCGTATGATGCAACGCTTAGACTCAGGTCTTTTTGAGTCAAATTCCAGAATGGATGAAACCTTATTTCATGTTCTAATTTGATATAATCACATTCTAGCATGTACAATTTCTAGCTACAAGGTTCTTACTTTAATAATGATCGCAATACTTCTATTCGTTGCTCTGATTATGTTTTACTTCCATCTACTGGCTTAAGTCAGATGCTACATCGAACTTGGTTCTCTGAACCATGTAACATACTTATCTTAGTCAGAATCGAGATGATATGACCACTAGGGTTGGAATAATAATCATCTTCTTAGTCACTACCAAAATGATGGAACACTACAAGAAAAAGCTGAAATAACTACGGAAAAATTTCGTACTTAAAACATGATATTTCGTAGTTAAATATGATTAGAGACAGAATTTCTAGGTAACCATTCTATAGAAAAAATCTTCATTAGTAAAGCTTTGTTACGGAATTTTTAGGACCTTCACAATGGAATTTGCAACAAACTTATTCTGTAGCAAAATAGCTATGAACTATACCTGTAGCAACGGCGTAGCAAATTAACTACAATTTTTTCCATAGCAAGTCCGTAGCAAATTAACCACGACACGATCTGTAGTTAATCTGTTGCAAGTTAACTACAAACTAACCCCGTAGCTAATTTCCATAGAATATCCACTACCAATAATAGCGTAGCAAATATTTCGTAGTGAATTTACGACGACATAACTCCGCAGCAAATATTTCGTAGTAAATATACTACGGTTTACTTTCGTAGCAAATTTACTACAATACACTCCTGTTGTAAATATTTCATAGTAAATTTATCATGACCTACTTCCGTTGTAGAAAAAATGTAACGGTCGACTTCTAAGGTATAAATTAATTTAAATTCTTAAGTTTAATTTGGGCTATGATTGGAATTATGCATATTGGATTGGACCTCTTTGACTTTTGGGCCGAGTAGTAGGCTACCTATAAGCCGTACGCGGGGCGTAACCCATTGTACGCGGGGCGTAATGCCTAATGATACGCGGGGGATTAGAAGCGTACACGCAACGTACCATAAGGTACGCCCAGCGTACGCGGCCAGATGCAAACCCTAATTTTCGGGGTTTAAGGGCTATATAAACCCCATTATAGCCTCCCTCCCTAGTTTCTCACCAGTCTCCTCACCCACAAGAAAACCCTAACTTGTTCTTATCCTCTCTTTTGTGTGTGAAGTAGCTTTTGTGAGTGTTTTAGTGAAAGGAAGTGGTGGAGAAGGAAGAGAAAGGTTGGAGAAGAAGCTTGAGCTCAGAGATCTGGACTAAGCACACACTTGGTCATCAAAGGAAGGTATAAATTTCAAAACTTTCTTCCTTTTCATTCTAGATCTAAGTTTATGGAAGTTTGGACCTTTTTAGGTCCAAAGGTTGAGTCTTGATTTTGTAAATCGGTTTTGGAGCTTGGGTTGCCATCCTTAGGGCTCAAAAACACTTTCCTTGCAATAAAGTTTCAATCTTTGAAGCTTACATGAAGCCATGCATGAGATCTAGTTAACTCCATAGAAGTAGAACATTATTTGTGAGATTTTGAGCCTTTATGGGACTTGTAAGCCATCAAGTAAGCAACTTTATGGCTTAAGTCATGGAATAAGCTTAGGATCTAGGTTTGTAGCTTCTGGATCGAGATATTAAGCACTTAATGAGAAAGTGGCTTAACATGGCTGTATGCTGGGCGTACAAGGAAGTATGCACCGCGTACAAGCCAACAGCCAGTACGCTCAGTGTACCTTGGTGTACGCACCGCGTACACTGCCAGTTTAGGCTTCGAGTGTCTTGGGCCTCGGTGTGGGATGAGTTTTAGACTTAGGGTCTTTGGGCCTTAGTGGCCATCAGATTTTAGTTGCTATGGACCAAGGGTTTAGTATTGGGCTTGAGTAAGGCCCAATAAAAGGTTTTGGGCCCAATATAGAAAATTGGGCCATTAGTGGGCCTATAGTGGGGCCATAGACGGACATAGAGGGAATTGAGGGTTTGGGCCATGCTATGGCCCATGCCATAGCAGGGGTAAAATGGTCATTTTACCCATAGGAAAATCCTAATTCTGATTTAGTGTTTTATTTCCCAAGATAGCCGGGAAGCAGCCGGAGCAGCAGTTAGGGATTTCTCATTCAGGAGTTCAGCAGTCAGCATCACGAGGTGAGTTTTCTTCCAGTAGGAACGGGTCTATGGCCACAATGCCAGCCTGTTTAGTTAGCAGTCAGTTTCGGACTTCGGTCTGATGTAGTAGTTCAGGGTGCTTGATGAAATTGTGATTCAAGCACGTTTATGTGTTATGTGTTCCAGACTTCAGTCCGATGCAGTATGCAGTATATGTTTTTATGCTAGTTGATATGTGTTTATGTTATGCTATGTTTAGTCAGTTCGGGACTTCGGTCCGATGCAGGGGACAAGGTCCCAGTCATTTCTGGACTTCGTTCTGATGCAGTTAGTTCCAGACTTCGGTCCAATGCAGGGGACAAGGTCCCAGTCAGTTTCGGACTTCGGTCCGATGCAATTAGTTTCGGACTTCGGTCCGATGCAGGGAACAAGGTCCCAGTCAGTTCTGGACTTCGGTCCAATGCAGAGGGCAAGGCCCTGGTCAGTTTCCGGACTCCGGTCCGATGTAGTTTCCTGACTTCAGTCCGATGCAGGGGGCACGACCCAGTATGTGCTTTATATGTCATTATATGGTATGTGGTACTTTGGGGGAGCTCACTAAGCTTCGTGCTTACAGTTCCAGTTTTGGTTTCAGGTACTTCCGCAAGTAAAGGGTAGTGCTCGGGATGATGGCATCGCACACACCACAACTTCAGTTTTTGTCCAGGGAGTTGATTTAACTTTTCGTAGATATGATTTGATACAGTCTTGATACAGTTTTTCTTATGATACTTTATTATGGTTTTGAGATATTGACGTATGGGTTTTTATTTTATGATATTGATATAATGATTTTAGTAATGATTAAACAAAAAAATTTGGGTCGTATTTTGGGATGTTTCAAGTTGGTATCAGAGCCTTGGTTTGAGGGATTCAGATACGCTTTCGAGTGTATTTGAACTCAAACTAAGGAAATAGCAAAAAGATTTTCAAAAGAAAAATGTTTTCAAAAGAATTTTGAGGAAAAGACTTAAAAAGAGAAGAGTTTTGAAAACCAGAAAAGGGTGTGGTGCATGCGATCAGCCGAGCTCAAGTAAGTACTCCCAAATTACCCATACAAGTTTATGTTATGATTACCTGTTTCAGTTTCAGTAGAACAACATTCTAGAATAGGACTAAGGATCTAGGAAGATGCCTTATGTGCCTGCTATATGTGTTCCAGCTTTATGAGAATTGCATGCTACTATTGAGTAGACATCAGTAGGATAGTCTGTTAGGTTATGCCTGATAGTATGAGCTTAGCATTGTATGCTAGTACAGTTTCTTGTTATGAGGATAGAATTGATTGAGTAGTTTCCTGTGTCCGAATGTTGCTCGCTTTGTGCTTTGTGGGACTCCGAGTAATGGGAGTTAGCCATTAGGTGAATACGTCGCATCGCATGTGATCAGGGTTGAATAATCTCAGAGTGGTGGATTTGGCCTTACTGCGCAGCTCTTGTTTGAGTCCAACCGTTGTAGGGACGAGTCTTTTACTCGAAGGATTATCCAAGCCTCGTCACATGTGATGGTATTTAGGTGATGACTAATTGGCATTACAAGGAGGCCTTCAGCAACTGAGGACTGGTTTGGTTGAGTCATAGATTTCCCTAGGACAAGCCTAGGAGGAGAGTAGCAGAGATCAACAATAGTGGTAGTGGCTTGGTGGAGTCGAGGCGGTCCTTGAAGAAGGCACGGATAGATGTGGAAGGTAGTAAGGGGCCATACTACTGGAAGCAGAGGATCCGTACTTGAATCAAGGAATGCTGAGACAAGACCGGAAAGCCTGTATTAGTAGTGATCCCTCGAGATATATCAGTGTTTCTGACGTTTATCGTGATATGTTTTTAGAATGGTGGTTTTACACCCTAGACGAGCAAGCGGCAGTTCAGGTGTCGGGGAGGGATCTGGATCAGGCTCGGGGGCCGAGCAGTTGGATGAGTAGACTAGAGAGTTCTTCACTTTAGAGGTTACTCGCATCATTCTCGAGTAGACTCCAGTGATCTTTGGTTCGATCAAGGAGGGTATACTAGAGTTGATGGAGGAGAGACTAGGCACATTTCGTGTAGATGTGGCGGCCATGATGGTGGCACACGCTTACTTTCAGGGAGTTCCAGGCATGTGGACCTCTAGATTACCACGGGGTGCGGGACCCCATAGCGAGTACCAGATGGTTGGCCAATGCGGCCAACACATTCCGCACTAGCAGGTTCCCCGAAGGGGACAAGATCAGATTAGCATCCTGCCTCCTGAAGGATAGGGCAGGAGATTGGTGGGAGGAGGTTGCACATGTCATGGGAGATGACGCAACTTTGGATGCTATAACCTGGGCTGACTTTACTGCCAGGTTCAAAGCTGAGTTCACACCGGTTATTAAGGTGCAAAAGTTAGCCAAGGAGTTTCAGGAACTCACCCAGACTACAAAGACAGTGGCGGAGATTATCTCCAAGTTCAGGGAAAGGGCGCTTCTCGTGCCTCAGTACGCAGCTGATGAGGAAATGAAGAAGGTCCGTTATCATGAGATGCTGTGGAGTGACATCGAACAGTTTGTGAGCCGGTCCAGCTGTAAAACGCTGGATGACATGATTGCTAGGGCTCAGGAAAGAGAGATTGACCTTGAGATGGAGAGAAAGAGGAAGCCGGAGGCGGCTTCGGGTTCAGGGAGTTCGGGAAAAAAGCCTAAGGTTTCAGATCACAGATCCAGGAGTCAGCAGAGCCACGATCGATGTGGTAAGTATGGGAGATTGCATGATGGGGCGTGCAAGGTAGGGAGTGCCGGCTACTATAAGTGCGGTCGGACTGGGCACATGAGCAGAGATTGTACAGCTACTACTACCGCCACCGCGACAACTGATCTGATTTACTTCCATTGCAATCAGAGGGGACATAAGAAGTCCGAGTGTCCAAGTTTAGTTGCAGTAGGGAAGGTGTCAGCACCTGCCCCTGCTACCTTGAGGATTACAGAAGGCCGCCAGGGCCGAGCTGAGACGCCAGTGGCGAAGAGTATGGCTTTTCAGCTGACAGCAGAGGAGGCACGCGCAACTCCTGATGTGGTGACCGGTATGTCTTTTTCCTAATCTCTGCATTTATTATTCATTATTTCTTATGATTATATGTTTTGTATAGGCTCGTTCCTAGTATACGGCATCTCAGCCATAGTATTGTTTGATTCGGGGGCTACTCGATCATTTGTTTCGCTTGCGCTTAGCAAGAGGTTTAGCAGAGCTCCAGGGGAGCTGGGTTGTCCACTTGAGGTCGAGATCACAGATGATAGGATCGTTAGGGTTGCGAGAGTGCACAGAGGATGTTCTCTTCAGTTATTCGTGGAGCAGTTTTCGGTGGACTTGGTCCCTATTCCCCTACGAGGGAATAAGTTTATAGTAGGAATGGATTGGATGAGCCCCAATGGGGCGATGATTGATTGTGAGTTGCAGTTAGTGAGGGTTCGCACTCCCAGTGGGGGAGAGTTAGTGATTCAGGATGAGAGGCCACAGTGCTGACCAGTTCTTTGTTCAGCAGCGAGAGCAAGGCGCTACTTCCAGCAGGGTTGCGCCAGTTGATGATATTCCGGTAGTGCGAGACTACCCGGATGTATTTCCAGAGGATATGCCGGGAGTACCCCTGGAGAGGCAGGTTGAGTTCAGGATTGACTTAATTCCTCGTGCGGCTCGAATAGCCAAGGCACCATATCGGTTAGCTCCCCCAGAGATGCAAGAGTTGTCTATGCAGCTGCAAGAGCTGCTGGACAAGGGTTTTATCGGGCCGAGCAGTTCGCCCTAGGGAGCATCGATTTAGTTCGTAAATAAGAAGGACTAGTCGCACCGTATATGTATGGATTACTGGGAGTGAAGAACCGTTACCCACTCCCGAGGATAGATGACTTGTTTGATCAGCTTCAGGGAGCATCTTGGTTCTCCAAGATTGATTTGCGCTCCGGGTATCATCAGATGCGGGTTAGGGATGAGGATGTGCAGAAGACTGCTTTCAGGACCCGCTATGGTCATTATGAGTTTGTGGTGATGCCGTTTGGTCTCACCAACGCTCCAGCCACATTCATGGACCTCATGAACTGCGTATGCAGGCTGATGCTGGATCGGTATGTGATATTATTCATTGACGACATCTTGGTCTATTCCAAGACGCAGGAGCAGCATGTGGAGCACCTGAGGGAGGTGCTACAGACCTTGAGGAGGGAGAGGCTTTTCGCGAAGTTCTCCAAGTGCGAGTTATGGTTGCGCGAGGTGCAGTTCCTTGGGCATCTCGTCGACCAGAAGGGTATACTGGTAGATCCGGCTAAGATAGAGGCCATGATGCAGTGGGAGGTCCCGAAGTCTCCATATGAGATTCGGAGCTTTCAGGGTTTGGCAGGGTACTACAGGAGATTCATCGAGGATTTCTCCAAGATAGCTCTACCGCTCACCCGACTGACTAAGAAGTCGGTGGGTTTCACTGGGGGCCTGAGCAGCAGGCAACATTCGAGACCCTCAGACAGAGATTGTGCGACGCACCAATTCTTACCCTGCAAGAGGGAGTAGAGGTTTTATTAGTTTACTGTGATGCTTCGATCACAAGTATGGAGCAGTGTTGATGCAGCGAGGCCGTGTGATAGCTTACACCTCTAGACAGTTGAAGCCTCACGAGGCTCACTATCCGACGCATGATTTAGATCTTGGAGCAGTAGTGTTTGCTCTCAAGATTTGGAGACATTACCTCTATGGGGTCCGTTGTACCATCTACACGGATCACAAGAGTCTAAGGTACCTCATGGATCAGCCGAATCATAACATGAGGCAGCGGTGGTGGTTAGACATGGTAAAGGATTACGATTGTGAGATCCTTTATCACCTCGGGAAGGCCAACATGGTGGCCGACGCCCTGAACCGCAAGGCGGCAGCTTCCCCGATCAGGGGTATATGTCTGAGGATGACAATGTTTACTCCATTGTTGGAGCAGATCAGAGAGGCACAGGTTGAGGGCCTCAAGGAGGCGAGGCAGAAGTGTGAGAGGATCGTGGGCCGAGTAGCTTCCTTTGACTATGACAGTCGAGGACTGTTGACCCTTCAGGGGAGAGTTTGGTTACCGTACTGGGGCGGTGTGCAACAGATATTGATGGACGAGGCCCATAAGTCTCAATTTTCCATCCATCCAGGGGCGACGAAGATGTATAGAGATCTTTGACCCTATTATTGGTGGCCCTGCATGAAGCGGGATGTCGCATGTTATGTGGAGAGGTGCCTGACCTGCAGGAAGGTCAAGGCAGAGCACCAGAGGCCTCATGGAAAGATGCAACTGTTAGACATTCCAGTGTCGAAATAGGAGGACATCACCATGGATTTCATCACTAAGCTTCCCAGGACCGCACGTGGAGTGGATTCGATTTGGGTTATTGTAGATCGGCCGACGAAGAGTGCTCACTTTATACCGATCCAGTTAGCATATTGGCTGAGAAGCTAGCCGATATTTATGTGAGATAGGTTATGGCACGGCATGGAGTGACTATTTCGGTGGTGTCAGACCGAGACGTTCGTTTTACTTCCAGATTTTGGAAGCGGTTTCACGACGAGATGGGTACTCGTCTCCATTTCAGCACCGCTTTCCACCCTCAGACGGACGGGCAGAGCGAGAGGACGATTCAGACTCTCGAGGACATGGTTCGAGCGTGTGTCCTAGACTTTGGTGGCAGTTGGGATACGTATCTTCCATTAGCGGAATTTTCGTATAACAACAGTTACCATGCGAGTATTGAACATCCTCCTTTCGAGATGCCAATCCATGCCGATAATCATATCGAAACTCCTAATTGATACTGGCATTAGGTCTATTCGAAAAACGTGTTGGTTGAGGGTTAGGGTACATCCGATGTAGATCTCCCCAGTGGATTCGGTTTTCCCATTGGCCATTTCCACCGTATAGGTTTCATTTAGCTTCTGGGGTTGTTGTTTTAATAAATGTTTAAACTTCTCGCTTACGAAACTTCGCTCCGCTCCGGTATCAAATAAGATGCATGCATAAGTGTGGTTTAGGAGAAACGTACCAGTCACAACTGCGGGGTCTTGAACTGCATCACTCTGACCCATAGTCAGCATTCTTCCTGCTCCTCTGTTTCCTGAGTTGTCCTTCCACACCCGAAACAGGTGTGGCTAGGCCCTGCATTGTTGCCGCCGACGTTGGTGTTGTTGTTATTGCGGTGGTTGTTGTTGTTGTTGTGGTTGTTTCCCTGACCTTGGTTCTGAGGAGGGTAAGCCCTGCAGAACCTTGCAGTGTGTCCCCTTCGGTTGCAACTGGTGTAATGGAATTCCCTGCATTCGCCAAGATGGTGGAAACCGCACTTATTGCATTTGGGAAGATTACCGGAATAAGGTCTTGAAGCATTTGAAGCAGCTGAGGCTGGAGCATGTGGTGTGGCTGGAACCGGTGCGGTGACAGCGTTAACTGCCACTGTCTGCTGCTTTTTAGAGGCCTCAGGGCCCTGACGCCCCTTTCTCTTGTTGTTCCACCCTTTCTTACCATCACCCTCCTTTTTCTTCTCAGTCTCCACTGGCTTCTCGCCCTTCTTGTTGTTATGATCATATAGCCTCTTTGCCAATCTCTTCGCACTGTCAAACGTTTCAGGGTTCGCAGCTATCACATTCCCCTGAATGGGAGGTGTTAGTCCCCAGATGAATCGTTCGATCTTCTTTCCTTCTGATGTGATCATACCCGGGCACAACAGAGATAGTTCGCTAAATCTCGATATGTAGGCATCGATGTTCGCATTCTGCACAGTGAGGTTCCATAGTTCCTGCTCCATCTTTTGTATTTCGCCTCGGGGGCAGTACTCAGCCATTAACATTTCTTTCATTTCTGCCCAGGGGATAGAGTTGGCGACAGGGAGCGTCATAGCTTCCACGTGTCCGTTCCACCAAGTGAGTGCTTGGTCCACAAAAGTACAGGCCACGAACTTCACCTTCATCTGCTCGGGGCAATCGCATATCTCGAACACCGACTCTACCTTCTCGATCCATCGCTTCAGGGTAATCACTCCTCCAGTGCCGTTGAAAGTTCGGGGTTTAGCGTTCGCAAAGTCCTTGTAGGTGCACGTTTTAGTGGGTCCTTGATTCGTCCCGTTGTTCGAACTTCCGGATCCTTGCCCGTTACCTCCTCCGTTGTTCCCTCGGTGAAGTTGTGCCATAGCTGCTGTGACCGCAGCAGACACGGCTTCCTGGAAAGCAGTGGTGTCGACTTCGGGCGGGGTTGGTTCGGGATTTCCGCGAGTAGCTCGGCGAGGCATCTTTCTGTCATGAAACGGAAAGATGTTGAGTGTACGTGGTTTCTGTGAGGTTGTGATCCTACTAACTAGGTGTATGGTACGAACCTAAACATTTCTACTATCGGGCATACAATCATAATGTCTCAACACACAACAACTGGTAATATCATAGCAAAACACACAAAAGTTCATTAATATTATCCGCATGTAATACAGGAAAATTTGCTCGTAAGAGCATACATAAGTGACACTAATCTGACAGCATAACGGCTCCATGAGTAGTGTAGTCACTTAAACATAGAGCCAGAGTACATAACATAGTTCCTAATGACCTACTATGATAAGTCTATCCCTAACCGCGATGAGCTGCGTCAGGAGGTGGTGCCGAGGTCATATGCTGAAATGTTGCGCCAGTAGATGTGCCATCTCTGCCATGTCTCCAATAACCTCATCCCTCTCATGCTCTGCTCGCACTGCCCGAGCTTCCATAGCATACAGCTGTTGTCGCAGTGCGGCGATCTCAGCTTCGAGGGAACGGTTCTTTCTTGGGGGGTTCACTGGCGGAGCGGGGTGATCTGGCTGTGCCTTGTTCTCGCTTGGCGGGACGGGGTCCTGATCCCCTACCTGACCTTCCTCGTCGTCATAGTCGATCTCTCCAAATTCGTAGTCAGTGTCTACGTATTCGCCGGGTCCAACGTCGTGTGCTTCCCCTGGATTCTCTCCCGGCTCATCCACAAGCATCCCGTGAGCTACTAAGACCTGATGAAACTGGATACCCTGCTGCTCTTCCTCAGGCTCCTCCTCCTCTAGCCACCCGTTGTTTCCCTGATTAGGGAAGTAGGGGTTTCCAGGGTGATGAAAACCAGCCATGCTGTCTGCGCGAGTACGTAAATATGCTAACATTATTCCTAGGGTACTATGACTATTATACAGGCTAAGCGAACGTTCTCTTTTGGTGATAAGGGTATAGTTTTAGGTTCCCTAGCTATCCCGATCTCATCAAGACGTGTGTTAGTTTTACTTTGGAGGGAATGTAGTTGATCAGGCTACATTCACTCCTTGGTATTACTAAGAACAGTCCCGAATTAACCGAGATACCAGCATTGTTGTGTTTGGTTCGGCGTTAGGTTTTTATTCCTAATGCAAGCAGGTGTGTTTTAGTTACTTGTTTTGTTCAGAGTTATGTTAGTCCCTCTTTTGGTTTATAGTTGCATATCAATGTGTGGCTCGACATGCTAATTCACTATAAACAAAGCTCTGATACCAACCTGTCACACCCCCGAAACAGACGGCGGAAACGTCCGGGGGCTGTTGTGACTCAATCGAATACCATAACATTGAATATATATGAAACATAACAACATTCGTCACCATGCATTAATATAGTACAACCAGTAGCGTTTACATGAAATACATTGTTTAAACATTACATTCCCAAAAATAAATTGTTCGATTCGTACATAAATAAACTGCACGCCATCACTGAATATGATTTCCTTTGATTCACTGGTTCCCGGAGAATACAAGTATTTTGAAAAACGTCAACATATGAAATGTTGGTGAGTTCATAAGTAGTGTTTGAAATCCAATGTTTTGTATTGTTTGAAAAACCACCAGAAAATCCGATATTTTCTGAAAATAGTATAGTCAAAAAGACGTGAAGATCCATAGGTATGCTTGTTTGTTTCTATACTTATAAAAATTGTTCATTAAAATTGTATGCATTTCGAATCCGATATGTATTGAAAAACCTAGGAAAACCCGATGTTTTCCTAATCCTTTGAATTCCATGAAGTCACATTGAAACCACTGCATAGCGTGTAGTGTCAGTCCCAGGCGACGTTGGATTATTTTTGAGCATGATTATTTGCTACAAACACGCATTACACAAACGACCAGTTTATAGCTATACTAACGATCCCGTAGGCGTCGTCCGTACTAATCACGTTATCCAATCGCCCTGACTATGTGTAGTCCCACATCCGAAGAGAAAGAGGGCACGAAGACCTCGATGACTCCATTAACCGGTTGGGGATAAAAAAATGTACGAGGGGTCCCAGACCCGCCTCGCATGAAATGTAGACTTTACTAGCAATACTAAAGGACCCTTGGGGACCAGTAGTATACAAGCCATTGAAAGTCCCTCTACGTTGTGCCAAGTCGGTGAAACCTAACACTTCGTAGAAAAAAGGTCTTCGGGCCTTAAGATCAGGTCATTGGGCTAGCTAGGCCCAACAAACAAGATTTTACACTTTTGGGGCCCAAAGATGGTGCGTAGACGTCTGTGCACACTCGCATGTATATTGAATTCCCAAACGTTACTTGTATGAATCGTAGTGTCGTAGTGTCATAGTGTCATAGTGTCGTAGTGTCATAGTGTCGTAGTGTCGTAGTGTCGTAGTGTCGTAGTATCGTCGTGTTAGTAGTCTCCGATTTTTATTGGTTCGAGACCGAACCAATTCGTTTAACAACGACTTTTGGTATTGTAGTGTATTGTATTTCGTCGACAGTCGCGGTGCCATTATTTGATCAAATTGCGTATATTGAATTAGCCTTGAAATTTTCTGTTTTCAGCCCCTCATTGTTTGTAAAATTTACATTTTCAACCCTTTTATTGAATACTTCCCGGTTTGGTCCTTAAATTAATTTTCTTGACGTTTTAACACCAAAAATTATTGAAATTAATATTTTTCAGCATATTTTTCATAGAAAACAGTTTAAGTCCCTGAAAATGCAGTTTTCTCGGTTATAACCCTTCTTTTTTGCAACTTTGACAATTTTGGCCCAAATTGTAAAATTTTTGCAACTTTGGTCCTTTTTAAATTTAAAAAGCATTTTAAACCTTTGAAAAGGACTTGGGACACTTATAGTCCACTGTTTTACAGAAAAATACAGTTTTGGCCCTCCAAAACAGAAAATCTCGCATAATGGGCCTCATTGGGCCGAAAATGTCATTTTTAGCCCATTAAGCTTGAAATTTATGTTCTTAATCCTCCAAATGAGTATATTTCCAGAAATTGTTTTATTGAAACTGTTTTGACACACCTCATCCATCAGAATTCGTGATATGTCAATTTGGGCCCTTAATTTTGTATTTTTCACATTTTAGGTCCAAAAATTTGTGTTTTTAGCCCAAAGAAATTGTTACTAAGCCATTTAGCCATTTTTCTAGAAACACTTTGTATGTAGAAATATATTTGATGCTAGAATCATTTAACATGAAGTATATCTCGGTTTTGAGGGGTTTTATGGCTAGATCCAACATTATTACACACAAAAGCACACAAATAAGCATGGAAATCATACAAGCATACAAAACACATATAGATCTACACTTTCACTTGTATTCCCCCCCCCCACAAAACTCATAAAAACATAAAATAGGGGGTATGAAGCTCACCTTAGGGTGTGATTTTGGTTCTTGAAGAAAAGATGGAAGAAAACTTGGTGATTTTTGGCCTTAGCACCCTTTTCTTGAAGATCTCGAGTTTGAGATGGTTCTAGGATGCAAGATCACGATTTTTGCATAGATTAGGAAAGGATTTTGATAACACAAAGGATTTAATTCATAGATCCAAGCATAACCTTACCTTGGATGAAGAGTTGGTGGAAATATCCTCTTGAAAGCCTCCTAATTTTCGAGATTTTGAGTGGAGAGGGAGGGATGTTCTTGAGAGAGTTTGAGAGATTTTTGTGAGTGTGTGTGTGAGTATGGCCGAGAGTGAGAGAGATAGGAAGAAGAGGTGACTTTTGAAGTGATATGCATGGAGATATGGACTAAGGTGCATGGATATCCAAGGGACAATAATGAGGTGGCAAACCAAGTCAACTCTCTTCCTTATCTTCTTGGATTTGGGCCTTGGGCCGAGAATGGTGGGGGAAAAGAAATTGTTTGGGCCTTAAATGCTTAAGCCCAATTTTCATGGTTACATTGAGTGGTTGTTGGTCCAAATAAATATAAAGGTGATTTTTATGGCTTGTTGGGGCCAATTTAGGTTACTTATGGTTCATAGTTATTAATTTATTTCATTCTAAGCCCAACATGGCTCAAAGTGTTGAAATAAATTAGTGTGGGTCCAATTAGAGCCCAATTAGGGTTCTAAGCCCATGATAGTCTAATTGGAAGCTTATTGGTCCATTTGGATCCAATAAGGGAGTCCTAGTCCAAAATGGACTTAAACAAAGACTTCTAGGGTTTCCAATTGTTTGATGACTATTTGTAGTACTTGTATAATGTATTTGATTGAAGTTCTTGAAGTCATAAACATAGGTGTCAATCATGTTCTTAAGTTTTTGATTCACATTAGCTTGAATGTATAGATTACATGACACAAAATTTCCAGTTGTGACATCATCCCCCCGTTAGAGGGAATTTCGTCCCGAAATTCTGTTTGAAAGCTAGATTTGAGAATGCTAGAATAGGTGAGGGTACTTTTGCTTCATTTGATCTTCACGTTCCCACGTGAATTCTGGCCCACGCTTTGCGTTCCACCGTACCTTCACGATCGGGATGCGACTTTGCTTAGTACGCTTCACCTCCCTGTCCATGATTTCGATTGGTTCTTCGACAAACAGGAGATTCTCATTGATTTTGATTTCGTCAAGAGGAATGACAAGGGTTTCATCTGATAGGCACTTCTTCAGATTAGAGACATGAAACACGGGGTGTACACCGTTTAGCTCCGCGGGTAGTTGTAGTCTGTATGCTACTGGGCCTATTCGGGCGACGATTTCGAAAGGTCCAATGTATCGCGGGTTCAGCTTTCCCCGTTTTCCGAAACGT
This sequence comes from Lactuca serriola, assembly GCF_051521515.1. NCBI lineage: Eukaryota > Viridiplantae > Streptophyta > Magnoliopsida > Asterales > Asteraceae > Lactuca > Lactuca serriola. Next base: position 154,021,072 of record NC_136412.1, on the reverse strand, counting down.
ATAACCCCTTTCCAGGGTGAGACTTTCAACAGTACCCGATCACCGACCTGGAATTCTAAGGGCTTTCGCCGTTTATCGGCGTAGCTCTTTTGTCAGTCACGCGATGCTTGTAATCGAGCTCTGATCTGAACGATCTTTTCTGTGGTTTCGCGAATGATCTCCGGTCCTGTTAGTGCCCTGTCCGACGTATGCATTCTTGCTAGCTGGGTGTCACCTACTTTAGCCCAACATAACGGTGATCTACATTTACGCCCGTACAGTGCTTCGAAAGGGGCCACCTTGATGCTCGAATGGTAACTATTGTTATATGAGAATTCGATCAATGGTAGGTGGGTATCCCAAGACTTTCCAAAGTCTATCACACATGCACGAAGCATGTCTTCAAGCGTTTGAATGGTTCGTTCACTTTGACCGTCCGTTTGTGGGTGATATGCGGTACTCATATCGAGATGAGTTCCCATTGCCTTGTGGAGTGATTGCCAAAAGTGCGATGTGAACCTACTATCCCTATCCGAGATGATAGATTTTGGCACTCCATGGAGTCTTACGATTTCTCGTAGGTACAACCGCGTCAGTCTCTCCATCTTGTAGGATTCTTTGATTGGCAGGAAATGGGCAGATTTCGTCAGTCGGTCGATTATTACCCATATGGTGTCCAGTCCGTCCGGCGTCTTGGGCAGCTTGGTCACGAAATCCATAGAAATCCCCTCCCATTTCCACTCAGGGATTGCCGGTTGCTGTAACAATCCGGAAGGTTTCTGGTACTCCACCTTTACTTTGGCGCACGTAAGGCACTTACTAACATAGGTTGCGATTTCCGCCTTCATGTTAGGCCACCAATAGTGTTGTTTAATGTCCAAATACATCTTGTCCGAACCGGGATGAATGGAGTATCGTGTCTTGTGGGCTTCCTTCATAACGGTCTCCCTAAATCCTTCGATTTTTGGGACCCAAATACGGTTCATGAAGTAGTATACCCCATTCTCTTTTGCTTCTAGGTTCTTCTCCATTCCGCGCAATGCCTCGCTAGTTCTATTTTCCGCTTTCATAGCCTCTGACTGGGCTAATGCAATTTGAGTGGCCAGATGAGATTGAATGGTTATCGAGTGTGTCTTCGTACGACGATTAGAGTACTCTTTCCGACTTAATGCATCAGCTACCACGTTGGCCTTGCCTGGATGGTACTTGATCTCGCATTCATAGTCGTTTAGCAATTCCACCCATCTTCGTTGTCTCATGTTCAGCTCTTTCTGATTCAAGATGTGCTGGAGGCTCTTGTGGTCCGTGAAGATGGTGCACTTTGTACCGTACAGGTAGTGCCTCCAAATTTTCAGAGCGAAGACCACGGCTCCCAGTTCTAGGTCATGGGTCGTGTAATTTACTTCGTGCGTCTTTAATTGGCGGGACGCATATGCTATAACTCTTCCATGTTGCATGAGAACGCAACCTAAGCCCTGATTCGACGCGTCACAGTAGACCACAAAATCTTCCGTTCCTTCAGGTAGAGATAGTACAGGAGCGCTACAGAGAGCTTGCTTCAAGGTTCGAAACGCAATCTCTTGTCGGTCTGTCCACTTGAATGGCATGCCCTTTTGCGTAAGCAAGGTAAGCGATTTGGCGATCTTAGAGAAGTTCTGGATGAATCTCCTATAGTAGCCTGCTAGGCCTAAGAACTGACGAATTTCTGTGGGCGTAGTCGGAGTTGCCCATCCTTCCACAGCTTTGACCTTAGAGGGATCCACATGAATTCTGTCTTGGCTAACTACGTGGCCTAGGAAATTCACACTTTGGAGCCAGAACTCACACTTAGAGAGTTTGGCGTAAAGCTTTTCCGATCGCAGAGTGTCTAAGACTTGTCGGAGATGTTGGCCATGCTCCTCTTTGCTTCGAGAATAGACGAGGATGTCATCGATAAACACAATGACGAAGTTGTCAAGGAACGGTCGACAGATTCGATTCATTAGGTCCATAAATGCGGCAGGTGCATTTGTTAGACCGAAGGGCATTACGACAAACTCATAATGTCCGTAGCGGGTTCGGAAAGCGGTTTTAGGAATATCCTCTTCTCGGACTTTGAGTTGATGGTATCCGGACCGTAGATCTATTTTAGAAAAATAACTAGCTCCTTGGAGCTGGTCGAATAGATCATCGATTCGTGGGAGTGGGTAGCGGTTTTTAACAGTGAGTTTATTTAACTCTCTGTAATCGATGCACATTCTGAAAGATCCGTCCTTCTTTTTGACAAAGAGCACCGGAGCTCGCCACGGCGAGTAGCTAGGTCGGATAAATCCCTTGTCCAGAAGCTCACTGAGTTGGCTGGACAATTCCTGCATTTCAGCAGGAGCCAACCGATATGGTGATTTAGCGAGAGGAGTTGCTCCTGGAACGAGGTCGATTCGGAACTCAACCTGTCTCTCTGGGGGTACTCCTGGAAGATCTTCAGGAAACACATCCGGAAATTCACACGCTACCGGAATATCTTGGATGTTAGTTTCTTCTTTGGTCTTGTCCACTATGTGAGCCAAGAACGCCAAATTGTTCTTTCGCAGATGTTTTTGTGCTTTGATGCACGAGATAAGACGAAGATTCGTGCTAGGTTTGTCTCCGTAAATTACTAGGGTTTCGTGATTCGGGAGACGAAGGCGAACGGCCTTCTCGTGGCACATAATCTCAGCATGGTGGGGGCTTAACCAATCCATGCCGATAATCACATCGAAACTCCTAATTGATACTGGCATTAGGTCTATTCGAAAAACGTGTTGGTTGAGGGTTAGGGTACATCCGATGTAGATCTCCCAAGTGGATTCGGTTTTCCCATTGGCCATTTCCACCGTATAGGTTTCATTTAGCTTCTGGGGTTGTTGTTTTAATAAATGTTTAAACTTCTCGCTTACGAAACTTCGCTCCGCTCCGGTATCAAATAAGATGCATGCATAAGTGTGGTTTAGGAGAAACGTACCAGTCACAACTGCGGGGTCTTGAACTGCATCACTCTGACCCATAGTCAGCATTCTTCATACTCATCTGTTTCCTGAGTTGTTGTTAGGGCAATCTCGGCGGAAATGCCCCGTCCTTCCACACCCGAAACAGGTGTGGCTAGGCCCTGCATTGTTGCCGCCGGCGTTGGTGTTGTTATTGCGGTGGTTGTTGTTGTTATTGTGGTTGTTTCCCTGACCTTGGTTCTGAGGAGGGTAAGCCCTGCAGAACCTTGCAGTGTGTCCCCTTCGGTTGCAACTGGTGCAATGGAATTCCCTGCATTCGCCAAGATGGTGGAAACCGCACTTATTGCATTTGGGAAGATTACCGGAATAAGGTCTTGAAGCATTTGAAGCAGCTGAGGCTGGAGCATGTGGTGTGGCTGGAACCGGTGCGGTGACAGCGTTAACTGCCACTGTCTGCTGCTTTTTAGAGGCCTCAGGGCCCTGACGCCCCTTTCTCTTGTTGTTCCACCCTTTCTTACCATCACCCTCCTTTTTCTTCTCAGTCTCCACTGGCTTCTTGCCCTTCTTGTTGTTATGATCATATAGCCTCTTTGCCAATCTCTTCGCACTGTCAAACGTTTCAGGGTTCGCAGCTATCACATTCCCCTGAATGGGAGGTGTCAGTCCCCAGATGAATCGTTCAATCTTCTTTCCTTCTGATGTGATCATACCCGGGCACAACAGAGATAGTTCGCTAAATCTCGATATGTAGGCATCGATGTTCGCATTCTGCATAGTGAGGTTCCATAGTTCCTGCTCCATCTTTTGTATTTCGCCTCGGGGGCAGTACTCAGCCATTAACATTTCTTTCATTTCTGCCCATGGGATAGAGTTGGCGACAGGGAGCGTCATAGCTTCCACGTGTCCGTTCCACCAAGTGAGTGCTTGGTCCAAAAAAGTACAGACCGCGAACTTCACCTTCATCTGCTCGGGGCAATCGCATATCTCGAACACCGACTCTACCTTCTCGATCCATCGCTTCAGGGTAATCACTCCTCCAGTGCCGTTGAAAGTTCGGGGTTTAGCGTTCGCAAAGTCCTTGTAGGTGCACGTTTTAGTGGGTCCTTGATTCGTCCCGTTGTTCGAACTTCCGGATCCTTGCCCGTTACCTCCTCCGTTGTTCCCTCGGTGAAGTTGTGCCATAGCTGCTGTGACCACAGCAGACACGGCTGCCTGGAAAGCAGTGGTGTCAACTTCGGGCGGGGTTGGTTCGGGATTTCCGCGAGTAGCTCGGCGAGGCATCTTTCTGTCATGAAACGGAAAGATGTTGAGTGTACGTGGTTTCTGTGAGGTTGTGATCCTACTAACTAGGTGTATGGTACGAACCTAAACATTTCTACTATCGGGCATACAATCATAATGTCTCAACACACAACAACTGGTAATATCATAGCAAAACACACAAAAGTTCATTAATATTATCCGCATGTAATACAGGAAAATTTGCTCGTAAGAGCATACATAAGTGACACTAATCTGACAGCATAACGGCTCCATGAGTAGTGTAGTCACTTAAACATAGAGCCGGAGTACATAACATAGTTCCTAATGACCTACTATGATAAGTCTATCCCTAACCGCGATGAGCTGCGTCAGGAGGTGGTGCCGAGGTCATATGCCGAAATGTTGCGCCAGTAGCTGTGCCATCTCTGCCATGTCTCCAATAACCTCATCCCTCTCATGCTCTGCTCGCACTGCCCGAGCTTCCATAGCATACAGCTGTTGTCGCAGTGCGGCGATCTCAGCTTCGAGGGAACGGTTCTCTCTTGGGGGGTTCACTGGCGGAGCGGGGTGATCTGGCTGTGCCTCGTTCTCGCTTGGCGGGACGGGGTCCTGATCCCCTACCTGACCTTCCTCGTCGTCATAGTCGATCTCTCCAAATTCGTAGTCAGTGTCTACGTATTCGTCGGGTCCAACGTCGTGTGCTTCCCCTGGATTCTCTCCCGGCTCATCCACAAGCATCCCGTGAGCTACTAAGACCTGATGAAACTGGATACCCTGCTGCTCTTCCTCAGGCTCCTCCTCCTCTAGCCACCCGTTGTTTCCCTGATTAGGGAAGTAGGGGTTTCCAGGGTGATGAAAACCAGCCATGCTGTCTGCGCGAGTACGTAAATATGCTAACATTATTCCTAGGGTACTATGACTATTATACAGGCTAAGCGAACGTTCTCTTTTGGTGATAAGGGTATAGTTTTAGGTTCCCTAGCTATCCCGATCTCATCAAGACGTGTGTTAGTTTTACTTTGGAGGGAATGTAGTTGATCAGGCTACATTCACTCCTTGGTATTACTAAGAACAGTCCCGAATTAACCGAGATACCAACATTGTTGTGTTTGGTTCGGCGTTAGGTTTTTATTCCTAATGCAAGCAGGTGTGTTTTAGTTACTTGTTTTGTTCAGAGTTATGTTAGTCCCTCTTTTGGTTTATAGTTGCATATCAATGTGTGGCTCGACATGCTAGTTCACTATAAACAAAGCTCTGATACCAACCTGTCACACCCCCGAAACAGACGGCGGAAACATCCGGGGGCTGTTGTGACTCAATCGAATACCATAACATTGAATATATATGAAACATAACAACATTCGTCACCATGCATTAATATAGTACAACCAGTAGCGTTTACATGAAATACATTGTTTAAACATTACATTCCCAAAAATAAATTGTTCGATTCGTACATAAATAAACTGCAAGCCATCATTGAATATGATTTCCTTTGATTCACTGGTTCCCTGAGAATACAAGTATTTTGAAAAACGTCAACATATGAAATGTTGGTGAGTTCATAAGTAGTGTTTGAAATCCAATGTTTTGTATTGTTTGAAAAACCACCAGAAAATCCGATATTTTCTGAAAATAGTATAGTCAAAAAGACGTGAAGATCCATAGGTATGCTTGTTTGTTTCTATACTTATAAAAATTGTTCATTAAAATTGTATGCATTTCGAATCCGATATGTATTGAAAAACCTAGGAAAACCCGATGTTTTCCTAATCCTTTGAATTCCATGAAGTCACATTGAAACCACTGCATAGCGTGTAGTGTCAGTCCCAGGTGACGTTGGATTATTTTTGAGCATGATTATTTGCTACAAACACGCATTACACAAACGACCAGTTTATAGCTATACTAACGATCCCGTAGGCGTCGTCCGTACTAATCACGTTATCCAATCGCCCTGACTATGTGTAGTCCCACATCCGAAGAGAAAGAGGGCACGAAGACCTCGATGACTCCATTAACCGGTTGGGGATAAAAAAATGTACGAGGGGTCCCAGACCCGCCTCGCATGAAATGTAGACTTTACTAGCAATACTAAAGGACCCTTGGGGACCAGTAGTATACAAGCCATTGAAAGTCCCTCTACGTTGTGCCAAGTCGGTGAAACCTAACACTTCGTAGAAAAAAGGTCTTCGGGCCTTAAGATCAGGTCATTGGGCTAGCTAGGCCCAACAAACAAGATTTTACACTTTTGGGGCCCAAAGATGGTGCGTAGACGTCTGTGCACACTCGCATGTATATTGAATTCCCAAACGTTACTTGTATGAATCGTAGTGTCGTAGTGTCATAGTGTCATAGTGTCGTAGTGTCATAGTGTCGTAGTGTCGTAGTGTCGTAGTGTCGTAGTATCGTCGTGTTAGTAGTCTCCGATTTTTATTGGTTCGAGACCGAACCAATTCGTTTAACAACGACTTTTGGTATTGTAGTGTATTGTATTTCGTCGACAGTCGCGGTGCCATTATTTGATCAAATTGCGTATATTGAATTAGCCTTGAAATTTTCTGTTTTCAGCCCCTCATTGTTTGTAAAATTTACATTTTCAACCCTTTTATTGAATACTTCCCGGTTTGGTCCTTAAATTAATTTTCTTGACGTTTTAACACCAAAAATTATTGAAATTAATATTTTTCAGCATATTTTTCATAGAAAACAGTTTAAGTCCCTGAAAATGCAGTTTTCTCGGTTATAACCCTTCTTTTTTGCAACTTTGACAATTTTGGCCCAAATTGTAAAATTTTTGCAACTTTGGTCCTTTTTAAATTTAAAAAGCATTTTAAACCTTTGAAAAGGACTTGGGACACTTATAGTCCACTGTTTTACAGAAAAATACAGTTTTGGCCCTCCAAAACAGAAAATCTCGCATAATGGGCCTCATTGGGCCGAAAATGTCATTTTTAGCCCATTAAGCTTGAAATTTATGTTCTTAATCCTCCAAATGAGTATATTTCCAGAAATTGTTTTATTGAAACTGTTTTGACACACCTCATCCATCAGAATTCGTGATATGTCAATTTGGGCCCTTAATTTTGTATTTTTCACATTTTAGGTCCAAAAATTTGTGTTTTTAGCCCAAAGAAATTGTTACTAAGCCATTTAGCCATTTTTCTAGAAACACTTTGTATGTAGAAATATATTTGATGCTAGAATCATTTAACATGAAGTATATCTCGGTTTTGAGGGGTTTTATGGCTAGATCCAACATTATTACACACAAAAGCACACAAATAAGCATGGAAATCATACAAGCATACAAAACACATATAGATCTACACTTTCACTTGTATTCCCCCCCCCCCCACAAAACTCATAAAAACATAAAATAGGGGGTATGAAGCTCACCTTAGGGTGTGATTTTGGTTCTTGAAGAAAAGATGGAAGAAAACTTGGTGATTTTTGGCCTTAGCACCCTTTTCTTGAAGATCTCGAGTTTGAGATGGTTCTAGGATGCAAGATCACGATTTTTGCATAGATTAGGAAAGGATTTTGATAACACAAAGGATTTAATTCATAGATCCAAGCATAACCTTACCTTGGATGAAGAGTTGGTGGAAATATCCTCTTGAAAGCCTCCTAATTTTCGAGATTTTGAGTGGAGAGGGAGGGATGTTCTTGAGAGAGTTTGAGAGATTTTTGTGAGTGTGTGTGTGAGTATGGCCGAGAGTGAGAGAGATAGGAAGAAGAGGTGACTTTTGAAGTGATATGCATGGAGATATGGACTAAGGTGCATGGATATCCAAGGGACAATAATGAGGTGGCAAACCAAGTCAACTCTCTTCCTTATCTTCTTGGATTTGGGCCTTGGGCCGAGAATGGTGGGGGAAAAGAAATTGTTTGGGCCTTAAATGCTTAAGCCCAATTTTCATGGTTACACTGAGTGGTTGTTGGTCCAAATAAATATAAAGGTGATTTTTATGGCTTGTTGGGGCCAATTTAGGTTACTTATGGTTCATAGTTATTAATTTATTTCATTCTAAGCCCAACATGGCTCAAAGTGTTGAAATAAATTAGTGTGGGTCCAATTAGAGCCCAATTAGGGTTCTAAGCCCATGATAGTCTAATTGGAAGCTTATTGGTCCATTTGGATCCAATAAGGGAGTCCTAGTCCAAAATGGACTTAAACAAAGACTTCTAGGGTTTCCAATTGTTTGATGACTATTTGTAGTACTTGTATAATGTATTTGATTGAAGTTCTTGAAGTCATAAACATAGGTGTCAATCATGTTCTTAAGTTTTTGATTCACATTAGCTTGAATGTATAGATTACATGACACAAAATTTCAAGTTGTGACACATGAAGCCATGCATGAGATCTAGTTAACTCCATAGAAGTAGAAAGTTATTTGTGGGAGTTTGAGCCCTTATGGGACTTGTAAGCGATCAATTAAGCAACTTTATGACTTAAGTCATAGAAAAAGCTTAGGATCTGGGTTTGTAACTCCTGGATCGAGATATTAAGCACTTAATGAGAAAGTTGCTTAACAGGGCTGTACGCTGGGCGTATAAGGAAGTATGCGCCGCGTACAAGCATGCAGCCAGTACGCTCAGCATACCTTGGTATACGCCCCGCGTACACTTCCAGTTTGGGCTTCGAGTGTCTTGAGCCTTGGTGTGGGCTGAGTTTTAGACTTAGGGTCTTTTGGCCTTAGTGGCCATCAGATTTCAGTTGCTATGGACCAAGGATTTAGTATTGGGTTTGAGTAAGGGCCACTAAAATGTTTTGGGCCCAATATAGAAAATTGAGCCATTAGTGGGCCTGTAGTGGGGCCATTAATGCACTTAGAGGGAATTGAGGGTTTGGGCCATGTTGTGACCCATGCCATAGCAGGGGTAAAAGGGTCATTTTACCCATAGGAGAATCCTTATTCTGATTTAGTGTTTTATTTCCCATGATAGTCGGGAAGCAGCCGGAGCAGCAGTCAGGGATTTCTCATTCAGGAGTTCAGCAGTCAGCATCACGAGGTGAGTTTTCTTCCATTAGGAACGGGTCTACAGCTACAATGCCGGCCTGTTTAGTTAGCAGTCAGTTCCGGACTTCGGTCCGATGCAGTAGTTCAGGGTGCTTGATGACTTTGTGATTCAAGCATGTTTATGTGTTATGTGTTCCGGACTTCAGTCCGATGCAGTATGTAGTATATGTGTTTATGCTATGTTATGTTTAGTCAGTTCTAGACTTCGATCCGATGCAGGGGACAAGGTCCCAGTCAGTTTCGGACTTCGGTCTGATGCAGGGGACAAGGTCCCAGTCAGTTACGGACTTCGGTCTGATGCAGTTAGTTCCGGACTTCGGTCCGATGCAGGGGACAAGGTCCCAGTCAGTTCCGGACTTCGGTCCGATGCAGAGGGCAAGGCCCTGGTCAGTTTTTGGACTCCGGTCCGATGCAGTTTCCAGACTTCGGTCCGATGCAGGGGGCAAGGCACAATATGTGCTTTATATGTCAATGTATGGTATGTGGTAGTTTGGGGGAGCTCACTAAGCTCCGTGCTTACAGTTCCAGTTTTGGTTTTAGGTACTTCCGCAAGTAAAGGGAAGAGCTCGGGATGATGGCATCGCACTCACCACAACTTCAGTTTTTGTCCTGGGAGTTGATTTAGCTTTTCGTAGATATGATTTCATACAGTCTTGATACGGTTTTTCTCGTGATACTTTATTATGGTTTTGAGATATTGACGTATGGGTTTTTATTTTATGATATTGATATAATGATTTTAGTAATGATTAAACAAAAAAATTTGGGTCGTATTTTGGGATGTCTCAAAAAATGTGACATAATAGATTCCATAGCAATTCAGCTATCTATAGTAACTCCATTAAAATATCAATAGCCAAAAATGGTGACATGATTAGTTCAAATACATACAAAAATGACTTAATTTTATTTCCAAAGCAAACTTATAACTGTCACACCCCCAAACCAGACGGCGAAAACGTCCGGGGGTGGAGGACTTCATTTGTAGTATCACAACACATGTATCATAGTAATCAAAGCACAAACAACCATTGTATTTAAAAGTATAATATTTACATGTGTTCAATCATTGTATATTGAAACCAAAATAGTATTAAAAAAGAAGAAGATAAGACTCCTAATGGCTCCATCTTCTCAAAAATCTCGGGGATTACTTGTTATTATTTCCTTGATAATACAAGTAATTTGAAAAGAGAGTATCAACAATAAGTTGAGTGAGTACATAAGTCTTTATGTTTGAATGGGTGTCTTTGTATTTTGAATATGAAAACACTTCTAGAAAATCCCATATTTTCAGTGGTATGTGAAAAGTAGTTTTATTCCCATAAAACCGTCTTATTTGTAAACCATTGTATTTGTAAAACTTGTATTTGAGAGTGTGCCTGGCTTCACCAGCTGTTATCGAAAACTATAGTATAGCATTGTACTTTGCATTTTGTATACTGGTACTTTGAAGATATACTTACGTTTAGTTGTTTATATACTAACGTGTTGTTAATATCTTTTTAATGAGTTATTATAACCATACTAAGACATGAACGCCTGAAACAAACGCCTGATGAGCGCTTAAACTGTTGATAACAATTGCCACTCATTGGCGTTTATGCCTGACTGTAGCTAGCAGCCTAAGTGCGGGGTTGTTAATCCCGATATAGATCTACACACAACTTGTTTCGATCCCCGGACTGGAGATTCTGGTTATAATGTCAGGGCTTTACTTTGGTTGTCTAAACTGAATTAAGCAACCTGAATTTAATGTCTCATAAAAAGCATATAAACGTTACATGTATATTAGTTATGAAAACCCAATCATTCTGAAATAAATGATTGACGGTATGTTCTTGACTTAGTATCCCAAACATGTATTTGATAACTGTAAACCCTTGATTTGTTTTGAATTAAAACCCTTGTAGCATGTAAAACAGTGTATTCATATGAATTATAGCTCTATGTATCATAAATTATACCTATTATAATTTATACGTACTTTAGGAACTGGTAAATAACTATTTTTGCATGTAATCCTTTGCTCAACGTATTACAAAGGTTAATTAAACTGATGAAATAACTTTTATATTTATATACATATACAATTTTATATATAGGTAAAATTTAAACGACCTTCGGACAAATAACCGATACTATAAGTCCACATCCAAACGAGGAAAATGACCTAGAATGAATTATTAGTCCTAAGCCTTTTAAATCTTATTTAAATTAAATTATTTATACAAATATGTATATTTGGGAAAAATATAAGTTTATAAAAGAGTTCAATATTTGAAGTATTTTTGATGCTTTAAAATCATTTTATCGTGATTTGAAATCATTTATTTATAACACAAAGTTGTTGTGTTATACTTGTATTTCCCCCCTTAAAACAGTAGAAGTTATGAAAATACGGGGGTAAGAACTCACTTGATAGGTGGTAATTCGGATAGGGTTTCGTTTCACGAAAAGGAGTTTATTTGTCGAGAAACCGGCTCAAATCGGGCAGAGTTTTGATAGGAGAGAGGATGAATTCTTGAGAATTTCGGGGCTTCACGGCTTACTTTGGGCTCGAGTCTTGATACCGGGGCTTTAAGGGTTGTATATAAGCTTAAGGGAGTGGAAAAGGTGAAAGAGGGTAAAATTTGGGGTGAAAAAGTGTAAATTCTTCGGAACCCTCGCATGGCTTATATAGGCCGAAGCCTCGGATCCGAAGCTTATGCGAGGCTATGAGAGGCTGACACTTTGCGAACGGTAGCAGCTTCGGTTCGGAGGTGGTAGGCTCGGATTGGACCAAACCTCGGTCCAATGGGAAGAGGGCACGTGCGAAGGAGTGTCCGAGGAGCGTGCGAGGGGCGTATCTGGGGTGTCTTCTGCGAAGTTGTCTGAGTAGGATTGGACCGCAGCGTTGGTCGAATCAGGAGGTGACACACGAGACATCGGTTCACTCAGCAGCTGACATGTGGAGGCCTCGCATTCGAGGGTGACGTGGCAGTCACTGTTCATGCGAATTTTCCCGGTTTTTTCTATTTTTCTTTATTTTTTTGCCAAAACTTGTAAAATTCATAACTTTTGCATACGAACTCCGTTTCTAACGTTCTTTATATGCACGCGTAGGTAAAATTATACTCTACGAATTTCGTTTAGACTTCGTCGGCTAATTTTGAACTTATTTTTAATATTATTATTTTAAACAGACCGGGACGTGAATCCGTTATAAATTCATAACTTTTTCATACAACATCCGTTTTTGTCTGTCTTTGTACTGTTGTACTACTAATGACGAGACCTTCAATTCTCGTTAAGGTTGTGTCGGCTAAAAACCACTCGATCTTTATTTCGAGTTTGTAGCTGTACACTGCTATACTGAAACTTAGAAAAATCATAACTTCCTCATACGAAGTCAGATTTTGGCGTTCTTTTTATGAAAGTTCTCGGTTTAACATAAACTAAAACAATCATTTAGATTGTTAAGGCTAGAAAGCCTTTTATCAAAAATTCAGTTTTTACACTGAACAGTGTTTTGCCGGTTTTGTCACGGATTTTCGATTGGTCATAACTTCTTCGTTATAACTCGGATTTTAGTGTTCTTTATATTTTTGGAAACCTTGTTACAATCTCTATCACTTGGTTCAACCCAATTGAGATTATTTAATAATTTATTTTTGAGGTCAATTATGTAAATATACATAGTATACCAAAATTTCTCTTTATTTAATTACAAAGAAGTACAATTTGACCTACACTATTACATAAGTTTGAAATAACGATTTATTACATTATCCCCCCATTAGAGAGAATTTCGTCCCGAAATTTACTTTACAGATAGACTAGGGAAAAAGATGTGGGTATTTTTGTTGCATTTGATCCTCCCGCTCCCAAGTGAATTCAGGTCCCCGTCTTGCATTCCAGCGAACCTTCACTATCGGGATGCGGCTTTGTTTGGTTTTCTTAACTTCCCTGTCTAGTGTCTCTATGGGTTCTTCCACAAAATTGAGGCTCTCGTTTAACTCGATTTCCTCGAGTGGTATCACAAGAGTCTCGTTGAAAAGACACTTTTTCAAGTTCGAAACGTGGAAGGTAGGATGAATGTTACTTAGTTCTTAGGGTAATCGAAGTTTGTAAGCTACATGGCCAATTCGGGAAAGAATCTCGAATGGTCCTATATACCTTGGGTTCAGCTTGTCACGCTTTCCAAAGCGTATCATGCCTTTCCAGGGTGAGACCTTTAGCAAAACCCGGTCGCCAACCTGGAATTCCAAGGGTTTTCTCCTTTTGTCTGCGTAGCTTTTCTGTCTATCTCTGGAAGCTTTAAGTCATTCCCGAATTTGTATGATCTTTTCGGTAGTTTCTCGAATAATTTCTGGACCAGTGAGAGCACTGTCAGGAGTTTAACCTCTAGCTAGCTGCGTGTCACCCACTTCAGCCCAACATAGAGGGGATATGCACTTGCGGCCATAGAGGGCTTCGAATGGAGCAGCTTTTATGCTAGTGTGATAGTTGTTGTTATAAGAGAACTCAACAAGGGGTAAGTGAATATCCCATGCCTTTCCAAAGTCTATCACGCAAGCTCGTAACATATCTTCTAACGTTTGAATCGTCCTCTCACTTTGTCCATCGGTTTGCGGATTGTAGGCTGTACTCATGTCTAGCTTAGTTCCCAGAGAGTTTTGTAAAGACTGCCAAAAATGAGAGGTGAATCTACTATCTCGGTCTGAAATAATAGATATTGGTACACCATGTAGTCTAACAATCTCCTTGAGGTATGTTCTGGTTAGCTTTTCCATCTTGTTAGTCTCCTTGATTGGTAAGAAGTGTGCGGATTTGGTTAATCTGTCGACGATTACCCAAATAGTATCATAACCATTTGATGTCTTGGGTAACTTGGTTATGAAATCCATTGTAATCCACTCCCACTTCCATTCAGGGATTTCAGGTTGTTGTAATAAGCCTGAAGGTTTCTGGTACTCTACCTTAATTTTGGCTCAAGTAAGGCACTTGCCCACAAAGGTAGCAATTTCGGCCTTCATGTTAGGCTACCAATATAGCTTCTTAAGGTCCAGATACATCTTGTCTGAACCTGGGTGGATGGAGTATCGGGTTTTGTGTGCTTCATTCATAACCACATCTCCGTAACCACCGAACTTTGGTGTCCAGATCCGGTTCATGAAATAATAGACTCCATCATCCCTGACTTCGAAGTTCTTATCCATTCCTCTCAGAGTTTCACCTGCTACATTTTTGGGTTTCAAGGCTTCAGGTTGAGCTTCCTTGATCTGCATGGGCAGATGCGAATGGATTGTCATGGTCAACGACTTTACTCGGCGTCCCGAGTATTCTTTTCTACTAAGGGCGCCAGCTACTACGTTTGCTTTACCAGGGTGATAACGAATTTCACACTCATAATCGTTCAGTAGTTCTACCCATCGTCGTTGTCTCATATTCAGCTCTTTCTGATCGAAGATGTGTTGGAGACTTTTATGGTCCGTGAATATTGTGCATTTCGTGCCATATAAGTAATGTCTCCAGATATTCAGAGCAAACACAACTGCTCCTAGTTCAAGGTCATGTGTTGTATAATTGACTTCATGTGTCTTTAGCTGTCTTGAGGCATAGGATATAACCTTTCGTCTATGCATAAGAACACATCCAAGCCCTTGATTAGAAGCATCACAGTACACTACAAAATCCTCTGTCCCTTCAGGGAGAGACAGGATCGGTGCACTACACAAGGCTCGCTTCAGCATTTGAAACGTTGTTTCTTGCTTTTCTCCCCAGCTAAAAGTTACACCCTTTCGGGTCAGGGTAGTAAGAGGCTTAGCTATTCGAGAGAAATTTTGAATGAATCTACAATAATAGCCAGCAAGACCTAAGAATTGACGGATTTCTATAGGTGTTTTAGGTGATGACCAGTTTTCAATTGCCTTTATTTTGGAATGGTCAACGTGTATTCCTTCTGAACTGACCACGTGACCTAGGAAATCTACCTTCCTGATCCAAAATTCACACTTTGAAAACTTCGCATAGAGCTTCTCTGATCTAAGAGTTTGTAATATTTGACGAAGATGTTGGCCATGTTCCTCATTGCTCTTTGAGTAGATAAGGATATCGTCAATGAAGACTATAACGAATTTGTCCAAGAATAGACGACACACTCTGTTCATTAGGTCCATGAACACTGCAGGTGCATTCGTCAATCCGAATGGCATCACTATAAACTCGTAATGACCATAACGAGTTCTGAACGCGGTTTTGGGAACGTCTTCCTCCAAAATTCGTAACTGGTGATACCCAGATCTTAATTCTATCTTCGAGAAGTAGTTTGCCCCTTGAAGTTGGTCGAACAGATCATCAATGCGAGGCAGAGGGTATCGATTCTTGATGGTAAGTTTATTCAGCTCGCGGTAGTCTATACACATGCGGAATGATCCATCCTTCTTCTTTACGAACAAAACCAGTGCTCCCCAAGCTGAGAAGCTTGGTCTTATGAAACCTTTGCTTAGGAGTTCGTTAATTTGGCTGGATAATTCCTACATTTCAGAAGGTACAAGACGATAAGGAAATTTGGCTACATGGGTAACTCCAGGGATTAAGTCGATTCGGAATTCGACTTGTCGCTCGGGAGGCACCCCTGGAAGATCATCGGGAAATACATCGGGAAAGTTGCAGACCTCAGGAATGCTTGCGATGTCTTTCAATTCTTGCTTTTTATCTACCACATGAGCTAGGAATGCACAATACTCCTTGTGAAGGTATTTCTGTGCCTTCCTGCATGAAATAATCTGAAGGTTCGTTCCGGGTTTGTCGCCATAGAAAATAAGAGTTTCGTTAGTTGGCAAGTTCAAACGAATAGCTCTTTCATAGCATAGGATGTCGGCATGGTTGGGGCACAACCAATCCATACCTATTATGATGTCAAAACTTTTGATAGAGACCGACATAAGGTCTATTGGGAAAGACAAGTCATTTAACGTAAGGGTACATCCTATGTATATATCATTGGTGGATTCGGATTTCCCGTTAGCCATTTCTACTGTGAAGGTTTTATTTAGTGGTTCGGAGTTCTGATTTAGTAGATGTTTAAAGTTATGGCTCACGTAGCTCCTCTCGGCACCACAATCAAAAAGAATGCATGCATAAGTATTGTCGAGAAGGAACGTACCCGTGACCACAGCAGGGTCTGCCACTGCTTCTTCGTGACCTAGTGCTAGAATTCTCCCAACCCCACCGGCATTTCCAGCTTTTGGACAATCTTTCTTGAAATGCCCCACATCACCGTATTGGTAGCATGCTCGACTTACTCCAGCGGCAGGTACTTGGTTAAGGGGTTGAGGTGGTGTTCTACAGAATCGGGCAGTATGCCCTTTCCTATTGCAGTTACGACACTGCATTTTAGGGCAATTTCCGGTGTGGTGAAAATTGCACTTGTTGCATTTAGGGAGGCTACCGGCATAGGGCTTAGTTGGTGCTGAGTAGTTAGGGGTAACAGCAGGTGCAGTAGTAGGTATGGTAGCAAGCACAGTAGTAGCATGGACTGCCACTATTTGTT
Organism: Lactuca serriola; assembly: GCF_051521515.1. NCBI lineage: Eukaryota > Viridiplantae > Streptophyta > Magnoliopsida > Asterales > Asteraceae > Lactuca > Lactuca serriola. The sequence continues at coordinate 154,004,303 of NC_136412.1, read as the reverse complement.
GCTTCTTTAAAGGTTCTAGAGGAGATTTTCCCTTCCTTTTGTTCCTACCCTTCTTCTTGCTGTTGTTGTTCTCCCTAGGTTGTTCTGGGGCAGTAACCACTAAGTTTTGACGGTTTCCATGGTCAATAAGTGACTGTGCCAGTTCCTTGGCACTGTCAAAAGTGACAGGTTTAGATGCAATGACACTTGCTTGTATCTGGAGCGACAGTCCCCAAATATACCTTTCAATCTTTTTGCTCTCTGGAGCAACCATCTACGGACACAGAATCGCCAAGTCACAGAATCGATTCGTGTAAGTCGTTAGGTTGGCACCGGCCATAGTAATACCCCAGAGTTCTTGTTCCAGTTTCTGAATTTCCCCACGTGGGCAATATTCCCGCATCAACATGGTTTTTAGGATCTCCCAGCTTATAGTATTAGCCACTACCAAAGTTAGTGACTTAACATGGCCATTCCACCATGTTAGGTCCCGATCTAAGAAAGTAAAGTCAGCAAATTTAACTTTGCTACCCTCTGGACAAGAGCAGATTTCAAAGACTGCTTCTATCTTCTCAATCCACTGCCTTAAAACCATCACTCCTCCAGTTCCATTAAAGGTCCTGGGTTTGGCATTCGAGAAGTCTTTATAAGTGCACTCTCTCAAGTGCTCATGACCCTCGACAAGGTTAGAAGGACGTGGACCAGCTCCCGACCCACTAGCACCATGAGTATTGATATGAGATAAGGCAGCCGCTACAGCTGCCGTGACTGCCGCTTGGAACATGGCAACATCGAATTGAGGGGGTGGTGGTGGAGGTGGTGTCGGTGCTTCCGTTTCATTGTTACGTCTTGGATTCCTACGAGGAGGCATCTTTTTCTATAAAATTCAATAGATAAAAAGATAGTGAGATATCAAGAATTAATATGAATTTGATATCTCTGAACTTAAACACTTAATTCAACAAGAATATTGTAAAGAATTGAAAATGGATGTCCATTGCAAGTACAACTTGCAACTGGATAAATTAAAATGAAGTTGTTATTTTTCAAAGAGTAGAAAGTACATGTCAATTGTATTGGTATATTAAGTATATGTAATTTGGATACTTAACCCTAAAGTAGGTCTTTAATAAACCACAATATTGCAAAAGTATCGACATTAAACCGGCCTACCAAAAAAATTTCGCGGTCGTATTTGAAAAGTATGAAAAATAACACTGAAACATATCCAATATCTCAAAACTTTGGAAATGGAATGTTTATGTAACTTGTAATAACTCTTGTTGAAGTAAAGTGCTTATTATTTTATTGATACTTGATTTATACATCTCCTGAAAGTAGTCTATACATTCAGTATATTAAACTAGAAAGTAGTGTAACACTACTTGCGGCGGTTGCTACGACAGTTACTGGGTTCCGCTTCGTCTTGCGATTTCCAATGCCTTTCTTGGGCAGCTTGATGCTCCCTCATTCCTCTGATCTCTGATTCGGCAGCATTAAGTTGCCTTTGAAGGGCTTCAGTATGGTGTTGGGTATCATCTTGCATCTCATCAAGACGAAGGATATCGGCAGCGTTAGCCTGTGCAGCCGGATTCACTTCTAGGATACGATTGATTGACATCCTTGATTGATCGAATTGTCGGGCAATTCGGTTCACTATAACTGGAAGAGCTCTGTCGGCTATTCCTCCTTCTGAGACGTTATAGAAACCCCGTGCCATTCCGTAGGGAGGGCGTTGGCTGTCTTGTCGACTCCAATGGTTTATGTATTGGCCCCACCCGGGTATGGTTATTGCTTCCTCTTGTATCGAGGGACGTATCCCCGGGTTCCAAACTTGTGGCTCTGTATCTATACCGCTTGATTCGTTGTCCTCAAATGGTTCTTCATCTGAGTCTTCTTCTGGATCCTCCTCCGGATCTTCCACTATCCATCATTGATTGCCATGATTTGGAAAATAAGGGTCCCCTGGTAGATGATGTCCTGCCATTGTGTCTGTACGAGAATAAGGTTATAAGAAATTCCTGAAAAGAAAACTAAAGCATATCGATGTTTATAATGTTCTTATAGTATTTTATGTTCTGTTCTTAGTGTTTCTTCGGTAGTTGCTAAGTTTTAGACATGTCACAGCACTACTATTACTCCCAAACACATGTTGGTAATATCTGAAATCAATACAGTTGATCAGGCTATATTAATTCTAGATATGATTACATAACTGCCCGGGTTTAACTGTAATATTCAACATCCAAATACTCTTAAGTTCTTATGACTATGTACTTGTAGGTATGAGGGTTAGTATACTTCTTTTAAAAATACTTAGAATTCTTAAAAGTATACTTGTAGTCAGAGCTCTCAGCCCCAATGTATTTATAGTTTGTATATCTTTTATGGATTGATATACTGTAACAACCTGAAATTGTTCGTCGCCAAAACCCGTTCTACCCGAAAGGTCGCCGTTATCAAATTCGTTCCGTTTTCTCTTTGGGTTAATTATATAAACTTATACGTTGATTTTAATTTAATGAGTGTCTAAATCACTCAGGAACTCACGTAATTAGCCCGAATATAATTATTTCATAAGTTTTAAAAATGTCCCCGCCGGGTGACGGTAACTTAATCGGGTGCGACCAAAAGTCGCGTTTAACGTCGGTATCGGGTAGAATTCCACCGCGTACAAGTTTTAAGACCTATATAAACATGTTTTAGCATCCATTTGAAGCTTTTTCCTTCTCTCTCTACTCTCTCTCTCTAACCTCTCTCCTAAATCCAAGTTTAAGGGTCCAAAACTCAAATTTAAGGCTTCAAATCTCTAAGGTACACTCCTTAGCTTGTATTGTAACCTCCTTAGCCTTCAAATTCAAGTTCAAAACATGATTTATGACCATATTCATGAGTTTACGGCCATGGAGCATACATTGGCCGTAAACTCATATTAAGTGGGTTTTTAAGCCCTTAAACCCCTCCTTGACAAGTTTGGGACTTAGATATGGCTAAATGGCTTCAAGATATGGACTCTAAACAATTAAAACATGAACTTTGTGAAGTTTGAAGGAGTTTACGGCCAAGGATCATTCTTGGGCCGTAAACTCATTAAACTAGGGTTTTCATGCCCTTAAACCCTTCCAAATCACTCATATGCCTTAATTATGAATTATAGAACATAGATCTTTGCATTTGGACACTTGAAACATCATTTTTGGGGGAAAAACAAGAGTTTACGGCCAATACATGTGCTTGGGCCGTAAACTCCTCAAAAAGGGGGATTAAGTGCCCTAAAACATGTCCAAATGCCCTGAAACTCTACCAATGACCTTGTGGTAAATTCTAGAATCATCCAAAAATAGTTTTAAGGCTTTACAAACATCAAAACCCCACATTTGAGAGTTTACGGCCATAGAACATGTCTCATGGCGGTAAACTCATAAAAGGGTGTCAAATGGTGCCTTAAACTCATTTCTAGGCTTGTGGGAATTTTTAGAATCACATGTGATTGATTTTAACACCTTAAAAACACTAAATCTTGGAGAATTGAGAGTTTACGGCCAAAGACCCCATGCCTAAGCCGTAAACTCCCTTATGTATTGTAAATGATGTTTTTAATTCAATCCAAGCCTTAAGAAAAATTAATCCAAGCATTTCCAAGTGTCCATATCCATTTATGACCCAAATTTGCACCATAAGCTACCCTACCATGAGTTTACGGCCGTAAACTCATGGGGAATGGGTGTTTTGGACCAAAAACTCTTGTATAAGTTTATTCATGGGGAGTAAACTCAAGTCCCAAGTCCCTCGCTTCAATTCCCGTCCTTAAATGCCACCCGGGTCCCTCCAAACACTTGTATCGAAGTGTTTTCGCGACTTGAAGCAATTGTCCCTATCCAACAATCAATCTCAGTCCTAATTAGATACAAATGTGTATATTTACATCATAATTAGGAACCTCGTGTGTTTACAAGTTCCGGATCAACTCTTAGCATCCAAACCGTCTCATATCTCGTCCGGTGAGTTCATACCCCTACGCCTTTTTCCGTGTTTTTGAATGTTTTCAGGGGGGGAATACAAGCAAAACTATAACTGTTTTCGAATTATAACATTGAAGTATTTCAAATAATATCTGGCAAACTTATAAATTCTTTTACTCCTTATGTATTATGTTGAGCATAAGGAATGATTTATCGATTTCAACTAAATGGATTTTAGTTAAGAAAATAACCAAACTAATCAAATTATTATGGGAATAACTTGGGATTCTATAATTCTCTTTATATCATGTACTGATATCTGTATAAAGTTATTTGATAAACTATGTCTGATTCAGTTTATCTCCGTATCATTTGAATGTATTGCCAGATAGTTTCATGTATGTAACTATTTTCACTGTATCATGTCTTGAAATCTTTGTATGTTTGGTATCGTATGAGAATCCTGTGAATAGTTTAATACTAGCTTGTGAGATAGTCACTACCCTTTATGGATGATCAAGTAAATCCTTTCCGGAAGTGTAACCAGAGTCTCCTGGAGGGAGAGCGAGGAATTTGTGAATAGATCTATTCGGGACTGTCAATCCCACACCTGAACTGCTAGCTACAGTTAGGCGGGCACGCCTGGGGTGACAAATTCTGTATATCATTCGACGTCTGACTAACGTCAAGGAGGTCTCGTTGTCATATCAGTATGGTTACCCGACTCACAATACGTATTAATATAAACTTATTCACAGCTGGGATTTTGTTTAGAATCTATATCTTGTTCGGGATGATAATCCCATGGTCTTGTATCTATATCTCGTTCGGGATGGTAATCCCATGGTTTTATGTCTATATCTCATTCGGGATGATAATCCCATGATCTTGTGTCTATATCTCGTTCGGGATGGTAATCCCATGGTTTTGAAGCTAAATCTTATACGGGATGATAATCCCATGATTTTATCAATCTATCACATATCTAGTTTCGGGATAATGATCCCATGGTTTATCAAGCTATCTTATGTCTATTTTCGGGATAGTGATCCCATGGTCTTTATCGAATTATCTTACAACTGGTTCGGGATGTTAGTCCCAAGGTTTTCAAAATACTTTCTATCTACAGTTCGTCTAAATTATAGTTTTGTATATTAAACTATACTATGTGTTATTCAATCAATCTTGCAATTAGGAAAATATGGGATTTTCCTGGGGTTAACTTATATCTGTAACAGAACTGTAACGAAAGATAACTTAACTACTTTACATAAGAAAATATGGGATTTTCTTGGATATCAAACCTTTTCAGAAAACTAAAGGAAACCGATACATTTTCACAAAACAAAACCGCTTATGAACTCACCAGCTTTATGCTGATTTTCAAACTGCTTGTATTCTCAGGTCCAAGTTAGACAGGTACCCGGCTATATCTTTTGGTGAAGACGGAGTGCTCTGAAGACTCGTCTCTTTTGTTCATATGATATATGTATAACTTTTGTACAATTTACTTTTGAACCAAATGTAAACTTTCATATATATATGTAATGTAATGGTTGTTTACTGTGATTACTATGTACATTGGATTTGATACTCAACGTGGAGTCAACCCCGGGAACGTTTCCGCCTTTGGTTTTCGGGGTGTGACAGATTGGTATCAGAGCCCTTGTTTATAGTGAACAGAGTATACCAAACCTTACATGGTATGAAACTATAAACATTAAGGGGCCTAAGTGCCTGAACTAAAAGTATCTTACAAAATATAAGTATTTTCAAAAGTATTTAAGTATGTCGAGCCGTCGAAATCCGTAACTACAAGTAGAACAAAACATAAGTAAATGGGTGTTGTACGTTGCGGTTAAACCTGGGCAGTTATGTAGTCGTGTCTAGGGTCAATATAGTCTGGCCAACTATATTCATTCGAGACACGACCAACATGTGCTTGGGAGTGACTGTGGTATGCGGCATACCTAAAACTTACCCAATATCCCAAACAACGAATCGTCGCTGCAGTGAACCATGAAATACTATGGGAGTATTTCTCGAGCCGATCCTTTATAGAAATTCTCGTATACGCGTTATTCCTTGATCATTCCTCTAGCGATAAAATGTCTATCTTGATAACTCCTCTCTGCTTTATCGCTTAGTATGATGCTATATTTGCCTTGATGAGATATATCCTGTCCCATATCTCTTGATTCAATTCAGAGGACTTATGATCCTCTCTTTCCTGATCTTTTTAGATCAAGATGCCTCCAAGAAAGAGACCCAACTCAACGAACAACAGCAATCCTCCTCCGCCACCACCTCCTATTCAGATCGATTTAGAAACACTTCAGGCAACCATTTCCGCTACCATATCATCTCTCTTACCTCAACTGAACTCTAGGGGTTCGGGAGGTGAAACCCAAAACCCAGATGATAGCCAGGGACACCAAAAAGGGGGTTCCTATAAAGACTTCATGAACGCGAAACCGACATTCTTCGATGGCACAGGGGGTGTCATTGCCTTAACCCGATGGTTCGAGAGAATCGAATCAATCTTTGAAATATGTGGCTGTTCGGAGTCTGATAGAGTCAAGTTTGCTGCCTGTACCTTCCTAGACAAAGCCCTGACTTGGTGGAATGGCCGAGTCAAATCTTTAACTTTACCTGTAGCCAATGCTATGGGTTGGGAAGCTATGAAGGAGCTTCTTCTCGCAGAGTATTGCCCTTGGGGCGAACTTCAGAAGCTAGAACATGAACTTTGGAACCTTAAGATGAAGGGTTCCGACATAGCTGCTTATACCTCAAGATTCGATGATCTGGCATTACTTTGTCTGGGAATGGTTACCCCGGAGAGTAAAAAGATAGAGAGGTTCATCTGGGGGTTGACCCAGCCAACAAAAGGGAATGTCTTGGCTGCGAAGCCAGACACTTATGAAAGTGCTAAATGTCTTGCAAAAATCCTGATAGATCACGAAGACAACTCCGATGAGGAAGCTACTACCCCCGAGCCAGTCACTAGTGGAGGCGGAAATAAAAAGAAATCCTGGAACAAGCGAAAGGCCCAGAGTACGCAAGCGTCTTCTAAGAAACAGCAAACGGTAGCAGTCCATGCTGCTACTGCCCCTGTTGCTGTTTCAGCTGTCGGTTCCACAGCCCAAACTCCCGCCAGTGGATACACTGGTACCCTTCCTTGGTGTAGTAAGTGTAACTACCACCACCGCATTCCTGGTCCATGTCGCGAAAGGATCTGCGACAACTGTGGCAATAAGGGCCATCTTGCGCGAACCTGCAGAAAACCAGCCAAGCCAACGAATCAATCATCCAGAACGGGAATCAGTCCGGCCTGTTACAATTGTGGTGAAGCTGGCCACTTCAAAAGGAATTGTCCCAACACAGCTACAACCACAAATCCCTCTGCTGCCGTAGGTATATCTCTCTTTGATAATTCTTATACCTGCAACTCTTTTCGATTTAAGTACAAAAGGGAAACCTGTTATCTATCTATTCGAACGTTTTCTAAACTCAATTCTTCGCGTGTAATCGAAACGAGTACCATCGAGACGACTAACCAATGAGATTGAGAACCCTAACTTCATACCTATAGATTGAATCCTCAGTCCAGAGGACTATTCTGTTCCATTCGGTTAAATGGGAAACTTTTCACGGGAACGCTTTGATGCTACGTCTAACATGGAATGACTGAGTCTCATTCATGTTGTTATCTTGATTTCGAGAGGGTCGCCTGTCTATATCTTTTCCTCAACCCAACTCTCATGATCTTCGGCATCAAACCTTCGTATTTTTCATGCTTTAAAACTCAAGAGTTTTCCTTATACGAATTACCACACATCCCTCGTTTCTGTGATCATTAAGAAACGAGAAGTTAGTAGCCCTTTCTACTAAATATTTGTCCTGAAGAGTTTCCGGGAATTTCATTCGAACGTCTAAAGTTTAGTTCCACGCCATACTTTTCGAGATCTTCGTAGAGATTGATTCTACAATCTTCAAGGTTCGGATGCTCGTAGAACTTGTTAACATCTATCCAGTACATCATGTCTCGAATCCTTAGAAGCTTCTACCCAACGAAACCCTAGTAATTCCTTGAGGAAACCGAAGTCGTCCAGGGTTGGAACTTCCATGAGAAAACCGATTGATAACATAGATTGAGAGAGAGTCAAGGTACGAAACAAGGACACGTCCCGATAGTGAGAATTCACTAGAACGCCCAGTAGAGACTAGATTCCACTTGAGAAAGTGAAGATCCAATGTAACAAATCCATTCGAGTCTCATTTCAAACTCATGATCTATGTCTTATTCTTTGAATTTCGGGACGAAATTCCCTCTAACGGGGGGATAATGTAACAACCTGAAATTGTTCGTCGCCAAAACCCGTTCTACCCGAAAGGTCGCCGTTATCAAAATCGTTCCGTTTTCTCTTTGGGTTAATTATATAAACTTATACGTTGATTTTAATTTAATGAGTGTCTAAATCACTCAGGAACTCACGTAATTAGCCCGAATATAATTATTTCATAAGTTTTAAAAATGTCCCCGTCGGGTGACGGTAACTTAATCGGGTGCGACCAAAAGCCGCGTTTAACGTCGGTATCGGGTAGAATTCCACCGCGTACAAGTTTTAAGACCTATATAAACATGTTTTAGCATCCATTTGAAGCTTTTTCCTTCTCTCTCTACTCTCTCTCTCTAACCTCTCTCCTAAATCCAAGTTTAAGGGTCCAAAACTCAAATTTAAGGCTTCAAATCTCTAAGGTACACTCCTTAGCTTGTATTGTAACCTCCTTAGCCTTCAAATTCAAGTTCAAAACATGATTTATGACCATATTCATGAGTTTACGGCCATGGAGCATACATTGGCCGTAAACTCATATTAAGTGGGTTTTTAAGCCCTTAAACCCCTCCTTGACAAGTTTGGGACTTAGATATGGCTAAATGGCTTCAAGATATGGACTCTAAACAATTAAAACATGAACTTTGTGAAGTTTGAAGGAGTTTACGGCCAAGGATCATTCTTGGGCCGTAAACTCATTAAACTAGGGTTTTCATGCCCTTAAACCCTTCCAAATCACTCATATGCCTTAATTATGAATTATAGAACATAGATCTTTGCATTTGGACACTTGAAACATCATTTTTGGGGGACAAACAAGAGTTTACGGCCAAGACATGTGCTTGGGCCGTAAACTCCTCAAAAAGGGGGATTAAGTGCCCTAAAACATGTCCAAATGCCCTGAAACTCTACCAATGACCTTGTGGTAAATTCTAGAATCATCCAAAAATAGTTTTAAGGCTTTACAAACATCAAAACCCCACATTTGAGAGTTTACGGCCATAGAACATGTCTCATGGCGGTAAACTCATAAAAGGGTGTCAAATGGTGCCTTAAACTCATTTCTAGGCTTGTGGGGATTTTTAGAATCACATGTGATTGATTTTAACACCTTAAAAACACTAAATCTTGGAGAATTGAGAGTTTACGGCCAAAGACCCCATGCCTAAGCCGTAAACTCCCTTATGTATTGTAAATGATGTTTTTAATTCAATCCAAGCCTTAAGAAAAATTAATCCAAGCATTTCCAAGTGTCCATATCCATTTATGACCCAAATTTGCACCATAAGCCACCCTACCATGAGTTTACGGTCGTAAACTCATGGGGAATGGGTGTTTTGGACCAAAAACTCGTGTATAAGTTTATTCATGGGGAGTAAACTCAAGTCCCAAGTCCCTCGCTTCAATTCCCGTCCTTAAATGCCACCCGGGTCCCTCCAAACACTTGTATCGAAGTGTTTTCGCGACTTGAAGCAATTGTCCCTATCCAACAATCAATCTAAGTCCTAATTAGATACAAATGTGTATCTTTACATCATAATTAGGAACCTCGTGTGTTTACAAGTTCCGGATCAACTCTTAGCATCCAAACCGTCTCATATCTCGTCCGGTGAGTTCATACCCCTACGCCTTTTTTCCGTGTTTTTCAATGTTTTCAGGGGGGAATACAAGCAAAACTATAACTGTTTTTGAATTATAACATTGAAGTATTTCAAATAATATCTGGCAAACTTATAAATTCTTTTACTCCTTATGTATTATGTTGAGCATAAGGAATGATTTATCGATTTCAACTAAATGGATTTTAGTTAAGAAAATAACCAAACTAATCAAATTATTATGGGAATAACTTGGGATTCTATAATTCTCTTTATATCATGTACTGATATCTGTATAAAGTTATTTGATAAACTATGTCTGATTCAGTTTATCTCCGTATCATTTGAATGTATTGCCAGATAGTTTCATGTATGTAACTATTTTCACTGTATCATGTCTTGAAATCTTTGTATGTTTGGTATCGTATGAGAATCTTGTGAATAGTTTAATACTAGCTTGTGAGATAGTCACTACCCTTTATGGATGATCAAGTAAATCCTTTCCGGAAGTGTAACCAGAGTCTCCTGGAGGGAGAGCGAGGAATTTGTGAATAGATCTATTCGGGACTGTCAATCCCACACCTGAACTGCTAGCTACAGTTAGGTGGGCACGCCTGGGGTGACAAATTCTGTATATCATTCGACGTCTGACTAACGTCAAGGAGGTCTCGTTGTCATATCAGTATGGTTACCCGACTCACAATACGTATTAATATAAACTTATTCACAGCTGGGATTTTGTTTAGAATCTATATCTTGTTCGGGATGATAATCCCATGGTCTTGTATATATATCTCGTTCGGGATGGTAATCCCATGGTTTTATGTCTATATCTCATTCGGGATGATAATCCCATGATCTTGTGTCTATATCTCGTTCGGGATGGTAATCCCATGGTTTTGAAGCTAAATCTTATACGGGATGATAATCCCATGATTTTATCAATCTATCACATATCTAGTTTCGGGATAATGATCCCATGGTTTATCAAGCTATCTTATGTCTATTTTCGGGATAGTGATCCCATGGTCTTTATCGAATTATCTTACAACTGGTTCGGGATGTTAGTCCCAAGGTTTTCAAAATACTTTCTATCTACAGTTCGTCTAAATTATAGTTTTGTATATTAAACTATACTATGTGTTATTCAATCAATCTTGCAATTAGGAAAATATGGGATTTTCCTGGGGTTAACTTATATCTGTAACAGAACTGTAACGAAAGATAACTTAACTACTTTACATAAGAAAATATGGGATTTTCTTGGATATCAAACCTTTTCAGAAAACTAAAGGAAACCGATACATTTTCACAAAACAAAACCGCTTATGAACTCACCAGCTTTATGCTGATTTTCAAACTGCTTGTATTCTCAGGTCCAAGTTAGACAGGTACCCGGCGATATCTTTTGGTGAAGACGGAGTGCTCTGAAGACTCGTCTCTTTTGTTCATATGATATATGTATAACTTTCGTACAATTTACTTTTGAACCAAGTGTAAACTTTCATATATATGTAATGTAATGGTTGTTTACTGTGATTACTATGTACATTGGATTTGATACTCAACGTGGAGTCAACCCCGGGAACGTTTCCGCCTTTGGTTTTCGGGGTGTGACATATACTGAATTCAATAGCCAAAAATGGTGACATGATTAGTTCAAATACATACAAAAATGACTTAATTTTATTTCCAAAGCAAACTTATAACTGTCACACCCCCAAACCAGACGGCGGAAACGTCCGGGGGTGGAGGACTTCATTTGTAGTATCACAACACATGTATCATAGTAATCAAAGCACAAATAACCATTGTATTTAAAAGTATAATATTTACATGTGTTCAATCATTGTATATTGAAACCAAAATAGTATTACAAAAGAAGAAGATAAGACTCCTAATGGCTCCATCTTCTCAAAAAGCTCGAGGATTGCCTGTTATTATTTCCCTGATAATACAAGAAATTTGAAAAGAGAGTATCAACAATAAGTTGAGTGAGTACATAAGTCTTTATGTTTGAATGGGTGTCTTTGTATTTTGAATATGAAAACACTTCTAGAAAATCCCATATTTTCTGTGGTATGTGAAAAGTAGTTTTATTCCCATAAAACCGTCTTATTTGTAAACCATTGTATTTGTAAAACTTATATTTGAGAGTGTGTCTGGCTTCACCAACTGTTATCGAAAACTATAGTATAGCATTGTACTTTGCATTTTGTAAACTGGTACTTTGAAGATATACTTACGTTTAGTTGTTTATACACTAACGTGTTGTTAATATCTTTTTAATGAGTTATTATAACCATACTAAGACATGAACGCCTGAAACAAACGCCTGATGAGCGCTTAAACTGTTGATAACAATTGCCACTCATTCGCGTGTATGCCTGATTGTAGCTAGCAGCCTGAGTGCGGGGTTGTCAATCCCGATATAGATCTACACACAACTTGTTTCGATCCCCGGACTGGAGATTCTGGTTATAATGTCAGGGCTTTACTTTAGTTGTCTAAACTGAATTAAGCAACTTGAATTGAATGTCTCATAAAAAGCATATAAACGTTACATGTATATTAGTTATGAAAACCCAATCATTCTGAAATAAATGATTGACGGTATGTTCTTGACTTAGTATCCCGAACATGTATTTGATAACTGTAAACCCTTGATTTGTTTTGAATTAAAACCCTTGTAGCATGTAAAACAGTGTATTCATATGAATTATAGCTCTATGTATCATAAATTATACCTATTATAATTTATACGTACTTTAGGAACTGGTAAATAACTATTTTTGCATGTAATCTTTTGCTCAACGTATTACAAAGGTTAATTAAACTGATGAAATAACTTTTATATTTATATACATATACAATTTTATATATAGGTAAAATTTAAACGACCTTCGGACAAATAACCGGTACTATAAGTCCACATCCAAACGAGGAAAATGACCTAGAATGAATTATTTGTCCTAAGCCTTTTAAATCTTATTTATATTAAATTATATATACAAATATGTATATTTGGGAAAAATATAAGTTTATAAAAGAGTTCAATATTTGAAGTATTTTTGATGCTTTAAAATCATTTTATCGTGATTTCAAATCATTTACTTATAGCACAAAGTTGTTGTGTTATACTTGTATATCCCCCCTTAAAACAGTAGATATTATGAAAATACGGGGGTAAGAGCTCACTTGATAGGTGGTAATTCGGACAGGGTTTCGTTTCACGAAAAGGAGTTTATTTGTCGAGAAACCGGCTCAAATCGGGCAGAGTTTTGACAGGAGAGAGGATGAATTATGGAGAATTTCGGGGCTTCACGGCTTACTTTGGGCTCGAGTCTTGATACCGGGGCTTTAAGGGTTGTATATAAGCTTAAGGGAGTGGAAAAGGTGAAAGAGGGTAAAATTTGGGGTGAAAAAGTGTAAATTCTTCGGAACCCTCGCATGGCTTATATAGGCCGAAGCCTCGGATCCGAAGCTTATGGGAGGCTATGCGAGGCTGACACTTTGCGAAGGGAAGCAACTTCGGTTCGGAGGTGGTAGGCTCAGATTGGACCAGACCTCGGTCCAATGGGAAGAGGGCACGTGCGAAGGAGTGTCCGAGGAGCGTGCGAGGGGCGTATCCGGGGTGTCTCCTGCGAAGTTGTCCGAGTAGGATTGGACCGCAGCGTTGGTTGAATCAGGAGGTGACACGCGAGACATCGGTCCACTAAGCAGCCGACACGTGGAGGCCTCGCATGCGAGGGTGACGTGGCAGTCACTGTTCATGTGAATTTTCCCGGTTTTTTCTAGTTTTCTTTATTTTTTTGCCAAAACTTGTAAAATTGATAACTTTTGCATACGAACTCCGTTTTTGACGTTCTTTATATGCACGCGTAGGTAAAATTATACTCTATGAATTTCGTTTAGACTTTGTCGGCTAATTTTGAATTTATTTTTAATATTATTATTTTAAACAGACCGGGACGTGAATCCGTTATAAATTCATAACTTTTTCATACGAAGTCCTTTTTTGTCTGTCTTTGTACCGTTGTACTACTAATGACGAGGCCTTCAATTCTCGTTAAGGTTGTGTCGGCTAAAAACCACTCGATCTTTATTTCGAGTTTGTAGCTGTACACTGCTATACTGAAACTTAGAAAAATCATAACTTCCTCATACGAAGTCAGATTTTGGCGTTCTTTTTATGAAAGTTCTCGGTTTAACATAAACTATAACATTCATTTAGATTGTTAAGGCTAGAAAGCATTTTATCAAAAATTCAGTTTTTACACTGAACAGTGTTTTGCCGGTTTTGTCACGGATTTTCGATTGGTCATAACTTCTTCGTTAGAACTCGGATTTTAGTGTTCTTTATATTTTTGGAAACCTTGTTACAATCTCTATCACTTGGTTCAACCCAATTGAGATTATTTAACAATTTATTTTTGAGGTCAATTATGTAAATATACATAGTATGCCAAAATTTCTCTTTATTTAATTACAAAGAAGTACAATTTGGCCTACACTATTACATAAGTTTGAAATAACGATTTGTTACACCTAAGGATACTAGTTATTTTGAAAGAGAGTATCAGATTTAAAGCTGGTGAGATCATAAGTATTATAGTGTCTTAATTTGTATGTAAGTATTTGTATGTATATTAATTGTAAGTATTTGTATGTATATGAACTGTAAGTATTTGAAAATGTTTTGAACATCCTAGAAAGCCCTATGCTTCCTACTAAGAGTATCCTTCTACCAAGGCATCTAGTATCTCTGTGTGTGTATCTTGTAAGAGTGTGTATTTTCCCAAATACGTCTATCATTATCCAAAATATAGCTTCTACATTACCGTGCATCGTGTGAATGTTCACGAAGTGAATGTAATGGGAAAAGGAAATAGTACTTTGGTGTAGTATCAAAACTACAAGCGTACTAACTACCTTAAATCTATTGAATCTAGTAAGTATTGTAGTATTTGAAATAAGTGACTACTTCTGTACTAATATTGCCTTATTTGAGAGATAAGGCATAATGTGATGGCTAGATCCCAGGCTAGATGCTCCCCTGTCAAGGAGATTTTGGGACCCATACACGACCCCTGCATATTTGCAAGCCGTGAACATCCACATTACTATGATCATGTATACCCAATATAACTATCACAATGCGTTGTGATTCATTAGTATAGTTAGATCCTGAAATCGTTCCATGCTATAGCACCTAGTGATGTCTATCCTATTATCGTATATGTAAACGCACTCATGTAAACGTATCTATGTAAACGTATTCATGTAAGCGTAATCATGTAAACATAATCTTGTAAACGTAATCATGTAAACATATCTATGTAATAGTATAGTAATGTACTGTAATGTTTTGCGTGTGCTAGCTGTAACGTGTGTTCTCTCTCTATCTAGCATGTATAGTAATGTATTGTGTGTACTAGTTGTAATGTGTGTTCTCTCTCTATCTAGCATGTATAGAATCATGAATGAACTGACTCGTGGTATGATTCTGCATTCTAGTAAACGTAATAGTATCTTCCTAAACTACCCATATGGTAGCTTACTAGTAATATAATTGGTACATATGAACATGGAAGTATACCCTTGCTACCCAAGGGTATTGAACTGTCTGGAAGAACCTTTATGACTATATATGTATACATGAATCATAACTAATATTTAAACGACCTTCGGACGGATACCCGGTACCTTCTCATCGCGTGGAAAGATAAATCCAAGATAGCCAGGACCTCTGAGATTCTTACCAGAATCGGTCCTATATCTCACAGACTAGATCTGCTCCGCGAGCTTAGTAACGTACATTTTACCCTTCACGTCTCGATCTTGAAACCGTACCTTTCCGTTAGGACTCTCGTAAGTCCACTCGACGAGATCGAAATTCGCGAGATCCTCGCCTTCGTAGAAGAACCGTAGTGACCCTCGACCGAGAGGTCAAGCGGACGAAGCAACACCATCGCCCATTAGTGAAGGTTCGTTGGGATACCAACCGAGGACCCGAATCCACTTATGAGCGCGAGAACTAATCGATTAGGAAGTTCCCACCTCATGACTCGATCATTCATACCTACTTCCTTACCTAAATTCTAATTTCGGGACGAAATTCCCTCTAACAGGGGGATGATGTGACAAACCGAAATTTCCTTTCTGGACAAACAATATCATGTCAATAGAAGTTAGAACAGTTGGGGTAAATTTTCAGAATTTTGGTATAAGTTTGAGTATTTCAGGATTTACACTTAAAGAGATATCAGGAGAGAGGGTGCACTAGGGTATTGTGCAACTCTGTTATTCCAAAACTCATTGATATTAGATTTCACTACCTGAATAAAATATTTTCTGCCAAAAACCCCAGGAGTATATATATGGTTCTTAGCCATATTTATTCATTTGTTCCATTTCCAAGTAGAGAAATGCCAAATTCTCTCTCAATGATCTTCGGAATTTCGTCCCAAAACGTGAGTACTTCTATCTACGTGTGTTATAGAGCTTGATATGTGTCTAATACACTAGAAATCATAAGAAATCCACAAGATCAAAGAGTTTACGGTCCAAGAACATCTTGGACCGTAAACCCTTATTTAAGGGACAAAGAGTGCCCTAGTCCCTTCCTCTTGCAATGAAACTAGCCTAGACTCATATCCTAATGCATGTAGGACTAGAAAACACCCCAAGAATACCAAAAGTAAGGTGTTCACGGCCCAAGAAGTTCTTGGACCGTGAACTCCAAACAAAAGGGCCAAAGTGTGCTTTAAACTCTCCATAAGCCTTGGACACTAGCCTAGATTCATTCCTAGTTAAATTAGGGACTTGAAAACACCAAAAACACCCTTTCCATGGGAGATTACGGCCATAATCTCCAAGGGGTATAGTTCTAGGGCCGTGAACTCCTCAAAGGAGTTAAAGAGTGCCCTAATCTCTTCCAAAGACTTTGCCATTAACTAGAAATGCTTCTTAGGGTCTTGTAAAGCCTCAAAACAACAAGTGGTCAAGTAAGTAGGAGCTTACGGCCGTCAACCCATGATTTTATGACCATAAACTTCTTTGTTGATGACCTTAGGGCTGTGAACTCCATTAGAGAGTTTTCCTTGAACCCTACACACACTAGCCTTTCCCTACAACACTTAGATGCAATCCTTGAGGCTTATAACACTTGTTAAAGGTGTTTAACATGTCCTAGGGTGTCTTGACTTTGTTTATTAGTTGTTTAAAGACTAATTTGGTACATATATGTGATATTATATGTTAACTAGGATCATAGAGTGTGTTCAAGACTTCACTTGACACCTAGCAATCCTACATCTTCAGTTCATCCGTACCACTCACTACAGGTGAGTTCATACCCCTTAATCAATGTTTTAAATGTTTTTAAATGCTTTTAAGGGGGGGATGCAAGTAGAATCATGCTAGTTATTATATCAATCACATGTGATTAATAAGCAGCATTCAAATGATTTACTACTCATTAGTTGTTTTGCCAAACAGTTTTCTTCAGATGGTTTTCATAAACGTTTTATATATTTAAAACTCCTTATTAAACTGTTCATTATACACTGTATGTTTCATTTCAAACTCATTTACAATTGTGTTTCAAACAAATGTTTCTTTATACTTAATCTGTTTTATCAAACACATGCTTTCAACCCGTTTTATAGATTGACATCAATTCGATCTTTTATTAGATAGTAATCATGTTCAAAGGTATTACAAAACTTATTTTATGCTTTTATATTGTCAATTGCATGCCTATGTATGTATAGTTACAAAAGCAATGTTTAAAAGACTTAGGAAGGCTAGCCGCTTTATTTCCTTTTCCCCATTGGGATGTGGTCTGGTGAGGTACCGGGTATCCGTCCAAAGGTCATTTAAATATTAGTTATGTATCATGTGTACATATATAGTCATACAGGTTCTTCCAGACAGTTCAATACCCTTGGGTAGCAAGGGTATACTTCCATGTTCATACGTACCAGTTATATTACTAGTAAGCTACCATATGGGTAGTTTAGGAAGATACTATTACGTTTACTAGAATGCAGAATCATACCACAAGTCAGTTCATTCATGAGTCTATACATACTAGATAGAGAGAGAACACACATTACAGCTAGTACACATAGTACATTACTATACATGCTAGATAGAGAGAGAACACACGTTACAACTAGCACACGCAGAACATTACAGTACATTACTATACTATTACATAGATATGTTTACATGATTACGTTTATAGGATTACGTTTACATGATTACGCTTACATGAGTACGTTTACATAGATACGTTTACATGAGTGCGTTTACATATACGATAATAGGACAGACATCACTAGGTGCTATAGCATGGAACGATTTCAGGATCTAACTATACTAATGAATCACAACGCATTGTGATAGTTATATTGGGTATACATGATCATAGTAATGTGGATGTTCACGGCTTGCAATTATGCAGGGGTCGTGTATGGGTCCCAAAATCTCCTTGACAGGGGAGCGTCTAGCCTGGGATCTAGCCATCACATTATGCCTTATCTCTCAAATAAGGCAATATTAGTACAGAAGTAGTCACTTTTTTCAAATACTATAGTACTTACTAGATTCATTAGATTTAAGGTAGTTAGTATGGTTGTAGTTTTAATACTACACCAAAGTACTATTTCCTTTTCCCATTACATTCACTTCGTGAACATTCACACGATGCACGGTAATGTAGAAGCTATATTTTGGATAATGATAGTCGGATTTGGGAAAATACACACTCTTACAAGAGACACACACATATACTAGATGCCTTGGTAGAAGGATACTCTCAGTAGGAAGCATAGGGCTTTCTAGGATGTTCAAAACGTTTTCAAATACTTATAGCTCATATACATACAAATACTTACAATTCATATACATACAAATACTTACATACAAATTAAGACACTAAAATACTTATGATCTCACCAGCTTTAAAGCTGATACTCTCTTTCAAAATAACTTGTATCCTTAGGTCAACAATATACAGGTACCGATGCAAGGTTTAGAGAAGATGGTGCTCGTTCAAGACTCATCTTTCATTTTGATTTATACTTTAGTGTTTATCATAATTTATCAGAACACACTTGTATTAAAATTATATTATTAATGAAATGGATGATGTTGTTGCTTGTTTACTACTTTTCATTTTTGTAATACTGTACATGCCGTCCTCCGCCCCAGAATGTTTTCGCCGTTCATGGTTTTGGGGTGTGACACCAAGGACGACCCATTTTATGATATGTGGTACACTAGCTGTAGTAGAGATATGTGGTATGACAGTTAGCTTTATGCTAGTGATTTTGTGATATTTGCATGAAAGACCATGGGGGAGCCCATGACACTTGGATATAAGACCATGTGGGGGAGCCCATGGCTATCCGGCAGGGAAAGACCATAGGGGAGCCCATGACACTTAGGTGTAAGACCATGTGGGGAGCCATGCCATCCTTATGTAAGGATATGTGGTAGAGATAGTTTTTATAGCTAATGTTATATGGTAGAGATAGCTTTATGGCTAACATGATATGTGGTATATGGTAGAGATAGCTTTATGGCTAATATGATATGTTATGTGGTAGAGATAGCTTTTATAGCTAATATGATATGTGTTATGTGGGTTGTGTGTGAGGTATGATTTGAGGGACTCGCTAAGCATTAGCTTAAAGTTTTTGGATTTGTTTCAGGTACATCTGAGCCTAAGGGCAAGGGAAAGGCTTGATGGCACGGCGTGCACTCTCTCACCGACATTTTATGGTACACTCTGATGTTTTTAAATAAAGTTGTATTCATTATGGATTTGAAAACAATTATTTTGGGATTTCATGGTTTATGGAAATGGAAATGTGTTTGATTAATTAAATTGAAAAATTTCTTTTGAAAATTTAGGTTGTTACACATTTACAGTCTTAATTTGTATATAAACAAGGACCGAGCTTGGTTTCAACATTTATATAGTATAAATTATTGTACTATATAAAATTTAATGGATTGTGTATAATTATTCTAGTTTTTATACAATTTTATCATTTACTTCCTAAAATGCATTGTGCTTAAGAAAGGTTCAATGGAACATCATAAAAAAAAATAAAAATTTATTTTTCCCTATTGAAGGGTACAAAGGGAAAAGTCTTTATAATGAAAACATTTTTTTCAAAGCACATTGCTAATAACGTCATTTACAATGACCTGTTTTTGTTAATGTGTTATTTTTTTTAATTTGTATATAAACATCTATATGTATATGTGTTATCTTTTTTTAGCATAGTATGCCTGGATGGTCTGTACAATTAACTTTTAAAGCGGCGGTGAGGAAAATCTTGAAGAAGTTCATTCCAAGAGTAAATAGTAGGCAAATTGAATTATTTCTAGGGACACCATTTGGGACATTCATTGGTATGTCCATCACGAATGGTGACTCGATGCTATGTCATTTGATCATGTTGCATGAGGTTCATTATGCGGTGGCAGTCGGGGCTGGGAGGTTTCGTTCGAGTTACAAGTCAGGGTCATGGAATATGGTGAAACCGAATTTTGTTTGATAAGCAGGTTGAGATTTGTATCTTATGTTGATGTAATCAATACAAAATGCAACAAAAAATCTGTATTACGGAGGTTACTCGTAAATGTAAGAGATGAAGAATTACAATTGAAAAATATAAAAGACTACATAAAAGGGCCATAATTCTTGAGTTGTGGCGAAGATGATGTGGTAATGCTTATGTAAAATTTGTTTTGTTGAAAAGGTCTCATAGGACGGGATATAGATACGCGGAGGTACTGTTGCAATTCTCCTTTTATAAAAAACTGATCAATTAGATCTAACAATAATTAAATTCCCCATCTTCTTGAATTTTTAATTGTTAATTTATGCTTTCTAGTTTGAATTGTTCCATGTTTAGGTATTTGATTTATGGTTGAAAAGGAAATTCGATTATGATTATGGTTGAAGAGAAGCGATGTTCAGAACCAAGCGATTATGTACAGAAGGAGTTATCAACCCCATGGATGTTGCCATCAATGGCGACATGATGATTAAAGAGGATCCATCAATTCTAGAGGCTCAAACGTTTTCTGGTCTTGAAGACCCGAAGTCGTATTCCGTATCTCTAGTTCCCAACCACTAAGAAACTGAATTGGTAAGACTCTCACTAACTTTTTTTTAAGAAACTGAATATGCACACCACGTGTTCGATAAAATGCATAGTTTAAATCTAGGTATTTGTAACTGGAAAACGAAAGATTGTTTATGTGATGTAGTAACTTGTGCTTAACTATAGAAATTATTTACCTCAATCCTGAAAATAGATTTTACATCCAATTGCTTTCTTGTTTTGATTTTGGAACACAATCATCGGCTTTTTAACCAACAGATAAGTATATATGTTTATGCATTCTATGTATCCTGTTATTTCAATTTCATAGTCCTTTTTTCTATTTAGATTATTAGGTTTTTTAACGCATCTTAATGTCGATCATTCTGCTAGAATGGAATATCGAATTCTAATTTTGTCAGAATATAATCTTGAGTTCCTTGTCAACTTAAGCAGTGAATTACCATAACCAATTTTGTCAATATAAAATTGGTTTCTATTCTTGTTATTGGTCTCGATTCTTATAGAATGACATCCTAAATAATGAAACATTACATTCTTTCAGAATAATATACAAAGTTTAAGGATGATTGTTAATGTTGGTTTGTAGAAATTATAGTTATGTTCTATTTTAATGTATATCACATTCTATTATAATTTATTGTTTTATTCTATTTAATGCACTAAAATTTTTAATATTTGAATGTTCATGATGTTTTCCTTGTGAATTTTGGTTTTGAAGAGATTGTTATTAATGTGGAAAATGAAGAAAACATGAAGAACGATATTGTGTTCTAACAGAATGTATTCTGTAAGAATTTATAAATTGTTTCTTAACAATAATATTCTTTTGG
Organism: Lactuca serriola; assembly: GCF_051521515.1. Lineage (NCBI taxonomy): Eukaryota > Viridiplantae > Streptophyta > Magnoliopsida > Asterales > Asteraceae > Lactuca > Lactuca serriola. The sequence goes on along the minus strand of NC_136412.1, from coordinate 153,982,444 downwards.
AATAGAGTAGTGTTTTTTGTTAGATTTTGATGTTTTTTTTCTTTTTTTTTAACCATTTTTAGTTTTAATCTTTCAGAATAAATGTAATCCGTAAATCATTATTAGTCATAATTTTTTTCAGAATGATTGTAATAATTTTTATAGTCTTATTCTTTACGGATGAATGTAAATAGTGATTCTTAAAAAATAAAATTCGTATTCTTTAGAAAATGTTTTTGATAATATGTTGTATAAATCTTTAAGCATGTTTAATATAAAAAGTATATTGAATGAAACAATATTCTGGAAGAATAAAACCGCAAATATATTTACTTGTTTATTGTTGATTTTTTGTCATTCTGACAAAATAAAATCGCTTATTATAAAAAATAATATTAAAATTTAATTAGAATTAATTTAAAAAATTCGGATTTTTTAAAAATAAGGGAATTAATGATCCCCTAAAATCCGAAAATTTCTTTTTTTAAAATAGGTTAATTGACCAAAATACCATTTTGCTGAAATTTGTATAATTATATGATACATGCTACCCTATTGTAATATCATAGACCATCAGATCATGATTGTCGATTCTATTCATCTGGTGGTCCAGATCTATGCATTCTGGCACACAATAGTTACTAAAAACAAAATAACCTAAGCCTATATATATATATATATATATATATATATATATATATAGAGAGAGAGAGAGAGAGAGAGAGAGAGAGAGAGAATCCATAGGAGGTGGGGGAAGGACCTATACAAAAAACACAATAAAGAAATTAAAATGGCAAAACTTTCATTTTCTATTTTTTAAGGACCAAAACCATAGGCATTTTTTAATTTTGGAACTAAAACCATGAAAAATTTTTAATTTTAGACCTATCATACAAGTTGTAAATTTTTTGTATCATAGCTATAATTTTTTATAAACTACAAGGACCAAATTTACAATTTTGTCCTCTTGTAATGAAAATGGGTTTGGTTTAAAGGTGTGGTCAATGTTTTACTTATGAAAAAAGTATATTACATATGTGCCCTATAAGTTTTTATGGATTTTACCATAATTTACCTATAAGTGAGATGTTGTAACTGTTTTACCTATCAACATATTCCTTTATTTTTGTTTTAAATTCAAAAAATATAAAAATTACTATTAAAATAAATAAAAAAATTAATTAAAATAACATAAATTTCATTAAAATTTAGAAAATTACATTACATTTAAAAAATAATATTTTACTCAAATATTCTTTATACTAGTAATATATTGAAATATCCAACTACTTTTATGTATATATTCCACTGAAGTGTAAAAGGAAATATCCAAACATATATTATAATGATTTGTGATTTACTTTTAGCCCGATAGAAGTTAATTTCAAGGACTAATATTATAAAAGCTCTAAATTTTTAACGTGTAATTGGAAAAACATATAATTTTTTTATTGCTATGGCCACAACTTTCTCACATAATTATCACTTTAGCCCACTTAACGAGTTTCATAGTTAACTTGGTTAAAATTTTTGCAAAATCAGTTACAAAAAAGTTTAAATTTGGTCCCTGAGGTTTGTAAAAAAAATACACCACATGGTTTTTTAACTTTATTTTTCGTTTTTTATATATTTAATTTAGTTTCGGTTTTTTTTAAATATATATACATTTTTTATTTTCTTTTTTACATACTTTTTTATTTTCATTTTTTGACTTTATTTTTCAACAATTTGATTTATTTTGTTTTCCTTTTTACCTTTTGTTTTTTATTATTTTTTTCTATTTTAATTATTTATGGTTTTTCTAATGTATTTATTTATTTTGATTCAAGTAAATGAACTCGAACTCAATAAACAACATAACTTTTTTAATTTTTATTTTTTCGTAACATAAATATAATAGCAATAAAGAAAAAAAATAAAATAAAAAAGTTGTACCGAAATTACAAATATAAACATAACTATTTTATTTACTTGAATAAAAATAAATAATTACAAAAAGTATAAATTATCAAAATTAAAATGTACTCTAATATATTAATAGATTTTATATTTTTTTTGAAAAACGTCAATAAAAAGTTAAAAATACAAACAAAAAAAGAATTGGAATAAAAATATGAAAAAAATAAAAAATAAATAAATAAAATTAAAATATGAAAAAATTAAAATATAATACGAAAAGAAATATGAAAAAAACTAAAAAAAGCTCTGGTATACTCTCTATATATAAACTAAATAAATAGAAAACAAAAGGTAAAAAGATAAAAAAAAATCAATTTTGTGAAAAATAAAGTTAAAAATGAAAATAAATATAATATATATAAAAAAAGAAAATAAAAAATGTATATATATTTATAAAAAAGCCGAAAATAAATAAACTTTACAAAAAATGAAAAATAAAGTTAAAAAATCATGTGGTATCATTTTTTGCAAACTTAAGGACCAAATTTGAACTTTTTAGGACTGATTTTGCAAAAAAAAGTTAACAAAGTTAACCATGAAACTCGTTAAGTGGGCTAAAGTGATAATTTTGCAAGAAAGTTATAACCCAACTCAACCCAATTGACACCTTCTTCTATTTGAATGACAAACACATGGTAGAAGCATACCATCAGTATAATACCGCTTGCAAAACAAGAATTTGGAGGCTGTATTGACTGCCTATCATAGTGTCAATGTCGATTAATCGGTAAAAAAATGTATACAGAAATTAAATATCATCCTACTTTTGTTTCAACAAATCCTTCTATCCAATTAAATAATAACATGTGTAACATTAGTATATATTAAAATATCATTAAATATGCATTAAATGTTACACATATCACTGTTTAATTGGATAGAATGATTTGTAGTCACAAAAAATATAAGATATTTAATTACTCGATTGCATAACACTGGTATAGCTTTCGAGTCAAACACGGTATTACTGTTGAAACACAATGTTTATAACCAGTTATCAATTAATATAGTTATTATTTATCACCTTGTTTTTAATAGTAATTATACGTCTAAATTTTTATAAAGTGACATGATCTGACCATCATAGTGCTCAATGTCCAGGTGCAATTGTGATAATGAGACACAATTTTACCATGTGCAGCTGTAAATATGACGATGCAGCCGGTCATGGATCATTGAATATTATTTTGGGAAGTCCCCATTTTTATATTATGCAAGGAAAACCACGAGTGAATTATAATATTCAAGCCTTGGCCTACAGAGTACTGAGAATGGTGTTAGACAATGCTGCAATGGTGTTGACCCGGTCAACTAGGCACATCCAATTCTAATGAACGCGCTGCAAGTTCAATTGCTTTATCATATTATATACTATAAATACTACTAATTAATTAGTACGTATCTGTTGTTTCGGCTTTGCATATTTTCTTAATAAACGTGGAACATATTCAGCTTTCAAATCACCCACCACCAACGTCAATAATTAATGAAAAAGAAAGTTCGACGACATTCACAACGGCACCATCACCACCCAATTGCCAAAGCTGCCATGGATACCTGGATAGGCAAAGCTACTAGCATGCTATCATGGAGGATCTTTGCTCTATCAAAGCCTAACATCAATATGGACACAAGCAGAAACACCAAGATAAAGATTCACGTCTCTAACTTTAGTTAAACCTATTTTTGAGAATTCGATACTATTTTCAAGAAAGTACAAGATTTTATTGAATAATGGGTTCTTGGTCGTTGTCAGCATCTTCACAACGACATGTAGCAGTGGTTTCTCAAACTCTGAGCTTTCTCTTTTTCCTCTTCTTTTGTAAAGGTACGTCTACGAGTCTGTATACCAAATTCATAAAACACAAACCAAGATTTTGTGCTTAATTAATGCAACTTTATACGAATTTGCAGGAGCCTTTGGGGTTACTTTGACTATTGTAAACGAATGTGGGTTCACTATTTGGCCCGCAATTATTAGCGTTCAGAAGTTAAATGAAACCGGATTTGAGCTCACAAAGGGTAGTTCACGCTCTTTTCAAGTTCCTACTGTCTGGGATGGTAGTATATGGGGTCGGACAGGTTGCAACTTCAATAGCTCAGGTAAATGGTTGTGTGCCACAGGTGACTGCGACACCAATGAATTCCTGGAGTGTGATGTAGATGAAAGGATACCACCCGCCACGACTGCTGATTTCAGTATCAATCAAACCCAAACACACAGCCACGATTTTTATGATGTCAACATGGCCCTGGGCTACAATTTGCCAATACTTGTGGAGGCGACTTCCGGTTCAGGTTCCAGTTTACGTAGTTGTGCTAAGACGGGTTGTGTTGAAGACTTGAATCAGCGGTGTCCAACGGAGCTAAGTTCAGCTGATGGAAAGGTGTGTATGAGCGCTTGCTTAGCTTTTGGCTCTCCAGAGTATTGTTGCAGTGACTCGTTTTCGTCACCCTCATCTTGCAAACCAACAGCATATGCTCAGTTGTTTAGGTCAGCCTGCCCAAGATCTTATAGTACCTCATATGATCTACAGACTACTACATTTTTGTGTAATGGTGCCGATTACACCATCAGATTTTGTGCTGCTGCAGATTCATTTTCAACAATCAAACTTGGGGGCCAACTCAAGTCTACAGACCAGCTTGTTTCCGTGCGTGGAAATTTCACATTAGGGTTCTTTGGTGAAGATTACAGTTACTTGGGAATTTGGTACACAAGCGATGTTCAATCCACGAAAGTGTGGGTAGCTAATCCAAATGCACCGATCATATCCACCTCAGGCGCTCATACCCTATCCATCAGTGCCAAAACCGGAGACTTGATCATCACTGCAGGAGGGAGAACTCTAATGAGCATCACCGATGTTAAAATTGGTCCAAACACAAATGTGACTGCAACCCTTGAAGATAATGGTAATTTTCGGCTGATTAATCAAGTTGACAAAAGGGTTTTGTGGCAGAGTTTTGATCACCCAACCAATGTACTTTTACCTGGCATGAAACTTGGGTATGACATGGAAACAGGGCAGAATTGGACCTTGACTCTTGGTTGAGCAATGAAATCCCTAAATCAGGAGCTTTTACTTTGAGCTGGGAACCCACTCCACAAGCATCCCACAAATTAATGATTCGACGACGAGGTCAGCCCTACTGGACTAGTGGGAATCTAAACAACCAAGTATTTGAATATATGTTTGCATTGAATGGCCCAGGCAGTCAATCTATGTATAATCTCACTTCTGTTTACAACAATAAAGCAAGATACTTTAGCTATGATGGTAGTACTTCTGTTTTACCCATGTGGATTTTGACACCAAACGGCCAAATTAGAGATATTAATAACGCTACTGCTTGGAGCCCTGAGTTTTGTTATGGGTATGACTTTGCTAATGGTTGCGTGGAGTCGATTTTGCCTCAGTGCAGGACAGAGAATGATAATTTTAGTAAAAAAAATGGGGATTTCTCTCAGGACATGACAGAAGGTGTTATTGATGGGAACTCAAGCTTAAGCATTAACGATTGTTTTGTTATGTGTTGGAATGATTGCAATTGTGTGGGGTTTAATAGTAATACCACAAATGGAACTGGTTGTGTAATCTGGACAGGAATCAATAGGTTTTCGGTTAATCCTCATGATAACTCTACATCAAAGTATGTGATCAGCCAAAATCCAGACAATCGAACTACAGGTAATTAATAATGTTGATTTTGATGGTTTTTTATACCATTTAAAACCTCCTTAAAACTAAAAAAGCCAAAATGCAGGTAACAATACACAAAAGAGCAAGAATTGGATATGGGTATCCATTAGTGTGTCCATTCCTCTTGTTTTACTAGGTTTTGGGGCTTTATGTTATATAAAGAAGAGAAAGCATAGACAAAAAGGTATAGAACCAGCAACAATATTTAATCTAGCTTATGTTTGTACTTTCTAGTTGCATCTTTTATTAAGTCGTTGATATTGATTGTAGAATACCAGAGACGAAAGAGAGATGAATATTTCGTGGAGCTGACAACTTCTGAAAGCTTCAAGGATGTACATCGGCTTGAACCAGATGGTGTGAAAGGAAATGATTTGTTATTATTTAGCTTTTCCTCTATCATGGCTGCCACCAATGATTTCTCAGTTGAAAATAAGCTTGGACAAGGTGGTTTTGGACCTGTTTACAAGGTTACACTATTGTCACATCCAGCTTTTATAGTAAATCTTTTTGGTTCTTGCATTTGTATATCAATTTTAACAAAAAGATATTCATGCAATTATGAGAACAGGGAAAACTAAGCGATGGGCGAGAAATTGCAGTCAAAAGGCTTTCAAGAACATCAAGGCAAGGGCTTGTGGAATTCAAGAATGAACTAGTACTCATAGCTAAACTCCAGCATACAAATCTTGTTCGAGTTCTTGGTTGTTGCATTCACGGAGAAGAAAAGATGTTAATATATGAATATATGCCCAACAAAAGTTTAGATTTCTTCGTATTTGGTATGCATATTGTTTAAAACATAAGTGCATTCATTTCTTTTACTTGTGGCATTTATTATAAACTCTTTCACTGACTTGCAGATGAAAACAGAAAGGCAGAGTTGGATTGGCCTAAACGATTTATCATCATTGAAGGAATTGCTCAAGGGTTGTTGTACTTGCATAAGTACTCAAGAATGAAAGTTATTCATAGGGATCTAAAAGCTAATAACATTCTTTTAGATGAGAGGATGAACCCAAAGATTTCTGATTTTGGTATGGCAAGAATATGCGAGCAAAATGAGACCGAGGCAATGACTAACAGGGTGGTTGGAACATAGTAAGTTATCTCCCTTGAAATATCAAAAATCCCAGTGAGTTATACTCTTTCATGGTCAATCTATCATCAAAAAGTTAGATTTAATATTACCAAGGAAAACTAGCACAATTATATAAATCTAGATAGAGTATCTTTTAGATGAATTTGTTGTTTTTCTGATTCAATGCTATCTATTTCTAAAAAGTCTTGGTGACTATTTTGTATTCAGTGGTTATATGTCTCCTGAGTACGCAATGCGGGGAATTTTCTCAATCAAGTCGGATATCTTCAGCTTTGGGGTCTTGATCCTGGAAATCGTCAGTGGAAGAAGAAATAGTAGCTTCGTCCATCTTCATGGCACATACAGTCTTATTGGATATGTAAGTAAATTCATATTCAAATTTTAACATATTTTACGTACTATACCATCTTCAGTGAAAATGACAGCATCTTACATTATTCGCTCAAACAATTATATATTCACGATGTGCAAACGGCTTAACTGACGTACGCTACAGAGCCAAACGGGATTTGAGTAGTTGAATTTTATTAAATAGTTTAAGGTTACCACTTTGTTGGAAAGTAAGGGAAAATGGATCAAATTATTAACAATATCTGAATGATCGAATTAGGCATGGGTGCTATGGCGACAAGGAGATACGTTAGAATTGAAGGACCCATCACCTGGAAATACTTGTGAGGAACAACAATTCTTGAGGACTGTTCATGTTGCCCTTCTGTGTGTACAAGAGAATGCAATAGATAGGCCAACAACGTCAGAGATGATCTCCATGCTTCTCAATGACTCCATATCATTACCCACTCCAAACAGACCAACATTCTTGATAGGTGGAGGGGACTCAAAGTCAACTTCATATGAAACCAAAGCAAAAGATTGCTCTCAGAATAATGTGACTATCTCTGTTGTGGAGGGCCGATAGGGTATGAACGTAGCTACAACATATCATTCTTTGTGAAACCTTTCTGTAATATAATTTGTATTTATTCACCTTTGTAGGAGGTTCAAATCAATATTTTTTATACCTGCTATATGAATGCGAAATTGCCACTTTAGAATCTAAAGTACATCAGTACTTCTTTAAAAGTTTATCCACATTAAATATGTTGATAAATAACATCTTGTGAAAACTTCTGGATAACAAATTCAGTATTAGCTCAATTTCAGAGCTTTCTGAGTTTAGGATGTCTGGCGTTTATGCAGCCTAATTAGGGATAATGTGGTGCTCATTAGGGATAAGAGTGGATCCAAACCCGGACCGGTAGACCCGGACCCGAAAAACCCGGGAACCAGTTAACGAGATTTTTTAGGACCGGAAACCGGATCGGTATATAGGAACAGGTTTCGGTTCGGTTCCGGGTAAGGTATCGGTTAAAATAGGTCTAGAACCGGAAATTGGAAATATCAAAGTGGGTCGAATGGGACCGGATAAAGTGGGTTTAAAACCGAAAAACCCAGGGAACCAGGTAAAGTGGGTCGAATACATGTTTTAACATTTCACAAAATACAAAAATAAAGCCCTGAAAAAAAAATTGCAGCTTTGATATCCCAACTTTGGGAGACTATAAATCAATGAATATGTAACAAAAAATGACAAGATTATAGTAAATAATCATGTACAAACTCTATACTACACTTTGGAAAAAACCGCATGCTATTCCGACTTCAAACGAATTAAATATGCTTGTTTTAAATCTATCACGAAATACAAAGAAAGCTGAAAAACATAAAATTTTCAGCTTTGATATCCCAACTTTGAGAGACTATAAGTCAATAAGTAAACACCCAAAAATAACAAAATTGTAGTCTAAAATCATGTACAAACTATAAACTACACTCTGAAAAAACCTCATGCCAATCCGACTTCAAACGAATGAGATATACATGTTTTAAAACTATCACAGAATGTAAAAAAAGCTGAAAAACATAAATTTTCCAGCTTTGATATCCCAACTTTGAGAGAATATACGTCAATGAATATAAACCCAAAAATGACAAAATTATAGTCTAAAATCATGTAAAAACTATAAACTGTACTATGTAAAAAACCTCATGCCAATCAGACTTTAAATGAATGAGATATGTATGTTTTAAAATCATCACAGAATAAAAAAAAAAAAAAAAAAAAAAAAAAAAAAAAAAAAAAAAAAAAAAAAAAAAAAAAACATAAAATTTTCAGTTTTGATCTCCCAACTTTGAGAGACTATAAGTCAATGAATAAAAACCCAAAAATGACAAAATTATAGTCTAAAATCATTTAAAAACTATAAACTATACTATAGAAAAAACCTCATACCAATCCGACTTCAATCGAATGAGATATGCATGTTTTAAACTTTCCATAGAAACCGGTTTCGGCCCCAAAAACCGGTTCCGGTTCCTAACACGGTTCCGGTTCTTAAACCCGGTTTAACCAGACTCGAAGGACCCGAAACCCGGATTACCCGAAACCCGTATAGAGCCATTCTTTAAACCAGGGACCCGGACCGGTTTTACATATTCCGGTTCTAACGGTTTCGGTTCCGGTTACGATCCGGTTTTCCAGTTCTAAATCTCATCCCTAGTGCTCATTTATCCTGTTAAAACTTTATTAACAAAGGGTAAATTACACGGATGGTCCCTGTGGTGTAAGGTAATCTACATGATTGGTCTCTAACAACTTTTTTTAACTCGGTCTGTCCCTATTTTATATTTTTGTTGCACGTTTGGTCCTTATCCGTTCTAAAATGACTAATTTACCATTATCCATTTCTTTTTTAATTAATGTTTTATATATATATATATATATATATATATATATATATATATATATATATATATATATATTATTTAAAAAATAAAATAAATTAAAATGTAACTCATCCCAATCCCCAACCCTCATGACCACCTTACATCCAGTCACCAGAAAATTACTTTTGGGCACCATCGCCACTAACCTCCGATCATTGCCCCCAAAAATTTACTTCTCGCCACCACCACCACCAACCTCTGGTCATTACCACAGCTACAATTAAGAACCCTAGAAATCAGAAATTGAAATTGAACCAAGTTAAGCAACAAAGACATTAAAACTAGAAATTAGAAATTAAGATCAGATGAAACCTATAAATCAGAATTAAAATTTGAAATCAAAATGTTTGAAACCCTAACACTTTCATGATGAAACCCCATCTGAAATGATTAATGAAGCATATCACATTTGAATCTCGTCATGATGCTCTCAGACCATTGGTACTTTGTCAACCCTTCCTGTGAATATTCCCAATAACAATGAGCAGGGATTTCGTCGATGCTATGGGAGAGGGAGATACACAGGGAGGGGAAAGAGAGAAAGAGATAAACACAGAGAGAGACTTGGTGGTTGTTTCCAATCTGCTTTTTGGTTTTTAAACCAAATGATTGTCGTTTCATCGAAATATGGTGACTTTGGAGTGTAAATCGGGACCGATGGCGCCTTTAGAGTGGTTTCCGGCGAAGTAGACAGGTGGTGGATGATGTCGACAGTCGACAGTGTCTCTAGAGTGCAGATCGACGCTTTTCGACCGCTCGATGGAGGCTTAGAGTGGCTTAGATAGAGTATAGAGGTGGTGAGACATGGTCGACGGCTTTGCTGAGGTTTCCGACTGGTGGTGGCGGCCTGGAAGTGGTGTCCGACGATGGTGGGTTTAGTTGTCCATTAGGGTTCTTGAGTTTAAAGAAGAGGGAAAGATGCCGGTGGTAAGGAAGAAGGAAAAAGAATGGGGATGGAGATAATAGGGTATGAAGGGATCATGACGATTATATACATTTTTTTATCTTATTTAAGTTTTTTTTTTTAATTTATGTTTTATTTATAGTTTATAATAATATATTAATAATGAAAAATATATATATTAAGGGTAATCTTGTCATTTTATGTCTATCAGGGACCAAGCGTGCAACAAAAATATAAAGTAGGGATGATTCGAGTTAAAAAAAATGTTAGGGACCAACTACGCAGACTACCCCAAACCACAGGGACCATTCGTGTAATTTACCTAATAACAAATAATGTCAATTCCCATAGATAGTTGTCTGATTCTAGAGTGAGAAAGTTTAGACTAGGTACACCCCAAATTTTTATTTATTTAGAACTTTAAAAAACATGTTGGTGTACACTAACACACTGGTTTACAAGGAGTTATCACTATGAATCGTACTGGCATCAAGTACATGACGCGAGTCTGGCGCTACAACAACTTAAACTGCAACACAACAACAAAACAATATAGTAAGCCAAAGGCTTAGTGAATAACAACTACAATAACATATTGGTAGTCTAAAGCAAAGTGTATATGTTCAAGTTATTAGTTATATTTGCAAAAGTATTAGAGTTTGTCTGAAGATGTTTTGATACCTATGTAGTTGCTAGAGGTTATTAAACTCCTTTCATATAGTTTTAATCATGTGGAATATTATGCTGCTAAATGCAAGCGTATGTTAGTTTGAGCAGTTTGTTGTGCCTAGTTGTCAATGTCCATGTGTATTATCCACATTAAATAGAATTCACCATTCAATATCTATATTTAGGTGAGTGTTTGTATGAGAAGTTAATGATTTCTAGACTTTTACATGCTCATAAAGTATATTGTATAAGATCTCGCAATCATAATCTTTCAACACATCCAACCAACTCCTTTGTCGCATATTGAGGTTCTGCTGATCTATTAAGTACTTCAAGCTCTTATGATTAGTGTAAATAGTGCACTGTACCCCATACAAGTAGTGCCTCCAAATCTTGAGGCCAAACACCACTGCCCCTGATTCCAGATCGTTAGTGGGATAATTCGCCTCATGAGGCTTCAACTGCCTCAAGGCATATGCGATCACATGCCCTCTTTGCATCAGTACAGTGCCTAACCCTAAGATAGACATATCAGAGTACACTACCAAATCATCTAGTCCCTCAGGTAGTACGAGAATTGGAGCCTCACATAATCTATGTCTCAGGGTCTCAAAAGCCATCTGCTGATCCGGGCCCCACCGAAATATGACATTCTTCTTGGTCAGGCGGGTCAAAGGCACGATGATCTTGGAGAAATCCAGGATAAATCTGTGATAGTACCCCGCTAGCCCAATGAAGCTACGAATCTCATATGCGTTCTTCGGTACTTCCCACCGCATCACAGCCTCAACCTTGGCTGGATCAACCGAAATGCCCTCCTAATTGATGATGTGCCCCAAAAAACTGTACCTCCCGAAGCCAAAAATCACACTTTGAGAACTTGGCATACATCATTTATGTTATCAATGTCTCCAATACCTCCCTCAGATGCTGCTCATGCTGCTCCTTGGTCTTAGAATAGACCAGGATATCATCAATAAAAACGATCAATGACCAATCCAACATCGGTCTACACAATTTGTTCATCAGATCCATGAACATTGCAGGGGCATTAGTGAGCCCAAACGGCATCACTACAAACTCATAGTTCCCGTATCGGGTCCTAAAAGCTGCCTTCGTGATATCCTCGTCCTGAACCCTCATCAGATGGTATCCTGACCGAAGATCAATATTGGAAAATCAATCCATACCCTACAGATGATCGAACAAATCGTCAATCCTCGGTAGCGGATAACTGTTTTTCACCGTTAGTTTGTTCGGTAATCAATACACATCCTATGAGACCCGTCCTTCTTTTTCACAAACAGGATCATAGCTCCCCACGAGGAACTACTTGGACGGAGGAACCCTAATTCTAGCAGCTCTTGAAGCTATGTGGATAGCTCCTGCATCTCGGGCGGAGCTATTCGGTACGACGCCTTGGCTATCAGAGCGGCACTCGACACCAAATTAATGCAAAACTCACTTGCCTCTCCGAAGGCACTCCATGTAACTCCTCGGGAAAGACATCTTGAAACTCCTGTACAACCGGTACACTGTCCAAATCCCTCAGAGTTTCAAATCTCGTGTCCGAGATATATGCCAGAAATCCCATACAAACCTGTTATAGAAATCTCATAGCCCTCGCAGCTGAGCAGATAGTTGGCCCCTGCTAGGCCCTCTCCCCACAAGTTCTTGCGCAAGTCCCTGCTCATGTGGCCCCACTGACCACACATATAACATACCTGGCCCGTCCCCCTAACAAGATCCACCTGAGATCTCCTATACTTGGCACACCAGCCATGGCCCTGCTGGCCCTTACTAGAGGAATCTAAGGTCTTAGGTTTTTTAGCCTGACCTGCTGTTGTTTGTGCCTGCTCAAGCTTCCGCTTGGTGCGGAAGTCCAACTCCATCTCCGGCTCATGGGCCTTCTCCACCATCTCATTCAGGGTTTTGCACCCTGTGAAACTCACAAACTCCTGGATATCATCCCTCAGTGTGGAATGATACCTCATCCTCCTCATGTCCTCATCGGTAGCAGACTTTGGAATCAACAATGCCCGTTCCCAAAACTTGGGGGTGATCTCCGCCACAGTCTCGTTGGTCTATAAAAGCTCATGAAACTCCCTCACCAGCCATTGCAGCTCGATAGTTGGTGCAAATTGCAAGTAAAATCGCCTAACAAACTCGACCCATGTCATCTCAGCCACACCAGCTGCTCCTACCTGGCTCGTCACCTCTCCCAACCAATCCCGAGCCAGATCCCTCATCATACATGAACCAAACCCCACCTTTGCCGCATCAGGTCAAGAACTCGTTCGTTGGGTGTTCTCAATGTCGGCAACCCAGTGTCGGCTAACAATGGGATCCCTGACCCCGAAAAACTCTGGTGCCCCGTACGCCTTGAACTCCCAGAATGAGGGAGTTCGGGCCCCGACCTGGTCCGTAACATCCTTGGCTCTAAATGCCCTGAGCCTCTCCTCCATGATCTCCATCATACCTTCCTTGACCATCCCAGAGATAACTGGGGTAGTGTCAAGGATGCCCCTCGTAACCTCTACTGCAGTACACTCACGCAGCCTCTTGTCAATAGGCTCAGTAGTGTCACCCGACCCAGCTCCAGATCCTAATCCCAATCTTGATCCCCCAGCTCTAAACTATGTCACCACCATACTGCTCTACAATACCATAAAACATAAGGATCAGGATGTCCATAGAAGAGATCCTCCCACATCGGTCGTCCTTAGAGCTTCCAGATCTAAAATTGGTTCAGGTACAGGTGTTGTGCTTTCAGTAGTACATGCCCAATACTACCTTCCAGACCTACCTGTACCTTCCCCAAGGCTCTACCTGATAACCCTAATTTTTTCTAAAATGAATCATATTTCACAGACTACCTCATAGGTCAAATCCAAGGTTAACCTATGATTTCCTCCATCCATATCAAACCAGAACTCAATCATACTAGGTTGCCTTATGCATGCAAATTATACACAAAGCATGATCAAATAGACTTTCAAATAATAGACTCTACCCTAAGACCACAACTAGACAAGGAATAGGAAATAAGGCTAAATCAATCATTCTGAGTCTATAAGACCCCAACCGTATATAATTTTGAAAGCATACACATAGCAAGATTCATACAATTATCATAACTCACATATCAGTATAACATGGCTAATATACTGGGGGAACTACTTACATGGCTCAGCCGATCGCGCGCAATGCACTCTCCTTTTTTTCATTCTAAATATAAAGTTTTTTACTTTTATTATTTCTTTATAAACACTTTTACCATTCCCTTAGTTTGAGTCCTGGCACACCCGAGAGTGTGCCTGAATCCCTCAAACCAAGGCTCTGATACAAACTTGTAACGACCCAATTTTTCAAAGGAAATTTTTAATTTTAAATACTCAAAAATGTATTTGCATAAACCATAAAATCTCAATACATTTGTTTTCAAATTCAAACATCAAAAAACTTTATTTCGAAATCAGAGTGTCCCAAAAGAATAATTCCAGTGAGAGTGCATGCCGCTCCATCAGACTATGTCTTTGCCCTTAGGCTCAGAAGTACATGAAACAATCAACAAACTGTAAGGTAATGCTTAGTGACTTCCCCAGAGCATACCCCACACAATCAACATAATCACATAATCATATTAGCTATAGAAGCTACATAAACCACATAAGACATGCATACAAACATATAAGGAAGCCATGGAAACCTTCCATGGTCTTACACCTAGTGTCACTAGAACCCCCATGTAGTCTTAACTAACTGCCATGGGAACCCCCACATTGTCTTCCTGCCATGGGAACCCCTACATGGTCTTCCTGCCGTGGGAACCCCCACACAGTCTTTACAATCAAGAAATAACATTTAAACCATACAAGCAAATATACTAGACTGCCATGGAAACCCTCAAAGGTCTTACATACAAGTGCCTCGGGAACCCCCGAGGTATTGCATGCGAGTATCTCAAATAAATAGGATATCATATATCCCATAACCAACTAATCATAACTCATAACAATAGTGGGTCGGCCTTGGTGCCTTCGACCCATTGGTATGGTGAGGAGTCTCACCTCTTGTGAATGTTGAACCCGAAAGTTGCTCTCCTAACAGTCTGTGACCTCCCGTACTGAACAATAATACCATTATCCCTAGTTAAGGTCGGGATAATCCAAATTAAAGGACCTAAACCCAAGTCCTTTTTACAATGGCCTAAAAGTCTTCCCTTGCTAATGGGCCCAAAGTCCATGCCCAAATTATTAATGGGCATCATGGCCGAATAAAGCCCAACCATAGGAACCATGGCTCAAAATAGATAAGTTGGCCCACTAACTCAAAACGTGACAAGTCCCAATAACTAATTAAGGCCCAAAGTCTTACAAGCCCAAAACGAGTCCAAGTCCATCTATTGTGTGTACGCCTTGCGTACCACCCTGGTACGCGCAGCGTACTAAGTCCTTAAACCATATGTGCTGCATACTCTAAGTTATGCCCAACATGCAAACATATTAAACACATTTTCCATGCGAGTATCTCAAATAAATAGTATACCATATGTCCCATAACCAACTAATCATAACTCATAACAATAATGGGTCGGCCTTGGTGCCTTCGACCCATTGGTATGGTGAGGAGTGTCACCTCTTGTGAATGTTGAACCCGAAAGCTGCTCTCCTAACAGTCTATGACCTCCCGTACTGAACAATAATACCATTATCCCTAGTTAAGGTCGGAGATAATCCAAATTAAAGGACCTAAACCACAATTACTTTTTACAATGGCCCGAAAGTCTTCCCTTGCTAATGGGCCCAAAGTCCATGCCCAAATTATTAATAGGCATCATGGCCGAATAAAGCCCAACCATAGGAACCATGGCCCAAAACAGATAAGTTGGCCCACTAACTCAAAACATGACTAGGCCCAATAACTAATTAAGGCCCAAAGTCTTACAAGCCCAAAACGAGTCCAAGTACAACTATTGTGTGTACGCCTTGCGTACCACCCTGGTAAGCGCAGTGTACTAAGTCCTTGAACCGTACGCGCTGCATAATCTAACTTATGCCCAACATGCAAACATATTAAGCACATTTTCCATTAAGTGGTTAATACTTAATGTTCTAACATCCAACCTTTAGATCTGATTTCATTAAGACGTCCTAAGGCATAAAGTTGACAACTTTATGCCTTTGCATGTCCCTTATGCTCCCAACAACCCATTAAGACCTTTCCAAGTGTCTTAATCCATGCATGAGGTCAAAACACCCATCAAGACACCATTTTTATGATATGAATGGACCAAATGACTTCATATCTATCCTCCCTAAGCTCTAGAGTTTCTTAAACTCTCAAGAGGTGGTTCAAGAACACAAAAAGGGACTAAGAAAAAGACCCTAGCTCTAGAAATGGAAATGATAACCAAGGAAAAAGCTTTTTACCTCCTTAAGCTTCTTAGACTACTCAAAATGCAATATCCAGAAGCTCTTTCTCGTTTAATATTTTTTCCTCTTTTTCTTTGAAGCTAACATACAACAAGGATGATGTTTAACCACTCAAAATCTCAAGAACACACTCTCTAATGACTTTAGGGTTTTCAGGGATGTTTGAATGTGAAGGAGGCTGGTTAGGGTGAAGCTCAATTGAGATAAGGATGCTTATATAGGTCTTAAGTCCAAAAATTAGGGTTTGAACATCCATCACGTACGCCCAACGTACGTTGCTGGTCCTCCGCGATCATCCATGCATGGTACGCTAAGCGTACTCATGAAGTACGCCCAGCATACTTAAGGGACTTATTATTCAATATTTATAAATTCAAGGGCTTCAAAGGTAATACATGATTTGGAGTGTATCAAGCATTTAAAGGCATCCAACAAGTTGTACATGTTTTGTTTTTCTATAATAAAAATTATGCAACATTAGCAATGTATTACATTTACTTACTATTGGAATGATTATTTGTATTAGACATATTAGTGAAATAAATTATCTTTCTTTTTTATCGTATTTTATTTTGTATTATGAGACTTCTGATGTGTTATTTAATTTGAAAATTACTAAATCTATCAAAATATATAATTTTTAAAACATTTAAAATTATTACACGCAAAAATGTGTGTCGTCTTTCTTTATGACAGGGACTTTAATGATACGCAATGCGAGTCGTAAATGTGCGTCGTAAGGTTACGACACGAAAATGCATTTCATTTTCTTTATGACAGGGTCTTCCTTGAAACGCATTGTGTGTCGTAAGATCGTGTCGTAAATAGACGACATGCATTTGCGTGTCGTCTTTCGTTATGACTGGGCTTTCCTTGACACATATTTGTGTGTCATCTGAGCATTTTACGACACGCATTGTGTGTTGTAAAAGTGTGTTTTTGTAGGAGTGTATATCAAAGAACACTCAAACCCTAAACTTATCCTCTCTTCTAATAAAACAATACCCAAAATGCCATGTAACTGTCACAACTAGAAATTTTGTGCCTTGTAACTACAACACTTAAGTAAAATTATGAATCAAAAACATAAGGGCATGTATGATGCTTACTCAGTGACCACAAAAATTTCAATCGAATACACCATACAAGCACTACAACTAGTCAACAAGCAATTGGAAACCTTAGAAGTTCTTGTTATGGTCCATTTTGGACTAGGACTTCCTTATTGGGCCCAATGGACCAATAAGCTCCCCATTTGACTATCTTGGGTTTAGAACTCTTAAATGGGCTCTAATTGGGCCCACTTTCATTTATTTTAACATTTTGGGGCATATTGGCCCTAGAATGAAATAAATTATTTAAATGAACTATATTGGGCCATAATTAACCAAATTTAGCCTTAATAGGTCATAAAAATCACATTTATAATTAATTGGGGCCAAACATCACTTAACATAACCATGGAATGGGCTTAAGCATACAAGGCCCAATCCTCATCTTTTTTCTCTCCATTCTCGGCCCAAGGCAAGCCCAAGAAGAAGAGTTGACTTTCCTATGCCACCTCATATTTGTCCATAGGATTCCCATGCACCATCTCATGTTTTCATGCAAATCAATTCAAGAACCTCACTTCTCTCCTCTCTCTTCTTGCTCTCGGCCGAACACAACACACACACACTCACAAAAAAAATTCATTCCATTCTCTCTAAGTCTTAAAGAACATCTCCTCCCTCCTTCTTCAAAAATTTCGAGAATCAAGAGCTTTTCAAGGAGGTTTTTCCCACAAACACATCATCTAAGGTAAGTTGATGACTAATCCATGATCTAGCTACTTCATTTCATCAAAAATCTCTTCTAAATCTATTCCAACTTGTGATCATGCACCTTAGAAGTCACTAAACTCGAGATCTACCAAGGAGACTTGCTAGGATCGAAATTTTCTTCTTTTCTCTCTTCAAAACCGAAACTACAACTCAAGGTGAGCTTCATACCCCCTATTTTTCAGTTTTTATGAGTTTTTTTTTTTGGGGGGGGGGGGGGGGGGAATACAAGCAAATGTGTAGATCTATGGGTATATGTATGCTTTGTGTGATTTCTATGTTTATATTCATGTTTTTATGAGATTGTGGTGTTGGATCTAGTCAAAAAGTCCTTAAAACCGAGATTTACATTAGGTTGTATGAAACAAGTATAAAACACATTATTACACACAAATCATTTCTAGAAAAATAACTAAGTTGGTTAATATGAGCATTTTTGGGCTAAAAACCCATTTTTGGGCTCAAAATGTTAAAAACATAAAATTAAAGGGCCCAAAATGACAAAATATGAATTCTGATGGTTGAAATGGGACAAAACAGTTTTAACAAAGTATTTTCTGGAAATATACTCTCTTGAAGGATTAAAATGTAAAATTTTAAGCATAATGGGCCAAAAATGAATTTTTCGGCCCAATAAAGCCCAATATGCGAGATTTTCAAATTTGAAGGGCTGAAACTGTACTTTTCTGTAAAACATGGGACTACTAGTGCTCCAAATCCATTTCAAGGGTTAAAAATACTTTTCATATTTAAAAGGGACCAAAGATGCAAAAATTTTCTATTTTGGGCCAAAAGTGTAAAATTTGCGAAAAATGAGGTTTCAGCTGAGAAAACTTCATTTTGAGGGACTAAAACTGTTTTCCAAACAAATTTGTGCTGAAAAATACATTTTCAACAAGTTTTGATACTAAACTGTCAAGAAAAATGGTTTAAGGACTAAAATGGAAATTCTTTTATACAAAGGGTCAAAAGTGTAAATTATCCATAAGAAAGGGGTTGTAAAAAGCAAAATTCTAATGTTAAACAATAAATCCGTTATGTTAAAATACTAGTACCACGAATACCGACGATACATAATACACCTTCAACACCAAAAATCATTACCAAACGAATTGATTCGGTCTCGAATCAATAATGAATCAGAAATCTATACACGACGATACTACAATACACACGCTGAAATTACGGGAAGTCAATACACACGTGGGAATTCACCAGACATCGATACACCATCTTTGGGCCTGAAAGTTTCAAATCGTGTTTGTTGGGCCTAGCTAGCCCAATGACATGATCTTTAGGCCCGAAGGAAACTCGCTTACATGTTGTTGGGTCTAATATGACTTAATTTCGTGTAAAAGGACTTTCAATGGCTTTTGTGCTGTTGGGCCCCAAGGGTCCTTTGGTATATGGACAAAAAATGAGGATTCCGGCGGCTTTTGCCACTTATGATCAGTGTTCACCAGTAAAGTCAAGAATTCACCAATGCAGGCCGGGCCAAGGGCCCTTCGCATTCACGATAGCCTTGAACGACTTATGGAATTATCGAGGGCTTCGTGTTCTCTTTCCTCCTCGGTTGTGGGGCTATGAGAAGTTAGGGTGATTGGATTAAGTGAATAGTACGGACGACGCCTAAGGGATCGTTCATATAGTTGTAAACTAGTCGTTTTCATTAATGCATGTTTATAACAATTCACAACCCATAATTAATCCAACGTCACCTGGAAATATCGAATACACACGTTACAACGGTATAACAAATTAGAAAACGCATAAGTCAAAGTATTAGGAAAACATCGGGTTTTCCTAGGGTTTTTCAATTCATAC
The DNA here is from genome assembly GCF_051521515.1 of Lactuca serriola. Taxonomy (NCBI): domain Eukaryota; kingdom Viridiplantae; phylum Streptophyta; class Magnoliopsida; order Asterales; family Asteraceae; genus Lactuca; species Lactuca serriola. The sequence goes on along the minus strand of NC_136412.1, from coordinate 153,962,261 downwards.
ACCTACAAGATGCATACCAAGTCTAACAATTTTTTTAGAAACAAACAAGCATACTTACGGATCTTCACACTTTTTTTTATACGGTACTCTTTTCAGAAAATATCGGATTTTCTGGTGGTTGTCAAAACAATACAAAACATTATATTTCAAACTTTACTTATGAACTCACCAACATTTCATATGTTGATGTTTTTCAAAATACTTGTATTCTCAGGTAACAGGTAAATCGAAGGGAAAAATGTACTCAGTGATGTTTTGTTGTTTGTCTATTTAGTATCGAACAATTTACTTTTTGGGAATGTAATGTTATGAAACAATGTACTAAATGTAAACACTACCAGTTGTACTATTTCAATGCATGGTGATGAATGATGTTATGTTTCATGTATATTCACTGTGATGGTATTCAACTGAGTCACAACAGCCCTCGGACGTTTCCACCGTCTGGTTCGGGGGTGTGACAGGTTGGTATCAGAGCTCTGTATATAGTGAACTAGCATGTCTAACCACACATTGATATGCAACTATAAACCAAAAGAGGGACTAACCCAACTCTGAACAAAACAAGTAAAACATAACAATAAAACACCCCTGCTTCTATTAGGAATAAGAACATAACGCCGAACCAAACAAGATAAGGCTAGTATCCCGGTTAATTCAGGACTGTTTTAGTGAAATCAAGAAGTGAATGTAGCCTGATCAACTACATTACCTTCAAGGTATAATTAACACATGTTCTGATGAGATCGCGAGCTAGGGAACCTAAAAACAAACCCCTATATCACCAAAAGAGAAGAACGCCTGCATAGTCTATACAATAGTTGTAGCATCCTAGGAATAATGTTAGCATACTTACACACTCTCGCAGATAGCATGGTTGGTTTTCATCACCCCGGAGATCCTTATTTTCCTAATCAGGGGAATAACGGATGGTTAGACGAGGAGCCTGAGGAAGACCCCGAAGAGGAATCTGACGGGGAACCGGAGGCAGGAGTCGAGGGCGAGCCTGCCGAACCAGAAGAAGATGAAGGAAGCTTCGAGGAGGAACCCGATGACAGTGAAGGGGGTGATTCGGACGCGGAGTCCGAAGTCATCAACCCCCCTTACCCGATCAGGGTGCCTGCTTACCGTGTGGGCCCCACTAGTCCTACACCTCCCTGGGGTACTGATCTTTGGAGATGGAGCAGACAGCAGGGACAGCGACCCCCATACGGCATGTCACGCGAGTTCTTTGACCTGAGGGACGGAGGACCGGCTGATCGAGCCCTTCCGGTCATGGTGAGACGATTACGGAACACTGGCGACCTTGCTCAGGGCACTGCTGAGCAGGTACGCCAGTTGTGGACTAGGGTCGAGCGTGCGGAACAGGAGACACGTGACGTCCTTCAAGAGTTCCACATGAGGCAGGTGAGGTGGGAGTCTCGACTCCAGGACGCGGAACGACAGGTGGCTCGTCTTCAGGGAGCATCCACATCCTCAGCACCACCCCCGGGCACAGCTCATCATGACTAGGGATAGACTTATCTTACTAGGTCATTAGGAACTATGCTATGTACCCCGACTCTATGTTTAAGTGACTACACTACTCATAGAGCCGTTATGCTGTCGAACTAGTGTCACTCATGCATTGCCCCTACGAGCAAAATTTTCATGTATTAAATGCGGATAATATTAGTGAACTTTTGCGTGTTTTATTATGACATTACAAATTGCTATGTGTTGAGAATCTATGATTGTATGCTAAATGGTAGAAGTGTTTAAGTTCGTACCATGCACCTAGTTAGTAGGATCACAACCTCACAGAAACCCCAAACACTCAACATCTTTCCGTTTCATGACAGAAAGATGCCTCGCCGACCTACTCGCGGAAACCCTGGACCAACCCCATCCGAAGCTGACACCACTGCATTCCAGGCGACCGTATCTGCTACGGTCACCGCAGCTATGGCACAAATTCACCAAGGGAACAACAGAGGAGGCAACGGGCAAGGGGCCGGGAGTTCGAACAACAGAATGAATCAAGGACCCACCAAAACATGTACCTACAAGGACTTCACAAACGCCAAGCCATGAACCTTTAACGGCACTGGAGGGGTGATCACTCTGAAGCGATGGATCGAGAAGGTGGAATCGGTATTCGAGATATGCGATTGTCCTGAGGAGATGAAGGTGAAGTTCGCAACCTGCACTTTTGTTGATCAAGCACTCACTTGGTGGAACGGACACGTGGAAGCCATGACACTCCATGTAGCCAACTCCATGCCGTGGTCGGAAATAAAAGAAATGTTGATGGCTGAATACTGCCCACGAGGTGAGATTCAGAAAATGGAGCAAGAGCTGTGGAACCTCACTGTGCAGAATGCGAATATCGATGCCTACATATCGAGATTTAGTGAACTATCTCTGCTATGCCCGGGTATGATCACCTCGGAAGGAAAGAAGATTGAGCGATTCATCTGGGGACTAACCTCACCGATCCAGGGAAATGTGATAGCTGCAAATCCCGAAACCTTCTACAGTGCTAAAAGATTGGCGAAGAAGCTGTATGAACACAACAACAAGAAGGGTGAGAAGCCAGCGGAGATTAAGGCCAAGAAGGAAAGTGAGGGAAAGAAAGGGAAGAACAACAAAAGGAAGGGGCGCCAAGGCTCCGAGACTTCCAAGAAGTAGCAGACAGTGACAGTTAATGCTGCCACCGCACCAGTTCCAACCACACCACATGCTCCAGCCTCAGCTGCTTCAAATGCTCCTAGACCTTATTCCGGTAATCTTCCCAAGTGCAACAAGTGTGGTTTCCATCACAATGGAGAATGCAAGGAGTTGCAGTGCACCAGTTGCAATTGAAGGGGACACACGGCAAGGTACTGCAGGACTTACCCTCCCCAGAACCAACAACAGGGAAACAGCAAGAACAACAACAACAACAACAACATCAACACCGGCGGCAACAATGCAGGACCTAGCCACACCTGCTATGGGTGTGGGAGGACTGGGCATTTCAGCCGAGATTGCCCTAACAACAACCCCGGAAATAGAGGAACAAGAAGGGTACTGGCCATGGGTCAGGGGGAAGCAATTCAGGATCCCGCAGTCGTTACCGGTACGTTTCCCCTAAACCACACTTATGCATGCATCCTATTTGACACCGCAGGGGAGCGAAGTTTCGTAAGCAATAAGTTTAAACATTTATTAAAACAACAACCCCAGAAGCTCAATGAAACCTTTACGGTGGAAATGGCCAATGGGAAAACCAAATCCACGGAGGAAATTTACATCGGATGTACCCTAACCCTGAACCAACACGTCTTTCGAATAGACTTAATGCCTGTGTCCATTAGGAGTTTCGATGTGATTATTGGCATGGACTGGTTAAGCCTCTACCATGCTGAGATTATGTGTCACGAGAAGGTCGTTCGTCTTCGCCTTCCTAATCACGAAACACTGTTTATTTATGGAGAGAAACCTATCACGAACCTTCGCCTTATCTCGTGCATCCAGGCATAAAAGCATCTACGAAAGAAAGATTTGATGTTCCTGGCTCACATAGTGGATAAAACCAAGGAAGAGACTAACATTCAAGATATTCCAGTAGCACGTGAATTTCCCAACGTATTTCCTGGAGTACCCCCAGAAAGGCAAGTTGAATTCAGAATTGACCTCGTCCCAGGAGCAACCCCTCTCGCTAAATCGCCCTATCGGCTAGCTCCTGATGAAATGCAGGAATTGTCCAGTCAACTCAGCGAACTCCTGGACAAGGGATTCATCCGACCTAGCTACTCGCCATGGGGAGCTCCGGTCCTGTTTGTCAAAAAGAAGGACGGATCCTTTAGTATGTGCATCGATTATAGAGAGTTAAATAAACTCACTGTCAAAAATCGCTACCCACTCCCGCGAATTGACAATCTATTTGACCAGCTCCAAGGAGCTAGTTACTTTTCTAAGATAGATCTACGGTCCGGATACCATCAACTCAAAGTCCGGGAAGAGGATATTCCTAAAACCGCTTTCCGAACTCGTTACGGACATTATGAATTTGTCGTAATGCCCTTCGGTCTAACGAATGCTCCTGCCGCATTTATGGATCTGATGAACTGAATCTGTTGACCATTCCTCGACAACTTTGTCATTGTCTTCATTGATGACATTCTTGTCTATTCCCGAAGCGAGGAAGAGCATGGTCAACATCTCTGACAAATTCTAGAAACTCTGCGATCGGAAAAGCTATACGCAAAACTCTTCAAGTGTGAGTTCTGGCTCCGTAGTGTGAACTTCCTAGGTCATGTTGTTAGTCAAGAAGGAATTCATGTGGATCCTTCCAAGGTCAAAGCCGTCGAAGGATGGGCTGTCCCGACAACACCCACGAAAATTCGTCAATTCTTAGGTCTAGCAGGCTACTATAGGAGGTTTATTCAAAACTTCTCTAAAATCGCCAAGCCACTTACCTCACTTACGCAAAGGGCGTACCATTCAAATGGACGGATAAGCAAGAGGTTGCATTTCGAACCCTGAAGTAGGCCCTCTGTAGTGCCCCGGTACTATCTCTACCGGAGGGAACGGAAGATTTCCTGGTCTACTGTGACGCGTCAAATTAGGGTTTAGGTTGCGTTCTCATGCAGCGTGGAAGGGTGATAGCTTACGCATCCCGCCAACTAAAGACGCACGAAGTGAATTATACAACCCATGATCTGGAATTAGGAGCAGTGGTCTTTGCTCTGAAGATATGGAGGCATTACCTTTATCGTACGAAGTGCACCATCTTCACGGACCACAAAAGTCTTCAGCACATCTTGAACCAGAAAGAGTTGAACATGAGACAACGAAGATGGGTTGAATTGTTAAACGATTACGAGTGTGAAATCAAGTACCACCCAGGCAAGGCCAACGTGGTAGCTGATGCATTGAGCCGGAAGGAGTACTCTAATCGTCGTGCGAAAACTCTCTCAATCACCATCCAATCCCACTTAACCACCCAGATTGGAGCAGCCCAGTCAGAAGCCAGGAAGACGGAGAACAGAGCAAGCGAAGCACTACGCGGAATGGAGAAGAATCTAGAGGTAAAAGAGGACGGAGTATACTATTTCATGAACCGTATTTGGGTCCCTAAACTCGGAGGATTTAGGGAGGTAGTTATGAAGGAAGCCCACAAGACGTGATACTCCATTCATCCCGGCTCAAACAAGATGTATTTGGATATTAAACAATTCTATTGGTGGCCTAACATGAAGGCGGAAATTACCACCTATGTTAGTAAGTGCCTTACTTGTGCCAAGGTAAAGGTGGAGTACCAGAAGCCCTCAGGGTTATTACAGCAACCGGTAATCCCTGAGTGGAAATGGGAAGGGATTTCTATGGATTTCGTAACCAAGCTACCCAAGACGTCGGATGGACTATGTGACAACTGTCAATTCAGGTCATTCTCAGACTCATGCATCTTTATAAAAACCATTCATGCACAACATGCCATGGCCTAGTAGTATAGATTAGTTCAAAATCTTGCATAAACTAGGATCCAACTAAGATCTAGGACTAATATACTTGACACTTACGATTCTAGTAAGTTGCTTAACTACAATAGGAAATGCCAATGCGATAATTTGAATGAAACTTTCAAGCTTTGTTATAATTGAAATAGGGTATAAAACCCTAAAAATAAATTAAAACATTCTAATTATACTTCAACATGTTGTTGAATATCGAACAATATTCCAAAAACCCTAAAGAGCCAAAAATCCAAAGTTATAAATTATAAAGCTTAAAAACTTTATAAAATTTGGCTATAAACTTCCTAATATCAAATTGTTATTAATGAAATTAAGAATTATAGTCAATGAAATAGAAACTAAATTACCAAGTATTAATCATAATTCATTTGTTGAAAACAAGATTTTAAATAAATCCAAATTTGCTTAATAATCACTTTTATAAAAATTAGAGTTTTATAAAAATTAAGGAGGGATTTTTATAAAATTTGAATTGAGGAGAGAGAAGGCCCTAATCCACTCAAAAATCTGGCCATTCTCCCCTCCCCATGCTCCCTCTTCCCAAAAACTTCAATCATTAAGTCAAAACGCTCACTCCACCTCTTCTTTCTCCACTCTCTTACACTCCACTCTTCACACACTTCACTCTCTTCTTCCCTCTCTCTAAACTCACGAAAATCCTCTCATTTCTCTGCAAAATTTCGAGATTGTGAAGCCCTTGAAGTGTTCTTACTTCCCTCAAGATCATAACAAAGGTAAACAACACCATCTTCTTCCATAGTTACATGATTCTACTCCTTTTCTTTCTTAGTTCTCTCTTCTTTTCGGATTCTATGCCATTCCATGGCTAGAAATCTTTATATTTTCCCTTGTGGTTTGTAGATTCTCACCATAACACAATGCATGTGTAAGAGATGGTGAAAATCCGGGATCAAACCCATGCAAGGAGTGAAAAAGATGCACATATGATCATGTGACATCAAAACATAATATTTCATGTTCTTCTCCATTTCTTTTGTGTTCATGCATGACCAAAAGCATTTAAACCATTTCTAGTACATCTTGGATGCTCATTCATTCCATGCATGTGTTAGAAATCGGGCCTTACCAAAGACATGCATGATGTTCTTGTTGAAATACCCTAATAATGCACACAAGCAAACATGCAATCTGCCAGATTACTTTGTTCGACTTTGAACGGCCATAACTCAGTCATTTCTTAACCAAATCATGATATTCTTTTTGTATTGGTTATTTCCACGAGTTAAATTTCAAACCCAACTGGTCTTACTGTAAAATATTAAATATCCGATTTTTGGCAATTTTTACAAAAAGATTGCGCATACAGCTCTTTTTCTGTGATCACTATTTTTGTGTTGCATAATCAATGGCCTTAAACCCAACCATAAATCTGAGGAAAATACCTTAGAAACTTAACATATATCTAGTGAATGATGGTTGAAATTTCGTGGCTTAAAACCTCACTGAATGGGCTACACAAATTCATGAATTTCAGCCACATTTACACTTCATGCATTATTGCATGCAACTTTTCTTAAATTGTTTGGAATCATTACCCTCATTTATATTATGAATCAATTTTTTTACATTTTACCTTTTGAAAGCCCTTGCATGCATGAGATAATCTGGGAAATTTCAAGAGCTTTTGTTATTTCTTTTATTTATTAGAGTTATTGCTAAAACCAAGGGCATAAATCATATAAAATACTTCCAGAGGTCAATAAATCCTAAATAAATTCATGGATGATACTCATGGGAAATAATGACCCCTCACCAGATTTCAGCAATTTTTGTTACTGTTTAATACGATTTCTAATTTTCTTTTGTTTAGGACATGATAAATTACAAAATCACTTTATAGGATATGAAAGTTGTATCTAACAATTTTCGCATACCTTACCTGTGATGGGTGACTCCAGAAAATAATTTCAAGATTTTTCATCATGTCTTACTATTTTTCCCAATTTTTGGTAATTATAATGGTCTAAAAATGGGAGAAATAGTTCTGATTATCCAAAATTCATGAAAATTTAGCAGGATATAATATTATACAGTAGGAGGTTACATAAAAATTTTGAATATTTTTCTCTACTGTAAACTATTTTTCTCTTATTTTCTAAAATTAATTGCATTAAAATGCACTTAAATACACATAAATACGCAAAACCCGTTTATGCATTATGAAAACCACTTTTGATATTTTTCCCAGGTTATTTTCACTGTAAATGATGTTACAAAAATTTATGGTGATTTATTTTAAACTGTTTAATATTATTTCTTTAATTTATGATTATTTAAAGGAATAAAACAAGGAAAAATAGAAATACCCACTGAAAAATATCTTTTATATTTTTCCCAGGCTATTTATGTACAATAACAGTTAATTAAAAAGTTTGGGTAATTTTGGAAACTGTTATCTATTTATTTCAATTTTTATTGAAATAAATGCTCAAAAATCATAAAATATAATTAAACTGCTTGGAAATCTATTTTATAATTTTCCCAACTTAGTATTGTGTAATAACAGTTAAATAAAAAGTTTGAGAATTTTTATCCCTCGAATGCTATTTTTCGTGAATTTATGTTGTTATAGAGACTTAAAAATTTGGAAAGTTTATATTCCAAGTTTGTAATTAATCGCCCGATATATAGAATTTCATTACTTCAGAAAAAGTGTAACTAATTGATATAAAATCCAATACTAAAACATAAATTGGCATTTCCCTATATGTAGAGTTTAGTATCTAAGCATTAGATATCGACATGGAAACTCACTAGTACGTGTGTTTGATGTCGTAGGATCCCGGTAGTAAGACGTTGGTGCATCCCGAAGTACCGCTTGTGCCTACACAAAACATCGTGAGTATTCACCAATCCCCTATTTTCGATTTTTAAATGTTTTGGGGTGGAAAAGCATGTCCTAAACTACTTATGTTCGTTGTATTTATTTGACTCGTATAAACTTGATTACTATATTTTTCATATTATGAGTATTCACGCACTCCCCTATTTTCAGTTTTTATGTTTTGGGGTGGAAAAGCATGTCCAGAAAAACTATTATTTGCATGTTGTATTTAAATTGATTTGTATCAATCATGATTGCTATTGTATTGCTATGTATCTCTATGTATGTCTATGCAACACGGAACATGAGAACTTATCGTACTAAGGCCCTTCCCTTATCTCTAACCATTAACTCTTTGAGCCAATGGTCATTATGGATAGCGCTATTAGGAATTGACAACTCCTCACTCGCCCGAATCGCTGGAGTGCATGATACCATATTCATCTATGGAACGATAAGCATAGATCTCGATAGGGCTTCAGTCATAGGTTTGGTTGAGACTCATTGTTTGCTCATACACATACAAACGCGTTTCTCGTTATAACAATAAACTTGTATTCCTTAATAGCAATCAACTTTGTTTTATCATTAAAGCAATGTACTTGTACTTACGAAAAGCATTATTGTACCCTCGATCTATAAACTTGTGATACTCACCAACTATTTTCATAGTTGACGCTCGTTTTACATGCTTTTTCAGGAAATCATTAGTAAGTGAATGTAAAGATTCATCATCATAGAGCATGTTGCATCGTGTTGAAGCTATTATGAAGTTATATTTTGATTAATGTTGTTTTGGAAAAACTTGTACTTTGTTTCTTTTAAGCTATGGGTTGTAAACTTTTAAATACTGCTATGGTGATGTATCTTTATCTTTTGCAATGAAACCGTTATCGCTGTCATACCTTGCGTTTCCGCAGCGGGGTGTGACAGAAGTGGTATCAGAGCTAAATTTATAAAGAACATCGGTTTTTCTTTAAGAAAACACAACCTATAACCAAAACTTACAAAGAAATTCTTTTTACATCAAACATATTACTAGTATAATTAGGTCGGGAGTTGTATTATTGGACCTCGATTAAACATAGCCTGATCACCTATGTTTAATTAAGAAAAGATTTATACAAAGCTTGAGCTAATTATAATGGGAATAGGTTCAACAAAAATATTTGAGAAAACTTTATTTCAAAATTTCAAAAGGTTAATTTTGGTGTGTGTAAGCATTGCATATTATAGGCATGCATTGTCATTTATTTCATATCTCATTGAAACTATGTCACAGTCCACTATGTCAATATCGTCATCTTCCCGTGCTACCGCCTCAGCCGATGAATCCGGCTACGTCACTGTTATTCCTCGACGTATTCCCCCCGCCTCGGTAGAAGAAGACCCATCAGAGGATACAGAAGATACTGGGAACTCGGTGGAGATCAGCAATGACAACGCCCCGAGTTAACGACGCGAGGCATCACCTACATCGGTGTTGCCACAGCCACCGCTTTATGGACTTCGCATTCGGAGGACAACGAGGAAGAGTGTTCCCATTCCAGAAAGGATAGCCACCAGCACAGCAAGACTTGGCACGGCAGGACCTAGCGGGGTAGGACCCAGCATTGCAGGACCGAGAGCACCCCCACCACAGTGAGTCATAGGGATACCTGTCAGGCAGCCAGGAATGACCCCGAAGGAGTCCCGGAGATTGCAGTCGATGGCAGCGGGCCTACGGCACAGTCTCGCTGTGATAGCTGGGCATCGGGAAGTTTTGGATGAAGTGTTGACAAGGATGGAAATCCTGTTTCAGCATTCGATGGAGGCTGCTGACACTGCTAGTGCTGCTAGATGAGAGGCAGGTCATACGATGACCGCATATTATTTGCTTGGAGGGCTATTACTGATTGTGGTGTTGATGTTCCTTGTTGGGATAGCGATTGGCATTTGGTTCTGATTTCAGTATTTTATTTTATTTTGTCATGAAATGAAAACCCATGATTGGGTGTCTTTTGGGAAAAAAAAACATTTAAAACTTTATTTTGGGATTGATGTATTGGTTTGGTTTTAAGATTATTTCAAATGGTGATGAGAAGTATATTTTTATGTTTGAAAACTTTTACTATGAGGTCAAACCCTAGAATTTTCTTAGTCAATGGTCGAATAAAAAGATTTTTCTTTTCTTTCCTTTCTAAAACCTATATGTATAGTATTAATGCAAACCATTAGATTGACAACACTTACGGTTTTCAAAATAGTAGTGAACTAAATATTATACATTATTTTATGTATTTATACGTATTTCTACTCTTGTGTCTTAGAAACATGTCTGGAAGGCCTAATCGCCGGCGCCCACAGAACGAAACACCCGATGTTGCTCAAGTTGTAGCACAACAGCTCTTGGAAGCAATTCCAAACATTGTTACTCAGGTAACTGCAGGACTTAATGCTAACCAAGGAAGTAGTGGAGGAAACCGGGGAAACAATGAAAGAGAATGTAACTACAAGTCCTTTATGGCCTGTAAACCTAAGGAGTTCCATGGAAAGGAAGGTGCGGTCGGGTTATTGAAATGGATTGACAGCATGGAGTCGGTCCTTCACATTAGCAAATGCCTCGAGCGCAACAAAGTTGAGTATGCATCTTGCCTATTCCAAGATAGGGCATTAACCTGGTGGAATACTCTAGTGCAAACCCGAGGCCGTACAGCGGCATATCAGCTAACTTGGGAAGACCTAAAGAAGCTGCTGATAGAGGAGTATTGTCCCAAGGATGAACTTCAGAAGCTTGAATCTGAATTCTGGAACCATTCTATGGTTGGAACACAAATAGAGAAGTACACAGTCCGATTTCATGAACTAGCAAAACTGGTACCTCACATGGTTACTCCTGAGGAGAAACGGATAGATCGTTACATCTGGGGTTTGGCACCAAAGATTCGGGGAATGGTTACCTCAGCAAACCCAACTACCATTCAAAGTGCAGTAAGTCTAGCGAATCGACTAACCAATGATGTGATAAGGATGGGAGCATCAGCAAAGGAAAACCCTAGTAGCAAGAGGAAGCCAGCAGGTCAGGGAGAGAAGAAGCATGGAGGCAAGTCAGGGAGGAAGCAAAAGGTCTCAAGAAACTTTATGGTAAGAGCTCAGGAGTAAGAACCAATGAAAACTCAGGAACAGGGAGTCGTGGAAGTGCAGGAGAGAAAGCAGTACTCAGGGCCGCTTCCGAAGTGCAATAAGTGTAACTTCCATCACAAGGGAGCTTGCCCAGTGTGCCAAAACTGTAAGCAAACAGGCCATTACTCGAAGTATTGTAAGATGAATAAGGAGGGAAAAAGGACATGTTACGAGTGCGGGAGTACTGATCATCTCCGTAGAGCATGCCCCAAACTGAACAATGGACCTGGTAACAATGGACTAGGCCAAGCCAGGCAAAACTTCCAAGGAAATCAAGTTGGACAGCCAAGAGGTGTAGCCTTTGTGATTGGTGCAGAAGAAGCTCGTCAGAACCCTGAAGTGATAATAGGTACGTTCCTCCTGAACAACCATTTTGCATCAGTAATATTCGATGCGGGAGCAGATAGGAGTTTTGTTTCTTTAGCATTTAGACCGTTAATTGGCTTCAAAAGCGGTAAAGATGAGGAATGCTTATGCTATTGAACTTGCTGATGGGTATGAAATTAGGGCTAGTGATATAATTCCGGGTTGTACTCTGAATTTAGCTGATAAACTATTTAGCATTGACCTAATTCCTATAGAGCTAGGTAGTTTTGATGTGATAGTGGGAATGGATTGGTTATCCAAAAATAGAGCGGACATTGGTTGTTATGAGAAAGTCATTAGAGTGCCTCTCCCTAATGGAGAAACCCTTATCATACACGGTGAGAAACCAGGAAGAAGTTTAAACATAGTATCAAGCATGAAGATTCACAAGTACCTGAAGAAGAATTGTATTGCATTCATGGCTCACGTGCTAGAAAGAGAACCTGAAGCTAAACAACTCAAGGAGATTCCGGTGGTTCAAAACTATCCCGAAGTATTTCCGGAGGAATTGCCCGGTTCACCCCCTCACAGGCAGGTTGAATTTCGGATAGAATTAATTCCCGGAGCGGCACCGGTAGCAAAATTGTTTCTGTCACAACTGGAAATTTTGTGTCATGTAATCTATACACACAAGCTAATATGAATCAAAAGCTTAAGAAAATGTGTAACACCTATGATTATGACTTCAAAAACTTCAAGTAAATACATCATACAAGTACTACAAATAGTCATCAAACAATTGGAAACCCTAGAAGTTCTTGTTTAGGTACACCTTGGACTAGAACTTCCTTATTGGATCCAAATGAGCCAATAAGCTTCCAAATAGACTATCATGGGCTTAGAACCCTAATTGGGCTCTAATTGGACCCACACTAAATTATTTCAACATTTTGGGCCATATTGGGCCTAGAATGAAATAAATTAATGACTATGAACCATAAATTAACCTAATTTGACCCTAACAAGTCATAAAAATCACCTTTATATTTATTTGGACCAAAAATCACTCAATTTAACCATGAAAATTGGGCTTAAGCATTTATGGCCCAAACATCCTCTTTTCCCCCACCATTCTCGGCCCAAGCCCAAATAAAAGGGAGGAGTTGACTTCTTGCATGACACATCATCTTTGTATGGAGGATATCTAAGCATTACCCTTCAAACATCCATGCATTCTCATTCTTCCATGCAAACATCACCTCAAGGTCTTTTCTTCTCTCCCTCCCTCTTCCTTCTTGATTCGGCCGAGAGTAACCCACACACACACACACTTCAGAAACTCTCTCCAAATTACTCAAGAAATCATCCTCCCACTCCATTCAAAAGTCTCGAAAATTTGGCTTGAAGCATAAGAATCATTCTAAAGAAATTCACCATCTAAGGTAAGTTAATGTTTAACTTATGATCTAACTCCCTCTACTTCATTAAAATCTCTTCTAAATTCATTCATTTTTGTGATCTTGCATCCTAGAGGTCGAAATCTTCACCAAAGGGTGCTTAGGCCAAAAATCACTTCATTTTCCTTCCATTTCCTTTGCAAAACCGAGCCCCCACACCCAAGGTGAGCTTCATACCCCCTATTTTCTGTTTTTATGAGTTTTGTGGGGGGGTGGGAATACAAGTGAAGGTGTAGATCTATATGTGTTTTGTATGCCTTGTATGATTTCCATGCTTACATGTATGCTTTTGTGTGCTAAAATGTTGGATCTAGCCATAAAACCCCTCAAAACCGAGATATATCTTATGTCAAATGATTTTTGCATCAAATATGTTTCTACATACAAAGTGTTGCAAGAAAAATGGCTAAGTAGTTTAGTAACAATCTTCTTTGGGCTAAAAACACAAATTTTGGGCCTAAAATGTGAAAAATACAAAATCAAGGATCCAAATTGACATATCACGAATTCTGATGGATGAGGTGTGCCAAAACAGTTTCAATAAAACAAATTCTGGAAATTTACTCATTTAGAGGATTAAAAACATAAATTTCAAACTTAATGGGCTAAAAATGACATTTTCGGCCCAATGAGGCCCATTATGCGAATTTTTCTGTTTTGGAGGGCCAAAACTGTGATTTTCTGTAAAACAGTGGACCATAAGTGATCCAAGTCCTTTTCAAAGGTTTAAAATGCTTTTTAAATTTAAAAAGGACCAAAGTTGCAAAAAATTTCACAATTTGGGCCAAAATTGTCAAAATTGTGAAAAGAAGGGTTATAACCGAGAAAACTGAAATTCCAGGGACTTAAGTTGTTTTCTATGAAAAATATGCTGAAAAATATTCATTTCAATAATTTTTGGTGTTAAAATGTCAAGAAAATTGATTTAAGGACCAAACCGGAAAGTATTTAAGTAAAGGGTTGAAAAAGTAAATTTTACAAACAATGAGGGGCTGAAAACAGAAAATTTTCAAGACTAATTCAATGCATGCAATTTGACCAAATAATGGTATCGCGACTATCGACAAAACACAATACACTACAATACCAAAATCGTTGTAAAACGAATTGGTTCGGTCTCGAACCAATGAAAATCCGAAACTACTAACATGGCGACACTACGATACATACAAATAACGTTTAGGAACTTAACTTACATACGAGTGTGCACAGACGTCTACGCACCATCTTTGGGCCCCAAAAGTGTAAAATCTTGTTTGTTGGGCCTAGCTAGCCCAATGACCTGATCTTAAGGCCCGAAGACATATTTTTCTACGAAGTGTTGGGTTTCACCGACTTGGCACAACGTAGAGGGACTTTCAATGGCTCGTATACCACTGTTCCCCAAGGGTCCTTTGGTATTGCTAGTAAAGTCTACATATTTTTGCGAGGCGGGTCGGGGACCCCTCGTACACATATTATCCCCAACCGGCTAATAGAGTCATCGAGGCCTTCGTGTCCTCTTTCTCTTCGGATGTGGGACGACACGTAGCCAGGGCGGCTGGATAACGTGATTAGTACGGATGACGCCTTCGGGATCGTTAGTATTGCTATAAACTGGGCGTTTGTGTAATGCGGGTTTGTAGTAATTAATCATGCTCAAAAATAATCCAACGTCGCCTGGGAATGAGACTACTATTTTTGTAATGGTTTCAACGCAACTTAATGGATTTCAAAGGATTAGGAAAACATCGGGTTTTCCTAGGTTTTTCAATACATATCGGATTCGAAATGCATACAATTTTAGTGAACAATTGCTACAAGTATAGAAACAAACAAGCATACTTATGGATCTTCACAACCGTTTTCAAAAGCTTCTCTTTTCAGAAAATATCGGATTTTCTGGTGGTTTTCAAACGATACGAAACATTGTTTTTCAAATACAACTTATGAACTCACCAACATACCATATGTTGACGTTTTTCAAAATACTTGTATTCTCAGGAAACCCTTGAATCAAAGGAAATCATATTCAGTGATGGCTTGCAGTTTGTTTATGTACGAGTCGAGCAATTTATTTTTGGGAATGTAATATTTAAACAGTGTATGTCATGTAAACGCTACTGGTTGTACTATATTAATGAATGGTGACGAATGTTGTTATGTTTCATATATATTCAATGTTATGGTATACAATTGAGTCACAACAGCCCCCGGACGTTTCCGCCGTCTGGTTCGGGGGTGTGACAGGTTGGTATTAGAGCTTTGTTTATAGTGAACTAGCATGTCGAGCCACACATTGATATGCAACTATAAACCAAAAGAGGGACTAACATAACTCTGAACAAAACAAGTAAATAAAACACACTTGCTTGCATTAGAAATAAGGACCTAACGCCGAATCAAACACAATAATGCTGGCATCTCGGTTAAATCGGGACTGTTCATAGTGATACCGAGGAGTGAATGTAGCCTGATCAACTACGTTCCCTCCAAAGTAAAACTAGCACACGTCTTGATAAGATCGGGACAGCTAGGGAAACCTAAAACTATACCTTTATCACCAGAAAGAGAACGTTCGCTTAGTCTGTACAATAGTTATAGCACATAGAAATAATGTTAGCATATTTACGTACTCGCGCAGACAGCATGGCCGGTTTTCATCACCCTGGAGACCCCTACTTCCCTAATCAGGGAAACAACGGGTGGCTAGAGGAGGAGGAGCCTGAGGAGGAGCAGTAGGGTATCCAGTTTCATCAGGTCTTAGTAGCTCACGGGATGCTTGTGGATGAGCCGGGAGAGAATCCAGGGGAAGCACACGATGTCGGACCCGACGAATACATAGACACTGACTACGAATTTGGAGAGATCGACGATGACGACGAGGAAGGTCAGGTCGGGGACCAGGACCCCATCCCGCCATGCGAGGACGAGGCACAATCAGATCACCCCGCTCCA
Organism: Lactuca serriola; assembly: GCF_051521515.1. NCBI lineage: Eukaryota > Viridiplantae > Streptophyta > Magnoliopsida > Asterales > Asteraceae > Lactuca > Lactuca serriola. The sequence goes on along the minus strand of NC_136412.1, from coordinate 153,946,053 downwards.
CCAGCGAACCCCCCAAGAGAGAACCGTTCCCTCGAAGCTGAGATCGCCGCACTGCGACAACAGCTGTATGCTATGGAGGCTCGGGCAGTGTAAGCGGAGCATGAGAGGGATGAGGTTATTGGAGACATGGCAGAGATGGCACAGCTGCTGGCACAACATTTCGGCATATGACCTCGGCACCACCTCCTGACGCAGCTCATCGCGATTAGGGATAGACTTATCATAGTAGGTCATTAGGAACTATGTTATGTACTCCGACTCTATGTTTAAGTGACTACACTACTCATGGAGCCGTTATGCTGTCAGATTAGTGTCACTCATGTATGCTCTTACGAGCAAATTTTCTTGTATTACATGCGGATAATATTAATGAACTTTTGTGTGTTTTGCTATGATATTACCAGTTGTTGTGTGTTGAGACATTATGATTGTATGCCCGATAGTAGAAATGTTTAGGTTCGTACCATACACCTAGTTAGTAGGATCACAACCTCACAGAAACCACGTACACTCAACATCTTTCCGTTTCATGACAGAAAGATGCCTCGCCGAGCTACTCGCGGAAATCCCGAACCAACCCCGCCCGAAGTTGACACCACTGCTTTCCAGGCAGCCGTGTCTGCTACGGTCACAGCAGCTATGGCACAACTTCACCGAGGGAACAACGGAGGAGGTAACGGGCAAGGATCCGGAAGTTCGAACAACGGGACGAATCAAGGACCCACTAAAACGTGCACCTACAAGGACTTTGCGAACGCTAAACCCCGAACTTTCAACGGCACTGGAGGAGTGATTACCCTGAAGCGATGGATCGAGAAGGTAGAGTCGGTGTTCGAGATATGCGATTGCCCCGAGCAGATGAAGGTGAAGTTCGCGGCCTGTACTTTTGTGGACCAAGCACTCACTTGGTGGAACGGACACGTGGAAGCTATGACGCTCCCTGTCGCCAACTCTATCCCCTGGGCAGAAATGAAAGAAATGTTAATGGCTGAGTACTGCCCCCGAGGCCAAATACAAAAGATGGAGCAGGAACTATGGAACCTTACTGTGCAGAATGCGAACATCGATGCCTACATATCGAGATTTAGCGAACTATCTATGTTGTGCATGGGTATGATCACATCAGAAGGAAAGAAGATCGAACGATTCATCTGGGGACTGACACCTCCCATTCAGGGGAATGTGATAGCTGCAAACCCCGAAACGTTTGACAGTGCGAAGAGATTGGCAAAGAGGCTATATGATCATAACAACAAGAAGGGCGAGAAACCAGTAGAGACTGAGAAGAAGAAGGGGGTGATGGTAAGAAAGGATGGAACAACAAGAGAAAGGGGCGTCAGGGCCCCGAGACCTCTAAAAAGCAGCAGACAGTGGCAGTTAACGCAGTCACCGCACCGGTTCCAGCCACACCACATGCTCCAGCCTCAGCTGCTTCAAATGCTTCAAGACCCTATTCCGGTAATTCTCCCAAGTGCAATAAGTGCAGTTTCCATCACCATGGAGAATGTAAGGAGTTCCATTGCACCAGTTGCAACCGAAGGGGACACACTGCAAGGTTCTGCAGGACTTATCCTTCTCAGAATCAGAGTCAGGGAAACAATCAGAACAACAACAACAACAACCATCGCAATACCAACAACACCAATACCGGCGGCAACAATGCAGGGCCTAGCCACACCTGTTTTGGATGTGGAAGGACGGGTCATTTCCGCCGAGATTTCCCTAACAACAACTCAGGAAACAGGGGAGCAGGAAGAATGCTGACTATGGGTCAGAGTGATGCAGTTCAGGACCCCGCAGTTGTGACCGGTACGTTTCCCCTAAACCACACTTATGCATGCATCTTATTTGATACCGAAGCGGAGCGAAGTTTCGTAAGCAAGAAGTTTAAACATTTATTAAAACAACAACCCCAGAAGCTAAATGAAACCTATACGGTGGAAATGGCCAATGGGAAAACCGAATCCACTGGGGAAATCTACCTCGGATGTACCCTAACCCTCAACCAACACGTTTTTCGAATAGACCTAATGCCAGTATCAATTAGGAGTTTCGATGTGATTATCGGCATGGATTGGTTAAGCCCCCACCATGCTGAGATCATGTGCCACGAGAAGGCCGTCCGCCTTCGTCTCCCGAATCACGAAACCCTAGTAATTTATGGAGACAAACCTAGCACGAATCTTCGCCTCATCTCGTGCATCAAAGCACAAAAACATCTGCGAAAGAACAATTTGGCGTTCTTGGCTCACATAGTGGACAAGACCAAAGAAGAAACTAACATCCAAGATATTCCGGTAGCGTGTGAATTCCCGGACGTGTTCCCTGAAGATCTTCCAGGAGTACCCCCAGAGAGACAGGTTGAGTTCCGAATCGACCTCGTTCCAGGAGCAACTCCTCTCGCTAAATCACCATATCGGTTGGCTCCTGCCGAAATGCAGGAACTGTCCAGCCAACTCAGTGAGCTTCTGGACAAAGGATTTATCCGACCTAGCTACTCGCCATGGGGAGCTCCGGTGCTCTTTGTCAAAAAGAAGGACGGATCTTTCAGAATGTGCATCGATTACAGAGAGTTAAATAAGCTCACTGTTAAAAACCGCTACCCACTCCCGCGAATCGATGATCTATTCGACCAGCTCCAAGGAGCTAGCTATTTTTCTAAAATAGATTTACGGTCCGGATACCACCAACTCAAAGTCCGAGAAGAAGATATTCCTAAAACCGCTTTCCGAACCCACTACGGACATTATGAATTCGTCGTAATGCCCTTCGGTCTAACAAATACACCTGCCGCATTCATGGACCTAATGAATCGAATCTGTCGACCGTTCCTGGACAACTTCGTCATTGTGTTTATCGATGACATCCTCGTCTATTCTCGAAGCAAAGAGGAGCATGGCCAACATCTCCGACAAGTCCTAGAGACGCTGCGATCAGAAAAGCTTTACGCCAAACTCTCTAAGTGTGAGTTTTGGCTACGGAGCGTGAATTTTCTAGGTCATGTAGTTAGCCAAGATGGAATTCATGTGGATCCCTCTAAGGTCAAAGTTGTGGAAGGATGGGCAACTCCGACTACGCCCACAGAAATTCGTCAGTTCTTAGGCCTAGCAGGCTACTATAGGAGATTCATCCAAAACTTCTCTAAGATGGCCAAGCCGCTTACCTTGCTTACGCAAAAGGGCGTGCCATTCAAGTGGACGGACCGACAAGAGATTGCGTTTCGAACCTTGAAGCAAGCTCTCTGTAGCGCTCCTGTACTATCTCTACCCGAAGGAACGGAAAATTTTGTAGTCTACTGTGACGCGTCGAATCAAGGCTTAGGTTGCGTTCTCATGCAACGTGGAAGAGTGATAGCATATGCGTCCCGCCAGCTAAAGACGCACGAAGTAAATTACACGACCCATGACCTAGAACTGGGAGCCGTGGTCTTCGCTCTGAAAATTTGGAGGCACTACCTGTACGGTACAAAGTGCACCATCTTCACGGACCACAAGAGCCTCCAGCACATCTTGAATCAGAAAGAGCTGAACATGAGACAACGAAGATGGGTGGAATTGCTAAACGACTACGAATGTGAGATCAAGTACCATCCAGGCAAGGCCAACGTGGTAGCTGATGCATTAAGTCGGAAGGAGTACTCTAATCGCCGTACGAAAACACACTCGATAACTATTCAGTCTCATCTGGCCACTCAAATTGCATTAGCCCAGGCAGAGGCTATGAAAGCGGAAAATAGAACTAGCGAGGCATTACGCGGGATGGAGAAGAACCTAGAAGCCAAAGAGAATGGGATACACTACTTCATGAACCGTATTTGGGTCCCAAAAATCGGAGGATTTAGGGAGACCGTTATGAAGGAAGCTCACAAGACTCGATACTCCATTCATCCCGGTTCGGACAAGATGTACTTGGACATTAAACAACACTATTGGTGGCCTAACATGAAGGCGGAAATCGCGGCCTATGTTAGTAAGTGCCTTACGTGCGCCAAAGTAAAGGTGGAGTACCAGAAACCTTCCGGGTTGTTACAGAAACCGGCAATCCCTACGTGGAAATGGGAGGGGGTTTCTATGGATTTCATGACCAAGTTGCCCAAGACGTCGGACGGACTGGACACCATATGGGTAATAATCGACCGACTGACGAAATCTGCCCACTTCCTGCCAATCAAAGAATCCTACAAGATGGAGAGACTTACGCGATTGTACCTACGAGAAATCGTAAGACTCCATGGAGTGCCAAAATCTATCATCTCGGATAGGGACAGTAGGTTCACATCGCGCTTTTGGCAATCACTCCACAAGGCAATGGGAACTCATCTCGATATGAGCACCGCATATCACCCACAAACGGACGGTCAAAGTGAACGAACCATTCAGACGCTTGAAGACATGCTTCGTGCATGTGTGATAGACTTTGGAAAGTCTTGGGATACCCACCTACCGTTGATCGAATTCTCATATAACAATAGTTACCATTCGAGCATCAAGGTGGCCCCTTTCGAAGCACTGTACGGGCGTAAATGTAGATCACCGTTATGTTGGGCTGAAGTAGGTGACACCCAACTAGCGAGAAAGCATACGTCAGACAGGGCACTAACAGGACCGGAGATTATTCGCGAAACCACAGAAAAGATCGTTCAGATCAGAGCCCGATTACAAGCATCGCGTGACAGACAAAAGAGCTACGCCGATAAACGGCGAAAACCCTTAGAATTCCAGGTCGGTGATCGAGTACTGTGGAAAGTCTCACCCTGGAAAGGGGTTATACGTTTCGGAAAACGGGGAAAGCTGAACCCGCGATACATTGGACCTTTCAAAATCGTCGCCCGAATAGGTCCGGTAGCCTACAGACTACAACTACCCGCGGAGCTAAACGGTGTACACCCCGTGTTTCATGTCTCTAATCTGAAAAAGTGCCTATCAGATGAAACCCTTGTCATTCCTCTTGACGAAATCGAAATCAATGAGAATCTCCTGTTCGTCGAAGAACCAGTCGAAATCATGGACAGGGAGGTGAAGCGAACTAAACAAAGCCGCATCCCGATCGTGAAGGTACGGTGGAACGCAAAGCATGGGTCAGAATTCACTTGGGAACGCGAAGACCAAATGAAACAAAAGTACCCTCACCTATTCTAGCATTCTCAAATCTAGCTTTCAAACAGAATTTCGGGACGAAATTCCCTCTAACGGGGGGATGATGTCACAACTGGAAATTTTGTGTCATGTAATCTATACAATCAAGCTAATGTGAATCAAAAGCTTAAGAACATATGTAACACCTATGATTATGACTTCAAAAACTTCAAGTAAATACATCATACAAGTACTACAAATAGTCATCAAACAATTGGAAACCCTAGAAGTTCTTGTTTAGGTACACCTTGGACTAGAACTTCCTTATTGGATCCAAATGAGCCAATAAGCTTCCAAATAGACTATCATGGGCTTAGAACCCTAATTGGGCTCTAATTGGACCCACACTAAATTATTTCAACATTTTGGGCCATATTGGGCCTAGAATGAAATAAATTAATGACTATGAACCATAAATTAACCTAATTTGACCCTAACAAGTCATAAAAATCACCTTTATATTTATTTGGACCAAAAATCACTCAATTTAACCATGAAAATTGGGCTTAAGCATTTATGGCCCAAACATCCTCTTTTCCCCCACCATTCTCGGCCCAAGCCCAAATAAAAGGGAGGAGTTGACTTCTTGCATGACACATCATCTTTGTATGGAGGATATCTAAGCATTACCCTTCAAACATCCATGCATTCTCATTCTTCCATGCAAACATCACCTCAAGGTCTTTTCTTCTCTCCCTCCCTCTTCCTTCTTGATTCGGCCGAGAGTAACCCACACACACACACTTCACAAACTCTCTCCAAATTACTCAAGAAATCATCCTCCCACTCCATTCAAAAGTCTCGAAAATTTGGCTTGAAGCATAAGAATCATTCTAAAGAAATTCACCATCTAAGGTAAGTTAATGTTTAACTTATGATCTAACTCCCTCTACTTCATTAAAATCTCTTCTAAATTCATTCATTTTTGTGATCTTGCATCCTAGAGGTCGAAATCTTCACCAAAGGGTGCTTAGGCCAAAAATCACTTCATTTTCCTTCCATTTCCTTTGCAAAACCGAGCCCCCACACCCAAGGTGAGCTTCATACCCCCTATTTTCTGTTTTTATGAGTTTTTTTTTTTTGGGGGGGGGGGGGGGGGAATACAAGTGAAGGTGTAGATCTATATGTGTTTTGTATGCCTTGTATGATTTCCATGCTTACATGTATGCTTTTGTGTGCTAAAATGTTGGATCTAGCCATAAAACCCCTCAAAACCAAGATATATCTTATGTCAAATGATTTTTGCATCAAATATGTTTCTACATACAAAGTGTTGCAAGAAAAATGGCTAAGTAGTTTAGTAACAATCTTCTTTGGGCTAAAAACACAAATTTTGGGCCTAAAATGTGAAAAATACAAAATCAAGGATCCAAATTGACATATCACGAATTCTGATGGATGAGGTGTGCCAAAACAGTTTCAATAAAACAAATTCTGGAAATTTACTCATTTAGAGGATTAAAAACATAAATTTCAAGCTTAATGGGCTAAAAATGACATTTTCGGCCCAATGAGGCCCATTATGCGAATTTTTCTGTTTTGGAGGGCCAAAACTGTGATTTTCTGTAAAACAGTGGACCATAAGTGATCCAAGTCCTTTTCAAAGATTTAAAATGCTTTTTAAATTTAAAAAGGACCAAAGTTGCAAAAAATTTCACAATTTGGGCCAAAATTGTCAAAATTGCGAAAAGAAGGGTTATAACCGAGAAAACTGAAATTCCAGGGACTTAAGTTGTTTTCTATGAAAAATATGCTGAAAAATATTCATTTCAATAATTTTTGGTGTTAAAATGTCAAGAAAATTGATTTAAGGACCAAACCGGAAAGTATTTAAGTAAAGGGTTGAAAAAGTAAATTTTACAAACAAGGAGGGGCTGAAAACAGAAAATTTTCAAGACTAATTCAATGCATGCAATTTGACCAAATAATGGTACCGCGACTATCGACGAAACACAATACACTACAATACCAAAATCGTTGTAAAACGAATTGGTTCGGTCTCGAACCAATGAAAATCCGAAACTACTAACATGGCGACACTACGATACATACAAATAACGTTTGGGAACTTAACTTACATACGAGTGTGCACAGACGTCTACGCACCATCTTTGGGCCCCAAAAGTGTAAAATCTTGTTTGTTGGGCCTAGCTAGCCCAATGACCTGATCTTAAGGCCCGAAGACATATTTTTCTACGAAGTGTTGGGTTTCACCGACTTGGCACAACGTAGAGGGACTTTCAATGGCTCGTATACCACTGGTCCCCAAGGGTCCTTTGGTATTGCTAGTAAAGTCTACATATTTTTGCGAGGCGGGTCGGGGACCCCTCGTACACATATTATCCCCAACCGGCTAATAGAGTCATCGAGGCCTTCGTGTCCTCTTTCTCTTCGGATGTGGGACGACACGTAGCCAGGGCGGCTGGATAACGTGATTAGTACGGATGACGCCTTCGGGATCGTTAGTATTGCTATAAACTGGGCGTTTGTGTAATGCGGGTTTGTAGTAATTAATCATGCTCAAAAATAATCCAACGTCGCCTGGGAATGAGACTACTATTTTTGTAATGGTTTCAACGCAACTTAATGGATTTCAAAGGATTAGGAAAACATCGGGTTTTCCTAGGTTTTTCAATACATATCGGATTCGAAATGCATACAATTTTAGTGAACAATTGCTACAAGTATAGAAACAAACAAGCATACTTATGGATCTTCACAACCGTTTTCAAAAGCTTCTCTTTTCAGAAAATATCGGATTTTCTGGTGGTTTTCAAACAATACGAAACATTGTTTTTCAAATACAACTTATGAACTCACCAACATACCATATGTTGACGTTTTTCAAAATACTTGTATTCTCAGGAAACCCTTGAATCAAAGGAAATCATATTCAGTGATGGCTTGCAGTTTGTTTATGTACGAGTCGAGCAATTTATTTTTGGGAATGTAATATTTAAATAGTGTATGTCATGTAAACGCTACTGGTTGTACTATATTAATGAATGGTGACGAATGTTGTTATGTTTCATATATATTCAATGTTATGGTATACAATTGAGTCACAACAGCCCCCGGACGTTTCCGCCGTCTGGTTCGGGGGTGTGACAGTTTCTCTGCATGGTGTACCCCTATCTATCATTTCTGATAGAGATAGTCGTTTTACATCACGATTTTGCTGGATGTTACAGAGGGCACTTGGAACCAAGATAGATTTGAGCACAACTTACCACCCTCAGACAGATGGGAAAACAGAGAGAACAATACAAACATTGGAAGACATGCTACGAGCGTGTGTCATTGAGTTCAAAGGAAATTGGGATACTCATTTACCTCTAATTGAGTTTTCCTACAATAACAGTTACCACACGAGTATCCAATGTGCTCCATATGAAGCATTGTATAGACGCAAGTGTCGTTCGCCCTTATGCTGGACAAAAATCGGAGACAGACAGTTGACTAGAGTCGAACTTATCCAGGAAACATCTGACAAGATTGCTATCATCAAGGATAAGCTTAAAGCTGCTAGAGATCGTCAGAAAAGTTATGCGGATAATCGTCGAAAACCATTAGAATTCCAAGTAGGAGACAAGGTACTTCTAAAAGTGTCGCCTTGGAAAGGGCTTGTACGTTTTGGTAAGAAAGGAAAGCTAAGCCCGAGATATGTTGGACCCTTTGAAATCCTTGAAAGGATTGGTCCGGTAGCGTATAAACTTCAATTGCCCCAAGAGTTAAGCGCCATTCACGACACATTCCACGTCTCCAACCTTAAGAAATGTCTAGCCGATGAAGCATTGATAGTCCCCCTGGAGGAAATTAAGATCAATGATAAGCTGAGCTTCGTTGAGGAACCGATAGAAATCCTTGACAGGGAGGTAAAACATCTTAAGCGGAGTAAGATCCCCATTGTGAAAGTTCGATGGAACTCAAAACGTGGGCCGGAGTACACCTGGGAGCGCGAGGACTTCATAAAGGAAAAGTATCTGCAACTATTCCCTTGCGATGACAAGCGATGACATAGAATGAATTTCGGGACGAAATTCTTTTTAAGTGGGGGATACTGTGACAACTGTCAATTCAGGTCATTCTCGGACTCATGCATCTTTATAAAAACCATTCATGCATAACATGCCATGGCCTAGTAGTATAGATTAGGTCAAAATCTTGCATAAACTAGGATCCAACTAAGATCTAGGACTAATATACTTGACACTTACGATTCTAGTAAGTTGCTTAACTACAATAGGAAATGCCAATGCGATAATTTGAATGAAACTTTCAAGCTTTGTTATAATTGAAATAGGGCATAAAACCCTAAAAATAAATTAAAACATTCTAATTATACTTCAACATGTTGTTGAATATCGAACAATATTCCAAAAACACTAAAGAGCCAAAAATCCAAAGTTATAAATTATAAAGCTTAAAAACTTTATAAAATTTGGCTATAAACTTCCTAATATCAAATTGTTATTAATGAAATTAAGAATTATAGTCAATGAAATAGAAACTAAATTACCAAGTATTAATCATAATTCATTTGTTGAAAACAAGATTTTAAATAAATCCAAATTTGCTTAATAATCACTTTTATAAAAATTAGAGTTTTATAAAAATTAAGGAGGGATTTTTATAAAATTTGAATTGAGGAGAGAGAAGGCCCTAATCCACTCAAAAATCTGGCCATTCTCCCCTCCCCATGCTCCCTCTTCCCAAAAACTTCAATCATTAAGTCAAAACGCTCACTCCACCTCTTCTTTCTCCACTCTCTTACACTCCACTCTTCACACACTTCACTCTCTTCTTCCCTCTCTCTAAACTCACGAAAATCCTCTCATTTCTCTGCAAAATTTCGAGATTGTGAAGCCCTTGAAGTGTTCTTACTTCCCTCAAGATCATAACAAAGGTAAACAACACCATCTTCTTCCATAGTTACATGATTCTACTCCTTTTCTTTCTTAGTTCTCTCTTCTTTTCGGATTCTATGCCATTCCATGGCTAGAAATCTTTATATTTTCCCTTGTGGTTTGTATATTCTCACCATAACACAATGCATGTGTAAGAGATGGTGAAAATCCGGGATCAAACCCATGCAAGGAGTGAAAAAGATGCACATATGATCATGTGACATCAAAACATAATATTTCATGTTCTTCTCCATTTCTTTTGTGTTCATGCATGACCAAAAGCATTTAAACCATTTCTAGTACATCTTGGATGCTCATTCATTCCATGCATGTGTTAGAAATCGGGCCTTACCAAAGACATGCATGATGTTCTTGTTGAAATACCCTAATAATGCACACAAGCAAACATGCAATCTGCCAGATTACTTTGTTCGACTTTGAACGGCCATAACTCAGTCATTTCTTAACCAAATCATGATATTCTTTTTGTATTGGTTATTTCCACGAGTTAAATTTCAAACCCAACTGGTCTTACTGTAAAATATTAAATATCCGATTTTTGGCAATTTTTACAAAAAGATTGCGCATACAGCTCTTTTTCTGTGATCACTATTTTTGTGTTGCATAATCAATGGCCTTAAACCCAACCATAAATCTGAGGAAAATACCTTAGAAACTTAACATATATCTAGTGAATGATGGTTGAAATTTCGTGGCTTAAAACCTCACTGAATGGGCTACACAAATTCATGAATTTCAGCCACATTTACACTTCATGCATTATTGCATGCAACTTTTCTTAAATTGTTTGGAATCATTACCCTCATTTATATTATGAATCAATTTTTTTACATTTTACCTTTTGAAAGCCCTTGCATGCATGAGATAATCTGGGAAATTTCAAGAGCTTTTGTTATTTCTTTTATTTATTAGAGTTATTGCTAAAACCAAGGGCATAAATCATATAAAATACTTCCAGAGGTCAATAAATCCTAAATAAATTCATGGATGATACTCATGGGAAATAATGACCCCTCACCAGATTTCAGCAATTTTTGTTACTGTTTAATACGATTTCTAATTTTCTTTTGTTTAGGACATGATAAATTACAAAATCACTTTATAGGATATGAAAGTTGTATCTAACAATTTTCGCATACCTTACCTGTGATGGGTGACTCCAGAAAATAATTTCAAGATTTTTCATCATGTCTTACTATTTTTCCCAATTTTTGGTAATTATAATGGTCTAAAAATGGGAGAAATAGTTCTGATTATCCAAAATTCATGAAAATTTAGCAGGATATAATATTATACAGTAGGAGGTTACATAAAAATTTTGAATATTTTTCTCTACTGTAAACTATTTTTCTCTTATTTTCTAAAATTAATTGCATTAAAATGCACTTAAATACACATAAATACGCAAAACCCGTTTATGCATTATGAAAACCACTTTTGATATTTTTCCCAGGTTATTTTCACTGTAAATGATGTTACAAAAATTTATGGTGATTTATTTTGAACTGTTTAATATTATTTCTTTAATTTATGATTATTTAAAGGAATAAAACAAGGAAAAATAGAAATACCCACTGAAAAATATCTTTTATATTTTTCCCAGGCTATTTATGTACAATAACAGTTAATTAAAAAGTTTGGGTAATTTTGGAAACTGTTATCTATTTATTTCAATTTTTATTGAAATAAATGCTCAAAAATCATAAAATATAATTAAACTGCTTGGAAATCCATTTTATAATTTTCCCAACTTAGTATTGTGTAATAACAGTTAAATAAAAAGTTTGAGAATTTTTATCCCTCGAATGCTATTTTTCGTGAATTTATGTTGTTATAGAGACTTAAAAATTTGGAAAGTTTATATTCCAAGTTTGTAATTAATCGCCCGATATATAGAATTTCATTACTTCAGAAAAAGTGTAACTAATTGATATAAAATCCAATACTAAAACATAAATTGGCATTTCCCTATATGTAGAGTTTAGTATCTAAGCATTAGATATCGACATGGAAACTCACTAGTGCGTGTGTTTGATGTCGTAGGATCCCGGTAGTAAGACGTTGGTGCATCCCGAAGTACCGCTTGTGCCTACACAAAACATCGTGAGTATTCACCAATCCCCTATTTTCGATTTTTAAATGTTTTGGGGTGGAAAAGCATGTCCTAAACTACTTATGTTCGTTGTATTTATTTGACTCGTATAAACTTGATTACTATATTTTTCATATTATGAGTATTCACGCACTCCCCTATTTTCAGTTTTTATGTTTTGGGGTGGAAAAGCATGTCCAGAAAAACTATTATTTGCATGTTGTATTTAAATTGATTTGTATCAATCATGATTGTTATTGTATTGCTATGTATCTCTATGTATGTCTATGCAACACGGAACATGAGAACTTATTGTACTAAGGCCCTTCCCTTATCTCTAACCATTAACTCTTTGAGCCAATGGTCATTATGGATAGCGCTATTAGGAATTGAAAACTCCTCACTCGCCCGAATCGCTGGAGTGCATGATACCATATTCATCTATGGAACGATAAGCATAGATCTCGATAGGGCTTCAGTCATAGGTTTGGTTGAGACTCATTGTTTGCTCATACACATACAAACGCGTTTCTCGTTATAGCAATAAACTTGTATTCCTTAATAGCAATCAACTTTGTTTTATCATTAAAGCAATGTACTTGTACTTACGAAAAGCATTATTGTACCCTCGATCTATAAACTTGTGATACTCACCAACTATTTTCATAGTTGACGCTCGTTTTACATGCTTTTTCAGGAAATCATTAGTAAGTGAATGTAAAGATTCATCATCATAGAGCATGTTGCATCGTGTTGAAGCTATTATGAAGTTATATTTTGATTAATGTTGTTTTGGAAAAACTTGTACTTTGTTTCTTTTAAGCTATGGGTTGTAAACTTTTAAATACTGCTATGGTGATGTATCTTTATCTTTTGCAATGAAACCGTTATCGTTGTCATACCTTGCATTTCCGCAGCGGGGTGTGACAGACTAGACACCATATGGGTAATAGTCGACCGACTGGCGAAATCTGCCCATTTCCTGCCAATATAAGAATCCTACAAGATGGAGAGATTGACACGCTTATACATTCGAGAAATCGTGAGACTCCACGGAGTACCAGTGTCTATTATCTCGGATAGAGACAGTAGGTTCACTTCACGTTTTTAGCAATCACTCTAGAAAGCACTGGGAACTCATCTCGACATGAGCACCGCTTACCACCCGAAAATGGATGGTCAAAGCGAACGAACCATTCAAACGCTCGAAGACATGCTTTGCGCATGTGTGATAGACTTTGGGAAGTCTTGGGATACCCATTTACCTCTAGTCGAATTCTCGTACAACAACAGTTATCATTCAAGCATCAAGGTCGCTCCTTTCGAAGCACTGTACGGGCGTAAGTGTAGGTCACCATTATGTTGGGCTGAGGTGGGTGACACCCAACTAGCAAAAGCACACACATTGGACAAGGCGCTACCGGGACCGGAGATCATTCGTGAAACCACGGAAAAGATCATTCAAATCAGAGCTCGATTACAAGCATCGCGCGACCGACAAAAGAGCTACGCCGATAAACAGCGAAAGCCCTTAGAATTTCAGGTCGAGGATCGAGTACTGTTAAAAGTCTCACCTTGGACGGGAGTCATTCGTTTCGGAAAACGGGGAAAACTAAACCCACGATACATTGGACCTTTCGAGATCGTCGCCCGAATAGGTCCAGTGGCGTATAAACTACAACTACCCGCAGAACTAAATAGTGTGCACCCTGTGTTCCATGTCTCTAATCTAAAGAAGTGCCTATCGGATGAAACCCTCATCATTCCCCTTGACGAAATTGAAATCAACGAGAATCTCTTGTTCGTTAAAGAACCGGTTGAAATCATGGACAGGGAGGTGAAGCGTACTAAGCAAAGTCGCATCCCGATCGTGAAAGTACGGTGGAACGCGAAGCGTGGGCCAGAATTCACGTGGGAACGCGAAGATCAAATGAAGCAAAAGTACCCTCACCTATTCTAGCATTCTCAAATCTAGCTTTCTAACAGAATTTCGGGACGAAATTCCCTCTAACGGGGGGATGATGTCACAACTAGAAATTTTGTGCCTTGTAACTACAACACTTAAGTAAAATTATGAATCAAAAACATAAGGGCATGTATGATGCTTACTTAGTGACAACAAAAATTTCAATCAAATACACCATACAAGCACTACAACTAGTCAACAAGCAATTGGAAACCTTAGAAGTTCTTGTTTAGGTCCATTTTGGACTAGGACTTCCTTATTGGGCCCAATAGACCAATAAGCTCCCAATTTGACTATCTTGGGTTTAGAACTCTTAAATGGGCTCTAATTGGACCCACTTTCATTTATTTTAACATTTTGGGCCATATTGGGCCTAGAATGAAATAAATTATTTAAATGAACTATATTGGGCCATAATTAACCAAATTTAGCCTTAATAGGTCATAAAAATCACATTTATAATTAATTGGGGCCAAACATCACTTAACATAACCATGGAATGGGCTTAAGCATACAAGGCACAATCCTCATCTTTTTTCTCTCCATTCTCGGCCCAAGGCAAGCCCAAGAAGAAGAGTTGACTTTCCTATGTCACCTCATATTTGTCCATAGGATTCCCATGCACCATCTCATGTTTTCATGCAAATCAATTCAAGAACCTCACTTCTCTCCTCTCTCTTCTTGCTCTCGGCCGAACACAACACACACACACTCACAAAAAAAAATCCATTCCATTCTCTCTAAGTCTTAAAGAACATCTCCTCCCTCCTTCTTCAAAAATTTCGAGAATCAAGAGCTTTTCAAGGAGGTTTTTCCCACAAACACATCATCTAAGGTAAGTTGATGACTAATCCATGATCTAGCTACTTCATTTCATCAAAAATCTCTTCTAAATCTATTCCAACTTTTGATCATGCACCTTAGAAGTCACTAAACTCGAGATCTACCAAGCAGACTTGCTAGGATCGAAATTTTCTTCTTTTCTCTCTTCAAAACCGAAACTACAACTCAAGGTGAGCTTCATACCCCCTATTTTTCGGTTTTTATGAGTTTTTTTTTTGGGGGGGGGGAATACAAGCAAATGTGTAGATCTATGGGTATATGTATGCTTTGTGTGATTTCTATGTTTATATTCATGTTTTTATGAGATTGTGGTGTTGGATCTAGTCAAAAAGTCCGTAAAACCGAGATTTACATTAGGTTGTATGAAACAAGTATAAAACACATTATTACACACAAATCATATCTAGAAAAATAACTAAGTTTGTTAATATGAACATTTTTGGGCTAAAAACCCATTTTTGGGCTCAAAATGTTAAAAACATAAAATTAAAGGGCCCAAAATGACAAAATATGAATTCTGATGGTTGAAATGGGACAAAACAGTTTTAACAAAGTATTTTCTGGAAATATACTCTCTTGAAGGATTAAAATGTAAAAATTTTAAGCATAATGGGCCAAAAATGAATTTTTCGGCCCAATAAAGCCCAATATGCGAGATTTTCAAATTTGAAGGGCTGAAACTGTACTTTTCTGTAAAACAGGGGACTACTAGTGCTCTAAGTCCATTTCAAGGGTTAAAAATACTTTTCATATTTAAAAAGGACCAAAGATGCAAAAATTTTCTATTTTGGGCCAAAAGTGTAAAATTTGCAAAAAATGAGGTTTCAGCTGAGAAAACTTCATTTTGAGGGACTAAAACTGTTTTCCAAACAAATTTGTGCTGAAAAATACCTTTTCAACAAGTTTTGATACTAAACTGTCAAGAAAAATGGTTTAAGGACTAAAATGGAAATTCTTTTATACAAAGGGTCAAAAGTGTAAATTATCCATAAGAAAGGGGCTGTAAAAAGTAAAATTCTAATGTGTTAAACAATAAATCCGTTATGTTAAAATACTAGTACCACAACTACTGACGATACATAATACACCTTCAACACCAAAAATCGTTACCAAACGAATTGATTCGGTCTCGAATCAATAATGAATCAGAAATCTATACGCGACGAGACTACAATACACACGCTGAAATTACGGGAAGTCAATACACACGTGGGAATTCACCAGACGTCGATACACCATCTTTGGGCCCGAAAGTTTCAAATTGTGCTTGTTGGGCCTAGCTAGCCCAATGACATGATCTTTAGGCCCGAAGGAAACTCACTTACATGTTGTTGGGTCTAATATGACTTAATTTCGTGTAAAAGGACTTTCAATGGCTTTTGTGCTGTTAGGCCCCAAGGGTCCTTTGGTATTGCCAGTAAAGTCAAGAATTCACCAATGCGGGCTGGGCTAAGGGCCCTTCGCATTCACGATAGCCTTGAACGACTTATGGAATTATCGAGGGCTTCATGTTCTCTTTCCTCCTTGGTTGTGGGGATATGACAAGTTAGGGTGATTGGATTAAGTGAATAGTACGGACGGCGCCTAAGGGATCGTTCGTATAGTTGTAAACTAGTCGTTTTCATTAATGCGTGTTTATAACAATTCACAACCCATAATTAATCCAACGTCACCTGGAAATATCGAATACACACGTCACAACGGTATAACAAATTAGAAAACGCATAAGTCAAAGTATTAGGAAAACATCGGGTTTTCCTAGGGTTTTTCAAGTCATACACCTACAAGATGCATACCAGGTCTAACAATTTTTTTAGAAACAAACAAGCATACTTACGGATCTTCACACTTTTTTTTTATACGATACTCTTTTCAGAAAATATCGGATTTTCTGGTGGTTGTCAAAACAATACGAAACATTATATTTCAAACTTTACTTATGAACTCACCAACATTTCATATGTTGACGTTTTTCAAAATACTTGTATTCTCAGGTAACAGGTAAATCGAAGGGAAAAATGTACTCAGTGATGTTTTGTTGTTTGTCTATTCAGTATCGAACAATTTACTTTTTGGGAATGTAATGTTATGAAACAATGTACTAAATGTAAACACTACCAGTTTTACTATTTCAATGCATGGTGATGAATGATGTTATGTTTCATGTATATTCACTGTGATGGTATTCAATTGAGTCACAATAGCCCTCAGACGTTTCCGCCGTCTGTTTAGGGGGTGTGACAGTAACATTCCCCTAGCACCCCTGCCTTGGTTTTTCTCGCTAAAAACATGAAAGTGAAATTCCGACTTTGCCCTTCCGTTCGAAAATTTTACTGTCTTCCTTCTTTTCTGGAATTTTCAAGTTTGAAGTTTCAATTAGACCATATATATATATATATATATATATATATATATATATATATATATATATATATATATATATATATATATATATATATATATATATATATAGAAAAGTATATGTGTTACACTCTATCATACTTTATCTATGAAATATCAATCCCAAGGGCAATCAATTTAAATTCCATTTAATAACAATAAAATAATTAAATATCATCTCTTCCTAATTTAAACATCTAAACATTCCTAAATTACTAATATTTCTTTCTAAATAATAATAATAATAATAATAATAATAATAATAATAATAAAGTTTACAATTACCATTTGTATATATACATATAAGTTTACACGTTTACATTCTTCCTGTTTCGATTTTATATCAGGATAAAATATTCATCATCAGGTTAGCTAATCTATATTTTTCTTTACCTTTCAAGCTGAATCCTCCTTGGATTTGTAGAAATACTATGGTCCTCAAACAGTATACGAATCTGCTATGTCTATTTGGTAACAATTTCCAAGCTTGATGTTATATATCACACAATCGTTTTTTCTTCGTTTTTTTACATTCAGCAGTTATACGTGTTTTGTGGAATGCAATATAAGGTACAACTCTTCTCATAAAAGCATGTTTTGTTCATTGTTTGAATATATACATCTGCAATATCATGAATGATTAAAACTGAATGTTTTTTCGTTTAATATATCCTTTGTACCCTTAATTGATTGGTATTCTTAATACAACACATTCATGTTCTTTCATCTTATTAAGTCCTTAATATGAATGAAGTTTATCTACAACAAGACTTCATCAGGCTTCACCATAGTTGGACCATTTTTCCCCTGATATTTACTCATATTTGTTGGGTTATCTTATGATGGTTTTCATTGCCCAAAAGTATGATGCTATTAGATGGAATTTAAAGTGTGAGGGAAGTTTAGTTTATTTTAGATTTTTTACAAAAAAAAAAAAAAAAAAAGTTCATTTTGACATATGTCAATCTGATATCTTTATTCACTTAAGTCATTTCCAACAAATTTTAATTTTTTTAATGTTTTGATTTATTTTAGATTTTTTACACCAAAAAAAAAAACAAAATTCAATTCAGAGTAACTTATTTGGTTTCCTATATTCGGCTCATTCATTTATGATAAAGACTAATATTTTTTGTTTTTTTAGTGAAAATGACATTTTTTATATTTTTTAGTATTCAACAATGTACTTATATTTAAATTCTTGCTATTATTTTTGCTGTAAAGTCCAATTTCATAGCATAAGTGAAAATACAAATTTCCTATGATTTATTTTAGATTTTTTACAAAAAAAAAACAGTTCATAATAACTTATTTGGTGTCCTATATTCAGTTCAGTTCATTCATTTCCAATAAAGTCTAAGCTTTTTTAGTTTTTTTTTTTTGATGAAAATGACATTTTTTTTAGATTTTTTTAGTATTCAACAATGTACTCAAGTTTACATTTTTCCTGTTATTTTTGCTTTAAAGTCCAATTTCACAACATAAGTGAATGTACAAAATTCATGTGATTTACTGTTAATAACATTCTACTCTCACATCAATTCATATAAATTTGACCTACTTTTTAATAAATAACTTTCTATTTGTTTGCTATTCTTACTTTTTTCTTTGAATATTACCCTTCCTGTAAAATACCTTCTCTTAACCAAATTATTATATTGCTCTTATTCGCTTATTTTGTTTATTTTTTGTTAAATATACAAGTGTTTTTTTTTAATTTCAAGGTACAATGGACCATATTACTCCTCTAAAGAAAATAGACTCAATCAAGGACGATTTCACAATAAATATTTGGATCATACGTCATTGGAATCAAAAGTCAAAATATGATCCGAACGACACATATTCGATAGACATGATTATGATGGACGAGGAGGTATAAGATGCATATATTCAATTATTGAGACAAAAAGTGACCCTCTTTAGCTAAGGAACCGTAGTCTCGATTGTTGTTGCTACCAAAGAAGAAGTTGACTACCGAAGTTGGAGAAAACCTTTTGTGAACCGCAACCGCAACAACTACCGCAAAGATGAAAGGTGAATGAAGTCTTTCAAGTTACCTTACTGACTTAGCGTGTTTACTCTATTTTGTCCAGTGAACCTTGCATGGTCATTGAAATCAGTAGAATAGTATTTGTTTATTTCCAATGTAACTTTTCGGGACACTATAAATAGAGGATCCCACTACATGTAATGACACACTTTCATGATCTTTCTAAACTATTATCGAAATACAAAGATCATTCATCTCTATTCTCTCTTAATTGATTTCCCAAAGTTCCTCTTCACTTTAATTTGATCACATTTATTAACTCCTGGTAGCATCCAATCCTTGTTATGAATCATCTTGGTGTATACTTGATATAACTTGTTGTCATTTATATATCCTTTATATTTCCGCAATCTAACACTTCTAACTTATTATTTTTGATCTAACAAGATTCTTTAGATTAACTTATTCCATGACTTATTATCTTGTACTATGTTTGTTCAAGTGTTCTTCAAAGTTTTTCTCTCAAAAATTTGGTATTAGAGTCATAGTGGTTGTTGTTTAAACAAAACTCTGATTTTAGAAAGCCTTATACACCATTGAAGCTCATTAAAAATGAAATATGGAAAAAGATTTATCATTGAATGTTTCCAACAGTATTGAAGGCTCGAAGAGATCTCCAATACTTTTTGCAAATGAATACCAACATTGGTCTGAAAGAATGGAAAGGTATCTTAAGAGGCTCGGTAGAGATGTATGGAGATCTGTGGAAGAAGGACCCCATGTCCCTGTTCTCACTCCTATGCAAGCAGATGGTGCTCAGGAACGACTTGGTGGAGCTCGGGCAGCTATGAATCGACCAACTAATGATGATCTTGAAAAAATGGAGAAAGATGCCAAAGCGTTTTATGAAATCTCATGTGGTGTTGGTCCAGGTAATTTTGACATCATCATCAACTTTTGCCAAGGAGATCTGGGAAAGTCTTGAAGATTCGTTAAAAAATTTTAAAGCTCTCCCCGGTGAAAGTCTTCAAGATTCGTTCAAAAGGTTCAACCTCATCATCACAAAGCTACCAAATGCTAGTAAAGCTCAAACTTCAAAGCAATCACGAGACAAATCTACAATTCTTGAATGGCTTGGGTAGACATTGGACCACAGCAACAATGATAATCCAAGGAGACAGAAAGATCCACACTCTCTCACTGTGTAAACTTTATGGTGAACTTCAAGCATAAGAACCAACCGTACTAAAGGATTGTGCAGATCTAGGAGGACCACTTGCTTTGATGGCTCAAACCCTACAGTTCAAAGCTCCTCAGTATCCTTATATCGTAGAGTCATCATACCAACACTCATATGAAAATCCACCGCAGTCGTATGAAGCTGATGTTGAACTAGATGATGAAGAAGAGTTTCAAAATGTTATTGCCTTGGTCAGCAAATAGTTCAACATGCTTCCACCACCATCATTTCGTAAAAACCAACAATTCACAAAACCACCTTTCAATCACAACTTCAACCTGCAGAATAATCATCAACGATATCCCACAAACCCTCATCATCCTTAACAACCACATAATACTTCTCCAAAGGAGCCACCACATAACAACACACCTTCAGACTCTGGTACCACTACTAAAGATAAAGATGGAGTCATTATTTGTCATAAGTGTCACAAGGAAAACCACTTTTCCAAAGACTGCAAAGCAAATGTGGTGAAAGACAAGGCATTTCGTGATTAGGAGTCTCCCAGGAAGGACTGACAATATGGGAATCAAGCTCTTGGAGATCATCTGGAGTATCTACACCAATAATACAGTCAATTATGGCCAGATATTGTGGGCTGATTTCCTACAATATATCTTCAAAGTTGCTCCAAAAGAAGGTTTGACAGAGCTTACCTTTGCTCGATTTTGCTCTGTGTGCATCTTCGATCTTGACAAGGAGGCTCACCTAAGCATGGGAAACGACACCAATCTGTTTTCAACCCGCAATCTCAAAAAGGTATACTGCTTCCAAGGATCAAACTATTTTCGGTCCTATTCGTAGGATGCCCATGTATATCTTAGAATCAATTGGACTTACTACGGTAGAAGTGGCTAACCACATCATGGCTACGAGTGATATTGACCCATATCACTCTTCCCCGCCTTAACCCAGCCAGCCCACCACAACATAGGACCCCCCAGACTAGTGCAAACCAAGATACTCAACCAAAACCCAAAGGAGTCAAATATCTTGTTATCAGAAGGAAAACTCCCAGGAACATTGTACAAAAGGGAGTTGTTCCCTCTAAGAAACAAAATTCCAAGACCGCAGACTCTTCTGCTGTGGCTCATCAATCTCCTTCCAAGGCTTTTGATCCTCCGGTGAATGTCATCGATGACAGTTTTCCTGAGCCTTCGGCGTTAGGAGATGTATTTAGGAGAAAGAAACTCAATTTAACCCCCACTCATGACCATATCCAAACCATGACACATACTGAAGTCTCTCAACAAAATCCGGTAGTCATTCGAGTCACCGCAAACTTACCCTCTAAAACCCTAACTCACCACTCAGATATAGAGAGTGTATTTGTTTCATCTCACAATGGAGATATGCCCTTAGTTGGAACCCAAGTGGATCCAATTGTGATAAGTCGCCCTAAGGTCTCCAGGGCATCAAGGTTGCACGTATTTGATCGTAAGGAATTGAACTCCATTTTATTTCATGTCACACAAACATTGGATACACAAGTTGCACTGCAGTTCACAACATGAAGAATGTTGCTGGTCCCTCAAAGCGCCCTCCAAATGCAGGAGATCACGATTCAAATGGAGATGGAATCACAATTGTAATAAGCTCAGACCCTATGTTCGGGCTTGATGATGATAACTTTGATGATGTTCAACAACCCCTTCCCTCATATGACTTCATAATGGTGTTAGATGATGAAAAATCGAGTGGGTCTCAACACTCCACCTCTAAGCCTAAAAAAAAAAAGAAGAAAATTGTGGTCTTTAAGAAAGAATTTCTCAGCTTACAAGCTAAGGTAAATCAGATTCTTGTTGTGGTATCTCCTTAAGCACCACAGAACACTGAAGCTCCTACACCTTAGTCTCTTATTGATCGTTTTGAAGTTTTAGAGACCAAAGAAAGGATGCATGCTCTAAGAATCCTTTTGAGAATTGAAATGGGAATCAGGAAACTTGATAAACGCACAACCAAAGATCACAAGGAGTTTGTGTCAATAGCTGAAAAACTCATCAAGGAGGTAACTAAACTGAAGAATGACCTCAATCAAACTCTAGAGAAACAAGTAAGTCATTCCAAGGAACTTGTTGAAGAGACCCATGCTGCATACGAATCCTGTCTTGCAGTTCTACAAAACACAATATGGGTTACGACGTTTACTCATAACACACTTGAGTGTTGATGAAATCCTCCGACTTACAAAGGAGATTTATCAATTACTTTTCAACAAGGAGATCCCCAACAACCTACAAATTTATGAACAAATGAAGACCCATTTTAATGAGACTTCTCAAAAGATCGATGGACTCAAGCAATGGTTTGAGGAGCAATAGGAGATTGCTTCCTCAAAAGGAGGAAGTGAAAGGAACCCAAGAAGAGATCAAGAACAAGATCCCTCACAATCTTAGACTTCTTCAGGTCATCAACAACAAACTCATCCACAAATTCAACGTCCTCCTACCGAAGAGCACAACAAACCACCAACTCCATGGTCTTCACCAAAAAAGTCCCCACAAAAATCAAATTGTCAAGGCTCTACGGAACACACTCCCCCGTATTTCAAAACTTAGCTCTTATTATGTCGTGGAACACTTTGATGACTCCCCAGCCACGGCTCAAAGAAAACATGACTGGAGGGCAGCAAAGTTTGTTGAACAAATTTGGAGAGCTCATGGGTTTGATACGATAATGGATGAATCCTTAGCCAATTCTTGGGTAAACCCTACCCACAGGTTATTGGATGATGATTACTGGCCAATTCTTACTTATGTTGAACCTCGCTCAGATGGTTACTGGGACATTCCTATCTCCCTAAACTTCAAGTTCTTTCCAGTCTTTCAATCACTTGATTCAAGTCTTCTAGAGGAAAAGAGACTTCTGATGGAATTTGAGGGCCTAAACCTCTTCCATGCCAAGCATAGTTCCGAGTTCGTGAAAATCTGGTCTAATGATAGACCAGACGAGGTAAAGAACTACAATGCGAGAAAGTTCATGATGGTTGAATTCTATCGGTATACCCTAACCAGAAGAGGAGATGAATAGGCCCAAACCCAAGAAGATTTTGTGAATCCGAACCCTAAGGAAAGATTCTTCATAGCTCGAGTGTTTCAGATCAAAGCTGAAAAGCATCCGAAGATGAAGGTTGCTTGTGAAAGAGTGTGTGGTTTTCTCAAGGCAATGATATGTGATTTTGGAAAGATTGATGCATAAATTCATCCATTCCTTGCCAAGACATTCGATTTTCCTGAATTTGAGCGTGTACGAACATACCCTAACGAGTTTCAAGAAATGTCACTTGGGGTAACTAACTACCCTGAGCTAGGAGTTATATACAAAAGAGCTAAAGTTGGTCCCAAATACTTCATTCCGGTGACCGCAATTTATACATTCACCAAAAAACAACTAGATATCACTCTAGCTTCAGTACAAAAATCAAAGCAGACTATAGATGAAATCAAATTTGAAATAACAAGGAGTATCCAGTGGTTGTTCAAAGTCAGAAAATTCTGGTGGATTCTCATACAATCCCTCAAGTTGAACAAGTGAAGAAAGATAGCTAATAGGTCACTTTAGTGGAAATTGTTGATACAAAAATTGACCCTCTTTAGCTAAGGAACTGTAGTCTGGATTGCTACTACTACTAAAGAAGAAGTTGACTATCGAAGTTGGAGAAAACCTTTTGTGAACCACAACCGCATGAATGATGAATGATGACTTTCAAGTTACTTTACTGACTTAATGTATTTACTCTGTTTTGTCCAGTGAACCTTGCATGGTCACTGAAGTCAGTAGAATAGTATTTGTTTATTTCCAATGTAACATTTTGGGACTCTACAAATAGAGGATCCCACTTCACGTAATGACACACTTTCAAGATCTTTCTGAATTATTAATTAAATACAAAGACCATTCATCTATATTATATCTTAACTGATTTCCCGAAGTTCCTCTTCACTTTAAGTTGACCACATTTATTAGCTTGTGTTTTCATGCAATCCTTGTTAGGAATCAACTTGGTGTATAACTTGTTGTTATTTATATTTCCCACAAGCTAACACTTCTAACTTATTATTGTTGAGCTAACAAGATCGTTGAGATTAACTTATTTTACAACTTATTATCTTATACTAACGTTTGTTCAAGTGTTCTTCAAAGTTTTACTCTCAACATCAATTATTATTTTTGTAACAATTTTTTCCTATTCATAAACCATTATATTTATATTTGTTATTTTTTGCCTTTTTAGGGAAGCAAAGTGCATGCATTTTGTGTCAAGAAATGGTTTTTAAAATTCCAATGCTATCTTAAAGAAGATCGTTCAATATACGTCAAGAAACCAAGCGTGGCAACAAATACTTCAAAATTTAAGTTTGTTGATTCGGAAAGAAAACTTAACTTTTACCTCGATACAACTATATAAGCTTGTGAAAACTTTTATAGATCTGCATACGACGTTGATTTTGTTGACTTCAATCCGATCATTTCGAACAACATCCTAGAGTCAAACTTCTTTAGTTAGTTCATTTAATATTAGCATTTGCATATAACTTCCTACTTTGTTTCTTAATTTGGACTACAAATTGATCATTTTTATTAACTTAAGCCTATATTTTGTTGCTTTTGTAGATATTATTGGACACATTTTTGAATATGGGAGTATAGATTCCTCTGAACAAGATAAATCAAAACACAAAATGCTATTGCATTTTCAAGATATAGACTATGCACCATTATTACATTTAAATAATACTTCTTTTGTAGTATCTCCACTAATCTTAAAGTAACTTTGTGGGGTCAGAATGCCTAATACATGTGTGATTTTCTTGATAACAATAACAACCTTGCTCCAATTGTTGTTATTGTTTAGTTTGGCAGAGTGAATTTTATTAATGGTTTGTAATTATTTTTAATAACCATTTTCTAAAATTGTATATATAATTAAATAGTCAATTTCTTTTTGTATGTTGGCCTCTTTTTATCTGGCTACTTTGGTGTTGGTAGGTTGTTCATAAACAATGATATCGATGAAATTACAAGCTACAAAAACAAGTACTTTCATTTATACTTTCCTTTGTTTTTTCAAATTTACTTTTTTCATACTACCATAAATTTAATTCCTTTCTTTGTTCTAAATGAACAGATTGGTTTCTCAAAATGGACAACAACTTACATCAAGTGTAATCAATATGATTGCATCAAAACAAGACATATAACACGACGACTTTCTGAAAAATCATTTGTTTTCTAACATTGATGATCTGTTTGAACCTATGGAGGTACTCTACATTATTTTTAAAGTTGTTACTTTAATACACTTCTATTTTATTTGTGTAATATAATATAATTTTCAAAGTATTGTATAACTGACCTAACCTTCAAATAACCGAAATTTTGATATTTTTGCATATCGGATTAGCACATTCATAAGTCACAATTCCAGACACTTCATGAGAACCATTAACCTAATCAATAGGAGACCATTTTTCTCTTGCTGACTTTTTGCAGTTGTTACAAGCAAGGTAATACCAACGTATGCCTTGATGTATTCTCTTAACAATACCAACAATAATGATCGTTTTTTCCTGGAAATTCAATTATTGTTCAATGTTAATAAATGTTAGTGTGTGAAAGTGTATGTTAGGTCAACTATAACAATATACTCTATTTCTTTGTTACACTTCTAACAATATTTATCATATTTTTTTACATAATAACAATAAATTTTGGTTATTCCAATGTATTACATATTTATTTTGTATAATAACAATATATGTTTATAATATTTGTGTAATACAATATAATTTTAAACTTTATTTAGATTTAAAATCCCACTTTGGGTTTAAGACAACACATGAACCTTGACATTAACCTTATTTGATCAAGAAGCAAAGAAGTTGTTCAAATTCACAGCTAAAGACTTGTATAAAAAAAGAAGAAGGTATATTTTTATAGTTGTTAATTA
The DNA here is from genome assembly GCF_051521515.1 of Lactuca serriola. Classification (NCBI taxonomy): domain Eukaryota; kingdom Viridiplantae; phylum Streptophyta; class Magnoliopsida; order Asterales; family Asteraceae; genus Lactuca; species Lactuca serriola. The sequence continues at coordinate 153,919,503 of NC_136412.1, read as the reverse complement.
CTTATTTAAGTTATATATTACATATTTTACATACAAATTTTCTAACAATATGTATTTATAATTTAACTTGGTATCAATTTGGATTTTTTTCCAATGTAGTTGAAAGTTGTGGTGAACAATAAGTTGGCAATTAAGATTGATATCACAAGTTACAATGTCAATAATAAAAGTAATTTTTATGGGATATCTCGTTATAGCAACATACTATTGGAACAATCATAAACCGTGGCCTATATCAAAGATAATAAGTTGGATTACAAAATTTTAGTGTTACAATCGTATGTAGCACTCTTGAATCCTCATATTTGCTTTAGAAAGCTAGCACCAAAATTATGGTTGCCTCTAATGGCTCACATCTAAACATTAGAAGCCCTAGAATGAACTTAAGGAGAGAGGAGGAAGGGGGATTTTCGACTCTTGCTTCATAAGGGATTAAGCAGCCGAAAATCCTAGCGATAGGGTTCTATTTATAGCTTTTAGATATTTGGGATAAAATATAATTTGAATAATAGAATATACACATTTAATCAAATAATCTATCAGCTAAAGGAGGCTTCATGGTAAGACCGGTAAGTTACCGTGAACAAAAACATAAGTGTACAATTGATGTTTACAGAGTACTTGTTTGGATTACTTTAGTTTGATTATAGTGTAACTAATTGATTATGCTACCATTGTGCATAGGTCGGTGCAAGGTGCGAGAGCTTGGGTGCTAAGTGGAACAATGTAAGATTTTAAATTAGGCATATTGAGAGGATATCGCCATCTAATGTATATGATATGCTTCATTCATGTAGTTTCAAGTGTTAATTGTCTAGAGGATAACAAGAGTGTTGGAGTAGTATGGGTGTATGTGTGTGTCTTTGAAAACTATTTTCTCTGTTGGGATGTTGACCAAGTATTGATCAATATATTTCTTCAATTATGAGTTGTAGAGTTCCTTGTCAACTGATTAGTTAATTTGGCACATGATGGAGTAGGGATGATCGTTACCCTTAGAGGGTTGGTATTGGAAGTTACGGAGCCTAAAATCTAGCTTTATGGGAGTTTTTCAAGGAGTTGGGTTGTGTTGCTATACACTGTTACGAGTTTCAAAGGAGAGATACTTTATTATCCCGATGAAGTAAGTTTGGTTGTTGATGCTCTTAGCCAGAGGTCAGCTAGTTGGCCACTTCCAGAGTTGTGTCTATGAATGACAACGTTTACTCATCTGTTAGAGTTGATAGAAAAGCTCCAGGGAGTAGAATTTTAGGATGAGAGACCAAATATGTGGGAGATTCAGGGAATGTTTCGAATGTTGATCGGGATAACCAGAGTTATTTGTAAAGATATAGCCAAACAAGTTGACATCTATATTAGGAAGATCTCCATTTAAACTATTGTATGGTAGGAAGTGTAGGACGTTGTAACATCCCAAATTCCAGAAGTATGAGTGAAGGGCTTAAAGTGTGAATTAAGGAAGCTACTCGACGAGTAGGTACGCTACTCATCGAGTCGGAGCGGGATTTGATCGTGAGTTAAGTGGCCAACTCGCTGAGTCGGAAGTTGTGCTCGACGAGTTGGTGCTGGAATTAGAAAACCCTAATCTTGAGGGTTGCACCCTATTTAAAGGACTTTATCTCCTTCTATCAGCCTCCTTATTTCCCTTGAGAACCAGAAGACCCTAAGCTTGTGTGTATGACGCCTTTGGAGGGAGATTGAATCTTTGGAAGTTGTCTTTTGTGGAAGAATCTTGAAGATCAAAAAGGGCCTGCATCAAGGGAGTGGTGTAGATCTAGAATCTACTTCAATTTGGGCACATCTTGGAGGTAATAAGCTATTACCTTCACTCTTTTGCATCTAGATCTATTCATGAAAGAGATTTGGGGCCACTTTGGGTATGTTTGAGACCTATTTCGGGTTTGGAGTTTGGATCTGAGGTTGCTAATTCAGATCTAGACTTGTGTTGGTCCAGAATTTCATAAAGCATCAGTCAATGAGTTGTTGGTGAAGCCCCTTTGTCTAAAACCCAAGCCCTAGAGTGATTTGGACCTTTAACTCCTCGTTTTCATGTAAAGTTTGCAACTTTACGTAGGGGTTATGCCCTAGAAGAGTGGATCTACAGTTTGGAACCCCTGCATGGCTCGAAAAGCTTCTGTATGGATGAAGGACTGAAGGGACTCGACGAGTCGCATGGGTGGACTCAGCGAGTCATATGAACATGGGCATGGACTCGACGAGTTGGAAGAACAACTCGGCGAGTCTGTTGAAGATTGCCTTGGACTCGGCGAGTCTGTTCTTGGACTCGGCGAGTCAGGTCGCAGAACCCCAACCTCTTGTGCTTAAACTTCGGACCAGTGAGTTGGTTGGTGACTCAGTGAGTTGGACAGGATGGAATTCAGAGATCGTTCAACTCGACGAGTCTTGGGGCGACTCAGCGAATTGAGTCGTGTTATGGGAGTTTTCTGAGTATAAGAACTCGATGAGTCGACGGGTTGACTCGGCGAGTAGAGTCAATCAGGAAGTTTGACTTTGGCAAGGACTTTGACTTTGACCTGTTTGACCTTCCGGGGTGTTAAGTATTTTTGATATTTATGTCATGGTCCATTGATGGCATCAGGTGTTGGAGTTTGGAGCAGTGCTTCGAGCCAGTGCTTTCATGGTTCGGTTCAGCAGTTGCAAGGTGAGTTATCCTCACTATATCAATAGGATCTAAGGCACCAAGGCCGGCCCTTTTAGTTGTTATCTTGGTTACAGTATGCTACATGTGGTAATGATATGTTAGATCGGTGTCCGGATAGACAATATGTTGTCATGCTCTTATGATCCGTTAGGATTGGTATATTAGTGACCTGGTTAGGTCGGTGTTTTGGTTATGAGAGATTACTATGATTGATGATCCGTGAGATAGTTATATCTGATATCTGTACGTGTACTGTTTGATGTGTTTATTGATCTGATTAGATCAGCGTCCTGGTAATTAGGACAGTATTATGTTAGTGACCTGGTTTAAGTCAGTATTCTGGTATATAGGATGATGCTATGTTAGTGACCGGTTAGGTCGGTATCCTAGTTAGGATGTTGCTATGCTTTATGATCTGCTAGATCGATTTGTTTGTCTATGGACTGTTATGTGAATACCTGTTATATGTGCACATGGTTATTTGCTTGAAGTTTGGGTTAAGGCGGTACTGCTTGTGCTGAAGGCCAACATACCCTACGAGCGGTCTGGATAGATTGTAGGCCTGTATGGCGGTCCAGTCATACCAAAGGCTCAGGATATATCCAGATAGACTGAAGGCCGGTGCGGGAGGTCAAGTCATAATGTGGACTCAAAGAGTGGACCAGGTGGACTGAAGGCCAGTTGTGGGCGGACCAGTCACACTGCAAACTTAAGAGGCATGGCTGTTCTATATTGTGATATGATATTATTATGGTTGTATGTGGTTGGTATTTTGGGGGAAACTCACTAAGCTTCCGGGCTTACAGTTTAAGTTTATTGTTTCTGGAACATCAGGAGATCGTGGCAAGGCAAAGGCGTGATCTTACCCCTCCTCATATTTCATGATTTTGTGATTTGGTTTTGGGGATACTATGATGTTTAAACTATTTTGAAAACAAGTTGTATAACTTAATTGTTTTTGAATGGGTTAAAATGTTTTAAATTGGCTTGAATTTTATGCGTGTTACAAGTTGGTATCATAGCCTTGGTTTGAGTGAATTGGAGAAACATTCGCGTGACTCCAGTCTCAAATCAAGGAAAGGTTTTCAAAATGAATTCTAAAATGGTTTTCAAAATAAGTAAAAGAGGATGTGAAGTGTACGATCAGCTGGAGCCAGTAAGTAGACCCCAAAATATCATACTGTTATTTGATATTGAGATATGTTAGAACAACATGCTAGTACTAGGCTAGGGATCTTCAGGAATTGCATGATAGAATTGCATGATTTCATGATGCCTATTAGCCTAGGGTTTTCCTTATATAAGATTGACATCCTTACTGTAGCTGTTTAGTGTATGCATCACGACTGTGCATAATCAATATCTTATAGCTTGAGAATGTTTGATTCGACCTTAGGGTAGAATTGGATATTCGAAAATCTATCGGGTCCAGCGTTATGTGTGGCTAGTATACACTAATGCTACAGGGTTGGTGGAAGTTTCATGGATTGGGTGGGTAGTGAGAGGCTGGGAGGCCAGTTATGAGATGTTTAGCATTCCTCTAGGAGTGAGGATTTAAGCACTTGCTATATTTATGTATATTGTTGGGGCGTTGTGATGATACTTGAGACAATTATGGGTAGGTGCGGAAGGTAGTATGGGCCCGTACTACTGAAAGCACAGGACCCATACGCGTAGCAAGCAAGTCACAACCCCTAGGGTTGGGTTTTGGAGTTGTTTCCCTATCATTATATAGGTTATCAGAGATCTTTTGGTGTATTGACAGAATGGTGGTCACAAGACGTCTTGTGATCGGATCCAGGTAAGGATCGGGAGCTGGAATCCAGGATAGGCCAGCAATGTCAGACGATCGTGCCAGGAAGATTGTGACAACTGTCAAATTCAGGTCATTCTTGGACTCATGCATCTTTATAAAAACCACTCATGCACATCATGCCATGGCCTAGTAGTATAAATAAGGTCAAAAATCATGCATAAACTAGGATCCAACTAAGGTCTAGGACTAATATACTTGATACTTACAATTCTAGTAAGTTGCTTAGCTACAATAGGAAATGCCAATACTATAATTAGAATAAAGCTTCAAGCTTTGTTATAACTGAAATAGGGTATAAAACCCTAAAAATAAATTAAAACATTCTAATTATACTTCAACATGTTGTGAATATCAAACAATATTCCAAAAACCCTAAAGAGCCAAAAATCCAAAGTTATAAATTATAAAGCTTAAAAACTTTATAAAATTTGGCTATAAACTTCCTAATATCAAATTGTTATTAATGAAATTAAGAATTATAGTCAATGAAATAGAAACTAAATTACCAAGTATTAATCATAATTCATTTGTTGAAAACAAGATTTTAAATAAATCCAAATTTGTTTAATAATCACTTTTATAAAAATTAGATTTTTATAAAAATTAAGGAGGGATTTTTATAAAATTTGAATTGAGGAGAGAGAAGGCCCTAATCCACTCAAAAATCTGGCCATTCTCCCCTCCCCATGCTCCCTCTTCCCAAAAACTTCAATCATTAAATCAAAACCCTCACTCCACCTCTTCTTTCTCCACTCTCTTACACTCCACTCTTCACACACTTCACTCTCTTCTTCCCTCTCTCTAAACTCACGAAAATCCTCTCATTTCTCTGCAAAATTTCGAGATTGTGAAGCCCTTGAAGTGTTCTTACTTCCCTCAAGATCATAACAAAGGTAAACAACACCATCTTCTTCCATAGTTACATGATTCTACTCCTTTTCTTTCTTAGTTCTCTCTTCTTTTCGGATTCTATGCCATTCCATGGCTAGAAATCTTTATATTTTCCCTTGTGGTTTGTAGATTCTCACCATAACACAATGCATGTGTAAGAGATGGTGAAAATCCAGGATCAAACCCATGCAAGGAGTGAAAAAGATGCACATATGATCATGTGACATCAAAACATAATATTTCATGTTCTTCTCCATTTCTTTTGTGTTTATGCATGACCAAAAGCATTTAAACCATTTCTAGTACATCTTGGATGCTCATTCATTCCATGCATGTGTTAGAAATCGGGCCTTACCAAGGACATGCATGATGTTCTTGTTGAAATACCCTAATAATGCACACAAGCAAACATGCAATCTGCCAGATTACTTTGTTCGACTTTGAACGGTCATAACTCAGTCATTTCTGAACCAAATCATGATATTCTTTTTGTATCGGTTAGTTCCACGAGTTAACTTTCAAACCCAACTGGTCTTACTGTAAAATATTAAATATCCGATTTTTGGAAATTTTTACAAAAAGATTGCGCATACAGCTCTTTTTCTGTGATCACTATTTTTGTGTTGCATAATCAATGGCCTTAAACCCAACCATAAATCTGAGGAAAAATACCTTAGAAACTTAACATATCTAGTGAATTATGGTTGAAATTTCGTGGCTTAAAACCTCACTGAATGGGCTACACAAATTCATGAATTTCAGCCACATTTACACTTCATGCATTATTGCATGCAACTTTTCTTAAATTGTTTGGAATCATTACCCTCATTTCTCTTCTGAATACATTTTTTTTACATTTTACCTTTTGAAAGCCCTTGCATGCATGAGATAATCTGGGAAATTTCAAGAGCTTTTGTTATTTCTTTGATTTATTAGAGTTATTGCTAAAACCAAGGGCATAAATCATATAAAATACTTCCAGAGCTCAATAAATCCTAAATAAATTCATGGATGATACTCATGGAGAATAATGACCCCTCACCAAATTTCAGTAATTTTTGTTACTGTTTAATACGATTTCTAATTTTCTTTTGTTTAGGACATGATAAATTACAAAACCACCTTATAGGATATGAAAATTTTATCTAACAATTTTCGCATACCTTACCTATGATGGGTGACTCCAGAAAATAATTTCAAGATTTTTCATCATGTCTTACTATTTTTCCCAATTTTTGGTAATTATAATGGTCTAAAAATGGGAGAAATAGTTCTAATTATCCAAAATTCATAAAAATTTACCAGGATATAATATTATACAGTAGGAGGTTACATAAAAATTTTGAATATTTTTCTCTACTGTAAACTATTTTTCTCTTATTTTCTAAAATTAATTGCATTAAAATGCACTTAAATACACATAAATACCCAAAACCCGTTTATGCATTATGAAAACCACTTTTGATATTTTTCCCAGGTTATTTTCACTGTAAATGATGTTACAAAAATTTATGGTGATTTATTTTAACTGTTTAATATTATTTCTTTAATTTATGATTATTTAAAGGAATAAAACAAGGAAAAATAGAAATACCCACTGAAAAATATCTTTTATATTTTTCCCAGCCTATTTATGTACAATAACAGTTAATTAAAAAGTTTGGGTAATTTTGGAAACTGTTTTCTATTTATTTCAATTTTTATTGAATCAAATGCTCAAAAATCATAAAATATAATTAAACAGCTTGGAAATCCATTTTATAATTTTCCCAGCTTAGTATTGTGTAATAACAGTTCAATAAAAAGTTTGAGAATTTTTATCCTTTGAATGCTATTTTCGTGAATTTATGTTGTAATAAGGACTTAAAAATTTGGAAAGTTTATATTCCAAGGTTGTAATTAATCGCCCGATATATAGAATTTCATTACTTCAGAAAAAGTGTAACTAATTGATATAAAATCCAATACTAAAAAATAAATTGGCATTTCCCTATATGTAGGGTTTAGTATATTAGCATTAGATATCGACATGGAAACTCACTAGTGCGTGTGTTTGATGTCGTAGGATCCCGGTAGTAAGACGTTGGTGCATCCCGAAGTACCGCTTGTGCCTACACAAAACATCGTGAGTATTCACGTACTCCCCTATTTTTGGTTTTTATGTTTTGGGGTGGAAAAGCATGTCCTAAACTACTTATGTTCGTTATATTTAATTGATTCGTATAAACTTGATTACTATATTTTGCATATTATGAGTATTCACGCACTCCCCTATTTTCAGTTTTATGTTTTGGGGTGGAAAAGCATGTCCAGAAAAACTATTATTTGCATGTTGTATTTAAATTGATTTGTACCAAACACGATTGCTATTGTATTGCTATGTTTCTTTATGTATGTCTATGCAACACGGAACATGAGAACTTATCGTACTAAGGCCCTTCCCTTATCTCTAACCATTAACTCTTTGAGCCAATGGTCATTATGGATAGCGCTATTAGGAATTGACAACTCCTCACTCGCCCGAATCGCTGGAGTGCATGATACCATATTCATCTATGGAACGATAAGCATAGATCTCGATAGGGCTTCAGTCATAGGTTTGGTTGAGACTCATTGTTTGCTCATACACATACAAACTCGTTTCTCGTTATAGCAATAAACTTGTATTCATTAATAGCAATCAACTATGTTTATCATTAAAGCAATGTACTTGTATTTACGAAAAGCCTTATTTCAAGCTCGATTTTATAAACTTGTGAACTCACCAACTATTTTCATAGTTGACGCTCGTTTTACATGATTTTTCAGGAAATCATTAGTAAGTGAATGTAAAGATTCATCATCATAGAGCATGCTGCATCGTGTTGAAGCTATTATGAAGTTATATTTTGATTAATGTTGTTTTGGAAAAACTTGTACTTTGTTTCTTTTAAGCTATGGGTTGTAAACTTTTAAATACTGCTATGGTGATGTATCTTTATCTTTTGCAAGGAAACCGTTATCGCTGTCATACCTTGCGTTTCCGCTTTAGCGGGGTGTGACAGAAGTGGTATCAGAGCTAAAGTTATAGAGAACATCGGTTTTTCTTTAAGAAAACACAACCTATAACTAAAACTTACAAAGAAATTCTTTTTACATCAAACATATTACTAGTATAATTAGGTCGGGAGTTGTATTATTGGACCTCGATTAAACATAGCCTGATCACCTATGTTTAATTAAGAAAAGATTTATACAAAGCTTGAGCTAATTATAATGGGAATATGTTCAACAAAAATATTTGAGAAAACTTTATTTCAAAATTTCAAAAGGTTAATTTTGGTGTGTGTAAGCATTGCATATTATAGGCATGCATTGTCATTTATTTCATATCTCATTGAAACTATGTCACAGTCCACTATGTCAATATCGTCATCTTCCCGTGCTACCGCCTCAGCCGATGAATCCGGCTACGTCACTGTTATTCCTCGACGTAATCCCCCCGCCTCGGTAGAAGAAGACCCATCAGAGGATACGGAAGATACTGGGAACTCGGTGGAGATCAGTAATGACAACGCCCCGAGTCAACGACGCGAGGCATCACCTACATCGGTGTTGCCACAGCCACCGCTTTATGGACTTCGCATTCGGAGGACAGCGAGAAGAGTGTTCCCATTCCAGGAAGGATACTCGTCAGCTCAGCAGGACTTGGCACTGTAGGACCTAGCGGAGCAGGACCCAGCGTTGCAGGACCGAGAGCACCGCCACCACAGCAAGTTATAGGAATACCTGTTAGGCAGCCAGGTAGGACCCCGGAGGAGTCCTGGAGGATGTATTTGATAGCAGCAGATCTGCGCCACAGCCTTGCTGTAATAGCCGGGCAATAGGAGGTATTGAACAAAGTGATGACAGGGATGGAAATCCTGTATCAACATTCGATGGAGACTGCTAACACTGCTAGTGCTGCTAGACGAGAGGCAGGTCATGCGATGACAGCATATTATGTGTTTGGTGGGCTGTTCCTAATTGTGGTGTTGATGCTTCTTGTTGGGATAGCGATTGGCTTTTGGTTCTGATTTCAGTATTTTATTTGATTTTGTTATGAAATGAAAACCCATGTTGGGTGTCTTTTGGGAAAAACATTTTAAAACTTTATTTTGGGATTGATGTATTGGTTTGGTTTTAAAGTTATTTCAAATGGTAATGAAGAATTTTATCTTATGTTTGAAAACTTTTACTATGAGGTCAAACCCTAGAATTTATTTAGTAAATGGTTGAATAAAAAGATTTTATTTTCTTTTCTTTCTAAAATCTATATGCCTAGTATTAATGCAAACCAATGATTTGACAACACTTGCGGTTTTCAAAATAGTAGTGAACTAAATATTATACATTATTTTATGTATTTATACGTATTTCTTCTCCTGTGTCATAGAACCATGTCAGGCAGGCCTAGTCGCGGGCGCCCACAGAACGAAACACCCGATGTTGCTCAAGTTGTAGAACAACAGCTCTTGGAAGCAATTCCAAACATTGTTACTCAGGTGACTGCAGGACTTAATGCTAACCAAGGAAGTAGTGGAGGAAACCGGGGAAACAATGAAAGAGAATGTAACTACAAGTCCTTTATGGCCTGTAAACGTAAGGAGTTCGATGGAAAGGAAGGTGCGGTCGGGTTACTGAAATGGATTGACAGCATGGAGTCGGTCCTTCACATTAGCAAATGCCTCGAGCGCAACAAAGTTGAGTATGCATCTTGCCTATTCCAAGATAGGGCATTAACCTGGTGGAATACTCTAGTGCAAACCCGAGGCCGTATAGTGGCGTATCAGCTAACTTGGGAAGACCTAAAGAAGCTGCTGATAGAGGAGTATTGTCCCAAGGATGAACTTTAGAAGATTGAATCTGAATTCTGGAACCATTCTATGGTTGGAACACAAATAGAGAAGTACACAGTCCGATTTCATGAACTAGCAAAACTGGTACCTCACATGGTTACTCCTGAGGAGAAACGGATAGATCGTTACATCTGGGGTCTGGCACCAGAGATTCGGGGAATGGTTACCTCAGCAAACCCAACTACCATTCAAAGTGCAGTAAGTCTAGCGAATCGACTAACCAATGATGTGATAAGGATGGGAGCATCGACAAAGGAAAGCTCTAGTAACAAGAGGAAGCCAACAAATCAGGCAGAGAAGAAATATGGAGGCAAGTCAGGGAGGAAGCAGAAAGTCTCAAGAAATTTTATGGTAAGAGCCCAGGAGCAAAAACCAGTGAAAACTCAAGGACAGGAAGTGCAGGAGCGAAAGCAGTACTCAGGGCCGCTTCCGAAGTGCAATAAGTGTAACTTCCATCACAAGGGAGCTTGCCCGGTGTGCCAAAACTGTAAGCAAACAGGCCATTACTCGAAGTATTGTAAGGTGAATAAGGTGGGAAAAAGGACATGTTACGAGTGCAGGAGTACTGATCATCTCCGTAGAGCATGCCCCAAACTGAACAATGGACCTGGTAACAATGGACAAGGCCAAGCCAGGCAAAACTTTCAAGGAAATCAAGTTGGACGGTCAAGAGGTGTAGCCTTTGTGATTGGTGCAGAAGAAGCTCGTCAGAACCCTGAAGTGATAACAGGTACGTTTCTCCTGAACAACCATTTTGCATCAGTAATATTCGATGTGGGAGCAGATAGGAGTTTTGTTTCTTTAGCATTTAGACCGTTAATTGGCTTGAAATTGAGAAAGATGAGGAATGCTTATGCTATTGAACTTGCTGATGGGTATGAAATTAGGGCTAGTGATATAATTCCTGGTTGTACTCTGAATTTAGCTGATAAACTCTTTAGCATCGACCTAATTCCTATAGAGCTAGGTAGTTTTGATGTGATAGTAGGAATGGATTGGTTATCCAAAAATAGAGCGGACATTGGTTGTTACGAGAAAGTCATTAGAGTGCCTCTCCCTAATGGAGAAACCCTTATCATACACGGTGAGAAACCAGGAAGAAGTTTAAACATAGTATCAAGCATGAAGATTCACAAGTACCTGAAGAAGAATTGTATTGCATTCATGGCTCACGTGCTAGAAAGAGAACCTGAAGCTAAACAACTCAAGGAGATTCCAGTGGTTCAAAACTATCCCGAAGTGTTTCCGGAGGAATTGCCCGGTTCACCCCCTCACAGGCAGGTCGAATTTCGGATAGAATTAATTCCCGGAGCGGCACCTGTAGCAAAATTGTTTCTCTGCATGGTGTACCCCTATCTATCATTTCTGATAGACATAGTCGTTTTACATCTCGATTTTGGTGGATGTTACAGAGGGCACTAGGAACCAAGATAGATTTGAGCACAGCTTACCACCCTCAGACAGATGGGCAACCAGAGAGAACAATACAAACATTGGAAGACATGCTACGAGCGTGTGTCATTGAGTTCAAAGGAAATTGGGATACTCATTTACCTCTAATTGAGTTTTCCTACAATAACAGTTACCACACGAGTATCCAATGTGCTCCATATGAAGCATTGTATGGACGCAAGTGTCGTTCGCCCTTATGCTGGACAGAAATCGGAGACAGACAGTTGACTAGAGTCGAACTTATCCAGGAAACATCTGACAAGATTGCTATCATCAAGGATAAGCTTAAAGCTGCTAGAGATCGTCAGAAAAGTTATGCGGATAATCGTCGAAAACCATTAGAGTTCCAAGTAGGAGACAAGGTACTTTTAAAAGTATCGCCTTGGAAAGGGCTTGTGCGTTTTGGTAAGAAAGGAAAACTAAGCCCGAGATATGTTGGACCCTTTGAAATCCATGAAAGGATTGGTCCGGTAGCGTATAAACTTCAATTGCCCCAAGAGTTAAGCGCCATTCACGACACATTCCACGTCTCCAACCTTAAGAAATGTCTAGCCGACGAAACATTGATAGTACCCCTGGAGGAAATTAAGATCAATGATAAGCTGAGCTTCGTTGAGGAACCGATAGAAATCCTTGACAGGGAGGTAAAACAACTTAAGCGGAGTAAGACCCCAATTGTGAAAGTTCGATGGAACTCAAAACGCGGGCCGGAGTACACTTGGGAGCGCGAGGACTTCATAAAGGAAAAGTATCCGCAACTATTCCCTTGCGATGACAAGCGATGACATAGAATGAATTTCGGGACGAAATTCTTTTTAAGTGGGGGATACTGTGACAACTGTCAAATTCAGGTCATTCTTGGACTCATGCATCTTTATAAAAACCACTCATGCACATCATGCCATGGCCTAGTAGTATAAATTAGGTCAAAAATCATGCATAAACTAGGATCCAACTAAGGTCTAGGACTAATATACTTGATACTTACAATTCTAGTAAGTTGCTTAGCTACAATAGGAAATGCCAATACTATAATTAGAATAAAGCTTCAAGCTTTGTTATAACTGAAATAGGGTATAAAACCCTAAAAATAAATTAAAACATTCTAATTATACTTCAACATGTTGTGAATATCAAACAATATTCCAAAAACCCTAAAGAGCCAAAAATCCAAAGTTATAAATTATAAAGCTTAAAAACTTTATAAAATTTGGCTATAAACTTCCTAATATCAAATTGTTATTAATGAAATTAAGAATTATAGTCAATGAAATAGAAACTAAATTACCAAGTATTAATCATAATTCATTTGTTGAAAACAAGATTTTAAATAAATCCAAATTTGTTTAATAATCACTTTTATAAAAATTAGATTTTTATAAAAATTAAGGAGGGATTTTTATAAAATTTGAATTGAGGAGAGAGAAGGCCCTAATCCACTCAAAAATCTGGCCATTCTCCCCTCCCCATGCTCCCTCTTCCCAAAAACTTCAATCATTAAATCAAAACCCTCACTCCACCTCTTCTTTCTCCACTCTCTTACACTCCACTCTTCACACACTTCACTCTCTTCTTCCCTCTCTCTAAACTCACGAAAATCCTCTCATTTCTCTGCAAAATTTCGAGATTGTGAAGCCCTTGAAGTGTTCTTACTTCCCTCAAGATCATAACAAAGGTAAACAACACCATCTTCTTCCATAGTTACATGATTCTACTCCTTTTCTTTCTTAGTTCTCTCTTCTTTTCGGATTCTATGCCATTCCATGGCTAGAAATCTTTATATTTTCCCTTGTGGTTTGTAGATTCTCACCATAACACAATGCATGTGTAAGAGATGGTGAAAATCCAGGATCAAACCCATGCAAGGAGTGAAAAAGATGCACATATGATCATGTGACATCAAAACATAATATTTCATGTTCTTCTCCATTTCTTTTGTGTTTATGCATGACCAAAAGCATTTAAACCATTTCTAGTACATCTTGGATGCTCATTCATTCCATGCATGTGTTAGAAATCGGGCCTTACCAAGGACATGCATGATGTTCTTGTTGAAATACCCTAATAATGCACACAAGCAAACATGCAATCTGCCAGATTACTTTGTTCGACTTTGAACGGTCATAACTCAGTCATTTCTGAACCAAATCATGATATTCTTTTTGTATTGGTTAGTTCCACGAGTTAACTTTCAAACCCAACTGGTCTTACTGTAAAATATTAAATATCCGATTTTTGGAAATTTTTACAAAAAGATTGCGCATACAGCTCTTTTTCTGTGATCACTATTTTTGTGTTGCATAATCAATGGCCTTAAACCCAACCATAAATCTGAGGAAAAATACCTTAGAAACTTAACATATCTAGTGAATTATGGTTGAAATTTCGTGGCTTAAAACCTCACTGAATGGGCTACACAAATTCATGAATTTCAGCCACATTTACACTTCATGCATTATTGCATGCAACTTTTCTTAAATTGTTTGGAATCATTACCCTCATTTCTCTTCTGAATACATTTTTTTTACATTTTACCTTTTGAAAGCCCTTGCATGCATGAGATAATCTGGGAAATTTCAAGAGCTTTTGTTATTTCTTTGATTTATTAGAGTTATTGCTAAAACCAAGGGCATAAATCATATAAAATACTTCCAGAGTTCAATAAATCCTAAATAAATTCATGGATGATACTCATGGAGAATAATGACCCCTCACCAAATTTCAGTAATTTTTGTTACTGTTTAATACGATTTCTAATTTTCTTTTGTTTAGGACATGATAAATTACAAAACCACCTTATAGGATATGAAAATTTTATCTAACAATTTTTGCATACCTTACCTGTGATGGGTGACTCCAGAAAATAATTTCAAGATTTTTCATCATGTCTTACTATTTTTCCCAATTTTTGGTAATTATAATGGTCTAAAAATGGGAGAAATAGTTCTAATTATCCAAAATTCATAAAAATTTACCAGGATATAATATTATACAGTAGGAGGTTACATAAAAATTTTGAATATTTTTCTCTACTGTAAACTATTTTTCTCTTATTTTCTAAAATTAATTGCATTAAAATGCACTTAAATACACATAAATACCCAAAACCCGTTTATGCATTATGAAAACCACTTTTGATATTTTTCCCAGGTTATTTACACTGTAAATGATGTTACAAAAATTTATGGTGATTTATTTTAACTGTTTAATATTATTTCTTTAATTTATGATTATTTAAAGGAATAAAACAAGGAAAAATAGAAATACCCACTGAAAAATATCTTTTATATTTTTCCCAGCCTATTTATGTACAATAACAGTTAATTAAAAAGTTTGGGTAATTTTGGAAACTGTTTTCTATTTATTTCAATTTTTATTGAATCAAATGCTCAAAAATCATAAAATATAATTAAACAGCTTGGAAATCCATTTTATAATTTTCCCAGCTTAGTATTGTGTAATAACAGTTAAATAAAAAGTTTGAGAATTTTTATCCTTTGAATGCTATTTTTGTGAATTTATGTTGTAATAAGGACTTAAAAATTTGGAAAGTTTATATTCCAAGGTTGTAATTAATTGCCCGATATATAGAATTTCATTACTTCAGAAAAAGTGTAACTAATTGATATAAAATCCAATACTAAAAAATAAATTGGCATTTCCCTATATGTAGGGTTTAGTATATTAGCATTAGATATCGACATGGAAACTCACTAGTGCGTGTGTTTGATGTCGTAGGATCCCGGTAGTAAGACGTTGGTGCATCCCGAAGTACCGCTTGTGTCTACACAAAACATCGTGAGTATTCACGTACTCCCCTATTTTTGGTTTTTATGTTTTGGGGTGGAAAAGCATGTCCTAAACTACTTATGTTCGTTATATTTAATTGATTCGTATAAACTTGATTACTATATTTTGCATATTATGAGTATTCACGCACTCCCCTATTTTCAGTTTTATGTTTTGGGGTAGAAAAGCATGTCCAGAAAAACTATTATTTGCATGTTGTATTTAAATTGATTTGTACCAAACACGATTGCTATTGTATTGCTATGTTTCTTTATGTATGTCTATGTAACACGGAACATGAGAACTTATCGTACTAAGGCCCTTCCCTTATCTCTAACCATTAACTCTTTGAGCCAATGGTCATTATGGATAGCGCTATTAGGAATTGACAACTCCTCACTCGCCCGAATCGCTGGAGTGCATGATACCATATTCATCTATGGAACGATAAGCATAGATCTCGATAGGGCTTCAGTCATAGGTTTGGTTGAGACTCATTGTTTGCTCATACACATACAAACTCGTTTCTCGTTATAGCAATAAACTTGTATTCATTAATAGCAATCAACTATGTTTATCATTAAAGCAATGTACTTGTATTTACGAAAAGCCTTATTTCAAGCTCGATTTTATAAACTTGTGAACTCACCAACTATTTTCATAGTTGACGCTCGTTTTACATGCTTTTACAGGAAATCATTAGTAAGTGAATGTAAAGATTCATCATCATAGAGCATGCTGCATCGTGTTGAAGCTATTATGAAGTTATATTTTGATTAATGTTGTTTTGGAAAAACTTGTACTTTGTTTCTTTTAAGCTATGGGTTGTAAACTTTTAAATACTGCTATGGTGATGTATCTTTATCTTTTGCAATGAAACCGTTATCGCTGTCATACCTTGCGTTTCCGCTTTAGCGGGGTGTGACAGAGATCCTCTGAGAGGAGACAACCGAGATTGTTCGAGGATAAATTCCGAAGATGATTGGGTCTTTCAAGACCGCGATGGTTGAGTATTTTGTCGAGCGTCATGCAGACATTGCTGAGACGGTTTCCGCGGCAGCTTTGGCAGCTGTAACAACGACAAGGGGAGGAGCCGGTCGAGCTTCTTAGTTCTGGGACATATTCTGATGAGCAGAGTGTTGCAGTTATTTAGGATCAGGAATATGATCGGTACTCATTATATTCTGCGGGTGGAGCAGGAGAGGTTAGCATGAAAGTTTTAGATTTGAGACTCGGGGATTTGCTTGAGGCCGGGATATGGGTCGTGGGAACTCCGAAAAGGAGTGATGAATGTGTTCAGCTAGGGTTTTGCAGCTGGAAGTGAAATAATTAATTGATGTAGGGCAAGGATTGCGCTCTCTCAGTTTCCGAGCTTGAAGGAGTGAGCAGGCTTGTGACCCCAGGATCAGGTGTATTCCAGCTCGGGGTCAGTTGGTTGCAGGAATAGGCAACATTATTTCAGCGCTGGTGAGCTCAAGACGGTCGGCGTGGATAAGTGTTTGTGAGGTCTGGGTTTCCTTGGATCTCTTGTATCGGATGGAAAGGATTGATTTTGCGATCTATTGCACTTTTGGGACTGTAGATTGTATCTTGGGGTGGTTTGTAGCCCGATTTAGGGTAGAGGTTGTTTCAGCTATTGCCATTCAGCTGTGGGCGTTTCAGTTGGTAAGTGAGTCAGGGTGTGAACCCTGAAGAGAATGATTTCTAAAGCCCGAGAGAAGGAAGCTTGTTTGGAACACCTTTGGAAAAGGGGTTTTATGCGGGAGGCCTGCGGATGGGGTCCCACAAAAGCGTTATTCATCATTGTCAATATTCAGTGGTTAGCAACCGTTAGTGATTGACGGACTAAAGCGCCAAGAGAAGTAATTCGTTGCCAAGGTATTAGTTGGAGCATCTATCTGGTGGTCTTCAGGACGTGGGTGTGGAGTCACTCACGCATTAGTGGCTGTCGGTTTCACTGGGATTCAGGAAGTGATCATCTGGTTCTTAGAAGTGTGTGATGAGTCGGGTCCAGCTAGCAATGGAACACTAGTGGGAACGAGTTGGTTGTGATCGGATAAATCGTTGGGAAGTGAGGAGGATTGAGAATCCTCCAATTTTCATGTATTATGAAGGATTAGTTGAATCTAAGTTGGGGAGTGTCACCCCGAGATGCTGAAGTGGGAAACATTTTGAGATGGGGATAAGTTTCACAACCGACAGGGAGAATGGAGGCCCTATTGGCTGCTTAGTTTGAGGGTTGTGTTGATTGGGGGTTCGGAAAAGCTCCCGAGCATAAGAACACGTCGTCTTCTGGATGCTTGATAGCAGAAGTTGGGGAACCAGGTTGGGGTCCTAGTCAAGAATTAAGTTCAGTTCGAGTTTTCGGTCGAGGGTGTGCTCGACTCTGAAGGTTTTGGATTGATAGATTGAGGGTTTTGTTAGATGCCAGGGCTCAACAGTGCTTTCAGCATTGGAGTGCGGGTTATTTAGCGTGTATGGTAGAAACACAGGCCAGGGAACAGACATCGGATTTCTGAGAAGGTGGACGATCGACTGAAGGCCTGGTAGGGCAGTCCAATCATGCTGAAGGCTCTGTTAATGTTTGTAGATCTATGTTCGAGTATTGAGTAGGCTGCTACTCTTTAGCACTCAATAGGTCTGTTCAACGTATTGAGTATGTTGCTAGAGTAAGCTGAGGACTCTGGTGTATCTTGGTTGATCGGAAGTTGTTATTAGTGGTCGGACGGAGTTCAAAGGATCTTGGTGATCTCATCAGTTCGGAGTGTCTCCGAGGTTTCATCTTCTTGGATCGGGTAATACTCTAGTTGGGGACAGAGAGTGGATCCGAATGGGTTTTTTAATTAAAATGTTGGATCCAATGGTGTTTTAGCCGAGAATGTGGTGATAGACACGTGGGGTAGGGAACAGACCATGGTTTTTAGAGAAAGTGATTAATTGTTGTGAGGCCTAGGGTTAGGCCAGAATATGAGTATATGGAATGGAGCTGGTGTTCGGAACCCCAAGAGGGCGAGAACAGTAAGCATGGGAGAGATTCCTAGAAATAATGGTTCAAGGTGATGTACGAAAATTTTGAGTGGTCTAGATAGACTGAAGGTCGTTGGGCGTACCAGTCAGGCCGAAGGCTTGAAGAACGATCCAGACAGTCTAAAGGCCCAGAAGGGCGGTCCAGACATGTTGAAGGTTCTGAGGGTGGTCTAGATAAGCTGAAGGCCTGGTAAGGCGATCCAGTCATGCTGAAGACCCTGTGTGTGTTAAGTAGACTTGTATGCAGAGAATGAGTGAGTATGTCGCCATGACATAGCAATCGATAAGGTTTGGCCCCAAGTATTGATCATGATGATGGAGTTAGCTAAAGGCTGTGCATGGGTTTGTTAGTTATGTGATCGGATTCGGAGTATATGTGAGTTAGAGAATAGCAGTTGTTTTACTTGGGTAATGTAGAGTGGAGTTTTAGCACCATGGCACTTATGGATGTGGTAAAGGTTGTTGAGTAGACTTCCTGAAAGAATGGAAGGGAAAGGTATGTAGCATCGTGAAGGAGTATTGGTTATCGGAAGGGAAAGCAGTAGTGTAAATGATGATCAAAAGTATTTCAGTTTTTGATAATGAGCACTGAGATTGTACCAGTTGTATGGAAACACATACGGGTTTGATGTTCGTGAGGTTGTGGAATGGTTAGCTCTAATGTCGAAGTAGAAGGTTTGGAAGTGATGCAAGGGTAGACCCTTGGGGTCCAATTAGGGGTGTAGTCATGAGTTATGTATGTGTTGGTGTTCCATTCTAGGGATGGTTGGACCCATCGTAGGCGTGCCTGGTCTTCCAGCCTGAGGCTGTTTGGGCCAGGTACGATGTGTATATGCGTTATAGATGGGTGTTCATGAGAGTTGCTCGGAAGCTGAAAATGTATTATCATGTCAGCATAGAAAGGGATTGGATTTAGGAAGGAAGCAGGATGAGTTCCCAACAGTGCAATTTGATAGAAGTTGCGCCTGTTGGGCAAAGGATAGCAGATTTGTACTGGGTTAGGTCCCGGTGGTTTATAACGGTATCCAGTTTTCGCAAGATGCGAATGAATGTGTAAGACGGGAATATAGTAGTATCATCAGGTGATACATAGTTGCTATGTGTTGTCATCGGGGAAAAGAAGGCTGATGGTCGGCCTAGAATAATTGGCAAGGATGCCACACAAGAAGAAGGAATTCTAAAGGGGGTGCAGTGGTAGGGTCTGGAAAGACCTGAGTTGGTTGGAAAATCGGAGTCTGTAGTGCAATACGTTTATTCAGTATCGTATACTATAGTAGGCTTCGAGGGCGAAGCCTAATTTAAGTGGGGAAGAGTTGTAACATCCCAAATTCTAGAAGTATGAGTGAAGGGCTTAAAGTGTGAATTAAAGAAGCTACTCGACGAGTAGATATGCTACTCGTCGAGTCGGAGCGGGATTTGATAGCGAGTTAAGTAGCCAACTCGCCGAGTCGGAAGCTGTACTCGACGAGTTGGTGCTGAAATGAGAAAACCCTAATCGCGAAGGTTCCACCCTATTTAAAGGTCCTTATGTCCTTCTCTCAGCCTCCTTATTTCCCTTGAGAACCAGAAGACCCTAAGCTCGTGTGTGCGAGGCCTTTGGAGGGAGATTCAAGCTTTGGAAGTTGTCTTTTGTGGAAGAATCTTGAAGATCAAAAAGGGCTTGCATCAAGGGAGTGGTGGAGATCCAAAATCTACGTCAGTTTGGGCACATCTTGGAGGTAATAAGCTATTACCTTCACTCTTTTGCATCTAGATCTATTCATGAAAAAGATTTGGGGCCATTTTGGGTATGTTTGAGACCTATTTCGGGTTTGGAGTTTAGATCTGAGGTTGCTACTTCAGATCTAGACTTGTGTTGGTCCAGAATGCCATAAAGCATCAGTCAATGAGTTGTTGGTGAAGCCCCTTTGTCTAAAACCTAAGCCCTCAGTCAATGAGTTGTTGGTGAAGCCCCTTTGTCTAAAACCCTAGCCCTAGAGTGATTTGGACCTTTAACTCCTTGGTTTCACATAAAGTTTGCAACTTTATGTAGGGGTTATGCCCTAGAAGAGTGGATCTACAGTTTGGTAACCCTGCATGGCTCGAAAAGCCTCTGTATGGATGAAGGACTGAAGGGACTCGACGAGTCGCATGGGTGGACTCGGTGAGTCATATGAAGATCGGCATGGACTCGACGAGTTTGAAGAATAACTCAGCGAGTCTGTTGAAGATTACCTTGGACTCAGCGAGTCTATTCTTGGACTCGGCGATTCAGGTCATAGAACCCCAACCTCTTGTGGTTAAACTTCGGACCAGTGAGTCGGTTGGCGACTCAGTGAGTTGGACATGATGGAATTCAGAGATCGTTCAACTCGACGAGTCGTGGGGTGACTCAGCGAGTTAAGTCGTGTTATCGGAGTTTTCTGAGTATAAGAACTTGACGAGTTGACGGGTTGAGTTGGCGAGTAGAGTCAATCAGGAAGGTTGACTTTGGCAAGGACTTTGAATTTGACCTGTTTGACCTTCAGCGGTGTTAAGTATTTTGGATATTTATGTCATGGTCCATTGATGACATTAGGTGTTAGAGTTTGGAGCAGTGCTTCGGGCCAGTGCTTTCATGGTTCGGTTCGGCAATTGCAAGGTGAGTTATCCTCACTATATCAATAGGGTCTAAGGCACCAAGGCCGGCCCTTTTAGTTGTTATCTTGGTTACAGTATGCTACATGTGGTTATGATATGTTAGATCGGTGTCCGGATAGACAGTATGTTGTCATGCTCTTATGATCCGTTAGGATTGGTATATTAGTGACCTGGTTAGGTTGGTGTTTTGGTTATGAGAGATTACTATGATCGATGATCTGTGAGATAGTTATATCTGATATATGTATGTGTACTGTTTGATGTGCTTATTGATCTGATTAGATCAACGTCCTGGTAATTAGGACAATATTATGTTAGTGACCTAGTTTAGGTTGGTATCCTGGTATATAAGATGATGCTATGTTAGTGACCGGTTAGGCTGGTATCCTAGTTAGGATGTTGCTACACTTTATGATCTGCTAGATCAATTTGTTTGTCTATGAACTGTTATGTGATTACCTGTTATATGTGCACATGGTTATTTTCTTGATGTTTGGGTTGAGGCGGTCCTGCTTTGTGCTGAAGGCCAACATACCCTACGAGCGGTCCAGATAGATTGTAAGGTCGTATGGCGATCCAGTCATACCGAAGGCTCGGGATAGATCCAAATAGACTGAAAGCCCGGTGCGGGCGGTCCAGTCATACTGTGGACTCAAAGAGTGGACCAGGTGGACTGAAGGCCTGTTGAGGGCAGACCAGTCACACTGCAGACTTGAGAGGCATTGGTTGTTCTGTATTGTGATATGATATGATTGTGGTTGTATGTGGTTGGTATTTTGGGGGAAACCCACTAAGCTTTCGGGCTTATAGTTTCAGTTTATTGTTTCAGGAACATCAGGAGATTGTGGCAAGGCAAAGGTGTGATCGTACCGCTCCTCGTATTGCATGATTTTGTGATTTGGTTCTGGGGATACTCTGATGTTTAAACTATTTTGAAAACAAGTTGTATAACTTAATGGTTTTTGAATGGGTTAAAGTGTTTTAAATTAGCTTGAATTTTATGGGTGTTACAGACGTCCACATGTTGGGGCGAGTTTTGGCATCGAATGTTGGGGATTACAGATAATTCTGCTCATTATAAACAAGTTGGTTTAAATGGTGCAGGAGCAGTTGGTTACCGTATAGGGTCAGTATATGATATGTGCCATTGAAATGAGTGTTTCGGTTTCATAAGAGAAGAAGCTTAGGGCCTTGGTGCATATGTCTATACAAGTTATTGTTCGAGTGAGGAAGGTATCATATCTATTAGAACTACCATATAAGTTGAGTTTGATTCACAACACTTTCCATGGCTCTCAGCTTCAAAAGTGTCTAGGGAAAGAAACAACAGTGGTTTCCTTTCAATAGATTTAGATTGATGAACGACTCAATCATTCAAGGAAGTTGATTGCTATTATTGTTAAAAAAAAAGACCTTGCGCCATAAGGTGATTGGAATTACCAAACTCTAGTTGTAGCATCAAAAAGGTTTGGTAAGGGCATGGAAGACGAAGTCGAAGATGCAACAAAATTAACAATGTTCACTAACTGTGACTTCAGGGATGAAGTCTGAATCAAGTGGGGGAGAGTTGTAACGTCCTGTTTCTCGTTGATTTATTATAATTGTATTTTAAAAATAAATACTAAAAACAGAAATAAATAAGATGATTATTAATTAAAAATAATTAAGATTTGTGTATTATAGGGTTTGGTAGTTAATTTTAGGAAAAATGGGCTGAAAGTGACAAGTTAGGACACCTAAAATTTCAAGGTTTGGTCAAAAGGGGGTTGTTTTGTCATTATGGCAAGCATTAGGGGTTAAACTGAAAAATGCGAATTTGAAGCTTTTTTTTTATGGGAAATAAGCTTAGGTTCAACCCCTTCCTTTGCAAACCTAGGCTAACCTCTATTTTCCCAGGTTAAGGTCGATCTCTCGGGGGTATTTTATGTACATGTGTGTTGGGGGAGGCCTAGAGGAAGAAATAAAGACATAGAGGGAGTTGGATCGAGAAAGGGATGGAGTTCAAAAGTTGTTTTTTGCTGAAAAGGGGAGGAGAAGGCAATATGGGTTGGGTAGAGCTTTGTTTCAAGTAAGTCTCTCCAATTATCACCTTTATTTCTTTTTCTTTTCGGTACGTCTACCCTAGAACGACCACTATGAGGTGGTGGCTTCCGCCACTGACCACCATGCCATGATGGCAGTGGGTGGTAACTATTTTTAGGTTACTATTCTATTCTTTCATGGATTAGGTATTGTGTGGATGCAAGAAAAGAAATCCTAGTTCATGTTTTTACCATTCTAGCAATGTACTTTGTCCTCTCCTTAAAGCAATGTACTTGGACTATGGAATTGAAATTTTTAATGGCTTTTTCACTCAATGGGCTGTCACGTCCGTTAATGAGTTGTTTACAGAAAATAAGCCACTTTGTATTATGTCTTAATGGGTTAAGAAGCTAATTAACCATAAAATAGACAATGTTGGAAATATTGGAAATTTACTAATTTATCCTTGACTTGTAAAAATGGTAGAAAAATCAAGGGACATCAATTTGGGTCGACGCCAATTCCTAAAGTTTCGTATATTAGTCTACTCCATTTTCTTTATTTAGACGGGAAGCCAAAAATGGCTCTAACTAGGGTGAAAATGACCATTTACCTAGAGTGGTCCCAAATAAGCTGCTATGCAAGATAATTTTGTAAAATTCGCCATAAATTGTACAAAAATCATATGGACATGTGTAAGTAGTCCCTAAAAATGCATTCACATGAAATACATTCATGATGTACCGTTTTGTAAAATATTGGGTATAAGGAGGGAAAAATAGGTCCCAAACAGACCATAATTTTAATGTAAAAATCTAGAAATTTACCGCATTGGCATATTTACATTTTTAAGTTAGATGAGTGACTAAAATTAACTTAAATTGTTATTATTAGGTGGTTTAAAGGGTGATCATATGTGAGTG
This sequence comes from Lactuca serriola, assembly GCF_051521515.1. Lineage (NCBI taxonomy): Eukaryota > Viridiplantae > Streptophyta > Magnoliopsida > Asterales > Asteraceae > Lactuca > Lactuca serriola. Next base: position 153,895,425 of record NC_136412.1, on the reverse strand, counting down.
ATTCCCGGACTACTTTGAAGATTGCTTTGATAGTGGAGGTGAGTTCCTCACTACATCTTGTTGAGTCATATCTTCTTTACAATAACTCGTGTGTGATATGTATGAATTGTTTAAAAGGGTAGCACTAGGTTGGGTAGAGTATAGTGGTTAGCCACACATATTGAGAACTGTACATGATAAGACCCGACACATTCGAGTGGGTACCGGGCGTAGCCAATGTGTCCTAAAGGTCCGACGTATAAAGTAAGGGGATCGGGCATGGCCGATGTGTCCCAGTGGATTCGAGTATGGAGGATTGGTCTTAGCTAATGTGTCCCACAGGCTCGTGCACAACAAGGGGTATCGTGCCTTGTTAATATGGCATATATATAGGAGTATGTTTGTTACTGATTTGTTCTTTAACATGCATGTGTGGTTATGTGTTGATACCGTTTGTATATGTGTATATGGGTAAGGTTGATATGATATGATATTATGTATGTGTACATGCAATTCACTAAAATTTGTACTTACCCCTTTTTTCCTTTAAAATAATATTTCACGTACATAGAAAGGTCGGGCGTGATTGTATACATTGGCTCGATGTGGAATGTTGGTTTTGAAAATTTTGAGTTCTTGTGTTTTCATAAATTATGGATGGTTTTAGTGTTTAAATTAATCTTAGGTAATAAATTTTCAATTTATCCTCATGATTCATGTTTAATGAATAATTTGTGTTGTTTAAAAGTTTTTTTTTTAATTTGGGGTGTTACACTATACAACATCTAAACACCTAAATACTACAAAAACTCTTAGTTCTTTTCAAATACCAATCAAGTCACTAAAAATCTTCAAACCTCAAAAACATTGAAAAACAACCATGTAGAAATAAATTGGATGTTGCTGAAGATACCACTTTAACATCAGCAATGTGTATTGCTAGTCAAAATAAGACTTATTGAAAAAACCGGAAAATGTATCAGTATGGGCACAAGTAAGGTAACTATATGTTGAAGCTCAGGTAGATTCTAGATAAGAAACATTGGTAACAGAAAGGAATATCAAAAGAGAGGTCATTCTAAACGACTTATCAAAAATGCCCAAAACTAGGATGGTGCCTAACAGGAAGCATATCATCGAAAAAAATTGGAATGTACATGAAATATATTGAGAATGAAGCTCATAAACATTATGAGGAAAATGGGAACGTCAAGTTTAATGACTTTGTTGTTTTTAATGAAGTTATTTTTAAAATTTTGAAGTGGACATTACTGAAAGATCATGGCACAACACGTTATGAGGAGGATAATAAAGAAAGTAAGAGCGTCACAAAAAGATCAAGAACTACAAAAGAAGGGAGCTACTCTAAACCAGATACACAAAATAGTGGTAGTACAACAATGCAACGTCTAACATGTAGATATGTGGATAAAAGAAAAGTAAAAATGTAAGGTTTCTAATGAAATTATTGAAAATTTTGTTACAATGAGGCTTAGTAGAGATACTGAAGTTCAAGTCATGAAAAAAAACTCGACATGGATCAACAACGGGAGCAAACAATCCCTGGTAGAGATTTAATGAAATGTAACTTGTGTTTCTGAACACATTATTACAAAAAGAGCACTTGTCGTCTGAAGAAAAAAACATGAAACGTTTTCTAATGGCAAAGTATTATGGAAACTAAAAGCAATTCAGTGTATCGTATATTTTAAGTATATTTTAATTCATTTGTAATTTTTTCATTATGTACTTTGTATTTTATGTACTTGTAAGATATTTTATGTATTTTTGCATTTCACGAATTTTTAAGACATTTAATTATGTAATTTTGTTGTTTTACATATTTGTTTATAATTAGTTTTTATTTATATTTTTCAGAAAGTAATGTATCCTTTGTCTATGGAAATGACAAAAACAATTTATGTTCCATTAATTATTACTTAGCATATGGCACACATTCAAATACTGATTGCATAAAAAACCTCTACTCTTCCATATGGTGTCCACTTAGTATATGACACACATTTCAAAAGATAAAAAAACCTTATCGTCATCTTTGTTGAAAATTTCAAAAAATTTTACTTTCTTTTTGTATAAAGAAGTGTAAGATGAACATCTTTTAATATCAAACACATACTCTTCATTTCCTACATCTATAGAGATATCAGATAATGAAAACTCACCGGATCATCTAATTTGATCGACTATGATGAATGGGCAAGACAAATTGCTCAGCGAAATCGAGAACTTGATGACATCATTATTGAATTACTTATAAGCATGCTAAATATGCTCATTGGAGATCATCCTAATCGAGAAAGAAGGAGGTATCGTGATGGACAACGTGAGAAGGGCAAGGCACGTATAATGGAAGACTACATTGTTGGCAACTCAACATTTGATGAAGTAATCTTCCGACGCAGATTTCAAATGCGAAAACCTTTGTTCCTCCAAATAGTGTCGACTATTACATCCAATGACATATTTTTATCAAAAACGCGATAATACTAATAGAAGAGGTATTTCATAATTACAAAATTTTACTAGAGCTATGAGTGTGTTGGTGTACAGTACATCATTAGAGGTATTTCATAATTACAAAATTTTACCAGATGCTCTTATACATTTCATAAAAGGTGTTATTTCATGCCTTGGGGAAGAGTAACTTAGAAGGCATAACCAATATGATTAGGCAACTCTACTCTATGTCGGGGAAGAGCGTGGATTTCTTAGTGTGGTAGGAACCATTTATAGCATGCACTGGAATGGAAAAATTGTCCCATTTCTTGGGTTGGGCAAGATACAGCTAGAAACAATAAAACAAAAATCATTTTGGAAGTTGTTGCATCGTATGACTTATGGATATGGCACATACTCTTCGGAACACCAGGTCCGTGCAATGACATTAATATACTCCATCGCTCTCTTAATTTTAGTGATGTATAGGTAGGCTGAGCACGAAACATGAGTTACGTTGCAAATGGTCGAGAAAGTAATATGGCATATTATCTTATAGATGATATTTATCCTTCATGGGATACCTTTTCCAAGTCAATAACTGCTCTATAAAACTGAAAACACAAGTTTTTTGTTGAACGTCAATAGCCTATTAGAAAAGATGTTGAACTAGCATTTGGAGTTTTATAAGCCCATTTTGCATTTCTTTGACGCCAATGTCTAGTATGGGACAAAGATTTTGTTGAGAAAATTATGATTACATGTATCAGTACTAATAATACCATCGTTGAGGATGAACGAGATACATACCTTCACCAATATGATCAAACCGAATTTCTAAATGACATGTCTCCAAACCAACAATAATGCAACTCTACTCAAGATGATGAACATTCTTTTGAATACTCTACGAAAGGAATTACAAGCCTATCTAGTTATATGACCAATAGGGAACAACTTTGTGACAGAAATGCTCACATCGTTTGTAAAATCGATTTGATTGAGCATATACCGGAAAATTTAGATAGCTACGAATAATATGTTTTTCGGTATTTTGTATATTTTAAATCTGTAATTTTATATTTTATATTACATTTGTAATTTGATTCATCTTTTTTATTTATTAAGTATGTTTGATGAATGTTATATATTTTTATGTTTATTTTAATATTTTTATATCTTAAATAAATAAATTAGTTGTCTTGAAAAAAAATTAATAAGTTTTGTTTAATTTAAAAGTACTATAAATTATATTTATTTAATAAAAAATGATTTAGTTTCGTTGTTAGTAGGAATGAAAATATGGATTTAATTGTGTTGTATAGTTGGAAGAAAAAGGAATTAGTTTTTTAATAATTAGTTGTGTTGGATTTGATTTGATTGTGAATGGACATAATAAAATAGAAAGTAGGTGATTATTAATAATTAATATAGTTATGTTTATATATATATATATATATATATATATATATATATATATATATATATATATATATATATAGAGAGAGAGAGAGAGAGAGAGCAAGGATCATTTGAGAACTCAAAGTTTACCAAGAACCCAAGAACCAAACAATGACAGTTGGATTAAAATAATAAAGGGTTAGGATGCTTTATGACATTTTTGTAAATACTTGAAAATAAAAAGGGACATGGGCAGCTTATTAAAATAAATCAAGGGCGTTTAGGGAAACTGTAATTGATACCCCATTATCAGATTAAGCACGTCGAATCTCTCCCTACATCTCTCTCTCTCTCTCTCTTCATCCCATCCCTCTCCTTATACTTTCATCACGTGAATGGACATAATAAAATAGAAAGTGGGTGATTATTAATAATTAATATAGTTATGTTTATCTTGTTGTTATATATATATATATATATATATATATATATATATATATATATATATATATATATATATATATATATATATATACAGAGAGAGAGAGAGAGAGAGAGAGCAAGGATCATTTGAGAACTCAAAGTTTCCCGAGAACTCAACAATGACCGTTAGATTAAAATAATAAAGGGTTAGGATGCTTTATGGCATTTTTGTAAATACTTGAAAATAAAAAGGGACATGGGCATCTTATTAAAATAAATCAAGGGCATTTAGGGAAACTGTAATTGATACCTCATTATCAGATTAATCACGTCGAATCTCTCCCTACATCTCTCTCTCTCTCACTCTCTCTCTCTCTTCATCTCGTCCCTCTCCCTACACTTTCATCACGTCAACTTCATCACTGATCGTTTGATGAAATCCAATGTCACCATCTGAAAGCCATGGCCGCCTCCGGTAATCATCACCATATCGATTAGTTGCCTTCTTCATCGTCTCTCCCCCACTTCTCTTTCTCCCTCATACACACAAACACACACACACACATACACACGTCTTTACGCTTTTGCGACAATGATTCCTTCGATCAGGATAACATCGATGAGAGATTGAAATAGAACACGACGATGAGAGATCTCTCTCCTCCTATCATCGCCTCACCTCTTCCAGTTTCAGTCAATTGCAAAAATTAGGGTTTGCAATTGTTTTCTGATCCACAATTTGAATTTTGTGTTAAGATTCGAAATCAATAGACGAGACTAGCAACACGACCATCACAAGTTAGAAATCGACACACGAGTTGGCGATGGAAGGGAAAAAACATTTGGAAGATACGATAGAATCGATATTTCAAATATTATCTTCGATAAAATCAATGGAGCTCTCAATGAAGCTCGACTCCAATACAAAGCATCTGTTGCAACTCTTTGTTCTGTTCTCAGTGCTATTCTAAATTCTAAGGTAATGTTTCGAATTTTTCAATAAGATCGTAATTTTCTCTTCATTTTCAAGTATATGATCCATTAGTAATCGGATTATCAAACTGTTTACAAACCTTGTAAAAGCTATAAATCAAGGATGCTTATGTTTTTGCTTTTGCTATGTTTAAAGGTTGCAAAACATGATATGAATAATGATTTTATGATATTTTATTTTGAATTTTAAATCTACAAATGAAGGCCAACACTTATGAAATTGATACAATATTAACTGATGAAATAGATGTTGATTAGTTGGAAGAGAGTGTCTCAGGAGAACTTATACAACTCTATTATTTTCTGCAATTTTGCTAGACATTTTATGCTTCATCTGTGCCAGTCAAGAAATTTGGTTAGCATTCTCTCTTATAATCCTTCATTTGTATTTTTTTTTTCATGTTTAACATATTTTTTAGACTTTTATCTTCATCAGAGTTCGTTATCAATCTGCTAAAAATACTTTCTATGCAAGATCTTGATGAAGGTTACAATGGTATTGATGACAAAAAGGCTTCCTTACTAATGATGAACTTCACTATTGAGGAAGTCGAGTTTTCAATAAAAAAAACTAGGTATTGTAATTTGTATTTATTTTAAATCATACAAAATATATTTTACTAATTTGTTTTTCTTCTCGTGATTCTTAATAGGTGAAGATGCTCCTGTGAACGAACTTGTAGATTTCATCTTTACTGCTCAGTTAGCTAATGCAGATGATAAAGGAATCAGTGTTGAATTTCAGAAAAAGGTTTGGTTGTTCCACCATTAGTCTACCCTTAATCCCTGTAATTGAGGTCATTTTGTTCTAAAACAGGATATGCTTATTGTAATTGCAGAAAAACTATGGAGTGGGCTTGAACATTTTGTATTTGATTGGTTGATCAATGCTGACAGGTAAGGGCACGTTATCTTCAGAAACTTGAAGATATCTAGTTGATATGCTCATTGATTTCAAGTGGCATAATTGGAATTATGTCATGTGGTGTTGTGTTTATTTGATAATTTTTCTCATTACAGGGTTGTAAGTCAGGTTGAATATCCTTTGTTGGCTAATTTGAGGAGGCTCCTTCTAGACCTAGTTGCACAGCTTGTGGGTGCTCTATCGCAGATGATGTGATTGGTAAATTTGGTCAGTTTTATAATCAGTTCAATAGTTATAATCAAGACAACTATGGTTGCTTCTTTTTTACTTAACTAAATTTATAAAAAGTTTAACGTTGCAATTACATGTGATTCACATATGAATTACATGTGATTCACATGTAAATCACATGTAATTCACATATGATCCACATTTGATTCATATGTAAATCACATGTAATTCATATGTAAATTACATGTGATTCACATGTAAATCACATATGAATTACATATGATTCACATGTAAATCACATGTAATTCACATATGAATTACATGTGATTTACATGTAAATCACATGTAATTCACATATGAATTACATGTGATTCACATGTAAATCACATATGAATTGTACGTGATTCACATGTAAGTCACATATGAATTGTAATTACATATGAATTACATATGATTCACATGTAAATCACATATGAATTACTTGTGATTCACATGTAAATCACATATGAATTACATGTGATTCACATGTAATTCACATGTGATACACATGTAAATCAGATATGTATTTTTGTGAATATTTTTGCATCAATCAATTTCTTTTTAATTTTCTTGTAGATTTGGAAGAAATTGTGGTGAATATTGAAGACATGGAAAATGATAAATTGAAGAAAATATGGAAATATTCACACGAAGACATGAAAACGCTTTGAAATTTGTAGTATTTTTTATTTTTTATATTTTATTTTATATCGAATAAAATATTTATACTATTATGTTTACAGATTAATTAATAAATATGAGATTTGTTGTGATTTACTTACGAATATTATAGTATAATAAATGAATATATGTGCATTTGAAAAAATATACACATATGCACCTAAAAAATTACTTTTAAAAAAAATGCAGTTTTTTTGTTAAATACAGTTTTTTCTGAAAAAAATGTAACATTCTTTAAAAAAACTTATAGTTTTTTTATTTAAAAATGCAGTTTTTTTTTTTTTTTTTTTTTTTTTTTTTTTTTTTTTTTTTTTAATTTGTAGTTAGTTTTGGAAAAAATGTAGTTTTCTTAAAAAAAAATTGCAGTTTTTTTAAAAAAAAAATGCAGTTATTTAAAAAAAATATTTTATCATTTTTTTAAAAAAAATCATGTTTTCTATAAAAGATTAAAAAATTTGCATTTAAAAAAAAACGAAAAATACTATTTTTTTTTTAAAAAATATGAAAATTTGATTTATGATGTAAATTTTTAGACATTTATATTAATATGTTAAATAGCACAAAAAAATTAAACATTAAATGAGATTGGTAAGATGACGATCATCTCCTTAATGAATTACTTTTGATCCAACGCTCCACTTTTAGTTCTCGGGTTCTCAGGAAACTATGAGTTCTCATCCGATCTCAATCTTATATATATATATATATATATATATATATATATATATATATATATATATATATATATATATATATATATATATATATATATATATATATAGGAGTAGGATCAAATGAGAACACCTAAAAGGTTGAGAATGCAAGAACAGATATCATCCATCTATTATCTTAGATCTAAGGCTATAATTAGTTAGAGATTTTGTTATTATTAAAATTTTTAAAATTAATTAATTTAAATTAAAATTAAGAAAAGGGTATCAGGGTAATTAATCATTCTCGTATTTTAAACAACTCCAAAAAATCTCTCTCTCTCTCTCTCGCTCTCTCTCTCTCTCTCTCTCTCTCTCTTTCTCTCTTTTTTTTTTCTCTCTCTCTCTCTCTCTCTCTCTCTCTATATATATATATATATATATATATATATATATATATATATATATATATATATATATATATATAAACCTACGACTTTATCATTCACTCCATTATTTTCCACTTGCGTTGCTGCCATCCAGGAACCACTTTCATAATCGGAGAATGAAAAAGCATCGCCTCTGCCTTCGCCACCATGATCGCCGATGATAGCCACCATCTCGCACAATAAAACCCTGACTACGCTTCTATATCCAACCATCTCTATAATCCAATGTCTCTTCCATTCGTGAGTACCAAACCTTTCAACATCCTAGGGTTATCAGTTGTTACACCTCCTATGTCGAAAGCAGGTGAATGAAATTGAAGAGGAAGGATAGTTGGGTCTTGCCTCCAGCAAGGCGACAATCCGACTGAAACCTACACCACAACCTCAAGTCTCCGGTGGCCACAATGGCTTTAGTAATTAGCGACAAAACTGACACAACAACCTCAAGTCTACGAAGATCTGCGATTTGTCAAGTTATCTGGTGATTTTTTCGATCTCATGAGCCGTGTCTAGAGAAGAGGGTAAGTCCTATTGATTGAGCTTTCTTGTCACTGCTAGTTGTTCATACTTTCTGATAAACCAATTATCTACCTTCCCATATGCTTTAATCAGTCAATTTCATCCGATTTTTAATCAATTTTGATGATGGCGGACAGGTCATCGTAAGCTGTATTCTTTATAATCACTCATGATTATAAACATGGTTGTACGTATGATTAAAAAACGCTAAGTTTATCTCCAAAAATCGTAGTGTTGGTTTTGTTTTCTGTAATTTTTGAAACTATGTGAGTATCAAATTTGGTGTAATTATCACAAGTTAAAACAATTAGGAACTCAATGGGAATTAGCTTCAATTTTGTGTTCATTCTCCAATTGGGATCTTGTATGAAGATGAAACTTGGAAGACCTCTTTGAAATTAATCCATCCTGTTTGGCTGCTTGTTTACATATTTAGTTACAATTGGTGTCATGAGCAATTCTTCTTGCTAATCTGATAATTGTTGGACCCGATGTACTTTTCTTTTACACTCAGTAAGTTGTTACAAGTCACACACCCTTCATGTTTCATAGTTAATAGTTAATACACAAGCCATTGGTTATATTAACATCTTCCATTTGCAGTTAATCATCAATGAATCTATCAATAAATATTCAATTGTAATCTTGTATGAATACAATGTCAGATGTCTCATTTGCAGTTAATCATCAATGAATACTCCATGAGGCTGGTTCGAGAGGAGCAGGGAAAGCAGCCACGACAATGCAAGTGAGGGGAAAAAGCCAAGAGGCGGTTGCCTCTTTTGATTTCACCGGGAACACAACCCCATCCTGGTGGTTATTCTTGGCAGGGAACGAATAATAAGAAATGACAATTTTTACACTATTTTTATTTTGTATTTATTTATGAATAGAGTGTATTCATTTGTGAATGTCAATGTATTTATGTGTGAATGACTATTTAATTATACATAATTGTTTCTTTAACATTTTTGCAGATCCATTGAATAAACATGCATAGAGTGGGAGGTGAGAGATTTACCAAATGAAACACCGACACAAATAGATTTCGGAAGGAGCGCAAATATGTTTTATTCATTTATGATTGTAATTGTAGTATTAGTTTCCGTATAAAAAAATATATATATTGTAACTTATTCATTTACTATTATAATTATATTCTTATATGAATAGAAATGTGTTTTATTTATCTATATATGTGTATCATTTTAGTTGATTTTATAATCATTTTTTTTGGGTTTTATTAATTTATGATTTTACAAGTGTATTCATAAATACATCTGAGTTAATTTATTTCTAATTTCTAATTTTATTCATTTTAAAATGAAATGTATAAATCATTATTTTTGAAGATATTTAAAAAAAAAAATGAGGTAAACCGATAAATTATTCATTCTCTTGATATTTGATTGTTAAAAATAAAACATAAAAATGAATGAAATGAAAAAAAAAAACGTTTTTTTAGATAGAAATTAACTCATGATTTTATTAATTATTGGTTCATTAAAAGAATAGGATCTAAAAAATGAGATATTTTTGGTAAGTGTCATTATAATCACTAAAATTTAGGAAATCATAATTTAATTAGATGGTAAAATTCCATTTATGCCCTCTAAAAATGATTGGTCTACAACTGTTCTTGCGTTCTTGCGTTCTCAACCTTTTAAGTATTCTCATTTGATCATATATATATATATATATATATATATATATATATATATATATATATATATATATATATATATATATATATATTCAAATGAAAACATTTTTTAAATTGAGTACATTTGAGAACAAATCTACTATTTAATTTTTCAATTAAAATCATAAAATAATATTTATATTAATAAAACTATAACTGAAAACCACTATCCACTTAGGGGTGTTTGGGTTAGCTTTTCGAAACCAAAAGTCATTTTTGAAAAAGTTACAAAAACTTAGAATTTTCTAACTTTTCCAAAAAATTCATTTTACTTGTATAAAACTCCAAAAGTAACTTTTTAAAACTAGCCAAAGCCAACCATGCTAGTCCCTGCCCCCAACCTCCAAACACAATTGTACGGGTTCTCCCGTCATTTGAAGCTACACCACCAAAAGACTATCGGACCACCGTACCGACGTCGTCGGAACCACTAAACTACTGCCTCTTTCATCCGCCTCTAGTACTCATTTCGCCGGAAGTCACCTCCTTTTGTCTCTACTCTTCTCGATCTAGCTTCCCAGCCGCTAGATCAGGTTTCATCGGCCACCACCGTCACCATCGGATCTGCCAATGTTGCTACCAGAACTGGCCTTCTGAACCACCTCCCTCAATCGTTTGTAACAAGATGAATCGATCGTTTGTAACAAGATGAATCGGTATTGTTTATATTGAAATTATGGCTCGCCTGTTTACTCATCGGCTGGGTTACTTCTCTTCAGGTAATGATTTCAATACACACTTCAATAGTTAAACGAGATGAATAAATACTTTATTTTGAAGATGCTGTAAAAATGGAGTTATGATTATAGGGGAATATGATTTTGTTAAAAAGGAAAACTTCCTTCAAGTAAAAGTTCGGAACCCTAGACAATCAAATCTATAACGATCGACAAGATTCAAGTCAGGATTAGTAGCCAATTTGGAATGCAATCAATTCGGCTACTTATTGTAATCTTTCTTTCTCATCTCGAATCTTTGGGCTAAAGCTATTACATCAATTTATTTACTCATTTACTGTTGTTAGTTGTATTTTGGTGCTTTTAATTTTTTTAATATAAATTATTGTTTTGGTTTCAGTTCTTTAAGCCTTAAATTCTGCACATATACAAAACCATTTGTAAAATCACAACCATAATTAGAAAAATGGAAAAGTCAACTATTTTTGTGGCGGTGATTCTCTTGGTAATTTTTGAGGGGTATGAACTTTGAACAATAACAGAAAAAGAACAAAAAGTTGCAGTCGGAAGGTTCCCCAACATTAATAGTCTTTGCTTGAAGAAACTTGATCAACTTTTATGCTTCTCAACTTTTTTGTTCTCTCCATACCTTTACTTCTTATTGTAAGCACAAATGGAATTAGAATTTAAGTATAAAAAGATTTAGTTTGTATTGGTTAGCTCAAAGATCATTAATAATGGCAATTATTTTGTCTAGTGCTTCTGGAGTAGTGTTTTTAAATTAGTTTTTGTATATGATAAATATATTACACTTGAGTAACATTTAAACATGTGTTAAAGATTATATTATTCAAGTCTTTAGGATATATTAGTTCAACCTTGTTAGTTTTATCGATTCCCATGCATTCCATATAGAAATTCAAATGTATTTATATGCCAATACGTAAGAGTCACAAAATAATACAAAAGATGGTAAAATATAATGTTTCTTATATAATGACATAATAATAATATTATTATTATTATTATGTCATTATATAAGAAACATTATATTTTACCATCTTTTGTATTATTTTATGACTCTTACGTATGAGTATATAAATACCTATGAATTACAATCACATACGATTATATATACACGAGAACAACTATAGAATCGAGAACATAAAGATAAAGTCCACATATATCATATATGATTAAATGTATATAGTCACATGTGATTATATGTATCTAATCACATAGAATTTATGTGCAAAATATTCATTTTTGCGTTCTCGATTCAGTTCTTGTTCTTGTGTATTTAATCACATATGATTATATGTATAATCGTATGTGATTAAGTACATGAACACAACTATTGAATCAAAAAGGCAAAAATGAATCTTGTCCACCTCAAATCATATCTGATTATATACATATAACCAGAGGTGATTAAATATACAAAAACAATTATTCAATCGAAACCGCAAAAATAAATATTGTCTACATAAATCATATCTAATTAAATACATATAATCACATATGATTATATGTATCCAATCATATATAATTTATGTGCATAAGATTGGTTATCCCATTCTCGATTCTATAACTGTTATTTGTCAATTGTAATCATTTATATGTATCTAATCACATATGATTTATATAGACAAAAACTAATGATGTCTATATAAATAATGTTATAATTTTTGTGTAGGTTCTCGGAAAGGAAATGATCCATCTTGCTCATGCTAGCTAATTTTCAAGATCAAGGAGGTGAGCACTAACTCTCCTATTACGTAGGAATTACTTGTTGTATGTTATTGTTCACAGAACCCTAATAACATGTGATTATGTGTATCTAATCACTACGATTTATGTCGCTAAGATTCTTTTACACGTTCTCGATTCAATAATTGTTTTTTTCACTTTAATCATATGTGATTAAATACATTTAATTAGATGTGATTATATGTTTCTAATCATATACGATTTTATTTGGAAAAAACGAATATTTTCTATTTACATCATATGTGAATAGATACATACAATCACATATAATTATATACACGTTAACAAATATTGAACCAAGAACGCGAAAACAAATCTTTATCCAAATTAATCATATGTATTAAATACAAATAATCAGATGTGATTATATGAATATAATCTCACATGATTTATGTGGACATAATTCATTTTTTCTTTTCTGATTCAATAGTTGTTCTCGTGTATTTTATCGCATGTATTAAATGTATAATCGTATGTGATTAAGTACATGAGCACAATTATTGAATCGAGAAGAAAAAATGAATCTTGTCCACCTCAAATCATATGTGATTATATACATATAATCACATGTGATTAATTACACAAAAGTAATTATTCAGTCAAAACCGCAAAAATAAATATTGTTTACATAAATCATATCTGATTAAATACATATAATCCCATGTGATTATATGTATCCAGTTATATATGATTTATATGGTTGCGATTCATTGTCACATTCTCGATTCAATAATTGTTCTTTGTCCACTGTAATCATATGTGATTAAATACATATAATCATATGTGATTAAATACATATAATCATATGTGATTATATGTATCTAGTCACATATGATTTATATGGACAGAAAATAATGACGTCTATATAAAGCATATGTAATTTGATACATATAATCACATATGATTATATACACAAGAACAACTATTGAATCGAGAACCCAAAGATAAATATTGTCCATATATATCATATGTGATTAAGTGCATATAATCACATATGATTATATGTATCTAATCACATATGATTTATCTAAACAAGATTCATATTCAAGTTCTTGATTCAATCATTGTTTTTTTTTTTCCAATTTAATCATACGTGAATAAATACATTTAATCAGATGTGATTATATGCTTCTAATCACATATGATTTTATTTGGGAAAAAACGAATCTTATTTATATAAATCATATGTAATTAGCTATGTACAATCACATGCGATTATATACACGATAACAAATATTGAATCAAGAACGCGAAAACAAATCTTTACCCACATTACTCATATATGATTAAATACATCAAATCAAATGTGATTATATGAACCTAATCACATAAGATTTATGTATCTAATCACATATGATTAAATATAATTAAATACTTATAATCATATGATAAAATACTTAGAATCACATATGATTAAATATATGAGAAAAATTATTGACACAAAAACTCAAAAATGAATATCGTTCATATAAATCATATGTGATTGGATACATATAATCACATGTGATTTACGTAGACAATAATCATTTTTGCATTCTCAATTCACTAGTTTTTCACATGTATTTAATCACATGTGATTATATGTATTTAATAACATAGAAATCATATATGATTATATATATATATATATATATATATATATATATATATATATATATATATATATATATATATATATATATATAATCACATGTGATTATATACAAGAGAAAACCTAATGAATAAAAAACACAATAACAAATCTTTGTAGGTGGGTGTGGGGTGGTGGCAGCGGGTGGTGGAGGCAGGGTGGTGGTGATTGGTGGTGGTGGTGATTGGTGGTGGTGGTGTGTGGTGATGTGTAGTGGTAGGTGGGTGGGTGGTTGCAAGTGATGGTGGGTGGGTATGGGTGGTGGATTTAATTCATTTTTTCTTTGTGATTATATGAATCTAATCACATATGATTAAATACATATAATCACATTTGATTATATGAATCTAATCAGATAACTCATTTTTGCTTTGCTGATTCAATAGTTGTTCTCATGTATTTTATCAAATGTGATTATAGGTATAATCATATGTGATTAAGTACATGAGCATTGCTACTGAATCGAGAAGGAAAAAATGCATCTTGTCCACCTCAAATCATATATTATTATATACATATAATCACATGTGATTAATTACACAAAAGCAATTACTTAGTCGAAAATTGTTATTATATGTATTCAATCATATATGATTTATGTGGATGAGATTCATTGTCACAATCTCGATTAAATAATTGCTCTTTGTCCACTGCAATCATATGTGATTAAATACATATAATCATATGTATCTAATCACATATGATTTATACAAACAAAAAATAATGATGTATATATAAATCATATGTGATTATATACATATAATCACATATGATTATATATACACAAGAACAATTATTAAATCGAAAACACAAAGATAAATATTGTCCACATATATCATATGTGATTAAATGCATATAATCCCTTGTGATTATATGTATCTAATCACATAAAATTTATGTGGAAAATATTTATTTTCGTTTTCACGATTACGTTGTTGTTTTTGTGTGCTTAATTACATGAGATTATATGTATCTAATTAGATATGATTTATATAGACAATAATGATTCTCACATTCTTGTTCAATAGTTGTTCTTTTACATTTAGTCGCATATGATTTCTGTACACAAGATTCATTTTCGTGTTTTTGATTAAATAATTTTTCTTTTTATACATTAATCATATGTGATTAATACATACAATCACAAACGATTAATATACATAAGAAAAAATATTTACTCATGAATATTATCAATATAAATCATATGCGATTTGATACATATAATCACATATGATTAAGTACATCAGTACAACTATTGAATTGAGAAAGAAATAATGAATATTGTCCACATAAATCATATGTGATTAAATACATATAATCACATGTGATTAAACATATTAGAACAATTATTGAATCGACGCAAGAATAAATATTTTTCATACGAGTCATATGTAATTAAATATATATAATCACATGTGATTAAACATACAAGAACAACTATTAAATCAACATGTGAAAAAAAATATTGTCCATATAAATCATATGTGATTAAATAGATATAATCACATGTGATTTAATACACGATGCCAATTATTAAATCAAAAACACGAAAATAAATACAGCCCACGTAAATAATATTTTATTAAATACATATAATCATATGTAGTTATATGTATCTAATCATATATGATTTATGTGGACAATATTCATTTTTGCATTCTCGATTCACTAGTTTTTCACGTGTATTTAATCACATGTGATTTTATGTATTTAATAACATACAAATCCTATAACATTCGATACATTTAACCACATGTGACTCGATATCTATAATGATATGTCATTATATACGAGAGAAAACCTAATGAATCAAAAGCACAATAACAAATCTTTGTAGGTGGGGGTGGGGGTGGTGTAGGCGGGGTAGTGGTGGTGTGTGATGATGGGTGGTTGCAAGTGGTGGTGATAGTGACGGGTGATGGTATTGGTGGGTAGTGGGTGTGGGTGGTGGGTGGTGGTGGCGAGTGGTGATGGTTAGGTGGGTGGTGGTGGTGGTTGGTGGTGGTGATGGTTGTGGTGGGTGGTGGTGGTGATGGGTGGTAATGGGTGATAGATAATGATGGGTGGTGGTAGTGGGTGGTGGTTGGTGGTGGTGGGTGGTGGGGGGTGGCTGGTGGTGGTGAATGGTAATGGGTACTAATGAGTGGTGGTGGTTGGGTGGGGATGGTGGTGGGTGGTGATGGTAGTGGTGGGTAATGGTTGGTGGTGGTGGTGGTGGTGGTGGGTAGTGATGGGTGGTGGGTGGTGGTTGGTCGTGATGGTTAGTGATGGGTGGTGGTGGTGGGTAGTGGTTGTGGGTGGTGGTGGCATACGGTGGTGATATGTGGTGGAGGTGGGTGGTTATGGCGGGTCATGGTGGTTGGATGGTGATGGTGGTGGGTGGTGATTGTGGTGGCGGGTGGTGGTTGGTGGTGGGTAGTGATGGGTGGTAGGTAGTGATGGGTGGTGGGTGGTAGGTAGTGGGTGGTGGTTGGTGGTGATGGTGGTGGCGGGTGGTGGGTAGTAATGGGTAGCGGGTGGTGGTTGGTGGTGGTGGTGGTTGTTGTGGTGGGTGGGTGGTGGGTAGTGGTTGGTGGTGGAGGGTACTGGTTGTTGGTGGTGGTGGCGGGCGGTGGTGATGGGTGGTAGGTAGTGGTTGTTGTTGGTGGTGGTGGGCAATGGAGATGGGTGGTGGTGGCGGGTGGTAGTGGTTGGGTGGTGATGGTGGTGGCGGAGGTGGTTGGTGGTGGTGGTGGTCGTGGGTGGGTAGTGATGGGTAGTGAGTAGTGGTTAGTGGTGGTGGTTAGTCATGGGTGGTGGTGGCGTATAGTGGTGGTGGGTGGTGGTAGTGGTGGGTGGTGGTAGCGCGTGGTGGTGGTGGGTGGTGTTGGTTGGATGGTGAGTGGTGTTAGTTAGTGGGTTTTTTAATTATTTGTAACTATTTTTTGATTTATATGAATATTATTTTATAATTTTAATTAAAAAACTTGTGTTATTCAAATTTGTTATCAAACTAGTTGTGAAACCCATATATTATACGGGTTAATTAAAACATAATGTTAAACAGAAGCGATTAAATGAAGAGTTTATTTAAATTTGAAATATGAAATAAGTGAAAATTATGAAAAAAAAAACATGCAACAAATAAATTAATTAAAATTATATGTTTAATTGTTAGACCCGTGTACTAAACGATTCATTATTATAAAATGTTAAATACAAATGTTTAAAGTGTAAATTTATTTGAAATTGAAATTGAAATTTGAAATTTGAAATTTGAAATTTGAAATTTGAAATTAATAGTTATTATAGTAGGTTTAATTTATGGAAACTAAATTAATGATATAGTAGAAATGAATAATGAAGTAATTGACAAGTGGAAAATAAATATATTTCAAAATTATAACAAAATGACATGTGGCCAAATAAATGAGAGAATGACAAGTGACAATAAGATTTTCATTTATTAAGGTAGATGTTCTCGCGATAAGAAATGTTCTCGATTGAACGCTCCCATATATATATATATATATATATATATATATATATATATATATATATATATATATATATATGTGTGTGTGTGTGTGTGTGTGTGTGTGTGTGTGTTTACATTATTTTGTTTTTACTAACTATTGTGTGCCAGAACGCATAGATTTGGACCACTGGATGAATAGAATCAACAGTCATGATCTAAGGGTCTATGACATTACAATATGGTAGCATGTATCATATAATCAGACAAATTTCAGCAAAATGGTATTTTGGTCAATTAACCTATTTTAAAAAAGGAAATTTTTGGATTTTAAGGGATCATTAATTCCCTTGTTTTTTAAAAACCTGAATCTTTTAAATTAATTATAATTAAATTTTAATATTATTTTTAATTATAACCGATTTTATTCTGTCAGAATGATAAAATGTCAACAATAAACTAGTAAAATATATTTGCGGTTTTATTCTTGCAGAATATTGTTTCATTCAAGATACTTTTTATATTAAATATGCTTCAAGAATTATACAACATATTATCAAGAATAACATTTTCTAAAGAATACGGATTACATTTATTCTTAAAGATTAAAATTAAAAATGGTTAAAAAAAGAAAAAAAACATCAAAATCTAACAAAAACACTAATCCATTCCAAAAGAATATTATTGTTAAGAAACACTTTATACATTTTAGCATAATACATTTTGCAAGAATACACTCTAGTTCTCCATTTTTTTTTCTCATTTTCCACATCAATGGCAGCCTCTTCGAAACCTAAATCCACAAAAAAAAAAAAAAAAAAAAAACATAATGAATTTTCAAATATTAAAAAATTCAGAACATTCTAAAAGAATAACAACTATAAATTATGATGGAATGTAGTAGACATCAAACAATTGTAATTTATTTTAACAACATGCATTACTAGTTATTCTGCTAGAATATACTATCGCTATTCTAATAACATGCATTCCTCGTAATTCTGCTAGAATGCATTACCAGTTAAACAAATATACTTGTTGTTAACAAAACATTCTTAAAGATATTTTGACAGAATGCATTTATATAAATAAATTTTGACAGAATACACACAAGTTTTTGATGGGTTTTGGTCATAAGACATCCTATGTGCTCATACAAACCCTAATGCTTGGATCTAGGTTTCTCTATTGTACATGCTTTGAATCCAAGACTATAAACCCTAATTCTAGCATATGGAAATCAATATTAACATATAATTAGGTTTAAGATATTACCTTGATTGTTATGTAGTAATAACAATCCTAATTCCTCCTTGAATTGACTTTGGAAGGCTTAAAGTCACAAGTGTCACTCCTCTAATGGCTTACAAACACCATAAGCAAGTGGAGAAGGTATAAAGAGAGAGGAGAGAGGTAGGAATTCGTCCTTAGGACTTCTTGGGAAGGCTTGGACGAATTCATGAGCCTTAGGGGGTTTATATAGGTGTAAAGATTAGGGTTTTAGTCCTTATCCTTATCTAGTTGCTTGCCCACGAAGCAACCATAAGGTAAGTCTTAGAAACCCTTATCCTAGTCGAATTCTAAGGCATTATCTCCTTAAATTCGTTCACCCTATATTTAAGATAATCCTTACCTTATTTTGTAACTATCACATAATTACAATTCAGCCCCTCTAGTTTAATTAATTACACTTGATCACAAAATTAATTCTTAATTAATTATTGACCAATATTAATTAAACAAATATGATTTCTCCTTTAATATATTATTCTTATAACATATTAATAAATCATAATAACCTCTTTTTCTTTATTTATTTCTCCAATCAAGTTGCTTAGGTGAAGGCAACTCAAAAGGTCCATGCACCATCGGGTCAAGTACATACCAAAATAGTTATGGACTTAGACACTAATCCAACAGTCTCCCACTTGGATAAGTCTAACAACTATTCTGCGTATGACTTCGGATCCCGATCTGCAATCATAGCTTTCCAAAGCCGCTGTCAACTCTGATCATATCAAATACGCGTGTCCTTAGATAAGGGATCATATATTCCTCCATTCTAGATATCGTATGAGATATGATTTCAAATCATTCTCTTTGTACTATCTCTCGATTTCTGATTTATGACGACTGACTAATTGAACAAATCAAATTAGCCCTAGCCCGGCTGAGCATTTACGTTTGTCATCACTAAACCATCGAGGGGCCCAAAGATATCGCTTTTATCCTACTTTGAATAAAAGGAATGGATAAACTTTGATTCAATGCTTGCTTGCACTCACTCACCGAATTACACACAACAATATGTTTTATAACACCAAGTTACTAGTGCGTTTACATATTATCAATGTGCAACCGATTCGCAAGATACAACTCACACATCTCGGTTTCAAGAATATAAGATGTTATCGTCTCACCAATCACTCGTGATACAATTCATGGAGTGATCCAAGTGAGCGTGGGTTTAATCCAATGCTCAAATCATATTCATAAGCACTCATGAATGTTGCAGCAAACATTTGCTTATGTCTAATGCTCTTTAGACAATCCATACACCAATTCACGACAGTCTTCATTCATATCTACTTCCAACATATGAACAACTGTGGCCCGTTCGAATAATTCGATTATTCTTAATAAACTCAATTATTCTGGAAGTCAAAACATGCAAATGTGAAATACAAGAATAATACTAATCCCATATGGCCTCAAACCTTTGAGTATAAATAAAACGCCTTTTATTTATCACCATATTGATTACTCATTATTTGTCGTTTCGGGTAATCAACTTCTTACTTGAATTCCAACACTTGTCCCATGCTCCTAGCATGCACACAATGTTTACCTATGGTTCTTTCTTTGTGAAATAGATCACATTGAACACATTTCCAATCCTTCTCATTTCACAACTCCAAATCCGTTTTTCATAAGTTAAAGAATATCATATTCTTGTTACTTATAGAATATGCTAGATTCTATCATTCTATGCAACTATCCTTTCGTAATGTCACTGCACCAAAGTCACAAAGACTATTGCCAATGATATTACAAAGTCCTCTATCAGAGATTGTTACAAGACAATTCCTTAGATGTCTCTCACTCAAAGTACATTCCTTTGAACATCCTTTTGCATAAAAGTTTCTAATCTAGACATAGATTTTCAATATTCAATTCCCAATATGGACACGCTTCCATATTTTCCATATGACAACTCATTCTTAATAGAAACTTTTCTATTCATAATAATTTCGATATGGTCCATCCAATACCATGCTTCCAACTACTCACAAGAGACCAATTCTCATCGAACTTTGGATTGTCCTTTGATAGTTGTTTAATTATTTTAGTCAAAACCGATTCTAGTCATTTTTCCCTCTAAATGCGCTAGACATTTGGAAAATTTTAGAATGGTCAAACATTAAAGCATTTGCAATCGATCCTATACCCGAAGCGTATGGGACACGACACATAATGTTTTATTTGCTATGTTCTCAAAATTCGAATTGTGAAGAGGAATGCCGTAATCATAATCGAAATTTTAAGAACACACTATGTACCCTTGACTAAGTTTATTAACATTTCTCAACCTAATCCTTTAGATTTGAAATGAAGCATAATATTCTCTCCCTTAATTATAGCAAAACAACCTTTCAACTTTGCAAAGTATGACTCTTGTTTTCTATAATTAATATTGTCAACTTTGCAATACGTGCCTTAATAATCATACAATCATAACATTTATGCTCCCACTATCAACATAACACTTATGCTCCCACTAGCTTCGACATGTATTCATAAACATCTTGACTTTCAAAAATCAATACTTATTGAATTTTTAAGTTCATGTTTCTAATACTTAATGCTTTGATAATCTTTTATCAAGGCTTTTTGAACTTATACACCTTTGCCTTCAATAGTTCATATGTGTGTCTAAACACTTAAGACCAATTGCCAAACCTTACAATTCAAATTATGGAAAGGGATACCGTAACCATAATTGAATTCGAGAATGCAATTTTACAATCACTATCTTCTTAAAATCTTTCTTAGTGAAAGCACTTTCTCACAATCATTTTCATGAAGGAGGAAATCTTATGACACTTAGATTTTAAATGGTGTATGTGTTTCTATCCATGTGAATTTGTTGAAACCAAAGTTTACGACAAATTCAAACTCATATGGACCGAACTTTCTTAGTCATGATTTCTTACCTTATGGTAGCACAGCTGCCCACCATGTCTTCCAAGTAGTTAAACAGCTCACCCTTTCCTATCAATGTACCTTTCATTGATTAAGGTGCTTTGGCTTTTATGCATTCAAAATGAGACGTCATAGAACTCTCATGCATAATTAACTCGATTGGAACGGCATAGAAACAAAATAATGTCATCACGATAGGTTGTAAACCTCAACTCGTGTGCTAGTGATGATCAATGAGGTTTATTTGATTTGTTCTTGAAACTTTTCAAGACCATTAAGACTCCCACTGACTCCTTGACATATAAGATTCTTTTGTCAATAAACATTTCTTGACAAACAAATATTCAAGAGTTAGTGTAGCTTTTATCAAAACACTTCATAAATTGGTCCTAGTTGGTCTTTGTCTTATCCAAGACATAACAACTTACCACATTTAATGAATGTTATAAACCTTCTTAATACTTTTTCACTCAATGTCACAATTTTAACTCTAAGACTTGCTTTGGAACGAAGTATGATTGACTTCTTGATTTGACCATTTCTTCAATCTTTGATTCCTCTTCTTGGACATACAATTGTACCAAGACTCACTTAAAGTATCAATTGAGATATGGTTCTTAATCATAAAGACCTATCATAAAGCATAAAAGGTACTCTCCCTTCTTCTTAGAATGGAGAAACTTTTATCTCTCTACCTTCTTGATTCTTCTTATTCGTTCTGCTATTGATTTAAACTTTTTCAATCAACTAAGAATTACACTTAATCTTGCAAGTATAATCATATTTACTAAACCTTCAGTAAATCATGACGAATATCATTGTTACTCTTATGGTGGACTTTGATCAACACACAACTTTGTGTACTCGATCTTCTAGTCCTTCACTTGACACTTTGTCAATGAATTAGTCTAATTTCCAAATACGAAATTTCTCATTCATCGTGCATCCACGTTGCATGATTCCAAGTTTCTGTCCAATTGAAACTTGAGCGATGAGAAACTCTCCCTATTTGGTAAATTCTTGACTTTCCATAACACAATAAGAACCAAATCCATTATTGCTAATAATAGAAACATTTTAACATCAATTTTTCATACACGCCATTGTAAGGATAAATAAATAAAATTTAAAATCAAAATTTATTTTATTGCGGAAAAATTTGTCCTTACAATGCAACTCATTGAAAAACTTATGCTAATACATCTTTCTTAGCAATCTAATTCTAACTCTAAGTAGTAGCTCAAGAATCTAATCTTCGAGAAACGCGATCGAAATCCATTCCTTCACGGTTAGATTCTGCTCACTTCTTCACTTAAGCTTCCTTTCTTTTCTTCGATCCTTCAAAACATCAATTGTAATCTTATCACATTATGTATTCAGGATCTAGAATGAAGCTTAAAAGAGTTAGTCAATGGATTTTACCTAAATTAGAGCCATACGTTTCGACTCTCCCATCTCTTAGATCTCTTAGGTAAATGGGGCAGCTTTGTCTCCAATGCCCTTTCTCTTGGCAATAAAAGCAAATTGACTCTTTTGGAACAGGACATGTAACTACTTCAGACATCGCCTTTCTCTTATGATCAAACTTTTCGATCATAGCATGTCTTTCGTTGCCATTGTCTATATCCATAGAGGTCTCGAAGGCAGATTCACCAATCAACTTTGCTTTTCTATTGCGCCAAATCATTGCTGATTTAGCAGCAATAAGCATATAGGTGAGATCTATAAGGGTCACGTCGTAGTTCATCATATAGTACTCTCTTACGAACTCACTATATGAGTTGGGAAGTGACTGAAGAACCCAATCAACAGCCATTTCCTCACAGCCAACGGATCCCAACATTCTTAACCTATCAATGTGTGACTTCATCCCTAGGACGTGTGCACACACGAGCTTTCCTTCTTTATGTTTACTTGCCAAAAGGGCTTGAGTGATCTTGAACTTTTCAAGCCTTTGATCTTGTGGGTTAGGGAGAATAATTGGAGAAGGTAGAGGAAGTGAAGCATGATTTCTTGTTCCTCGATCGAATCGTGGAATATCATCTTCATGTGGAATGCTTGTTCCACGGGATTTGAGAAGACCATAGTTGTCGAACTTTGACATCTACAAAACGGGAGAAAAACGAATTCAAGTTAGTTAATAGATTGAGTCCTTAGTAAATCACCCAAATGAAATACTAAGGCTAGGACCCAACACAATATTCTACAACTCGGGAGAGGGATGCCGTAACCCTAATTGCAGAATATTTGAAGGTAAGTGAATGACGATTCACTAATTTCCACCATGAAAAACGAAAAAGAAATTTAAGTTTTAAATCTATGAAAACTCCTAGATCCGTTGAGATTCATTGAACTTTCAATGGCATGTTTAAATCTCGATATACCCCTCTTGTTTGTGACTGGGATGCCGAGGATCACAAAGCGGGTGTGAATAACCATGCAAACTTACATGGTGCCCTCACATGTTACAGTCACCTATTCGATGTGCCGGTAAACCACACACGCTCCACCGAACTATGACAAACATTGAGTCACCCTTTGCTACCTTTACTTAGAACCATTTAGTGTGCCGGTAAACCACACACGCTCCACTAACGTCTTCGCAAGGGCACAAAGTGTAATTTCATGGAATTGCATCAATTCACTTTTGCCTAAGTAACTAAGATTGGGAATTTTATGAAAACATTTAGTTACTTTTATACTTTATTATACTTATAATGGAAGGTTTCGTCCTATCCTACCCATTCGGCTAACAATCATCCACTAGTCAAGAGTGCGGTGGGTAAGAGTGGATACCCATTCAATCGCCATTTTATAGGCAATTTCCTTAAACACCCCTTATAGACTAGCTTCATGAATGAGGCCTACTAACGGTAAGATTGACTTTTACTCATATATATATATATATATATATATATATATATATATATATATATATATATAATGTTAGACTTTTAATGTTATATATAATATAGGGTGTATTTTATACTTTCAAAATACTAGGTGGTCTAATTTAACAATTATACTTTTAATTCAATTAAATTGTAAACCTAAACTTTTATGGATTTATTAAACTTCTTTTAATTATACACCTTAATTAATTAACAAAACCATAAGGGTGTGATATGAACTTTTTCAAAACAATACTAGAGTTTTAGAATTTAACATTCCTAATTAAACTTTTAATCAACTTTTAAATTCCAAAACTTGAGGGCAAGTTTTAAAACATTTCAACACATTAGGGTTTAGAATTTAAATATACATCAAAATTAAACCATTTAATCAAAATTTAAATTCCAAAACTTGAGGGCAAGTTTTAAAACCTTTTTCAAAACATTAGGGTTTCAACTATTTAAATTTCAAAACAACAAAACTTTTGGGTTCAAATTTAAACTATAAAACCTAAAGGGAAAAATATGAAACTTTTCATAACAACAAGGATCAAATAACAAATAATCTAAATTAACAATTAATCACATAATTATCCATATTTGATTTATTTAATGATTTCTTGCAAAACAATTTATCAATTTACTAAAAATAATTAATCAATTATCACATAAGGAAACAATTATCTTATTAATTGATAAATATCTTCAATTAGATCAAAATTATAGTCAAATATATCATATAATAGGATTAATATTGATCTAACATGATAAGGTAACTATCCATAAGCAAAAACAGCAAGAAATCCCGGAATACCCTCCATCTGACGAGCCGACTCGTCGAGTCACCTTGGACTCGGCGAGTCCAGCCTCTAGAAACACAAAATTCGAAATTTTCAAACATATCAAGCATCAATACAATAGAAACCAATCAAGGCTCTGATACCACTGATGGGTTTTGGTCATAAGACATCCTATGTGCTCATACAAACCCTAATGCTTGGATCTAGGTTTCTCTATTGTACATGCTTTGAATCCAAGACTATAAACCCTAATTCTAGCATATAGAAATCAATATTAACATATAATTAGGTTTAAGATATTACCTTGATTGTTATGTAGTAATAACAATCCTAATTCCTCCTTGAATTGACTTTGGAAGGCTTAGAGTCACAAGTGTCACTCCTCTAATGGCTTACAAACGCCATAAGCAAGTAGAGAAGGTATAAAGAGAGAGGAGAGAGGTAGGAATTCGTCCTTAGGACTTCTTGGGAAGGCTTGGACGAATTCATGAGCCTTAGGGGGTTTATATAGGTGTAAAGATTAGTGTTTTAGTCCTTATTCTTATCTAGTTGCTTGACCACGAAGCAACCATAAGATAAGTCTTAGAAACCCTTATCCTAGTCGAATTCTAAGGCATTATCTCCTTAAATTCGTTCACCCTATATTTAAGATAATCCTTACCTTATTTTGTAACTATCACATAATTACAATTCAGCCCCTCTAGTTTAATTAATTACACTTGATCACAAAATTAATTCTTAATTAATTATTGACCAATATTAATTAAACAAATATGATTTCTCCTTTAATATATTATTCTTATAACATATTAATAAATCATAATAACCTCTTTCTCTTTATTTATTTCTCCAATCAAGTTGCTTAGGTGAAGGCAACCCAAAAGGACCATGCACCATCAGGTCAAGTACATATCAAAATAGTTATGAACTTAGACACTAATCCAACAGTTTTAACTTATATTCTAATAGAATTTATAACATCTTTTGTTTATAAAATAAAAACACCAAAATAACATAACTTCACATATTAACATTAATTCTAAAAGAATAGATCATTTCTATTTGTTGCTTAAACTTCAATTCCATAAGAATTCTAACAAAATATTATCTACATTACTTCTAACAGAGTATTTCAACACAAGTATAAACATGTTACCTTAACATATTCTGACAGAATCTTCCCAATAAGTCAGCATATCAAACTTGTCTCTTTTACAAAAAAACTCTCTTTTTGACATTATATCAAACACTTGGAAGACATGTTTTAGCATCAACATTCAAAAAACGCAACAATATGCGAATTATGCACAATTTATACCTTTATAAACCTAATGTATATATATTTCCAACGTTAGACTAAAACTAATGGACACAAAATCCATCCATTATATTTGTGTTTTTGTTATCTATTAATTTGAATTTTTAATTCACAGATTCAATGTTCAATATTAGCCACATAAAAATTGATTGATTTTTTTCTTACAGAGGCTTTTCTTTGAGCCGTGAATCAATGATGATATTGATACATCTTCCATTTAATTAATATTAACTGATAATATCAAACTTCATATCGATTGCCAAGAGTGACTCTTAGATAATAATTTTAATACAAAACTATGTAGATTAAAGAAAATGATTATATACTGTAAACCAAATTTTTTTTATTAAAGATAGAGACATTACCTGTTGATAATCGTTAGGAAAATTCATAAACATGAATGATTTCTTGTTGATTTCTAATCCCGATTACACACTTGCTTTAGATTTAGGGCGAAGAAGTGGTAATTAAAATGAAAGACGTAGTGGGGGAATTGAAGGTCGCCATACTTGAAGTTTTGAGAGATGTTGATTGACTCCGACGACGATGTATTGATTCAATCTTTGTTAATAATGATGGAGTCCGAGATGATGATGAGGGATGATGATGAACGTGTCGAAGGGTTAATAGGGGGAAGAAGGATTCTGAGGACGAACGTATGGAAGAAATCTGAAGGTTTGATTATTCGGTCAATATATTTATTTTGGTGATTTTAAATCAAATCTCCTATTTATCTCAATTAGCATAATTATAGTCATGATATACTAATTTACCCTTATTAATTTATTTAATCATTAAATTATTGCTAAATTATCATTGGTCAATACATGCATACAATACTTGTAGAAAACATTTGAACCTAGCTCTCTTTCTTTCTCTCTCTCTCTCTCTCTCTCTCTATATATATATATATATATATATATATATATATATATATATATATATATATATATATACATATATATCATTTTCCCTAATTACCTATCTAAAAATAGCCAAAAAAAAAGACCTTAGCCAAAAATAATATCCGAAAGAGTAGACGGCTAGCGTTGACTATAGATAACGGGGTAAAGTCTACGGTTTTAGGGCAATGGACTACTGTTTCCCAACCCGTCTACTCTTTCGGGGCTCATTGGCCCATACTATATAATGTATTGATTTTCAAATTACGTTATTTTTACTACTTTTTCCTTGGTTTTTCTAGTGTTTTCTCTAAATGGAGCACCCGAATAATAACGAAGTACGTCTATTTCTTATCGAAATTTTACCGTATTATTGATTAGGAATAGTTATTGTACATAAGGATAACTTTAAAAAAAAAAAAAGACTGAAAAAAAATGTAAAACCGTAGGCATCATAAGAAACCTACGGTGTACAAGTCCACAATGCACAATTTGTCCAGTGTGGACTTGTACACCGTAGGTTTCTTATAAAGCCTATGTTTTTTTCTTTTTTTTTTTTTTTAATTTTTTTTCGTTTTGTTTTTAAATTGGTTATAATCTGTATAAAATTGTATATATGTTATGATTTCTTAATTTTTTTTCGAAAAACAAAAAAAAATTACCGAAACCGTAGACTTTTTACCGAAACGGTAGACTACGGTTTGGAAACTCGTAGTTCGTCGAGAGGAAACCGTAAGTTATAAAATAACCTATGGTTTTAGATTTTCGAAATGAAATATATATATATAATCCAAAACAGTAAACCAATTGGCGAAACAGTAGCCCATTTTAATTGTCTACATTTTCGTATTTTTGGATAATTGCTAATTTTTTGCTATTTTTGGATAGATAATTAGGGAAAATGGCTAGATTAATAATTCTGTCATATATTAATATTATACATGAAACAAAGGGTTTATATCCAATAGAAAGTAGGTATTAAAATAATAAAATATTAATATAGTTTACTGTTTTTCAGGTTGTTTTTAATAGTAATAGAATATGTAAGTTTAAAAAAAAATATGATGATCTTATTATCATAGTGCTTTGTGCTCATTGTCCATGTGCAATAGTGATAATGAGACACGATTTTACCATGTGCAGCTGTAAAGATGACGATGCAGCCGAGCACGGTTCATGAAGTAGAATTACTTTGGGAAGTCCCCATTTGTATATTCTGCAAAGAAAAACCACGAGTGAATTATAATATTCAATAATTCAGAATGGTGCTAGACAAAGATGCTATGGTGTTGACCCGGTCAACTAGGTACATACAATTCTAAAGAACACATGCTGCGAGTTCACTTGGCTTTATCATATACTATTACGTTTCCTTCTGCTTAGCATATTCCCTTAATAAACGTGGAACATATTCAGTTTTCAAATCACCACCACTACCAACGTTAATAATTAATCAGAAAGAAAGTTCAACAACCACCACCACAACCCAAAGGCCAAAGCTGCTAGCGTGCTAGCATGGATGATCTTGGCTCCATCCAAGCCTAACATCAATATGGATACAAGCAGAAACACCGAGATAAATATTTACGTCTCTTAACTTTAGTTACACATCTTTTTGAGAAATCGATACCATTTTCTAGAAAATACAAGATTTGAATGAATAATGGGTTCTTGGTCGTTGCCAGCATCTTCACAAGTTCATGTAGCAGTGGTTTCTCAAACTCTGAGCTTTCTCTTTTTCCTCTTCTTTTCTAATGGTAGATCTACGTTTCTGTACCAAAAAATATATATATGTACACACACACTAAGATTTTGTTCTTAATGCAACTTTATATGGATTTGCAGGAGCCTTGGGAGTTACTGTTACTTTTGTAAACGACTGTGGGTTCACTATTTGGCCTGCAATCATTAGCCTTCAGAGTTTTAATGAAACCGGATTCGAGCTCACAAAGGGAAGTTCACGCTCTTTTCAAGTTCCGACTGTCTGGACTGGTCTTATGTGGGGTCGGACGGGTTGCAACTTCAATAGTTCAGGTAAATGGTCGTGTGCCACAGGTGACTGCGGCACCAATGGCACCAATGTAATGGAGTGTAATCCATATCAACAAATAACACCTGCCACTGTTGCTGAGTTAAGCATCAATCAAACCCAAACCCACAGCCAGGATTTGTATGATGTTAGCATTGCCGAGGGCTACAATTTGCCAATACTTGTGGAGCCCACATCCGGTTCAGGTTCGGGTTCCAATTTAAGTAGTTGTGCGAAGACAGGTTGTGTTGAAGACTTGAATAAGCGGTGTCCAAAGGAACTAAGTTTTAATGGTGGAGAGGCGTGTATGAGTGCTTGTAGAGCTTTTGCCTCTCCAGAGTATTGTTGCAGTGACTCGTTCTCGTCACCCTCATCTTGCAAGCCAACATCATATGATCAGTTGTTTAGATCAGCCTGCCCAAGATCTGATATATACAGTACCAGGTCCGATCAAAAGTCTACTATATATACATGTAATGGTGCCGATTACACTATCAGATTTTGTGCTGCTGCAGATTCATTTTCAACAATCAAACTTGGGGGCCAACTCAAGTCCACAGACCAGCTTGTTTCCATGCATGGAAATTTCACATTAGGGTTCTTCGGTGAAGATTACAGTTACTTGGGAATTTGGTACACAAGCGATGTTCAATCCACGAAAGTGTGGGTAGCGAATCCAAATACACCGATCATATCCAGCTCAGGCGCTCATACCCTATCAATCAGTACCAAAACCGGAGACTTGATTATCACTGCAGGAGGGACAACTCTAATGAGAATCACCGATGTTAAAATTGGTCCAAACGCAAATGTGACTGCAACCCTCGAAGATAATGGTAATTTTCGGCTGATTAACCAAGTTGACAAAAGAGTTTTGTGGCAGAGTTTTGATCACCCAACCAATGTACTTTTACCTGGCATGAAGCTTGGGTATGACATGGCAACAGGCCAAAATTGGACTTTGACTTCTTGGTTGAGCAATGAAAACCCTAAATCAGGACCTTTTACTCTGAGTTGGGAACCCACTCAAAAAGGATCCCAGAGATTAATGATTCGACGACGAGGACGACCCTACTGGACTAGTGGGAATCTAAACAACCAAATATTTCAATATATGTTTTCATTGAATGGCCCAAGTAGTCAATCCACGTATAATCTCACATCTGTATACAACAATAAAGCAAGATACTTTAGCTATGATGGTAATATTGCTGCTTTACCCATGTGGATTTTAACACCAAAAGGCCAAATTAGAGATATTAATAATGCTACTGCTTGGAGCCCTGAGTTTTGTTATGGATATGATTCTGGTAATGGTTGCATGGAGTCGAGTTTGTCTCAGTGCAGGACAGAGAACGATAATTTTAGTAAAAAGAATGGGGATTTTGCTCTGGATATGACAAAAGGTGCAACTGATGGGAATTCAAGCTTAAGCATTAACGATTGTTTTGTTAAATGCTGGAATGATTGCAATTGTGTGGGGTTTAGTAGTAGTACTATCAATGGAAGTGGTTGTGTAATTTGGACTGGTATCAATAGTTTTTTGGTTAATCCTCATGATAACTCTACATCAAAGTATGTGATCAGCCAAAATCTAGGCAATCGAAATACAGGTAATAATGTTGATTTCTAATGGTTTTTGCTACCCTTTAAACCTCCTTAAAACTTAACAAGCAAAAATGCAGGAAACAAAACACAAAAGAGCAAGAATTGGATATGGATATCCATTAGTGTTTCCATCACTCTTGTTTTCCTTTGTTTTGGGGCTTTATGGTATATAAAGAAGAGGAAGCGTAGACAAAAAGGTATAAAATTACCAACGATATTAAATCCAGCTTATGTTTGTACTTTCTAGTTGCATCTTTTGTTAAGTCACTGACGTTGATATTAGAATACAAAAGACGGAAAAGAGATGAATATTTCGTGGAGCTGACCACTTCTGAAAGCTTCAAGGATGTACATCGGCTTGAACCGGATGGCGTGAAAGGAAATGATTTGTTGTTATTTAGCTTTGCCTCTATCATGGCTGCCACCAATGATTTCTCGATTGAAAATAAGCTCGGACAAGGTGGTTTTGGACCTGTTTACAAAGTTACGCTACTGTCACTTCAAATTTTTATGACAGATCTTTTTGGATCTTGCATATGTATATCTATTTTAACAAAAAGATATATCATCCAATTATGAAAACAGGGAAAACTAAGTGATGGGCGAGAAATTGCAATCAAAAGGCTTTCAAGAACATCAAGTCAAGGGTTTGTGGAATTTAAGAATGAACTAGTGCTCATAGCTAAACTTCAGCATACAAATCTTGTTCGAGTTCTTGGTTGTTGCATTCACGGAGAAGAAAAGATGTTAATATATGAATATATGCCCAACAAAAGTTTAGATTTCTTCGTATTTGGTATGCATATTGTTTAAAACATAAGTGCATTCATTTCTTTTACTTGTGGCATTTATTATAAACTCTTTCACTGACTTGCAGATGAAAACAGAAAGGCAGAGTTGGATTGGCCTAAACGATTTATCATCATTGAAGGAATTGCTCAAGGGTTGTTGTACTTGCATAAGTACTCAAGAATGAAAGTTATTCATAGGGATCTAAAAGCTAATAACATTCTTTTAGATGAGAGTATGAACCCCAAGATATCTGATTTTGGAATGGCAAGAATATGCGAGCAGAACCAGACCGAGTCAATGACTAACAGGGTGGTTGGAACATAGTAAGTGATCACCTCTCTTGAAGTATCAAAAATCCCATTGAATTATATCTTTCATGGTCAATCTATTAACAAAAAGTTAGATTTAATATTACTAATGAGAACTAACACAATTATCCAATTCTAGATAGAGTATATTTTAGATGCATTTGTTGTTTTCCTGATTCCATGCTATCTATTTCTAAAAAGTCTTGGTGACCATTTTGTATTCAGTGGTTATATGTCTCCTGAGTATGCAATGAGGGGGGTTTTCTCAATCAAGTCCGATATCTTCAGCTTTGGAGTCTTGATCCTGGAAATCATCAGTGGAAGAAGAAATAGTAGCCTCTTTCATCTTGATGAGACATTCAGTCTTATTGGATATGTAAGTATAGTCAAAATCTCCTTTTAACATCTTTACATGCTCTATGATCTTCAATGAAAATGAGACCATATTACTTTATTCGCTCCCACAATTATATATTACGGATGACCTATATATTCACGATGTCCAAACGGTTTAACTAATGTACGCTACAAAACCAAAGAGGATTTGACTAGTTAAATTTTATTAAACAATTTAACCTTACCACTTTGTTGTAAAGTAAGGGGAAAAAAAGTCGATCAAAATCATTAATCTTATTTGGATGATTTAGGCATGGGTGCTATGGCAACAAGGGGATTCGTTGGAATTGAAGGATCCGTCACTTGGAAATACCTGTGATGAACAACAATTCTTGAGGAGTGTTCATGTTGCCCTTCTGTGTGTACAAGAGAATGCAATAGATAGGCCAACAACATCCGAGATGATCTCCATGCTTCTTAATGATTCCATATCATTACCCTCTCCAAACAGACCAACATTTCTGATAGGTGGAGGAGACTCAAAGTCAACTTCATATGAAACCAAAGCAGAAGATTTCTCTGTGAATAATGTGACCATCTCTGTTGTTGGGGGTCGATAGGGTATGAACGTAGCTTCAGCTTATCATTCTTTGTGGACAACTTTTCTGTAATATAATTTATATTTATTCACTTTTGTAGGAGATGCAAATCCACTTTTCTAGACTTTTTAATTGTTGTATGCATGCAGAATTGCCACTTCAGAATATAAAGAACCCTCTTTACAGGTATATCCATATTAAATATGTCGATAAAGTAAAGAACATCTTGTGCAAGCTTGTGGATGGTATATTCATTATTAGCTAAATTTCAAAGTTTTCTCAGTCTAGAAAGTCTGGTGTTTATGCAACCTGATTGGAGAAGCCTGGTCACTAAATAGAAGCATCATTGAAATGTGATTGGGTTGTATTCGTGGAAATATATAACTAATTTATAGATATCATCCGTTTACATTCCCTTATTAGTTTAGGTTTTAAATAATGTTAATTTGTCTCTTCAATATCCTCATGGTGTCAGTCAATTGTATACACATTCACAAGAGCAAACAAACATGTTTAAATTCAGTCAAGCAGAATCTGAGATTTCATTCCGTCAGACTAACAGACTAACATTTCGCCACTCTTTGTGAAGCCCATTATGAATGTGAGATTAAACTCCATAGTTGACATGGTGCTCCCATATCGATTGCACTTGTAGATGAGCTCATTGAGACGATCATAGTACAATTCAATGGATTCACTTTCTTTTTGTTTAAATTCACTTAATTCAACTACACAATTTTTCACTGAATTGATTTTTGTCGTTACACTCCCTTCATACTTTTCCTTCAGAGTATTCTAGATCTCTTTTGCAGTTTTACAACTACGAACGTAATTGTAAACAACAGGAGGTAGAGCACCTCTGGGTTCTCTCATACACTTCTTCTCATTCTTCAACAATGTTTTAGTTTGTTCATTGACATTTTGATTGTTGGAAGAAGTTCCAATACTCTGTACAGCAGGAGGTGGACGAACATCACCGAGAATACACTTCCATAGTTCTTCATCGATTCCGTTTAAGTAATCCTCCATACGATCAGCCCACTGATCGTAGTACTCGGGATTCAACATTGGAATCTTCGTTGATGAACCAAGGAGATGAGAGTAAGATGTCATCGTGT
Organism: Lactuca serriola; assembly: GCF_051521515.1. Lineage (NCBI taxonomy): Eukaryota > Viridiplantae > Streptophyta > Magnoliopsida > Asterales > Asteraceae > Lactuca > Lactuca serriola. Next base: position 153,860,601 of record NC_136412.1, on the reverse strand, counting down.
TCATGTTGAAGTTCCCTATTGTTGTACATAAAGTTTTTGAGAAAAGCTTAAATTGGAATGAGATCAAACAACTAAAACCCTCAGAAAACACCAATCTAACACTCAATTTTACAACTAGAGTGCATAATTGACTCACAACAGAAGATCTAAGATTATTTTCTGAAGCAAAAGAGCGTAAAATTTAGATCTAACACGAGACTCAAAACTTTTGCGAAAACTCAGAAAAATAGAACAATTATATATGAATCTTGCTCTGATACCAAATGTAGTTGTAATGAAATCAAGTATGTATTACAAGATCAGAGTAAAATTATGAATGATGAACACAAGATCTAAATAATACATGTTTGGCTCAATTAAGCTTTCATGAGGACAAAGTGTTTTAGACAATTACACGAAAAGTTCTTTTCCGACTCTAGTACAATTCCCTATTTATAGGGAACATGAAAGCGAACAAAAAATACAAGAGACTAGACACAGTAAGCTTCGAAACATAACATGCCCTTGTAATAACATTACAAACTATCAAAATTAATCAATGAGATTTGACACCTCACAACTATATTTGACATGTACACCTAATTAAGTCATAACATCATACATGCATTTTAAACATATATATATATATATATATATATACACACACACACACACACACACACATGGTCATTACATACAAATACACATACATACTGTAACGACCATAAAAATTTAACCAATTTTAACTTTTCAAAAACAACCCATTTTCTTAATGTTATTACAAAAAGGTTTTCAATACAATTATTATCAGAGTCTTCCCAGAATCACATCATAAAACATAATCATGAGGAGCGGTATGATCATGCCTTTGCCTTGCCACAGTCTCCTGAAGAACCTGAAAAACAATAAACCACAACTATAAGCCCGAAAGCTTAGTGAGATACCCCCAAACCGCGACTCAACTCGCCGAGTCACCCCGAGACTCGCCGAGTCCAACAACTCTGGGTCCTTTCACACTCGACTCACCGATTCACAGCTCAACCAGAAGAAAGGTTAGGTCCTCACGACCAGACTCGCCAAGTCCAAGAACAGACTCGCCGAGTCCAAGGCTATCTTCAACCTACTCGCCGAGTTGTTCTTCTAACTCGCCGAGTTCCAGTCCATCTTCAAGCAACTCACCGAGTACACCTTTGTGACTCGCCGAGTGCCTCTAGATCTTAACCCATATAGAAGCCTTCCAAGCCATGCAATTGATCCAAAACATAGATTTACCATCCTACAACCCATCCATCACGTAAAGTGGCAATCTTTACGTGAATCCAAAGAGATCTAGGCATTTTACACTCTAGGGCTAGGGTTTGGGACAAGATGACTTCACCAAACACTCAAGAACAAGGACTTTAATGCACTCTATACCTCCTCCACTCAAACTCAAGATACCACAAGCTAAACCTCCCACACATTCCAAGAATGATGAATCTAGAAGAATAACAGCCCAAGAACGAGATAATACCTCAAAAGGAAGCCCCGAACTGCAATGAAATCCGAATCTAAGCAAAGCCCCTTGCTCCAAGCCTCCTAACTCTCCAAGATCTTCCTCCAAATCTCCTTTCCAAGGCTCAAATGCACTCAAATCCTTCACAATCGCGTTTCTAGGGTTTTCTGGACTTCAAGGGAGGGTAAGGAGGCTGGGGAGAGGCTATAATGTCCTTTATATAGGGCTTATCCTCCGAAATTAGAGATTTCTCCACTCAGCACCAACTCGCCGAGTTGGCCACTTAAAACGCGACCAACGTCGCAACCCTACTCGCCGAGTCCACTCGTGGACTCACCGAGTTGCCATTTCCCAATTATACTTTTAGTCATTCAACTTTACTCTTGATATTCCGGGATGTTACAATTCTCCCCCACTTAAATTAGGCTTCATCCTCGAAGCCTGCGGCAACTCAACTCCAGAAATACTCTCGCATTGCATCACCTGGCATTAAGCCGACCAAGTTCCTCAAAGCACAACCATCGAAACCCAAAACCCAATTTTCCTTCCCGCGGTGTTCCAACCACCGCTTCAAGATGGCCACTAGCCTCGCCCTCTGACAACCACACTTACCAACTTATCAATTGAGTATCATTCCATGGTACCTCACCCGCTCCAATTCACAACAATCAATCGACTCAACGAGCTAGAATCACCGTGAACCACCGGACACCCGATCTGAGTCCAAATCCATCCACTCTAGGTTGACAGAAGGACACATCCTTCAATCTCATAGTGACTCCCATGAGTTTCTCCACCGCCATCTCATACCCATGTTGAACTGGCTCTAGCATCTTCGGGTTGGGAAACCCGATACACTAACAACACCTCCAAACATCCCCCAGGATGAATTTCCACCACAAACATAAATCCTTGACCGAAAAACAAACTGGAAATCTAAGACTCCATCCCTGCATCCCTTTCGAGCCCCTTCGCTTTACACCCTTGGAATTTCTTCCGAGACCTCAGCGGAAATCCCATCTGGATGTGATTCCATACCACTGCTGCAATCACGCTGCTCACTGACCATAATTGGATCACTCCAATTATAACCCTGCACTGCCGCTTTCACTTCCGTGAATTTACACTCCCTCTCGGAGTTACATTCTCCTTCCTTTCCTTACCAAGGAAATCCACTTAGCCGCCTTGACACTGCGGAAAGTGCCACTGTGTTCACCCAACGCTACACCACTCCCTTATAGCATAACCACTATCCATGCAACACACATGCTCTGAATCTGCTCGCAAGGACTCTCAAGTCCATGCACTACCTCCACTAATCGAGATCAATACCTGGGGCCAGACCTTCTAATGCTAACACATCGCGACATACTCAATCCGTTTTCCTCGAACCGATCTAATGATGCCTGCAGAGTCTTCAGCATGACTGGACTGCCTTACTAGGCCTTCAGCAAATCTAGACCACTCTCAAAACCTTCAGCCAATCTGGACTGCCCTCCAGGGCCTCCAGCCTGGCTGGACCGTTCTCCGAGCCTTCGACTTGACTAGTACGCCTACCGGCCTTCAGTCTACCCGGACCGCTCAACTAGCATCCATCCTTCCGGATTATCTCTCTGGGAAACCCTCCCATGCATACTGTTCTAGCCCTAAAGGGGTTCCGAACTCTATCTCTCTCATACATACTCAATCACGGCCTGATCCCAGGCCCTCCACAATCAAATACTCTAGGTCTGTATCCCGCCCCGCATGTCTGCCACTTACTCATGCCAGCCTACGCTCTTGGCTGATCGAAACACTGCTGAATCCCAATCAGCTAAACAACCTCACATGCTCATCCATCTTCCGGAGAATTTTCCAATTATCCTCCACTTATAACGATGACTATCAACCACCGGTTGCCATCACCGACCTCCCTCAACAACCCTACACAACACAATCACTTGTACGCAAACTGATTCCCACTAGCACTAGCAACCTTCACAAAATCACATATCAACACTGATCATCCCGAGCTCGAAAGAAACCCAATCTTCAGCCAACCACTCCTCAGACTGCAGATGTTACCCGACATTCAGACCAAATGCCAGATTTCAACTAATAACCCTCATGAATGATAACCAATGAAATTCCCAATACTAAACCCATAACCATACCATAACCCTCGAGGAACAACGAATACCATACCGAAAACCACACAATGAGACTAGCAGATAAACAATACTCCACAATAATCACAAGATAACAAGACATTAAGAAAGATACATACGCTCAGCTGCATCCGACACTGCTCTGACCTCCTCTGCTATAAGCTGAAAAGCACGACCCTGAGCCCTTGGGGGATCCGTTCCACCCTGACCTCCACCCGTGATCCTCAATGTGGCCGGTGCTGGAGCCTGCACCGATCCTGCAGCAAGCTGTGGACAGTTGACCCTCAAGTGCCCAACCTGATGACAATGATAACAAATCCTCAAATCCCGAACCGGGGCTGACTGCCGACAATCCCTCGCATAATGCCCCTCTTTTTCCGCACTTGCGGCATGAACCACCGGACCTACAAACTCCAGTGTGACCCTTCCCATACTTCCCACAAGCGTGGCCGCTCTGATCTCCCACTCTGGAATCAACGGTCTTAGACCTTTTCGACGCCGGTTGCGACTGCACCGAAGCCTGCCTCAGCTCACGCAACTGCAACTCAATCTCCAACTCACGCCGCCTAGCGGCCTCCTGCAACTCCAACAAAGTCTCGCACCTCTGCGTAGACACAAACTGTCTGATATCTCTCTTGAGCATGCTCATATATCGAGACATCTGAGCCTGCTCCGAAGCGAACTCAGGGCAAAACATCGCCCTCTCAGTGAACATCCTGGTGATCTTCGTCACCGACTCCGAATCCTGCTTCTGCTCAAGCAACTACTGAGTCAATCTCTCCCTCTCAACCCGCGGAACATAACGAGTGCTGAACATCTCTCTGAACTAATCCCATAAAACTACAGCCCTCTGCGCATCCGAATATGACCCCGTGGTCAATCTCCACCAATCCTTCGCCCCGAGCCTCAACAGGTTCAGAGCACACCTCACCCTCTGATCAGCATGGCATGAACACGTGAAGAAACACCCCTCCACGTCCGACAACCATCTCATAGCAACAATCGGGTCCTGAACTTCGTCAAAGGTAGGAGGCTTCGTATTATTGAAGTCCCGATACTGAAAACCTCGACCGGCTCCTCCCCCTGCCGTTGCTACAACCGCTGCCATCTCAGTGAGAGCCGCATAGTGCTCATCAAAATACTCACCCATGGCGGTCTTGATCGATCCAAACAGTTCCGGCAGCTTGGCCCGGAACAACGCATCAACCTCATCATGCAAGATCTCACGAATCCTAACATCAAACTCACCTGTGCTCATCTGTCCAATAACCTCGGGCGGTACTGACCCACCCTGACCGCCCTCTTCGGCTCCCGATCCTGACCCAGATCCACTCCCAGCATGCCTCAGAACCTCCATACTGAAAAACACCACAAGATCTCAGATACTTCCCACAAACCCGGAAACCAACTCCTAGCCTAACCCTAGAGGTCATGGTTTCCTTGATACGCGTATGGGTCCTGTGCTTTCAGTAGTACGGGCCCATACTACCTTCCACACCTACCCATATTTGTATGAAGTACTACCACAACACCCTAGTGAAAAACATACATAATAAGCACTCAACCCTCACTCCTAGAGGAACACCAGAAATCTCCCATAGAGGAACCCTAGGCTAGCAGGCATCATAAATCAGGCAACACTATCATGAAACCCTGAAGATCTCTAGCCTAATACTAGCATGATGTTCTATCAAAGCTTAAAAACAATATCATGTATGGTATTTTTGTTGGAATAGTGTCTAAGGCTACAACTATATTGGGCAAGTATTTGACCCGATTGTGCACGTTCCTTTTGGGTTGCCTTCACCATAGCAACTTGATAGGATGATTTATTATGAGAGAATAAATATTATTAATATATTATGAGGATAATATAAGGAATAATAATATTGTTATTTGATTAATATAAGTCATAAAATTAATTAGAATTAATTTGGTGACTTAAAGAGATTAATTAAATAAGAGGGTATAAACTGTCAATTGTTTGATAGTTACACTTTGGGCTGTAAATCCTTCATGGATAGGGTTGGACGATTTCTAGGGCTTGGGATAAGCCACAAATCATCCAAGGGCTTATCTTGGAAAGGATTTGGATTGCTTTGAGTAAAAGTTATCCAATTAGGGTTTAAGGGTGAAACCCTAGGAGCCTTACAAGTATAAATAGACCCTTGGGGCAAGGGAAATCGACAGCTGTGCTAAAGCAAAGAAACCCTGGCCAATTTCTTTCCTCTCCTCTCTCCTAAATCATCCTCTTGCTAGTTGGTGTTTGTAAGCCATTAGAGGAGTGACATTTGTGACTCTAAAGCTCCAAGAACAAGAAGATCAAACAAGTGTTTCAAGGTAAGCTTCTAACTCTGATTTTGTATTGTTCTTATACTCTATTAGCTATTAGAAGTCTTGGATTCAATGCATGTTTAATTAGATAAACCTAGATCCAAGCATTAGGGTTTGTATGTGCACATAGGAATGTTCATATGGCCAAAACCCATCAGTGGTATCAGAGCCTAGATTGGTTTCTATTAAATTGATGCATGATTGTTTGTTTCTTGCTTGCAAAATTCGAATTTTGTGATTCTGAGTCATGGACTCGGCGAGTCCCATGGTGAATCGACGAGTTAGCCTGACTCGGCGAGTCCAGTTGGGCACTCGGCGAGTCCGAGCGTCAGGAAGAGCTAAAATCGGGATTTTTTGATATTTAGCTTATGGAAACTTGCCTTTATCATATTAGATCAACCCTAATCCGATTTTTTTGATATATATGACTATAATCTTGATCTATTTAAAGATATTTATCAATTAATAAAATATTTAATTTCCTTATGTGATAATTAATTAATTATTTTGATTAAATTGGTAAATTATCTTGCAAGAAATCATTAAATAAATCAAATATGGATAATTATGGAATTAATTGTTAATTAAGATTATTTGTTATTTGATCCTCTATGTTTTAAATGTTTAAAACTTGCCCTCAAGTTTTGAAATTTATGTTTTGTGATTAAAAGTTAATTTAGACAATTTAAATTTCAAACCCTGGAATTTTACAAGTTTAAAATCCAACCCTATACTAATATAATATTACAAGATTAATATATATATATATATATATATATATATATATATATATATATATGTATATATATATGTATGTATGTATGTATGTATAATTAAAATGCTAGTTTTACCGTTAGTAGGCCTCATTCACGAAGCCGGTCTATAAGGTGGGTATAAGGTTGCTGCTGAAGAGGCCTTTAGATCAATCAATATATCAAACAATGACAGAAACCAAGAACAAGAGGAATTCACGAAGAAAAACTTTCACTAAGAAAGATAATCTCACAAAGAGATTATCGTGTGCACAAAGCAGCGATTAGGGTTTGTGAAAGGCGTAACCATTCACAAACCTATACAAAAGATTATATACTGCTATTCTAGACAATCCCTACAAATCAGGGATACGCTAGCTAACTAATTAAGCTAACTATGGAAACAGGATAAATACAAGATTTGTTACAATGCACAATAAACTAAACTATTACAAACTGAGCTGCTGACACGCTGGTGCTGATACTGAGATATGCGCTGATGCTGAGTCTGTTTTAAACATTATCATATTTCAAGGTTTGACCTTACAATCTCCCCCAATATGATGATGTTCAAAACAAACTAAATTAAAACACCTCTGGAAAGGAACTCTTCATACTCAGCTTCAGCTTCAATTTTGACTGGCCAGTAAGGACTATCCAGCAACTCCTGTCTTCTGTTCAGCAGCTCCATGGCAATAAGAATGTGAAACTGTCCGGATAGATCTTGATGACTCATGCACATTTTCCTTAAGCCAACAAGATGAGTGGTTGGAGCCTTTGGGATCTCAGCAGTTCGCTGAAAACACATCCTCCTGTTTTTATCAAGATAGAACATCCCGTGTTCAGGAGCTGAGATAAACTTATGTTGAACCGGATCAACACTGATAGGAAGAGAATTGTTAATTTCACCAGCACCAAAGTCCAGAACCAATACATCTTCACCATCAACTTGAAACTTGGTTCTTCGAGTTCTAGGAACACACAACCTTTGGCCTTGATGCTGAGGTCGTTCTTTAGGAACAAAATCCAAACGCTGAACTTTCTTGATCAGCAGATGAAGAGCACAAGTCAGTTCCGAAGAGTGAGCTGAGGTTTGTTTGGATGCTAGTTCAAGTAGTTCCATCCATTCAGAATATCCATACCTGATCAGCTCATCCCTCTTGACAACTTCAGTGTATGAATGCTGAGGACCTTGACGAGTAATCAGCAACGTAAGGATTTTCTCATTTCGTGGTTTGGAAGCTTTGACTTTGATGATCCTATCACCACACATTCGCCGATTAAGAACGTCTTCAAACCTCTTTCGATCAATCTGGTCAAGAACACTGTCAGTCTTAGGCTTACTATGGCCAGGAAGAGGTTGAGAAGACTGAGCCTTGGACTGAAATTCCAGGAATTTCTGCATCTGAGCTTCAAAAGATCCCTTGGCCTGAAGTTTGCGTTGAATAAGAGATTCATCAGCTTGAGCAATGTTCTTTAGAAGCTGAGCTCGATTGGCTTCATCAAGAATTTGCTTAACTTGATCAGGAGACATGTTCCATTCAGCGGTAAGATTTGAAATACTGACTATGGACTTGGGTTTCTTCCCAGGCAGAGAAGTATCAGTTTGAGAATGAGCCAAGTCAGTATCTGCTACCTTACGCTTTCGAGATAGCGGATGAGATTCTTCACTAGCAACGTCTAAATCCTCTCCTTGGACCGGAATGATGGGATCATCATCAGGATCGACTGATAGCGGATGAGATTCTTCAAGGTCATCTGAACTTTCTTGCTGAACTAGAATAAGAGGATTAATGAAGTTCATATCCAGTATTTGACATTCATCATCTGGTTCATCATGCTCTTCATCATGCTCACTGTCTTCAATCAGCTTTTCAGTAGCTGCTGGACTATTATGCCCCCGCAAAGTCAGACTCATGCATTGGCGTTGATGATTCAGGCTGAACAGGAGTGTTGTCAACAGGTTCGGTGTCTCTCTCATTTGGTTCACGGTCAGCATTATCATCAGCATCAGCATCATCATCAGTATCTCCCCATTTTTGAGCATCATCAGATTGAGGACTAGAGGGGGGAGTTTGCAGGAGAACTTCCTTTAGCTGGTGAACATCAGCCTCAATGCGTAGAAGACGCTGATTCATGTCCCGAGTCAGTGTCAGAAGTTCAGTATATGCTGAGGCCGAAATCTGAACAACTGAAGTAGCTGGAGCTGCTGGAGAGCTAGGAGGCATTACCGGAGAATATTGGTACCCATGAGGTGGATTCTCCCCCTGAGAGGGATGCTCCCCCTGGGATAGTTGTTCCTCCTGAAATTGTTGCTCCCCCTGACTCAGTGAATCCTTTTGAGCTGAGGGAACATTAGCAACTGAGTCGATATGATGAGAAAGTTGAGGAGAGAAATGACCACCATCATGTGGTTCATCCTCTTGACCGGCTTGATCTACATGATTACCATCAGCACCTCCTTCATCAATGTCAGCGGTGAGAGAAGGAATAGAGTATGGATTTGCAATCCATTCTCTCATCCTATCAGAGATTCCAATGTCAGTATCCAGAGGATCATCTTGATACATGCGAACAGACATGCGAGGGCATTGGATGGGATTTCCAGAGTGCGAGAAGTAGTCTGCAGCAAAGAATTTGTCGAACACAAGAGCAATCCAGCGTGGAAACGGAACATGATCAGCGCGTATATTTGCACGAAGAAGCTGAACAAGCTGATCAAAGAATAGAGCTCCATAATCCAGTCTTTTGTTGAGAAGAAGTGAGCAGACGACTTGTTGCTCATAATTACTCAACTGATCACCACTACGAGACTTATGACCCACACACTTGCACAGAGCACCGGTGAAAATTTTCCAACCTAGGGTCATACATTGGCACAAGATAAGAGCTGATCGAGTACCAGCCTTTGAGTGATCATAACCCAGTTGATCAAACATACGTCTACACCGTTCAATAGTGGGAGGTTCAGAGAAAGGTTCAAAGATAGGTAACCTTAGGGCAGCACTAAGAAGTTCTGCGGTGATGAAGACAGAGTGTCTTCCATGGCCAATGGTCTCGGGGATGGCATTGTTGTTGTCAGTGACAGTTGCAGTGTAGTAGAACTCACATACTTGTTCAGGGAAGAACTCGGATGGAACATCACTGATTGCGTATCGTAGGCGGCAGGAAGCTAAGAAATTGACAAAATCATCGAGTCCAAGACCTCGATGAACCTCTGGAATATCAGGGTTGAAAACAATGTTTGTAGCCTTGATGTGAATTGGAAGAGGAGGAGAGTTTGGGGCAGGAACTACCCTTCGTGAGGTGGAGGAGTAAGTGAACAGAGATGCCGCCATCAGAGAGTTTTTAGAGTTCTAGGGTTTTGAGGGAAGTTTAAAATCGTGGAAGGAAAGTTTAAATCAAGGGTGAGAGAGGTTTAAATATGGAATGAAAAGGGGGTTTAAAAAGGTAATGATTATCTTCATTAAAAAAGTGATCATTATCTTCATTAAAAATAACGGCGTATCGTAACAACCTGTCAGATCAGAAAATAGTCGTTGGATAAAAGAGCCGTTGACTGAAGGTGAAACGTCAATCAGTGTTTGCGGAAGCGCTGAGATCAGTGTCACAAAAGTTAAATGCTGAAAATATTTCTCCGTCAATTCAAGGTACAACTTACTTAACCGGGGCTAGCAAGGAGATTGGTGCGTGTGATAGATACTAGTTACATTATCTAACCATCGGCACAGAGTGTTGTGACTTTATCAGTGAGTGGTTTATCTTACTGAATCATTAGACACTGAATAAGAAGAAGGTAGAGAAAGTTTGTTGCGTGTGATAAACCTTGGTGTTTTGGTCTAACCATCGGCAAAGATTTTAGACTCTCATCAGCGTGTGTTTTGGCACACTGAATCACAGAATCAGTGTAAGATTGGTAAGAAGGGATAGTTGCGTGTGATAGATCTTGGTGTTTTGATATAACCATCGACAAAGATTTTTAGATTCTCATCAGCGTGTGTTTTGTCACACTGAATCATTGAATCAGTGTAAGATTGGTAAGAAGGGATAGTTGTGTGTGATAGATCTTGGTGTTTTGATCTAACCATCGACAAAGAGTTTCAAGTTGTAATCAGTGTATGGTTTAATACAGTGAATCATTCAACTTTAGTTTAGAAGACTTGACGAAGAGAGAAGGATAAGAGATCAAACCAAAGTACTCAGTATGCAAATATCACCAGTATGTCATCATCAGCACAATGTACATCAGCTTATAAGACAATAGCAAACATTAGCACAATTAAACAGCAAAATTAATTACAAGGTAATCATTCCAAGTTCTCCAATAATGTAAGCAGTTGTTTGAGAATCCAGTGCCTTAGTGAAGATATCAGCAAGTTGCTCCGAAGTTTTGACATGTTCAAGAACAACCTTTCCCTTTTCAACATTATCTCTGATGAAATGATGTCTGATTTCGATATGCTTCGTCTTTGAGTGCTGAGCAGGGTTTTGTGTGATCTGAATGATGCTGGTGTTATCACAATATATGGGAGTCTTTGATAACTTGATCCCATAGTCAAGAAGCTGATTTTGAATCCATAAGAGCTGAGCACAACATCTCCCAGCTGCAACATACTCAGCTTCTGCAGTTGAGATGGCTACTGATGTTTGCTTCTTGCTAGACCAGCGGATGAGACGATTTCCAAGGAAGTGACATCCACCAGACATACTCTTTTTGTCTAAATTGCATCCTACATAGTCTGAGTCAGTGTATCCATAAAGTTCAAATGCTGAGTCGCGAGGATACCACAGTGCAAGGTTTTGAGTCCCTTTCAAGTATCGAAAAATACGTTTGACAGCCATGAGGTGAGATTCTTTGGGATTAGCTTGGAAACGAGCACAGAGAATGGTTCCAAACATGATATCAGGACGACTTGCTGTGAGATATAAGAGAGATCCAATCATTCCTCGATACAGAGAGTGATTGACATCAGTTCCAGTTGGATCAGCGTGTATCTTATCAGTCTTGGACACTGGAGTAGAGGTTGGTTTGCAGTCATTGAGAGAATACTTAACAAGCAAGTCAGAAATATATTTACTTTGGCAAATGGAAATACCTGACTTTTGTTGCTGAACTTCAAGACCTAAGAAAAAGGTCATCATCCCCATCATGCTCATTTCGAATCTTTGAGACATGATCTCTGCAAATTCCTTGCTCAGTGTCTCATTTGGAGAGCCAAAAATGATGTCATCGACATAAATTTGAACAAGAACCATATCTGAGCCTTTGTTTTTGATGAAGAGAGTATTGTCGATTGCTCCTCATCTGTATCCATTTTCAAGTAGATACGATGTCAGCGTCTCATACCAAGCCCTGGGTGCTTGCTTCAGTTCATAAACAACTTTGTCTAATCGGTACACGTAATCAGGATGATCTTTGTCCACAAAGCCTGGGGGCTGATTTAGGAATACTTCTTCTTCTAACACACCATGAAGGAATGCTGTTTTCACATCCATCTGATAGACAATGAAATTCATGTAGGATGCGTATGCGAGAAACAGTCTGATTGCTTCAATGCGAGCAACTGGAGCAAAAGTTTCCCCGTAGTCGATGGATTCAATTTGAGTAAACCCTTGAGCTACAAGCCTTGCCTTGTTGTGAGTGATGATTCCATCTTTATCAACCTTGTTACGATAGACCCAGCGGGTTCCAGTGATAGTTTTCCCGGATGGTCTTGGGACAAGAGTCCAAACTTTGTGCCTTTCAAACTCATTTAGTTCTTCTTGCATGGCTTTGATCCAATCAGCATCTTGAAGAGCTGTGTGTATCTTGTCAGGTAAGATCATTGAAATGAAGTTAACATACATGCAAAAATTATTAGATACACAAGATCTGGTACGGACACCATCATGAATATTCCCTATAATTTGATCAACAGGATGATATCGATGTTCAGAGACTGATGCTGATTCCGGAGAATTTGACACTGACAGGTTATCAGTTGCAGGAGAGTTTTCAGCTTCAAGGATTTCATCAGCACCTAATGAATTATCTGTTGATTTGGTTGCAGTATCTTGATTCGAGGAACATGGAACCAGAACAATAGAATCAGAAGAATCAGCTTCATTTCCAGCAGGAGGGACTTCGTCAAATGGACAGGAGAGAAGCTCTTGAAAAATAGAAGAAGAGTGAGTGACCTTTTCATCAGTGTATGATTCCTCATCAAACTTCACATGAATGGATTCTTCAATGCATTGCATGTTCACATGAAAAACACGAAAAGCTTTTAAAATGAATGAGTACCCAACGAAAATACCTTTATCAGCCTTAGGTTCAAACTTGGATCTTGGGTCACGTTGATTTAGAATATAACAAATACATCCGAATACATGAAAAAAGGATACATCTGGCTTTCGATCTTTCAGCATTTCATATGGTGTCTTCTTATGAATCCTGTGAATTAGAGATCGATTCTGAGTAAAGCACGTTGTATTGATAGCTTCAGCCCAAAACGACATAGGAAGACCAGCATGGATCATCAAGGTCGTTCCTGCCTCAATCAGTGTTCTATTTCTTCGTTCAGCAACTCCATTTTGTTGAGGAGTACGAGGAGCTGAGAAGTTTTGCCCAATTCCTTTGTGATCACAAAATTCTTCAAGAGTTAAGTTTCGGAACTCAGTACCATGATCACTTCTTAGCTGCTTAACTTTGAGACCTGTCAGTGTCTCATTTTTACGAATCAGTGAGATAATTTCTTGTGCAGCATGACTTTTCTTCTTCAGGAAAACCACCCATGTAAATCGAGTGAACTCATCCACAACCACTAGAGTATACTTATTTCCACCTAGAGAACAGACAGGAATAGGTCCAAACAAGTCCATGTGGAGTAAATAAAGAGGGACTGATATACTGGAACATGACTTGGGTTTGAAAGAGGACTTGGTTTGTTTTCCTTGTTGACAAGCTGAGCACATCTTGTCTTTCACAACGCTGAATTTTGGGAGCCCTCTAACTAGATCTTGATTGGATATTTTTGATAAGTTCTTGAAGTTCAGATGAGAAAACCTTTTGTGCCAAATCCAGCTAAGATTCTTCTGAGACTTTGTAAAGAAGCATTGCATCAGTGCCTTGTCACTCGAGAACATGTCAAGAACATATATATCATCTTTTCTACTTGCTGAAAGTACGATGTTCTTGTCAGTATTTACAACTCTGCCTTCCTTCTTTGTAAAGTGAACTTCATAGTCAGCATCACACAATTGACTGATGGAGATAAGGTTGTGTTTGAGACCCTTTACATATGAAACGTTTTGAAAAACTACGTTATTGCATTTGATATTTCCATATCCCTTAGTGAACCCCTTTCCATTGTCTCCATAAGTAACTGCAGGACCAGTTTTCTTAACATAGTCTTCCAGGAGAGACTTTGATCCTGTCATATGCCTTGAGCAACCACTATCTAAGTACCAAAGATGCTCCTGACCCTGCAGTGCTGAGAAACTAGTTAGAACACACTGACCTATTCGAGGATGGGTCATTCACAAAGTTATTTGATAATAAATTATAACACTCCTTAGGAAGACAGATTAAAGAATTTGACTTAAGAGTCCATTTTTCATTTCTAACTTTAATATTATCAGCTCTTGAGGATGATTTATCAAATGAACATTCACTGATCTTGTGAGAGGTATCACCACATCTGTAACAAGCTCTAGTACCAAAGTTCTTCTTGGTGAGCAAATTTTTAGATTTAACACATTTCGACATGTAAGATTCACCAAGAGAGCTTTGAGTCCTTTTGTTTATCATTGAGTCACAACTAAATTCAGTGTCAGAAGGAATTTGATCAGTGTTAGATAATGAGCTATCAGTGTCTGATTTTGACTTATTCACAGATGAATTGCAATCAGGAAAATGATTAAGTTGTTCATGAACAGCATGAAACACTCCATTTGAGATAGGAAAGGCAATAATATTCTCAGTGAGTGGAGTTGGTCTTACAAGATGTGCAGGGTAAGAGGTTGGATCAATTCCGGTAATTTCAACATTACACTCAGTAATACCATCAGAATTAGTAATACAGTATTCATCAATTAAACTCTGATTAATAAAAGAGTTACTAACAAACTTATTTTTGAAATTGTTTTTCATCTCATTCATGGAATAAAACTCAAATTCCTTTTCTTGTGATTTAAAAACTTTTTCAGCTTCTGCAAAATTACCCCCAAGAATTTTTTCACATGAATGTGGAATTTGAGCAGAAATAATATAATTTGCATTCTTATGAGATTTTGGCCAAGTGTGAAGCACAGTTTGTTCTTTGATCAAAAGATTTTTAGCATTGTCAATTTCAGCAGACAAAGATGAATTTGACAAACTAGTGATTCTAAGATTTTCCTGAGTGGACTCAATAATGTTATTTTTCATGGATATATCAGTTTCAAGAAGATCAATTTGATTTTGCAAATCTCTTATTGTTTGATTCTTCTTAGAATTAATGACGCCCAAATACTCAAACATTTTGATTTTTTCATTCATTGAATAGGAAACAAAGTTTTTAACCTGGTACATAGAAGGAGAGTCAGTGTTGTACTTCCTGGAATTTTCAACAGCATCAGACATATCAGCATCAAATGTACTTTTGCCTTTATCAGAAACATCTGTGTCTTCCATCTTTACCATTAGACACTTCACTTCATCATCTGATGACTCCTCATCAGTCTTCCATTTTTCTTCTTCAACAACAAGAACTTTATGTTCCAAGTTCTCTGCTTTCAGCTTCTCAATCAGCTTGTTGTACTTCTGCTTCCAGTATTCATCCGAGCCTTGTTTCTTTTGTTTACACTCCTTTGCAAAATGATCAGTGCTCCCACAGTTAAAGCACTGAGCCTTCTCTTTCTTATCAGTACCATACTTTTTATCGGCTTCTGATCTTTTTGAAAACTTTCCACCCATCTTCTTTTGAAACTTTGAGAAGTTTCGGCCAGATTTCTCAAAGGTCTTTACAATCGAAGCTGCACTCGCCACAACCTTTTCGAGATCATCAGTGTCAATTTTAGAGGAAGCAGTGTCTGAATGGCTATTAGTGTCTGGATCTGACACTAGCCTTTTGTTAGAGAACAAGGCTACAGATGATTCACGCTGAGAGTCTTTCATCAGCTCTTTTCTTTGAAGCTTGGATTCCTCATAGTATCGAAGATTTCCATACAGACTTTGTAAGTCCATAGAGTTGATCTTCTCACTGTTTTTCAGCACATCAACATGGTTCTCCCAACCTGCACCCAGAGAATCCAAAAACTTCTGCACTAGAACAGTTCTGTGCTTCAACTGATCTAATCTCCGAAGATCATTAACAAGAGTATTGAATCTGTTAAAGGTTTGAGTCAAGGTTTCACCTTTCTTAGCAAAAAAATGTTCATACCTTCGATTAAGATCATTTATTTGAGTAGCCTTGACTTCTTCAGTGCCTTCAAAGGATACAATCAGAGTATCCATCATCTCTTTTGCTGAGATGCAATTTTGAACTAGCCCAAAAATGTTGTATGGCAGAGCGTAGCTGATTGCGGCACGAGCACGAACATCTAGACCATGTTTTCTTTTATCATCTGCCGTCCAGTTTTCTTTAGGAGTTTTCTTCATAGTACCATCAGGAACATTATTTTTTAGAGGCTGATACATTGGGACATATGGACCATTTTCGACGATGTCCAACATGTCTTCATCTACTGACTCTAAGGCATATAGAGCCTTTATTTTCCACATAGCAAAGTTTGTTTCATCAAAAGGAGGAATTTTAGAGGAAGGATGATTTGATGAGTTCGACGAAGAAGAAGATGAAGCCATTTGTTTGATAAGAGAAACCCGCTCTGATACCAATTGAAGAGGCCTTTAGATCAATCAATATATCAAACAATGACAGAAACCAAGAACAAGAGGAATTCACGAAGAAAAACTTTCACTAAGAAAGATAATCTCACAAAGAGATTATCGTGTGCACAAAGCAGCGATTAGGGTTTCTGAAAGGCGTAACCATTCACAAACCTATACAAAAGATTATATACTGCTATTCTAGACAATCCCTACAAATCAGGGATACGCTAGCTAACTAATTAAGCTAACTATGGAAACAGGATAAATACAAGATTTGTTACAATGCACAATAAACTAAACTATTACAAACTAAGCTGCTGACACGCTGGTGCTGATACTGAGATATGCGCTGATGCTGAGTCTGTTTTAAACATTATCATATTTCAAGGTTTGACCTTACAGTTGCCTATAAAATGGCGCTTAATGGGTGTACACTCACACCTACCGCTTGCTTGATCGGTGGAGGGTCGTTAGCCAAACGGGTAGGATAGGGCAACCTCATCCTCTCATTAAAAGTATAATATGAAATACAAAGTAACTACATGTTTTTTTAAAAATTTCCCAATCTTAGTTACATTAGAAAAAGTGAATTGATGCAATCCCATGAAATTACACTTTGCACCCTTGCTAAGAAGTTAGTGGAGCGTGTGTGGTTTACCGGTACACTAATTGAGTAATTGGTTCTAAGCAAAGGTGGTAAAGGGTGATTCATTGTTTATCATAGTTCGATGGAGCGTGTGTGGTTTACCGGCACATCGAATAGGTGATCGTTACAATGAAGGCACCATGTGAATTTGCATGGTAATTCACACCCGCTTTGTGATCCTCGGTATCCCAGTCACAAACAAGAGGGGCATATCGAGATTTAAACATGCCATTGAAGAGTTTCAATGAATCTCATCCAAACCTAGGAATTCTCAATACATTTAGGACTTAAAGTTATGTTTTGTGGTGGAGAATTAGTGAATTGTCATTCACTTACCTTCAAATTGTTTGCATGTTAGATTACGGTATCCCTTTTCTAATATGTAAATATTGTTGTTGGATCCTAGCCCTAATTTTCTTATTGGGTGATAATTAGGGATTGATATTCTAATCTATCTTTGTCCTTTCTATTTGTAGATGTCAAACGCAAACAACGCTGCTGCTAGTTCATTCACATTGATGAGCCTTTGTCAAAATGTCACTTTCGATGGCACGAACTTTAGCGAATGGATAAGATACATTCGCACTATTGCTCGCTATGAAGACAAAGAGTATGTTCTCAATGAGAAGCTCGAGAAAATCAACCCTGAAATCGCTAATCCGGCTGAAATGACCGCTTTTGAAACTCACGAGCGTGATGCAACGAAGGTACATTGCATCATGATAGCCACTATGAACTCTGAATTCCAAAAGTCTTATTAGGATATGTACCCGTATGAGATGCACCAAGACCTGTTGGAGAGATACCACCAAAACGCGAGACAAGAGCGTTATGAGATTTTCACTAACATGATTTCCGCTAAGATGGGTCATGGAGAGTCTCTTACCATGCACCTGCAAAAGATGCAAAGGTATGTCGACCGTCTTCGCAAGTTGAATGTTGACTTTGGGGAAGACTTAGCGATCGACATGGTGCTTCACTCTTTGCCTCCAAGTTACAATCAATTTAGGATGACCCACCACATGAACAAAGAAGAGGTCACCCTAAGCAAGCTCCAAGGTCTCTTGAGGGTCGCTGAAAGCAACTTCAAGGACAAGTCTGTTGCACCAACTCCCAATCCACCCAATGCTCCTGTGTTGACTATTGGACAAGGAAAGGAAAGGAAGAGGAAGGCTTCGTCTAAGAACCATCGCAAGTTTAAGCCCCGAGATGGTGCCTCTTCTAATGGGACCAAAGTAGATCCTGCTAAACCCTGCCCTAACCCAAAGGAGGCAGAGTGCCACCACTGCCACAAGATTGGACATTGGAAGAGAAGCTGCCCAGAGTACCTGCAAGCCATTAAGGAAGGAAAGATCAAGCCGTCTTTCGCAGGTATATACACAATTAAATCTAACGATTCATCTCATGATATTTCTTGGGTTCTTGATACCGGTTGTGGTTACCACATTTGTTCTAATGTGCAGGGACTAAGAAGAAATAGAGACGTGGAGCATGGAAGAATAAATCTAATCATGGGGAACAGAAGATCGTCGCCTGTGACCAAGATTGGAGTGTATTCTTTAGTGCTTAGGAATGGTTTATCTTTAGATTTGAACAATTGTTGCTATTCGCCAGAAATGGCTAGAAACATCATTTCATTTCATGGTTTGTTTAGACAAGGTTTTAGATTTTCTTTTAATAATGAGAATGGTTCTATTTTGGCTTATCTAAATGGTGTTTTTTACTTTGAAACTATACCATGTAATGGAATTTATGAAACCGTTATGATTGTAGATAACTTAGGAAATGATGTTTTATGCATGGATTCTTCCAATAGTATGGATAAAGCATCCTTGTGGCATTGTCGTCTTGGACATGTCAACAAGAAGCGCATAGCCCAACTCCAAAAGAATGGAGTGTTGGAGTCATTCAACCTTAGGGAAGATGACACATGCGAATCTTGTTTACTTGGAAAGATGATTAAGTCACCCTTCACAAGTACATGTGAAAGGGGTGAGGGTCTATTGGACCTAATACATACCGATGTATGTGGACCGTTTAGATCAACCATGAAGGATGGGAACCGCTTCTATGTGACTTTTACCGATAACTATAGTAGATATGGGTATATCTACTTAATCAAGCAAAAGTCAGAAACTTTTGAAAAGTTCAAAGAGTTCAAGAATGAAGTGGAGAATCAATTGGGCAGGAAAATCAAGATGCTTCGATCCGATCGAGGAGGAGAGTACCTAAGTCTTGAATTCCACGATTATCTCAAGGAGTGTGGAATAGTTTCACAATTGACGCCACCTAGGACACCACAATTGAATGGTGTGGCAGAAAGGCGTAATCGAACCTTGTTGGACATGGTTCGCTCTATGATGAGTCGTGCTTCACTACCTATCTCTTTTTTGGGGTATGCCTTAGAGACTGCCGCCCATATCCTTAACCGATTCCCTACTAAGAAGGTTGCCAAAACACCTCACGAGATGTGGACAGGGAAAGCTCCCTCATTGGCACATATCAAGGTTTGGGGTTGTGAGGCTTTTGTAAGACGGGATACTCACGACAAGCTCGAACCTCGTAGTGAGCGATGTATTTTCATCGGCTACCCGCAGAAATCCTTTGGATATCTTTTCTATAGACTGAAGGACAATGTTGTCTTCGTTGCAAGGAGAAGAGTTTTCCGAGAGCGAGAACTTATAAGCCAAGGAGACAGTGGGAGGAAAATCGAGGTTGAATAGATTCAAGAGTCGATAGATGAAGGAACCTCTACCGCTAGCACTCAACCCAAGGAGGAAACTCCGGTTCTTACCTCTTAGACGTTCCGAAAGAGATAGAGTTCAACCCCAGTTTTATGGTTTTCATATTACTACCGAAGGGGACACGTATATTAGTGATGGTACACTAATAAACCTTGATGAACCTAATAGCTATAAGGAAGCCACGACAGGCCCGAAGTCTACGAAATGGAAAGAGGCAATGGATAGCGAGATCCAATCCATGTATGATAACCAATTTTGGAATTTGGTTGATAATGTGCCCGGACGTAAGACCATTGGGTGCAAATGGATCTTCAAGAAGAAGATCGACGTGGATGGAAAAGTACACACGTATAAGGCACGATTGGTCGCGAAGGGCTTTACTCAAACTCCCGGAGTTGACTATGATGAGACCTTCTCACCAGTTGCGAAGATAAAATCTATTAGAGTGATGCTAGCGATTGCCGCATTTCATGATTATGAGATTTGGCAAATGGATGTCAAGACCGCTTTCCTTAATGGAAAGTTGGCTGAGGATGTTTACATGGCTCAGCCAGAGGGGTTTGTGGATCCGAAGCATCCGAATAGAGTGTGTAAGCTTGAGAAGTCCATTTATGGACTGAAGCAAGCATCTCGTAGATGGAATCTTTGCTTCGATGAGAAAGTCAAAGACTTTGGATTTGTACGAAGCGAAGATGAATCGTGTGTATATGTCAAAGCCAGTGGGAGCATAGTTAGTTTTCTCGTTTTGTATGTCGATGACATACTACTCATAGGAAACGACGTCCCGACTCTACAGGAGGTTAAGTCCTGGCTCGGGAAGTGCTTCGCTAGGAAGGACCTCGGAGAGGCTTCCTATATTTTGGGAATAAGGATAGTAAGAGAGAGAAGTAAGAGACTAATAGGACTTAGTCAGAACACTTACTTAGATAAGGTACTAAAACGTTTTAGTATGGAAAACTCGAAGAAGGGAGAATTACCGATACAAAGTAACGCCAAGTTGAGTAAGACTCAAAGTCCGAGTACCGAAGCTGAAATAGCATAAATGAGCCGAGTACCATACGCTTCCGCAGTTGGCTCAATCATGTATGCTATGAATTGTACTCGCCCTAATGTAGCCTTTGCTTTGAGCATGGTTAGCAGATATCAAGGGACCCCGGGCAGAGCCCATTGGATTACGGTTAAGAATATCCTTAAGTACCTTCGGAGGACGAAGGAATGGTTCTTAGTCCTCGGAGGGAGTGATGACTTGAAGGTGCGAGGGTATAGTGACGCCAGCTTTCAAACCGACCAAGACAACTACCGTTCGCAGTCGGGCTGGGTCTTTACCCTGAATGGAGGAGCAGTGACTTGGAAAAGTTCCAAGCAGGAAACCGTTGCTGATTCAACGTGTGAATCAGAATACATTGCAGCGAGCGAAGCGTCGAAGGAGGCAATATGGTTGAAGAACTTCATCGGTGATCTTGGAGTTGTACCTGCCATAAAGGAGCCCATGGAGATATTCTGTGATAATGAAGGAGTGGTTGCCTTGACCAAGGAACCAAGAGATCATGGTAGATCACGACATATCGACAGAAAATATCACTTTATTAGACATCGTGTAGAAGAAGGACAACTCGTAGTGAAGAGGATATCATCGGAGGATAACCCAGCAGATCCGATTACGAAGGGACTGAGTAGGGTTAAGCACTTGCAGCATGCTAGGAGTATTGGGCTGAAGGATGATATTAGCATAGATTAGATAATAGTAGAAACGTGTAATAGATAAATGAGATTAACATTTGATGATTAAATAAAAGAGTATTATTTATGAGTAATGTTACTGTATTATGTTAATTATTTAACTATTATTTCATTTTGCATGTTTTGACTTCCAAAATAATTGAATTTATTAAGAATAATCGAATTGTTCAAATTATCCACAATCGTTCATATGTTGGAAGTAATATGAATGAAGATTGTCATGAATTGGTGTGTAGATTGTCTAAATGGTATTAGACATAGCAAAGGGTTGCTGCAACGTTCATGAGTGCTTATGAACTAGTTTTGAGCATTGGAACAAACCCGCGCTTGCTGGAATTACCTTATGGAATATGATATAAAAGGGTGATCGCAAGACGATAATATCATATAGTCTTAAAACCTAGATATATGGTTTGTTATTTGTTAATTGGTTGTACATTGATAATGCAAAAACGCATCAGTAACTCGGTGTTATAAAACGCATTGTTGTGTATAGTTGATTAATGAATAAGTAAATGCATATAAGTCGAAGTTTATCTGTTACTTTTATCCCAAAAGGGTAAAAGCGATATCTCGGCCGCTCGATGATTTGATTTGACTTATGTGTCGGGCCCGGTCAGAACTGAATTGATGTGTTTGATTAAGTTCTATGTCAAATGAATCGGAGATCGAGAAACCAAATGCTAGACAAATTATTCCATAGAATTGTCAGCATGATATCTAACACAGGATTGTACGATCCCTTATCTAAAGGACAAGATTGATTAGATCAGAGTTTGTCAGCGTCTTTGAGAGCTACGATTGCAAATCGAATTGTACTTGTGCATATAGTTAGTAGACTTATCCAAGTAGGAGACTGTTGGAATAGTGTCTAAGGCTACAACTATATTGGGCAAGTATTTGACCCGATTGTGCATGGTCCTTTTGGGTTGCCTTCACCATAGCAACTTGACAGGATGATTTATTATGAGAGAATAAATATTATTAATATATTATGAGAATAATATAAGGAATAATAATATTGTATTTGATTAATATAAGTCATAAAATTAACTAGAATTAATTTGGTGACTTAAAGAGATTAATTAAATAAGAGGGTATAAACTGTCAATTGTTTGATAGTTACACTTTGGGCTGTAAATCCTTCATGGATAGGGTTGGACGATTTCTAGGGCTTGGGATAAGCCACAAATCGTCCAAGGGCTTATCTTGGAAAGGATTTGGATTGCTTTGAGTAAAAGTTATCCAATTAGGGTTTAAGGGTGAAACCCTAGGAGCCTTACAAGTATAAATAGACCCTTGGGGCAAGGGAAATCGACACTTGTGCTAAAGAAAAGAAACCCTGGCCGATTTCTTTCCTCTCATCTCTCCTAAATCATCCTCTTGCTAGTTGGTGTTTGTAAGCCATTAGAGGAGTGATATTTGTGACTCTAAAGCTCCAAGAACAAGAAGATCAAACGAGTGTTTCAAGGTATGCTTCTAACTCTGATTTTGTATTGTTCTTATACTCTATTAGCTATTAGAAGTCTTGGATTCAATGCATGTTTAATTAGAGAAACCTAGATCCAAGCATTAGGGTTTGTATGTGCACATAGGAATGTTCATATGGCCAAAACCCATCAATTTTGGGGTTACTTCTGGCTCCGGCTGATCGTACTTCCGCGTCCTCCTTTTACTCATTTTAAAAACCATTTTAATTTCTCTTAAAAACTCTCCCTAATTTGAGACTGGATTCACACGATTGTTCCTCCAATTCACTCAAACCAAGGCTCTGATACCAACTTGTAACGACCATAAAAATTCAACCAATTTTAACTTTTCAAAAACAACCCGTTTTCTTAATGTTATTACAAAAAGGTTTTTAATACAATTATTATCAGAGTCTTCCCAGAATCACATCATAAAACATAATCTTGAGGAGCGGTACGATCACGCCTTTTCCTTGCCACATTTTCCTGAAGAACCTGAAAAACAATAAACCACAACTGTAAGCCCGAAAGCTTAGTGAGATACCCCCAAACCGCGACTCAACTCGCCGAGTCACCCCGAGACTCGCCGAGTCCAACAACTCTGGGTCCTTTCACACTCGACTCACCAATTCATCCCTCGACTCACCGATTCATATCTCAACCAGAAGAAAGGTTAGGTCCTCACGACCAGACTCGCCGAGTCCAAGAACAGACTCGCCGAGTCCAAGGCTATCTTCAACCTACTCGCCGAGTTGTTCTTCCAACTCGCCGAGTTCCAGTCCATCTTTAAGCAACTCGCTGAGTACACCTTTCTGACTCGCCGAGTGCCTCTAGATCTTAACCCATACAGAAGCCTTCCAAGCCATGCAATTGATCCAAAACGTAGATCTACCCTCCTACAACCCATACATCACGTAAAGTGGCAATCTTTACGTGAATCCAAAGAGATCTAGGCATTTTACACTCTAGGGATAGGGTTTGGGACAAGATGGCTTCACCAAACACTCAAGAACAAGGACTTTAATGCACTCTAAACCTCCTCCACTCCAGATCTGAGGTAGCAACCTTAGATATATCCTTCAAACTCAAGATACCACAAGCTAAACCTCCCACACATTCCAAGAATGATGAATCTAGAAGAATAACAGCCCAAGAACGAGATAATACCTCAAAAGGAAGCCCCCAACAACAAAGAAATCCGAATCTAAGCAAAGCCCCATGCTCAAAGCCTCCTGACTCTCCAAGATCTTCCTCCAAATCTCCTTTCCAAGGCTAAAATGCACTCAAATCCTTCACAATCACGTTTCTAGGTTTTTCTGGACTTCAAGGGAGGGTAAGGAGGCTGGGGAGAGGGTATAATGTCCTTTATATAGGGCTCATCCTCCAAATTAGGGTTTTCTCCACTCAGCACCAACTCGCCGAGTCCAGCCGCCGACTCGCCGAGTTGGCCACTTAACACGCAACCAACGTCGCGACCCTACTCGCCGAGTCCACTCGTGGACTCGTCGAGTTGCCCTTTCCCAATTACACTTTTAGTCCTTCAACTTTACTCTTGATATTCCGGGATGTTACACATACATTAATTTCTATTTGCTTGCATACAAATACACATATACATGTACCAAATACACTTATACATATACTAATACAGATACTATTTATATTTCACATATACAAAGAAACATATAAACAAATATATACAAATAGACATCCATTCATATATACAAATACACACATATTCTTCGTACTTCTAATTTCATATCTCTCAAATACAACTATTTCATACTTCTAATTTCACACATAGGAACATATAAACAAATATATATATATATATATATATATATATATATATATACAAATACATATCCATTTATATATTTGAATACACACATGTACCACAAAATACACACATATGTGACAACCCAAATTCTATTCCGTTATATAAATTCTGTTTCCGCTAACGGAATACGTCATTTTATAAAAGTTCCGTAATTTGGAGTCGTCAAATAAATAAATATTTATTTATTTATTTATATTTCATGTGATTATTATCTTAGTAAAATAAATATAACTCGTTAATGTTATTTCCATTTAACAAAATAAAGTTATATTATTGTCAACCATTTAACCCGGGTAAAAAGTTTAAACCCCGTTAAGCTTTAGTACCGGGTAGTCGTATACCGGGTGCAACACCCGAGACCTATATAAGGAAGGTGGAACACCTCCTTGAACTCTTTTACCACTCAAGCTCCACTCTCTCACTACCTTCTCTCTCTAGCTCGTTCCCGACTCCAAAGACCGCAAGTTCCACCTCCAAAACGTAAGATCTTCTACCCTAACTCATTCTAAACATCATTTATTGTTGCATTAGCTCAAAAATCACACTATATGGCCATCGAAAAGGAGTTTACGGCCTAAGAATCTCCTTAGGCCGTAAACACCAAAAAGGGTGCCAAAAGTCCCGATTTTCCTTCTTTTGAGCTTAGATGCTAGTTGGGGAATTTACCTAGGGGTGTTTAATCATCAAAACAATAAATTTTAGGGCATAAAAGAGGGTTTATGGCCCAAGCACATGCTTAGGCCGTAAACACCCTTTATCCATGCAAAAATGCCCCAAACACACTTCCAAACCATGTTAGACTTGAGATATGACCTAGGGAGCTTCCATTTCGAGTTTGGGACAATTGAACAACATCATTTGAGGGGTAAACTAGAGTTTACGGCCCAAGCTTATGCTTAGACCATAAACTCCTCCAAACCATGTCAAATAATAGTTTAAGTCCCCTACAAGGCCCTATACCTTCACTAGAAATTGTTGGAATTGAAACAAGGACCTTAAAATCAAATATTTGGGGGTACACAAGAGTTCACAGCCTAAGCCATGAAGCTTACGGCCGTAAACTCCCAAGGAGTGGCCTTGGGGTCGTAAACTCCAAGGGAGTAAACTTTTGTACCCTTAGACACCCCCTTTGGCCTTGTAAAATTCCCTAAAACCACTTCCATATACATATGAGACTTGAAAGCATTCAAAAATACCCCTCCCATGAGTTTACGGCCGTAAACTCATGGGGGATGTGGCCTACCAACCGTAAACTTAATTAGGGTGGGTTTTAGGAGAGTAAACTCCAATGTGAGGTCATACACTCCTTCTATGCAACTCATTGACCCTGTAGCACTCAACAATAAGACCTTTAATCAAGTTAGGATGTTTAAAGGTTTTAAATAGAAAATAAGTAACTAATTACTTGTAAAACATACATCTCATATGATAATAGGGTCTTAAAGGGTGTAGAAGTCCTTACTTGACACCAAACGCTCACCCGACACGTTCACCCGATTTAACCAATTTCAGGTGAGTTCATGCCCCTTAATGAACCTTTTCCACTATTGTTACATGTTTTGAGGGGGGGGGGGATACAAGTCAAATGTACATTTTATGGAAATCAATCACATGTGATTTACTATCCGTAGTACAAATCACATGTGATTTGTCACTATGCTTTATAAAAGAATTCTTCATTTTTTTAGAACTACTTTGGAAAAATAAACTATTTTCTAAATGCATTCTTTTGTTAAGATTTTTATTAAATTACTTTTCTTATAAAATGTATCTACATTAATATATTTATATAAGTAATACTTGAAGGACTTAGGACCGATAGCTCGCCTTATTTCCTGTTCTTGTTTGATGTGGGCTTAGGGTATTTGTTATCCATCCGACTGTCGTTGATGTCTTAGTTATATATCATGTATATTGGTGTTAGATACGAACATTTTCATCTCATTCGATATCTCTGTCATATAATTGCTTAGAACCATACACACTAAGTTAACTATAATAGGTATAGTTAAGGCTACTACTACTCGTTACTTCTACTACTATACACTCTAAAACCATTATTATCACAAGATGGTACATGTATAAGAGAACACTCTATGAACTATACAAAAGACTATTACTACTCTATAATACAAGAGAAAACACTAATCCAGAGTATAACACACTATCCCTCTATAAGACACTCTATGGCGCTTACATCCTGTGACCAGGGCTTTCCAGAAGGAAGGCGACACTACATGTATATATCTATACGGGGCAGACACTATTATATCCCGACTGTTAATTTCAGTCCGAGCCGAGCAGGCCTAGGGATGACACTACTTCACTACACTACGGATGATCGGGAAGGTCATCGGACCCTCTATTTCTCACACTATTGGTCACATAAAAAGGAATACACTATATCCACACTAAAACACTAAGACTAAAGTCTAAGTTAATATCCCGAAGTAAGTAAGTATCTATTACTAATGGAAGTTCGCACCACTATTACTGTCATCAGGCATAACTTTTCCTTATCTACATTACCTACTGGAAATTTACTACCATACTTTTTCAATGAACAGACTTCAATGATAAAACTTATATGCAATTTACAGGTTTTCACTCACGATGTATTTCTTGAAAATATAGGATTTTCTAAGGTTTTCTACTATTTATAAAAGTAAATTGCAGCTTTTCACACTATATGTTTTAACCCATTTTATACATGAACCGCACTAAATTCTTATGAACTCACCAGCTTTATGCTGATACTCGTTTTCAAAATAACTTATATCATCAGGTCAAAGATAGACAGGTACAGGTGCAACATTTTGGAGAAGATGGAGCATACAAGATCCATCTCTTATTTTGTTATATTTTTGGTGTCTATTGAAACTTTACAGAACACGCTTGTATTTAAACTCACTATGTAAATGAAATGGTTGTATGTTTCTTGTTTTTACTATTATGCAATTGTGATGATACTGTACATGACGTCCTCCATCCTGAAACGTATTCCGCCGTTATCGGTTTTGGGGTGTGACACCATACATTCCACAAAACAAACACATTTATACCAATAATTTCATTCTTGCATGCAAAGAAACATATAAACAGAAAAAGTGTTCAACATATAAACCAATACACACATTCGTATACATAATTTCAAAAAAAAAACACACATGTGGCCGTAAATCAACAGAAAAGTGTGTTGTACGATGGTGTTGTGATGGTGGTCGTTGGAGAAGAACACAATGGCGATGTTGATGCCTGAAAACTATCAATTCATAAAATTAATTTCAAACAAAAGGTTAGAACATAAAGAGAAAAAGAAAGAAGGGGATTTCATCTGTGTTTGTGGTTGTTGTACTCGCTGGAGAACAACCGTGCAACGACGGTGGTGGTATGCAATAGTCCCTAAAATCACTAAAATCATCAAACTAGAGTACAAAATTTGTTCAACATATATAAAGAAAGAGGAAAGAGGGAAATGAGCACCTACCGTCGCCGACGAAGCCCGGAGATTCGAAGTCAGCGTCAGTAAACTCGACCTTCGATGAGGGTGGAAATAGATCGTCGACGTAAGTGGTGGAGGACGCAAGTGGCAGTGGCAACTCGAATGAAATTGTTGGTACACTCGACTGAAACCGTCGGAGAATCGAAGGTGGGAGAGAAAATGATCGTGAGCAGCTGTTCTGGGACAAGAGACCAATTAAAGGAACACCCCTAATTGCGGCGACAAGTTGGAGGGAGGTCTTCACGCTCATATTTTCGAGATCATTAGCGACGACATCGGCATCTCTATTGAGGATGTCGCTATTAGGTATGTACGGAGGAACCCCAAACGTTAGGTCAAAGAAAGAATGTAGGACCAAGATTGAATCTTGGCATGGACACATAGACTGCAGATGTGAATCTTTAGCGACGACTCTGGCTTTAGTGGCGGTGACATTAGGCGTGTCATATCGCCGCTAAAGTCAGCATCATCGCTAAAGGTGGCGCCGCTAAAGGCTTTATTTATTGTAGTGAGAAAGTAGGAAATAAAATATTAATATAATTACTGTTTTCTCACGATGTTAAATAATCGTAATATAATATGTAAGTTTTAAAAAAAAATATGATGATCTGATTATCACATTGCTCAATTTCCATATACAATTGTCAAATGAGACACAATATTACCATGTGCAGCTGTAAAGATGACGATGCAGCCAAGCACGGATCATTAAGTAGAATTACTTTGGGAAGTCCCCATTTGTATATTATGCAAACAAAACCACGAGTGAATTATGGCTTACCGAGTATTGAGAATGGTGCTAGACAAAGATGCCATGGTGTTGACCCGGTCAACTATATACATCCAATTCTAATGAACATGCTGCGCATTCACTTGGCTTTATTAAATATTACGTTTCCTTCTGCTTAGCATATTTCCTTAATAAACGTGGAACATATTTAGTTTTTAAATCACTACCACTACCAGTTAATAATTAATCTAAAAGAAAGTTTGACAACCACCACCACCACCACTACCCAAAGGCCAAAGCTGCTTGCCTGCTATCATGGATGATCTTGGCTCCATCCAAGCCTAACATCAATATGGATACCAGCAGTAACATCGAGATGAAGATTCACGTCTCTAATTTTAGTTACACATCTTTTTGAGAAATCGATACTATTTTCTAGAAAATACAAGATTTGATTGAATAATGGGTTCTTGGTCGTTGTTAGCAGCATCTTCACAAGTTCATGTAGCAGTGGTTTCTCAAATTCTGAGTTTTCTCTTTTTCCTCTTCTTTTCTAAAGGTACATATATGCTTCTGTATCCAAAAATAAACAGTAAGATTTTGTTCTTAATGCAATTTTATACGAATTTGCAGGAGCCTTGGGGGTTACTTTTAATATTGTAAATGACTGTGGGTTCACCATTTGGCCTGTAATCATTAGCACAACGAGTTTAAATGAAACTACATTTGAGCTCACAAAGGGTAGTTCACGCTCTTTTCAAGCTCAGAGTGTATGGCTTGGTAGTATATGGGGTCAGACAGGTTGCAACTATAATAGGTCAGGTAAATGGTCGTGTGCCACAGGTGACTGCAGAATCAATGGCACCAATGATATGGCTTGTAGTGTATATGATGTAACGATACCCGCCACAGTTGTTGATTTCAGAATCAATCAAACCGAAATCCACAGCCAGGATTTTTATCATGTCAACATTGCCCAGGGCTACAATTTGCCAATACTTGTGGAGGCGACTTCCGGTTCAGGTTCCAGTTTACGTAGTTGTGCTAAGACGGGTTGTGTTGAAGACTTGAATCAGCGGTGTCCAACGGAGCTAAGTTCAGCCAATGGAAAGGTGTGTATGAGTGCTTGCTTAGCTTTTGGCTCTCCAGAGTATTGTTGCAGTGACTCTTTCTCGTCACCCTCATCATGCAAGCCAACAGCATATGATCAGTTGTTTCGATCAGCGTGCCCAAGATCTTTTACGTATAGTACCCCGTCCGATCTATGGGATCTAGAGACTACAACATTTACTTGTAATGGTGCCGATTACACCATCAGATTTTGCGCCCCTGCTGATTCGTTTTCAACAATCAAATTTGGTGGCCAACTCAAATCTACAGACCAGCTTGTTTCCGTGCGTGGAAATTTCACATTAGGGTTCTTTGGTGAAGATTACAGTTACTTGGGAATTTGGTACACAAGCGATGCTCAATCCACAAAAGTATGGGTAGCTAATCCAAATGCACCGATCATATCCACCCCAGGCACTCATACCCTATCAATCAGTGCCAAAACCGGAGACTTGGTCATCAGTGCAGGATCCAAAACTCTAATGAGAATCACAGATGTTAAACTGGGTGCAAACGCAAATGTGACTGCAACCCTCGAAGATAATGGTAATTTTCGGCTGATTAACCAAGTTGACAAAAGAGTTTTGTGGCAGAGTTTTGA
Organism: Lactuca serriola; assembly: GCF_051521515.1. Classification (NCBI taxonomy): domain Eukaryota; kingdom Viridiplantae; phylum Streptophyta; class Magnoliopsida; order Asterales; family Asteraceae; genus Lactuca; species Lactuca serriola. Next base: position 153,829,662 of record NC_136412.1, on the reverse strand, counting down.
TCACCCATCCAATGTACTTTTACCTGGCATGAAGCTTGGGTATGACATGACAACAGGCCAGAATTGGACTTTGACTTGTTGGTTGAGCAATGAAAACCCTAAATCAGGACCTTTTACTCTGAGTTGGGAACCCACTCAAAAAGGATCCCAGAGATTAATGATTCGACGACGAGGACGACCCTACTGGACTAGTGGGAATCTAAACAACCAAATATTTCAATATATGTTTGCATTGAATGGCCCAGGTAGTCAATCCATGTATAATCTCACTTTTGTATTCAACAATAAAGAAAGATACTTTAGCTATGATGGTAATATTGCTGCTTTACCCATGTGGATTTTAACACCAAAAGGTCAAATTAGAGATATTAATAATGCTACTGCTTGGAGCCCTGAGTTTTGTTATGGATATGATTCTGGTAATGGTTGCATGGAGTCGAGTTTGCCTCAGTGCAGGACAGAGAACGATAATTTTAGTAAAAAGAATGGGGATTTTGCTCAAGATCGGACAAAAAGTGCAACAGATGGGAAATCGAGCTTAAGCATTAACGATTGTTTTGTTAAGTGCTGGAATGATTGCAATTGTGTGGGGTTTAGTAGCAGTACCATCAATGGAAGTGGTTGTGTAATTTGGACTGGTATCAATAGTTTTTTGGTTAATCCTCATGATAACTCTACGTCAAAGTATGTGATCAGCCAAAATCTAGGCAATCGAAATACAGGTAATAATGTTGATTTCTAATGGTTTTTGCTACCATTTAAACCTCCTTGAAACTAAACAAGCTACACCACAGGTAACAAAACACAAAAGAGCAAGAATTGGATATGGATATCCATTAGTGTTTTCATCCCTCTTGTTTTCCTTTGTTTTGGGGCTTTATGGTATATAAAGAAGAGGAAGCATAGACAAAAAGGTATAATACCAGCAACAATATTCAATCTAGCTTTTGTTTGTACTTTCTAGTTGCATCTTTTGTTAAGTCACTGACGTTGATTGTAGGATATGAGAGACGGAAGAGAGATGAATATTTCTTGGAGCTGACAACTTCTGAAAGCTTCAAGGATATACATCAGCTTGAACCGGATGGTGTGAAAGGAAATGATTTGTTATTATTTAGCTTTGCCTCTATCATGGCTGCCACCAATGATTTCTCATTTCAAAATAAGCTCGGACAAGGTGGTTTTGGACCGGTTTACAAAGTTACGTTACTGTCACTTCAAACTTTTATGATGATCTTTTTGGATCTTGCATTTGTATATCTATTTTAACAAAAAGATATATCATCCAATTATGAAAACAGGGAAAACTAAGTGATGGGCGAGAAATTGCAATCAAAAGGCTTTCAAGAACATCAAGTCAAGGGCTTGTGGAATTCAAGAATGAACTAGTACTCATAGCTAAACTCCAGCATACAAATCTTGTTCGAGTTCTTGGTTGTTGCATTCACGGAGAAGAAAAGATGTTAATATATGAATATATGCCCAACAAAAGTTTAGATTTCTTCGTATTTGGTACGCATTGTTTGAAACATATGTGCATTCAGTTCTTTAATTTACTTGTGATATTCATTATAAACTCTTTCACTGGCTTGCAGATGAAAACAGAAAGGCAGAGTTGGATTGGCCTAAACGATTTATCATCATTGAAGGAATTGCTCAAGGGTTGTTGTACTTGCATAAGTACTCAAGAATGAAAGTTATTCATAGGGATCTGAAAGCTAATAACATTCTTTTAGATGAGAGTATGAACCCCAAGATTTCTGATTTTGGTATGGCAAGAATATGCGAACAAAATGTGACTGAGGCAATGACTAACAGGGTGGTTGGAACATAGTAAGTCATCTCTCTTGAATTATCAAATATCCCGTTGAGTTATACAATTTCATGGTCCATCTATCTGCAAAAAAGTTAGATTTAAAATTACCAAGGAGAAATAACACAATGATCCTAATCTCGATATAGTATCTTTGAGATGAATTTGTTGTTTTTCTGATTCAATGTTATCTATTTTTAAAAAGTCTTGGTGAACATTTTGTGTTCAGTGGTTATATGTCTCCTGAGTACGCAATGAGGGGGGTTTTCTCAATCAAGTCGGATATCTTCAGCTTTGGAGTCTTGATCCTGGAAATTGTCAGTGGAAGAAGAAATAGTAGTTTCGTCAATCTTGATGACACATACAGTCTTATTGGATATGTAAGTAAATTCATATTCAAATTTTAATATATTTTGCATACTATAACATCTTTAATGAAATTGAGACCATCTTACATTATTGTCTCACACAAATTGGTTATTACTAATTGACTTTTATTAAGCAGTTTAACCTTACCACTTTGTTGGAAATTAATTAAGGAAATGATCAAATCATTAATCTTATTTGGATGATTTAGGCATGGGTGCTATGGCAAGAAGGGGATTCGTTGGAATTGAAGGACCCGTCACTTGGAAATACTTGTGATGAACAACAACTCTTGAGGACTGTTCATGTTGCCCTTCTGTGTGTACAAGAGAATGCAATAGATAGGCCAACAACATCCGAGATGATCTCCATGCTTCTCAATGCTTCCATATCATTACCCACTCCAAACAGACCAACATTTCTGATAGGTGGAGGGGACTCAAAGTCAACTTCATATGAAACCAAAGCAGAAGATTTCTCTGTGAATAATGTGACCATCTCTGTTGTTGGGGGTCGATAGGGTATGAACGTAGCTTCAGCATATCATTCTTTGTGAAAAACTTTTCTGTAATATAATTTATATTTATTCACTTTTGTAGGAGATGCAAATCCATTTTTCTATACTTGTTAATTGTTATATGCATGGAGAATTGCCACATCAGAATATAAAGAACACTCTTTATAGGTCTATCCATATTATATATATGTCGATAAAGAAGTAAAGAACATCTTGTGCAAGCTTGTGGATATAGTAGATTCATTATTAGCTCAATTTCAATGTTTTCTCAGTCTAGTAAGTCTGGTGTTTATGCAGCCTGATTGGGGAATTAAAGACTGGTTACTAAATAGAAGCATCATCTAAATGTGATTGGGCTGCATTTGTGGAAATATATAACTAATTTATAAATATCATCACTTCATAGATTTTTACATTCCTTTATTAGTTTAGGTTTTAAATCATGTTAATTTGTCTCTTCAGTTTCCTCATGGTGTCAGTCAATTGTATGCACAATATTCACAAGAGCAACCAAACATGTTTAAATTCAGTCAAGCGGAATCTGAGATTTCATTCCATCACTTTCCAACAAAACCAAATATCCACCACCAAAAGCAACCGTGACCATAAAGATTTTGGTTGCCCCAAAGTCGAATCAATATGGATACAAGTTTGCAGGGACGGTTTTAAGGGGTTCCCGGTGTGGCACCGGCAACTCCTAACTTTTCTGGCCACAGTGTAAAAAATTTCGATTTTTCGATTTTTTTTAACTATTTTTCATGTATCGGCAACACTTACTATGTATTCCTGCGTCTGTCCCTGCAAGTTTGGGCACCAACCCATGAGTAAAAGCACCAAATAGAAAATACAAGTGTTTATCTCAACAACTCTGTCTAAAGCTATAGAAAAAAAAATCAATAGAAAGGATTTAGTAATAATATAGTGATTCGCCAATAATGACTATGATACACTATCGAGCCTCCATTACTGTAATGATCATATTGTTTATAGAATAGTCCTCTAACTTTCTTTCAACTGAAGTTGACTTCGAGGCACTTCTGCCAATGAAGAATGCTGGCTGCTTTGGGACAGGTAATAACATTGTGTCATTGTTAAGCATATAGATCACCTCTGACATCTCTGGTCTATCCAATGCATTTTCTTGTACGCAGAGAAGTACAACATGGATACTCCTTAATAATTGGTGTATGACATGAGAATTTGCTAGAGTTGGGTCTTCTAACACCAATGCATCCCCTTTTAGCCATAGCTCCCATGCCCAAAAGCATTCCGAATTCTTCAATCATTACATGTAATTCGACTTTTCAAGTCAAAAAAAAAAATATTATTCTAATGTAGGTGATGTAAAAATAGTATATTACAAGTGAACCTATCGTATCCGATAAGATTGACGGTTTTGTCAAGATAGGAGAAGCTTGTATTTCTTCTTCCACTGACAATTTCTAAGGTTAAGACTCAAAAGCTAAGGACATCAGATTTCACGAAGAAAGTTCCTTCCATTGCATACTCGGGAGACATGTAACCATTGTGTAATGTATTTCACGTAGATTCAGTACCTTAAAGACCAAATATCACTCATACTTTTGAGGTATGTATTAATGTCTCTATGATCCCATTTTATTATCTCTTACATGTAGTATTGAAAGTCCTATGCTATCAATAGCGCGCTATAGCGGTGCTATAGAGGCGCTATAGCGTTTTGCGGTGTTATTGAACCGCTATTTTTAAATAGCGGTGGCGCTATTAGCGGTGCTATTTACCGCGAATCTCATCAACGCTATAGCGACGCTATACCCGGTGTTACAATTTCATACATATTGGGATACTTTGACAAGGAAAAAAATGATTGTGTGTTATTTCAATATTAAATCTTTATTTTTCTAACTAGTCAACTACAATTTTTGTCTTAATAAGTCCAAACAATAAATATAATAAATTACAAACTACAAAGCAACACTGGAAAACTTCCCTTTATCGTCTATTTCAGTACTTAGAAACCACGAACGACTTGAGTTACGATGACATTTTGACACTTTTTAGTTTCCATATTACTATATTAGAATATTATATATAGATTATGTTATACTTTTTTATGATATTAAGTCTATATAGTATTAATAATCTAATATATAAATTTTGTATAAATATATAATAGAAATTATACATAATAATTAATAAAAAACCGCTATACCACCGCGATAACCGCGATTTCAAATAGCGACATGTGACCGCTACTGAAATTATGACCGCGATAACTGCTTAGATTGAAACTTAAAATCCATTATGTTCCAACCCTATGGTGTAAGGTAAACAGGACTATTTGACAAAAGATCCAATATAGAGAAGTAAAAGAGAAAGAGCAATATTCTTACTATGTTCCAACCACCCTATTGGTAATTGCTTCGGTCTCATTTTGTTTGAAGATTCTCGCCATACCAAAATCAGAATTCTTGGGGTTCATACTTTCATCTAACAAACATTACTTGCTTTTAGATCCCTGTGAATAACTCGCATTCTTGAGTATTTATGTAAGTAAAGCAACCCTTGAGCAACCCCTTCAATGATGTTCCATCGTTTCGGCTAGTCTAGCAATGTCTTTCTTGTTTCATCTATGCAATTGTTTTAACAAGTCATTTAAACCATAGTTCTATTGAAGCTAAAATCATTGTAGAAATCTATTGTAGATTTTTTAATGTTTTTTCTTACCAAAGGGAAAGAAATCCAAGCTCTTGTTCGGCATGTACTCATAAATCAACATTTTTTCTTCTCCACAAATACAACAACCTAGAACCCGAACAAGATTTGTATGTTGAAGTTTGGCAATAAGAATGAGTTCATTTTTGAATTCAACAAGCCCTTGTCTGATGTTCTTGAAAGCCTTTTAATTGCAATTTCCTGTTCATCACTAAGTTTCCCCTTTTCTCATAAACACATAAGATCTTGTTTAGTAAGATGGAAGAGAGAAAACTATTAGCATTTTCTAAAAACACAATAAATATTAAAGATAAAAGTACCACCCTCTCCGAGCTTATTTTCACTTACGGAGTCATTTGTGGCTGTCACTATGGTAGCAAAGCTGAACACCATCAAGCCGCTTCCTTTGCTGCCATTACTTTCAAGATTACTTGCATCCTTGAAGCTTTCTGAAGCTATTAGCTCCAATAAATATTCGTCATCTCTCTTTTGTCTCTCTTCCTCTTCAATAAAAAATCATGGCTTAGAAAGTGTGTTTTAAACAACTCAAGCATACCAAAAGAACGTGTAAAATGTCATACCTTGTCTAAGCTTATTCTTCTTTAGATACCACAGTAGACCAGCAGAAAAGAGAAGTAAATTAATGGAAGCAACAATGAGTGCCCAGATCCAGTTTTTAGCATTTCCAGGTGTATAATTAATTTAAGCTATATATTAATAATCAAACTGTATGTGGACTATATTCAGGTCACTCAAGAGTTTAGACAATATGTTGGTTTAAAGCTATGAAAATACATAACAATTAACAAGTAACCCAAAAATCATTAAATCAGTCACAATTGTTTACCTTTACTTGGATTTGGAGAAATTATCGGAATTGGAGAAATTAAAACGTACTTTTATACAGCACTCCCTGTTTGACTGATTGAAAAGTTATCGACTTATCCAGTCCTTGTAATACAACCAGTTCCATTGCTACTTGTGTAAACCCAAGACAGCTACAATCATTCCAGCACATTACCATACAATTGCTCATACTTAGGCTTGAATTGTCATCATTCGAGCTGCTCGTCATAGGTGCAAAATCTCCATTCAACGAGTTAAACTTATCATTCTCATCCTTATGCTGAATCGATCGTATTAGAATCTACCACACACCCATCACCCGAATCATACGCATAACAGAATTTAGGAGTCCAAACTGCATAGTTATCCACATCTTGAACTCAGCCACGTGGAGTCAAAAACCACATGGGTTAAACGCCATTGATTCCATGGAAACTAAAGTAACTCTTGTCACACCCCCAAACGCTGGAACAACAGAAACATTCGGGGGCGGAGGACGTCATGTGCAGTATCAGAACAATTGCATAATAGAAATCAAAGTACAACAAACATGTATTGATAAAAAAAATAAGTTTTACATTTGCGTTCAAAACCATTGTATACATGATAACATAATGAATATCATAAGTTAAAAATACATTTGTCTATGAAGCTCCATCTTCTTCAAAACCTGTGGATACATGCTTATTGTTTGCCTGAGAATACAAGTGATTTTGAAAAGAGTGTCAAAAATTAAGTTGGTGAGTTCATAAACATGTTTGTAACTGGAAATCGATCATTTTTTCCTTATAAATGTAAGTAAGTTTTCCCCAGAAAATCCCATATTTTATGGTGTAAATGTTATGTAGTCTTAATACCCTAAGACCGAAATGTGTAGTTGTTACTGTACTCTGAAATAGTATAGTGTAGTCTTAACTCACATAAAACCATGAAATGTATGTTTTCTCTATACTAGTACAATATTCTGTATTTTTATTTGTATGAAAACTCTATAACTATAAGTGTCTGGATTCACTAGTTGTATGGTAAAATACTGTATTATAGTTTTATTTTCAAAGAAAACTATGTGAAGTTGGTTAATTATTCATGCACTAATCGTATTGTTCAATACCAAATTGTGAATTATCATAATCATACTTGATGACATCGAAATGCTTGAACACGACGTTCTTCAGGCGTCGTAATTGGTACGACATTTGTCACCACAGGTATGCTGGCCTAGCTGTTGCAAGCAGCTCTGGTGCGTGATTGTCAGTCCCGTATAGATCTATACACAAGTGTCATGCTCTCTTTCCAGGAGACTCTGATTATAATTTTAGGACTGGGATTGAAGTATGTCTCACAAAGCTATATCGACAGTTACGTGTACAATAATGAAAACTCATTTTGAAACGAATAAATTGTATGTATGTCTCATAAACTATACCTAACATAGTTTATATGTTTGTTTCTGTAATGTAACCTGAACTTGTAAAATAGTATGTTTGTTCCATAAACTATACCTATTATAGTTTTTACGTTTGTTTCGGTAGAAAAACGTCAACTAAAAACTATTTGAATAACATTGATGTTTATCACAATATTTCCTTGTTAAAAATGAATTTATACTTATATAAATATAATATTTATATAATTTTGATTAAACAGACAATTAAATAAATAATACTACCTCAAGCCCAGAACCAAACAAGGAACAGGAAATGGAGTCAAATCATCCATTCTAAGCCTGTTGAATCCTAATTATATCATTTATATATACATAAATATAGAATTTTATTGATGGCAACAATTAATAAATATTGAAACCATATATATATATATATATATATATATATATATATATATATATATATATATATATATATATATTAACACAAATTTCTTATGTTTTACTTGTATTACACCTAAAACAGTGAAAAATCATGAAAACGTAGGGGTATGAACTCACTTGATAAGAGGTAATTTGAGCAGTGATTCGCTACTTGAAATTATGAGTTTCTGGTGAAAATCCAGTTCCGCGCGGGCAGAGTTTCATCTGAAAAAGCTTATTTTCTCGAGGACTTCGATTGCTCCGGGCTTTCTTCGGGTGTTAGGGGGATTCCTTAGGCTTCGGGGGTTTTAGAAGGGCTTAGAAGGGTGTTTGAGGTGAAAGTGTGAGAAAAATTGTAACCAAAACCCAGAGGTCTCGCATGCGATTTCTAGGAGGATGAGGCCTCGTCGTACGCTGGGCGTACTTCGGTATGCACATCATACCTTCATACGCCGCGTGTACGAGATACATGTCCTCTGATTGGGTTCCAAGCTTCGGATGTGTCAAGGCTACTAACACGCATTGAAGATAGTCCAAGTATGCAGGGCGTACTCTTTTGTATGTGGGGCGTACTCCTTCGAGAATTAATTTTCAAACTACAAAAATTCATAACTTTTGCATACGAGCTCTGTTTTTGGCGTTCTTGATATCCACGCATAGGTGAGACCGTGCTATACAACTTTCATTTAGACTCCGTTAGCTAATTTTGACTTTATTGTTAAAGTTATATTTTTAACAAGCCGTGACAGGAAAAATCCGTTAAAAATTCATAACTTGTTTATCCAACGTTCGTTTTCGTCTGTTCTTTTAGCTTTGAATTTCTATTGACAAGATCTCCAATTCTCGTTTAGGTTATTTTGGCTAAAAGTAGTTTGATCTAAATTTGAGTTTTGGGTTGCATATTGTTATGTCAACTCTTAGAAAATTCATGACTTTGTCACACAAAGTCTGATTTTGACGTTCCTTTTATGCACGGTCTCGGTTTTACGTATACTACGACTTTCATTTAGATCGTATAAGCTCAAAAGTATTTTTTAACGTAAATTCACTTTTTACGTCATACAACGTTGTACCGGTTTTGTCGCGAAACTTTGATAGGTCATAACTTCTTCGTTACAACTCGGATTTCAGGTTCCTTATATTTCTGGAATCGTTGTCATGACCGCTACTACTTTCCTCATAGATATCATGTTTATTTAACATTTTATTTTTGAGGAACAAATAAGTAAATGCACATAATATTCAAATAATTTCTCTTTATTACTTTAAAAACTAGTTACAAGTTAATCTAAACTATTACATTGATTTGGAATAAACGGGTCATTACATTATCCTCCCGTTAGAGGGAACTTCATCCCGAAATTATTTCTAAAGTTGTACTCATGAATTAGGGAAAATATGTGGATATTTCTATTTCATCTGATCTTCCCGTTCCCAAGTCAATTCAGGTCTTCGCTTGGCATTCCAGCGAACCTTCACTATTGGTGTATGGCTTTGTTATGTTCTTTTGATTTCCCTATCCATGACCTCCACTGGTTCTTCTATGAAGTGTGTACTCTCATTTAATTCGATTGCATCGAGTGGAATTACAAGGGTTTCATCAAATAGACACTTCTTGAGATTTGACACGTGAAAAGTGGGATGAATGTTACTGAGTTCATGTGGTAGTTTGAGTTTATAAGCAACCGAACCAATTCTAGCAAGAATCTCGAATGGTCTGATGTACCATGGACTTAGTTTTCCACATTTGCTATACATTTAACAGGAATTGAGTTTATAAGCAACCGTATCATTCCTTTCCAGGGCGAGACCTTTAACAAGACACGGTCACCAACCTAGAATTCCAAGGGTTTTTGTCGTTTGTCTGTATAACTCTTCTCTCTGTCTCTAGAAGCTTTCAATCATTCTCGGATTTGTACATTATTTTTCCATGGTTTCTCGAATGATCTCGGGACTTGTTAGAGTATTGTCGAGTACTTGGTTCTTGGCTAGTTGCGTATCACCTTCTTTAGCCCAACATAGTGGAGATCTGTACTTACGGCAATAGAGGGCTTCAAAGGGTGGAACTTTGATGCTAGTTTGATAGCTATTGTTGTATGAGAATTCAACTAGTGGTAAATGGGTATCCCAAGCTTTACCAGAATCTATCACACAAGCCCTTAACATGTCTTCCAGCGTTTGTATGGTTCTCTCACTTTGCTCATCAGTCTGAGGATGGTACGCTGTACTCATGTGAACATTTATTCCCAGGGACTTTTGTAGTGAATGCCAAAACTGCGACGTAAATCTACTATCTCGATCAGAGATAATGGATATTGGCACACCATGCAATCGGACCATCTCTTTAATATACGTCCGTTTTAACTTCTCCATTTCGTCAGTTTCTTTTATTGAAAGGAAGTGTGCGGATTTGGTTAATCTGTCAATGATTACCCAAATGGTGTCATGACCACCTGTTGTCCTGCGTAAAGCAGCTTAACAAGCAAAATCTATTTTGCTATATATTTATTAATCACATGTGATTGATATAATAACTCTATAGATCAACTTTTATTCCACCCCCCCCCCCCATAAAAGCATTTAAAATCATTTAAAAGGTTGATTCAGGGGTATGAACTCACCTGACGTGGGTGATTCTGGTGAACGGACGGTATAGGATGCTCAGTGTCAAGTGAGGACGTGACCACACACACGAATCCTATTAAACATGTAATGATACATGTAAGTATCAAATTAGTCATTTAATAACTAATTAAGCAAGTAAAGATCCTTTAATTCATGAAAACACCTTGTTTCAACTGCTAGGAGTGTTAAAGGTTGCATCTAAGGAGAGTATAGTCCCACTTTGGAGTTTACTCCTCAAATGGTAATACCTAGGGGTGTTTACGGTTTTGGAACCATATTCCCCATGATTTTACGGCCGTAAACTCATGGGTGGGGTGTATTTGTGTGCTTTAAGGCTTCATGCTTCACAAAGAAATGTTCTAGGGTTGATTCAAGGGCTATGGAAGTGATTAGGGCTCAAAATGGACACTTTATGGGGTTTACGGTTTTTGAACCACTCCTTGGGAAGTTTACGGTCATAAACTCATGTTTGTCCATTTTTCATGTGTTTTGGTGGTTGTAGGTTAAGCATGCAAAGTTCTAGACCCAAATATAAGCCATACAAGGTGTTAAGGGCACTTAAACACCCTTTGGAGGTGTTTATGATTTTGGGAGATCCCCAAACTGTAAACTCATGTTTACCCCCCTTCAATTCATGTTTTGGGGTTCTTGTCTCATTCATGCAAGTCCCTAGGCCATTAGCTAAGCATTGGAAGGGTTTTGGGGCATCAAAACCCCTTTCTAAGGTGTTTACGGTTTTGGGATGTTCCCAAACCGTAAACACTTGTTCTTGGGGGTTTTTGGATGATTAAACCACGAATTTGCAAGTATGAAAAGCTAAACAACAAGCTACGAAGGTTTACTTACCATTGTGAAGCTCGAAAGGGGAGTTTTTTTTTTATCAAAACCCGATTTGTAGAGAGAGAAAGTAGAGAGAGGAGGTTCCTAAAGTGTGAAAAGGGTTGGGATGAAACCCACTCAACCCTTATATAGCGTTGAGTTTACGACCTGGGTGGGGGTCCACCCAACACCAACCGCAAACGTGGTTTTTCTCATCTTCCGTTAAAGACAACAAATTTTAAATTATACCTCCTTATTTTTGGTTCGCTTGACAAATATTATTTAAAATATTCCAACAGGCTTAACTCCGGCCAAAAATATTTTGAGGTAAATTTGGCTAATTTTTTATGTGCTTAAATATGGAGACAAAACAATTTGAAATTTCGGGTTGTCACATCATCCCCCCGTTAGAGGGAATTTCGTCCCGAAATTAGAGTTTAGGCAAGGAGGTAGACATGAGAAATTGAGTAAAGAGATGAGGGTTCTTCCTAATCGGTTGGTCCTCGCACTCCCAAGTGAACTCCAGTCTTCGCTTGGCGTTCCAGCGAACCTTCACTAGTGGGGTGCAAATTTGTTTCGTTCGCTTGGCATCTCAGTTTATGATTCCTATAGTTTCCTACAAAAAGTTGGGTTCTCATTGATTTCGATTTTGACAACTGGGATTTCGAGTGTTACGTCAGACCTGTACTTTCTCAAATCCAAGACATGGATAGATTTGGGGTGGAATTTATGGAATTCCAAAAGTAGTCGAGGTCTGACGAGGGTTGGACCAATTCTTATCATGAATCCTCGGTGGCCCTAAGCTCTTGGAAAGATAGAGCTTTTTAGTACTTAGAATATGAAGTATTTCTATGGTGAGATCATCATTGGCGTGATCACCATTTTGTAGTTCCAAAAGTTCTCTCTTACTGAAGGTGTAGTTCTCCGGGTTGGCTCTTTAGAAGACTCAGGTCGTTTTCGGATTCATGTTTCCTACTGATTGGCTTTCGGAGGTATTCTGGATCATCGGATGTATTGGATATCTACTGGTATCTATTGGTTACGTGGCATCTATCTCGACCTAGTGCAAAAATGGACCTGCACTTCTAACCTTTGAGGTGTCTCTAACGGAAACTCTCAAAGTTGGTGAGATAGGGTTTTACCAGACGGAGTTTAGAAGGTTTTAATTTTCATCATTGTCTATTGGATGCTTTCACAGTATGATTCCTAACGGAAAGAATCATGCTCTTACTTGCTTTGTTGTTTCATGGATAGCAGTCTCTGTTCAGGGCTAACTTAGTCCTTTGAGATTTTCTAAAGTGTTGGACTATTTACGGAGGTGGTTCTACTATCTCTGTAGGGATAATATTCTTTGGAGCACCGAGTAGCCCAACGAATCGCTAAGACATGCCCCATTCTCTAAGGTGTCGGTTCATTCTAGTTGCAGAAAGTGTGTGTTCTTGTATAACCCATCGACTAACACCTAGATTGGTGTCGAGCCTATAATCTCTTCGGGATCTGGGTTATAAGACTTAACACAACCTACTTTCATACTTTATTCAAGTATTCTTGGTTGCGGAGGTTATCCTGTGGTTCTTGGCATTCTAGTATTCACTTCGAAGAATGCAGTCTATCGTCTACAGGGCGACGGTGACTTCTTTCACGTGAGGAGGCGGTGTGTCCTAGGCACTACTCGTCGGTAACGGGATGGACGAAGTGCCTGAGTAGTGCATGTATCCCTTGCAACTACTCTTCCGGTGTTTCTGAGTTTCCTTGATCTAAATCAACTCTAGAGAGTATAGGATTCCGTCACTCGGACTTCTAATTTCCTCGTCCACTCTTCTCAGAGTTTTAACCTATCACAGCTTCCAGGTTTCCGGGATCTCTACTGAGATGCTTAGTTCGTGTGATTAAGCGTGAATGGATGGTCGCAGTCAATGTTCTTGACCCTTACGACTTTAGTTACTTTTCCTAACCGAGGGTGTTCGCTACTATGCTGGCTTAACCGGGATGACAACAAATTTCGAATTTGTGGTCATTTTAATAGCTCAACCTATGGTGGTTCTTTTGACTCCAATCCCTTTTCTATGGGATAGGATGAAAAGTCTTATTATAAGGTTCATGGTAAACCTCATACTCCGCATAATCACAAATACTTAGTGTATGCAAGTCATATATAATTGGGGCCTGACGGGATGTTCAGAGGTGTGGCCCCACTCCATAATCATAACCAAACGATGGACAGGGAGTAGGGAGGAAGCACACATCTTAAATCTTATTGATCTAAATCATATACCACTCTTATGCATATACTCAGTAGTAGCAAGTTATTATCATGAGTTCCTTCTCTTGATTCATGAATCTGATGGTGAGGTGCTAAGGGTCTTTCTGGGGGATCTACGGAGTAGGTTTCGGGTGGTTATCGTCTTCTGGAATACCTGCAGTGTCTTCCGCTTCAGGTGTTATCTGTCTAAGGAGAGGTTGGTTAACAGCGCGCGATACCCTTCTCCTGGGTATTTCGGAAGGTTTGGATAAGAGAGACAGTTGACGGTTCGCATTAGGTTTTATTATTAGGTTCGGAAGAACCTTTATTTGACGAATAGGTTATGGTGAAAGTTCTCTTTACACAGCACTAGCAGTTTTCACATGGTTGCAATACGTCAAACCATGATTCACGGAAGTGTCGAATCTAACAAACATCGACATGATGTGAAATGAAGATCGATAGGACCATGTGCTTAACGGGCACACAAGTTCTTGGCGTCTCGGGTTTCATCCATGGTATCACTATCGTGGATACTTGGAACGATGGAATCGACGCAGAACTCTAGGGGTCCTGATGTTTCGGAATAATGTACTTTTCATGAATGGATTTCTCATGAGGCCTCTCTATAATCGCCTAGTATACACTAGTCATGTATAATTAAGGTGGAAAGGACTGTTGACTGAGCGAATCCGCCCTAAATCCACAACGCAACGAGGAACAGGAAATAAGGCAGCATCACTCACTCGAGCTCTATCAATCTTAATTATACATGGCCTTAACGTATATATTGAGCCATTACAGCTTTACCTGATGGATTTTCAAATTTTTACTCTTACAATAGTGCTACGACTTTGGCCTTAACGGGATAGTAATTACATTTAGAATTAATCATTTGATTTTTTGGTTAGTTATTTAGGATTGAGATACGTACCAGAATTCTACCGGATTCATTGACGCTTCCCTTAGGTATTAGAGTTAGACTCCTCCTGCGCCTTTGTCGTTTCCTTCAATTGGGCAGTCCCGCTTGAAGTGTCCAAATTCACCACATAGGTGGCACATTGGACTGGTCCCCACATTTGGTGGTTGATGTGATGAACTCAACCGGGGTTCTACAGACACGAGCGATATTCCCCTTCATGTTGCACCTAACACAAAAGAGTTCTCGACAGGTGCCATGATGATGGTGGTTACACTTGTCGCAGTGGGGGAGGTTTCCTAGATATGGTTTTCTGGAAGTTGAGACAGAAGGGCTGACAGAGGTATTGACTACCTCAATTCGTTGCCCTTCGGAAGGTCTTTGAGTCAAGTTGCTTCCCTCTTCGTTCTTGAACTTTCTTTTCGGTGGATCTGGTTGAGGTACTTGGGTGGTTGGGTATGCAGGTGTTGGTTGCTGCTGTCCATTGCTTTGATCGAAAATCTCGATAGGGCTCCTGCTAACATTGGCGTTGTTAGCATTCAGGTGAGCCATGATAGCTGCTACGGCTGCCGAGACTGCAGCATGAAACGTAGCTTCATCGAATAGGAGAGTCGGTGTCTTGACAGCGGGTTGCTTACGTTTCTTTGGAGGCATGGTTTTTCCTACACGAAAAGGAACACAATCTGATGAGAGACGATGGTTAACTCTAGACGTATCTATCCTTACTATAATAGGCATAAATTTTTCCGCGCCTCGGATATTGGTTATCTGAGTGTCGACCTACATCCCTATGATGCAGTCCGGGTATCAAGGTAGGAGTAAGAGTATCAGCAAGCCATAAGATGGGATTTGTTCCTACTAAGTTATCTTTATACTGGAGAGATTCGCTCTCTGGCTTTGGAAAGATTTGAGGACAGTTCGGAACGAAGATCATGGAAGAAAAGGCTCATGAAGACTTATGGCTAAACACTCTCAATCGAGGTTTTGGGATCCGATCTAATCGTATTACTTGCGAAGGGGAAAGGCGATTTGCCTAACACATAGTGTGAGTAGTGTAATCACTAACTCACTAAATTGTATTATTTTATAGGTGTATTAGCGCGACGGTAACGAGGAAAAGACACTTCTTGGGTTCCATGTATTGGCTCCCTCTGTCTACCTCTTAACCTTGGCTGGAACCGGCGTTGGTTTTCATCGGGTAGTTACCTAGGGTTCTCTTCTCGTGTAGACATATTGAATTTCTACTCCGTCTTACTTCCGATTCTTACTCTGAGTGTCATCACTGCCTTACTTCTGATTCTAATCCTGAGTGTCATCGCTTCATGATGGATGACTGGGATCTCGGAAATTCAGGCGAATTCCCCACCGATGTCCCTAAAAGGGTACATGCACTTGGTGATTTCAATAGTCTCGTCCTGGTTCATTTATTTCCGAACTAGAAATCTTCTTAATGAACCTCTTCTGGGTCTGAATCAACTCTTTTGTCGAACACTGAAGTGGATAAGGTTTTCTAAAGGGTTTCGCGCGAGAATGGAAATGTCTAAAGAATCCTAAGAGATTATTAAAACATTTCAACAAATCATATATAACTTAGATCTGATAGGCCTTCGAATATGTGATGCTACTCTATATCCACATCCCAACGAGGAAAAGGAAGTAGAGCGAAACCACACATTCTTAGGCTATGGGATCCTTACTATATATAACCTTGGAAGTATACCATCTGTAATCATAGGTATATCGATAAGGATCTTATTAGTTTTTCACACAAGGTTATCTATGGATCCTAAAATACCCCTATGGTATTTTCAATGCTTGTTTGATTCATAACTTCTTAACATGATTCTGGGATTATTATAAGTCTTTTATTATCCTAAAATACTCCTATAGTATTTTAAAATTTATGTTTGGCTCTAGAATTCCTATCTGGTAAGTTTCAGATTTGTTGCAACGCCACCATCACTCCCAAGCACACGTTAGTCGCATCTCGAATAAATGTAGTTGATCAGGTTACATTTATTCCAGCTTACGATTACATAACTGCCCAGGTTTGACGGTAATGGTCAACATCCAAAGAATTTTATTTTTGTTCTTCTTGTGATACTTTGTTCGGGTATTTAGATTCTGGATGTTCTTATAATTTTGTAAAATATGGTTATATTTTAAAGTATAATTCTTGGTCAGAGTGTTTTATCCCAATGTATTTACAGGTTGTATATCTTTTTTGATTAGATATACTGAGCTCACTATAAACAATGATCTGATACCAATCTGTCACACCCCAAAACCGAGAACAGCGGAATACGTTCTGGGGTGGAGGATGTCATGTCAAGTATCACAACATATGCAGTATAGTAATCAAAGTACAACAACCATTGTATTAATAGTAATAATTTACATAGGTTACATTTCATAGCAACATCAAAGTAAATACATAACATAATATAGATGCAGCTTGGTTCTAGGCTGACTCCGCAAAAGCTCCCGGGATGTACCTGTCTATCGATGACCTGAGAATACAAGTTATTTTGAAAGCGAGTATCAGCATTTTATAATGCTGGTGAGTTCATAAGTATTTAGTGACATTTGTATAAATACACCTTTTTATTCAAAATAACCTCAGGAAGATGGTGGTTTAGAATCTACAGAGTATTAGAATTCTTTCCAGAAAAATCCTATATTTTCTAAATAAAAGTAGTCTTCTACCAAGACCTAATTCTTTTGTGTTTAAACCAAGGAGTATCTCTATTAAAAGCAGTCTTCTACCAAGACCCGACGATTTTATGTTTAAGGAGTAATTTCCCCAAAAGTGCTATCATTATCAAAATATAGTTTTTACTTTAAAGGAATTATGAGAAAATCACAAGTAAAAATGATAGGGGAAAACAATATTATCCCTTAGCAGTAACATTGCTGGCTAAAAGTAAATAAAACATAGACTCCAGGCGGGATGCCTCGCAAAGCCTAAAGTAAATAAAAGAAAACATAGACTCCAGGAAAGTATTGAATGGACAATACGCCTAACTTGACCTAAAGGTGAATGAAACATAGACTCCAGGAGGTATCAAATGAATAATACGCCTGGCTCAGTCTAAAGGTGAATGAAACATAGACTCCAGGAGGGTATCGACTGAACAATACGCCTGGCTCAGTCTAAAGGTGCATCAAACATAGACTCCAGGAGGGTATCGAATGAACAAAACACCTGGCTCAGTCTAAAGGTGAATGAAACATAGACTCCAGGAGTGTATCGAATGAACAATACGCTTGGCTCAGTCTAAAGGTAAACGAAACATAGACTCCATGAGGGTATCGAATGAACAATACGCCTGGCTCAGTCTAAAAATAAGTAAACATAGACACCAGGAGGGTATTAAAGGTCTAAAATAGAAGGGGTGAATGTGAACTCGTTTGTAACCATGCTGATTGACTATTGAATCCTTGATGACCCTCCAGGTCACGTGTAGAGTTAGTGACATTATGTCACCCATGGGCCTTACCGGCTCGGACTGTAGCTAGCAGTCAGGGTGCGGGAGTGTCCGTCCCGTATAGATCTATACACATGATGTTCGCTCTCCCTCCAGGAGACTCTGGTTATTCGGCGATGGCGCTAGGGAGTGTCGTATAGGGAGGTAGTGTGTCACATTCTATTTAAAGTATTATAATAATCGTATAGACTCACGAATGAACTGACTCCTGAGTAATTCTTCGTACTAGAGAGAGATCGAGAGAGTGAGGGTGAGAGAGAGAGAGAGAGTGAGAGAGAGTGTGTGTGAGAGAGAGAGAGAGTAAATAGAATCTCATAACTATTCCTATAATATTTACTGGTGTTATAGACATATGAATGATGGAAGGATGCATTTGCTACCCAACGAAGATGAACTGGCTGAGAGAACTTTTATGACTGCATATGTATACATGATATATAACCAATATTTAGACGACCTTCGGACGGATAGCCGATACTCTAAACCACATCCAAACAAGGAAAAGGAATTTAATCGAAGTTAGCCTTCCTAAGTCCTTCAAACATTGCTTATATAACCACACATATATAGGCATGCACTTTACCATATACAAGCATAAAAGAACTTTTGGTAAAATCTTTGGAAAATCTATCAACAAGAATTTATGACATGATGTCAGTTTATAAAACAAGCTTTGAAAACCTTTGGAAAATCTTTAATAATCTAAAAAGAGACATTCATGCTTTAATCGAGAGTTGAAAACGAGAGTCAAAAACCTTTAGTCGAATAAAGCAACTTAACAAGCAAAATCTATTTTGCTATACATCTATTAATCACATGTGATTGATCTAATAACTCTATAGTTCAACTTGTATTCCCCCCCCCCCCCCTAAAACCATTTAAAATCATTTAAAAGGTTGATTCAAGGGTATGAACTCACCTGACGTGGGTGATTCTGGTGAACGGACGGTATAGGATGCTAAGTGTCAAGTGAGGACTTGACCACACACGCGAATCCTATTAAACATGTAATGATACATTTAAGTATCAAATTAGTCATTTAATAACTAATTAAGCAAGTAAAGATCCTTTAATTCATGAAAACACCTTGTTTCAAGTGCTAGGAGTGTTAAAGGTTGCATCTAAGGAGAGTATAGTCCCACTTTGGAGTTTACTCCTCAAATGGTAATACCTAGGGGTGTTTACGGTTTTGGAACCATATTCCCCATGATTTTATGGCCGTAAACTCATGGGTGGGGTGTATTTGTGTGCTTTAAGGCTTCATGCTTCACAAAGAAACGTTCTAGGGTTGATTCAAGGGCTATGGAAGTGATTAGGGCTCAAAATGGACACTTTATGGGGTTTACGGTTTCTGAACCACTCCTTGGGGAGTTTACGGTCGTAAACACATGAGTTTACGGCCGTAAACTCATGTTTGTCCATTTTTCATGTGTTTTGGTGGTTATAGGTTAAGCATGCAAAGTTCTAGACCCAAATATAAGCCATACAAGGTGTTAAGGGCACTTAAACACCCTTTGGAGGTGTTTACGGTTTTGGGAGATCCCCAAACTGTAAACTCATGTTTACCCCCCTTCAATTCATGTTTTGAGGTTCTTGGCTCATTCATGCAAGTCCTAGGCCATTAGCTAAGCATTGGAAGGGTTTTAGGGCATCAAAACCCCTTTCTAAGGTGTTTACGGTTTTGGGATGTTCCCAAACCGTAAACTCTTGTTCTTGGGGGTTTTTGGATGATTAAACCACAAATTTGCAAGTATGAAAAGCTAAACAACAAGCTAGGAAGGTTTACTTACCGTTGTGAAGCTCGAAAGGGCGTTTTTGATCAAAACCCGATTTGTAGAGAGAGAAAGTAGAGAGAGGAGGTTCCTAAAGTGTGAAAAGGGTTGGGATGAAACCCACTCAACCCTTATATAGGGTTGAGTTTACGACCTGGGTGGGGGTCCACCCAACACCATCCGCAAACGGGGTTTTTCGTGTCTTCCGTTAAACACGACAAATTTTAAATTATTCCTCCTTATTTTTGGTTCGCTTGACGAATATTATTTAAAATATTCCAACGGGCTTAAATTCGGCCAAAAATATTTTGAGATAAATTTGGCTAATTCTTGATGTGCTTAAATACGGAGACAAAACAATTTGAAATTTCGGGTTGTCACAGATAACGAACTCCGTCACCCTTGATTTCCGAATTCTTTTCCATTTCCCATAAGGCTTCACTCCTCATGTTCTCAGGTTTCAAGGCTTCCAACTGAGCCTCCTTCATTTGTGTGGATAGGTGGGAATGGATGGTCATGGTCAGAGACTTTACTAGACGGCCTGAGTACTCTTTCCGACTGAGGGCATCTGCTACCACATTGGCTTGCCGGGATGATAGGTAATCTCACATTCATAATCATTGAGTAGCTCTACCCATCATCGTTGCGTCATGTTAAGTTCCTTCTGATCAAAGATATGCCAGAGACTTTTGTGATCAGTAAATATTGTGCATTTCGTACCATACAAGTAATGTCTCCAGATCATCAAAGCGAAAACCACTGCTCCCAGTTCGAGATCAGGCTTGGTGTAGTTGACCTCGTGATTCTTACGTTGTCTCGAGGCATAAGATATGACTTTTCCTCGTTGCATAAGAACGCAACCTAACCCTTGTTTGGACGCATTAGACTAAACAACAAAATCTTATGTCCCTTCTGGGAGGGACAAGATTGGCGCACTGTAGAGGGCTTGCTTTAGTGTCTGGAAAACATTTTCTTGTTTCTCCTCCTAAATGAAGGTTACACCCTTTTGAGTCAGAGTGGTGAGTGGCTTTGCAGCCTTTGAGAAATTTTGGATGAACCTTTTGTAATGTCCAGCGAGACCTAGAAACTGACGAATCTCATTTGGGGTTTGTGGGGTCCTCCAGTTTTTGATAGCCTTGATCTTGGAGGGATCAACATGTATCCCTTCCTTTCTGACTACATGAACAAAGAATTCTACCTTCCGGATCCATAATTCACACTTTGAGAACTTCGCGTACAATTTCTCTGCCCTTAAAGTTTCCAAGACTTGTTGTAAGTGTTGGTTGTGTTCTTCCTTACTTCGGAAATAGGGTAGTATATTGTCAATGAAAACAATAACAAACTTGTCTAAGTAAGGTTGACACACAAAGTTCATCATGTCCATGAACACTGCAGGAGGGTTTGTTAAACCAAAGGGCATAACTACAAATTCATAGTGACCGTAGCAAGTTCTAAAAGCAGTATTTGGAATGTCAGCTTCCTGGACTCGTAACCGATGGTATCCTGATCTAAGGTCAATCTTGGAGAAGAAGCTTTCCCCTTGAAGTTGATCGAAGAGGTCATATATTTGTGGTAGAGGGTATCAATTCTTAATGGTTAGCTTGTTTAGTTTGCGGTAGTCTATGCACGTTCAGAACGATCCATCCTTCTTCTTCACGAACAAGACCGGTGCTCCCCAGGGTGAGAAGCTTGGTCTTATGAATCCTTTGCTTAGAAGCTCATTCAATTAGCTGGATAGTTCCTCTATTTTTTACGGTGCTAAACGGTATGGAGATTTAGCTACGGGCGTAGCTCTAGGAATCAAGTTGATTCGGAACTCGACTTGGCGTTCAGGAGGAACTCCTGAGAGATCTTCGGGGAATACATCAGGGAAATTACAGACTTCAGGAATATCCTTAATGTTTTTCACTTATTGTGTTTTATCAACCACATGAGCTAAGAAGGCATAGTAATCTTTGCAAAGATACTTCTTGGCCTTGACGCAAGAAATGATTGGAAAATTTGCATCGGATTTGTCGCCATAGATAACAAGTGATTCGTTACTTGGCAGATTAAGACGAATGCCTCTTTCAAAACATAGGATATCAGCACGATGAAAACCTAACCAATCTATGTCGAATATAATGTCAAAACTTTTAATTGAGACCGACATAAGGTCAATTTGGAATGAATGGTTGTTTAGGGTAAGGGTGCATCCTATGTATATGTCATTTGTGCTTTCGGTGTTTCCGTTTTCCATCTCTACTGTGAATGTATCTTTTAACGTTTGAGGATTTTGTCTTAGTAGGTGTTTGAATTTATGGCTCACGAAGCTTTTCTCCGCACCACTATCGAAAGGAATGCATGCGTAAGAATTATTGAGAAGAAACGTAATGATAACAACGTTAGGATCTATCATCGCTTCTTCATGGGCAATTGCCAAGATTCTCCCCACACGACAATCATTCTTTGTCTTTGGGCAGTTTCTCTTGAAGTTCCCAATTTACCCACACTCATAACAAGCTTGACTTACTCCTGTGGCAGGTACTTGGGAGATGGCATGTGCTGGCGCTTTGCAAAAACGGGCAGTATGCCCCTTCTTGTTACAGTTTCTGCAGTGAGTTTCCCTAAAAACTCCCGTGTGATGGAAGTTGCATTTATTGCACTATGGCAAAGTTCCAGCATATCGACTTGGGGTTGTTAAGGTAGCAGAAGTTGTAGTAGGAATAGGGGCTGGAACAGCAACATTAACAATAGCAGTGTGTACCGCCACAGTTTGTTGTTTCTTATAAGGCTCTTGTGATGATTGCCCCTTTCGTTTATTCCAAAATTTCTTTTTGTTGCCTCCTTTTTTGGGCTTTTCAGGAACGGCTAGTATGGAAACTTGAATAACTCCATGATCTACAAATGTTTGTGTCAGACGTTTGGCACTATCAAAAGTAAGTGGATTGGTGGAAACAATGTTTCCTTGATTCGACGGAGTTAATCCCCATATATACCTCTTAACCTTTTTACTTTTTCGGGTTACCATCCCGGAACATAGTAGAACCAGGTCACTGAACCTAGTAGTGTAAGCAATGATATCGGAGCCCTTCATCTTCAGACTTCAGAGTTCCTATTCTAGTTTTTGCATTTTGCCCATCGGCCAGTATTCAGCTAGCATTCGTTCTGTCAAATCATTCCAACTCATACCGTTGGCTATCGAGAGAGTCAAGGATTTGACTTGGCTATTCCACCAAGTGAGAGCTCTATCTGTAAAAGGTGCACACTGCAAATTTTACTTTGCTAGACTCGGGGCATGTGCAGATTTTGAATATTGATTCGATTTTCTTGAACCAACAACTTATTGTAATGACACCTCCCGTGCCATCAAAGGATCGATTTTTAGCATTGGTGAAGTCCTCCCGTGCCATCAAAGGATCGAGTTTTAGCATTGGGCAGTATTCAGCTAGTATTAGTTCTTTCAAATCGTTCCAACTCATACCGTTGGCTATCGGGAGAGTTAGAGATTTGACTTGGCTATTCCACCAAGTGAGAGCTCTATATGTAAAGGTGTAGGCTGCAAATTTTACTTTACTAGACTCGGGGCATGTGCAGATTCGAATATTGATTCGATTTTCTCAAACCAACAACTTAATGTATTAACACCTCCTGTGCCATCAAAGGATTGAGTTTTAGCATTGGTGAAGTCTTTATATGAGCATTCCTTCGGGAGACCATTACTATCCCCATGATTAGAAGGATGGGCACCACTACCTGCCCTACTGATGCCACTGGCATTAATCTGTCATTGTTGTTGCCACGGCGGCAGTTACTGCTGCTTGCAATACAACAGTATCATACTAAGGAGGTGGCGATGGTGGTGGATTTGGTGGATTGTTGCTCTTTCTGTTGGACTTCCTTGGAGGCATATTTATCTATAATGATTTAAGAAAAATGGTGATAAGTACTCTATAGTGATCATGATTCAGGTGATATTGAATAAAGACATATCTTAATTCTAATTGCATTATTTCCTGACTTGTTATAGTGTTCTATTAAGCGATTTACAATAAATGTCTACTAATATAAGTAAACAATCGCCAATTTTGTTTATATCAACACTTGTAATGAATTTGTATAATGTATTTAGTATCAGGTTCTTTTATATTAATTTGATGTATACATGTTGTATGTAATTAAGATTGAATAGATTTTTGAACATAATAGGTCTGCCTTATGTCTGCAACCAAAATGCTATGAAACAAAATATTTATGAAAATTGTGGTAACTCCCAATGAAGTAAAATGCTTGTCATTTAATACATATTTTTTACATACAGTTGGAAATATTTAACCTTGATATAAATCTATATTATATCTACATAAGGGAAAATTTGACAGCATTACGACCTACGAGTAGTGTATTCACTTAATCGTAGGGTGGAGTTTTACATATAGATAAAAGTAGTATACATATTCGAGATCCTAGTTTACATCAAAATAGAAGTACTGTAAACACTACTTACGGCGAGTACGGTTCTGGGCAATGGATTTTGTAGCCTGGTGCTCTTTTCCCATCAAACGCCTCTCTAGTGTGGTTTGATGCTCTCGAAGTGCTCTAATTTCGGATTGAGCAACAACCATCTCTTCTTGAATCCTCTTAGTGTGGTTTCTAGTTTGATCATGATCTTCGTCCAGACAAAGAAGATTAACGGCGATAACTTGGGAAATAGTGTTAGCTTCCAGAATTCGGTTGATCGATATTTGTGATTGATCAGTCTGGCGATAGACGTGGCGTATTATGACAGGGAGGGCCCTGGAGGCAGAACTTACTCCTTCGAGGTTGTAGAAATCCCTGTTCAAACCGAAAGGAGGGCGTTGACCCTATTCTCGTCTCCATAACCTCAATTGCTCGGCCCATTGTGGCGTCGGCCACAAAAGTGTTGTCTGGGAACGGGGACAGGAGGTGGGTTATAGACCTCAAGCTCCTCATCGGAATCCTCATCAATCTCCTCTTCATCTTCATCCTCCTCAGGATCATCTTCAACCCAACCATTATTCCCTTGACCAGGGAAGTAGGGATCTTCGTGCGGGGGATATCCTGCCATAATGTCTATACGAGAATATAGAGGTAAGAAGCAAAGAAAGAATGTAAACATGTTGTTTTATAGTACTACAAAATACTCCTATAGTATTTTAAATGATAAAGGTTCTCTGTATGGTTTATTGGTAAGTTTTAGACTTGTTGCAACACCACGATCACTCCCAAACAGATGTTATTCATATCTTAACTAAATATAGTTGATCAGACTATATCTATCCCATATATGATTACATAACTATCTACGTTTGACTGTAATATTCAACATCTAAATACTTATGTTTTGTTCTTCTTGTGATACTTATCTTGATATGTAAACATGTATGTATACTTTTATAAAAATATTGTTATATTTTAAAAGTATAACTCTTAGTCAAAGTGCTTTAGCCCCCATTGTATTTATAGTTGTATATCTTTTATCGTTTGATATACTTAGTTCATTATAAATAATGCTCTGATACCAATCTGTCACACCCCCAAACTGGAACGGCAGAAACATTCGGGGGCGGAGGACGTCATGTACAGTATCCCAACAATTGTATAATAGAAATGAAAGTACAACAACCATGTATTGATAAAATATAAGTTTTACATTTGTGTTCAAAACCATTATATACATGATAACATAATGCTTATCCAAAGTTAAAAAGACGTTAGTCTATGAAGCTCCATCTTCTTCAAAACCTGTGGATACCTGCTTATTGTTTGCCTGAGAATACAAGTGGTTTCGAAAAGTGTTTCAACAATTAAGTTGTGAGTTCATAAGCATATTTGTAATTGGAAATCTGTCATTTGTTCCTTGAAAATGTAAGTATGTTTTTCCCCAGAAAATCTCATATTTTCTGTTGTAAATGTTCTTTAGTCTTAATACCCTAAGACCGAAATGTGTAGTTGTTACTGTACTCTAGTATAATGTAATTTTAACTCACATAAAACCATGAAATGTATGTTTTCTCTGTACTAGTATAGTATTATGTATTTGTATTTGTATGAAAAACTCTGTAACTGTAAGTGCCTTGATTCACCCGTTGTACGGTAAAATATTCTATTATAGTTTTATTTTCAAATAAAACTATGTGAAGTTGTTTAATTATTCATACACTAATAGTATTGTTCAATACCAAATTGCGAGTTCTCATAACCATACTTGATGACATCGGAATGCATGAACATGACATTCTTCAGGCGTTGTAATTGCTACAACATTTGTCACCATAGGCCTATTGGCTTAGCTGTTGCAAGCGGCTCTGCTGCGGGATTGTCAGTATTGTATAGATCTATACACAAGTGTCATGCTCTCCCTCCAAGAGACTCTGATTATAATTTCAGGACCGGGATTGAAGTATGTCTCACAAAGCTATATTGACGGTTACGTGTAGAAAAATGAAAACCTGTATTGAACTGAATAAATTGTATGTATGTCTCATAAACTATACCTATCATAGTTTATATGTTTGTTTCTGTGCTGTAACTTGAACTTGTAAAATAGTATGTTTGTTCCATAAACTATACTTATTATAGTTTATATGTTTGTTTCTGTATGAAAATGTCAACTGAAAACTATTTGAATAACATTGATATTATCACAAGATTTCCTTGTGTTTTACCAGTATTTCCCTCTAAGTTTATAAATGAATTTATACTTAATTATATAAATATAATATTTATAGAATTTTGATTAAATAGATAGTCAAACAAATAATTCTACCCCAAGCCCATAACCAAAAAAGGAACGAATAAATAATTGTACCTCAAGCCCATAACCAAACAAGGAACAGGAAATGGAGTCAAATCATCCATTCTAAGCCTATTGAATCCTAATTATATCATTTATAAATACATAAATGTATAATTTTATTCATGACAACAATTAATAAATATTGAAAACATATATATATATATATATATATATATATATATATATATATATATATATATATATATTAACACGAATTTCTTGTGTTTTACTTGTATTCCCCCCTAAAATACTGAAAAATCATGAAAACGTAGGGGTACGAACTCACTTGATAAGTGGTGATTTAAGCAGCGCTTCGCTACTTGAAATTACGAGTTTCTAGTGAAAATCGAGTTCCGCGTAAGCAGAGTTTCCACTGAAAAAACTTTTTTTCTCAAGGACTTTGATTGCTCCGCGCTTTCTTCGGGTGTTAGGGGGGTTTCTGTAGGCTTCGGGGGTTTTAGCAGGGCTTAGAAGGGTGTTTGAGGTGAAAGTGTGAGAAAAATTGTAACCAAAACCCGGAGGTCTCGCATACTATTTGTAGCAGACTGAGGCCTCGTCGTACGTTGGGCATACTTTGGTATGCACATCATATCTTCGTACGCTGTGCGTACGAGATATGTGTCCTATGATCAGGTTCCGAGCTTCGGATGTGTCAAGGCTACTAACACGCATCGAAGCTAGTCCGAGTACGTTGGGCGTACTCTTTTGTATGCGGGGCATACTCCTTCGAGAATTAATTTTTCAAACTTCAAAAATTCATAACTTTCGCATACGAGCTCCATTTTTGAGGTTCTTTATATCAACGCGTAGGTGAGACTGTGCTCTACAACTTTCATTTGGTCTCCGTTAGCTAATTTTCACTTTATTTATAAAGTTATATTTTTAACAGGCCGGGACAGAAAAACTCCATTAAAAATTCATAACTTCTTTATCCGACGTTCGTTTTCGTCTGTCTTTTAACCTTTGAATTTCTATTGACAAGATCTCTGATTCTCATTTAGGTTGTTTTGACTAAATGTTGCTCGATCTAAAATTCGAGTTTTGGGCTACATACTACTATGTCAACTCTTACAAAATTCATAACTTCGTCACATGAAGTCAGATTTGGACCTTCTTTTTATGCACACTCTCGGTTTTACGTATACTAAGACTTTCATTTGGATCATATAAGCTAAAAAGTATTTTATCGTAAATTCACTTTTCACGTCACACAACGTTGTGTCGGTTCTATCCCAAAACTTCGATAAGTCATAACTTCTTCGATACAACTCGGATTTTAGCGTTCCTTATATTTCTGGAATCGTTGTCATGACCACTACTACTTTCCTCATAGATATCATGTTTATTTAACATTTTATTTTTGAGGATCAAATAAGTAAATGCACATAATATTCAAATAATTTCTCTTTATTCCTTTAAAAACTAGTTACAAGTTAATCTAAACTATTACATTGATTTGAAATAACAGGTCGCTGCACCTGTCTTCATCATTGTATACGTAATTGAGATTGTACAGGTATTTTCTAAATGGACTATTCCACGCTGGCATGTATGGAAATGTTTAATTATTTAGATTCCCACTAGTCGAGTAGGGTTGACCTCGTCTTCGAATCATTAATCTCTGAGATGCTTCATCAGTTGGTTCCCAGCTCAAAGTAAAAACATTGAAATCAGCAATATCATTGCTCAACCAAGAAGTTAAGTTCCAGTTCATTCCCGTTCTAAGGTCCGACCCAAGTTTCATACCTGGTAAGCAAACATTGGTTGGATAATCAAAACTCTACCATAGAGTCCGGTTGCCAGTTTTGTTTTTCAGCCATAAATTACCCGTGTCTTCGAGAGTTGCTGCAATATTAGAATCAGGACTGGATTGATTGTCGGATATGTTTACAAGTTTTGTTCCTCCAGTGGCGATGATCAATTTTCCAGTGTCTGGATCGATCATGAAG
This sequence comes from Lactuca serriola, assembly GCF_051521515.1. NCBI lineage: Eukaryota > Viridiplantae > Streptophyta > Magnoliopsida > Asterales > Asteraceae > Lactuca > Lactuca serriola. The sequence goes on along the minus strand of NC_136412.1, from coordinate 153,801,003 downwards.
ACACCAGAGCTGGATATGATCGGTGCAGATGGGTTGGCTACCCATATTTTGAATGTTTCATCATTGGTATACCAAATTCCTACATATCTGTATTTTGTGGTGTTAAAGAACCCTAAGGTGAAGTTGCCACCCGGGGAAACAAGCTGAGATGTAGTGAGGTTGAGTTGGTCACCAGCTTTGATAGTTGAAACACTGGTGGCCGGGAAAAAGTTTATGATTAGGATGGTACATAAAATTGTGAAAATGGTTAGAATATTCATTTTTTTAGTATTTTATGTTGGGTTAATCCAGAAGACATGGGGGGCAATTAAGTAATTTTGAGTATCTATTATTTTTATTTACTTTTACGTAAGTCAGGTTGAAGTAATCAAAGGCCATGTAGGCCATTTTCCCTCTTTGTAGCTTAGTAGTCACGTGGGTAGTTGTTTCCTTATTTCTAGCATGAAGTTTAGATAAGTAGCAGGTTGTTTTCCCGTTTTTGATAAGCATAAATAAAACTCAGAAAAGTTTGCCCCAAAACTATCTCTCTCTTTCTCTGTTATTTTAGTACTGGGGTTATCTGTATACCCCACAATTTGGTATCAGAGCTCACGGTATATGCCTAACTACCAACCAAGACCAGCAACTATGGGAGATAGAAACGAAAAGGAAAGCCAGGTTATGCTTCATTACCCGATGTTGTCCAGAAACAATTATGCTGCTTGGGCGATAAAGATGAAAGTCTTCATGCAAGCCCAAGGCGTGTGGGATGCAGTTGAGCCCAGAACCACGAACACAGTAGTCGAACAAAAGAAGGATAAAATGGCGATGGCGGCCATCTACCAAGGGATACCGGAAGACTTATTATTGTCATTGGCTGAGAAACAAACAGCTAAGGAGGCGTGGGAAGCGCTGAAGACTATGTTCCTTGGAGCGGACAGAGTAAAGACAGCAAGAGTTCAAACTCTTAAGGCCGAGTTCGAAGTCTTAAGCATGAAAGAAGCGGACACCATTGATGAGTTTGCTGGGAAAGTAAACAACATCGTGAGTAATATTATGGCATTGGGAGATAAACTAGAAGAGTCGTATGTTGTGAAGAAATTGCTTAGAGCCGTTCCAGAAAAATTCCTGCATATTGCCTCTACAATAGAGCAGTTTGCTGATCTCGAGACTATGTCTGTTGAAGAAGTGGTGGGACGGTTAAAAGCCCATGAAGAGAGGGTACGTGGTCGAGGGGATAACAGTGAAGGAAAAGTGTTGTTGACCCAACAAGAGTGGCTTGAGAAGAGTAAAAAGAAAAATGATGATGCTCAACGGATGTCACAAAAGAATGGTAGGGGAGGATACTCAAACACACGTGGTCGGGGTCGTGGCCGTGGAAGAGGCGGCTGGAACAACGGTGGCGGATGGAGGGGTGGCGGCCCTCATCAGCACCGCGATAATAGACATGATACGGGGAGTAGCAGAGACAAAACCAGGGTACAATGTTACAACTGCCAAGATTTTGGCCATTACGCCTCAGAGTGCAAGAACCCACAGAAGGAAAGGAATCAGGAGGTGCATCTGACCCAAGGCCAAGATGAAGATGAACTAGCACTTTTGTTAGCTAAGTTTCAACCAGTTGAAGCCCAAGAGGAAGTGTATCTGAACGAAAAACATGTAGTACCAAAGTTAAAGAGTTCAAAAGATATAGAGAACCGGACAAAAGTATGGTACCTGGATAACGGGGCATCGAACCACATGACAGGCGACAAAGATAAGTTTCAGGAACTTGATGAAGGTATTCGGGGTTACGTAAGGTTTGGAGATGGGTCTAAGGTGCGGATAGAAGGCAAAGGATCCATTGTCTTTCAATGTAAGACAGATGAAAGACGAGTGCTACAGGAGGTGTATTTTATCCCAAGTCTATGTAGCAATATAATAAGCTTGGGGCAATTAGCGGAGACTGGTGATGAGATTCTCATGAAAGGTTCGTTTTTATGGGTTCGTGACAAAACTGGAAGACTCTTAATGAAAGTAAAAAGATCCCCTAACCGTCTCTACAAGATCATTCTAAATGAGGCAAAACCAAAGTGTTTGCTAGGGAGTAGTGAAGAAACATCATGGTTGTGGCATGCCCGCTTAGGGCACGTGAATTTTCAATCACTTAAAAGGATGGCAGAGAAAAAGATTGTATTGGGATTGCCCAACGTGGAGCAGCCTGTACAGCTGTGTAAAGGTTGTATAGATGGTAAACACTCTCGAAATCCATTTCCTACACACACATTTTACAGATCCAAGGCTAGATTAGAACTGATACATGCAGATCTTTGTGGTCCGATCACGCCTTCTACACCATCTGGAAACAGGTATTTCCTATTACTTGTAGATGATTTCAGTCGTGTGATGTGGTTATATTTGTTAAAAGATAAGGATGAAGCATTAGGGGTATTTCGAAAATTCCGTTTGCTTGTTGAGAATGAAACGGGTGAAAAGATGAAAGTGTTACGAACAGACCGAGGAGGCGAGTTTTTCTCAAAACAATTTGAAGCGTATTGTGACGAATCAGGCTTAAGACACCATTTTACAGCACCATATTTGCCGCAGCAAAACGGCATTGTCGAAAGGCGTAACCGCACGGTTGTGGAGATGATACGAAGCATGTTAAGTAGCATGGAGATTCCAAAGGTTTTGTGGGGAGAAGCAGCACGACATGCAACTTATATCCTTAACCGTGTGACAACGAAAGCATTGGGAGACAAAACACCTTATGAGGTGTGGTCCGGGCGGAAACCAAATCTAGAGCATGTTAGAGTGTTTGGGTGTTTAGCTCATGCAAAGCTGATGCGAGGGAACTTGCAAACGCTTGATAATCGTAGTGAGGTATTGGTACACTTGGGAATGGAAGCAGGAAGTAAAGCCTACAGGTTGTTGGACCCAAACATGGGAAGGATACGAGTGAGTAGAGATGTGTATTTCGAAGAAAACAAGGTTTGGCCATGGGAATCAGCTAAGAAAATTCGAGCAACTCCTGGAGTAATTCTCACATTTGGAACCATGGTACAAGATCAAGAACATGAGGTACAAGGTGTTGACCCACTCACTCCTTTAAACCATGCACCAGGTGATGACTACGTAAGTGAAGAAGTGGTTCACGAATCCCCATTAGAACAAGATACCCAGTCAAGTGATCATCAACAAACACCCATCCTGACAACACCAACAAGCTCAGTAGGGTCCACTAGTCCAGCCTCATCATCAACAGGAGGCGGTGCACCAAAGCGATATAGAACCTTGGCTGAATTATATGAAGAATGTGACGAGCTTTTATTTATGCAAGACATGGATGAACCCGTTAATTATTCCATGGCTTCTACAAAAAGAGAATGGGTCAAGGCGATGAAGTCGGAACTTGAAGCAATTGAGAGAAATCACACATGGAAGCTCGTTGATTTACCGGTAGGTCGAAAGCCTATTGGCTTGAAATGGGTGTATAAGTTAAAAAGAGATCCGCAAGGAGAAGTCTTGAAGCATAAGGCGAGACTAGTCGCAAAAGGATATGTTCAAAAGCAAGGGTTGGATTTCAATGAAGTATTTGCTCTCGTCGCAAGAATTGAAACAATCCGAATCATACTCGCCATAGCAGGTAAACACAGGTGGCCGGTTTTTCATCTCGATGTCAAATCTGCCTTCCTAAATGGAGAGTTAAAGGAGGAAGTATATGTGTCACAACCCGAAGGATTCGTAAACCCAAAGGAACCTGAAAAGGTGTTGAAATTATCCAAGGCTCTCTATGGCCTTCGCCAAGCACCTAGAGCCTGGAACTCATGTCTCGACAAAAGTCTGAAAGCTATGGGTTTTCAAAGATGCCCTCAAGAGTATGCGGTGTATACAAGAAGCAAGAATGGTAAGCTCTTAATCGTTGGAGTTTATGTGGACGATTTAATTGTGACAGGTAATTGTAAAGTGGAGGTGTCTAAATTCAAGCAACAAATGAATGATGAATTTGAGATGAGTGATCTTGGTACTCTCTCATATTACTTGGGAATAGAAGTAGCTCAACATCAAGATGGCATAAGTATAAAGCAAACAGCGTATGCCAGAAGTATCCTCATAAAAGCTGGAATGACAGAATGCAATCCTTCTCTATATCCCATGGAACCGAAGTTGGAGCTTACCAAGGATGAAGAAGGCACACCGGTAAACCCAACGGAGTATAGAAGCATTATTGGTGGACTCCGATACCTTACACACACCAGGCCTGACATATCCTACGCAGTGGGCATGGCGAGTCGGTTCATGGAAAGACCCACTGTACAACATCAACAGGTAGTCAAGAGGATACTGAGGTACATCAAAGGGACCATCGATTTTGGTCTGATTTATGAAAGAGGAAAAGCTGAAACTGAAATCATTGGGTATTCAGATAGCAACCATGCACGAGATTTGAATGATAGAAGGAGTACAGGTGGCATGGCATTTTATCTAAATGCAAGCTTAGTAGCATGGGCCTCACAGAAACAAAGATGTGTGGCTCTCTCATCATGTGAGGCAGAATTCATGGCTGCTACGTCAGCAACGTGTCAAGGGATATGGATCCGTCGGCTAATAAAAGGAATAACTGGTGAGAAAATAAAACCGGTGACCCTCTACCTCGATAACAGGTCAGCGATTGACTTAGTTCGAAACCCGGTTTTTCACGGACGGAGCAAACACATAGATATAAGATACCACTTTATCAGGGAGTGTGTAGAAAGGGGAGAGGTGGTCGTCAAGTTCGTATGCAGCAAAGAACAAAAAGCCGACATATTCACAAAGTCTTTAGCCAAAGTCAATTTCATAGAGATGCGAAGACTCCTTGGGGTGAAGGACACGAAGAGTTCTGGATTAAAGGGGAGTCTGTTGGGTTAATCCAGAAGACATGGGGGGCAATTAAGTAATTTTGAGTATCTATTATTTTTATTTACTTTTACGTAAGTCAGGTTGAAGTAATCAAAGGCCATGTAGGCCATTTTCCCTCTTTGTAGCTTAGTAGTCACGTGGGTAGTTGTTTCCTTATTTCTAGCATGAAGTTTAGATAAGTAGCAGGTTGTTTTCCCGTTTTTGATAAGCATAAATAAAACTCAGAAAAGTTTGCCCCAAAACTATCTCTCTCTTTCTCTGTTATTTTAGTAATGGGGTTATCTGTATACCCCACATTTTAATGGAAATAAAAATACCTGAATATGAATCTTGAGAGTTTGATGCTTTATTAAATTATAGGGTTCTAATCTATTAGGAGCCATCAACGACTATTTCTCTTTTGTCAACGAATTTGAAGAAAGACGAAGTCAGAAATAGTTTTAAAATTGGATATCATGAAAGAAACAGTCAAAAGACAGGGCTCCTCATCGCCGATCACCGTTCCATTGTGACACCATCTGATTCTTTTTCACTACCGGAGTACCCTTCACCAGGACAGTTCTAGACCAGCAGAAAGGACCCTCAACAATCGTACCACGTACCTATAACTGCCGATAATAAGTATTGTCGATATCGGATTACCGTCCATTGGGGTCGGAAAGGCTGATGCAACAGCGAAGAGCATTCCCACCGGTCCATTGGACCTCTATGTACAGTCTACACGTTTTCTATCTGCGGTAGTCCGTAAACTTTGAATTGTGGGGGTGTTTAATCAAATATACAACAATACAACAAATTGTAATAAAACATGCTATGAGCTTGTTTCCCATGGAGTTTTTCAATGTTTTTGAGTGTTTTTTATTTTTCTACATTGGACAATGAGACTTTTTAGTTTTCTTTAAACAAATAGTTTTTAACATAAAATCTTAGATAAATCACATATTTGTTTTGTGGTTTGCAAAAAAAAAAATAAAAATAAAAAATAAAAATAAAAATAAAAATAAAAATAAAAAATAAAAAATGAAACTGCAGGTTCTTATTTAGGAAGTTTGGACACGAAGAGTACTTTTCACCTTTCAATCATACTATATTATAAATGAAGCATTTTTTTTTCTTTCACCACATTAATTTGAAACTCTCATGCATTTTTCATTTCACTACATTCATTTAAAACTCTCATGACTTTTCAATTTATTTCTAATAATGATTATAAGTTGGTTAATAACATTAAATAAATATCAAACCTAAATTGTAATCATATATAAATTAAATTTCAATATTAAAGCTACAACTTTTGAACAATTTCTATTAAATATTTAAATTATAAATTTAACTTAAACAATCCAGATAATATTTTGTAAATAGGTAAAAATGATAAATTATAGTGTCTTTCAAATAATGATTATAATTTGGTTAATAAGGTTAAATAAATATATAACATAAAGTGTAATCATAAATAAACTAAATTTCAATATTAAAATAATATATTTACTTCTACTTATAAAGTTATGTCTTTAACTTTTAACATATTACCCTTAATTTAATAGATTTAATATGTTGTTGTATGTAAACCATTATCAATTTAAAGCTACAACTTTTGAACAGTTTGGACAAAATACTTAAATTGGTAATTTAAATATAACATTAAAGTATCAACTTTAATACAAATTTTAGTTCCACTAAAAAACTCAATGAATATTTTGTGAATAGTTAAAAGTGATAAATTGGAGTGCTAAATGCAAAAACTAAATTATAATATCAGTTTAACTAAAATATTTCGAAAAACTATTTGTATAATCGTTAAAAGTTTTCAAATAAATAGCTTAAAATCACTTACAATAACAATAGTTAAAAATAACTCTATATAAATGATTATATTGTTACCTTTAAAATCAAAAAACAATGTCTGATGTTTTAAATAAATATAATGATAGAAATTAAAATGTTAAGAAAATTAATTTTAAAAAATTAATTAACAATAACAAAAACTATAAATAACATTAAGCCATATATTATATTAAATTTTATTCATGAGTAACTCGCGGGTAGAAGTCATTCAAACGGTTGAGATTATATAGTTATAATAGGTGTATATATTATCATATAATTCAAAATAATCATTATATTATATCAATTTAAAGTGTAATCATAAATAAACTAAATTTCCATATTAAAATAATATATTTACTTCTACTTATAAAGTTATGTCTTTAACTTTTAACATATTACCCTTAATTTACTAGATTTAATATGATGTTGTATGTAAACCATTATTAATTTAAAGCTACAACTTTTAACCAGTTTGGACAAAATACTTAAATTGTTAATTTAAATATTACATTAAAGTGTCAACTTAAATATAAATTTCAGTTCTACTAAAAAACTCAATGAATATTTTATGAATAGTTAAAAGTGATAAGTTATAGTGTTAAATGCAAAAACTAAATTAAAATATCAATTTAACTAAAATATTTCCTAAAACTATTTGTATAATCGTTAAAAGTTTTCAAATAAGTAGCTTAAAATCACTTACAATAACAATAGTTAAAAATAACTCTATATAAATGATTATATTGTTACCTTTAAAATCAAAAATCGATGTTTAATGTTTAAATAATTATAATGATAGAAATTAAAATGTTGAGAAAATAAATTTTAAAAAATTAATTAACAATCACAAAAAATATAAATAACACTAAGTCATATATTATATTAAATTTTATTCATGGGTAACTCGTGGGTAAAAGTCATTCAAATGGTTGAGATTATACAGTTATAATAGGTGTATATATTATCATATAATTCAAAATAATCAATATATTATATCAATTTAGTATACGAATTATTATATCAAATTTAACAACAACGTTATTGTCATATTTAAAAAACATATATTTGTAAAAATATCAACTATATAGGTATTTCTGCGCAACGCGCAGGCATTCGCCTAGTTTTCAAATAAATATGAGAGATCCTTTTGCAGGTTAACACTTTTTAAAGCTATTTTTGCCAAGAGACCATTTATGTAATTTGTTCTTGTGACATGGACCATTTATGTAATTTTACATATTATTTATTACTGATTTTTATGTATATTTATGATTTAAGTTTTTTTTTTTTGACGTTTTGTTTAAATATCTTGTTTAATGTTTTATTTTTTATTTTTTCGCTGATATTTTTTTGAAGAGTTTTTTTTTCGAATACATTTTTTAATGTATTGTTTGATATTTTGTTTATCTATATTTGTTAAAGATTACATGGCTACTATAATAATAATGTGTAACATAATTTATTTAAATCATGTTTTTCCATTTCCTTTTTGTTCTTGTAATATAAATAAGATTGTATAATTATTATTTTTATTCAAATATTTAATTAAATAACATAGACAACATGGCTACTACTTTTGTAATGCTTTTTATAAATATTTTTTATAAAAAAGTGTAAAAAGATTTTTTAAACATGAATATTAATATAAATTATGTATAAAGTTATTTATTTTATCAGAATTAATATATAGGCTAATCGGAATCCAAAATATGTGTCTAAAATTTATAATGGTCACACGAAAACAAACAAAACATTGATTATTAGTAGTTTATTGTCACACTTTAATTGATTATGAGTTACGACAAGTAAACAATGTTAATGTTAAAGGAAGGAAACATGTGACTATCAAGAATTTATAGTTATTATTTAATAATAATAATAAAAAAGTATGCATATATGTAATGTATGGTGACAGTGTAAGTTATTATGTGTGTTTAAAAATAAACAATGTTCATGATAAAATAAAAAAGCATATTACTATTAGTAGTTTATGGTCACACTTAAATTGTTTATGGGTGTTGAAATGTAAAAAATAATAATGTTAAAGGAAACAACATGTGACTATAAGTAAATTATCGTCAATGTTTAATAATAATAATAATAATAATTAGGGGTGAGCATGGTGCGGTTCGGTGCAGTTTTTGGTCAAGCCGAACCGAAAACCGCAACTTCGTTTTTTTTGAAGTTTAGAAACCGCACCGTTCGGTTTTATTGCAGTTCGATTTTTGCGTTTTTTTCGGGTATTTGCGCTTCGGTTTTTTGTAAGTTTTTTTTATTTGGTTTTTGTTTTGCCTTTTTACTAAAACTCAGGTAACTTAACGAGTTACTTCGACTCAGATGAGAAGTGTTAATCATTTTTTGAGAAACTTTATGTAGAGATGAGGAGCGCCAAATTTTCATCCCCAACAATGTGCGACTCCTCAAAGTTGTGGGTTAAAAGCCATAGATTTGACTCTCTTATAGGCAATGTGAGAATAGTGAAGGTTTATTTCAAATGCGATGAGGGATACTCTTATAAGGCTAACAAATTTAAAGTCCAAATGATATCTTGGAGATGAACCGATACCACCACATCTTGGATTGAAATTAAATAACATAATCACTTATCCAACATACTTCTAATGTTTGAATATATAATACGAATTAAATATAATATTTTTTTCACAGGTACATACGATAATATCAATTAATGTATTCATAAAAATGATATTACCAGCACCAGTACTCTTAATATTAAAATGTTAAAAAATATAATAAACATTATTTGCTCTTGTAAATATCACTATATATATGTTTAAAAATATACAATCATTCTATGATAAGATAGATATTTATATTTATAGAAATTTTAATTGTCATGAGTTCTTCATTTACACAAATATCAACACTTAATATATATATATATATATATATATATATATATATATATATATATATATATATGGGGATAGGGAATATACATTACAGCCCCACCTAAGCTTAGGTACTAAACTTCTAAAATATGTCGTTTTAACATGCTAAATATACCCGATTTGGTTTCACTTGGTAAATATATCATCCTCCATAACATTTCTTTCTTTCATTATCGTTTTACCATCTCTGTTTTCTTTCCTCAATTATCATTTATTACTTCACCCAAGTGAACATTACTAAACCCTAAACCTAAACCCTAAACCCTAAACCTAAACCCTAAACCCTAAACCTAAACCTAAACCCTAAACCCTAAACCATAAACCCTAATGTGTCGATCTTAAATTTACATCTTGAAGTATTAATCGTGAATCCATTAACCGTAATCTTTATATAGTAATACAATGTATTTTCAAGAGGTTTAGTACCTAAGCTTAGGTGGGGCTATAATATATATTCCATTTTTGCATATATATATATATATATATATATATATATATATATATATATATATATATATGGAAAAGTTCAATAGAGAACCATTATCATTGGCTCTTCAAGGAACCAAATCTTTTTTTCAATTTCTAGAGCTTATTCTTTATCGAAAAAAAATCTAAAAAGATCTAAATTCATATATTAACATTGTGAATGTGAAAAATATTTTTCGGATTCACGTGTGAATTTTCAAAGATTCACATTGTGAATTTGACGTAAAAAAATCGAATTTTATATCATTGGAAAAAGGATAAAAAGTTATGAATTTCTGTATTGTTAGTTTTTTTTGTTTTTTTTTTTTTTGATAAAAAATAAGTTCTAAAAGTTGAAAAAAAGATTGGTTCCTTGGTTAATTATGGTTCTCTATTGAACCTCACCCTATATATATATATATATATATATATATATATATATATATATATATATATATATATATATATATATATATATTCGGTGCGGTTCGGTTTTTTGTGGTTTTTGCAAGACTAGAAACCGCACCGCACCGAATATTTTCGGTTTTTGCAAAACTAAAAACCGCACCGTTGGTTTTCATTTCAGTTTTAGTTTTTCGGTTTCGGTTTATATGGTTTTTTCGGTTTTTCCGGTTTGCGGTTCGGTTTTTACTCACCCCTAATAATAATAAAGTAGGACTATAAGTAATTTATGGCGGCAATTTAAATTATTATGTGTATCTAAAAGTAAACAATGGTCATGGTAAAACAAAAAATGTATCACTAGTAGTTTTATGTTCACACATTAATTGATTTTGTGTTTCAAAATACATTAATTGATTATGTGTGTTCAAAAGTAATGATATTGGTGATAAATGAAAAATATGTGAATATAAGTAATTTATGGTCATTGTTTAAGAAAAAAATGTATGGCTATATGTAGGAAAAAGATCTTGTAGCATAAGTATTTTTATGGTGACCGTATAAGTTGTTATGTGTGTCTAAAAGTAAACAATACTAACGGTAAAGGAAAAAAATATATGACTATAAGTAAGTTATGGTCATTGTTTAAGGAAAAATAACATACTGCTATATGTATTTTATGGTCACGGTTTTTAGGGGAAAATCTTGTAATATAAGTATTTTTATGGTGACGATTTAAGTTATTATGTATGTCAACAAAAAGTATATAATTGCTAGGGTAAACCAAAAAACATATAATAATTATTGTTAGTAGTTTATTGTTACACTTTTAATTGCTAAAATTAAATAATACTAATGTTAAAGGAAAAACATATGACTATAAGTAATTTATGGTCATTGTTTAATAATAAAAAATTACGACTATAAGTAATTTATGGCAACAATTTAAGTTTTTATGTGTGTCTAAAAATAAATAATCGTCATGTTAAAATTAAAAATGTATGACTATTAGTAGTTTATGGTTACGCCTTAATTGCTTATATGTGTCAAACATTAAACAATACTAAGGATAGAAAGAAAAACATGTGACTATAAGCAATTTATTGGCACATTTTAACATTAAAAAATAATACGACTATAAGTATTTTACGGTAACGTTTTAAATTTTTATGTGTGTTTAAAAGTAAACAATGTTTATTATATATATATATATATATATATATATATATATATATATATATATAAGCAGTTTATGGTCATAATTTAATTGGTTACGTGTGTCGAAAAGTAAATAATACTAATGATAAATGGAAAACAAATGTGACTAAATATTATTTACGGTCACAATTTAATAAAAAATGTATGCCTATATGTATTTTATCGTTGCGGTTTAATGGAAAAAAAACCTTGAACTATAAGTCTTTTACGGTGATGGATTAAGTTTTTATGTGTTTTAAAGTAAATAGTGGTCATGGAAAAAGAAAAGACATATGGCTATTAGTAGTTGATGGTCACATTTTAATTGATTATGTTTTTTTTTTAACAGTCAATTAGTGGTTAGATATTAAATTCGTCAGGTTATTCAATTTAATTGCTTATGTGTGCCACAAAGTAAACACATAAGCTAATAGGAGAGGAGGTACGGTGGCTTCAAGAAGTGGGGGTATTAATAAGCATCGATCTTTGCCAATAGATTACCATTAACCGTTTGGGCGGAGGTGTTGGGCAAAGAGAAAGAGAGTTTATAGCCACAAATATCGGACAAAATGCTTTATTACAACAAAGTTTTTTCAAAGTTTTCTTAAATAGTTGTGACTAAAGACTTAACAAACAATTCTATTTATGACTAAAGCAAAGGCCACTCTAACAATAAATATTGGGGATTATTAACATCGAGTACACAATCCAAAGGTAGCAACATAATTTGAAAAACAACAAAAAATAAGAATTACCAACCTCTGAATTGCTTGCTTGTGATCTCGTAGTGCCGACTTGTTGCAAAGATGAAAGATCCAAAAGAGTACCCCCTCTACAGATCCACAACACCAAAAGAAAAATGATTTAACCCAATCTAGGGTACGTTTATTCAAAAATCACCAAACCCTAGGAGAGACGTTGTGGTTTTCGTCCAAGGAGAGAGATGGGCAGAGGTTGGACAATTTTAGGTAAAGGGATAACTTGCAACCATGGTTTACCCTAGTAGTCTATTTATATTCAGGCAAGGAATATTCCAGAAGGATAAAAACTCTAGGGTTTATTCTTATCTGAAATGAACATGTTATATCCATATCCAAGGGATATGTAAATTGTCCATGCTCATCTCCATAAGGCTCTGGAATATCCCAATTAATCCCTTAGATTAATTAATATTCAGCCTCCTTAATTAATTAAATCCTTTTAATTAATTAATCAAAATAATTTTTTATTAACTATTTTCAACATTGGTTATCAACATGTGAGGGCTTTCATGCAATATTACTACAATCATATTGCACTAATAGATACAGTGCTAGTTAAGGAGTTTGGAAAGACCATTGAATCCCCGGATAGTATGTTAGAAGATATTAAGATGTATTAGGATGGAGAAATTGTTATCAAGACTTAGGGCATTGTATATCTGGGAAAAGGAAGGAAGAGGTTAAGGAAAAAGTTTTTTTTTCGAAGTTGATCAAAAGGATATGTTTCCAACATCACCTATTCAAATTCTTATGGTTCAAATTTTTCTTGAAGTCTTATCCTGAAAAATATAAGAAGGAGATTCGAGATCAACTTTCATTATGGATCGAAGTAAGGAAAGCAATAACTAGTGTTGTACATAATTGTAAGTGACATCTACAACATTATGACCCTTCATAAAGGGGGGTAATGTTGTTCGAAGAATTAGAGTTGGTCCAAAGATGTTTTGATGTTTTGATACTAAAGTAGTTGGTACATCTTATTAAACTTCTTCGGTATAATTTTTATCATGTGGACTATTATGTTCCTGACTATAAGCGTTTGCTAGTTTGAGCAGTTTTTTGTGCTTATTTGTCATCCTAAATGCATATTATTATGATTAGATAGACTTTAATATTCTATGTATATATAGTCGAGTGTATGTATAAGAAGTTAATGAGTTCTATAATTTTACACGCTGATAATATCTACATTATTTGAGTTATCAATTTTTAATCTTCTAGGATCCAATCAAAGAGCATAAACGTTAGTATTTACATCGTCGTTGAAACATCCCAAAAATACAGACCAAAAATTACGTTTTAAAATCATTTAAGAAAACCATAATTCATCAAACATCACAGTAAAGATCAAAAGTCATGTATCTCAAATCATCATAACAAAATAATGTATTAAAATCATGTGTCAAAATATTAGAGTGAAAACATCCCAGGCTGAACAAATGGTGTGTGCACTGCAATCATCCTGAGCTCCTCCTTTGAAACCGAAGTACCTGAAACCAAAAATGAAAACTGTAAGCACGAATCTTAGTGAGTCTCCCTAAGCTACCACATACCACACATAAAATCACATATTGGGCCTAGCCCACTACATCTGGCCCCACCCGGCATCGGACGAAACCGGCATCGGGCCCCGCCCGGCATCGGACCAAATTCTGGTATATATAGCATATCAACAAGTATAACATAATCACATTAAAGCTAAACATCCCTCAGGCTTCCCCTGGTATCGGACCGAATTCCGGAACACATAACATATAAGCTAAACATTCCTCGTGCTCGCCCCGGCATCGGACCAAAGTCCGGAGCACATAGAAAAACACATGCAATAATGACAAATACATCAAGCATACTAACATTCCTCGGGCTTGCCCCGACATCGGACCGAAGTCCGGAAACATACCATCTACATCGGGATAACCCCGACATATACTATCACACATATACGAGTCGGCTTGGGTGCCTTAGACGTGTTCCTATAGGAGAAGACTCACCTCACACTATTGAAGTCCCGATGGCAAAACCCTAACTGCTGAATGACAGATTCCCGAATCTGTCAACATCAAAATAACACCCAATTAATAATTAGGTCCCCAACACATATCCATAAGTCCATGCTTGGGGTAAAAGACTACTTTACCCCAAACTTAGCTTTACTCAAGCTCAAGGCCCAATCTAAAGGCACAAAAGTCTAATAATGAATCAAGGCCCAACTATGGCCCATGTTTCCAAATTGGGCCCAAACCTCTACATGGTCTTGCCTTAAGGCTCAACATTTATTCTTGGTCCAACACTTGACATTCTGATGGTCCAATATCTCATAGTCATCAAGGTCCAGCTATGACCCATCTATGGCCCAATTTTCCTAATTGGGTTGAATCCTGTCTAATGGGCCTTATCCTAAAGCCCAAACCAAATATTCTAGTCCATTTACTTGTTAATAGTTGGCCCATCAAGAGTCCAGACATCTAGGCCCAACATAAAGTCCCAACTCTAAACCCCAACATATTTAGGGTTTTCACATGAAATGACGATTATGGTTAAGTGTTTCTCAGTTAACTCATTAAGGACTTAATCCATTAAGTCCATCACTCTACTAGATAAGTCATATGGTGTGATTGGGTATAATTCACAATTCCATTCCAATGACCCAATGTGGGTGCCGATAAGTCCAAGGTCCATATATCCAAAATTAGGGTTTTCTAAACCCTAATTAGGGTTTCCAACCGAATCATAGCCCAATAGGCCCAAACTAAATTTTTAAGCCCATTAGGGTTTTACTAGTCGGGCACCACCCACTACCACCTCGGGTAGTAGTGGTGAACGGCGGCTCACGGTGGTGGTTATAGTCATAGTAAAATCGTGTCCAAGCACTCCAAAAGCAACCCAAGCACAACTAAGCACACTGCCACCCAACACGACGGTTGGTGGCGGCAAGAGGCGGTAGCCACCACCTCACGATGGTGGTTTTGAGTTTCTTTTTTCATATTCTTTTTGTTAATTACAACTACAATGCCTTAATCCAAAAATAAACACACACACTAACTAACATAAACACAGACACAACCACCCTTGTGGAGGTCGGTGGTGGTAGAGGCTATTGGATTAGTGTCTAAGTCCATAACTATTTTGGTATGTACTTGACCCGATGGTGCATGGTCCTTTTGGGTTGCCTTCACTAAAGCAACTTGATTGGAGAAATAAATAGAGAGAGAGGTTATTATGATTTATTAATATGTTATAAGAATAATATATTAAAGGAGAAATCATATTTGTTTAATTAATATTGGTCAATAATTAATTAAGAATTAATTTTGTGATCAAGTGTAATTAATTAAACTAGAGGGGCTGAATTGTAATTATGTGATAGTTACAAAATAAGGTAAGGATTATCTTATATATATGGTGAACAAATTTGAGGTGATAATCACTTAGAATTTGACTAGGATAAGGGTTTCTAAGAGTTATCTTATGGTTGCTTGGTGGACAAGCAACTAGATAAGGATAAGGACTGAAAACCTAATCCCAACCCTATATAAAGACCCCTAAGGCCTTGGAATTCGTGTACTTGATCCCTAGAGCATCTAAGGACGAATTCTAACCTCCCTCCTCTCTCTTTATACCTTCTCCACTTGCTTATGGTGTTTGTAAGCCATTAGAGGAATGACACTTGTGACTCTAAGCCTTCCAAGGTCAATTCAAGGAGGAATTGGATTGTTATTGCTATATAACAATCAAGGTATGTTCTTAAACCTAATTACATGTGTATTCTAATTTCTATATGCTAGAATTAGGGTTTATAGTCTTGGATTCAAAGTATGTACAATAGAGAAACCTAGATCCGAGCATTAGGGTTTGTATGAGCACATAGGATGTATTATGACCAAAACCCATCAGTGGTATCAGAGCCTAGACTGGTTTCTATTGTATTGATGCTTGTTGTAACTGAAAAATTCGATTTTTTGCATTCTGGAGGCTGGACTCGCCGAGTCCATGGCTGAACTCGCCGAGTCCAAGGTGACTCGACGAGTCCAAGTCTGACTCGACGAGTCAACTCGTCAGAAGGAGGGTACTTCGGGATTTCTTGCTGTTTTTGCTTATGGATAGTTACCTTATTTTGCTTATGGATAGTTACCTTATCATGTTAGATCAATATTAATCCGATTATATGATATATTTGACTATAATTTTGATCTAATTGAAGATATTTATCAATTAATAAGATAATTGTTTCCTTATAAGATAATTGATTAATTATTTTGAGTAAATTGATAAATTATTTTGCAAGAAATCATTAAATAAATCAAATATGGATAATTATGTGATTAAATGTTAATTTGAATTATTTGTTATTTGATCCTTGTTCTTATGAAAAGTTTCATATTTTGCCCTTTAGGTTTTATAGTTTAAATTTGAACCCAAAAGTTTTGTAGTTTTGAAATTTAAATAGTTAAAACCCTAATGTTTTGAAAAAGGTTTCAAAACTTGCCCTCAAGTTTTGGAATTTAAATTTTGATTGAATGGTTTAATTTTGATGTATATTTAAATTATAAACCCTAATGTGATGAAATGTTCAAAACTTGCCATCAAGTTTTGGAATTTAAAAGTTGATTAAAAGTTTAATTAGGAATGTTAAATTCTAAAACTCTAGTATAGTTTTGAAAAACTTCAAATCACACCCTTATGGTTTTATTAATTAATTAAGGTGTATAACTAAAAGAGATTTAATAAATCCATAAAAGTTTAGGTTTACAATTTAATTGAATTAAAGGTATAATTGTTAAATTAGACCACCTAATATTTTAAAAGTTATAAAATACACCCTATACTATATGTAACATTAAAAGTCTAACATTATATATATGTATAACTAAAAGTCAGTCTTACCGTTAGTAGGCCTCATTCACGAAGCTGGTCTATAAGGGGTGTTTAAGGAAATTGCCTATAAAATGGCGATTGAATGGGTATCCACTCTTACCCACCGCACTCTTGACTAGTGGAGGGTCGTTAGCCGAACGGGTAGGATAGGACGAAACCTTCCATTATAAGTATAATGAATTACTAAAGTAACTAAATGTTTTCATAAAATTCCCAATCTTAGTTACTTAGGCAAAAGTGAATTGATGCAATTCCATGAAATTACACTTTGTGCCCTTGCGAAGACGTTAGTGGAGCGTGTGTGGTTAACCGGCACACTAAATGGGTCTAAGCAAAGGTAGCAAAGGGTGACTCAATGTTTGTCATGGTTCGGTGGAGCGTGTGTGGTTTACCGGCACATCGAATAGGTGACTGTAACATGTGAGGGCACCATGTAAGTTTGCATGGTTATTCACACCCGCTTTGTGATCCTCGGCATCCCAGTCACAAACAAGAGAGGCATATCGAGATTTAAACATGCCATTGAAAGTTCAATGAATCTCAAAGGATCTAGGAGTTTTCATAGATTTAAAACTTAAATTTCTTTTTTGTTTTTCATGGTGGAAATTAGTGAATCGTCATTCACTTACCTTCAAATATTCTGTAACTAGATTACGGCATCCCTTTTCTAGGTTGTAGCGTATTGTGTTGGGTCCTAGCCTTAGTATCTCATTTGGGTGATTTGCTAAGGACTCAATCTATCAACTAACTTGAATTCGTTTTTCTCCCGTTTTGTAGATGTCAAAGTTCGACAATTCTCAAATCCCGTGGAACAAGCATTCCACATGAAGATGATATTCCACGATTCGATCGAGGAACAAGAGATCATGCTTCACTTCCTCCTCCTCCTCCAATTATTCTCCCTAACCCAAAATTTCAAAGGCTTGAAAAGTTCAAGATCACTCAAGCCCTTTTGGCAAGTAAACATAAAGAAGGAAAGTCCGTGTGTGCACACGTCCTAGGGATGAAGTCACACATTGATAAGTTAAGAATGTTGGGATCCGTTGTCTGTGAGGAAATGGCTGTTGATTGGGTTCTTCAGTCACTTCCCAACTCATATAGTGAGTTTGTAAGAGAGTACTATATGATGAACTACGACGTGACCCTTATAGATCTCACCTATATGCTTATTGCTGTTGAATCTGCAATGATTTGGCGCCATAGAAAAGCAAAGTTGATTGGTGAATCTGCCTTCGAGACCTCTATGGATATAGACAATGGCAACGAAAGACATGCTATGATCGAAAAGTTTGATCATAAGAGAAAGGCGATGTCTGAAGTAGTTGCATGTCCTGTTCCAAAAGATTCGATTTGCCTTTATTGCCAAGAGAAGGGGCATTGGAGACGAAGCTGCCCCATTTACCTAAGAGATCTAAGAGATGGGAGAGTCGAAACGTATGGCTCTAATATAGGTAAAATCCATTTACTAACTCTTTTAAGCTTCTATTCTAGATTCTTAATACATAATGTGATAAGATTACAATTGATGTTTTGTAGGATCGAAGAAAAGAAAGGAAGCTTAAGGGAAGAAGTGAGCAGAATCTAACCGTGAAGGAATGGATTTCGATCGCGTTTCTCGAAGATTAGATTCTTGAGCTACTACTTAGAGTTAGGATTAGATTGCTAGGAAAGATGTATTAGCATAAGTTTTTCAATGAATTGCATTGTAAGGACAAATTTTTCCGCAATAAAATAAATTTCGATTTTAAATTTTATTTATTTATCCTTGCAATGGCGTGTATGAAAAATTGATGTTAAAATGTTTCTATTATTAGCAATAATGGATTTGGTTATTATTGTGTTATTTATGGAAAGTTGAGGATTTACCAAATAGGGAGAGTTTCTCATCGCCCAAAGTTTCAATTGGACAGAAATTTGGAATCACGCAACTTGGTTGCACGATGAATGAGAAAATTCATATTTGGGAATTAGACAAATTCATTAACAAAGTGTCAAGTGAAGGACTAAGAGATCGAGCACACAATGTTGCGTGTTGATCAAGTCAACCATAAGAGTAACAATGATATTCATCATGATTTACTAAAGGTTTAGTAAATATGATTATACTTACAAGATTAAGTGTAATTTTGAATTGATTAAAGAGTTTAGATCAATAGCAGAACGAATAACAAGAATCAAGTAGGCAGAGAGATAAAAGTTTCTCCATTCTAAGAAGAAGGGAGAGTACCTTTTATGCTTTATGATAGGTCTTAATGATTAAGAACCATTTCTCAATTGATCCTCTAAGTGAGTCTTAGTACAATTGTATGTCTAAGAAGAGGAATCAAGAATTGAAGAAATGGTTAAATCAATAAGTCAATCATACTTCGTTCTAATAACAAATCTTAAAGTTAAGATTGTGACAGTGAGTGAAAGGTATTAAGAAGGTTTATAACATTCAATAAATGTGGTAAGTTGTGATATTTTAGATAAGACAAAGACCAACTAGTACCAATTTATGAAGTGTTTTGGTAAAAGCTACACTAACTCTTGAATATTTGTTTGTCAAGAAATGTTTTGGCAAGAGAGTCGTATATGTCAAGGAGTCAGTGGGAGTCTTAATGGTCTTGAAAGGTTTCAAGAACAAATCAAATAAACCTTATCGATCATCACTAGCACACGAGTTAAGGTTTACAACCTATCGTGATGACATTATTTTGATTCTGTGCCAATCCAATCGAGTTAATTATGCATGAGAGTTCTATGAGTTCTCATTTTGAACGCATAAAAGGCAAAGCACCTTAATCAATGAAAGGTACATTGATAAGAAAAAGGTGAGCTGCTTAACTACTTGGAAGACATGGTGGGCAGCTGTGCTACCATAAAGGCAAGAAATCAAGACTAAGAAAGTTCGGTCCATATGAGTTTGAATTTGTCGTAAACTTTAGTTTTAACAAATTCACATGGATAAGAACACATACACCGCTCAAATCTAAGTGTCATAAGATTTCCTCCTTCATGAAAATGATTGTGAAGAAATGCTTTCACTAAGAGAGATTTTAAGAAGATAGTGATTGTAAAATTGCATTCTCAAATTCAATCATGGTTACGGCATCCCTTTCCATAATTTGAATTGTGAGGTTTGGCAATTAGTCTTAATTGTTTAGACACACATATGAACTATCGAAGGCAAAGGTGTATAAGTTCAAGAAGCATTGATAAAGGATTATCAAAGCACTAAGTATTAGAAACATGAACTTAAGAAATTCAATAAGTATTGTTTTCTGAAAGTTAAGATGTTTATGAATACATGTCGAAGCTAGTGGGAGCATAAGTGTTATGTTTTATAATAATCATCATGATAGTGGGAGCATAAATGTTATGATTGTATGATTATTAAGGAAAGTATTGCAAGGTTAGCAATATTAATTATAGAAAACAAAAGTCATACTTTGCAAAGTTATAAGAGTTGAAAGGTTGTTTTGCTATAATTAAGGGAGAGAATATTATGCTTCATTTCAAATCTAAAGGATTAGGTTGAGAAATGTTAATAAATTTAGTCAAAGGTACATAGTGTGTTCTTAAAATTTCGATTATGATTACGGCATCCCTCTTCACAATTCGAATTTTGAGAACATAGCAAATAAAACATTATGCGTCGTGTCCCATACGCTTCGGGTATAGGATCGATTGCAAATGCTTTAATGTTTGACCATTCTAAAATTTTCCAAATATCGAGCGCATTTAGAGGGAAAAGGGACTAGAATTGGTTTTGACTAAAACAATTAAACAACTATCAAAGGACAACCCAAAGTTCGACGAGGATTGGTCGCTTGTGAGTAGTTGGAAGTATAGTATTGGAAAATATGGAAATGTTTCCACATTGGATGGACCGTATCGACATCATTACGAATAGATTCTATTAAGAATGAGTTGTCATATGGAACACATGGAAGTGTGTCCATATTGGGAATTGAATATTGAGAAATCTATGACTAGATTAGAAACTTCTATGCAAAAGGATGTTCAAAGAATGTACTTTGAGTGAGAGACATCACATCTATGGAATTGTCTTGTAACAATCTACGATAGAGGACTTTGTAATATCATTGGCAATAGTCTTTGTGACTTTGGTGCAGTGACATTACGAAAGGATAGTTGCATAGAATGTTAGAATCTAGCATATTCTATAAGTAACAAGAATTTGATATTCTTTAACTTATGAAAAACGGATTTGGAGTTGTGAAATGAGAAGGATTGGAAATATGTTCAATGTGATATATTTAACAAAAGTAAGAACCATAGGTAAACATTGTGTGCATGCTAGGAGCATGGGACAAGTGTAATAGTTCAAGTAAGAAGTTGATTACCCGAAACGACAAATAATGAGTAATCAATATGGTGATAAATAAAAGGCGTTTTATTTATACTCAAAGGTTTGAGGCCATATGGGATTAGTATTATTCTTGTGTTTCACATTTGCATGTTTTGACTTCCAGAATAATTGAGTTTATTAAGAATAATCGAATTGTTCAAACGGGCCACAGTCATTCATATGTTGGAAGTAGATATGAATGAAGGCTGTCGTGAATTGGTGTGTGGATTGTCTAAAAGAGTATTAGACATAAGCAAATGTTTGCTGCAACGTTCATGAGTGCTTATGAATGTGATTTGAGCATTGGATTAGACCCACGCTCACTTGGATCACTCCATGGATTGTATCACGAGTGATTGGTGAGACGATAACATCTTATATTCTTGAAACCGAGATGTGTGAGTTGTATCTTGCGAATCGGTTGCACATTGATAATATGTAAACGCACTAGTAACTTGGTGTTATAAAACATATTGTTGTGTGTGATTCGGTGAGTGAGTGCAAGCAAGCATTGTATCAAAGTTTATCCATTCCTTTTATTCAAAGTAGGATAAAAGCGATATCTTTGGGCCCCTCGATGGTTTAGTGATGACATACGTAAATGCTCGGCCGGGCTAGGGCTAATTTGATTTGTTCAATTAGTCAGTCGTCATAAATCGGAAATCGAGATATAGTACAAAGAGAATGATTTGAAATCATATCTCATACGATATCTAGAATGGAGGAATATATGATCCCTTATCTAAGGACACGCGTATCTGATATGATCAGAGTTGACAGTGGCTTTGGAAAGCTACGATTGCAGATCGGGATCCGAAGTCATACGCAAAATAGTTGTTAGACTTATCCAAGTGGGAGACTATTGGATTAGTGTCTAAGTCCATAACTATTTTGGTATGTACTTGACCTGATGGTGCATGGTCCTTTTGGGTTGCCTTCACCAAAGCAACTTGATTGGAGAAATAAATAGAGAGAGAGGTTATTATGATTTATTAATATGTTATAAGAATAATATATTAAAGGAGAAATCATATTTGTTTAATTAATATTGGTCAATAATTAATTAAGAATTAATTTTGTGATCAAGTGTAATTAATTAAACTAGAGGGGCTGAATTGTAATTATGTGATAGTTACAAAATAAGGTAAGGATTATCTTATATATATGGTGAACGAATTTGAGGTGATAATCACTTAGAATTTGACTAGGATAAGGGTTTCTAAGAGTTATCTTATGGTTGCTTGGTGGACAAGCAACTAGATAAGGATAAGGACTGAAAACCTAATCCCAACCCTATATAAAGACCCCTAAGGCCTTGGAATTCGTGTACTTGATCCCTAGAGCATCTAAGGACGAATTCTAACCTCCCTCCTCTCTCTTTATACCTTCTCCACTTGCTTATGGTGTTTGTAAGCCATTAGAGGAATGACACTTGTGACTCTAAGCCTTCCAAGGTCAATTCAAGGAGGAATTGGATTGTTATTGCTATATAACAATCAAGGTATGTTCTTAAACCTAATTACATGTGTATTCTAATTTCTATATGCTAGAATTAGGGTTTATAGTCTTGGATTCAAAGTATGTACAATAGAGAAACCTAGATCCGAGCATTAGGGTTTGTATGAGCACATAGGATGTATTATGACCAAAACCCATCAGAGGGTGGCAGGGGGCGGTAGTAAGGTAATGGCCACCATGGTCAGCTGCCATGGTGGCTCCCACACTTTCTGGCCGTTAGAAAACACGCACACACCCACTCGAACACCAACTGAGCACACTACAAGAAAAACACGACTTTGCTACGGAAAGAATCCATTGCGAAAAGCTTAAATTTCGTTGCAAACGATGATTTGCTATGGAATTTGCAACGGTCCATTTCCATCCCTAAAAACATCGTAGTGAGGGTTTGCTACGGAAACTATACTTTTGTCACAAATGTGACAACGGAATGAAATCCGTGGTAGATAGTATTACGTCGTGTATTCCGTAGTAGGATTTTGTCACACAATCTGTGGTAGTTATTCCATCACAAATTTCGTGGTGGTGATTCCCTAGCAACTTCCGTGGTGGTGAATCCCTAGTAAATTCTGTGGTGGCCGTTCCCTAGTAAATTCCGTGGTGGTGATTCCCTAGTAAAATCCGTGGTGGTCATTCCCTAGTAAATTATGTGGTGGTCATTTCGTAGCAAATTTCGTGGTGGTCATTCCATAGCAAATTCCGTCGTGTTGAATCCCTAGAATTCGGTTTGATGGCTTACTAGCAAATTATGTGGTCATGAATCCCTGGCAATTTTCGTGGTGTATATTATATACAAGATTCCATACGGACTGATGGATAATTGATTTGTAAATTATATCCAAATTATTTTGTAGTAATATATGATAAACAAAAATAACAAAAAAAAATCAAAACCATTATATGATAAAATAATACAATAATTATTTATTACATGGAAAAAGGAAAGTTGCTAATCTAAAATAAATATCCAAAATAAACATATATCAACCTACTACTTGTTGTTTTGTAAAGACACTAATAAGATCCAATGCCGTTTGAAATTGTTTTTCAAGATGCCCGACCCTTGCGTTATTTTCTTCTTGTTGGGCTTTCATCATTTCTTTAAGCTCTTCGTTTTGCTGTTTTTGTTTAGCAACAAGCTCCCTCATTTCTTTTATTTCATCATTTTTTCCGGAAATGCAAGATACATCCGTTTTACCGTTCCTATTGAGAACCGCCTTTGCAAAAGAGTCTAATCCATAAAGTCTTCTTTTTTATGATGACCACCAACAACAACATAAAATAGTTTGTCCTCCTCAAATTCAACACCTTCAGCTTCTAACTCTCCCCGTTTCTCTGTATAGGCCACCTACAAAATATAAATAATATAAGTTAAAAGATATCAAATTTATGAATGATATTATGGACTAGCTAAAATATAAAAGTTTAACACTGAAATGAATATTACATGAATTTGTCTATCTTTTTCATTTGTGAAAGTGACTCCATCATGATTCTGTTGGATTAGGTGTCTAAGACCATAATTATTTTGGTATGTAGTTGACCTGATTATGAGCATGGTCCTTTTGGGTTGCCTTCACCTAGCAACTGATAGGATGAATTATGGAGAAAGATGATTAATTATGATTTATTAATATATTATATAAATAATATATTAAAAGAGAAATCATATTGTTTAATTAATATTGATCAAGAATTAATTAATTTTGTGGTCAAAAGAGATTAATTAAACTTAGGGGAATCGAACTGTAATTATAAGATAATTGCAATTGGGCTTATGGATCACCTTGGAATATGGGTTGGACAAATTCTTTGGGAAGCCCATAAGAAAATCGTCCAAGGGATATTCTAGAAGGAGTCCATGGGTTGCTTAAGGCTTAAGCAGTCATATTAGGGTTTCCACCTAAAAACTGATGGGTTTTGGACATAAGAACTTTACCTATGTGCACATACAACCCTATAGCTTGGATCTAGGTTTCACTAATTGAACATGCAACATATCCAAGACTTTCATGGCTAGATCTAATGTAAACTAACAATTAAAACATATGAAAACAGATCTAGAATGATACCTTGAGTTACTTGCTTGAAAACCTTCTTCTTCTTGGAGCTTAGAGTCACAAATGTCACTCCTCTAATGGCTTATAAACACCAACTAGCAAGAAGATGATTTGAGAGAGATGAGGAAGAGGGAAATCGGCTCTAGGGTTTCTCCAATCACAAGGGTGCCGATTTCCTCAACCCTAAAACCCTAATTGGATAACTTAGCCTCAAAGCAATCCAAATCCTTTCCTAGATAAGGCCTTGGACGATTTCTAGGTGATCAATATCCCTAAAATCGTCCAACCCTATATCCATAAGGGTTATCAGCTCAAAATACAACTTTCACACATTTGACAGTTTATACCCCTTTATTCAATTAATCTCTTTAAGTCACCAAATTAATTCCTAATTAATTTATTACTTATATTAATAATATTATTATTCTTTTTTAACATATTATTCCTATAATACATTAATAATAATATCTCTTCTCTCTAAATCACCCTATCAAGTTGCTATGGTGAAGGCAACCCAAAAGGACCATGCACAATCGGGTCAAGTACTTACCAAATATAGTTACAACCTTAGACACTAATCCAACACCCTAGCAGCTACAAGTATAAATAGATCCCATAACATAAGGATTTCAGCCCTATGCTTCCTGGGGTTGCCCTAGCCGATTTCCTCCCCTCTCCCAAGTCATCTTGTTGCTAGTGGTGTTTGTGACTCCATTAGAGGTGCAACATTTGAGGCACTAAGATTACAAAGGTCAAGGATATTCAAGGAGAACTTTCTATTACTACATAATGAGAATGGTAAGATCTAAACCCTAGTTTATATGTCAATAAAATTGTTATATGCTAGTTCATAGGATTATTGCTTTGATATTCAATATTTTTGTGTTCATAGTAGAAAACCTAGATCAAAGCAATTAGGGTTGCATTAACACCATAGGAATGATGTTATGCTCATAATCCAACAGTGGTATCAAATACTAGGTTCTTTTTCTAGTGAATAAATGCAAAAGTGAATTGCCAAAGTTCAAGAAAATCGGAAATTTTGCCTTCTGACCGGCAGACACGTCGAGTCCCTGTATGGACTCGACGAGTAGGTCCTACTCAACGAGTTCCATAGTGGACTCGATGAGTCCAAGGGCATGTTGCCGGATTTTTCAATTTTCCTGCCAAATTTTGTTGAGGATTGCTTACAAAACTCGTTTATATTGCCTAAAATCGATTTTTTATGTTTGGAATGGTTATCCTCAGCAAAATTAATGGATTTAGTTAAATATGGATAATATAGGATTATTATTAGTCAAATATTTGACCTAGTAAGATTGAAAAGATTCAATTTACACCCTTTAGGTTTTATAATTTAAATTTGAACTTAAAAATTTTAGTTTTTGAAATTTAAATAGTTAAACCCTAATGTATTGAAAGGTTTCAAAACTTGTCCTCAAGTTTTGGAATTTAAAATTTAATTAAAAGGTATTAATTTTGAAATATTAAATTCTAAGACCCTAGTATTTTGAAAAGTTCAAATTACACCCTTATAGTTTTATAAAACTAATTAAGTGTTTAATTAAAGGAAATAATTAATAAATCCATAATAATATGGTTTAAGTTAATTAAATTAAAAGTTTAATTTATTACTAGTTTATACGACATAGTATTTTAAAAGTGTAAAATACACCCTTATACTATATAGAATTAAAAGTTTAATATTATATATGTATAAGTAAAGAGTCAGTCTTACCGTTAGTAGGCCCCATTCACGAAGCTGGTCTCGAAGGGGTGTTTAAGGAAATTGCCTATAAAATGGCAATTGAATGGGTATCCACTCTTACCCACCGCACTCTTGACTAGTGGAGGGTCGTTAACCGAACATGTAGGATATGACACAACCTTCCATTATAAGTATAATGAAATACGGAGTAACTAAACACTCTCATAAAGTCCCAAATCTTAGTTGCATTAAGAAAAATGTGGAGTTGGTGCTAATCCATGAAATTGCACATTACACCTTGTTGGTTGTTAGTGGAGCGTGTGTGGTTAACCGGCACACTAATATGGGACCAATGAAGGATGGCAATGGGTAGCTTGTAGATTATCATAGATCAATGTAGTGTGTATGGTTAACCGACACATTGATTAGGTGATATACATCTTCGAGAGTACCAAGCTAATTTGCATGGTTATCCATACTTTGTTTGTGATCCTCGACATCCCAGTCGCAGACATGAAGCACACAATCGAGATTTAAACATGCCATTAAAAAGTTCAATGAATCTCAAAGGATCTAGGAGTTTCAATTCATTTAAAACCTAATTTTCAATTTTCTGTTTTCATGGTGGAAATTGGTAAATCGTCATTTACGTACCTTCAAATATTCTGCAGTTGGATTACGGCATCCCTCTTCCGAGTTGTAGAATATTGTGTTGGGTTCTAGCCTTAATATCTCATTTGGGTGTTTTATTAAGGGCTCAATTAACTAACTTGAATTTCTCGTGTTTGTAGATGTCAAAGTCTAACAACTATGGTCTTCCCGAATCCATTGGAAAAAGTTTTCCATGTGAAGATGATGTTCCATGATTGGATTGTGGAAATGAAAATCATGCTTCAGTTCCTCCACCTCGTCCAATAATTCTCCCTGACCCACGTGTTCGAAGGCTTGAAAAGTTCATAATCACTCAAGCCCTTTTGGAAATAAGACACAAAGATGGAAAGTTTGTGTGTGCACACGTCTTAAAGATGAAGTCACACATTGATATGTTAAGGATGTTGGGTGTCGATGTCTTAAGGAAGTTGGCTGTTGACTTGGTTCTTTAATCAGTTCCCAAATCATATAGTGAGTTCATTGGAGAGTACTATATGATGGACGACGACGTGGCCCTTATTGATTTGACTTATTTGCTTATTGCTGCTGCATCAACGATGATTTGGCGCACTAGTCAAGAAAATTTTTCTGGTAAATCAATGTCCCATCCTTCTATAGGAAATGGCAACCTTGGAAGTCCAGAAAAGTTTTCTCTATGTAAGAGAAAGGCTGAGTCTGAGATAGTCCCGTGTACCATTCCAGAAGAATCCATATGTTTCTACTGCCAAAAGAAGGGGCATTGGTTACGAAGCTGCCCTGACTACCTGAGAGATCTAAGAAATGGGAGAGTCAAGATGTATGACTCTAATTCTGGTAAAATCCACTATTTAACTCTATTAAGTTCCTATTTGTAGACTCTTAATATATAATGTGATAATATTACATTTTGATGTTTTGTAGGATTGGAGAAAAGAAAGGAAACTTAAAGGAAGAAGTGAGGTGAGTCTAATCGCAAAGAAATGGATTTCGGTCGCATGATTAGGTTGCTGCTTAGAGTTATGATAGATTGCTTATGAATATGTAATAGCATAGTTTTCATTTGAATTTGCATTGTAAGGACAAGTTTTCCGCAGCTTTTATAAATAAAATAAATTTTGAGTTTTGTTTTAGTTATATCTCCTTGCAATGTCATTAGTGAAAATTGATGTTTGTGTGTTTCTACTATAAGCAATATTAAGTGAATGTGATTCTTAGTTGTGTTATTTGTGGTAGTGTTAGAATTTACCAAATAAGGAAGATTCTCATCACCCAAGTTTCAATTGGACAGAAACTTGGAATCATGTCACTTGTATTGTATGATGAATGAGAACCTTCATATTTGGGAAATTAAGACTAATTCCTTATTGGCATAAGTATGTGAGTCAAGTGAAGGAATAAAGGATCTAGTACGCATTGTTGTGCACTAAGTCAAGTCCGCCACAAAGAACGATAAGAGTATTCGTCATGATTTGCTAAAAGTTTAGTAAATATGGTTATACTTAAAAGATTAAGTATAATTCTGAATCATTGAAAAGTTTCAATGTATGGCAGAACGAATAAGAAGAATCATTAAGGCAGAAAGATAAAAGTTTCTCCAATCTAAAAATATGGGAGAATACTTTAGTATCAAGTTTTATGATCGTCTCATTGATTATGTAACTATATCACAATTGATCCTCTAAGGACACCTTAGTGAACTAGTATGGCTAAGAAGAGGAATCAGAAATTGTTGAAATGGTTAAATCAAAAGGATGAATCATACTTCGTTTCAAAATCAAGTCTTAGAGTTATACTCCAAGATTGTGACTTGAGTGACACATCTTAAGAAGTTTTAACACACTCATCAAATGTAGAGTAGAAAAATGTTTTTCTTACTCTTGCATGTTTGAAATTGGTAAGTTATGGCATATTAGATAAGACCAAGACCAACTAAGACCAATTGTGTGTAGTGTTTGTCTTGGTAAGAATCCTCACTAACTCCTAAATATTTGTTTGTCAAGAAATGTTTCTTGACAAAGATAATCTTATATGTTAAGAGGTCAGTGGGAGTCTAAATGATCTTGAAAAGGTTCAAGAACTAATCAAGAGTAAACCTGTTAGAGACTAGCACATGACTTGAGGTTTGTAACCTATCGTGTTGACAAAATTTTGTTTCTATGTCATTTCAGTAAAGTTACTTATGCATATGAGTTCTATGAGTTCTCAATTGACTGCATAAAGGCAAGCACCTTGTTCAATGAAAGTGCATTGACTAGTATAGGTGAGCTACTAAATAACTTGGAAGCAATGGTAGGACCCTTGGTGGCAAGATATTAAGAATGAACAAGTTCTGTCCATATGAGTTTAGATTTGTCACAAACATTATCTTATGATTATGGTTATGGCAAATTAACATGGATAATAGCACATACACCATAAAATCTAAGTGATATTCGCGTTCTCAAATTCGATTATGATTACGGCATCCCTCTTCATAGTTCGAATTGTTAGATTTGGCAATTAGTCTAAACATTTACGAATTATTGCTATAAGTTCTGAAATAGTTTAGACATACATATGAGCTATCTAAGGAAAGGTGTATGAGTTTGAGAAGCTTAGATAAAGGCTTATTGAAGCATATCGTATTAGAAATATGAACTTTGGAAGTCAACAAGTATTGATTTCTAGATGCCCAACTGTTTTATGAATACGTGTCAAAGCTAGTGGGAGCATAAATGTTATGCAGGTATGGATATAGTTATCATGTTAGTGGGAGCATGATTATTATTTTAAGTATTGCAAGTTAGCAATATTAATTATAGAAATCAAAAGTTTCACTTTGCAAAGTTGCAGTGGTTGAAAAGTTGTTTTGATATAATTAAGGGAGAGAATATTATACCTCATTTCAAATCTAAAAGCTTAGATCGAGAAATTTTAATCAAAATTAGTCAAAGAATATATATAAATGTTATGTTGAAAAGATTCAACATAAAGGAATTTTATATATGGCAATATTATAGCAAGAAACTGGTAAAGTATCACGTTTTTCATTATGAATCGTGTCCCATACGCTTCGGGTATAGGATCAATTGCATATGTTGTAATATTCGACCATTCTAGATTTTCCAAATGCCTAGGGAATTAAGAGGGAAAAGGACCAGAACCGGATATGACTAAAATAATTAACTGACTGTCAAGGATAATCTAAGGTTCGCCAAGGATTGGTTACTTATGGGCAGTTGGAAGTATAGTAGCAAATGGATCGTAATGACATTATTATGATTAGATATGATTCTATTAATAATGAGTTTTCGTATGGAAAATATGGAAATATTTCCATATTGGGAGTTGGATATCGAGAATCTATGTCTACATTAGAAACTTTTATGCAAGAAGGATGTTTAAAGGAATGTACTTTGAATGTGATACTTCATATTTATGGAATTGCCTTGTAACAATCTCCAATAGAGCACTTTGTAATATCATTGGCAAAGTCTTGGTGGCTTTGGTGCGATGACATTATGAAAGGAACGTTGCATTAAATGTTTGAATCTAACACATTCTAATAGTGGCAAGAATTTGATATTCTTACACTTATGATAAGGATTGAGAATTGTGAAATGAGCATCATTGGAAATGTGTTTTATTTTACAAAGTAAGGAGCATAGGTAAACATAGTATGCATGCTTGGAGCATGGGACAACTATTGTTATAATTCAAGTAATAAGTTGATTATCCAAAACATTATACAATGAATAATGAGTAATAAATATGGTGATCAAATAAAGGTGTTTTATTTATACTCAAAAGTTTAGGGCCATATAGGATTAGTATTATTATTGTGTTTCACTTTGCATGTTTTGACTTCCCGAATAATAAGCTTATTCAAACCATCCACAGTCGATAAATACTTTGGAAGTAGGTATTGAAGCTAGACTATCATGAATCCAACTGTAGATTGTTTGAAGCGTTTTAGACATAGCAAAAGTCGGATGTAGTGTTCATGAGTACTCCTGAAATAAGATTTGAGTATTGGATTAAACCCACGCTCACTTGAATCACTTCATGGATTTTATCACGAGTGATTAATGAGACGATAATATCTTATATTCTTGAAACCGAGACATGTGAGTTGTAACTTACAAGTCGGTTACACATCGATAATATGTAAACGCACCAATAACTTGGTGTTATAAAACATATTGTTGTGTGTTATTTGGTGAGTAGGTACAAGCAAGCATTTGAGTCGATGTTTATCCATTCCTTTTACCCAAAGTTGGATAAAAGCGATATATGTGGGCCCCTCGATGATTTAGTGATGACACCCTTAAGTGATTGGCCAAGCCTGAATTAAGTTGATGTGTTCAATTGTAGTCTGTTGTCAGTCGTCATAAATCGGAAATTGGGAAACAATACATGAACAGAGAGTATGATTAAAATCCATGTCTCAGTCCATACGATATCTAGAATGGAGGAATATATGATCCCTTATCTAAATGACGCGTTTCTGATAAGATCAGAGTTAACTGCGGCTTTTGAAAGCTACGATTTCTGATCAGGTTCTGAAGTCGTACTTGCAAAATAGTTATTAGACTTATCCAAGTGGGAGACTGTTGGATTAGGTGTCTAAACCCATAACTATTTTGGTATGTACTTGACCCGATTATGAGCATGATCCTTTTGGGTTGCCTTCACCATAGCAACTGATAGGATGAATTATGAAGAAAAAGGATTAATTATGATTTATTAATATATTATATGAATAATATATTAATAGAGAAATCATATTGTTTAATTAATATTGATCAAGAATTAATTAATTTTGTGGTCAAAAGAGATTAATTAAACTTAGGGGCTG
The DNA here is from genome assembly GCF_051521515.1 of Lactuca serriola. NCBI lineage: Eukaryota > Viridiplantae > Streptophyta > Magnoliopsida > Asterales > Asteraceae > Lactuca > Lactuca serriola. The sequence goes on along the minus strand of NC_136412.1, from coordinate 153,768,594 downwards.
GAACTGTAATTATAAGATAATTGCAATTGGGCTGATGGATCACCATGGAATATAGGTTGGATGAATTCTATGGGAAGCCATAAGGAAATCATCCAAGGGATATTCTAGAAGGAGTCAATGGGCTGCTTAAGGCTTAAGCAGCCATATTAGGGTTTCCAATTAAAAACCCCTAGCAACCACAAGTATAAATAGACCCCTAACATAAGGATTTCGGCCCTATACTTCCTGGTGTTTCCCTAGCCGATTTCCTCCCCTCTCCTAAGTCATCTTGTTGCTATTGGTGTTTGTGACTCCATTAGAGGTGCAACATTTGAGGTACTAAGCTTTAAAAGGTCAAGGATATTCAAGGAGAACTTGTTATTACTACATAACAAGAAAGGTAAGATCTAAACCCTAGTTTATATGTCAATAAGATTGTTATACGCTAGTTCATAGGATCATTGCTTTGGTATTCAATGTTTTTGTGTTCATAGTAGAAAACCTAGATCAAAGCAATTAGGGTTGCATGAACACCATAGGAATGATGTTTTGCTCCTAACCCAACAGATTCTTTGTGTGTGTATACAGAAACAATTCACTATGGGGTGGATCACGTCCTAATTTCCTCATCTGCATAAATACCATATAAAATTTCAAATATACAGATAAACATTTATAAACATTTATACGATGTACCATTTAAAAAATTACCAAATCAGAAGCTATCTTCAAATGACTTGCGGTTCCAACATTATGTATAGGTTTTGCTACTCCATCAGCCACACCATTACGCCTATTTTTCTTGTTCTGTTCAGATTTTAGCTTGTATTCTTCTGTATTTCATTTTAATTACCATGGATGACATATGGGTCATCGGTGAACATGGTAGTTGTTTATGGTGTCTATTTATAACATAAGGGTCATTGGTCAACATGGTAGTTGCTTATGGTGTGCATGGGTGACATATAGGTCATTGGTCAACATGGTAGTTGCTTATGGTGTGCATGGATGACATATGGGTCATTGGTCAACATGGTAGTTGCTTATGGTGTCCATGGATGACATATGGGTCGTTGGTCAACATGGTAGTTTCTTATGGTGTCCATAGATGACATATGGGTCAGTGGTCAATGTGGTAGTTGCTTATGGTGTCCATGGATGACATATGGGTCATTGGTCAACATGGTAGTTGCTTATGGTGTCCATGGATGACATACCCGTCATTGGTCAACATGGTGTAGTGGTTTATGGTGTCCATGGATGACATATGGGTCATTGGTCAACATGGTAGTTGCTTATGGTGTCCATGGCTGACATATGGGTCATTGGTCAACATGGTAGTTGCTTACGGTGTGATGGTATCACCCATTGATGACATATGGGTCATTGGTCAACATATATCATTTGTGTCAGTTCTGTATTAAAATAGAAATTGATTTTTCTTCTAATTATGACTTTTGACAAGACTACCCTTACTAATTAAATATGAGTCATTGTATATATGAGGACAATTTTGTCATTTTATAATGGAACATCTTCTAGGTGCCATAATGTTTTCCGACGAAACACGTTGTTTCAGTTCCTCACTCTTATTTCAATCACTTGCAAACAACCCCAATTTCAAAATTCCGACAATAAAAAAAACCCTAAAATCATTTTCGCAAAATCTTTATCTTACTGAAGGTTTATTATTATGGAAGCTAGTACTTCTTCGAAGACGCAATCAAGAAATCAAAGGAAATCGCTAACATACATGTCATTGGAAGTGATGGAGAAAATAATAGTCAACTTCGGAAAAATTTCAGCAGTCGAGGCTTTCAGGATGAAGAGTGTGTAAGTTTTGTCTTCGATCGTTCTGTTTTGCAAGTGTATTTGAGTTGTCTTTACATTTTGGAGTGAATGTTGTGTTTCCTTTGCAGTTACAAATTCTTTAACGAGGCAGGAAAAAAAATGAAGTATATAAACATATGGAGGTAGATGGATTACGATTTCGTGGTTGGTCTGACTAGAAACATACGGTTGTCAACAAATGCATAGAGATGAGAAACCTAAGTATTATGTTCAGGAATGGATTTGTATGTTGTTATATATATGCATATTATTAATTAATTTGTTTCTTGTTTTGCATTACTTTAACTAGAAGTTGTGTGTTTAATGTTTTTTTTTTCAAATGAAGTTATTTTTCTTAGAAGCTGATCATGAAGGGAAAACGATGCTTGAAGAAGCATCTGAATTGGGACATTTGGATTCAACATTTGTCCTGGGAATGATGGTGATGGCTGAAGGGAGACATAGGAAGCTGGAAGCTTTGGACATATTGAACAATGCTTACCACAGAGGAAAAGGTAAGTGGAATCTTAGAGCAACTTGTTCTAAGGTTCATCTCAACTTGAATAAGGAGGGGAGGAAACATGTACACTTCCATGGCTTCCATAGAACTTGTGCAATGCATAAGTCTATAATTAGTGTGTCATACGCTTTTGTGAATGGATACAAATGGGTGTTTAGGTGTGAAATTTGTTTGTAGGAGGCTTGTTTTGTTTTGTTTTCTAGGGAGTTTGGTATAATTTATGAGTAGTTTGTTGATATGTACTTTCATATTATGACAATTAATGTTATGCACATTCTTTTGGTTTAATATACGAATATATAGTAATTTACTTGATAAGTAATTACTTGATATTGTTACTTGATTAGTAAATATGTCGTGTTGTTAATAAAGGACTAAAAGAGTAAAAGTTTGGAATGATGTTTGAATAATGTGTGAATAATGTGTTTTGGACTTTCAATATTAATGTTTATATTGTATTGTGATTATAGTTGTATGTAGCAAATGCTTGTTCTTTCCTAGTATTAAATACATATAAAACACAATTGTAAAGGCATAAACATACATGTATTTTATTTTGGATTTTTTAATTTGGTTTATTATCAACTAGTGGAGAACCCATGCTTTGCATGAGGTAAAATTGTAAAGGCATAAACATTGGGACTAAAAGTGGCAACAAAAAAAGTATTGTGGCTAAAATCAAAGTAAAAAAAAAAAGTTACTATAAACATAGGGACTAAAAGTGGCAACATTACAATCGTGTTCTTGTATATCATTTAATCTATCATTTGTCCTTAAGTCTAATACTCTTCATTCTCTACAATACATATCAAAGAACACTCAAACCCTAAACCAGCAAACTGTATCTTTATCTTTTGCCTCCATTATCATTAAATCTCTACCATCACCTGAACTCTAGCTTCAACAAACCTCTGTCGGTTGAGCGCTTGAAACTTAGATGTCTCTATAATTCTAGGATTTTATCGCAATATGACATGGAGAATATAGGGGTGGTTTAGGGTTTGAAAGCCCTAATTTGGATTTACCGCCTTCTACAACCCAGTCGAGATTGTCTTCATTTATTTCCAAGTCCGAGCCTCCAACAATTTTGAGTATCCATCAATGGAGATGACGGCAACATTAGGTTAACCAATAACGATAATGGTAGCGCTAAATTACTGATGATTATGGTGGTGTTTCTATGTCCAAAATGTGAAACTCCTACATCTGTTCCTTCGCTTTCTATCTCATTTCTTGTCGGTAAACCCTAACTAACTTTAGGTTGGACATTTCTAGCGAGCGACTAGTACATACGCTTCGCGAAGATGGTTATTTATGGTGAGAAAGAGAGAGAAGGCGCGGAGAAGGGGATGGAAAAGTTGGTCATTATTGGTGTGAGACATTGGATTACTAGTGGAACAAATGGGTAGGAGTGTAGGTGTGATTTTCTTTATTAGAAAAACTGTAAACTAAAGAAAATGAAAGGGAAAAAAACAAATAAAAATAATAAACTAGTCATTTTAAGGTCCTAATTTTTTATGGATGAAAACCACAAGATATATATATATATATATATATATATATATATATATATATATATATATATATATATATATATATATATATATATATATATATATATATTGGACTAGTGATAGTGATGCTAGTCCAAAACTTTTTAAACGAAAATAACAATTTTCAAAAATCAAAATTGACCATTTTTGCAATTTTTGTCCATTTGAAATTTACAAAACGTTTTGGTTAAAAAAGGGTAATAAAAAAATGGACAAAACTGTAAAATTGGTCCTTGTGGTTTTCTAAAAACTTTGGATAGGGTCCAAAATGTTTTTAACTTGCATGCATGGAAGGTCCAAAATCAAGAAATTTCTACGATTTTAGTCCAAAAAAACTTGAAAAGACGATTATACCCTTATTTATTTACTTTTACATTTTATTAACATTTCAATAACAAAAATATTAATAATAATAAAAAGAAAATAGGTAAAACTCTCCTTCTCTATATCTTATGTCTCTCTTTCTCTCACACACACAAACACATACTCACAGGCGATCAAATCCAAAAGGCTAGAACATCTCCGACGTATCCCATCCTCCGATGTATGTTATCGTTCACCCCTCCCTTTCTCTTCAAAACCCACATACATATTTCACACACAGATACTAGTTTCTTCGTTTTTTTATATTTGTGATTGTATATAAACCAGTTTCAAATTTCAATCTGAAGCCTGAAAATTACATATACATACGCACTGTTGGTAACTCCTCAAAACTCGAGGTTTCTCTAATAATCTTGCATCCGGTCTCATCCTAATCCCTCCCTTATCAGCAAAAGAACGAAGGAAAACTAACTCCATAACCTCTACTTAGTTGACTAGTGTGGTATTAGAATACAATGGTTGGTGTTTTTGACACCAGTGAACATAACCCACTTTTGGTAACTCCTCAAACTCGAGCACCATCGACTGATCTGATCTTTGCTTCCCTCTCTCCTCACCGTTCAATCACCCTACCTGGAATCTATTTTCCAGCTCCAAAATTGGAATCCGCAAAACCCAAAACACATTGCATCTTATTTCAAATCGAAACTTACCTCTTTTTCTCTGTTACACACATCAAATTTCTTTTTCTTTTGATCCAATGTGACCATCTCAATTCTCTATGCAAATTAGATTTTCACTGAACTTGAAAAACTTCTCCAGAAAGGCAATACATAGTTCAAAGTTTAATTTGACCTCCTGAAGGGGAAGGGGGTTTCATTGGAGCTGTGTACAGGAAACCTGCAGTGGGGCTCACTCATCAGGAGGTTGCACAATTGACAGGATGATGCCGACAATGGGGTTGGGAGGTAGATTCTTGAAGATGAAAAGACAAAAAATTTGTAGATGTCTGACAATGGGGTTTTACCATCGAGGTTTCGTGATGGCGGGTTTCAATTATCAAGAGGTGAATCAATTGGTTCAAGAAGGAGAGGGGGAATAGAGGCGATGAGAAGTAAGATACTTACCGGCAATGAAGGGTGGCGAGAAATCTGGGCGGTCGACGGCGACCTTAGGGCGGCGGCATTAGGGCTTCTCTACGGGAAAAGTGAGTGAGAATGGAGAGCAATTTTGACGCCGATGACTTTTTGATGAGTGAGAGAGGGAGAAAGAAATGAGTCGGGGTGTTTTAGCTTGTAGGGCCCATTTCTTTATTATTATTATTATTATTATTATTATAAAACAATTAAATAAATAAAGAAAATTTTAAAAAGAAATTAAAAGGGCATAAAAGTCATTTCAACTCTTTTAGGGACTAAAACCAAAGAAAGTTTTTGATTTTGGACCTTCATGCAACTTGAAAACTTTTTGGATCTTATCTAAAATTTTTAGAAAACCACAGGACCAATTTTACAGTTTTGTCTAAAAAATGATTGGAAAGGAGGAAGGCTCGACCACTCATCTCTCCTTGGTAATAGAGACAATCTTGCCAAACATTCTATCAACACCATACTAGAAACCACCTTAGTCAAATCAGTCAAAATAAATGTTAAAAAATATATTGACTATATCTATTAATAATACCTAATGTAATTTCTGTGGTATCTGATATAATTAATTTTGTTTATTTTTACTTTTTGGTTCAAACTAATTAACTTTTTGCCTATGTTTATAATTATAAGATAAAATTACACAATTGATGCTATATTTTTCTAAACAAAAGTAATAATTAAAACTTTTACACGTTAGCTTCTGTGGTTTTAAAATTTGCACGTCATAGCCCTTTTTTTTTCTTTTTTTGTCGTAAAAAAAGTTTTTACATTTTTTTATTTTATATTGTTATTTTAATTAAATTTCCGTTATTTATATATTTTTAAATTTTATTAAGAATCTCTCTCTCTCACACACATAAGTGGTGTAATTAGTTGATTATTAATCTTTATATATGCGATTAATAAAAATTATGTTAATAGTCATTTGGATGGGATCTAATTTTTTTTCTCTGCATTATTAATAATGTCGCACAAAAACATATATACAACTATTTTGTTTATCAAGCATGTGTACAGTTAATAAAAATTACAATTTGCACTTACTACCGTCTTGTTAAAAATATTTATTGTAACATTTGTATGAGAATATAAGCTACTCTAGAATTATGGTAAAGTCAAATTTTAGTTGAGAGGCTAATTATGGTATAACAATTTTATAACAAAATACCATAACTAAGGATAAATCCATCATTTAAAAATATGTGAAAAAATAAACTATTTTTTTTCTTACGGGTTTAGGTTATTGATAATTTTATGTAATATAAATATAGTATTAACTTTTAGGTCAGGGCCTAGTTATGGTACTAAATTAATCAGATTATAAACAAACAATAATTTTTTGAGTTTTTATTGTTGGTTTCATGTATAATAGTATCAGCATGAGACTTTTCGAAACTGTGGAGTTGTTTCTTATTTATGAGCCTGCTTTGTAATTTATGAAAATAAGAGTTGAATACTTTTTTTTTTAATTTTTTATATTACCTAGGTAAATATGGTAAATATCATATTTTAATGTTGGAAAAAACACATTTTATATGAAGTTCTAATAAATTAAAACATTAATTAAAAATTAAAAGGTAATTTATAGATTTATAAAACTTGAAGGGTATAAAGTAAAATATGATTAACTTTGAGGTATATATATGGACATCGTTTTATGTGAAAAATAATTCGATATATTAATAAATAAAAACTTTATTAATAATCGTAAGTGATTTCAGGTTTTGACAAACAAGTTTCACACAAACATAGGTTGTTTTTGACTTTACTAAAATGATTTTGGGTTTGAATAACAACACCCCAATGAGTTGAAGACAAATAGAATATCATAACCAAATAGAATATTATACTTGAAAAACCATTATAACGAATAAAAAGTAAGTAATAAGATAATTAATATAGTTACTATTTATCAACTTTGTTAATTAATATAGTTACTGTTTATCAAGTTTGTTTTTAACAGAGATTACAGTATTATTTTTGAAACACATAGTTTATAACCAAGGTTCTAAAATTCGTTATGCTTTGTCATGGTGTGTCATGACTCAAAAACTTGTACTCAACGCCTTGTTCTAACAAAATATCCCCTTAAATTATATATGTATGTAAAAATGAATACTAGTAGAATATATATACATAAAATTATTAATTATATATAAAATTGTCGCTTTAAGTCACGACTTACAAACAATATGTCTCACCACAAATCGTAAAAGTCTAAAACTTGACATTGACATCAGATGACCGTTAAGCGTTATTTTGAACCGTGTTTATAAACAACAGAAAGTAGTTAATAAAATATTAATATAGCTACTGTTTCTCACGTTATTAAATAATAATAACTAATAGGTGATTTCGGGCTTCGCCCACAGTGTAATTTTTTAGAAACATAAATGAGACCAAAAGTGTCGAGTTCAACAAAATCTAGGGGCCATTTATTTAAGTTAAGTCAATTCCCTCACAAAAATCTTTAATATATATATATATATATATATATATATATATATATATATATATATATATATATATATATATATATATATATATATAACAAGAATGGGACCAAAAGTATCAAGTTCAACAAAATAAAATGGACCGTGTATGTAAATTAAGCCAACTCAGGGACCATTTATTTAAATTAAGCCAATTCTCTCACAAAAAGCCACTGATTCATAAACAAGTTATGTTTTTCATATGCATGTTAATAATAGAACGAAGAATTTCATATATATCCTTAATAAACAACAAAATATCATATTTACCAAACATAATTTCTAAATATCATATATAATCTTACTAAGCTTTCAAAATATCTTATTTACTCAAATCTTTTTTTTAACATTTTAAAACATTTTTTTAATATTTTATATTTATTCTAAATCATTTTAACTAAAAACAAATTGAAATTGACAATAATACCCTCATTTTAGGATTGCAAAAATAATTTGTATCCCATCACAAACACGAACCAAGTCTGGAAAGTGGAAACACAAACAACCCAAGTCTGCCATTGTCCTCGTTGCTCCGCCGTTCAGACTCATCGCCGATTTCCTCATCAGCAACTTCGATCCACCAGCGCATTGATGTCATTGCTCTTCTATTCTTGAATCATCGTTGATTACCTTATCAACGACTTCAATTCCAACACATGATTTCATCAACAACGACTTCTTGTTTTCGAATCGTTTCTAATTCCTGACCAACGACTTTAATTCCAAAAGATGATGAATTGTATTCTATTGATTTCATCATTAGCAATTTTGGAATCTTGTTTTATTAATTTCATCATTAGGGATTTGAAATTGTGTTTTACTGTGTTACCGGGAGTTGTTGTGAAGCCGATGGAGAAACCAAGGTTAGTTTGAAGTATATATGGGTGGAGAAAAACATCGGTCTTCCACTAGACCAAGTGATTCCAGGATACGAGAGTATTGCATTAAGTCCATACTATTTTTGGCCAAGGAAAGGTGCTTGGGAAGAGCTTAAAGTGTTGGTCGAGAGTAATCCATGGATTGCTCAAAAGCAAGTGATTATTATTCTTACTCAAGCTACTAATATCGTTAACTTGTGGCAACAGAGTGGTCGTAATATACAGTATGCTCTTGTCAATTCCTTAGATATGTGTAGAACTGTAGATTATGGTAACTTGTTACTTGATACTGTTCACAAATTGATAGAGATGATTCCCATTTAACTTGTCTTTTTTTTTTCTTGGTTTATTTGTATCTACTCCAGTTTCTTGATCCAATACGCCACTTTTTCTTTCTGTCAACTTCTTTGATGAAATACAAAATCTAAAGAAACGGTTTACCAATTCATTTTGGTCATTATTAATTTTATGAGTCTCAATCACCAGTATGAACTTAATATAACATATGGGTAATGGATTTAATTATTGTCTTCATAGGAGTCATACTTCCACTTCCACATATCAGTAATTACATGTTTTATTTATGCGTAATCTGTTATAAACTTAGCTTTTTTTGTTAGTTAAACAATTCTTTTTTTGTTAGTAAAATTGGTTTGCGGCATTTTTCTTGAAAAAATTATTGTTAGTTAGGCTCTTTATGTTAATTTGTGGCATTAATATTTTTGTTATTCAAATTGATTAAAATAATAGTTTTGGTAAATATGATATTTTGACAATTTATGAAGGGTGTAAGTGATATTGTAAACTTAGCTTTATTATAAGGATTTAATAGTCAAATGATAAAAATACGAATTTAAAATGATTAAAAATGTTTAAAATAAATTTTTTTGGGTAAATATAATATTTTGAAAGCTTAGAAATGATATATATGATATTTAGAGATTAGGTCGGGCAAACAGGGCCGGTCCAAACCTATTGTGGGCCCAGGGCAAAAAGAAAAAGTGGGTCCCAAAATAATTAATAGAATTTAATTTAATTTAAAAATAAACACATCGTTACAAAGTCTACAAAAAAAATCACTATTAATATTAGAAACATAAATATGACCACAACATTACCTAAAAGAGAAATTATTATCATTTTAATTCAAATTAGTTTTTCTGCATTCAAACTAGTATCATTTTCATTCAAACTAGACGACCTCGATGGTTTAAAAAAATTATGTATAGATTCTTTATAAGTTTGAATGAAGGCATCAGAAAATTTTGTTTCTTCCTTTTTTTGGCTTCTAGATAATTGTTTTTTGGAAAACATTGTAGATTGTCAATAGCTAAATATTATCTACTTATGGGAAAAGATTAAATCTGATTTTTGATATATGATTTCTATGTTAAAGTTGTAGAAGCCTAATTTCATATTTAATTTAAATCAAGGTGCAATTGCAAAATAAAATCAAATACAAACAATCAAACATCTGAATTTAAAACTAGATTTAAAGTTTTGAATTCTGAATCATATATCGGTAAATATATTACTTTCTTAAGTAAAAAAATCTAAAAAGTAGGCAGAAGATATAAATTTAAGTTTCAAGAAATCTGAGAAAAAAAACTATAAGCTTTCAACATTTGATTAGATACCAGGACGAGGAATCAGGAATGCGAATACAAAATAAAATAAGAAACAACACTAAAACATCAGAAAAATTAGGATTGGATTTAAAATTTTGAGTTTTAAATTAGATATCTGCAAAGAAATTATCTTGTTAAGTAAAAAATATGAAAAGTAGGTAGAAGCTATAAAGAATTGACAGTCTAGTCTCCAACAATCTAGCAATCTGAGACACAGATACACAAACAAAATCAGAAAATAAATAAATAAATAAATAAAAACTATAAGGAGTGTGAATAAGAAATCAAATCAGAATGAGAAACAAAAGAATCGGAGGAAAAAAACAAACAAAAAAAAATCTATAGCTAACCTCATGGTTTTTATCTCATTCGTCGGGTGCTTTGCAATTTTGCATTTAATCGACATAATTTATTATAATCTAAAGGATGGTAAGAGACTACGAGAAGAAGTCACACGACATAACTGATTATGAATCATTATTCTGATGTTGATTCATGAGGCAACGATTAGGATTCACGAGGTATCAATTAGATTAATTGGTTCCCGCTTGATGGGGATTCTTGTAAGACGCCCTAAACGATAGTGTTTGCTTAACGTTACTTTAAAAAGCGTTTCAGAGTACAGACAAAAAGATGTTATTTCATTGGGCTAAAGTTTGGTTAATTTTGTAATTGGGCCCTTAGAAAACATATACACAAAATTTATTTTTTATATATGTATATATATTATATATTTGAGAAAATTTGGGTCCCTTAGAGTCGTGGGCCCTGGGCGGTCGCCCGTGTTGCCCACCGTCAGGACCAGCCCTGCGGGCAAATATGATATTTTATTGTTTATTAAGGGTATATATGAAATTCTTGCCTAATAGAATATGTAAGTTTATAAAAAAATATATGATGACCTGACTATCGTAGTGCTAAAGGCCCAAGTGCCATTGCCATAATGAGACAGAATTTTACCATGTGCAAATATAAAGATGACGATGCAGGAATGCAGCCAAACACCTGAAGCACGGATCATTATATATGTAGAATTACATTGGGAAGTTCCCATTTGTATATTATGCAAAGAAAAGGACGAGTGAATTATAGTATTCAAGTGTTGAGAATGGTGCTAGACAAAGATGCAATGCTGTTGACCTGGTCAACTATGTACATCCAATTCTAATAAACATGCTGCGCGTTCACTTTGCTTTATCAAAATATAAATTACAGAAATGGTCGGTATGCATAAGGATAATTTATATGTGTGGTTTTTAATTTATTTTTTTTAACTTGGAAGTCTATTTGTTTTTATTATTCATTTGGTTTCTGTCTAACGTAAAAGACTATTTTGTCTTTGATTTTTAATTTATTTAAATAAACTATTTTCCTACCTATTAGCAATTAGCATATTTCCATAATAAATGTGGAACATATTTAGTTTTCAAATCAACACCATTACCAACATTAAGAGCATATGGTATGGGCAACGAGAAATGCTATTATTGCTGATGTGGCGCCTCATAACCTAGTCATAACAAGATAAACACCACCCCACCTTCTTATTGTGTCTAGTAGTGTAGTAGTGTTGTTTCTTGTTGTGGCCATGACCGATGAAACAATATCATCTATTGGCTACACATATTATCTATCTCTATCTCTCTCCTCTTAAAGGGTGTTCTAACACCATTCACACCACTCCTCTCTTGTTGTTTCTTGTTATAACACCACTTCAAATTGCCAATAACGTATGCTTTAATAATTAATCAAAAAGAAAGTTTGACAATAACCACCACCACCCAAAGGCCAAAGCTGCTAGCTAGCCTGCTATCATGGATGATCTTGGCTCCATCCAAGCCTACATCATTATGGATACAAGCAGAAGCAACAAGATAAAGATTCACGTCTCTAACTTTAGTTACACACGTTTTTGAAAAATCGAAACTATTTTCTAGAAAATACAAGATTTTATTGAATAATGGGTTCTTGGTCGTTGTCAGCATCTTCACAAGTTCATGTAGCAGTGGTTTCTCAAACTCTGAGCTTTCTCTTTTTCCTCTTCTTTTCAAATGGTAGATCTACACTTCTGTACCAAACACACACACATACACACACTAAGATTTTGTTCTTAATGCAATTTTATACGAATTTGCAGGAGCCTTGGGGGTTACTTTTACTATTGTAAACGACTGTGGGTTCACTATCTGGCCTGCAATATTTAGCATTCCGAGTTTAAATGAAACCGGATTTGCGCTCACAAAAGGTAACTCACGCTCTTTTCAAGCTCCGGGTGACTGGATTGGTAGTATATGGGGTCGGACAGGTTGCAACTTCAATAGCTCAGGTAAATGGTCATGTACCACAGGTAATTGCGGCACAAATGTCACCAATGAAATGGAGTGTAATCCATATGGAAGAACAACACCCGCCACGATTGCTGATTTCTTCATCAATCAAATCGAAATCAACAGCCAAGACATTTATGATGTCAGCATTGACCAGGGGTACAATTTGCCAATGCTTGTGGAGCCAACTGCCGGTTCAGGTTCCAGTTTACGTAGTTGTGCAAAGACGGGTTGTGTTGAAGACTTGAATCAGCGATGTCCAAGGGAGCTAACTTTTGCAGGTGGTCAGGTGTGTAAGAGCGCTTGTACAGCTTTTCGCTCTCCCGAGTATTGTTGCAGTGACTCGTTTTCATCACCCTCATCTTGCAAGCCAACAGCATATGCGCAGTTGTTTAGGTCAGCCTGCCCAAGATCTTATAGTACCACATATGATATACAGACTACTACATTTTTGTGTAGTGGTGCCGATTACACTATCAGATTTTGTGCCGCTGCCGATTCATTTTCAAAAATCAAATTTGGCGGTGAACTCAAGTCTACAGACCAGCTTGTTTCCATGCGTGGAAATTTCACATTAGGGTTCTTTGGTGAAAACTACAGTTACTTGGGAATTTGGTACACAAGCGATGTTCAATCCACGAAAGTGTGGGTGGCTAATCCAAATGCACCGATCATATCCAGCTCAGGCGCTCATACCCTATCAATCAGTACCAAAACCGGAGACTTGATTATCACTGCAGGAGGGACAACTCTAATAAGAATCACCGATGTTAAAATTGGTCCAAACGCAAATGTGACTGCAACCCTCGAAGATAATGGTAATTTTCGGCTGATTAACCAAGTTGACAAAAGGGTTTTGTGGCAGAGTTTTGATCACCCAACCAATGTACTTTTACCTGGCATGAAGCTTGGGTATGACATGGCAACAGGCCAGAATTGGACTTTGACTTCTTCGTTGAGCAATGAAAACCCTAAATCAGGACCTTTTACTCTGAGTTGGGAACCCACTCAAAAAGGATCCCAGAGATTAATGATTCGACGACGAGGACGACCCTACTGGACTAGTGGGAATCTAAACAACCAAATATTTCAATATATGTTTTCATTGAATGGCCCAGGTAGTCAATCCATGTATAATCTCACTTTTGTATACAACAATAAAGAAAGATACTTTAGCTATGATGGTAATATTGCTGCTTTACCCATGTGGATATTAACACCAAAAGGCCAAATTAGAGATATTAATAATGCTACTGCTTGGAGCCCTGAGTTTTGTTATGGATATGATTCTGGTAATGGTTGTGTGGAGTCGAGTTTGCCTCAGTGCAGGACAGAGAACGATAATTTTAGTAAAAAGAATGGGGATTTTGCTCAGGATATGACAAATGGTGTGGTTGATGGGAACTCAAGCTTAACCATTAACGATTGTTTTATTAAGTGCTGGAATGATTGCAAGTGTGTGGGGTTTAATAGCCACACCACCAATGGAACTGGTTGTGTAATTTGGACAGGAAACAATAGTTTTTTGGTTAATCCTCATGATAACTCTACGTCAAAGTATGTGATCAGTCAAAATCCAGACAATCGAGATACAGGTAATAATGTTTGATTTGTAACGGTTTTTGCTACCATTTAAACATCCGTAAAACTAAACAAGCCAAAATGCAGGAAACAAAACACAAAAGAACAGGAATTGGATATGGATATCCATTAGTGTTTCCATTCTTCTTGTTTTCCTTTGTTTTGGGGCTTTATGGTATATAAAGAAGAGAAAGCATAGACAAAAAGGTATAGAAATAGCAACGATATTAAAAATAGCTTATGTTTGTACTTCAAGTTGCATTTTCTATTAATTCACTGATATTGATTGTAGAATACGAGAGACGGAAGAGAGATGAATATTTCTTGGAGCTGACAAGTTCTGAAAGCTTCAAGGATATACATCAGCTTGAACCGGACGGTGTGAAAGGAAATGATTTGTTATTATTTAGCTTTGCCTCTATCATGGCTGCCACCAGTGATTTTTCATTTCAAAATAAGCTCGGACAAGGTGGTTTTGGACCTGTTTACAAGGTTACACTTCTGTCACCTCAAACTTTTATGTCTTTTTAGTTATTGCATTTATATATCTATTTAACTAAAAGATATATCATACAACTAAGAAAACAGGGAAAACTAAGTGATGGGCGAGAAATTGCAATCAAAAGGCTTTCAAGAACATCAAGTCAAGGGCTTGTGGAATTCAAGAATGAACTAGTACTCATAGCTAAACTCCAGCATACAAATCTTGTTCGTGTTCTTGGTTGTTGCATTCACGGAGAAGAAAAGATGTTAATATATGAATATATGCCCAACAAAAGTTTAGATTTCTTCGTATTTGGTATGCATTGTTTGAGACATATGTGCATTCAGTTCTTTAATTTACTTGTGATATTCTTTATAAACTCTTTCACTGGCTTGCAGATGAAAACAGAAAGGCAGAATTGGATTGGCCTAAACGATTTATCATTATTGAAGGAATTGCTCAAGGGTTGTTGTACTTGCATAAGTACTCAAGAATGAAAGTGATTCATAGGGATCTAAAAGCTAACAACATTCTTTTAGATGAGAGTATGAACCCCAAGATTTCTGATTTTGGAATGGCAAGAATATGCGAGCAAAACGAGACCGAGTCAATGACTAACAGGGTGGTTGGAACATAGTAAGTGATCATCTCTCTTGAAGTGTCAAAAATCTCATTGAGTTATATGCTTTCATGGTCAATCTATTAGCAAAAAGTTAGATTTAATATTACAAATGAGAACTAACACAATTATCCAATTCTTGATAGAGTATCTTTTAGATGAATTTGTTGTTTTTCTGATTCCATGCTATCTACT
Source organism: Lactuca serriola (assembly GCF_051521515.1). Classification (NCBI taxonomy): domain Eukaryota; kingdom Viridiplantae; phylum Streptophyta; class Magnoliopsida; order Asterales; family Asteraceae; genus Lactuca; species Lactuca serriola. Next base: position 153,753,033 of record NC_136412.1, on the reverse strand, counting down.
TCTAAAAAGTCTTGGTGACCATTTTGTATTCAGTGGTTATATGTCTCCTGAGTATGCAATGAGGGGGGTTTTCTCAATCAAGTCCGATATCTTCAGCTTTGGAGTCTTGATCCTGGAAATCATCAGTGGAAGAAGAAATAGTAGCCTCTTTCATCTTGATGAGACATTCAGTCTTATTGGATATGTAAGTATAGTCAAAATCTCCTTTTAACATCTTTAAATACTATACGATCTTCAATGAAAATGAGACCATGTTACTTTATTCTCTCCCACAATTATATATTACGGTTGACCTATATATTCATGATGTCCAAACGGCTTAACTAACGTACACTACAGAACCAAAGGGGATTTGACTAGTTGAATTTTATTAATTAAACAATTTAACCTTACCACTTTGTTGGAAAGTAAGGGACAATCGATCAAAATCATTAATCATGTGTTGATGATTTAGGCATGGGTGCTATGGCAACAAGGGGATTCGTTGGAATTGAAGGACACATCACTTGGAAATACTTGTGATGAACAGCAATTCCTGAGGACTGTTCATGTTGCCCTTCTGTGTGTACAAGAGAATGCAATAGATAGGCCAACAACGTCAGAGATGATCTCCATGCTTCTCAATGCTTCCATATCATTACCCACTCCAAACAGACCAACATTTCTGATAGGTGGAGGGGACTCAAAGTCAACTTCATATGAAACCAAAGCAGAAGATTTCTCTGTGAATAATGTGACCATCTCTGTTGTTGGGGGTCGATAGGGTATGAACGTAGCTTCAACATATCATTCTTTGTGAAAAACTTTTCTGTATTTATTCGCTTTTGTAGGAGATGCAAATCCATTTTTCTAAACTTGTTAATTGTTATATGCATGCAATATAAAGAACACTCTTTATAGGTCTATCCATATTATATATGTCGATAAAGAAGTAAAGAACATCTTGTGCAAGCTTGTGGATGGTAGATTCATTATTAGCTCAATTTCAAAGTTTTCTCAGTCTAGGAAGTCTGGTCTTACTGGTCACTAAATAGAAGCATCATCGAAATGTGATTGGGCTCCATTTTTGGAAACATATAACTAATTTATAAATATCATCCCTTCATAGATTTTACATTCCCTTATTAGTTTAGATTTTTAATCATGTTAATTTGTCTCTTCAATTTCCTCATGGTGTCGCTTAATTGCATACACAATATTCACAAGAGCAACCAAACATGTTTAAATTCAGTCAAGCGGAATTTGAGATTTCATTCCATCACTTTCCAACAAAACCGAATATCCACCACCAAAAGCAACTGTGACCATAAAGATCTTGGTTGCCCCAAAGTCGAATTAATATGGATACAAGTTTGGGCACCAACCCATGAGTAAAAGCACCAAATAGAAATTCCAAGTGTTTATCTCAACAACTCGTCTAAAGCTATAGAAAAAAATCAATAGAAAGGATTTAGTAATAATATAGTGATTCACCAACAATGACTATGATACACTATCGAGCCTCCATTACTGTAATTGTCATATCGTTTACAGAATAATCCTCTAACTTTCTTTCAACTGAAGTTGACTTCGAGGCACTTCTGCCAATGAAGAATGCTGGCTGCTTTGGGACAGGTAATGACATTGTGTCATTGTTAAGCATAGAGATCACATCCGACATCTCTGGTCTATCCAATGCGTTTTCTTGTACGCAGAGAAGTGCCACATGGATACTCCTTAATAATCGGTGTATGACATGAGAATCTGCTAGAGTTGGGTCCTCTAACACCAATGCATCCCCTTTTAGCCATAGCTCCCATGCCTAAAAGCATTCCAAATTCGTCAATCATTACATGTAATTCGACTTTTCAAGTCAAAAAAAATATATTATTCGAATGTAGGGGATGTAAAAATGGTATATTACAAGTGAACTTACGTATCCTATAAGATTGACGGTTTTGTCAAGATAGGAGAAGCTTGTATTTCTTCTTCCGCTGACAATTTCTAAGGTTAAGACTCCAAAGCTGAAGACATCAGATTTCACCGAGAAAGTTCCTTCCATTGCATACTCGGGAGACATGTAACCACTGTGTAATGTGTTTCACATAGATTCAGTACCTTAAAGACCAAATTAGTATCACTCATACTTTTGAGGTATGTATTAATGTCTCCATGATCCCATTTTATTACCTCTTAAATGTAGTATTGAAACTTAAAATCAGTTATGTTCCAACCCTATGGTGTAAGATAAACAGGACTATTTGACAAAATATCCAACATAGAGAAGTAAAAGAGAAAGAGCACTATTATTACTATGTTCCAACCACCCTATTGGTAATTGCTTCGGTCTCATTTTGTTTGAAGATTCTCGCCATACCAAAATCAGAAATTTTGGGATTCATACTTTCATCCAACAAAACATTACTTGCTTTTAGATCCCTGTGAATAACTCGCATTCTCGAGTATTTATGTAAGTAAAGCAACCCTTGAGCAACCCCTTCAATGATGTTCCATCGTTTCGGCCAGTCTAACAGTGTCTTTCTTGTTTCATCTATGCAATTGTTTTAACAAGTCATTCAAACCATAGTTCTATTGAAGCTAAAATCATTGTAGAAATCTATTTTAGATTTTTTTTAATTTTTTTTTTCTTACCAAAGAGAAAGAAATCCAAGCTCTTGTTTGGCATGTACTCATAAATCAACATTTTTTCTTCTCCACGAATACAACAGCCTAGAACCCGAACAAGATTTGTATGTTGAAGTTTGGCAATAAGAATGAGTTCATTTTTGAATTCAACAAGCCCTTGTCCTGATGTTCTTGAAAGCCTTTTAATTGCAATTTCCTGTTCATCACTAAGTTTCCCCTTTTTTTCATAAACACATAAGATCTTGTTTAGTAAGATGGAAGAGAAAAAACTATTATCATTTTCTGAAAACACAACAAATATTAAAGATAAATGTACCTTATAAACAGGTCCAAAACCACCCTCTCCGAGCTTATTTTCACTTGCGAAGTCATTTGTGGCCGTCACTATGGTAGCAAAGCTGAACACCATCAAGTCGCTTCCTTTTCTGCCATTACTTTCAAGATTACTTGCATCCTTGAAGCTGTCAGAAGCTATTAGCTCCAAGAAATATTCGTCGTCTCTCTTTTGTCTCTTTTCCTCTTCAATAAAAAATCATGGCTTAGAAAGTGAAATTGGTTTAAACAACTCAAGCATACCAAAAGAACGTGTAAAATATCATACCTTCTCGTCTAAGCTTATTCTTCTTTAGATACCACAGTAGACCAGCAGAAAAGAGAAGTAAAATAATGGAAGCAACAATGGGTGCCCAGATCCAGTTTTTAGCATTTCCTGGTGTATAATTAATTTAAGCTATATATTAATAATCAAACTGTATGTGGACTATATTCACGTTACTCAAGAGTTTAGACAATATGTTGGTTTAAAGCTATGAAAATACATAACAATTAACAAGTAACCCAGAAACCATTAAATCAGTCACAACTGTTTATACCTTTACTTGGATTTGGAGAAATTATCGGAATTGGAGAAATTAAAACATACTTTAATACAGCACTCCCTGTTGGACTGATTGAAAAGTTATCGACTGATTTAGCTCCAGTCCATGTAATACAACCAGTTCCATTGCTACTTGTGGTAAACCCAAGACAGCTGCAATCATTCCAGCACCTCACCATACAATCGCTCATACTTAGGCTTGAATTGTCATCATACGAGCTGCTCGTCATAGGTGCAAAATCCCCATTCAACCAATTAAATTTATCATTCTCATCCCTACACTGAATCGTATTAGAATCTGCAACACACCCGTCACCCGAATCATACCCATAACAGAATTCAGGAGTCCAAACTGCAAAGTTATCCGCATCTTGAACTCGGCCACCTGGAGTCAAAAACCACATGGGTTGAACGCCATTGATTCCATGGAAACTAAAGGACCTCTCTTCGTCAGTGTATACATAACTGAGATTGTACTGGTATTTGCTAAATGGACTATTCAAAGCTGGCATGTATGGAAATGTTTGATTATTTAGATTCCCACTAGTCCAGTAGGGTTGACCTCGTCTTCGAATCATTAATCTCTGAGATGCTTCATCAGTTGGTTCCCAGCTCAAAGTAAAAACACCGAAATCAGCAATATCATTGCTCAACCAAGAAGTTAAGTTCCAGTTCTTTCCCGTTCTAAGGTCCGACCCAAGTTTCATACCTGGTAAAAGAACGTTGGTTGGATAATCAAAACTCTGCCAGAGAGTCCGGTTGTCAGTTTCGTTTTTCAGCTGGAAATTACCCGTGTCTTGGAGAGTTGCTGCAATATTAGAATCAGGACTGGATTGATTGTCGGATATGTTTACAAGTGTTGTTCCTCCAGTGGCGATGATCAATTTTCCGGTGTTTGGATCGATCATGAGGACACCAGAGCTGGATATGATCGGTGTGGATGGGTTGGCTACCCATACTTTGTAAGTTTCATCGTTGGTATACCAAATTCCTATATATCTGTAGTTTGTGGTGTTAAAGAACCCTAACGTGAAGTTGCCACCCGGGGAAACAAGCTGAGACGTAGTGAGGTTGAGTTGGTCGCCAGCTTTGATAGTTGAAACACCGGTGGCCGGAAAACTGTTTATGATTAGGATCGTACATAGAACTGTGAAGATGATTAGAATATTCATTTTTTAGTAATTTGATGGAAATAAAGATACCTGAATTTGAATATTGAGAGTTTGACGCTTTATTATATTATAGGGCTCTCATCTATCAGGAGCCAGCAACGACTATTTCTCTTTTGTCAACGAATTTGAAGAAAGACAAAGTCAGAAGTAGTTTTAAATTGGATACCACGAAAGCGACAGTCAAAAGACTGGGCTCCTCATCGCCGATCACCGTTCCTTCGTGACACCATCTGGTTCTTTTTCACTACCGGAGTACCCTTCACCAGCAGAGTTCTACAGCAGCAGAAAGGACCCACTGTTAAAGTAATTTAGAGTACAGGTCATATTTTAGCTTATGCACGTTTTATTTAATTTCTTTAGTTTTTAGTAGAAAAGAATAAGTCAAGTCATGTGGGTTAGTGTCCGTGGTCTCTAGCTGGCCATTGCTATTTTTATGTAAAGTTTTTGTTTAAATAGTCAAGTATGTATGAGGTGTTTGTATCCTCTTTTCTATTCTAGTTTATGAATAAGAAATTTGCAGCTTTCGCCCCTGCCCTGTGTAACGAACTTTGGTCTTTGTCCACACTTAGGCAACCATATTTTTTTCGTTCACATTAGAACATTGAATTTGTTTGGCCTGTTCAAAATAGGGTAATATGAGCGGTAATTAGCGGTAACATTACCCTATTATGAACAGGAACAGGTCAAACAAGTTTACTGGTCAATTCTGTACGAAAAAAACATGGTTACCTAAATTTGGATAAAAACCAAAGTTATTTACCTATTTTGGTAATATTGTGTTCTTTATGTTAAGTGCAAGTAATCATAAGATCCATTGATGTGATATGAAATTGGGTTGTCCGGTGTTATGTATGAGGGGATGGTTAAGTCTTGAGCCACCCGGTTTAGCCCAACTAGTAAGGGGTTAGGTTGTATACGCTTAAGGGGCTAGGTTGTGTGTGTTTGAAAGACCGAGCAACACAGATTAGCCCATGACTATTATTGGGACTAAAATGGATTAGACCAAGCCTAAACTAATTGTTCATTGACTGTCGGAGTCTAATCCGAGGGCACACATTCCCTAAGACGGTTCTTGTCAAGTATTACCAAAAACAGGTAAGAAACTTTGGTTTTTGTCCGTATTTGGGTAACCATGTTTTTTTCATATACATTTGGTCAATAAACTTGTTTGACATGTTCATAATAGGGTAATATTACCGTAATTACTGGTCATGTTACCCTATTTTGAACAGGTCAAACAAGTTCAATAGTCAAACGTGAACGAAAAAAAAACATTTTTACCTAAATGTGGACAAAGACAAAAGTTTGTTTGAAACGACCCAAAAATACGACCCAAAAATTTTCATTTTTCAATATAATCAAAACCATAATATGAGTATCATAATCATAAAAACATACGCGATGTATCCCAATCATAATAAAATACTGTGCGGAAAACTGTATCATACTACATCAATTCCAAAACAACTAAAACCATCCCCAGGATAAAAGCTAAGCTGTGGTGTGTGCGATGCTGTCACCCCGAGCTCTTCCCTTTGCTTGCGGAAGTACCTGAAACCAGAACTGAAACTGTAAGCACGAAGCTTAGTGAGCTCCCCCAAAATACCACATACCATACAATAACATTTAACACATATTGGGCCTTGCCCACTGCATCGGGCCGAAGCCCGAAAACTGCATCGGACCGAAGTCCGGAACTGACTGGGACCTTGTCCCCTGCATCGGACCAAAGTCCGGAACTAACTGCATCGGACCGAAGTCCGGAACTAACTGCATCGGACCGAAGTCCGGAACTAACTGGGACCTTGTCCCCTGCATCGGACCGAAGTCCGGAACTAACTGGGACCTTGTCCTCTGCATCGGACCGGAGTCCGGAACTAACTGCATCGGACCGAAGTCCGGAACTAACTGGGACCTTGTCCTCTGCATCGGACCGGAGTCCGGAACTAACTGACTGAACATATCATAGCATATCAACTAGCATGAACACATATACTGCATACTGCATCGAGCCGTAGCCCGGAACACATAACACGTAACACATAAAACATAGCACATAAATCCTGCCTGAGCCACGAAGGCATCAAACATACTAGCTGCTACATCAGACCGAAGTCCGGAAACTACTGCTAATTGGACGGGCCGGCATTGTGGCCTTAGACCCGTCCCTACTTGAAGGAAACTCACCTCGTAAGCTGGCTGCTGAGTGTGTGGCTCGGAAAGCTAACGGCTGCTGCTCCTGAATCTCCTCGGCTACAAGTCCATAAGCACACTCAATCAAATACTAAACACTGCACTTGGGGTAAAATGACTCTTTTACCCTTGGTCAAAGTCAACTCTCTTTGGGCTGACTCGCCGAGTTGGGCCACCCAACTCGCCGAGTCCTACTCTCACTTCTCAGTTCTACACGCTGCTACTCGTCGAGTGTGGCATCGACTCGACGAGTACCCTCTTGATCTAAGAACTCAGACAATCTTCATCCGACTCGCCGAGCCGTATGAACAAACTCGACGAGTTGTTCATGATCCTAATGAGATTGCCCTGGACTCGCCGAGTTGTATGAACAACTCGCCGAGTCCCTCCATCACTGAGTCTACTCTCAACTCGCCGAGTCCACTCTCTAACTCACTGGATTCACTCGACACTGACCAAAATGAAGGAATCGGGGACTCGCGACCCAACTCGCCGAGTCGTTCTTCCTGACTCGCCGAGTTGCCGCCATGCAACTGGTTTTTACTCGATTTTGTTTGAATCCAACACATACAATTGATAGATCTGAGTCCAATAAGCTGATTTACCACGTAAAGTTTCCAACTTTACGTGTACAACCTCAAGAGAAAGGGAAATAAGGCTAAAAGATGCACAAAATGGGGAGATCTATGATTAATATGCAAAGTAACTCCAAAAAGACAGTAGATCTGGGCTCTACAACACCCCATCACTCAGATCTAAAGATATCTCGACTTATTAAGGCATACATGCACACATAAGGCTTGGAACAAGCATCAACTGGCTCTTAGGAGAGCCCTAGTGGAAGTTTAAAGCATATAACAAGAGGGAACTCCGAAAATACCTCAAATAAATCAGACTCGCCCTTGGATCTTTGCACTCCAACTCTTCTCCTTGCTTCTTTCTTCTTCTCCTTCTTCACACCTTCACAAAATGGCACCAAAAACACTTATAAGCTCTCAAGGGAGGATTAGGGTTTTCTCACTGCGTTCACAGGGTGAGGGAGGCGAGAATGGGGTTATAAGGTGGTTTAAATAGTGGGCAACCCGGGGATTTAGGGTTTCACCCAGACGGATGGACTCGCCGAGTCCAGGATATGGACTCGCCGAGTCCCCGGCTCACGCGTGCTCACAGTCGCGACCCTACTCGGCGAGTCAGGCTATGAACTCGCCGAGTCCCTCTTGCAAAACTTACAACAATTACCAATGAACTAAGATACCGGGAACGGGTCGTTACATTGTTACCTTTCTAGGTCATTAACCCTTTTACTTTCTTGTGGCATTCCTCTTTTAACTCCGTCCACTGTGATATTCAACTTTTGTCCCCTGTTGTGTTACTTTCTGCATAAAGACACAAATACCCCTGTAAAAGGCCAACACTTGGTATTAGAGCAAAGCCTGGTGTATGCCAAAGTACCAACCACGTAAAGAAATGACAGGAAACAATGGAAATGGTGAGAAGGAAGGCTTGATTACTCTCCACTCTCTGATGCTGTCAAAAAGTAACTACTCTACTTGGGCTATCAAGATGAGGGTCTTCATGCAAGCCCAGGGAGTGTGGGATGCAGTGGAACCCAGGATATCAAACACTGTGGTAGAAGTGAAGAAGGATAAGATGAAACTTGCAGCCATCTACCAAGGTGTAACGTCCCAAAATTCAAGACTAAAAATTTCTTTTAATAAAACATTACTTAAAGTAAAATCATCAATTCCAAACATAATCAGAGTATTAATTTCCAAAATACATATTCGTCATCAGAGTAAAACATTCCTAGGCTGTCTAGTCTATGGTGTGTGTCATGCGATCACCCCGAGCTCTTCCCTCCGCTACCTGAAGTACCTAAAACCAAAACTGAAAACCGTAAGCATGAAGCTTAGTGAGTTCCCCACCCTAACACATACCATTCATAACCACATACTGCACATACTGGGTCACACCCGCTATCCTGGGCCTCGCCCCTACCTCGGGCCTCACCTGCTACAACGGCCCCACTTGCCTCAGACTTCGTCCTCGAAGTCTGGTACGACTGGATCTGCAAATAACTCTGGGTAGTGCTCTCTCATCTCCTCCTCAGCCTCCCACGTCCACTCAGACCCCTTCCGGTGCTGCCACTGCACCTTCACTAACTGAATTACCTTGTTCCTCAAGGTCTTGGTCTTCCGGTCCAGAATTGCGACCGGTCTCTCAATATAATTCAGGCTACTATCAACCTGAATATCCTCTAGGGGGACGACTGCTGACTCATCCACCAGACACTTTCTTAACTGAGACACATGGAAAGTGTTGTGGATCTGACTAAGCTCCTCAGGAAGATCTAACCGATAAGCAACCCGACCCACCCGGGCCAAAACCCTGAAAGGACCAATAAATCTGGGGCCCAACTTGCCCCTCTTCCGGAACCTGATGACACCCTTCCAAGGCGAGACTTTCAGAAGGACCATATCCCCCACCTGGAACTCCAAATCCGAACGCCTCCTATCGGCGTAGCTCTTTTGCCGACTCTGAGCAGTCTGCAGTCTACTACGGACCTGCTGGATCAACTCAGTCGTCTTGAGCACCACCTCTGTGCTCCCAATGACTCGCTGACCGACCTCGCCCCAACAAATCGGAGTCCTACACTTCCTCCCATACAACATCTCAAAGGGAGGTCGATCAATGCTCGCATGATAACTGTTGTTATACGAGAATTCCGCTAACGGAAGATACGTATCCCAACTGCCACCGAAATCTAGGACACATGCCCTAAGCATGTCCTCGAGAGTCTGAATCGTCCTCTCGCTCTGCCCGTCTGTCTGAGGGTGGAAAGCGGTGCTGAAATGGAGACGAGTACCCATCTCGTCGTGGAACCGCTTCCAAAATCTGGATGTGAAACGGACATCTCGGTCGGACACCACTGATACCGGCACTCCATGACGTGCCACAATCTCACGCACATAGATATCGGCTAACTTCTCCGCCGATATACTCTCCTGGATCGGGATAAAATGGGCACTCTTCGTCAACCGATCCACTACTACCCATATCGAGTCCACTCCTCGTGCGGTCCGGGGAAGCTTGGTGACAAAATCCATGGTAATGTCCTCCCATTTCCACACGGGAATGTCTAACGGCTGCATCCTGCCGTGAGGTCTCTGGTGCTCCGCCTTGACCTTCCGGCAGGTCAGGCATCTCTCGACGTACCAGGCGACGTCCCGCTTCATGCAGGGCCACCAATAATCAGGTCGAAGATCTCGATACATCTTTGTCGCTCCTGGGTGGATAGAAAATCGAGACTTATGAGCCTCGTCCATCAATACCTGCCGTACCCCACCCCAGTACGGTACCCATACCCTACCATGAAGCGTCAACAAACCCCGACTGTCGTAATCAAATGAAGCTACTCGGCCTACTATCCTCTCACACTTCTGCCTCTCCTCCTTGAGGCCCTCCATCTGAGCCTCCTTGATCCGCTCCAACAGTGGAGTGATCACTGTCATCCTCATACACAGATCCCTGATAGGGGCCGCCGACACCTTGCGGCTTAGGGCGTCGGCCACCACATTGGCCTTCCCTGGATGATAAAGGATCTCACAGTCATAGTCCTTCAGCACGTCCAACCACCTCCTCTGCCTCATGTTCAAACTCGGCTGATCCATAAGATATCTCAAACTCTTGTGATCCGTGTATATAGTACAACGGAACCCAAAAAGGTAATGCCTCCAAATCTTGAGGGCAAACACAACTGCCCCCAGCTCCAAATCATGGGTAGGATAATTAGCCTCGTGAGGCTTCAACTGTCTCGAGGCATAAGCTATCACATGGCCTCGCTGCATCAGAACTGCTCCCAACCCTGTGATCGAGGCATCACAATAGACTACAAAGTCCTCTACTCCCTCTGGCAAGGTAAGGATCGGAGCCTCGCACAATCTCTGCCTGAGGGTCTCGAATGCTGTCTGCTGCTCTGGACCCCAACGAAATACCACTGACTTCTTGGTCAGTCGGGTGAGCGGCACTGCTATCTTGGAGAAATCCTGAATAAATCTCCGATAATACCCTGCCAACCCTAGGAAGCTCCGAATCTCAGATGGAGACTTCGGGACCTCCCACTGCATCACGGCCTCTATCTTGGCCGGATCCACCAGAATACCCTTCTGGTTGACGAGGTGACCAAGGAACTGCACCTCGCGCAACCAGAACTCACATTTGGAGAACTTTGCGAAAAGTCTCTCCCTCCTCAAAACCTCTAGCACCTCCCGCAGGTGCTCCTCGTGCTGCTCCTGCGTCTTGGAATATACCAAGATGTCATCTATGAACACTATCACTGACCGATCCAGCATCGGTCTACACACGCGGTTCATGAGATCCATGAACGCGGCTGGAGCATTGGTGAGCCCAAATGGCATCACCACAAACTCGTAATGACCATACCTGGTCCTGAAAGCAGTCTTCTGTACATCCTCATCTCTAACCCGCATCTGATGATATCCGGAGCGTAGATCGATCTTGGAGAACCAAGACGCTCCCTGAAGCTGATCAAACAAATCATCTATCCTCGGGAGTGGGTAACGGTTCTTCACCGTTACCTTATTCAACTCCTGATAATCAATACACATACGATGCGACCCATCCTTCTTTCTCACAAACAGGATCGGCGCTCCCCAAGGCGAACTGCTCGGCCGAATGAAACCCTTGTCTAACAGCTCCTGCAGCTGTGTAGACAACTCCTGCATCTCAGGGGGAGCTAGTCGATACGGTGCCTTGGCTATCGGAGCCGCACCAGGAATGAGGTCGATCCTGAACTCAACCTGTCTCTCAGGAGGTATCCCCGGCAAATCCTCGGGAAACACGTCCGGGTAGTCTCGAACAATAGGAACATCATCCACTGTCGACTTGCCCTTCTCCCGGGCATCCAGAACGTAAGCTACGAAACCGGCGCAACCCTGCTGAACATAGCGCCTCGCCCTTGCGGCAGAACAAAAGGTCGGTCCTCGTTGTGGCCTCTCGCCCTGAATCACCAACTCTCCCCTACTGGGAGTGCGAACCCTCACTAGCTGAAGCTCACAATCAATCACCGCCCCATTGGGGCTTAGCCAATCCATACCCACAATAACCTTATTCCCTCGCAGGGGAATAGGTACCAGATCCACTGAAAACTGCTCATCAAATAACTGAAGAGAACACCCTCTGTGCACTCTGCCGACCCTCACGGTCCTATCATCCGCTATCTCAACCTCTAATGGACAATCCAGCTCCCCTGGAGCTCTACTGAACCTCTTGCTAAGCGCAAGAGATACGAACGATCGGGTAGCCCCCGAATCGAATAATACCAAAGCAGAAATGCCATTCACAGAGAACGACCCTGAATAAAACATACAATCATAAGCAACATTTAATCAATAATAATAATAAGGAGATAAAAGGGAAGATACATACCCGTCACCACATCAGGAGTCGCTCGCGCCTCCTCTGCTGTCATCTGAAACGCCCTACTCTTCGCCACTGGCGCATCAGCTCGGCCCTGCCGGCCATCTGTAATCCTCAAGGTAGCAGGGGCAGGTGCAACCACCTTCCCCGCTACAGCTAAACTCGGACACTGGGACCTTTTATGTCCCCTCTGATTGCACTGAAAGCAAATCAGATCTGATGCTGCGACGGCAGTAGCAGGGGCCGTACAGTCCCTACTCAAATGCCCAATCCGACCGCACTTGTAGCAGCCGGAACTCCCTGCCTTGCACGCTCCCTCGTGCAATCTCCCACACTTGCCACATCGACCGTGGCTCTACTGACTCCTAGATCTGTGATCCGAAACCTTGGGCTTTTTGCCCGAACCGCCTCCGGTTTCCTCTTCTTCTCCATCTCGAGATCGATCTCCCTCTCCCGAGCCCTAGCAATCATATCTTCCAGCGTTTTACAGCTGGACCGGCTCACAAACTGGCGGATATCGCTCCGCAACATCTCATGATAACGGGCCTTCTTCATTTCCTCATCAGCTACATACTGAGGAATGAGAAGAGCCCTCTCCCTGAACTTGGCGGTGATCTCCGCCACTGTCTCTGTAGTCTGGGTGAGGTCCTGAAACTCCCTAGCTAGCTGTTACACCTCAATGACCGGTGCAAACTCCACCCTGAACCTGGTAGAGAAATCAGCCCAGGTCATGGCGTCCAATGCTGCATCATCCCCAATGGCATGTCCGACCTCCTCCCACCAATCCCGTGCCCTGTCCTTCAGAAGACAGGACGCCAATCTGACCTTGTCCCCCTCGGGACATCTGCTAGTACGGAAAGCGTTGGCCACATCCGCCAAACATCTGGTGCTTGCTATGGGGTCTCGCGCCCCATGATAGTCCGGAGCTCCACATGCCCTGAACTCCCTGAAAGTAAGGGTGCGCGTCCCCATCATGGCCGCCACCTCGGCACGGAAGGTGCCCAATCTCTCATCCATTAGCTCTAGAATCCCCTCCTTGATCGAACCGAAGATCACAGGAGTCTGCTCTATAATGATGCGCGTAATCTCCGAAGAAAGAAACTCTCGGGCCTGCTCATCCATGCGCTCATCCCCCGAACCTGAACCTGATCCCTCCCCGGCACCTCCGCTGCCGGCTGCTGGTCTCGAACGCAGAACCACCATTCTGAAACACATCACAACTACATCAGAAAACAGAAATATCTTGAGGGATCATTGATACTACAACTAGCTTCCTGGTCTTGTCTCAGCCTTTCTTGATTTGAGTACGGATCCTCTGCTTCCAGTAGTACGGGCCCATACTACCTTCCACATCTATCCGTACTTTCTTCAAGAACTGCCCTGACTCCACCAAGTCACTTCTACTACTACTGATCTCTGCTACTCTCATCCTAGGCTTGCCCCAGGGAAACCTCAAACTCAACTCCACTAGTCCTCAGCTGCTGCAGGTCTCCTTATAATGCTAATTAACCATCACCCGAACACCATCACATGTGACGAAGATCAGATAATCCTTCAAGTAAAAGACCCGTCCCTATAACGGTTGAACTCAAACAAGAGCTGCGCAATAGGGCCAGTTCCAGCACTCTGGGATTATTCAACCCTGATCACATGTGGTGTAACGTGTTCACCTAATGGCTAACTTCCATCACTCAGAACTCCCACAAAGCACGAAGCAAGCAGCATTCGGAATAAGGAAACATACTCAGGCAAAACTATTCTCAAAACGAGGAACTGATCTAGCATACATCGCTAAGCTCATACTATCAGGCATAACCTAAACGGGCTATCCTACTGATGTCTACTCAATACTAACATGCAATACTCATAAAGATGTAACACATAAAGCAGGCACATAAGGCATCCTCCTAGATCCTTAGTCTTATACTAGCATGCTGTTCTACTGAAACTGAAACTGAACAACTAACTTGTATGGGTAATTTGGGAGTACTTACTTGAGCTCGGCTGATCGCATGCACCACACCCTTATCTTTTTAAAAATTCCTTTCTTCCTAAGTGCTTTCAAAATTCTTTTAGAAAACATTTTCCTTTAAAAAAAATCTTTTTATTTCCCCTTAGTTTGAGTTCAGATACACCCGAAAGTGTATCCGAATCCCTCAAACCAGGGCTCTGATACCAACTTGAAACGACCCAAAAATACGACCCAAAAATTTTCATTTTTCAATATAATCAAAACCATAATATGAGTATCATAATCATAAAAACATACGCGATGTATCCCAATCATAATAAAATACTGTGCGGAAAACTGTATCATACTACATCAATTCTAAAACAACTAAAACCATCCCCAGGATAAAAGCTAAGCTGTGGTGTGTGCGATGCTGTCACCCCGAGCTCTTCCCTTTGCTTGCGGAAGTACCTGAAACCAGAACTGAAACTGTAAGCACGAAGCTTAGTGAGCTCCCCCAAAATACCACATACCATACAATAACATTTAACACATATTGGGCCTTGCCCACTGCATCGGGCCGAAGCCTGGAAACTGCATCGGACCGATGTCCGGAACTGACTGGGACCTTGTCCCCTGCATCGGACCAAAGTCCGGAACTAACTGCATCGGACCGAAGTCTGGAACTAACTGCATCGGACCGAAGTCCGGAACTAACTGGGACCTTGTCCCCTGCATCGGACCGAAGTCCGGAACTAACTGCATCGGACCGAAGTCCGGAACTAACTGGGACCTTGTCCTCTGCATCGGATCGGAGTCCGGAACTAACTGCATCGGACCGAAGTCCGGAACTAACTGGGACCTTGTCCTCTGCATCGGACCGGAGTCCGGAACTAACTGACTGAACATATCATAGCATATCAACTAGCATGAACACATATACTGCATACTGCATCGAGCCGTAGCCCGGAACACATAACACGTAACACATAAAACATAGCACATAAATCCTGCCTGAGCCACGAAGGCATCAAACATACTAGCTGCTACATCAGACCGAAGTCCGGAAACTACTGCTAATTGGACGGGCCGGCATTGTGGCCTTAGACCCGTCCCTACTTGAAGGAAACTCACCTCGTAAGCTGGCTGCTGAGTGTGTGGCTCGGAAAGCTAACGGCTGCTGCTCCTGAATCTCCTCGGCTACAAGTCCATAAGCACACTCAATCAAATACTAAACACTGCACTTGGGGTAAAATGACTCTTTTACCCTTGGTCAAAGTCAATTCTCTTTGGGCTGACTCGCCGAGTTGGGCCACCCAACTCGCCGAGTCCTACTCTCACTTCTCAGTTCTACACGCTGCTACTCGTCGAGTGTGGCATCGACTCGACGAGTACCCTCTTGATCCAAGAACTCAGACAATCTTCATCCGACTCGCCGAGCCGTATGAACAAACTCGACGAGTTGTTCATGATCCTAAGGAGATTGCCCTGGACTCGCCGAGTTGTATGAACAACTCGCCGAGTCCCTCCATCACTGAGTCTACTCTCAACTCGCCGAGTCCACTCTCTAACTCACTGGATTCACTCGACACTGACCAAAATGAAGGAATCGGGGACTCGCGACCCAACTCGCCGAGTCGTTCTTCCCGACTCGCCGAGTTGCCGCCATGCAACTGGTTTTTACTCGATTTTGTTTGAATCCAACACATACAATTGATAGATCTGAGTCCAATAAGCAGATTTACCACGTAAAGTTTCCAACTTTACGTGTACAACCTCAAGAGAAAGGGAAATAAGGCTAAAAGATGCACAAAATGGGGAGATCTATGATTAATATGCAAAGTAACTCCAAAAAGACAGTAGATCTGGGCTCTACAACACCCCATCACTCAGATCTAAAGATATCTCGACTTATTAAGGCATACATGCACACATAAGGCTTGGAACAAGCATCAACTGGCTCTTAGGAGAGCCCTAGTGGAAGTTTAAAGCATATAACAAGAGGGAACTCCGAAAATACCTCAAATAAATCAGACTCGCCCTTGGATCTTTGCACTCCAACTCTTCTCCTTGCTTCTTTCTTCTTCTCCATCTTCACACCTTCACAAAATGGCACCAAAAACACTTATAAGCTCTCAAGGGAGGATTAGGGTTTTCTCACTGCGTTCACAGGGTGAGGGAGGCGAGAATGGGGTTATAAGGTGGTTTAAATAGTGGGCAACCCGGGGATTTAGGGTTTCACCCAGACGGATGGACTCGCCGAGTCCAGGATATGGACTCGCCGAGTCCCCGGCTCACGCGTGCTCACAGTCGCGACCCTACTCGGCGAGTCAGGCTATGAACTCGCCGAGTCCCTCTTGCAAAACTTACAACAATTACCAATGAACTAAGATACCGGGAACGGGTCGTTACATTGTTACCTTTCTAGGTCATTAACCCTTTTACTTTCTTGTGGCATTCCTCTTTTAACTCCGTCCACTGTGATATTCAACTTTTGTCCCCTGTTGTGTTACTTTCTGCATAAAGACACAAATACCCCTGTAAAAGGCCAACACTTGGTATTAGAGCAAAGCCTGGTGTATGCCAAAGTACCAACCATGTAAAGAAATGACAGGAAACAATGGAAATGGTGAGAAGGAAGGCTTGATTACTCTCCACTCTCTGATGCTGTCAAAAAGTAACTACTCTACTTGGGCTATCAAGATGAGGGTCTTCATGCAAGCCCAGGGAGTGTGGGATGCAGTGGAACCCAGGATATCAAACACTGTGGTAGAAGTGAAGAAGGATAAGATGAAACTTGCAGCCATCTACCAAGGTGTAACGTCCCAAAATTCAAGACTAAAAATTTCTTTTAATAAAACATTACTTAAAGTAAAATCATCAATTCCAAACATAATCAGAGTATTAATTTCCAAAATACATATTCGTCATCAGAGTAAAACATTCCCAGGCTGTCTAGTCTATGGTGTGTGTCATGCGATCACCCCGAGCTCTTCCCTCCGCTACCTGAAGTACCTAAAACCAAAACTGAAAACCGTAAGCATGAAGCTTAGTGAGTTCCCCACCCTAACACATACCATTCATAACCACATACTGCACATACTGGGTCACACCCGCTATCCTGGGCCTCGCCCCCTACCTCGGGCCTCACCTGCTACAACGGCCCCGCCGCTCTAGGCCTCGCCTGGCTTCGAGCCCCGCTCGGATACAGATATGTATCACTTAGGCCTCGCCTGTTACATGGCCTCGCCCTCTAACATATAATAGCACATAAACATATCACAACACATAAGCTAAACACATACTAACGGATCCTGTCCAAAGGCCTCGCCTATCCTGGGCCTCGCCCTTATCCTGCTACTGATGAGTCATGGAACCCCGTCCATGCTCCTACTGATAGTGAGATATGGGCCCAGCCCACACTCACTCTTTCCCTAACTTGGGCCTCGTCCCTGATCTGTTGCTAATGAGATGTGGAACACCATCCACACTCTGCTATTGGTGAGATATGGGACCTCGCCCACACTCACCTCCCTACCAGGCACATACAAGTATCACACAGACAACAAGTATAAACTATCAAGTAAACCACTCCTTGGGCACCCGCCCACTATCATTGGACCTCGTCCCGAATATCATACTAGCATACTGTGCCTAGGGCTAACCCCCGGGTCTTCTTACTCATAACTACATGGGCCGACATTGTGGCCGTAGACCCATTCACACAAAAGGGAAACTCACATGCACTGGCTGAACTCGCTGATGATCACACTAGGTGTTGTCTGGCAACTCTCTGAACTCCTGCTCCACTAGCTCCCCGAGCTACCAATATCAATGCAACACTTAGTCTAACTGACCCCCGAAAGACAACCAAGTCAACTCTGGTCAAAGTCAACCTCCCATGTCAACCCTACTCGTCGAGTCAACCTACTGACTCGTCGAGTTCATAAGTTCAGAGTCCTTCCATTCGCGACTCGACTCGCCGAGTCAGTCCATGACTCGCCGAGTTTACCGATTTTCGAGTCCTGGCCTGTCCGACTCACCAAGTCTCCACTCGACTCACTGATTCGAGTCTCAACTCAAAGGGTTTGGGGTTTTGCGACTTGACTCGCCGAGTCCAAGACAACCTTCAACAGACTCGCCAAGTTGTTCTTCCAACTCGCCGAGTTCCTGCCCAACTTCATCCAACTCGACGAGTTGTTCATCCCACTCGTCGAGTTCCTCCTAATCTTCATGCTACTCGCCGAGTCCACTCAAAGGACTCGGCAATTCCATTCGGATCTTCATACATGCAGAGGACTTTTGAGTCATGCATGGACTCCAAACTATAGATCTACCCTTCCCAAGCCTATTCCTCACGTAAAGTTGCAAAATTTACGTGTAGAGAAGGAGATCTAGGCTAAATACACCATAAATTAGGATTTAAGGCAGAGAGGCTCCATAATCAACTCAGGGGCAGATACTTTATGCTTCTCAAGACCAAATATGCTTAGATCCGAAGTAACAACTTCAGATCTGGCTTCTAACTCAAATGGATACTAATCATGGCTAAAAAAGCCCCAAAACTCACACATAGATCTAGGTGCAAAGGAGTCCAAGAACTAGTTTATTACCTCCAAATGTTCAGAAATATCTTCCCAATGCCATATCTATAGCCCCTTCTTGCACCTCCAAGATCCTTCTTCCTTCTCCAAGCTTTAATGCACTCTTCAAGGCAATAATTGGCTCAACAATGGATATGGCGGCTAGGGTTTGTTGTTCTAGGTTAGAGAGGCAGTAAAGGAACCCTAGGGAAGAGAATGAGGCGCTTAAATAGGCTCCAAGTCCTAAATTTAGGGTTTTCCTAGTACAGACCAGACTCGCCGAGTCTCGTTGGCCGACTCGCCGACCTGGATCCCGCTTGGACTCGCCGAGTTCCTCCTTGGACTCGCCGAGTCGTCCCTTAAGCTTAGGGTTTCCTTTCCTTTCTTGGCCTTTCTGACTTCGAGTGTTACACCTCTCCCCCACTTAAACTGAACTTCGTCCTCGAAGTTTGCTATGGCCCACCGCCTGAGATCTGCTTTCAATACCCTACTAATTATTCCAACATCAGCTGCCTACCTTCGCTGGTCTTTCGGCCGGTCATTCCGACTAACATTAACCCTTGCGGATAATAATCTCGGGTCAACCCTGACCCTGAACATCCTGGAAACACAACTTACTCAACCCACAATCCTTCTAGTACTCCCCGAGTACTGCACTGAACCCATAGGGGTTCACCCCTTCTTTCCTTGTGCGATTTCCTTGCCTCCCCAAGGCGATGCTCCACAACCAACTATTTCCTTTGTCACCGTGAAGATCCTATCTTCACCAAATCCAGTACTCCCGCTACCACCTGTACGGGTCATTATCACCAGTATCCACTAGGCATTTCTTTCTACTATAGTTTGGTGTCAAGCACCCCACATCAACTAACTGAATCCCACCATACACTGCATACCCGCACTGCTATTGACTGAAAATTCTGCTATTCCTTATCTGCGTTTCGGATAAACTGAGACCACCCTGGTCCCTACCAACCTATCAATATATGGATTACCGGCTCCCACTGGTAGCTAGTCCCAACACAACTCCTAGTCGCTCTCAGCGACTTTCGAAGAAACTTCGACCACCTATAACTGCTCAATCTATTCTACCATACAGGCACTACAATCCTGGGATCCTCGCTCCCCTATCTTGACACTAAGGTCCCTACCAGGTCCCACCTGTACTGCTAAAACTCACGGGCCTCGCCCACGATCTCACCCACCTCTATCCTTCTAGTCCTACTTGTCTAATCACTCTCGCTCGGGCCTCGCCCACGGGTCTCACCCAACCATACTACTGAGCAACCCTACTCTCAGGTCTCACCTATACTGCTACTCTCATACGGGCCTCGCCCACGGGTCTCACCCAACTATGTCCTGGAGCGGCCTCTCCCAAGGTCTCACTTCTCTAGGGCTATACAGGCAAAGCTCCCTACCATTCTCGTTCACTACCCATTCCTGATCCCTATCTGATCACTAGGAGATAAGGGCCTCGCCCCAACTCCGCTAACGAAGCTACCATGGAATGCCACAACTTACCCGCAGTCTTACATCACCTTCCATCACTGACTACTAGTGAATGCTACAGCTGCCTCGTAGTCTTACAACACTCTCTACTACTGACTTCTAGTGAATGTTACGGCTGCCCCGTAGTCTTACAACACTCTCTACCACTGACTGCTAGTGAATACTACGGCTGCCCCGTAGTCTTACAACACTTTCTATCATTGACTGCTAGTGAATGTTACGACTGCCTCGTAGTCTTATAACACTTCCTATCACTGACTGCTAATGAATGCTACGGCTGCCCCATGCTATCAATTCTCAGGATCTTCATTCCGACTCTCTCGAGTCCTACAGGCGATCCACCAACCTGAATTCCCAACCACGCTTTAACCATCACCAATACACGCACTAGCTGAGGGGGAGTTTCTCAAACTCCCAGCCTTGAACTCCTCAATCCATCATACGCTATGCTACTTCTTTTCCCCTCTCAGAGATCGTGTACTCATTCTGGATCTGCGTGCTCTTACCCTTGTACACTCGGAGGATTCTCCCCCACTTCGATACTGCTTACACCTTGTTGCTCAATGCTCGAGAAGAAATCCCAATCCTTGCTACCTTTCCATAATCAATCTGCTAAGGAACCCAAGCTTACCATAGCTAAGGATCTAACCAATCTATCTCTAAAACTATACAACTCCGATCTAGCGAGACATACCAAGTCCCTCCCAGGCATGCTACATATACTGCATCCTAGGAAACCTTTTCCAATAGAGCCCATCCCTTAACTACCCTCCAAATATCCAAGGTATGCAGATGGCATATAACTCGATCATAATCAGGCCACACAAAATAAAATACTCATACCGGTAATGATGCAGAACCATAACAATATAATCATGCACAAATAAAAGAACTGAAAACGGAAATCGCATACCTGCAACGTCCGCTGCTGCTCACGCCTCCATGGTTGTCATCTGAAAAGCCCTACCTCCTACCACAAGTGCCTCTGATCGGCCCTGACGGCCGTCCGTGATCCTCAAAGTTGCAGGGGCAGGTGCCATCACCTGTCCTGCTGAAAACAAACTGGGGCACTAGGCTTTCTTGTGGCCCCGCTGATTGCAGTGAAAACATATCAAGTTGGACCCCTGAGTGGTGGTAACAATACAATCCCTGCTAAAATGACAAGTCCGACCGCACTTGAAGCAGCCAGACTCACCACCACTACCACTCCTGCACGCGCCCCCGTGCGCCCTACAACACTTCCCGCACCAGCTGCGGTCCTGATAATCCCTCAATCTCGAATCCAATCCCTTGGGCCTTTTGCCCGAACCCGCGGCTACCTGAACCTCATCCGGCTTCCTTTTTTGGATCTGCTCCAAATCAATTTCCCTCTCTCTGGCCCGAGAAATCATATCTTCCAGCGTCTTACTGCCGGACCTGCTCACGAATTCCCTGATGTCAGCCCTCAACATCTCGTGATATCGGGCCTTCTTCATTTCCTCATCAGTGACATACTGAGGTACAAGAAGAGCCCTCTCCCTGAACTTGGCGGTGATCTCCGCCACAGTCTTAGTGGTCTGCGTCAAATCCTGAAATTCTCGTGCCAACTGTTGCACCTCAATAATTGACGAAAACTCCACCCTGAACCTGGCCGAGAAATTGCTCCAAGTCATCGCGTCCAATGCAGCATCATCCCCCACAGCATGACCAATCTCCTCCCACTAATCCCTCGCTCTGTCCTTCAGAAGACAGGAAGTGAGTCTGACCTTGTCCCCCTTAGGACACCGGCTCGTACGGAATGCGTTGGCAACATCAGCTAACCATCTGCTGCTAGCGATGGGGTCCCTAACCCCATGATAATATGGTGCCCCGCAAGCCTTGAACTCTCGAAATGTCAAGGTACGCGCTCCCATCAATGCCATCATCTCCATACGGAAGGCTCCTAGCCTCTCATCCAAAATCTTCAATATACCCTCCGTGACCGTGCCAAAGATCACAGGAGTCTGATCTAGAATATTGCACGTAACCTCAGCTGATATCAATTCCCTCATCCGCTCCTCGAGCTGCTCAGCTCCTGAACCCGAGCCTGATCCCTCTCTAGTGGCTGGTCCACCCACTGGTATCTCTCGCAATGTCTCCATGTTGAAAATATAATACATCCTCTATCAGAATACTTATCACTGCTGCGAGACCAAACACACACTCAGCCTACCAGGTTCCCGGTCTTGTCTCATCCTTTCCCGAATCGAGTACGGATCCTCTGCTTTCAGTAGTATGAGCCCATACTACCTTCCACATTTATCCGTACTTTCCTCAGGAATTGCTTCGACTCCACCAGGTCCCTTATCCACTACTACTACTCCCAGCACTATCTCATCCTAGGCTTACCCTAGGGAAACCTCTGACTCAGCTCAAACCAGTCCTCAGTTGCTGAAGGTCTCCTTGTGACGCCAATTAGCCATTACCTGGATACCATCACATGTGACGAGGCTCAGATAATCCTTCGAGTAAAAGACTCGTCCCTACAACGGTTGGACTCAAACAAGAGCTACGAAATAGGGCCAAATCCAGCACTATGAGATTATTCAACCCTAATCACATGTGACGCGACGTATCCACCTAACAGCTAACTCCTATCACTCGAAATCCCATATTGCACAAAGCAAGCAGCATTCATACAAGGGGAAAATCTAACCACAACATACACAAGCAATCATATCCACATAGAAAGAATTTGAACTAGCATGCAACACAACTCATAAACTCAGGCATAACCTAAATAGGCTATCCTACTACTGTCTAATCAGTACTATCATGCAGCTCAAAGCACATACAATAGGCACATAAGTCATCCTCTGTAGATCCTTAATCCTAATCTAGCATGCTGTTCTACTAACTAATAATCAAATCATAAACTTGTATGGGTATTTTGGGGTACTTACTTGAGCTCGGCTGATTGCATGCACCACACCCTTTTTCTCTTTTTGAAGTTCTTTTCTTTCTGAATTATTTTTGCTTTTCTATAACTGTTTCATTGCTAAAAACTTCTTTTTACTATACTGTCTTTTCATTTTGAAAACTTTTTATTCGACTCCGTAGTTTGAGTTCAGGCACACCCGAGAGTATGCCTGAATCCCTCAAACCAAGGCTCTGATACCAACTTGTAACGTCCCAAAATTCAAGACTAAAAATTTCGTTTAATAAAACATTACTTAAAGTAAAATCATTAATTCCAAACATAATCAGAGTATTAATTTCCAAAATACATATCCGTTATCAGAGTAAAACATTCCTAGGCTATCTAGTCTATGGTGTTTGCCATGCGATCACCCCGAGCTCTTCCCTCTGCTACCGGAAGTACCTGAAACCAAAACTGAAAATCGTAAGCATGAAGCTTAGTGAGTTCCCCACCCTACCACATACCATGCATAACCACATACTGCACATATTGGGCCACGCCCGCTATCCTGGGCCTCGCCCGCTACAACGGCCCCGCCGCTCCAGGCCCCGCTTGGCTTCGAGCCCCGCTCGGATACAAATATGTATCACTTAGGCCTCGCCTGTTACATGGCCTCGCCCGATAACATATAATAGCACATAAACATATCACAACACATAAGCTAAACACATACTAATGGATCCTATCCAAAGGCCTCGCCTATCCTGGGCCTCGCCCTTATCCTGCTACTGATGAGTCATGGAACCCCATCCATGCTCCTACTGATAGTGAGATACGGGCCCAGCCCACACTCACTCTTTCCCTAACTTGGGCCTCGTCCCTGATCTGTTGCTAATGAGATGTGGAACACCATCCACACTCTGCTATTGGTGAGATATGGGACCTCGCCCACACTCACCTCCCTACCAGGCACATACAAGTATCACACAGACAACAATTATAAACTATCAAGTAAACCACTCCTTGGGCACCCGCCCACTATCATTGGACCTCGTCCCGAATATCATACTAGCATACTGTGCCTAGGGCTAACCCCCGGGTCTTCTTACTCATAACTACATGGGCCGGCATTGTGGCCGTAGACCCATTCACACAAAAGGGAAACTCGCATGCACTGGCTGAACTCGCTGATGATCACACTAGGTGTTGTCTGGCAACTCTCTGAACTCCTGCTCCACTAGCTCCCCGAGCTACCAATATCAATGCAACACTTAGTCTAACTGACCCCCGAGAGACAACCAAGTCAACTCTGGTCAAAGTCAAAGTCTTGGTCAAAGTCAACCTCCCAGGTCAACCATACTCACCGAGTCAACCTACTGACTCGCCGAGTTCATAAGTTCAGAGTCCTTCAATTCACGACTCGACTCATCGAGTCAGTCGATGACTCGCTGAGTTTACCGATTTCCGAGTCCTGACCTGTCCGACTCACCAAGTCTCCACTCGACTCACTGATTCGAGTCTCAACTCGAAGGGTTTGGGGTTTTGCGACTTGACTCGCCGAGTCCAAGACAACCTTCAACAGACTCGCCAAGTTGTTCTTCCAACTCGCTGAATTCCTGCCCAACTTCATCCGACTCGACGAGTTGTTCATCCCACTCGTCGAGTTCCTCCTAATCTTCATGCTACTCGCCGAGTCCGCTCAAAGGACTCGGCGAGTCCATTCGGATCTTCATACACGCAGAGGACTTTTGATTCATGCATGGACTCCAAATTGTAGATCTACCCTTCCCAAGCCTATTCCTCACGTAAAGTTGCAAACTTTACATGTAGAGAAGGAGATCTAGGCTAAATACACCATAAATTAGGGTTTAAGGCAGAGAGGCTCCATAATCAACTCAAGGGCAGATACTTTATTCTTCTCAAGACCAAAATATGCTTAGATCCGAAGTAGCAACTTCAGATCTGGCTTCTAACTCAAATGGATACTAATCATGGCTAAAAAAGCCCCAAAACTCACACATAGATCTAGGTGCAAAGGAGTCCAAGAACTAGTTTATTACCTCCAAATGTTCAGAAATATCTTCCCAATCCCAGATCTATAGCCCCTTCTTGCACCTCCAAGATCCTTCTTCCTTCTCCAAGCTTTAATGCACTCTTCAAGGAAATAATTGGCTCAACAATGCATATGGCGGCTAGGGTTTGTTGTTCTGGGTTAGAGAGGCAGTAAAGGAACCATAGGGAAGAGAATGAGGCGCTTAAATAGGCTCCAAGTCCCGAATTTTGGGTTTTCCTCGTACATACCATACTCGCTGAGTCTCCTTGGCCGACTCGTCGAGTCGGTCACTTACTCTTCGACCCGGATCCCGCTCAGACTCGCCGAGTTCCTCCTTGGACTCGCTGAGTCGTCCCTTAAGCTTAGGGTTTCCTCTCCTTTCTTGGCCTTTCTGACTTCAGGTGTTACATAAGGAATACCAAAAGACCTTCTACTATCCTTGGCTGAGAAGAAAACAACAAAAGAAGCCTGGGAAGCATTAAAAACAATGTTCAAGGGAGCAGATAGAGTTAAGACTACAAGAATTCAGACGTTGAAGACTGAATTTGAGGCATTGAGTATGAAGGAATCGAAAGGTGTTGATGAATTTGTTGTGAAGGTGATCAACACAGTGAGAACTTTGCGCACTCTAAGGGATACCATAGAAGAGTCCTACGTGGGAAGAAACCGCTAAGGGATGTGTCATCTAAGTTCCTTCAAATTGCCTCTACACTGGAGCAATTTGGAGACTTAGAAACAATGTCATTTTAGGAAGTGATTGGAAGACTGAAAGCTCATGAAGAGAGGATGAAAGGTCACGGAGAGAGTGATGAAAGGAAACTTCTCTTGACTCAGAAAGAATGGTTAAAGAGGAACAAGAAGAAAACAGATGGAGAACCAAGTAGAAGTCAAATAGGGGTAGTATTGGAAACTCACGTGGTCGAGGCAGAGGTAGAGGTAGGACTGGTGGACGTGGAGGTCGTCGTAGAGGGGGTTCATATCATCAAAAGGAAGGCAATCACCAAGCATCTGGTAGCCAAGACAAGAGTGGAATCCAATGTTACAACTGCCAGGAGTTCGGACACTATGAAACTGAATGTAAGAATCCCAGAAGAGAAAGAAATCAAGAAAGCAATCTGATACAAGACCATGAACCCGATTTGCTTCTATCAACCTTAGAACATGGTGAAGTGTTTCTCAATGATGAAAATGTGACCCCACAGTTAAGATCACAAGGTGACACCTTCAACTAGTCAAGTATATGGTATCTTGACACAGGGGCTAGTAATCACATGACTTGAGATAAGTGCAAGTTTAGAAATCTGAATGAGTCAATTCAAGGATATGTGAAGTTTGGGAATGATGCAAAAGTCGAATTGAAGGAAAGGGCTCAATTTTCATTCAATGCAAGGATGGAAGCCAACCAAAACTTAATGAAGTATATTACATTACAGACTTATGTAGTAAGATAATAAGTTTGTGACAATTGGCAGAAGGTGGAGATGAAATAAGAATCAAGGATCCATTTTTGTGGGTCCATGATGTTACTGGGAGACTACTGATGAAGGATAGAAGGTCCTCAAATAGACTCTATAAAATAGAGTTAGAAGAGATCAAAGGAGTATGCTTGATAGCAAAATTCAATGACATATCGTGGCTGTGGCACATGAGAATGGGTCATGTTAACCTTAAATCTATAAAGCATATGCAGGACAAAAAGATGATAGAAGGAATGCCAAAGGTTAATATTCCTGCACAACCCTGTGAAGGGTGCCTAGTGGGAAAGCAAGTAAGAAAACCATTCCCCTCACACTCTAATTATATAGCGAAGAAAAGACTAGAGCTAGCTCATGGTGATCTTTGTGGCCCTATTTCACCTCCTACACCCTCAGGGAATTGTTACTTCATGCTACTTGTTGATGACTTTAGCAGAGTAATGTGGGTTTATTTGCTGAAGTCAAAAGATGAGGCCTTTGAAGTTTTTAAGAACTTCAGGAGGAAGGTAGAAGTAGAGACTGGGGAGAACTTGAAGACGTTCAGAACAGACCGTGGTGGTGAATTTTTATCAACCAAATTCATCACATATTGCAATGAAATAGGGTTGAAGACACAATATACATCTCCATTCTCCCCACAACAAAACGGGGTTGTGGAGAGAAGGAATCGAACGGTATTAGAGATGGTCAGATGTAACTTGAAGACTATGAGGATGCCAGATAGTTTGTGGGGTGAAGCTATAACTCATTCAGTTTATGTCCTAAATAGAGCACACACGAAAGCTTTAAAGGACTCGACTCCCTACGAGATGTGGACCGGAAGAAAGCCGAATGTTGGACACTTTAGGGTGTTCGGTTGTATCTGTAACATCCAGATTCTTGGGTATGTTGTATTATTTATATATTTTGATTTAATCGAAGGGACTCGGCGAGTTGGTGGATTAACTCGTCGAGTAGGGGAGCGATCATGTGATGTGTTTAAATGAATGGACTCGACGAGTCGAGCATTGGACTCGCCAAGTCGGCGCTGTGGAGGAAAACCCTAATTGTCCGAGTTTGGGACCTATTTAAAGAGCCTTGGGGTCTTCAATTGCGGCTATCCTTACCCTGGAGAAACCCTAAATCATCCTTGAGAGCTTAGAGAGTAAGAAGAGCCATCTTGAGCATTTTGGTGTGTCATTTTATAATGACCATAAAATTCCAACCAATTTAAACTTTTCAAAAACAATCTGATTTCATAAAATTATTACAAAAAGGTTTTCAATACAATTATTTCAGAGTATTCCCAGAATCACATCACAAAACGTAATCATGAGGAGCGGTACGATCACGCCTTTGCCTTGCCACGGTCTCCTGAAGAACCTGAAAAACATTAAACCACAACTGTAAGCCCAAAACCTTAGTGAGATATCCCCAAAATACCAACCACATATACCATACACGCATAAGATGCCATATCATAACAGAACACAAAACAACCATGCACTTCGGGTCTACTATGTGACTGGTCCGCCGCACCAGCCTTCAGTCCACCTGGTCCACCCTCCGAGTCTAACCACATACATCGAGTCTACAGTGTGATTGGTCCGCCCGCACCGGGCCTTCAATCCACCTGGTCCACTCTTTGAGTCTACAGTATGACTGGTCCGCCCGCACTGGGCCTTCAGTCGGCCTGGTCCACTCTCCGAGCATCGGCATGTCTGGTTCGCCCTCTTGGGGCCTACAGCCTATCTGGACCGCTCGCTGGGCCTTCGGGATAACCGGTCCGCCCTGGGTATGTTGGCCTACAGCACAAAGCAGGTCCCGCCTCAACCCAACCCCAGTCCAACAACCATGTGCACATAAACATTCAATCATATAACATATCACATCCAATCAAACCGATCTAACAGATCACATAGCATAACATCATCCTAACCAGGATACCGACCTAACCGGTCACTAGCATAGCATCATCCTATATACCAGGATTCCGACCTTAACCAGGTCTCTAACATATACCATCCTAACTACCATGATGCAACACAGCAAAGCAATAACATAACAACGATACCCGGATCACAATCTGATAAAGGCCCAACCTTGGTGCCGTAGACCCTGTTGATATAGTGAGGATAACTCACCTCGCAACTGCCGACTGAACAGAATAACCCAAGCTGCTCCGACCACTGATAGGGTCTCCAACACTGGCCAACACCAAAACTCTGAACTCAAAACAAAAGCCAACAATTACTAAAATGCCCCTGGAAATCAACTAGACAACACTTGGTCAATGTCAAAGTCAAAGTGAACCCCTGAATGACTCTACTCGCCGAGTCAACCCGATGACTCATCGAGTCCCCATGCACAGAACTTCCCCA
Organism: Lactuca serriola; assembly: GCF_051521515.1. Classification (NCBI taxonomy): domain Eukaryota; kingdom Viridiplantae; phylum Streptophyta; class Magnoliopsida; order Asterales; family Asteraceae; genus Lactuca; species Lactuca serriola. The sequence goes on along the minus strand of NC_136412.1, from coordinate 153,723,918 downwards.
AACCACGACTCAACTCACCGAGTCCCACAATTTTAAGTCCTTTCACACTCGACTCACCGAGTCATCCCTTGACTCACCGATTCATAGCTCAACCTGAAGAAAGGTTAGGACCTCACGACCAGACTCGCCGATTCCAAGAACAGACTCGCTGAGTCCAAGGCTATCTTCAACCTACTCGTCGAGTTGTTCTTCCAACTCGCCGAGTTCCAGCCTATCTTCAAGTAACTCGCCGAGTACACCTTTGTGACTCGCCGAGTGCCTCAAGGTCTCATCCCATACAGAAGCCTTCGAGGCCATGAAATTGATCCAAAACGTAGATCAAACCTTCTACAACCCATCCATCACATAAAGTGGCAAACTTTACGTGAATCCAAAGAGATCTAGGTGTTTTACACTCTAGGGCTAGGGTCTGGGACAAGATGACTTCACTAAACACTCAAGAACAGGGACTTTAATGCACTCTAGACCTTCTCCATTCCATATCTGAGGTAGCAACCTCAGATCTAACCTTCAAACTCGAAATATCACAAGCTAAACTTTCCACACACTACAAAATGATGAATCTAGATGAATAACAGCCCAAGAAACGAAGTAATACCTCAAAAGGAAGCCCCAACAGAAGAGAAATTCGAAACTTAGCAAAGCCCCTTGCTCCAAGCCTCCTAACTCTCCAAGATCTCATCCAAAATCTCTTCTCCAAGGTTCAAATGCACTCAAATCCCTCACAATCGCATCTTAGGGTTTTCTGGATTTCAAGAGAGGGTAAAGAGGCTGGGAAGAGGGTATAATGTCCTTTATATAGGGCTCATCCTCCGAAATTAGGGTTTTCTCCACTCAACGCCTACTCGCCGAGTCCATCCTGCGACTCGCCGAGTTGGCCACTTAACACGCGACTAGAGTCGCGACCATACTCGCCGAGTCCAATTGTGGACTCGCCGAGTTGCCCTTTTCCATTTACACTTTTAGCCCTTCAACTCTACTCTTGATATTCCGGGATGTTACACATTTCTAAAGAGAAGATGAGATTCTAGCAAGAGGGACCAGAGGGGGTTGATGTACTGACGTTATGAAACCTGGAGCTTCACTTTGAGGTAACAAATCGGACCATTTCTCCTGTTTGATGTTGATTTCATGAATCTAGGGTTTCTTAACCATTCTATTTAGAGGTTTATGGAATGTTTGAGGTCCTAATGTGGAATAAGCCTTTGATCTGGACCATGGGAGGTCCAGAGAGTCCCTTATGTTTAGCTTTATGCAGTCACACAGAGAGTTTGAGCCTAGGGTTCCATTTAGATGGCTATTTCTTCATTTATGGCTCTAATCATGATGCATGGACGTAAAGTTTGGACCTTTACGTGATTTGTGGGTGCTAAAAGGATAGATCTACAAGTTGGTGAAGCAGATCTGACCTCAAAAGGTCAGATGACTTTGGTCATGGAGGAGACTCGCCGAGTCCATAGGAGGAGTCGACGAGTTGGATCGAGTTTACCTGAGTTTCGTGATCAGTGGAGACCCGACGAGTTGGGTGGGTGACTCAATGAGCCAAGTAAGTCGTTGTGAGGAATCTGATTACGTGTGTGGACTCGTCGAGTCGTTGCCTGACTCGACGAGTCTGGTCAAAGTTCGACCGTTGACTTCCATTGACTTTTAGGGTTTAGTCAACCAGTGGACTATTGGGCCAGGGGAGGGATAGAATGGTTTCTTACCCTTCTGGGAAGCCTAGTACGATACTTGTCTAGCCTTTGAGAACCACTGCTGATTTAGAGTTATTTATTGATGTGATTAGGTGGCGGCTAGATCGGTATTTCGAGTTCGAGACTTTTCGAGAATTACTCGAGGTGAGTCTTCTCACTATACGTTACCTTGGTAGTTATGTGTGACCGGAGGGTCTTATGTGCTTACATTGAGTATTATGTTATATATGATATGCTATGCATCATGACTTTGTGATTTATGCTATGCGGAGTTTATATACTGGACCGGAGGGTCCAACGATATAGACCGGATCGGAGGGTCCAACGATACAGACCGGTCTGGAGGGTCCAACGATACGGAACTGGAGGGTTCCACTGAGACACACCGACCGGAGGGTCATATTGTAGCCTTGTGTGGCGTATGTGTTGTAGGTGGTATTTTGGGGAACTCACTAAGCTTCGTGCTTACCGTGTTATGTGTTATGTGTTTCAGGTTCTTCATAATCACTGGAAGGCGGCGGCTCGATTGTACCCACACAAGAGGAAAGAGTGATGAATACAGATCCTGGAATTTCATAATGTTCTGAAAACCTTGTTGATGATTTTTAAATAAAAAGTGTTTATATAGAATAATGTGCATTTTTATGAAATAAAAATGAAAAAAAATTAATAATTTTTCAGGGTCTTACAAGTTGGTATCAGAGCCTTGGTTTGAGGGATTCGGATACACCTTCGGGTATGTCCGGACTCAAACTGAGGATTGAGAAAAAGGTTTTCAAAAGAAATGGGTTTTCTAAAAATGAGTAAGAGAATTTATAAGAGAAAGAGACAATGAGCAGTGTGTACAATCAGCCAGCGCCCGAACGGTGATTTCCCAATAATACCCTTACATTGTGTGTTATGAGTAATATGTCAAATGTTATATATGCTAGAGAGTAGGCTAGGTATTTCATATTTTAGCGCTAGAGTGGCCTGATTTGTGATGCCTTAGCTTAGGAGTTACTGTTATTTGTGAATTGCTTTTGTGTATGTGCGGATTATGAGTATCCAGCAGGAATCCTATTTAGAGAAGGATTTGGGCAGAGGAGTAATCTAGGAGATATACGTAGATGAGCATTTGAGGACCCTTCTGAGAAGGTAGTCGGATACCCGCGAGGGGTGGAGTTGCTTGAGCTTGGTGACGTCTTTGATTACGAGTGTAGCAAGCAGAGTTGTAACATAGAGTGGTGATACGTGTTGATAAGGGACTATTCGATGCCTGAATGCTGCTTGCTTCGTGCTTTGTGGAATTGTCGGTGATGGGAGTCGACTACTAAGTGAATATGACGATATTCAGGAGGTAGACAACTAGCATCACTAGGAGTTCTTCAGCAGCTGATGACAGGAAGGTGTGGGAACCTAGGAAGAGCCTGGGAAGTTATCTTTGTTAGATGTGTAGGCGGATAATGGAGAGTATTCGCAGGAAGAATGGCTAGCAAGGCGGAATTTGTAAGTGAGGAGGTTGAGCAGCTACTTGGGAGATCTGGGATGATTTATGTGGAAAATATGGGTAGATGTGGCAGGTAGTATGGTCCCGTACTACTGAAAGCAGAGGACCCATACTCGATACATGGAAAATTGTTGGGATTCTAAGTAGCAGATGAGAAGGATCGTATGGTTTGAGTACCATGATCAGTGGCAGATGAGAGGGGATTGTATGGTTTGAGTACCATGCTTGGAAGCAGGTTGGGAAGTGATGTCATGGTTCGAGTACCATGATTTGTAGCGGATTGAGAGAAGATAACATGGTTCGATAACCATGATTTATAGCAGGCAGAGAGATAGCAACATGGTTCGAGTACCATGGCTGCGATGATTAGTGTTATTGGTCCTACCAGTTATGTCATTATGTTGATTATACCGAGATCATGTATGAGAGAGTACGCGGCTTGAGGGCCAATTTGAATGAGTTCGAGGGAGTATGCTTGAAAGAGAAATGGGATTCATTTTAAGAGGTTTTATTTGTGAGGTTCCAGTGGAAACTGCATGACTTAAGGATAAGTGTGATGATGTCGTTGAAGAAGCGGGGTTCGAGTCAAGCCATCGACTGATGGATGAGCCATCACCTTCTATGGCGAGAGTTACGTGGTTTCCGTTCTTGAGAAGGGGAATGAGCTATCGAGTTTCTGATTCCAGAAATTGGAGGCCGTGGAGTAGTACTGGTGGTGATCTTTTCAGGGTGTTTGAGCGGTTTGTCCGTGGTGAAGTATTTCTTGTACCATAGAGCCAATGGTGGAAACGAAGAGTCTTGGGTGAATCGGGGCAGTTGGGATGTCCAGTTATGGGGCAGTATGAGGTCCTCAATGATTAAAGGATGTCATGAGGAGAAGTTATGAGGGCTTTGTCTGTGATTCGGAGTATTTGGTATTGCTAGGTTTCTAATAGGGGAGGTCATCAAGCGTTGCATAGCTCAATCAGAGAATAGATGCGATGTTATTAATGGAAGCAGTATGTGGATGAATTGAAAGGGCACCAATTGGCGATGGTTTGAACCCTTAGTGGGGGAGAACCAGGTAATTGCTGAAGGGATTTGAGAATTGTGCAGAGGCAGTTAGAGGACTGGTTATAGTGATTATGTGGCAGATTCATGGGTTCAGGGCTAAATTGGTGGATAGGGCGAGGTGCAAGTGAAATGATGCCTGTTGTGCATGATCAGGAAGGAATGAGTGACTCTATGGCAGGTGGCCGTTGGTGAGAGAGGTTGTCCGGGTCAGAATTTCAGTGTGTAAAACAAGACGAGACAGTTAAGTCCTTGAGTTCAGAGAGCAGCAGCAGAGGTTGACAGGTATATATTCAGAATGTGATCTCCTCACCAGGAAAAGCAACAATTGGTCTGTTAGTTAATTTCGGAGACGGTATCAGTAAGATGGTATGAGTAGCGATTGACAATGGGTGAATTTCCGGGTCCTTGTAGTCGAGTTACGGGTTAATAGCGATGTCCTGTGTTCAATTTGGAAAGGGAATACTTCGTGGTTGCAAGTGTTGCAAGACGAAGATCGATTTCAAGATTCAAATGAAGGGAGGCAGTATCCGTGTATGATGTTGTGAGTGTGAGATCAGTGATTGAGATAAGGCATCATGGGATGTTGTGATGGTGTCCTGAAGTATCGGAATATACTGTCATTAAGTTCGGATTATTTTGGAATTGTGAGTCGGAGGCAGATAGTGGGTATCAAGTGAGTACGGTTCCGGTGAGAACCCTATGGCCAAATGACATCAGGTGAGATTATTCGGGAAGGTGGTTTGCAGCAGGGAAAGGTGTGTTCGGATGCTGTTAAAAATAGCAGTGCATAGCTTGAGTAGGTGTGTACACCTAAGAATGGCCGGTCTGTAGGGCATGAGTTCATGATCGCGGTGTGGCGTCTATGTGAAAATGAGAGTATGAGGAGGTAAGGTCTGGTGCGGTAAGACTGCGGGGAGCCGCAGTCCAACGGCTTAGATCAGAGGTTGTGGTGATGCTACGAGGAGCCGTAGTACTCACAGATCAGAGAGAGGTTGTAGTGATGCTACGGGGAGACGTAGTACTCACGGATCAGAGAGAAGTTGTGGTGATGCTACGGGGAGCCGTAGTACTCACGGATCAGAGAGAGGTTGCAGTGATGCTACGAGGAGCCGTAGTATTCACGGATCAAAGAGGTTAGGGTGATGCTACGGGGAGTTGTAGTACTCACGGATCGGATATAGGTTGTAGTGATGCTATAGGGAGCCGTAGTATTCACGAATCAAAGAGGTTTGGGTGATGCTACGGGGATCCGTAGTACTCACGGATTAGGGAGAGGTTATAGTGATGCCACGGGGAACCGTGGCATGCACTAATCAAGGAAGGGTTGAGATACTGCGAGGGTGGTAGTACTCTCTAGTCAGTAAGAGAATGTTAGGATAAACAATTCTATGATCAGAGCATAACGCGGAAAGGTTGTTTGGCTTGGGTAGCCCAAATATATGAGATATGGGAGCCTGATGGTTAAATCAGGGACGAGATTGTGGTTATCTCATTTGTCTGGAGTGGTTATATTGGATGGAATCATGGTTGTTGTAGATAAGTGAGTTAAGTGTGGGTTGCGAGTCATCAGTCTCGAAATGAGTGGTTCTTGGGGCGAGTGGTCCAACCCGGGGATTGATCAAACTCTTGAGATGAATTTGATTTTAGTAGTGTGCTGGGAAGGCGATATGAGGTTTCAGATTCAGAGAATGAGTACTTTTCTGAAAAGTTAGTTGTCATCTGGAATTGAGACCAGAGGTTCAGTGTTTGGATGGGATAGTGCAGTGAGTTGCACGAAATTCTTGAGCCTTAGATGTCAAGTGTCAGGAGTGAGCTGATATTCGAGTGTGGATTTTAGTGTTCGCTGGGGATAGCGAGAATTGGTGACTTGTGTGTCACCATGGGTTGAAACACTTGTTGTGAGAAGGAAGTGGTGGGTCATGCATGGATCTTCTTGGGATGTTCAATAGTGAAAGTCGTGGGTAACCTGGTGCTTAGGGTTGGAAAGGGAGATCTGGCAGGAAGTTGAGGCTTGAGATTGCTATACGTCAGTAGATGATTCTGATTAAACACAAACATTTCCCTGAGTTCGAAGGAAAGGTTTTGAGAGTCTTTGTTCAGACGAGATTTCGATGATAGTGCAGGGGATGGGTTCCTTGTGTAGCGTGATCCTTTCGCTCCTTTGAGCGGGATGATGAGCACGTGGTGCGAGTGGTATGAATGATCGATAGCCGATCGATGGTTTTCGTTAGGAAGAATCAGAGGAACGGTGAGTTGTCAGAGTTGATGATTCTGGTAGAAGGTGGCATGAGGTAATTCGTACGGGAGGTGTCCTCTTTAGTGATATTGGTGTGGTATGAGATCCTACAGTGGTAGCTTACGGGTTATTGGATTCTAATTATGTGGGGTTAAGGAGCGATTTCGAGGACGAAATCTAATTCAAGTGGGGGAGAATTGTAACATCTAGATTCTTGGGTATGTTACATTATTTATATATTTTGATTTAATCGAAGGGACTCGGCGAGTTGGTGGATTAACTCGTCGAGTAGGGGCACGATCAGGTGACGTGTTTAAAAGCAAGGACTCGACGAGTCGAGCATTGGACTCGCCGAGTCGGCGCTGTGGAGGAAAACCCTAATTGTCCGCATTTGGGACCTATTTAAAGAGCCTTAGGGTCTTCAATTGTAGCTATCCTTACCCTGGAGAAACCCTAAATCATCCTTGAGAGCTTAGAGAGTAAGAAGAGCCATCTTGAGCATTTTGGTGTGTCATTTCTAAAGAGAAGATGAGATTCTAGCAAGACAGACCAGAGGGGGTTGATGTAATGAAGTTATGAAGCCTGGAGCTTCACTTTGAGGTAACAAATCGGACCATTTCTCGTGTTTGATGTTGATTTCATGAATCTAGGGTTTCTTAACCATTCTATTTAGAGGTTTATGGAATGTTTGAGGTCCCAATGTGGAATAAGCCTTAGATCTGGACCATGGGAGGTCCAAAGAGTCCCTTATGTTCAGCTTTATCCAGTCACATAGGGAGTTTGAGCCTAGGGTTCCATTTAGATGGCTATTTCTTCATTTATGGCTCTAATCATGATGCATGGACGTAAAGTTTGGACCTTTACGTGATTTGTGGGTGCTAGAAGGATATATCTACAAGTTGGTGAAGCAGATCTGACCTCAGAAGGTCAGATGAGTTTGGTCGTGGAGGAGACTCGCCGAGTCCATAGGAGGAGTCGACGAGTTGGATCGAGTTTACCTGAGTTTCGTGATCAGTGGAGACCCGACGAGTTGGGTGGGTGACTCAATGAGCCAAGTAAGTCGTTGTGAGGAATCTGATTACGTGTGTGGACTCGCCGAGTCATTTCCTGACTCGACGAGTCTGGTCAAAGTTGGACCGTTGACTTCCGTTGACTTTTAGGGTTTAGTCAACCAGTGGACTATTGGGCCAGTGGAGGGGTAAAATGGTCTTTTACCCTTCTGGGAAGCATAGTACGAGACTTGTCTAGCCTTTGAGAGCCACTGCTGATTTAGAGTTATTTATTTATGTGATTAGGCGGCGGCTAGATCGGTATTTCGAGTTCGAGACTTTTCGAGAATTACCCGAGGTGAGTCGTCTCACTATACGTTACCTTGAGTGGTAGTTATGTGTGACCGGAGGGTCTTATGTGCTTACATTGAGTATTATGTTATATGTGATATGCTATGCATCATGTCTTTGTGATTTATGCTATGCGGAGTTTATAGATTGGACAGGAGGGTCCAACAATATAGACCGGACCGGAGGGTCCAACGATATAGACCGGTCCGGAGGGTCCAACGATACGGAACTGGAGGGTTCCACTAAGACACACCGACCGGAGGGTCATATTGTAGCCTTGTGTGGCGTATGTGTTGTAGGCGGTATTTTGGGGAACTCACTAAGCTTCGTGCTTACCGTGTTATGTGTTATGTGTTTCAGGTTCTTCAGAATCTTAGGAAGGCGGCGGCTCGATTGTACACACACAAGAGGAAAGAGTGATGAATACAGATCCTGGAATTTCATAATGTTCTAAAAACCTTGTTGATGATTTTTAAATAAAAAGTGTTTATATAGAATAATGTGCATTTTTATGAAATAAAAATGAAAAAAAATAAATTAAAATTTTTTCAGGGTGTTACAGTATTGCCCATATGAGAATTGCAAAGAATCATCTGAAGAAATTAGATGAGAGGAGTGTACGATTGGTTAATCTGAGAATTGAAAAGGGAACGATGGCGTACAGGTTATTGGACCTAGATACCGAGAAGATCTACGTGAGTAGAGATGTAGTCTTTGATGAACAACAAGGTTGGGAGTGGGAGAAGTGTACGAAAATTAAAAAGGTACCAGGTATAAGTTTCACTGTTAAAGGTTTTAACCTGAACGAGGTTTATGATGATGAAGTCGAGTGGGAGTCGGATATCCCACAACAAGAAATTGGGTCTCCAAGTAATGATGAGTGGGCCGAAGACTCTCAGCCCAGTAATTTTGAAGTAAACTCTGAGTCAATCCCACATAATTCACCTACTAATACATCAGAAACGCCTAATTCACCTGGTACACAAAATACTCCAAGTCCGATAACATCTCCCAACACCACCTCAAGCTCCACAGGCAGTGGTGCCCTAAGTGATACCGGCTGCGCACAGAGTTATATGAGAATACTGATGAAATTAATTTGCCCTCATAAGATCTCCTGATTATTTGTAATGATGGAGAACTAACATCATACTCAGAAGCGAATGGGTAGCTGCCATGGATGCCGAACTGGCATCAATTGAAAAAAACAACACTTGGAAGTTAGTCGATCTTCCAAATAATTGAAAACCCATAGGTTTAAAATGGGTGTACAAGTTGAAGTGAGACTCAACTAGGATGATCATAAAGCACAAAGCGAGAATTGTGGCAAAGGGTACATCCAAAAACATGGAATCAACTATGACGAGGTTATCGCTCCAATGACCAGAATTGAAATGGTACACCTCATTCTAGCTTTAACATGAACTAATGGATGGTGGGTGCACCATCTTGATGTGAAATCAACATTCCTAAATGGCAAATTGGAGGAGGAAGTGTATGTATCACAACCTGAAGGCTACGAGAAAGAAGGAGAAACAGAGAAAGTTTGCAAGGTGTCGAAGGCACTTTATGGGTTAAAGCAGGCGCCAAGGGCATGGAATCCATGCTTAGACAAGTATTTGAAAAGTTTAGGTTTCAAAAGGTGTCTACAAGAATACTCAGTTTACACAAGAAAAACAGGTGAAAAGAACTTGATTGTTGGGGTATATGTGGATGATTTAATAGTAACAGGGAGCTGCCAGGAGGATGTTGATGGGTTCAAAAAGGAGATGAACGCAAAATTTGAGATGAGTGACCTTGGGTTATTGTCTTATTATTTGGGAATTGAAGTGAGACAAGATGAAACATGTATCACTGTAACGACCAAAAATTTCAACACAATTTAAACTTTTCAAAATCAATCCATTTTAATAACGTTATTACAAAAAGGTTTTCAATACATTTATTATCAGAGTATTCCCAGAATCATGCCATAAACATAAACACGAGGAGCGGTATGATCATGCCTTCGCCTTGCCACGGTCTCCTGAAGAACCTGAAAAACATTAAACCACAACTGTAAGCCCGAAAGCTTAGTGAGATATCCCCAAAATACCAACCACATATACCATACACGCATAACATGCCATACATATCCAATCACAGAACAGCCATGCACTTTGGGTCTACTGTGGGACTGGTCCGCCGCACTGGCCAACAGTCCACCTGGTCCACCCTCCGAGTCTAGCCATGTACCTCGAGTCTACAGTGTGATTGGTCCGCCCGCGTCGGGCCTTCAATCCACCTGGTCCACTCTCTGAGTCTACAGTATGACTGGTCCGCCCACATCGGGCCTTCAGTCTGCCTGGTCCACTCTCCGAGCCTCGGCACGTCTGGTCCGCCCTCTTGGGGCCTACAGCCTATCTGGACCGCTCGCTGGGCCTTCGGAACAACCGGGCCGCCGTGGGTATCTTGGCCTACAGCACAAAGCATGACCCACCTCAACCCAACTCCAGTCCAAACAACCATGTGCACATAAACATACAGTCATATAACAATTCGTAGTCAACAAATAGATCAAACAGATCACATAACATATCATCACCCCAACCAGGATACCAACCTAACCGATCACTAGCATAACATCACCCTATGTCTCAGCCAAAATACTACTTACGCACATACGCCTTTCCAAGCCATGACCTTCTGGTCCACATCATAATGCCTTCCGGCCCATAACATAATATGCCTTCCGGCCTATAACACGCAATATCATAACAACAGATACCCAGATCTCAATCCGATAAAGGGCCGGCCTTGGTGCCTTAGACCCTGCTGATATAGTGAGGATAACTCACCTCGCGAATGCCGATACTCTGAACTGAGGAAGCAGACTCTCGAACCACCAATTCACCGTAAATCCCGAACTAACCATCATAACAAAAATAAGCATTAGGTCAATCATACTTCCACTTATCGGCCAAGACCAAAGTCCAAATCTCATACAAAGTCCAACATTAGCCCAATTTACCAAATTGGGCCCACTTCACCAAATGGGCCTAGAACCAATGTCCATAACAATAATTGGGCTCAAAATACTCTATCCCTAAATTCCCAGACTTGGCCCAATAACCAATTGTCCATCAACGGCCCAAACTCAAAGCCCAAAAATGAAAGTCCAACAGGAGGAGTACGCTGGGCGTACCCTCCTTGGTACGTTGGGCGTACTTCAATGAAACACAAACGAGGATCGGGGCTTTGGCCCGCTACACGAGGCGTAATCAAGGGTTACGCGGGGCGTAAATGCAATACTCAATAAGTCCTTTTAACCTCTTAATGGCTTAAGCTCTTAAGCCCAAACTTCAGATCCATAGGCCAATTATGATTAGAATTCATAAAGTCTCAGACTTTATCACTTGGGACGTCCTTACGCTCTTAATCCAAGGTCTTAATCCATTAAGACCTATATATCTCACACATGGAACAACTACACCCCTTGGGACCTCATTTTTCTCTCTCAAGACCTCTCCAAAGGTCTGAAAGGACAGATAATCTTGACCAAATCGAACTATGCAACAAGGTGAGGACTTTTGGGACAAGAATGGAGACAAAGCTTCAAATACATAGATCTATAGAATATGAAGGTCAAGCAAGGAGCTTTATACCTCAAACAAGCTCCAAAGGATGGTATCTCTTCAAATCTACAAGCTCCACACGTTCTTCTTCTTCTTTGACAACTTCTATTTTCTCCTTCAAGCCTTTCTTTTGCCAAAAAGAGCTTTCCAAGGTCAAACACACCCAAAAATGGAGAGAACACGAGATCTAGGGTTTCTCTGAGGTTGAAGATGAGCATAAGGAGGCTAAGGGGGGAACCAACATGTTCCTTATATAGTGGCTGACCCTAAAATAGGGTTTGGGGTTTCTGAGAGTACGCTGGGCATACTCACCCGGCCACCCACAACTTTTCGCCCTTTTACTTTGGGCGTACTTCCAGCTTACGTTGGGCGTACCCAGCCAGACTTCACCAATACTTGCATGCATGGGACCCTTTATCCACTTATACCACAAAGAGCTATAAACAATGATCAACTTCAAAACACCGCAACTCCTCTAATCTAAACCCGCTCCCAAATAACTTTACATTCATACGGGGGTGACGAGAGCCCAAATGCTTCTAACACATACACCAACCTAAAACCATCTCGGATGAAACTCATTTCTCGCAAAAGGACCAGAATTACCCTTCCTCTTAAATCTCAGGGACTTATAATTAAATACTTAAAGAACGGGGTGTTACAATTCTCCCCCACTTAAGTTAGGCTTCGTCCTCGAAGCCTGCGACAACTCTACTTTGAAACTATCCCTGCAATGCACCGCCTGACATTCACCGAACCAGGCTAACCAAGAATCAACCATCGAAATCCGACACCCAGCTTTATCTTTCTTGCTGACAGGACGACACAAGCTTCAGCCCTAGAGCAACTCCCATGAGTTCTCCACCGCAATCTCATAACCGCACCAAACTGGTTCTAGTGTCCTCGGGTTAGGAAAACCCCGATACACTGTTGACACTTCCAAACACCCTTCCGGATGCATTTTCACCACATAAACAAATCTATCTGGAATTCTGAAATTCCACCCATGCATTCCTGCCGAGCCTCAGCAACCATCCAACCCGGATGTGCTCCCATACCACTGCCGCTTTCACTTCCGTGAATTTACACTCACTCTCGAAGCTACATTCCTTTCTTTATACTTACCAAGGAAGTTCACTCGGCCGCCTTGTCACTACGACAAATGCCACGGTGCTCGCCCAACGCTACACCACTCCTTTATAGCATAACCGCTATCCATGCAACACACATGCTCTGAATCTGCTCGCAAGGACTCTCTTGTCCATGCACCATCTCCACTAATCAAGATCAATACCCGGGGCCAGACCTTCTAATGCTAACACATCGCAACACACTCAATCAATTTCTTCGAACCAGACTAACAATACCTGCAGAGTCTTCAGCATGACTGGACCGCCTTACCAGGCCTTCAGCCAATCTGGACCACTCTCAGAACCTTCAGCCAATCTGAACCGCCCTCCCGGGCCTTCAGCCTGGCTGGACCGTTTTCCCCCTCGAGCCTTCGGCCTGACTAGTACGCCTATCGGCCTTCAGTCTATCCGGTCCGCTCAACTAACATTCATCATTCCGAGATATTTCCCTCGGGAAATCCTCCCATGCATACTGTTCTAGCCCTCTAAGGGTTCCGAACTCTATCTCCATCATACATGCTCGATCCCGGCCTGATCCCAGGTCCTCCACAATCGAATGCCCTAGGTCTGTATCCCGCCCCGCATGCCTGCCACTTACTCATACCAGCCTATGCCCTTGGCTGAGAGAAACACTGCTAAATCCCAAGCAGCTAAACATTCTCCAATGCTCATCGATCTTCCGTAGAATTTTCCAATTCTCCCCCACTTATAACACTGACTATCAACCACCGGTCGCCATCACCGACCTCCCAAAACAACCCTGCACAAACCAACACTTACATGCGGACTGATTCCCATTAGCACTAGCAACCTTCACAAAAATCACATTTCCACACTAACCATCCCGCTCGAAAGAAACTCAATTTTCAGCTAACCACTCCTCAGACTGCAGATGCTACCCGACATTCAGACCAACGCCAGATTTCCACTAATAATCTCCAAGGATGATAACCAATGAAATTCCCATCGCGAACGCATAACCATACCCAAAAACCTCGAAGAACAACGGATATCATACCGAAAACCACACAACGAGACTAACAGATAAACAATATTCCACAATAATCATAAGATAACAAGACATCAAGAAAGAAACATACCCGCAGCTGCATCCGACACTGCTCTGACCTCCTCTGCTGCAAGCTGAAAAGCACGACCTTGAGCCCGTGGGGGCTCCGCTCCACCCTGTCCTCCACCTGTGATCCTCAAAGTGGCCGGTGCTGGAGCCTGCACCGGTCCTGCAACAAACTATGGACAGTTGACCCTCAAATGTCCAACCTGATGACAATGATAACAAATCCTCAAATCCCGAGCCGGTGCTGTCTGCCGACAATCCCTCGCATAGTGTCCCTCCTTTCCGCACTTGCGGCATGCACCACCGGACCTACAAACTCCGGTGTGACCCCTTCCACACTTCCCACAAATGTGGCCGCTCAGATCTCCCACCCTAGAATCAACGGTCTTGGACCGTTTCGGCACCGGCTGCGACTGCACCGGAGCCTGCCTCAGCTCACGCAACTGTAACTCAATCTCCAACTCATGCCGCCTGGCGGCCTCCTGCAACTCCAAAAAAGTCTCGCACCTCTGCGTAGACATAAACAGTCTGATATCTCTCTTGAGCATACTCAGATATCGAGACATCTGAGTCTGCTCCAAAGCGAACTCAGGGCAAAACATCGCCCTCTAAGTGAACATCCTGGTGATCTCTGTCACCGACTCCGAATCCTGCTTCAGCTCAAGGAACTCCTGAGCCAATCTCTCTCTCTCTCTCGATCCGCAGAACATAACAAGTGCTGAACATCTCTCTGAACTGATCCCATGAAGCCGCAGCCCTCTGCGCATCAGAATACGATCCCATGGTCAATCTCCACCAATCCTTTGCCCCGAGCCTTAACAGGTTCAGAGCACACCTCACCCTCTGATCAGCAGGGCATGAACACGTGAAGATACACCCCTCCACGTCCGATAACCATCTCATAGCAACGATCGGGTCCTGAACTCCATCAAAGGTGGGAGGCTTCGTATTATCGAAGTCCTGATACTGTAAACCACGACCGGCTCCCCCCCTGCCGCTGCTACAGCCGTTGTAGCCGTCGCGGCAGCCGTCTCTGTGAGAGTCGCATAGCGCTCATCAAAATACTCAACCATGGCAGTCTTGATTGACCCAAACAGTTTCGACAGCTCGGCCCGGAACAACGTAGCAACCTCATCATGCAAGATCTCACGAATCCTCGTATCCAACTCGCACGTGCTCATCTGACCAATAACCTCGGGCGGTACTTACCCGCCCGGAACTCCCTCTCCTGCTCCCGATCCTGATCCGGATCCACTCCCAGCATTCCTCGGAATCTCCATACTGAAAAACACCACACAAAATCTCAGACACTTCCCACTATCCCAGGAACCAACTCTCTAAACCCAACCCTAGAGGTCATGGTTTCCCTGATACACATATGGGTCCTGTGCTTTCAGTAGTACGGTCCCATACTACCTTCCACACCTACCCATATTTGTATGAAGTACTACCACAACACCCTAGTGAAAACATGCATAGCAACGCTCAACCCTCACAACTAGTGGAACACTAGAAATCTCTCACAAGGAAACCCTAGGCTACAGGCATCACAAATCAGGCAACATTATCATGACATCCTGAAGACCCCTAGCCTAGCACTAGCATGCTGTTCTAACAAAGCTCAAAAGAAATATCATGTATGGTATTTTGGGGTTACTTACTAGCTCCGGCTGATCGTACCTCTGCGTCCTCCTTTACTCATTTGAAATCCATTTTAAATACTCTTTTGAAAACTCTCCTCGATTTGAGACTGGAGTCACACGAGTGTTCCTCCAATTCACTCAAACCAAGGCTCTGAT
Organism: Lactuca serriola; assembly: GCF_051521515.1. Taxonomy (NCBI): domain Eukaryota; kingdom Viridiplantae; phylum Streptophyta; class Magnoliopsida; order Asterales; family Asteraceae; genus Lactuca; species Lactuca serriola. The sequence continues at coordinate 153,708,488 of NC_136412.1, read as the reverse complement.
ACCAACTTGTAACGACCAAAAATTTCAACACAATTTAAACTTTTCAAAAACAATCCATTTTAATAACGTTATTACAAAAAGGTTTTCAATACATTTATTATCAGAGAATTCCCAGAATCATGCCATAAACATAAAAACGAGGAGCGGTACGATGACGCCTTCGCCTTGCCACGGTCTCCTGAAGAACCTTAAAAACATTAAACCACAACTGTAAGCCCAAAAGCTTAGTGAGATATCCCCAAAATACCAACCACATATACCATACACGCATAACATGCCATACATATCCGATCATAGAACAGCCATGCACTTCAGGTCTACTGTGGGACTGGTCCGCCGCACCGGCCAACAGTCCACCTAGTCCACCCTCTGAGTCTAGCCATGTACCTCGAGTCGACAGTGTGATTGGTCCGCCCGCACCGGGCCTTCAATCCACCTGGTCCACTCTCTGAGTCTACAGTATGACTGGTCCGCCCGCATCGGGCCTTCAGTCGGGCTGGTCCACTCTCCGAGCCTCGGTACGTCTAGTCCGCCCTCTTGGGGCCTACAGCCTATCCGGACCGCTCACTGGGCCTTCGGAACAACTGGGCCACCCTGGGTATCTTGGCCTACAGCACAAAGCAGGACCCGCCTCAACCCAACTCCAGTCCAAACAACCATGTGCACATAAACATACAGTCATATAACAATTCGTAGTCAACAAATAGATCAAACATATCACATAACATATCATCACCCCAACCAGGATACCGACCTAACCGATCACTAGCATAACATCACCCTACATCTCAGCCAAAATACTACTTACGCACATACGCCTTTCCAGGCCATGACCTTCCGGTCCACATCATAGTGCCTTCTGGCCCATAACATAATATGCATTCCGGCCCATAACCTAATGCCTTCCGGCCCATAACACGCAATATCATAACAACAGATACCCGGATCTCAATCCGATAAAGGGCCGGCCTTGGTGCCTTAGACCCTGCTGATATAGTGAGGATAACTCACCTCGCGAATGCCGATACTCTGAACTGAGGAAGCAGACTCTCGAACCACCAATTCACCGCAAATCCCGAAGTAACCATCATAACAAAAATAAGCATTAGGTCAATCATACTTCCACTTATCGGCCAAAACCAAAGTCCAAATCTCATACAAAGTCCAACATTAGCCCAATTTACCAAATTGGGCCCACTTCACCAAATGGGCCTAGAACCAATGTCCATAACAATAATTGGGCTCAAAATACTCTATCCCTAAATTCCCAGACTTGGCCCAATAACCAATTGTCCATCAACGGCCCAAACTCAAAGCCCAAAAATGAAAGTCCAACAGGAGGAGTACGCTGGGCGTACCCTCCTTGGTACGTTGGGCGTACTTCAATGAAATGCAAACGAGGATCGGGGATTTGGCCCGCTACACGAGGCGTAATCAAGGGTTACGCGGGGCGTAAATGCAATACTCAATAAGTCCTTTTAACCTCTTAATGGCTTAAGCTCTTAAGCCCAAACTTCAGATCCATAGGCCAATTATGATTAGAATTCATAAAGTCTCAGACTTTATCACTTGGGACGTCCTTACGCTCTTAATCCAAGGTCTTAATCCATTAAGACCTATATATCTCACACATGGAACAACTACACCCCTTGGGACCTCATTTTTCTCTCTCAAGACCTCTCCAAAGGTCTGAAAGGACAGATAATCTTGACCAAATCGAACTATGCAACAAGGTGAGGACTTTTGGGACAAGAATGGAGACAAAGCTTCAAATACATAGATCTATAGAATATGAAGTTCAAGCAAGGAGCTTTATACCTCAAACAAGCTCCAAAGGATGGTATCTCTTCAAATCTACAAGCTCCACACGTTCTTCTTCTTCTTTGACAACTTCTATTTTCTCCTTCAAGCCTTTCTTTTGCCAAAAAGAGCTTTCCAAGGTCAAACACACCCAAAAATGGAGAGAACACGAGATCTAGGGTTTCTCTGAGGTTGAAGATGAGCATAAGGAGGCTAAGGGGGGAACCAACATGTTCCTTATATAGTGGCTGACCCTAAAATAGGGTTTGGGGTTTCTGAGAGTACGCTGGGCATACTCACCCGGCCACCCACAACTTTTCGCCCTTTTACTTTGGGCGTACTTCCAGCTTACGTTGGGCGTACCCAGCCAGACTTCACCAATACTTGCATGCATGGGACCCTTTATCCACTTATACCACAAAGAGCTATAAACAATGATCAACTTCAAAACACCGCAACTCCTCTAATCTAAACCCGCTCCCAAATAACTTTACATTCATACGGGGGTGACGAGAGCCCAAATGCTTCTAACACATACACCAACCTAAAACCATCTCGGATGAAACTCATTTCTCGCAAAAGGACCAGAATTACCCTTCCTCTTAAATCTCAGGGACTTATAATTAAACACTTAAAGAACGGGGTGTTACAATCACTTTAAGGCAAGAGTCATATGCTAAGAACATGTTGGCCAAGACTTGAATTCTAGACTGCAATCCCACCAAGAGCCCAATGGAACACTAACTAAAGCTAAGAAAAGATGAAGAAGGAGAATTGGTAAATCCCATTGAATACAGGAGCATAGTGGGAGGCCTTCGGTATCTAACACACACTCGCCCGGATATAAGCTTTGCAATTGGTGTAGTCAGTAGATTCATGGAGAAACCAACCTTGAAACATCTCCAAGCAGTGAAGGGGATACTAAGTTATGTAAAGGGCACTTTAGATTGTAGCATAGTTTATACTAAAGGAGAAAGAAAAATCACTATCACTTGATATTCTGATAGTGATATGGGAAATGATGAGATTGATAGAAGAAGCATTGGGAGAATGGTCTTTTATGTGAATGGTAATTTGGTTACTTGGGCATCTCAGAAACAACGAGTTGTGGCTTTATCTTCATGTGGGGCAGAATTCATAGCAGCCACAATGGCAGTATGTCAAGGCATTGGTTGCGCCGCCTTCTCACTACCTTAACTGGTCAAAACATACCACCTGCAGTCTTGTATGTTGATAACCAATCAGCCCTTGACCTCATGAAGAACTCGGTGTTTCATGGTCGAAGTAAGCACATCGACATAAGTTTTCACTTCATTAGAGAATATGTTGAAAATGGTGAGGTAATCAAGAAGCATGTATGCAACAAGAACCAAAAGGCAGACATCCTCATCAAAGTAATGGCAAAAGTGAAACATGAGGAAATGTGCAACTTGATTGGAGTGAAGCAAGTGTCAAGCTCTTAATTAAGGGGGAAAGTGTTAAAGTAATTCAGAATACATGTCATATTTTAGCATATACACGCTTTATTTAATTTCCTTAGGTTTTTAGTAGAAAAGAATAAGTCAAGTCATGTGGGTTAGTGTCCCCTGGTCTCTAGCTAGTAGTTGCTATTTTTATGTAAAGTTTTTGTTTAAATAGTCAAGTATGTACGAGGTGTTTGTATCCTCTTTTCTATTACAGTTTATGAATAAGAAATTTGCAGCTTTCTGCCCCTGCCCTGTGTTTTTACTTTCTTGTGACATTCCTTTTTTAACTCTGTCCACTGTGATATTCAACTTTTGTCCCCTGTTGTGTTACTTTCTGCATAAAGACACATATACCCCTGCAAAAGGCCAACACCCACAACAATCGTACCACCTATAATCGCCGATAATGAGTATTGTCGATATCGGATTACCGTGTCCATTGGGGCCGGAAATGCAACAACGAAGAGCATTCCCATCCATCCATTGGACCTCTATGTCCACAGTCTACACGTATTCTATCCGCGGTACTCCGTAAACTTTGAATTGTGGGGGTGTTTAAACAAATATACAATAAATTGTAATAAAAAGTGCTACGAGCTTGTTTCCCATGCAATTTTTCAAAATTTTTGAGTGTTTTTTATTAAAAAAAATGATTGAAAAGAAAAACTACATTGGACAATAAGACTTTTTAGTTTTCTTTAAACAAAAAAAGTTTTTAACATAAAATCTTAGATAAATCACATATTTGCATAAAATAAAATAAAAAAAACAAAACAAAACAAAAAACCAAAAAATAAAATAAAAAGTAAAGAAAAACTATTGCGAGTTTTTTAGGAAGTTTGTCTGCTAGGGACACGAAGAGTACTTTTCACGTTTCAAATAAATATTATAGGTCCTTTTGCCTAAGGATTAACATTTTTGTTAAGTTATATTTGACAAGAGATCATTTATGTAATTTGTTATTGTGACATGGACCATTTATGTAATTTTATCTATTATTTATTATTGTTTTTATATATTTTTTATGATTTAAATATTTTTGATGTTTTATTCGAATATATTGTTTAATGTTTTTCTTTTACATTTTTTTCGCTTATATTTTTTGTAATATTTTTAGAATATACTTTTTAATATTTTATTTGTCTATATTTGTTAAAGATTACATGGCTACTATAATAATAATTTGTAACATAATTTAGTTAAACCATGTTTTTCTATTTCTTTTTTGTTCTTTTAATATAAATAAGATTATATAATTATTATTTTTTATTTCAATATTTAATTAAATAACATGGACAAGATTATACAATTATTATTTTTGACAGATAAGGTTATATAATTACTATTTTTGTAAAGCTCTTTATAAATATTTTTTGTAAAAAAGGTGTAACAAGGTTTTTTAAACATGAATACAATTAATATAGATTAGGTATAAAATTATTTATCTTATCAAAATTAATATATATGCTAATCGGAATTTGAAATGTGTGTCTAAAAGTTTATAATGGTCACGGGAAAACAAACAAAACAATGACTATTAGTAGTTTATGGTCACAATTTAATTGCTTATTTGTGTCGACAAGTAACAATGTTAATGTTAAAGGAAGGAAACATTTGACTATCAGTAAGTTATAGTCATTTTTGATAATAATAAACAAATTATGTCTATAAGTAATTTATGATGACAGTTTAAGTTATTGTGTGTATTTAAAAGTAAACAATGGTCATGCTAAAACAAAAAACGTATAACTATTATTAGTTTATGGTCACGCTTAAATTGTTTATGGGTGTTGAAAGGTAAACAATAATATTGCTAAAGGAAACAACATGTGACTATAAGTAATTTATGATCATTGTTTAATAATAATAATAATAATAATAATAATAATAATAATAATAAAAAAGTATGGCTATAAGTAATTTATGGTGACAATTTAAATTATTATGTGTGTATAAAAGTAAACAATGGTCATGGTAAAACAAAATATGTATGACTATTAGTAGTTTATGTTCACACATTAATTGATTATGTGTGTCGAAAGTAGGGATGAGCAGCGGAACTAAGTACCCGCTTTTGGAACTGGAACCGCCTCGGAAGTGCCTTAAATGGTTGTGGTTCCGGTTTTCATTTTTATGGAACCGCTACCAGCTGGGTACCTGTCGGAACCGCTATATATATATATATATATATATATATATATATATATATATATATATATATATATATATATATAGAGAGAGAGAGAGAGAGAGAGAGAGAGAGAGAGAGAGAGAGAGAGAGTCAAGATCAAATAAGAAGAACAATTTTTGTAGGAATGTAAGAATTTTTTTTCTACATATTTTTTTAGCGAACATACAAAATGAATCATTAGATGATTCAAAGGTAAGATCCGGTAAGAAATTTTTTTTTCGACTTATTTTTTTGGAGAACAAAACAAATGAATCAATAATAACATGATTCACCAAAAAAAATCCCGAAAAAACATTTCGATGATTCATTTTTATGATAAATTTGTTGATATTCACTAAAATTGTCATAAAAGTGCTTTTTTTTCTTGATTTACCTAAAAATGAATCATGACAGTGTTTTTTTCGGAATTTTTTCTTGTGAATCATCTAATGATTCATTTCATCTTTTTGCTAAAAAATTTCTTACCTTCCTACCAAAATTTTATATCACAATCACATACATTGTACAATATCCTCCTCAATAACATCATTTAAAATTCTAGAATTTTAAATAATTTGTTTTGAACCTTTAAATGTCCTTATATAACTTTCACTTAAAAATAAACTATTAATTTTTAAAATGGATTTATAGATAGTAGAGATAAGTTGCTATTAGTTTCAAGTTAAATTCTAACTCATAGAAATATTTGTTTAGCTATGGACTTCAATTCTTTGAAAGCTAACTCATAGATATAGTTTTAAATGTTTTAAAATTCAACAAATTTAACGAACCGGGTACCCGCTAGTGGAACTGCTACCCGCCGGTTCCTGTTCCGGTTCCGGTTCCAACATTTTAGGAACCACTAGTTTCGTTTCCAGATAATTAAGACGGGTACCCACCTACACTCATCCCTAATCGAAATACGTTAATTGATTATGTTTGTCGAAAAGTAACGATATTGATGCTAAAGGAAAAACATGTGAATATAAGTAATTTATTGTCATTGTTTAAGAAAATAGTGTACGACTATATGTATTTTATGGTCACGGTTAAAAGGAAAAACTCTTGTAGTGTAAGTAATTTTATGGTGACAGTATAAGTTCTTATGTGTGTCTACAAGTATACAATGGTCATGGTAAAATAAAAAAAACATATGACGTTATAGTCATATTAATTGATTATGTGTGTCGAAAAGTAAACAATACTAACCGTAAAGGAAAAGACATATGACTATAAATAAGTTATGGTCATTGTTTAAGAAAAAACAACGTACGTGTTGGGTTAGAAATAGTTGTAAGGTGTCGAAGCGTCATATATCTTTTGTTTGTATCGAAGTCAGTATTGTTTATTTGCATAAAGGTATATTGTAATATCGAAGCGTGAATGTATAAGCCCTTATGTACTTTTTTGTATGCTTTTGTCATCCCTATAAATTGGGGTTTGATACTAGAGTTACAATATCTTTTGGAGTCTTTGCTACTTGTACTCTACATTTTCTCTGTATCTTCCAAAAGCATTATATCGAGCCAAACATATATTATTTACGATTCCGTGTTCTTATTTGATTCATACTCTGATTTCATTTCATACATTCGATTCATAACAACTACATTTTGATGGGTTTTAGCCATAAGAACAATCTTATGTGCTCATACAAACCCTAATGCTTGGATCTAGGTTTCTCTATTGTACATGCAATGTATCCAAGACTTACAATCTTAGATCTAACATATTCTAAACTGAAATTAGGGTTTAGAGAATTACCTTTGATTGTGATGTAGCAATAACAATCTCAAATCCTCCCAGTAATGACTTTAGAAAGCTTAAAGTCACAAATGTCACTCCTTTAATGGTTCACAAACACCAATAGCAAGAGGATGAAGAACAAGGAGAGAGGAGGCTGCCCAAAAACATGTAGAAACCCTAGAGGAACTCTTAGCCACGTTTTTGGGGCTTAAGGGTGCTATATATACATGTAGACTATTAGGGTTTTCAACTAGGAAACCCTAATCTGACTGCTTAAGCCCTAAGCAGCCCATGGACACTTTTAGTATAACCCTTGGACGATTTCTAATGGGTTTCCCCATATAATTCGTCCAACCTATTATTCCAAGGTGATCCATAGCCCAAATGCAATTATCTTATAATTACAGTTCCAGTCCCTTAAGTTTAATTAATCTCTTTTAGCCACAAAATTAATTATCAATTAATTCTTGACTAATATTAATTAACCAATATAATTTCTCCTTTAATATATTATTCTCATAATATATTAACAAATCATAATTAATCATTTCTCTCCATAATTCATCCTATCAAGTTGCTTTGGTGAAGGCAACCCAAAAGGACCATGCACCATAAGGTCAAGTACATACCAAAATAGTTATTGACTTAGACACTAATCCAACAGTCTCCCACTTGGATAAGTCTAATAACTATTCTACGTATGACTTCAGATCCTGATCTGCAATCGTAGCTTTCCAAAGCCGCTGTCAACTCTGATCTTATCAGATACGCGTGTCCTTTAGATAAGGGATCATATATTCCTCCATTCTAGATATCGTATAGATATGAGACATGAACTTAATCATTCTCTTTATACTATTTCCCGACTACCGATTTATGATGACTGACAACAGACTACAATTAAACCATCAATTTAGTCCCGGCTTGGCCAAGCACTTAGGTGCCATCACTAAATCATCGAGGGGACCAAAGATATCGCTTTTATCCTACTTTGGATAAAAGGAATGGATAAACTTTGACTCAATGCTCGCTTGCACTTACTTACCGAATCACACACAACAATATGTTTTATAACACCAAGTTACTGGTGCGTTTACATATTATCAATGTGCAACCGACTCGCAAGATACAACTCACACATCTCGGTTTCAAGAATATAAGATGTTATCGTCTAACCAATCACTCGTGATAAAATCCATGAAGTGATCCAAGTGAGCGTGGGTTTAATCTAATGCTCAAATCATATTCATAAGCACTCATGAACCTTGCAGCAAACATTTGCTTATGTCTAATACACTTTAGACAATCCACACACCAATTCACGACAGTCTTCATTCGTACCTACTTCCAACATACGAATGACTACGGCCCGTTCGAATAATTTGACTGTTCTGAACCAATTAAATTATTCAGGAAGTCAAAACATGCAAAGTGAAACACAAGAATAATACTAATCGCATATGGCCTCAAACCTTTGAGTATAAACAAAACACCTTTTATTTATCACAATCTCGATTACTCATTATTTGTTGTTTCAGGTAATCAACTTCTTACTTGAATTATAACTATACTTGTCTCATGCTCTTAGCATGCACACAATATTTACCTACGGTCCTTACTTTGTGAAATAGGTCAAATGAACACATTTCCAATCACACTCATTTCACAACTCCCAATCCCTATCACAAGTGTAAGAATATCAAATTCTTGCTACTTATAGAATATGCTAGATTCTAACATTTTATGCAATGATCCTTTCGTAATGTCATAGCACAAAAATCACAATGACTATGGCCAATGAAATTACAAAGTTCTCTATTTGATATTGTTACAATATAATTCCATAGACATGATGTCTCTCACTCAAAGTACATTCCTTTGAACATCCTTTTGTATAAAATTTTCTAATCTAGACATAGACTCTCAATATCCAACTCCCAATATGGAAACATTTCCATATTTGCCATATGACAACTTATTCTTAATAGAATCTTATCTATTCATAATAATGTCGATATGGTCCATCCAATATCATACTTCCAACTATTCACAAGCGACCAATCCTCAGTGAGCTTTGGATCGTCCTTTGATAGTTGTTTAATTATCTTAGTCAAAACCGATTCTTGTCCTTTTTCCCTCTAAATGCGCTGGACATTTGGAAAATTTAGAATGGTCAAATATTATAGCATTTGCAATCGATCCTTTACCCGAAGCGTATAGGACACGATGCATAATGTCTTACATAAAGATCTGATACTTTATCAATCTTCTGCCATAATATTTTATGTGTCACGTTCTCACAATTCGAACTATGAAGAGGGATTCCATAATCATAATCGAAATTTGAGAACGCACTATGTATCCTTGACTAAATTTATTAACATTCGACAACCTAAGCCTTTAGATTTGAAATGAAGCATAATATTCTCTCCCTTAATTATAGCAAAACAACTATTTAACCATTACAACTTTGCAAAGTGTAACTATTGTTTTCTATAATTAATATTGTTAACTTGCAATACTTACCATAATAATCATACAAGCACAACATTTATGCCCCCACTATGATGATTATTTTCACATAAGCATAACTCTTATGCCCTCACTAGCTTTGACATGTATTTATAAACAACTTAACTTCCAGAAAACAATTCCTATTGAATTTCTTAAGTTCATATTTCTAATGCTTTGATAATCCTTTATCTAAGCTTCTCAAAATTATACACCTTTGCCTTAAATAGTTTATATGTGTGTCTAAACAATTCAGACTAATTGCCAAATCTCTCAATTCGAATCATGGAAAGGGATACCGTAACCATAATCGGATTTGAGAATACAATTTTCACAATCACTATCTTCTTAAAATCTCTCTTAGTTAAAGCATTTCCTCACAGTCATTTTCATGAAGGAGGGAATCTTATGATACCTAGATTTTAAAGGTGTATGTGTTCCTATCCATGCGAATTTGTCAAAACCAATGTTTGCGACAAATCCAAACTCATATGGACCGAACCTTCTCAATCTTGATTTCTTGCCTTATGGCAACATGAGTGCCCACCATGTATTCCAAGTAGTTAAGCAGCTCACCCTTTCCTATCAATGTACTTTCCATTGATCAAGGTGCTTGCCTTTTATGCTTTCAAATGAGAACTCATAGAGCTCATATGCATAATTAATTCACTTGGAACGGCATAGAAACAAGATAGTGTCAACACGATAGGTCGTAAACCTCAAGTCGTGTGCTACTGATGATCGATAAGGTTTAATTTTGATTTGTTCTTAAAACCTTTCAAGACCATTAAGACTCCCACTGAATCCTTTACATATAAGATTCTCTTGTCAATAAACATTTCTTGACAAACAAATATTCAAGAGTTAGTGTAGCTTTTATCAAAACAAAACACTTCATAAAATTGTTCCTAGTTGCTCTTTGTCTTATCCAAGACATAAAACTTTCCACATTTGATGAATGTTATAAACCTTCCTAATACTTATCACTCAATGTCACAATCTTAACTTTAAGACTTGTTTAGGAACGAAGTATGATTGGCCTTTTCATTTAACCATTTCTTCAATTCTTGATTCCTCTTCTCAGACATACAATTGTACTAAGACTCACTTAGAGGATCAATTGAGATATGGTTCCTAGTCATTAAGACCTATCATAAAACATAATAAAATGTACTCTCCCTTCTTCTTAGAATAGAGAAACTTTTATCTTTCTGCCTACTTGATTCTTCTTATTCGTTATGCCATTGATTTAAACTCTTTCAATCGATTCAGAATTATACTTAATATTATAAGTATAATCATATTTACTAAACCTTTAGTAGATTATGACGAATATATTTGTCACTCTTGTGGTGGACTTGATCAACACACAACTTTGTGTACTCGATCTCCTAGTCCTTCACTTGATAGTTTGTCAACGAACTAGTCCAATTTCTAAATATGAAATTTCTCATTCATCATGCAACCAAATCGCATGATTCCAAGTTTCTATCTAATTGAACCTTGGGCGATGAGAAACTCTCCCTATTTGGTAAATTCTTGACATTTCCACAAATAACATAATTAAGAATCAAATCCATTATTGCTAATAATAGAAACATTCAAACATCAATTTTTCATACACGCCTTTGCGAGGATAAATAAATAATATAAAATCAAATTTTATTTTATTGCGGAAAAATGTCCTTACAATGCAATTCATTGAAAAACTATGCTAATACATATTTCTTAGTAATCTTATTCTAACTCGAAGTAGTAGCTCAAGAATCTAATCTTCAAGTAATGCGATCAAAATCCATTTCTTCACGACTAGATTTCGCTCACTTCTTCCCTTAAGCTTCCTCTCTTTTCTTCGACCCTACAAAACATCAATTGTAATCTTATCACATTATGTATTAAGAATCTAGAATAGGAACTTAAAAGAGTTAGTTAATGGATTTTACCTAAAGCAGAGCCATACGTTTTGACTCTCCCATCTCTTAGATCTCTTAGGTAAATAGGGCAGCTTCGTCTCCAATGCCCCTTCTCTTGGCAATAAAAGCAAATTGACTCTTTTGGAACAGCACACGAAGCTACTTCTGACTTTGCCTTTCTCTTATGATCAGACCTTTCGATCATGGCATGCCTTTTGTTGCCATTGCCTATATCCATAGAGGTCTGGAAGGCCGATCCACCTTTCAACTTTGCTTTTCCAGTGCACCAAATCATCGTTGATTCAGCAGCAATAAGCATGTAGGTGAGATCTATAAGGGTCACGTCGTGGTTCATCACATAGTACTCTCTTACGAACTCACTATATAAGTTAGGAAGTGACTGAATAACCCAGTCAACAGCCAGCTCCTCACAGACAATGGATCCCAACATTCTTAACCTATCAATGTGTGACTTCATCTCTAGGACGTGTGCACACACCGACTTTCCTTCTTCATGTTTACTTGCCAAAATGGCTTGAGTGAGCTTGAACTTTTCAAACCTTCGAACTTGTAGGTTAGGGAGAATAATTGGAGGAGGTGGAGGAAGTGAAGCATGACCTCTTGTTCCTCGATCGAATCATGGAATATCATCTTCATGTGGAAAGCTTGTTCCACGGGATTTGGGAAGACTATAGTTGTCGTACGTTGACATCTACAAAACGGGAGAAAAATAAATTCACGTTAGTTGATTGATTTAGTCCTTAATAAATCACCCAAATGAGATACTAAGGCTAGGACCCAACACAATATTTCACAACTTGGGAGAGGGATGCCGTAACCAAAATTGCAAAACATTTGAAGGTAAGTGAATGACGATTCACTAATTTTCCACCAAGAAAAACGAAAAACAGATTAATTTTTAAATGCTTTGAAAACTCCTAGATCCTTTGAGATTCATTGAATTTTTTAATGGCATGTTTAAATCTCGATATGCCCCTCTAGTTTGTGACTGGGATACTGAGGATCACAAAGCGGGTGTGAATAACCATGCAAACTTACATGGTGCCCCCACATGCTACAGTCACCTATTCGATGTACCGGTTAACCACACATGCTCTACCGAACTATGACAAACATCGAGTCACCCTTTGATACCTTTGCTTAGAACCATTTAGTGTGTCGGTTAACCACACACGCTCCACTAACGTCTTCGCAAGGGCACAAAGTGTAATATCATGGGATTGCATCAATTCACTTTTTCCTGAAGTAACTAAGATTGGGAATTTTATGAAAGCATTTAGTTACTTTTGTACTTCATTATACTTATAATGGAAGGTTTATGTCCTATCCACCCATTCGGCTAACGGCCCTCCACTAGTCAAGAGTGCGGTGGGTAAGAGTGGATACCCATTCAATCGCCATTTTATAGGCAATTTCCTTAAACACCCCTTATAGACCAGCTTCGTGGATGAGGCCTACTAATGGTAAGACTAACCTTTACTCATACATATATATTAGACTTTTAATGTTATATATAGTATAAGGTGTCTTTTACACTTTTAAAATATTAGGTGGTCAAATTTAACAATTATACTTTTAATTTAATTAAATTGTGAACCAAAACTATATGGCTTTATTAAACCTCTTTTAATTATACACTTTAATTAATTAATAAAACCATAGGGGTGTGATTTGAACTTTTCAAAACAATACTAGGGTTTTAGAATTTAGCATTTCTAAATTAAACTTTTAATCAACTTTAAAATTCTAAAACTTGAGGGCAAGTTTTGAAACATTTCAAAACATTAGGGTTTTAACTATTTAGATTTCAAAACCAAAACTTTTAAGTTCTAATTTAAACTATAAAACTTACATGGGCATAATTGAAACTTTTTCACAACACAAGGATCAAATAACAAATAATAGAAATCAAACAATTAATTTTGTCATTATCTATATTTGACCTAATCCCATAAGATAATTACCAAATAATTTAAATAATCCATATTTATCATATAAGGAAACTATTATTCAAAAGATTTGAAATTATCTTTTGTTTTATGAAGGATAATCATCCAAATATAATAAAAATCGGATTTTATCATAAAAATACGTTTTTGGTATTAATCCTTCAGCAAAACAGCAAGAAATCCTGATATTCCCTCTGTCTGACCCTTTGACTTGCCGAGTCAGGGACTGGACTCGCTGAGTTAGACAGACTCGCTGAGTTCATCCACTGACTCGCCGAGTCAGGTCGGGGAGAGGCCAAAAAATCGATTTTCATTTAATAATTCAACATAGCATCACATTCAACAGAAACCAATCAAGGCTCTGATACCACTGATGGGTTTTAGCCATAAGAACAATCCTATGTGCTCATACAAACCCTAATGCTTGGATCTAGGTTTCTCTATTGTACATGCAATGTATCCAAGACTTACAATCTTAGATCTAACATATTATAAACTGAAATTAGGGTTTAGAGAATTACCTTTGATTGTTATGTAGCAATAACAATCTCAAATCCTCCTTGTAATGACTTTAGAAAGCTTAGAGTCACAAATGTCACTCCTCTAATGGTTCACAAACACCAATAGCATGAGGATGAAGAACAAGGAGAGAGGAGGCTACCCAAAAATGTTTAGAAACCCTAGAGGAACTCTTAGCCACGTTTTTTGGGGCTTAAGGGTGCTATATATACATGTAGACTATTAGGGTTTTCAACTAGGAAACCCTAATTTGACTGCTTAAGCCCTAAGCAGCCCATGGACCCTTTTAGTATAACCCTTGGAAGATTTCTAATGGGTTTCCCCATAGAATTCGTCCAACCTATTATTCCAAGGTGATCCATAGCCCAAATGAGATTATCTTATAATTACAGTTCCAGTCCCTTAAGTTTAATTAATCTCTTTTAGCCACAAAATTAATTATCAATTAATTCTTGACTAATATTAATTAATCAATATGATTTCTCCTTTAATATATTATTCTCATAATATATTAATAAATCATAATTAATCCTTTCTCTCCATAATTCATCCTATCAAGTTGCTTTGGTGAAGGCAACCCAAAAGGACCATGCATCATCGGGTCAAGTACATAACAAAATAGTTATGGACTTACACACTAATCCAACACATTTGGTATCAGAGTAGGATTCATATAGTTGATCTTTGATTTTCTTTAGTTTTTAAAAAGTTTTTTGAATCTCGTTCTGGATTCAAAATTTCTGCACTTTTGGTTCTGAAAAATTTATTCAGATCATCTAATTTGATTCTATTTTGTTCTTAGTTTGTTAATCGAGTGTTCCGTGTTTGATTTTGGGAAATTTCATCCATCATATCTTAATTTCTAAAGCTTTTTCCAAAAACTCATCCATACAACAATGGCAGATTTCAATATGAACACAATGACTTCTTATTCACATTTCCTTGGTTCTTCAACCAAAATCCCTTATGTTGATCCCTGAGTACTATGATCAATGGGAGGATAAGATGGAAGACTATCTGAATGGAATTGACGAAGATCTCTAGAAATGTATCACTGTTGATATCGAATCTTCGGGTTCGTTACAAAATATTGGATATGTTGCTTCCAGTCCTGAAGTTTCTAACCCAGCAGAAAGCAAGAAAAGGAATGAGAAGAAATGATTTCCTGAATTGAGAGGTGCTCTTCCACCTGTAGTGTACAATTATGTCCATGGTTGTTCTACTGCTAAGGAAATTTGGGCTACACTGAACGAGAAGTATCAAGGAAGCGAGAAAACCAAAAAGAGTTATGTTAAGCAATGCTTGCTTGAGTTAGGTAAATTCAAGTAGAAAGAAGGTGAAAAAATTGAGCTCTATTACGATTGTCTGGATGAGTTAATCTTCAAGTGTAGCAGATACAGAGTAAACAATGTGACTTTTCTCATGGGGCTTCGTAAGGAGTGGCGCAATGTTGGTATGATGATAAAAACTCAACAATGTTTCGACAATCTCTCTCTTAGTGATCTTTGCAATTAGTTGAAGACTCATGAATGGGAAGTAAATGAGATTGTTGAGGAAACAAGAATCAGTTTGGGTGGTCCTCTAGCCTTGATGTCTAAAGTGAAAAACAAAGAAGTTGAGATTGAGTCTACTGAGAATGAAGGATCAGAGGATGAAGGACTTATTGTGAATTCTGATGATGAAGCAATAGCATTTTATTCAAATAATAAAGTAAAAAAAGTTTTTCAAGAAACTTTTCAATTCGAAGCCTAAAACAAGTGATTCGTAAAATAGTCCATTTGTAAAGGGAGTGAGAGAGGATAAGAAAGTGGAGAAGAATGATGTTAGGACTAAGGATGCAAAGATCGAGAAAAAGCTAAAGGGTGACTCTCGGTTCAATTGCCATTACTGCAATGGTGCGAACCACATGGCGAGTGATTGTATGATGAGGAAGAGAGATGAGAAGAAGAATAGGACAAAGGATGAATCCTATTATGTGCTAAGGCTCAAAGAGGTAAGGGAAAAGACAAAATGGTTGTCGTTGGTGGCCAAATGAAGCTGTGATAAAGAAGGCACATATTAGATCTGGTCTTCTGCATCTAATGATGAAGAGATGCGTAATCCAACGCATGGTGCCATGTTTTCTAAGTTCGAAGAAATACATGAGGGTGAAGAGAGAGTGACATGCAAGTGCTTCGTCACTACTAGTGAAGACAAATCTCTGATGACATCTAAGGTACGTACTCTTCTCGAATCCTTTAATATTCCTTCTAGTTCTTATCATTCAATTTTATTTGAGTTTGATAGAGATGTTACATATGTTAATAATTTGATTATCTCTGCTAGTAGTGATGCTGAAAGGTCCAAAACATTATTGCTAGAAACTCAGAAGAATTTAGAGTTTAAGAAATCTAGGATTTAAAGTTTAGATTTACAATTCCCAAATATCATCTGTGATAGAGATAGTTTGCGAATAGATAATAGTATTTTGTTAAAAGAAAAAAATATCTATTGTAATTCTGCGAAGCGCCTTTATGGCAAATTGATTCCATTGCATCATTCGTCAGACATTAGTAAAGAAAAGGCATAGGAAGCTTTTGCCCTTTTTAGCTTTCGAAAGGGAGAAAATTGATTCGGCTTCCTATGACTGTGAGAAGAAAATATTTGAGTTTGACAAGGTCCCAAATGACTCATATGTGTATGGTATTATTAAAATTGATGAATGTTTAGATCCAAATGATCTTGTTGATATTGTGAATAAGACCCTGACCAAAAATGAACAAATACAAATTTTGAAAAGAACTGAGAATTTAACATCTAACTCACAAACTAATTTTGTTGATATTGAAGATGATTATGATAATATCAGTGAAACTGAGGAGGGTGAAGTTGTTGACTGTTTGAAGTTATTTGTCATTAATGTCACTTCGATAAACAAAGGAAAAGAAAAATGTGATGAATCTATGGTTAAGAATTACACCGATCAACCCTCAACTTTGAAAGTTCATGACTATGATCGTGTAATTGTCGAAGATAGTCAGACTGACGGTGATGATGATGACGAAATTAAATCTGGTGACACAACTATTTCAAGGGTTGTTGTTGACCAAGTTTATGAGGAATCGGAAATGTTCGAAAAAGTAATGAAGGAAAAGGTTCCTCATTATCTTGAGTCGAATTCGGTGGTATATCCAAACTTCAAATACACTGATAACTTGGTATTTCCAAATCAAGTGTTTGTTACGACAGGGAATGGAGACAAAGTCAAACCGAACATCAACAAAATTGTTGAGGCAGGTAACAAAGAAGTTTCAAAAGAAGGGTTTTTCTCAAACCAAAGCACTATTGAAAACAATCTTAATAAAAATGCGTCCAGTTTTCAATGACAAAAACCAAAAAGGAATTGGGTTGTTAAAACCGAAGTATAAAGTGTTGACACACAGTGAACCTATTTCTCAAAAACCAACTCAAAATGTTCAAAATTTCAAAGAACGAATTCAAAAGATTTCAGAAAAATATGGCATTTCGAAATCTAAAGCACGAAAGAAGGTTTATTGGCAAAATATTTAGTCTTAAAAGAAACAATATGTTTTGTTAACAATTTTCTGAAAAAGAAAACACTGAACCCATTAAGACTAATTCTCAAACTAAGTCTTTTGCTAAAACTAAAACCATTTCAATACCCACTCTGAAACAACAGGATTTTTCAAAAAGAAAAACAAATGTCTCCAAATCACCTCCAAAACCGAAAGTTCAAAAACCATGAAATTACACTTTCGGTAAACATTCTCAAGCAAGGAGTCTTGAAACAAATTAACAAAATGTGAGATTTTCACAAAATTCTTTTCAAAGAAATCATAATTTTGTTCAAACACAACAATCAAGGAATATGGTTCCTAATTTTCAATATAAAAGGCTTTATCAACATTCTTTTCAACAGAATGGTTTCCAAAATGATGATCAAAGGAATTTTCATCAATTTCGAAATACAAAACGGTTTTCAAACTCACAACACACTTTTAATCAACCAAATTTCGGATATAAGAACATTTTCAAAACCGTTATCAATCACAAGCAATACCAAAATCTCAAAATCAAAATCAGATGAAAGTCAATGGAAAGAAACTTGAACCTTTCAAACCCACTCAACCTCAATTTCCCAATCCTTATATGAAACAAAAAGTCAAAGCTTCGCTTGTCAAAGGAAAATCCAATATGAAGAATATAAATCATTGGCTTGAAGGAAAAGGGAAAGTGTTTCAGTCAGGGAAGTTCTCACAAGAGGAAATTAAACATGATTATGAAAGCTACTTAAACGAATCGCAAACTGGGAGTTCGTCATCCAAGGAATCGAATCCATCGATTCTAAAATAGAGAGATGTTTCAAAACCAAGAGTTGAGGTCAACGAACTACTAAAGAAAAAGGGAAAGTCAGTGTTGATTCCAAACCTAAATATGATTTCATTTCAATTCCTATGTCTACTGAAGTTGTCATACCCCCGAACCGGGACGGCGGAAACATTCGGCGGCAGGTGACTTCATCTTGTAATATCATAATAGGTGATTATAAATGAGACATAGCAACCAAACATCATACATTCAGATACCAACATGCATTGTTTACAACTTTGAGTTTGTTCATAAAATTACATCCAAATAACACAATGTGTGATATTCCAAAAATACAGCAATTATCCAAAAATCTATAGCTGCAAAACCTGCTTACCGAGTCCCTGAGAATACAAGTCATTTTAAAAAGCATCAACATAGAATGTTGGTGAGTTCATAAGCGTATTTGTAAGAAAACCTTGTATTAGTTTGTAAACTCCAGAAAATCCAATATTTTCTGTAAAAATAGTTTGTGAGTCTTTTTCAAATCGTGTATAATTGCATGTGTATTCTTTGTTTACCTTGTGGAAAAATACATAGAGTTTCTTTCCAGAAAATCCTATATTTTCTGATATACGAAAAATTGTGGTCTTAAAACCCTAAGACCAGAGTGGTGAAATTAGTTGCAAAATAGGCGACTCGTAGTTTTGTACTCTATAAAATGAGTAGAGTGTATGTTTTCCGTAATTCTAAAATAATATTATTATTCTCTATGTAAGTCGTTACAACCATACTAATGTGACTACAACACTTGTCTTGACGTTCTTCAGGCGTCGATTTTTAAAGATAATTGTCACCCTAGACTGGCCTGTCGATTTTTAAAGATAATTCTCACAAGAGCCTTAATAGAATTTACGCAAATATTGAATCTCATTATTTAATGTTACAAATAATATTACTAGAGTATATTTTTTGACCGCGCTTTATGACACACAAATTTTTTTGGAAAAGTGAGTTTTTCCTATTTTTCTACTTTTGTCAAAAATAGCCTATTCTTAGCATAAGTGTCAAAAATAGCTCATTCTTACCATAAGTGTAAAAAATAGCCTATTCTTACCATAAGTGTCAAAAATAGCTCATTCTTACCATAAGTGTCAAAAATAGCCCATTTTTACCATAAGTGTCAAAAATAGTCCATTTTTACCATAAGTATCAAAAATAGCCCAATTATACCATAAGTGTCAAAAATAGCCCATTTTTACTAGTTTTTGAGATAAAATGCTATATCTCCAAAATGTTACCATTTTTAGTGTAAATTTTCATATTTTACCAACTTTCAAACCTTTTTATACCCACATATGTTTTAATATTTTTCCTTGACATTATGATGATTTTATCATACTTCAAAGATAATACTTTTAACATAGCAACAAAACATATAAACTACACAAAATAATTTGTTTCCAACAACTTGAGACTTGTACAAATCTCGAGTTCATGGATCTTTAACATGAAATCATAACATTTCACACACATAATCATACAAAACATACACATGAAAGAAAAAATACAAGGATTTTACACAAGACTAGACTTGTATCTAGGGGTGTGTATGGGGCGATTTGCTTCGGTTATTAGTCAAAACTGAACCATAACCATTATGATTGGTTAATGCATTTTGGTGGTCATTGGGTATGGTTAATATTGGTTACGGTTAATGGTTTTTGTCAGTTAATGCTTTTGGTTAATGGTTAATATTGGTTAACCATAACGTTCAAAATAAGAGAAATGGTGAAAATATATTGGCATAAAAATTGAAAAGAGAATACCAAAAAGTCATCGGCACCAATGTTTCTAACCTAGCTTATAGTAAAAGAATACAATGTGTACCTTTGGTACTCAGAGTGAGATAACACATAGTCACATTCAAAATAAGAAAAATTCAACAAAAATATAAAACATTAAACAAAACTGGCATTAATAATTTCATATATTGATAATTGATATTAACATTAAAATAAAACCAAACATTCATACATGTTCAATGCGATTAAATAAAAAACTATAAAATAAAATTGGCAAATATTCATATTATGTGTTATCTGGTTAAAAAAATTCAATCACTCATATACATTCAATGTGATTTTGTCATAATCAATAAATAAAAAAGACAAAAAATTCAAAAAAAATACATTCTTAAAATATTACAAAATCAAGAATAACAAAAAACTTCACTTACTAGAAGTCTTGATTTTAAAGTCAAAAAATCCTTCGAACAGGACTATAAAGTCAAAATAATCTTCGATTGGGATTAACGGTGTGACAAACCTCTAATTAGGATTATGAGTGTGAAGATTAAACTAATTGTGAATAATGTTTACAAATTGTAGAATTAACCGATCAGGAATTACAACATTAATCAATAATATAACTCAATGCATGATTGGAAGATTGTGTGTGTCTGCGTGATCAACCTTTGATGGTTTGATTGCTCGTTCGTCTCCTGATAGGTAAGGATTAATGAATTATATTTTGAAAATTTAATGTGTCTTAAATAAGTTTGACTATATTATTTTATATATAATCTATAATTTATATATATATATATATATATATATATATATATATATATATATATTAAAATATAAAGTTAGCAGTTCGTTTAATAATGGTTCGGTTAACCTATAAAACCGTAACCGGGCCGTTAGTTGTCGGTTAACAAAAATTAGAAACCGAACCAATGGTTTTTAAAATGGTTCGGTTATATTGGTTATATCGGTTAATTTGGTTTAGGTTTGGTTTTTCGGTTATTATGCTCACCCTACTTGTATCCTCCGCCAAAAGAAGAAAAACTGGAAAATAAGGGGTATGAAGCTCACCTTGGGACTTTTTCAGTTTGTAGAAGGAAGATGGAGAAGGTTTTTCAGTGCTAACTTGTTTTCTTGAGGAGATTTTCGAGTGAAAGGTGTTCTAGGGAGCATATTCACGAAAATGAGAGAGTAAGAGAAAGATCTTTAATATAAACATGGAACAAAGCAAAGGAGTTTATCATAACTTACCAAGGAGCTTAGAACTTGGTCTTTGATGGTGAGGAACTCGAAATCTTCTTAGAGAGAACAAGGAAGCTTGAGAGGAAATGAGAGGTGAGAGTAAACTTTTGAAATGAATTGTGGGGAGTGAGAGGGAGGATCGGCCGATGGAGGGGGGAATAGGAGGGAGAAGTAGGGTTTGACTCTAGCTAGGGTGATGTGAAGGTCATGGTTATTTGTAGGACAATAAGCTTTGATGCATGAAGTGTAAACGTCAGGTGTCACTTGCATTAACCACCATTTCTATTCTCTTTTTTTTATTAACCAAACCATAACCGGCCCAAGAGGGGTCTCAGCCCAAGGTTGGCCCAAAAATGCTTGTGGGCTTTGAACTTGACTTGGTCCAAGGGGTTTTTGTCCCAATAATGTTTTAGGAAGGGTATTGGCCCAATTAAGGGGTTTTCGGTTTAGTGAGAGGGACCAATAGAGATTTTCGGCCCGTTAGGGCCTAAAGAAAAGTCTTCGGCCCAATGAGATTTTTTGAGAGAGCTTTCGGCCCAAAAGGCCCATTAATACTAAAAATGAGGTTCTCGGCCCAATATAGGGCCCAATAAGAATTTTTGGTTCATTGGGGCCCAAATATAGGTTTTCAGCCCAATATAGTCAAAGAATAAATTTCACGGCCCAATAAGGGTCTTACGACCCAAAACAATAATAAATAAAAGTTTTCGACTCATTAGGGCCCAAAAGAGAGGTTATTGGCCCATTAGGGCCGAATAAGAGAGTGTTGGTCCAAATAGGGGCTTAGGCCGAGAATGCTTGGGCTTAGGCCCAAAGTTGAGTGGACTTAGCTTATTGGGTTAGGTTTTTGGGCTACACGAGGTGGTTCCGATTTGAGTCACAATTCTTGGTTGTATAAACTTAAATAGTATTGAAGTTTGATTTATACTAAACATAGGGATACAAGATTACACAAAGAAATTATCTTGTACAAGAGGGAAATCTTAACCCTAACTTGCTAGTTGAGACATCATCCCCCTGTTAGAGGGAATTTCATCCCGAAATTCTTTCGAAAGTAATCCTTAGTAACTAAAGAAAAGATGGGGGTATTTATGCATCATCTGATCCTCGCGTTCCTATGTGAATTCAGGTCCACGTTTGGCGCTCCAATGAACCTTTACAATAGGAATGCGGCTTTGTTTCGTACGCTTCACTTCCCTGTCCATGATTTTGACTGGTTCCTCAACGAACAAGATATTTTCATTCAAATCAATCTCGTCGAGTGGAAAAACGAGGGTTTCGTCCGATATGCATTTCTTCAGGTTCGACACGTGAAAAACAGGATGTATGTTTCTAAGCTTCGATTGTAGCTGCAGTTGTAGGCCACCGGACCGATCCTGACAAGGATCTCGAATGGTCCGATGTATCGTGGATTTAAATTTCCCCACTTTCCGAACCGTACCATCCCTTTCCTGGGAGAGACTTTTAGCAACACACAATCTCCAACTTAAAAATCCATAGCCTTTCGTCTTTTGTCTACGTAGCTCTTCTGTCGGTCTCAAGATGCTTTGGAGCTGTGCCCTGATCTAGAAGATTTTCTTAGTTGTTTCCCGGATGATTTTGGGTCCTGTGAGCATGTTGTTTGGTACCTGTCCCTTTGCCAGTTGGGTGTCTCCTACCTCAGCCTAATAGAGAGGTGATAGGCATTTCCGTCCGTATAAGGCCTCGAAAGGAGCGACCTTAGTGCTTGTATGGTAGCTGTTGTTGTATGAGAATTTGATTAGTGGCAAATGGATATCCCATGCCTTGCCGAAATCTATCACACAGGCTCGTAGCATATCTTCTATTGTTTGAATGGTTCACTCACTTTGGCCGTCAGTCTGGGGGTGATAGGTAGTACTCATATCCAGCTGAGTTCCTAATGCTTTCTAGAGCGACTGCCAAAATCATGAGGTGAACCTATTATCTCGATCGGAGATAATAGATATCGGTACCCCATGTAATCTCACCACCTCCTTTATGTAGATCTATGTTAATCTCTCCATTTTATACATTTCTTTTATTGGTAGAAAATGGGCGGATTTAGTCAACCGATCGATAATCACCCAAATGACATCCAGTCCGTCTGCCAACTTCACACAATTCAGTTTCGTATAGGGTGTTAAACAAGTGAAATAGGAACATTGAAGAAACTTTTAATCATACCTTTGATGATCACTATGTTAAAAGAGTCAAAAAAAGTGTTGAACAAAAGACAATCATTAATCAAAATAATGATGAGTCTAATATATTGATTTCTTTAGATTTTGATTATGATTTAATTTTTGGTGTTCCTGATAAGGGAATCGATCAGGAAAGACATGCATATGATAATCAGATTCCTAAAGTATCGAAGCATTCTAATGATTCGACACTTACTTAGGATGTAACTGATTTAAATTCATCAGTGAATTCTCCATTGCATAAAGAAAGTAAGCCAGTATTACCCAATGGTCAAGTGGAGGGGGGGGCACTTGAGTTCGACTAATGTTGTTGAGGGGGAGCATACTTTCGAGGGGGCATAGTCAATTGAATGTAGATTTCGAGGGGGAGCATCATAACATTGATCCAATTGTTTAGGGGGGAGCAAATGGATCTTTACCAAAATTTTCCAATATGCAAACTGATGTATTTCAAGATGTGACTGATAATATATTGAATGTAGGTGAAGGTTCAAAAATGGACGAAATGTTCGCAGATGCACCTTTGGATTTTGATCCTACATATCAACCATTGGACAAATGAACTCAAAGTCATCCAAAAGAACAAGTTATTGGTGATCCTCACGCTGGAGTGTTGACTATAGCTCAACTTCATGAAAAGAATGAGGTACTTTATGTTCATTAAGAATTTTGTATGTTCAATGTTTTTCTTTGAAAAATCAAACCAAAGTCAGTCAAGGTTGCAATGGAAGATCCTGATTCGATTGTTTCTATGTAATCTGAATTGGCTGAGTTCGAAAGCAACAAAGTTTGGAGGCTTGTTCTGAAACCTAAGGACCTATCAGCTATTGGATTAAAATGGATTGTCAAAAATAAAACAGATAAAGAAGGTAACATAGTGTGAAATAAAGCTAGGCTAGTTGTTAAAGGGTAATCACAACAAGAAGGTATAGACTATGAAGAAACCTTTGCCCCTGTCGCAAGACTCGAGGCTAATTGAATCTTTTTAGCCTATGTAGCACACAAGGACTTTGATGTTTTATCAAATGGATGTTAAGTGTGCATTTCTCAACGGTGTTTTGAAAGAAACGGTGTATGTTGAATAACCACCAGGATTCGTAAGTACACAATACCATGATCATTGTTATGTTTTAGATAAAGTTGTTTATGGTGTCAAAAAAGCAACATGAGCATGGTAGTCCACTCTTACTAATTTCTTAAAATCATCGAAATTTAAAAAATGATATGTTGATCCCACTCTCTTTCGAAAGAAAGTTGGGAATCATCTCATGCTTGTTTAAATTTATGTTGATGATATTATTTTTGACTCTACTGATCCTAATTTATCAAATGAGTTTGAAAATATGATGAAAAGCAAGTTTGAGATGAGCATGATGGGGAATATCAACAATTTTATAGGGTTAAACATTCGTAAAAGAAAAGAATAAATTTTTATACATCAACATAAGTATTCTTGCAATCTGCTTGAGAAGTTTGGCATGACGAACAGTTCAGAAATAAGAGTACCTATGGCTATTGGAACGTGTCTTGGTCCTTTGTTAGACAAGTTAGCTGTCGATCTCACATTGTATAGGAGCATGATTGGTTCGTTAGTTTACTTAACAGCTAGTAGATCTGATATTATGTTTGTTGTGTGAAATTATGTTAGGTATCCATCGAATCCCAGAGAACCCCATCTAACTGTTGTCAAGAACATCTTTTGCTATCTCAAAGGCACAGTTTCGTTAAGCTTGTGGTATTTTTCGAAAACAGGGTTTTCATATAGGCATTTTCTGATGCAGTTCTTGGAGGTTGTTTACTTGATAGAAAAAGCACAAGTGGTGGATGTCAACTTATGGATGAGAAGCTTGTTAGCTGGCAATCAAAGAAACAAACTTATGTTTCGATTTCCACAGCAGAAGCAAAATATGTTGCCGCTGCAGCTTGCACTTCTTAAATCATATAGATTCAAAATCAAATGTGTGATTATGCAATCAACATGAAGAAAATTATGTTGTATTGTGATTCACAAAGTGCTATATGCATCTGCCAAAATCGTGTGCAACATTCAAAAACCAAACACATCGCACTTCACTATCACTTTATTAAAAATCTTGTTAAGGATGGAAACATTGAAGTTCATTTTGTAAAGACAACAGATCAACTTGCAGATATCTTTACAAAACCATTAGATGAAAATAATTTTCTAAAGATTTTAGGGGGCTTAGGCATGATTGATGTGAATGTTGTTCCAAATGGGACTTTGTTATAAAGTCACACTGTGTCGACATTGACGGATGGTCTAGATGTTATTGTTCACGAATCAGCTTTCGACACGCTTCACTTTCAATTTTCCTCTGATCGATTCAGACTTTGCTTCATTACTAAAAGTATAACTGCTATATTGATGCATCAACTCTATATTTCAGTACTTTTCATTTCGCTTGTCTGATACATTCGATTCTTCCTATTTTCCTTAGCCTTTTCATTTTTGTTCTTTTCTTTTTTAAAAAGAAAAATACCAAAAAGATTTTCTTATTTTTGTTATTTTCCTTTCAAAAACAAAAATACCAAAAAGATTTTCTAATTTTTGTTATTTTCATTTCAAAAACAAAAATACCAAAAAGATTTTCTTATTTTTGTTATTTTCATTTCAAAAACAAAAATACCAAAAAGACTTTCTTATTTTTGTTATTTTCAAATCAAAAACAAAAATCCAAAAAAAAATTGTTTATTGTTATTGTGGTTAACAAGATTTGGTGTATCTTGCTATCGAAATATACTGGTGGAACTTGTATTGCAGCTTTAGGGAAAGGTATTACTTCGATACTTTACACTAGTTAGGTGTCCCTAGAAACATGATACATCATGTTGTCTCAAGCCTCCTAGACTCCATGTGTTTCGAAGCCTTAATGGAACTCTTATCACAAGGATTCCTTCCCAATCATGCTATATTCACATTAGTCAATGAGCTACCTTACTTTTCTTATGTAGAGTTAAGAGTTTCCTGCTTGGACCACATCTTGTAGAGGTACATTTCATTTCTTAAACAAATCTTTTTCACGATAAAATTCTTTCACGATCACACCCTATGACATATACCCAAGATATCTCTGGTTCGAACCAACCATGATTTAGGTATATACAAAGTATGTGTTTATGATCCTGATTCATGAGACCGTGATGATGGTGAAACCCACAATTTCGAAATCTTTAAGGAATTCACGGTGAACTTTGCATTCAAGATTTTAATGAAAAACTTGTTTCAGTACCACCATTTGATATTCAAAATCATATTTCTTTAATTTTGAGTGGTCTTGATAAAATGTTCTAACCCCAAGACATTTTTGCACACGAAGATCCAACTTTATATTTTCTTGAAATATGACTTATGTCTGAATATCTTTTTGAACTTGAGTTACTTGAATATTTTCCAAATACCACTTGTCACTGACTACACTCGTCAAACAAGTAATTTTGTTTAAAACTTCTCACACTTATGTTGAGTTGTGATATGTAACAAAATTCTGTCCACCTACGAAGCCGTATTTAAAAGAATCCCTTCGATACTTCTTTATAAGTATTCAATTGTAATTCACGAGAAACCAAACAAGCAGTTTGACATCTCTCTTGATGACGAATGAAGTGATCTTTTCCTGAGATCTTACTGCTTTTGTGTCAATCTTTAACTGACATCACCGAACCAAAGATTTTTATTTTTGTTCTCATCTCATTCATTGGTACACTTTTGCACACACTAAAATCCTTGTGGTTCTGAGTAATACCAACTCAGGCTGATGATTTCGAAAGGTTTAGCATATGACTTCCCTTCTCAGCCCAAAAGCGAAAGAGCCCATCCTCCATTGCGAAGGGTCACTGACACTTCTTATCCTCTTAGGGCGTGTGAAACGACTGATTGATGTGATGGTTTGGTTGCTTTACGGTTTTCAAGGAAAAAGTGCTCATCACTTTTCAGACGTGCAGTACTTTTACGGCTATAGGCCCGATTTTCAATGTAATGTGTGGCCCAATTTTAATGCATAACTGCTTCAAATTCAAACTTGGGGTTTACGTATAAAAGGGTTTTGGGTGATCTCATTCTAACTTTACACAATCAAGTTAAAGATTTCCAAAATATTATTCTCTTATATGCTCTGTTCTCTATAATATCTTTAAACCCTAATAATGGCAGCCACAACTGTGAACATTGATCCTTCTCAAACCACTGATGAGGCAACATCACAACAACTTTTGAAGATTCAAAGCACGAATTACAGGGTTCAACCAAATGTTAATGCTTATCCTGAAGAATTGAAGATGTTCATCGTTACCTTGAATCACTATCTCTTATCTACTGTTATGTCGTCCTCCTTTTCAATTCCGATGACATGGTTATCGCTTGGTGCTTCTACTGTTGTGTTTAAAAAGACTACAAAGGTGGTAACTTTTCAATTAACCAATGAGATGAAGTACAAGTTGTCCAAGAAGTGGTTTGCCCACATTTTGAACATTCCTAATGTCGAACCTTTCTATGAGGTTACGAATGAACAGGTTGTTCATATGTTTAACGAGATGGGTCATCAACCACCTTTTACCAGAATGAGTGACTTCAAGAAATCATATCTACCTTGCATCTAGAACTTTCTCTTTGGTATCTTCCTTCGATGATTGACAGGACGAAGTGTTGGATTAGATAAAGCAAAACTAGAAGTTTATGTTATGGTCGCAGGATTGTATTATGATTTACAAGTTGATTATGCAACCCAACTATGGCAAGAGTTTGGAAACAGCATTGCTAACACCAATGTGGTGAATGGATTTTCATATGCTCGTTATTGGAGCCTAATTTTGAAATATGTCTATGAAAAAGAAAGGATATTGGTTCCTTTTGAAGATCCTAAAGATGAGTTTGGTATGTATCAACATCCTAAGATTGTGGAGGATGATTATGAAATTTTTCCCACTGTTTCGAGGATCCCTGATGCAATGCTTCGCAAAGTAGATCTTGTTGATTATGTTCTTATTGCCTATCTTCAAACAGTCAATCCTTTGATGGAGATTGGGGTGTTATTGGCGAAGGGTGTTACTAGTACTTCTAAATGCACAAAGAACTCAAAGAAAGTTGTTCAGGCTATTCCATCGAAGTCTGCTCATGTTTCTACACCAAAGAAGGTTACAAAGGCTAGTTCATCAAATCCTAATCCTGATCCTATTCAACAGGAAGTTGCTCAGCCTATTCATGAAGAGACTGCTCAACCAGAAAAAGTGGCCATGCCTTCGAAGTCTGGTGTTCTCAAAAGATTAAAGAAAATGGATCACAGACCTCGTCATTCACCGGAAAGGCTTGATGTCGAAGCAGTTTCTGAGAAGTTCCCATCTTCTACCCGTAGTATTTCTTTTTCAATGAGGATTCGTAAGCCTCAAATCAATCGTAAGGGTGTCACGATTCATGAGATTCCAGCTCCTGTTTCTCCAGCCTCTAAGAAAAGAAGATCTCATGAAATGGTGATGAAGATTCAGAAAAAGCAAAAGAAAGTTAAAAATTCATTGGATGAGGAGGTTCTTGAAACAAATATCGATGATAGTGGTAAGTCTCAATATCCACTTCGACATGCTGATACGGGTTTTTTGTCACCACAGAGGGACTCTCCAGTCATGTCGACTTTCGAGGCGACTGGTAGTCTTGATGGCAATGTGGAAACATTTCATGTGGACACAACCATCAATATTTTGTGATCATTCGCAATTATCCATCCCTGAGCAGACTTTGGTCATACCACCTGAAGTTTCGCAAGCCAAGTCCAATATGGAGGAGGTGCGAACTTCAGGCATCACTGCGAACATATCGGATATGGATGCAAATTTCAATAAGGGTGATGGGTTGTCGACTTCTCAAGCCCAAGGTACTTTGGAGTCAATCATCGTCTCATCTACCTTCGAAGTCTCTTGTATTGATACGAGTATTTTGTTACCACCATTTCATTCACCTATTTCTACTTCCTTACCTCAATCCATCGCTTCACCTACTTTTCAAAAGATTATCAATCAACCTATCACATCTTTGATTCCTTTGCAATCCATTGAAGGTCCAAAATATATTCTTGATACTACAATAGAGAATGATAATGTGTGTGTTTCTTTTGCTGGTCTTCAATTTGATCCAGAAGAGAAGGATATACTCGATCATATGCTAATGTCTGGTAAGAAATTTAAAATCCTCAACCGCAAACTTAATTCATTACTTCAGCTTCAGGCTGATGCTAGAAGTCGAAATCACTGGTATCGAGGTTGATGTGATGCTCAAGGCTCAAGAACTTCAATTGAAAACAATGATGGATCAGTAGGACAAAAACAATGAACTTCGGGTGAAATTTCAATCCGACTCGTTTAATAATGAAGTCAAGGATTTATGAGTTGTTGCAAAGGAACATCATCTTTTATTTGTTCAAGCTGTCAAGAGAGTTCAAGAGGATGTAAACTTGAAGATTGAAGAAATTCGACAAGAAATCACACAGGAGGTTGCGTAGGTTGATCAGAACTATTCTAGCCTTCATACTAAGGTAGATATAGTGGTTGATGCAGTCACGAAGCTCGTTGAGTATCACACTTCTCTTAACTCTAAGGAGTTTGTACATCTGCAAGGCGTATTGGCAGAAGTGTTGAGAGAAAAACTTTTGAGAAACACTTGAACAAACATTAGTACAATTAGATAATTATGGAATAAGTTAATCTCAAAGGATCATGAAAGCTCAACAATAATAAGTTAGATGTTAGATTTGTTCGTTGTGGAAATGTAAAAGACAAGTTATATCAAGTAAACACCAAACTGATATGAAATACAATTTATAATCAAACACGAGTTAGTAAGTGAGATCAGTTTAAAGTGATGATCTTCGATGATGATCAGTAAGTATGATTGAGATATGAGATATGAGTAGTGATAAGTAATAACAGATAAGAAGTAGAGAAGGTAATTCAGATGTGATTAGAAAATGTAGAAGTGGGTGGTTGATACAAAGAAAGAGCACTCTATATATAGAGCCTCGAAGACTTACAATAAATATAAACTATTAAAAACCCTGAATAAAAAGACCATACAATGTCTATTGGATAAATAGATGCTATCTCGTCAGTACAAAATTTAAGTCTTCATTGTGGTTCACATCTGAGTTGCAGTAACAGGGAATAGATCGCGGTAGAGACAAGTGTTGCGGTAGTGAAGAAGCAGATTATGGTAGACTGAGAGGATTGCGGATGACTAAGTTTAAAAGGGTCACTTTTTGCATTAACAATAAGTGAAGGAGATGATTTCAAAACTTTCTATTCCTCCTACTTCAACAGCTTCTCAAAAGTCTATCTCACAACTATTTTCTTCTTTGGAGTCTCGACTGAAGGTTGATCTTGGTCCTTTATTACAATTGGTTCATTTGATGCCCGCGGTTGCCCCACCCGTTTCCACAGGGGTGCAAAGGGGAGCTAAGGGGGTGAGTGCATCAAAGAATTCAGATCAAGGTGAAGTTGTTGGTAAGGTGTCAAGCACACCAATTCCCACTACATTTCCAGTGTCTACAACCATGACTTCAAAACCTTTAACTAAAGGTATTGTCATTCAATCATCTACTGGTGGGTCAAGTTTGAAGCCACCTCCATCAGCAGAAGAGTTGAAGCGAAGAGGAAAGGATATTTTGATAGAACCAACTTCCGAAGAGAAAAAGTTGGCCTTGGAACAGGAAATGGAAAAACAAAGAAAGATTCAGAGTTTTCTAAGAAAAAAACAGAATGATCCTCCTGGTCTTTATAAGGGTGACCCTTCTAAACATTACAGCTACGAAACAATTGAGGCTAATGTTTTCAATGAGGTTATGCATGAGTTTGCTAAAGTTCCCAACATAGCTTTGATATAGAAAACTCATATTTCAATCAACTAGACTTCCCTATCAATGAAATGATGTTCATTTCTTCGCAATATCAAATTATTGATAAGTTTGTAGACAAAGAAAAATTTAAAAGGCTGAAGCTCATATTCCATGCAGTTCTTGGAAAAAGAAAAGAAGAGATTTGGTCCTTGGTGAAGATAGCGAAAGTTTTGAATATCTCAAAGGATGTCTTATTCGAAGGGGTATTAAAGAATTTCAGAATTCATGCTATCCGAGCCAACAATGTTGCTTTCAATTTTTCAGTAGCAGATTTTCTATTGATAAATATCAATGATCTCGTCAATGTTGCTAAGATCTTGAAGTATATAGATGTCTCGAAGCTACAATTGACCAAAAAAGAAGATTTTCTTCATGGATTTGTTCACATAAAGTTGTTTATAGACAATTACTATGATTGTCTTGCAATGACAGATGTGGAGCTTGCACTTACATTGGGAAAACAAATCACTATCCCACAGTCTTTGTTTTAAGGTGCAAAGAATTTGAAGAGTTACGATGATGGTGAGATATGTTTGAAGTCGTTGGGAATTGTTTTTGTTGGGAAGAATAAAAACAAAAAATTACAAAGTTACTATTCAAGGTTCAAGAAGTGGAAAGATATACAAACTCTCAGTATACAAATTTACTGGTTCGTATCAACAATTGCAAGAAGAAGTTAGAAGGTAATAAAACTGAAGTTCGTAAGTCAATCTTATGGTATATGGAAGTTTGGAAGGTCTTACATCAAGCTTCTCAGATGTTGATGACTTAGGATTCGACACTGCTTACAATGGGGAAAATGTTGGGTTCAAAATAGTTGTAAGGTGTCGAAGTGTCCTATGACTTTTGTTAGTATCAAAGTCAGTATTGTTTATTTTAATAAGGGAATATTGTAATATCGAAGTGTGAATGTATAATCCCTTATGTATTTTTTGTATGCTTTGTTCATCCCTATAAATAGGGGTTTGATACTAGAGTTAGAGTATCTTTTGGAGTCTTCGCTACATGTACTCTACATTTTCTCTATATCTTCCAAAAGCATTATATTGAGCCAAACAGAGATTAATTACGATTCCGTGTTCTTATATGTATTTTATGGTCACAGTTTTTAGGGGGAAATCTTGTAATATAAGTATTTTGATGGTGACGGTTTAAGTTATTATGTGTGTCGACCAAAAGTATATAATGGTTACGGTAAACCAAAAAACATATTAGTGTTAGTAGTTTATGGTCACACTTTTAATTTCTTATGACGTTAAAAAGTAAACAATACTAATGTTAAAAGAAAAACATATGACTATAGGTAATTTATGGTCATTTTTTAATAATAAAAAAGTACAACTATAAGTAATTTATGGCAACGATTTAAGTTTTTATGTGTGTCTAAAAGTAGATAATGGTCATGTCAAAACAAAAAAGTATGACTATCAGTAGTTTATGGTTACACCTTAACTGCTTATATGTGTCAAACATTAAACAATATTGAGGATAGAAAGAAAAACATGTGACTATAAGTAATTTAGGCACAGTTTAAGATTAAAAAAACATACGACTATAAGTATTTTACGATAATGGTTTAAATTTTTACGTGTGTTTAAAAGTAAACAATGTTCATACTAAAACAAAAAATATATCACTATAAGCAGTTTACGGTCATAGTTTAATTGGTTATGTGTGTCGAAAAGTAAATAATACTAATGATAAATGGAAAACACATGTGAATAAATATTATTTACGGTCACAATTTAATAAAAAAATGTATGCCTATAAGTATTTTATGGTTGCGGTTTAATGGGAAAAACCTTGAACTATAAGTCTTTTACGGTGACAGATTAAGTTTTTATGCGTCTTAAAGTAAACAATGGTCATGGCAAAAGAAAAGACATATGGATATTAGTAGTTGATGATCACATTATAATTGCTTTTTTTAACAACCGATTAATGGTTAGATGTTAAATTCACCAAATTAGTCAATTTAATTATTTATGTGTGTCAAAATGTAAACACATAAGTTAATATGAGAGGAGGCATGGTGGCTTGAAGAAGTGGGGGCATTATATTTAGGCAAGGAATATTCCAGAAGGATACAAACTCTAGCGTTTATCCTTATCTGAAATATGATGGGTTTTACATGCACTAACGCGGATCAATCCTTAACTCTTAAGGGTACATGCAACCTAAGGATCTATGTCATAAATCTATTGAATTAATATTCTATTGAAAAACAAAAACTATAAACCCTAGGTAATTTCGAATATAACAAAACAAAATAGGGTTTACTTACCTTTTAGTTATTGTAGTAAATAACTATTCAAAAACCTTCTTGAAATACTCTTGGAAGCAAGCACCACAAGTGTCGTACCTCTAATGGTTCACACCCAAACCCTAGCAACCAAGGAGGTTGAAGAAAGAGATGAGAGAGGTGATAATTTCGGCTTAACTATCCCTTAGCAGTCATGGTCGAAATTTGTATCCCAAGGGTCCTTTTTATAGTGTAACAAGGAAACCCTACATAACCCTAAAATTAATAAAATAATATTATTTCCTTTTGGTAATTATCCAACTTCCTAATTATCCTCCAAGGATAATTCTAGAATCCCAAGATACCTCCTAAAACCTTCCAAGGCTCTCGGATGGTTCTAGAATACCTCTTGCTCAACTATTGAACAATTACAATTTAACCCATGTGCATTTAAGTAATCCAATTAATCCCAAAATTAATTCCAATTCATTTCTGATTAATTCTTAATTAAATATTACTATTTCTAATTAATATATTATTCTCATAATATATTAACAAATCATATATTTTGAGTTCTAGTTAATTTATTAACCATATAATGAATTAATAAATCAGTCTCTCTCTCTCTCTCTCTCTAAAAGTTATCATATTTAATTCCTAGGTTTGAGGGAAACCCAAAAGGATTGTGCTACTATAAATTCAAGTTTATACCAATTATAGTTTTGTGTTTAGACACCTAATCAAACAGTCTCCCACTTGGATAAGTGTGTAACTATAATTGCCAGTATAACTTCCAAATTGATAAGCAAATTGTAGCTTCCAAAAGCTGTTGTCGAACTCTAACCCAGTCAATTACGTATCCTAAGATAAGTGATCAAATATTCCTCCATTCTACAAGATAGCGTACGGACATGAGACAAGGATTATAATCAATCTCATTGTCCAAGTTTTGTTTCCCGATTTCTGATTTGTGATGACGACATAAGACTTCTAATCAAACACATCAGCTTAGTCTTGGCTAGGCCTACCACATATAAGTCAACACCAAATCACCGAATATATCACTTTTCTCGTTAGGGAAAAAGGAATGAATAAACTTTGACTTATATGCTTGCAGTATTTACTCATCAAATCATTCACAACAATACGTTTTACAACATCAAGTTAGTGATGTGTTTACGTATTATCAACACACGACTGACTCGTAAACAACAACTCATATATCTCCATTTCAAGAATATAAGATATTATCGTCTCAAAATTACTCGTGATAAAATCCATGAAGTAATTCTCTGAGTGTGGGTTTATCCAATACTTAAAATCCCCATTACTAAGTACCAAGGTTGTAGAAATCGAGATTAATCGTTTGGCGTTCTACAACCGATTAGAATTACGGGTCCTTGGAGTTAATTGCTCAATTTCGGTCAACGACGGGCTTGGCAGTCTTGGCGATCAACGACGGTCAACAAAAGTCAAAATAAGTCAAAGGTCAAAGTTAGTCAAAATTAAAAAACGAATCCAAAAAAAATACAAAAAATTTGTCTAACCCTAAAATCGTCATATTCATCACAAAAATTGAAGCGACACAAGCCCACCCCGACGATATAGTCGATGCCGACGCCCACCATACTCCGATGAACCTCCAGCGGCCACCGGTGAACCTATAGTGACAACGGCGTTCGTATTTCAGGTTAACGATTTCTCTTAATCAGAGTTCGTTTTTCTCCCAAAAAAAAGTTGAGTTCTTGTTTGTTCATTGAAAGTCCACTTCCGATAGTGTTATACAATTGATTTGTTCTTTCGTTTTAGGATCTTGTATAGAATTGATTACATTTGTTAATTCTTGAAACTAATATTCGTAAATAGTCACCACCCATGTGGGTTTATGTAGCACATGTAAAAGCCAATATTCATGGCTTCCTTTTTGTTGTTAAACACGAGACACAAGTGTATACCATAAATTTCCTTTTTTTATTATTTTCTTAGTAATTTATTATAATATATTAGAAACAAGGTTTGTGTTGTGTTGGAATTTAATCGCAATCTATCATTTGGACAGATAACAAAGGAGTAATATGTTAACTGTTGATATGTTGAATATTGTTTCCATTAACTTACAAAGATAGAAAATATATTCTCAAAGATGCCTACCTGCTTCTTCAGTGTTCAATCATGACATCTAAAAATTTGACTTCACCATTAGTGGGATTAACCGGCACCGGTGCTCATAAACGGAACTCATTTGATATTGGTAGGGAATATGGTTTTTTCCCGGATGAAAACTAGATGGATACAGTGAAATGTAACTTGTGTGGAAAAGTGTTTGCCAGGGGGGTTACTAGATTGAAACAACATATTGGTCATGTGATGGGAAATGTAAGTCGATGTCCAAACTCTACAAAAGATGATCAATTGAAAATGCAAAATTTTATCAATGGACGGAAAATAAAAAAGAAAGCTAGACATGCACATTATGAGGCCTTAAGAGCAGAGGCAACACAAGTATTAAATGATAGTGTTGAAATGGATGAAGTAGAAGATTCTTTGGGGTTGAAAGCACAAAATATTATAGGGCCCATGGGTGACTATGCAAACAAAATAAACCCCGAAACTCTGAAGGTAGGATAGATTAAAAATTACATTTGACTACTTGTCTTTTGTATCTTTATTACCATTATAATGATTCCCAACTCCAACATGATCTCGACGTAATGGATGTGGTTCTTGAATTTTTTGATACATTACTTTTTGGAGATTTTGAGATGCAAGGACAAGTTATGATGATTGATTTGCCAAAATACAAGGAAAAAGTTGATAGATTTGGAGCGGATCTTGCAATTAAAGGTTGTATGGTGAATAATGCCGACTTTGATTGGGATAATATGCTTTATGCTTATTTTAGTAATTTATAAAATAATAGAATTTTATATCTATCAATTTAATAATTTTTTTCTTTAAAATTATAGCAAGATGGTGGGAACTTTTTGGTGGCTCAACTCCTCATTTGAAAAGGATTGCAATGAGGATTCTTTCTTTAACTAGTAGCTCATTAGGTTGTGAAAGAAATTGGAGCACGTTTGAAGCAGTTAGTTATAAAGTTGTAATCTTTAAATATCAAGAATGTTTTTAACCTTTATTTATGCGTACTTTTATAGGTACATACGAAGAAACAAAATAGATTGGAGACAAATAGATTGAACAATTTTGTTTATGTTCAATTCAATGCTAATCTAATGGAAAAAAAAACAAAAAAAGAAAAGATAGGAAAAAAACAATCTTGTTTATGATGAAGATTTCGAATCAGAGAATGAGGAGCAAGTGTTTGAAGAAGACGAATATGAGTCGGATGGAGTTAAAATAGTGGAAGAGCTTGAAGATTATAAGAATATGGACATTTAAATGTACGAAAATGTGTGTTCTTCTTATTATTAAACTTATTTTGGACTTGTAATATGATGGATTATGACTTAAATCTTTAAATACTAGTTATGACTTTTTGTATTTTTATTTGCTTATTTTATGAATTTTTGTATGGTTATTTGCTTGTTTTATATTAATTTTTTATTAATAGTTAATGGTCCCCGATTAATCCCCGTCGAGACCGATTAATCCCTTAACCCCAGTCGACCGCCAAGCTACCGTCGAGCGATTTCTACAACCTTGCTAATTACTCATGAACATTGCAACAAAACTATTGTTATGTCTAATCTCCATATTCAATGTATAATTCAATTCATGACGGTCTTATTTCACTACTTACTTCCAAAAGTATGAGCGACTGCGGAATTTTGAATAATCAAATTATGCTGGAAGTAAAACATGCAAAGTGAAACATAATAATAACCTAATTAACTATGCTCTCAAAACTATTGAATATAAATAAAACTCTTATTATTTAATCACCATAATAATTAACACTTTTTTCATTGTATAATGTTTCAAGTAATCAACTAAACACTTCAATTAAACATCAGTCATGCCATGTTATGTACATGCATACTTGGTTCTTCCTTTGTGAACAGATCAACTAGACATTATTCCGATGATGCTCATTTCACAATTCCAAATTCTTGTCACTACTTAGAATGTGTTAAAATTTCAACCTTACATGAATTGTCCTTCTATGATGTCGAAGCTTCAAAATCACAGAGACTTAGCCAATGACATTACAAAATGTTCCATTGGAACTTTGTTCTAAAAACAATTTCATGGAAATCAAGTCTCAAATTCAAGGTACACTCCTTGAACACCTTTCCTACATTAAAGTTTCCAAATCACGTGTAGATTTTGATAACCAACTCTCTCTATGGAAACATTTCCATATTCCCATATGACCATCAATTTTGAACAAGAATCATCCCAATCTAAAACATGTTAATATGGTCCTTCCGAACAATACCATACTTCCAACTGTCTACAAGCAACCGATCTGTTGGTATAACCTTAGAATGTTCTTGACAGTTGTTTAACAACTTTAGTCACATAGAATATTATAGCATATGTAATCGATCCTATATTCAAAGCATATGGGACTCGATTCATTATGTCTTACATAAGGACATGATATTTGTTCTGTCTCTTGCTGTAATATTTCCATATATTGAATTCCCTATGTTGAATCATTTCAATATGATATTCATATATGTCCAAGACTAAATTCCATTAAACTATTGCAATCTAAACTTTTAGATTCAAAACGAAGTAGTAGTGCCTCTCCTTTAAGCCTTACTATAGCGAAACAATTTCCAAATTTTGCAACTTGCAAATTGAACACTTTTTCCCTATGAATACTATTATCATCTAGAAATACTACCATAACAATTTTGTTCCCACTAGCATAATAATTATGCTCTCACTTGCATAACAATTATGCTCCCAGTAGCTTTGACATGTACCCAGAAATCAACTGGACTTCTCGAAATCATTACTCTTGACTTTCTTACTAAAGTGCAGATTTCTGTTACATGATGCTTCGACAAGTCTTCAACTAGACTTCTTAAGCTTATACACCTTCATTGGATAGCTTATTTGTGTCTTTAAACCCTTTCAAAACTTTTAGACATATGTCTTGAAAGTTTAAACAATTCCTTGCCATTTCTCATAATTCGATTTATAAAAAAGGATATCGTAATCATATTACAAATTTGAGAATGCAATTAACACAACTACTAACCATAATGATATTTATCAAATCTTTAAAATCTACTAGCGAAAGTGTATCCTCATAATTATTCTCATAAATTAGAGCGAAACCTTTTTCCACCTACATTTTATGTTGTATACGTTCCCATCCATGTCAATCTATAATTTCTAACCTACAATCATAAGATAAGTTTTATGACAAAACCAAATTCAAATTTAGTTTTTGTCACACCCCCGAACCAAGGATGGCGGAAACATCCGGGGGTGGAGGACTTCACGTATAGTATCACAACAACGAGTATAATAGTTCTTAAAGTAAATACAACCATCATAAATATAATTGAAAAAGTTACACCATAGAATGTGTTTACATGTTTCTAAGTCTATTACATTATGATGACAAAATGAATTGTTTGACGATCGTCCCATTCTCAAAATGATGTTGATTTCCTGTTTCGCTGATTTCCTGAGAATACAAGTAGTTTTGAAAAGTGTCAACAATTAAGTTGGTGAGTTCATAAGAGTTTTATTTGAGAAAGAAGTTGTTTTCCTTGTAAAAGAAATTGAGTATGATTCTAGAAAATTCAATATTTTCTTTATTAAGTGTGAAAAGAAAGCTCCTATGTTATGCAATAATGTACCCTAGAAATACCCGTAGATTCCTTCTATAATCACCCGGTGTATATAAGTTATATAAAATTTACGTTAAATAAACTGTCGAATATAATGGGTTTGCCCTAGGTCCACAACCAAACAAGGAACAGGAAGTAAGGCGGGCCCACCAATTCTAAGTCGATTGCGACAAAATTCATATATAACTCTAACATGTACACTTAGCAATTATAGCTGGAGTCTAATAATTCTAGATGAAACATAGTTTTAATAGGAATGTGTTTCCAAAGAAAATCCAATATTTTCCTTATAAAAGTCATGTAGTCCTAAAGCCCAAGACCGAGAATATGTGTGTGTTTTTTACTTATAACGAGTTTGTAGTTTTAAATAGATAAAACCCCTTTTTAAAGTAAAATTTTCCCCATAAACTTGAAAGATTGTTAACTCCCTATGTGAGTCGTTATAACCATACTATAACGAGAATTAACCTGCAACAATGTTTTTCAAACATCAAGATCCTATGACTCTTGTCACCCGTAGACCTGCAGGTCCGGCTGTAGCTAGCAGCGAGGTGTGGTGTGTCAATCCCAATATATATCTATACACAATTATCAAGCTCTCCCTACAAGAGACTCTGGTTATAACTTACAGGAATTTGAACTCGTACTCTAAGAGCATGATGGAAGAATTGTCTCACAACTTACGTTAACTAGTTTACATATAATTTGAGTATAAAACCTCTTCCATGGTGGAAGTGAAATCACCTGTTATGTAATAAATTTGTGATGTGAAATCCATAAACTATTACTATTATAGTTTATCATGTAGTATATGAGAAACCCGTTTGATTTGAGAGTAAAACCTTTTCCATGTACTATGATTTTACTGTAAAATCCATAAACTATACTTATCGTAGTTTATTATGTGTGTTCAAAATGAATGAAAAACTTTATCATGAATGAATAATTTCTGTTTATGATGATAAACTAACAAGAAATGCATCCAACAATTCGAAACTTAT
This sequence comes from Lactuca serriola, assembly GCF_051521515.1. Taxonomy (NCBI): domain Eukaryota; kingdom Viridiplantae; phylum Streptophyta; class Magnoliopsida; order Asterales; family Asteraceae; genus Lactuca; species Lactuca serriola. The sequence goes on along the minus strand of NC_136412.1, from coordinate 153,667,922 downwards.
TGTTATGCACTTTGCTCAACATACTACAAAGTGTTGTTAATATTGTAAGTTATGAAAGTAGTCTTTAACCCATCTGCACTATTTTAGAAAAATCATACCAAGTTAAAAACTGAATCTGTAAACTCTAAGAGTTTAGAAAATGTGTCTAGTTTATTCATAAATTTTATTATGATTTTTAGAAGTCCCTAACTTGTGTGAAAATGTTCATATTCACATACTAGTCCGAATTCGTTTATGAAATGATAGGCAGTTTTGTAAAAATCGCCATAAATTGTAGAAAAATCATATGGAGATGTGAAAGTAGTCATTTTAAAGTTATGAACCTGAACTATTTGCAAATTAAACATTTTTAAAAAATACTAAGTCTAAGTTGGTCAAAACAGTCTGTGAATAGGACTCAACTTTTCTAATGAAAGTTGTTGCTTGAATTTAGTTAAATTTTTGGTGTATTAACTTGTATTCCCCCTCCTCCCCCCCCCCCTAAAGCTTGAAAAAAAACATGAAAATGTAGGGGTATGAACTCACCTTGAGTTATTCCCTAAGATGAAGGTGGAAGAAGAGAGGTTTCCAAGTCAAGAACACTTGGGAGACACTTGAAGATTTGAAGATCTAGCAACAAATATGATGATATTTGTGTGAGAAATCCATGACTTGAGTGAAGAAGTATGGGATAATAAGGTGAAGGATGAAATTTACTTTCCAAAAGAGGGTGAAAAGCTCAAAACTCCTGGAGAATCTCGAAATCTTGGAGAGAAAATGAGAGAGAAAAGTGTATTTGCTTTTAGGTGAAGTGTTTGTGATCTAGAGTAGTATAGGTTCTTTGTGTGTGGGTTTAAGGAGACTTGTGGGGGAAGGATAAGAGTACAATGAGTGGACAAGGCTGATGTGAATAGTGACTGAGGGTGTCATGGAGTGGGTATGTGAGGTAGCTTATGTCTTTGCTTTATGGAAAAGTCAACACTCCACCTTTTTTACTTTGCCTTTGCTCTTAAGAAAAGAGTGAGTTTTAATACAAGAATCCTTAGAATATGCATATTTTATGATCTTGGAAGGTTAAAAATAATAAAATATGGATTTATACGAAAATTCTGTGCGAAAATCATCGAAAACGGGCTTAAAACGAGATTGGGGTTGAAAACCGGGAATAAATGGTAAAATCCGAAGTCAGGCCGAAGGTTCGGTCCTTGGATGCTTAGAACCGAAGGTTGGTTCGCTCCATGGACTGGGAACCGAGAGTGGCTGATCCGGGCAGTTTTGCATGTGAGAAGGGGAGGGCAGCGAAGGCGAAGGGTAGTTCGGGATCGGTCTATGCGAGTTCGGTTCTCCAGAAGCTTCGATCCTTGCAAGTTTGGTCCTAAGGGAGGTTCGACTCTAATAGGGTTCGGCCCTATAAGAGGGTTTCGCTTCTTTAGAGCTATATTTCACATAAACGTCCCGTTTCGAGCAATTTTGACTAAGTTAAGGGTCGGGACGCCCCAAATGATTTTAAAAAGTTGAGGGAGGTTATGAGAGACATTTGGGAGAGATTTCACATGCTTGGAGAGATTTGGGAGAGATTTCACATACTTGGAGAGATTTGGGAGAGATTTCACATGCTTGGAGAGATTTTACATGCTTGGAGAGATTTGGAGATATTTCACATACTTGGAGAGATTTGGGAGAGATTTGGGAGAGATTTGAGATAGAGAGAGATAGAGCGAGAGAGATTTAGAGAGACTTTATTTGCAAATTTTGTGAGTGTTTAACTTTGAAATTCAAGGTTTGTAACCCCCGTTTTGCCTCGTTATGAGCGTTATACGCCTCCAAAGAGTATGTATTAATGTTTTATTGAGTTGTTCCATCAGTTACACTGATTAGGGTTTAGATTTTTTGAACACATGAAGACTCAAAGTGATACTTTTCATAACGATAGTGAGTTGTACAATAGTAAAAACGATGTAAACCCTAATACACAAGGTTTAATTGAGTTGACCAGTTTGACTTGTTGACTTTATTTAACTATGACTTGAACGGAAATTGACGGCTGTCATAGTTTTACTTTCATGGACTGAACTTCTCTTATTCTTAATTTCTTGCCCTCTAGTAGCACAAGGGCCTACCAGTGCTTTCGTGTTGTTAAGCAGCTCACCCATCTTGATCAATGTACTTTCACTGACCAACGTACTCTGCCTTTTGCAGTCAAATGAGAACCATAGAACTCATAAGCATTGCCAACCAAACTGGAAGATGCACAAAAACAAGAACATGTCAACTGAACACGATAGGTTATTAACTCGAGGTCGTGTGCTGGTGATGACGAAAAGGCTTATTTTTCGATTGACTCCTAAAACACTCAAGATCAATAAGACTCCCACTGACTTCTTGACATATAAGTTTCCCTCTTAAGGAACATTCCTTGATGAGCTAAAACAAATATTCAAAAGTTAGTATGGATTCCTGACAAGAAACACTTCATGACAAATATATTTTTTCATCCTTTGTGGTGGATCTGAATAGTCCATATCGATGGACTAGATCCATTAGTCCTTCACTTTGACTCACATAAAACATGTGATCAATGCATTAGTCATAATTTTCCAACGATCAATACTCACATTCATCATACAATTTGAATTGTATGACTCCAAGTTTATGTCCAATTGATACTTAGGTGATGAGAATTCTTTATCACTTAGTTAATTATGACATTACCACAAGTGAAATGATAAGAATAAAATCCACAATTAATATTGCTAATAACAGAAATGTAACCAAAACTTTCACAAATGCCAACTAGATAAAACAAAATTTCATTTTTATTAATAATAAATAAAAATTTGAGATTGTCCTTACAACACATAAAATGAAAACAATGTTTCTAGACATTTCCTAATCAATCTATTAAATTATCAAAACTCCTAAGCAGTAGCTTCCAAAATCTGATCATCGAACCATACGACTGAAATCCATCTCTCATGATCAGATTCAACTCACTCTTCTTAAGCTTTCTTCTTTCTCTTAATTCCTACAAAACATCAAAATGTGATCATCACATCATGTATTAAGAGTCTATGAGTAGGAACTTGTTAAGCTAATGGATGTACCTAACGTAGAGTCACATGATTTGACTTTACCATCTCTGAGATCTTTCAGGTAGCCAGGGAAGCTTCGTAGCCAATGTCCATTCAATTGGCAATAGAAACATATGGAATCTTTAGGGTTAACATATGGAACTATCTCAAAACTATCCTATCTCGTTACCATATGATCAAACTATTTGTCCTTCGCCGATCTATTTCCATTAGGAAGATAAATATTTTCTGGACCACCATTGTCACCGTTGTCAATGTCCATGGAAACATTGGAATCATCCCTTTCAAGGACCTTTACTTCACTTGTGCCCTTAAGCATTTATGCTTTAACAACAATCAATATTTGGTTCAGATCAATTAGGTTCACGTCGAGGTTCCTCATATAAAAGTTCTCAATGAATTGGTTATATGACTTAGGAAACGAAAGTAGAACCAAATCAATGACTTGCTCCCTTGGGAAAGCAACACCCAACCTATCCAATTTGTCAATGTACACTTTCATTTTCAAAACATTCGAACACATAAAATTTCCATCTTGATGTTTACATGCCAATAAGGCTTGAGTAGTTTCGTATCTTTCAATTCGAGGAAACCACGACGTGGGGAGAGTCACTGGAGGAGGAAGAAGAATAGTTGAAGAAGCATGACGTCCAGTTCCACCATTTTACGAAGAAGATAAAACATTTTCAGCTTGATTAGAAAGTGGAAGATCACCTTCAGAAGAAAGAGGAAAACCATTTCCACAAGAATAAGGTGTTGGATTAATGTCTAAGTCCATAACTATATTTGGTATGTACCTAACCCGACCCAGCATGGTCCATTTGGGTTGCACTTCACCGACACAATTTATATGGATAGTCTTTTAAGAATAGTATATTTATGATTTATATTAATATATTATAAGTTCTAATATATTAATATATATAATCATATTTAGTTAGTATTCATCAAGAATTAATTTATAATTAATTAAGTGATCAAAATGAACTAATTAAATATGGACTCTTATATATATGGAATGGGCCAAGTTCATTTAGGTTGGGCTAAGCTTTCATGGATAGTCCATGGAGTGTTTAACCCATGGATCATATGAAATGAAAGGTCATGGGTTTAACCCTAGTCTCCATACTATATAAAGATGTGATGGGTTTTGAGCATTCTAACACTTCCTAAGTGTACATGCAACCCTAATAACCTTGGATCTATGTTTGTCTAATTATCATGCAAAGTTGAATTTCCAAGGTTATATTCCTATCTAGCATACATGGGGAACAATTTTAACTTGAATGATAGATAGAATAACTTACCTTGTTGTTGCTTATGTTCCTTGAAACCATGTGAGCCTAGCACCCCAAGTGTGATGCCTCAAATGCTTCACACAACACCAAATGCTCTTGGAAAGACCTTTGAGATAATACACACTTCTTAAAATCAGCCAAGCCCTCTAGTTTCTTATGTCTAGCCGATTTTGGTGGAGAATGGGATGCTTATATAATGTTGACACATCTAGGGTTACACCATGTAAACCCTAATGTGTCATGACTCTTCATTTCCATGACCCATGGGTTTGTAACTCCCATGGAGCATCCTATGGGTAGAACCCAACTTGATAATCCATGGAGCCTCTTAGCCCACTATACAAGATATGAATGATTTACATAATCAACCCATATATTTAATTAGTTATCCTTTGATCACTTAATTAATTCCAAATTAATTCTTTGATCAAACTAATCAAATAATATTATTAATATATTAGAACTTATAATATATTAATAATCTCCAAGTGTTATTTCTCTCATTTAGTCTATCCAATTGCATGGTGCCATGCAACCCAAATGGACCATGTCGGGTCGGGTCAAGTACACACCCGAAATAGTTATGGACTTAGACACCTTATCCAACAAGATGTCCTTGGTTGGTGAAATTGGCACTAGTGTGGGTACACTATGAAGGGCTAGCCGATTTCACTAGAGAGAACCAAGTATTCATATTCTCTAAAGTCTTCCAAGGTGTTTTGGTGATTTGTGATTCCACTTGAGGCTTCCACACTATTGGGGCTAAGCTCTTAAAGATTGAAGACATCAAGCTACATCAGAAGGTATGTCATCTAACTAGTACTTTGTAGTATAAGAGCTTCTTAATATGCTAGTTAGGATTAAAGCCTTGGAAACTTCTTATTTGCATGTATAATAGAGAAAACATAGATCCAACATTTATAGGGTTGCATGTACACCATAGGAGTGTTAGAATGCTCAAAACCCAACATAAGGATGACTATTGTTGTCTTGTTTTGACATCTATAAAAAGGGAGAAAAGAGAATTCTAGTTACTTGATTTTAATCCTTAATTATGAACCCATAAATTTTAAATTAAGTCTAGGATCCATATTTTTTTATTCGAACTTTGAAGAGGGATGTCGTAATCAAATTCGAAACTATTTAGGTAGGTAAGGCTTTTACCAATTTCAATCTTATGAAACTCCTAGATCTTTTGAGATTCATTGAATCTAATCAATGACATGTTTAATATCAGATTATGCTCTCCTTTTTGTGACTGGGATGCTGAGGATCACAATTGAGATGTGAATAACCATGCAAATTAGCTTGGCACTCTCGATGTCATTTATCATCTCGTTTTAATGTGTCGGTTAGCGACATGCGCTCCATTAATCAACGATAATTTTCGAAACACCCACTACCACTATTTATTAGTCCTCCATTAGTGTGATGGTTAAACTTGCACGCTCCACTAACGACTTATAAAGTGTAATGTACAATTTCATGGATTATCATACAAATTCATATTTTTCTAAAGTAACTAAGAGTGAGATTTTAGAAAATAGTTTAGTTACTTTATGTCATTATACTTGTCAATGAGATTATGTCCTATCAAATCGGTTCCCCTAACGACCCTCCACCATACAGAAAACCGGTGGGTGAGAGTGGACACCCATTAAACGGTCATTTTATAGGTCGCTTCCTTATACCCTCTTTATAGCATGGTTTCGTGAATAGGGTGTACTAGTGAATTGACTGACTTTTCTTATATGTGTAATATATATATAAAACTTTTAATCTTATATACTTAGTATAAGGCGTATTTTAAAACATTTTAAAATTGCAAGAGCTTAATCTTTTAATAAATTAAACTTTTAACTTAATTAAATTTAGACCATTATATGGATTTATTAATTATATTATAATTAATCATTTAATTAAATTAATAATAAGATCCATAAGGATGATTTTAATCATATAAATTTATCATTATCTTATCTATAATCATCTCCTAATATTTAAAGTTTTATTTAATTATCTAACATGACCAAAATTCGGATTATGGCAGATTATATAAAAGATAATTACCAAATAAATCAAATTAGGCAAGAAAATCCAAAAATTTGGAATATATTGTGCTCACATCATGAACATGGACTGCTCACATCATGAGTAGAGTTTGGCAAAAACAGATTTCCGAATTAACATGTGCTCACGTCGTGATCTATTAGTATCACGTTGTGAGATCTGATATTCAGAAGAAAAAAAATCAATTTTTGTTCAAGTTCAAGCAATATACATTTAATTGTTAGACAATCTATGCTCTAATACCACTAATGGGTTTTAAACTCACTAATGCGGATAAATCTTTAACTCTTAAGGGTACATACAACCTCATGATCTATGTCATAACTCTATTGAAGTAATATTCTATTGAACAACAAAAACTATAAACCCTAGGTAATTTCGAATATAACAAAACAAAATAGGGTTTACTTACCTTTTAGCTATTATAGTAAATAACTATTCAAAAACCTTCTTGAAAGACTCTTGGAAGCAAGCACCACAAGTGTCGTGCCTCTAATGGATCACACATAAACCCTAGCAACCAAGGAGCTTGAAGAGAGAGATGAGAGATGTGAGGATTTCGGCCTAACTATCCTTTAAAAGTTATGGCCAAAATTTGTATCCCAAGGGTCCTTTTTATAGTGTGACCAGGAAACCCTAGATAACCCTAAAAGGAATAAAATAATATTATTTCGTTTTGGTAATTATCTAACTTCCTAATTATCCTCCAATGATAATTCTAGAATCTCTAGACACCTCCTAAAACCATCTAAGGCTCTAGGATGGTTATAATATACCTCTTGCTCAACTATTGAACAATTACACTTTAACCCCTGTACTTTTAAGTAATCTAATTAATCCCAATATTAATTCCATTTAATTTCTGATTTAATTCTTAATTAAATATTACTATTTCTAATTAATATATCAGTCTCTCTCTCTCTCTAAAAGTTATCATATTCAATTGTTAGGTTTGAGGGCAACCCAAATGGTTTGTGCTACTATCAATTAAAGTTTATACCAATTATAGTTATGGGGTTAAACACCTAATCCAACCAAATAAACTTGTCATATCCCTATCCTAGGGATATGCAAACCATCCATGCTCCTCTATATATGGTTCTAGAATATCCCAATTAATCCCTAAGATTAATTAATATTCAGCCTCGTTAATTAATTAAATCTTTTTAATTAATTTATCAAAATAATTCCTGATTAATTTATTAATTCCTTAATAAATTAAAATATTATAAATCTCTTTTTCCTTTTGATATTTGTTTCATCAGATCTACTCAAAAGGACCTTACTATTATTAGAAATATTACCAAAATATTTAATGACTTTGGACACTATATCCAACAGTCTCCCACTTAGAGAGGTTGTCAAATTTTTATGATCAAAATATTTCGCTAGCAGTCAACATAAAGTAGTCATCAATTGCAACTGTCAATCTCTGATTAGAATAAAATTTGGTTCTTAGACAATTGATCAATTATTCATTTGTTCTAGATATCTCTATAAACATGATTCATGGATATGTTTCAATATTAATGTTCAACATTTTATTTCCCAATTAATGATTTCTAACATTACATCTGACAACTAATCGAACACATCAATTTAGTTAGGGATCGGCCAAGCACTCCAGATGTCATGTAACGTCCCATTTTCACAACCAAAACTTTGCATTTTTTTATTAGAGTAAAATTCCCTATTATAAATCAATTAGTAAGAAAACCATTTATTGCAACATACATTTATTGAAAATCAAAGTAATATTAAAGTGCGAAATCTTCATTGATTCAGATGAATGTGTACAGTAACGCTTCACCTTCCCATGATAACCGATGATACTTTAAACAATAGACAACTGGGTAAGCACAAATCTTAGTGAGTTTTCCCCAAAATACCCCATATGATAAACATACAAGCATGCATAATATCCCACAATAATCAGATTGGAGTGCCCAAGCCCATTCAGCCCTTTGACTAAATGCCAACATGCAATGGGTCCAATCAACCATCGGGCTGCAATACCCAGGGTTTGTTGGCTAGCCGCCTGACCTCAACCGTTATTCTCGATCCTTCATGCCTACGACTTACAGTCGGACCACGCCGAGTATCTTGGCCTAGAGAAGCAGGATCGACTCAACCCACTACCACCATATGTCGACATATAAACAATCAAGAATCAAGTAGGCACATAATACAGGCAAACATCAATCCTACAACTCACTACCCACTACTACAAAAATACCTTTTAACGACACACAATGTGTGTCGTAAAACGCTCAAACGACATGCAAATGCGTGTCAAGGAAGGCACTGTCATAACGAAAGATGACACGCTTTTGCGCATTGTAAACTTATGACGCACATTTATGACACGGATTTACGATGTTCCTTTATGACACACAATGTGTGTCAAGGAAGCCCGTGTCATAAAGGAAGACGACACCCCAAAACCGAGAACGACGGAATACGTTCCGGGGTGGAGGACGTCATGTACAGTATCATAACAATGCATAATAGTAAAAACAAGCAACAACATCCATTGCATTAATATATTAATTGTAATACAAGTGTGTTCTATATAGTTTGTTAGACACCAAAAAGTATAATCAAAATAAAGAGGAGTCTTGTATGTGCTCCGTCTTCTCAAAAGCTGCATCTGTACCTGTCTACTGACGACCTGAGAATACAAGTTATTTTGAAAACGAGTATCAGCATAAAGCTGGTGAGTTCATAAGAATTTAATGTCATTGCTTGTATAAAAGTGTTTTCAATCGTGTAATATGAAAGTTGTTATCAAGTTTGCAAATAGTTTGAATCTCTAGAAAATCCTATATTTTCCAGTAAAAGTAGTCTTTTGCCAAGACTTGGTTACTTGTAGATTTGATCCTTTGAGTGTGTAAAAGTTTTCCAATTAGACTCTCAATTATAAAAATATAGTTTGGACTTCATTTGTACAAAGTAAATAGGAAGGTAACGTATTATTCCAGCAGTGTTACTGTCGGCTGAAAGGTAAATAAGTTGCAGACTCTAGGTAGTGATAAGTATAAAATACATCTCGGGGAGTCTAATTTACCTTTATTACTTAGTTTTTTAATTTAATTAACCAAATGTGAAGTTATATGTAACCATGCGGATAGGCGGTCGAATGTATAGTGACCCTCCAGGTCACACGTAGTGTGGTAACATGTTATCATCCCTGGGCCTAGATGGCTTGGACTGTAGCTAGCAGTCGGGATGTGAAAGTGTCCGCCCTGTATAGATTTATACACGTAGAGTCCGCTCTCCATTCAGGAGACTATGGTTACACGGCGAAGGCGCAGTAAAGTGTCGTATAGAGAAATAGTGTATCACATGCTGTTTTAGTATGTTCTCTTGTATTAGTGTATAGTGTGCTTCCCGGAATTATGTATTTAGTGTTCTTCTATATAGTACATAGTATTCTCCTGGTATAGTACTTAACATGTAGAGACTCATAATAGTGCTAACTATGGTAACTATCATAGTAATGGTAGTAAAGAGCGGGAAACCTTAACTATACCTATTATAGTTAAATAGCACGTTGTAGTCTATCTTGGATACACCAAAGTATTGAACGGGGTGAAGACATTCATATCCAACACAAATACATACAATATATAACTAAGAATTCAACGACAGTCGGACAGATAACAATATACCCTAAGACCCCAATCAAACAAGAACAAAAAATAAGGCGAGCTATCAGTCCTAAGTCCTTCAAGTCTCACTTATATAAATATATTGGTGTAGATATATTTTAGGAACATAATATGTTTAAAAGAGTTTGGAAATAGTTTTATAACAATTTAACATGAAAATGAGTTTGATAAACATTGAAGGCAGTTTTGATGGCAAAAACGGTTAAAAGTATAGAAATCCTTTTTGATTGTAAGTTACAAATCACAAATGATTAGTACTATAGTTTGTTGGATTCAACTTGTATCCCCCCCCCACCATAAAAGCATTTAAAAACATTTGAAAGGTTAATTAAGGGCTATTAACTCACCTGCAGTGAGCGGAGTGGATAGAATGTCGGGTAGGATGCTAGGTGTCAAGTGAGGACTTGAACACACCCACGGATCCTATGTATCATCTAGTGGCACATAATGGTGTCTAATTACTCATTTTATCACCAATTAAGTAAGTAAGGACCTTCTAATGTATGAAAACACTTTGCTTCAAGTGCAAGGAGTGCTAGGGGTTGCTTCTAAAGAGTGTATGGCCTCACTATGCAGTTTACACTTCAAATGACCACCCTAACATGAGTTTGCGGTTGAGAGACCACTTCCCCCATGATTTTACGGCCGTAAACTCATGGGAATAGTGAGTTTGTGTGTAAAGGTCCCTTGTATCACTAGAAAGGGTTCTCAGGTCAAAACAAAGGTCTTGAGAAGTGATTAGGGTTCAAAAGGGTACTCCCTTGGAGTTTGCGGGCCTTGGACCACTCCTTGGGAGTTTACGGTCGTAAACAATAGGGTTTACGACCGTAAACCCTTGAGCACATCATTTCCTTCGTGTTCTGTGGGCCTAAGCTCATTCATACAAGTTTCTAGTCCATTAAACATGCTAAGGAAGGAGTTAGGGACACCAAAACACCATTTATGGTGTTTACGGTTTTGGGAGATTCCCAAACCGTAAACATGTGTTCTTGAGTGTTTTGAGGTTTATTCCATGAATTTAACAAGCACACTAACTAAACAACTAGTTAGGAAGAGTATACTTACTTCTAGGAGGCTTGTAGATGTGTTTTAGGACCTAAAAACACAAATGTGTTCTTGGTGATTTGAAGATCCTTTGAAGATCTACGTAAAAATCGGAAATTCATGGATGAGAAGATGTAGTAACACTAGATTAAGTGTTTTTATGAAGGAATCTAAGGAGAAAACTTACATTTTTGGCGGATTTGGAAGAAATGTATGATGATACTTGAGAGAAAACCTTATGTTCTTGAGGTGGGGAGTGGTAAAAGTGAGGACAAAGTGTAAACTCATGCTATATGCATGAGTTCATGGGGAGAAGGGTGTTTACTGCCCAAACTCCCTTGTTTGGCCGTAAACACCTAGCTAAGGTGTCGGGTTGTCCGGTTTAATGCACACCACTAATTACGTCACTTCTTTTTATTATATCGTTTGATGAAAAATAAAATAAAGCACCAAACGGGTTTAAATCCGGCCAAAAATGTATTAAAATATTTTTGACTAATATTTGAAGTGTTTGACTGTGGAAATTATACAAATGAAAATTTCGGGTTGTCACAAACATATAGTAGCCACCTTCGATAGATTCGGGCCGAACTGGACACTACACAATTACATATAAATGATAATTGCAACATTGATCCAAAAAATAAAGTAAAACCTGCAATTTCAATAAGGAATTAAGTCATGCCGTAACATTAACCCAGTTTAGTTTAACCCTCTTGTTGGATCCACTTTGTGTAGCGTACATAACCATTTCCCTATAAAAAAAACATTAATAAATATGTATTTATTGTATTCACATCAAGTGTTTTGATAATTTATATTACTTACGAATCAACAATTTGCTTCAACTGCATATCGAAATTGCCAGAACTCAAGGAATCAAGATAATAACAAGTATCCGATTTCATGTATAGTACACCCAACACCCAATGTCTTCTACAAAAACCACAAACGAAATTAAGTAAAATAACATAATTGCAGTCATTTTTAAAATAAAATGGCAAAATCAAACCTAGGATTGTAGGGCAATAGGATGATGTCATTGCCCTTTCTAGTAGACAACCGATCTGCAACACCTCTACTTCCATCATAAATATTCTTAGATTTCCCTTTACACGTACTTGGCGAGATTACAGTCGGGTTCACAAAGAAAATTACATGATCTCTTTTTGGCAGGCCATACTTGCTTTTGGTATACAACACCCTGTTATCATACAAACACTAAATTGATTAAACAAATTTTGTGTTAAGAACAATTATTTAAGTTAAATTTCTTGCACTTACATCATATAAAACACAATGACAGCATCGGTCAGCCATCCAATGTAAGAACTGCTTCAAAATCATCCCAACTTAAGTACGTGTACTTCTCGTACCCAAAAAGATCGTTCTCACACTACACTTTTATAGAATCAACCTTTGTAACTTGTCCATCAGCCATAATTGCAGTCATTTTCAAAATAATAATTTTATCAATTCTTATCATTGTCTTCATATGTGCTCTGGTCCACCTTCTTTGCATGGTCACATTTTGTTTCTCCATGTAACGCCCGTGTTTCTAGGCTAGGCATTAATGATAATGTAATAGTCTAGGTCAACCTTTGTAATTTTTTTTAAATAATAAATTGTATTATTTGAGTATTATGTGTTTTATGCTTAAATATTATAATTTAATTAATTAAGAATAAAAATAATCGTCGAAAATAAATTTTAAATAAACCCGATATCTATGAAGAAAGTGGTAGTGGTTGAAACAAGGATTCTGAAGATATAAAGAATATCGAAATCTGAGTTATAACGAAGAAGTTATGACCTGTCAAAGTTTCGCGACAGAACCGGCACGACGTTGTGTGACGTAAAAAGTGAACTTACGATAAAGTGCTTTTTAGCCTTGGCAATCTAAACGAAAGTCATAGCATTCGTTAAACTGAGAGTGTGCATAAAAAGAATGCCCAAATCTGACTTTGTATAAGGAACTTATGCTTTTTTCTAAGTTTCAGCTTAGTAGTATGCAGCCCGAAACTCGAATTTTAGATCGAGTGATTTTTAGCCGAAACAACCTAAACTAGAATTGAAGATCTTGTTGATAGTAGTTCAACGATAAAAAGACAGGGGAAAACGGACGTCGGATGAAGACGTTATGAATTTTTAACGAACTTTTTCTGTCCCGGCTTGTTAAAAATATAACTTTAAAATAAAGTCAAAATTAGCCGACAGAGTCTATACGAAAGTTGTAGAGCTGAAATTCACCTACACGTGGATATAAAGAACGTCAAAACGAAGTTCGTATGCAAAAGATATGAATTTTTGAAGTTCGGAACACAAACTTCAAGGTCTGACCAACTCACGACGTGAATAAAGCATGGTTCATGACATGAACCAAATGATTGACACTTAACAAGCCTAGAAGACACGTGGAAAGAGTAGGGGATGACCAGGATCAAAGTTCACGATGTGAATGTCAAATTTTCACCCTATAAATAGAAACGAAGGTCTCCGGGCTTAGGTTCCAAAAACCTATTCTCTTACACTTCAAACTCTCTTTTTAGCACCTTTACACTACCCTGACGCCTTGGTTACATATCGAACATCCGAAGGAAGCTCTGAGCCCTGAAGATCCCGAGAAAAATAGTTTTCGAGCCGAAACTCTGTCCACATGAACCTCGGTTTTATCTGAAAAGATTATATTAAAAGACGAGGTGTTGCCCAATTATCATCTTAACAAGTGAGTGTATAGTCACTTTCATCTTACACATAGATATGAAGTATTTTTATACAACATGTGCTATGTGTAATTATATTGTTTGTTTAGTTGAGATGGGTGTTAAATAAATGTTTTATAAAAGTTTTAAACTGTATATGTATTTTTATCTACAAATATGTTGGGTAAAAAATGGGTAGATGAAATAGTTGATGTGTGTTAAAATGATGAGAGGCCTCGATGTTGTTGTTGTTGATGATGTTGTAGTCATCTAGCGGGGTATAGATGAAGACGACAGACCTTTCTAGACGGTCCAGTGGAATGCTAGAATGTTCGCAACATGTAGGTGTCGGTGAACTATATGGTCACTGGTGTACTCCATCCCCCTCATGGTTGCCTTATTTGACATAAATTGTTGAGGAATCCCTAAAGCAGTGTTGTCACCCCGATGAAATTCCTTAGACTAGGTCCCTTATGATAGGTGTTTAGGGACGTAAAGTGAGGATAACGGCAATGAGTAATCAGGGTTATTGTTGGTTGATGAAATTAATAAATTTATTTTTAGTTGATGAATTTAATAATTTATTATTATTTGTGGGTTGAAAACCATATATGCTCACCAGGCTCCCAAGCCTAACCCACTCAGCTTTTTATATTACAGGTAGTGGACCACGAGCATAGTCGGATGATGATGATGATAGATTTTTGGATTATAGGCCAGTAATTGAAAATAAGTGTTGTAAGGCTTATAATGTACTGTTTATGCTTTTGATATGTATCGAAACATGACATCCCGAGGTTTTGATATATAATAAAAATATATATTTCTTTAAGAAATGTTTTGATAAATTTTTATCATGTTTTGTTTTGGGGACAAATTCCGCAACATCTTTTAAAAAGATTACTCTGACTTTATTTTAAAAGCATAAATTAAATCAGTCTTTTCTGGCCGAGAAATTTGGGGATGTCACAGTTGGTATCAGAGCATTAGTTTAAGTGAACTAGGAATTTGTAGGATTTCTAGACTTAAACTTAGCATGCTAACTAATGATCGTGATATGAGTGTCTACCATATTTTAGACACGAGCACTAGTATATTTTAGGAAAGATGCCTAAAATGCTTTTATGTGCTAAATGCTATATGTTTGCCATATATGCCATTATTTGTTCAGATCTATGGTATGTTGCCGACCGGTTCTGGAAACCTTATGTGTTCAGGATTCTAAGCGTAAGAATATGATATTAGAACTAGCATGTAAACGTTTCGGAGGGATAAAGAGAATTTAAATATCTATCGTAAATAAAGAAAATTCGCCTTATTTGGTATATAGATTATAATGGCAAGAACTCGAAGTGGAGCTGGAAATGCAAATAGAAACCAGCAACCTCAACCCCAAGTGATGGAACATGTGCCTATAGCAGGAGCTGCACCAGAACCCATCACCATGGCTGGAGTACAATCCATGATTCAAACAATGATGGCTGAACAAAGGGAGGAAATCAGGCAAATATTGTTGAATAACAGAAGTGAACCTTCAATTCCTGTTGAACAACCGGAATTAAATGACGATCAATCTGAGGAAGGAAATTATAGTAGATCCGTTGGTCAAACTGAACCACTTGTCGTTAGGAGGAATAACCACGAGGACGGAGTGGAGAGAAATGGATGCAAGTATAAAGACTTTATGACTTGCAAGCCATCAACTTTTACTGGAAAAGAAGATCTCGTCCGACTAATGGATTGGATCTCGGAAATGGAATTGGCTTTCATGACATATGTATGCCAAGGCAAGTTACAAACCATATTTGTTGTGCGTCAGTTCAGAGGTGGCGTTGTTTAGTGGTGGAACACTCTAGGGAAGACCTTAAGCCCTAATGAACCACTGCAACTGACTTGGGCAGAGTTCTTGGTGCAATTCAAGCGCAAGTACTGCTCGGCCCAAAATATGTTTGAGCTAGATAACCAATTTCTGGCATTGAAGAAGGGAAGTATGACCATTGATGAATACACAAATAACTTCACAAACAAATGGAGTTTGCTTTGCGTATTGTCCTAGATGAGCTGACGAAAATAGACAGGTATGCAAATAGACTTCCATGGGAGTATGCGGTGCCAGTCCTTCAGGCACTTACTCTAGAGGCAGCTATCTGGGTTGCCAAGTTTGTTGAAGATATGATTAAGGGGAGAGCCGCTAGCAAGGTTTAAGTTGGCGAAAATAGAAAGTTTGAAGGAAATTCTAGTTCCAACAAAAAGAATAAGTTCTCGAAATCTGTTCGAGGAAATTTGGAGGAGGATCCAAGAGAAATGGTGTGACAAGTGTAAGAAGAAACATGCTGGGAAATGTAGCGAGGAAGTTACTTGTTACAAATGTGGAAAGCCTGGGCATTATGCTAATGAATGCACCTTCAATAAGAAAGTCTGTTATGGGTGCAATGAAGAGGGGCACATTTTGAAGGATTGCCCGAAGAATAAGGATGCAGCAAAGCCTAATCATCCACCAAAGCCAAAAGCCAGAGCTTTCCAAACGACATTGGAAGCTGCAAAGGATGCAACAGATGTTGCTTCAGGTAGTTTTCTTGTAAATGGATTGCCTGCCAATTTATTGTTTGATTCTGGAGCGAATTACTCCTTTATATCACATAAATTTGGTGAAAGACTAGCATTGCGTATAGAAAAGCTAGATGATGTAGAAGTTGCTAGTGGAGAATTCATACCTATTAGCGATTGTATTAGGAATATCGTCATTAACCTGAACGGAAATAAATTCCTTGAGAATTGTTACCCATTGAGTTAAACAGTTTCGACATAGTATTGGGAATGGATTGGCTTAGTGCCAATGATGCCGAAATAATGTGCAAGAAAAAGATAGTAAGGGTAAACCTGCCTGGAAAAGAGTTGTTTATGGTATACCGAGATAAGCGCAGAGTAAATTCTGGAACCATTTCCCTAATGAAAGCCAGAAGATGTTTATCTAAAGGATGCACTTCATACTTGGCATTCGTGATCGATGCTAAGAAGGAGAAAAAGGATATACAAAGCATACCAGTGATGTGTGACTATCTGAAAGTTTTTCCTGAGAATCTTCTTGGATTGCCCCCTGATAGACAAGTGGAGTTTAGAATAGACTTGGTACCAGTATCAACACCAATAGCAAAAGCCACATATCGATTAGCACCGATAGAGATGATGGAGCTTATGACGCAACTTCAGGAGTTATTGGACAACAGTTTTATTAGACCTACTTCATCACCTTGGGAAGCCTCGGTGTTATCCGTGAAGAAGAAAGATGGGAGTATGAGAATGTGCATAGATTACAGAGAGCTGAACAAGAGAACAATAAAGAACAAGTACCCGTTGCCAATAATTGATGACCTGTTCGATTAGTTTCAAGGTTCGAGCTATTTATTGAAGATCGATCTTAGGTTAGGATATCATCAGCTTAAGGTAAGAGAGCGGGATATTAAGAAAATTACGTTCAGAACAAGATATGGACACTACGAGTTTGTGGTTATGTCATTTGGACTAACCAATGCTCCAGCAGCCTTCATGGATTTAATGACCAGGGTTTGTAAACCATTCTTAGATAAATCTGTGATAGTGTTCATAGATGGCATTCTGAATTACTCAAAAAGCTAGGAGGAGCAAGGCAGACACTTGAGAGAAGTGTTAGAATTATTAAAAAGGGGGAAGTTGTATGCAAAGTTCTCCAAATGTGATTTTTGGATTCAAGAAGTCCAATTTTTGGGTTATGTGGTTAACCAAGAAGGGATTATGGTTAACCCAGCTAAAATTGAAGCTATAACAAAATGGGAACAACCAAAGAGTCCTACGAAGATCCGAAGCTTTCTAGTATTAGTTGGATATTATTGAAGATTTATCCAAGGCTTTTCTTCGATAGCTGCTCCATTGACAGCTTTGACCCATAAGGGAGCTACTTATGCTTGGAGTGAGAAGCGTAAGGAAGCATTCGAGAAGCTAAAGAAGAAATTATGTGAAGTACCAATTCTTTCTCTACTCGATGGAGTTGAAGACTTCATAGTGTATAGCGATGCGTCGGGAGTCGGGTTGGGATGTGTTCTATTTTAAAGAGAAAAGGTGATAGCATATGCATCTCGACAATTGAAAGAGCATGAAAAGAATTACCCCACTTATGATCTGGAGTTGGCAGCGGTAGTATATGCCCTAAAGATATGGAGGCATTACCTCTATGGCACAAAGTGCAAACTTTTCATTGATCATAAGAGTCTTTAGTATCTCTTTAATCAGAAGGAATTGAACATGAGGAAACGACGCTGGCTAGAGTTACTCAAGGGCTACGACTGTGAGATACTTTACCACCCTGCTAAAGCAAATGTTGCCGTTGATGCTCTCGGTCGGAAGGTAAAACTTGAAAAGAAAAGGGCAAGAGCATTGAGAATTGAAGTTGTCTCGACAATTGTGGAAAGTATAAAGAAAGCTCAAGAGGAAGCTTCAGAGAAAAATGACTGAAAGGAAGAACGTTTGGGCAAAACGTTAGTGTTTGGTACAAATAACCAAGGGTTGAAGGTATTCGAAGACAGGATTTTGGTACCTAAGACAGGAGGATTAAGAGATCTTCTGATGGAAGAAGCTCACAAAACCATTTATTCGATTCATCCCGGTAGCACAAAAATGTATAGGGATCTAAAACCCTACTACTGGTGGCCGACAATGAAGCTTGATATTGCAAAGTATGTGGCTGAGTGTGTGGCATGTGCGAGGGTTAAGGCACAACATCAGAAACTGTATGGGAGTTTAAAACCTTTACCTGTACGCATGGGTTAATGGGAAGACATCAATATGGATTTCGTAACTAAATTGCCCATAAAAAAAAAAGCGGTCACGACATGATTTGGGTTGTCGTTGATCGATTCATGAAAAGTGCACATTTCATACCAGCCAATGAGAAGTGGTATGTTGAAAAGCTTGCAAAAGTTTACGTGAAAGAAATAGTGAAAGCACATGGTGTTCCCCTGACAATTGTGTCAGATCGCGATAGTCGTTTCACATCAAGGTTTTGGAGAAGTCTACAAGAGGAATTGGGTACGAAATTGTGTCTAAGTACAACTTACCATCCACAAATTGGAATTCCAAGATAACTGGGATGAACATTTACCTCTGGTAGAATTTTCCTACAACAATAGTTACCATTCGAGCATCAAGATGGCACCTTTCCAAAATTTGTATAGAGAAAACTGTCAAACAGCGTTGCGTTGGCTTGAAGCTAGGGAAAAGCAGTTTATGGGACCTGAAATACTCCATCAGACTGCTGAAAAGCTGAAAGTGATTAGGGAAAGGATGTTAGCAGCTCAGGATCGTCAAAAGAGTTATGCTGACAAGAAAAGACAACCGATATCATTCGAAGTTGGTAATTCGGTTTTACTTAAATTCTTGTCGTGGAAGGGAATTATAAGATTTGTAAAAAGGGAAAGTAGTGTCCAAGGCTTATTGGACCATTTAAAGTTCTTCACAGGATTTGGAACCAAGCTTACAAGCTAGAATTACCAGAGGAACTAGATGGTATTCATAACACTTTCCATGTGTGTTATTTGAGGAAGTTCATGGGAGATGTACCCTACATCATTCCAATTTCTGAATTAAGATTGGATGAAAGCAAAAGGTTAATTGAAGAACCAGAAGCAGTCATTGACCGTAAGACTAAGAAGTTGTGACGCAATATGGTTGATGGAAACATACGAATGAGCCAAATCTCACCGGGGAAACGGAGAGTGACATGATGAGTCGTTATCTCCATTTGTTTGCTGATGTGTGATTCCGAAGACGGAATCATCCTAAGGGGGTGATAATTGTAACGCCCGTGTTTCAAGGCTAGGCATTAATGATAATGTAATAGTCTAGGTCAACCTATGTAATTTGTTTTGAAATAATAAATTGTATTATGTGATTTATGCTTAATTATTATAATTTAATGAATTAAGAATAAAAATAAGCATCGAAAATAAATTTTAAATAAACCCGATATCTATGAAGAAAGTGGTAGTGGTTGAAACAAGGATTCCGAAGATATAAAGAATACCAAAATCCGAGTTATAACGAAAAAGTTATGACTTGTCGAAGTTTCGCGATAAAACCGGCACGACGTTGTGTAAGTAAAAAGTGAATTTACAATAAAGTGCTTTTTAGCCTTAGCGATCTAAACGAAAGTCGTAGCATTCGTTAAACCGAGAGCGTGCACAAAAAGAACGCCCAAATCTTACTTCATATGAGGAAAGTTACGATTTTTCTAAGTTTCAGCTTAGCAATATGCAGCCCGAAACTCGAATTTTAGATCGAGTGATTTTTAGCCGAAACAACCTAAATGAGAATTGAAGATCTTGTTGATAGTAGTTCGACCAAAATATATACTTCTTTAAGAAATGTTTTGATAAGTTTTTTATCATGTTTTGTTTTGGGAACAAATTTCGCAACATCTTTTAAAAAGATTACTCTGATTTTATTTTAAAAACATAAATTAAATCGGTCTTTTCTGGCCGAGAAATTTGGGGATGTCACACTCCATTTCTTTTTTCTTCTTTTTACTCTTCTTTTCTATTCCCTTACCTTCTTCTTGATCACATGGTTCTTTTTGTCTATCAACCATATTTCTTGTCCCTTTTCTTTCTTATTACTTCCTATTTCTTCTTTTACATGTGTTGCATGTTTTTTCACTAGTGGTGCATGTTTTTTCAAAGGTTTCGCCACCACTTTACCCTACAAAAGTTATAAAAAACAGAATGAAACAGGAAGCTTGAAACATAAGCATGTTTGTTTCATGTGGTGTGAAGTGAAACAGGAAACATGAATCACAAGAATGGAATGAACACACTCAAATATCATAAAATATCAGGAAATAGAAGCATGTCTGGTGAATCAATTAATGAAGCTGAAAATGAACTCATTCAAACATTAGAAAAATTAAGAAAACCAAGGGTGTTTTCGGTATATAATTTCAGTTGACTGTTTTGAGAGTACAAATAGCATTAAATCTGTGTAAACTTTGTTTTAGATTATTTGGACTGCTACTTGTCTTGGATGTTGTGCTACTCGTTAATATGATATTTGATAATTGATATTGGTGATAATAGCAACAGGTTTTGATATTTGTTGTGTTAGGATTGTTGTAAATTTTTTTCTATTTTGTTGTTTTCCTATATGACAAGTACCAATTACCAGATGAGCATATTGAAAGGCGGATCTATTGTGATTCAGAAATGTATAAGTGATAAAGTTAGAAGGAATCCGAAACAGGAATCCAAAATTTACTCATGGCGTATGCAGAAGCCAAAGGATTACAACAGAGAGATCTGGTTGAAGTGATTCAGAAATGTATAAGTGAAAAAGTCAGCCCCAATGGTCAAACCCTTGATCGCTTAGCACTTAACTTGTTCCCATGTGCTGAGAATGAAAAAGAGTATCTAAAACAAGAATCTATTAGAAACATCAACACAATATTTAGTGGATTCTATGAGATCCATCCTTATGGAAGGTTTGCTCATTTCACAGCAAATTCAACAATCCTTGAAGTTGTTCCAAACCATGTTGACTCAGTTCATATAGTTGAATTTGACATGGGTGAAGGAAGTCATTGGCCTGTGTGGTAATATAAGTCATGGAACAAAGAAGAAAATCGTTAACCATTACAAGTGTAAAGCTAAAAGATGATAACTCATGATTATTATGCGTCATTGCTTTACTGCGTATCTAGTTTTTGGTGGTATAATATCAACAGAACAGAAACAAGGCAACTGGAATGAAGTGTAGTAGTCCTATAGTATAGGGTCTGGTGTTTGGATATTTTATGGTTATATCATTTTTCTCTTCTCAAATTTTGTATTTTCAGTTTTTTGACTAAAATAAACACCTTTAACAAATATCAACAAAGTTTACCTTTAACTAAATATTCAAGGTGTATGTGAAAATAGTATTACTAGGTCAGAGCATCGAATAACTAAGTGTCTCGGCCAACTTAGTATCTATCCAAGTGCATCTTTGACCTTCATAATGAAATCACCTTCAAGTGGAATGGGTAGTAAAGCTTCTTCTTGTAAAATTGTTTCCATCATAACTTGAATGTTTTCATCTATTACATAAACGTAAAAAACAATTAAGATCCTATTTTCTAAAAAAATGAAAATACATAAAGTAGTAATAGTGCAAATATTTTTCATAATACCCGAGGCACTATACTTCATTATGGTTCCTTTAGCGACTACATTTGCGGCAAAGTCAACCGCAAGAAGACATAAATTATCCTACCAAAATATAGTATGTTAGTTTGTAGAAAGAAAATACTTTTAAAATATTTTTCAAAGTGGACTTACAAGTGATTCTTCTGGTGGTTCTTTTTCAACATCTTCAATAATGACCCCTACTTGGCAACTTACAGCTTCAGAAACATTACATACACCTCTTTTTAGTTTCTCTAAGGTAGTGTTTGTTTTTTGTCCGCAAATCTTCATGTCCTCTTCTGTCTTTTGTCTGTGTGACGCAGACCACGCCCAGACATTAGCCTTCGCAGACTGTTTATTTTTTTGAAGACTACAGACCTAAAAATGTCTGTGCGCCCCCTCACTACTCAAAAAACAGCCTTTTACGACGTTCATTGCGCATCGTAAAAGGTGACGCGCGAATGCGCGTCAAGGAAGGCCCTGTCAGAAAGAGAGACGACGCGCGTTTACGACACGCAATGCGTATCAAGGAAGGCCCTGTCATAAAAGAAGACGACACGCATCCGCGTGTCGTAACCTTACGACGCGCGTGTTAATGACACGCAATGCGTATCAAGAAAGGTCATGTCATAAATGAATATGACACACATTTTTGCATATCATAATTTTAAATGTTAAAAAAAATATTATTTATATATTTACTTATTTTCAAATTAAATTTGTATTTAATGTTTCATAATAGAAAATAAAATATCATATACAAAAAATAGAATCCATTGCATAAATTTAATGTCATACAAATAATCGTTCCATGAAAAGATAAAACAAAACAATAGAAGTTGTAACAAAAATTTACAAACAAATTAGACACAAAAAATACAATCGAAGATGACCCGAATGATATGAGTCGCTATTTTCTACATTTAAAAAAGCGACACAAACAAAATGTTATCATAATATTTTAATATAAAATACAAAGAGAGTTTTTTAATAAAAAATACTTTTTAGGACCAAATTTGTAATTTAATTTTCTTACATTTATCCGGCTTAAAATCAGCAAACAATCGAAGAAGCTTGCTCCTATTTGCAGCAAGCATGCCCACAATGTCAGCTGGCTTATTCTGATTGGCTGCAAATAATTGTAAAACTAAAAATAATTTTCTTTAATTTTCACCGACCATTAAATAATACTTTAAAAATTCGTTCAAACTTGGTTACCTTAAAAACATGAAACGCTTCTATCTGGGTGCTCTTGCTCGACTCCTAAATGAAAACAAAATCAATACACAGATTTTTTTTTATTATTGTTATTTGTAACGCCCATAGATCCGGGCTAGTCAGTTTAGAGATAATAGGAGTCGAAAACGACTTTTCGGCAAAAGATTATTTAGAATAAATAATCTTAACCAAGTTGTAGTATATGTTACAAGGTTTCCGTACATATAAAGAGCGCCGAAATTCGAGTTATAATGAAGAAGTTATGACCCATCGAAGTTTCGCGACGGAACCGACACGGCACCGGGAAGTGTAAATAATGAATTTACAATAGCGCGACTTTTAGCCTTAGCGATCTAAACAAAAGTCATAAAAAATGTTAAACCGAGAGTGTCCATAAAAAGAACGCCCAAATCTGACTTCGTATAAGGAAGTTATCATTTTTCTAAGATTTGGCATAGCGGTTCATGGCCCGAAACTAGAATTTTAGTTCGAACGGTTTTTGGCTTACGTGACCTAAATGAGAGTTTAATATCCCATTAATAGGAACTCAACGACAAAAAGATAGACGAAAACGAAGTCCGTGTGTAAAAGTTATGAATTTTACGCAGACATTTAACAGTGTAATCACCTCCTACTGTTAAATTTAAGATCGGTCGAGAACTAGCCGACGGAGTAAAAAGGAAAGTCATAGATTTTATTTTTACCTATGCGTGGATATAGATAACATCAAAAACGAAGCTTAGTCTCTACTTTTCGAGCGCGGCAAATTCGATACAGTTTTGTAAATCCAAGATAGATTGAGAATTAGCCAACAAGGTCTAAATGAAAGTTTTAGTACTCGTAAATACCAACGCATGGATATAAATATCAACAAAAACGGAGATCGTATGAGAAAGTTATGGACGAAGCTTAGTCTCTACTTTTCGAGCGCGACGGATTCGATACAGTTTTTGTAAATATGAGATAGAAGGAGAATTAGCTGACGGGGTCTAAATGAAAGTTGTAGTACTCGTAAATACCAATGCGTGTATATAAAGAACGTAGAAAACGAAGCTCGTACACGAAAGATACGGACGATGCTTGGAGACTACTTTACTATAAAATTCCTATAAATAAGAGATGAATTCTTCATAATTTCTTTACACCATAAGCCTCTCTTTCTCTCTCTAACTTCTCTCTAGCCTCCCTAAACCCCTCCGAAGTCTAAGGAACCTCCCTAGCAGGAGAAGGAAGCCCCGGAGCACCCGACGACTCCGAGAAGAAAAGCTTTCAGCTTGGAAACGCTGCTCCAGCGAAGCCCGGTTTTTAATAAAAACCCGTTGTAAGTTTCGTCGAAGGAAATTATTTTTTTAAGAAGCGAAGCACTGTCTGAGTTCGGAATCACCACCGTATCAGGTGAGTGCATAGTCCCTTTCATTAACATGATTTTAATACAAGTATTGATTGAAGTATTAATTATATGTTTATGTGCGAGTTAATTGATGTTGCCTGAAATACGTGTTAAAG
The DNA here is from genome assembly GCF_051521515.1 of Lactuca serriola. Lineage (NCBI taxonomy): Eukaryota > Viridiplantae > Streptophyta > Magnoliopsida > Asterales > Asteraceae > Lactuca > Lactuca serriola. The sequence continues at coordinate 153,643,156 of NC_136412.1, read as the reverse complement.
AACATACCCGATTATATATGATGATTTAGGATAAAGAGTAGAGCTAAATTAATTATGAGGAATATTTGGTAGTATTTTCTTATGAGTACAAGTGAGTTATACTCAAAGAATAGAACTTTAGTATATGTCATTTATCCGGGAGCATGAATTAGACACAGTCATTGTCCCTAGTCCGAGAATATGGATTGGACATAGTTAACTGTCATTAATTCGGGGGTATGGATTCAGACATAGCCAATTGTCCTTAGTCCGAGAGTATGGATTATGACATAGTCATTCGTCCCTAGTCCGAGAGTATGGATTAGGCATAATCATTCGTCATTAATCTGAGAGTATGGATTAGTCATTCGTCCCTAGTCCGAGAGTATGGATTAGGCATAACCATTCGTCATTAATCTGAGAGTATGGATTAGTCATTCGTCCCTAGTCCGAGAGTATGGATTAGGCATAACCATTCGTCGTTAATGTGACAGTATGGATTAGGTAAAGCCGTTCATTTCTGATCCGGGAGTATGGATTAGGTAAAACGGTTAATCTTGGGTTTGAGAGTATGGATAATCTCGTTGTGAGGATCGACGGGGTGGGATAAGAGTTGCTTATACATATATGGTGAAATTGTATATTTTGTGAGTTCTAAATTATATATATATGATATAGCATTGTGGGATTGAAATCCCTATGTACTCACCAGGTTTCCCAACCCGACCCACTCAGTTTATATATATCACATGTGTTGATATGAAGTCACATTACACTGAGAGATTAAGGAGATATAAATCACGTACTAGTGATAATGAATGTAAGTTCTGTTTATGCTTATGTTTCTGTATTGACGATGACATCCCAAATGTTTCAAAATGAATAAAAATACTTTTATTCGGAAATGCTTTGATAACGAATTTATCATGTTTTACTGGGAACAAATTCCGCAAACATTTTTATTACAAGAGGTACTCTGATTTTTATAAAGCATAAACAAAATCGGTCTTTTCTGGCCGAGAAAATGGGGATGTCACATTATTAGTTGAACATATCAAGGATGGCAAAATGGAAGTCATGAAAGGTCTTGATTTCTTTTTTGATGAATTTGTTGTAGAGTGTGCCCATCACCAGACTCAACATTTAGGTAGTTGGCAAACCTACCAAAACATACATAAATATTATTACCTTTCTTTTACCAAATTTCATAAAAAATTGCAATACTAAAAATGGTGTTTTTCCTGATTTGGCTATGGATATTTTTTGTTTTTCCATGGTTTCATGTATGGCAACCCTAATATGGAAGGGTGTTGTAGAATATTTGTAAGCCTAGCTGCAGATGAGCCTTTCCCGAAGTGTATACGGCTATAGGAGTAGTCTTCTCAACAAACCTGAGAAACTACAGAAGAGAGTAATTTCATGGGTTAAAAACAACAAATAGTAAAGTACCTTCATTGATTTACTTAGATTATTAAAATTACAACTCTGTAATAAAAAGAAATGAAAAGAATTTAAGGTTACCTATGATTTTGCAGTGGATGGGTCTCCCAAGAGCAAAACATTAATATCACCCCTCAATCTTACACCATCAGGTAAAGTCTGTAGAAATAGAGGAAATGAGTTCCTAAATGATTAAGTAAAGACAACAATATTCAAGGGTAAAGTTGGCATTATACCTTCCTTGATCCTCCAAACAGGAGACAAGCCACAACTTTTTTCCTCTAGTTCATCATCTAAATTCATTGTCAATATTTGAGTCTCACTAATGAAGTTGACAACTAAAAATGTGTCACCTCTAAATTCATTAATCACTCAAAATGAACAACAACCCTAGAGAATTGAGAGCCTAGCCTCTCCCAAAGGAATAATTTCCAGTTTTCACACAAATGAAAAGATGTCTTCCACTCATTCTCTTTACTCCTATATAACCACTACATTAACATAAATGCCCAAAATGACCCTACACTAAAAGATGCTCTTTATTTATTTAGTTTACCCACAATACCCTTTCCTATAATAACCTGATGCATAGCATTTACATTGCCAACAAGTTTCCATATCAGTAACAATTTTGAACCATGTAACTTGCTTGACCAAACTGCCCATGTACCTCATTTTCTGTTGTCAGCAGATCGAAGAGATGACCTGCTGCATACTTTTATTGAGGAATTTCCCACCATTTGCAACAGTGAGTAATGATACATATTCCAATAAGTAATTGGTACCTCCATTTGTTCAACTTGTAGGATTATCTTGGCTCTTTAGTCTTCAATGAAATGAAATGATGGTTTTGCCCTTTCGTAAATTTTCCTAAAATAATGATTGGGGTTAATGATAAATGGCTTATGAAATTACATAAAAATGACTACAGATGCAGGAAGACCACACAAGCATGCCACAATTCAAATTTTCTCCCCTGTAAATAAAATCTCACATCAATAAAATAAGTAAATAACTAATTCCTATATTTATCTAAATGGTAAAAATCTTTGTAACCCGTTAGCAGATGAATAATTTGAGAAGCATGCAAAAGGAACAAAGCCCCAACCAAAGTTGCAAAATTCTTTTATCTTGAAGAAAATATTTACCCCTTCAACTTTATCAACCTTATCATCTCAAAGTACACAAATAAATCATGCCAAAGTCAGAAGCCAAAACAAATTATTTTCTTTAAAAAACTTTTAAGTTTAATTCTAATGTGTTTCTTTGTTTATGGTAGATTAGATAATATTTTTTTACAACTAAAACATCAAACATATGCCCATATTTAGGTTTACCAAAATTGAATTTTAACATATGATTAGATGAGCAACAGTAAATGAAAATACATGTTTTCCCTTACCTCCAGCCAAAGAGAAGTTTTCCCACTTCCTGTGAATAAGTATTGACTAATGAAAATGGTGTCTCATGTTTTCACATCCTGCAAAGACAACATAAACACACTCATACGTACAGAGCCTCAGAGAGTCATCTAAAGGTTGAAATTAACTTCAAGAATTTTTTTGCTGATAGTCAAGAACTGAAGTTTCAACATGATATTTTCATAATTAAACAATTTATTGTAATTACATTACTACCCATCTGCAATTAATCCATTTTGTGTAGTTACATTACTACCAATTGGGAATCAGATGCAAACAATGGCTAAAAAGGTCATTCACAAAAACATACAAAATATTTTGTCACTTGTAATTATAAGCTTAGAACATAACATTAGCAATCAAAGATTCTATAACTTGAGTGTTTTTTGTTGTTCTTACTCTATGTGTAAGTTGGAATCTCAATGGCATACACTTTCAGCAACTGACTTCCTATCCTTTGATCTTCAGTCCCATCTTCCCTTTGACAAGATTGATGAAGTTCCTTCAAAATTTGAAAATATAACGAATCAAAACCTCCACATCAAATATTTTATCATAAGCCATTTCAACCGCAAAAAATTCAAAAAGAAATGTTTTCATTTCAAATATGTCACCAGAAATATCCACTTCATGAACTACATAAAAAATGCTAATAAGATAGTAAATCAGTAATGATGTTGAATTACCAATTATGGATAAGTACATTAGTTGATTCAAGAATTTCATCAAGCACTTGGTGTGCAATATAAGTCCAGGAGAGCTTAATAGTACGAAGTACATTAGTTGATTCAATCATTTCATCAAGCACTTGCTGTGCAATGTAAGTCTATTATTCCTTGCATCGTAGGTGTTGTTGCGTCTTGAGAAGTTAGAAACAAACGAATTGTCTATTATATTAGAAAGGGCCACAGAGGAGAAAATCAGAAGTTATAACAGAAATCAAATTTAGGGTAAAAATTAATACCACTTGCATTCAATCGTGTTCTCTTTGTAGTTAACATCCCCAATTGTTGTCAAATACAGAGTCCTGATAACTGGTACCACAAATACATTGCCAACTTGTAGAGTAACCAAAACAATTTTAAAACATTAAATCATCTAGTGTGAAGACTTACAAAATTGATCCTAGAAAGGTCAAAATCATGTATAATCCTGTAACAATAATGTATTACTCATAGGTGTGATTTACTGACCTCATCTCATAGGTGCGGGAGAGATGAGAGATGAGAGAGAAAGAGAGAAATAGAGGGGAAGAGTAGTTGCAACCTACCCGATGATATTGCCCGTAAGCTTTACCTTCACTGTAATTGTCTCCGGTCATCACGCCGATGTCAAGATCTCTGTAGTTCAAGAACACACCACTTGGATTCTTTGATACGAATGGTGTCATGAAATCGTGCATAACCCATGTTTGATTCAAGTAGTTTCTTTCAAGTGCGGGATCAGGGTCACTCCACCTGATGGAATATTGGATTTTGAAAATATTGTCGGCATGGTGAGGCATTGGACGTAGTCGGACTTCCATTTTTCGAAGTTGATGTTGTCGGAGTGGTGGTTGAGGAGAATCTTTGGCCCGGTTGTGTTGTCGAAGTTGGCCCGTTAAGTAAGGAGTCAATCCAACTTCCTTCCACAAAATTCTATTAGGGTTGATGGGGTTCGATGGCCCAGCTGTCGATTTCATTAGATGGACTCCAAACTCTTAGAGATGATAGGGTTCGATGCTGGTGGTGTCAGTTAGGGCTTCCAAAGGGATAGGATAGAGAGTGCAGAGGTAGAGGAAGACATGCTGCTTCAAAAGGATTAACAGCCTCCTAATAGACATTCTATTAGGGTTCATTGGTAGAGGATTGTAGATTGAGAAGAAGGAGATACATGGCGGGGTGTTTAATTTTTTGGGATTTCATTTCCCGGCTATTAGAAAAAACGGAGAACGCGCGCCTTCATAAAAAAGTATAAAATGACACCTGTAGAGGACACGATCTTTTCGTTAGGTGCCCTCCGTGTTTTTTTTTCTTGAGACACTAATTTAAGGGCACGCAGAAAATACGTATCCTCTATCCTTCAGTTTTTGGAAACCTAACATTATTTTTAGGGACACCCAAAAATGCGTATCATAGATCTGCGAGTGTCATTGTTTGCGCGTCATTAAAGGGTATTTTTCTTGTAGTACCTTCTTGGCGCAGATATGGACCAGAGTATTCTAACATCTTCTAGCCTAACAAAACACATATACTTTATTTTTATTTTTTTAGTTTTTTTTTGAATTTATATTTATTCCAACTTTATTAGTGATAAACAATTTGAAAAAAAAAAGTTACAATACTTTAAAAAAAAGTTCACGACACAAACATGATATTTTTAATAAAGTTATAAATAAAAGTTTATTACTATAATAGTCGTTGAAGTTGTTTATATAAATATGAATATATATATATATATATATATATATATATATATATATATATATATATATATATATATATATATATTCTTATATTTTTTGTGCCAAATTTTATAAAACATTATATAATAAAGCATCGTCAAATTTTTAGAAAAATTATTTATGACACGTTTTTAATTGATTTAATTGAATAAATCGAAGTTTACTTCCATTCATTTATATATCAAATTCTTTGATTCCTAATTATAATGTTTAGGCATAACTTTACGACCAAAATTGTTGGTTTTTTTCAAATATATACGTTAATTTGTAACATTTTTATTTTCACTTTTTATAGAATAATACTAAAAGTTTATTTAGATTTGTTAATTATTTATAACAAAGTCATAAATATATTAAAAAATCACTTTGTAGTTTAAAAAATCAGTTTATTTAGATTTTAGTTTATTTTAGTAGCCTGCACATGTTAGAAAAACAAACAATCTTCTTTTTTCAAACTGCAGACGTTTGGTCCACCTTTTCTGCTGCAAAGATCTACAGATGTGGTCCGTAGACTACAGACATTTTTACTCAGAAAAAACAATCAGTACCTAAGTCATCTTCAAGTTTGTTAATACGTTTATCCACCCTCTTGTTCTCAATCTCCAAGAAACGTTTAACATTCTTGGGTAAATAACAGTATTGTTGTGGCGTTATAAATTTATCCATCCCTCGTACATGCCCACATTGTTCCTCAGTACCCAAGGCCTCTGTAAGCACATCATGTGTTCCACATGTAATCTCTCCAAAACTTCCTGAATTCTACAGCTCATCATGTAAAAAAAATGGGACATACTATGAGTGAATTTGTGGATAGATTCATGTTGTTTTTTTATATATTTGACATTTAATGAAACTTACAATTCTATCAAAAATCATCTTGACATTTGATTCGTATCCTCCTGTTTTCAGTTCTCTTGCTTTTTTCCACAACATTGTCTTATCATTCTCCTCTTTCGTCTTGCCAGTTTCTTGCATCTAAATTATCAAGAATAACAAAGTCAATTAACATAAATATATACAAGTAAAATATTCAATAATTAGTGGGATTCATACAATGTCATTAATTAGTCCGGCATATCCTTTTTTGCTCAAACGATGATTGAATTTATGATGTACACGGACATTTTTAGCTTTCATACTTTTGTCCTACATTAGAAACATTAAAATTGTAACTCTTTTTTGTAACTCTATGGGATACAAAAAAAATTTATTGAACAAATGCATATACGAAAACTTTAACGAACCTCCCACTTTTTTGTAACTCTATGGGATACAATAATTTTCCAGTCTTTTTTCTTTAAAAACGGATAATCTTTCAGAGGTTTTGTAGATTTAACTTAGGATCTTTACTTTTTTTTCTTAATGAACTTGACATATAGATAATGTTTGAAGTTTCTCCACTTCTTCCCGATCAATTTGAGAGAATGTTTCCGGCTCTTTGGCTCAACTACAAATTTTTCCTAAAACATAAAACAAACAATATTATTTTCAACAAATAAAAAAAAAAAGATAACTTGAAGTTAAGATCATATGTTAGACTTACCAAAACATATTTCCATTACTCTTCCTTTGTTCCGGCACCAACTTCCAACCAAGAGGAATAAGTTATGGGAACCACTGTTCTTGTAACCAAACCCTCAAAAGTATATAGTTTTGTGGCTTCCTTTCCAACGACACCTTTTTTATTGTAAGTTATTACAAGTTTCACTTTATTAGCTTTTCATTTTATTGTTAGACCTCATTGTCTGGATTCCTCATCATGATCAAAAGCAAATCTGATTCCATGTCACAAAAAACAACCTGTTTCAATGAGATTCAAATAAAATTCAGTACATTGTAATTTGTTGCAGTTGGAAAAAAATTAATCACATTCAAGTCTAAAATAAAATCATACCAAAAACTTTATTATTCTGCAAAAAATAGTTTAGACTAAGATGCCCTCGCCATCCGGGCGCATACAAAAAAAATCATCGTCAAGGTCTAATAAAGCGGAGTCTTGTGTTAAATCAAAAGTAGCAACAAATTCCAACATATCATCAGTGTAAAATCCATAAAATTCTTGAAAATTTTAAACTTTTTAATAACCACAAAACCATCATTTATCACAATTTGTTTTCAAAATAAGTTTCACATAAGAAAAACACCAAAATCGTAAAACAAAACATGAGGAGGTGCACGATCACGCCTTTGCCTTCCCGCGATCCTCTGAGGTACCTAAAACATAATCCAAACTGTAAGCTCAAAGCTTAGTGAGTTCCCCGAAAATACCCATACATAACAATAGCACAAATATAATAACAACATACTATGGGTCCAATTAACCATCGAGTTGGAATTGATGGGTTTTGAGTATTCTAACACTTCCTAAGTGTACATGCAACCCTAATAACCTTGAATCTATGTTTTCTCTATATACATGCAAATTTCTTTTTCAAGGTTATTTCCTAACTAGCATGGCATGGGGATTACATAAAACATAGAAACTAGTAGAAATGCATACCTTATTGTTTCTTGGATTCCTTCAAGACTTTGTGAGCCTAGCACCCCAAATGTTGTGCCTTAAATGCTTCACACAACACCACAAATCTTGGAATAACTTGAGAGAATACTTCTTACACTTGAAAATCGGTTATGCCCTCTCTAGAAACACTCTAGTGCCGCTTTTGCATGCTATAGGGTTTCTTTTATAGTGTGTCATAATTAGGAGTTACAAATGTAAACCCTAATTGTCATGACTCTTCATTTCTCATGACCCATGGGTTTGTAACTCCTATGGACTATCCATGGAGCTCCATATGGTTATAACCAAACCCATAAACCATGGATCATTAATCCACAATAAAAGAATTGATGATTGTCATAATCAACCCTATATATTTAATTAGTCTCACTTTGATCACCAAATTAATACTAGATTAATACTTGATCCATACTAATCAAATAATACTATTATTAATATATTAGAACTTATAATATCTTAATAATCACAAGTGTACTTTCTCTCATTTTGTCTATCCAAGTATTGTAATGCCATGCAACCCAAATGGACCATGCCAGGTCGGGTCAAGTACATACCAAATAAAGTTATGGACTTAGACACTATATCCATGTGACAACCCAAAGTTGTTCCATCGCCGTAACCCGTTCTGCCCGTAAAACCCGTCTTTAGCTATTCGTTCCGATTTCGTTTTTGGGCTAAGTTATTTAAATTTATATGTTCTTTATAATCTCATGAGTGTCTAAACCCTTTTTAAACTCATGTAAATGGCCCAAATTATTTATTTGAAAATTTTTAGAATCGGTCCCGCCGGGTTACGACAACTTAATCGGGTGCGACCAAAAGCCCCGTTTAACGTCGGTATCGGGTAGAATTCCATCGTGTCCCAAACCCGAACCATATATAAAGTTGATTAAGCTTCATTTTGAAGCTTTTGCACTCTCTCACTACTCTCTCTCTCTCTAACCTCTCTCCTCAATCCAACTTCTTGATCCAAAATCACTCATTTCAAGCTCCAAATTACCAAGGTAACTATCCTAGCTCCTAGTATAACATCTTTAGCCTTCAATTTCGAGTTCAAATCATGATTTAGGACCATAAACATGTGTTTACGGCCCTGGAACATTCTTGGCCCGTAAACACATAAAAGAGGGGTTTTTGAGCCTTAAAACCCTTCCAAAACACCATTGGAGCTTAGATATGGCTTATAGACTTATGGGATGGGACTGAGAACACCTTAAACTCATTATTAGAGGAGTAAACTTGAGTTTACTGCCCAAGAACATGCTTGGGCCGTAAACACCCATTCATGGGTAGTAAACTCCTTCTAAGGTGTTAAATTGCCACTTACACACCTCCTAAGCCTTGAACTAAAATCTAGAAGCAATTACAAACGAATTAGAAGCCTTAAACTTGATGAAAAACCTTCCTTTAGGAGTTCACACTACAAGAAAAAGAACCTTTTACGACGCGCAAACCATGACACTCAGTGATTTATGTTACACAAAAGAGAGTGACATTAAAAATGTGTTATCTCTTCAAAAAAATTTAAGGATTTAGGTCACGCATTATTGGGTGCCCTTAAATTAGTGTCTAATGTAAAAAAATTAAAAACACAGAGGGCACTTTATCTAAAATGAGCGTCTTCTATGAATGTCATTTTATATTTTTTTTAGAAACGCGTGTCTCTCTTCTCCTCCTAGAGGGAAAATGAAACCCCCAAAAAATTTAAACACCGCTTTCTTCTTCTACATTCGTTTCGATCTGTTCTCTAATATATGTCTCCATCGTCTCTGCCCCTCACCCACCCCCGACTCTTCAGGCCGGCACGACGACGATACCATCTCCACTGCCTTCAACATGTTCTCAAAATAAAATTTCTCCATGAGAACCACCGTCTTGCCATCTGATGCCGCCCTGATCAACATACAGAATCCGTCTTTCATGAATCTGTTATTGTGTGCGGCGGATGTTATGGAGACTGCAACTCCTCGAAGATTTAGGGTTTTGATCGGTGTTGTTCTCGGTGATTCTTAACGAAGCGATTTAGGCATCATTCCTCTCTCATAACGATTTAGGGTTTTTTGGTACAAGGTATCGACTAGTCTTTTTTTCAGACACCAACGACTTAGGGTTTTTCATAAAACATGTGTATGTGCACTTCGATTGCTCCAATGGCGAATCCACAGTTCTGATATTCTTGAAAGATTCCACCTGAACGAACCCGGTTAGGGGGAATGCAAATTCTGTGAGAAGGTAATCTCAAATCTGAAATTCTTGAAATCTCCATGAACTTATAATCTTTTTTGCTCACCAAGTCTTTTTTTTTAAATTATTGCATAGCCTGTTCACTGTGGATATGTTGCTTCAAATTATCTTCACGAATGTATTGATTTGGGAGGAATATCAAGTATAAAATGCATAAGAGCAAGGGGAACACAAGCCATAACACCAATGCAGGTAATCAGTTATCTATTTCAATCTTTTTTTCTAATCATTTGTTGATCGATTCCTTTTTCTAATAAATTATATTTGCTAATGCAGAGCAACCCAACTGACATTCCTAATGGCTTCATTCCATTTTCCGCGACTTGGCATTCATATGTGATTAGTAATCGAAAAAATGAGAATTCCATGGTAATGAGCTTCATTGACAGGTGAATTTTGATCTAACTAAATTTCTGTTATTATGTGACATTGCTCCCCTTTTGATTAGATGATGTGTGTGTTTTTACAAGATTGAGAATTTATTTTATAACATGATTGCACGAAGGAAAACTCTCCAGAACTTTGCTGATGATTATCCAAAAAAATTTGACCTACTTTGTCAGTTTGCCATTCATCATAAAAACGTGAGCTTCTCCTGCAGAAAGGTGAGTAGTTTAACTAATTGTTTTGCATGCATCTGAAACTAATAATTGTTTTGTTCCATAATTTTGGGAGGCATACTGCATACATTTTTTCATATTGTTTTGCATGCATCTATTTCAATCTTTTTTTCTAATCATTTGTTGATCGATTCCTTTTTCTAATAAATTATATCTGCTAATGCAGAGCAACCCAACTGACATTCCTAATGGCTTCATTCCATTTTCCGCGACTTGGCATTCATATGTGATTAGTAATCGAAAAAATGAGAATTCCATGGTAATGAGCTTCATTGACAGGTGAATTTTGATCTAACTAAATCTCTGTTATTATGTGACATTGCTCCCCTTTTGATTAGATGATGTGTGTGTTTTTACAAGATTGAGAATTTATTTTATAACATGATTGCACGAAGGAAAACTCTCCAGAACTCTGCTGATGATTATCCAAAAAATTTTGACCTACTTTGTCAGTTTGCCATTCATCATAAAAACGTGAGCTTCTCCTGCAGAAAGGTGAGTAGTTTAACTAATTGTTTTGCATGCATCTGAAACTAATAATTGTTTTGTTCCATAATTTTGGGAGGCATACTGCATACATTTTTTAATATTGTTTTGCATGCATCTATTTCAATCTTTTTTTCTAATCATTTGTTGATCGATTCCTTTTTCTAATAAATTATATCTGCTAATGCAGAGCAACCCAACTGACATTCCTAATGGCTTCATTCCATTTTCCGCGACTTGGCATTCATATGTGATTAGTAATCGAAAAAATGAGAATTCCATGGTAATGAGCTTCATTGACAGGTGAATTTTGATCTAACTAAATCTCTGTTATTATGTGACATTGCTCCCCTTTTGATTAGATGATGTGTGTGTTTTTACAAGATTGAGAATTTATTTTATAACATGATTGCACGAAGGAAAACTCTCCAGAACTCTGCTGATGATTATCCAAAAAATTTTGACCTACTTTGTCAGTTTGCCATTCATCATAAAAACGTGAGCTTCTCCTGCAGAAAGGTGAGTAGTTTAACTAATTGTTTTGCATGCATCTGAAACTAATAATTGTTTTGTTCCATAATTTTGGGAGGCATACTGCATACATTTTTTAATATTGGTTTTAATGTCTTGTACATATCCACTATCTGATTCTTAGCATGGAGCTGGTGCAACCGATGTTCACTCAGTTGCTATGTCTACAAGGCTGGATGCAATCATATCTGTGTATGGAGTCTCAGTTGCTTGCAATCTGATGAAGATAGAGGCTAGCTTCAGATGCTAATCCATCTACTTCAGTTTTTGAAATGGATGGCTTTATATCCGACTCTAGTTACTCTACAAAGAAGACTACCATGGTTCTCTTCATCAATGGTATGTGTTATGTATCACACAACTTTGAGAAACCATCAAAATCCTTCCCCTCTAAATTTGAGAAACCACACACAAGTAACAAAAAAAACAAAGAAAAAGTGAATATGCCCTAGCACTTCTTTCTTTAGTGTGGTTGAGTGATAATTGACACCCTTGAACTTCTGAATTTTGACTTGTGCAAATTTATTGACATTCTTCCTGATATTTTGGTTCTTATTATAACCTAACTTTTCCTCACTTTTTCATAGAAAGATTAGTCGAATGTACTGCTCTGAAGAGGGAAATTGAAATCATCTATGTTGCAACTTTACCCAAAGCATCAAAACCTTTCATATATATGTCACTTATCTTGCCTCCCGAGCATGTTGATGTTAACGTGCATCCCACAAAGAGAGAGGTAATGATGTTTCTTGCATGATTTCTGTATTATTTCTTCTTGACTTATCCAAAGTGCTTTTTTAATTTTACCACTTTAAAAATGTGTAACAGACCAATGCATGAAAGACAAAATGAATGAGGTCTGTATACTTAGGGTTTTCTGGATGTGACGAATACATCCTTATTTACTCTAAACTTGAGCTTATAAATTTATATAGGTGGGCCTTTTGAACTAGGAGGTTATTTTTGAGAAGATACAATCGGTGATAGAAATGAAGCTAGGAAACTTAAACGAGTCAAGCACGTATCAAGAGCAACAGGTAGTCTTTTGATTATAGAAATGTCAGGGCTTGCTTTTCTTTTTGGTTTGGTTCATCTAATATATAATTTCTTTTATGTGTTTGAACAGGCAGTGGATTGCTCTCCTGTTAGTTCAATATCTGCAAACAAAGCTTCCTGTGTAAACACATCAACTTCTGGTATGCAACTATACAAGTGTAGTGATGCTCTTCTTTTTACTTTTCACTTGATATATCTCTTCATGCTCTAACTTGTTTTCATATATTTTAAAGGGTCGCAAAAAATACCTGTAAATAAGATGGTGCGGACAGATTCACAGGATCCTTCTAGGAGGATGCATGCTTATTTGCAAGCTAAGCCTTCTAGACCCAATGAAAGCAGTTGTGGCTTGAATTCTTTGAGGTAGGAATTTAGGATCTCTCTATTTCCATATAAACAATGGGTAACACTCCTCATGAAGGTGGACCATAGATATTGATCATGCATGCTCTACTTGTTGCAAATAAAGGTGTCTGCCAAGTGCCAAGTAGATTTTATACTAACCATATTTTATCAATAAATTCTTTTATAATTTTTTTATTTTGGGATTTATAATTGTTACAAGTAGAGGGTTTGGATACGTGGGGCACAACCTGAAGAAGAAGAAACATTTCAGTTTACAATGGTTCAAGTATGTTTTTTATTTTATTTATTCCTTACTTTCTTCATGGGTTTTTTTACTATCTAGATTCTCTCTGATTCTATCCATGTCATCTTTGAGCATATTATTGCTTCAGGCCCTTACACCATGACTGGAAACTTATTCTTTGAGCCACTCTCTGATCTTCTTGCATATGCGCAAAGAAAGCAGCCTCAGTTGCTTATACTGGTGAGAATTTTCAATTTTAACCCGGTAACTGTTCAAAAATCAGAACCACTCTAAACTAACAATCATTCTATTTAACTCATTAACAGTTATGGCCTTTCATTGATTCGGAGCACCCCGAGATCAAGAAAGGAGCTTTAAACAGGACTTATGATGATTTATTCCGTCTTGAAATCCTTAGGAGGGTATAATCGTCTAAACTGCTCCTTTATTTTTACCTATAACACTTTTATTTCCACTTTTTCCCTTGATTTTTTATATATCAATTGTTCCTCAGCTTCAAGATTATGTGGAATATATTGGCTCTGTTGCACGTGTGATTCTTGTGCCATCCATACGCGATGCACATCATGATTATGTATTTCCTTAGGTAAAATTTTATCATTTTATCGTGAATGAAAGAAATATTTATAAATATTACAGTAAGTTACATGTTAGTCCGTGAGTGTAGCTTTTGATTGTGCAGCCTACTTTTGATAAAATTACTCTAAGTATTGGATGACTAAGAAGTTTTAGAACTATATCATTTGATTGTACAGCCTGCTTTTGATATGAATATAGTTGATCAAGATTGACAGATAACTTGATAAAATTACTCTAAGTATTAGGCTTTGGGATGTGGAAACAGGTACATGTAAGCACACATTTGGTGATAACAGCTTCCTTGTTAGCTCGTGTGCTTGGTTTCCAAACTCAAAGAGACTCGTCTATGGGAGTTCATACACTAAAAAAGGCATCTGCATGTGGGATTGTGAAGGCAATGAGATTAAAGCATGGAGAGGAACACGGATGCCAAAGGTGTTAGATATTGTTGTTACTCCAAATGGTGAATATTTGATTACTATTTTTTCAGATAAAGATATTCGGATACTAAACGTGGCTACAAATGCTGAAAGAATTATCTCTTAAGAACACCCGATTACATCTCTTTCGGTTTCTAGTGACAACAAGTATTTGATTGTTAATCTTAATAGCCAAGAGATTCATATGTGGGATGTTGAAGGGTTATGGGAAAAACCTTTGAGATATAAGGGCCATAGGCAACATAAATATGTCATTTGTTCTTGCTTTGGTGGGGTCAATAGCACCTTTATTGCCAGTGGCAGCGAAATTCACATGTATATATAAATACCTGTGAATTTACCTAACTATCCCTAACTTTCAATTCTCCATCTTCAGTGTTTACATTTTTTTGATCAGGTTCAACACTTGTAGGTTCTAAGAAGATATATAAAGATATACACAGAACTTCGTTCACCTGTGGAGAAAGATGAAATCATATTTGAGGTAACAATTTATAAAAATTTAGGATTTAAGTAAAAAAGAACTAGACGATTGATGAATAGTATGGTGGGTGGGTGTATAACTGTTGTTTTATGAAGTTACACGACAAAAAGATTCCAAGTATTATATAATACAATTTTATCTAAATGCTTTGAGTTATAAGAATAAATAGTAATTATCTTTTGGATCCCCTTAAAAGATGTCTCAAGGTAACATAACATATCTATTTATTGTTGGAGTCTTTATATATTAAGTACATGCAATCAGAATATTGACACCTTTATATGTAGTGTGTATTTAAATAGTGATTTGTATGATCTTGTAGGACCTAGATGCGTTCACTACAGCTATTGTTCTGAGTATTGCATTCTCTTTCATTCCTGCTTCGTTAGTTGTTGCTATTATGAAGGTAGGCCACTCTCTGGTTGTATTTTTCACATAATTGACAAGGAGTTGTTGTATTTATTCAGACTAGGCTTAGAGCAATGGTTGCAAGAGATGAGTTCAGAAGAAGAACAAACAAGGCTGCAACAATAGTTCAGGTACTATGGATGAATTATGTTTGTAAAGTATTTAAGAAGAAGATTAGAAACAAGGGTGAATTTGTACAGATTAGTTAGCTACTTGCAGGTTGATCTTGAATAAGAAAAGGGGCAATGGATTGTATTTTTTCTATCTAATTCGTTTGTAAATTTTTGTTACAACTTCTATTGATTTGTTTTATCTTTCCACGGAACGATTATTTGTATGACATTAAATTTATGCAATGGATTCTATTTTTTGTATATGATATTTTATTTTCTATTATGAAACATTAAATACAAATTTAATTTGAAAATAAGTAAATCTATAAATAATATTTTTTTTAAACATTTAAAATTATGATACGCAAAAATGTGTGTCATCTTCATTTATGACATGGCGTTTCCTAACAGGGGCTTTCTTGATACGCATTGCGTGTCATTAACACGCGAATGCGTGTCTTCTTCCTTTATGACAGGGCCATCATTGATACGCATTGTGTGTCGTAAATGCGCGTCGTAATCGCGCGTCGTAAATGAGCGTCGTAAATGCGCATCGTCTATAGATGACGCGCAAAAGCGCGTCGTCTATAGATGACGCGCAAAAGCGCGTCGTCTATTTTTATGATAGGGCCTTTCTTGACGCGCATTTGCGTGTCGTCTGAGCCTTTTACGACGCGCAATGAGCATCGTAAAAGGCTGTTTTTCTAGTAGTGTCACGGCCGTAAAGCCCCCAAGAATGGGTTCCTGGGTCGTAAACTCTTATAAATGGGTTAAATGGCACCCTAAATTCACCCCTTGGCTTGTAAAATGGCTTAAAATCATATGTGATTGACTTAGCACCACCAAAACACATTGTGAATGGGTACACAAGAGTTTACGGCCATAAACGCATAGTTTACTGCCGTAAACGCCTCAAAAGGTCCTTAAAATGCCCAAACTACCTTCCAATACCTTGAAACCAAACCTAAAATTAACCCTCAAATGATTCAAGGTCATTTAGCACTCTAGAACAACCCACCATGAGTTTACGGTCGTACACTCATGGGGAGTGGGTAATTAGGGCCGAAAACTCTTGTGTGAGTTTACTCTTGAAGAGTAAACTCCATATCCAAACTATTTGTGTCCATAGATGTCACCCAGGTCCCTCCAAACACTTGTAATGAAGTGTTTTCGTACCAAGAAGTGTATGTCCTCAACTAATTAGTAGTTCAAGTCCTAATTAGATACAAATGTGTATCTTTTCATAATACATAGGAATCTTGTGCGTTTGCAAGCCCCGATCTGACGTTTAGGATCCAAACTGATGCGTTCCTCAACCGGTGAGTTCATACCCCTACTTTTTTTCCGTGTTTTTCAGATGTTTTTAGGAAGGGAATACAAGAAAAAGTACAAGGAAATCTTGTACTTAAACTTATTTTCATCTCAAATGTTTCATTTTATGTATGCTTTTAATATCGAAAATCGTGTTAACAAATGGTTCGAATTGCAGAGTAAACTGTTAGACTAAATGCAGATTTCTTTAAAAAGTGTTATAAACTATGTTACATTTTGCAAAAGAAATCATACTAATCATAAACTAAGATTACTAATAACATACGCCAACGAATACGAATACGAATAGGAATAGTAATAGGTATACGAATACGAATATGAATACGAATACGAATACGTATACGAATACGAATAGTAATAGGTATATGAATACGAATACGAATACAAATATGAATATGAATACAAATACGAATACGAATACGAATACGAATAGGAATAGTAATAGGCATACGAATACAAATAACGAATACGAATACGAATAACGAATACGAATACGAATATGAATACGAAAGTACGCCTTTGGATGACGCCAAGACTTTGGAAATACAATTAATGTACACCTTGAGTGTCACCAGAGTTTCGAAAATAATTCGAAAGTACACCTCTGGACATCGAATGAGTTGCGAAAACATACGCCTTTGGATGTCGACAGAGTTTCGAAGATACGTCTAATGTACTCTTTTGGAAATCACCAGAACTTCGAATATACAGTTAATGTACGTTTCTGAGTGTATCCAAATATTCGAAAATACAACTAAGTATAGTAGATAATCGATATTCGAATGTAGGGTAACTAAGATATCAAAACACCTAATTAATACTATAAGTATGGTAGATACTTGTACATCGAAACCCGAACTAAGAACTAACCGCAACATTTAGGAAAAATATGGGATTTTCTTGGGATAACATAACAACTCGTAAATAAATGGTGTAACGAATGGAAAACTAAACTAATAGGAAAATATGGGATTTTCCTGGAACAACATATCTACTCATAAATGAAATTGTGTATCAAAAGATAACTAAACTGTTTTCATAAGAAAATATGGGATTTTCTTGGATAACCACTTTTTCAGAAAAACCAAAGGAAACTCGATCTTTTCAAAACTAAACCGCTTATGAACTCACCAGCTTTATGTTGATTTTCAAACTGCTTGTATTCTTAGGTCAGCATTAGACAGGTACATCGCCATCTTTTGGAGAAGACGGAGCGTTTAGAAGACTCGTCTTTGTTTTTATTCATATGATATATGTGTATAACACTTGTATATCTTTACTTTCAAACAAATGTAAATGATTCTATGTAATGTAATGTTTTGTGTTTACTGAATTACTATGTACATTGGTTATGATATTCAACATGAAGTCACCTCCACCCCGGAACGTTTCCGCCCTGGGTTTCGGGGTGTGACAGATTGGTATCAGAGCCCTTGTTTATAGTGAACTAGTATACCAAAGCTTACATGGTATAAGACTATAAACACTAAGGGACCTAAGTGCTCTGAACTAAAAGTATACCTTAAAATATAAGTATTTTCAAAAGTATACAAGTATACCTAACCATCGAGATCCGTAACTACAAATAGAACAAAACATAAGTAAATGGGTGTTGTACGTTGCGGTTAAACCTGGGCAGTTATGTAGTCGTGTCTAGGATCAATGTAGCATGGCCAACTATATTCATTCGAGACACGGCCAACATGTGCTTGGGAGTGACTGTGGTATGCGGCATGCCTAAAACTTACCCAATACTCAAACAACGAGTTGTCGTTGCAGCGAACCATGAAATACTATGGGAGTATTTCTCGAGCCAATCCGTTGTAGAAATCCTCATTCAAGCATTGCTCCTTGATCATTCCTTTAGCGATCATTTATCTGCTTTGATAACCCTTTCCTGCTTTATCGCGTATTCGGAAATTTATACCTGTGATATCTCTTGATTCAATTCAGAGGACTTATGATCCTCTCTTTCCTGGCTCTTTTAGATCAACATGCCTCCGAGGAAAAGACCCAACTCAAAGAATAACAACCCTCCGCCACCACCACCTCCTCCTCAATTTGATCCTGTCATATTCGAGGCGGCTATTGCTGCCGCAGTAGCAGCCGCCATGTCTCACATAAACCCCGGTGGTTCAAGGGGCGGTACCCAAACCCAAAACCAGGAAGGTAATCAGGGACACCAGAAGGAGTGTTCCTATAAAGACTTCATGAACGCAAAACCCACATTCTTCGATGGAACAGGGGGTGTCATTGCTCTAACTCGGTGGTTAGAGAAAATCGAGTCTATCTTCGAGACCTGTGCCTGTTCAGAATCCGATAAGGTGAAATTCGCCGCCTGCACATTCACCGATAAAGCTCTGACTTGGTGGAACGGCCGAGTCAAATCCTCAACTTTACCTGTAGCAAATGCTATGGGTTGGGAAGTTATGAAGGAACTTCTGTTCGCAGAATACTTCCCTCGGAGTGAAATATAGAAGTTGGAGAATGAACTCTGGAACCTGAAGATGAAGGGTTCCGATATCGCCGCCTACACATCCAGATTCGATGACCTGGCATTACTCTGTCCGGGAATGGTTACCCCCGAGAGTAAGAAAGTTGAGAGGTTCATCTGATTTTTGACCCAGCCAACCAAAGGGAACGTTTTAGCTGCGAAGTCGGATACCTATGACAGCGCCAAATGCATAGCGCAAACCTTGATCGACCATAGCGATGACCCAGAGGAAGCGGCCACCACTCCTGAGCCGACAGAGAAGAGTGGTGAGAAAAGAAAGCTTTGGAAGAAGAAGAAGAGTCAGTCTTCCCCGGATCCCTCCAAGAAACAATAGATAGTGGCAGTCCACGCTGCCACTACCCCTACTTCTGTTTCTGTTATCGGTTCCTCAGCCCAAGCACCTATCACCGGATATGCTAGTATCCTCCCGTGGTGCAATAGGTGCAGTTACTGTTGGGTTTTGAGCAATCTAACACTTCCTAAGTGTGCATGCAACCCTAATAAACCTTGGATCTATGTTTTCTTCTAAAATACGTGCAAATAATAATTTTCAAGGTTTCTTCCTAACTAGCATAGCATAACGATTATGAATCATAAAAGTACTAGTAGAAATACATACCTTTTGACGATGGTTGATTGTTTGGAGTTTGAGAGCCAAGCACCAATAGTGTGAATGCCTCAAATGGAATCACAAATCACCACAAACACTTGGAAAACTTTGAGAGAGTGTATACACACATAGAAAATCGGCCACCCACACAAAAACCACATTATTCGCTATTTCATGCAACATAAGCATGCTTATATAGTGTACATGATTAAGGTGAAACCGTAATAACCCATGACCTTTCCTTTTCCAAGGATCCATGGGTTAAAAGCTCCATGGATCATCCATGGACTTCCATACAAGCCTAGCCCATTAACAAATGAGTGTTAGCCCACACTATATAAAACCAATAGCCCACAATCTAATTAGTCATCCTTTTAATCTCTAAATTAATTCATAATTAATTTAAGACTAAGACTAATTAAATAACATGACTTCATATTAATATATTATAACTTATAATATATTAATAAACATATGTGTATAACTCTCATAAAATTATCCATAAATTGTTCGGGTGAAGTGCAACCCAAATGGACCATGCCGGGTCGGGTCAAGTATATACCAAATAAGTTATGGACTTAGACACCTTATCCAACACACTCCCACTTGGATAAGTCTGATAACTATATTTGCGTATGTTACTTCAGGAACCAACCAGCAATCGTAGCTCTCGAAAACTCTGTTGAACTATGAAGCGCCATTTTAGATAAGTAATCATATAATCCTCTGTTCTCATGATATCAGCCGGACAAATACATGGAACAACGTCGTACTTATTGTCCAGCAGTTTGTTTCCCGATTTTCGATTTGTTTGACAAAGAACTTAATCGAACACATCAATTTAGTTCTGACCGGCTGGTACATAGGTCACAACAAAATCATCGAGGGGCCCAAATATCGCTTCTATTTCTAGAAGGAACAGATAAACTTCGACTCATATGCTTGTTGTACTACTAGTTGAATTGTACACAAAGGCACGTTTTATAACATCAAGTTACTGATACGTTTACGTGCAATCAATGAACAACCAACTCATAGGTAACAACTCATATCTCTAGGTTTGAAGATTTATATGATATTACTGTCTCACGATCACTCGAGATAAATTCCATGAAGTGATACAAGTGAGCGTGGGTTTATTCCAATACTCATAACTTATGAGCACTCATGAATGTTGTAGCAACCATTGCTATGACTAAACCCATTTAGCCATCTACAAACTTGATTCATGACAGTCTTGATTCATACCTACTTCCAACATATGAACGATTGTGGAGTGTTTAAATAACTTAGTCATTCGGAAAGAATAACCTAGCTATTTTGGAAGTCAAAACATGCAAAGTGAAACACAATAATAATCGAATCCAATATGGTATCAGAACCCTTTGAATATAAATAGAACCACCTTTTATTATCACCATATTGATTACACATTATTCATTGTATAATGTTTCAAACAATCAACTTAAGTCTTGAATAAAACAACAGTCGTCCCATGCTCCTAGCATGTACACTTTGTTTTTCTAAACAATAGTTATGCCATACTCCAAGTATGCACACTATGTTTGTCTATGATCCTTACATTGTGATGTAGATCAATTGAACATGATTCCATTGATACTCATTTCACAATCCCAAATCCTTATTGTAAATGTGAGAATCCCTGATTCCTATCATTTACCAAAAAATCTGTTAGATTTTAAACTTTTATGCAATGTTCCTCTTGTAATGATTATGCGCAAAGTCACCAAAACCTTGTCACCAGTCATTACATAGTATTCCAAAGAAGGTCAACCTCTATGGAACGGAAGTCTCATATTCAAAGTACATTGCTTTGAACATCCTTCTTGCATTAAGGTTTTCTAATCTTACATAGATTGAATAACTTCCACCTATGGAGACATTTCCATAGTCCCATTTTGACTATCACTTCCGAACAAGAGTTACTTCTTTTCAGAACATGTCAATACGGTCCTTTCCGACAACTTATATCATACTTCCAACTTTCCCTGAGCAAACAATCTTTGGCGAACCTCATATTGTCCTCGACAATTGCTTAATCACTTTAGTCATATCCAGTTCTAGACTTTTCCCTTCTAAATGCCCTGAGCATTTGGAAAATTTAGAAAGGATGAATATTATAGCACATGAAATCGATCCTATATCTGAAGCATATGGGACATGATTCATGATGTCTCATATAAAGACATGATACTAGACCAGTCTTTTGCTACAATATTTTTTATTTGCCATGTTTTCAAAATTTAACTATGAAGAGGGATGTCGTAGTCATAATTGAATTTTGAGAACACAATATATATAGAATTTCCTTAAGTTGAACCATTCAGACATAAAATTCATATATATGTCATTGACTAAAGATGATTAAAATCTCAATCTAAGCTTCTAGAATTGAAATGAAGTATAATTTCCTCTCCCTTAATTATAGCAAAACAACTTTTCAACCCCTGCAACTTCACGAATTGAAACTTTGTTTTCTATAATTAACATTGCTAACTTGCAACACTAAACATAATAATCATGCTCCCACTAACATGATGATTATCAGCATAACACTTATGCTCCCACTAGCTCTGACATATTTCCATAAATTTGCTGGACTTCTGAAATTTAGATTCATACACCCTTTCCTAGATAGCTCACATGTGTGTCTAAACAATTTTCAGGACTATGAAAAGGGATGTCGTAATCATAGTCTCAATTGCTTAGGCATTTGCCATTTCTCACAAGTCCATGTTAGTGTGCCGGTTAACCACACGCGCTCCACTAACGACTTTTTAAAAAGCAAATAACACAATTGATATCTACGTAAAATCTACTTAGTGAAAGCGTTTCCTCACCATCATTTTCATCAATCGGAGAGAAACCTTACGACACTTAGATTTTATATTGTATGAGTTCCTATCCATGTGAATTTGTCAAAACCATAATCACAAGATAAGGTTAGTGACAAATTCAGCCTTACATGGATTAAACTTGTTTAATCTTAGTTTCTTGTCACCTTGGCAGCACAAGGCCCACCAATGCTTCCAAGTTGAACTCTGATAACTCACATGCAAATTCAACTTATTTGAAGTAGGTACAGAAATAAGAATTATGTCAACATGATAGGTTGCAAACCTTAAGTCGCGTGCTAGTGATAAATTACAGGTTTTACTCTTGATTAAATCTTGAAACTCTTTCAGGATCTTTAAGGCTCCCACTGTCCCCTTGACATATAAGTTTCCCCAATCAAGAACCATTCCTTGACAAAACAAATATTCAAGGGATAGTGCGGATTCTTATCAAGACTAACACTTCACACAATTGGTCTTAGTAGGTCTTTGTCTCATCCAAGACATCACAACTTACCAATCTCAAATGTACAAGAGTAGAAAACATTTTACTCTTACATTTGACTAGTGTTAATAAATCGTCCTTTATGTCACTCAAGGTTACAATCTTGGAGTATGACTCTAAGAATTGTTTTGGAATGAAGTATGACTCATCTTCTCGATCTTAACCAATCTAACAATTCATGACCTCTCTTCTTAGCCATAACAATGCACTAAGACGTCCTTAGAGTATGAATTTGTGATATGGTTTCATAATCATTAAGATGATCATGAAATACGATACCAAAGTACTCTCCCATCCTTTCAGATTTGAGAAACTTTTATCTTTCTGCCTAATTTGATTCTTCTCATTTGTTTTGTCATACATTGTAACCTTTCCAATGTTACGGAATTATACTTAACCTTATAAGTATAATCATATTTACTAATCTTTAAAAAATCATGACAAATCAATCTTTGTGGTGGACCTTGACCAGCGCACACCCAGTGTACCTAATTCCTTAGTCCTTCAATTGACTCACATATACATGTGATCAAAGAATTAGTCTTAATTTTCAAAGATGAAAATTCTCATTCATCATACAATACAACTTGAATGATTCCAAGTTTCTGTCCAATTGAAACTTGGGTGATGAACAACTTTCTTCATTCGGTAAATTCAGACACTACCACAAATGAAGGAATCAAATCCACTTTCCAATATTGCTATTACTGGAAACATATAAGTAACAATTTTCCACAGATGCCATTGTAAGGATATTTTTAAAATAAATAAAATTAAAACCTTTTTTTTCTTTTATTTTAAAACTTTGCGGAAAAACTTATCCTTACAATCCACATGAAAACCTTGTTGTTATCTATTCATAAGCAATATTTTAAGCAACAGCTCAAAATTCTGATTACCGAACCATGCGATCGAAACCCACCTTCGCAATCAGAATCAACATATACTTACTTTAAGCTTCCTATATGCTCTTTGATTCTTAAAAACATCAGCATGTGACCCATTCACATTATGTAATAATATTCTCCAAATAGGAACTTAAAAGAGTTAGATAGTGGACTTTACCCGAAGTAGAGTCAAACCTCTTGACTTGATCAACCTTATGACCTTTCAGGTGAATAGGGCAGCTTTGCAACCAATGCCCCTTCCTTTGGCAACAAAACACATGGACCCTTTGGTAATGGCACATGAGACTATCTTAGAATTTGCCTTTCTCTATACTATTTGGTCAACCGAGTTGACTATAGCCGATCCCTTTCCATTGGGAAGAGAAATCCTTTTCTAGATATCCAATGCTACCATTGTCAATGTCCATGTAGACTTGGGAAGTTGTTCTTTTAATCAAATTTGCTTTACTGGTGTTCCGAATCATTGCTGATTCCACAACACCAAGCAAAAAGATCACATCATTAAGGGTCATGTCATAGTCTGCCTCATAGTAGTCCTAAAGAGACTCACTATGTTACTAAGAAAGTGATTGAACATCCAACCTTCACGAGACTTTGACACCCAACTCTCCCGGCTAGTCAATATGTGACTTTATCTCCAAGATGTGAGCACACATAGACTATGATTGCCAATAGGGATTGAGTGACTTTAAACTTTTCAAGAACTTGTGGGTGAGGGAGAATAATTGGAGGAGGTGGAGGAAGTGAAGCATGATGTTGAGGGACACCATCTTCAAGAGATTTGGGAAGATCATAGTTGTCTGAACCAGACATCTATGATGGGAGAAAATCAAGTTAGTTGATTCAAAATCCTTAATATAACACCCAATATGAAATATTAAGGCTAGGACCCAACACAATATTTTATAATTTGAAAGAGGGATGTCGTAATCCAAGCTATAAAATATTTGAAGGTAGGCGAATGACGATTCACCAATTTCCACCATGAAAAACGAAATAATTTATTAGGTTTTAATTGGATTTGAAATTCCTAGATCTTTTGAGATTCATTGAACTTTTCAATGGCATGTTTCAATCTTGAGTGTGCCCTCTCAAATTTTGTGACTGGGATACCGAGGATCACAAAACAAGGTGTGAATAACCATACCAATTCACTTGGTACCCTTAATATTATCACCTAATCAATGTGCCGGTTAACCACACACGCTCCATTGATCTATGACAAATGTTAAGTCACCCTTCGTGATCCTTACTAGTCTAAGTTAGTGTGCCGGTTAACCACACATGCTCCACCAACGACTTGGTAAGGTACAAAGTGTGAATTCCATGGGCTAGCACCAAATTCACATTTTCCTAAAGTAACTAAGATTGGGAATTAAATAAAATATTTAGTTAATTTATAATAATCATTATACTTTTAATGAGAATTTAAAGTCATTGTCCTACCCGTTCGGCTAACGACCCTCCACCAGTCAAGCAAGCGGTGGGTGAGAGTGGACACCCATTAAGTTGCCATTTTATAGGCAACAACCTTATAACCACCTTATAGACCGGCTTCGTGAATGAGGCCTACTAACGGTAGAACGACTTATTCTTATACATATATATAATAATTAACCATTAATGTTATAAATAGTATAAGGGTTGAATTTTAACTATTAAAACTCTAAGGGTTGGGATTAAAGTTTATTAAAGTGTGTGAAACTTTACAAATTCCAAAACTTGAGGGCAAGTTTTGTAACTATCCAAAACTTTTCATTTCATAACTTATGAATTAAAGGTTCATAAAAATGAAGACTCTTCATTTTCATGTAACTTATGTGTTTAAATGTGTGTTAAAGAAAAGTGACCTTTGGATATCCATAACTTGAGGACAAATTATGGACTCCATTAAAACACATAAATGATCAAGAATTAATTCTAAACAATTCAGCAAATAATTCCTATCATCTTCTAAATTCATAACAACATGAACACGATCATCAAAATTTCAAGAATTATATGAACACATAAAAATCATGGAATTTTGATATATATACTATTGTAAATGGATTAGAACAACCATTACACCAACTAAAACAAGTTTTAAAACACCAAAACAGTTTAGGGTAATGTTTCTAGTCCATTTCTAGCAGCAAAAGTCGAAATTCTGCATTCTGATCATTCTACTCGCCGAGTGCACGAACCTACTCACTAAGTAGGATGAATTTTGCCTTGAACTCGGCGAGTCCCCCCATGGACTCGGCGAGTCCATCAGCCAGACAGCAACAATTTCAACTTTTTTCACTATTTTGCATCAAGTATCAAACAAGCAAGCCTAGGCTCTGATACCACTGTTGGGTTTTGAGCAATCTAACACTTCCTAAGTGTGCATGCAACCCTAATAAACCTTGGATCTATGTTTTCTTCTAAAATACATGCAAATAATAATTTCCAAGGTTTCTTCCTAACTAGCATAGCATAAGGATTATGAATCATAAAAGTACTAGTAGAAATGCATACCTTTTGATGATGGTTGATTGTTTGGAGTTTGAGAGCCAAGCACCAATAGTGTGAATGCCTCAAATGGAATCACAAATCACCACAAACACTTGGAAAACTTTGAGAGAGTGTATACACACATAGAAAATCGGCCACACACACAAAAACCACACTAGTCGCTATTTCATGCAACATAAGCATGCTTATATAGTGTACATGATTAGGGTGAAACCCTAATAACCCATGACCTTTCCTTTTCCAAGGATCCATGGGTTAAAAGCTCCATGGATCATCCATGGACTTCCATACAAGCCTAGCCCATTAACAAATGAGTGTTAGCCCACACTATATAAAACCAATAGCCCACAATCTAATTAGTCTTCCTTTTAATCTCTAAATTAATTCATAATTAATTTAAGACTAAGACTAATTAAATAACATGACTTCATATTAATATTATATAACTTATAATATATTAATAAACATATGTGTATAACTCTCATAAAATTATCCATAAATTGTTCGGGTGAAGTGCAACCCAAATGGACCATGCCGGGTCGGGTCAAGTATATACCAAATAAGTTATGGACTTAGACACCTTATCCAACAGTTACCACCATCGTATCCCTGGCCTTTGTCGTGCAAAGTTTTGTAAGAACTGTGGTCAGGAAGGCCACCTCGCGCGAAACTGTAGAGCACCAACACAATCAACCAGCCAAGCTTCTAGAGCAGGTATCGGTCAGGCTTGCTACAGTTGCGGGGAAGTCGGACATTACAAGCGAAACTGCCCCAAGGCAGCAACATCTGGCAACACCGGGAGAGTCCTAGCTATAGGAAAAAATGAGGCAGCCACCGACCCCACCGTTGCCACAGGTATATTTCCTCCTCGATGAATCTTATGCCTATGATTTTTTTTCGATTCTAGTGCTGAAAGAAATTTGCTAACTATCCATTCAAACACCTTTCTAAACTTAATCCTTCGTTAGCAACCGAAACTTGTACCGTCATGATGGCTAACCAGTGAGAAATAGAACGCTAACGTCATACCCATAGGTTGTATCCTTAACCGGACGATTATTCTTTTCCATTCGATCAAATGGCAAACTTTTCATGAAATGCTTTGATGCTATCATTGGCATGTAATGACCGGGTCTCATTCATGTTGTTATTCTTGGTTTCGAAAAGGTTGTCCGTCTAAATCTTTCCTCTTACCCAATTCTCATGATCTTCAGCAACAAACCTAAATCCAACCTTCGCATCATTTCGTGCATCAAGGCTTAAAAAGTTTTCCTGAAAGGAGTGTCATGCATTCCTCGTCCGTGTGATCATCGGGAAACAGGAAGTCTGCAACTCTTTCCTTAATGTCTTTCCCAAAGATTTCCGGAGAATTCCTTCTGAACGTCTAGTCAAGTCTCATATCGACCTAATCCCTGGAACTACCTCGTAGCCAAACCTCCGTGTGGATGATGTGTTCAAGACAGCGACCTGGGCTTGATATGGTCACTACGAGTTAGTAGTGATGTCCTTCGGTCAAACCGTTTTTCCTGGTCATGTAGTAAACAAAGCAGTCATACCCGTGGACATTTCCAAAAGCTAAGGCGATAGGAAATTATTCGGCACCGGAGATATCCATAGAAACCTGCCAATTCTTGGGTCCCATCGACTATTATCGCAGAACCACCCAGAAATTTCTTTTAGAACCATCAGACCCTTAGCTACTCTGCCACATGAAGATGTACCTTCTTGTTGGAGCTTGTGTCCTATTGAAGGCCTTATCCCAGAAAGGCATGATATGCTTTGGGAAGCACGAAATACTTCACTCGTGATACGTCGTACTTTTCGAAATCCCCGCCAAAATCAGAACCGTGAACTACAAACTTCGACTATCTCAAGGACTTAGTAGTATCCATCCTGTCTTCCACATCTCGAATCTTTAGAAGCGTTTGCCCAACGAAACTCTAGTAATCCCTTTGATGAGATCGGAATCAACGAAAGTCTGAACCTCCATGGAAGAACAAATTGAGATCATGGATTGAGATATCAAACGTACGAAACAAAGCCGCATCCCGATAGTGAGGGTTTGCTGGAATGTCAAGCGGAGACCCGATTCCACTTGGGAGCGTGAAGACCCGAAGCAGTAGATTCATCCATATCTCTTTTCAATTCATGATCTATATCTTAATCTTTGAATTTCGGGACGAAATTCCCTCTAACGGGGGGATAATGTGACAACCCGAAGTTGTTCCATCGCCGTAACCCGTTCCGCCCGTAAAACCCGTCTTTAGCTATTCATTCCGATTTCGTTTTTGGGCTAAGTTATTTAAATTTATATGTTCGTTATAATCTCATGAGTGTCTAAACCCTTTTTAAACTCATGTAAATGACCCAAATTATTTATTTGAAAATTTTTAGAATCGGTCCCGCTGGGTTACGACAACTTAATCGGGTGCGACCAAAAGCCCCGTTTAACGTCGGTATCGGGTAGAATTCCACCGTGTCCCAAACCCAAACCAATTTTAAAGTTGATTAAGCTTCATTTTGAAGCTTTTGCACTCTCTCACTACTCTCTTTCTAACCTCTCTCCTCAATCCAACTTCTTGATCCAAAATCACTCATTTCAAGCTCCAAATCACCAAGGTAACTATCCTAGCTCCTAGTATAACATCTTTAGCCTTCAATTTCGAGTTCAAATCATGATTTAGGACCATAATCATGTGTTTATGGCCCTGGAACATTCTTGGGCCGTAAACACATAAAAGTGGGTATTTTGAGCCTTAAAACCCTTCCAAAACACCATTGGAGCTTAGATATGGCGTATAGACTTATGGGATGGGACTTATAACACCTTAAACTCATTATTAGAGGAGTAAACTTGATTTTACTTCCCAAGAACATTCTTGGGCCGTAAACACCCATTCATGGGTAGTAAACTCCTTGTAAGGTGTTAAATTGCCACTTACACACCTCCTAAGCCTTGAACTAAAATCTAGAAGCAACCACAAACGAATTAGAAGCCTTAAACTTGATGAAAACCCTTCCTTTAGGAGTTCACGGTCGTAAACCCCCCAAGAATGGGTTCCTGGGCTGTAAACTCCTATAAATGGGTTAAATGGTACCCTAAATTCACCCCTTGGCTTGTAAAATGGCTTGAAATCATATGTGATTGACTTAGCACCACCAAAACACATTGTGAATGGGTACACAAGATTTTATGGCCATAAAATCATAGTTTACTACCGAAAACTCCTCAAAAGGTCCTTAAAATGCCCAAACTACCTTCCAATACCTTGAAACCAAACCTAGAATTAACCCTCAAATGATTCAAGGCCATTTAGCACTCTAGAACAACCCACCATGAGTTTATGGCCGTAAACCCATGGGGAGTGGGTAATTAGGGCTGAAAACTCTTGTTTGAGTTTACTCTTGAAGAGTAAACTCCATATCCAAACTATATGTATCCATAGATGTCACCCGGGTCCCTCCAAACACTTGTAATGAAGTGTTTTCATACAAAGAAGTGTATGTCCTCAACTAATTAGTATTTCAAGTCCTAATTCGATACAAATGTGTATCTTTTCATAATACATAGGAATATTGTGCGTTTGCAAGCCCCGATCTGACGTTTAGGATCCAAACCGATGCGTTCCTCAACCGGTGAGCTCATACCCCTACTTTTTTTCCGTGTTTTTCAAATGTTTTCAGGGGGGAATACAAGCAAAAGTACAAGGAAATCTTGTACTTAAACTTATTTTCAGCTCAAATGTTTCATTTTATGTATGCTTTTAATATCGAAAATCGTGTTAACCAATGGTTCGAATTACAGAGTAAACTGTTAGACTAAATGCAAATTTCTTTAAAAAGTGTTATAAACTATGTTTCATTTTGCAAAAGAAATCATACTAATCATAAACTAAGATTAATACTAATAAAATACGCCAACGAATACGAATACGAATAGGAATAGTAATAGGTATACGAATACGAATACAAATAACGAATACGAATACGAATACGAATAGTAATAGGTATACGAATACGCATACGAATACGAATATGAATATGAATACGAATACGAATAATGAATACGAATACGAATAGGAATAGTAATAGGAATATGAATACAAATAACGAATACGAACACGAATAACGAATACGAATACGAATACGAATAACGAATACGAATACGAAAGTACGCCTTTGGATGACGCCAAGACTTCAGAAATACAGTTAATGTACGCCTTGAGTGTCACCAGAGTTTCGAAAATAATTCGAAAGTACGCCTCTGGACATCGACTGAGTTTCGAAAACATACGCTTTTGGATGTCGACAGAGTTTCGAAGATACGTCTAATGTACTCTTTTGGAAATCACCAGAACTTCGAATATACAGTTAATGTACGTTTCTGAGTGTATCCAAATATTCGAAAATACAACTAAGTATAGTAGATAATCGATATTTGAATGTAGGGTAACTAAGATATCAAAACACCTAATTAATACTATAAGTGTGGTAGATACTAGTACATCGAAACCCGAACTAAGAACTAACCGCAACATTTAGGAAAAATATGGGATTTTCCTGGGATAACATAACAACTCGTAAACAAATGGTGTAATGAATGGAAAACTAAACTAATAGGAAAATATGGGATTTTCCTGGAACAACATATCTACTCATAAATGAAATTGTGTATCGAAAGATAACTAAACTGTTTTCATAAGAAAATATGGGATTTTCTTGGATAACGACTTTTTCAGAAAAACCAAAGGAAACTTGATCTTTTCAAAACTAAACCGCTTATGAACTCACCAGCTTTATGCTGATTTTCAAACTGCTTGTATTCTTAGGTCAACATTAGATAGGTACATCGCCATCTTTTGGAGAAGACGGAGCGTTTAGAAGACTCGTCTTTGTTTTTATTCATATGATATATATATATATATATATATATATATATATATATATATGTATAACACTTGTATATCTTTACTTTCAAACAAATGTAAATGATTCTATGTAATGTAATGTTTTGTGTTTACTGAATTACTATGTACATTGGTTATGATATTCAACATGAAGTCACCTCCACCCCAAAACGTTTCCGCCCTGGGTTTCAGGGTGTGAAAATCCAACAATCTCCCACTTGGATAAGTCTAATAACTATATTTGCAAATATGACTTCGAAATCCGAATAGCAATCGTAGCTCTTTCAAAGTCTCTCAGAACTGAGATGATGATGATAAGCCATTTAAGATAAGTGATCATATAATCCTTTGTTCTCATGATATCAGCCGGACAAACACATGGAACATGGTCTTACTTATTGTCCAGCATTTGTTTCTCGATCTCTGATTTGTTTCGACATAGAACTAAATTGAACACATCAATTAGGTTCTGACCGGGCCCGGTACATAGGTCAAAACCAAATCATCGAGGGGCCCATATATCGCTTCTATTTCTAGAAGGAACAGATAAACTTCGACTGATATGCTTGTACTAACTACTTGTTGAATTATTCACAAAGGCACGTTTTATAACATCGAGTTACCAATGTGTTTTCGTACAATCACTGAATAACCAACTCATAGTCAACAACTCATATCTCTAGATTTGAAGATTTATATGATATTACCGTCTCACGATCACCCGAGATAAATTCCATGAAGTGATGCAAGTGAGCGTGGGTTGAATCCAATACCCAACCCTTATGAGTACTCATGAATGTTGTAGCAACCATTGCATTGTCTAAAGCACTTTAGACAAATCATACAAGCCAAATTCATGACAGTCTTGATTCATATCTACTTCCAACATATGACTGACTGTGGATGGTTTGAATAATATGATATGTACCATAACATAATTATTCTGGAAGTCAAAACACGCAAAGTGAAACACAAGAATAATACTAATCTTATATGGCCCCAACACTTTGAGTGTAAATAAAAACACCTTTTATTTAAGCACCATATTGATTACTCATTATTTATGTTTCGATGAATCAACCTTATGCTTGAATTAAAACATTAGTTGTCCCATGCTCCAAGCATGTACACTATGTTTTTCCAAACAACAATTATGCCATACTCCAAGTATGCATACTATGTTTACATATGGTCCTCTCTTTGTGAAATAGATCAATTTACAATATTCCAATGATGCTCATTTCACAATTCCAATCCTTGTTGTAAATGCAAGAATACCAAACTCTTGCCATTTACTGTAATCTGTTAGATTCTAAACTTATATGCAATGATCCCCTTGTAATGACTATGCACAGAAGTCACAAACACTTGGCAACAGCCATTACAAAGTATTCCATTGGAAAAAAATTCCATGGAAATGAAGTCTCAAATTCAAAGTACATTCCTTTGAACATCCTTCTTAGCATTAAGTTCTTTAATCTTACACAAATTCAAAGAATAACTTCCACCTATGGAGACAATTCCATATTACCATTTTGACCATCACTTCTGAACAAGAGTTGCCTCTTTTCAAAATATGTCAATATGGTCCTTACTCTATACTTCTAATTGTCCATGAGCAACCAATCTTTGGTAAACTTTAGATTGTCCTCGACAACTTTGCTTAATCATTTTAGTCATTTCCAGTTCTATTCCTTTTTCCATCTTAATGCCCAAGGCATTTGGAAAATTTAGAATGGATGAATATTATAGAACATGTAATCAAACCTATACCCAAAGCATATGGGACATGATTTATTCTATAAAATTTTTTATTTGCCATGTTTTCATAATTCGAACTATAAAGAGGGATGTCGTAATCATAATCGAATTTTGAGAACGCAACATATATAGAATTCCCTTATGTTGAACCATTCCAGCACATTCATATATATATTCTTGACTAAAGTAGATTAAATTCTCAATCTAAGCTTGTAGAATTGGAGTGAAGTATAAAATCCTCTCCCTTAATTATAGCAAAACAACTTTTTCAAGGCGAATTGAAACTTTTGTTTTCTATAATTAATATTGCTGACTTGCAACACTTAACATAATAATCATGCTCCCACTAGCATAATGATTATTATCTTACTAGCATAACACTTATGCTCCCACTAGCTTTGACATGTATCCAGAGAACAGTTGGACTTTTAGAAACCAACACTTTATTGACTTTTCTACCAAAGTTCAGATTTCTGATACGCAATTTCTTTGATAAGACTTTATCAAAACCATACACCTTTCCTTAGATAGCTCACTTGTTTGTCTAAACAATTATGAAGAGGGATGCCGTAATCATAATGTTTAGACCTTTTGTCATTCTCACAATTGCTATCTACTCAAAATCTACTTAGTGAAAGAGTTTTCTTATGACACTTAGATTTTTATGGTGTATGTGTTCCTATCCATGTGAATTTGTCATAACCATAATCACAAGACAAGGTTAGTGACAAATCCAAACTCATATCAACTGAACTTGTTCAATCTTAATTTCTTGCCACCTGGTAGCACAATGCCCACCATTGCTTCCGGGTTGTTATGCAAACAATTGAGAACTCATAGAACTCACAAACATAATCAACTTTTAACTGGAATAGACACAGAAATAAGAATATGTCAACACAATAGGTTACAAACCTCAAGTCGTGGGCTAGTGATTAACAAAACTCTTGATTAGTTCTTGAAACTATACAGAATCTTTTAGACTCCCACTGTCCTCTTGACATATAAGACGTCTCTTTCTCAAGAACCATTCCTTGACAATACAAATAATCAAGAGCTAGTGCGGATTCTTATCAAGTTAAACACTTCTCACTATTGGTCTTAGCTGGTCTTTGTTTTATCCAAAACATCACAACTTACCAATCTCAAATGTACAAGAATAGGAAGCATCTTACTCTACATTTGACAAGTGTTATGAACTTTCTTAAGACTATGTCACTCAAGTTACAATCTTGGAGTATAACTCCAGGATTTGTTTTTGGAACGAAGTATGAATTATCTTTTGATTTAACCATTTCAATAATTCACGATTCCTCTCCTCATGCAACAAACACACTAAGGTGTCCTTAGAGGATCAATTGTGATATGGTTTCATAATCACTAAGATAATCATAAAACAAAATACACAAGTACTCTCACATCTCTTCAGATTGGAGAAACTTTTATCTTTCTGCCTTATTTGATTTTTCTTATTCATTCTGCCATACATTGAAACTTTTCCAATGTTTCAGAATTACACTTAAACTTGTAAACATAAACATATTTACTAAACTTTAGTAAATCATAATTATCTACCTTTGTGGTGGACCTGACTAGTGCACAACTTAATGTACTCGATCCTTTAGTCCTTTGCTTGACTCACATGCGAATGTGAACAAGTAATTAGTCTTAATTTACCCAAGATGAAAATTCTCATTCATCACACAATACAACTTGCATGATTCCAAGTTTCTATCCAACTGAAACTTGGGTGTTGAGAATCTTTCCTTATTTGGTAAATTATGACACTACCACTAATGAAAGAATCAAATCCATTTACCCATATTGCTTATCAATGGAAACATATAAGCAACAACCTTTTTCACAAATGCCATTTTACGGATACTTAAAATAAATAAAATCAAAACCATTTTCTTTTATTTTAAAACTTTGCGGAAAACTTATCCTTACAATCCATATGGAAAACTTGTTGTTATCTATTCCTAAGCAATATATCATAACTCTTAAGTAACAACTCAAAATTATGATCACCGAACCATGCGATCGAAATCCATCTTCACGATCAGAATCAACATATACTTCCTTTAAGTTTCTTCACTCTTCTTTGATTCTTAAAACATCAATATGTGACCTAGTCACATCATGCAATAAGAATCTCAGAATAGAAACTTAATAAAGTTAGATAATGGACTTTACCTAAAGCAGAGTCAAACATTTGACTTTACTATCCTTATGGACTTTTAGGTAAATTTGGCAGCTGCGCAACCAATGCCCTTCCTTTGGCAACAGAAACATATGGACTCTTTGGAAACAGACTTAGTGTTTCTCTTTACCATTTGGTCAACCGAGTTGACTATGGCCAATCCCTTTCAATTGGGAAGAGAAAGGTTTTTTGGACTTTCAATGTTACCATTGTCAATGTCCATGGAAGTTTGGGAAGTTGATCTTCCAATTAAATTTTGCTTTACCAATGCTCCAAATCATTGTTGATTCAGCATCATCAAGCAAATAGGTAAGATCATTAAGGGTCATGTCGTGATCTGTCATCAGGGAGTGATTGAAGAACCAAGTCAACAGCCAGCTACCTCGAGACTTCGACACCCGACTCTCCCGACTTGTCAATATGGGACTTAATCTCCAAGACCTAAGCACATATAGACTTAGTTTGCCAATAGGGATTGAGTGACTTATAACTTATCAGGCCTTGAAACTTTTGGGATAGGGAGATTTATTGGAGGAGGTGGAGGAAGTGAAGTATGATTTCCAGTCCCACTAATGCACAACAAAGGGATTGATCTTTCACCTTGGTTGCCATTTGGGATATCATCTTCGTTAGGAAGCTTGTTCCTAAAGATTTGGGAAGACCATAGTTGTCTAAACTAGACATCTATAATGGGAGAAATTCAAGTTATTTTATTTAAAGTCCTTAATATAACACCCAATATGAAATATTAAGGCTAGGATCCAACAACCTATTTATAACTGGAAGAGGGATGCTGTAATCCAAGTTATAAAATAGTTGAAGGTAGGTAAATGACAATTTACCAATTTCCACCATAAGAACGAAATATTTTATTATTAGGTTTTATTGGTTTTGAAACACCTAGATCTTTTGAGATACATTGAACTTTTCAATTGCATGTTTGAATCTCAATTGTGGCCTCTCAAGTTTGTGACTGGGATGCCGAGGATCACAAACAAGGTGTGAATAACCATAAAAATTGACTTGGTACCCTTAACTTTATCACCTAATCGATGTGCCGGTTAGCCACACAGCTCCACCGATCTATAATAAGGTCAAGTTACCCCTTGCCACACTTACTAGTTCTTGTTAGTGTGCCGGTTAACCACGCACGCTCCACTAACGACTTGGTAAGGTACAAAGTGTAATTTTATGGGTTAGCACCAAATTCACATTTTCCTAAAGTAACTAAGATTGGGAATTATTAAGGTATAGTTACTTTATAATTTCATTATACTTTTAATGAGGATTAAGGTCCTATCCTACCTTTTTCGGCTAACGACCCTCCACCAGTCAAGGAAGCAGTGGGTGAGAGTGGACACCCATTAAACGCCATTTTATAGGCAGTAACCTTATACCCCCCTTATAGACCGGCTTTGTGAATGAGGCCTACTAATGGTAAGATTGACTTATTCTTATACATATCTATATAATTAAACTATACTCTTAATTTAATTAAACTTAAACCATGGTGGTTTAATCTATTAATTAAACTATACTCTTAATTTAATTAAACTTAAACCATGTCTTTATGGAATTATTAACTCTTTTAATTAAACACTTTAATTAATTTAATGAAGTCCATAAAGTTTGAATTTTTTTTTTAACTTTAAAAAAAGATTTAATTTGGAATTAAAGTGTAAGACTTTACAAATTCCAAAACTTGAGGGAAAGTTTTGAAACTATTCCAAGTCTCTTTAATTTGTAACTTATGAGTTTTAATGGTTCATAAAAATGAAGACTCTTCATTTTATGAAATCTATTTAGTTCTTTAATCACAATTTAAAGAAGTGACTTTTGGTTATCCATAACTTTAGGACAAGTTATGGACACCATCATTGTCATTAAGATCATGAATTAATCAACCATGCAAGTTACAAACAATTCCTATGATCTTCTAAAACTCATAAGAACAAATATTCATATCAACAATTTCAAGAATCATAAATAAACCATATAAAACTTGAAATTTTGATAATAACCATTTATTTGGATGAGAATAAACATTACCATAACATCAAAATCAAGTTTTAAGAACAAAAACACTTTGTGGTAATGATTCTGATCCAAAACAGGCCAAAAACAATTTTTTTCACTGAACAATCACCACCTCGTGGTAAACTGGCAGATTCCAAAACAACGAATTTTCTTGCAAATTGCATCAAGTATATAGAAAAAATAGTAGGCTCTGATACCACTGATGGGTTTTGAGCATTCTAACACTTCCTAAGTGTACATGCAACCCTAATAACCTTGAATCTATGTTTTCTCTATATACATGCAAAATTCTTTTTCAAGGTTATTTCCTAACTAGCATGGCATAGGGATTACATAAAACATAGAAACTTGTAGAAATATATACCTTGTTGTTGCTTGGATTCCTTCAAGACTTTGTGAGCCTAGCACCCCAAATGTTGTGCCTCAAATGCTTCACATAACACCACAAAACTTGGAATAACTAGAGAGAATACTTCTTACACTTGAAAATCGGTTATGCCCTCTCTAGAAACACTCTAGTTCCGCTTTTGCATGCTATAGGGTTTCTTTTATAGTGTGTCATAATTAGGAGTTACAAATGTAAACCCTAATTGTCATGACTCTTCATTTCTCATGACCCATGGGTTTGTAACTCCTATGGACTATCCATGGAGCTCCATATGATTATAACCAAACCCATAAACCATGGATCATTAATCCACCATAAAAGAATTGATGATTGTCATAATCAACCCTATATATTTAATTAGTCTCACTTTGATCACCAAATTAATACTAGATTAATACTTGATCAATACTAATTAAATAATACTATTATTAATAGATTAGAACTTATAATATATTAATAATCACAAGTGTACTTTCTCTCATTTTGTCTATCCAAGTATTGCAATGCCATGCAACCCAAATGGACCATGTCGGGTCGGCTCAAGTACATACCAAATAAAGTTATGGACTTAGACACTATATCCAACAGGAATACCCCAGGCCCCTTAACGATTAGGTTGGAATGCCGACATATTATGGGTCCAATCATCCTCGGGATGGAATACCCTAGGCCCTCAACCATCGGGTTGGAATGCCCCGGCCTGTTGGCTTACGCACAAAGCAGTGAAGCCTCAGCCACTAACTAATCATGTGCACATATACAAGATAATCATATGACAGTCTACAACCAGACGAACAAATCTACAGATTACTAAGCATTGCAACTTCCTATCTACCAGGATACCGGTCTAACATATCATAACAGCATAACAAAATGTATAACAGTGTATCAATCTAATGGGCCGCATTGGTGCCTTCGACCCGTAATTAAGTGAGGACAACTCACCTCATAAGAAGTGCTGAATTGATAAGATCTGACTCCGAATCTCAGCTCCCGACTCAATGCCTACAACCACCATGACCATTTCCATCAAAATCCCGACATACCCAAAATGCCCTCAAAATTGAAACTTGGTCAACCATGGTCAAATTCAAAGTCAACAGTCAAGGTCAACAGTCCATGCTGACCCAACTCATCGAGTTCCTACATAAATCAGAAGGTTGGAAAAACCCTAGCCAACTCGCCAAATTGGCTGGAAAACTCACTGAGTTTTCCCCAGCTTAACACATTCAGTTGATTATTCAATTCCAGGGACTCTAACGCTCATATCTAAACTCAAATGTTGTCTAAAAGGATAAAGTTTCCAACTTTATCCTTTAGAGCTACTCCAAGTGCTCAAAAACCCCTCCACAAGGCTTGAAAACTCAACGGTTTAACCAATAAGCACAAAATCCTTGAGATTTGAAACTCAACTTTTCCAAAAGGGATTCTAGCCTCAAAAACGTCCCAAAGATTGGTGCTTTATAAACATGCATGTCCAATGCATGTCTTGAACCCAAAATGGGTCCAAAAAGGGAAAATGTGACCTAAACTCCATGCATCGCATCAAGACTTGGCTAAAGACCAGATCCAAACCACTATAAGGTCACCTTAACCTGGAGATTCATAAAGTTTCAAACTTTATGAAGTCCATCCATTGCATAATCCAAAAATAAGGAGAAAAAGGGACAAAAATCAAGATGTAGCTACATAGATAAAAATCGGATCTTGGACACTTACAAAGGTCCATAAGAGATTCAGACTGAATATGAGAGATTTTCTTGATAGATCCTTGCCTCCTTCTTCTCACTTTCTTCTTCTTTTGCTCCAAAAAGCCACATTGGAAATCGAGATGTTACAATCATTTTCATCATTTGATCCATACTTGTACATCTTATGTGGTGTGAAGCCGACAACATGAAAATTCTCATCTTGTTGATCTTGAACATAAAAAACTTGTTTGGCTTAACTAGCTAATATGAAGGGTTCAGACTTCTGACCAAGCCTATCAAAGTTAACAATTGTGAATCCTAAATCATCCTTTTTACTCCACGACTATCAACCCAATCACACATAAATACATGAATAGTAAACATGCGATAATCAAGATCCCATATCTCCTTTATACGACTGAAGTAAGTAACAACACCATACAC
Source organism: Lactuca serriola (assembly GCF_051521515.1). Classification (NCBI taxonomy): domain Eukaryota; kingdom Viridiplantae; phylum Streptophyta; class Magnoliopsida; order Asterales; family Asteraceae; genus Lactuca; species Lactuca serriola. The sequence goes on along the minus strand of NC_136412.1, from coordinate 153,603,147 downwards.
ATAATTGGAGTGTTTTGTAATAGCAATCTGCATAATATATGCAACTAAAGATACTCCACTGCATTGAATTGTTCTAGACTCATCTCGAGATGTTATATGAAAATGATACTCATTTATGGCAAAACTGCTATATTTACTAACAACAAAACTAATCCCTTTGGCCAGCCAACGAACATCATCATAAATATCTTCCTCGTTAGCCAAACATTTTTCAACCTATTAGAAAAATATCTAATTAATTTAATTCAAACAAAATAATTAAAAATATTGTAATTCTAACAAGCTTATTTTAAAAATAAACCTCTTTCTTAAACTAATTACTAAATGCCTGACTATGTTGGCTCTGCAACCATGTACTCTTACGAGAGTCACGGGGGTTGAGATCCTTCAATTCTAACATATGTAGCCTGAAGCGTATTAGAAGTTAGAAGAAGTTTGAATGATAGATAATGTTCAAAGAGTATATAGTTTCATGTAATTCTTACTCTATATATGACTCCACAACATCAGTGTTTCGTAATACATAAAGATGAGCTTGATCAAGTAACATAGCATCTACAACGTCGATTATAGCCTTTGATAAAGGCTTGCCACTGCGGATTCTTTCAAAAACACGTTCATGAGCATTGCCAATTGATTTCATGTTTTTTAAGTAGTCTGAACAAAATTCTAAGGCTTCCTCTGCCACATAACACTCTGCAATGCAACCCACGGGTCGATGATGATTTATTACATACCCTTTAAGTGTTTTCAAGTATCTCTCAAATGGATACATCCACCTAAAATGAACCGGGCTACACAACCTCTCCTTTCTAACTAAATGCACCATCAAGTGATTCGTGACATCAAAAAATTAAGGAGGAAAGTACTTCTTTAACAAACATAAGGTTAATACGATGTCACTTTGCAACTTGCCTAGCTTACTAACATCAACAACTTTACTACACAACTCATTGAAAAAACGACACAAACTTAGGATCGTTCTCAACACCTTCATGTCTAACACCCCTTTGATTGCAAAAGAGAGAAGTTGTTGCATTAGTACATGACAAATCATTAGACTTCAAACCATTCATCTTTGAAACATCATCCGACCCGAGATTCTTGAAATTGGAGCAATACCCATGAGGCACTTTTATGTTAGACACTGTATCATAAAATAGAAGTTTCTCTGAGGAATTCAATGTGTAGCATGCATGCGAAAGCCAATGTCGGTCCCCTTTTAGATAAGTTTATAATTTAGGCTTAATGCCCAACGCTTCAAGATCTTGTTGTGTTTTTATTCCATCCTTCATCATGTGAGGAAAATTCAATATTGTCCCATAAACACTCTTGGTCACATTTTTTTCTATGTGCATGAGATCTAGCTGATGACGAACAATCAACTTCTTTCAATATTCAAGTTATAAAAATATCGACTTTTTATGCCAAAATTTAGATCTATCATCTATACTTTCTTTTTTCTTCTTTGGCGTTTCCTTCTTTGATGCTCACTTCTTTGACTTTATCTTCTTTCATCCTATCTTCTTTGACTTTATCTTCTTACCCCATGTACTCTCAAATCCCGCTAGTTAGTCATAAATATCTTCACCTGATGATGGTTGTCGCATAAAATTATGCTCTAGTTGATTGTTGAAATGTTTTTTTCTTTTACGAAAATGATGTTCAAGTGGGAAGAATCTTCTATGCCCAAGGAAACATACTTTTTTGGACTTTGGCAACCATTGTGAACAAGTATTCTTCGAACATATTGGACATGAATAATAACCTTTGGTAACACACCCCGAAAGATTACCATATGCGGGAAAGTCACTTATAGTCCAAAGTAATACTGCTCTTAGATTGAAGTATTCTTTCTTATAAGAATCAAATGTCTCAATTTCAGTTTCCCACAAGAGTTTTAGATCTTCTATCAATGGTGCCAAGTAGACATCAATATTATTACCAAGTTGGTTTGGCCCTGATATCAATAGAGTCAGTATCATGAATTTTCTTGACATACGCAAATAAGGGGGTAGATTATATGTTATTACGATAACTGGCCAACAACTATGCTTGGAACTTAATGACTTGTGAGGATTGATACCATCAACAGACAAGGCTAATTTAAGATTTCATTTTTCTTTTATGAATTCTTTCCACATGTTATCAACAAGCTTCCAAGAAGGGGTATCATGAGGATGAGTAAGCTTCCCATTATTGGCGCGACCTTGTGCATGCCAAGTTAAGTCATGTGCAATTTGCGGTGATGAAAACATTCTTCTAAATCTAGGGATGATAGGAAAATACCATAAAACTTTTGAAGGTATGTTTTGGCATTCTTCTTCCAACGAGATGTGTCATAAGTTGGACATTCAAAAGCATCCTTATGTTCTTTCCATAATAGAACACAATCATTTTCACATGCATGAATCTTCTCATATAGCAGACCTTCTTCTTTTAGCAACTTCTTGGACTCATATATCGTGCTAGGGATGGTATTATTTCATGGTAAGATATCTTTTAGGACACACAACAAAGCACCAAAACTAGCATCAGACCAGCCAAACTGACCCTTAAAATGTTGAAATTTCAATAATCCAGTAAGTGAATTATACTTTGACGCTACATAAAGTGGCTTATCACATTCTTCAAGAAGTGATTTCAATGAATCAAGTTCTTTCTCTACATATTTTAAGGCATCATGTAGCATATCCTTTGTATAAATAGCATCAGGGGGAATGTAATTGTTAGGGCATCCAGAATCAATACAGGGTTGTTTTTCTCCATCGAAAGACCAAATGTTATAATTTTCATCGAAGTCGTGGGCAAACAAATGATAACAGACATTGTCAATTGAATGGTGACACAAATTGATACAATTTACACAAGGGCATGGAATAACATCTAACTTTGGATTATTACTTTGTGAAAACTCTAGAAAGCATTCGCACCTTCATCATATGCATTTGATAACCTACTAGAGGAAATCCATGATTTATCCATTAAACATTTGTTACCAACCTACATAATTATTTACCATTTAAAGCAACAATGATTAGGCATGGATAAAAGAAAAAATTAAACTAATATTTGACACTAATTGGTTCCTTTTTAGCACAAGAACCAAAATGTAATTTATTTATTTTGATAACAGAAAACAAAACTAAACACCGTACAGGGACCAAAATCCAAAACTTTTACAGGGACCAAAACTGATGCAGGGACCAAAACTGTGCAAAAACAAAACTGTATAGGGGACAAAACTGTACATGGACAAAAAAAACTTCGCATAGACCAAAACTGATACGAAAGGAAATATCTGATACAATAGGGTGCAGGAAACAAGAAACTTTTACACTCAAGGTGGAGTTAGAGGAAGGACTTTTACACTCCAGGTTTGTTCATTTAACATTTTTTCATGGCAAGGGCTAAAAACAGGAAACAAGAAACAGAAGTACGAAAAAATAAACGAAAAGAAAGGAAGTTATTACCTTAGCTACAATTCATTCAGGTAATTAAGGAAGTTAGGGAGGATCCAACTGTGCAGAAACCACCACTTTGTTCTCTTTAACCTAAAAAAGAAGCATATTGTTACATGTTGCAAAAAGGTTAAAAGGTAAAAATAAAAAGGATTTGTTATATATATATATATATATATATATATATATATATATATATATATATATATATATATATATATAACAACATAAAATTTAGCTAGTATAAAACCCATGTCTAATAAACTATGGAAATAAGTTGTGAACATTAAAGAAACATGGTCATTGCAAAATTAGAATAATAACAACCTAACATTGAGACTGACAGTTAACCAACTTTCGAAGATGATGCGTTGATTTGGTTGTTTTCACTATTTGGGGATATAGTAATGGCAAAGGTGATTAAAGATAGGAACACTGGGCTGAGCAAAGGTTATGGTTTCGTCAAGTATTTTGATATACCTCAGAGCAAGAGCAATATTGCATCTACTACTACTAATACTAAGGCTCAAACCCAACAAAGCTACCCAAATAATATTAATGCCCCTCCTGCACAGTCCCCATCCCAGTTTAGTAATGTTTATGGGACAACAACAACACCAAACACCCAAACTGCATATCCTTACTCTTCTTATTATATTGTACCTGCAACTGCACCTTGGTCTTTAAATCTATCTGCAGACCAAACTCAGCAAACTACTTATGGCACAGACCCTGAGTATGACAAGGCTGAGATGAAATGAATGTTGGTTTTACTTTTGCATATGCATCGACTATAAGTTTGCACCTTATTTTCTACCTTTTTCTGTTTGGTCATTTGGTTACGACTTAGGAATTGGGTTCTGCTTAGTCACTTACTTCACTTTGAGTGAAATTCTTGACTTAAAATAGATAGTCAACAATCTGAAGATATATACATGATGTTACAAATTTTGTATTAATTACTCAAGACAAAATAGAAAGTAATGTCCATGAATCTACAAATTTGAAGAGTTATGTTTTTTTTGTAGCCACTAAGAACCATTGTGTTCTTCTAACGATGCCTAAAGCATCACTATAACAATAAAATAATGTGTACTTAAGTTAAAGTTTACTGTTGAAAATGTTTCATCAATGACAGATTATGCTAAAACCTAGTTGTTATACTTTTTTTCTGTGGCAGATGGAGGGGAGGCACCAACTACTTTGTATTTGTAAATTGTAATTTTAATCTAAGTCTGACGGTGTTACTTTTTTAACAACTGTTGTTGCATGCTAACAATGAGCTATCTTGGCCTAATGGCTACTGTTTTTAACTCATTAATGAGTTATTGCTAGACATGTGACTATTTGACCTTTTTTCTTGTAAGCTAAGTTAAGACTTAAGAGTAGATTTGTTAGCAATGTTTTTCTTTGTACAAGAGTTGTTAGTTTTCTTGAAAGTAAAAGACATGCAATGACATAAATATTGAATTTTGGCTTTTGTGGCTTGCTTTTTGAATAAAGAAGTGGTGAACTGGAAATGAAAAGAAAAATGGAAAAGTTTTGTATTTTGGTATTGTTTTTGAGGTGTTGGTACAGGGAGCTTTGAAAAGAGGTCATGGAAGATTAGGATGAGATATTTTGAAATGCAAAGTAATAGGAGTGATAAAAACAATAGGCATTTGGTGTTTTAGTATGTATGAATGATAATTGATATGTAGGTGAATTAGTTGATAACGATTCTTCTTGTTTATGGCGATATTGTTTGGCAGGTTTCTTGGAGCCTTCAACCAACCTAATTTGTTTGGTTCCTGATTGAGTGACTCAGGTTACTTGTTGGAAGTGTTTCAAACTCACATTCACATCTTTATTCTTCTTGTTGTGGTGTTGCCTTCTATCACCCAACTTCAGACATTCACATCTTTATGCATTGCTTGCTGATAATAATATTTTTTTTAACTTTTTACTAATATTTTAGATACAAATTTTGGTTGTGTATGTTTCTACAATATAATTCACATCTCTATGAGTATGTTTTTTTTTCTGGTTGATATGCATGCCATCTACTTCTGTAGATTGGCAGGACTTCCATTTCTTCCCTATATGGTATGGGCATCATGTGGCATTGGTGGCTCCTAAACTTTTATTATTATTATTATTATTATTATTATTATTATTATTATTATTATTATTATTATTATTTGTGAAAGGCCATTTGAGTGTTGGTTATTAAATCTAACTTGTAACAAAGTTAGATTTCAGTTTTGATTATTATTTGTTGGTTCCCTCTTTTTTTTATTACAATTGTTTTGGTGTTCTGTTTTATGATTTTAGTCTTCTTTTAGGTTGAGTACTATGGTTCACCAGTCAATTTGAAAACAATCACCCAAATCAGCACTCCAGATTCAAGCTCGCTCTTAGTGCAGCCTTATGAAAAATCAAGGTACATGATTTGATAAGTGTTATTTAGTTTCCTTTCTTTTGGCTTAATGGACTTAATTGGGACATTACTTAATCAAGTAAGCTATATATGGGTGATTAGTTTGACTTAATGCAGAAAGAATGACTAAATAGAAAAAAAAAAGTCTAGTAAAGAAGACTCTCCTGATAAAGTCCTATCTTTTTGTAAATATTCCCTCATTTATTCAGAAAACACTTAATGCATGGCATTTTTCAGCTTAAAGTATATAGAGAAGGCCATAGTCAACTCTGATCTTGGTTTGACTCATAACAATGATGATGAAGTGATAAGATTATCCACTCCACAACTCACATCAGAAAGGATAACACACATGATACAAGACAAGACGATAACACAAATGATGAGCCTCAAATGGAATTAGTCTCCAGCTGGAATATAGCAAAAAACCTCCCCAAGGATACTCAGGTCATATAATTTACAATTTTACCCCTTCTATGTATTATTATACATAACTGTCATCTAATACCAGTTAGATTCTTTTTTATTTTACAGGATCATTTCGTTTTTATAGTCACTGAGTTCATGCACCTCCCATGGAAGTTTACACAAGAGGAAACCATGAAAAAAGCACCTATAATCGACAATCGGAGGAGAAAACCCAACTAAGTGCAAGTATATACACGAGGAGAAAACCGAACTAAGAGCATATGTTTGAATAACACAAAAATCCGGTTTTCTTGAAATTTTACCTTGTGTTCAACTTTAGAAGCTTCAGAAGGTGAGAAACCCTTGAATGTGTTCAATTTAGCATCAGATTCATGGCTACCAGGCGCTTCTTCCCCCTTGTGTTGACTTTCTTCTGCTCTTTCTTTTTTGTTACTTGGTTCTTTGGTCAACCGAGGAAGTTGACTTTGCATTAATTGTTTCAACGGGAACACCAAGCTCAACAAGTGACTTCTCCAATACCTTAATCAGACCTAGGGCACGTAAATTTGAGCAGTCTCCAACAATGTCAGTTGAGCCCAAGGTCGTTGGGGAAGCGAAGTCAGTCGGAGGAGAAGTAACCTAATGTCGTTGGAGGAGATGTTGTCGGCAAGGCGAGGCGAGATCGCAGAGCCGATCTATTGTAGAGAGTGTACTCACTTAGTGAGTGTTTTAATTTTTTTTTGAAAAGCTCTAGAATATTAGTAGTACCTGCAATTTTTGTAACAAGAGACACATATTTCATTAAAATTATAAAGTGACAGTAATAGAGGACGCGCGTTTAAGATAAAGAGCCCTCCGTGTTTTTAATTTTTTTCTTGAGACACTAATTTAAGGGCACGCAATAATGCATGACCTAAATCCTTAATTTTTTTTGGAGAGATGACACTATTTTAAGGCCACTCTCTTTTGCGTAACATAACTCAATGCATGTCGTGGTTTGCATGTCATTAAACGCATATATTATAGTAGTGACCGCCTACTAGTCCTCTCACAACACATTGTCCTGCTACCAACTAACCTTTATGAAATGTGTAACCATAAGTAAGCAGAGGTGAGATATCCACTTGAACAGATAATCTTACCCTAGAGCCACAACCAAACAAGGAACATGATAGAAAGCCTAGATTAATAGTTCTTAGGCTATCCTACATGACTACATATATTCCCTAGGACACTCCACTAGATGATAACCAGTATACCACTACTACAACATCCTATCATATAAGGATATATACACAGATCTAGTAGATCACTATAATACAACATCATCCTATATATCAGGATACGGATCTAACAAATCACTACAACATAGAAACGTCTTGTATACCATGATACAAATCTAAAAAATCACTATAACACAGTAACATACTAAATACAAACAATAGAAGGAATGCATAACCACATATACTTAGAGGTGAGATAGACACCCATACATGTGATCCTATTCTAGAGTCACAACCAAACAATGAACATACAAGAAAGCCTAGATCAAGAGTCCTCAGTCTATCCTACATGACTATATAAAGTCCCTATGACATCCCTCCACTAAAAGGATAACCAAAACTAGTGTTCTGGTCTTGGTACCTTCGACCCACGAGTACAATGAGGTAAGCTCACATGAATCGAAGAACCTTGAAACATTGTGATACGCTCCTTTCTGCACTGCTTGCTCCCGCGAATCCGCTAATCATCACAACTAGATAAAACCTTAATAAACTGTCCAAAACCCTCAAGTTTGACCCAAAGTCAAACATGGTCAAAAAGTCAACGGTCAACGGAAGTCAACAAAAGTCAAAATATAAGGCTATTGAGTACACCCATCATACTCAACGTACACCCAACATACACAACCTATCCTCACTCATCCATTAAGCACTTTATCCATTAAGGCCTTTTGTCCATATCTCAGATCTAGACTCAGAACATCGACTTAAGTCATAAAGTTTCCACCTTTATGACTTTGCATGGCTAGAAAAGGTCCAAAAGCTAAAACCCTAACTTATTAGTCCATTAAGACACCATAAATCTTGCATGGAAGGGATAGAAGGACCAAGATCATATTTTTGTGGTTCCTAATAGCTCTATAATGGATAAAGGTTCCAACTTTATCCATTAGGATGATCCAAACCATAGACATAAACTGTAAGAATAAAGCTTAACAAGTTCCCCAAAGTACCACATACCAAACATACAACTGGGCTTAACCCTGGGGTATAATCGAACACAATAAAAAAATATGGGCCCCTCCTTAGGGTGTATTTCAACCCGATCATACAATAGTGGGCCCCGCCCTAGGGTGTATTTCAACCCGATCATACAATAATGAGCCCCACCCTAGGGTGTATTTTGTGACAACCTGATATTTCAACTCTTTGTAACGACCAAAATGGGTCAAGTATTGTAACCACTTCCGAATAATAAAAAGTTACTTTCATAATAAAATGTACAAATAAGTTCTACTTAATTTCCTTCTATGATTAAATGTCTTTGAACCATGATCGTACGTGAAAAGAACGCCCAAATCCGACTTCATATAGCGAAGTTATGATATTTCCAATTTCGGCTTAGCAACAGACAGCTAAAAAACTCGAATCGGTAATCGAGCGACTTTTGGCCGGAATGACCTAAACGAGAATCGAAGGTCTCGACAATGGTATTCCAGCGGTAAAAAGTCTGGCAAAAACCGACATCAGATAAAGAAGTTATGAATTTTCTAAGAAATTCCTTAAACACGATGGATTTTTAATAAATAATAAAAATATAATTTTGGAATTTGCCGACGGAGTCTAAACGAAAGTTGTAGAGCGTAGTCTCACCTACGCGAGGATATAAAGACCATCTAAAACGGAGTTCGTATGAAGAAGATATGAATTTTTGAAGTTTATTAAATAAATTAATTATTTATTTAATTCAAAATTCGGATATTATCCGAAGGGGAGTTAGCATCCTCCTCCGAAGTACGCGCTGCGTACTCCTGTACGCCCCGCGTAACCGAGAGGATTGGCCTCTGATCGTCCACGTCGCACTATCCGAAGAGACCGACCCATCCGACCCGTCCGACCCGTCCGACCAGACGTCCCATCCGACCCGCGTACCCAGCAACCCGTCCCATCCGAACTGAGGCAGTCGAGGCTTCGGTCATGCATGACGTACGCGTACAAGCGTACGCCCCGCGTACCGAGGCAGACCAGCCTTACTATAAATAGGATGCGAGGGTTTCCAAAGAAAGGGTTCATTTCTCTTCTCTCTCTCAACTTTGCCTCGTTTTCCGTGTCCGTTCAAACCCGAAGCTCTGGTCTTTTTGGCTCAAGTCCCGAAGGTCGATTTTACTCCCGAGATTCCCGAGAATCCCGAGGAAAATCCGTTTCCCGAGACGAAACTCTGCCCGGTTTTCCATCTCGCTATCTCCAAAACTTTCAAGTGAGTTTCATACCCCTTAATCAACCTTTTTAATTATTCTAAATACTTTTATATGCTTTCAAGGGGGGGATTACAAGTAAAACACACGAGTATTATCATGTGTTACATAAAGAAACTCTTTTATATACTGTTATATATTCAAATCACATGCGATTTATAAACATTTAAAGGAACTTTTATATATATATAACATATGTAACAATAGCATTTTACCTTTTAAAATATAATGTTGTTGTAATGCATGTATAAACTAAACTGTTCTTAGATTTTTCTTGTCTATCCTAGACTCTACACCCAAAAATATATACTTTCATAAACAAGTGATTCCTTTTCTCAATGTTTCTAAACAAACAAGACACGCTTTTTGGAAACTATAATAGGTATAGTTTTACGAACAAATTTCTAACTCTTATGTACTAGAATCACATATTTCAAGAAGTTCACTTTCGTATACAAGAACAAACGTAACATTTTAACAAGTAGATCTGTTTTTATACCACGGATTTGTGAGACACTAACTTCATGTACGTTCGAGTACACATTTCAAGTCCTGTATTATATACCAGAATCCCTTGGAGGGGGAGCATGGTGTTTGTGTATAGATCTATACGGGCTTGACAACCCGCGCCCTGACTGTTAGCTACAGTCCACCGTTTGGGGTGACAAACGTCATAACATTCCAACGCCTGAAGAACGTTGTGTATAGGCATTCAGAGTCAATAGTATGGTTATAAAACTCACAAGGGGTATTAAAAATGCATTGATTTACAAGGTTTTCAAACTCATTGGTTATTTTACATTTACATACATTTTGGAAACAAACATTGGTCTTGAGTGAAGGCTACTTTTATACTAGTAGAAAATATAGGATTTTCTAAACACAAACAAACAAAGATAAAACATTTCATTTCATTCAAACATTGTCACTTAAATACTTATGAAATTCACCAGCTTAAATGTTGATCTACTCTTTCAAAATTACTTGTATGTCCCAGGGATTCAGTAATTTCAGGTACTAATATGCTTTTGAAGAAGAGATGCTGCGGCGCCAGTTTAATCTCATATTTTGACATCATATTATAATTGGTTTTGAACATGTAACTTTTGACAAATGTAAACTTTCAATTATATATATGATGGTTGTATTGCTTTCTTTACTATGTATTCATTTGTTACGTTACCACATGAAGTCATCCGCCCCCGAACGTTTCCGCCGTTCAGGTTTGGGGGTGTGACAGATTGGTATCAGAGCAATGTTTATAGTGAACTAAGTATATCGAACCACATAAGATATACAAACTATAAATGCTTAAGGGACTAATACTCTCTGACAAAACAAATTTTCTTTTTACACTTAAGCAGCATTTCGTTCAACTTAAATTGATAGTTCATTTAAGTACACTTACATGCATACCACAAATTATTTTCATGTTATATAACTATACAAGTATTTAGACAAGTTGACACTACGATTGAGACTCGATATATGTAATCAGATTTTTGACAAATATAGCGTGATCAACTATATTTGCCCAAGATTGGACCAACGTATATCGAGGAATGATCGTAGTAAGCAACAAGTCAAAACTTACCAAACCATTACAAGAATCAAACACAAGAACTTAAATACTATAGGAGTATTTGCTATCTAAACTAGTTTAACTTACATGTTTTACATGTTCCGACTTTATTCAATTCTTATAACCCTATTTCTCGTACAGTCAAATGGCTGGATTTCACCACCCTGGCGACCCCTACTTTCCCAACCAAGGCAACGGAGGATGGATCGAAGATGATCCCGAAGAGGACGAGGAACCCATAGAAGTGGGTGATGACTCCGGTACCGACTCAGAGCCGGAAGTTATCGATCCACCACCCATTCAACCTCCCGTCTTCGTAAGGAACTTTCAAGGACCGACTCCCGTCTGGGGAAGTCACCTCCACCATTGGAGCCAACAGCAAAACCTACGCCCTCCCTACGGCATGTGCCGAGACTTCTATGATGTCCGCGGCGGAGGTTCGGCTGATCGAGCACTCCCGGTAATGGTGGGTAAGTTAGCCAATCAGTCTTATCAGTCTGGAGTACAAGCTAGTCGACTCCGGGATATCAACGTGGAAGTGCAGGTTCACACTTCTGACATCCGTAGGCTGGACAAGATGCAAGACAATGCCCAATTCCAAGCTGAATCGTTTCAAGCGCAAATGATTGCAGCCCTCGCCGAACTAAGGGAACAACAAGCTGCTTTCGATAGGCGTCTAATGGAGTCAAAGCAATCAGATACGGAGTCAAGCTCCAAGCGCAACCTTCGACGCAAGTAGTGCTTGTCTAGGACTCAAATTTTGTTATAGCTTAGGACCTCGGCTAAAAGTCTTTAAATTTCTCGAACTTAGTAATCGGAGACCCTTATAGGGGTCAAGTTTTCTTGATCGTTGTAACAACTTTTATATTAATATAAGTGGCACTACTACTACTATGTTAAGTATTTCGTTCGAACCTTGAATGGTCTTTGTGAACCCAAATACTTGTTTCATACCTTCAGTCTTACAAATAACTTTCATTCTTCTATTTTAAGACTCATACTATCATCTGTTGTTGAACTATAGCGATATAGTTCATGAGACACATACATTTTCCATTCTATGAAATTCTTATCCTTGTCTTTTCAATCTATAGTTGAAGGATGCCTCCGCGTAGGAATCCGAAGCGAAACAACGGTGAGGAAGCACCTATACCATCACCACCTCCACCACCCCAATTTGATGTTGTAATGTTTCAAGCAGCAGTCACCGCAGCGGTGGCAGCTGCCATGTCACAGATCAATAACTCAAGTGCTAATGGCTCGGGATCTGGCACACACCCATCCAACCATGGCGAGAGTCATGGACCACCTCGAGAATGCACCTATAAGGACTTCACTAATGCCAAGCCCCGAATGTTTTATGGTACTGGTGGTGTGATGGCCCTGAGGCAGTGGATTGAAAGGACGGAGGCAGTCTTTGAAATCTGCTCCTACCCCGAGCACAACAAGGTCAAATTTGCAACTTTCACCCTTCTCGATAAAGCTTTAACTTGGTGGAATGGCCACGTTAAAGTACTTACCCTAATCGTGGCAAACTCCATAAGCTGGGAGAGCTTGAAGGCCATGATGATGAGAGAATACTGCCCACGGGGAGAGATTCAAAAGCTTGAACACGAGCTATGGACTCTCGGAATGGTGGGTACCGACATCGCTACTTATACCAACAGATTCTGCGAACTGGCAATCCTTTGTCCAGATATGATTGCTCCCGAGAGCAAGAAGATAGAAAGGTACATCTGGGGACTGACGCCCCAAATGCGATCAAGCGTGTTAGCTTCTAAACCTGACACCTTTGAAAGTGCTAAGGAACTGGCACAATCTCTGATCGACTACGGAGGTCATCAGAACTCAACCACTTCTGCACCAGCACCACAGAAAGGAAACAACAACAACAACAACAACAATGGCAGGAAGAGAGCGTGGATGAAAGGGAAGGGTGGGTCTTCCCAAGAATCCGCAAAGAAACAACTGGTGTCAGTAAATGCTGCCATTGTACCTGCTACAGCCCCTACAAATACCTACCCAACAAAGCCTTATATAGGCAACCTCCCAAAATGCACCAAATGCAATTACCACCACCATGGACCTTGTCGAGATATGCAGTGCGCCAACTACAACAGGAAAGGGCACACAGCCCGTTTCTGCAAGGAACCCGCAAAGCCGATCACTCAAGTTCCCGGTGCGGGTGTAGGGCAGGCTTGCTACGGTTGTGGCGAGGTGGGCCACTACAAGAGAAACTGTCCTAAGGCAGCAGGCACCGGAGGTGTGGGACGAGTTTGTTGGGTTTTGAGCATTCTAACACTTCCTAAGTGTACATGCAACCCTAAATACCTTGGATCTATGTTTTCTCTATTATACATGCAAATAAGAACATCCAAGGTATTATCCTAATCTAGCATACAAAAACTATGAATGTAACAAGATAGAATACATACCTCTTGATGTAGCTTGATGTCTTCAAGCTTTAAGAGCTTAGCCCCAATAGTGTGGAAGCCTCAAGTGGAATCACAAATCACCAAGACACCTTGGAATACTTTAGAGAATATGATTACTTGGTTCTCTCTAGTGAAATTGGCTAGCCCTTCTTTAGTGTATCCACACTAGTGCCAATTTCACCAACCAAAGACATCTTTATATAGTATGGAGGATTAGGGTTAAACCCTAACACCCATGACCTTTCATTTCCTAGGATCCATGGGTTAAACACTCCATGGACTATCCATGAAAGCTTAGCCCAACCTAAATGAACTTGGCCCATTCCATATATATAAGAGTCCATATTTAATTAGTTCCTTTTGATCACTTAATTAATTATAAATTAATTCTTGATCAATACTAATTAAATAATATGATTCCATATTAATATATTAGAACTTATAATATATTAATATTAATCATAAACATACTATTCTCAAAAGATTATCCATATAAATTGTGTCGGTGAAGTGCAACCCAAATGGACCATGCCGGGTCGGGTCAAGTACATACCAAATATAGTTATGGACTTAGACATTAATCCAACAGTCTCCCACTTGGATAAGTCTAAAACTATTATTGCGTATGACTTCAAACCTAACTGGCAATCGTAGCTCTTAAAGCTGCTGTCGAACTCTGATCTTGTCAACGAACTTGTCCATTAGATAAGGGATCATATATTCCTCCATTCTAGATATCATATGGACTGAGACATGGATTATAATCATTCTCTCTGTCCATTTGTTGTTTCCCGATTTCCGATTTATGACGACTGACTAATTGAACAAATCAAATCAATCCTGGCCCGGCCGAGCACTTCCATTTGTCATCATCAAATCATCGAGGGGCCCACAGATATCGCTTTTATCCCGAAGGTAAAAGGAACGGATAAACTTCGACTCATATGGCTTGTTCTACTACTTGTTGAATCATACACAAAGGCACGTTTTATAGCACCGAGTTACCAAATGCGTTTTCGTGCAATCAATGTACTATCAACTCATAGTAACAACTCATATCTCTAGGTTTGAAGAATATAAGATATTATCGTCTCATGATCACTCGTGATAAAATCCATGAAGTGATTCCAATGAGCGCGGGTTGAATCCAATACTCAGAACTTATGAGCACTCATGAGTGTTGTAGCCCTTTGTCCAACACCTTAGACCTCTACAAGCCAACCCATGACAGTCTTAATTCATATCTACTTCCAACATATGACCGACTGTGGATGTTTGAATAGCTTAGTCATTCAGGAAGAATAACCCAGTTTATTCGGGAGGTCAAAACATGCAAAATAAAACACAATAATAATTGAATCCAATATGGTATCAACCCTTTGAACATAAATAAAACACCTTTTATTTATCACCATATGATTACACATTATTCATTGTATACTGTTTCAGCTATCAACTTTATTCTTGAATTTAAAACAATAGTTGTCCCATGCTCCAAGCATGTACACTATGTTTTCTTAAACACTAGTCATGCCACACACCAAGTATGCATACTATGTTTGTCTATGATCTTTACTTTGTGAACTAGATCAATTGAACATAACTTCAATGATTCTCTTTTCACACTCCCAAATCCTTACTGCAAATGCAAGAATTCCAAATTCATGCCATTTACAGAAATCTGTTAGATTCTAAACTTATATGCATTGATCCTCTTGTAACGATTATGCACAAAGTCACAAAGACTTGGCAACAATCATTACAGAGTATTCCAAAGGGGATCAACTCCTTGGAAATATCCTTCTTGCATTAAGTTTCCTTAATCTTACACAGATTGAAAATTCTAACTTTGAAACATTTCCAGATTCCATTTTGACTATCACTTCTGAACAAGAGTTGCCTCCTTACAGATTATGTCAATATGGTCCTTCCAGAATTATCACTATACTTCCAATTGTCCTTGAGTAACCAATCTTTGGTAAACCTTAGATTGTCCTCGACAATTGTTTAATCCTTTTAGTCATATCCAGTTCTAAACCTTTTCCCTTCTTAATGCCCCAGACATTTGGAAAATTTTAGAACGGATGAATATAGCACATGTAATCGATCCTATATCCGAAGCATATGGTACACGATTCATGATGTCTTACATAAAGACTAAACCAGTCTTTTGCTATAATATTTCCATTTCAATTTGCCAAGTTCTCACAATTCAGATTATGAAAAGGGATGCCGTAATCATAATCGAATTTTAGAACGCAAATAATGGACCCATATACAGAATTTCCTTATGTTGAGCCATTCCAACATGAAATTCATATATATCCTTGACTAAATGATTAAAACCTCACGATCTAAGCTTATAGATTTGAGATGAAGCATAATTTCCTCTCCCTTAATTATAGCAAAACAACTTTTTCCCAATTGAAACTTTTGTTTTCTATAATTAACATTGCTAACTTGCAATACTTATCATAATTATCATGCTCCCACTAACATGATGATTATTAGCATAACACTTATGCTCCCACTAGCTTTGACATGTACTCAGAAATCAGCTGGACAGTCTGAAATTTAGATTCATACACCCTTTCCGTAGATAGCTCACCTGTGTGTCTAAGCAATTTCAAGAACCATGAAAAGGGATACCGTAATCATGGTCTCAATTGCTTAGGCATTTGCCATTTCTCACAAGTCCATGTTAGTGTGCCGGTTAACCACACGCGCTCCACTAACGACTTTTGAAAATGCAAATAACACAATTGATATCTTCGTAAAATCTACTTAGTGAAAGCGTTTCCTCACCATCATTTTCATGAATCGGAGAGAAACCTTATGACACTTAGATTTATATGGTGTATGAGTTCCTACCCATATGAATTTGTCAAACCATAATCACAAGACAAAGATAATGACAAATCCAAAACCATATGGATTGAACTCAATCTTAACTTCTTGCCACCTGGCAGCTCAAGGGCCTGCCATTGCTTCCAAGTTGTTATGCAACAAACTGAGAACTCTAAGAACTCATATGCAAAGCCAACTTTAACTGGAATGGGCACAGATATGTCAACACGATAGGTTATAAACCTCAAGTCGTGTGCTAGTGAAGAACTTCAGGTTTTATTCTTGATTATTTCTTGAGACTTTCAAGACCTTTAAGACTCCCACTGTCCTCTTGACATATAAGACTCCCTTGTCAAACATCCAAGAGATAGTGCGGATTCTAATCAAGAAAAACACTTTACCCAATTGGCCTAAGTTGGTCTTTGTTTTATCCAAAACATCACAACTTACCAATTTCAAATGTACAAGAGTAGAAAACTTTTACTCTTACATTTGACAAGTGTTTTAAACCTTCTTTAAGACATGTCGCTCAAATGACAATCTTGGAGTATGACTCTAAGACTTGTATTGGAATGAAGTATGACTCATCTTCTTGATTTAACCATTTCAACAATTCAAGTTCCTCTTCTTAGTCATAAGAATGCACTAAGATTTCCTTAGAGAACTAATTTTGATATGGTTTCTTAATCATTAAGATGATCACAAAACTGATACTAAAGTACTCTTCCATCTTTTCAGATATGAGAAACTTTTATCCTTCTGCCTAATTTGATTCTTCTTATTCGCCCTGCCATACATTGGAACCTTTTCCAATGTCTCAGAGTTACACTTAAGCTTGTAAGTATAATCATATTTACTGAGCTTTAGTAAACTATGACGAATAGTCTTATCAATCTTTTGTGGTGGACTTAATCAGTGCACAAGAATGTGTACTCGATCCCTTAGTCCTTTACTTGACTCACACATCCATGTGGCCGAGTAATTAGTCTTAATTTTCCAAAACTTGAAAGTTCTCATTCATCATGCTATACAACTTGCATGATTCCAAGTTCCGGTCCAATTGAAACTTGGGTGATGAGAATCTTTCCTTATTTGGTAAATCTAGACATTACCACAAATGAAAGAATCAATTTCATATTTCCACTCTTGCTCTTAATGGAATCATATAAACAACAATTTTTCCTCAAAAGCCATTGTAAGGATATTTTAAAATAAATAAAATCAAAAAAATTTTCTTTTATTTTAAAACTTTGCGGAAAAACTTATCCTTACAATCCATATGAAAACTTGTTGTTATCTATTCCTAAGCAATATCTCATAACTCCTAAGAAGTTGCTCAAGAATCCGATCTTCAAACTATGCGATAGAAATCCATCTACGCGATCAGATTCAGCATATTCTTTCTTTAAGTTTCTTCACTTTTCTTTGATTCTTAAAACATCACCATGTGACCCAGTCACATCATGTATCAGGAATCTCAGAATAGAAACTTAACAGAGTTAGATAGTGGTCTTTACCTGAAGTAGAGTCAAACTTATTGACTTTAACCTCCTTAGGTAAATTTGGCAGCTTTGCAACCAATGCCCCTTTCTTTGGCAATATAAACATATGGACCCTTTGATAAAGGTGCACAGGACTATCACAGACTTAGTTTTTCTCTTTACCATTTGGTCAACCGAGTTGACTATGGCCGATCCCTTTCCATTGGGAAGAGAATGCTTTTCTGGATATCATGTGTCACTATTGTCAATGTCCATCAAGTTTTAAGGAAGTTGATCTTAACAAATAGATAAGATCATTAAGGGTCTTGTCATAGTCTGTTTCATAGGTGTCCCAAAGGAACTCACTATGTGACTCAGAAAGTGATTGAACCACCAACTTTCTCAAGACTTTGACACCCAACTCTCCCGGCTTGTCAATATGTGACTACATCTCCAAGATGTGTTCACACCTAGACCTTGCCTTGCCAATAGGGCTTGAGTGACCTTAAACTTTTCAAGAACTTGTGGGTTGGGGAGAATAATTGGAGGAGGTGAAAGAAGTATGATTTCCAAAGGACATCATCTTCATTTAGGAAACCTTGTTTCACTAGATTTGGGAAGATCATAGGTGTCTATTACAGACATCTTTTGGGAGATATTCAAGATAGTTGATTTAAAGTCCTTAATATGACACCCAATATGAAATATTAAGGCTAGGACCCAACAAACTATTTTATAACTTAGAAGAGGTATGCCGTAATCCAAGCTATAAAATATTTGAAGGTAGGTGAATGACGATTCACCAATTTCCACCAAGATAAACGAAATGAATTATTAGGTTTTAATTGGTTTTGAAACTCCTAGATCTTTGAGATTCATTGAACTTTTCAAAGGCATGTTTCAATCTCGAGTGTGCCCTTCAGGTTTTGTGACTGGGATGCCGAGGATCACAAAACAAGGTGTGAAGTAACCATGCAAATCACTTGGTACCCTTAATAAATTACCCCTCAATCGATGTGCCGGTTAACCACACACGCTCCATCGATACTATGATAAATATTAAGTCACCCTTTACCTACCTTGTTAAGTCCAAGTTAGTGTGCCGGTTAACCACACACGCTCCACTAACGACTTAGACAAAGTGTAAAGTGTAATTTCATGGGTTAGCACCTTATTCACATTTTTCCTAAGTAACTAAGATTGGGTATTATTAAGAGTTTAGTTACTTAGTATTATCATTAATACTTTTAATGAAGGGAGAATTCTAGTCCTGTCAAACCCGTTCGGCTAACGACCCTCCACCAGTCAAGCAAGCGGTGGGTGAGAGTGGACACCCATTAAGTTGCCATTTTATAGGCAACAACCTTATACCCACCTTATAGACCGGCTTCGTGAATGAGGCGTACTAGCGGTAAGACTGACTTTACTCTTATACATATATATATTATTAACTTATAATATTATAAAGTATAAGGGTTGAATTTTAACTTTTAAAATTCTAAGGGCTAACTTGGAATTAAAGTATTCATAAGTGAAAACTTTACAAATTCCAAAACTTGAGGGCAAGTTTTGAAACTATTCAAAACTAATTAATTCCATAACTTATGTGTTTAAAGTAGTTTTAATCCAAAAACTCTTCAAGTTCCATAACTTGAGGACAAGTTATGGAAGACTTTAAACTAATAAAAGAATTTACTTTTCTTTATTTTATAACTTATGGAATTAATTAAGGTTACACTTTTTATTTTATTTTATTTTATTTTATTAAATGAAGAGACTCTTGGTCCTCCATAACTTGAGGACAAGTTATGGAGTCATAAAACCATTTAATTAGAACTAGACTCTTCATTTTTGTAACCTTTGCCAATTTTTATGAGTTTTATGATTCTTAAATGTGACTTTTCATATAACTTGAGGACAAGTTACAAAAACACATTTTAGAATCAATTCTTAGATTAATTTGGATTAAAACCAACTATCACATAATTTTATTCATTAATCTAAATTCACTCATAAAACAAGGTAACACAAAAAACTTTTGGTGATCCATAACTTATTCTTAAGTTATGGAATCCTTTAAAACATTAACACCAAATTTTGTAACTCCAAAAAAACTTTGAATCAATTTTTTTTTTTAAAACCTTTTCATATCCATAACTTATGGAGGTTTCAAAAAATAAAACTCTTTAGATCAAACTTTTAAAACTAATAAAATAATCATATTATTTTATCTTTTATTAAATTTGACCTAATTCAACTCATAAAGCAAATTATTCAAATTTTACAAATAATTAGTTTTTCACAAGAACAAGTAATTATCTTAAAATTTGACAAACTTCATGTTTTTTTTCAACTTTGAAAATATAATATTTGCATCAATATAACAGAAAACAACCCGTGGCTCTGATACCACTGTTGGGTTTTGAGCATTCTAACACTTCCTAAGTGTACATGCAACCCTAAATACCTTGGATCTATGTTTTCTCTATTATACATGCAAATAAGAACATCCAAGGTATTATCCTAATCTAGCATACAAAAACTATGAATGTAACAAGATAGAATACATACCTCTTGATGTAGCTTGATGTCTTCAAGCTTTAAGAGCTTAGCCCCAATAGTGTGGAAGCCTCAAGTGGAATCACAAATCACCAAGACACCTTGGAATACTTTAGAGAATATGATTACTTGGTTCTCTCTAGTGAAATTGGCTAGCCCTTCTTTAGTGTATCCACACTAGTGCCAATTTCACCAACCAAAGACATCTTTATATAGTATGGAGGATTAGGGTTAAACCCTAACACCCATGACCTTTCATTTCCTAGGATCCATGGGTTAAACACTCCATGGACTATCCATGAAAGCTTAGCCCAACCTAAATGAACTTGGCCCATTCCATATATATAAGAGTCCATATTTAATTAGTTCCTTTTGATCACTTAATTAATTATAAATTAATTCTTGATCAATACTAATTAAATAATATGATTCCATATTAATATATTAGAACTTATAATATATTAATATTAATCATAAACATACTATTCTCAAAAGATTATCCATATAAATTGTGTCGGTGAAGTGCAACCCAAATGGACCATGCCGGGTCGGGTCAAGTACATACCAAATATAGTTATGGACTTAGACATTAATCCAACAGAGTTTTGGCAATAGGCCACGACGAAGCTGTAGCTAACCCAACTATAGTTGCTGGTACGTTCCTTCTCGATAATTCATACGCATGCATATTATTCGATAGTGGAGCGGAGAGAAGCTTCGTGAGTCAAAACTTTATTCATTTACTTAAACCTAAACCTAGCAAGTTAGAAAAATCATTCACTGTAGAGATGGCCAATGGAAAAACCGAAAACACAAATTGCATATACATGGACTGTACGTTAACATTAGACGGCCATTCTTTCCCAATCAATCTCATGCCGGTTCAAATTAAAAGTTTCGACGTCATAGTCGGCATGGATTGGTTGAGTCTTCTTCGCGCCGACATCATGTGCTTTGAGAAAGCAGTCCGTCTTAACCTCCCTAACAACGAAACATTAGTTATCTACGGCGACAAATCTAGTACAAACCTTCGCATCATCTCGTGCATCCAAGCTCGAAAGTGCTTGCGGAAGGACTGTCGAGCATTCCTAGCGCACATCGTCGATACAAGTCAAGAACTGAAGGACATCAAGAGCATCTCGGTAGTACGCGACTTTCCCGATATCTTTCCAGAAGAACTACCAGGATTACCACCGCAACGCCAAGTCGAGTTCAGAATCGACTTAATCCCAGGAGCTACCACAGTAGCGAAGTCGCCTTATCGTCTTGCACCAGCAGAGATGCAAGAACTTTCCAGTCAGCTTAATGAACTCCTTCACAAAGGATTCATAAGACCAAGTTTCTCACCTTGGGGAGCACCGGTCTTGTTTGTAAAGAAGAAAGACGGATCGTTCCGCATGTGCATCGACTACAGAGAGCTGAACAAACTTACTGTCAAGAACCGCTATCCTCTACCCCGTATTGACGACCTATTCGATCAACTTCAAGGGGCGAACTACTTCTCCAAAATAGACCTGCGATCCGGATATCACCAATTACGAGTTCTAGAGGGGGACATTCCAAAGACAGCCTTCCGAACTCATTATGGACACTACGAATTCGTGGTGATGCCGTTCGGATTAACCAATGCACCAGCAGTATTTATGGACCTAATGAATAGGGTATACCGCCCTTACTTGGATCAGTTCGTCATCGTCTTTATCGATGATATACTTATCTACTCTCGAAGTGAGGAAGAGCATAGTCAACACCTACGAAAAGTCCTAGAAACACGGCGAACGGAGAAACTCTATGCGAAGTTCTCTAAATGCGAATTTTGGATTCGAAGAGTCGAATTTTTAGGTCACGTTGTTAGCGAGGAAGGTATACACGTGGATCCCTCCAAAATTAAGGCTACTGAGAACTGGTCGGCACCAAAGACACCTACAGAAATTCGTCAATTTCTAGGTCTAGCTGGCTACTATCGCAGATTCATAAAGAACTTTTCGAGCATTGCGAAACCTCTTACTTCATTAACCCAGAAAGGTGTGGCCTTTGACTGGGAAGCGAAACAAGAGAAGGCATTCCAGACACTAAAGCAGGCCTTGTGCACCGCACCGATACTATCCCTCCCCGAAGGGATAGAAGACTTCGTAGTGTATTGCGATGCTTCAAATCAAGGACTTGGTTGTGTTCTTATGCAGAGAGGGAAGGTCATCGCTTATGCCTCCCGACAGCTTAAGACACACGAAGTGAACTATACGACACACGATCTCGAATTAGGAGCAGTGGTATTTGCTCTGAAGATCTGGAGGCACTACTTATACGGAACAAAGAGTACTATTTTCACCGATCATAAGAGCCTTCAACACATTTTCGATCAGAAGGAACTCAACATGCGCCAACGACAATGGGTCGAATTACTAAATGACTACGAATGCGAAATTCGTTATCATCCTGGCAAGGCCAACGTAGTAGCCGACGCCCTCAGTCGAAAGGAATACACTGGTCGGAGGGTCAAATCTCTGACCATAACTATCCATTCCCACTTATCCACACAAATTAAGGAAGCACAAATGGAAGCTTTGCAACCTGAAAATGTGGCGGGTGAATCCCTGCGAGGAATGGAGAAGAATTTAGAAGTCAAGGGTGGCGGAGCCTACTACCTCATGGACCGAATCTGGACCCCAAATCATGGTGGTTTCAGGAACGTAGTCATGACCGAGGCTCACAACTCAAGATATTCCGTTCACCCGGGTTCAGATAAAATGTATCTGGATCTTAAGAATCTGTACTGGTGGCCTAACATGAAAGCAGAAATTGCTACCTTCGTGAGTAAATGTCTTACTTGCGCTAAGGTTAAGGTCGAGTATCAGAAACCGTCAGGACTACTACAACAACCAGAGATACCGGAATGGAAATGGGAGCGGATTACTATGGACTTCATAACCAAGTTACCCAAGACAACAAGTGGACTCGATACCATATGGGTCATTGTCGACAGATTGACCAAATCCGCACATTTCCTACCCATCAAGGAGACTGACAAAATGGAGAAGCTTACAAGAACTTACTTAAGGGAAGTAGTGCGACTGCATGGTGTTCCGATATCCATTATCTCCGATCGAGATAGTAGATTCACTTCAAGATTCTGGCAGTCACTACAAAGTTCCCTGGGAACTAGGCTGGACATGAGTACAACCTACCACCCACAGACAGACGGACAAAGTGAGAGAACAATACAAACTTTAGAAGACATGCTGAGAGCCTGCGTGATTGACTTTGGAAAGGCATGGGATATTCATTTACCCCTTGTCGAATTTTCATACAACAATAGTTATCATACAAGCATAAAGGCTGCTCCGTTTGAAGCCCTCTATGGTCGAAAGTGCAGATCCCCTCTGTGCTGGACTGAAGTTGGCGATACCCAATTAGCTAGAGGAAGAGTTCCTGAAAGCACTCTCACCGGTCCAGAGATCATACGTGAAACAACAGAGAAGATCGTTCAGATTCGTGAACGATTGATAGCCACAAGAGACCGACAGAAAAGCTACACTGACCAAAGGAGGAAACCTTTGGAATTCCAGGTAGGAGACCACGTCTTATTAAAGGTCTCACCGTGGAAGGGTTTAATACGATTTGGAAAGCGTGGGAAGCTAAATCCAAGATACATAGGGCCTTTCGAGATTCTTGCCAGAATCGGCCCAATGGCTTACAAGCTTAACCTACCGCGCGAACTTAGTAACATCCATCCAACCTTCCACGTCTCAAACTTGAAAAAGTGTCTGTCCGACGAGACTCTTGTTATTCCACTCGACGAGATCGAGATCAACGAGAGCCTCAACTTTGTGGAAGAACCAGTAGAAATCATGGACCGAGAGGTCAAACAAACAAAACAAAGTCGCATAACCATCGTGAAGGTTCGCTGGAACGCCAAGCGGGGACCCGAATTCACATGGGAACGCGAAGATCAGATAAAACAAAAGTACCCTCATCTCTTTCATGTTCACTAGTATCTTTACTACTTTAAATTTCGGGACGAAATTCTCTCTAACGGGGGGATGATGTGACAACCTGATATTTCAACTCTTTGTAACGACCAAAATGGGTCAAGTATTGTAACCACTTCCGAATAATAAAAAGTTACTTTCATAATAAAATGTACAAATAAGTTCTACTTAATTTCCTTCTATGATTAAATGTCTTTGAACCATGATCGTACATGAAAAGAACGCCCAAATCCGACTTCATATAGCGAAGTTATGATATTTCCAATTTCGGCTTAGCAACAGACAGCTAAAAAACTCGAATCGGTAATCGAGCGACTTTTGGCCGGAATGACCTAAACGAGAATCGAAGGTCTCGACAATGGTATTCCAGCGGTAAAAAGTCTGGCAAAAACCGACATCAGATAAAGAAGTTATGAATTTTCTAAGAAATTCCTTAAACACGATGAATTTTTAATAAATAATAAAAATATAATTTTGGAATTTGCCGACGGAGTCTAAACGCAAGTTGTAGAGCGTAGTCTCACCTACGCGAGGATATAAAGACCATCGAAAACGGAGTTCGTATGAAGAAGATATGAATTTTTGAAGTTTATTAAATAAATAAATTATTTATTTAATTCAAAATTCGGATATTATCCGAAGGGGAGTCAGCATCCTCCTCCGAAGTACGCGCTGCGTACTCCTGTACGCCCCGCGTAACCGAGAGGATTGGCCTCTGATCGTCCACGTCGCACTATCCGAAGAGACCGACCCATCCGACCCGTCCGACCCGACGTCCCATCCGACCCGGCGTCCCATCCGACCCGCGTACCCAGCAACCCGTCCCATCCGAACCGAGGCAGTCGAGGCTTCGGTCATGCATGACATACGCGTACGCGCTGCGTACGAGCGTACGCCCCGCGTACCGAGGCAGACCAGCCTTACTATAAATAGGATGCGAGGGTTTCCAAAGAAAGGGTTCATTTCTCTTCTCTCTCTCAACTTTGCCTCGTTTTCCGTGTCCGTTCAAACCCGAAGCTCTGGTCTTTTTGGCTCAAGTCCCGAAGGTCGATTTTACTCCCGAGATTCCCGAGAATCCCGAGGAAAATCCGTTTCCCGAGACGAAACTCTGCCCGGTTTTCCATCTCGCTATCTCCAAAACTTTCAAGTGAGTTTCATACCCCTTAATCAACCTTTTTAATTATTCTAAATACTTTTATATGCTTTCAAGGGGGGGATTACAAGTAAAACACACGAGTATTATCATGTGTTACATAAAGAAACTCTTTTATATACTGTTATATATTCAAATCACATGCGATTTATAAACATTTAAAGGAACTTTTATATATATATATATATATATATATATATATATATATATAACATATGTCACAATAGCATTTTACCTTTTAAAATATAATGTTGTTGTAATGCATGTATAAACTAAACTGTTCTTAGATTTTTCTTGTCTATCCTAGACTCTACACCCAAAAATCTATACTTTCATAAACAAGTGATTCCTTTTCTCAATGTTTCTAAACAAACAAGACACGCTTTTTGGAAACTATAATAGGTATAGTTTTACGAAAAAATTTCTAACTCTTATGTACTAGAATCACATATTTCAAGAAGTTCACTTTCGTATACAAGAACAAACGTAACATTTTAACAAGTAGATCTGTTTTTATACCACGGATTTGTGAGACACTAACTTCATGTACATTCGAGTACACATTTCAAGTCCTGTATTATATACCAGAATCCCTTGGAGGGGGAGCATGGTGTTTGTGTATAGATCTATACGGGCTTGACAACCCGCGCCCTGACTGTTAGCTACAGTCCACCGTTTGGGGTGACAAACGTCATAACATTCCAACGCCTGAAGAACGTTGTGTATAGGCATTCAGAGTCAATAGTATGGTTATAAAACTCACAAGGGGTATTAAAAATGCATTGATTTACAAGGTTTTCAAACTCATTGGTTATTTTACATTTACATACATTTTGGAAACAAACATTGGTCTTGAGTGAAGGCTACTTTTATACTAGTAGAAAATATAGGATTTTCTAAACACAAACAAACAAAGATAAAACATTTCATTTCATTCAAACATTGTCACTTAAATACTTATGAAATTCACCAGCTTAAATGTTGATCTACTCTTTCAAAATTACTTGTATGTCCCAGGGATTCAGTAATTTCAGGTACTAATATGCTTTTGAAGAAGAGATGCTGCGGCGCCAGTTTAATCTCATATTTTGACATCATATTATAATTGGTTTTGAACATGTAACTTTTGACAAATGTAAACTTTCAATTATATATATGATGGTTGTATTGCTTTCTTTACTATGTATTCATTTGTTACGTTACCACATGAAGTCATCTGCCCCCGAACGTTTCCACCGTTCAGGTTTGGGGGTGTGACATATTTCAACCTGGTCACCCAAACATATATATATATATATATATATATATATATATATATATATATATATATATATATATATATGTCACATAGCAGCTAACATTCTGTAGAACCGAATAATAGGCCGACATTGGTGCCTTCGACCCATGAATACAATGAGGAGACTCACCTCATAGTCAGATGAGTAACTAAAAAGCATGCCGCTCCTAGATCAACTCTACTAGTCACCTTAATAATTTTAGTGACACAAACTCAACATAGATACCAAAATACCTAAAACGCCCCTAGGTCAAACCCTAGCCAAAATCCAGGTAAAAGACAACTGAATCAACCGAGTTGACTTAGTGAGTACACTGGCGTACTCCTCATGTACACAGGGCGTAGTACATGGTTGACCGAAATCGGGGAGCTAACCACGTACATGCAGCGTACCTCTTAGTACGCTCAACGTATGCGTCTTCTCTTCACTTAAACCATTAAATGCTTAATCCTTAAGCACTTACGTCTAAAACCCAGATCTAGGCTCAAAAAGATGTCCTTAACCATAAAGTTTCCAACTTTATGGTTTAGAATGGCTATTAAGACCTTAGCTCCAAAAACCCTAGCTTCTTTACCCATTAAGACAAACTAGCTCTTGCATGGAAACAAACTAATGACCAAGAACATATTTTTATGACTTAACAACCCTTAAAACCTTTGAAAGGATAACCCAAACGTCTGGGAGTACATCCTACTCACAAAGATTATGTTTGGGACAAAAAGGTGATAAATTTGGGCTAAAACTAGATCCTTAAGAAATATACATCAAGGTTGAAGCTTTTTACCTCCAAATGATGCACCAAGGGAAGTAGATGTTAGATCCAAGGCCTTGAGTGAAACACCACAACCTCAAGGTTCTTCCTTCTATTCCAAGGCTCCAAAATGACACCAAAAAGGGCTCTTCAAGCTTCACAATGCACTCACACACTTTAGGTTTTTGAAATGAGGAAGGGGGTTGAAGATAAGAGGTTACATGAAGTTATAAAGGTGCTTAAATAGGGCCTAAACCCTAAAAATTAAGGTTTGCACCCTGGTTGCGTACGCCCTGCATACCACCATATGCTTAGCGTACTAGCACGGAACCGAGCACGCCCAACGTACTAAGCTGGATCCGGAAATTACGAAAATTCCATTGGGAACTATTCTTGCAAACAAAATACAACCCAAGGGTTAAAAACGAATACCTGAAAATTATAGATGTTACAATAACACACGAGACCTATGGTTTAATGCTGTAGATTCTTTCATGTGTTGTAGATGCATGTAGTAGCTGTTATACAAGGGAATGTAGGAGCAAAAGAACATGGACTAGAAGTAGTTTTATTTCTTAGTACTCCCTTGTTACTTTAAATTATGTTTATGGTTTTATTGTAAACTAGAAATAGCCTTGGACGTAAAATGTTTTTGAGTTATAGAATTCTGTATTTTGTTAGAAACTTTGATAATCCATAAGGTAATTAGATGAGAAAAATCGGGTTATTACACGACCTTTCGTCATACTTGAACTGGAAAAATAATGTGGGGCTAAAGTCACATATTTTTAGTGTGGCCAGTTTGTACTAATATGTTAAAAAAACATTAAAAATGTATTTGAACAAAACGTCAAAAAAGTAAAAAACAATTATTTAAAAAAAAACGTCATAAAAGTAAACAAACAAAAAAAAATATTAAACAGTATATCCGAAAAAAAAAGTTAAAAAATATTCCAAACCATAAAAAATTTAGATAAATAAAATAAAATGTAAGTGAACAAAATGTAAAAAAAATTAAAGAATAATAATACTAATAATAATGAATAAACCAAATACTATTAACAAAAGAAAAAAAAAGACAAAATATACTAAAGAAAAAATACAAAAAAAATTAAGACAAAATTAAATATGTCATTTCACAGAGGGTATTTTGGTCATTTAACACCAACCTTCAACGATGTTAGTTAAAATGACCATTCATGTTCATTTGAAACATGAAAATAACCTATCATGTCTAAAATTCCTCAAAAGGGCATGTAGTTGTAGGGATGAGCAAAATGACCGAACCGGCCCGAACTGGAACCGACCCGGGAATCGGCTTCGGCCAAAATCAAGAACCGAACCGGCCCGACGGTTCTACCGGTTCCCGGATCCTACCGGTTCTTGTCGTGTCTTCAAATTTTGGAACTGTTCCTCGAGAAATAGCATCATACGGTTCCGGTTTTTGCCGGTTCTACCGGTTCTGGTGTAACGCCCGTAGATTAGGGCTAGTCAATTTAGAGACGATAAGCGTCAAAAATGACTTTTTGATAGAAGAGTATTTAGAATGAATAATCTTAACTAAGTTGTAGTATACGTTACAAGGATTCCGTACATATAAAGAACGCGAAATCCGAGTTATAACGAAAAAGTTATGGCATGTCGAAGTTTCGCGACAGAACCGACACGACACATCGCGACGTAAATAATGAATTTACGTTAGAGCGATATTTGGCCTTAGCGATCTAAATGAAAGTCGTAGAATACGTTAAACCGAGAGTGTGCATGAAAAGAACGTCTAAATCTGACTTCGTACGAGGAAGTTATGATTTTTTCTAAATTCCAGCTTAGTAGTATGCAGTCTGAAACTCGAACTTGAGATCGAGTGATTTTTGGTCAAAGCAATCTAAAATAATCGAAGATCTCGTTATTAGTAGTGCAATGATAAAAAGACAGACGAAAAACGGTCGTCAGATGAAGAAGTTATGAATTTATAACGGGGTTTTCCTGTCCCGACCTACTAAAATAATATAAAAAAAAACATAAAGTCACAATTAGCTGACGGTGTCTAAACGAAAGTTGTAGAGCATAGTATCACCTACGCGGAGATATAAAGAACGTCGAAAACGGAGTTCGTATGAGAAAAATATGAATTTTTTAAGTTTATTAAATAATTAAAATAATTAATTTAAATATAAAATCAGATAATATCGAAGGCATTGACGCGTCGGTCCTATCCACCCGGTACGCCCGGCGTACCTAGATGTACGCCCGGCGTACATGTCGATGGAGGATTACGCCCAGTGTAATTTGGGGTTACGCCTAGCGTAACTTGGGGTTTCAGCCCCTATAAATAGAACATAGGTGCTTCCGAGTTCTTTGCTCATTTTCTTCTTTTCTCTCTCGTTTTTGCATCGTTTTGCGTACAAGAAATACCCCGAAGCCCCGGTATTAATCCCGAGCCCCGAAGCGAGTCCCGAAGCCCCGAAGATCCCGAGAAGTAAAATTCCCAAGCCAAAGCTCTGCCCGCGAGAAACCCGGTTTTTGGAGAAAACATCCCGGTTTCGTCGGAAAAGATTATTCCAAGAGACGAGGCGTTGTCCAATCATCTTCTGATCATGTGAGTGTGTAGTTACTTTCTTCTAACACATAAATATGAAGTATTTGCTATGAAATACGTGCTATGTGTTATATATTGTTTGTTTATTTGAGATGGGTGTGGAATGGATGTTTTATACAGGTTTTTAATCATTTAAACTGTATATGTATTTTATATCTACAAATATGTTGGGTAGAACATGGGTAGATGAAATATTTGGTGACTATGAGATGTAGTGCCTATTGTATAAACTCTAGCGTCTATGCGACTTAGTGCCTATCGAGTAAACCTTGGTGACGATGTGACTTCGTGCATATCGAGTAAATCCTGACGACTATGCGACTTAGTGCCTATTGAGTAAACCCTGGCGACTATGCGACTTAGTGCCTATTGTATAAACCTTGGTGACTATGGAGTTAACGCCTATTGTATAAACCTTGGTGACTATGGAGTTAGCGCCTGTTAAGTGAACCTTGGTGACTATGGAGTTAGCGCCTATTGTATAAACCTTGGTGACTATGGAGTTAGCGCTTATTGTATAAACCTTTGGTGACTATGGAGTTAGCGCATGTTGAGTAAACCTTGGTGACTATGGAGTTAGCGCCTGATGGCTATGGATTTAGTATCTGATAGATAAACTTTGGCAGCAATGGACTTCGTGCCAATTCCTTAGGTAAATCCTTAGGAATGAATGAATGAAGGATAATTGGTTTTTAGGGTAAACCCTTAAGAAATAAAGAAGATAATGGGGATGGGTAATTGGGTTGATTTTTTGATGATTAAATATAATAATTATGTTATTGTGGGTTGAAAACCCTATATGCTCATCAGGCTCCCAAGCCTGACCCACTCAGTTTTCTTTGCATTACAGGTAATGACACAAAAGTATAAGTTGGTGGACTTTACGAGAGATTTTGGATTATAGATCAGTAGTTATAAATAACTGTTGTAAGGTATATTTTATATTGTTTATGTTTTTGGTCTGTAACGGAACATGACATCCCGAGATTTTGTTATTTAATGAAAATACATTTCTTTAAAGAAATGCTTTGATAAATTCTTATCATATTTTGTTTTGGGAACAAATTCCGCAACTATTTTAATCAAAGGATTACTCTGATTTTATAAAACAAAGCATAAACAAATCGGTCTTTTCTAGCCGTGAAATTGGGGATGTCACATCCGGTTATATCGGTCTCGGTTCCTACCGGTTCCCGATTCCAAAAATCCACGAAAATAACGTTCCGGTCCCAGCTCGACCCGGTTCCATCGGGTTCCGGTTCCGGTGCCGGTTCCGGTTCCGGCCGGTTCCCCGGTCCATATGCTCATCCCTATGTAGTTGTTTTTTTCGCAAACCATAAGGATTAAATATGTAATTTTGTCTAGAATATGCTTAAGTGGTTTTTAGGAGTTTTTATATTTTTCGAAGCTTGTAGTTTATTAACTTTTTTTTTCATTTTTTTTTTTTGTAAATTTACATATTTAAACGACGATGACTACTTTTTCTCAACACTTATATACAAATAAAAATTACAATTTCGCTTCCAACTTCAAGCTAGTAGCTTTCAACTTGCAACTTCTAGCTGTTAACTTGTTTTGACAAACACGTCAATTGTAACAAACAAGTTTTGAATGTGGTAAGGGTGAAAATGTACGTACACGTTTGATATTGAACTTTTGATAGTTTTCGGGAGTTTTTAGATTTTAATAAAAACTCGAAAAAAAACTTATTACTATATTTGACTCTTATTGTTTAGGCCTTTGGGCATATTGTATGATTCAGTAAGATTAAGTAAACACATGGTTAATTGTATTTTTTTATTGACGTTTTAATTGTGTTTGTCGTGTTTGTTTTATGTGTTTGTGTTCATAAAACAAACATGACATCATGTTTGTTTGGTTATGAAAGAATCATATTGTGTTAGCAAAATACATGAACAAAACAACTATTCCATTTGACACCTTAGCTGTCTTTCAATTTCAAAAGTGAGGAATTTGATCCCTCCCCTTCCTTTTTTATTTGTGAGTTAGATAATATGGACAACTAGACCTCTCCTATGGGTTCATGATACATCATTCTAAACTATTTTTTTAACAATTTTGATACAACTTTTAAATTTAATTATGAATTTTGTTATGTAATCTATTTTTATTTTACATCTTTCACGTGCTTTTAATTATTTTTACGAATTTGGTGTCCAAATCCTAATCTCAGTCCCTAAGTTTTAAATTTCTTTTTCTTTTCTTACGGTGAACCCAAATTATTTATTTATTTATTTTAGGAATTTTTTTATGCTAACTTACTTTTTTTAATATATTTTTGTCCTAAATATTATTTATTTTTACGACTTTAGTCCAATCTTTTTTAAATATTTTTCCCAACCTTTTTTCAAATATATATATATATATATATATATATATATATATATATATATATATATATATATATATATATATATATATATATATTAAACGTTTTGTTTTAAAAAAAAAAACTTTTTACTAATGTTTTCATTTCTTTATTACAACTTCGCTTTTTATAAAATTACATTATAATTTTAAATTTTAGTTCGTTTTAGATTTTTTTGCCTAACTTACTTTTATATATTTTGTTTTGTAAGATTTCATATTTTACAAAAAAAATTATAAATATTTTTTTACATCTTTGTTTATACATGTTTTAAGATTTTTTTCCCAGTTTTTATAACTTCTTTTTATGAAATCGTCTAAACTTTTTTAATTAATTTTGGATTAATCTAAAGGAAGACCTTATATTTTTTGTTTTTTTCTAGATTAAATCTCAAATTTATTTTTTGCCTGAAAAAACCTTTTATTTTTCATTTTTTTTTCTAAAAAGCCCTTAACTTTGTAGATTTTTTTTTTCCGAAAAAAACCCTCAACCTTTTAAATGCTTCCGAATAAACCGTTAACTTTTTAGTTTTTTCTCCAAAAAATCCTCACATTTTGCAACTTTTTTTTTGGAAATAATGAATAAAAGAGCAAGATTGGAAAAAAATAAAAAAAATAAAAAAAATAAAAGGTCTTTTTCAAACAAAAAGTATTGAGGTTTAATCTGGAGAAAATACAAAATATAGTCCTTTCTGACATATATTTACAAATTTATTTTTTATGAGTTGATTTAAAAAATATTTTTTACATAATTATATATATATATATATATATATATATATATATATATATATATATATATATATACTAGCCGTTTACCCGCGCAAAGCGGCGGACGACAAATAGTTTGTTTCGACAATTAATTTATTTTCGATGGAGAGTGATTATTTTTCAATTCATTCATTAGTTTGTTTTAGTAAACATGTCATATTAAAAATAAAGAAAATTCATGAAATGACCAAATTATAGGGTGTTGAGTATTTATTTGGATGAAAAAAGATCTAGTCAAAATCTTGGAATAGAAGATTTATAGGAGTTTGTTTAAATTTTAATATTATTTTATTAGTGATTAGTTGTACAATTAGCTTAATGATTTGGACGTCTTAAAAAAATATTATTATTTTATTCAATCTATTTTTAGAAATAGTGAGATTTATTTTATAAGATAGTAAAGATATATATATATATATATATATATATATATATATATATATATATATATATATAAAATAATGCACAACCTAGCATAATATATAACAAAAATGAAAAAATATATCAAGAGAAAAATTACATAAATGGTTCGTGTGATTTTTCGAATACATAAGTGTCATTCTTAATTATTTTTTATACATAAATGGTCATTCGTGGTTTCAAATTCTTGCATAGTTGATCCCTCACCGATATGAGTTAACTTATTTTCCATTTCTATGTTGTTTTTTTCTTTATTTTTTTATTCTAAATTTAACTAAAAACTAATCAAATGAAACCCTACTAGTTTTAATTAAGAAAAAAAATAATAAACTAAATTTTTTATTCGTTTTTTCTCTTATCTTCTCATTTCTCTTTCTCTCCCCAATTAAAGAACATGCATAGAGAAATCAACCCCTCGTGTTTTTTTTCTCACCATGAAACAAAGAAAAATAATGAACATTGGTAAACGCATTTCAAGAGTACATCTGAATTGATATTTTTCCAGTTTTCCATTTTTGGATAGCATTAAGAAAGAAACTAATGATTTTTTTTTCAACGAGGTTAAACCATTTAACCAATCAAAATTGCAATTTTTTTCAGTTTGCCATAATCAACATTTGTAAATGCCGTTTCGGAGAGCATAAAAAACAAAGACAAACAAAAAATATGAGACACGGTTCAATAATCAACATTTGTAAATATGGATCAAACCTAAAAGACATTAAAATTCTCAACTAGTCATCTACCTGAAGAAAACCCTCACCCTAGATCGTCTGCCTAAGAAAAAACTGTCTCAAAATAAAAATCAAACCCTAAAACAATTCATTTGCATAAAATCGATGGTTGCTTCAACTTCTTTGCTTCGACCTCAATCTCCATTGGGTTATCTCTAGTGGTGGGCAGTGGGTAACAGGATGAGATGGTTTGTGGTGGTTGTCAATTATGGG
This sequence comes from Lactuca serriola, assembly GCF_051521515.1. Classification (NCBI taxonomy): domain Eukaryota; kingdom Viridiplantae; phylum Streptophyta; class Magnoliopsida; order Asterales; family Asteraceae; genus Lactuca; species Lactuca serriola. Next base: position 153,568,161 of record NC_136412.1, on the reverse strand, counting down.
AAAAAAATAAGGGGATATAAGTTTTTACATGGTTGTAGGCAGCGATCATGGTTCTAACAAGCGCGCCATGGCGCACCTCAAGGCGTGCCATGACGCAAGGCGTGATGTAGCCGTTACGAAAACATTTAAGGCGGATTTGTTAAGCGTGACGCCCAAATAACGGGTCAAGGCGTGCCTTATCGCGTTATGACGCGAGTTTTTTTCAAGGCGCGGGTTTTTTCGACTTTTGTTTTTTGTTTTTTTTGTCGGGCCTAAAATAATTGAGTTTTTGTTAACTTTTTTATATTAAATATTAATATAACACTTCTAAAAACTTCATATATTTGATACAATTCAATAATTATATGATTTATCTCTTTTAATGTATATAAAATAGTCACGCCTTGAAAAACGTCATGGCTCACCAAGGCTTGACATAACTTAACTTTGACCTCGCCACCAAGTCACGCATTGTGTTTTTTAGAACCTTAGAAACGATTAATTGATGGAAGACGTGGTCTTTGGTAGTTTGTATTTGTGTGGTCCGAGTAATAGAGGGATGAATGAGGAACATGGAGCGACATGATATGGACGAAAGACAAATGAATGACAACGCTTAGATATATCATTGATGGTATTAGGGGTGTAAGAGGGTTTTTATGAAACATAAGTGAAAGACAGAATGGGGAGAGAGAAGCGGAGACAAAGAAGTAGAGGCAAGCCGGATTTTCAAATTCAAGTGTAAGAGTTAGCCAAAAAAATGTGACCGCTCCTATATATGGGTGATATTTTTTTAAAACTAATTTTTAGTTAAAAGGAAATGTAAAAAAAATAAAAGGTAGAGACGAAAACTGCAATCTAAATAACCCCATGGACCATTAGTATAACAACAAGAAGTTAAGAACGAAAAATTACAAATCCTAAAAAGCAAAGAGTAATTTTGTCAAAAATTAATACAAAACCTAAAAAGGTAAGAAAGTGACAAAAGTATTGAAAATCACCACCAAAAATATAACAAAAGATCCCTTCCAATTAATCTCTCCTCAAACCTTAACATGCAGTTCACCATATGATTCCGTGACAGGCAATCACCATTTGACACGCAATCATACCCCACGCCTCTGTCTCCCACTACATCCACACAGTCCCGTCGCTTTATCAGACTCCGGTGATTAAGACAGAAGTAGTGGCGGTCGAGGAGAGAGAAATGTACGAAACACCTTCACCTATATAAAAGGGGGACAGAAAACATAGTGAGAAAAAGTTAGAGCGACATATATACGTGTGTGTAGAGAGAGTAGAAAGCAGGACGTGCTGTGACTTTGCGGTTTTTGCAGAAAGACTGAGGAACTTGCCGTTGTTGAAGAAACCCTAGTTTTGAACTTTTTATTTTGCCTCACGAGTAAGCTTTTGATTAATTTGTTTTGTTTCGATGTGTGGATGAATCGGCTTTGTGTGGTTTCGATCTATACTAAGTTCATCCTGAGGGTTGTTGTGAATTAGAGATAACTTGTAGAAGAACGATATCAGTTATGGTTGATGATTTTTCTTTAGTCTTAATCATAAAATCTGTTTTGTTGAAATAGAACACTCTGAAGTTCAACGGAGGCTGTATGATGAATACGACCTTCGTATTTTATTCCCCTACTACGTCGTGCCTTATGATTAGAGAGCCTTTTATAGAATTTTGAAATGTTGCTCATCTGTTTGAGATATTGCGTCAATTTGAGCTTAATCGGACCTATTTTTGATAAACTCTCCTTTTTATTGTCGTAATTGGAGTTTGTTTGGGAAATTAAGAAATCAGGGAAGTGGATTGTATGATTCAGCTGTTGTGAGGTTGTACATGACTACATTCTGCTATATTTTGCAGTTCTTGACTTGAAATGCCTTTTTTTTTGCAGAATACTGTATGCAAAAATGCAATGTTCTTGAAATTGTGAAAGTTTGCACAAAGATATTCCATTGAAGACACTGATGTTATAAATTAGAGATTAGAAGGTGTTGATTTTTGGAATCGATTCATTATTCATAAGTTTTTGTGGTTATAACCAAGATTTGCACTGGAGTGGTTGGGGGTGCCTGCAGTAGGAGCCATGTCATCCTTAAGTCGGGAATTAGTTTTCCTAATCCTGCAATTCCTGGATGAGGAAAAGTTCAAAGAAACTGTCCACAAGTGAGTGTATTTCTCTATAGGGTTAAATGCAAGAAATAGCAATATGTTTTTGTATATCTGTCTATTACAATATTACACTTCCAAAAATTTACCTAATTATATCAATGTTGTTCAAGTACAAAGCAATTTCACTGCTACAATTGGGTAGATTTTTCAAAGTACAATGCCCTAATAAGAGAGAAAGTAAATATATAATGATGTTATTAAAGGAAATGAAAGTAAGATGCTTTAATAATCAAATAAATGGAAATTCATTGCTGTTTCTTGCATTCATCTCATTTTCTATATTGTATTAACTTTCTTATGTATGTTTATAGATTGGAACAAGAATCTGCTTTTTTCTTCAATATGAAATATTTTGAGGAACAAGTTCAAGCTGGTGAATGGGATGAGGTTGAGAAATATCTATGTGGGTTTACAAAGGTTGAAGATAATCGTTACTCAATGAAGATATTCTTTGAAATAAGGAAACAAAAGTACCTTGAAGCTCTTGATAGGCAAGAGCCTAATATTTATTATATTTATATCTCACACCATTTTACTCTTTTTATTGACATTTTAGTTGCTAATATCAGGAATGACAGAGCAAAAGCTGTTGAAATTCTTGTAAAAGATTTGAAGGTCTTTTCGACTTTTAATGAAGAGCTCTTCAAAGAGATCACACAGCTACTAACTCTTGATAATTTTAGGTATTGTTATGAACATTGACTATGGAGTTTTGTAAGTGTTAGTTTTACTTTTTAGTTGACACTATTGCTTTTGTGATGTTTATTTAGGCAGAATGAGCAGCTTTCAAAGTATGGGGATACCAAATCAGCAAGAAGCATTATGTTGGTTGAACTGAAAAAGCTTATAGAAGCAAATCCTTTGTTTAGAGAGAAGCTAACTCTTCCTGTATTTAAAGCTTCAAGATTGCGTACATTGATAAATCAAAGGTCCTGAGCCCTCTGCATTCTTAAATATTGTTACTTTGTGTTACCATTTGTGGGCCCCTTTTCTTCATTGTGTGTTTTTTTTGTTATCAAATCAAATTGGTCTTTCTTTTAGTATAAAAAATAAAAGGTGTACTTAACAAATGGTTACTCTTAGGAGCTGTTTTATCTTTTTACTCCATTAAGTCTATGGATAAAGTTTTGTATATATAAGAACTGTTTCTTTTCTAGACTAAATAACCATTTTACCCTTACATTCCAAAAAACAAATTTCACATTAGTCATCAGTTATAACATGAGCGGAGTTGGGAGGAAAAGAGAAGAAAGAAAAATAGTTAACTTCTTAGTGTCTTAACACACTAACTCATGTTTTTTTTTTGGCTTAACTCATTAAGTCATTCTATCTAGATTAAGTCAAAAGGAAACAAACCCTTAGGCCCATTAACATGAACACCATTCTTTCTCTAATTTCTCTTGTTTTTTCATACACTGTTCTTACTTATAAGCTTTCTTCTACACTCTTCTTTTTCAGTCTTAATTGGCAACATCAACTTTGCAAGAATCCACGCCCTAATCCTGATATCAAAACTCTTTTTATCGATCACACATGTGCTTCCAACAATGGAGGTAGAGCACCTCCCCCTACCAACAGTTCTCTTTCTGGACCTGTTCCTAAAGCTGGAGTATATCCTCCAATTGGAGCACATGGTGTAAGTGTAATTAAAAATTTAAATTTAAGATCCTGTCTTAAATCATAATGTTAACATTTATATAATCTACAATAAATTAAGAGTCAAGACATACTTCTTCTATACAGCCTTTTCAGCCTGTTGTTTCTCCTTCTGCTGGATGGATGGCAACTGCTAATCTTTCCATGCCTCAACCTGGTGTTCAAGCTGGACCTCCTGGCCTTGTGCAGCAGCAGCAGCCTCCAGTTACAGGTGTGGTTTGAATTTTGTTTCAGATTTTATTTTAATTATTGTTATAAATTAAATTGGATAAAAGTTGATGTTTTGATTTATATGTGCAGCTGCATTCCTGAAGCATCCACGGACTCCTCCAGGTGGTGGTCCTGGATTGGAATATCAAATGGCTGAATCAGAGCACTTAATGAAACGTGCACGTGTGGGCCCATCTGATGAGGTATGCATTGCATATCAGCCATTAAACTTTGATGGTGCCATTGTTTTAGGGTTAGAAAGTTTCTTTTTTGGTCCTTATTTCAAGGTTTCATTTTGGTTTTGGTCCTTCACACTTGCACTTTGAGTTGGAGTTCTTTAAACCTTGTAAAATGAATCACTTTGTGCTTGCTCTTATGTTTTTTATAAGCTGTTATTAACAAATATAAATGTAAGGGTAAAATGGTCATTTTTTTCTTCATGTTTTGTCCTTATTTTGATGTTTCATTTTGGTCTTGGTCCTTCACACTCGCACTTTGAGTTGTTAAACCTTGTAAAATGATCGCTTTGTGCTTACTCTTATATGTTTTTTATAAGCTGTTATTAACAAATATAAATGTAAGGGTAAAATGGTCATTTTTTTCTTCATGTTTTGTCCTTATTTTGAGGTTTCATTTCGGTTTTGGTCCTCCACACTCGCACTCTGAGTTGAAGTCCTTTTAACCTTGTAAAATGATCACTTTGTGCTTACTCTTGTATGTTTTTTATAAACTGTTATTAACAAATATAAATGTAAGGGTGAAATGGTCATTTTACATGGGTCTAACGGACTTCAACTCACCGGATGAGAGAGAGGAGCAAAACTGAAATAAGACGTTGAAATAGGGACCAAAAATGTAAAAAAAAAGATCCCTTTTTGGAGCTAAACCAAACAAAATCACTAACCAAAGGGGCCAAATTTGCAGTTTACTCTAGTTATAAAAGTAGGGGCAAAATGGTCATTTTACAAGGGTTTGTAAAATGACCATTTTACAAAACCAAATTACTGAAACGAGACTCGAAATAGGGACCAAAAATGAAGAAAAAAGAATTTTCTTTTTTTGTTTAATCTTTGTTATAATTCCTTCAGAACTGACATTATCTAATATATGTTGAATAGGTGTCCTTTTCTGGTTCAACTCATCCTCCGAATTCATACTCACTGGATGATCTTCCAAAAACTGTGGTTCGGTTACTTAACCAGGGTTCAAATGTCATGTCAATGGACTTCCATCCTCAACAACAAACTATTCTCTTAGGTTAATTAATCCTCAGTCTATTTGCTTCAATCCCTAACAATTTCTCAAATTGATTTAATCTTCTGTATCCTCCTTCCTTTAAAAAAAGAGGTAATGAGATTGTTCATGGCTTTCAGCTGGAACAAATGTTGGTGAAATAAGCATTTGGGAGATTGGAACTCGAGAAAGAATGGTGCATAAACCCTTCAAGGTTTGGGATTTATCTGCTTGTTCAATGCCTTTTCAGGTAAGCTTCTATTGCTTATTCTTTCATTTTTTAAATATTTTGTAAATTGGCTTAACTTTAACATGAATCATGGTCAAATTCATGTCTAGACAACTTTGGTAAAGGATGCAGCAGTATCTGTTAACCGTTGCATATGGGGACCAGATGGATCAATACTCGGTATAATTTATAAAATTTGTAAATTAACTTTTAATAATTTTGTGTGAGTGTATTGATTTTTAAATTTCCTACCATAGGTGTTGCCTTTTCCAAGCACATTGTTCAGATATATACATACAACCAATCAGGGGAATTAAGACAACATTTGGAAGTAAACCCAATCCTCCATCTTTTTGTTTTTCTTTCTTTCTCTTTTGATTCCTAAATTTTTTTTATGAATCTTTCACATTACAGATAGATGCCCATGTTGGTGGTGTAAATGATATTGCTTTTGCTCAACCCAATAAGCAAATGTGTATTGTCACATGTGGCGATGACAAGACAATTAAGGTACACAAATTTTATCAAGAAATATATATTTTTTTCTTTTTCTTTTCACTCATATAACAAGCTCTTACATATTTTGTAATAGGTATGGGATGCTGTAGGTGGAAGGAGGTTATATATGTTTGAAGGTCATGAGGCTCCTGTTTATTCTGTATGTCCTCACTCTAAAGAACAAATACAGGCAAGTTTCCTTTTGTGCTTTTCTAATTTTTAATTTTTTTAGGAGATTTAACGAATAATGAATGTTACATAAAGCATTGATTTTGCCCTTGTTTTGTGTAGTTTATATTCTCAACAGCGATTGATGGGAAAATCAAAGCATGGCTGTATGATTGTTTGGGGTCAAGGGTAGATTATGATGCCCCTGGTCTTTGGTGCACAACAATGGCATATAGCACTGATGGAACTAGGTTATATACTTAACTTAAATATACATAAGATTAAAATATTTAATTATATGAGTTTATGAGTGACACATGATATTGTTTCAGATTGTTTTCTTGTGGAACAAGTAAAGAAGGTGAAGCCCATTTAGTTGAGTGGAATGAGAGTGAAGGAGCCATCAAGAGGGAATATTCTGGTTTCAAAAAGCGTTCTATGGGAGTTGTACAATTTGACACAACAAAAAACCGTTTTCTAGCTGCTGGAGATGAGTTTCAGATTAAGTTTTGGGACATGGATAATAATGATATGCTAACAGCCACTGGTCCAAATAATGGTTTACCTGTAAGCATACAATTCCACTTCCATTTCACTAACACCATATTTTATGATCCTTTAGTCCCCATTTGTACAAAAGACGTAAATGCCCTCTTACTTGTTTAAACTGTTTCAGGCAAGGCCTAGATTAAGATTTAACAAGGAAGGGTCATTACTGGCAGTCTCCACAAGTGACAATGGATTTATAATATTGGCAAATAATGATGGGCAGCGCATGGTAAGGATGCTGGAGAGTCAAGCATATGAGCGGACCCGGGCACTTTCTGATTCAGTCAAAGTAATTTTCTTGACCTTATTTATCTAATATTTAGTATTCAATATTTTTCTCATGAATATCTAATACCCCTCCCCTTTGCAGCCTTCAATCACTGGCCCATTAGGTCCGATCCCTAACGCGTCTTCATCTATGGTAACTGCTATAGAACGTGATAGAATGCAAACTCCATTATCCATTGGAAATCTTGTAAGTTATTACTTTATTATTCCCTTTTATTTTTAACTGTTTGTTTTATTTATGGTTAACTTACATTCCATTGTATTTGAAATTTTGAACATTGCAGGCTAATGCTGAAAGCAGTAAAGTTGTGGATATTAAACCAAGAATTGTGGAGGGTGGTGACAAAGCTACAAGCTGGAAGCTCCCTGATATAGTTGATTCCTCTCACCTTAAAGCCCTAAGGTTGCCTGATCCAACAGCTGCCAGCAAGGTTTGTTCTGAAACTTGTTATGTTTCTTAATTCTTTGTAGAATTTTTTCAAGTTATCAATTGTTATCTGTAGTTCCAATTGTGTTTGTTTGTTAGCGTTAGATATTTAACCTAGAACTGGTGCTTTAGGTTATGAGGCTGATCTATACAAATTCTGGGTTATCTTTGCTTGCACTTGCTTCAAATGCCATTCATAAGCTCTGGAAATGGCAACGAAGTGAACGCAATCCATCTGGGAAGGTATGTGGGCCCCACCCCACCCCATCAACATTTATCAAGACTTAACATATTTCTGCATTTACTGAGTTCTGTACACATTCAGTCGACTGCATCTATTGTCCCACAACTATGGCAACCAACAAATGGAGCTCTCATGTCTAATGATGTGAATGAGAGTAAATCTGCTGAAGAATCTGCAGCATGCATTGCTTTGTCAAAGAATGATTCTTATGTCATGTCTGCCTCTGGTGGGAAAGTCTCCCTTTTCAACATGATGACTTTTAAGGTATGTCTCCAAGAAATAGCAATGTACTTTCATTTCTTCTTGTACAACATTGTACTTAGAAAAACCACTCAACTATATCAATGTCATTCAAATACAAAAGCATATTTTTAAAGTACAATGTCATAATAAGAAAAAAAAGTTAAATGTATCAAAAGACAGTTTACTGAGGTGGCTAAACTGACTGACTGACTGCAGGTCATGACAACTTTCATGCCCCCACCACCTGCTGCCACCTACTTGGCTTTTCATCCTCAAGACAACAATATCATTGCTATAGGAATGGAGGATTCCACCATTCAAATTTACAATGTTAGAGTTGATGAGGTAATTCTTCTTGCTTTTAGTGGCAAGCTTCACAACTTCTAATCCGGTTATTATCTTACATTCTTAACCCTGATGGTTTTTAATAGGTCAAAATGAAGCTGAAAGGTCACCAGAAACCAATTACAGGACTTGCTTTTTCACAGACTTTAAATGCACTCGTTTCATCTGGAGCTGATGCTCAGGCAAGTGGTGATTAAAATTAGAGTTCAAATCTCTGTTTTCGTGTTTGTTAGATAACATGCAGTCTAAAATAATACTGAGTTAATTTATTTATTTATTATTATTTTGAATTGATTGCAGCTATGTATCTGGAATATTAATGGATGGGAGAAGAGGAAATCAAGAAACATACAGTCGCCACCTGGCCATCCATCCTCACTTGTTGGAGAAACCAAAGTTCAATTCCATAATGATCAACGCCATCTCCTTGTTGTACATGAAAGCCAAATCGCTATTTATGACCACCAACTCGAATGCTTGAAATTGGTATATATTCAGAATATCCTTTTTGATTTTAAGATTCCATGGGTAATTGTGAGAATTCACATGTTCAATTTCTATTTATTTACAGTGGTCTCCAAGGGAATCTCTTTCTGCTGCAATTTCAAGTGCGATATACTCATGCGATGGCTTGCTATTATACACTGGATTTTCCGATGGTGCTGTTGGAGTTTTTGATGCAGACAATTTAAGGCTTCGATGTCGTATAGCACCTTCCGCCTACATATCCTCTTCAATTTCCAGGTATTTCTCTATAAACATTATAAAATGAATAAACTGCGATTTGTTAATTTATAACCTAATTTTGGCAGCAGCAATAGCACGGCGTATCCAGCAGTGATTGCATCACATCCGTCGGATCCAAACCAATTTGCTCTGGGAATGAGCGATGGATCTGTCCACGTCATCGAGCCAGCCGATGCAGATCCAAAGTGGGGTGGATCAACGTCTCAGGATAATAATGCGGCTTTACCTTTACCATTACCATCTTCTAATCCTTCAAATTCTGCTTTGAATAGTCAACCATCAGAAACACCCTCCAGATAAGCACGGTACATAACATAACATAATAGTTTTTTATTTTCATTTGTTTTATGATGGGGTTTAGACTCGATAGACACGTCTCAAGGGTTTGTGTAGTATTGTAAATTTTAGATTATAGTTTTGCTTTTTCTTGATAGAGAGATATATGAGGCAGTGTATTACCTCAATGGTTTCAATCAGGCTTATTTTATCAATGATCTTTCTCTTAGTTGATGTTTTTTTCTGGACTTAATGAACTTAATGGGACGAAAAACGAAATCATGAAACCTATATATGATTGTTTTTTTTTTTTTTTTTTTTTTTTAATTAATGTTGAAAGAATGACTTAATAAAAATAATATATGGTGTGCTTCTTTAACAATTTGCACTTGTGGTGCCCGATCAATGTGGCCTATTGTTGATCAGTTCAAATCCAACATGCTTCAATCTTCTGTTTACAAGTGAATGTATGTAAAATGTAATCGGTGCATAATTGCTACTGCGGAATTTGGTAACATTAATTGTTATTCTATGGAATATATTTTTAACAACTTTAATGATACCAAATAAGTCGGTTGAATTTGAAATGTTAACTCTTTTGCACCGATTAAAATGAAGAAAAATACAGCCTTCAATGAACATAGGTAGGATTACATCATTGTTTATGCAACGGTTTTCATTCTCAATAAATAACATTTCGACTTTCTAATACATTATTGGTGTCTTAAAATTTTTTATATACAGATGTAAATTTATAAGTAAAGCAGATAGATACTTACAATAGGGTATTAGGTCAGCTTACTTTTTGCACACGGTTCCATTTATTTTTTAAACACTCAAAATAGTTCAATTTATTTTTTAAACACTCAAAATAGTTACACTATTTTTTAAACACTCAAAATAGTTCCATTTGTCTGGCCTAAACTCTAAATATTGTATTTACCCTTCTTAATGTTTTTTAATATCATATATACCAAAATCTATTTTTTTATTGATTTATAATCTCTTTTACCATTTTAAAATCTTTAAAACTAAAAAATCATTTTAAATGGACAATATTGCCCCTTGATACTACGTGTTGAGATCACGTTTGCCTAATACTCCATCTCAATCACGATTGCAATTTCAGCCTCCAGTCCTCCATAGGCATGAGTTCATAGGCTCTTATACTTACGATCTCAGCGCACATCATTTTCCCCTGTTGTCGCATTCACACATAACGCATAAGATAATCGACTTCAACCCTATTCCTATTTTCCATCTCTCCAATTTTGTTGCTGTTTATTGAATTGCCGACGTGAACTTGTTGATACTTATTACCAAATGTGTGCAAACTTATCAAATGCTATCGCCTCCTCTTTCAAATGCTCAGGTTTGATTTTGTTCTTGATCAGGTGCGATTGTGTCACCAAACCTACACTCCGGGTATTCGATGAAAAGCCTAGATGAAGTAGTTATATATATATATGTATGTGATGCGACTCGTTCTGACACTCCTAGTTAAAGGTGTTTTCTGCTACGCTATGGTTTGCGAGATCACAACAAGAAAGAAGGCCGTCAGCCGTTCTTCGAGATGGATCTCGAAAAAACGCTCCGACGGTCAACTCAGTGGATTATCTAAGAGTGAGTGTAAGAGTCTGAGAGAGATAACTTACTTTCTTGGATGATAGAGTAGACCTTTTAAATTGAGTTCTTCTGCTAGTCCGTACATTGGACAAGGGCGTCCGACCCGACAGGATCAGACGCGTTGATTGGCCAATGCTCCTTTTTATGTCAGAGCTAGCGTTTGGTTCAGGTACTAATGCTCTGAGCTTACTCATTGTCGTCTGGAGCCGTTGATGGGTATTATGCAAAACATATAATCCTATGTGTGCATGTAACCCTAAAAATTTTGATCTACATTTTCTCTAATTGAACATACAACTTTAACAACAAACTGAAAAACCTTAGCATACTAGTGTATAATCGAAACACACAATTAGGGTTAGAATATTCATACCTTGATTGTTATAGTAATAACAATGCAAATCCTTGTGTTGATGAAGCCTTGAGAGCAAACGTCACAAGTGTCACGCCTCTAGTGGTTCACACTCAACACTAGCAATAGAAGATGATTGAGAAGGAGGAGAGAGGTTCAAAATTTCAACTAGGTCTTCCAAAGAACAGATGGACGAAATTTCAAGGGTTTAAGCTGTTTATATAGTGCAGTCAAGAAACCTTAGATAAGCCTTAATCCAAGATAATCTTAAACCGGACAATTATCCATTTTTCTGTTTATCCACCAAAGACTATTCTAGAACTCCTTAAGCATAAAGAAACCATCCATGCCTTCACATGGAGGGTTCTAGATTGCCTCTTGCTCAACTATTGAACAATTGCACTTCAGTCCCTGCACATAATTAATTCCTTTAATCCCCAAATTAATTCCAATTAATTTCTGATTAAATCTTAATTAAATATTACTATTTCTAATTAATATATTATTTTCATAATATATTAATAAATTATTAATTTCAATTTATTAATCAAATAATAAATCAACATCTTTCTCCAAAATCATCCATTCATCCTGTCTAGTTGCTAGTTTTTGAGGGCAACCCAAAATGACTGTGCTATTATCAATTAAAGTATATACCAATTATAGTTATGGGCTTAGACACCTAATCCAACAGTATCCCACTTAGATAAGTCTAATAACTATAGTTGCCAATATAAATTCAAAACTGATTAGCAACTTGTAGCTCTCAAAAGTCGCTGACGAACTCTGACTTAGTCAGATACATGTCCTAAGATAAGTGATCATATAATCCTTAGTTCTACAAGATATCATGCGAACATGAGACATGTAACATAATCAACCTCATTGTCCAATACTTTGTTTTCCCGATTTCAGATTCATAATGACAAAGAACTACTAATTGAACACATCAATTTAGTCTTGGCCGGGCCCGACACTATAAGTCAACACCAAATCATCGTGGGGCCCAAAGATATCGCTTCCCCCTAAGGGTAAAAAGGAACAGATAAACTTTGACTTATATGCTTGTACTATTTACTCATAAAATCATGCACACCAATACATTTTATAACATTAAGCTACCGATGCGTTTACGTATCATCAATGCACAACCAACTCGTAAACAATAACTCATATATCTTTGTTTAAAGATTATAAGATATTATCGTCTCAGAATTACCCGTGATAAATTCCATGAAGTAATTCTCTGAGCATAGGTTAATCCAATACTCAAATTCTCTATTTCAAAGTACTCGCGAATATTGCAGCAATACCCTTGTTATGTCTAAAACCGTTTAGACAACCTACAATTCAATTCATGACAGTCTTGATTCACTACTTACTTCCAAAAGTATGATCGATTGTGGATGTTTGAACAATCTAATTATTCAGGAAGTAAAACATGCAAAATGAAACACAAAATAAATAACAGACATAAGGTAGTAATCCAACTCATAAATAAATCTCCATTACTTAATCATCGAAAGTGAATTACATTTATTTCATTACAAGTTTTGAAACTAACTATCTAACTACTAAAACTAACATCATCCTACAGACCAATGCTCCTAGCATGTTGAACGTGCTTCAGCCTACTCAGACCCTTTGTGAGGGGATCTGCAGGCTTCTCTTCTAACGATACCCTCTTCACTACGAGGTTTCCTTCTTCTACTCTATGTCTAATGAAATGGCATTTCCTATCGATATACCTTGATCTTCCATAATCTCTTGGCTCCTTTGTTAAGGAAACCGCCCCTTCATTATCACAAAAAATCTCCATTGGCTCCTTGATGGCTGGAACATGCAACTCCAAGGTCTCCGATGAAGTTCTTCAACCAAATAGCCTCCTTTGATACTTCGCTTGCCGTTATGTACTCTGATTCACAAGTAGAATCAACCATCGTCTCCTGTTTGGAACTTTTCTAGGTTACCGCTCCTCCATTAAGGGTAAACACCCAACGAAAGTTATCTCTGTCTGTCTAAATGTATCATCCATAAATTTTACGCCAAATTTAAACTTTTAAATCATAAATAAAAACCAAATAGCATTGTTTACAAAATGTTTTCAAATCATTATGCATCAGAGTGTCCCCAAAATCATAACATAAGGATGAGGAGCGGTACGGTCACACCTTCGCCTTTCCATGATCTCCTGAAGTACCTGAAACAATAAACTGAAAACTATAAGCCCGAGGGCTTAGTGAGCTACCCCCAAAATACTAATACCACACTGACAATGTCATATCAGTAATAATCAATCAATCAACATGCATACTGGGCCATCGGCCTGACTGGACCGCCCTACAGGGCCTACAGTCTATCTGGATCTATCCTGAGCGTTCGGCATGACTGGTTCGCCGCGTGGGCCTACAGTCTCCCCAGACCGCTCATAGGTTGTGTTGGCCTATAGCATAAAGCAGGACCGTCTCAACGCAACCAACAAACAAATAATATGTGCGCATAAGTATCATATACTGGCATATATATACATCAAGCATATCGACCACTGGTCGTCAATCATAGAAGTCTCTCGTAACCAGAGTACCGACCTAGTAGGTCACTAACATACCAATCCCTATGGATCATAAGAGCATAGCGTACTGTCTACCCTGATTCTGGTCTAACAGATCATAACCACATATAGCATACCATAACAATGGCAATTAAAGGGCCGGCCTTGGTGCCGTAGACCCTATCGATATAGTGAGGATAACTCACCTCGCAATGTCGACTTGGAAGTAAACTCCAACTCCCGGATCACTCGACACAGGCTCCACCACCTATGATCATAACACAATATACTTATAAGTCCCTAATCTTATAAGGTACCTATAACGCCCGTAGATCCGGGCTAGTCAAATTAGAAATAATAGGGGTCGAAAATGAATTTTCGAAAAAAGATTATTTAGAATAAATAATCTTAACCAAATTGTAGAATATGTCTCAAGGGTTCCGTACATATAAAGAACGCCGAAATACGAGTTATAACGAAGAAGTTACGGCTCGTCGAAGTTTTACGGCAAAACCGGCACGGCACCGGGAGACGTAAATAGTGAATTTACGATAGAGGACTTTTTATGTAACACCTTGATCCTCAGGTATTAATAATGATATTTTGGTTAGTTTTTTTAGAACCTACTCGGCGAGTTGGCCTCCCTACTCGTCAAGTAGTAGCGGGTTTGCCCGTGAAGTTTAATGATCTACTCGCCGAGTTCGTTATGGGACTCGACGAGTAGATGCTGGCAGATGAAACCCTAGATTTCGGGGCCTTGCACCCTATTTAAAGGGTCATTAGCCTCCCCTTTACAACTCTTTTCCTCCCAAAAACCCTGATTCGAGTGTGAGTGTGTTTCTTGGTGATTTTAAGCTTGAAGGAAGGATTTGGTGAAGGAAGCACGAGAGGGAACAAGTTAGAGGAAGCAAAGGGCTCGTGGGGATTCAATATCTACTTCTGTGGAGCACTTTCTGAAGGTATTAAGCTGTTCCTTGGCTCATTTCCTCCAAAAACCCTCTTGTGCATGGATTCTAGGAAAGAGCTTTTGTGTTTAAGCCAAGATCTGAAGTTGTAACTTCAGATCTGGACTCTTTTTGACCTTGAGATGCATAAAGTTATCAATTTAGCCTAGCATGTGCCTCCCCTCAAGTGTATGACTCAATTCCAAACTTAGATTTTCTATTTTAGGGCCTTAAAGCCTTGCATGCACGTAAAGTTTGCAACTTTACGTGGAAAGCAAGCCTCAAGAGCCTAGATTTGTAATTTGGAAGCATTGCATGGCTCAAAGGAGTCTGTATGGCTCGAGATCTGATAGGACTCGTCGAGTCTCAGGGGGAGACTAGACGAGTCATATGAAGACAGGCATGGACTCGGCGAGCCCGATGACTATTGTTATGAACTCGATGAGTTGGATGAACAACTCGGCGAGCCGGATGAAGATTGCCTAGAACTCGACGAGTTGAAGGAACAACTCGGTGATTCAAGTAAGATTCCCCAATTGATTCGATGCTCATAAACGTGTCGAGTGGCAAGCAAGGAAACTCGACGAATGGACCTTATATTATCAGTCAAGACCGTATGAACTCGACTAGTCACCTCGATCACTCGGCGAGTAGATGTTATCCCGGGAAACTCGACGAGTCACTAGTTGTACTCGGTGAGTTAGGGTCAACATGGATTGTTGACTTGATCCTAACTGAAGTGGACAAGGGTGGACTTTAAGGTTAATGACTGGTTATTATATGTCACTTTTTAGGTAGTTGAGTTGGAGCAGTTCGTGGGGTATATTCAGTCGAAAAAGTGTTAGTTCAACATTCAAGTCAGGTGAGTCTTCTCACCATACCTATGGGTCTAAGGCACCAAGGCCGGCCCATTATGTGATTATGATAAATGTGATAGATACTCTGTGTTTGCTATGATATGTGATTGCATGTTGTATGAAGACCCCGGGGTGAGCCCGTGGCATTGGATGTAAGACCATGTGGGGTAGCCCATGGCAGTCCTAGGTGAAGACCATGAGGGGTAGCCCATGGCACCGGATGTAAGACCATGTGGGGGAGCCCATCTCAGTCCTAGGTAAAGACCATGTGGGGTAGCCCATGGCACTATTACAGATTTATGTATGCATGGCTTATGTGTTATGTGTGTAGCTTTTATGGCTATCAGGATATGTGTTGTGTGGATTGTGTGTGGTATGCTCTCGGAAACTCACTAAGCATTTCGCTTACAGGTTGTTGATTGTTGCAGGTACTTCGGAGCCTAAGGGCAAAGGCAAGGTGTGATGACATGGCGTGTACTCTACCATTCTTTTGGATGTTTTGGGACTCTCCGATGTTTTCATAAAAACACAACAATGATGTAATGAATGTGAATTGGAAACAAATGTTTTGAAAACCTATGGAATATGTAATCGGTTGATTAATTAAAACGAAAAATTTTCTTTGTAAAATTTGGGTTGTTACAAGTTAGTATTAGAGCCTTGGTTTGAGAGATTCGGACACATCCTCGGATGTGTCAGGATTCAAATTGAGGAAGTGGTAAACATTTTCAAAAGTAACTTAAAAAGGATTTTAAGCCCAAAAGAAGAGAGTACAACGCGCGTGATCAGCCGAGCCAAGTAAGTAGTTTCCCAATTTGAATAGCCATGTTATACTGAAAACGAGCTCTGTTGATTATGTGAAATTGCTAAGTGTATGTTAAAAAATTATATACAGTTAGGAGTTGTAGCCTCAGAATGAGGGATTTAGCCTTATTTCCTTTTCCTTGTTTGGATGTGTTTTTAGGGTAGAATCTCTTATTCAAAATTCTATTTGATCCTTTCTGTGTATAATTTTCATGCCTAGTAGCAACCTGTAGTGATTGGTATGATTCTTGTGAGTAGGAAAATCATAGGGTGTTCAGGGATTGATTCATGCGAGGGCTGTGAGTCATAGTTTTACGAATATGATAAATTTGGAAGTACTGGGTAAAGCAGGGGGAAAGGTACGGGTAAGTGTGGAAGCTAGTACTGGGCCCATACTATTGGAAGCACAGGACCCGTACCCGAACCCATGTTCTACCTGGGAATTCCAAAGAAGCTTGGTATGGATACAATCTCGATATGGGTATCCTGATCTTTATTTTTGTGTTATGATAGTTTAGCATTGTGGTTACGCGATTTGGAGCAGGGGGATCAGGATCGGGATCCGGGGTTGGGTCAGGCGGCCCTACCGATGGTATTGACGAGAGGCTGCGCGAGCTGATTGTGGCCGAGGTTACGAGGGGCATCCTTGACACTACCCCAGTCATCTTTGGGGCGGTCAAGGAGGGCATAATGGAGATCATGGAGGAGAGACTTAGAGCATTCAGGGTCGATATTTCTGCGGGCTAGGGTAGAGCTCGAACTTCCTCGTTTAGGGAGTTCAAGGCGTGTGGAGCTTCGAAGTTTTCGGGGATCCGGGATCCCATTGTGAGTAGACGCTGGGTGGCAGAAATTGAAAATGCTCAGCGTACGAGTTCTCGCCCAGAGGAGGCAAAGGTCGGATTTGCTTCCTGTATTCTGAGGGACAGGGCCTGAGATTGGTGGGGCGAGGTTATTAGCCAGATGGGAGCAGCCGATGTGGCTAGCATGACGTGGGCTGAGTTCGTTCGACATTTTGATCAGGATTTTGCACCGCCTATCGAGGTGCAACAGATGGTGAGAGAGTTTCATGATCTACAGCAGACTACTGAGACTGTGGCGGAAATCACCGCCAAGTTTCGAGAGCGAGCTTTGCTGATTCCCCAGTATTCGACAGATGAGGACATGAGGAGGACCCGATATCACTCTATGCTGAGGGAGGACATTCGGGAGTTTGTGAGTTTTACAGGGTGCAAAACCCTGAATGAGATGGTTGAGAAGGCCCGTGAAAGGGAGATGGAGTTGGAGTCCCGCACGAAGCAGAAGACTGAGCAGGTACAGATAGCGGGGACTCAGGCTAAGAAGCCTAAGACCTCTGATTCTTTGAGTAAGGGCCAACAGGGCCGGGGCCCGTGTGCCAAGTGTGGGAGATTTCATAGTGGGGATTGTCGGACAACCATGATGTCAGGATGCTACTCTTGTGGCCAACAGGGCCACTTGAGTAAGGATTGCCCCAAGAAGGGCTTGATATGTTTTCACTGCAACCAGACCAGTCAATAAAAGGCCGATTGTCCGAGGTTGCAGGGTGGAGGAGGAGGATCTGTAGCGGTGCACGCGCCCGCCACTCTGAGGATTATGGATGGCCGCCCTAAGGCGGAAGCTCCAGCAGTGAAGAGCCACGCTTTCCAGCTGACTACCGAGGAGGCTCGGGCAGCACCCGACGTCGTGGCTGGTATGTGTTCATTATTCTCTGTTGAATTTATGTTAAATGTTTATATGTATGCTTTTTATGCTTTGGATAGGGACTTTTTTGGTCAATGGTATGTCGGCTCATGTTTTGTTCGATTCGGGGGCTACCCGATCTTTTGTGTCTCTTGCGCTTAGCAAGAAGTTCCGAGATGCACCGGGGACCCTGGATACCCCGCTCGAGGTGGAGATCGCAGATGACTGCACTGTAAGTGGTGCGAGGGTGTATCAGGACTATGTTCTGAATGTGCATGACGAGAGGTTCCGTGTTGATTTGGTCCCCATACCATTGCGAGGATTGAAAGTGATTATTGGGATGGACTGGCTGGGGGCCAATGGGGCCATGATCGATTGTGAGCGGCAGTTAGTCTGGGTTTGAACCCCAAGGCGGGGAGAACTAGTTATCTACGGCGAGAGGGCCTCGTAGGGCCCGACCCTCTGTTTGGCGGCAAGGGCAAGGAGGTTCTTGCAGCAGGGCTGCATGGGATTCTTCTCTTATGTTTCAGATACGCGGGTGGAGGCAGTGACGGGTATCGATAATGTATCAGTGGTGAGGAACCTTCGGGACGTTTTCCCTGAAGAGTTACCCGGAGTGCCTCTGGAAAGACAGGTGGAGTTTCGTATCGATTTGGTACCAGGCGCCGCCCCAATAGCGAAGGCACCATATCGGTTGGCGCCACCCGAGATGCAGGAATTGTGTGCACAGCTCCAAGAGCTACTAGACCGAGGGTTCATCCGTCCGAGTAGTTCTCTGTGGGAAGCTCCGATTCTCTTCGTGAAGAAGAAGGACGGGTCACACAGGATGTGCATCGATTATAGGGAGCTGAATAAGCTGACGGTGAAGAACCGCTATCCCTTGCCTAGAATTGACGATTTATTTGACCAGCTCCAGGGGGCATCATGGTTCTCCAAGATTGATCTTCGGTCAGGGTATCATCAGATGAGGATTCGGGATGAGGACGTACCGAAGACAGCTTTCAGGACTCGTTATGGGCATTAAGAGTTCGTGGTGATGCCATTTGGGCTCACTAATGCTCCGGCCACGTTCATGGACCTCATGAACCGAGTGTGCAGGCCGATGCTGGATCGGTCGGTGATTGTTTTTATTGACGACATCCTGGTCTATTCTAAGACCCGGGAACAACACGGGCAGCATTTGAGAAAGGTACTGGAGACCTTGAGGACGGAGAAGCTGTATGCAAAGTTCTCCAAATGCGAATTTTGGTTGCGGGAAGTGCAGTTTCTGGGTCATGTCATCAATTAAGAGGGTATTTCGGTTGACCCAGCAAAGGTGGAGGTGGTGATGCGATGGGAAGTACCGAGGAATGCCTCTGAGATTCGTAGCTTTTTGGGCTTAGCGGGTTATTATCGAAGATTTATCCAGGATTTCTCCAAGACTGTCGTTCCATTGACCCGCTTGACTAGGAAGAATGTGACTTTTCGATGGGGTGAAGACCAGCAGAGGGCTTTCGAGACCCTGAGACGGAGGTTATGTGAGGCTCCGATTCTAGTTCTGCCTGATGGATTGGATGACTTAGTAGTGTATTGTGATGCATCTATTTCAGGGTTGGGTGTAGTACTGATGCAGAGGGGGCTCGTGATCGCTTATGCCTCGAGACAGTTGAAGCCTCACAAGGCTAATTACCCCACTCATGATCTGGAATTGGGGGCAGTGGTGTTTTCCCTCAAGATTTGGAGGCATTACTTGTATGGGGTGAAATTCATTATGTATACAGATCACAAGAGTTCAAAGTATTTGATGGACCAGCAGAACCTGAATATACGACAGAGGAGATGGTTGGACGTGCTAAAGGACTACGATTGCGAGATACTATATCATCTAGGGAAGGCCAATATGGTGGCCGATGCATTGAGTTGCAAGGCGACGGGGTCGCCAATCGGGAGTATTTGTATGAGGGTGACGGTAAACCATCCCTTGATAGACATCATTCGAGGGGATCAGGTCGAGGGGGTGAAGAAAGAGAACTGGAAAATGGAAAGAATTCGGGGGCAGTATCCTTTGTTTGTTAAGGATAGTCTCGGCTTATTGACACAGTGTGGTCGAGTGTGGGTACCGATGTCAGGGGGAGTGAGGCAGAGACTGTTGGAGGAGGCGCATAAGTCCAGGTTTTCTATACACCTAGGTGCAACAAAAATGTATAGGGATTTAAGGCGGGGCTATTGGTGGCCTTGCATGAAGCGAGAAATCTCCGGGTATGTGGAGCGGTGTTTGACCTGTAGGAAGGTCAAGGCCGAGCACCAGCAACCTCATGGCAAGGTTCAGCCATTACCCATTCCCATGTGGAAGTGGGAAGAGATCACTATGGATTTCGTCACAAAGCTACCACGGAAAGCGAGGGGAGTAGATGTCATATGGGTAATCGTGGATAGACTGACGAAGAGTGCCCACTTTGTCCCGATCTCCGAGAGCATATCTGCAGAAAAGTTGGCGGACGTTTATGTTCGGGAGGTGGTGGCTAGGCACGGGGTGCCGGTATCGGTGGTTTCAGATAGGGATGTTCGGTTTACATCCAGGTTTTGGAAGAAGTTCCATGAGGAACTGGGTACCCAGCTACATTTTAGTATGGCATATCATCCCCAGACCGACGGCCAGAGTGAGAGGATGATCCAGACACTGGAAGACATGCTACGGGCATGCGTGCTGGATTTCGGAGGAAGTTGGGATGCATATCTTCCACTGGCAGAGTTTTCATATAATAACAACTATCATGCCAGTATTGACCGAGCACCATTTGAGATGTTATATAGGCGGAGGTGCAGGACCCCAGTGTGTTGGGACGAGGTTGGGCATCGGGTTTTGGGGAGCACGAAGGTGGTACTCGAGACCACCAGATTGATTCAACAGGTACGCGACCGGTTACGGGTCGCGCAGAGCCGTCAGAAAAGCTATGCGAATCGACGGCGATCAGACCTCAAATTTCAAGAAGGGGACTTTGTTTTACTAAAGGTGTCGCCCTGGAAAGGGATTATTCGGTTCCGCAAGAGGGGCAAATTGGGGCCTCGGTTCATAGGACCGTTCAGGATCATAGCCCGGGTGGGCAAGGTGGCATATCGATTAGAGCTTCCAGAGGAGCTTAGTCGGATTCACAACACCTTCCATGTATCCCAGCTTCAGAAGTGTGTTGCCGACGAATCCTCAGTCATACCCTTGGACGACATTCAGTTGGATGGGAGCCTGAATTACGTCGAAACACCAGTTGCGATTTTGGACAGGAAGACAAAGAAGCTCCGGAGTAAATAAGTGAAGTTGGTTAAGGTGCAATGGCAGCACCGAAGGGGTTCCGAATGGACTTGGAAATTGGAAGATGAAATGCGAGGTTTCTACCCGGAGTTATTTGAACCAACAGGCTTCGAGGATGAAGCCTAATTCAAGTGGGGGAGAGTTGTAACGCCCTGATCCTCCAGTATTAATAATGATATTATGGTTTGTTTTTTTAGAACCTACTCGGTGAGTTGGCCTCCCTACTCGTCGAGTAGTAGCGGGTTTTCCCGTGAAGTTTAATGTTATACTCGTCGAGTTCATTATGGGACTCGACGAGTAGATGCTGGCAGATGAAACCCTAGATTTCGGGGCCTTGCACCCTATTTAAAGGGTCATTAGCCTCCCCTTTACAACTCTTTTCCTCCCAAAAACCCTGATTCGAGTGTGAGTGTGTTTCTTGGTGATTTTAAGCTTGAAGGAAGGATTTGGTGAAGGAAGCACTTGAGGAAACAAGTTAGAGGAAGCAAAGGGCTCGTGGGGATTCAAGATCTACTTCTGTGGAGCACTTTCTGAAGGTATTAAGCTGTTCCTTGGCTCATTTCCTCCCAAAACCCTCTTGTGCATGGATTCTAGGAAATGGCTTTTGTGTTTAAGCCAAGATCTGAAGTTGTAACTTCAGATCTGGACTTTTTTTGACCTTGAGATGCATAAAGTTATCAGTTTAGCCTTGCATGTGCTTCCCCTCAAGTGTATGACTCAATTCCTAGCTTAGATTTGCTATTTTAGGGCCTTAAAGCCTTGCATGCACGTAAAGTTTGCAACTTTACATGGAAAGCATGCCTCAAGAGCCTAGATCTGTAATTTGGAAGCATTGCATGGCTCAAAGGAGTCCGTATGGCTCGAGATCTGATAGGACTCGGCGAGTCTTAGGGGGAGACTCGGCGAGTCATATGAAGACATGCATGGACTCGGCGAGTTGGATGAACAACTCGGCGAGCCCGATGAATATTGTTATGAACTCGACGAGTTGGATGAACAACTCGGCGAGCCGGATGAAGATTGCCTAGAACTCGACGAGTTGAAGGAACAACTCGGCGAGTCAAATAAGATTCCCCAATTGATTCGATGCTCATAAACGTGTCTAGTGGCAAGCAAGGAAACTCGATGAATGGACCTTAGATTATCAGTCAAGACCGTATGAACTCGGCGAGTCACCTCGATGACTCGGCGAGTAGATGTTATCCCGGGAAACTCGGCGAGTCACTAGTTGTACTCGGTGAGTTAGGGTCAACATGGACTGTTGACTTGATCCTAACTGAAGTGGACTAGGGCGGACTTTAAGGTTAATGACTGGTTATTATATGTCACTTTTTAGGTAGTTGAGTTGGAGCAGTTTGTGGGGTATATTCAGTCGAAAAAGTGTTCGTTCAGCATTCGTGTCAGGTGAGTCTTCTCACCATACCTATGGGTCTAAGGCACCAAGGCCGGCCCATTATGTGATTATGATAAATGTGATAGATACTCTGTGTTTGCTATGATATGTGATTGCATGCTGTATGAAGACCCCGGGGGGAGCCCGTGGCATTGGATGTAAGACCATGTGGGGTAGCCCATGGCAGTGCTAGGTGAAGACCATGTGGGGTAGCCCATGACACTAGATATAAGACCATGTGGGGGAGCCCATGACAGTCCTAGGTGATGATCATGTGGGGTAGCCCATGACACTGGATGTAAGACCATGTGGGGGAGCCCATTGCAGTCCTAGGTAAAGACCATGTGGGGTAGCCCATGGCACTATTACAGATTTATGTATGCATGGATTATGTGTTATGTGTGTAGCTTTTATGGCTATCAGGATACGTGTTGTGTGGATTGTGTGTGGTATGCTTTGGGAAACTCACTAAGCATTTCGCTTACAGGTTGTTGATTGTTGCAGGTAATTCGGAGCCTAAGGGCAAAGACAAGGCGTGATGACGTGGCGTGTACTCTACCCTTCTTTTGGATGTTTTGGGACTCTCCGATGTTTTCATAAAAACACAACAATGATGTAATGAATGTGAATAGGAAACAAATGTTTTGAAAACCTATGGAATATGTAATCGGTTGATTAATTAAAACGAAAAATTTTCTTTGTAAAATTTGGGTTGTTACATTTTAGCCTTAGCGATCTGAATAAAAGTTGTAGTATACGCTAAATCGAGAGTATACAAAAAAAGAACGCCCAAATCTGACTCCGTATGAGGGAATTTTTCTAAGATTTAGCATAGCAGTGCACAGCCCGAAACTCGAATTTTAGTTCGAGTGGTTTTTGGCTTACGCGACCTAAATGAAAGTTGAAGACCTCATTAATAGGAACTCAACGGTAAAAAGATAGACGAAAACGGAGTTTGTATGAAGGAGTTACGAATTCTTCGCGGTCATTTAATAGTCTAAACGCCTCCCACTGTTAAATTTGAGATCGGTTGAGAATTAGCCGACGGAGCCTAAATGAAAGTTGTAGATCTTGATTTTACCTACGCGTTGAAAAAAAGAACGTCGAAAAAGGAGCTCGTATACGAGAGTTATGATTTTTCTAAGTTTGAAGGCTGATACGCGATACGGGGTGACGTGGCACCACCAGAATTGGACACGTAGCACCACCAGAAGGCTACCACATGCCCCAACTTGGCGAGTAGGTCCTCCTACTCGGCGAGTCCATTAGTCAGCACCCCTATAAATAGAGGTGTCGGGTTCCCTCATTTCTTCACCTCTCAACCCTCTTCTTTCTCTCTCTGTACTCTCTCTTTAAGATCCCTAACCCCCTAAAAGCCTAGGTAAACCCCCTAGCACCCGAAGGAAGCCCCGAGCTCCCGGAGTCCCGAGAAAAGAGCCTTTCGGCTCAGGAATGCTGCTCCAACGAATCCCGGTTTTCGAGAAAACCCGCTGTTAGTGAGCTACGTCTAACCTATCTTTAGTATAGCTTATGTTTCAATATAGTAATGTTATTAGGACCCTATAATAAGTACTTGGGCTATTATTATGGGTTATATAAGTATTTTTAATGCTTATATAATAGTAATAATAGCTATACTATTAAGTAGTCTCGGTGAATATTAAACTAAACCCTAGTGGTAATGATACTAGGTTTTGTCGAAGGAAATTGTTTTAAGAGTAACGAAGTGTTGCCCGAGTACCGAGTCACCACCTTACCAGGTGAGTGTATAGTTACTTTCAGCTTACACATAGATATGAAGTATTTTATATAAATTATGTGCTATGTGTGCTTATTATCTGAACACTTGCTGTCTATGCTGGATGAATGATTTTATACATGATTTAAATGATTTAAATTGTATATGTATTTTATATCTATGATAATGTTGGGGTAAAACATGGGTAGATGTAATAGATGATGTATGAGTTGGATGATGAGTTGAGAGGTGTTATAGACCATGAGGTGAGGGTGAGAGGTGGACGATGTGAGAAGCCTTTTTCCCAAATGATGGCCCCGTCATTCAGTAGAGTATGGATGACAACCACGGACTATTCTAGACAGTCCAGTGGAACACTAGCAGGCATGCAACCTGTAGGTGTTGTGAACGATGTGTTCATCGGTGTACTCTAAAAACCCATTGACATGTATTGCGAGTGGATACTGTCGATAAACAAAATAGCCCTGGCAGCTATGGATTTAGTGCCCGTTGAGCAAACCCTGTCAGCTATGGATTTAGTGCCCGTTTAGTAAACCCTGGCAACGATGGATTTCGTGCCGATTCCTTAGGATGATCCTTAGGAATAAATGAACGAGGAGTAGCTGATTCTTAGGGTAGATCCTTAAGAGTAAAGCAGATAATGGGGATGGGTAATTGGGTTGATTGCTTGATGTTTAAACATAATAATTATATTATTGTGGGTTGAAAACCATATGTACTCACCAGGTTTCTCAACCTGACCCACTCAGTTTATTTATATCACAAGTGTTGATATGAAGTCACATTACACTGAGAGGTTAAAGAGATGTAGATCACTAGTGTAAATAAATGTAAGTTCCGTTTATGCTTATGTTTCTGTATTGACGATGACATCCCAAACGTTTTAAAATGAATAAAATACGTTTCTTCGAAAATGTTTTGATAGAGTATTTATCTTGTTTTTCTAGGAACAAATTCCGCAACATTTTTATGAAAAGAAGCACTCTGATTTTTACAAGGCATAAACAAAATCGGTCTTTTCTGTCCGTGAAAAATGGGGATGTCACAGTACCCCATAACCCACTAGCAAACCCATGATCAAGGTCAAAGTCCTCAGTCAAGGTCAACTGTCCATGTTGACCTCGACTCGCCGAGTACCCTCGGCTACTCGCCGAGTACCCTTGGCTACTCGCCGAGTTCCCTGAGGTACATTCCAACTCGCTGAGTCATCGGAGTGACTCGTCGAGTTCCTTCGATTCTCGATCAAACTTTAAGGCCACCCGTCGAGTTCCCTCCTTGCTACTCGACGGATACACACCCATACATATCCAAGAGAAAACTCATCCAACTCACCGAGTTGTTCTTCAACTCGTCGAGTCTTATGGCGATCTTCATCGGACTCGCCGAGCTGTTCATCCAACTCGTTGAGTTCATGGCCATCTACATATGACTCGCCGAGTCAACTTTGCGACTCATCGAGTGCATTCAATCCTCTTTCTATACAGAACTGTTTGGAGCCATGTAGCAGCTCCAAATCACAGATCCAAGCTTCTAGGGCATGCATATCACGTAAAGTTGCAAACTTTACGTGCATGCATGGCCTTAAAGGCTCCAAATGCCAAATCTAAGTTCTTAATGGGGCTTCATACCCAAGAGGGACCTCAATCACAACCTAAAATGCGACTTTATGCTTCTAAAATCCAAGGAGGGTCCAGATCTGAAGTTACAACTTCAGATCTAGCCCATAGCTCAACATACCAACTTGAAAATCCATAAAAAACCCTAAAACTCAACCAATAGAGGAGCTCTATAAGGAAAATGACGGTTTAGGTACCTTTTGAAGTTGATATCTAAGATGAGTGTTGCTTCCCACACTCCAATTGCTTCAATCTCCTTCTCCTCCAAGTCTTCTCCCTCCAAGGACTCTCTTTCAAGCTTCAAACACACACACACAAGGCACACACACACATAAATAAGGCGCTCAAGGGTTCTTTGGAACTGTAAAGAGGTCCAAGGGAGGCTAAGGTCCCTTTAAATAGGGGTGCAAACCCTGGGAATTAGGGTTTCACTTGCCAGCTCCTACTCGCCGAGTCTCAATTTGGACTCGTCGAGTAGGTCACTTAACTCGCGATCCATCCCGCTGCTACTCGACGAGTAGGTAAACCAACTTGTCGAGTAGAGCTTGAACCAATAACTCATACTTAAGCAATACTTGAGAATCGGAACGTTACAACTCTCCCCCACTTGAACTAGACTTTGCCCTTGAAGTCCGCTGGAATAAACAACTAGTTGTAAGACCCTATGTATTACATAGGTTAATTTAAAAAAAAAAGTTAAATATAAAGGTCAAAATATTTTAAAACTTTGGATTTATAAGAAAATAAGAAAAATAATGAATTATTATAATGGAAATGTTTTTTATCTTTTAAATTCAAACAAATAATTTAAATAATAAACAAAAAAAAACTAATGAACTTTAATTTTTTGAATTTTAAAATTAAAATGTAAGTTGATTAATGAATTGATATCCATTTATTACTACATTTATTGCAATTATTATATTAAAATATTATGTGGAATTTAATAAAATAGAAAAACTCATAAAATGAGAACTTTGAATTTATAAGAAAATAAGAAAAATAATGATTTATTATAATGTAATTGTTTTTTATCTTTTAAATTTAAACAAATAATTTCAATAAAGAAAAGAAACTAATGAGTTTTAATTTTGGGAATTTTGAAATTAAAATGTAAGTTTATTAGTGAAATTAATATCCATTTATTACTACATTTATTATAATTATCACATTAAAATATTAATGGAATTTAATAAAATAGAAAAACTTATAAAATGACATGTGGAAAAAATTAATTCAAAATAACTACAAAATGACATTTGGCAATTTGAATGAGAGTGTGACAAGTGGCAAAAAAAACCTTTATTTATTAGAAAGGATGTCGGGTAATGCTCGCGCATCTCCGCCTCCGATTCCCATGTCCACTCAGATCCCTTTCGATGTTCCCACTGTACCTTTACCAAAGGTATTTCCTTGTTCCGCAGAATCTTCTTCTTTCTTTCCAAAATAGCCACAGGCCTCTCCACATAGTTCAGGCACTCATCGACCTGAATGTCATCCAACGATACCACTGCCTGCTGGTCCATAACACATTTTCGCAATTACGAAACATGAAACGTGTTGTGGATCCGGCTGAGCTCCTCCGAAAGCTATAGCCTATAACCCACCCTGCCAACCTTGGCAACAATCCGGAATGGTCCAATGTAACGGGGACCCAATTTTCCCCTCTTCCTAAAGCGGATCACACCCTTTTAGGGTGAGACCTTCAAGAGAACCATGTCACCCACCTGAAATTCCAGCTCAGATCGGCGTCGGTCCGCATAACTTTTTAGCCGGCTCTGAGCGGTCTGCAGTTGCTGTCTAACCTGCTGTATCATCTCGGTAGTTAGCAAAACTACCTCCGTCCGACCCATCACCCTGTGCCCAACCTCGCCCCAACAGACTAGGGTCCTACACTTCCGCCCGTACAACATTTCGAAAGGCGGAGCGCCAATACCGGAATGATAGTTGTTGTTGTAGGCGAACTTTACAAGCGGTAGGTGGGAATCCCAACTCCCACCAAAATCAATGACGCATTCCCTCAACATATCCTCAAGGGTCTGGATGGTCCGCTCACTCTACCCATCCGTCTGCGGATGGAACGTCATACTGAAATGCACCTCATACCCAGTTCCTCGTGGAACTTCTGCCAAAATCGTGAAGTAAACCTGACATCCCGATCGGAAACAATAGAAACCGGGACCTCGTGGCGAGAGACAATCTCGCGGACGTACAGGTCGGCCAACTTTTCTGCCGACGAACTCTCCTGTATGGCTAGGAAATGAGCACTCTTGGTCAATCGATCCACAATGACCCATATAGCATCGAACCCCTTTGCTGTCTTCGGCAATTTTGTGATGAAATCCATCGCGATCCGTTCCCACTTCCACATGGGAATCTCCAGAGGCTGCAGCTTACCATGCGGCCTCTAGTGCTTGGCCTTGACCATCCTACAGGTCAAGCACCTCTCAACAAAGCAAGCGATATCTCGCTTCATACCAGGCCACCAATAACTTGAACTCAAATCACGGTACATCTTGGTGGCTCCCGGGTGAATAGAAAAACGAGACTTATGAGCCTCCTCCATCATTGTCTGTCGGAGCCCTCCGGACATCGGAACCCAAACCCGACCGTAACAGGTCAACAATCCGTGGCTATCCTGAACAAACCGGGCGCTTTCACCCTTAATCCTCTCCATCTTCCAGTTCTCCGGTCTCATACCCTCCATCTGAGCATCCCTGATCAAACCCACCAGCGGGGAATCCACCGTTATCCTCATACACATGGCTGGGGTAGAGGACCCAACTGTCTTGTGGCTAAGAGCATCCGCAACCACGTTCGCTTTACGAGGATGGTAAAGGATCTCACAATCATAGTCCTTGACCAGATACAGCCACCTGCGCTGCCTCATGTTCAGGTTCGGCTGATCCATGATGTGTCTCAAACCCTTGTGATCCGTGTATATAGTACATCGGACCCCATACAAATAATGCCTCCAAATCTTGAGGGCGAAAACCACCGCTCC
This sequence comes from Lactuca serriola, assembly GCF_051521515.1. Lineage (NCBI taxonomy): Eukaryota > Viridiplantae > Streptophyta > Magnoliopsida > Asterales > Asteraceae > Lactuca > Lactuca serriola. The sequence continues at coordinate 153,538,997 of NC_136412.1, read as the reverse complement.
CAACTCAAGATCGTGCGTAGGGTATCTCGTCTCATGCGGCTTTAGCTGCCGTGATGCGTAAGCTACCACCCGTCCTCTCTATATGAGGAATTCCCCCAAGCCTGTGATGGATGCATCACAAAATACCACAAAATCCTCCACTCCCTCGGGGAGTGTCAAAACCGGCGCCTTGCATAAATATTGCCGCAGGATCTCGAATGCCCTCTGCTGCTCAGGGCCCCACTGGAAATCCACCCCCTTCCTCGTTAGACGAGTGAGGGGTACGACAATCTTGGAGAAATCACGAATAAATCTCCGATAATACCCTGCTAAACCCAAGAAACTCCTGATGTCTGAGGGAGTTTTCGGAGTCTCCCACTGCATAACCGCCTTCACCTTGGCTGGATCGACCAAAATTCCCTCTTGGTTAACGAGATGTCTGAGGTACTGGACCTCTCGTAACCAAAACTCACATTTTGAGAACTTGGCATACAGCCGCTCTCGTCTCAGAACCTCCAACAGCTCCCTGAGATGCTCCTCATGCTGCTCTCGGGTCTTGGAATACACCAAAGTATTATCTATGAACACAATTACCGAGAGATCGAGCATCGGTCTACAGACCCGGTTCATCAACTCCATGAACACTTTCGGCGCGTTGGTGAGCCCAAACGGCATTACCACGAACTCGTAATGACCATAACGAGTCTGAAACGCGGTTTTCTCCACGTCTTCCTCCCCCACCCTGACCTGGTGATATCCTAATCTCAAATTAATCTTGGAAAACCAAGATGCACCCTGCAGCTGATCGAACAAATCGTCTATCCTCGGGAGTGGATGACGGTTCTTCACTCTTAACTTGTTCAGCTCCCTATAGTCAATGCACATCCGGTGCGAACCGTCCTTCTTCCTGACGAAAAGGATCGATGCTCCCCAAGGGGAACTACTCGGACGAATAAACTACTTACCCAGCAGCTCCTGCAACTGAGATGATAGCTCTTGCATCTCAGGCGGTGCTAAACGGTACGACGCCTTAGCGATAGGGCCGCACCTGAAACTAGATCAATCATGAACTCAACCTGCCTCTCTGGAGGCAACCCGGGTAACTCCTCCGGAAACACATCAGCAAACTCTCTAACCACCGGGACCTTTAAAACTGAGAGCTGCTCCATAACCCGCGTATCTACCACATACGCCAAATAATCGGCACACCCGTGCTGAATATACCGTCGAGCCCTGGCTGTCAAATAGAACCCTGATCCCAACCTGGTGCCTTCACCATATACTACAAGTTCTCCCCCACTTGGGGTTCGAACCACCACCCGCTGTCCTTCACAGTCAATAATGGCGCCAAAACGGCTAAGCCAATCCATCCCTACAATCACGCATACATCCCCCATGGGGATAGGAATCAAATCTATCAGGAAGGACACCCCGAAAAGCTCCAACCCGCATCCCCGGAAGACCGAAGAAGCAGAAACCCCGTGCTCGTTGGCGATCGAGACTCGCAACGGGCACTCAAGATCATCCATCGGCACACTAAACCCTCTAGAGAAGGTCCGACACACAAACGATTGACTCGCCCCCGAGTCGAATAATACCAAAGCGGGCAAAGAATTCACTAAAAATGTAACACCGTAAATTTTCAAACAAATTTTTCATTTCAAAATAAGTTATTTTCATTCAAAACAAGGCATAAACATTTCAAGTGTCATGTCAAAATACAAATCATCTGAATCCCAAGATCACAAAACATCTATCAGTGTGTACAGATCACGCCGGCGCCTTCCCACGGTCCTCGCTAGTACCTGAAACACATACATAACAACTGTAAGCATAAATGCTTAGTGAGTTCCCCAATATACAACTTACGCACATACGCCTTTCCAGGCCCTGACCTTCCGGTCCATGTGTCTCAGGGGACTTCCGTCCCTGCTGGGTAAACCTTCCGGTCCTACCCACGCCGACCTTCCGGTCCACAACACAACGCCTTCCGGCCCATAACATAATCGCCTTCCGGCCCATAACATAATGCCTTCCGGCCCATAACATAATGCCTTCCGGCCCACATAACATACATAGCACGTATAACAATTAACTTATCACATATAGCACGTATATCTCATATCATATCCGACCTTCCGGTCACACAGTCAAACCCTTCCGGGTACAGTATAGTGAGAAGACTCACCTCGTGAATGTCGAAAGCTAGCAAATCCCGAAGTCACTCGTACTCGATCCGCCGAGCTATAATCTCCCTATAACATCACACATCTCTTATTAACACTTTTATCTTCTAAGTTTGACTATCCCTAAGAGGTCAAACATAGGTCAACTCTGGTCAACGGTCAACGGTCAACTTGACCTGACTTGGCGAGTGCTAGGGCGACTCGGCGAGTCTAGACATTCTCACCAATCCTCTAAGATTCCCTTTCTACTCGTCGAGTATCCTCCTTGACTCGACGAGTTTCTCCTGGAAGAATCGCGGGGCCACCCCGACTCAACTCGCCGAGTCTGAAGAACAACTCGACGAGTCCCAGTTAATCTTCAAGCTACTCGCCGAGTCTGTTCATTGGACTCGGCGAGTCCATGCCATGCAACCGCTCAAACTGCTTTCTAAGGTCAGAACTGCTCCGACCATTCATAGGTCTGGCCTTCCTAGACTGATTCATCACGTAAGGTCCTTATTTCGGTGCTCATGGTACACCCCATGACTCATAATTTACATTTTGACCTAAGGCATAAGGATTCCAATCCAAAACCTCCATTGATTCCCGAAATGATCAGGCATGGGACATTCTGGACTTCTAAAGATCCCAATACAGGGTTCCAATCGTTTGGGGGACTAAGGTAACACTCAATCTAGCCACAAAAGGGTTCAATAAACCCTAAATCCATATACACATCAACATAGAAGGATGCAACTCGAAATATTACCTGAATAATGTGCTCTCTGTGTCCCCAATCCTCAGAACGTGGCTTCCCTTGTTGTTCCCTTAACCAAGCCTCCTCTTCCTTGCAAAACAACACTTCCAAAATCAACAATGGTCTTCTACCTTGCTCCAGATGCTCACAATCGAATTAGGGTTTCTCTCAGAGGACTAGGGTGAACAATGATGGCCATAAGGTCCCTCATATACGTCCCAAACCTGAACGGTTAGGGTTTTCGCTAAACAGCGCAGACTCGCCGAGTCCATATCCGGACTCGTCGAGTCCAGTCGCGAACCCGCGACCAGATCCGCGATCCTACTCGGCGAGTCTAGGCTCTAACTCGCCGAGTCCCCTCTTAAAACACCCAAAATCATAAATATAACGATACCTGAAATTCCGGGCTGTTACAACTCTCCCCCACTAGGACTAGACTTCGCCCTCGAAGTCTCACTCTGAAAATAGCTCCGGATGCTGCTCCCGCATCTCACGCTCTGGCTCCCAAGTCATTTCCGATCCCTTCCGGTGTTGCCACTGAACCAACACCAGAGGTACCTCCCTGTTCCTCAGAACCTTGATCTTCCGATCCCTGATGGCCACTGGTCTCTCGGCATAATTCAGGCTCGCATCCACCTGAATATCCTCTAATGGAACCACTGCCGACTCATCGGCTATACACTTCCTCAATTGCGACACATGAAAAGTGTCGTGGATCTGCCCCAACTCTGCTGGCAACTCCAAACGATAGGCTACCCGGCCTATCCTTGCAATCACACGAAATGGCCCAATATACCGGGGTCCCAACTTGCCCCTCTTCCTGAATCGAATCACTCCTTTCCAAGGAGAGACCTTCAGGAGAACGAAGTCACCGACTTGAAACTCAAGCTCGGATCGGCGTCTGTCTGCATAACTCTTCTGTCGGCTCTGGGCGGTCAATAACCTCTGTCTAACCTGCTGAATCTGCTCTGTCGCCTGAAGCACGATCTCTGTACTGCCCATCACTCTCTGCCCCACCTCTCCCCAGCAAATGGGAGTCCGACACCTCCTACCATACAACAGCTCAAAGGGTGGCATACCAATGCTTGAATGATGGCTGTTGTTGTAGGAAAACTCTGCCAAGGGTAAATACGCATCCCAGCTACCCCCGAAATCTAACACACACGCTCGAAGCATGTCCTCCAGCGTCTGAATCGTTCGCTCGCTCTGACCGTCTGTCTGGGGATGGTATGCGGTACTAAAATGCAATTTAGTACCCAGCTCCTCATGGAATTTCTTCCAGAATCTGAAAGTGAAGCGCACATCACGGTTTGAAATAATCGAGATCGGCACCCCATGCCGAGATACCACTTCTCTCACATATAACTCCGCCAACTTCTCCGTTGAAGAACTCTCACTGATGGCAAGGAAGTGAGCGCTCTTCGTCAACCTATCCACAATCACCCAAATTGCATCGACTCCTCTGACAGTTCTCGGCAATTTGGTGATGAAATCCATAGTGATCTGTTCCCACTTCCACTCGGGAACCTCCAATGGCTGCAACTTGCCATGCGGTCTCTGGTGCTCGGCCTTAACCTTACGGCAGGTCAAGCACCTCTCCACGAACCATGCGACGTCCCTCTTCATACAGGGCCACCAATACTCTTTCCTCAAATCCAAATACATCTTCGTAGCCCCGGGATGGATCGAGAATTTCGATCGATGAGCCTCTTCCATCAAAGTAATACGCGTACCACCCACGAACGGTACCCAAATCCGACCCTGAAACGTCATAAGCCCTCGTCCATCCGTAACGAACTCTGAAACCAAACCGACAACCCGCTCTCTCTTCTGCATCTCTGGTCGCACAGCCTCGGCCTGTGCCCCACGAATAGCATCCAATACTGGAGCTATCACAGTCAATCTCAAACATACATCTCGCAGTGGAGTGCTCTCCGCCCTGCGGCTCAATGCATCGGCTACCACATTAGCCTTGCCTGGGTGGTACAGGATCTCACAATCATAATCCTTGACCACATCCAACCACCTCCTCTGACGCATATTTAGGTTGGGCTGATCCATCAAATACTTCAAGCTCTTATGGTCCGTGTATATCGTACATCGAACCCCATACAAGTAGTGACGCCAAATCTTGAGAGCGAACACTACTGCCCCCAACTCTAAATCAAGCGTGGGATATCTCGCCTCATGAGGCTTCAGCTGCCTCGACGCATAAGCTATCACATGACCCCTCTGCATCAACACTGCACCCAGCCCCGAAATCGATGCATCGCAATATACTACAAAATCCTCTATCCCTTCCGGGAGAGCTAATACCGGAGCTTTGCACAACCTTTGGCGAAGTGTCTCAAAGGAGGTCTGCTGCTCGGGTCCCCATGAGAATGCAACCCCCTTTCGGGTCAATCTAGTGAGTGGCACTGCAACTTTGGAGAAGTTCTTAATGAATCTCCGATAATACCCTGCCAATCCAAGGAAACTCCTGATCTCAGAAGGTGACTTCGGCACCTCCCAACTCATCACCGCCTCAACCTTGGCCGGGTCGACCAATATCCCTTCCTGATTAACAACATGTCCTAGGAATTGGACCTCCCGCAACCAGAAGTCACACTTGGAGAACTTTGCATAAAGCTTCTCCGATCTCAAAACCCCAAGGACCTCCCTCAAATGTTCTTCATGCTGCTCTCTAGATCTCGAATACACTAGAATATCGTCGATAAATACAATCACTGACCGATCCAACATCGGCCTGCATACCCTGTTCATGAGATCCATGAACACAGCCGGGGCATTGGTGAGCCCGAAAGGCATCACCACAAACTCATAATGCCCATATCGCGTCCTAAACGCTGTCTTCTGGACGTCCTCATCCCGCACTCTCACCTGATGGTACCCCGACCTCAGATCGATCTTGGAAAACCAAGATGCTCCTTGCAACTGATCGAATAAATCATCGATCCTCGGTAATGGGTAACGGTTCTTGACCGTCAACTTGTTCAACTCCCGGTAATCAACGCACATCCGGTGTGAACCATCCTTCTTCTTGACGAACAGAATAGGTGCTCCCCACGGCGAGCTGCTCGGCCGGATGAATCCCTTCCCCAGCAACTCCTGAAGCTGCGAGGACAACTCTTGCATCTCTGGAGGTGCAAGACGATAAGGCACCTTAGCGATAGGCGCGGCCCCCGGAACCAGATCGATACCAAACTCTACTTGCCTCATAGGAGGTACTCCCGACAGCTCCTCGGGGAACACATCTGGAAACTCACGCACCACTGGGACCTCCTCAACTGATCTCGGTCTCTCGGAAACCTCCCGCGTATCCATCACATATGCCACAAAACCCTTACAGCCCTGCTGTAGACACTGCCTCGCCCTAGCGGCCGAACAAAAAGCTGATCCCGAACGGGTACCCTCGCCGTACATCGAAAGAACTCCCCCACTAGGGTCTCGTATAGTCACCAGCTGACGCTCACAGTCGATGACAGCGCCGAATCGGCTCAACCAGTCCATGCCCACAATGACACAGACATCACCCATCGCAATAGGAATCAGGTCAATCGGAAACTCAACCCCGAAAATCTCTAACACACATCCCCGGAGAACCTTCGTGGCACAAATCACTATATCGTCAGCTATAGAAATTCTCAGAGGCCGACTCAACGACTCACGACTAACGCTGATATGCTGACTAAAGGCTAGGGATACAAAGGACCTACTCGCACCCGAGTCAAATAACACTAAAGCAGGCACAGAGTTCACAAGGAAAGTACCTACGCATATCATAACATAAGCATAACATCTCGACATCAAAATAAATACATGAAATACAGCATACCTGCCACAACATCGGGTGCAGCGCGGACCTCCTCCGCAGTCAACTGAAAGGCTCTCCCACGAGCCCTCGGGGCCTCGGCCTTCACCGGTCGAGTCGCAGTAGCTCTGGCAGTAGGTGCAGATCCCTGAAGAAGCTGAGGGCACTCGGCCTTCCGATGGCCTGTCTGGTTGCAATGAAAGCAAACCGTAAACCCCTTGGGGCACTCCCTAGCAATGTGCCCCTCCTTGCCACACTTGTAGCAAGCACCAGATCGACATGCCCCATCATGAACCTTGCCGCACTTTCCGCAAGTGCGGCCCTTCGGACCTCCCGTCCTCGAATCGGCGGACTTAGTCTGCTTGGCTGCCGGCTGAGACTGCGCCGGCCGCCGGTCCACCCGCTGAGACTCGGCCTCCTCCCTGGCCTGGGTCTCCAACTCAATCTCGCGCTTCCTGGCATTCGCCTGAAGCTCAACAAAGGTATGATAGGTGGAGTTTGACACAAACTCCCAGATATCCCTCCTCAAAACACCCGAGTACCGGCTCATCCGAGCCTGCTCTGTGGACACCAGCTCGGGGCAGAACATCGCCCTCTCATGAAACTTCCGCGTGATCACCGCAACCAAATCAGTACCCTGCTTGAGGGTCAAGAACTCCTGAACCAATCGTTGCCTCTCCACCGGGGAAACGTACTCGTCTCTGAACATAGAGGTAAACCCCTCCCATGTCACTGCTGAAATCTCTGCCAAAGTGAAGTTCGCCGTCACGAACTTCCACCAATCCTTCGCTCCCATACGGAGCTGGTTCAAAGCGAACCGTACCCTCAGATGCTCCAGACATGAACAAGTGTAGAAGCACCCCTCAATATCAGCGATCCACCTCATCGCAGCAATCGGATCTTGCGTCCCATCAAACTCAGGTGGCTTCGCGTTGCTGAACTCCCGAAACAGCAACGAGTCACCCCCTTGTGGCCTGGCAGCGGCCACAGCTGCGGTAGCTACAACGGCTGCAGCCTCAGTCAATGCGGCGTACCGCTCCTCAAAAGTCTCCATCAAGGTGGTCTTAATAGACCCAAACATCTCCGGAATCTCAGCCCGGATCGCTGCAGCCACCTCCTCATGAATCATCTGACGAATCTCCTCGTCACTCACACCGCTCGTACTCGCTCCGTGGCGTGGTCTAACCATGATGTCTCTGAAATACAACATAAAACTATCCGAGACTCCATCGAGTATAATTGCACTCGATAACGCAACCCTACTCAGTCTCCGATATCCAGGGATTCTTACTTGGGTCTCCCACTGACCCGGTGTCTTCGGTAGTACGGGCCCAATACTACCGACCACACCGCATCAGCATTCATCCCAAATCTTCCTCCCCAAACCCCGGATAGTGAGTACTCTACCTCTGATATGCACTATCTATCTGCATGCTATCAAGCATCTCATATCGGCAAACCTCCCTAGACTAAGGCATCACAAATCAGGCCACTCTAGTCCTATCATGAATACCTAGTCTTCTAGCATGCATAACAATTCATATCATAACTTATCTTATAACATAACATTGTAAGGTATTTTGGGGATCTTTACCGTTCGGGCGCTGACTGATCGTACACACTGCTTCTTTCTTGTTTACCACAAAATCATTTATAAAAGTTTATGCCTTTATTTTTAAAAGTCTACCTCAAATCCTCGGTTTGAGTTCAGTTACGCCCGAAGGTGCACCCGAATCCCTCAAACCAAGGCTCTGATACCATGTTGAAACACCGTAAATTTTCAAACAAAATTTTCATTTCAAAATAAGTTATTTTCATTCAAAACAAGGCATAAACATTTCAAGTGTCATGTCAAAATACAAATCATCTGAATCCCAAGATCACAAAACATCTATCAGTGTGTACAGATCACGCCGGCGCCTTCCCACGGTCCTCGCTAGTACCTAAAACACATACATAACAACTGTAAGCATAAATGCTTAGTGAGTTCCCCAATATACAAATTACGCACATACGCCTTTCCAGGCCCTGACCTTCCGGTCCATGTGTCTCAGGGGACTTCCGTCCCTGCTGGGTAAACCTTCCGGTCCTACCCACGCCGACCTTCCGGTCTACAACACAACGCCTTCCGGCCCATAACATAATCGCCTTCCGGCCCATAACATAATGCCTTCCGGCCCATAACATAATGCCTTCCGGCCCACATAACATACATAGCACGTATAACAATTAACTTATCACATATAGCACGTATATCTCATATCATATCCGACCTTCCGGTCACACAGTCAAACCCTTCCGGGTACAGTATAGTGAGAAGACTCACCTCGTGAATGTCGAAAGCTAGCAAATCCCGAAGTCACTCGTACTCGATCCGCCGAGCTATAATCTCCCTATAACATCACACATCTCTTATTAACACTTTTATCTTCTAAGTTTGACTATCCCTAAGAGGTCAAACATAGGTCAACTCTGGTCAACGGTCAACGGTCAACTTGACCTGACTCGGCGAGTGCTAGGGCGACTCGGCGAGTCTAGACGTTCTCACCAATCCTCTAAGATTCCCTTTCTACTCGTCGAGTATCCTCCTTGACTGGACAATTTTCTCCTGGAAGAATCGCGGGGCCACCCCGACTCAACTCGCCGAGTCTGAAGAACAACTCGACGAGTCCCAGTTAATCTTCAAGCTACTCGCCGAGTCTGTTCATCGGACTCGGCGAGTCCATGCCATGCAACCGCTCAAACTGCTTTCTAAGGTCAGAACTGCTCCGACCATTCATAGGTCTGGCCTTCCTAGACTGATTCATCACGTAAGGTCCTCATTTCGGTGCTCATAATACACCCCATGACTCATAATTTACATTTTGACCTAAGGCATAAGGATTCCAATCCAAAACCTCTATTGATTCCCGAAATGCTCAGGCATGGGACATTCTGGACTTCCAAAGATCCCAATATAGGGTTCCAATCGTTTGGGGGACTAAGGTAACACTCAATCTAGCCACAAAAGGGTTCAATAAACCCTAAATCCATATACACATCAACATAGAAGGATGCAACTCGAAATATTACCTGAATAACGTGCTCTCTGTGTCCCCAATCCTCAGAACGTGGCTTCCCTTGTTGTTCCCTTAACCAAGCCTCCTCTTCCTTGCAAAACAACACTTCCAAAATCAACAATGGTCTTCTACCTTGCTCCAGATGCTCACAATCGAATTAGGGTTTCTCTCAGAGGACTAGGGTGAACAATGACGGCCATAAGGTCCCTCATATACGTCCCAAACCTGAACGGTTAGGGTTTTCGCTAAACAGCGCAGACTCGCCGAGTCCATATCCGGACTCGTCGAGTCCAGTCGCGAACCCGCGACCAGATCCGCGATCCTACTCGGCGATTCTAGGCTCTAACTCACCGAGTCCCCTCTTAAAACACCCAAAATCATAAATATAACGATACCTGAAATTCCGGGCTGTTACAAAAAATGTATCTAATCACAGGTACAATCAATAAACATAACACAAATACAATAACTGAGATAGAGAATAGAAATGTACCAGCAACCACATCCGGTGCTGACTTGGCCTCTTCGGCCGTGATCTGGAAGGCGCGACCCTGAGCCTTCGGAGGCTCCACCTTGACTGGCCTCCCATCTCCAATCCTCATAGCAGTTGGCGCGTATCCCTGTGCCGGTTTGGCGGCGAGCTGCGGACAATTGGTCTTCACATGACCAACCTGATGACAATGGTAACAAATCCTCAAATCTGCTTGAGGGGCGGGCTGACGGCAGTCCTTGGCATAGTGCCGCTCCTTGCTACATTTGTGGCACCCACCTCCTGCTCGACAAACTCCCGAATGAACCCTGCCACACTTTCCACAAGTGCGGCTCTGCTGACCCCCAAACTGTGTATCAGCGGTCTTATACCGCTTAACCGCTGGCTGAGACTGTGCCGGTGCCTGACGTTGCTCCTTCTGTTGCAACTCTATCTCCAACTCACACCGCCTCACGGCTTCCAAAAGATCCAGGAGGGTATCACAACGCTGTGTGGCCACAAATTGCCGTATATCCGTCTTGAGCATGCTTAGATAACGAGTCATCTAAGACTGCTCTGATGCAAACTCCGGGCAAAACATAGCCCTCTCAGTGAACATCCGGATGATCTCCATCACCGACTCCCCGTCCTGTCTCAATGTCAAAAACTCCTGAGCAAGCCGCTCCCGTTCCACGCGCGGAACGTAGCGGGTGCGAAACATATCCCGGAACTGCTCCCAAGTAATAGCAACCCGTTGGTCATCAGAATATGAACCTATCGTCAATCTCCACCAATCCTTTGCCCCGAGCCTAAGCAGGTTCAGAGCACACCTGACCTTCTGGTCAGCAGGACATGAGCACGTGAAGAAATAGCCCTCTACGTCAGACGACCATCGCATAGCCCTGATCGCATCCTGTGTACCATCAAATGTTGGGGGCTTTGTATTATCGAAGTCCTAGTATTGGAAATCCCTGTCGGCTCCTCCCCCAACCGCTGCCACGGTTACAGCCGATGCGGCTGCAGCAGCCGCTGTCTCTGCCAGAGCTGCATATCGCTCATCAAAATACTCAACCATCGCGGTCTTGATCGACCCAAACATCTCTGGCAGCTGCGCTCGGAACACAACAACAATCTTATCATGCATGATCTCTTTGATCCTGGCATCCAACTCCTCGATCCCTATCTGTACCACGGGCTCAGGTGCTACCGGCACCTCCAACCCTCTGTCTCCCGACCCCGATCCTGATCCTGATCCTGATCCAGATCCAGAAGCAACACGTCTCGTCACCACCATACTGAAATATATGTACAATCATCAGATAACGTTGGGAGACCAAAACCCACAAACCCTAGGTGTTGTGATTTCCTTGCTACGCGTATAGGTCCTGTGCGTTTAGTAGTACGGGCGCATACTACCTTCCACACCTACCCATATTTGTCTCAAGTATCACCACAACGCCCTAACAATATCATCAACATAAAAATGCGCTCAACCCTCTCTTCTAGGGGAATACCGACTATCTCGCATCTAGTCTCACCACTTATCACGACTCACACATCCATGAAACTTCCATCATCCCCTGCAACGCTAGTGTACAATGGCTGCGCATAACGCTGGACCCGATAGACTTTCGAATACCCGATCCTACACTAAGGTCGAATCACACATTCTCAAGCTATAAGATCTTAACTGCACACAGCCGTGGTGCATACACTAAACATCTACAATTATGATGTCGATTCCATATACAAGAAACCTAGGCTAATAGGCATCATATAATCAGGCAAATCTATCATGCGATTCCTGAGGATCTGTAGCCTAGCACTAGCATGCGGCTCTAACACATCAGAATATCAAATAACTTTATGGTATTTTGGTGCTTACTTACAGGCTTCGGCCGATTGTACCCTCTGCATCCTCCATCCTTATTTTGAAAACCATTTTAAAATTTTTACTTTTCGAAAATCTCCTTGATTTGAGACTGGATTCACATAAGTGTTCCTCCAATTTACTTAAACCAAGGCTCTGATACCAACTTGTAACATCCATAAAATTTATGCCAAATTTAAACTTTTAAATCATAAATAAAAACCAAATAGCATTGTTTACAAAATGTTTTCAAATCATCATCCATCAGAGTGTCCCAAAAATCATAACATAAGGATGAGGAGCGGTACGGTCACACCTTCGCCTTTCCATGATCTCCTAAATTACCTGAAACAATACACTGAAAACTGTAAGCCCGAGGGCTTAGCGAGCTACCGCCAAAATACCAATACCACACTGACAATGCCATATCAGTAATAATCAATCAATCAACATGCATATTGGGCCATCAGCCTGACTAGACCGCCCTACAGGGCCTACAATCTATCTGGATCTATCCCGAGCCTTCGGCATGACTGGTCCGCCGCGTAGGCCTACAGTCTCCCCGGACCGCTCATAGGGTGTGTTGGCCTACAACACAAAGCAGGACCGCCTCAACCCAACCAACAAACAAATACTATGTGCGCATAACTATCATATACTGTCATATATATATACATCAAGCATATCGACCACTGGTCGTCAATCATAGAATTCTCTCGTAACTAGAGTACCGATCTAGCAGGTCACTAGCATACCAATCCCTACGGATCATAATAGCATAACGTACTGTCTACCCTGATTCCGATCTAACAGATCATAACCACATATAGCATACCATAACAATGACAATTAAACGGTCGGCCTTGGTGTCATAGACCCTATCGATATAGTGAGGATAACTCACCTCGCAATGTCGACTCGGAAGTAAACTCCAACTCTCGGATCACTCGACACAGGCTCCACCACCTATGATCATAGCACAATATACTTATAAGTCCCTAATCTTATGAGGTACCCCATAACCCACTAGTCAACTCCTGATCAAGGTCAAAGTCCTCAGTCAAGATCAACTGTCCATGTTGACCTCGACTTGCCGAGTACCCTCGGCTACTCGCCGAGTTCCCTGAAGTACATTCCAACTCGCCGAGTCATTGGAGTGACTCATCGAGTTCCTTTGATTCTCGATCAAACTTTAAGGCCACCCATCGAGTTCCCTCCTTACTACTCGACAGATACACACTCATACATATCCAAGAGAAAACTCATCCGACTCATCGAGTTGTTCTTCAACTCGTCGAGTCTTATGACAATCTTCATTGGACTCGCCGAGCTGTTCATCCAACTCGTCGAGTTCACGGGCATCTACATGTGACTCGCTGAGTCAACTTTGTGACTCGCCGAGTCCATTCAGTCCTCTTTCCATACATACTTGTTTTGAGCCATGAAGTGGCTCCAAATCACAGATCCAAGCTTCTAGGGCATGCTTATCACGTAAAGTTGCAAACTTTCCGTGCATGCATGGCCTTAAAGGCTCCAAATTCTAAATCTAAGTTCTTAATGGGGCTTCATGCGCAAGAGGGACCTCAATCACAACCAAAACTACAAATTTATGCTTCTAAAATCCAAGGAGGGTCCAGATCTGAAGTTACAACTTCAGATCTAGCCCATAGCTCAACATACCAACTTGAAAATCCATAAAAACCCCAAAACTCAACCAATAGAGGAGCTCTATAAGGAAAATGACGGTTTAGGTACCTTTTGAAGTTGATATCTAAGATGAGTGTTGATTCCCACACTCCAATTACTTCAATCTCCTCCTCCAAGTCTTCTCCCTCCAAGGACTCTCTTTCAAGGTTCAAACACACACAAGGCACACACACACACACGAATAAGGATCTCAAGGGTTCTTTGGAACTGTAAAGAGGTCCAAGGGAGGCTAAGGTCCCTTTAAATAGGGGTGCAAACCCCGAGAATTAGGGTTTTACTTGCCAGCTCCTACTCGTCGAGTCCCAATATGGACTCGTCAAGTAGGTCACTTAACCCGCGATCCATCCCGCTGCTACTCGATGAGTAGGTCAACCAACTCGTCGAGTAGAGCTTGACCCAATAAATCATACTTAAGCAATACCTGAGAATCGGGGCGTTACACTAAAAGTTGGTGTCACTATACCCAATTACTCTTAGGTTATCACTGATGGGTTTTGAGCAAAACAACACTCCTACGGTGTTCATGCAAATCCTAATGCTTGGATTTTGTTTTTCTAATTGTACATGCATAATTGTCCAAGACTTTCAAAACCCTAATCTAGCATGTCACAAAAATTGAAATCATGTCTAATAGACTAGTTAGAACATTACCTTTGATTGTTGCTTGAAGATCTTGAGCCTTTGAGAACCTTAGCACCTCAAATGGTGTGCCTCTAATAGATCACAAGCACCAAAACAATTGGAGAAGGCTAGAGATAGAGGGGAGAGGTAATTTTCGGCTCTTGAACTCTTCTTAGGGTTGTAGTAGCCGGAAATTGCATTCCTAGGGGTTTCTTTTATAGGTGAGGAATTAGGGTTTCATTCAAACACTTATCTGGTTGCTTAGGCTCTAAGCAGCCCATAAGAATCTTCTGGAATCCCTACCTTGGACGAATTCTTAAGGCCTTATCCCTATGAATTCTTCCACCCTATATCTAGGGTTTCCTTAGCCGATAATGCAATTATCTTATAATTGCAATTTCAGTCCCCTTAATTTAATTAATCTCTTTTCTTCACAAAATTAATTATTGACCAATATTAATTAAAAAAATATGATATCTCCTTTAATATATTATTCATATAATATATTTACAAACCATAATAACCTCTTTCTCTATTATTCATCCAGTCAAGTTGCTTTGGTGAAGGCAACCCAAAAGGACCATGCTACAACTGGGTCAAGTACATACCAAATATAGTTATGAACCTAGACACTAATCCAACATTCTCCCACTTGGATATGTCTAATAACTATAAATGCAAGTAAACTTCAAAATACGTTTAGCCATCGTAGCTCTCGAAAGCCGCTGTCGAACTCTACCATGTACTTTAGATAAGGGATAGTATAGTCCTCCGTTCTCAAGATATTGTGTGGACAATCAAATGGAACATAGTTATACTTAATGTCCAGCAATTTGTTTCTTAATCTATGATCTGTCTGACATAGAACTTAATTGAACACATCAACTCAATTCTGACCGGGCCCGACACATAAGTCAAACCAAATCATCGAGGGGCCCAAGATATCGCTTTTACCTTCATAGGATAAAAGGAACAGACAAACTTCGACTTATATGCATTTACTATTCACTCATCAAATCATACACGACAACACATTTTATAATATCAAGTTATTGATGCGTTTATGCATTATCAATGCATAACAACCTCGCAAACAATAAACCATATATCTTGGTTTAAAGACTATATGATATTATCGTCTCACAATCACTCGTGATTAATTCCATGAAGTGATTCAAGTGAGCGCGGGTTTTAATCCAATACTCAAATCTTATTTCAAGAGCACTCATGAATGTTACAACAAACCTTTGCTATGTCTAAACGCTTAGACAATCTACAACCAATTCATGACAGTCTTCTTTCATACCTACTTCCAATGTATGAGTGACTATGGAGCATTTAAATAATCTTATTATTTAGGAAGTCAAAACATACAAAATTAAAAAAATAGTAAATAATTAACATAAGACAGTGACTTTACTCATAAATAATACTCCTTTATTTAATCATCAAATGTTAATTACAATTTATCTATTACAAGTTTCTAAAGCTATCTAATCACTAAAACTAATATCGTCCTTCAGCCCAATGCTCTTAGCGTGTTGCAAGTGCTTAACCCTACCCAGTCCCTTTGTGAGGGGATTTGATGGGTTATCCTCTGACGATACCTTCTTTACTACGAGGAGTCCCTCTTCTACTCGATGTCTGATGAAATGATATTTTCTGTTGATATGTCTGGATCTACCATGATCCCTCGGTTCCTTGGTCAAGGCAACCGCACCTTCGTTATCACAGAAAATCTCCATAGGCTCCTTTATGGCTGGCACAACTCCAAGGTCTCCGATGAAGTTCTTCAACCATATTGCCTCTTTTGACGCTTCGCTGGCTGCTATGTATTCTGATTCACACATTGAATCAGCTACAGTCTCCTGGTTGAAACTTTTCCAAGTCACTGCTCCTCCATTAAGGGTAAAGACCCAGCCTGACTGAGAACGGAAATTGTCTCGGTCAGTCTGAAAACTGGCATCACTATACCCTCGCACCCTTAAGTCATCACTCCCACCCAGGATAAGAAACGATTCCTTAGTCCTCCGAAGGCACTTAAGAATATTCTTGACTGCGGTCCAATGTGCTCTACCAGGGTTCCCTTGATATCTGTTGACCATGCTCAAAGCGAAGGCCACATCAGGGCGAGTACAAGTCATATCATACATGATTGAGCAAACCGTGGAAGCATAAGGTACTCTGCTCATCTCTGCTATCCTGGCTTCGGTACTCGGGCTTTGAGTCTTACTCAACTTGGTATTGCTTTGGATTGGTAACTTCCTTTTCTTGGAGTTCTCCATACTAAAACGTTTTAGTACCTTATCCAAGTAAGTACTTTGACTAAGTCCTATTAGTCTTTTACTCCTATTTCTCACAATCCTTATCCCAAGAATATTGACAGCTTCTCCGAGGTCCTTCATAGCGAAGCACTTCGCAAGCTAGGACTTAACTCCCTGTAGGGTTGGGATGTCATTTCCTATAAGTAGTATGTCATCGACATACAAAACGAGAAAGCTAACTATACTCCCACTTACTTTGACATATACACAAGACTCATCCTCGCTTCGTAAGAAACCAAACTCTTTGACTTTCTCATCGAAACAAAGATTCCATTTGTGAGACGCTTGTTTCAATCCATAAATGGACTTCTCAAATTTACACACTCTATTAGGGTGCTTCGCATCGACAAAACCCTCTGGCTGACTCATGTAAACATCTTCAGCCAACTTCCCATTAAGGAAAGCGGTTTTGACATCCATCTGCCATATTTCATAATCATGAAACGCAGCTATGACTAACATAACCCTAATAAACTTTATCTTCGCAACCGGAAAGAAGGTCTCATCATAGTCAACTCCGGTAGTTTGAGTAAAGCCCTTCGCAACCAATCGCGCCTTATAAGTGTGTGTTTTCCCATCCATGTCGGTTATCTTCTTGAAGATCCATTTGCATCCGAGCGTCTTACGACATGGTACATTGTCAACCAAGTTCCAGACTTGATTGTCATACATGGACTGAATCTCGTTGTCCATAGCCTCTTTCCACTTTTCAGACTCTGGGCCTGCCATGGATTCCTTGTAGCTATTAGGTTCATCCAAATTTACTAGTGTACTATCACTAATAAACGTATCACCCTCTATATTAATATGAAAACCATAAAATGCGGGTGGAACACTAACTCTACTGGAACGTCTAAGAGGTAAGGACTCATCAATCAGTTCAACAAGAGTTTCCTCCCCAGGTTGAATGCCAGTGTTAGAGGTTCCTTCATCGCTTGACTCTTGAAGCTCTTCAAAATCAATTTGCCTCCCACTGTCCTCTTGGCTTATGAGTTCTCACTCTTGGAAAACTCCTCTCCTTGCAACGAAGACAACATTGTTACTCGGTCTATAGAAGAGATAGCCAAAGGAATTCTGCGGATAACCGATGAAAATACACCGCTCACTACGAGGTTCAAGTTTGTCGTGAGTCTCTCGTCTTACGAAAGCCATGCAACCCCAAACCTTGATATGTGCCAACGAGGGAACTTTCCATGTCCACATCTCGTGAGGTGTTTTGGCAACCTTCTTTGTAGGGACTAGATTAAGGATATGGGCGACAATATCTAAGACATACCCCCAAAATGAGATAGGTAACAAAGCTCGACTTATCATGGAACGAACCATGTCCAACAAGGTTCGATTTCACCTCTCATCCATACCATTCAACTGCGGTGTCCTAGGTGACGTCAATTGCGAAACAATTCCGCATTCCTTGAGGTAGTCGTGGAATTCAAGACTAAGGTACTCTCCACCTCAATCGGATCGAAGCATCTTGATTTTCCTACCTAGCTGATACTCCACTTCTTGCTTAAACTCTTTGAACTTTTCAAAGGTTTTCGACTTGTGCTTGATTAAGTAGATATACCCACATATGCTATAATCGTCGG
Source organism: Lactuca serriola (assembly GCF_051521515.1). NCBI lineage: Eukaryota > Viridiplantae > Streptophyta > Magnoliopsida > Asterales > Asteraceae > Lactuca > Lactuca serriola. The sequence goes on along the minus strand of NC_136412.1, from coordinate 153,520,646 downwards.
TGGAAGTCACATAGAAGAAACTTGCATCCCTTGTGGTGGATCTAAAGGGCCCACATACATCGATATGTATGAGATCCGGTAAACCCTCACCCCTTTCACAGGTGCCAGTGAAGGGTGACTTGGTTATCTTTCCAAGTAAACAAGACTCGCACACGTCGTCGTCCCTAAGGTTGAATAACTCCAACACTCAATCTTTTTGGAGTTCGGCAATGCATTTCTTGTTGACATGTCCAAGACGACAATGCCACAAGCATGCTTTGTCCAAACTATTGGAAGAATCTATATGCAACACATTATTTCCTAAATTATCTACAACTATCACAGTTTCATATATTCCATTACTAGACAATGCTTCAAACTAGAAAGTACCATTAAAGAAAGCATTAATAGAACCTTTTTCATTATCAAACAAAAATCTAACACCTTGTTTATATAAACCATGAAAAGAAATAATGTTTCGTGTCATTTCTAACGAGTAATAGTAATTATTTAAATTTGAACCTAACAAACTACTAAGCACTAAAGAGTAAACTCCAATCTTGGTGACAGGCTACGCTTTCCTATTCCCCATGATCAAGTTTATCTTCCCATGCTCCACATCCTTACTTCTTATTAGACCCTACAAATCAGAACAAATGTGAAAACCACATCCTGTATCAAGGACCTAAGACATAGCATGTAATGAGTTGTTAGAATGAATAATATAAATACCTGTGAAGGACGAATTTATCTTCCCATCCTTGATATCTTGCAAGTACTTTGGGCATCTTCATTTCCAATGCCCTTTCACATGGCAGTAGTAGCACTCTACATCCTTCGGGTTGGAGGACCACTAGAAGAGGTACCATCGTGGGACTTTCCTTTATGGTGAATCTTTGAAGGATCCTTCCTCTTCTTACCCTTTCCTTGCCTAATAGCCAAGCCATGGGCAACATCAGGAGTAGATGCAACAAATTTTCCTTTTAGACTACTCTCAGCACTCCTTAGCAGGCCTTGAAGCTTGATTAGAGTGACCTCCTCCTTGTTCATGTGGCAGGTCATACGAAACTGGTCGTAGCAAAGAGGTAAGGAGTGTAGAATAATATCTATGGACAACTCCTCATCGTAATTAACCTTTAACTTCAGTAAGCGGTCCACATACCTCTGCATTTTCTGTAGGTGAGTCGTGATGGACTCCCCATCTCGCATTTTGGTAGTGATCAGCGAAGTGATGATCTCGTACCTTTCCTGCTTTGCACCTTCCACATCATTATATCCACCAACCTTATCAAAATACTTTTTCACGTTATGTTTGTGTTGTTTATAAGCTATTTGGCAGTCGCTCTGTATAGTCGCTCTAACGGCTTCCCATAGATCTGTACCCCAATACATATCAAGATTAAAATATGTCTGCAATAAAGAAACAAATTTAATTAGTAAAAAAATATTTAAAAAGTATAAAAATTTTCACATATAAAAAGTATTTTGTACTTACTTCAATCTCAGGATACATAGCATCATAGTAATGGAAAGGAACATGTCTCCAAGTCCTATAATGGAGTGGTACATGATCTGCCATAAAGTTTGAGACAAAACTTGTCAACATTTTGCCAGTTGTATTTATGAATCTATAGGTCCTCCTGTTGCTATCAATTTCCACAGGTAAAGGTTGACCGTTGTGATTGAACTTTTTTCGCATATTTAAGCATCTTCCTTTTCCACGCCGACGCATTGGGTTTACTACATTGACACATCGAACTAAAAATTTAGAAAATTAAAACTTTAAAAATATATCCAATATATTTAAGAATTTCATGTAACTTACAAGATTGACAACCCACCGGTATCTTGCCTGCACGCTCATGTGGAGGTCGTTCTCCACCATCTCCTCCATGCCCCCTCACAACATGTGTAGCCATCTGTTTAACAAATATTAGAAAATATACTAAACATACTTTAAAAAAATAATAAAAAATTTTAAGCAATCAAAATGTATAACAACCGTAACATACCATCAATCAGAATCATCACTAGAACAATATACATGTACAACATCATCATTAATAAATTCGTCATCGTCATTGAAATTGTCATCATTATCTGAAGAGTACGTATCACCACCATCATCGTTATCATTAAAGAAACTGTCATCGTTTATAGTAGGAGCCACACTCGATTCACCACCATCATCATTATCTAAAAAGTACATACCATCAACGTCAACGGAGTATGTATCATCATCATCATCACCTAAATCGACAGCCAAGGGAAAATCATTTGATCGAGTGTCATTCGCCACATCTATCTGATTAACACCGATACTTGGATGATCCCAAAGTTTTCGATGATGAACATCTTCCACAACTCTCCAGTTATTGTTTCGAGTAGGATCTTGGAGATAAAACACTTGTTTAGCTTGAGTGGCTAGCATGTATTGTTGATCGTCATACCATGTTTTACCGACATACCATTCATTACTGGTATCGATAACAACCATATTCTTTTTACTAATTAAACGTCCATTACCTAATGATGGATTAAACTATTTAACACAAAAGAGTAAAACTGAATAACCACGTAAATATTACAACTCTGTGATGTCCTCCAGTTGACCGTAGAATGGTGTACTTGATGGGTTTTGGTCATAAGACATCCTATGTGCTCATACAAACCTTAATGCTTGGATCTAGGTTTCTCTATTGTACATGCTTTGAATCCAAGACTATAAACCCTAATTCTAGCATATGGAAATCAATATTAACATGTAATTAGGTTTAAGATATTACCTTGATTGTTATGTAGCAATAACAATCCCAATTCCTCCTTGAATTGACTTTGGAAGGCTTAGAGTCACAAGTGTCACTCCTCTAATGGCTCACAAACACCATAATAAATAGGATGAAGAGGAGAGAGGTTAGAGGCTACCAAAACTCATGTGAAACCCTAGCAAGAAGCTTGTCCACGTTTTTGGTCCTTAAGGGATCTATATATAGTGAGGCTATTAGGGTTATCTAACAAGGAAACCCTAATTTGGTTGCTTAAGCCCTAAGCAACCCATAGACTCCTTTAATCAAGCCCATGGACGATTTCCTTATGGGTTTCCCCATAGAATTCGTCCACCCCTTGATTCAAGGCAATCCATGGCCCAAATTGCAATTATCTTATAATTACAATTCCAGTCCCTTAAGTTTAATTAATCTCTTTTAGTCACAAAACTAATTACCAATTAATTATTGACTAATATTAATTAAACAATATGACTTCTTCTTTAATATATTATTCTCATAATATATTAATAAATCATATTTAATCCTTTCTCTCCATAATTCATCCTATCAAGTTGCTTTGGTGAAGGCAACCCAAAAGGACCATGCACCATCGGGTCAAGTACATACCAAAATAGTTATGGACTTAGACACTAATCCAACAGTCTCCCACTTGGATAAGTCTAATAACTATTATGCGTATGACTTCAGATCCTGATCAGCAATCGTAGCTTTCCAAAGCCGCTGTCAACTCTGATCCTATCAGATACGCGTGTCCTTAGATAAGGGATCATATATTCCTCCATTCTAGATATCATATGAGATATGATTTCAAATCATTCTCTTTGTACTATATCTCAATTCCTGATTTATGACGACTGACTAATTGAACAAATCAAATTAGCCCTAGCCCGACCGAGCATTTATGTTTGTCATCACTAAATCATCGAGGGGCCCAAAGATATCGCTTTTATCCTACTTTGGATAAAAGGAACGGATAAACTTTGATACAATGCTTTCTTGCACTCACTCACCGAATCACACACAACAATATGTTTTATAACACCAAGTTACTAGTGCGTTTACATATTATCAATGTGCAACCGATTTGCAAGTTACAACTCACACATCTCAGTTTCAAGAATATAAGATGTTATCGTCTGACCAATCACTCGTGATACAATTCATGGAGTGATCCAAGTGAGCGTGGGTTTAATCCAATGCTCAAATCATATTCATAAGCACTCATGAGCGTTGCAGCAAACATTTGCTTATGTCTAATGCTCATTAGACAATCCACACACCAATTCACGACAGTCTTCTTTCATATCTACTTCCAACATATGAACGACTGTGGCCCGTTCGAATAATTCGATTATTCTTAATAAACTCAATTATTCTGGAAGTCAAAACATGCAAATGTGACACACAAGAATAATACTAATCCCATATGGCCTCAAACCTTTGAGTATAAATAAAACTCCTTTTATTTATCACCATATTGATTACTCATTATTTGTCGTTTCAGGTAATCAACTTCTTACTTGAATTACTACACTTGTCCCATGCTCTTAGCATGCACACAATGTTTACCTATGGTTCTTACTTTTGTGAAATAGATCAAATTGAACACATTTCCAATCATTCTCATTTCACAACTCCAAATCCTTTTTTATAAGTGTGAGAATATCAAATTCTTGTTACTTAAAATATGCTAGATTCTAACATTCTATGCAATGATCCTTCCGTAATGTCACTGCACCAAAGTCACAAAGACTATTGCCAATGATATTACAAAGTCCTCTATTGGACATTGTTACAAGACAATTCCTTAGACATGATGTCTCTCACTCAAAGTACATTCCTTTGAACATCCTTTTGCATAAAAGTTTCTAATGTAGACATAGATTTGTCAATATTCAATTCCCAATATGGACACGCTTCCATATTTTCCATATGACAACTCATTCTTAATAGAATCTTATCTATTCATAATGATGTCGATATGGTCCATCCAACATGAGAAATTTCCACAATTTCCATATGACAACTCATTCTTAATAGAATCTTTTCTATTCATAATAATGTCGATATGGTCCATCCAATACCATTCTTCCAACTACTCACAAGCGACCAATCCTCGTCAAACTTTGGATTGTCCTTTGATAGTTGTTTAATTATTTTAATCAAAACCAATTCTAGTCCCTTTTCCCTCTAAATGCGCTCGACATTTGGAAAATTTTAGAATGGTCAAACATTAAAGCATTTGCAATCGATCCTATACCCGAAGCATATGGGACACGACGCATAATGTTTTATTTGCTATGTTCTCAAAATTCGAATTGTGAAGAGGAATGTCGTAATCATAATCGAAATTTTAAGAACACACTATGTACCCTTGACTAAATTTATTAACATTTCTCAACCTAATCCTTTAGATTTGAAATGAAGCATAATATTCTCTCCCTTAATTATAGCAAAACAACCTTTCAACTCTTACAACTTTGCAAAGTATGACTCTTGTTTTCTATAATTAATATTGCTAACCTTGCAATACTTTCCTTAATAATCATTCAATCATAACATTTATCCTCCCACTATCATGATGATTATTATAAACATAACACTTATGCTCCCACTAGCTTCGACATGTATTCATAAACATCTTAACTTTTCAGAAAAACAATACCTATTGAATTTCTTAAGTCCATGTTTCTAATACTTAATGCTTTGATAACCTTTTATCAAGGCTTTTTGAACTTATACACCTTTGCCTTAGATAGTTCATATGCGTGTCTAAACAATTAAGACTAATTGCCAAACCTCACAATTCAAATTATGGAAAGGGATACCGTAACCATAATCGAATTCGAGAATGCAATTTTACAATCATTATCTTCTTAAAATCTTTCTTAGTGAAAGCATTTCCTCACAATCATTTTCATGAAGGAGGAAATCTTATGAAACTTAGATTTAAACGGTGTATTTGTTCCTATCCATGTGAATTTGTCAAAACCAAAGTTTACGACAAATTCAAACTCATATGGATCGAACTTTCTTAATCTCGATTTCTTGCCTTATGGTAGCACAGCTGCCCACCATGTCTTCCAAGTAGTTAAGCAGCTCACCTTTTCTTATCAATGTACTTTCCATTGATCAAGGTCCTTGCCTTTTATGCATTCAAATGAGAACTCATAGGACTCACATGCATAATTAACTCGATTGGATTGGCACAGAAACAGAATAATGTCAACACGATAGGTTGTAAACCTCAACTCGTGTGCTAGTGATGATCGATAAGGTCTATTTGATTTGTTCTTGAAACATTTTCAAGACCAATAAGACTCCCACTGACTCCTTGACATATAAGATTCTCTTTGTCAAAACATTTCTTGACAACCAAATATTCAAGAGTTAGTGTAGCTTTTATCAAAACTCTTCATAAATTGGTCCTAGTTGGTCTTTGTCTTATCCAAGACATCACAACTTTCCACATTTGATGAATGTTACAAACCTTTTTAATACTTTTCACTCAATGTCACAATCTTATCTTTAAGACTTGTTATTGGAACGAAGTATGATAGACTTCTTGATTTAACCATTTCTTCAATCCTTGATTCCTCTTCTTAAACATACAATTGTACTAAGACTCACTTAGAGGATCAATTGAGATATGGTTCTTAATCATTAAGACCTATTATAAAGCATAAAAGCTACTCTCCCTTCTTCTTAGAATGGAGAAACTTTTATCTTTCTGCCTACTTGATTCTTCTTATTCGTTCTGCTATTGATCTAAACCCTTTAATCAATTCAGAATTACACTTAGTCTTGTAAGTATGATCACATTTACTAAACTTTTAGTAAACCATGAAGAATATCTTGTTGCTCTTATGGTGGACTTGATCAACACGCAACTTTGTGTACTTGATCTCTTAGTCCTTCACTTGACACTTTGTCAATGAATTAGTCTAATTTCCAAATATGAAATTTCTCATTCATCGTGTAACCAAGTTGCATGATTCCAAGTTTCTTTCCAATTGAAACTTGGGCGATGAGAAACTCTCCATCTTTGGTAAATTCTCGACTTTCCATAAATACCATTATAAGAACCAAATCCATTATTGCTAATAATAGAAACATTTTAACATCAATTTTTTTCATACACGCCATTGCAAGGATAATATAACAAAAATAAAAAATTATTTTATGCGGAAAAATTTGTCCTTACAATGCAACTCATTGAAAAACTTATGCTAATACATCTTTCTTAGCAATCTAATTATAACTCTAAGTAGTAGCTCAAGAATCTAATCTTCGAGAAATGCGATCGAAATCCATTCCTTCATGGTTAGATTCTGCTCACTTCTTCCTTTAAGCTTCCTTTCTTCGATCTTACATAACATCAATTGTAATCTTATCACATTATGTATTAAGAATCTAGAATAGGAGCTTAAAAGATTTAGTTAATGGATTTCACCTATATTAGAGCCATACGTTTCGACTCTCCCATCTCTTAGATCTCTTAGGTAAATGGGGAAGCTTCGTCTCCAATGCCCCTTCTCTTGGCAATAAAAGTAAATTGACTCTTTTGGAACAGCACATGGAACTACTTCAGACATCGCCTTTCTCTTATGATCAAACCTTTCGATCATGGCATGTCTTTCGTTGCCATTGTCTACATCCATAGAGTTCTTGAAGGCAGATTCACCGATCAACTTTGCTTTTCTATTGCGCCAAATCATTGCTGATTCAGCAGCAATAAGCATATAGGTGAGATCTATAAGGGTCACGTCGCGGTTCATCATATAGTACTCACTTACGAACTCACTATATGAGTTAGGAAGTGACTGAAGAACCCAATCAACAGCCATTTCCTCACAAATGACGGATTCCAACGTTCTTAACCTATCAATGTGTGACTTCATCCCTAGGACGTGTGCACACACCGACTTTCCTTCTTTATGTTTACTTGCCAAAAGGGCATGAGTGATCTTGAACTTTTCAATCCTTTGAACTTGTGGGTTAGGGAGAATAATTGGAGGAGGAGGAGGGAGTGAAGCATAATTTCTTGTTCCTTGATCGAATCGTGGAATATCATCTTCATGTGGAATGCTTGTTCCACGGGATTTGGGAAGACCATAGTTGTCGAACTTTGACATCTACAATACGGGAGAAAACGAATTCAAGTTAGTTGATTGATTGAGTCCTTAGCAAATCACCCAAATGAGATACTAAGGCTAGGACCCAACACAATATTCTACAACTCGGGAGAGGGATGCCGTAACCCAAATCGCAGAACATTTGAAGGTAAGTGAATGACGATTCACTAATTTCCACCATGAAAAACGAAAAAGAAATTTAAGTTTTAAATCTATGAAAACTCCTAGAACCTTTGAGATTCATTGAACTTTCAATGGAATGTTTAAATCTCGATATGCCCCTCTTGTTTGTGACTGGGATGCCGAGGATCACAAAGCGGGTGTGAATAACCATGCAAACTTACATGGTGCCCTCACATGTTACAGTCACCTATTCGATATGCCGGTAAACCACACACGCTCCACCGAACTATGACAAACCTTGAGTCACCCTTTACTACCTTTTCTTCGAACCATTTAGTGTGCCGGTAAACCACACACGCTCCACTAACGTCTTCGCAAGGGCACAAAGTGTAATTTCATGGAATTGCATCAATTCACTTTTGCCTAAGTAACTAAGATTGGGAATTTTATGAAAACATTTAGTTACTTTTATACTTCATTATACTTATAATGGAAGGTTTCGTCCTATCCTACCCGTTCGGCTAACGACCCTCCACTAGTCAAGAGTGCGGTGGGTAAGAGTGGATACCAATTCAATCGCCATTTTATAGGCAATTTCCTTAAACACCCCTTATATACTAGCTTCGTGAATGAGGCCTACTAACGGTAAGACTGACTTTTACTCATACATATATAATGTTAGACTTTTAATGTTATATATAGTATAGGGTGTATTTTATACTTTTAAAATATTAGGTGGTCAAATTTAACAATTATACCTTTAATTCAATTAAATTGTAAACCAAAACTTTATGGATTTATTAAGCCTCTTTTAATTATACACCTTAATTAATTAATAAAACCATAAGGGTGAGATTTGAACTTTTTCAAAACTATACTAGAGTTTTAGAATTTAACATTCCTAATCAACTTTTAAATTCCAAAACTTGAGGGCAAGTTTTGAAACATTTCAACACATTTGGGGTTTAGAATTTAAATATACATCAAAATTAAACTATTAATCAAAATTTAAATTCCAAAACTTGAGGGCAAGTTTTTGAAACCTTTTTCAAAACATTAGGGTTTTAACTATTTAAATTTCAAAACAACAAAACTTTTGGGTTCAAATTTAAACTATAAAACCTAAAGGGAAAAATATGAAACCTTTCATAACAACACGGATCAAATAAAAAATAATGCAAATTAACATTTAATCACATAATTATCCATATTTGATTTACTTAATGATTTCTTGCAAAACAATTTATCAATTTAGTCAAAATAATTAATCAATTATCACATAAGGAAACAATTATCTTATTAATTGATAAATATCTTCAATTAGATCAAAAATATAGTCATATATATCAAAAATCAGATTTATATTGATCTAATATGATAAGGTAACTATCCATAAGCAAAAACAGCAAGAAATCGCGAAATACCCTCCATCTGACGAGTTGACTCGTCGAGTCAGGCTTGGACTCGTCGAGTCTGCATGGACTCGGCGAGTCTAGCCTCCAGAAACCCAAAAAAACGAATTTTCCAATTATACAATGCATCAATACAATTGAAACCAAGCTAGGCTCTGATACCACTGATGGGTTTTGGTCATAAGACATCCTATGTGCTCATACAAACCTTAATGCTTGGATCTAGGTTTCTCTATTGTACATGCTTTGAATCCAAGACTATAAACCCTAATTCTAGCATATGGAAATCAATATTAACATATAATTAGGTTTAAGATATTACCTTGATTGTTATGTAGCAATAACAATCCCAATTCCTCCTTGAATTGACTTTGGAAGGCTTAGAGTCACAAGTGTCACTCCTCTAATGGGTCACAAACACCATAAGCAAGAGGATGAAGAGGAGAGAGGTTAGAGGTTGCCAAAACTCGTGTGAAACCCTAGCAAGAAGCTTGTCCACGTTTTTGGTCCTTAAGGGATCTATATATAGTGAGGCTATTAGGGTTATCTAACAAGGAAACCCTAATTTGGTTGCTTAAGCCCTAAGCAACCCATAGACTCCTTTAATCAAGCCCATGGACGATTTCCTTATGGGTTTCCCCATAGAATTCGTCCACCCCTTGATTCAAGGCAATCCATGGCCCAAATTGCAATTATCTTATAATTACAATTCCAGTCCCTTAAGTTTAATTAATCTCTTTTAGTCACAAAACTAATTACCAATTAATTATTGACTAATATTAATTAAACAATATCATTTCTTCTTTAATATATTATTCTCATAATATATTAATAAATCATATTTAATCCTTTCTCTCCATAATTCATCCTATCAAGTTGCTTTGGTGAAGGCAACCCAAAAGGACCATGCACCATCGGGTCAAGTACATACCAAAATAGTTATGGACTTAGACACTAATCCAACAGTACTGTCTACTCCTAATGTAAAAATGCCACTATTTTGAGTAGTACGTTGGAGATCACGACTAAGCACAACAAATCGAACACCATTTACTATGCAGGAAGTGTAAGAAGTTTCATCTAATGGACCATGTGCCAGCGCCTTTAATTCGTTAGTACAGTCTAGTAACATCCCAATTTCGAGTCCAAAAATTTCATTTTAATTAACTGATTATAAAAACATTCATAACAAAACTACGTAACAATATATCATTTTGTAAATCAATGTATCATGTATGAAAACCCAAATCATATAATATCAACATGTCAGAGTACAATCCCCGAATATCTCAAGTGCGGAAAATCAATGCGTGTGTGTATGATGTGCTGCTACCGCGTTAGCTCCTTCTCCTTCGCTGAAGAGGTACCTGAAACCAAAACTGTAAACTATAAGCACGAAGCTTAGTGAGTTCCCCCATCATACCACATACCATAGAATCACATAACATACATATACTGTCAGGCATATCTGGGTGCCCGACCTACCCCTTTGGTCCTCTCGACCGAATACTGCCTAGCATACCTGGGTGTTGCCCCCCCCCTTCAGTCCTCTCGACCGGATACTGACTAGCATATCTGGGTGCTGGCCTCCCCTTCTGTCCTCTCGACTGGATACTGGGGACTATTTCACCCCCTTACTACTACCAAATAACACATATCACATAATCTATCTAGCATGGCTGGGTATGACTACCCCTTCGGCCCTATCGACCGGTAATCTTGGGACTATCTGATGGGTTTTATACTAACAATCTTATGTGTGCATGTAACCCTAGAGTTGGATCTATGTAATTACTATTAGTTATACAACATTATAAACATGTGAAGAACCCTAACAAGCTTCTAGGGATTTCGAAATTCACAAAGAAAGATGAAATACATACCTCTTGTTGTTATATTGTAATAACAACTTAAATCTTGAATCTTCTTGTCTTTGAAAGCAAGCGCCACAAGTGTTGCGCCTCTAATGGCTCACAAACAAACATAGAAACCAAGGATTACTATGGAGAGAGAAGGGAGCTGGAAAATTCGGCTCTAAGCCTCTCTTGGAGTGCCTTAGACGAAATCCAACCCTATAGGGGTTTATATAGGTGATAAGGAAGGTTTAGGATAAGGCAGGTGTATCTTAGATAACCCTAATCCCTTAATTTCCTCCCTAAGGCTTCCAAGGCACTCTTAAAGCCCAAGGAAACCCTAAGACACTCTAGATTTCGTTCCCCGCCTCTAAGGGAGGTTCTAGAATGCTTCAATGCTCAACTTTTGAACATTGTCACCTTTAGTCCTTGTAGTTTCAATTAATTCCTTTAATCCTAAAATTAATTCCAAATTAATTTCTGATTAAATATTAATTAAACAATATGATTTCTAATCAATATATTATATCCATAATACATTAATAAATCATTTATCTTGATTTCAAATTAATTTATTAACCAAGTAATAAATTAATAAATCATTCTTCTCTCTCCAACAATTATCCTATTCCATTGCCAGGTTTGAAGGCAACCCAAAAGGACCAAGCACAACCGGGTCAAGTACTTACTAAATATGGTTGCGGGCTTAGACACTAATCCAACAGTCTCCCACTTGGATAAGTCTAGTAACCATAAATGGAAGTACAACCCGATTGGCAATCGTAGCTCTTAAAGACGCTGTCGAACTCTGATCTTATCAGTAACCTGTCCTTCAGATAAGGGATCATGTATTCGTCAATTCTAGATATCGTATAGACGTGAGACATGGATTGAAATCATTCTCTCAGTTTATGTGTTGTTTCCCTATTTCCGATTTACGATGACTGACTAATTGAACAAATCAAATTAGCCCTAGCCCGACCGAGCATTTATGTTTGTCATCACTAAATCATCGAGGGGCCTACAAATATCGCTTTTATCCCACTTTTGGTAAAAAGAACGGATAAACTTCGACTCAATGCTTGCTTGCAATCACTCACCAAATCACACACAACAATGTGTTTTATAACACCAAGTTACTAGTGCGTTTACATATTATCAATGTGAAACCGATTCGCAAGATACAACTCACACATCTCGGTTTCAAGAATACAAGATATTATTGTCTCACCAATCGCTCGTGATAAAATTCATGAAGTGATCCAAGTGAGTGTGGGTTTAATCCAATGCTCAAAATCATATTCATAAGCACTCATGAACGTTGCAGCAAACCTTTGCTATGTCTAATACACTTTAGACAATCTACAAACCAATTCATGACAGTCTTCATTCATACCTACTTCCAACATATGAACGACTATGGACCATTCGAATAATTTGATTATTCTGAAATAATTAATTATTCAGGAAGTCAAAACATGCAAAGTGAAACACAAGAATAATACTAATCCTATATGGTCCCAAACCTTTGAGTATAAATAAAACACCTTTTATTTATCACCATATCGATTACTCATTATTTTTTGTTTCGGTTAACTTAACTTATTACTTGAATTATTACTACAATTGTCCCATGCTCTTAGCATGCATACAATGTTTACCTATGGTCCTTACTTTGTGAAATAGATCAAATGAACACATATCCAATCATACTCATTTCACAACTCCCAATCCTTATCACAAGTGTAATAATATCAAATTCCTTACACTTATAGAATATGTTATATTATAACGTTTTATGCAACGATCCTTTCGTAATGTCACTACACTAAAGTCACAAAGACTATTGCCAATGAAATTACAAAGTCCTCTATAGGAGATTGTTGCAAGACAATTCCATAGATACGAAGTCTTATATTTAAGGTACATTCCTTTGAATATCCTTCTGCATAAAAGTTTCTAATCTAGACATATAGATTCTTAATGTCCAACTCCCAATATGGAAACATTTCCACATTTTCCATATGACAACTCATTATCAAATCTTGTAATAATAATGTCAGTATGGTCCATCCACTACTATACTTCCAACTTTTCACAAGCAACCAATCCTTGGCGAATCTTAGATTGTCCTTTGATAGTTGTTTAATAAACTTAGTCATGTCCGGTTCTAGTCCTTTTTCCCTTTTAATGCTCTAGGCATTTGGAAAATTTTAGAACGGTCAATTATTACAGCATATGCGGTCGATCCTATACTCGAAGCATATGGAACACGAAGCATAATGTATTACATAATGACGTGATACTTTATTAGTCTTTTGCCATAATATTTCTATTTGCCATGTTCTCAAAACTCGAATTAAGAAAAGGGATGTCGTAATCATAATCAAATTTTGAGAATGCAATTCATATATTTGACTAAATTTGATTAAAAATTTCTCGATCTAAGCTCTTAGATTTAGAAACAAAGTACAATATTCTCTCCCTTAATTATAGCAAAACAACTTTTCAACCCTTGCAACTTTGCAAATTAAAACACTTGTTTTCTATAATTAATATTGCTAACTTGCAACTTACCATAATTATCATGCTCCCACTAACATGATGATTATATTCATACTAACATAACACTTATGCTCCCACTAGCTTTGACATGTATTCATAAAACAATTGAACTTCTAGAAAACAATGCTTATTGAGTTTCTTAAGTTCACATTTCTAATACTAAGACGCTTCGATAAGACTTTATCTAAGCTTCTCAACCTCATACACCTTTTCTTAGATAACTCATGTGTGTGTCTAAACGATTCTGGAACTTATAGCAATAAGTCTAAAATATTCAGACCCATTTGCCATTTCCCACAATTCGAACTATGAAGAGGGATGCCGTAATCGTAGTTGAATTTGAGAAACCCAAATTACATAATGCTATCTTCAAAATCTCTCTTAGTGAAAGCGTTTCCTCACAATCATTTTTATGAAGGAGAGAAACCTTATATCACTTAGATTTTATTGTGTATGTGCCCTTATCCATGTGAATTTGTTATAACCATAATCACAAGATAATGTTAGTGACAAATCCAAACTCTTATGGACAGAACATGTTCATTCTTAATTTCTTGCCATCAAGGGTCCAATCATTGCTTCCAAGTTATTGAGCAGCCCACCCCTTCATTTCAATGTACTTTCCATTGAAGAAGGTGCCTTGCCCCTATGCAATCCATTGAGAACTCATATAACTCACATGCATAGTTGACCAAACTGGACTGGCACAGAAACAAAAATCTGTCCACACGATAGGTTAGAAACCTTAAGTCGTGTGCTAGTGTTTAATAATAGGTTTACTCTTGATCAGTTCTTGAACCTATTCAAGATCATTTAGACTCCCACTGACCTCTTGACATATAAGATTCTCTTGTCAAGAAACATTCCTTGACAAAACAAATATTCAAGAGTTAGTGTGTGTCGTTATGAAAACAAAACCTACACACAATTTGGTACTAGTTGGTCTTTGTCTTATTCTAGACACCAAAATGTGAAAAAAAAATAAGAACATTCGTACTTAAGATTTTATCACTCAAGTTACAATCTTGTGGTTTAACTCTAAGACTTGATCTTGGAGCGAAGTACGATTCATCTTATTGACTTAACCCATTTTGACAATTCCCGACTCCTCTTCTTAGCCATACTTAGTGCACTAAGGTGTCCTTAGAGGATGAATTGTAATATGGTTCTTTACAATTTACCACAGCGATCATAAAACTTGATACATAAGCACTCTCCCTTCTTCTTAGATTGGATAAACTTCTTATCTTTCTGCCTAATTGATTCTTCTTATTCGTTCTGCTATTATTGAGAAATTTCAATAATTCAGAATATACTTAATCTTGTAAGCATAACCATATTTACTAAGCTTTTAGTAAATCATGACGAAAAATATTGTTGTTATTTGTGGTGGACTTGACTAGTGCACAACATTGTGTACCAGCTCTCCTAGTCCTTCACTTGACACTTTGTCAAAGAATTAGTCTAATTTCCAAATATGAAGGTTTTCATTCATCATGCAACCAAGTTGTATGATTCCAAGTTTCTGTCCAATTGAAACTTGGGCGATGAGAAACTCTCCCTATTTGGTAAATTCTTAACATATCCACAAATAACATAATTAAGAATCAAATCCATTATTTCTAATAATAGAAACCTTCAAACATCAATTTTTCATACACTCCATTGCAAGGATAAATAAATAAGATAAAATCAAAATTTATTTTATTGCGGAAAAATTTATCCTGACAATGCAATTCAATTGAAAAACTATGTTATTACATATTTCTTAGCAATCTATTCTAACTCCATGTAGTAGCTCAAGAATCTAATCTTCAAGCAATGCGATTGAAATCCATTTCTTCACGATTAGATTTAGCTCACTTCTTCCCTTAAGCTTCCTCTCTTTTCTTCAATGCTACAAATATCAAAATGTAATCTTATCACATCATGTATTAAGAATCTAGAATAGGAACTTAAAAGAGTTAGTTAATGGATTTTACCTAAAGCAGAGTCATACATCTTGACTTTCCCATCTCTTAGATCTTTTAGGTAGTAAGGGCAGCTTCGTAACTAATGCCCCTTCTTTTGGCAGTATAAACACATTGATTCCTCTGGAATTGTACACGGGACTATTTCAGACTCAGCCTTTCTCTTGCATAGAGAAAAGTTTTCTGGACTTCCAACGTTGCCATTTCCCATAGAAGGTTGGGATATTGATTTATCAGACAAAATTTGCTCGACCAGTGCGCAAAATCAATTTTTGATTCAGCAACAATAACCAAATGAGTCAAATCAATAAGGGTCATGTCGTGGTCCATCATATAGTACTCTCTAAAGAACTTACCATATGATTCGGGAAGTCACTGAAAAACCAAGTCAACAGCTAACTTCCTTGAGACATCGACACCTAACAATCTTATCAATGTGTGACGTCATCTTCAAGATGTATGCACACACAAACTTTCCATCTTTGTGGCTTATTGCCAATCGGGTTTGAGTGACCTTGAACCTTTTCAAGTTTTTAAAACACGTGGGTTGGGGAGAATTATTGGAGGAGGTGGAGAAATGAAGCATGATTTCCATTTCCACAATCCAATCGTGGAACATCATCTTCATGTGGAAAACCTTTTCCAACAGATTTAGGAAGACCATAATTGTCAGATTTTGACATCTATTCTCAGGAGAAAATTCAAGTTTTTTTTATTGAGTCCTTAATAAAACACCCAAATGAGATATTAAGGCTAGGATCCAACACAACATCCTACAAATTAGAAGAGGGATGCCGTAATCCAACTTGGAGAACATTTGAAGGTAAGTGAATGACGATTCACTAATTTTCCACCATGAAAAATGAAAAAGGAATTTAAGTTTTAAATGTATTGAAAACTCCTAGATCTTTTGAGATTCATTGAACTTTTCAATGGCATGTTTAATCTCGATATGCCCCTCGATTTGTGACTGGGATGCCGAGGATCACAAAACAGGGTGTGAATAACCATGCAAATATACATGGTGCCCCCAATGTTACAGTCACATATTCTATGTGCCGGTTAACCACACACACTCCACCGAACTATGACAAACATCGAGTCACCCTTCGCTACCTTTGCTTAGAACCCAATTAGTGTGCCGGTTAACCACACACGCTCCACTAACGTCTCAGCAAGGGTACAAAGTGTAATTTCATGGAATTGCATCATTTCACTTTTACCTAAAGTAACTAAGATTGAGAATTTTGTAAAACATTTAGCTACTTTATTTTTCATTATACTTTTAATGAGGAAAAGGTTTGCCCTATCTTACCCGTTCGGCTAACGACCCTCCACCAATCAAGGAAGCGGTAGGTGAGAGTGGACACCCATTAAACGGCCATTTTATAGGCCATAACCTTATACCCCCTTATAGATCGGCTTCGTGAATGAGGCCTACTAATGGTAAGACTAGCATTTAAGTTATACATATATAATATTAGACTTTTAATGTTATACATAGTATAAGGGTATGTTTTACACTTTTAAAATACTAAGTGGTTTAATTTTATAAATTACACTTTTAATTTAATTAAATATAAACCATATCATTATGGATTTATTAACTCTCTTTTAGTTATACACTAAATTAATTTAATAAAACCATAAGGGTGTAATTTTAACTTTTCAAATTAGGGTTTTAGAATTTATACTTTCAAAATTAAACTTTTAATCAAACAATTAAAATTCCAAAACTTGAGGGCAAGTTTTGAAAGTTTTCAAAACAATTAGGTTTTAATTATATTTAAAATTTTCGAAAAATCAAACTTTTAATTTTTAAAATCTTAAATATTAGAACATTGATTTAATAATAATCCAAAATTAAACAATTAATTTGAATTATTAAATCTTGGAGGATATCTATTAAATTAAACAATTAATTTAACCTAATCCCTTGAATCCCCTAAAATTCGAAATTATGGGATGGGATAATTCAAAATCTTTAATTACCAAATTTAAACACTTTAAAGATAATTACAAGATATCACATTTATCCAAATCCCTAAAAAATAGGATCTTATCTTGGGGAAGGAGGCAAATTTTGAAATTCAAGGGTTGGATAACCCTAGAATTCGAAAACTTGGAGGCTAAGGAAAGGGTTTGGGAAACCCTAACCAATTTCGAAATCTTGGAGGCAAAGGAAAGGGTTTGGGAAACCCTAACCAATTTCGAAAATCCGGGATCAAGAACCCTAATTTCAAAAATTCATTCCTCCTAGGGTTTATTGGCCATAAACCCTAATTTGTCAAGTTCATACATTTGTATAATTCTAATTGAAAACAAAAAACCAATGGCTCTGATACCACTGATGGGTTTTATACAAACAATCCTATATGTGCATGCAACCCTAGAGTTGGATCTATGTTATCACTATTAGTTATACAACATTATGAACATGTGAAGAACCCTAACAAGCTTCTAGGGATTTTGAAATTCACAAAGAAAGATGAAATACATACCTCTTGTTGTTATATTGTAATAACAACTTAAATCTTGAATCTTCTTGTCTTTGAAAGCATGCGCCACAAGTGTCGCGCCGCTAATGGCTCACAAACAAACATAGAAACCAAGGATTACTATGGAGAGAGAAGGGAAGTGGAAAATTTGGCTCTAAGCCTCTCTTGGAGTGCCTTAGGCGAAATCCAACCCTATAGGGGTTTATATAGGTGATAAGGAAGGTTTAGGATAAGGCAGGTGTATCTTAGATAACCCTAATCCCTTAACTTCCTCCCTAAGGCTTCCAAGGCACCCTTAAAGCCCAAGGAAACCCTAGGACACTCTAGACTTCGTTCCCCACCTCTAAGGGAGGTTCTAGAATGCTTCAATGCTCAACTTTTGAACATTGTCACCTTTAGTCCTTGCAGTTTCAATTAATTCCTTTAATCCTAAAATTAATTCCAAATTAATTTCTGATTAAATATTAATTAAACAATATGATTTCTAATCAATATATTATATCCATAATACATTAATAAATCATTTATCTTGATTTCAAATTAATTTATTAACCAAGTAATAAATTAATAAATCATTCTTCTCTCTCCAACAATTATCCTATTCCATTTCCAGGTTTGAAGGCAACCCAAAAGGACCATGCACAACCGGGTCAAGTACTTACCAAATATGGTTACGGGCTTAGACACTAATCCAACACTATCTCCCCTACTGTCACTAGCACATAGCATCATATCATACTAGCACATAACATATCAGGTCGTAGCAAACCTAGATAAATATCACAGAGACAATCATCTAATCATACAACTCCTACTGATGGGCCGGCATTGTGGCCGTAGACCCACCGCTACTAGAAGGTAACTCACCTCGTACGAGTACCTGCTGATAATCTGTGCAGCAAACGTCTGTCTGCTGCTGCTCCGGAAATCCTCCGACTATAATCCCCACAAAAGACTCAGTCATAATCTGATATCTACTTCTTAGGGTAAAATGACTATTTTACCCTAACCAAGTCCAAGTCAAATTCAACTTCCAGTTGACCCAACTCGCCGAGTTGGGCCGTCAACTCGTCGAGTCCCTAACCCTTTACACTTCCTAATCCAAGACTCTACTCGTCGAGTTTAGCAATGACTCGACGAGTTCCCCTTCTATATGAACATCGAATGAACATTCATCCGACTCGCCGAGTTGTATGAACAACTCGTCGAGTTCACCTTCATCTGATAAACAAGTCCTGTCCTTGACTTGCCGAGTTGTATGAACAACTCGTCGAGTTCATCTTCAATTATTAGGAGATTGCCTTGGACTCGCCGAGTCTGTTCTAGCACTCATCGATTCGCATGAACTCCAGGTATAAGGTTAAGTCGAATATGTTGGGTCACTCCTTTGGACCCTCTAACACCCTTCTAACACTCAACTGGGTTCCTTCGAACCCATACAAAGAAGGGGAGTCAAACCTTGGACTCGCCGAGTCCAAAGAACAACTCGCCGAGTCGAGGTTGTCTAAGTCTCATTTCTCGATTTCTGATGGACAACACTTGTCCAGGAGATAGATCTAGGCTCCTACAATCGATCTAGCACGTAAAGTTACAAACTTTACGTGCATGCATGGGACTTTGAGCTCCAAAAAGGTTCCAAAGAAGCTCTTAGGTTGCATGGAGCCTTCCATGGGTGCAAAAGCAGCCCCTTCCTACCTTGTGACCCCTCAAAGGTCCTAGATCCAAAGTTTGACCTCCAACCATGCTTGAAATCATGGTTGGTTTCCAAATATGGCTTATAAAAGCCCTAAATCTCCCCAAAAAGGGATCTAACAAATGAACAAGCAAGGTATAAGCTTTATACCTTCTGGAAGCTGCAAAGGAAGCACCAACTCGAACTCCTCTGGTCCTCCTTCGATCCTCTAAGCTTTTCCCTTCTTCCTTGACACCAAAAAACACAATGATCACTCAAAAGCTCTTAAATCTCTCCACACACAGTTAGGGTTCGCTATGAAGGGTTTCTGGAAGCAATAGGGATGAATCGGGGCAGAATGAGATGATTAAATAGGGTGCAAGCCCTTAAATTAGGGTTTTGTCCAGTCAGGGTCTACTCGTCGAGTCTAGAAGCTGACTCGACGAGTCCAATACTTAAGTCCCGCATCCCATCCCGATCCTACTCGACGAGTTGGGCCTTTAACTTGCCGAGTTTCAGGCCAAAATGCATAATACTTAAATCAAAAAATACGTACTAGGAACTTGGTGCTACAAATCTCCCCCACTTATTTCAGACTTCGTCCAAGAAGTCTGCTACTCATTCCTAGAAAAGCTCTGGGTAATGCTCCATCATCTCATCCACCAACTCCCAAGTACACTCGAGCCTTTCCAGTGCTGCCATTGCACCTTCACTAGCTCCACCCTCTTGTTCCTCAAATCCTTCGACTTCCGGTTGAGGATCGCCACTGGCCGCTCAATGTAATTCAGGATGTCATTAAACTGAATATCCTCCAAGGGTACCACTGTTGAGTCGTCCACCAAGCACTTTCGTAGCTGGGAGACATGGAAAGTCTTGTGGATCTGACTGAGTTCGGCTGGCAGATCCAGTCTGTATGCTACCTTGCCCACCCGGGCAATAACCCTGAAAGGCCCAATGTACCTGGGGCCCAACTTTCCTTGTTTTCTGAATCGGATGACGCCCTTCCATGGCGACACCCTTAGGAGAACCATATCCCCGACCTGAAACTCCAGGTCTGAACGGCGCTTGTCGGCATAGCTCTTCTGCCGACTCTGTGCAGTCTGAATCCTACTTTGAACCTGTTGAATCCTATCTGTCGTCTTGAGCACCACTTCGGTGCTCCCCATGACCCTCTGGCCAACCTCACCCTAGCATATCGGGGTCCTGCACTTCCTGCCATACAACATCTCGAAGGGAGGACGATCGATACTCGCGTGATAGCTGTTGTTGTACGAGAACTCAGCCAATGGGAGGTAAGTATCCCAACTACCACCGAAGTCTAGCACGCACGCTCACAGCATATCCTCCAGGGCCTGGATTGTTCGCTCGCTCTGACCATCCGTCTGTAGGTGAAAGGCGGTGCTAAAATACAGACGAGTACCCAGCTCGTCGTGAAACTTCTTCCAGAACCTGGAAGTGAACCGAACATCTCTGTCTGAAATCACCGATACTGGCACCCCGTGCCACGCCACCACCTCCCTGATATAGATGTCGGCCAACTTTTCGGCCGAAATGCTCTCCTGAATCAGAATAAAATAGGCGCTCTTGGTCAATCGATTGATGATGACCCAAATCGAATCCACTCCTCCTGCGGTCCTGGGAAGCTTTGTGATAAAATCCATAGTAATGTCTTCCCATTTCCACAGTGGGATATCCAACGGCTGCATCTTTCCATGTGGCCTCTGGTGCTCGGCCTTGACCTTCCTACAGGTTAAGCACCGCTCCACGTACCATGCTACATCCTGCTTGATGCAGGGCCACCAATAGTCCACACGAAGATCCCTATACATCTTTGTCGCCCCGGGATGAATGGAGAATCGAGATCTGTGCGCCTCCTCCATCAGAACCTGGCGCACACCCCCGTGGTACCGTACCCACACCTTGCGGTGGAGGGTCAACAGCCCCTGGCTATCATAATCGAAGGAGGAAACCTGGCCTACAATCCGCTCACTCTTCCGATGTTCCTCCTTCATGGCCTCCTGCTAGGCCTCTCGAATCTGCTCCAACAGTGGAGTCACCATGGTCATCCTCATGCAGATATCCCTGATCGGCGCTGCCTTGCGGCTAAGCACGTCTGCCACCACATTGGTCTTCCCTGGGTGGTAAAGGATCTCGCAATCATAATCCTTCACCACGTCCAACCACCAACGCTGCCTCATGTTTAGATTAGACTGATCCATGAGGTACCTCAAACTCTTGTGGTCCGTGCAAAGCCGAAATAGACGCGTCGCAGTACACAGTAAAATCCTCTACGCCCTTTGGTAGGGCTAAGATCGGCGCCTCGCACAATCTCTGTCTCAGTGTCTCGAATGCGGCCTGCTGCTCAGGGCCCCAGTGAAAGACTACGACCTTCTTCGTTAGCCAGGTCAAGGGTACGACTATCTTGGAGAAATCCTAGATGAATCTCCGATAGTAGCTGGCTAATCCCATGAAACGCCGAATCTCGGATGGATACTTCGGAACCTCCCATCTCATCACGGCCTCCACCTTGGCTGCGTCCACCGATATCCCGTTCTAGTTGACAAGGTCCCGAGAAACTGCACCTTGCGCAACCAAAACTCACACTTGGAGAACTTAGCATACAAGTTCTCCCTTCTCAAAGTCTCCAGAACCTCTCGCAGGTGCTCCTTGTGCTCCTCCTGTGTCTTGGAGTAAACCAAGATATCATCGATGAAAACTGTCACAGACCAATCCAGCATCGGTCTGCACACGTGGTTCATGAGATCCATGAACGCGGCAGGAGCATTGGTGAGCCCGAAAGGCATCACCACGAACTCATAGTGGCCATAACGCGTCCGGAACACAGTCTTCTGTACATCCTCTTGTCTGACCCTCATCTAATGATATCCTGAACGCAGATCAATCTTGGAGTACCAAGATGCTTCCTGTAGCTGGTCAAAGAGGTCATCAATCCTCGGGAGTGGGAAACGGTTCTTCACCGTTACCTTGTTTAGCTCCCGATAATCTACGCACATGCGATGCGACACGTCCTTCTTCTTAACAAAGAGGATCGGGGCTCCCTAAGGCGAACTACTCGGCTTGATAAATCCCTTGTCTAGCAGCTCCTGCAGGTGTGTAGACAACTCCTGCATCTCGGGAGGAGCCAATCGATACAGTGCCTTGGCTATCGGAGCCGCAACAGGGACTAGGTTGATCCTGAACTCCACCTGTCACTCCGAAGGTATCCCGGGAAGCTCCTCTGGGAACACATCTGCGTAGTCTCGCACCACCGGAACGTCACTCACCATCTCCTTACCCGTCTCCCGGGCATCCATGACATAGGCAACATATTCTGTGCAACCCTGCTGAAGGTAACGCCTAGCCCTCGCTGCTGAACATAAAGCTGGTCCTCGTTGTGGCCTATCGCCCTGAATCACTAGCTCTCCCCCACTTGGGGTCCTAATCCGCACCAACTGCTGCGCGCAGTCGATCACCGCCCTATTGGGGTTTAGCCAATCCATGCCGATAATAACCTTGTTCCCCCACAAAGGTATGGGAACCAAGTCTACCAGGTAGCGCTCCTTGAATAATCTCAGCACACAGTCTCGGAATACTGCTGATGCTCGCACCGATCGATCATCGGCAATCTCTACCTCTAAAGGGCAATCCAACATGCCCGAAGACTCAAAAAACCTCTTGCTGAGCGCAAGAGAAACAAAAGATCGAGTGGCACCTGAATCAAACAACACCAGTACCGGAATACCGTTCACAAGGAACAATCCTAAACATGTACACACAAAGCATATATCAATATCATAAACATCGTATAAATAGATCAGGGAGAGAGAATCATACCCGTCACCACATCGGGTGCGGCGCATGCCTCCTCGGTAGTTAACTGGAAGGCCCGACTCCTCACCACTGGAGCCTCTGACTTGCCCTGCCGGCCATCAGAAATCCGCAGGGTCGCTGGAGCTGGCGCCTTTACTGGCGCTGCTGCTGTCAACTGGGGGCAATTGGCCTTCTTGTGGCCCCTCTGGTTGCAGTGGAAACACAACAACTCCGACGTCTGAATAGCAGGTGCAGGGGCGGTATAATCTCGGCTAAAATGTCCCAGTTTTCCGCACTTGTAGCAGCTAGACACCCCCAACCTACAAGCCCCCTCATGTGTCTTGCTGCATTTCCCGCAGCGGCCTCGGCTCCGTTGGCCTCTCGGGCCAGCATCTGATCCCTTGGGTTTCTTCCCCGAAGCCCCAGCAACTTGTCCCTCCTCAACATTCCTCTTCCGAATGTGCTCCAGATCAATCTCCCTCCCCCTTGCCCTGGAAATCATGGAATCCAGGATAGGGCAAGTTGAAAAATTGACATGCTCCCGAATGTCAGGTCGTAGCATGTCATGGTAGCGGGTCCTCCTCATGTCCTCGTCTCCCGCATACTGGGCACCAGTAACGCCCTCTCCCGAAACTTGGCGGTGATCTCCGCCATAGTCTCCGTAGTCTGTCTTATGTCTAAGAACTCCCTGGCTAGCTGCTGACGCTCTATAGTTGGCGCGAACTCGGCTCTGAATCGGGTAACAAAATTCGGCCATGTCATAGCCTCAATAGCCGAGGCTCCTAGAGAGTCACCAACCGACTCCCACCAATATCTGGCCCTGTCCCTCAAGCACCCTGCTGCATATCTCACCTTTGATCCCTCGAGGCAGAATCTAGTTAACTGTGTAGACTCAATGTCTGCAATCCATCGTCTGACAGCAATGGGGTCCATCGCCCCATGGAAATCCGGCGCGCCACTACCCCTGAAGTCCTTAAAGGACAGTGTGCGTGCTCCTGACTGGCTGGTCACCATGTCACTCCTGCACGCCCTAAGGCGATCCTCCATCAGCTCGACAATCCCTTCCTTGATCGATCCAAAGATGACCGGGGTCGCATCAAGGATGCCTATAGTGATCTCGGACGCGATGAACTCGCGTAGCCTCTCATCCACTGGTCCGGAGCCTGAACCCGAACCCGAACCCTCTCCTAAGCTGCCAACTGCTGGCCTCGGATGTAGTACCACCATTCTATAGTACATAATGACAACAGTTAGTGATACTGATACATCTAGAGGGATCACATCCATCACGAGTTCCTTGGTCTTGCCTCAGCCTTCCTCGATTCAAGTACGGATCCTCTGCTTTCAGTAGTACGGGCCCATACTACCTTCCACATCTATCCATACTTTCCTCAAGAACCGTCTCGACTCCACCAAGTCACTACTACTGCTACTGATCTCTACTACTCTCATCCTAGTCTTACCCTAGGGAAATCTCTGACTCCTCCCAAATTGGCCCTCAGCTGCTGAAGGCCTCCTTGTAATGCCAATTAGCCATCACCCGAATACCATCACATGTGATGAGGCTCAGATAATCCTTCGAGTAAAAGACTCGTCCCTACAACGGTTAGACCCAAATGAGAGTTGCGCAATAGGGCCAAATCCAACACTTTGAGATTATTCAACCCTAATCACATGTGATGCGACGTACTCACCTAATGGCTAACTCCCATTATTCAGAGTCCCACAAAGCACAAAGCAAGTAACATTAGGACGCAGAAAACTACTCAAGCAAACATGTCCTCATAATGAGAAACTATACTAGCATACAATGCTAAGCTCATACTATCAGGCATAACCTAAACAAGCTATCCTACCGCTGTCTACTCAATACTAGCATGCAATTCTCACAAGCTGAAGACACGTAAAGCAGGCACATAAGGCATCATTCCTAGATCCTTAGTTCTATTCTAGAATGCTGTTTTACTGAAGCTGATAAACATAACATAAACTTGTATGGGTACTTTGGGGAATACTTACTTGAGCTCGGCTGGTCGCACACATCACACACTTCGTTCTTTATCATAACTCCTTTAACTTATCCTTTAGAAAACCATTTTCTCGTAAAAGCTTTTAATCCCTCGATTTGAGTCCAGACACCCCCGAGGGTGTGTCCGAATCCCTCAAACCAGGGCTCTGATACCAACTTGCAACCTCCCAATTTCGAGTCCAAAAATTTCATTTTAATTAACTGATTATAAAAGCATTCATAAGAAAACTACGTAACAATATATCATTTTGTAAATCAATGTATCATGTCTGAAAACCCAAATCATATAATATCAACATGTTAGAGTACAATCCCATAATATCTCAAGTTCGGAAAATCAATGCGTGTGTGTATGATGTGCTGCTACCGCGTCAGCTCCTTCCCCTTCGCTGAAGAGGTACCTGAAACCTAAACTGTAAACTGTAAGCACGAAGCTTAGTAAGTTCCCCCATCATACCACATACCATACAATCACATAACATACATATACTGTCAGGCATATCTAGGAGCCCGACCTACCCCTTCGGTCCTCTCGACCGTATACTGCCTAGCATACCTGGAAGCTAACCTCCCCTTCGGTCCTCTCGACCGGATACTGACTAGCATATCTGGGTGTTGGCTTCCCCTTCGGTCCTCTCGACCTGATACTGGGGACTATTTCACCCCCTTACTACCACCACATATGTGACAACCCGAAATTTCCTTTCGGTCAAACCCTAAAAGTCAACCACTTCGTGTCATAAGTTAATGTAATTATTTATTATTTTTAGGAAATATAAAGTTCGTTTGATTATTTTAATATTATTTTTAAACAAACGGGTGAAAGAAAGTGTCGTCTCGGGTTTTGAATTTTAAAAACCGCAAACACCTCGCGTCTTAGAAATTCCCGACCAAACTTTTATGTTTGGGTTGAAAATTCACCCAAAAACCGTAAACTCATACCTAGGTATGAGTTTACTCCCCAATAGTCTAGTTATTGTGTTTACTCCCCAAGTTTACAAAAGAGTAAACTCCAAGAACTCTCTCAAGTATCATCCTAGATTAAATTCCAAACCTTCAATCTTGTAAGTGTTCTAACCTTTTTAAGTTAGTAAAACACTTAATCTAGTGTTTATACATTTAATCATCCAACCATATTTGTATTTTGACTAGATTTCCAAAACACCAAGAGCACCAAGAACACACACTAAGTGTTCTTGGCATTTTAGCTCAAATCAAGCCTTCTAATAGTAAGTACTTCCATCCTTGAGTGATTGTAAGATAGTATTACATTTAAACACCAAGAAAATGTGTCAAGAACACAAGGCTTGAGGTGTTCACGGTCCAAGGTGATGCTTGGGCCGTAAACACCATAAAGTGCACCAAAGTGTGCCTAAGTCCTTATCTAAGCCCTAGTTTGATGTGTAAGCCTCCCATGAATTGATTAAACCTTCCTTGGATGTGTTTAAGCTTTGAAAAACATCAAAAACCAACAAATATAGGTGTTTACGGTTTGGGGATCTCCCAAAACCATAAACACCCTAAAGTATGTACAAGTTGGTCATTTTCCTTCCTTAGGCTTAGAGACTAGCACATACACTTACCTAATTGTGTTAGGGACTTGAAAACATGGCAATACACTTCTCCATAAGGGTTTACGGTAGTAAACCCAAAGGAAAATTCCATTAGGCCGTAAACTCCTCAAAGGAGGTGTTTTGTTGCCCCAGTCCCTTCCAAAGGCCAAACCACTTAGTAGAATTGCTTCAAAAGGCTTGCTAAACCACAAAACAACACTTGGACATTAAGACTAGAGTTTACAACCGTAAAATCTAGAGTTTACTGCCGTAAACTCCCTAGGTCTTAACCATCAAAACCGTAAACTCCAAGGGAGTTTACCCTTGAACCCTAAACACCCTAGCTTTACTCTACAAACACTTAGATGCAATCCTTGTGAGCTTTAACACTTTAATCAAAGTGTTTTCATGTTCTAGAGTGTCTCAACTTATTTTAGAAGTTATAATTTGGCTAATTAGTTATATATATGTTCATTATATGATAACTAGGCTCGTGCGTGTGTACAAGTCTTCATTTGTCACCTAGCACCGTACCCGACACTTCAATCCAATCCACTCACCACAAGTGTGCTCATACCCCTTTAATTAACATTTGAAATACTTTTAAATTTTTTTATGGGGGGGGGGGGGGAATACAAGTTGAATAATTATAGTTATTACATCAATCACATGTGATTAATAACTACAAAACCAATTATTTTATTTTCGTTCAAATTGTTTATCAAACTGTTTTACTTCAAACTTCTTTACAAACTCTTTTACTTATAAAATACTTTTACTTAAACTTTGTTATACTTATAATAAATTGCATGCCCGTATATGTATAGTTATATAAGCAATGTTTAAAAGGCTTAGGAAGGTCGTCCGCCCTGTTTCCTTTTCCTCGATTTGGATGTGGTCTGGTGGGATATCGGGTTGTCGTCCGAAGGTCGTTTCAATATTGATTATATATCATGTGTACATATATAGAAATAAAAGTGCTTCCATATTCATTCGTACTAGTTAAATCATTAGTAAGCTACCATCGGGGTAGCACAGGATCATACTTATACTATTGCTAGATCAATGAGTCAGTTCATTCATGAGTCAATACTTATTACTATGAGAACATATACATTACATGACTATGAGTACATATACAACTATACTAGGAGAAGAACATATACAACTATACTAGAAAGATAACATATACGACGATACTAGAACGAGTAACAATACATTACATATACATATATACATTGATAGAATTGTGATTCACTGTATTTGAGCATGCCTTAAATGTCATGGCCCGAGTTGTAGCCAGAGTCTCTTGGAGGGAGAGCGTGAGTTTGCGTATAGATCTGTACTGGATTGACTATCCTACACCTTGCTGCTAGCTACAGCCAGACCTGCAGGTCTGCGGGTGCCAAACGTCATTCCTTTTTACGACCATTTGTATGTCGTTGTTACCAGTCAATAGTATGGTGCAATTAATCACATGATACCTTAATATAAATCCGGTTTAAGGTAGTTAGTACAACAGTAGTTCCTATAATACAACACTACAGTACTACAGTAATTTACCCTTTACATATATTTAGTGATTATTTCACTTAAACATTAATGTACAAACTATATTTTGTTAATGATAGTTACACTTGGGATATTACACACTTTTACAACAAACGAACATACGGAACAGTTACGCCTTGGTAGAAGGCTACTTTAATAGAAAATATAGGTTTTTCTAGGAGATTCAAACTTTTACAAACACTTACAAACATTTACATACCTTTTACAAACTCATACTTAAAACCATGTTCAAACGTTTTGATAACAAACACCGACACTAAAATACTTATGAACTCACCAGCTTAATGCT
Organism: Lactuca serriola; assembly: GCF_051521515.1. Lineage (NCBI taxonomy): Eukaryota > Viridiplantae > Streptophyta > Magnoliopsida > Asterales > Asteraceae > Lactuca > Lactuca serriola. The sequence continues at coordinate 153,491,397 of NC_136412.1, read as the reverse complement.
GATAAACTCTTTCAAAATAACTTGTATTCTCAGGTCGCCAATAGACAGGTACCGAGGCCAGCTTTTGAGAAGATGGAGCACATCCAAGACTCATCTTATTAGTTTGATTTACTTTTTGGTGTCTATAACTGTAATGAACACACTTGTATTAAAATTATATATTTAATGCAATGGATGATGTTGTTTGCTTATTTACTGTTATACTGTGTTGTGATACTTCACATGACGTCCTCCGCCCCAGAACATTTCCGCCGTCCTTGATTTTGGGGTGTGACAGATTGGTATCAGAGCATTGTTTATAGTCAATTGAGTATATCAACCCATAAAAGATATACTAACTATAAAACCATTTGGGATTAAAACACTCTGACCAAGAGTCTATACTTTAAATATTAAAATATTTAGTTAAGTATACTAGTCTGCATTCATACTAAAATCAGTGTCACAATGACAAGAACAAAAGTATTGCGATTGTTAAATATCACAAGTGAGCTCGGGGATGTATGGTCAGTCCTGGGAATGGCATAGCCTGATCAACTATGCTGGTCCGAGGAGTGATTAGCATATGCCCTAGAATGGTTGTGATATGTTAACAAGTCTAAAAACTTACCAACAATACCACAAGGAGAACCATAGATCCTAAACTTAAAATACTATAGGTGTATTTTGTGCTACTACTAGCTACTTATACACTAGATTCTTATATCTCTCTTCTTGCGTAGATTAAATGGCTGGATTCCATCATGGCGACCCGTACTTTCCCAATGAAGCCAATGCTGGGTGGATCGAAGAAGAGCCCGAAGATGAGCATCCAATCCCTTTGGATGATCATCTCGCAGAAGGCTTTTCTGATGGATCTGACTCTGAGCCTGAAGTCAACAACCTACCGCTAGTAGGTCAAGCCCCAAACAACAACCCCCGATCAGCTTTCCCAGGTCCCACTCCCTTGTGGGCAACCAACTTGAATCGCTGGAGCGAAGAACAGGGTCAACCCTTACCATACTTTGGGGACCGAAGCTTTTACAACATCAGCCAAGGTGGTTCTGCTGACCGAGCTCTGCCTGTCATTATCCGCAGAATAGCTTAGAATGTGGAACAAGGTCGAGCAGCCATCGACCGGGTCATGGAGATTGATTCCAAATCTGGTGTCAACACAGTCCGCATCCGCCGTCTTGAAGAAGACATGGAACGGGCCCGGAGAACCAATGAAACCCTACAGCAACAGCTGGCTGCCTCGCGAGCTGAAGTCATGGAACTTCGAGCCCGTCAGAGGGCTCATGAGCGACACCTTCAAGAGGTGGTTTGACAAGTGGCAGACCTCAGGGTTCGCCCGAGGAATTCTCATCGCCGTTAGAAGATGTCTAGTACATCATTGTCTTTTGGTTAAGGAATAGCCTTTAGTGTCTATGCTCTAAGTAGCACTTGTCTGTAAAATATTCCTAACTTTCAGTACTCTAAATAGGAATCTAGGAACTGTCAAACTTTTCTGTATGGTATGATGTAAGACTTTCTGTTAGGTCGATTTTCCGTGAACTTATTACATCAGTAATACCAGTTTTATTGACAACTACCTAGTCTGTGGGAAAAATCTGTACACTTGTGTTTTCCTACTATTCTTTCCAATTGTGATCTCAATTCGTACGCTCATTCAACTGTTGGTCTATGGCTATTTAGTCCATGTGTCACTCTCACCCCGTTTATAATTGATTCTTACCATGGTGTTTGTCTGTATAAACTAATAGCTGAAGGATGCCTCCGCGCAAGTCAACAAGGCGAAACCCTGCACCTCCACCACCACCTCCTCCTCCGGTCATCGATACTGTAGCCCTGAATGCTGTCGTAGCTGCAGCAGTGGCAACTGCCATGGCTCAGTATCACTCTTCAGATGCCAGCAGAGGTGGAACCCCTGTTGAAACCCCTGTGCGCTCGATAGAGTGCTCCTACAAGGATTTCACCAACTGTAAGCCGAAGTCCTTCTATGGGACCGGCGGAGTCATTGCCCTCTCGCAATGGTTCGAGAAGACTGAATCGGTCTTTGAAATTTGTTCATGACCTGCTGCGAGCAAAGTCAAATATGCTGCATGCACCTTTGAAGGAAAGCCCTAACATGGTGGAACGGCCACGTTAAGGCACTAACTCTCGTGGTGGCGAATGATATGGGTTGGGAAACCATGAAAGACCTCATGATAGAGGAATACTGCCCGAGAGGCGAAATCCAAAAATTAGAGCAGGAGATGTGGAGCCTAACCATGAAGGGCTCCGACGTAGTCTCATATACCACCAGGTTCAGCGAGCTGGTGGCTCTCTGCCCCAATATGGTTCCCACCAAGGGAAAAAGATCGAGAGGTACATATGGGGGCTAGTGCCTCCGTATCAGGGGAATGTCCTATCATCAAACCCCGCTACCTTCGACAGTGCCAAGCGACTGGCACAACGACTCATTGACCATGGAGTCAAAACCCCTACAACAACAACCACCCTAGCCATCCTGGAACCCTCCAAACCCGCTGATGCTAAGCGGAAGCTCTAGGACGAAAAGAAGAAGAAGCAGCGAGCTGCCAAAAAGCAGCAAATTGTGGCAGTGCATGCCGCAATAACCTGTTCTGCTGTTACTGCTCCGGTGGGGCAGTATGCTGGAAATTTGCCTAAGTGCGGCAAATGCAATTACCACCACAACGGCCCCTGCCGTGAAATGCAGTGCTCTAACTGCAACAGGAAAGGACACACCGTCCGTTTCTGTAAATCCCCGGCAAGGCCGATCACCCAAGTCCCCGACTCTGGCGCGAGCCCGACCTGCTATGGATGTGGTGAAGCAGGCCACTATAAGAGGGACTACCCTAAAGTGAAGAATGTTGGCGGAGCAGGGAGGGTGCTAGCAATAGGCCATGGGGAAGCAGTTGCTGACCCAACGGTGGTGACTGGTACGTTCCTCCTCGATAACTCCTATGCATGCATTCTGTTCGATAGTGGAGCGGAGCGAAGCTTCGTGAACTATAAATTTGCTCGCATGCTTAAACAACAACCTCACACACTTAAAGAACAATTCACAGTAGAAATGGCTAATGGAAAAACAGAAAGCACGAATAGCATATACTTAGGTTGTAACCTAACTCTAGATAACCATTCATTTCAAATCGACCTTATGCCGGTTTCGATTAAAAGCTTCGACGTTATCATCGGCATGGACTGGTTAAGTCTTCATCGCGCCGACATCATGTGTTACGAGAAAGCAGTCCGTCTAAACCTCCCGTCTAATGAAACTCTTATCGTCTACGGCGACAAACCCGGTGCGAGTCTTCGTATTATATCAAGTATTCAAGCACATAAATATCTGCGTAAAGAATACCATGTATTCCTTGCTCACGTCGTCGACACGAGCCTCGAAACGAAAGAACTAAAGCACATTCCAGTAGTGAGCGACTTCCCCGACATCTTCCCAGAAGAGCTACCAGGATTACCTCCACAACGACAGGTCGAGTTCAGAATCGACTTAGTCCCAAGAGCTACCCCAGTAGCCAAGTCGCCCTACCGATTAGCACCAGCAGAGATGCAGGAACTATCTGGTCAACTTAACGAGCTGCTCAGCAAGGGCTTTATAAGACCAAGTTTCTCACCTTGGGGAGCACCGGTCTTATTCGTTAAGAAGAAAGACGGATCATTTCGTATATGTATCGACTACAGAGAACTCAACAAAATAACGGTCAAGAATCGTTACCCGCTGCCACGCATAGACAATCTATTTGACCAACTGCAAGGGGCGAACTACTTTTCCAAAATTGATCTAAGATCCGGATATCACCAGTTACGAGTGCTAGAGGAGGATGTTCCAAAGACAACCTTCCGAACTCGTTACGGACACTACGAATTCGTAGTGATGCCATTCGGATTGACCAATGCGCTTGCAGTTTTCATGGATCTGATGAATCGGGTATGCCGGCCTTACTTGGATCAGTTCGTTATTGTCTTCATCGATGACATTCTGATCTACTCCCGAAGTAAGGAAGAGCATGGCGATCACCTACGACAAGTTCTAAGAACTTTACGAACGGAGAAGCTCTATGTGAAGTTCTCGAAATGTGAATTTTGGATCCGAAGAGTCGAATTCTTAGGACACATGGTAAGCAAAGAAGGAATCCACGTGGACCCATCCAAAATTAAGGCCATCGAGAACTGGTCAGCACCAAAGACGCCTACAGAAATTCGTCAATTTCTAGGCCTCGCTGGCTACTACTGCAGGTTCATACATAACTTCTCCCGAATTGCGAAACCTCTTACAACACTGACCCAAAAGGGCGTGGCCTTTGACTGGGAAGAGAAATAGGAGAGAGCGTTCCAAATGCTCAAGTGAGCCTTATGCACTGCACCAATACTATCCCTCCCCGAAGGGATAGAGGACTTCGTAGTCTATTGCGATGTATCGAATCAGGGGATCGGGTGTGTTCTGATGCAGCGAGGTAAGGTTATCGCCTACGCCTCGAGACAACTGAAAACACACGAAGTTAACTACACGACCCATGATCTTGAACTAGGAGTAGTTGTGTTTGCTCTGAAGATATGGAGACATTACTTGTATGGAACAAAAAGCACTATCTTTACCGACCACAAGAGTTTACAACACATATTCGATCAGAAAGAGCTCAACATGAGACAACGACGGTGGGTCGAGCTACTTAGTGACTACGAATGCGATATTCGTTATCTTCCGGGTAAAGCCAACGTAGTAGCAGACGCCCTAAGTCGAAAAGAATATTCTGGTCGAAGAGTCAAGGCATTGACAATGACTATCCATTCACACTTGTCTAAGCAAATTCAGACGACCCAGCTTGAAGCTATGAAACCTGAAAACGTGACGAGTGAATCCCTTAGAGGAATGGATAAAAACTTAGAAGCCAAGGGTGGCGGAGCCTTATATTTCATGAACCGGATCTGGACACCGAAACACGGTGGCCTTTGAGACTTGGTCATGACGAAGGCGCACAACACTCGGTATTCCGTCCACCCAGGTTCAGATAAGATGTATCTGGATCTTAAAAAGCTATACCGGTGGCCTAACATGAAAGCAGAGATTGCTACCTTCGTAAGTAAGTGCCTTACTTGCGCAAAGGTTAAGGTTGAATAACAGAAGCCCTCCGGTTTACTACAACAACCAGAGATCCCAGAATGGATGTGGGAGCGGATCACTATGGATTTTATAACCAAGTTGCCCAAGACAACGGGTGGACTTGATACCATATGGGTCATCGTCGATAGATTGACCAAGTCTGCACACTTCCTGCCTATCAAAGAAACTGACAAAATGGAGAAGATTACGAGAACATACATTAGGGAAATCGTACGACTACATGGTGTACCTATATCCATTATCTCCGATAGAGATAGCAGGTTCACCTCAAGATTCTGGCAATCACTACAACATTCCCTAGGAACAAGGCTGGACATGAGCACAACCTACCATCCACAGACAGACGGACAGAGTGAGAGGACCATCCAAACACTGGAAGACATGTTGAGAGCATGTGTGATTGATTTTGGAAAGGCATGGGATACTCATTTACCCCTTGTCGAATTTTCCTACAATAACAGTTATCACGCGAGCATCAAGGTTGCTCCATTTGAAGCCCTCTACGACTGAAAGTGCAGATCCCCTCTGTGCTGGGCTGAAGTAGGTGATACCCAATTAGCTAGGGGCAAGTTTCTGACAGTACTCTCACCGGTCCGGAAATCATTCGGGAAACGACAGAGAAGATCGTTCAGATCCGTGAACGATTGAAAACCTCTAGAGACCGACAAAAGAGCTACGCGGATAAGCGAAGGAAACCTTTGGAATTCTAGGTGGGGGACCGAGTCCTTCTTAAAGTCTCACCCTAGAAGGGCTTGATACGCTTTGGTAACTGTGGAAAGCTTAATCCGAGATATATAGGACCCTTCGAGATTCTCGCAAGAATCGGCCCTGTAGCTTAGAAACTCAATCTACCCGACGAACTTCGTAACGTACATTCTACATTCCACGTATCTAACTTGAAAAAGTGTTTGTCCGACGAGACTCTTGTAATCCCACTCGTCGAGATCGAGATCAACGAGAGCCTTAACTTCGTGGAAGAACCAGTGGAGATCATGGAACGAGAAGTCAAGCAGACAAAGCAAAGCCATATCCAAATAGTGAAGGTTCGCTGGAGCGCCAAGCAAGGACCGGAATTCACTTGGGAGCGTGAGGATCAGATGAAACTGAAATACCCTCATCTCTTTGCTTAATTATTTGTAACTACTTTATTTGTTTAGATTTTAATTTCGGGACGAAATTCCCTTAACAGGGGGATGATGTGACAACCCGAAATTTCCTTTCGGTCAAACCCTAAAAGTCAACCACTTCGTGTCATAAGTTAATATAATTATTTCTTATTTTTAGGAAATATAAAGTTCGTTTGATTATTTTAATATTATTTTTAAACGAACGGGTGAAAGAAAGTGTCGTCTCGGGTTTTGAATTTTAAAAACCGCAAACACCTCGCGTCTTAGAAATTCCCGACCAAACTTTTATGTTTGGGTTGAAAATTCACCCAAAAACCATAAACTCATACCTATGTATGAGTTTACTCCCCAATAGTCTAGTTATTGTGTTTACTCCCCAAGTTTACAAAAGAGTAAACTCCAAGAACTCTCTTAAGTATCATCCTAGATTAAATTCCAAACCTCCAATCTTGTAAGTGTTCTAACCTTTTTAAGTTAGTAAAACACTTAATCTAGTGTTTATACATCTAATCATCCAACCATATTTGTATTTTGACTAGATTTCCAAAACACCAAGAACACCAAGAACACACACTAAGTGTTCTTGGCATTTTAGCTCAAATCAAGCCTTCTAATAGTAAGTACTTCCATCCTTGAGTGATTGTAAGCTAGTATTACATTTAAACACAAAGAAAATGTGTCAAGAATACAAGGCTTGAGATGTTCACGGTCCAAGGTGATGCTTGGGCCGTAAACACCATAAAGTGCACCAAAGTGTGCCTAAGTCTTTATCTAAGCCCTAGTTTGATGTGTAAGCCTCCCATGAATTGATTAAACCTTCCTTGGATGTGTTTAAGCTTTGAAAAACATCAAAAACCAACAAATATAGGTCTTTACGGTTTGGGGATCTCCCAAAACCGTAAACACCCTAAAGTATGTACAAGTTGGTCATTTTCCTTCCTTAGGCTTAGAGACTAGCACATACACTTACCTAATTGTGTTAGGGACTTGAAAACATGTCAATACACTTCTCCATAAGGTTTTACAGTAGTAAACCCAAAGGAAAATTCCATTAGGCCGTAAACTCCTCAAAGGAGGTGTTTTGTTGCCCTAGTACCTTCCAAAGGCCAAACCACTTAGTAGAATTGCTTCAAAAGGCTTGCTAAACCACAAAACAACACTTGGACATTAAGACTAGAGTTTACGACCGTAAAATCTAGAGTTTACTTCCGTAAACTCCCTAGGTCTTAACCATCAAAACCGTAAACTCCAAGGGAGTTTACCCTTGAACCCTAAACACCCTAGCTTTACTCTACCAGCACTTGGATGCAATCCTTGTGAGCTTTAACACTTTAATCAAAGTGTTTTCATGTTCTAGAGTGTCTCAACTTATTTTATAAGTTATAATTTGGCTAATTAGTTATATATATGTTCATTATATGATAACTAGGCTCGTGCGTGTGTACAAGTCTTCATTTGTCACCTAGCACCGTACCCGACACTTCAATCCAATCCACTCACCACAAGTGAGCTCATACCCCTTTAATTGACCTTTGAAATACTTTTTGAATGTTTTTAAATGCTTTTATGGGGGGAATACAAGTTGAATAATTATAGTTATTACATCAATCACATGTGATTAATAACTACAAAACCAATTATTTTATTTCCGTTCAAATTGTTTATCAAACTGTTTTACTTCAAACTTCTTTACAAACTCTTTTACTTATCAAATACTTTTACTTAAACTTTGTTATACTTATAATAAATTGCATGCCCGTATATGTATAGCTATATAAGCAATGTTTAAAAGGCGTAGGAAGGTCGTCCGCCCTGTTTCCTTTTCCTCGATTTGGATGTGGTCTGGTGAGATATCGGGTAGTCGTCCAAAGGTTGTTTCAATATTGATTATATATCATGTGTAAATATATAGACATGAAAGTTCTTCCATATTCATGCGTACTAGTTACATCATTAGTAAGCTACTATCGAGGTAGCACATGATCATACTTATACTATTGCTAGATCAATGAGTCAGTTTATTCATGAGTCAATACTTATTACTATGAGAACATATACATTACATTACTATGAGTACATATACAACTATACTAGGAGAAGAACATATACAACTATACTAGAAAGAGAACATATACAACGATACTAGAACGAGTAACAATACATTACATATACATATATACATTGATAGAATTGTGATCCACTGTATCGGAGCATGCCTTAAATGTCATGGCCCAATTTATAGCCAAAGTCTCTTGGAGGGAGAGCGTGAGTTTGCGTATAGATCTATACTGGATTGACTATCCTACACCTTGCTGCTAGCTACAGCCAGACCTGCAGGTCTACGTGTGCCAAACGATATTCCTTTTTACGACCATTCGTATGTCGTTGTTACCAGTCAATAGTATGGTGCAATTAATCACATGATACCTTAATATAAATCCGGTTTAAGGTAGTTAGTACAAAAAGTAGTTCCTATAATACAACACTACAGTACTACAGTAATTTACCCTTTACATATATTTAGTGATTATTTCACTTAAACATTAATGTACAAACTATATTTTTTTAATGATAGTTACACTTGGGAAATTACACACTTTTACAACAAACGAACATACGGAACAGTTACGCCTTGGTAGAAGGCTACTTTAATAGAAAATATAGGTTTTTCTAGGAGATTCAAACTTTTACAAACACTTACAAACATTTACATACCTTTTACAAACTCATACTTAAAACCATGTTCAAACGTTTTGATAACAAACACCAACACTAAAATACTTATGAAATCACCAGCTTAATGCTGATAAACTCTTTCAAAATAACTTGTATTCTTAGGTCGCCAATAGACTGGTACCGAGGCCAGATTTTGAGAAGATGGAGCGCATCCAAGACTCGTCTTATTATTTTGATTTACTTTTTGGTGTCTATAACTATACTGAACACACTTGTATTAAAATTATATATTTAATGCAATGGATGATGTTGTTTGCTTATTTACTGTTATACTGTGTTGTGATACTTTACATGACGTCCTCCGCCCCAGAACATTTCCGCCGTCCTTGGTTTTGGGGTGTGACAACATAACACATATCACATAATCTATCTAGCATGGTTGGGTATGACTACCCCTTCGGCCCTATCGGCCAGTAATCTGGGGACTATCTCCAATATTGTCACTAGCACATAGAATCATATCATACTAGCACATAACATATCAGGTAGTAGCAAACCTAGATGAATATCACAGAGACAATCATCTAATCATACAACTCCTACTGATGGGACGACATTGTGCCCGTAGACCCACCACTACTGGATGGTAACTCACCTCGTACGAGTAGTTGCTGATAATCTGTGCGGGAAACCTCTGTCTGCTGCTGCTCCGGAAATCCTCCGGCTATAATCCCCACAAAACACTCAGTCAGAATCTGATATCTACTTCTTTAGGGTAAAATGACTATTTTACCCCTAACCAAGTCCAAGTCAAAGTCAACTTCTAGTTGAACCGACTCGCCGAGTTGGGCCGTCAACTCGTCGAGTCCCTAACCCTTTACCCGTCCTAATCCATGACTCTACTCGTCGAGTTTAGAACGACTCGACGAGTTCCCCTTCTATATGAACATCGAATGAACCTTCATCCGACTCGCTGAGTTGTATGAACAACTCATCGAGTCCACCTTCATCTGATAAACAAGTCATGTCCTTGACTCGCCGAGTTGTATGAACAACTCGTCGAGTTCATCTTCAACTATTAGGAGATTTCCTTTGACTCGCCGAGTCTGTTCTAGCACTCGTCGAGTCCCATGAACTCCAGGTCTAAGGCTAAGTCCAATACGTTGGGTCACTCCTTTGGACCCTCTAACACCCTTCTAACACTCAACTGGGTTCCTTCGAACCCAAACATAGAAGGGGACTCAAACCTTGGACTCGCCGAGTCCAAAGAACAACTCGCCCAGTCGGGGTTGTCCATGTCTGATTTCTTGATTTTTGATGTACAACACTTGTCTAGGAGATAGATCTAGGCTCCTACAATCGATCTAGCACATAAAGTTACAAACTTTATGTGCATGCATGGGACTTTGAGCTCCAACAAGGTTCCAAAGAAGCTCTTAGGTTTCATGGAGCCTTCCATGGGTGCAAAAGCAACCCCTTCCTTCCTTGTGACCCCTCAAAGGTCCTAGATCCGAAGTTTGACCCCCAACCATGCTTGCAATCATGGTTGGTTTCCACATATGGCTTATAAAAGCCCTAAATCTCCCCAAAAAGGGATCTAGCAAATGAACAAGCAACGTATAAGCTTTATACCTTCTGGAAGCTGCAAAGGAAGCACCAACTCGAACTCCTCTGGTCCTCCTTCGATCCTCTAAGCTTTTGCCTTCTTCCTTGACACCACAAAACACCAAGATCACTCAAAAGCTCTTAAATCTCTCCACACACAGTTAGGGTTCGCTATGAAGGTTTTCTGGAAGCAATAGGAATGAATGAGGGCAGAATGAGATGATTAAATAGGGTGCAAGCCCTTAAATTAGGGTTTTGTCCAGTCAAGGTCTACTTGTCAAGTCTAGACGCCGACTCGATGAGTCCAATACTTAAGTCCCGCATCCCATCCCGTTCCTACTCGACGAGTTGGGCCTTCAACTCGCCGCGGCTAAGGCCAAAATTCATAATACTTAAATAAAAAAAATACATACCAGGAACTAGGTGCTACAAGACCGAAGGTGATTCTCTTTTGAGGCAATAAATCTATAAGGAAATATAATATTGTACATTTAAGTAATAATATAAATTAGTTTTATATTATAAATTAGAATATAAGGTATTTACCTTTCTTTTGAACAATGGAGGAACAAACATAATTATTAGATGAATTTTTCTTCTTCTTACTGACAACTAAAGCCAAAAATTGAGAAGGGAAGAAATTGGGTGCAAAAAGGAAATGAGAGGGAAGAGTGGCCGAGACTTGTGATGGTTCGGTTGGGGTTTGTGGATGTTTTCAAATCACTTTCAGGCGATTCTGATTTGAATTCACTGGATGTGAGACAAAACAATAAGAATAGTTTGAAGATATGATAGCACTATCGAAAAAGTAGTTAATAGATCATAAAACTTACGATATGTAGCCTTTCAGCTCATCATCATTACAATTGTTTAGTACAAACCAATGCAATGATTTTTTTGGCATCTTTACAAAGTTCGATGAGCTTCTTAGTGGACATCGGTCGACATTGTTATGAGAACACAGTAAATTGCCTTTGTGGAAGGCCGAAATCCTCATTTCTATCAACACGATTGAATTTGGTTTGCATACCCTCAAGATACATAGAGCAGAATGTCAAAGCTTCGTCTGAAACATAACCCTCTGCTATCGAGCCTTCTGGCTTGGCTTTGTTTCTGACATAATTTTTAAGTTTTTTCATGTATCTTTCAAAAGGATACATCCATCTCATGTGTACAGGCCCTCCAAAAATGGCTTCTTCAGGTAAATGAAGAATAAGATGAATCATGATGTCAAACAAACAATGTTGGAGGATATATCAACTCAAGATTGCATAAAATCTTCATCACTTATTTTCTGGCATTTCTCATGTCGTTAACATCTAATGACCGTGCACAATTTTTTTTTGAAGAATGTACACAAGTCAATGATTGTTGTCGAAACATTTTCTGGGAGAATGCTTGAACCCCTATAGGCAGCAATCGTTGCATGAGGATGTGATGATCGTGAGACTTTAGCCTAACCAAATTTGATGCAGTATCATTCACCTTCTCATTAAAGTTCGATCCAAAACCATCAGGTAGCCTCACTCCTTTAATGAATTGACAGAATCGTTGTCGATCAATTGGTTTAAAAGAGTAATCAGCATGTGGTAGTATTATTTTCTTCTTTTTGTCTTCCTTCTTATTGACTTTCTTCCTTTTGTTGACTTTCTCTTTTGGCCATTGATCTGGCTGAATGCCCATATTTTTCAAGTCTTCTCTTGCTTCTTTTTTGTCTTTGGTTTTTTCATTCATCAATGCAGTATTTACAAAACTCTCATCCATATTTTTCTCCACATGCATAAAATCTATATTGTGTTTTAGCCCAAGGGAAGACCAATACTCATGCTCAAAAAACATACTGCGTTTCGTCCAATTCAACTCTTTTTTTTCTTGTTTCATCATTCCGCTTTCTTGTTGCACCCTCGTGCTCAGGATGTTTCCCTGGAATACGATCAGGGAGACAAGCCAATTGCTTTAATATAGTTGTATTGCTGAATCGTCTTGGATGTGGCCTTCTCTCAGGTTGACCATTAAACAATAAAATTTGCCTCCACTTATGGTTCATATGCAAGAATCGTGTATGACCAACATAAGACATCTTGTTGGTGACATAAATGGAAGATGTGACTGCGTTATAAGTAGGGCATGCTAAATAACCTTGACCGCTCCGTCCAGACAAACTTCCACGCGCTGGACAATCATTGATAGTCCATAACAACATCTCACACATGTTGAATACGGTGTTGGTTGATGTATCTCTCATTTGGACTCCTTCGGCCCACAACATTTTCAACTCATCCACCAAAGGCCTCAAGAAAACATCAATGTCCTTTGAGGGTGATTTAGGTCTAGGAATCAGCAAAGTTAGCATGAAAGAAGACTATTTCATACATATCCATGGTGGTGTATTATAGGTAGTTAATATAACCGGCCAAGTACTATAAGTACTATTAAAGTTGCCAATGGATTGAAGCCATCAGCAGCCAAACCTAGATGAACATTTCTAGGTTCTTTAGCAAACTCTGGATATCTTTGATCAAAATCTTGCCATGACTTCCCATCAATCGGATAATACATCATACCATCTATTGAGCGTCCAGTATTATGCCAACTCATATCTTGAGCTGTGAATCTGGAGCTATACATTCATTGAAGTCTTGGAGTCAAAGGAAAGTACCGCAACACTTTTTATGGTACTTTCTTCCCCTTTGTAGTTGTGTCCACCCATCCACTCTCCTTATAAATCGGGCAATTCTGCATGGAACCGTTCTCCTTCCAAAACAAAGCACAATCATTTTTGCAAGCGTGGATCGATTGATATCCTAACCCTATCTTTCTAAACTTCTTTTTAGCTTCATAGCATGAGGCTAGAATCTTGTTCTTCGGGAAAGCAGCTCTTAGTAACTCTACAAGTTGGTCAAACGAACTATTTGTCCATCTATTGATCACTTTAATATGCAACAACTTTGCCAAAAAGTTTAAGGCAAATATATCGCTACATTCAGGGTATAACTTGGTAGTGAGCTCCTCAAATAAATCATCAAATTTCGGGTCTATACCTCGCCCCTCTTCGTCTATATTTTCTTCATTTGTATTTTGTTCCACCATAACATCATTAATTACATCAAACATCTTATTACTTGTGGGCGTGTTTGTTCTTGGAGTTGAATTGTAGCTTAAATCCGAAGAACCGACATGTTTCTCACGGTGATGAATCCACGTGGTATATTTTTCTAGAAACCCAATGTCATGTAAGTGGGCATAAACCATAGGCAAAACATCTCGATACGAATTCACACACGTTTTGCACGAGCAGCACACTTTGCCTTTAGAGTTAACATGTTTCTTAGCAATTTTCATAAAGTTTTTAAGACTTTCCAAGTATTTTGAAGACATTCGGTTCTCTCTAATCCAACTTTTATCGATCGTCATTGCAGTTTCACTATTAAAAATTATATAAATATAAATATAAATATAAATATAAATATATATATATATATATATATATATATATATATATATATATATATATATATATATATATATATAGTTATCAAAAGTTAGATTGTATTTGGGCTATATAAATAAATATATACCCGAAAATGGATAGAGTATTCACAAGTATATAATAAATATATACTCGAGAAGTAAAAGTAAGACAAATTGGATAGAGTATTCACAATCATTATGAAGAAGAAACTTAAACTAAAAATCAAAGATTCAATGTGTTTTAATAAGAAAATCATATTAATTTTATTTTATAATTAATTTTATTTTATTTTAATATTAATATTAATTTGATTTAAAACTAATTTAATTTGATTTTATAATTAATTGGATTTTGTTTTAAAATTAATATTAATTTGATTTTAAAACTAATTTAATTTGATTTTACAATTAATTTAATACTTTATTTTTATTTTTTTTTAATAAATTCAACGTTACTTTATAATTAATTTAAAATTACTATTAGTACGTTGCTATTAATAACCTAATTAAGCTAAAGTCGTAATGACCAACATTAAGTCACTAACAAAATTAAGCACTTTGAAACCATATTAAGCACTTTACAATACAAACAATAGCATCTAAATACAAAAACTATAATTTATCAATTAACAAAAGTATCATACTTTTGTTAATTATAACATCATACTTTTATTTATTTTCTATTATAGCATCATACTTTTAATATTATATTACATAATATTTTGGTTTAAAAAATTTACCATTTAATTTGATTTTATAATTAATTATATTTTATTTTAATATTAATATTAATTTGATTTTGAAACTAATTTAATTTGATTTTATAATTAATTTGATTTTGTTTTAAAATTAATATTAATTTGATTTTAAAGCTAATTTAATTTGATTTTACAATTAATTTAATATTTTTTTTTTATTTTTTTTTTAATTAATTCAACTTTACATTATAATTAATTTAAAATTACTAAAAGTATGTTGCTATTAATAACCTAATTAAGCTAAAGTCGTAATGACCAACTTTAAGTCACTAACAAAATAAAGCACTTTGAAACCATATTAAGCACTTTACAATACAAACAATAGCATCTAATTATAAAAGCTATAATTTATCAATTAACAAAAGTATCATAATTTTGTTAATTATAACATAACACTTTTGTTTATTTTCTATTATAGCATCATACTTTTAATATTATATTACATAATATTTTGGTTTAAAAAATATACCGTTTAATTTGATTTTATAATTAATTTAATTTTATTTTAATATTAATATTAATTTGATTTTAAGACTAATTTAATTTGATTTTATAATTAATTTGATTTTGTTTTAAAATTAAAATTAATTTCATTTTAAAGCTAATTTAATATGATTTTAAAATTAATTTAGTATTTTATTTGCATTGATTTTTTTAATTAATTCAACTTTACTCTATCATTAATTTAAAATTACTAAAAGTACGTTGCTATTAATAACCTAATTAAGCTAAAGTCGTAATGACCAACATTACGTCACTAACAAAATTAAGCACTTTGAAACCATATTAAGCACTTTACAATACAAATAATAGTATCTAAATACAAAAACTATAACTTATCAATTAACAAAAGTATCATATAATCATACATGTATACAGTACATTCAATTCTAATTTTCATTTCATTTTAGACATACAATACAAATGTATATATCTAAATACAAAATCAAAATCAAACATACAATTCCAATTTCATCCAGTTTCATACAATCAAACATACAATTACAATTTTCATCCAATTCCAATTTTCATCCAATTTCAAAATCAAACATACAATTCTAATTTTCATCCAATTTCAAACATACATTCAATTTCATACAATCATACCACAGCATAAACAAATCATGCCTATATAACTTCATTTTCATTTTCATGCCAAAACATACTTTCATTCCTCAAAATGCATATATATATATATATATATATATATATATATATATATATATATATATAAGCAATTAACCAAAAAAAAATCTAAAAAGTTTATACATCATGGTGTATTGAAGGAATAAGAAAAAAATGAACATTGCATTCACGTTGGGGAAAAAAAATAAAAAAAAACAACCTTAAAATCGGTGGTGAAGATAGGTATATCACCGGAAATCGTTTTCTATGGCCATGTTCACCGTTCTTGTACTCCGGCCGACAACAGTGTTTTAGGGCTCCAAAACCGGAAACAAATCCCCCAAAATCGGAATAAAAACTCAAGCTCTTACTAATTAAGAAGAAATTAAGGACCAAAACCTTACCTTTTAGCTGGCCGATGAAGTGGAATGTCGGAAAATGCCTGGGATTGCCGAAGCAATTGAGAGGAAAATGGAAGGGGCAGTCGACTGGAAAATGAAGACCGGAAGCGTTTTTGTTACAACGAAACCCTATAGAGACGACATGTCGTCTCTATAGGTAAACGAAAACGACGTCGTTCCACTTCGTTTCATTAAAAAATAAAATAAAATAAAAAAGGGTTTTCACGCGGATCGGTCCCGACATGTCGTCTGGATAGCTTGACCAAAACAACATCGTATTCCATTTCTGCAAGATGGATAAAAAATAAATCGAAATTAATTTTTAAGCACCCTATAGAGACGACATGTTATCTGCATAGGCTGACCAAAACAACATCATATTGCTTTTCTGCGACAAATAATTAAAATAAATCGAAGATATTTTTTTTAATTCCCCCTCCCGACGACATGTTGTCGGTATAGAAATTCGATATACCGCCAATATTTTGCCCCTTCCCGCCGAGCCTATGCAGACGACTTGTCGTCTGTATAGCTTTTCTGGTCAACGACATATGGTCAATGTTTGAAAACTCTGTCCAGACGACATGTCGTCTCTATAGATCGAATTTTGCCGATGACATATGTCGTCTGGATAGGTGCCGTCTGCAAAGGGTTAGATCCTTGTAGGGTGGGAAAGTCTCCCTGTTGAACGTGTTTACTTTCAAAGTATGTCTGCATTGCTTTTGATTGTCTGTAGGCTAAAAAAATTAGACATCTTTATGTGATTTTATTATGCAATTCTGAAATACCAATACGGGAATGTGTCACTCTTCAGATTATGACAACCTTCATGCCCCCACCACATGTAGCCACCTACTTGGCTTTCCATCCATAAGACAGCAATATCATTGCCATTGGAATGGAAACTTCAGTCATACAAATTTACAATTTAAGACTTGATGAGGTAACTTAACTGTTGCTGTTTTTAGTGGCAATCTACACAACTCATAATTAAGATTGTGCTTATATGATGGTTTTAATAGGTCATAATCGAACTCAGAGGTCATCAGAAACAGATTTCAGGACTTTCTTTCTCACGGACTTCACTTGTTTCATCGGGAGCTGATGCTCAGGCAAGTGGGAGAAGCTACAGTTCAATTCCATAATGATCAACACCATCTCCTTGTTGTACATGAAAGTCTAATTGCTATTTATGACTACCAACTGGAGTGCTTGAGATTGGTAAATACACAGATCTCATAACTTACATATAGTTTATGAAATTGATTTTTGTAACTACTAAAAATAAATTAGTTCCATCTTCTGTCTGCGAATATTAATATTGGTTCATTGAATTAACCTTTTTTCAGTGGTCTCCAAGAGAGTCTCTTTCTGCTGCAATTTCAAGTGCAATATATTCATGCGATGGGTTGCTGTTATACACTGGATTTTCCGATGGTGCTGTTGGTATTTTTGATGCAGACAATTTAAGGCTTCGATGCAGAATAGCACCTTCTGCCTACATATCCTCATCAATTTCCAGGTATGCCATGAAAGAACTTGAAAATTCTTTTATATTATCCCAACACAAAAAATGGGAATCGTAACAATTTTTTACCTTTTCATACTCCTGAAAAGGTCTAAATGCAAGAAATAACAACTTACTTTCATCTATTTGCTTGTTATATCATCCTACTTTCATTTCTTGGAATTACAACATTGTACTTTCTGGGTTTTTTTTACTAAGGCATTATACTTTGAGTTTTTTTTTTCTTATTAGAGCATTATACTTTGAAAGTTCTAGCCACCTATTGCAGTGAAAATTGCTTTGTATTTGGATGATATACCTATAATTGGTAGATTTTTTCAAACCGCAATGTTGTAACACAGAGAAATGAATCTAAGATGGTATAATAAACAAAACACTGAATATACATTGTTATTTCTTGCATATGTAGCCCTTTTTAATATCTTTTAAGTTGTAAAGAAGCAAGATACTGGACACTTTTTAATTCTGATGTATTATTTGGCAACTAAAAGTTGATGTTAGGTTACTTGTGCTTTTTATTTGGGCAGAAGCAACAGCACCCCGTATCCTGTGGTTATTGCAGCACATCCATTGTAAACCCTTAACATTTCATTTTGAAAAGCAAGTAAAAAGTCATATCCAGTACTCTTGTGAAATCTTTTGTGTGGATGATGAGCCACCATTATGGTTTACATTGCTTAACTAATGACACATACATCGAGATTACGTATTTACATTTTGTGGCACTATTGTGACTCTTCATTCACTTGACTTATACTTTTTTGTGGATTCCAGTCGCATGTTGTTACCTAATTATAAATTATTTTTCAACACTTTAATAAACAATATAAATTAATCGTGTTAATTTCTAATTACTTATTGAAACTCAATAAATAATAAATTAATTTCCTCTTTTTTTTCTTTGCTTTTGCCTTGGGTCAAGTATGTAACTCATACATGCCTTTGTAAACCAGTTTGTAAATTACCAATATGCTGTGTAGTGTGTATTATATCCAACAACATTAACCAACGAACCTTTATGTGATTGGTGATCCTCCTCCCACATGAATCATTGGCCCAAAGTACTTAAAACTCTCCGAAGGGTGCAGAACGTGGTCACTTATACTTACATTGACTTTTTCAGTATTCTGCTCCTCGTTGAAATTGCACCAAAGATATTCGGTCTCAACAGTGTTCAAATGTATCCCGTTTTCTCCCAACCTCGTCCTCCGGTTCTTTAAACAGTACATCCCCATTTTTTGGTTGAAATTATGCACTGGTTGTGGACTTGTGGCTAAACTCTTGAAGTAGATATTAGAACCTTTGGTTCTCATTAAAACTTCGTCGTAAGAATCACTCTGCTCATAATATTTCACGAGAGTATAAAAGACTTTCGTACAACAGTTACGGAAATGAAATGTTACAATGGTTTATATACAATTCTAGAAAACAATTACAAGAATTCCATATCTAAATCATATGAATTCTAGAAAACTTAAGTTTACAACTTATTTAAAAAATGAAAGACACGTTTCAAATGGTAGATGACGCTTTTTCAGAGGCACCGAGCCACCCCAACCTGGATTTGTTAAAGATCATCACTAGCCCAATAAAACAAATATTATTTAGAAGACTTTAGCTTGTTCTAGAATGCTCTAGAAGATTCGAGAACATTATGGAAGACTATGGAAGACTCTGGAATATACCGGAAGAGTCTAGAATACTCTAGAACGACATGGAAGACCCTGGAAGGATATGGATCATTCTAGAAGACACTGGAGCAACCTAGACCTCTCCAGAACATGGTAGAACGTTCTAGAAACATATGGAAGCATGTAGAGTATGTTAGATAGTTCTAGAGTTATCTAGTATGTAGTAAGTGTATGCTAGTATCTAGAACCTTCCTAAGAGGCCTATAAATAGGTATGGAGCTCATTTGCTCCAAACCATCCAAGAAAGCCTCAAAGAAAGCAAAGTGTGTAGTAGTCTCACAAAGTGTAAGTTCTCCTTAAGTGTCTTAATAAAAGTCTTGTTGTTTCCCATATAAAAGAGTCGTGTTCAACAATCTGGTATCAAAGCAAGGTTTCTTGATAGTGAGAACGAGTGATTCTCGTTGTATGGTGAGTAGTTTGTGACTCTGCAAGTTTAGTATCGAAACTAGCTTGTTTGGTATTACCGAGGTACTGCCAACACGATGGGTGATCTCCAAGTCGTCGGAGGAATCAAGAAACTCAACAACAACAACTACAAAACGTGGGAAACATGTATGAAGTCCTACTTACAAGGACAAGATCTATGGGAGGTCGTTGGTGGAAGCGAAACTACGCCACCAGAGGAAGACGTTAATGGTGCTTTACGTAAATGGAAAATCAAAGCAGGCAAAGCAATGTTTGCCTTGAAGACCACAATCGAAGAAGAGATGTTGGAGCATATTCGGGATGAGAACACCCCGAAAGAAGCTTGGGATACGTTTGTGACGCTTTTCTCAAAGAAGAATGATACGAGACTACAACTTTTGGAGAACGAGCTATTATCAATCTCACAACGTGACATGACGATTGCTCAATATTTCCACAAGGTCAAGTCGATATGTCGGGATATTACTGAACTAGATCCGCAATCCGTCATTGCAGAAGCTCGAATGAAGAGGATCATTATCCATGGACTGAGGCTGGAATATAGAAGCTTTGTTACTACTGTACAAGGATGGCCCGCTCAACCATCACTTGTAGAGTTTGAGAATTTGCTGGCTAGCCAAGAAGCTATGGCTAAGCAAATGGGAGGCATCACGCTGAAGAGTGAAGAATAAGCACTCTACACAAGTAAAAGTCGGAGGAATTTTAAGCCACCTCCTAAAGAAGGATATAAAAATGCTGACAAAGGGAAGAGTCAACCAGGAACCTCACAACCATGGAGATCTCAAAAGACCGACAATAAGAGTTCTCGGGGGAGGAGGTTCGAAGGCAACTGCAACAACTGTGGAAAGTGGGGCCACATGTCCAAGGATTGTTGGTAAAAGAAAAATTCTGTGGAAAGCAATGTAGTAACTTCCAAAAAGGAAATAGAGGATGAATGGGATGCTGAGGCATTATGTGCCATAGAAGAAAATGAGTTGGCACTCATGACAATGATGGGAGAGCGTATCAACTATGAAAATGACTGGATCATTGATTCAGGATGCTCCAATCACATGACTGGCGATCAGAACAAACTACAAGACGTGAAGGAGTACAAAGGGAGTCGCATGGTACTTACAGCCAATAATGCACGACTTCCAGTTGCTCAGATTGGAAAAACGACGATCATGCCTGGTAATAAATCTGACATGGTGTCACTACATAATGTGTATCACGTGCCAGGTATGAAGAAGAACTTGTTGTCAGTATCGCAACTAACATCGTCAGGCAACTACGTCTTGTTTGGCCCACAAGATGTGAAGGTCTATCGAGATCTTAAAATATCAGAAACGCCAACAATGGAAGGACGAAGAGTGGAGTCCGTTTATGTGCTCTCCGCAGAGTCTGCCTATGTAGATAAGACTCGTAAGAATGAGACAGCAGATCTATGGCATGCACGGCTGGGACATGTTGGTTATCACAAGTTGAAGGTAATAATGGAGAAATCCATGCTCAATGGCTTACCTCGACTTGAAGTTAAAATAGATGTTGTTTGTGTTGGATGTCAGTATGGTAAAGCTCATCAATTACCATACAAGGAGTCAAATTTTAGAGCAAAGAAGCCACTAGAGTTAATTCACTCAGATGTGTTCGGTCCAGTCAAGCAGACATCAGTTAGCGGGATGCGGTACATGGTGACGTTCATTGATGATTATTCGAGATATGTGTGGGTTTTCTTCATGAAAGAAAAATCTGAAACATTCTCAAAGTTTCTAGAATTCAAGACAACGGTCGAAGGAGAAGTGAGAAAGAAGATTCGGTGTCTACGCTCAGACAATGGAGGAGAATACACCTCAGAAGAATTCAATCGCTATCTAAAAGAATGTGGTATACGTCATCAATTCACATGTGCCAACACACCTCAACAAAATGGTGTAGCTGAGAGAAAGAATCGACATCTTGCAGAAATTTGTCGAAGCATGCTACACGCGAAGAATGTCCCAGGAAGATTTTGGGCTGAAGCAATGCAAACTGCTGCCCATGTGATCAATAAACTTCCCCAACCAAGGTTAGGTTTCATCTCACCATTTGAGACGCTATGGAACATGAAACCTACTGTTAGCTACTTCCGAGTATTTGGCTGCGTTTGCTACGTATTTGTGCCTAGTCATTTACGTAGCAAGTTTGACAAGAAAGCAGTCAGGTGTATATTTGTTGGATACGACAATCAAAGAAAAGGGTGGAGATGTTGTGATCCAACAAGTGGAAGATGCTACACTTCAAGAGATGTAGTGTTCGATGAAGCATCTTCATGGTGGTCCTCAGAGAAGAAAGTACTACCAGACTCGGAAAATATTGAAGAAGTTTTAAAACAAAAGATGGGGGAGCAAACTGCACATATTTGGTCAAGTGTTGATACACCTGAAGATCCGAGCGACACTGATGTCATTGAGCAAGAAGTAACTCAAACAAGTGATGCCGGTGAAAGGGAGCCGCCGCCTCCACAACTTCGAAGGACGGAAAGAATCCGAAAGCCTAATCCCAAGTATGCTAATGCGGCCATTTTAGAAGACGGTGTTAAAGAGCCGGAGACATATGAAGAAGCAGTTAAGAATAAAGCATGGCAGAAGGCAATGGAAGAAGAAGTTACAGCCTTAAAGCAGAATCAAACGTGGGAACTGGTACCAAGACCAAGAGATATAAAACCGATTTCCTGCAAGTGGGTTTATAAATTAAAACGATGCACAGATGGATCAATTGAAAGATACAAGGCTCGTTTGGTGGCTCGAGGGTTCTCACAACAATATAGACTGGACTATGATGAAACATTTAGTCCAGTGGCGAAGATAACTACTGTACGGGTGCTGCTAGCTCTTGCGGCTAGTAAAGACTGGAAATTATGGCAGATGGATGTGAAGAATGCTTTCTTGCATGGAGAATTAGATCGGGAGATCTACATGAACCAACCAAAGGGATTTGAGGATGCAGTTAATCCCACTCATGTGTGCAAGCTGAGAAAAGCTCTTTACGGATTGAAGCAGGCACCAAGAGCCTGGTATGGTAAGATTGCTGAATTTCTTACCTGAAGTGGTTATTCAGTTGCACATGCAGACTCAAGCCTGTTCGTCAAAGAAAAAGAAGGGAAGTTGGCAATTGTGTTGGTTTATGTGGATGACTTGATCATCACCGGGGATGACGAAAGAGAAATCCATCAAACAAGAGAAAATCTATCGGTGCGATTCCAAATGAAAGAGCTGGGGGAGCTTAAACACTTCTTGGGGTTAGAAATTGATCGTACAAAGGAAGGGTTGTTCCTCTGCCAACAAAAGTATACAAGAGATATACTTCAAAAGTTTGGCATGTTGGAGTGTAATCCAATATCAACACCAATAGAGCAAAATTCCAAGATATGTGCTCATGAAGGAAAAGAGTTGGATGATGGAACGATGTATCGACAACTAGTAGGTAGTCTTATCTACCTAACTTTATCTCGGCCTGACATTGCTTATGCAGTTGGAGTTATGAGTCGATACATGCAAAGTCCGAAGAAACCTCATTTGGATGCTGCCCGACGAATCTTGAGATATGTCAAAGGTACAATTGACTATGGTCTCTTGTATAAAAGAGGAGAAGACTGCAAGTTGGTTGGATATTGTGATGCTGACTATGCAGGAGACCATGATACCCGAAGATCAACCACTGGGTATGTGTTCAAGCTTAGGTCGGGACCAATATCATGGTGTAGTAAAAGACAACCAACAGTATCATTGTCAACCACGGAAGCGGAGTACAAAGCAGCGGCCGTAGCAGCTCAAGAAAGTACATGGTTGGTACTCCTAATGGAGGACTTACATCAAAAAGTTGACTATGCAGTACCACTTCACTGTGACAACCAATCTGCAATTCGGCTGGCAGAAAATCCAGTATTTCATGCTAGAACAAAGCATGTGGAAGTGCATTATCACTTTATCAGAGAAAAAGTCTTGATGGAAGAAATTGAGATGCGGCAGATCAAGACCGATGACCAAATAGCAGACTTGTTCACCAAAGGGCTGAGTACTGGAAAATGTGAAGGTTTTCGCTGTCAGCTTAACATGGTACGAAGAATAAGGGCTAGTGTTGAGGGGGAGTGTTAAAGATCATCACTAGCCCAATAAAACAAATATTATTTAGAAGACTTTAGCTTGTTCTAGAATGCTCTAGAAGATTCTAGAACATTATGGAAGACTATGGAAGACTCTGGAATATACCGGAAGAGTCTAGAATACTCTAGAACGACATGGAAGACCCTGGAATGATATGGATCATTCTAGAAGACACTGGAGCAACCTAGACCTCTCCAGAACATGGTAGAACGTTCTAGAAACATATGGAAGCATGTAGAGTATGTTAGATAGTTCTAGAGTTATCTAGTATGTAGTAAGTGTATGCTAGTATCTAGAACCTTCCTAAGAGGCCTATAAATAGGTATGGAGCTCATTTGCTCCAAACCATCCAAGAAAGCCTCAAAGAAAGCAAAGTGTGTAGTAGTCTCACAAAGTGTAAGTTCTCCTTAAGTGTCTTAATAAAAGTCTTGTTGTTTCCCATATAAAAGAGTCGTGTTCAACAGGATTTGCATCTGCCGGTTCAATGACAAGGACAGAACCATCAGTCATTCCAAGAGCAAACTGGTTATGACAGTATGGATGTGCTGCAATAACAACAGGATGAGGGGTGCTGTTACTGTTGCCAAGATTATAAGAATAAATAACCCAATCAACTTGTAGCCTGAAAAATAGAACATGAAGATTATGATAAGTAGATTTTAATATTGTTTCATTACAACTAAAAATATTGAAAAAGAAAAAGTGTTAGGAATCCTATTTTCTTGAGCTGGATTACATAATGATTAATTTTTCTAGTTCCTCTTTCATGGCATATACCTGGAAAGCGATGCTGATAAGTATGCAGAAGGTGCTATTCGACACTGAAGCTTCAAACTGATTGCATTAAAAACTCCAATAGCACCATCCAAAAATCCAGTAAATAATTGCAAGCCGTTACACGAATATGTCGCGCTTGAAATTGCAGCAGAAAGAGGTTCTATTGGAGACCACTACAAGAAGGTTAATTCAATGAGATACTAATCATAAATAGCAATTTCTAAAACTTGGCAAATTAAGAGATCAGCCTATTTAATTACCAATCTCAAGCACTCCAGTTGGTCGTCATAAATAGCAATTTGACTTTCATGTACAACAAGGATATGGCATTGATCATTATGGAATTGAACTTTAGTTTCCCCCACAAGTGATGATGGATGGCCAGGTGGCGACTGTATCCTTCTTAATTTCTTCTTCTCCCATCTTATCTTATCCCAGATACATATCTGCGTAATCCACTCAACACATACAAATGTGGTATTAGCTATGATCCCTTAACACAAACACATGCACGTAAATATAATACAAAAAACAACATGAATTCAATATTCTTTTCCACGCCTTAATGGTGAATATATATATATATATATATATATATATATATATATATATATATATATATACACACACACTATTTTACATCATAAAAAAAAAATTAAGCGTACATCATTGATCATCCACCACTTGCCTGAGCATCAACTCCGGATGAAACCAGTGACGTCGATGAGAAGGATAGACCTGTAATCTGTTTCCCGTGTCCTCTAAGTTCCGTTATCACCTGTTAGAACCATCATGGGTAAGATATGAGGGTACAATTCAACATGATAACTGTTAAAAAGTAAAAGCTGACGATCATATAAGTTGTAAAGGTTACCTGAGAAATCTCTAGACTGTAAATTTGTATCACTGAATCTTCCCTTCCAATAGCAATAACATTGCTTTGAGGATGGAAAGCCAGGTAGGTGGCTACAGGGGGCGGGGGCATGAAAGTTTTTATAGCCTGAAGTTTAGGCCAATCAATTAATGTAACTATTTGAAAGTGACATTCGTAATTCGTATTCCGGAATCGCATACTAAAATAAGAGCTTTTTTTAGAGGATGAATATTAATAAGGTACATTTTGTTTAGTATCTTTTTAATCATTCAAAATATATATATTGTATATTTCTAATCATTCAAAATATGATGTGTGTTTAAAAATAAACAATCAGATGAGGTGAGTGTCATTTTATTTCTATATCAAAATACATTCGGAGTTTTCATATACCAAAACCCTATAAATTATAACATATTGTGTTTATTTACTGTTATTGTCAATCACTTGTTTAATTTTATAAATATTACATATGTTTAAAATTATCAAATTATATGAGGCTTATATAAAATAAGAAAATTAAATAATGTAACCTATATAAATGATCTTTTCAAATAAAATAACCATTTTTTAGTTTTTTAAAAATAACCATTTTTGTCCCGAATATTTAATTCCGGACTACTATTCATATTATGAAATTCCTTTTTTTTTCGAAGAATGCTCCGCCCTGGTTTTATCTTCAAATTCCAAAGTTTTTTTTTTTTTTTTATAGTTTTTTATTTCCATTTTTTTAAAAGATATATCCTCACTTGTGTACGAAATGTTCATTTCAAAGTGTTTAATTTCACTGTTTTTTAATACAATGTCTGCATTTATTTACTAGTATTGTATATATTTCACATTTACTATGTTATTTAAAATTTTGTTAGATTTAAGTAAAAAACAATTTTTTTTTCTTTAAATTCTAGAAATTTTTATCGGTTTCAGACTTATTTTTGAAATACCAGACTTTTCTTTTTCTCAAAATCGGAAATTTTAGTTTGGAATCCGAAATGTTGGTCGGGAATTCAGTCGAAAATATATTTTTGTCATATAAAATGTTTTTATTTGTCCGAAGTGCCATTTCGAACCGGTAAGACTACAATAATATTAACCTTTAGTGGCAACGTCTGTCGCTACTAAATTAAGGCAAAGAAAGTGTCCGCTAATACCGTTAGTAGCGACGCATCGCCGCTAAAGGGTCATCGATGTTGGTTCGTCGTTACTGTTTCAGATGTCGCCGATATTGCTCCAAGTTGCTGTTAATGCCTTTTGTTGTCGTTAATGCAAGTGGTTATGTTTACTAAAAACAGGTTTTTTTGTTATTTTCATCAAATACACATTAAATTATGGTTATATTACTTAATTTACCTATAGCATACTTTACAAAGATGATGTTAATTTAACTAATGTCATAAAAAGCTATTAAAAGTTGTCTATGATTGGAGATGAGTTAACCTAATAACATTTTCTTTGATAAAGTTAAATGAAAATGTGACGTGGTAAACCCAAAAAAAGCTATTCTCGATTTTGATGATTGGAGATGTTGTGAGTTATCAATTATATTTGTTCAGCTCACATAACCCCCACAAACAAAGAAAACAGACCTCGAAAGTCATCATGTCGAACAAGCAGAGTTTCCCACCAGAGGCAGACATGATGTAAGAATCATCCTCCGACAATGCCATGCAGGCTTCTGACTCTTTAGAAGATTCACTCTCATTTAAATCATTACACATGACAACCCCTTTTTTTGGTTGCCACAATTTTGGGACAATAGATGCAGTTGACTGAACGAGTACAAGGAGCAATCAAAAGTCAACAACTATATATTGAAGTATGTTGATTAGAAGATTTCATGACTAACACATACCTTCCTGGTCGGATTCCATACACTTGGTTTCCATTTCCATAGCTTATGAATGCCACTTGAAGAAAGTGCAAGCAAATCTAATCCAGATTTTGTATAGATCAACTGCACAACCTAAAAACCAAACGTTTCAACGTTAAACACAATACTACCGGAACCGGCAATAGTAACTGATAAGTGCAATATAACAAGATTAACATTATAAGAATATTCCAATTACTTAATCCAATAAATGGCAATGTTTGACATTCGACTCATTTCAACACAAATGGACGGCCACTAATAGTGTAATATGGTAATGAGAAATTACATTGTTTTCTATTTTTTATACCTACAAATGTTTCTACCCAATAAAATTATGACAACTGTCATAATTCCATATTTTTTTAACTAACTCATTAAGACTATATTATGAATATATTAAATAAAATTATATTGAATGGTGATTTGTTATAATCTTATTGGATATGAACATTTATAGGCATCAAAGGTAAAAGGCTATTTAATTTCTCGTCGGTAATAATTCTATGTAATCCCATCTAATCCCCTCGTGGTAGGTTCGTGTGTGTGTGTCTTTATATATATATATATATATATATATATATATATATATATATATATATATATATATATATATTGTCTCCTACCATTTATGTCTATAAATATTTATATCCACTAACATTATGATAAGTGTCATCATTTCACAATTCAATTTAATTTAATTTGATATATTCTTAATATACTGTTAATGAAATAATTAACTAAATATAAAATAATGACACCTGTCATAATATTAGTATATAGGAATATTTGTAGACATAAAAGGTAGGAAACAATTAATTTCTCATATATATATATATATATATATATATATATATATATATATATATATATATATATATATATATATATATATATATATATATATATATATATATATATATATATATATATATATATATACACAAAGTTACATAGCAAAGTTCTTTTGGGAACATAAAAACATGCAAGAACCTTGGAACATCTAAATCAAACTACATTTTTCGAAACTAACACCATAAATGTGCTCAAAATCCATCGTCTATGATAGATCCAAGGTCAAAAAAAGAGTTAAACGGGTTTTTTTGTTAGAAATGTGCATCTATTTTTGTTTTTTGACATTTTCAAATTGCATTTTTTTAAACATTGGCCTTAAAGTTTCATGGTTGTGTTGAAATACCAAAAATTATTATTATAAATACCAAAAATTATTAGTTTGTTACACTAAGGCATTAAAAAGAAATGATTTTTTAAGATGGTTCATATCCATATTTTTTATAAATGTGTTTATTAATAAAAAAAATTAATATTCATAAAAAATATTTTTATTTTTTTATTCAGCGAACATTATGTAAATATTTCAAAATTATTATTTAAAAAACAAATTTTCAAATTAATGTATTTTTTGTACATATTCATTCATGTTTTTTTATACTTAGACACATTTAAAAAAACATGCCTATGTACATGAAAAACAAAAAAAAATGACCTTTTTTTCTGCATATAGACATACAAAAACTCCAACAACACCATTTGAAAATCCAATAAAGAGAGAACATAAAAGTGAATTGCATAAACTCGCAAACTTTATTATTGAAGAAACTATCTCAAAACTCCAACTTATATATATATATATATATATATATATATATATATATATATATATATATATATATATATAGGGTGAGGTTATTTTGTTTTGGCTATCTATTGTGTGCATGTATTATTGATTCTGGACCAATCATTTTAGTTATTTTAAGAAAATAATTAATGCATATTATATGTTAAAGATATAATGGGTATTAATTACATCTTCAGCATTTAATATGCATTAATTACTTTCTTAAAATAATTAAAATGATTGGTCCAGAATCAATCATACATGCACACAATAAATAGTGAAAACATTTGAAACTAACTAACTAACTAACTATATATATATATATATATATATATATATATATATATATATATATATATATATATGTGACAACCCGATATTTCGAGTCAATGTAACGTAAAACCGATCAAATTTAGGTCAAAATGTAACCTTCCTAAAATCTTATTCGGATTAAATAAAGTAGTAGGAATCTTATCAAGGTTTGCGTACATAAAAAGAACGTCCAAATCTGACTTCGGATGAGGAAGTTATGAATTTTTGAAGAAATTCCTTAATCACGTCATTTTAATAAATAAATAATAAAAATAATTTCGGAATTTGCCAACGAAATCTAAACGAAAGTTGTAGATCATGGTCTCACCTTCGCGTGGATATAAAGAACGTCAAAAACGGAGTTCGTATGAGGGAGATATGAATTTTTGAAGTTTATTTATAATAAATATAAATTTAATTATAAATTCCCGGTAATATCCGAAGGGGAGTCATCGGATTGGACCGAAGTACGCCCCGCGTACTGAGATCGAGGGTCTCGGATCGTCCACGTCGCACTATCCGAAGAATTCTAAACCGTCCGACCCGTCCGAAGCTCCGACCCGTCCGACCCGCTGTCCCGTCCGACCCGCCGTCCCATCCGACCCGCGTACCCAGCAACCCGTCCCATCCGAACCGAGGCAGTCGAGGCTTCGGTCATGCATGACGTACGCGTACGCGCTGCGTACGAGCGTACGCCCCGCGTTCGGAGGCGGTTCAGCCTTCCTATAAATAGGATGCGAGGCTTTCCGAAAATGTTGCTCATTTCTCTCCTCTCTCTCACAACCTTGTCTCGTTTTCCGTGCCCGTTATAACCCGAAGCTCTGGTCTTTTTGCTCAAGTCCCGAGGGTCGATTTTACTCCCGAGATTCCCGAGAATCCCGAGAAAAATCCGTTTTCCGAGACGAAACTCTGCCCGGTTTTCCATCTCGCTTTCTTCAATCAATCAAGTGAGTTTCATACCCCTTAATCAACCTGTTAAATATTCTAAATGCTTTTATATGCTTTCAAAGGGGGGGAATACAAGTTAAATACTTATAGTTATTGTTTCAATCACATGTGATTGCACTAATCACATGTGATTAATAACTAGGGAAATCAGTGATTTTATCACTATTCAAACTATCTATCAAACTGTTTTACTCCTAAATGTTTTCCAAACCCATTTACTTTTCGAATTTACACTGCAACTGTGATTTAAACAAATGTTCCTTATACTTAATCTATTTTAATCAAATCTACGCCTTCAAATTGTTTTATAGATTGACATCAAGTCAATCTTTCTTTAAAAATAATACTTATGTTTCAAATGTCTTATAAATACTTATTTATGTTTTTATATTATAAATTGCATGCCTATATATGTATAGACGTATAAATAATGTTTAAAGGGCTTAGGAAGGCTATCCACCCTATTTCCTTTTCCTCGATTTGGATGTGGTCTGGAGGGATTTTGGGTGACCATCCGAAGGTCGTTTCCATATTAATTATATATCAAATATACATATATAGACATAAAAGTACTTCCATAATCATACGTACTAGACGCACTGTTAACAAGTTACCATCGGGGTAACACAGAATCATACTATTACAACTGCTAGATCAATGAGTCAGTTCATTCATGAGTCTATACTAGGAAGAGAATATATACAACTATACTATGAGAACATATACAACTATACTAGAACAAGAAACATTTCATCACATATGCAAGAATACGATAACAACTGTGATCCACTGTATCGGAGCATGCCTTAAATGTCATGGCCCGAGTTGTAGCCAGAATTCTCTTGGAGGGAGAGCGTTGAGTTTGCGTATAGATCTATACTGGAATGACTATCCTACACCTTGCTGCTAGCTACAGCCGGACCTGCAGGTCTGCGGGTGCCAAACGTCATTCCGTTATTACGACCGTTCTTTATGTCGTTGTTATCAGTCGATAGTATGGTGCAATTATCACATTATACCTTAATATAAATCCGGTTTAAGGTAATAGTAATTAGTACAACAGTAGTTCTTATTATACAAAGCTACAGTACTACAATGATTTACCCATTACATATTTTGGTGATAAACTCACTTAAGCATTAATGTACAAACTATATTTTATCAAATTATAGTTATACTTGGGTAATTACACACTTTTACAACAGACGAGTTTACAAAACAGTTAAAGCCTTGGTAGAAGGTTACTTTTATAGAAAATATAGGATTTTCTGAGAGATTCAAACTTTTGCAAACACTTTTAAACATTTACTTACATTTTTTACAAACTTATACATTGAGACAGGTTCAAACGTTTTTGACAACGAACATTGACGCTAAAATACTTATGAACTCACCAGCTTAATGTTGATCTACTCTTTCAAAATAACTTGTATTCTCAGGTCATCAGTAGACAGGTACCGATGCCAGCTTTTGAGATGATGGAGCGTACTCAAGACTCATCATTTTATTATTTTGATTTACGTTATATTTTTGGTGTCTAAAACTGTACAGAACACGCATGTATTAAATTTATATATTTAATGCAATGGATGATGTTGTTTGCCTATTTACATTTACTGTGTTGTGATTACCTTACATGACGTCCTCCGCCCCAGAACGTTTCCGCCGTTCTTGGTTTTGGGGTGTGACAGATTGGTATCAGAGCATTGTTTATAGTGAATTGAGTATATCAACCCATAAAAGATATACTAAACTATAAACCCATTAGGGATTAAACTCTGACCAAGAGTCTATACTTTAAATAATAAAATATTTAACCAAGTATACTAGTCTGCATTCATACTAAAATAAGTGTCACAATGACAAGAACAAAAGTATTACGATTGTTAAATATCACAAGTGAGCTCGGGGATGTATGGTCAGTCCTGGGAATGGCATAGCCTGATCAACTATGCTGATCCTAGGAGTGATTAGCACATGCCTTAGAATGGTTGTGATAGGTTAACAAGTCTAAAAACTTACCAACAATACCACAAGAAGATCAATAGAACTTAAACTTAAAATACTATAGGAGTATTTTGCGCTACTAGTTACACGTATACTATATTCTTTTACCTCTATTCTCGCGTAGATCTTGATGGCTAGATATCCATCATGGCGACCCGTACTTTCCTAATGAAGGAAATGTCGGGTGGATCGATGAAGAGCCCGAAGTTGATCATCCAATCCCTTTGGATGATCACCTCGCAGAAGGCTTTTCAGATGGATCCGACTCCGAGCCTGAAGTCAACAACCTACCGCTCGTAGGTCAAGCCCCGAACAACAACCCTCGACCAGCGTTTCCAGGTCCTACACCCATGTGGGTAAACAACCTGAACCGCTGGAGTGATAATCAGGGTCAACCCTTACCATACATTAGGGACCGAACCTTTTACAACGTCAGCGATGGTGGCTCTCATGACCGAGCTCTGCCTGTCCTTATCCGCAGAATAGCTCGTATTGTCAAGCAAGGTGGAGCAGCCGTCGACCGGGTCATAGAGATTGATGCCGACTCAGGTGTCAACACAGTCCGCATCCGCCGTCTTGGAGAAGACATGGAACGGACCCGGAGGACAAATAAAACCCTGCAGTAGCAGTTGGCTGCCTCACGAGCTGAAATATTGGAACTTCGAGCTCGTCAGAGGACTCAGGATCGACCCATTCAAGAGGTGTCTCGACAAGTGTCCGACCGCAGTACTCGCCGGGATTTCCCATCGCCGTTGGTTGATGTCTAGTACATCTCCGTCTTTTAATTAAAGGATAGCCTTTAACATCTGTGCTCCAAGTAGCACTTGTGTGTAAAATGTTTCTAACTTTCCTTACTCAAAATTTGAAATCTAAGAACTGTCAAACTTTTCTATATGGTATGATGTATGACCTACTGTTAGGTCGATTTTCCCTGAACTTATTACATCAGTAATACCAGTATTTTTGAGATCTATCTATCTGGGAAAAATCTATACACTTGTGCTTTCCTACTAATATTTCTTATTGTGGTTTCAAGCACTCTTTCAACTGTTGGACTATGGTTAGTTAGTCCATGTGTCACCCTCACGTTGCTTACAAATTGATTCTTACCATCTTTCTTATCTTTATAAACTTTTAGCTGAAGGATGCCTCCTCGCAAGTCTCCCAGGAATAGGAATAATCCTGCACCTCCACCTCCTCCGCCTCCGGTCATCGATACTATAGCCCTGAATGCTGTCGTAGCTGCAGCAGTGGCAACTGCCATGGCTCAGTATCACTCTTCTGATGCCAGCAGAGGTGGAATCTATTCCGATCGAAATCCCTATGCGCTCAAGGGAGTGCTCTTACAAGGATTTTACAAACTGCAAGCCGAAGCCTTTCTATGGCACCGGCGGAGTCATTGCTCTCTCGCAATGGTTCGAGAAGACTGAATCAGTCTTCGAAATCTGTTCATGCCCTGCTGCGTGCAAAGTGAAATATGCCGCATGCACCTTTGAGGGTAAAGCCCTAACGTGGTGGAACGGCCACGTCAAAGCCCTAACTCTCGTCGTAGCCAACGACATGGGCTGGGAAACAATGAAAGACCTCATGACTGAGGAATACTGCCCGAGGGGCGAGATCCAGAAACTGGAGCAGGAACTCTGAAACTTGTCGATGAAGGGCACCAATGTGGTCGCTTATACTGCCCGATTCAGCGAACTGGTGGCCCTCTGCCCCAATATGGTTCCCACTGAGGGGAAGAAGATCGAGAGGTACATATGGGGGCTAGTGCCTCCGTATCAGGGGAATGTGCTAGCGTCAAACCCCGCTACCTTCGACAGTGCCAAACGATTGGCACAACGACTCATTGACCATGGAGTCAAAACCCCTGCAACCACAACCACCCTAGCCATCCCGGAACCCTCCAAACCCGCCGATACTAAGCGGAAATTCTGGGATGAAAGGAAGAAGCATCAGGCTACCAAAAAGCAGCAATTGGTGGAAATTCATGCCGCAGTAACCCCTACCGCTGCTACTACTGCTCCGGTGAGTCGGTATGCTGGAAGTTCGCCCAAGTGCAACAAATGCAGCTACCACCACAACGGCCCCTGCCATGAATTGCAGTGCTCTAACTGCAACAAGAAAGGACACACCGTCCGATTCTGTAAGTTCCCGGCACAACCTATCAACCAAGTCCCTGGCTCTGGCGCGAGCCCAACCTGCTATGGATGTGGCGAAGCAGGCCACTTTAAGAGGGACTGCCCCAAGGCGAGGAATGCTGGAGGAGCAGGGAGGGTACTGGCTATAGGCCACGGGGAAGCAGTTGTTGACCCGACAGTGGTGACCGGTACGTTCCTCCTCGATAA
The DNA here is from genome assembly GCF_051521515.1 of Lactuca serriola. NCBI lineage: Eukaryota > Viridiplantae > Streptophyta > Magnoliopsida > Asterales > Asteraceae > Lactuca > Lactuca serriola. Next base: position 153,456,571 of record NC_136412.1, on the reverse strand, counting down.
CTCCTATGCATGCATTCTATTCGATAGTGGAGCGGAGCGAAGCTTCGTAAACCATAAATTTGCTCGCATGCTTAATCAACCACCGCACGCACTCAAAGAACTATTCACAGTAGAAATGGCTAATGGAAAAACTGAAAATACAAGTAGCATATACTCAGGTTGTACCCTAACTCTAGATAACCATTCATTTCCAATCGACCTCATGCCAGTCTCAATAAAAAGTTTCGACGTCATCATTGGCATGGACTGGTTAAGCCTTCATCGTGTCGACATCATGTGCTTCGAGAAAGCAGTCCGTCTAAACCTTCCGTCTAACGAAACTCTTATAGTCTATGGCGACAAACCCGGTGCAAGCCTTCGCATCATATCAAGTATTCAAGCACAGAAATACCTGCGTAAGGAATACCATGCATTCCTTGCTCACGTCGTCGACACGAACCTAGAAACGAAAGAACTAAAGAACCTCCCAGTAGTGAACGACTTCCCCGACATTTTCCCAGAAGAACTACCCGGGTTGCCTCCGCAACGACAAGTCGAGTTCAGAATCGACTTAGTCCCAGGAGCTACCCCAGTAGCCAAGTCGCCCTACCGTTTAGCACCAGCTGAGATGCAGGAACTCTCTGGTCAACTTAACGAACTGCTCAGCAAGGGCTTTATAAGACCGAGTTTCTCACCTTGGGGAGCACCGGTCTTGTTCGTTAAGAAGAAGGACGGATCCTTCCGTATGTGTATTGACTACAGAGAACTCAACAAACTGACGGTCAAGAATCGTTATCCTCTACCACGCATAGATGATCTATTCGACCAACTGCAAGGGGCGAACTATTTTTCTAAGATTGATCTGAGATCCGGATATCACCAGTTACGAGTGCTAGAGGAGGATGTGCCGAAGACCGCCTTCCGAACTCGTTACGGACATTACGAGTTCGTGGTGATGCCATTCGGATTGACCAATGCGCCCGCAGTCTTCATGGATCTGATGAATAGAGTATGCCGACCTTACTTGGATCAGTTCGTCATCGTTTTCATTGATGACATCCTAATCTACTCCCGAAGTAAGAAAGAACATGGCGATCACCTACGACAAGTTCTAGGGACATTACGAAAGGAGAAACTTTATGCGAAGTTCTCTAAATGTGAATTTTGGATCCGAAGAGTCGAATTCTTAGGACACGTGGTAAGCGAAGAGGGAATCCACGTGGACCCATCCAAAATTAAGGCCATTGAGAACTGGTCAGCACCGAAGACGCCTACAAAAATTCGTCAATTTCTAGGTCTCGCTGGCTACTACCGCAGATTCATTCAGAACTTCTCACGAATAGCGAAGCCTCTTACAACCCTAACCCAGAAAGGCGTGGCCTTTGACTGGGAAGAGAAACAAGAAAGAGCGTTCCAAACGCTCAAACGAGCCTTGTGCACCGCACCAATACTATCCCTTCCCGAAGGAATAGAAGACTTCGTAGTTTATTGCGATGCATCAAACCAAGGACTCGGATGTGTTCTGATGCAGTGAGGTAAGGTCATCGCCTACGCCTCGAGACAATTGAAGACACACGAGGTTAACTACACGACCCACGATCTTGAACTAGGAGCAGTAGTGTTTGCTCTGAAGATCTGGAGACATTACTTGTATGGAACGAAGAGCACTATCTTTACCGACCACAAGAGTTTACAACACATTTTCGATCAGAAGGAGCTCAACATGAGACAACGACGGTGGGTCGAACTACTCAGTGATTACGAATGCGATATTCGTTATCATCCGGGTAAAGCCAACGTAGTAGCAGACGCCCTAAGTCGGAAGGAATATTCTGGTCGCAAAGTCAAGTCATTATCGATAACCATCCATTCACACCTGACTAAGCAAATTCAGGCGGCTCAACTTGAGGCCATGAAACCTGAAAATGTGTCAAGTGAATCCCTTAGAGGAATGGACAAGAATTTAGAAGCCAAGGGTGACGGAGCTTTATATTTCATGAACCGGATCTGGACACCGAAACATGGTGGTTTCCGAGACTTGGTCATGACCGAGGCGCACAACACTCAGTATTCTGTCCACCCATGTTCAGATAAGATGTATCTGGATCTTAAGAAGCTATACTGGTGGCCTAATATGAAAGCAGAAATTGCTACCTTCGTAAGTAAATGCCTTACTTGCGCAAAGGTTAAGGTCGAGTACCAGAAGCCCTCTGGTTTATTGCAACAACCAGAGATCCCGGAATGGAAGTGGGAGCGGATCACTATGGATTTCATAACCAAGTTGCCCAAGACAACGGGTGGACTTGACACCATATGGGTCATCGTTGATAGATTGACCAAGTCTGCACACTTCCTGCCTATCAAAGAAACCGACAAGATGGAGAAACTTACGAGAACATACATTAGGGAAATCGTACGGCTACATGGTGTACCTATGTCCATTATCTCCGATAGAGATAGTAGGTTCACCTCAAGATTTTGGCAATCACTACAACATTCCCTAGGAACAAGGCTGGACATGAGCACAGCCTACCATCCTCAGACCGACGGACAGAGTGAGAGGACCATCCAAACTCTGGAAGATATGTTGCGAGCCTGCGTGATTGACTTTGGGAAGGCATGGGATACTCATTTACCCCTTGTCGAGTTTTCCTATAATAACAGTTATCACACGAGCATCAAGGCTGCTCCATTTGAAGCTCTCTACGGCCGTAAGTGCAGATCCCCTCTGTGCTGGGCTGAGGTGGGTGATACCCAATTAGCCAGGGGGCAAACTTCCGACAGTACTCTCACCGGTCCGGAGATCATTCGGGAAACAACAGAGAAAATCGTTCAGATCCGTGAACGATTGAAAGCCTATAGAGACCGACAGAAGAGCTACGCTGATAAATGAAGGAAACCTTTGGAATTTCAGGTGGGAGACCGAGTCCTCCTCAAAGTCTCACCCTGGAAGGGCTTGATACGCTTCGGCAAGCGTGGAAAGCTTAATCCGAGGTACATAGGGCCTTTCGAGATTCTTGCAAGAGTCGGCCTCGTAGCTTACAAACTCGAACTACCAGACGCACTTCGTAACGTACATTCTACATTCCACGTATCTAACTTGAAAAAGTGTCTATCCGACGAGACTCTTGTAATCCCACTCGACGAGATCGAAATCAACGAGAGCCTCAACTTCGTGGAAGAACCTGTAGAGATCATGGACCGTGAAGTCAAGCAGACAAAGCAAAGTCGTATCCCTATCGTGAAGGTTCGCTGGAATGCCAAGCGAGGACCGGAATTCACTTGGGAACGTGAGGATCAGATGAAACTGAAATACCCTCACCTTTTTGCTTAGTTATTTGTAATTTCTAACTTGCTTAAAATTTTAATTTCGGGACGAAATTCCTTCTAACGGGGGGATGATGTGACAACCCGATATTTCGAGTCAATGTAACGTAAAACTGATCAAATTTAGGTCAAAATGTAACCTTCCTAAAATCTTATTCGGATTAAATAAAGTAGTAGGAATCTTATCAAGGTTTGCGTACATAAAAAGAACGTCCAAATCTGACTTCGGATGAGGAAGTTATGAATTTTTGAAGAAATTCCTTAATCACGTCATTTTAATAAATAAATAATAAAAATAATTTCGGAATTTGCCAACGAAATCTAAACGAAAGTTGTAGATCATGGTCTCACCTTCGCGTGGATATAAAGAACGTCAAAAACGGAGTTCGTATGAGGGAGATATGAATTTTTGAAGTTTATTTATAATAAATATAAATTTAATTATAAATTCCCGGTAATATCCGAAGGGGAGTCATCGGATTGGACCGAAGTACGCCCTGCGTACCTTCGTACGCCCCGCGTACTGAGATCGAGGGTCTCGGATCGTCCACGTCGCACTATCCGAAGAATTCTAAACCGTCCGACCCGTCCGAAGCTCCGACCCGTCCGACCCGTTGTCCCGTCCGACCCGCCGTCCCATCCGACCCGCGTACCCAGCAACGCGTCCCATCCGAACCGAGGCAGTCGAGGCTTCGGTCATGCATGACGTACGCGTACGCGCTGCGTACGAGCGTACGCCCCGCGTTCGGAGGCGGTTCAGCCTTCCTATAAATAGGATGCGAGGCTTTCCGAAAATGTTGCTCATTTCTCTCCTCTCTCTCACAACCTTGTCTCGTTTTCCGTGCCCGTTGTAACCCGAAGCTCTGGTCTTTTTGCTCAAGTCCCGAGGGTCGATTTTACTCCCGAGATTCCCGAGAATCCCGAGAAAAATCCGTTTTCCGAGACGAAACTCTGCCCGGTTTTCCATCTTGCTTTCTTCAATCAATCAAGTGAGTTTCATACCCCTTAATCAACCTGTTAAATATTCTAAATGCTTTTATATGCTTTCAAAGGGGGGGGGGGGGGGGGAATACAAGTTAAATACTTATAGTTATTGTTTCAATCACATGTGATTGCACTAATCACATGTGATTAATAACTAGGGAAATCAGTGATTTTATCACTATTCAAACTATCTATCAAACTGTTTTACTCCTAAATGTTTTCCAAACCCATTTACTTTTCGAATTTACACTGCAACTGTGATTTAAACAAATGTTCCTTATACTTAATCTGTTTTAATCAAATCTACGCCTTCAAATTGTTTTATAGATTGACATCAAGTCAATCTTTCTTTAAAAATAATACTTATGTTTCAAATGTCTTATAAATACTTATTTATGTTTTTATATTATAAATTGCATGCCCATATATGTATAGACGTATAAATAATGTTTAAAGGGCTTAGGAAGGCTATCCACCCTATTTCCTTTTCCTTGATTTGGATGTGGTCTGGTGGGATTTTGGGTGACCATCCGAAGGTCGTTTCCATATTAATTATATATCAAATATACATATATAGACATAAAAGTACTTCCATAATCATACGTACTAGACGCACTGTTAACAAGTTACCATCGGGTTAACACAGAATCATACTATTACAACTGCTAGATCAATGAGTCAGTTCATTCATGAGTCTATACTAGGAAGAGAATATATACAACTATACTATGAGAACATATACAACTATACTAGAACAAGAAACATTTCATCACATATGCAAGAATACGATAACAACTGTGATCCACTGTATCGGAGCATGCCTTAAATGTCATGGCCCGAGTTGTAGCCAGAATTCTCTTGGAGGGAGAGCGTTGAGTTTGCGTATAGATCTATACTGGATTGACTATCCTACACCTTGCTGCTAGCTACAGTCGGACCTGCAGGTGTGCGGGTGCCAAACGTCATTCCGTTATTACGACCGTTCTTTATGTCGTTGTTATCAGTCGATAGTATGGTGCAATTATCACATTATACCTTAATATAAATCCGGTTTAAGGTAATAGTAATTAGTACAACAGTAGTTCTTATTATACAAAGCTACAGTACTACAATGATTTACCCATTACATATTTTGGTGATAAACTCACTTAAGCATTAATGTACAAACTATATTTTATCAAATTATAGTTATACTTGGGTAATTACACACTTTTACAACAGACGAGTTTACAAAACAGTTAAAGCCTTGGTAGAAGGTTACTTTTATAGAAAATATAGGATTTTCTGAGAGATTCAAACTTTTGCAAACACTTTTAAACATTTACTTACATTTTTTACAAACTTATACATTGAGACAGGTTCAAACGTTTTTGACAACAAACATTGACGCTAAAATACTTATGAACTCACCAGCTTAATGCTGGTCTACTCTTTCAAAATAACTTGTATTCTCAGGTCATCAGTAGACAGGTACCGATGCCAGCTTTTGAGATGATGGAGCGTACTCAAGACTCATCATTTTATTATTTTGATTTACGTTATATTTTTGGTGTCTAAAACTGTACAGAACACGCATGTATTAAATTTATATATTTAATGCAATGGATGATGTTGTTTGCCTATTTACATTTACTGTGTTGTGATTACCTTACATGACGTCCTCCGCCCCAGAACGTTTCCGCCGTTCTTGGTTTTGGGGTGTGACAATATATATATGGAGCGAAGATATGTCTCAACAAAAGCCTCTTCACATTATTTCAACGAAGACCTCGAGATCGAATCATCTAATAGGATAGAGACGACCACATAAGGATTTTAAGGAGAAATTCTCCACATGAGGAGATAAAACATTTTTATCAACTTTAAAGAAGGCTTGAGGGAGTTTAACTTCCAACCTCCAACCTTATATGGTTATAAAACCTATTTCTCTTCCTAGCTAGGCCGGAAGTCATTGACACACACGTCTCTGTGTGTGTGTGTGTGTGTGTGTATATATATATATATATATATATATATATATATATATATATATATATATATATATATATAAAAGTTTGAAACATGAGTAAAAATGTTTAAAATTTACAATTTCTTTTTAGACGTTTAAAATTTTCATAAATTTTTTTGAAATTTATGTTTTTTAAACTTTTAAACTTACATTTTTTATAAGCTTTTAAACATTTTAAACTTTTTTACTTATATTTTTTCAACATTCCTAGGTCGTGAAAAAAGTTTAAAGACTTTCGTAAAAAGTTGTCAAAAAGTATATAAAACTTGTAATTTTTTTTAAATAAGTTGTGAGATAATTGGTAAAAAAGTTTTTAAGGGGGTGTTTATTTTTTTATTTTTTTTTATAAAAATTTTTAAAGAAATTATCCAAAACAAAACTAATTCAAAAACCTACGCACTAGTTTGACAATCTTTTAAAAAGTGTTTGATAATCATACCGACATAAAATAAACAAAATGTCAAAAAAAAGGTTTCTAAATAATAAAAATAAAGATAAAAAAGAAGGTCAAAAAAATTAAAAGTTTTCTAATAAGTAAAAATAAAGAAAAGTAAAAATTAATTTATTAAGAAACATAATAACAAATAATAATATAATTTTAAAAACTTAAGTGAATTGATTTAGAAAATGTATAATCTTATCTTATATTAAACTCATTAAAAAGGTAAAAAAAAAAAAAAAAAAAAAAAAAAAAAAAAAAAAAAACTAATATTTAACAACATATTTGAAAGAACAAAACGAACACAAGTTTTGTAAGATCTACGGATTATATCTCTTCTTAAATTAACATACTTTGCAATAATAATGAACCAAACTCAGCTATTTGAAACACACCTTGCGGGCATCCATGGGCAAACATAGAGCTTTGATGTGAAAGGAATCAGCTATATCGCGGATCTCACTACTTTCTTCATTAGCCTGCATATCCTGCTCCTGCATTCATGCATTATAATGTTTAGAAATATTAATATTAGGCAATTTTATAATTTGAATATACCACCCCCAGAGTTAAATATGTGAGATTCGACTTTAGTTTGAATTTTATTCAACCCTTCATACCGCAAATGATCATCTTGATGGTGGTGATTGACGTTAAAATAAATAATCAATTGAATTATAGTCATATCAATCATCATGTAAGGAGAAAATGGGCATTATGTGAAGTGATGGTGGTGATTAATGTTAGGTAAATAATCAACTGAATTATAGTCATACCAATCATTATATAAGGAGAAAATGAGCGTTATCTTATATCATTATATGTTAATTCATCGATATCTTGAACAATTATTCAAATTAATTAAGGATATCTTCATATAATTTAGCAAACATTTTTACAAACCGATACATCTATACAATATCTTTGCACAACATCTCTACACTTATCATACAAATTAATAAAACCTATATTTTATATGGACGAATCAATTTTTTATGTGGAGGAAAATGATGAAAAAACAAAAACGTGACCAATTCATTACTAGTTAATTTTCTTTTGTAACATAACAAATGATTATAAAACAACAAAAAATTAAATATGCATTTACTATGATCATAATAATATAAACTATTGCATCAGTTTAGAAATCAATTTACGTATAATTCTAAAACCATATGCCCAAATTTCTAGAAATAATAATTTGATCATTAGTAGTATGAAATGAATTCAAGCGGATAACTATTTTATTTGATAACACATTTCTACGCTAAATACATCTTTTCTTGTTGTCATTTTTTTAATCTGAAAAGCATTCTAGTAGTAAATCCTACAGAGGATACAAATACCTAACTTGAACTTTTTTTTAGAATATCAAAATAATCACTAAAAATTAATTAATACAATTTGTTTGATAATCAAATACCTCACTTGAACTTTCTAATAAAATACGAGAATTAGATCAAAGTAATAACTAAAAGTTAATTAATACAACTTACGTGATAATCAAATACCTCATTTGAACTTTCTAATAGAATAACAGCATTAGATCAAAATAATCACTTATAAAAGTTAATTAATAACTTACTTGATATTTGAGTGCAGTATAAAGTGTTCTTACAACCTCAGTTATTAATGGACGTTCTTCACGATCTATGTTCAAACATCGATAAGCTATTGTTGTAAAAGTTGATAGTGACTTTTGGTTGATTTCACCTCTTATATTACTGAAAATAATTGTGTCTACATTGTCAAGTTCATAACATTGTCGCACCAAAGCTGGTAAAGGAGTATCATCCTTGTTGCGAACACTCAACCTTCCGCACAATACTTCAAACAACACCACACCTAAAGAGTACACATCAGATTCTTTTGTTAAAAGCACGCCTTCCGCATATAGTGGATCACAATATCCAATCGTGCCCACTACTGCGGTGTAAAGAAATGTGAAATTATTAGCAGGAGCAAATTTGGACAGACTAAAATCTAAGATTTTGGCATTCCACTTTTCATCCAATAGGATGTTGGAACTTTTAAGATCTCGGTGCAATACTCTAAATTGGGTCACGGAACCATGAAGGTAAGCCAATCCATGAGCTATCTCGATACATATCTTTAAATGTTGTGTCCAATTTAGATCATTGTTGTTGAGATGAAAGTCTAGACTTCTCTTAGAAAGGTACTCGTACACAATGATTTTCTCATTCCTTTCATCACAAAACCCTAAAAGAACGACCAAATTTTCATGTTTGTAAAGATGAAGCGTAGTGATTTCCTTCCAAAACTCAGAGGGTCCATATTCAAGGTCTAAGCGCTTAAAAACAACCATGGACTTCCCCTTAGAATGGACGATTTGTCCCTTATACACCTGCCCAAAGCCACCTCTCCCTATACAATTCTCAGCAGCGAAGTTGTTGGTCGCAGATTTTATGGCTTCTAACTTATTTCTGAGGTGTTCAACCTCTCTTATATGAGACATCGTTTTAATGGTCGAACAAAATTTAGAGGTCCAACGACCGGAGCTTCAAGTAGCTGATAATGGATCCATTCTGCTCAACATCGCCTAAATTAATTAACATAACGATGCCAAGTTAATTAGCAAGAAAAAAAAATATTTGAAACAAGTTTACAAGCAGGTCAATTAAGAAATTGCAGTAATAATCGTGTATTTGCAGTTATTTGAAACCATTACAATCCAAATTCAACTTAGGTCTGAGTGACTTTTGCATCTGAGATATAAAAAGAAAATTTTCACATGAGCTGCTATGCAATAAGAAATATCTGAAGAGGTTCACAAGATCTAAAATGAAGTTTTTGTACAGATTTTATTAGCGTCGCCTCGTCGCTGCCGAATCAGCAAACCTCAATGTTGCCGTGTTGACGTAGCAAAAAGCAAATGTTCCGGCCAGTAAAAGACGCGTTTGTTTGAGTTTTTCTTCGCTTCTAATTTGCTATTTGCTGGTCAAGTTTTTGACTTTTTTTTAGAGAAATTAAATATTCTCCTACCTTTTAATCTTATAAATCCTTCTATTCATTTAAATTATGACATGTGTCATATTAGTATCCTAAAATATCATTAAATCTCATTAAATGAGCATTAAATGTTACACATGTCACCATCTTATTGGATAGGAGGATATGTAGAAACAAAAAGTAGGAGAATATTTAATTTCTCTTTTTTTTTATTGACATTTTCATTATAGTTAATTGCAAAACTTGTCTTTGTTGTTTCCCAAAAAAATGCATTTTGAGTTCATTAGTTTTATTCGTATAGTTAGTTCCTTTACCGCCAACTGAATAATTATACTTGGTTGTAAGGCGGTTTGCGAAATGTAAAGATAGGCCCTAATTTTTGTATATATAGGCAAAATTTACTAGACGATAAGTTGATATTTATCATAAAAAAACAATAATATAATATATAATGTTGGGAAATCTTTAGAAAAGTCTCAATATGTACGGAAAACTTACATTTTAGTCCAAAGATTTTTTTTTCAACGAAAAAGTCCTGAAAACCGGCAAAAATTTGCAGTTTGACCCTTTTTGACCGGTTGGAACCGGTACCAAATTAATTTGGTACTATTTTGTAAACTATTCTAAAATATTGGAACTTTTCTGTAAACAAAAAATATTATGAATTTTCTGTAAACAAAAATATTAGGACTTTTCTACAAACAGAATCTTTATTATTATTATTATTATTATTATTATTATTATTATTATTATTATTATTATTAAAAATATAAATAAGAATACTATTTTTTGAACTTGTTATTATTAATATTGTTACTAATACATATAAATGCATTAAATGAAAAAATAATATTAATGACATTGTTTAAGGGTGGAGGTGGAGGAGATGATGATGCTTTTAGTATTGAAATTGTGAGTGTCTACTTGTATATTTTTACTTTGTATATGGCCATTTTATATTTCTTATTATTATTTTCAATTCAGAATATTAATACTTAACAATTTGAAAGAAGTTGCATATTAATAGTTTAAGGTAGTAGGGTTTCTCACTTTGTATATAAAATTGTTTAAGGTTGAAGAATTACTTTCCAAATCCAACAAATCTACTACAAACATCTGCATAGGTAACCCATATCAAAATTCAAAAATATTAATTACAATATTTTGTTTAATAAAAAGTAATTGGAATAATTCAAAAGTATTAATCAAAATTCAAAAATATTAATCCAAAAAACATGTCATATTCCTTTTATTAAACAAAATATTGTAATTTATATTTTTGAATTTTGATATGAACTACCTATGTAGATGTTTGTGGTGAATCTGTTGCAGTTGGAAAATAATCCTTCTACCTTAAACATTTTTTATACAAAGTGAGAAATCCTTCTAGCTTAAACTATTTATAAACAATTTTACAAATATGCAACTTCTTTTAAATTGTTAAATATTATTATTCTGAATTGAAAACAATAACAACAAATGTGAAATGACCATATACAAACTAAAAATATACAAGCAAACATTCATGATTTCAATGCTAAAAGCATTAATATCTCCTCGACCTCCACCCTTAAACAATGTCATTAATATTATTTTTTTCATTTAAATGCATTTATATGTATTAGTAACAATATTAATAATAACAAGTTCAATAAAAAGTATTCTTATTTATATTTTTAATAATAATAATAATAATAATAATAATAATAATAATAATAATAATAATAATAATAATAATAATAAGGGTTTTGTTTATAGAAAAGTCCTAATATTTTTGTTTACAGAAAAGTTTCAATATTTTAGATTAGTTTACGAAATAGTCCCAAATTAATTTTGTACCGGTTTCAACCGGTCAAAAAGGGTCAAACTGCAAATTTTTGCTGGTTTTCGGGACTTTTTCGTTCAAAAAAAAATATTGGAACTAAAGTGTAACTTTTCTGTAAATATTGGAACTTTTTTGAAGATTTACCTATAATGTTACTTAGTTATATGAAAATGTCCGACCAAAAATATGGATTTAACCCAAAATAATGATATCAATTAACAATTAATGGATTAAATTTGTAATGGTGAACCTTAATAGACATTGGTAAATAAAAAAGAGAAAGAAGTTCCTTAAAAAATCAAGAACTAATATTATAAAACCCCTAAATATTTAACGTGTAATTGGAAAAAACCCTAATATTTTTTTTATTATTGCTCTGGCCACAAATTTTTCGTAGAATTATCACTCTAGCCCACTTAATAAGTTTTATAGTTAACTTGGTTAGTTTTTTTATTGCAAAATCAATCCTAAAAAGTTCAAATTTGGTCCCTAAAGTTTGCAAAAAATTACACAACATGGTTTTTTAAGTTTATTTTTCGTTTTTTGTAAATTTTATTTATTTTCAGTTTTTTTTTTATAAATATATATACATTTTTTATTTCTTTTTATATACTTTATTTATTTTCATTTTTTAACTTTATTTTTCAACAATTTGTTTTTTTTTTTTTTACCTTTTTACCTTTTGTTTTTATTTTTTTTTTCTATTTTAGTTATTTATGGTTTTTCTAATGTTTTTATTTATTTTGATTCAAGTAAACCAACTTGAATTTAATTTAAATTACTATAACAAGTTTTTTTATAAAGACCGACTATTATTATATTTTTTTTATTCTTTCTTTTGATCTACTATCAAATTGAAAAATATTATCTGGAATTTAAACTATTGATATCATATATAGAAATATGATTTAATTTGCAAGTTATATAACACATTGAAGCACTAATTCTCAATAAACAAGCTAATTTTTTTTCGTAACATAAATATAATAGGACTAAAAAAAAGAATAAAAAGAAAATAAGTTTGACCGAAATTACAAATATAAACATAACTATTTTATTTACTTGAATAAAACTAAACAAATTACAAAAACTATAAATTATCAAAATTGTAATATACTCTAATATATTAATACATTTTATATTTTTTGAAAAATGTCAATAAAAAAGTTAAAAATACAAAAAAAACACACAAATAATTGGAAAACAAATAAGAAATAAATAAATAAATAAAAAGATGAAAAAAAATAAAAATATAATATGAAAAGAAATTTGAAAAAAAAAGTCTAATATACTCTATATATACACGAAAAAAATAGAAAACAAAAGGTAAAAAAAATCAAATTGTTAAAAAGTTAAAAAAATGAAAATAAATAAAGTATATATATAAAAAAGAAAATAAATAAATAAATAAATATATATATATATATATATATATATATATATATATATATATATATATATATAGAATAACCCGAAAATAAATAAAGTATAACAAAAACGAAAAATAAAGTTAAAAAATCATGTGGTGTAATTTTTTGTAAACCTCAGGGACCAAATTTGAACTTTTTAGGACTGATTTTGCAAAAAGTTAACCAAGTTAACCATGCAACTCGTTAAGTGAGCTAGAGCGATAATTATGCGAGAAAGTTGTGGCCATAACAATAACAAAAAAAAAATATTAGGGCTTTTTCCAATTTCGCGTTAAAAATTTAGGGCTTTTATAATATTAGTCCAAAAAACAAATGGCTCTAACTTGTTAGAAAAAGGTGCACACTCTTAGAATCGGACGCGTATCACCTAGTCGGATAAAGTGAAGGAAGCGCCTCATAACTACCTGATCTATTAAATGTTTTTGTAAACATTTACGTAAAATAATATATATTAATATATTTAATATGTAATTTGGTTAAAATTTGGGGTCTATTTTTTTTTCAGGCCTATGCGGTCTCACACCCCGAGCTCCCTCAGATCAGGATCTGAAGTATACCCCCACTTGCACAATTAATCCATAAATATCAGTTGTCCCCTCATTACCCTTATTCAAAGACATAAATTCTCTTGGTTAGTAAAATCCTAGTCAAGCATAGTCATTAAGAGTGATTGACTTCCTTGTTTATGCGCTTGAAAATGTGGAAATTTCGACCTGAAAAGTAGAGACTAGACCCCAAAGCTTTATATAATAAGTTTAACATCTTATTTCCTCACTCCTGAAAAAAGTATGACCTTGTTTTTTTTTTGTTTTTTGAAGATGGAATGCATTCGTTTTGTTCACCATTAAACTCTATTGATGGTGAGTTCACTAGATTCTAGACGTAAAGTAAATTGATGACACTATCTCATATATTGATATGGTGGATATTGATGAGTTTTCGATTCACTAACTTGACATAATGATGAAATGTTTGGACTATGTTGTACCTAAGTGTTATACTACCACTTCCACATACCTAATGGTAACTTTCATTTTATTCAGACTTTGTGATTTGGGTAATGACGAAGATGTATGCAACTTTGCTCGATTTTTGAAGGAAAGCAAGATCATACGTGTATACAAAGAACATGGTATCACTAACTTACTCACGTATTTCATGCGTCCTAATAATCCTGGAAAGGTTATTATTGAAGATCTTATTGAGGCATAGGAGATGAATGAACCATTCCCTGTTAATGAAGTTCATTTGTTTAAAAGAGACACATCCTTGTTTTTGTTTTTGAAATATCTTAGGTTAAATTGCCTGATGTGGATGTGGAGAGTGTAACAATGTCACTAGCATATAATAGGAAAAGTTTTTGGAAAGAAGACAAAATGTTTCATACTGTAGTAGGAAGTTGAACATAGACCATGTGTTTGGTACTAACTTTATGTTGCTGAGGTCGGCGATGTTGGCATATGGATAACAGATGATTAGTTCAATGATATGGACACGATTCAAGAACACCATCAAGATGACATGGAGCACCTAGTAGCCATGTGTCACACCCCGACCGTCGGTAGAAACACCACGATTGCTACGTAAACGTTGGATCACAGTTAACAACACGTATCGAATAATACAAGGTTTTACAATAGAATTACATTCTTTCATAACTCTAGTACGAAGAATTACATTGTTCACAATCCAAAAGGTGACCTTTACTAGAACAAGTTTAGTTAAAATGTAAGATAACATAGCACAAAAGACCTAACATATCGGCCAACCATTCAAAACAAGGAAATTTATTATTCCATGACACATAAGGTATGTCTTCTAGCTCCTAAGTTCTTGAAGATACATATGTGTGAAATACGTCAATAATACTATTGCTGAGCTTTACAGGTTTTGACTCCGTATGTTTTTAATCAAACGTATGTTTAGACTAATGAATCATAAAAGTTTAAAATGAACCATGTTTGACCCTTGTAAACCATACAAGTAAAAGTGATTTGTTTATCGTTCTGACTCTATGTGTTTTTATAATCAAAAGTGTGTTTAGACTAATGAATCATAAAAGTATAAAATGCAACATGTTTTACCTTTGTAAACCCATACAAGTAAAACAGATTTGTTCATGGTTCTGACTATGACAACCCGAAACTTTTATCTTGTACACTTAGCCAATTCTATCAATGCTAAACTCGTTTCAGCTATCTTTTAGCATTGTTCTGAGCCTGTTTGGATGATCTAAGCCTTGTACAACCAAAGTTTGAATTAGGGATGGATTGGTTTCATATTTAGGGTTGCAAATAGGCCAAACACTCCATCAAAAGGAGTGTGTGGCCGCACACCTGAGTTTATGGCTGCACACATGAGTGTATGGCTGCACACATGAGTGTATGGCCACAAACCCGAGTGTATGGCTGCACACCTGAGTGTGTGGCCGCACACACAAGTGTGTGGCCGCACACCCATCCTCCAGCCGCACACTCATCCCTATTTATATAGGGTGACCCCTTCACTCATTCCTTTCATTTAGCTGCACTCTACTTTCTCTCTCTAAAAACTTCATCCAAGAACACTCTAAGGGCCTAAAAAACGTGAAGAATTCCATCATTTAGCTTGTTATACAGGTAAAATACCTAAATCTAAGCCTAAAACTCTTCATGTTCTTCGTGTTCTTCATCACTTGAAGGTGTACGGACGCACACCTTCATAAGGTGGCCGTACACACCTCAAAAACCCTCCAAAGTGAGAGTTTGGCCCTCTATCTCTTATTTGGACTTGGTTTGAGCCTTGAAACACTTGAAAATCGACGTTTGGAGCATAAACAAAGAGTGTACGGCCGCACACTTCCGTGTGCAGCCGCACACACACCCTGGCCGTACACTCCTGTGTGCAACCACACACACAGTCTGGCCGCACACACACCCTAATGACCATACACCTCATTTGTTTGATCACATAAGGCCCCGAAAAGCATTTCCAAGTCTTTAGGGTGGTTTCCCATCATGTTTTGTCATGGAATACCTAAATCTAATACATATATGTGCTATTATATGTTACTAGGATCCACTTGAGTGTGAAACATCAATTGACACTCAACACTCGTAACCGATCATTCGCTCGAATCATCCGTCAAACAGTGAGTTCATACCCCTACATTTTTCCATGTTTTTAATGTTTTCGAGGGGGGGGGGGGAATACAAGCCAAACTAAAAGTATTTTATTAAGTTTTAAACTTATTAATACAGTTAATGATAACCATGTTTAATAACATATTTGGATATTTTATCCCTTTTGTAATATGTTGAGCATAAGGGAAACTTCTATTTTGGAAATCTAACTTCATAGTTTTCAGAAAGGTTTTTACAAAGCATTTTCCATATCAACTCTAATAAACTATAATGGGTATAGTTTGGGATAACCCTCTAGGTAGTCTCTACCTAATCAGATTTCATAAATGAATATATATAAACTATGGCAGATTTAGTTTATGTTATATGTTTTCTCAGAAGTATAAAGTACATTTATTCAAGGATAATTATTGTTTTATACTGATTTCCCGCTAGTAAACTAGATTATACAGAATTGTGAGGCGCTACTTCAATACTGCACCCTTAGGTGTATAGTGATAAATCCTTTTAATATAACCAGAGTCTCTTGGAGGGAGAGCGTGAGATTTGTGAATAGATTTATTCGGGACTAACAATCCCACACCAGAACTGCCAGCTACAGTTAGGCGGGCACGCCTATGGTGAACAAATGTCATTTAGCTTAACGTCTGAAGAACGTTATAAAGGTCTCTCGGTCATATCAAGTATGGTTACACTGATGGGTTTTAGTCATAAGACATCCTATGTGCTCATACAAACCCTAATGCTTGGATCTAGGTTTCTCTATTGTACATGCTTTGAATCCAAGACTATAAACCCTAATTCTAGCATACAAGTAATCATATTAGATAAGAATAGGTTTAAGATGTTACCTTGATTGTTATGTAGCAATAACAATCCCAATTCCTCCTTGAATTGACTTTGGAAGGCTTATAGTCACAAGTGTCACTCCTCTAATGGTTCACAAACACCATAAGCAAGAGGATGAAGAGGAGAGAGGATGGAGGCTGCCCAAAACGTGTGAAAACCCTAGAAACAAAGTTCCCCACGTTTTTGAGCCTTGAGGGTTCTTTATATAGTGAGGCTATTAGGGTTATCTAACAAGGAAACCATAATTTGGTTGCTTAAGCCCTAAGCAACCCATAGACTCCTTTAATCAAGCCCTTGGACGATTTCCTTATGGGCTTCACATAAGAATTCGTCCACCTCTTGATTTAAGACAATCCATGGCCCAAATTGTAATTATCTTATAATTACAATTCCAGTCCCTTAAGTTTAATTAATCTCTTTTTAGTCACAAAACTAATTACTAATTAATTCTTGACTAATATTAATTAAACAATATGATTTCTCCTTTAATATATTATTCTCATAATAAATTAATAAATCATATTTAATCCTTTCTCTCCATAATTCATCCTATCAAGTTGCTTTGGTGAAGGCAACCCAAAAGGACCATGCACCATCGGGTCAAGTACATACCAAAATAGTTATGGACTTAGACACTAATCCAACAGTCTCCCACTTGGATAAGTCTAACAACTATTCTGCGTATGACTTCAGATCCTAGTCTGTAATCGTAGCTTTCCAAAGCCGCTGCCAACTCTGATCATATCAGATACGCGTGTCCTTAGATAAGGGATCATATATTCCTCCATTCTAGATATCATATGAGATATGATTTCAAATCATTCTCTTTGTACTATATCTCGATTCCGATTTATGACGACTGACTAATTGAACAAATCAAATTAGCCCTAGCCCGGCCGAGCATTTACGTTTGTCATCACTAAACCATCGAGGGGCCCAAAGATATCGCTTTTATCCTACTTTGGATAAAAGGAACGGATAAACTTTGATACAATGTTTGCTTGTACTCATGCACCGAATCACACACAACAATATGTTTTATAACACCAAGTTATAGGTGCGTTTACATATTATCAATGTGCAACCGATTTGCAAGATACAACTTACACATCTCGGTTTCAAGAATATAAGATGTTATCGTTTCACCAATCACTCGTGATACAATCCATGGAGTGATCCAAGTGAGCGTGGGTCTAATCCAATGCTCAAATCACATTCATAAGCACTCATGAACGTTGCAGCAAACATTTGCTTATGTCTAATACTCTTTTAGACAATCCACACACCAATTAACGACAGTCTTCATTCATATCTACTTCCAACATATGAACGACTGTGGCCCGTTTGAATAATTCGATTATTCTTAACAAACTCAATTATTCTGGAAGTCAAAACATGCAAATGTGAAACACAAGAATAATACTAATCCTATATGGCCTCAACCCTTTGAGCATAAATAAAACACCTTTTATTTATCACCATATTGATTACTCATTATTTGTAGTTTCGGGTAATCAACTTCTTACTTGAATTACAACACTTGTCCCATGCTCCTAGCATGCACACAATGTTTACCTATGGTTCTTACTTTGTGAAATAGATCACATTGAACACATTTCCAATCATTCTCATTTCACAACTCCAAATCCTTTTCATAAGTGAAAGAATATCAAATTCTTGCTACTTACAGAATATGCTAGATTCTAACATTTTATGCAATGATCTCTTTTGTAATGTCACTGCACCAAAGTCACAAAGACTATTGCCAATGATATTACAAAGTCTTCTATCGGAGATTGTTACAAGACAATTCCATAGATGTGATGTTTCTCACTCAAAGTACTTTCTTTGAACATCCTTTTGCATAGAAGTTTCTAATCTAGTCATGGATTTCTCAATATTCAATTCCCAATATGGACACACTTCCATATGTTCCATATGACAACTCATTCTTAATAGAATCTTATCTATTCGTAATGATGTCGATATGGTCCATCCAATATGGAAACATTTCCATATTTTCCAATACTATACTTCCAACTACTCACAAGCGACCAATCCTCGTCAAACTTGGATTGTCCTTTGATAGTTGTTTAATTATTTTAGTCTAAACCAATTCTAGTCCTTTTTCCCTCTAAATGTGCTCGACATTTGGAAAATTTTAGAATGGTCAAACATTAAAGCATTTGCAATCGATCCTATACCCAAAGCGTATGGGACACGACGCATAATGTTTTATTTGCTATGTTCTCAAAATTCGAATTGTGAAGAGGGATGTCGTAATCATAATCGAAATTTTAAGAACACACTTTGTACCTTTGACTAAATTTTATTAACATTTCTCAACCTAAACCTTTAGATTTGAAATGAAGCATAATATTCTCTCCCTTAATTATAGCAAAACAACTCTTCAACTATTGCGACTTTGCAAAGTATGACTCTTGTTTTCTATAATTAATATTGCTAACCTTGCAATACTTTCCTTAATAATCATACAATCATAACTTTTATGCTCCCACTATCTTGATGATTATTATAAAACATAACACTTATGCTCCCACTAGCTTCGACATGTATTCATAAACATCTTAACTTTCAGAAAAACAATGCTTATTGAATTTCTTAAGTTCATGTTTCTAATACTTAGTGCTTTGATAATCTTTTATCAAGGTTTCTTGAACTTATACACATTTGCCTTCGATAGTTCATATGTGTGTCTAAACAATTAAGACTAATTGCCAAACCTCACAATTCAAATTATGGAAAGGGATGTCGTAACCATAATTGAATTCGAGAATGCAATTTTACAATCACTATCTTCTTAAAATCTGTCTTAGTGAAAGCATTTCCTCACAATCATTTTCATGAAGGAGGAAATCTTATGACACTTAGATTTAAACAGTGTATTTTTTCCTATCCATGTGAATTTGTCAAAACCAAAGTTTACGACAAATTCAAACTCTTATGGATCGAACTTTCTTGATCTTGATTTCTTGCCTTTATGGTAGCACAGCTGCCCACCATGTCTTCCAAGTAGTTAAGCAGCTCACCCTTTCCTATCAATGTACCTTTCATTGATTAAGGTGCTTTGCCTTTTATGCGTTCAAAATGAGAACTCATAGAACTCACATGCATAATTAACTCGATTGGATTGGCACAGAATCAAAATAATGTCAACACGATAGGTTGTAAACCTCAACTCATGTGCTAGTGATGATCGATAAGGTTTATTTGATTTGTTCTTGAAACCTTTCAAGACCATTAAGACTCCCACTGACTCCTTGACATATAAGATTCTCTTGTCAAAAACCATTTCTTGACAAACAAATATTCAAGAGTTAGTGTAGCTTTTATGAAAACACTTCATAAATTGGTCCTAGTTGGTATTTGTCTTATCCAAGACATCACAACTTTCCACATTTAATGAAAGTTACAAACCTTCTTAATACCTTTCACTCAATGTCACAATCTTAACTTTAAGACTTGTTATTGGAACGAAGTATGATTGACTTATTGATTTAACCATTTCTTCAATTCTTGATTCCTCTTCTTAAACATACAATTGTACTAAGACTCACTTAGAGGATCAATTGAGATGTGGTTCTTAATCATTAAGACCTATCATAAAACATAAAAGGTACTCTCCCTTCTTCTTAGAATGGAGAAACTTTTACCTTTCTGCCTACTTGATTCTTCTTATTCGTTCTGCTATTGATCTAAACCCTTTAATCAATTCAGAATTATACTTAATCTTGTAAGTATAATCATATTTACTAAGCCTTTAGTAAATCATGACGAATATCTTTGTTACTCTTATGGTGGACTTGATCAATACGCAACTTTGTGTACTCGATCTCCTAGTCCTTCACTTGACTCTTTGTCAACAAATTAGTCTAATTTCCAAATACGAAATTTCTCATTCATCGTGCAATCAAGTTGCATGATTCCAAGTTTCTGTCCAATTGAAACTTGGGCGATGACAAACTCTCCCTATTTGGTAAATTCTCAACTTTCCATAAATAACACAATAAGAACCAAATCCATTATTGCTAATAATAGAAACATTTTAACATCAATTTTTTATACACGCCATTGCAAGGATAAATAAATAAACTAAAATCAAAATTTATTTTATTGCGGAAAAATTTGCCCTTACAGTGCAATTCTTTGAAAAACTATGCTAATACATCTTTCTTAGCAATCTAATTCTAACTCTAAGTAGTAGCTCAAGAATCTAATCTTCGAGAAATGTGATCGAAATTCATTCCTTCACGGTTAGATTTTGCTCACTTCTTCCCTTAAGCTTCCTTTCTTTTCTTCGATCCTACAAAACATCAATTGTAATCTCATCACATTATGTATTAAGAATCTAGAATAGAAGCCTAAAAGAGCTAGTCAATGGATTTTACCTAAAGCAGAGCCATACGTTTTGACTCTCCCATCTCTTAGATCTCTTAGGTAAATGGGGCAGCTTCGTCTCCAATGCCCCTTCTCTTGGCAATAAAAACAAATAGACTCTTTTGGAACAGCACATGGAACTACTTCAGACATCGCCTTTCTCTTATGATCAAACTTTTCGATCATTGCATGTCTTTCGTTGCCATTGTCTACATCCATTGAGCTCTCGAAGGCAGATTCACCAATCAACATTGTTTTTCTATTGCGCCAAACCATTGCTGATTCAGTAGCAATAAGCATTTAGGTGAGATCTATAAGGGCCACGTCGCGGTTCACCATATAGTACTCTCTTAGGAACTCACTATACGAGTTAGGAAGTGACTGAAGAACCCAATCAACAACCATCTCCTCACCGACAACAGATCCCATCATTCTTAGTCTATCAATGTGCGACTTCATCCCTAGGACGTGTGCACACACCAACTTTCCTTCTTTATGTTTACTTGCCAAAACGGATTGAGTGATATTGAACCTTTCTATTTTACAATCTTGTGGGTTAGGGAGAATAATTGGAGGAGGAGGAGGAAGTGAAGCATGATTTCTTGTTCCTCGATCGAATCGTGGAATGTCATCTTCATGTGGAATGCTTGTTCCACGGGATTTGGGAAGACCATAGTTGTCAAACTTTGACATCTACAATATGGGAGAAAACGAATTCAAGTTAGTTGATCGATTGAGTCTTTAGTAAATCACCCAAATGAGATACTAAGGCTAGGACCCAACACAATATTCTACAACTCGGGAGAGGGATGCCGTAACCCTAATAGCAGAATATTTGAAGGTAACTGAATGACGATTCACTAATTTCCACCATGAAAAACGAAAAAGAAATTTAAGTTTTAAATCTATGAAAACTCCTAGATCCTTTGAGATTCATTGAACTTTCAATGGCATGTTTAAATCTTGATATGCCCCTCTTGTTTGTGACTGGGATGCCGAGGATCACAAAGCGGGTGTGAATAACCATGCAAACTTACATGGTGCCCTCACATGTTACAGTCACCTATTCGATGTGTCGGTAAACCACACACGCTCCACCGAACTATGACAAACATTGAGCACCCTTTGCTACCTTTGCTTAGACCCATTTAGTGTGCCGGTTAACCACACACGCTCCACTAACGTCTTCGCAAGGGCACAAAGTGTAATTTCATGGAATTGTATCAATTCACTTTTGCCTAAGTAAATAAGATTTGGAATTTTATGAAAACATTTAGTTACTTTTATACTTATAATGGAAGGTTTCGTCCTATCCTACCCATTCGGCTAACGACCCTCCACTAGTCAAGAGTGTGGTGGGTAAGAGTGGATACCCATTCAATCGCCATTTTATAGGCAATTTCCTTAAACACCCCTTATAGACCAGCTTCGTGAATGAGGCCTACTAACGGTAAGACTGAGTTTTACTCATACATATATATAATGTTAGACTTTTAATGTTATATATAGTATAGGGTGTATTTTATACTTTCAAAATACTAGGTGGTCTAATTTAACAATTATACTTTTAATTCAATTAAATTGTAAACCTAAACTTTTATGGATTTATTAAATCTCTATTAATTATACACCTTAATTAATTAATAAAACCATAAGGGTGTGATTTGAACTTTTTCAAAACTATACTACAGTTTTAGAATTTAACATTCCTAATTAAACTTTTAATCAACTTTTAAATTCCAAAACTTGAGGGCAAGTTTTGAAACATTTCAAGACATTAGGGTTTAGAATTTAAATATACATCAAAATTAAACCATTTAATCAAAATTTAAATTCCAAAACTTGAGGGCAAGTTTTCAAACCTTTTTTCAAAACATTAGGGTTTCAACTATTTAAATTTCAAAACAACAAAACTTTTGGGTTCAAATTTAAACTATAAAACCTAAAGGGAAAAATATGAAACTTTTCATGACAACAAGGATCAAATAACAAATAATTCAAATTAACATTTAATCACATAATTATCCATATTTGATTTATTTAATGATTTCTTGCAAAACAATTTATCAATTTACTTAAAATAATTAATCAATTATCACATAAGGAAACAATTATCTTATTAATTGATAAATATCTTCAATTAGATCAAAAATACAGTCAAATATATCATATAATCGGATTAATATTGATCTAACATGATAAGGTAACTATCCATAAGCAAAAACAGCAAGAAATCTCGAAGTACCCTCCATCTGACGAGTTGACTCGGCGAGTCAGGCATGGACTCGGCGAGTGCAGCCATGGACTCGGCGAGTCTAGCCTCCAGAAACCCAAAAAACGAATTTTCCAGTTATACAATGCATCAATACAATTGAAACCAAGCTAGGCTCTGATACCACTGATGGGTTTTAGTCATAAAACATCCTATGTGCTCATACAAACCCTAATGCTTGGATCTAGGTTTCTCTATTGTAAATGCTTTGAATCCAAGACTATAAACCCTAATTCTAGCATACAAGTAATCATATTAGATAAGAATAGGTTTAAGATGTTACCTTGATTGTTATGTAGCAATAACAATCCCAATTCCTCCTTGAATTGACTTTGGAAGGCTTAGAGTCACAAGTGTCACTCCTCTGTCACAAACACCATAAGCAAGAGGATGAAGAGGAGAGAGGATGGAGGCTGCCCAAAACGTGTGAAAACCCTAGAAAAGAAGTTCCCCACGTTTTTGAGCCTTAAGGGTTCTTTATATAGTGAGGCTATTAGGGTTATCTAACAAGGAAACCCTAATTTGGTTGCTTAAGCCCTAAGCAACCCATAGACTCCTTTCATCAAGCCCTTGGACGATTTCCTTATGGGCTTCACATAAGAATTCGTCCACCTCTTGATTTAAGACAATCCATGGCCCAAATTGTAATTATCTTATAATTACAATTCCAGTCCCTTAAGTTTAATTAATCTCTTTTTAGTCACAAAACTAATTACTAATTAATTCTTGACTAATATTAATTAAACAATATGATTTCTCCTTTAATATATTATTCTCATAATATATTAATAAATCATATTTAATCCTTTCTCTCCATAATTCATCCTATCAAGTTGTTTTTTTGAAGGCAACCCAAAAGGACCATGCACCATCGGGTCAAGTACATACCAAAATAGTTATGGACTTAGACACTAATCCAACAGGACTCGCAAATAAGTATAAACTAACTTTGTTTACAGACTCTCTTCTTCATTTGTTTTATTTTAAGTAATAAAACAACTTTTATATATGCTATTAGAAATCAAGGACTTCTAAACTGGCATCTCTACCTCTAGGACGGATAACATGTTTTTCTAAAACTGATGGTTTATTTTCTACTACTAGACACTCTTTCAAGACCGCTTTTCATAAGAAAATATAGGATTTTCTTGAAGAACATTTTTCAAATGGATTCAAAGAACATTTTTCTCTAAAACCTAAATGCTTATGAACTCACCAGCTTTATGCTGATATTTTTCAAAACTGCTTGTATTCTCAGGAAATTAGTAGACAGGTACTTCCAGGAGCTCGGAGAGGCCGGAGCATTAGAGTCGCGTCTTTACTATTTTACTTTTGCTGTGAACAAAACTATGTATTAAACAATGTAAACCTTTTTCATATAAGTATTCAATGTCTAGTTGTGTTTACTATGCTTGCTATGATACAATTGTTGTGATACTATACATGACGTCAGCCACCCCCGAACGTTTCCGTCGTTCCGGTTTGGGGGTGTGACACTGACTCTATGTATTTTTATGATCAAAAGTGTATTTAGACAAATGAATTATCAAAGTATAAAGTGCAATAGGTTTTACACATGTAATTTATGGGTTTTAGACAAAAGAACATCCTATGTTCTCATGCAAACCCTAATGCTTGGATCTAGGTTTCTCTATTGTACATGCAATTCATCCAAGACTCAAGAACCCTAATCTAGCATATGTATTTCAATATAATCTTAAGAATACAGATCTAGATGATTACCTCTTCTTTAACGGATTGAATCTTCTTGTCTTTGGAGCTTAGAGAAGGAGGAGAAGCGCCAAACCCGTCCTAGGGTTCTTCCAAAAGAGTTCCGCACGTTTTTAGGGCTATAGGGGTCTTTATATATTGAGACAATTAGGGTTATCAGCTAAGAAACCCTAATTTGACTGCTTAGGCCCTAAGCAGCCCATGGACTCCCTTTAGAACAGCACTTGGACGAATTCCTTATGGATTTCCCATAGAATTCGTCCAACCTATGTTCCAAGGTGATCCATAGCTCAATTGTAACTATCTTATAATTACAACTCCAGTCTCCTAAGTTTAATTAATGTCTTTTAGTCACAAAAATAATTATCAATTAATTCTTGACTAATATTAATTAAACAATATGATTTCTCCTTCAATATATTATTCATATAATATATTAACAAATCATAATTAATCCTCTTTCTCCATAAATCATCCTATCAAGTTGCTTTGAGGCAACCCAAAAGTACCATGCACAACCGGGTCAAGTACATACCAAATATAGTTACGGGCTTAGACACTAATCCAACAGTAATCTCATATAAGTTAAAGAGATTTGTTTATGGTTTTGACTTAGTGTGTTTAGACTAATGAATTATAAAAGTGTAAAATGCAACATGTTCTACATAACTTATCAAACCTAAGTTATAATTTGATAGACTGTTGTGGAAAGCCTTTGTAAAGATTTTTTGTTCAATTAAATCAATATTTGACACTTAACCATTTGAATAATTCATTCTCATTTTATTCTTGCACATTCTAGAATGAATTTTCAGGGTTTTAAAATGAGCCTATAATCGAACTACGGACGAGAAGCCTCTGTAAGACACAGTGAATAGATGTGCCGAAATCATCATTAACACTTCAACAACATTGTGAAAGTATGAAGAGAATGAACAATTACACCTTTATTGACTCATTAGACGGTGGTTGTAGCAAGAAACCTCAGGCGGCACTGTCAACCCATATAGATCTATACCAATCACTTTTATGCTCCTTGCGGATTAACGGTTATAGCATGGAGGGATTTTATTATGTTTCATGTTTTTAGTGGATGAAGAGTATCAATATCATATAAAGACTCCTGTAATTATCAGATCTAGAATTGTGTGTGTGTGTGTGTGCTTCAGTCCCTAAACTTTAATAGAAAGTTTATTTGACCAATTCATTTAAGTTTCAGGAAAGTAAATCAAACTTACAAAACTTAAGTTGTAAAGTTTTCTATACTTAGAGATTAAGTTTTAGAACAAGTTTTCTGATAAAAACCAGGCAGTGTAACAACTGCGTGTTACCATAATCACTATTATGGTATCAGAGCATGGACCCTAAAGTATTGTCTCCCTCCTTCAACCCAAGCTATGACTTCATTGCTCTTCACTTTACGATCTATTCATCTACATTTGTTGCAATCGCTTTACTCATATGCAAACCTAAATTATTCAATCCATTCATCTGCTGAAATCAAAGTTTTCTTCATGGAAAAAGACGATTTTGGATCTAGTGAGGTGAAGGCCACGGTTCTGCACCCTACATACACTGTGAAGAACGTTCAGAAAAATATATGAACTCTTGATGGTGTTAAGGTAACCTACTCTTCATGGACCAAGCTTTTCGTCTTCATACCAAAGCGTACAAGGTCCTGGACCACATTGATGGAACACAAGCACCTGTTGAAACTGATCCTAGTTACAACCAATAGGTTGAGATCGATGCTCTTGTTTTATAATGGATTTACAACACTTTATTTGATGATCTAATGATTCATATTCTGGAAAATAATACCACGGCTCAAGCACCATGGAACAAGCTCAAAGCAAACTTGCTCAACAACAAGGGCTCACGAGCAGCAAAACTTGAACAAGAGTTTTCCAATCTTAATTTGGCAGCATGGTCGTCAATGGAGGCTTATTGTCAGAAAATCAATAGCTTGGTTGATCAACTCTGAGATGTCGATAACTTGGTCACCATCGTCAATTGAAAATACAACAAAATATTTAGTAAGAAATTCAAAAGGGATTCTTTCTCGTCAGACTTCTCAGAGTTCTCAAGTCTGTTCTTATCTCGGGTACAGGTCTTGTGCTTTCAGTAGTATGAGCCCAATACTACCTTCCACACCTACCTGTACCTTCCTCAAGATCAAACCTAACACCTCTAATTCATAGCACATATGCATCCTAGATTCTCCTAGGGTTTCCCCAACCTTCACTATACCAGAAACATTAATCAACGTCGCAGGTTTCCTTATGCATGCAAGTTATACACAAATAGGATCATATAGAATGTCGAATAAAGTTTCTACCCTAAGTCCACAACTAAACAAGGAACAAGAAATGAGGCAGAATTCATCATTCTAGGGCTATGCATTCCTAATCGTATATTACTTTGAAAGGATACAGTTAGCAATTAACATAGTCAACCTCGATTTCAAGTAATATAAGCATCAAGTCATCCTAGGCTATAAGGCATCACACAAGTAAGGAAATTCTATCACGTAACTCCTAATGGTATCCTTATCCCTACTCTAGCATGCAATTCCACATATCAAGCATACTAATCATAGCACATAAACATGGATAAATTGGGAATCACTTACTTATGCTCGATTGATTGCACGCATTCCACTCTCCCTTTTTAATTACGAAAACCTTTTTCAGAAAAAATTCGGTTATTTTTTTTAAAGATTATCATTCCTTAGTTTGAGTTCTCACACGCCCGAGGGTATGCCCGAGTCCCTCAAACCAAGGCTCTGATATCAACTTGTAACAACCTGAAAACCAGATAAAAAAATTCATTTTTAAAATGGAAATTTTATTCATAAATTGTTTTAAAAATCCATTACATCAAGTCATAACAACAGATCAGAGTATCCATATCAATAAGTGCGGCAAATGTTGAAGAGTGAATGTTGTGCCATCAAGTCGGGCCCTTCCCCTTAGTGTCGGAAGTCCCTGAAAACACCCAAATAAATTGTAAGCAAAAGCTTAGTGAGTATCCCAAAATATCACGCAACATACAAGCTCATCATATCATGCAGCATACGAATAGTTGTCATGGCCTACCCCGATGGTCTGATATCCAGTTGCCATGGGCTACCCCGATGGTCTTTACCTGGAATGCCATGGGCTACCCCCATGGTCGGATATCCAAGTGCCACGGACTACCCCCATGGTCTTCACACAAACAAACACATAATTGATGGGTTTCGAGCAAAACATCATTCCTATGGTATACATGCAAACCCTAATAGCTTTTGGATCTAGTTTGTCTAATGAACATGCAATTGAATATCCAAAGCTATAAACCCTAGATCTATCATATAAGAACTGAAATAAGGGTTTAGTAATTACATTTGATTCTTATATTGCAATAACAATCAATTCCTTGGTTTGATTGGCTTCAGAAAGCTTAGTGCCTCAAGTGTTGCACCTCTAATGGAGTCACAAACACCACTAAGCAACAAGAATGAAGAGAGATGAGAGGGGAGGCACCAAAACCGGCTGGAAACCCTAATCCAAGTGTTAGCCTCGTTTTTTGTGCCTAAGGGCTCCTTATATACTTATATACTTAGGCAATTAGGGTTATCTAACAAGGAAACCCTAATTTGACTGCTTAAGCCCTAAGCGGCCCATGGACTCCTTCTTTAGAAGCCTTAGACGACTTCTAATGGGTTTCCCCCATAGAATTCGTCAACTCCACCTTCTATGGAATCCATAAGCCCATCTATGAAATTATCTTATAATTACACAATAAGTCCCTTAAGTTTAATTAATCTCTTTTAGCCACAAAATTAATTCTTAATTAATTCTTGACTAATATTAATTAAACATTATGATTTCTCCTTTAATATATTATTCTTATAATATATTAGTAAATAATATTTAAACCTTTCTCTCCTTAATTCATTCTACATATTGCTATGGGGAAGGCAACCCAAAAGGACCATGCTCATAATCGGGTCAAGTACATACTAAAATAGTTATGGACTTAGACACTAATCCGACAGTCTCCCACCTGGATAAGTCTAATAACTATTTTCCATATGACTTCAGAACCTGATCAGCAATCGTAGCTTTCAAAAGCCGCTGTCAACTCTGATCTTATCAGATAGCGTGTCCTTTAAATAAGGGATTATATATTCCTCCATTCTCAAGATATCTTATAGACACAATACATGAATTTCAATCATTCTCTATATACTGTTTTCCGACTTCCGATTTATGACGACTGGCAACAGACTCCAATTGAACACATCAACTTAGCCCCGGCTTGGCCAAGCGCTTAGGTGTCATCACTAAATCATCGAGGGGCCCACAAATATCGCTTTTATCCCACTTTGGGTAAAAGGAACGGATAAACTTCGACTCAAATGCTTGCTTGCATTTTCTAATCGAATCACACACAATAATAAGTTTTATAACACCAAGTTATTGGTGCGTTTACTTATTATCAATGTGCAACCAACCAACAAAACAACTCACACATCTCGGTTTCAAGAATATACAATATTATCGACTCACAATCACTCAAGATAAAATCCACGAAGTGATTCTTGTGAGCGTGGGTTTAATCCAATACTCTAATCTTATCAAAGCACTCATGAACTCTGCAGCAAACTTGTGTTATTTCTAAACTCTTTAGACAATCTACAGACTCTTCACGACAGTCTTGCTTCATACTTACTTACAAAGTATGACCGACTATGGAGGTTTGAATAACCCAGTTATTCTGGAAGTCAAAACATGCAAACTGAAACACAACAATAATCCTTAATCCTATATGGCCCCAAACTTGTGGGAGTAAATAAAACACTTTTGTTTAAACACCATATTGATTACTCATTATTCATTGTTTACTGTTTCAGAAAATCAACTTATTTCTCAAATTACAACAATAGTTGTCCCATGCACAGAGCATGCACACTATGTTTCCTATGGTCCTTACTTTGTGAAATAGATCAATTGAAAACCTTTTCCAATGATGCTCATTTCACAATTTCCAATCCTTATCATTAGTGTTAGAACACAAGGTTCTTGCCACCACTAGCATATGCTAAATTTTAACATTTTATGCAACGATCCTTTCGCAAAACCATAGCACAAAAGTCACCAAGACTTGGCCAATGAAAATACTAAGTACTCCATCAAAAATTGTTACAAAACAATTTTATAGATGTGATGTCTCTCACTCAAAGCACATTCCTTTGAACATCCTTTTGCATAGAATTTTCTAATCTAGACATAAATTCTTAATTTCCAACTCCCAATATGGAAACATTTCCATATTTGCCATACGACAACTCATTCTTAATAGAATCTTATCTATTCATAATAATGTCGATATGGTCCATCCAACACTATACTTCCAATACTTCCAACTACTCACAAGCACAAATCCTTGGCGAACCTTAGATCGTCCTTTGATAGTTGTTTAATTATTTAAGTAAAAAAAAAACCGTTCTAGTCCCTTTTCCCTCTTAATGCGCTAAGCATTTGGAAAATTTTAGAACGATCAAACATTATAGCATATGCAATCGATCCTATACCCGAAGCGTATGGGACACAATTCATAATGTCTTACATAAAGACGTGATACTTTTACCAGTCTTTTGCTATAATATTTCTAATTGCCATGTTCTCACAATTTTGATTATGAAAAGGGATGCCGTAATCATAACCAAATTTTGAGAATGCAATTATCCTTTCCATATATATATATATATAGAATTTCCTCATGTTGAACCATTCCAACACAACATTCATATATATTTGACCAAATTTGATTAAAATTCCACAATCTAAGCTTTTAGATTTGAAATAAAGCATAATATTATCTCCCTTAATTATAGCAAAACAACTTTTCAACCCCTGCAACTTGGCAAAGTGAATCTTTGTTATTCTATAATTAATATTGCTAACTTGCAATACATGAAATAATAATCATGTTCCCACTAACACAATGATTATTGCCACACAAGGATAACACTTATGCTCCCACTAGCTTTAACATATATTCAGAAAATATCTGAACTTCCAAAAAACAATGTTTATTGAATTCCTTAAGTTCATATTTCTAAATACATGATGCTTTGATAAGCATTTATCTAAGCTTCTTAACCTCATACACCTTTGCTTTAAAAAGCTCACATGTGTGTATAAAGAAATTCAGAACTTATGTTACTAAGTCCCAAATGTTCAGACTAATTGCCAAATCTCACAATTTGAACCAAGGTTCTAAATAAAGTAAGGCGTGACTTGGCGGCAATGTCAAGCCTCAAGCCTTTCCGAGCCTTGGCGAGTCACAACGTTTGTAAGGCGTGACTTAAGGCGGCAATTTTCTATATAATTAATATTTTTATATGTATTTTCAGCTATTATTCATCTTTATACACACATATGAGTTAAGGCGGCGTTTTGGCAAAGCTTGGCGGCAGGTGCAAGCCTTGGAGTCGTGGCGCGCCATGGCGGAGCCATGGCGAGCTTTTTAGAACCTTGATTTGAACTATGAAGAGGGATGTCGTAATCATAATTGAATTTGAGAATATAATTTTCACAATTGCAATCTTCTTAAAATCTCTCTTAGTGAAATCATTTTCATGAAGCAGGGAAACCTTATGACACTTAGATTTTATGGTGTATGAGTTCCTATCCATGTGAATTTGTCAAAACCAAAGTTTGCGACAAATCCAATCTCATATGGACTGAACTTTCTTAATCTTGCCTATGGTAACACGGGAGCCCACCATGTCTTCCAAGTAGTTTAGCAACTTATCCTTACATATCAATGTACTTTCCATCGATCAACGTGCTTTGTCTTTATGCATTCAAATGAGAACTCATAGAACTTACATGCATAATTAACTCAATTGGAATGGCACAGAAAACAAAATAATGTCAACACGATAGGTTGTAAACCTTAAGTCGTGTGCTAGTGATGATCGATAAGGTTTATTCTTGATTTTTTCTTGAAACTTTTTCAAGATCATTAAAACTCCCACTGACCTCTTGACACATATGATTCTCTTTGTCAAGAAACATTCCTTGACAAAACAAATATTCAAGAGTTAGTGTAGTTTTATCAAGACTATCACTTTACATAACTGGTTCTAGTTGGTATTTGCCTTATCCAAGACATCACAACTTACCAATCTAAAATGTGCAACAATAAGAAAACTTTTCCAAATTCCACATTTGTTGAGTGTTATAAACCTTCTTAAGACTTGTCACTCAATTCATGATATTGGAGTATAACTCTAAGACTTGATATTGGAATGAAGTATGATCGACTTCTTGATTTAACCATTTCCACAATTCTCGATTCCTCTTCTTAGACATACAAATGCACTAAGACTCACTTAGTGGATCAATTGAGATATGGTTCTGAATCATTAAGACTTATCATAAAACACAATAAAAGGTACTCTCCCTTCTTCTTAGAATAGAGAAACTTTTATCTTTCTACCAAATTGATTCTTATTATTTGTTCTGTCATTAATTGAAACCTTTTCAATCGACTCAGAATTACATTTAATCTAATAAGTATAATCATATTTACTAAACTTTAGTAAATCATGACGAATATCTTTATCACTCTTGTGGTGGACTTAATCAACGCACAACCTAGTGTACTTGATCTCCTAGTCCTTCACTTGACACTTTGTCAAAGAATTAGTCTAATTTCCAAATATGAAGTTTCTCATTCATCACACAACCAAGTTGTATGATTCCAAGTTTCTGTCCAATTGAAACTTGGTCGATAACAAACTCTCTCTATTTAGTAAATTCTCGACATTTCCACAAATAACATAATTAAGAATCAAATCCATTATTGCAAATAGTAGAAACATTCAAACACCAATTTTTCATACATGTCATTGCAAGGATAAATAAATAAGACAAAATCAAATTTTATTTTATTGCGGAAAAACTTTGTCCTTACAATGCAATTCAACTAAAAAACTATGCTATTACATATTCCAAAGCAATTTATTCTAACTACAAGTACTAGCTCAAAAATCCAATCTTCAAACAATGCGATCGAAATCCATTTTCTTCACGATTAGATTCAGCACACTTCTTCCCTTAAGCTTCCTCTCTTTTCTTGGATCCTACAATACATCAAAATGTAATCTTATCACATCATGAATTATGAATCTAGAATAGGAACTCAAAAGAGTTAGATAATGGATTTTACCTGAAGTAGAGTCATACGTCTTGACTCTCCCATCTCTTAGATCTCTCAGGTAAATAGGGTAGCTTCGTCTCCAATGCCCCTTCTCTTGGCAATAAAAGCAAATGGACTCCTTTGGAATGGCACAAGGGACTATCTCAGAATTTACCTTTTTGGATCTCCAATGTCACCATTTTCAATGTCCATTGAAGTTTGGGAGTTTGATTCACCAGACAAATTTGCTTGACCAGCATGCCAAATCATTGCTTATATATTCAGCAGCTATAAGCAAAATGGTGAGATCAATGAGGGTCACGTCGTGTTTCATCATATAGTACTCTCTTACAAACTCACTATATGTTTCAGGAAGCAACTGAAGAACCCAGTCAACAGCCAACTCACCTGAAATCTCGACACCCAATATCCTTAACCTGTCAATGTGTGACTTCATCTCTAAGACGTGTGCACACATAGGTTTCCCATCTTCGTGTTTACTTGCCAAAAGGGATTGAGTTAGATTGAACTTTTCAAGCCTTCGAACTTATGTGTCAGGGAGAATAATTGGAGGAGGTGGAGGAAGTGAAGCATGTTCTCTGGTTCCTCGATCATATCGTGGAATATCATCTTCATTTGGAAAACTTGTTCCATGGGATTTTGGAAAACCATTGTTAGATTCAGACATCTACAAAATGGGAGAAAATTCAAGTTAAGTTGATTAGAATCCTTGATGTAACACCCAAATGAAACATCAATGCTAGGATCCAACACAATACTCTACAACCTAGAAGAGGGATGTCGTAATCTAGTTGCAGAATATTTGAAAGTAGGTAAATGACGATTTACCAATTTTCACCATGAAAAACGAAAAAGAAATTTAAGTTTTAAATGAATTGAAACTCCTAGATCTTTTGAGATTCATTGAACCTTTTAATGGCATGTTTAATCTCGATTATTCCCTTCTATTTGTGACTGGGATGCCGAGGATCACAAATAAGGTATGAATAACCATACGAATCACGAGGTGCACCCAATGCTACTATCACCTAATCAACTTGTCGGTTAGCCACACACGCTCCATTGATCTATGATAAGCATCGAGCCACCCTTCGCTACCAATGTCATCCCCAAATTAGTGTGACGGTTAACCACACACTCCACTAACGTTTGACAAGGGTACAAAGTGTAATTCCATGGATTAGCATACAATTTCACATTTTGCCTAAAGTAACTATGATTTGGGAATTTGTAAAAGAATTTAGTTACCTTGTACTTCATTATACTTATAATGGAAGGTTTCTGTCCTATCCTACCCGTTCGGCTAACGACCCTCCACTAGTCAAGAGTGCAGTGGGTAAGAGTGGATACCCATTCAATCGTCATTTTATAGGCAATTTCGTTAAACACCCTTATAGACCAGCTTCGTGAAGGCGGCCTACTAACGGTAAGACTGACTCTTTACTCATATATATATATATATATATATATATATATATATATATATATATATTAGACTTTTAATGTTACATATATATATAGTATAGGTTGTATTTTACACTTTTAAAACACTAGGTGGTTTTATTAACTTTCTCTTTTAATTAAACTTTTAATTAACTTAACAAAACCATGAGGGTGTAATTTGAACTTTTCACAATACTAGGGTTTTAGAATTTAGCATTTCAAAATTAAACTTTTAATCAATCTTTTAAATTCCAAAACTTGAGGGCAAGTTTTGAAACTTTTCAAAACATTAGGGTTTAGAATTTAAATATTTCAAAATTAAAATTTTAATCAAAAATTTAAATTCCAAAACTTAAGGGAAAATTTTGAAACTTTTCAAAACATTAGGGTTTAACTATTTAAATTTCAAAAACAAAACTTTTAAGCTCAAATTTGAACTATAAAACCTAAAGGGTGCAAATTGATACTTTTCAAACTTACTAGGTTAAATATTTATCCAATAATAATCCTATATTATCCATATTTAACCAAATCCATTAATTTTGATAAGGATAAACATTCCAAACATAAAAAATCGATTTTAGGCAATAAAATCGAGTTTTTGGTAATTATCCTTAACAAAATCTGCTCAAAAAAATCGAAAATCCAGGCAACTAACCCTTGGACTCGTCGAGTTGGGCCAACTCGTCGAGTCAACCTGTCAGAATGCAAAAAAATTCGATTTTTCTGATCTTTGGCAATCCAATTATGCATGTATTCAATAGAAAAACGACCTAGGCTTTGATACCACTGATGAGTTTCGAGCAAAACATCATTCTTATGGTGTACATGCAAACCCTAATAACTTTTGGATCTAGTTTGTCTAATGAACATGCAATCGAATATCCAAAGCTATAAACCCTAGATCTATCATATAAGAACTGAAATAAGGGTTTAGTAATTACCTTTGATTCTTATATTTCAATAACAATCAATTCCTTGCTTTGATTGGCTTCAGAAAGCTTAGTGCCTCAAGTGTTGCACCACTAATGGAGTCAAAAACACCACTAAACAACAAGAACGAAGAGAGATGAGAGGGGAGGGACCAAAACCGGCTGGAAACCCTAATCCAAGTGTTAGCCTCGTTTTGGTGCCTAAGGGCTCTTTATATACTTAGGCAATTAGGGTTATCTAACAAGGAAACCCTAATTTGACTGCTTAAGCCCTAAGCAGCCCATGCACTCCTTCTTTAGAAGCCTTAAATGACTTCTAATGGGTTTCCCCCATAGAATTCGTCCACTCCACCTTCTATGAAATCCATAAGCCCATCTATGTAATTATCTTATAATTACACAATAAGTCCCTTAAGTTTAATTAATCTCTTTTAGCCACAAAATTAATTCTTAATTAATTCTTGACTAATATTAATTAAACATTATGATATCTCCTTTAATATATTATTCTTATAATATATTAATAAATAATATTTAAACCTTTATCTCCTTAATTCATCCTACATATTGCTATGGTGAAGGCAACCCAAAAGGACCATGCTCATAATCGGGTCAAGTACATACCAAAATAGTTATGGACTTAGACACTAATCCAACAATAATAACTATCAATCCACTCATCAAATGATGGGCTGACATTGGTGCCTTCGACCCATTGATATAGTGAGAGAACTCACCTCAGACTGCTGATAGAAATACTGCTCGGCTACCGGTTCAGAAATCTCACACTAAATAGAAAAAAGTTAACCTAATTAGAATTAAGTCACAACTCAATACATATGCTCAAAACCCTAAATCCAAACTCCTCCAATAAGGCCCAAAGTCTTTTCTCCCTTAATGGGCCTAACATCTAAGGTCCAAAACAATAATGGGCCACAAGGCCCAACCATGCTACCAATGGTCTAATAAAAATTTCCAAGGCTAAATTATTCTAATAGGTCCAGGGCAAAGGTTAATTAGGGCCCAAATGGCTCAAAAGCCCAATGAAAGCCCAAAGCCCACTAGCAGTGTACGCCCAACGTACATCATCAGTACGCTTAGCGTACTAAGCTCTTGGTCAGTACGCGCAACGTACAAGCTAGTACGCCCAACATACAAGCTGATTTTGCACAAAAGCCATTAAGTGCTTAATTCGTGAAGACGCTTCGTCCAAATCCGGATCTTGGTCATTTCTAAGGTTCTAGGGCATAAAGTTGGAAACTTTATGCCTTTACATGCCATATAAGAACCCAACACCACTTTTAAGCCATTAAGACTTCCTTTAAGATCTTAAACTCTTGCATGGTTTGATAAAAAAACTTCAAGTTAGCATTTTTATGCTTTTAGCATGGAAAAGGAGCTCAGGTCTAACATTTCTAACCTCTGGAGTTGCTCAAACTCACATAAGAGGACCCATGGACCAAAAATGGACTTATTACTAAAGCCTAACTTAAACTAGCAAAATAATGAGCAAGATACAAGCTTTTTACCTCAAAAAGCTCCTCTAGATGATCTAGATGTAGGATCCAAAAGGTTTCCCATGTTTAAGGCTTGATCACCACTTCCTTCTTCTTGCTAACAAACCAAAAAGAGTTACACTTGGCACCTTCAAGCTCAAAAATCACTCTCAAGGATATCTAGGGTTTTAGGGACGTTTGAGGGTAATGGAGGATGGTGATGAAGAGGGTCCAAGGTCATAAATGAGCTTAAATAGGGCTCAAGTTCGATAATTAGGGTTTTAGCCGTCGTCCTCATATGCCCTGCATATATGCTTGTACACCTCGCATACGAGCCCTAGCCACCTGATGCATGCGCTTGTGTATGCTAAGTGTACATACATGTACACCCAGCATACGGAGGATCCTCAATTGTCAAAATTAAATACTTCAAGGGCTTAAACAAAATACCTAGATTTTTGGACGTTACACACACTAAACCAAATCAAGTATTTATTACTACGAAAAGAAGATACATGTAAATGTAATTTTGAAGATTTTCCAAGCTAACATGACGAACAAAAACAAGAAGAAGACTTGTTTGTAACATGAAGTGAAAAATTGAAAAAACATAAAATTTAAAAGACTCTGATGAGGATGTCTAAGTCGTCGATGCCATATGACAAGAGCTGAACGGGCGGCAGAGAAAGCAATGGGAGAAGTAGACTTAGACTAGAACGACTGAGGCTTTAGCTTATAGAGACCATTTTCACTGGGCCCCATGAGAAGAGTAGTGCGTGTAGATATGTCCTTAATGACCAAAAAAAGAGTGAAATTCAAAAAAGACATTATTATCTTTAAAAAAAAATTAAGCCGAAAGAAGTTGTCTTGTGATGTGTGGAACGTGTAAGATGCTTGTGAGTTGAAAGGTTTTGTTTGGTGAAAAGATACGAGAGGAACCAATATGGAGAATAGGAAGACCCTTATCGTCACCAATGTATATATTGTCATTACCCTGGTATGTGCGAGAATCGTCCATGCTGGCAAGATCAGGCGTGATGTGAGCATTGGCACCAGTGTCAGGAAACCATGAGTTGGAGCTTGTGGAGGTATGACTCTTAGCAAGGTTGGCAGTGTTGCGTAGACAGATGGTAGTTGGATCTATGTTTGGACATTATGATAGAAGATGACCAATGCCACACCGATTGCATGTGTTATAGACCATGTTTTGGTTTAAATCCTAGCTGAATTAGTGGTCACCTCATCCACGGTTGTTGTTAGGGAATCTTCCATGAGTGTAGGAGCCACGGTTTTTGTTTTGAGATACATGATAGGCTTGAGGACCTATTGGTTGAGATTGAGGGATTGATTTTGGTACAATGTTGAAGTCGAAGGAGTTGGGGGGAAGTAGTAAGAAAGCCCATTTGAGCTTCCAATGTTGACGTTGAGGGTGTTGAGGCTACATTTGTAATTATGTGAAATGCTTGGACAACTGGTGTTGTAGGATTCCGTGTTTTTCCTTTCATGAAGCCATTATCACTGAAAAGAGCATGCAATTCAATAAATGTGGTGGGACACTGTCTGGTTGTGATTGTAAATTTAAGACTATTGTATTCTTCTCGTAAACCAGAAACGGCAAGCATGACCAGATCTTTGTCTGATATAGGAGATCCAATAACTGTTATAGCATCAGAGTATTCTTGAGCGTGATTCAAATAGGCGTCCACAGATTCATTTCACTTCATCTTGATTCTCAATAATTGTGTTTTGAGAGTATATTCTCGAGATGGGGAGTGTAGAGCATATGCATGTTCGAGAGCAAGCCAGAGTTCTTGAGAGGTGGTACCTTGTAGATATCGAAAAGATGCTTCTGAGATAGTGGAGATTATTAGCATGCATACGTGGGCATCATTAGCGACCCAGAGTAGTTTGGGTTGTCTCTTGGTTTAGTTTTCGGATCAGTAGTTGTGGTTGTTGCAGCAGGAAGTTGTGTTGCAGGGCAAAGGATTGTATACATAGCCATAAAGATTGTTAGTAAGGAGAAAGGACTTGATTATGGCTTTCCAGTGTGTGTAATTGTTTTGAGAGAGGGTAAAAGCAAACTTGTAGGTATTGTGATAATGTTTTTCAGCAGTAACGAAGCCAGCGAGAAGAGCCATATAGGATGATTAGCAGTTGCTTGGTTGATTGTAGCAGAAGATAAATTGATCTGCAATTTGTGTGGCCGACAAAATTATTTTTAGGGTTAGGTTAGATCTTGTGCTCTGATACCATAAAGGAATTGTAATTTTATTGATAATAAAAGATGTACATGGTTTAATACACACACACACACACAAATTATCGGTGTTCTAAAAGGCGCGTCATGGCGCACGTCAACGCTTGCCATGGCGTGAGGTGTGGCTTCGCTGTTACGAAAAGTCTCATAACGTTGCTGTTAGGCATGGCTCGTGGCAAGGCGTGATATGGTATGTCATGGTGCGTTATAACATGTCATGTCGCGTGTTTTTTCATTTAAGGCACGTTTTTTTGGTCTTTGTTATGTCTTTTCTAATCATGGATACAACTATTTTGTTTTTTGTTAACTTTTTGTTATTAGTTATTGATATAACACTTCTAAAAACTATTTATATTTGATATAAATTTATATTTATTTGGTAATATAATTATAAATTAATATAAAATCGTTGCCTTACATCACGCCTTGAAAAATGTCATGGCTCGTAAAGTTTGAGACTTGGCATTGCCGTCACGTCACGCCTCATGCGATTTAGAACATTGCTAATTACACTTCGATACCCTCTATTCTAACTATATTATAAATATGTCTAATAGACTCGATTCCCATCTCTTTAAGGATTATGATTCGATTCTCATCTCTTTAAGGATTATAATGATGCATCCTATTTGTTGTGTTTATTACTTCTAAATCATTTGTTCAAAATTTCTCATAGATGGATTCATATGTTTTTTTTTTTGCAATTAGCTCTTTTTAATGATGGTTTCATGATTTGTTTTCATACATAAAATTTTTGTAAATTTTTTTAAACGATTTGAGTCAATTGATTGATTATATTTGTGTATGAATATTGTTTTGAATTTGTAGTTCAGTTTTTTTATTTATAGATAACTACGGACAAAAAGTAATTCGGATAAAAAAATCTTTTAATTTTAAAAAATCAATTTATTTTAGCAGCCTATAGATTTTAAAAAACAAACAATTGTTTTTTGCAAACTATTGGTCCACCTCTTTTTCTGTAGATATTTGTAGATGTGTTCTGCAACTTGCATACATTTTACCTTTTAAAACAAATACATACAATTTCACTGTTACCAAAGTTTAAACAACAACTTGTAGCTAATTTTGTTTTAATTTCTATAGGTTACTGGAAAGATTTCTGTCGAACGACAAATGAAGTGAGGGTGATACACAAAGTTTTGAATGGATGTTGCTGTAAAAATGTTTAAAGAGTATGTTGGACAAGTTTGTGTTTATGAATCTTTGTTAAATATGTTAAATAAGGTTAATGGTTTTGTTTAGAATCTATGATGTACAAGTCCAATTATAGCATTGTACTTTCAAAGTAAAATGCCTTCGTAAGAAAAAACCCAAATATAGCATTTTTCTAATAGTATTTAGGAAGCCTACTTTTGGTTTATGGTTTTTTGGAAGCCTACTTCAAGAGCACAAGTTGAGAAGGTACTACTTTTACCAATGATACTATATTTAATATATCTACAACTAGGGTTAAATGCAATAAATATCAACTAACTTCCATTGATCTATTAATATATCTATTGTAAAAACTATACATACATTTAAATAAGCTATGTAGGTGATTGATAGCCATTTATAGTCATGTAATTTATAATCATTACTGATTTGCTATTTATAGTAATGTAGTCCCATTAGATTTGCAAAAATTCATTAAAATGACCATTAATAGTTTCTTCCCGTTTATAGCAATGTAGTTTCAACAAAAATTATTACATAAACTCCCACCGCATGCAACGAGCGGCCATAAAACCCTCATTTTAGTTATATATAAATTAGTCATATAACCATACTCTAGAAGAAGGCATATAAAAATTGACCAATGGCTCACCATTTTATGCATACAACTTGACTTTGCAAGGGATTAACAAACAAAGTATCATGAATTTTGTAAAATTTTATATCATTTATTAGATTACAACAATGAAAAACGTGTCAGCTAGTGATATAAAGAAAGCATCGATGGTTTTTCTAAAGCTGAGAAGAAAATTCCTCAAGTGGGGGTGAGGGTACTTGGAAAGCAAAAGCAGGGGGGTAAAGTCATGAGTGCCTCATCTCCACTTAATTTCTGGAAAACCATTCCAAGTGCATACCCTAAAGTTTTTGAAACTGAAACAGCCACAACATTTACAACTTAACAATACATGAAAACAGTTAATTTGGTTGGATGGAATGGTATCAAGCATTCCATTCCAAATTCCGTCGTACCAAAAACCATCTATTTGTTATTACTTGAATGTAACTTGCATACCTTTCTTTAACATTGCCACAAAATCTATAATGATCAGGAAACCGTTGCCCCCCTTGCAACTTGGAAGGAAAGTTTTCCTTCCATTTTCTTTCATTTCCTTACATTATAAAACTTAGGAACACCGATTTTTTATATTTTCTTCTCACTTCCATCCATTTCCCTTCTTTTTATTCGTTAAGTTGAACTCGGGAACAGATGTAAATTCAATCAAAACCTAAACATCAAAGTTCAAACCTTTTTCTCATTCCTAGTCAAGGAAATTAGACAGAACAAAATTACCTCATCAACCCTAACATTATAAATTTGAATAATAGAATCATCCTTCCCTATATAGCAATGATATTTTCCCACTCACACATGAGATTTGACTTGAGCAATGAGCATATAAGAATTCTTTACTCAGTTTTCCCAAAATGAAATGTTACAATCATTTATCTACAATTCTAGAGAACACTAATATTAAATATACAATTCAATATTTAAATCATGTAAATTCTAGAAAACTTACATTTACAACTTATCTTAAAAACCGAAAGACATGTTTCAACTTAGACGTTGCTAGAGGACCCTTTTCTGGAGGCACTGAGCTTTCCAACTTTGGATCGTGATCAGGCGGCTCAATAATATGAACATAACCATTGCTCATTCCAAGAGCAAATTGGTTAGGATAGGATGGATGTGCTACAATAACCACTGGATATGTGGTGATGCTGTTGCTGCTGCAAAAAGAAAAAGCATAAGTAACCCAACATCGACTTTTCATCAAACAAATAGTACATCCAGCTCACATGATGGCACTAGCAAATACTACAACTTCAACCACATGAGATATCAAAATTGCTTTGTTACAACTTAAATCTACTAAAAATATCAAAAAACAAAAAACTTGTGCTGGGATTACATATATAACCATTAATTTCTAGTTCTCTTTTGTGGCATACCTGGAAATCGGTGTAGACAAGTAGGCAGAAGGTGCTATTCGACATTGAAGCCTCAAACTGTTTGCATCAAAAACTCCAACAGCACCATCCAAAAATCCAGTAAATATTAGCAAGCCATCAGATGAGTATGTTGCGCTTGAAATTGCAGCAGAAAGAGGTTCTCTTGGAGACCACTGCAAAGGTTGATTTAATGAAACTACTTTATTAGTTACTATTCATAGTTAGCAATTTCTAAAACTAGTTAAGTTATGAGATCTGTGTATTCACCAATCTCAAGCACTCCAGTTGGTCATCATAAATAGCAATTTGACTTTGATGTACAACAAGGATATGGCGTTGATCATTATGGAACTGAACTTTAGTTTCTCCAACAAGTGAGGATGGATGCCCAGGTGGTGACTGTATGCTTCTTGATTTCTTCTTCCAGTTCCATGCACCAGTAATGTCCCACATACATAGCTGTAAGACACTCAAACATACAAATGTGGAATTATAAAAAAAGCAGTAAAGGAAACTTATGTCTTACAACAAGCAGAAAATTAAGTGTACATCATCTACAACTTGCCTGAGCATCAGCTCCGGATGAAACCAGTGAAGTCCATGAAAAGGAAAGCCCTGTGATTTGTTTCATGTGACCTCTGAGTTCTCTTTTGACCTAATAAAACCATCATGGATATGATAAGAAGATACATTTTCTACAAGACAATCTGATAAGTTGTAAAGGTTACCTGAAAAAACTCTACGCTGTAAATTTGTATAACTGAATCTTCCCTTCCTATAGCAATGATGTTGTTGTCTCGAGGATGGAAAGCCAAGCAGGTGGCTGCAGGTGGCGGGGGCATGAAACTTATCATAGTCTGAAGTTTAAAAAAAGGGAAAATGAATTATAAGCTCAACGAAGTTTCCAAACCGTTCAAAAAACCCCAATTATGTTTTGTCTGTTCAAGAAAACCTAACGAACTTAAGATTCTGTCTAAAAAGCCCAACTAACTTACATTTTTCATTTATGGTCAACCGGCTAATGAAAGTGAACGAATGACATGGCTTATGACGTGTAATTAAATATCAGAAATGACTTGTAAGACCAACGAAGTTTCAAAACTGTTCACAAAACGCCAATCATGTTTTGTTGGTTGAAAAAAACTCAACGAACTTATGCTTTTGTTCAATTCTCATTAGAGGCAACCAGATTCATTTGGTATACAACTAGTTGGCAAATGACATGACATTATATTTAATGACATGGAATAAAAAGATTAGAATTGCCCTTTATATATCGATTTAGCCCTAAACTTTTTTTTTCTGGGTGATCCTCCGTTCTAGATGTCCAAATCCAAGAAAGCGTCCACATCTATAAGGGTTTTCATCATCAAATATCTTCCTTGTAGATATTGAGTTGGACATCAATGATTGAGAGGAAGAGTAAGAAGTAACTATTACAAGAGTTCGAACACATACACCGTTTGTTTTTCTCTTCTCGAAACCCTAAATCGATATATAAAGCGTAATTCTAATCTATTTATTTCATGTTATTAAATATAATGTCATGTCATTTGCCAACTAGTTGTATACATGATAATGAATCTGGTTGCCTATAATGAGAATTGAACAAAAGCGTAAGGTCGTTGGGTTTTTTCAACAAACAAAACATGATTGGGGTTTTTTGAACGGATTTGAAACTTCGTTGGTCTTACAAGTCATATTCCGATATTTAATTACACGTCATAAGTCATGTCATTCATTGACTTTTATTAGCCGGTTGACTCTAAATGAGAAATGAACAAAGTGTAAGTTAGTTGGGCTTTTTTAGACAAAATGTTAGTTCGTCGGGTTTTTTTGAACAGACAAAACATAATTGGGTTTTTTAAACGGTTTGAAAACTTCGTTGGGTTTATAAGTCATTTTCCCTTTAAAAAAATCGATCAACTATTTGAAATTGACACACTATATATATATA
This sequence comes from Lactuca serriola, assembly GCF_051521515.1. Classification (NCBI taxonomy): domain Eukaryota; kingdom Viridiplantae; phylum Streptophyta; class Magnoliopsida; order Asterales; family Asteraceae; genus Lactuca; species Lactuca serriola. The sequence continues at coordinate 153,411,743 of NC_136412.1, read as the reverse complement.
TATATATATATATATATATATATATATATATATATATATATATATATATATATATATATATATATATATATATATATATATATATATATATATATATATATATATATAACTTTGAGCTTAAAGATACATTACATGGAAAGTTGCCATTTGGAACATGGAGAGTTTCCCACCAGAGGCAGACACGAAGAAGCCATCATGCTTTGGCAAAGCAATGCATGCTGCTGACTCTTCATCAGGTTTATTCCCACTAACATCATTACACATGACAGCTCCCTTTGTTGGTTGCCAGACTTTTGGGGCGATAGATGCAGTTGACTTAAACGTGTATAATTAAGGAGCAATCAAAAGTCAAATTTAAATGTTGAAATATGTTAATCAGAAATGTTCATCACTCTAATTAACAAACCTTCCCAGATGGATTGCGTTTACTTGGTTTCCATTTCCAGACTTTATGAATGCCACTTGAAGCAAGTGCTAGCAAATCTAATCCAGAATTTGTATAGATCAACTGCACAACCTAGACCAGGTTGTTTCTAGATTAATATAAATTATAAAGTACCAACGGATCTGGCAATAATTACTGATAAAAGTATATAGACATGATTAGAATATTCCAGTTATTTCATCGACTTTTCACCCATTTCAACAAATTTGGTTGACTACTTATTAATAGTGAGGACACCGAATTTAACATACTTTGCAATGATAATTAGCCAAACACAGCTATTTGAAACAAACCTTGCGGGAATCCATTGGCAAGCGTAGAGCTTTGATGTGAAAGGAATCAACTATATCAGGGAGCTCCCAGCTTTCTTTATTAGCCTGCATTAATGTACACATATATATAGTCAATTGAAGTTATCGATATGCATTGTATCGAGTATTAATATAGCTAATAATCAATTGAGTTATGGTCTTCTACCAATCATCATATAAGGAGAACAATGATCCTTATGTTATATGTGAAGCTATTGATATGAAACACTATATCAATTTAGTTGATGATTTCTCAGCAAACCGATTTTGCAATAATGCAAAAACAAAAACTATGGCAATTCTTAAGAGATTGGCTAGTTAATTTATTTTGTAACATAGAAATGATATTATAAAACACCAACAAAAAGATATAACATGCATATACATGATCCAAATACAAGAAACTATACCGTTAGTTGAAGAAACAGTTTACATGCATAATTGCATACATACTATTTCAAAACCATATTCCCAAATTTCTGAAAATAATAATCTTATTATTATTAGTAGGAAATAAATTTAAGCAGATAAATGTATTATTTTATACCACATTTCTATGTTGAACACATATTTTCTTGTTTTCATTTTTCTTTAAACTTAAAAAGTATTCTAGTAGTGAACCTTACAGCAGATGAAATACCTCACTTGAACTTTCTATTAGAGTAATAGAATTAGATCAATATAATCAATAAAAAATATATATTTAATATATAACTTACTTGATATCCAAGGGCAGTATAAAGCATTCTCACAACATCATTTACTGACGGACGTTCTTCACGATCTCTCTTCAAGCATCGATAAGCTATTGTAGTAAAAGCCCACAATGAATTTTGGGTTATTTCATCCCTTATATTACCAAAAATAATTGTATCTACTTTGTTTAGTTCGTAACATTCTCGTGCCAATCCTGGTAAAGGGCGATCATCCTTATTGCTAATACACAACCTTCCACACAACACTTCAAACAACACCACACCTAAAGAGTATACATCAGACTCTTTTGTTAAAAACCCGGTTTCCGCATATAATGGATCACAATATCCAACCGTGCCTACAACTGAGGTGTAAAGAAATGTGAAGTTATTAGTGGGAGCAAATTTGGAAAGGCCAAAATCAGAGATTTTGGCGTTCCAATTTTCGTCTAATAGGATGTTGGAACTTTTAACATCACGGTGCAATACTCTAAGTTGGGTTTCAGAACCATGAAGGTATGCTAATCCACGAGCCATCCCAATGCATATCTTTAACCGTTGGGTCCAATTTAGATCATTGTTGTTGAGATGAAAGTCTAGACTTCTATTAGATAGGTACTCGTACACAAGGATTTTCTCATTACTCTCATCACAAAATCCCAAAAGATGGACCAAGTTTTCATGTTTGTAAAGAGAAAGCATTGTGATTTCTTTCCAAAACTCTGGGTTTCCTTGCCCAAATGCACGGTCTAAGCGCTTAAAAACAACCATGGACTGCCCCTCAGAATGGAGGATTTCTCCCTTATACACCTTCCCAAATCCTCCTCTTCCGATACAATTCTCAGGAGCAAAGTTGTTGGTGGCGGATTTTATGGATTCTAACGTTATTTTGAGGTGTTCAACCTCTCTTATATTAGACATCGATTTGGAGAAAAATAGGAAAGATAATCAACAGCTCCAAAGACAAGAGCTTGAAGTAGCTGATAATGGATCAATTCTGCTCAGCATCGCTTTAGCATATCGGCTTACAAGGCAAGAAATATTTGAAACAAGTTTACAAGTAGAGGTCAATGGTCTCTCACACACAATAGATCAGACACCAGTCAATGAGCAATTGCAACAGATTGTGCATGTGGAGCTATTTGAAACCATTACAATTCAAATCAATTTGGTGTGCGGTTTGACTTTTGCATTTGAGATATGACAACAAAAATTAGTCTGAGCGTTTATGTAACAAGAAATATATTAACAAGTTTACCAGATCTGAAAGAAAGTTTTTGGACAGATATATCGGCTCCGCCTTGTTGTTGCCGTTGCAGCGAACTTCGCCGTTGCCGCGTTGACTTAGAAAAGAGAGACCGTTCCCTGAGAACGAGTGAAAGAGACCTGCAATAAAATTGATAGTTGTTGCCGTTTTATTTCTTCCTATTTTTGTGTTGGGTTTTGACTTTTTTTTGTTTTAATTTATTCTTATTATAACTTATACAAAATTCACAAATTATCCGAATGTTTTTCGGTTTTCCTAATATAATCGTTATGAAACTTTCTTTTTGCATGGATAGTCCATTTCGAACAAACCTTACACATAAACAGTTTTTATAAGGAAAAACCTTAGAAAAAACCAATGTTTTAAAACCCGGGTTTTTGGTTGACCCGGTATGATAACCGGTTCACGGGTCAACCGGTTCAACCGCCGGGTCAACCCGATTTATGGTCTTTTTTTATTTTTATATATTTTTACTTTCATGCATAATGCATAAACATATAAAACCAATAATTTAATGTCCACAAAGTTTAAATATTTAAAAACATTGAAAAACATTGAAGAAACCGCAAACGGTCCGCTGTTTTGGCGTTCGCTACTTGTTTCCAACTATCCAAACCCTATTAAAACGGGTCAATCCGGTTTTAACCGGTTCGACTTAAGCAGTTGAACCGCGGTTTAGAGGAAACCTGGCCGGTTCGATCCGGTTCGTATTTTTACAAAAAACCTGTCTCAATTGACCCGCCTTCTACCCCGGGTCACGGTCCAACCGGTTGAACTGGTCGGGTCAACCCGGGTTTTAAAACATTGGAAAAAACCAACCTATTATCATCCAATGTTCGAAAAAACCATTATGTTATTTTTTTGTACGATAAAACCATTTTATTTATTGATCATGCTTAAAATAATGTCTTGCAACCGGAAACCTTTGATAGTCGGTTACCTAAAATTTGTGACATCAGAAAAACCCAACCTATTATCCTCTAATGCTCGAAAAAACCATTATGTTATTTTTGTACAAAAAAAAACCATTTTATTTTCTAATTTTTTACAATAAAACCCTTTTATTATATGATTTTTACAACAAAACATTTTATTTACCCCTTTATGTCCCATATTTTTTCCTTTTGAGAAATGATAATTGATAAATATCTCATTTATCATTACGGTTACACACTGTCCAATAAGAGAAGTTTTCAAGAAGGAAAAATATAGTTAGCTTCCAGGATTTTTAATTTTGTTATGCTTTATACTCATCATGTATCTCGTTTCCACTAGTGGTGTAAAGTTCTTATTAACAACTGGTCATTATATTGTAATGTTGTGTTATGAATAACTTCTACTTCATATATAAAATCAATGAGAAATATGTCTCTTTATGCATGATCCTCGTGAACCTAATTTTCTTGCTCTAAAATGTATACTTCCATACCTTTAGGGGACTTTGTCTCTTGGTCTTCATCTTCGTCCTCAGACACGCCACTCTACTTTTGTAGTTTATGTGTTTATTGGCGACAATCATGTTTCTTGGTCCTCTAAAAGGCAAAACGTCATGTCGAGGTCTAGTGTCGAAACTGTGTACAAGGGTGGTCAATGTTGTTGAAGCTGTCTGATTTCACAATCTTTTTGTGTAACATCCCAAAAACACAGTCTGAAAATTTCGTTTAATTTAATAATGAAAACCATAGTCAATAAAACTCATATAAAAATCATAAGCAATGTATCTCAAAATATTATAGCAACTGTCAAGTATATCAGAGTATAAACATCCCAGGCTGAACAAATGGTGTGTGCACTGCAATCTTCCCGAGCTCCTCTTTAGAAAAACTGAGTACCTGAAACCAAAACTGAAAACTGTAAGCACGAAGCTTAGTGAGCTCCCCCAAACTACCACATACCATACAATAACATATAAACACATATTGGGCTTTGCCCACTGCATCGGACCGAAGTCCGGAACTAACTAGGGCCTTGCCCTCTGCATCGGACCGAAGTCCGGAACTAACTGCATCGGACTGAAGTCCGGAACTGACTAGGACCTTGTCCCCTGCATCGGACCGAATTCCGGAACTAACTGCATCGGACCGAAGTCCGGAACTGACTGGGACCTTGTCCCCTGCATCGGACCGAAATCCGGAACTAACTGCATCGGATCGAAGTCCGGAACTGACTGAGCACAGCATAACATAAACATATCAACTAACACATATATTGCATACTACATCGGACCGTAGCCCGGAACACATAACACATAATCCTGTCTGTGTCACGAAGACATCAAACATACTAACTACTGTATCAGACCAAAGTCCGGAAACTACTGGAAGGAAACTCACCTCACACTGCTGAAGTCCCGTAGACACAATCTCACACTGCTGAAGTCCCGCAGACTCAACCCCAGCTGCTAGATGACAGATTCCCGAACTGTCAACACCAAAATAACACCCAATTAATAATTGGGTTCTAACACAAAACTATAAATACATACTTTGGATAATTACTACATTACCCCTAGCTTGTCTTACCCAAGCCCAAGGCCCAATCCATAGGCCCAAAGTCAACTAGGGATCAAAGCCCACCATATGGCCCAATTTTCCAAATTGGGCCCAAACCTCTATATGGACTTCCCTTAAGGCCCAATTGCTCAGTCCGGTCCAACATGTCTCATTCTAAGGGCCCAATATCATACAACCAACTAGGCCCAACTATGGCCCATCTATGGCCTAATTTTCCAAATTGGGCCCAATCCTTCATATGGGCCTTACCCTAGAGCCCAACTAATTACTCTAGTCCATTTGATTATTCTTGGATGACCCCACACCAAGCCCAAGTGAAATTAGGGTTTCACATAAAATGATAATTAGGGTTAAGTGTTTCTCACTTAACCCATTAAGGGCTTAACCCACTAAGGACTTAATCCATTAAGTCCATTATTTCTTAGATTAATTTTTGCCAATGATTATTATTTAATATTTCACTTATTAAATAATTCTCGTGTGCGTCCTGATAATTTCTCAAATATTAGTATTTCCTCAATTAGCCCATTAAGGACTTAGTCCATTAAGTCCTTTATTCTACTAGACTAGATAAATGGCATGGAATAATTTGGGCTTAATTCACAATCCAATCGCAATGGCCCACAAGTGGGCCCAATAAGTCTAAGGCCCAATACTCATAATTAGGGGTTTCCACCCAAACATGGCCCAATAGGCCCAAAACCAATCTCTAAGCCCATTAGGGTTTGCTAGCGGGGCACCACCCACTACCACCTCGGGTAGTGGTGGTCAATGGCGGCTCACGGCGGCGGCGGCCACCTTACGGTGGTGGTTTGAGTTTCTTTTCATTAATCTTTTGGAAATTACAATTAAAATGCTTTAATCAAGGATAACACGCACTAACTAACTAACACACACACACACACACAACCACCCTAGTGGTGGCTAGCGGTGGTAGAGGATGGCAGCCACCACCTCACGGTGGTGGCAGTGGACTTCTTTGATTTCCGGCCAGCAATCCCAATTTTACATCACATGAATAACATTAATACACCCTAAATGATTACAACACAACCCTAGCCACCCACCTTATGGCACACTATGATGGCAGCCACCACCTTACGGTGGTGGCAGTGGCTAGTCTATACTATTCGTGAGATCTTCCGGCGGCAGCGAGCTTGTGACAACGGGAAAGGATGGTGGAGCACAACCGGAGCAACTTTGAAGAACCGCAAAGGCGGCGGCGGACATAGGGAGGCAGGCAGCAGCTCCCGGTGGTTCTTGACGCTCACAGCGTCGTCGGCAGTACCCACCACGACCATAACGGTGTCCCATCCTATCGATACCGGCGACATGGTTGACTGAGTAAAAGAAGAAGAAAGAAAGAAACACGGAGAGGCGGCCCAGCGGCGGTACTGCAGCAACAGCAGCGCTAGCGGCCGGAGATGGCACTCGGTGGTCGGAGAGGTGATGAAACAGTGGCGGATGGAACGGTGGAAGGAGGCGACTCCTTGTCTTCGTCCACAACGACTAACCGTGGCCCAAATCGACGATGGAATTTGATCGTAGGCGGCTTCCCTGGGCGGCAGTGACGTTGGCTGGGAGCAGCTGTCGTTGGCAGCCATGGGTGACCGGAGTAAGAGCAAAATTGATGATGGCGGCTGTGAGAAATCATGATCTAGGGTTTGGGTTCTTTGGCTGCACCCCTTTGACGAGAGGATGAGGGATCAGATATATCCCATAACTCCAAATCAAACTACACTGCCAAAAATACACTTTTGGTCCCTCCTCCCCATATAATTTTCAGCATCAATCCAAAATTTACCTTTTAAACCCTGATCCCATAAATTCCTTTCATAATAGAGCCATATATTACCAATAAGCCCCTTAAGCCTTCAAATCTTTTCAATTTAAATCCATTTATTACCAAACGCACCCTGACTTCTGTAATTATGACTTTTAACTCCTCGAAACTAACGTCTCGCTCAATTATTATTCATTTTAGGGCTTCTATACATTTATTTATTTATTTTAAAAACGGGGTGTTACATCTTGAGTTGTCATGTTCATTATCTCGTACGATTATTGATTTTTGTGACAATGTAAGTTTTATGTACCTAACTTCGAACCCAATATATCACCAAATAACCAAACATGTGAAATAGATTTATATTTTGTCTGGGAACGTGTTGCTATTGGTCTTGTACACGTACTGCATGTTTCTACTGCTCACTCGTTTGTTGATATTTTTACTAAAGGGTTACCTATATAATTATTTTTGAACTTTTAGGACAATTTAAGCATTTATGAACCTCCCGCTCAAATTGAGGGGCAGTGTTAAACTATTATTTATTGGATAATTTAGGTCTTTTTATCGTGATATAATATAGAGTCTCTTATGTAATTGTACAATATTGGTTGTAACATTTATAGCAAAGGAATACATCAGAAACCCTAACAGGGTTATTTTCACAAACCAAGCACACCATTTTTTATTATGACAACTTTAGTGTTATACTTGAAATCAATTCTTATGCAATGTTTGTATACTTGAAATTAATTCTTGTGCAACATCGACACATGAAGCACATAAATATTGGCATTCACTTTGTTCAGGATGAAGTATCTTTGGGGTTAGTTTGTATTCTTCGTAACTTGTATTTCATTTTTAAGTAGAATTAATCAATTAAAAGTTTACCAATTATATTTTCTCAAGAGAAAAATACACGTCATAAAAGGGAAGATAATTAATTATTGTACAAAATCATAACATAAAAGGGTTTTATTGTACAACATCAGAAAATAAAATGGTTTTTTTGTACAAAAAATAACATAATGGTTTTTCCGAGCATTAGAGGATAATAGGTTGGGTTTTTCTGATGTCACAAATGTTATGTAACCGGCTATCAAGGCTTTCCGGTTACAAAGCATTATTTTAAGCATGATCAACAAATAAAATGGTTTTATCGTACATAAAAATAATATAATGGTTTTTTCGAGCATTGGAAGATAATATGTTGGGTTTTTCTAAGATTTTCCTTATTTATAATGGATGTTCGTCAGATGGATCTGTTAAATTGAATTTTTTTTTATAAGGGTCATTTCTGTCGTTTTATGAAATTCGTCTAAGGACCATTTGTGAAATATTACAATGTTAGTCTCTCATTTTTTTATATTTTCGGCCCTCTTTATTACTTTTATTTTCTAACTCAAATTTCTTTTAAAAAAAATTTCTTAGTTTTTTCATAACCTTGTTATTATATATTTTTTTAAAGTTAGAATTTTAGAAATTAATTGTTTTACATGAAATCTTTTTATGAAATTAATTGGAACAAACCTTACACGTAAACAGTATTTATCATGGATGTTCGTCAGATGGATCTGTTAAATTGAATTTTTTTTGAATAAGGGTCATTTCTGTCATTTTATGAAATTCGTCTAAGGACCATTTATGAAATATTACAATGTTAGTCTCTCATTTTTTTATATTTTCGGCCCTCTTTATTACTTTTAGTTTTTAACTCAAATTTCTTATAAAAAAAATCTTAATTTTTTCATAACCTTGTTATTATATATTTTTTAAAAGTTACAATTTTAGAAATTAATTGTTTTACATGAAATCTTCTTATGAAATATATTTATTTTTAAATGAAATATAATATTTATATAAATAAAAAACTAAAACTTATAAATTTTAATCATCATGAAAATCTATATTATTTAATATATAAACATCTTTTGTTGTCTATATTTTATCTAAAATATTCAAACTACACTATATAATTAAATATTTTTGTTTTCTATTTTCCATCTAAAAAAATTAAAGTATAAAAACAACATTTTATTACTTTTTAATTTTTACATGATGTAATTTTTAAGATTTATCATTATTTATCTTCTACAAATATATTTATTTTTATAAAAAATATGATGTGTTAATTTAACAAATATGTTATTATAAAAATAATAGTATGATGCTATTTTATTTAAAAATATAAGTATACGATTTTGAGTTAAAATAATTAAACATATGAATAATAAAAAATTAATTCCGGTTAATTCATTTTATTTAATGTATTTTTTAACATATTTATTTTCATATTGATTTCATTTAATTTCATTTAACTTATTTTATAAAAATATATAAAATATTTTTTTCTCTTCCATTAAATAAAATGAATCAAACGAAATTAATATCTTATATATTTTGAAAAGTTTATGTCTAATTAAGAAATATATTCAAAATTTGATAAAACTAAATATTTTTTTATTTATATATTAAAATTTTGTATCAAACCAATATAAAATTTACCATTCATATATAATAAAATCAAAGTCGAAACATATTTTATCTTTAACTCAAAAACTCATACTTATATTTTTAAAATAAAATAGCACCATACTATTATTTCTATAATAATATATTTTTTAAATTAACACATCATATTTTCATAAAAATAAATATATTTTTATAACATAAATGAAGATAAATCTTAAAAATTACATCATGTAAAAATTTAAAAGTAATAAAATGATGTTTTTATACTTCAAATTGTTTTAGATAAAAATAAAAAAAATAAAAATATTTAATTTTGCATTTTAGTTGAATAATTTAGATAAAGTCTAGTCAAAAAAATTATTTATATATTAAATAAAATATATTTGCATGATGATTAAAATTTATAAGTTTTATTTTTTATTTATAAAAATATTACATTTCATGTAAAAGTAAATATATTTCATAAAAAGATTTCATGTAAAACACTGTTGCAAAAAAACTAATTTCTAAAATTCTAACTTTTAAAAAATATATAATAACAAAGTTGTGAAAAAACTAAGGAAAAATTTTAAAAGAAAATTGAATTAAAAAATAAAAGTAAAAAAGGAGAGCCAGAAATGTAAAAAGAAAAATGTAACGACCGAAAAATACAACCAATTTTAAATTTTTCAAAAACAACTCGATTTCATTAAATCATTACAAAAAGGTTTTCAATACAAAACATTTAGCGTATTCCCAGAATCACATTACTACAAAATCATGAGGAGCGGTACGATCACGCCTTCGCCTTGCCACGGTCTCCTAAAGAACCTGAAAAACATAAAACCACAACTGTAAGCCCGAAAGCTTTGTGAGATATCCCCAAAATACCAACCACTTATACCATACACGCATAACATGCCACAACATATCTGATCACAAAACAGCCATGCACTTCGGGTTTACTGTGTGACTGGTCCGCCACACCGGCCTACAGTCCACCTGGTCCACCCTCTGAGTCTAGCCATAAACCTCGAGTCTACAGTGTGATTGGTCTGCCCGCACCGGGCCTTCAATCCACCTGGTCCACTCTCCGGATCTAACCACATACATCGAGTCTGCAGTGTGATTGGTCCGCCCGCACCGGGCCTTCAATCCACCTGGTCCACTCTCTGAGTCTACAGTATGACTGGTCCGCCCGCACCGGGCCTTCAGTCGGCCTGGTCCACTCTCCGAGCCTCGGCACATCTGGTCCGCCCTCTTGGGGCCTACAGCCTATCCGGACCGCTCGTTGGGCCTTCGAAACAACCGGTCCTCCCTGGGTATCTTGGCCTACAGCACAAAGCAGGACTCGCCTCAACCCAACTCTAGTCCAAACAACCATGTGCACATATACATACAATCATATAGCAATTCATAGTCAACAATCAGATCAAACAGATCACATAACATATCATCATCCTAACCAGGATACCGACCTAACAGGTCACTAGCATAGCATCTCCCTATCTCTCAAGATACCGATCTCAATCAGGTCTCTAACATATACCATCCTAGCTCTCAGGATGCAAACATATCAAAGCAGTAACATAACAACAACTACCCGGATCTCAATCCGATAAGGGCTGGCCTTGGTGCCTTAGACCCTGTTGATATAGTGAGGATAACTCACCTCGAAACTGTCGGCTGAAAGGATAAGATCCCGCTGCTCCAAACTCCGACACGAACTCCTCCGTTAAACACCAAAACACTCAACTCAATAAATACCCTTAATTACCAAAATACCCCCGGAAGACAATTGGTCAACCCTTGGACAAGGTCAAAGTCAACCCCTGACTGACTCTACTTGCCGAGTGACTCTACTCGCCGAGTCAACCCGATGACTCGCCGAGTCCCCAAGCTTAGGACTTCCCTCAATCTGCGACCTAACTCGCCGAGTCACCCCGAGACTCGCCGAGTCCAACAACTCTGAGTCCACTCGCACACCACTCACCGAGTCATCCCTTGACTCACCGATTCTCGACTCGACCAGAAAATATTGGGACTCTTCGACAATACTCGCCGAGTCCAAGAACAGACTCGTCGAGTCTAAGGCTATCTTCAACCTACTCGTCGAGTTGTTCATACAACTCGCCGAGTTCCAGGCCATCTTCATCTAACTCGCCGATTTGTTCTTCCAACTCGTCGAGTTCCAGCTCATCTTCAAGCAACTCGTCGAGTCCACCCATGTGACTCGCCGAGTACCACCGGTCTGATCCATACAGAAGCACTCCAGGCCATGCAATTGATCCAAAACATAGATCTAGCCTCCTACAACCCATCCATCACGTAAAGTGGCAAACTTTACGTGAATCCAAAGAGATCTAGGCCTTTAACACTTTAGGGCTAGGGTTTGGGACATGATAGCTTCACTACACACTCAAACACAGGGACTTTCAGGCATTTCAACCCTTCTCCATTCCAGATCTGAGGTAGCAACCTCAGATCTAACCTCTAAACTCCAAAACACCAAAAGATAAGCTCCCCACAAACCCCATAATGATGAATCCATAAGAATAACAGCCCAAGGACGAGATATTACCTCAAAAGAACGCCCCAACTGCAATGGAATTCGAATCCAAGCAAAGCCCCTTGCTCCAAGCCTCCTACCCTTCAAGATTTCCTCAACAATTGCTTCTCCAAGCTTCCCAATGCAATAAGATCACTCACACACGAAGGCTAAGGGTTTCTGGACTTGAGGATGAGTAAAGAGGCTGGGGGAATGAATGTTATGTTCTTTATATAGGGCTCAACCCCGAGAATTAGGGTTTTCTCCACTCAGCGCCTACTCGCCGAGTCCACCTTACTGACTCGCCGAGTCGGCCACTTAACACGCGACCAAGTCGCGACTCTACTCGCCGAGTTCCCCTTCCAATTTTACTATTTTAGCCCTTCAACTATACTCTTTGCTATTCCGGGATGTTACAAAAAAAATAAGAGACTAACATTTTAATATTTTATAAATGGTCCTTGTGTAAAAATTCACAAATGATCCTTATGCAAGTTTCACATAATTACATAAATGACCCTTATCATAAAAAAAAATCAACTTAACAGATCCATCTAACGGACATCCACAATAAGGATTGTCGTTTACTTGCAAGGTTTGCTCCAATCCGACCATCCATGCAAAAAAATAATACATAAATAATAAATAAAAAATCATAAGAATTATATTAGGGAAAAACCGAGAAGCATTAGGACCAGTTGTAATCTTTTAGTATTCTCTATGTTTGAAAAAGAATATTATTTCATCGTTATTTTATATCAGAAAAAATGTCACGAAAGTCATTAAGTTTGTAATTTTTATAAGAGCTTTACTCCACCGTCATTGGTTTGTGTGAATCAACTTAAGAATTTTTCACTTTTGGCATTTATATGTCATCGTCTACTTAGGATCGGAGAAACGGAGAACAAGGGGTTGGTTAGATGGATTCGAACTCTCCTACGACCCCATACCCATAATCAAGGCCAAAGCTATTACCACAAAGTTGCATCCATTTTAGTGTATAGATTGTTGCATATTAAAATGTTGGAAGATAATATGTAAAATGTTGGAAGCCTTTAAATATCAATATTTTTATTTATATTATTATTATTATTTTAAAATCATCAACATCATTATTAATATTTTTATATAACATGTATAAATATATTTTGAAAGACATAAATATGTTTTTAAATATATAAATATGTTTGTATATGGTTAAAACATATTTATATATTAAGTAGATGTAAAAAAATATGTTTTTAAATATATAATATGTTTTTAAAGATATAAATATATTTTTAAAATGTATAAATATGTTTTAAATGTCTACATATGCTGATATATCTTTACGAGTGTACTTACACATTTAACATGTATATATATATTTACGAAGGCATAAATATATTTTCTGTATAAATATATTTTTAAAGGTATAAAAACATATTTATACCTTTAAGAACATATTTATAACTTTAAAATGCATCTATATCTTTACAAGTATATGTATGTATTTATAAAACGTATTTATATATTTGCAAAGGTATAAAAACAATCTACGGTTAATGTATAAGTACATTTGTAAAACATATATCACTTCATCTCATAAAGGGAAAACTTTTCAATTCTCGTTTTGTTTGCAAACACCTAATTTTTTGAAACTATTATTTTTTTCGTTATAAGTTCTATCAAATATGATTTTTTTTACATTGCAATCGATATATATTAATTTATTTAAGCTAAATGTAAGGAAATTCCGAGTGGTCTTCGTTGGGAATAGTCAAAAAAATATTAGAGCATCCATATCATCAACTATTTTATATATGTTTTTAATCATATATAAATAAAAAACAAATTATCAAAGGGTTTCTAACCCAACGGTATTCGATGTTATTCTCGCTCCTTGAGCTTGAGGGTTCAAATCCTACAGTGGACATAGATGGAATTAAAAAAGTAAAGTAGATTTGCCGTTTTATAATAATAATAATAACAAGAATCAGGACCAAACCATGTACCAGCATGAACTAAAAGCTTTTATTGCCTCCAAATAACAGGAGGATTCAATATGTAACAAATCATAGCAAAAAAATTATTATAAAACACACCTAAAGCAAACACTAAAAAGTATGTTAATCATTCGTTAGTGAAATTCAAAGACAAACGGTAACATATGTACAAAGGGGTACCTTTGGAAATGATCTTTAATATAATTTATGTTTGCAAAGACATATAGCTGGATATGAATCATGTAAGCATTGGAATACTGAAATCACATCACATCTTAATGATTTCATGGTAACAATAACATTATATTTAAAATATATCTCAAACGAAGACAAAATGCAAAACATATATGCTTCAGCCTCACCAAATGTTTTGTTCTATTTTAGAAACCGAATAAACTCATGAACTTTGATGTTGAGGACTATAGCAGTGATATTTGTTCTACTGTGGGCATGTCTTTGCATATGTGTATGCATGTACTCGTTATTTCTGCCCACTTCACATTACATGTAAAACCAATAAACCATTGTGGATTGACATATACCCTACATATAGAAAGCAGATGAACAAAGAAATGACAGAAGAATTCAATTTCTACCAAATTATAGCAAAAAAAACAATAAAAAACATTGTTCAAAACAAAGGGTTAAAAATGTAAAAAAAAAAAATTGAATACCGAAATGACATCACGTCTTAATAATTTCATGGTAAGAATAGCATTATATTTAAAATATATCTCAAACGAAGAGAAAATGCAAAACATATATCGTTCAGCCTCACTTCACATCACATGTACTCTGTTATTTATGCCCACTTCACATCACATGTAAAATCGATATACCATTGTGGATGGCCATGAGCGCTACATATAGAAAGCAGATGAACAGGGAAATAACAGAAAAATTCAATTTCTACGAAATTATAACAAAAAAAAACCACTAAAAACATTGTTGAAAACAAAGGGTAAAAGATGTAAATAACTATATTAACAAACATATGCAAAAATAAATATCAAAAAATATGCTAACCATTTGTTATAAAATAGGAAATACAGATGGTAACATATCTACAAAGGGGTAGATTTGGAAATGATGATTATTATGATTGATATCTACAAAGACATATAGTCTACATGAATCAAATAAGCTATGCATTATGTAATTAATGCAACAGTGTTATAATATGACATCATAATGATTTCATGATAAAAATCACATCATATTAAACAGGTAGAAATCCATAAAAAGGTGAGAGGTACAAAACCGTGACAGACTGGGAAAAAAACAGAAATAAAAAAAAAACTAAATAAATAAATAAAAACCAAATACTATTATCTATGAATAAAAAGGGATGTTTTGAATCTAATGTACCATTTCGATCCAGATGTGGAATGAAATGTATAGCTCTTATAGTATGTTACAAATGGGAGAGCTAAAAGCATAAAAAAATGTAATGACCGATAAAAGCATAAAAAAAAAGTAAAAATGTAAATTACTATAAATGAGTAAACAGGTGTGCTTGAAAGCATCAACTGATCGAGTACATTGGGAAAAATGTGTGTTAAGTGAAATCTTCATGGATAAGAATGAAACCATATGACAGCGTAAAGTAAACATTTTTATCAAAGGATAATAACACGGAACTTGAAGCTGTACGAAACGATAACCAAAAAACATTAATAAACATAGGTAAAAACAAATATTAAAAATTATGGTAACCGTTCATTACAAAAATTGAAAGACAAATGGTAACATATCTACAAAGAGGCGGATTTGGAAAGTATTATTTGTATGATAAATAACCCGTACATGAAAGGAATATGAAATCGAAAACATACATGCTTCAACCTCGCCAAATGTTTTGTCCTGTTTTAGAAACTGAACAAACTCATGAACCTTGATGTTGAACACTCTAGCAATGATATCAGCTCTGCTGTGCACATCTCCTTGCATATGTGTATCCACGATAGTGAGTTATTTCTGGCCATTTCACATTACATGTAAAAGTAATAAAGTATTGTGGATTGCCATACACCCTACATATAGAAAGTGCGTCTTGATAATGACTATACATGAATCGGGGACCACCGGTAAATGATGTTGGTAAGAATACACGTTTGCCAACAACACTTGCCTCCCTATCTCCCTTTGAAAGCGCATCATACAGGCCGCTAACATAATCACACCGAAGATTAGATTGATGTTTGACAATGTAATCAAGACGACATTCTTCTATACATGTGTATGCATCAACCAAATATTATTGGAAGAGCCGAGATGAGTTTACAATAGGAGACCAGATATGCTGACGGGCATGAATTTGATAGGCGTAATACATATTGACGGTAAGATTTCGAGTTGTTGCACCAATCCTATTTCCAATTTTCAAACGGGGTAACCAACCTTCTTCACCATATGGAAACAAAAGCGGGTATTGTAATGGCGTATAGCTTGGATGCAGCTTACTGATACGTTGAGGCCGACCCGATTGCGAATGGATAATGATGTCATATGTTGTAGAGATTGTTTCATCACCAATTACTATACAACCCAAAGACCCAGACGATGGCAAATCATACTTATGATCCGCAACATTGTTAAACAGTCGCACCACATATGACTGTAAATTACTTTCTTCTGCTATTTGTTTTGCAGTCTTGAAGGTACGCACATATTCGTTATTAGCCCCCAAAAAGTTGACCAGATAGCTGACAATGTTACAATCTAAATCGCTATTTGCAGGATGATCAAAAGGCCTCAATTCTCTACTTCGTTCCCAGTATCAAAGAGGTATAACTACAGAAACCTCGGACCCTTTATAGGATTCGGACAGAGGGACCCAATCTTGTGGCTAATCTGACCAGATATCTTAAAAACATAAGGACCACGGTTATCATTCACATCCTCATCTACGTTTGCCCCTAAAGAAGTCATAGAAAACATGTTGTTATAAGTCCTAATATCCCTTAAAAAACCCGAATTTTGATACAGAGCAACAAAGTCGGTGGGAAATGTGGAAGGATAAGGAAGTACTACATCTCCACCTCTACAACAATGATTATATCTCGGAGGATCAGCTGTATGTATTAACAACTCTCTCAATATACCAGAACAACGCACCGCAGTAGGCACAAACACACGTACAGTCACCACGGTCCATGTAGTCGGGAAGAAGAGATAATGGTTGTAAACGTCGAGACCTGCGCCGACAGCCGACGGAGAGAGGAACAGACGACGAACCACCGTCGTCAGTTGTCCGTTTCGACGGAACAGCCATGACAAAATAAACACACAACAGAGCAACAATAGCCGGAATGAAAAACGACAGCAGAAGAAGCAAACAAAAAAAAACAGAAGAAGATTACCTCAAACAGAGAGCAGGAAGGAGGCAGAAGAACAAAAGTGGAGGATAAAAGAAAGGGATTCACATACTGAAAATAAAGAAATATCTAGAAACCAAAAAGGAAATGAACAGCAGAAGCGAAGATACGACAAAGAAGCAATAAAATGAGAAACAAACAAAAATATAAGGAAATGACAAAGAACCAATACAAGAAACGGAAGTACAGGGACGACAATAGACAAAAAATGTGATACTTTACTATTCATAAGATACAATATCCATAATATATACTCCTTCCGTTCCAAAATTATAGTCCATCTTTCCTTTTTGGTTTGTCCCAAAATAATAGTCAACTTCTAAAAATAAATAACATTTTTACCAAAATACCCCCTCATTATTACTTAACCAACTAAACATTTAATGGAACATTAAATGCAAAGTAAGGACAAAACTGTAATTTTAATAAATAAAGTTAGTGATAATTAATGTTTTTTTTAATCTGTGTGTTTTTGTCTGTGGACAATAATATTGGGACGGAAGGAGTATATATATATATATATATATATATATATATATATATATATATATATATATATATATATATATATATATAATAAACCCACTAAAAGTTTTTAACATACTCACAAAGTATTAAATATAATTATTATGAATATATATATAATTATAAAGTTTGAACGTAAGATAATTAATGTAGATATATTTGTAAATTTAATAAATAAATTAAATGTTTAATATATAAATAGATTTATAAATCTACAATAAAGTTATTTAAAATTGCAATGCTTTCTAGAGTTGAAAGAACTAATCCTACGTGGACTACAATCCTCAATTTGCAAGCGACTAGCCAGTGGTAATACATTTTTATATATGAATTAGTCATATAACCATACTCTAGAAGGCATATAAATATTCATTATAATATCTTCCTTAATTGATAATGGTTTTTTTTTGCCACATGTTACTTTAACACTTGTCAATTTGTGGTATTTTTGAATAAATGTTTTTTCCATTTGTCATTTTCTCATTTTTTTTTTATCTTTCTTAATTAAAACATCATATTTACACTTTAATTAATAATTGCCTTAATTGAAAATAACCAATAAATTACAATATTACAACTCATATAGTATTTAATATGTTTCCTTTTAAATTCAAATTTTAAATTTCAAATATAAATAAATTTTTGTTTGAACATTCATATATTTTTTTATCCAACCCGTATAACTTATACGGGCTCACAACTAGTAAAGTAAAATATATCAATTAAAAATGGGCTACCAATTAACATCAGATATGGAACAAGAGGAGCTTTCTCAATTCACACAAAAATACACATCCCTCTAAATAAACTTCAAACGCCAAGATAACTAAAGAAAACTTACCCATGGCTCCCTATCCTCACTCTAAATGAGCTAAACTTCCATTAGTTTTTGTTTCCTTCTACTTAATGAGAGAAGACCTAATCTAAACAAATATATATAAGGTTGTTGACTTGTTTCTTTTATACTTAATACATAAAGACTGTGTTAATATGTTTCATGGATTGAGACAGTTGATTTTGCAAGGGATTAACAAACAAATTATCATCATGCAATTTGTAAAATTTTATATAATTTATTAAATTACAACAATGAAAACGTGTCAGATAGTCACATAAAGAAATCATTGATGTGTTTTTTTTTTTTCTAAAACTGAGAAGAAAACTCCTCAAGTGGGGGTGGGGGTACTTGGAAAGCAAAACCAGGGGGTAAAGTCATGAGTGCCTCATCTCCACTTAATTTCCTGAAAGCCATTCCAAGTGCATACCCTAATGTCTTTGAAACAGAAACAGCCACAGCATTTCCCACCTGACAATACCTGAAAAAATTTCCAGTTAATTTGGTTCGATGGAATGGAATGAAGCATTCCATTCCATTCCACATTCCATCATACCAAAAACCATCTAATTCTTATTACTTGAATGTAACTTGCATATACCTTTCTTTAACATTGCCACAAAATCTATAATGATCAGGAAACCCTTGCAGCCTTGCACACTCTCTTACAGTCAGGACTCTGTCCTGCTCTGGATGTAATGCTTTCTGTACAATTTTATAAGCTTAATAAACCAATTCAAAGTATGCTATTTTTTGCATTTAAAATGTTTGTCTTTTACATTCAAAACACAAGTGGGAATTACCTGGCTGTGAAGATTTGGGATTGTTAAGACAGTTGGCACGTTTTCATCCCACCATAATCTTGCAAATGGCCTAACAAATTTTCCAAAATTTCAGGATGTTAGTAAAAGTTTTAAAAAATAAATAAATAAAAAGATGTGATGATAATTGATAAGGTAGCCTATGAGAACATCAAACCTTCTAGATCTTCCTTTTTCAAAGGTGAATACATAATCTGGTATCTACATCAAAAAAAAGAACAGAAAATATAAGCATGAATTTGCATAACTTGATCTGGTAAGTTACATATACATAATACATGTTCCTTTTGAATTAATGCAGAAAAAACAACTTATTGAAGAAAGTCATAGAAGTAAGGAAATTACAATTTTATTATTTATTATTAACCCTAAAATTTTGGTATTTTGGTTTTAGTTTTTTAACTTACCAATGGCTTTCCAGATGGAAGCAACACTTGTTCCACTTTTTTATTGAGGCGAACCACATTATCAGAACTCACAATTATTCCAGGGAAGTTTCTGAAACTTGCTCCCTATAAAAATCTTGAAAAAATAAAATTAGGAAACAAGAAAGGATAAGAAAAAATTGAAAATTGAAAATGTAACAAGTAAATTAACCTTTCTGTGTGGAACATAACACACTCGATGAAAATCATCCTCAGATAATTTATATGTTCGATGATCTATGAGAACAGAGCTTTTGCAATCTGTATCCCCTTTTGAATCATAACCATTAAACTCTTCATGAAGGAGGATTATATATTATATAATTAGATAATAAAGTATTTTCTTTTTTTTTTGTCTATAATATGTCAAAATATAGGGTGATTGCAAAGCATTACCATCTTTTGTTAACCTTATATACTTTTGGAACTCTGTTTGTGGAGGCATTTCATATGGGATTTCCTCACGTTCTTCATGGCTTGTAACCTGTGTATTAATTAATTATTAAATTAAATAATATTATTCAAGGTTAAGTAAAAGAAAAAGATAATTAAAGTATAATGTAGTAGATAGAGAGAGAGTACAGGTGGCAGATCAGAGATGGCATCACGAAGAACAATGGCTTCTTGAAGCTCTCTAGGTTGGCCTTCATCATAAGCAACTGTATGTTGCTGCATTTAAAAGAGTTTTAAAATTAGAATAATGATTATTTTAATCAAAAATGGATAAAAGTTTGACATATTTTAATGATGTAAATCAAATAGCACCTCAAACTCAGCTGGAGGAAAGTATCTGACAATAACTTCATGTGTAGGAAGTGGAAATTGAGGTAGTCTCTGCAAGTGCAAACAATAATCATATGAGTAAAGTACAGAAATGCAACAATGGCTAAAAAGGTAAAAAGTAAGAGTAACTTTTAGTAAAATATTTTTAAAAAGGTAAAATGAGTAAAGAAGATATATATACCTGAGTTGGAAGAGCACCCCATATAAAAACACGTAACCTAAATTGTGGAAGACCATAAGAGCCAGCAGCCATAAGCCCGAGTCTTGCTTGATAATTCATATGAATTAAACGACTTAAAGCATATCTTCCTAAAGAACCTTTATCAAATCTTAAAATATCAGCAACATTTTCCATCAACACATATTTAGGTTTTAAGAATTTTACTATGTCAAAAAACACAACTATTTGCTGATTTCTTTCATCAGTCAGTGGATTATCCGTGTTTCTAAACCGATTATAGCCACTGATCCCTTGACATGGAGGACCTCCACATATAACATCCACATCACCCTGAAAAAAACATAATTTTTTTTACCATATAAGTAAGAAAAAAATTTAGTAATTAATATAAGTTATAAGTTATAAGTTATAACTCACTGGAAGTGGCAATATCTTGGACTCGTATCCTTGTCTGACAAAATCTTGTATGTGGTCTTCACAATCACTGTGGGAGGTAAATATAAAATATAAGCAAGTGAAAATGAAAATAGTTGTGGTATGAGTTTTATTATTATAAATAAATAAATACAAGAAAAAAAAAAAAAAACCTTAATCCTTCAATTAGCTCCCATGTATCATCAGTTGGACCATAGCCCTTCCATCTCACCTACAGGAAAAGAAACGAGAGGGTGATGTTATTTACGGAAATGCCATTGTTCCCTATTTTACTAATTAACATTTAACCCTAAATAAAGCAAGTCTAACATAACATAATGATTATAAAACTATCACATAAACAAAGTTTTCAAAGACATTAGTGAAAATATAGCTTTAGTAAACCAAATATATATATATTTTTTTTAATTTTTAATGTACCTTAAACTTTAACCCATCCTGGCCTGTACTACTGGGATCTCCATAACATATATCAACAAGACTTGAAACTTCATACTCTCCAGGAGCAACCTCATCATCCTCTACAGAAGATTCATTGATTTTGGATTTTTTTTCATCATCAGATTTAGTTTTTATATCATGATCATTAAACACGTATTTTTTGCATAGTTTTTCCCATTCCTTCAATAATTGCAGGAAATCTTCAGCCGTTATATGTCGAACCTATAAAAAGATGTATGTAAGTATGTAACAATAAAGAAAGAAGCAAATCTATAGTAGTGATTGGTATGATGGAATCAGAGAAGGAATGGAATGCTTCATTCCAAAGAAAAGTTGTTTGTTTTGCCTCATGGAATGTAATGAGTCATTCCATTCCTTTGTTATTCCATTTAGACCCTATGATTTATTAATAGACAACTTAAAGCACTCACTTGTGTTTCTGGATGATTTTGTTTCAAGCTGTCACACGCGGACTTCTGATAATCAATTGCCCATTTCTGAAGATAAGGAGAGACGGGTAAATTAGTAAATTGGACAAATATTTTACATGTGCTTCATACAAGAGATTTTGAGGGGCATAATATTTACTGTAACAAGTTTAACACCAGAAAGTTTGGCACCAAGACACAGTCCAGTAGACATTCCACCGCAACCAGCATACAGATCTAATAATGCCAGCTCAGCTTTGTGCATGTCACTTTTAACTACATCTAATGGAGTTGTACTTATGCCCATATTGTTAGCATCAAGACAACTTGGTGTGGTCAAAGTCAAACCACATCTTGCTACTGAATTATCTTTAGCTGCAGCATTTATGGCAAAAATAACAGTTATATATATATATATATATATATATATATATATATATATATATGTGTGTGTGTGTGTGTGTGTGTGTGTGTGATAAAAGGTGAGAAATGATTTTACCAGTAAGCAAGGAGCGGAATGTTGAATATTTTACAGAATACTCCATGTCACAATAATAGTCAGATGGATGAATAGAGGTTAACTGAAAAGAAATAAGAATTTTATGTTGGGAAATTATAAATATTTCAAGAGGATTAGATATGAAAGATAAAGGTAAAAAAAAGAACATACCCCAGGAGCTTTTTCTATTATTTTGACTTTAGAAAGTATACAGTCTAATAAGTTGTCATTCATTAAAGTGGAGGCAAATAAACGCTTCTTGTCTAGAATAGCAGCAGCTTCTTTCATAACCTGAGTGATAATAAGGTGGAAGGAAAAGAAAAAAGAGCTGAAGATCAAATTCTAATAAATATACAAATAGAAAAGTTTACAGAAACTAACCGTATCTTCAGCTCTGAAAAACCACTGCACTCTAAAGTAATTTTTATCATCAGATGTTTTGAAAAACTCCACAATCCTGCCAACATGTTTTTGCTTTCCCTCGCCCTGAAAAAATTTACTCACATAAATGACCATCTTACCCCTGTAGTGAAGAATAGAAGTGGCAAGGCTAACATATAATGATCCAAACAATTGGTCATACAATTGACCTTGTTATCCAGGAATTTGTTCACAATTAGTAATTTAAGTATAAACCTTATATTAATGGCTATTTTTAAACTTTTATATATGGAAATATGGAATATGTATTTAAAGTGGATGTTCACCTTATATAGATATGGTCATGTTCTCTTTTTATGCAACATATTTATGGTTGGATGCAAATGATATTTTTTTAGCTTAGAATTAATTTCCCATATCTGCATTGTCAAGGAACTGTCATTTGATGCTTCAAAATTGATCAGAGAATTTCAATTTCCTTTAAGAACTACAAATTACCTGCTAACAGAATAAGTTGGTAATAATGTGGAATTGTGGAGTACCTTTATATGTGCACAATCTCCAAGATTGAAAATGCATCCATCAACATTAGCTTGAATGTAATGACATAAGACATCTATATGCACTTCATCATCTCCACCAATACTGCATAATTAATCATTCTCAATATGAAATAATTCAAAGTGGAATGGCATAACAACAAAGGCATGAAAGTAACTATGAAAGATGCAAGACATAAGAGTCCCACTCACTTTACTATCGAGCTCTGTCCCTTGTGTCTTTGACCCTGTAAAATTTAAAATCCTCATGAATGAAAACTGCAAGTAATAATTTTGCAAATCATAACCAAGAATGAAACAGTTTGGGCACCAAAAAACAGAGACAGATAGATTTGTCATGGATTTCTGCTTAAGTTTGCCAATGACAGTAGTCAATAGATTGGGTGACTCATCATTGACCACTTAATTGATCAAATTATTGAATGGAGTCATCAAAATAACTCAATAGCCATCGCATAACATAATTGTTACAGTTCTAGAAAACCAAATATTGAAAGAAATGTAGACTTTTATAGTGAGCTAAGTAAATTCTTAAAGAAAAATATAAATTATTTGAATCATCTCATTTTGGGTATATCACAGCCACAAAGGGAACAGATATAGCTTGCAGAAGGCTTATAAAACATGCATTGGAACATGTGTATACCCAAAAAAACTAAATAAATGCATCACAATCACTAGTTTCCTTAAATTGTACCTTCAATTTATAGCGCCAGCCCCACTTTTCTTGAGCTTCATCTTCAGGAACTGGGTCTCCAACAAAAAAAGATTCTGTTTTTAGCTTTCTCTGTTTCTTATTAGAAGTAGATCGAGTTTCAGAACTTAGTTGTAGTGCCATATTGTGCCCTGAAACATGCAACTTGGTTGATCTAGATTTAGTTTTAGTTACTTGGCTCCCAACGCTTAACGTGGTTGAAGATACTCGAGGTGATCTCCTTAGCTCAACTCCTTCTCGTGGAACACTTCTATTTTTAGAAGCGGTTTTCCTAGTGATGATAGATGCGTCGATAGTCAACGGCACCGGTGAATTATCGTCATTGTTGACAAAATCACTGCCAAGTGTTTGCAATGTCAGAGGCAACGCGTCCGATTCCGTGCCGTTGCTTTCTCCTGGAAAACTTCTATCTTGAGAAGCGCTTTTGGGGGTAATAATAGATGCGTCAATCGTCATCGGAGCCGGCGAATCATCGTCGGTCTTGGCAAAATCACTGCCAAGTCCGTTTGATGTCAGAGGCAACGCGTCCGATTTGGTGCCGTTGCATTCCCCTGGAACACTTCCATTTTCAAAAGCGCTGTTGGGAGTAATAATAGATCCGTCAATGGTCAACGGCACCGACACCGGCACCGGCGAAATATCACCATTGTAGACAAAATCACTGCTTACATTCAATGTCGGAGGTGAAGGATCCGATTCGGTGGCGTTGACCTCCATTCCAGTCGAACTTCTCATGCGCTTCTCCGACGTCGAACTGCTCCCCGGTGAAAGTTTAGGTGAGCATTTGTCTGATTTTTCGCAATTTGCATCCGGACTCATCCTTTTAGTTCCTCTCAAGACTGTCTCCGACATCGAACTGGAATGCTCAGTTAAGCCTTTGACCGATTCACAACCATCATCATCCACCGGATTCAAAATCATCTTCGGAGACCTTATAACACACTTATAAATGTATTATCAGTAAAAAAATGTTGAGCATTTCTCAGATTCAGCACCGCCGTCGATGTCCACAGACCACAGTAGCTCAAGACAGTCTCCGGTGAGAGTTCTTTGACTTCCGAGTGGAGTCAATCAGCAATGCACATTCTGATAGCTGATTAGCACTACTAGCAATGCCATCAGCTTCAGATTCTGCAATCTTCTGAAGATTTTCTGAGAGACAGACTAGGGTTTTTGCAGTGGTATGTGATCTATGGAGGATTTATGTTTTATGAGGTGGAGCAGGAATGTAATTGAGTGGGACGTCAATGCAAGTGTGCAACAAGCGATTGCATTTCGGGTTCCTAAACCTGGTTAGGAACAAAGTTTTAGAAACGGTTCGAACCACTAGTCGGACCATTTCTAGATCGGAATAAGTGACAAAAATTCTGGTTAAATTAAATAAAAGCAAATGAAATAAAATATTTTACATAAAAAAAACTTTGGTATCTTTGATACCTATTTAGACATCTCTTAAATTAAAGGGTAAATTACATGAATGGTCTTTATGGTTTGGGGTAATCTGTGTGGTTGGTCCCTAAGAAATATTTTTAACTCGGGAGGTCCCTATTATTTGTTTTTGTTGCGTCTTTAGTCCATGTTTGACCTAAAATGACTTCTTTACCCTTATTTGTTTATTTTTTATTTACTTATCATTTATTTTATTTAAAATTTTAAAAAAAATAAACAAAACCCAAAACCATATACCCCCACCCCCAACCTACCTTGTTCTTCTAATACAGCATCTTTGTTTCTCAGCTCAACCAAGAAGGAAAGAACCATCAAATAGATGATGTTGCCTTGGATGGTTCCGACGAACCAACCCTTTCTCAACTTTGCACCGTCAAGCTTCTCTCATCTCATCTCTAGTTCGTATGTTGCAATGTATCTCTGTTTCTCAACTCTGGTGTATCTCTGATCTGCAATCGATCAGAATAATATCATGTTTTTCGATCTGCAATCAAACGGTGGTGGTGGTGGTGGTCGGAAACATACATTTACCCCCATCTTCTTCCTAAACATCTAAATCTCAAATCTGATGAAATCTTGAATTCTAGTCATATGCTAATAATCAAATCGGGACTAATCCACATCAAACTAGAGCATTAAACGAAACCAGAGCACCAAATCAAAACCCAACTGTGTTTTTCACAACCAAAAAATTGAAAGACACCTGCTTCAAATCCCTAAAACGAACTAGATGTTGTATATCGATAGAGTTCGGGGTGCATATAGTGGTCGTTTCTGCATCTCAATATCGATAGGTTCCGGCAGCGATCCAGATTTCTGATGTCGATGAAGATTATCCCCCTTACTTGCAGTAGACCATCGTCATCACCAAGGGTAAAATCAATTTTGATTGTGTGTTTCTTGTAATTTGGTATGGGTTGGAGAATGTTTTTTGTTTGTTCTTTTGGTATAATATTTAAACACCAGGGGGAGTTGGGGAGTTGTAAGTGGGCAGAGAAGAAAGGGAAAGGGAAGAAGGGTGGGTGGTTGTGGTGTCGGAGATAGCGAGAGGCAGTGTCGAAAAAAAGAGGAGAATGGTAGGGGAGGAAGAAGGGTCGCCTGAGGTTACAGAATGTGGCAAAGGGTCATCGACGAGCTATTTTTGTGAGGTTGCAGATAGTATGGGATACGGTATCACCGATGATATAAGGGAAGACATTGAATATAATTTCTTTTGATTGTTGAAAAGTTGCTCACTGAAATTTGTTAACTTATATACTCCTTCCGTTCCAATATTATTGTCCACAGACAAAAAACACACAAACTAAGAAAAACATTAATTACCACTAATTTTATATAATAAAATGATAGTTTTGTCCTTACTTTGCATTTAATGTTCTATTAAACGTTTAGTTGGTTAAGTAATAATGATGGGGTATTTTGGTAAAAAAATTATTTATTTTTAGAAGTGGACTATTATTTTGGGACAAACCAAAAAGGAAAGATGAACTATAATTTTGGAACGGAGGAAGTATTGATTTGTATCTGGGTTTTTTTTGCGTATGGGTTTTGTATAACATCCTGTTTCAAGAAGTTTCTCATTTTGGGATTATGGGTTGTAAATGGATTGAGTAAAGGCATTGGGCTTCAAGGGAATAGGGTTTAGACCTTATTGAACGATGATAATGTTGGTTAAGTGATTAAAGCCTTCGATTTGTGATTGGAAGAAAAAGGGTCAAATGGAAAAGGTAATTGTAACAACCATAAAATTCAAGCCAATTTAAAACATTTCAAAACCATTAAGCATTACAAAATTTGTTTTCAAAATAGTATAATATCAGAATATCCCAAAAACAAGGTCAAACATGAGGAGCTGTACGATCACGCCTTTGCCTTCCCGCGATCATCTGAGGTACCTAAAACCAAAATTGAAACTGTAAACCCAAAGTTTAGTGAGTTCCCCCAAATACCCATACACACAGCAATATACATATAATCACGAACAACATAATATGGGTCCAGTCAACCATCCGGTTGGAATGCCAACATACTATGGGTCCAATCATCATCGAGATGGAATACCCCAGGCCTACAACCAACAGGTTGGAATGCCCACATACTACGAGTCTAATCATCCACGGGATGGAATACTCGCGACCCACAACCATCGGGTTGGAATGCCCAGGTCTATTGGCTTTCGCACAAAGCATATAAGCCTCAACCACCAATCAAACATGTGCACATATATCAGCTAATCACATAACAGTCTATAGATAGATAAACCGATCTAACATATCATAGCAACATATAACATCTTATCTACCAGGATACTAATCTAATGGATCATAACAACATATAACATCCTATCTACCAGGATAATGATCTAACGGATCATACAATACTCGAGCATATAACATATCAGGATAGCAATCCAAAAGGGTCGGCCTTGGTGCCTTAGACCCTTGAGTATAGTGAGGAAACTCACCTCTCAACTGTAAAATCGAAGTGATGATCTCAAACTCTCGAACCACGGCCATGAACTGCACCACCTATATTTACCATATGACCATTTCCATAAATTTCCAATTTATTAAAATACCCCAGAAGTTAACTAGTCAACCCTTGGTTAAGGTCCAACTCAATGGTCAATATCAACAGTCCATGTTGACCTTACTCGACGAGTGCAGTTCACCGACTCGTCGAGTCCTTCTTGAACTCGAGAAGTCGTGAAATCCCCCATTGACTGGTAGAGTTTCCCTGCAACTCGCCGAGTTCATGCATGTCCAAATGTCGGGAAAACCCTAGCTGACTCGCCGAGTCATCCTACGGACTTGCTAAGTTGGTCGTGCAACTCGTCAAGTCCTTTCAGTCCTTTCTCCATCCAGACGATTTTAAGCTACTACAAAGCTCCATATTTCAAATCAAGCTTCCCAAGGCATGTTTATCACGTAAATTTGCAAACTTTATGTGAATGCAAGGTCTTAAGAGCCAAAACCAAGCTAAAGAAGAGATTCTAGGCAAGGGAAATGCACTATCATGCTAAAGGTTGAAACTTTATGATTATAAGGACCAAGATGAGCCTAGCTCTGAAGTTGCAACTTCAGATCTTGGTTCATCACCCGAAATGAAACGCCAACATGCTAAAATGGTCCCAAAACTCAAATATAGAAGGGTCTAGCTAGAAGGAGATCAAGGTAACGACTTGATACCTTCAAATGATGCTAAAATGGGGTAGACTTCAGATCCACACACGTTCCTTGCCTCAAACTTCTTGATCTTCAAGCTCCTTGCAACAAGATCTACCTTCCAAGCTTAAAACACACAAATATGGAGAGTAAACACAAATTAGGTTTTCTTGGCTCAAGGGGGTTGTAAGGGAGGCCAAGGGAGGCTAATGACCCTTTAAATAGGGTGCAATACCCTAGAAATTAGGGTTTCATCCACCAGCTCCAACTCATCAAGTCGTGTCCTCCGACTCGTCGAGTTGTCCATTTAAAACACGCGGCTGATTTCGTTCCTACTTGACGAGTCAGGGCATCCGACTCGTCGAGTAGACCCTTTAAGATGTAAATAAAGCTGTAAAATTAATACCTAAGAGTCGGGGTGTTACAGTAATATTATGGGCTTCTTGCATGGATTATGGTTTTAGTTCGACATGTATTAAGTCAAATGTATTTAAATAGGGTTGTGGGGCTCGTCAATACCTTTCTGTACATATAAAGATCATCGAAACAAAGTTGAATGAAGAAGTTATGATTGTTTGAAGTTGGAATGAAATTTGGTGAAAACTCGTTCTCACGAGATGAGAAGTATATTCTCACAACGTGAGGAACCTATTCTCACAAGGTATATTCTCATGACGTGAGAACTGTACAGCCCAAGCCCACGAATTTTTAGGGTTTTCAAGGATTTAAAGGTAAGGATTCATGTTTGAGGGTATTTTATTAGCGTCCATCATATCTAGAGTCCATTAGGAGAACCCTAGCCTCCATTTTCAAGATTTGAGCCTCCTATCTCCTCTCTCATCTATTTTTGGAGTTTTTGGTGGTTTTGGAGCAATGTTTTCATGCAAGATTGATCATTGAAGCTTGGTATTTGAAGATCTTAACTTTTATCTACCTTCTAGACCTTTGTACATTATAAAGTTCTAAGTTTTATTGCATTTCATCTTAGATATAAGTGTATTTGGTGTTTTAGTCCATTTTAATGAGTTTTGAGTGAGAGTTGGGAATAAAGTTTACAACTTTATTACTCTCCAATGTCCCAAGAATATTGTATGTTTCAGTTCTGGACTCCAACTGTAACACTCGTTCCGAGAAGGTACATATACCCTAAATTTTATAAAGGTTGGCATTTTTTGTCCGTACATCGTACGTACTCGAGGTGTATGCATGGCGTACTTATGCATGAAGGAAGCTAGCCTTGCACGCATATTCCTAACGTATTCTTCAGGTACGCAACACGTACGATGTTCAAATCCAAAAACCCTAGTTTGAGGGTTTGCACCCTATATAATCCTCTTTATGGCCCCAATACCTTCACCCTCATCAGCATCCACCTAAAAATTGTCCCTCTAGCTAACCTTAACGAAGAAGTGTAACAACCCAAAAATCACGAATAAAATTTTCCTTTAAAAACATTACTAAAACCATATTTATAAAACCATATCATAAGTCATAACATAAATTTGGAGTATCAATTCAAAACATGTTCTTATTATCAGAGTAAACATCCCAGGCTAACTAACTATGGTGTGTGCCATGCGATCATCTTGAGCTCTTCTCGCCGCTACTGGAAGTACCTGAAACCAAGACTGAAAACTGTAAGCACGAAGCTTAGTGAGTTCCCAACCTACCACATACCATACATAATCTCATACTGCAAGCATTGGGCCACACCCGCTACTTCGGGCCTCGCCCGCTACAACAGTCCCCGCCTGGCTTCAAGCCCCGCTCGGTGTACATATATGTTTCTTTTAGGCCCCGCCTGTCTCTGGGCCCCGACCCCTAACATATACTAACATACAGTCATATCATAACACATAAACTGAATATATACTACTGGATTCTTGTTCTAAGGCCTCGCCTATCCTGGGCTCCACCCCTATCCTGTTATTGTTGAGTCGTGGAACCCCGTCCACGCTCCTACTGATAGTGAGATATGGGCCCGGCCCACACCCACTTCCTTCCTACCTTGGTCCTCGCCCCTGCTTTTCTGCTAATGAGATATGGAACACCATCCACACTCTGCTATTGGTGAGATACGAGACCTCGCCCACACTCACCTCCCTATCAGGCACATACATGTATCACACAGACAACAAGTATACACTATCATGTAAATCGTTCCTTGGGCACCCACCCGCTAATATTGGACCTTGGTCCTGATATATCATACTAGCATACAGTGCCTAGGACTAAGCCTAGGGTCTTCTTACTCATAACTACATGGGCCGACATTGTGGCCGTAGACCCATCCACACAAAGGGAAAACTCACCTGCACTGCTGAACTTTTCTAATAACCCTCTGCTGCTAACTGGAACTTCCCCGATTGCTGCTTCTTCAGCTCCCCGAGCTACCAAGATCACAATATCACTTAGCCCAATATCATATGTGACAACCCGAAAATCTTTGCCTTGTAAGTGATGGGTTTTGGGCATAAGAACAATCCTATGTGCTCATACAAACCCTAATGCTTGGATCTAGGTTTCTCTATTGTACATGCAATGAATCCAAGACTAATAAACCCTAGATCTAACATATAATAAACTGAATTAGGGTTTAGAGAATTACCTTTGATTGTTATATAGCAATAAAAATCAATTCCTTGCTTGGATTGGCTTCAAAAGCTTAGTGCCTCAAGTGCTGCACCTCTAATGGAGTCACAAACACCACTAAGCAACTTGGATGAAGAGGGGAGAGAGAGGAGGCACCAAAAACGGTTGGAAACCCTAAGGGAAGTGTTGTCCACGTTTTTGGGGCTTAAGGGTCCTTTATATACATGTAGGCTATTAGGGTTTACAACTAGGAAACCCTAATCTGACTGCTTAAGCCCTAAGCAGCCCATGGACTCCTTAAACATATCCCTTGGACGATTTCTAATGGGCTTCCCATAGAATTTGTCCAACCTATATATTATTAGGTGATCCATAGCCCAATTATAATTATCTTATAATTACAACTTCAGTCCCCTAAGTTTAATTAATCTCTTTTAGCCACAAAATTAATTCTTAATTAATTCTTGACTAATATTAATTAAACAATATGATTTCTCCTTTAATATATTATTCTCATAATATATTAATAAATCATATTTAAACCTTTCTCTCCTTAAATCATCCTACATATTGCTATGGTGAAGGCAACCCAAAAGGACCATGCTTATAATCGGGTCAAGTACATACCAAAATAGTTATGGACTTAGACACTTATCCAACAGTCTCCCACTTGGATAAGTCTAATAACTATTTTCCGTATGACTTCAGAACCTGATCAGCAATCGTAGCTTTCAACAGCCGCTGTCAACTCTGATCTTATCAGATAGCGTGTCCTTTAGATAAGGGATTATATATTCCTCCATTCTCAAGATATCGTATAGACATAAGACATGAATTTCAATCATTCTCTCTATACTGTTTCCCGACTTCCGATTTACGACGACTGATAACATACTACAATTGAACACATCAACTTAGTCCCGGCTTGGCCAAGCGCTTAGGTGTCATCACTAAATCATCGAGAGACCCACAAATATCGCTTTTATCCCATATTGAATAAAAGGAATGGATAAACCTCAACTCAAATGCTCGCTTGCATTTACTAATCGAATTACACACAACAATAAGTTTTATAACACCAAGTTACTGGTGCGTTTACTTATTATCAATGTGTAACCGACCAGCAAATAACAACTCACACATCTCGGTTTCAAGAATATACAATATTATCGTCTCACTAATCACTCGTGATAAATTCATGAAGTGATCCAAGTGAGCGTGGGTTTAATCCAATACTCTAATCTTATCAAAGCACTCATGAACTCTAGAGCAAACTTGTGCCATGTCTAAACACTTCAGACAATCTACAGACAGATTCATGACAGTCTTCCTTCATACTTATTTCCAACGTATGACCGAATGTGGAGGTTCGAATAACCCAGTTATTCTGGAAGTCAAAACATGCATATTGAAACATAACAATAATACTTAATCCTATATGCCTCAAACTTGTGAGAGTAAATAAAACACTTCTATTTAACCACCATATTGATTACTCATTATTATCGTTTACTGTTTCAGAAAATCAACTTATTACTCAAATTGCAACAATAGCTGTCCCATGCATAAAGCATGCACACTATGTTTCCTATGGTCCTTACTTTGTGAAATAGATCAATTGAAAAACTTTTCCAATGATGCTCATTTCACAATTCCCAATCCTTATCATTAGTGTAAGAACATAAGGTTCTTTGCTATTATTATAATATGCTAGATTCTAACATTTTATGCAACGATCCTTTCGTAAAGTCATAGCACAAAAGTCACCAAGACTTGACTAATGAAATTATAAAGTACTCTATCGGAAATTGTTACAAGACAATTCCATAGACGTGAAGTCTCACATTCAAAGTACATTCATTTAAACATCCTTCTTGCATAAAATTTTCTAATCTAGGCATAGACTCTCAATATCCAACTCCCAATATGGAAACATTTCCACATTTTCCATATAACAACTCATTCTTAATAAAATCTTATCTATTCATAATAATGTCGATATGGTCCATCCAATACCATACTTCCAACTACTCACAAGCGACCAATCCTCAGCGAACTTTGGATCGTCCTTTGATAGTTGTTTAATTATTTTAGTCAAAACCAATTCTAGTCCTTTTTCCCTCTTAATGCGCTAGACATTTGGAAAATTTTAGAATGGTAAAATATTATAGCATTTGCAATCGATCCTATACCCGAAGTGTATGGGACACGATGCATAATGTCTTACATAAAGATATGATACTTTACCAATCTTTTGTCATAATATTTTATGTGTCATGTTCTCACAATTCGAACTATGAAGAGGGATGCCGTAATCATAATCGAAATTTGAGAACACACAATGTATCCTTTGACAAAAAATATTAAAATTTCTCAATCTCAGCCTTAGATATTGAAACGAAGTATAATTATCTCTCCCTTAATTATAGCAAAACAACTTTTCAAACCATGCAACTTTGCAAATTGAATCTTTGTTTTTCTATAATTAATATTGCTAACTTGCAATACTTTCCATAATAATCATACAAGCATAACACTTATGCTCCCACTATCATGATGATTATTATCATATAAGCATAACGCTTATGCTCCCACTAGCTTTGACATGTATTCAGAAAACAGCTGAACTTCCAGAAAACAATACCTATTGAATTTTTGAAGTTCATATTTCTAATACCAGATGCTTCGATAAGCCTTTATCTAAGATTCTTAAACTTATACACCTTTGCCTTAGATAGCTCATATGTGTGTTTAAACAATTCATAACTTATGTTACTAAGTTCCAAATGTTCAAACTAATTGCCAAATCTCACAATTCGAACTATGGAAAGGGATGTCGTGACCATAATCGAATTTGAGAATACAATTTCCATAATTGCTCTCTTCTTAAAATCTCTCTTAGTGAAAGCATTTCCTCACAGTCATTTTCATGAAGAAGGGAATCTTATGACACTTAGATTTTATGGTGTACGAGTTCCTATCCATGTGAATTTGCCAAAACCAAAGTTTGCGACAAATCCAAACTCATATGGACTGAACTTTCTTAATCTTGATTTCTTGCCTTATGGTAACACGAGTGCCCACCATGTCTTCCAAGTAGTTTAGCAACTTATCCTTACATATCAATGTACTTTCCATTGATCAAGGTGCTTTGTCTTTATGCATTCAAATGAGAACTCATAGAACTCACATGCATAATTAACTCAATTGGAATGGCACATAAACAAAATAATGTCAACACGATAGGTTGCAAACCTCAAGTCGTGTGCTAGTGATGATCGATAAGGTTTATTCTTGATTTGTTTTCGAAACCTTTTCAAAAACATTAAAACTCCCACTAACTCCTTGATATATAAGGTTCTCTTATCAATAAACATTTCTTGATAAAGAAATATTCAAGAGTTAGTGTAGCATTTATCAAGACAAAACACTTCACAAATTGGTCCTAGTTGGTCTTTTTCTTATCCAAGACATCACAACTTACCAATTTCTAATGTGCAAGAATAAGAAAACTTTTCCAAATTCCACATTCGTTAAATGTTATAAACATACTAAAGACCTATTCACTCAAGTCACATTCTTGACTCTAAGACTTAATATTGGAACGAAGTATGATTGACTTCTTGATTTAACCATTTATACAATTCTTGTTCCTCTTCTTACACATGCAAATGCACTAAGACTCACTTAGAGGATCAATTGAGACATGGTTCTTAATCATTAAGACCTATCATAAACATAATAAAAGTTACTCTCCCTTCTTCTTAGAATAGAGAAACTTTTATCTTTCTGCCTACTAGATTCTTCTTATTCGTTTTGCTATTGATTGAAACTCTTTTAATCAACTCAGAGTTATACTCAATCTTATAAGTATAACCATATTTACTAAACTTTAGTAAATCATAACGAATATCTTTATAACTCTTGTGGTGGACTTGATCAACGTACAATCTTGTGTACTCGATCTCCTAGTCCTTCACTTGACACTTTGTCAAAGAGTTAGTCTAATTTCCAAATATGAAGTTTCTCATTCATCACACAACCAAGTTGTATGATTCCAAATTTCTGTCCAATTGAAACTTGGGCGATGATAAACTCTCCCTATTTGGTGAATTCTTGACCTCAAGAATCAAATCCATTATTGCTAATAATAGAAACCTTCAAACATCAATTTTTCATACATGCCATTGCAAGGATAAATAAATAAGATAAAATCAAAATTTATTTTATTGCGGAAAAACTTGTCCTTACAATGCAATTCAACTAAAAAACTATGCTATTACATATTTCTTAGCAATCTACCCTAACTCTTAAGTGGCAGCTCAAAAATCTGATCTTTGAATCCATGCGATCGAAATCCATTTCTTCGTGATCAGATGCAGCAGCTTCTTCATTAAGCTTCCTTTCTTTTCTTCGATCCTGCAAAACATCAAAATGTAATCTTATCACATCATGTATGAAGAATCTAGAATAGGAACTTAAAAGAGTCAGTTAATGGATTTTACCTGAAGTAGAGCCATACGTCTTGACTCTCCCATCTCTTAGATCTCTCAGGTAGTTTGGGCAGCTTCGTCTCCAATGCCCTTTCTCTTGGCAATAAAAGCAAATGGACTCCTTTGGCACAACACATCGGACAATCACAGACTTAGCTCTTTCTAGACTTCCAATGTTGCTAGTGTCCCTTGAAGTTTGGGAGTTTGATTCACCAGACAAATTTTCTTGACCAGCATGACAAATCATTGTTGATTCAGCAGCTATAAGCAAATAGGTGAGATCAATGAGGGTCACGTCGTGATCCATCATATAGTACTCTCTAACGAACTCACTATATGATTCAGGAAGTGACTGAAGAACCCAGTCAACAGCCAACTCACTTGAAATCTCGACACCCAACATGCTTAACCTATCAACGTGTGACTTCATCTCTAAGACGTGTGCACACACATGTTTCCCATCTTCGTGTTTACTTGCCAAAAGGGCTTGAGTGAGCTTGAACTTTTCAAGCCTTTGAACTTGTGGGTCAGGGAGAACAATTGGAGGAGCTGGAGGAAGTGAAGCATGATTCTCATTTCCTTGATCGTATATCGGAACGTCATCTTCATTTGGAAAGCTTGTTCCAAAGGATTTAGGAAGACCATTGTAAGATTCAAAACATCTACAAAACGGGAGAAAATTCAAGTTAAGTTGATTGAGTCCTTAATAAAACACCCAAATGAGTTATTAAGGCTAGGATCCAACACAATATTCTCCAACCTAGAAGAGGGATGTCGTAATCTAGTTGCAGAATATTTGAAGGTAGGTAAATGACGATTTACCAGTTTCCACCATGAAAAACGAAAAAGAAGTTTAAGTTTTAAATGAATTGAAACTCCTAGATCTTTTGAGATTCATTGAACTTTTCAATGGCATGTTTAATCTCAATTATGCCCTACTATTTGTGACTGGGATGCCGATGATCACAAACAAGGTGTGAATAACCATACGAATCACGTGGTGCACCCAATGCTACTATCACCTAATCAATGTGTCGGTTAGCCACACACGCTCCATTGATCTATGATAAACATCGAGCCACCCTTCGCCACCAATGTCATCCCCAAATTAGTATGTCGGTTAACCACACACGCTCCACTAACGTTTGACAAGGGTACGAAGTGAATTCCATTGGTTAGCATACAATTTCACATTCTGCCTAAAGTAACTATGATTTGGGAATTTGTATAAGCATTTAGTTACTTTGTACTTCATTATACTTATAATGGAAGGTTTATGTCCTATCCTACCCGTTCGGCTAACGACCCTCCACTAGTCAAGAGTGCGGTGGGTAAGAGTGGATACCTATTCAATCGCCATTTTATAGGCAATTTCCTTAAACACCCCTTATAGACCAGCTTCGTGAATGAGGCCTACTAACGGTAAGACTGACTGTTTACTCATACATATATATAATATTAGACTTTTAATGTTATATATAGTATGGGTGTATTTTACACTTTTAAAATACTAGGTGGTTTAACTTAGTAAATTATACTTTTAATTTAATTAAATGTAAATCAAAACTTTATGGGTTTATTAAATCACTTTTAATTATACACTTTAATTAATTAATAAAACCATAAGGGTGTGATTTGAACTTTTCAAATTACTAGGGTTTTAGAATTTAACATTTCAAAATTAAACTTTTAATCAACTTTTAAATTCCAAAACTTGAGGGCAAGTTTTTGAAACTTTTCAAAACATTAGGGTTTAACTTATTTAAATTTCATAAACAAAACTTTTAAGTTCAAATTTAAACTATAAAAACTAAAGGGAGTAATTTGAAACTATTCAAACTTACTAGGAATCAAATAACAAATAACATAAATTAAACAATTAATTTGGTGATTATCTATATTTGACCTAATCTCATTTTATTCATAAGATAATGACCAAATAATTTAAATAATCCATATTTATCATATAAGGAAACTATTATTCAAAAGATTTGAAATTATCTTTTGTTTTATGAAGGATAATCATCCAAATATAATAAAAATCGAATTTTATCATCAAAATACGTTTTTGGTATTAATCCTTCAGTAAAACAGCAAGAAATCCCGATATTCCCTTAGTCTGACCCTTGGACTCGCCGAGTCAGACAGACTCGCCGAGTTCATCCACTGACTTGCCGAGTCAGGTCGGGCAGAGGCCAAAAAATCGTTTTTCAGCAAGAATTCGACAATTGCATCACATACAACAGAAACCAATCAAGGATCTGATACCACTAATGGGTTTTGGGCATAAGAACAATCCTATGTACTCATACAAACCCTAATGCTTGGGTCTAGGTTTCTCTATTGTACATGCAATGAATCCAAGACTAATAAACCCTAGATCTAACATATAATAAACTGAATTAGGGTTTAGAGAATTACATTTGATTGTTATATAGCAATAAAAATCAATTCCTTGCTTGGATTGGCTTCAAAAGCTTAGTGCCTCAAGTGTTGCACCTCTAATGGAGTCACAAACACCACTAAGCAACTTGGATGAAGAGGGGAGAGAGAGGAGGCACCAAAAACGGCTGGAAACCCTAAGGGAAGTGTTGTCCACGATTTTAGGGCTTAAGGGTCCTTTATATAAATGTAGGCTATTAGGGTTTACAACTAGGAAACCCTAATCTGACTGCTTAGGCCCTAAGCAGCCCATGGATTCCTTAAACATATCCCTTGGACGATTTCTAATGGGCTTCCCATAGAATTCGTCCAACCTATATATTATTAGGTGATCCATAGCCGAATTATAATTATCTTATAATTACAACTACAGTCCCCTAAGTTTAATTAATCTCTTTTAGCCACAAAATTAATTCTTAATTAGTTCTTGACTAATATTTGTTACAACCGAAAAAAATTCCAAGCAATTTAAATTTTTCAAAAACAACCCGATCTCTTTAAATTATTACAAAAAGGTTTTCAATACAATTTATTTAGTGTATTCCCAGAATCACATCACAACATAAATATGAGGAGCGGTACGATCACGCCTTCGCCTTGCCATGGTCTCCTGAAGAACCTGAAAACATTAAACCACAACTGTAAGCCCGAAAGCTTAGTGAGATATCCTCAAAATACCAACCACACATACGCCTTTCCAGGCTACGACCTTCCGGTCCAAATCATAATGCCTTCCGGACCATAACATAGTGCCTTCCGGCCCATATCATACATAGCATACATAACATAACAGAACACAGAACAACCATGCACTTCGGGTCTACTGTGAGACTGGTCCACCACACTGGCCAACAGTCCACCTGGTCCACCCTCCGAATCTAGCCATATACATCGAGTCTGCAGTGTGATTGGTCCGCCCGTACCGGGCCTTCAATCCACCTGGTCCACTCTCTGAGTCTACAGTATGACTGGTCCGCCCGCACCGGGCCTTCAGTCGGCCTGGTCCACTCTCCGAGCCTCGGCACGTCTGGTCCGGCCTCTTGGGGCCTACAGCCTATCCGGACCGCTCGCTGGGCCTTCGGGACAACCGGTCCGCCTTGGGTATCTTGGCCTACAGCACAAAGCAGGACCCGCATCAACCCAACTCCAGTCCAAACAACCATGTGCACATAAACATACAATCATATAACCATTCATAGTCAACAAGCCAATCAAACAGATCACATAACATATCATCATCCTAACCAGGATACCGACCTAACCAGTCACTAGCATAGCATCACCCTACATATCAGGGAACCGACCTTAACCAGGTCTCTAACATATACCATCCTAGCTACCAAGATGTAAACATATCAAAGCAATAACATAACAACAAATACCCGCATCTCAATCCGATAAAGGGCCGGCCTTAGTGCCTTAGACCTTGTTGATATACTGAGGATAACTCACCTTGAAACTGCCGGCTGAAAAGATAAGATCCCGCTACTCCAAACTCCGACACGAACCCCTCCACTGAACAACACCAAAGCACTGAACTCAATAATTACCAATAATTACCAAAATACCCCTGGAAGACAACTAGTCAACCCTTGGTCAAAGTCCAAGTCAACCCTTGAATGACTCTACTCGCCGATTCAACCCGATGACTCGTCGAGTCCCCATGCCCAGCATTTACTTCAATCCGCGACCCAACTCGCCGAGTCCAACAACTCTGAGTCCACTCGCACACAACTCACCAAGTCATCCCTTGACTCACCGATTCTCGGCTCAACCAGAAAAGATTGGGACTCTTCGACAAGACTCGTCGAGTCCAAGAACAGACTCGTCGAGTCTAAGGCTATCTTCAACCTACTCGCCAAGTTGTTCTTCCAACTCGCCGAGTTCCAGGCCATCTTCAAGCAACTCGCCGAGTCTACCCATGTGACTCGCCGAGTACCACCGGGTCTGAATCCATACCGAGGCTTTCCAAGCCATGCAGATGATCCAAACCATAGATCTACCCTTCCTAAGGCCATCCATCACATAAAGTGGCAAACTTTACGTGAATCCAAGGAGATCTAGGCATTTTCACTCTAGGGTTTGGGCTTGGGACAAGATAGCTCCACCAATCACTCAAAAGCAGGGACTTTTATGCATTCTAACCCTTTTCCATTCCAGATCTGAGGTAGCAACCTCAGATCTAACCTCTAAACTCCAATACATCAAAAGATATGATCTCTAACACCTCCAAAATGATGAATCTAGATAATAGCAGCTCAAACAATGAAATAATACTTCAAAAGGAAGCTCCAAGAGAAGATTAATCCGAATCCTTGCAAAGCCCTTTGACCCAAGTCTCTTCTCCTTCAATATTTCTTCAACAATCACTTCTCCAAGCTCCAAATGCACTCTAATCCCTCAAAATCGCGCCTCAGGGCTTTATGGACTTCTACAGGGGGTAAAGAGGCTGGGGAGAGGGTATAATGTCCTTTAAATAGGGCTCATCCTCCGGGTTTAGGGTTTTCTCCACTTAGCGCCTACTCACCGAGTCCAACCTCCGACTCGCCGAGTAGTCCACTTAACACGCGACCAAGTCGCGACCCTACTCGCCGAGTCCACCCATGGACTCGTCGAGTTCTCCTTTCATACTTACATTTTGAACCTTGTATTTACACTCCTGAAATTGGGATGTTACAATTCTCCCCCACTTAAATTAGGCTTCGCCCTCGAAGCCTGCAGCAACTCGACTTTTGAGTTACTCCTGCAACGCGTCACCTGGCATTAACCAGACCAGGTTCCTCAAAGCACAACCATCGAAACTCGAACTCACTTTCTCCTTTCTTGCGGTGTACTGACCACCGTCTCAAGCCGGCCACCAGCTTTACCCTCTGATAACCACACTCAACAATTGAGTACTACCCATGATGCATCACTGCTCCAAATCACAACAATCGTTCGACCCATATGAGCTAGAATAACTATGAACCACTGGATTCCCGATCCGAGTCCAACCCTATCCATTCCATGCTGACAGGAAGACACACTCTTCATCCTCAGAGCAACTTCCATGAGTCCTCTTCTTACAATCACATGCACATGCTACACTAGCTCTAGTACTCTCGGGTTAGGGAAAACCCGTCACACTAACAACACCTCCAACATCCCCCAGAACCTTCAGTCAATCTGGACCACTCTCAGAACCTTCAGCCAATCTGGACCGCCCTCCAGTGCCTTCAGTCTGGCTGGACCGTTCTCCGAGCCTTCGGCCTGACTGGTACGCCTACCGGCCTTCAGTCTATCTGGACCGCTCAAACAACATTCATCATTCCGAGTTATCTCTCCGGGAAATCCTCCCATGCATACTGTTCTAGCCCTCTAGGGGTTCCGAACTCTATCTCCATCACACAAACTCCATCCCGGCCTGATCCCAGGCCCTCCCCAATCAAGTACCCTTGGTCTGTATCTCACCCCGCACGCCTGCCATTTACTCATACCGGCCTATGCTCTTAGCTGACAGAACACTACTGAATCCCAAACAGCTAAACAACCTTACATGCTCATCGATCTTCCGGAGAATTTTCCAATTCTCCCCCACTTAGGGCACTGACTAACAACCACCGGTCGCTATCCCGACCTCCCAAAACAACCCCGCACAAGACCAACACTTGCACGCGAACTGATTCCCACTAGCACGAGCAACCTTCACAACGCTCATATCAACACTGACCATCCCGATCTCGACAGAAATTCGATCTTCAGCTAACCACTCCTCAGAATGCAGATGCCACCCAACATTCAGACCAAAAGCCAATTTCCACTAATAACCCTCATGAATGATAACCAACGAAATTCCCAATACTAAACCCACAACCATACCATAACCCTCAAAGAATAACGAATACCACACCGAAAGCCACACAAAGAGACAAGCAGATAAACAATACTCCACAACAATCACAAGATAATGAAGACATCAAGAAAGAAACATACCCGCATCTGTATCCGGCACTGCTCGGACCTCCTCTGCTATAAGCTGAAAAACACGACCCTGAGCCCTTGGGGGCTCCGCTCCATCCTGACCTCCACCCGTGATCCTCAAAGTGGCCGGTGCTGGAGTCTGCACCGGTCCTGCAACAATCTGTGGACAAATGACCCTCAAGTGCCCAACCTGATGACAATGATAGCAAATCCTCAAATCCCGAACCTGCGTTGACTGCCGACAATCCCTCGCATAGTGCCCCTCCTTTCCGCACTTGCGGCATGCGCCACCGGACCTACAAACTCCGGTGTGACCCCTCCCACACTTCCCACAAGTGTGACTAATCTGTTCTCCCACCCTGGAATCAACGGTCTTGGACCGTTTCGGCGCCGGCTGCGACTGCACCGGAGCTTGCCTCAACTCACGCATCTGCAACTCAATCACTAACTCACGCCGCCTGGCGGCCTCCTACAACTCCAACAAAGACTCGCACCTCTGTGTAGACACAAATTGTCTGATATCTCTCTTGAGCATACTCAGATATCAGGACATCTGAGCCTGCTCCGAAGCGAACTCAGGGCAAAACATCGCCCTCTCGGTGAACATCCTGGTGATCTCCGTCACCGACTCTGAAACCTGCTTCAGCTCAAGGAACTCCTGAGCCAATCTTTCTCTCTCAACCCGCGGAACATAACGAGTGCTGAACATCTCTCTGAACTGATCCCATGAAACTGCAGCCCTCTGCGCATCCGAATATGACCCCGTGGTCAATCTCCACCAATCCTTCGCCTCGAGCCTCAACAGGTTCATAGCACACCTCACCCTCTGATCAGCAGGTCATGAACACGTGAAGAAACACCCCCCACGTCTGATAACCATCTCATAGAAACAATCGGGTCCTGAACTCCATCAAAGGTGGGAGGCTTCGTGTTATCAAAGTCCCGATACTGAAAACCTCGACCAGCTCCTCCCACTGCCGCTGCTACAGCTGATGTAGCCGCCGCGGCAGCCGTCTCTGTGAGAGCTGCATAGCGCTCATCAACATACTCAACCATAGCGGTCTTGATCGACCCAAACAGTTCCGGCAACTCAGCTCGGAACAACGCAGCAATCTCATCACGCAGGATCTCACGAATCCTCGCATCCAACTCGCATGTGCTCATCTGACCAATAACCTCGGGCGGCACTGACCCGCCCGGAACTCCCTCTCCTGCTCCCGATCCTGACCCAGATCCACTCCCAGCATGCCTCGGAATCTCCATACTGAAAAACACCACAAAATCTCAGACACTTCCCACCAACCCGGGAACCAACTCTCAACCCAACCGTAGAGGTCATGGTTTCCCTGATACGCGTATGGGTCCTGTGCTTTCAGTAGTACGGGCCCATACTACCTTCCACACCTACCCATATTTGTATGAAGTACTACCACAACACCCTAGTGAAAACATGCATAACAAACGCTCAACCCTCACTACTAGAGGAACACTGGAAATCTCCCCCAAGGAAACCCTAGGCTAACAGGCATAAAAAATCAGGCAACATTATCATGAAATCCTGAAGATCCCTAGCCTAGC
Source organism: Lactuca serriola (assembly GCF_051521515.1). Taxonomy (NCBI): domain Eukaryota; kingdom Viridiplantae; phylum Streptophyta; class Magnoliopsida; order Asterales; family Asteraceae; genus Lactuca; species Lactuca serriola. The sequence continues at coordinate 153,367,658 of NC_136412.1, read as the reverse complement.
ACTAGCATGCTGTTCTATCAAAGCTCAAAAACAAATATCATGTATGGTATTTTGGGGTTACTTACTGGCTCCGGTTGATCGTACCTCCGCGTCCTCCTTTACTCATTTTGAAAACCATTTTAAATTCTCTTTTGAAAACTCTCCTCGATTTGAGACTGGAGTCACACGAGTGTTCCTCCAATTCACTCAAACCAAGGCTCTGATACCAACTTGTAACAACCGAAAAAAATTCCAAGCAATTTAAATTTTTCAAAAACAACCCGATCTATTTAAATTATTACAAAAAGGTTTTTAATACAATTTATTTAGTGTATTCCCATAATCACATCACAACATAAACATGAGGAGCGGTACGATCAGGCCTTCGCCTTGCCACGGTCTCCTGAAGAACCTGAAAACATTAAACCACAATTGTAAGCCCGAAAGCTTAGTGAGATATCCCAAAAATACCAATCACACATACGCCTTTCCAGGCTACGACCTTCCAGTCCAAATCATAATACCTTCCGGCCCATAACATAGTGCCTTCCGGCCCATTTCATACATAGCATGCATAACATAACATAACACAGAACAGCCATGCACTTCGGGTCTACTGTGAGACTGGTCCACCGCACTGGCCAACAGTCCACCTGGTCCACCCTCCGAATCTAGCCATATACATCGAGTATGCAGTGTGACTGGTCCGCCCGCACCGAGCCTTCAATCCACCTGGTCCACTCTCTGAGTCTACAGTATGACTGGTCCGCCCGTACCGGGCCTTCAGTTGGCCTGGTCCACTCTCCGAGCCTCGGCACGTCTGGTCCGCCCTCTTGGGGCCTACAGCCTATCCGGACCGCTCGCTGGGCCTTCGGGACAACCGGTCCGCCCTGGGTATCTTGGCCTACGACACAAAGCAGGACCCGCCTCAACCCAACTCCAGTCCAAAAAACCATGTGCACATAAACATACAATCATATAACCATTCATAGTCAACAAGCCGATCAAACAGATCACATAACATCTCATCATCCTAACCAGGATACCGACCTAACCGGTCACTAGCATAGCATCACCCTACATATCAGGGAACCGACCTTAACCAGGTCTCTAACATATACCATCCTAGCTACCAGAATGCAAACATATCAAAGCAATAACATAACAACAAATACCCGGATCTCAATCCGATAAAGGGTCGGCCTTGGTGCCTTAGACCCTGTTGATAGAGTGAGGATAACTCACCTCGAAACTGCCGGCTGAAAAGATAAGATCCCGCTGCTCCAAACTCCGACACGAACCCCTCCACTGAACAACACCAAAGCATTGAACTCAATAATTACCAATAATTACCAAAATACCCCTGGAAGACAACTGGTCAACCCTTGGTCAAAGTCCAAGTCAACCCTTGACTGACTCTACTCGCCGAGTCAACCCGATGACTCGCCGAGTCCCCATGCCCAACATTTCCTTCAATCCGCGACCCAACTCGCCGAGTCACCCCAAGACTCGCCGAGTCCAACAACTCTGAGTCCACCCGCACACAACTCACCGACTCATCCCTTGACTCACCGATTCTCGGCTCAACCAGAAAAGATTGGGACTCTTCGACAAGACTCGTCGAGTCCAAGAACAGACTCGTCGAGTCTAAGGCTATCTTTAACCTACTCGCCGAGTTGTTCTTCCAACTCGCCGAGTCTACCCATGTGACTCGCCGAGTACCACCGGGTCTGAATCCATACCGAGGCTGTCCAAGCCATGCAGATGATCCAAACCATAGATCTACCCTTCCTAAGGTCATCCATCACATAAAGTGGCAAACTTTACGTGAATCCAAGGAGATCTAGGCATTTTCACTCTAGGGTTTGGGCTTGGGACAAGATAGCTCCACCAATCACTCAAAAGCAGGGACTTTTATGCATTCTAACCCTTTTCCATTCCAGATCTGAGGTAGCAACCTCAGATCTAACCTCTAAACTCCAATACATCAAAAGATATGATCTCTAACACCTCCAAAATGATGAATCTAGATAATAGCAGCTCAAACAATGAAATAATACTTCAAAAGGAAGCTCCAAGAGAAGATTAATCCGAATCCTTGCAAAGCCCTTTGACCCAAGTCTCTTCTCCTTCAAGATTTCTTCAACAATCACTTCTCCAAGCTCCAAATGCACTCTCATCCCTCAAAATCGCGCCTCAAGGCTTTCTGGACTTCTATAGGGGGTAAAGAGGCTGGGGAGAGGGTATAATGTCCTTTAAATAGGGCTCATCCTCCGGGTTTAGGGTTTTCTCCACTCAGCGCCTACTCGCCGAGTCCAACCTCCGACTCGTTGAGTAGTCCACTTAATACATGACCAAGTCGCGACCCTACTCGCCGAGTCCACCCATGGACTCGCCGAGTTCTCCTTTCATACTTACACTTTGAACCCTTTATTTACACTCCTGAAATTGGGATGTTACAATATTAATTAAACAATATGATTTCTCCTTTAATAGATTATTCTCATAATATATTAATAAATCATATTTAAACCTTTCTCTCCTTAAATCATCCTACATATTGCTATGGTGAAGGCAATCCAAAAGGACCATGCTTATAATCGGGTCAAGTACATACCAAAATAGTTATGGACTTAGACACTAATCCAACAGTAAGTTCAACCATTCAATCCATCAGTGTGTTAGACTTGTTTCTGCTACTTTTTAGCCATGTTTAGACACTATTTAAGGGTTCAAAGCTCAGTACATTCTAGCCTCGAGTATAGGATTGGGTTGCGTACACTTCTAGCACCAAAGTCAAGCCCTACACTCCATTTGAGGGAGTGTGCGGCCATACACACATGTGTGTGCGGCCGTACACCCATGTTGGCTGTACACCCCCTCCATAAGAGTGTTACCCTTCCATTTCCAAGCCATTTGATCAGTTTCCAAGTCAAGAACATCGATTTCTCTCTCAGCTATCATCGAGTCTTTCACCCGATCTTCAAGAATGTAACCTTTCTTCCGTTTTGATTTGTTGTTATTCCTCTTAACCTAGTAACACCCTTTGATTTCATCCATTGGAAATCATATTTTAACTAGATCTTGAAATCTCACCTAGAACACCAAGAACACACACTCGTTCTTGGTGATTTTGAGCCTTCTTAAGCCTCCGGGTCGTAAGTACTCCTTCCCTAAGCTTAGATCTTGTTAAGAACAATGGATTAACACCTTAAAAATGCCCAGAATTCATGAACGCAGGGTGTGTGCGTCCATACACCCATGTGTGGTCGTACACCCCTCAAAACACTGTCAAAGGGACTTCAAAATGCATTTCCAACTTCACCCCTTGTTGAGCAATCGTCCCACAAGCCTTCCTACCCTTGGAAAATGTTAATGTGCACTCATTACCATGAGTGTGCGGCCGCACACTCCTTGGTCGCACACCCATGGCTGCACGCTCCTCAAAGTGGCCGGACACTCCCCTTAGATGAATCACATGTGATTCCAACACTTGGTCAAAGTGTTTCCTAGTCCTGTGAGGTGTTTCCTTTCATTTGGTTGCTTCTAAACACTATATTTATGTCAATATATGTCATTATATGTCATTTAGGACTCGTTAAGTCTCGGGACTTCAGTCATGGAACTTCTCATCCTTACGCGCGTATTCGTTTGAATCACCCACATAAGGTGAGTTCATACCCCTATAATGAATCTTTTAACTATTTTAAATGCCTTTAAAGGGGGAATACAAGTTGAACACAATGATAATTGTGTAAATGTTTGCTATAAACATCATTCAAAAGATTGCTTATGTCCTTTATAAGTGATCAAAACATTTCAAAAACTCTTTTAAAGTTACGTTACTTTATAACTTAACAAAACTACGTTTTTAAAGTACCAGTATAACTTAGTAGATAAATGAGTCTTTTCAATAACAGTTCAAGTAAAATACTAGTAAACTATAAGGGGTATAGTTTAGGGGTTCAGTTCATACTAGATACTAGATCATACTATAAAGAGAAACAGGGAGGTAGATACACTACATTAGAGAGACATACTATACACTATACATGATAACAGAAAGAACATACTAAGATACTATAACAGAATGAACAGACTAAGATACTATAACAGAATGAACATACTAAGATGCTATAGCAGGAGAACAATACATGATCTAACTATACCAATAATCACTAACTCATTGTTCTAAACAAAAAGTGATAGTAAATTGGGTATACATGATCATATAACATTAATGTGTTTACACGGCCTAGCAATTTGTTTGTGGAAGTCGCGTTTGGTTCCCAGAGTCTCTTGCAGGGAGAGCGTATAGTATGGGTACTATCCATCACATTATGACCTTAATAAAACAAACATGTTTTAAGGAAATCAGTACGTCAGGATGTCAATTCAAAAGACAACTGTGTACTTACATTTTCCCATTACTTTCATATTGTGACAGTTCCACTTGAAAGTTAATGCAAACTATTTTCGAGTTAAGATAGTTATAAACTAGGTAAAACTTACATTTTACAAACGACAAAAAGAATAGTTGAGTCTAGTACATTCAGTATAAAGGGGGCCTATAATGCTAACTTTATGATTCCTTAGTGTATACATCAGGGATATATATTAATTGGATCCGACAGGTAGTAGGATGTGTGCTTTCCGCTTCATTTCCTGTTCCTTGTTTGGTTGTGGGCTTAGAGCAGATTCACCCAGCCTACTATCTATTCGATCTAGCTTTATATATATTACGTATACACCAAGAAATCATAAGGAGTACCAAGTATAGGCCAGGTCATTATATACAAATTCAATACACCATTTTCTAGTACAAAACATAATTTTCAAATAGAACGTTTGGTAGACAAAACTAGAAACTTACCAGTAAAGGGTTTAATCCATTTTATAAAATCAATATAAAATTAAAGGACCTTAGGTGGTTAACTCTATAATACCTTAGTTTATACATCAGTTTTATATATAATTAATACCCGATAGGTAGTTGGATGTGTGCTTTCCGCTTCATTTCCTGTTCTTTGTTTGGTCGTGGGCTTAGGGCAGATTCACACAATTAACTATTTATTCAATATTAGATTATATATGGCTAGTATAAACTAAGTGATTATAGAAGGAACCACTGTGGTTACCATTTTTACTAAAAGAAATAAGGGTTTTCTTAAAGAATCTTTTCATCAAATATAAAGGAACTATTACAGTTAACTCCATGAGTACCAAGTGAATACGCCAGGGTTATATACAACGATGATCTAACAAACAATGGGATATGTGCTTTCCACATTACTTCATGTTCCTTATTTGGTTGTGGGCTTAGGGCAGATACACACAATCGATTGTTTGTTTACTCTGGGTTTTATATAACTTGTATCCATTTAGTAGTCATAGAAAGGATTGTAGAGTCATTTTTACTTATCTTTCAACAAAGCAGGAAATATAGGATTTTCCGGAGGAATAGGCGAACTTTTCTAAACAGAACTTGCAACTTACTATAACTATCTACAACTTACTTACATCACTAAAATCTTATGAACTCACCAGCTTAAATGTTGATCTACGCTTTCAAAAAAACTTGTATTCTCAGGAGACCAGTAGACAGGTACGCACACTGGGATTCAGAAGATGGAGCAATATAGCTTCATGTCTTGTTTTGTTATTTACATATGTAGTCTATGTTTTGTGAATCACATACTTTGTAAACACTTTCTTTCTAATGAAATGGTTGTTTATTACTTTGATTACTATGATGCATGTTTTGTGATACTAACCATGACATCCTCCACCTCGAACGTTTCCGCCGTTCCGGTTTTGGGGTGTGACATCATAGTCACTCTCAGGGTAAAATGACCATTTTACCCCTACCCCATAATGGTCCACAACTAGGGCCCAAAACATAATATAAAAAGGTCCAACACTAGGTAGGCTTCCCAAGCCCACTATTGGCCCATTAATGGCCCAATTTGCTATAGTGGGCCCAATCCCTTTATTGGGCCTTACCCTAAGCCCAAAACATATACTTGGCCCATAATCACTAACTCCTGATGGCCCACTAAGGCCGAAAGACCTATAGTCCAAAGCATAGCCCACACCGAGGCTCAAATGCTCGAAACCCAAACGGGCAGCATACGCGGGGCGTACACCAATGTACGCTAATTAAGCTTAGCGTACAGGCACAAAGGTGAGTACGCTGGGCGTACCTACACGTACGCTCGACGTAATCCCCCTGCTAAAACCTTTTTCCATTAAGTGCTTATTCCTCCACTCCAGGGGCTACAAACTCAGATACAGGCCCTTATTGATGTCTTAATCCATAAAGTCGGCTACTTGGTGACTTGTAACCCACCAAAAAGGCCCAAAATTGAAATGTGACAATATACTTTCATGAAAATGACTAGATCTCATGCATGAACCCATTAAGACACACAAGATGGCAACTTTTTGCCTTGGGGACTCATTTAGCACAGAGAATGGCAACTCAAGGCCTTACAAAACATGTTGAGTCATATAGGTCCAATCTTGGGACCTAAAAGGTCCAAAAACTCATCCTATGGGAGATCTAAGAGAATAATCTTCAAGCTCAAGACTTTATACCTTGAAAAGGTCTGGAAAGAGGCAAAAGTCCCAGATCTACAACTCCTTCTTTGATCCACCACCTTGCTTGCTTCTTCTTTGCTTGGAAAATGGTCCTATAACACCAAGATACTCACTAATGGCCACCAAAGCTTCAAGAACACTTAATGGAGGATTAGGGTTTCGTGGTAGCTGTCTTTGGATGAGAGGGAGGCTGATATCTAAGTCATTCTATTCCTTATATAGTGGCATACCCTAATATGACAACCGTCAAATTCTGCTTAAGTCAAAGTCAAACGAAGTCAACAAGTCAAACCGGTCAACTCAACTAACCCTTGTATAATAGGGTTTACGTTATGAAATATTTGTAAAATTCGCTACTCTAATGAGAAATCATCAATTGAAAAGTTTGTATATCTAGATTTCTTTAACTTGTAACTGTAGTAAGTAATGAACCAAAGCGATAAAACACTATTGCATACTCATCGGGAGTGTGTAAGATCCTTAAACATGGCTTAACGGGGTGTACGAACCTTGCGTTATGAAGCCAAACACTCAAAAAGGTCACAAACATAGTCTCTCTCAATCTCTCTCACTCTATCTCTCTCTACCTCAAATCTCTCCTAAATCTCTCCAAGTATGTGAAATCTCTCCCAAATCTCTCTAAGTATGAGAAATCTCTCCAAGTATGTGAAATCTCTCCCAAATCTCTCTAAGTATGAGAAAGCTCTCCAAGTATGTGAAATCTCTCCCAAATCTCTTTCAAATCTCTCTCAAAACTTCCTTTAACTTTTTGTAGTCTTTCGGGTCATCCCGACCCTTAACCGGGTCAAAAACCGCTTGAAACGGGGTAAAAACAGGTAAATAGCCTTAAGGATCTGAAACCCCTCTTTAAGGGGCGAACCCTCTTAGAGCCGAAGGTCCCCTATAGGGACCGAACCTGCTAAGAACCGAACCCGAAGCTGCCTGCGAGCCGAACCCGAACCCTCCCCTTCGGACTGAACCTTTTGCCTTCGCTCCTTCCACCTTCGCTCCATTTCTCCTTCGGGCCCAGCAGCAGTAGGGACTGAACCTCGGCCCAGTACCGAGAGGTCTCGCAGGTAGGCCAAATTCATGCGGTTTTCGACTAGTTTTGCATTTTAAGTCCGTTTTTATTTTAACGCGGGATTTTCACCCAAAATCATATTTTAACATATAGAACCCCTTATTTCATAATTAATCAAGTTTTTGGGGTATAATCCTCATCCAAGAAGAGTGGGTAGGATATTATTAGTGGAGTGTTGACTTTGCTTTAGTGTATGACACAAGCAACCACCCCATGCCCACTCCATGACCAACCCTTGTCCTTCCACCATACCTATGTTGGATTAGTGTCTAAGTCCATAACTATTTTGGTATGTACTTGACCCGATGGTGCATGGTCCTTTTGGGTTGCCTTCACCAAAGCAACTTGATATGATGAATTATGGAGAGAAAGGTTTAAATATGATTTATTAATATATATTATGGGAATAATATATTAAAGAAGAAATCATATTGTTTAATTAATATTAGTCAATAATTAATAAGAATTAAGTTTGTGACTAAAAGAGATTAATTAAACTTAAGGGACTCGAATTGTAATTATAAGATAATTGCAATTGGGCTATGGATTGCCTCGTATTAAAGGAGTGGACGAATTCTATGGGGAAACCCATTGGAAATCGTCCAAGGCCTTTAAGGAAAGGAGTCCATGGGTTGCTTAGGGCTTAAGCATCCAAATTAGGGTTTCCTTGTTAGATAACCCTAATAGCCTCACTATATATGGAACCCTTATGCTCCAAAAACGTGGTGAACTAATTCTTTAGGGTTTCCACACGTTTTTTAGAGCCTCCTTCTCTTCTCTTCTTCATCCTCTTGCTCTTGGTGTTTGTGAACCATTAGAGGAGTGACATTTGTGACTCTAAGCTTTCTAAAGTCATTACAAGGAGGATTTGAAATTGTTATTGCTACATAACAATCAAGGTATGATCTAAACCCTAATTATATGTTATATTGATTATCATATGCTAGATCTAGGGTTTATAGTCTTCGATAAATTACATGTACAATAGAGAAACCTAGATCCAAGCATTAGGGTTTGTATGAGCACATAGGATGTTCTTATGACCAAAACCCATCAGTGGTATCAGAGCCTAGATTGGTTTCTATTGTATTGATGCATTATGTAGCTGAAAAACGAAATATGGCTTACTGTTCGACCTGACTCGGCGAGTCACTACTTGGACTCGGCGAGTCAGCCCTACTCGGCGAGTTCCAAAGTGTGACTCGGCGAGTCAGAGAGTCAGACAGAGGAAATCTCGGATTTTGTTGCTGTTTTGCTTTAGGATTATTACCATATTCGTTTTAAACCTATAAAATACGAATTTTATTGTTTCTTAAAGAATATCCTTGCCAAAACACAAGATAATTACCAATTGATTAGATAATAACTTCCTTATACAATAAAGATTGGATTATTTGTATTAATTGGGTAACTTATTTTTCAAGAAATTGAAATTAGGTCAAATATAGATAATGATGAAATTAATTGTTTAATTTATATTATTTGTTATTTGATCCTTGTGTTATGAAAAGTTTCAATTTTCCCCTTTAGGTTTTATAGTTTAAATTTGAACTCAAAAGTTTAGTTTTGAAATTTAAATAGTTGAAACCCTAATGTTTTGAAAAGGTTTCAAAACTTGCCCTCAAGTTTTGGAATTTAAATTTTGATTAAAAGTTTAATTTTGATGTATATTTAAATTCTATACCCTAATGTTTTGAAATGTTTCAAAACTTGCCCTCAAGTTTTGGAATTTAAAAGTTGACTAAAAGGTTTAATTTAGGAATGTTAAATTCTAAAACCCTAGTATTGTTTTGAAAAAGTTCAAATCACACCCTTATGGTTTTATTAATTAATTAAGATGTATAATTAAAAGAGGTTTAATAAATCCATAAAAAGGTTTTGGTTTACATTTAATTGAATTAAAAGTATAATCGTTAAATGTGACCACCTAGTATTTTAAAAGTGTAAAATACACCCTATACTATATATAAACATTAAAAGTCTAACATTATATATATATGTATGAGTGAAAGTCAGTCTTACCATTAGTAGGCCTCATTCACGAAGCTGGTCTATAAGGGGTGTTTAAGGAAATTTCCTATAAAATGGCGATTGAATGGGTATCCACTCTTACCCACCACACTCTTGACTAGTGGATGGTCGTTAGCCGAATGGGTAGGATAGGACAAAACCTTCCATTATAAGTATAATGAAGTACAAAAGTAACTAAATGTTTTACAAATTCCCAATCTTAGTTACTTAGGCAAAAGTGAATTGATGCAATTCCATGAAATTACACTTTGTGCCCTTGCGAAGATGTTAGTGGAGCGTGTGTGGTTAACCGGCACACTAAATGGCTCTAAGCAAAGGTAGCAAAGGGTGACTCAATGTTTGTCATAGTTCGGTGGAGCGTGTGTGGTTTACCGGCACATCGAATAGGTGACTGTAACATGTGAGGGCACCATGTAAGTTTGCATGGTTATTCACACCCGCTTTGTGATCCCCGGCATCCCAGTCACAAACTAGAGGGGCATATCGAGATTTAAACATGTCATTGAAATGTTCAATGAATCTCAAAGGATCTAGGAGTTTTCATAGATTTAAAACTTAAATTTCTTTTTTCGTTTTTTCATGGTGGAAATTAGTGAATCGTCATTCACTTACCTTCAAATATTCTCCAACTAGATTACGACATCCCTTTTCTAGGTTGTAGCATATTGTGTTGGGTCCTAGCGTTAGTATTTCATTTGGGTGATTTACTATGGACTCAATTAATCAACTAACTTGGATTCGTTTTCTCCCATTTTGTAGATGTCAAAGTACGACAACTATGGTCTTCCCAACTCCCGTGGAACAAGCATTCCACATGAAGATGATATTTCACGATTCAATCGAGGAACAAGATATCATGCTTCACTTCCTCCACCTCGTCCAATCATTCTCCCTAACCCACAAGTTCGAAGGCTTGAAAATTTCAAGCTCACTCAAGCCCTTTTGGCAAGTAAACATAAAGAAGGAAAGTCGGTGTGTGCACACGTCCTAGGGATGAAGTCACACATTGATAGGTTAAGAATGTTCGGATCCGTTGTCTGTGAGGAGATGGCTATTGACTGGGTTCTTCAGTCACTTCCTAACTCGTATAGTGAGTTCGTAATAGAGTACTATACGATGAACCGCGACGTGACCCTTATAGATCTCACCTATATGCTTATTGTTGTTGAATCTGCAATGGTTTGGCGCAATAGAAAAGCAAAGTTGATTGGTGAATCTGCCTTCAAGACCTCTATGGACATAGACAATGGAAACGAAAGACATGCTATGATCGAAAAGTTTGATCATAAGAGAAAGGCAATGTTTGAAGTAGTTCCATGTCCTGTTCCAAAAGAGTCAATTTGCTTTTATTGCCAAGAGAAGGGGCATTGGAGACGAAGCTGCCCTATTTACCTAAGAGATCTAAGAGATGGGAGAGTCAAAACGTATGGCTTTGCTTTAGGATCAGAGAAAAGAGAGGAAGCTTAAAGGAAGAAGTGAGCAGAATCTAACCGTGAAGGAATGGATTTCGATCGCATTACTTGAAGATTAGATTCTTGAGCCACTACTTAGAGTTAGAATTAGATTGCTAAGAAATATGTATTAGCATAGTTTTTCAATGAATTGCATTGTAAGGACAAATTTTTTCCGCAATAAAATAAATTTTGATTTTATATTATTTATTTATCCTTGCAATGGCATGCATGAAAATTGATGTTTGAGGGTTTCTAATATCAGCAATAATGGATTTGATTCTTAATTATGGAAATGTCGAAAATTTACCAAATAAGGAGAGTTTCTCATTGCCCAAGTTTCAATTGGACAGAAACTTGGAATCATGCAACTTGGTTGCACGATGAATGAGAAATTTCATATTTGGAAATTAGACTAATTCATTGACAAAGTGTCAAGTGAAGAACTAGGAGATCGAGTACACAAAGTTGCATGTTGATCAAGTCCACCATAAGAGTAACAAAGATATTCGTCATGATTTGCTAAAGGTTTAGAAAATATGATTATACTTATAAGATTAAGTGTAATTCTAAATTGATTGAAAAACTTTAAATCAATAGCAGAACGAATAAGAAGAATCAAGTAGGATGAAAGATAAAAGTTTCTCCATTCTAAGAAGAAGGGAGAGTACCTTTTATTATGTTTTATGATGAGTCTTAATGATTAAGAACCATATCTCAATTGATCCTCTAAGTAAGTCTTAGTACAATTGTATGTCTAAGAAGAGGAATCAAGAATTGAAGAAATGGTTAAATCAAGAAGTCAATCATACTTCGTTCCAAACAAGTCTTAGAGTTAAGATTGTGACAATGAGTGACAAGTATTAAGAAGGTTTATAACATTCATCAAATGAGGAAAGTTGTGATGTCTTGGATAAGACAAAGACCAACTAGGACCTATTTATGAAGTGTTTTGATAAAAACTACACTAACTCTTGAATATTTGTTTATCAAGAAATGTTTATTGACAAAAGAATCTTATATGTCAAGGAGTCAGTGGGAGTCTTAATGGTCTTGAAAGGTTTCAAGAACAAATTAAAATAAACCTTATCGATCATCACTAGCACACGAGTTGAGGTTTACAACCTATCGTGTTGACACTATATTGTTTTTGTGTCGTTCCAATTGAGTTAATTATGCATGTGAGCCCTATGAGTTCTCATTTGAATGCATAAAAGGCAAGGGCCATGATCAATGAAAAGTACATTGATAAGAAAAGGTGAGCTGCTTAACTACTTGGAGACATGGTGGGCAGCTATGATACCATAAGGCAAGAAATCAAGATTAAGAAAGTTCAGTCCATATGAGTTTGAATTTGTCGTAAACTTTGGTTTTGACAAATTCACATGGATAGGAACACATACACCATTAAAATCTAAGTGTCATAAGATTCCCTCTTTCATGAAAATGACTATGAGGAAATGCTTTCACTAAGAGAGATTTTAAAAAGATAGTGATTGTGAAAATTGTATTCTCGAATTCGATTATGGTTACGGTATCCCTTTCCATGATTTGAATTGTGAGGTTTGGCAATTAGTCTGAATTATTTAGACACACATATGAGATCTCTAAAGGAAAGGTGTATAAGATTAGATAAAGGATTATCAAAGCATTAGGTATTAGAAACATGAACTTAAGAAATTCAATAGGTATTGTTTTTCTGAAAGTTAAGCTGTTTCTGAATACATGTCAAAGCTAGTGGGAGCATAAGTGTTATGTTTTATAATAATAATCATGATAGTGGGAGCATAAATGTTATGATTGTATGATTATTATGGAAAGTATTGCAAGTTAGCAATATTAATTATAGAAAACAATAGTTATACTTTGCAAAGTTGCAAGAATTGAAAAGTTGTTTTGCTATAATTAAGGGAGAGGATATTATGCTTCATTTCAAATCTAAAGGCTTAGGTTGTGGAATGTTAATAAATTTAGTCAAGGAAAAATAGTGTGTTCTCAAATTTCGATTATGATTACGGAATTCCTCTTCATAGTTCGAAATTTGATAACGTAGCACATAAAATATTATGGCAAAAGATTGATAAAGTATCAAATCTTTATGTAAGACTTTATGCATCGTGTCCCATACGCTTAGGGTTTAGGATCAATTGCAAATGCTATAATATTTGACCATTCTAAAATTTTCCAAATGTCTAGCGCATTTAGAGGGAAAAGGACAAGAATCGGTTTTGACTAAGATAATTAAACAACTATCAAAGGACAATCCAAAGTTCGCCGAGGATTGGTCGTTTGTGAGTAGTTGGAAGTATAGTATTGGATGGACTATATCGACATTATTATGAATAGAAAAGATTCTATTAAGAATGAGTTATCATATGGAAAATATGGAAACGTTTCCATATTGGGAATTGAATATTGAAAATCTATGTCTAGATTAGAAACTTTTATGCAAAAGGATGTTCAAAGGAATGTACTTTGAGTGAGAGACATCATATCTAAGGAATTGTCTTGTAACAATCTCCGATAGAGGACTTTGTAATATCATTGGCAATAGTCATTGTGACTTTTGTGCTATGACATTACGAAAGGATCATTGCATAAAATGTTAGAATCTAGCATATTCCATAAGTGGCAAGAATTTGATATTCTTTCACTTGTGAAAAGAATTGGGAGTTGTGAAATGAGTATGATTGGAAATGTGTTCATTTGATCTATTTCACAAAGTAAGAACCATAGGTAAACGTTGTGTGCATGATAAGAGCATGGGACAAGTGTAATAATTCAAGTAAGAAGTTGATTACCCGAAACAACAAATAATGAGTAATCGATATGGTGATAAATAAAAGGTGTTTTATTTATGCTCAAAGGTTTGAGGCCATATGGGATAAGTATTATGCTTGTGTTTCACTTTGCATGTTTTGACTTCCTGAATAATTTAATTGGTTTAGAACAATCAAATTATTCGAACGGGCCACAGTCGTTCATATGTTGGAAGTAGGTATGAATAAAGACTGTCGTGAATTGGTGTGTGGATTGTCTAAAGAGTATTAGACATAAGCAAATGTTTGCTGCAACGTTCATGAGTGCTTATGAATATGATTTGAGCATTGGATTAAACCCACGCTCACTTGGATCACTCCATGAATTGTATCACAAGTGATTGGTGAGACGATAACATCTTATATTCTTGAAACCGAGATGTGTGAGTTGTATCATGCAAATCGGTTGCACATTGATAATATGTAAACGCACCAGTAACTTGGTGTTATAAAACATATTGTTGTGTGTGATTCGGTGAGTAAGTGCAAACGAGCATTGGATCAAATTTTATCCATTCCTTTTATTCAAAGTAGAATAAAAGCGATATCTTTGGGCCCCTCGATGATTTAGTGATGACAAACGTAAATGCTCGGCCGAGCTAGGGATAATTTGATTTGTTCAATTAGTCAGTCGTCATAAATCGGAAGTCGAGAAATAGTATAGAGAGAATGATTAGAAATCATGTCTTACGATATCTAGAATGGAGGAATATATGATCCATTATCTAAAGGACACGGGTATCTGATATGATCAGAGTTGACAGCGGCTTTGGAAAGCTACGATTGCAAATCAGGATCTGAAGTCATACGCAAAATAGTTATTACACGTATCCAAGTGGGAGACTATTGGATTAGTGTCTAAGTCCATAACTATTTTGGTATGTACTTGACCCGATGGTGCATGGTCCTTTTGGGTTGCCTTCACCAAAGCAACTTGATAGGATGAATTATGGAGAGAAAGGATTAAATATGATTTATTAATATATATTATGGGAATAATATATTAAAGAAGAAATCATATTGTTTAATTAATATTAGTCAAGAATTAATAAGAATTAAGTTTGTGACTAAAAGAGATAAATTAAACTTAAGGGACTCGAATTGTAATTATAAGATAATTGCAATTGGGCTATGGATTGCCTCGTATTAAAGGAGTGGACGAATTCTATGGGGAAACCCATTGGAAATCGTCCAAGGCCTTTAAGGAAAGGAGTCCATGGGTTGCTTAGGGCTTAAGCATCCAAATTAGGGTTTCCTTGTTAGATAACCCTAATAGCCTCACTATATATGGAACCCTTATGCTCCAAAAACGTGGTGAACTAATTCTTTAGGGTTTCCACACGTTTTTTAGAGCCTCCTTCTCTTCTCTTCTTCATCCTCTTGCTCTTGGTGTCTGTGAACCATTAGAGGAGTGACATTTGTGACTCTAAGCTTTCTAAAGTCATTACAAGGAGGATTTGAGATTGTTATTGCTACATAACAATCAAGGTATGATCTAAACCCTAATTATATGTTATATTGATTATCATATGCTAGATCTAAGGTTTATAGTCTTGGATAAATTACATGTATAATAGAGAAACCTAGATCCAAGAATTAGGGTTTGTATGAGCACATAAGATGTTCTTATGACCAAAACCCATCAACCTAGTCATTCCATAGTACTTTTCCCACCATTTTCCAGCCACACACTTGGTACGGGCTGGAAAAACCCTCTTCTCTCCACACATATCTCTCATTCCTCTCATTTTCCATCAAAGAACAAACTTCATTTTCTCTCACTTTCTCTCTCTAAAATTTCGAGATTCAAGGCTATTCTCCAAGCTTTTCTTCTACTTTTGGTAAGTATTATCATCCTCCATATGATCATTTCACTCCTTTCAAATCATAGATTTCTTACACAAACTCCTTCATATTTGTGTTAGATCTTCGAATCTTCAAGACATCTTCTAAGTGTTCTTGAGTTGAACACTTCTTTTCTTCAACATCCATCCACTAATAACACACAAGGTGAGTTCATACCCCTACATTTTCATGTTTTCTTCAAGTTTTAGGGGGGGGGGGGGAGGGGGAATACAAGTTAAATCACCATAATATAACTTAAATTCTATCATCAGCTTTCAACAGGAAAGTTGATTACCATTCATGGACTGTTTTGACCTTCATAAACTTTTTATTTTCCAACACTGTTTAATATGCAAATAATTCAGGTTAATAACTTTAAAATGACTACTTGCACATCTCCACACGATTTTTCTACAATTTATGGCGATTTTTACAAAACAGCCTATCATTTCAGAAACCACTTCGGACCAGTATGTGAAGTTGGAAAATTTTACACAAGTTAAAAGTCACTAAAAATCATGATAAAAATTATGAATAAAATAGACAAAATTTCTAAGCTCTCAGAATTTACGGATTCTGATTTTGACTTCAAATGATTTTTCTATGCGTTTTGTAAGAACAGGAACAACAAGGTTAAAACTAGAAAATGGTTAACAATTTCATTTGCACCTTGTAGCTTGTTGAGCAAGGTGTGTGTTATTATATATATATATATATATATATATATATATATATATATATATATATATATATATATATGTACACATGTTGTTGATAGTATATATTATTTACCCTAGTCTAAAGGTACGAATCATATACAAGGGGTTACTACCTCTACAAATAATATTAATAAATTATAATAGGCATAGTAAAGCCTATTATACACCACAAACAAATATGCTAATCTATAATATGTATAGTTTATGTTACAATTACATTTAAAACTCATTACGAAAGGTTCTCATTTCATATAGAAGGGGTACAAATACAAAGTACCGGGTCTATACAAAGGGGTACAAATACAAAGTACCGGGTTTTCATATAGAAGGGGTACAAATACAAAGTACCGGGTTTTCATATAGAAGGGGTACAAATACAAAGTATCGGGTCTATACAAAGGGGTATAAGTACAAAGTACCGGGTTTTCATATAGAAGGAGTACAAATACAAAGTACCGGGTCTATACAAAGGGGTACAAATACAAAGTACCGGGTTTTCATATAGAAGGGGTACAAATATAAAGTACCGGGTTTTCATATAGAAGTGGTACAAATACAAAGTACCGAGTCTATACAAAGGGGTACAAATACAAAGTACCGGGTTTACACAAAATGGTTTTATGATATTAGAACTACAATCTATCTAGAATTTGTTAGTTTCCGGTTATAATTGCTAAGTGTATATGTCAGAGTTATATAAGGATTTAGTTGCGATCGACTTAGAATTGGTGGGTCCGCCTTACTTCCTGTTCCTTGTTTGGTTATGGACCTAGGGCAGACCCATTATATTTGACGATCTATTTTACTTAAATTTTATAAAACTTATATACATTGGGTGATTATAGAGGAAATCTATGAGTCCTTCTAGGGTACATTATCGCATAACATAGGAGCTTTCCTTACTCATCTTATAAAGAAAATATTGGATTTTCTGGAATCATACTCATTCGCTTTTACAAGGAAAATGACATCTTTATTAAATAAAACTCTTATGAACTCACCAACTTAATTGTTGACACTTTTTTTCAAAACTACTTGTATTCTCAGGGAATCAGTAAAATAGGAAATCAGCGGCTTTTGAGGATGGAACGCTAAGGCGTTAAACATTTCATTTTGTCAACATAATGTAATTGGTTTAGAAACATGTAAACTCATACTATGGTGTAACTTTTTCAATTATATTTATGTTGGTTGTTCTTACTTTGAGCACTATTATACTTGTTGTTGTGATAATATACATGAAGTCCTCCACCCGCGGACGTTTCCGCCATCCTTGGTTTGGGGGTGTGACACCTAAAAATTAGGGTTTAGTGAGTCTGAGCGTACGTTGGGCATACCTACACGTACGTTGGGCGTACGCCTCTCCGCACCCGCGTTCACTTCCCCTTCTACGTTGGGTGTAACCCAACTTACGATGGGCATACCCAGCTACTTCACACGCATGCAGTCCATGCATGCATAGGACCACCTTGTCACAATTCCTTATTAGGGACTATTATTGGCAACATTTTCAAAGTATCGCCACTTCTTCGTTCTGAGTCCGTTTCCGACGAACTTTATATCTATGAAAAGGTGGCGAGAAGCCCTACGCTTCTAGAAACACACCCCGACCCAGAACTTTCTCAAATAGCCTCAAAGCCCATAAAAGACAAAAACACCCCTAGCCTTGACTTCTGGATCCATAAATGAATGCTTTTCCGAACAGGGTGTTATAAGAAGAGTGCATTTTGAGCTCATTTGTGTGTTTTGGTTGTGTTCTTGAAGAAGAAGAAGAATGTAGTAGAAGTACCTTGGAGCTTGGAAGAAGCTTGGATATGGGATTCTCTACTTGCTAGCAACCTCCAGGAGGTAAAAAGCTCCTAGCATGATCATCTTTTCTTATAGATCTAGCTATTTCTTCATTTAGAGCATTTTTGGTCCCAACTATGGCGATTCTTGACCATGGCATGCTCTTAACCAAATAAGTCGTCCTTTCAAACCCAATGAGGGGTCTTGAGTCATAAAAATTAGGTCTTGATTCTTAGTTCTTCCCCATGCATACTCTAGAATGGTCTTTAGATGTTAAGAAGTTAAGTTTGTTGGTATTAAGCACTTAATGGGAATGAAAAGTCATAAAGTAAGAAACTTTATGACTCTCAGTGGTATTTTGGCCTTGGATTTGCAATTAGGACGTGAGAGCTTAATGCATTAAGCTCTTATTGAAAAAAATGTTTCGATGCATATGTCGTATGTAACCCAGCGTACACCGCACGTACGAGGTCATCTGTCTGATCCCATTCAAGGCTTGTGTACGCCCAATGTAGGAGTTGAGTACGCCTCGCGTACTCAGCTGAGTGGACCGAGTTGACTTGTTGACCTCTACCTTTGACCAAGCTTGATCGAGGGGTATTTTGGGTTTTTTGAGCTAATTAATCGATATTAGGTCCTTGCTTTTGTTTAGGTGATCGTTGAGCCGATTTTTCAGAACAGAGAATTATTCCGCTTGCATTCAGACTGAGAGGTGAGTTTTCATCACTGTACTGTGGGTCGAAGGCAACAATATCGGCCCACTAGATTTTGTATCCTGGTTATAAGATAGTGATATGCTAGTATATGACTGATTGGTAGAACCATATGATTATCTGTATTTGATGGTTCTGTGTTTATGTTTATCTGTTATATATGTCGACATATTGTGTTGGATTGAGGCGGTCTTGCTTTGTGTTGTAGGCCAAGACACCCGGGGACGACTGGATCGGCTGTAGGCCCTGTGAGGCGGTCCAGTCAGTCTGACTACCCATAGAGCGATTCGGATAGGTTGTAGGCCCTACGAGGCGGTCCAGTCATGCCGAAGGCTCGTAGAGTGGTCTAGATAGGTTGTAGGACCTGCGAGGCGGTCCAGTCAAACTGGTTGATCATATTTGTATGCTTGTTGTTAGGTGTTGTGTTGGTACTTTGGGGGAACTCACTAAGCTTTGGCTTACAGTTTTTAGTTTATCATTTCAGATACTTATAAGGATCGTGGGAAAGCAAATGCATGATCGTACACAACTTCCTGTTTTATGCCACTAGGTCGTGGGAAAAAACCTTATGAAATGATTTATAATACCATTCCTATGTTTGATAATATTAGAGTGTTTGGTTGTTTGTGTTTTGCAACACAATTAAATAATAATGATAAGTTTTCCGAAAGGTCATAAAAGTGTATTTTAATTGGCTATTCTAATGTTAAAAAAGGTTACAAGTTGTTTACTCTTGATAATGGTATTTCTTTCTTTTCCAGGGATGTGAAATTATATGAATTTGTGTTTCCTTTCAGAATGACATCTAAATCTAATGAAGTTTCTGAGTTTCTTAGATCTACTTGCATTGTTAACCATGACCCTTGGGATCTATCTTCCGACGATGAAATTCTTTTATCCGATACTCTTAATGATGATCATTCTAATAGAGTCTTGGTTCATATCAATCAGGAAGGTGATTCTAGTGTAGATCCTTCCTTAAGTGCAACTAGAACTTATTAGGAAGGTAATCAAAATTTGAATGTAACTGATAATCAAGATGGTACTCTTGGTTGTGAGATGCCTATTGCGCAACCTGAGATGGTTATTTCTGAGTCTCTAGGAAGTTCTGAGGAAAATAATTCTTTGTTACCACATTTTTATGATAGTTAATCTGTTAGGAGGTTAAATCGAGAGTCTAGATTTCCTCAAAAATTTAATGATTTTGTTGTAGAAGGGAAGTATAAATATGGTATTGAAAAATCTGTGAATTATTCTTTTCTTAATCATGAACATAAATGTTTTGTTTCTAATTTAAATAAAAGTATAGAACCTCAGTCTTATTATGAAGCTGTCTTGGATCCAAATTGGGTACAAGCTATGAATGAGGATATGGAGGCTTTGTACAAAAATAAAACTTGGATTATTTGTGATTTACCCTCTATTAGAAAACCAATAGGATGCAAATGGGAATATAAAATAAAATATAAATTTAATGGATAAGTAGAGAAATTTAAAGCAATGTTAGTTGCTAAAGGTTATAATCAAAGGGAAGGTTCAAATTATGATGAAACTTTCTCTCCTATAGCAAAAATGGTCATTATTAGGACTGTTATTTCCCTTACTGTTAATTCTGATTGGAATCTTTCTCAATTAGATATAAATAATGCATTTTTGTATGGTGAGTTAGATGAACATGTTTATATGTCTCTTGCTCTTGAATATCATGATAAAGATGATAAACATGTATGTAAGCTCTTAAAACCTCTTTATGGTTTCAAACATGCCCCACGAAAGTGGAATGAAAGGTTGTGTAGTTCTTTGTTTGAATTTGGTTTTATTCAGAGCATTAATGATTTGTTGTTTTACTTGTTGATGTTGATGACATTATTTTGACTAGAAATAATTTGATTGAGATAAATAAAGTAAAATATTTTTTAAAAACTAAATTTCTAATTAAAGATCTTGGAAAGTTAAAGTTTCTCTGGGGACTGAAGTTGTGGATATTAGAAATGGTATTTGTTTAACCCAAAGGAAATATTGCTTGGAGTTATTACATGAATTCGGAATGTTGGGTCGTATGCCTGTAAAAACTCCTTTGGATTTGAGCATTATAATTAAAGATTATGGTATATATAAAAATGATGTTTTATTACAAAATGTTATTTTATTTCAGAAACTTGTTGGTAAGCTTATTTACTTGACTATCACAAGGCTTGGCATTTCTTACACTATACAAGTGTTAAGTCAGTTCATGCATAGTCTTCGTAAATCCCATTTAAATATCGGTCTAAGACTACTTCATTATCTTAAGTCTAATCCAAGTAAAGGTTTTTATGTTTTAAAATCTAGGGTTTTTAACAAAATGCTATGTTGATGTCGACTGGGCTATGTGCCTTGTCTCTAGACGTTATGTTACAGGTTATGCTATTTTTCTTGGAGATACTTTTATCTCTTGGAAAAGCAAGAAACAAGAAACTCTTTCTCGTTCTTCCACAAAATCAGAGTATCGTGCTCTTGGTTTTATTTCTTGTGAAATCATGTGGATTTTGAAATTTGTGTTTGATCTTAGGTTAATAGATTTTATTTCAATTGCTATTTTTTGTGATAATGATTCATCAATTAAATTGGTTCTTAATCCAGTTTTTCATGAAAAAACAAAGCATTTTGATGTTGATATTCGTTTCATAAGAGATAGAGTTTCTAAGGGTGTTGTAGAAGTTTTAAATATAGATTCAGATCTCAATATTGCTGACACTTTTACTAAAGCTTTGGGTTTTGTTCAACATAATTGGTTGTGTGATCAAATGTGTCTTGTTGATCCATTTCAAGAACAATGTTAATGTGAAAGTGATTTAGTTTGAAGAGGGATGTTGGAATAAGCATATTGACTCAAACTTAAATCTCATATTCATCTATATTCTTTATACATATCCTTTTATTTCTTTATTTCTTTATATTTATTATTCAGTATTTGTGTTTCTTTGTAAGTATATAGTGTAGGAGGGTTGATCTTGTAAGTATATAGTGTACGAGGGCTCACTTGTTTCAAAGAAAAAAAGGCGCGGGTTTTATCCATTTAATATTTGGGTGGATATTAGTCGGATTGCTCCGGTTCATATTCGAATTTAGACTCGATGTATATATTTAGCTGTGAAGAGTAATTATGAGTAACACACTTCATTTTTCTTCATTTGTTCAACTATTTCTCTCTCAGTTTACGTTAGTGTTTGTTCATATAACTTGTTCTTTTGATTCTTTCATCTTTAATAGTTTGAGTGTAGGTTAGAAAAAGTTATAGTAAGATTCGATTGTATTGAGTGTCTGAGTGGAATTATAGTGAGTTCTATTTTGTAAATTCGTTAAAACCAATTTATTCTTGTATAATAAGAACTGTTGATGTTGTAAAGTTTGTGTTTATTAATCAATTTCTAGTTTCTTTTGAGAACATATATTTTGTAAATTTCTTAAGCAAAAAATCAACTCCTAACTTTTTATAACACTTTGAGCCCTTACTTTACATACACATGTCTCATATTTTATTCAAAAGAAAAAAGTCATACACACATGACATTGTTTTTCACGTACTCTTTTTAGAAAAATATTAGTAAAAACGTTCATTGATGCATACAATAATACCATAAACCAAATTTAGGTTTATAGACTATCTCAACGCCGAAACTTGCAAGCAGTTTTTAACTCCTCTGGTGGTGCTGAGTCCTGAGCAAACCCATTGTCGACCCATGCCGAGTATCCACCAGCCATATTCTTCACATTCTTGTAGCCCTACACGCATATAAATATGTCATATATACAGATATATATCATCAGAGAAGAAAGATATATAATACATACAACATCTATATACAATCAGCATATATAAAATATATAATCATAATGTTTGAGGAGCCTATCAATTGAAAATGGTAAATGGAAAGAAAGGTTTAATAACATACGGCAATAAGAAGGTCCACAGAAGCTTTAAGAGATCTCCCTCCACTGTTGCAAGCCTTTAACATATACAAGATAAAAAGAAAATGTTGTGTTTGTTTTATAAAAAAATTGAAGAAGTTTATGTATTCATTTTCAAACGAAAAATGTACTACTTATTATTCTGAGAAAAATACCACAACTAGTGAATCTTCCTTGTCACAAAGAGCCGAGACCTGAGCTACAAATTCAGGATTTTTAACCCTTCCTGTACATTGCAAGAATGCTTTAATGAATTACAAAAACGAACATATATATAAAAAGCAATAACATAGAAAAAGTTAGTCAAAATCGTTTGTTCCTGTAAAAAAGAACTTTAAGGGCTGATTTAGTATAAAAATAAGTGTCACATAACTAAATAGATTAATGAAACATGTACATGATGTGGTGGAATTAATACGCACCTTCTTGTGTGATGAACATGTAAGGGATATTTATTGCATTGTCCACGTGACTCTTGTTGAATTCTTCATTGGTCCTGTTTTTTTTTTTTTTTTTTTTTTTTTTTTTTTTTTTAAGTTTTAGTACAAGTTAAAAATAAAACACATAAGGTGACAATTTGTATGTTTGTTTAAGAGGCTTGAAAACCATATTCATGAATATGAAACTTTTGTTGTTACATGTCTACATATTCTTAATTAGTAGTATTGTGTGTGACAAAAATGTATTTCAAACTTGTAATTCTAATTATGATAACATATTTTTATTTCAACAGTTGATTTGTACCTCATGTTTTCTTTACCCAAAAATATTTTCATCTTATGTTTCACTTAGTTTTTTTTTTTACAAAAGGAGGTAAGTTCACTTTATCATATATGCTAAACAATTGTTTAACGATCTAATTTGGTTAGATGACGGAACTTATTAACATGCATAATAGTTAATTTTGAGGCAATTAAAAATGATCATATATAGCTTTATATACATGATTACATAATGAACCAAAAATATACATGTTCATAGATTTTTGGGGTGCTTGGTATGTACGTATGCACCCCTATGGTATACATGTGGTTACGAGGGATAATTTAGTGAAAGAAAAAAAAAGTTATATTTTGAAATATGGTAAAAAAAACAATTTATATATATAGTTCTCAAACTAAGGTAAAAAGTGTAATTAAACATAACAATTCAATATCTAGTGCCAAATTTTAACCCATTGATATATGGTTTTGGTGTGTAATTTTATCGGTTTGTTTTTTCGCTAACCTGACATCAAGATAACGATGACCGGAATCGATGAGAAGTTTTCTAGCATCATGTACATCCACTGTGACCACATCTTCAACACTGATAAACCATAAACACACAAACAATCATACATTAAACAAAACAAAAACAATAAAAACACAAAATAAGAAGAAGGATGTGAAATAGGAATTAGGATCCAACCTCTTGGGCGCATCCATGGAAATCAACCCTCGACAGAACTATAAAAAATATGTCTGATGCTTTCATCAATTTGTACCAACATAAGTTGACTTTTATAGCATCAAATTGACATTATTAAAAGATTTAATTTCTATTATTTATTATCAACAAAGAGTTGACAAATAGTTTTTATTCATAACTTAATTCCCAAGCCATTACCTTGTGATGTGTCCTATATTCAGAAAATAATTCGTTGAAATTTTTGTTATCTACTCATTAAAGTATTATAAATTCCTGCAAAAGAAAAAGAAAAAAAAAACTAATAGATCGAACACCCAACATATAACCCTGTTTAAAATAATTTGGATTCCTTTTGATGCAGCTCATGTTTTAAAGGTCATATAACCAAAGTCTTAACTAATAATCAGTCTCTTTATTTGAAAAACGTACTTTTAACAAAATCTGGTTAATTAAACAACCAACTTTATTTGTTTCTCTAGCAAAATTTTCCATTTTTTTATTCCTACCCAACCTATTCCTTTTCTTGGCAACTCTAAACTCAAAGATAAATCTAGTAAAAACACAAGAAAATTAGACTTGAGTCTCCATATCATTGATTTTTTTTGTCATTTTTTTAGTTTAAAGTTGGATTTTGTGGCATTATCAAAGTTTTTGGTCACATTGAGATGGAAGCAAACAGACAACGAACTGTGTTGCTAGCCGGCTTTGGATTGCAAAACTATTTATTTATAAGAACCTACATACATAGATCGTGTAGTCATAAATAACAGTGTTATGTATGACCTGTTGAACTCTATTGAGAAGTTCCACAACCTCTAGTGATAGGAAACCAAATGTATCAAATGCAAATAACATACAAACACATGTTGGTTAGCTATGCAAGTTTTTTTCGTGTTTTGTCACTTTACATGAGACAACTTTTAAAACAGTTTGTCCCCACAACAAACCCTCCACTTCTCAAGCCGATAAGAGGGGAAACCTGGTTATAACAAGTTCATTATTATCAAATCGAAGCTATTTAAAATATAATGAGTTGAGGGTTAAGTTCAAGTCCTGTTTGGGACATATACGAATAGATTACAGGGTAATAATGCTCAAAAGAGAATCTTTTATTTGACAGACATATTTTTGATAATCAACATTAACCTACCAATTATTCTAGAAGGATCATTGCTACATTCACATTACAATCACTTGGATCCATGAGTTTAGTTACTTTCTCCCGATCTCCTTTTGACTTAATGAAAGGCTGAAAGGCTGAACCAGAAGATGTATGAGAAAACTGATGATTATTTACTGATCTAGAAGAAGATATAATGGTTGTCTTGAATGTAACTAAATTGTCAACAGTATTTAGGACAATCGTTTTGGGCTTGAAGCACAAGAGGAAGTCACTTTCATCATCCTCCATAGCAGGTTCATTAAGATCAAATAATGGTTGCTGTTCTCTTGAATCCATTTCTCAAATACACAAAACTTTGAATCTTGGAAATAAATGGAAACAAAATAAGCACTGCAACCAAATTTAAGAAAAAAGAAACTCCAATGAGACGAAAGTGTTTAAATTAATTAAAACCTCACACAATAATGGAACTGCATACAACAGCATAATAGCAATAAAAGTACAATAAACAGCATTATTGATGAAGCTTTTTAGATGCCGTATATCATATATGAATAAATGCAACCAATACAAAGCTTGATCCATAAATTCGGAAAGAGATCAAACATTCATGATAACATTGTGTAAATGGATATCACGAAGCGAACTACCCTAGCACACTCAATTATATATCACACTAACGAACAATTGAATTCAATTCAAGTGTGAAAATAGACATAAAATAGAAAAAGAAACAGAAACAATTGAAAAGAATTAATTATCTTAGTGAAATGAAGGGGAGGCATAATTGATGAACGATTAAGTGATTATGGAGAATTCATGGAAATGTCAAGTTGATTAATCAACACAGTGATACACACATTTTATATATGATTATGGAAAGATAAACCCACCTCGGGAATTATGTCTGAATCTGATAAAGGTGTATTTGGGAACCCAGACTGAAATCATGCCTCTCAAGTCTCTGAATCTGATGGATTGGGGCGAGTCTTGACCCAGATTCTAACTATTCAGAGTAAATTACACTAATGGTCCCTTTGGTTTGGGATAGTATATGCCTTTGCTCCTTCTTTTAAAAAAATTGGATCCTTTTGGTTTTTTTTTTTTTTTTTTTGAAAAAAATATATATAATCTACTCCTAAACTACTACTTAAATTCACCTATGTCCACAACGGGATTTGAACCCTCAACCTCAAGAGGGAGGACAACACCGGATACCGTTGATCTACATTTCATTAAGTGACGCTATTAAATATTATCATACTGTAAGCTGATATCTCAACTTAGTTGTTCTGTTGATATTAGTTAGGAAGTGAGTCAGTGACGCTATTAAATATTATCATACTGTAAGTGTATGAACCATTATGTGAGTGATTAATATTCTCCTTTTCCCAGTCGAGTTTGTCAAACTTGTTGGGTTAATCGGATTCAAGTCTAGGGTTCTTTTTAGGAAAGTTGTCTTTTATTAATTCCTAATTTTAGATTAGGATTCAAAGTCTTTTATTTTATTGTTTTAGAAGTTTGAGTAGGTTTCAATTTCTTTAGTATAAGTAGGAGCATGTGTCGTCAGTTCTTTTGTTTCAATGAAATTCCAGTGCTTTTGTTTAACTTTGTGATCAAGTATCTTCTTTTTTTTCTTTTCTGTCCCTGTTTGAGTTCACACTTGCAACTTGCAACATCAAATTTGTTTATTGTTTTTATTGCACTTACAAAACTTGTACACATGGTTTCAAATCTACTTTTAAATATTCGTGTTTTATCGGATCAAATAGGTGAGCAAATGTGATAGATAGAGAAAGTGAATCATCATCAAAATGGATAAGCTCTCAATGTTACCGGAGCCCAATAAAGCAAGACAAATTGAAGCACCAAGTTGTCAATGCCTGTTTACATTGTGTGATTAAATTTTGTCTCAAAAAAGAGCCTACTGTATGAATCCAAAAATAATATGAAAAGATAAATCTTTTTTATTTTCAAGAGATTTTATCGATAGCCAATGTCAACCTACCAACTATTACCGAATGACACATTGCTACTACACTCGCATTACAATTTACAATCACTTTGATCCTTGAATTCAGTTACTTTCACATGTGAATTCTCATCATAGATAGAAGTTGACATTTCATCTGTCGTATACACAAACAGATTTCCACGAAGATTCAATGGAAAAGACCTCAAATTTTTCAATCTTTCAGATAAATGCAAACAATGATACAAATGCATACATCACCATAAGGTAACGATATGAACAACCTTACTATTATGACTATGAGATGATAAAACGGGAAGATATAAATTATATTCATAATTAAAAGATACCATTCCCCATTACCAAAAAACCATACACAAAACCAAAACTTATAAATACCACATTCTAATTTAAATACAAACAAACAAAAAAACCAAATAAACATAAACATAATTACCTTTACCTAAACACCCTTCTAGTTTCTTCTCCGTTTGTCCGGTGGTGGGGTCCCACTCCCACCACCCTTTCTTTTCCGGCCACTCTCCGGCACCCTATGCCGCCTATCACCACCATCATCATCATCCAACATCCCCACCTCCCCTTCTTCCACCGCCTCAAAATCCTCAACCTCATCACACCAATTCCGATTCCGTTTCTTTGTCTCGGATTCCTCACCCAATTCTATTCCATCTTCCAATTCCCTCTCGATCAAATCATCATCATCCATGGATTCTGCCCTCCGATTCACATCACCGCCGCGTTCTTTCCTTCGTTTCTCAAAAGCCGCCCTGACTTTATCTTTATCGATCTTTTTCACCGCTTCCTTAGGCGACCGGAATCTGCATTCCGGGTTTTGATCGGATTCGTGATTCCGATCGTCGTCATTTTCGACATCGGAATCGATGTCTTTATTATGATCCGTACTTCCATCGTCATTGCTTTGATTCCGGGATGTTCTTGGATGATCGGTTTTGGAAGTGGTGGTGGGGCCCACATGAGAGTTGCTGTCATTTGTGTTGTTGTCTTCATGTGCCTTTGGAGTAACTCCACCACCACCGCCGCCACCTGTACTTCCGTCAAGGACTTCACTAGTTTGGGAAGGTGGGACCCGATTTTGTTCGTATAGTTCTAGCATTTGGTTACTTACTTCTGCAATGATTAAATAAAACTAGTTAATATTTTATAAATGAGAAACTAACAGTTTATGTAATCAAAGAAAGGCTTAATAGAAAATACAGAAAAATGAGATTTTTTGCCAATTGAAAGTTGGAAACAAAACTTTTCAAATTTGTCCTCATTTAAAAGACTAAAAAACTACTTAATAGATAAAGTCATAAAAACAAAACTTTTCATTAAGTTCTAACTTTTACACATTTGTCCTCATTCAAAAATTGAAAGTTGGAAAATGAGATTTTTTGCCAACATTAAATCCTTTTTGTTCAATTTAAGTTATAAAATTTTCAAATTTGTCCTCATTTACAAATATTACAATGCAAAAAAGAAATCCACATTTAACTTTACAGTTCAACAAGCTACTTTTACTGTTGAAATTTAGGGTTATCATTAAAAAAAAGGTTATCTATTGGGTTTTTTCAAAATTAAGCCTCAACTTTATTTTTTTCCTGAAAAAGACCTTGCATTCTTTTCACTTTTCCTGAAATAACCCTCCGCTTTTTTTTCTGAAAGACCCTCAACCTTTTAACTTTTTTCAAAAAAACCATCACATTTGATAAGTTTTTTCGTTAAAAAAACTGCTAAAAGGGCCAAATCGAAAAAAATGGAAAAACACAAGGTTTTTTTCAGGAAAAAAATAAAATTGAGGTTTAATCCAGAAAAACACAATATATAAGGTCTCTTATGATATTAACCCAAAATTTTAAACACAGAAGATGATATTTGGAATAGAGGAAAATATGTTCTAGACCATTTTCAGATTTGGAAGATACTATTTTCAGTACAGATAAAGCTGTAGTTTTGGGTCAATTTTGAAAAATCATTCACTTAAACTGTAAATAATGATCAAATTACAAAACTACAAAATAATAATAATAACAATAACTTAAGGGTCAAAAAGTATCACGATTTAATCACTGCAGAAAACAGTTAAGTGGATAATACTGAAAGCACATTGTGGTTGTCTGTAGTCATACTAAAACCAAATAACAATGAAAAAATGGAAATTTTAAACAATAAAAAATAATTAAAAAAAAATAAAATAAAATAAAATAAAATAAAAACTAACCTTCAAGCTGACGTGGAGTAACATTAAACTCCTGCCACCAAACCTTTTCACCATCTGAAGGCAATTTGACTTTAAGAAACTTAGCAGCAAGAAAAATAGCACCTGCTGCAATGTGGTGGGGCTTAAATTGCAAGCACAGGGATGTCCTAAGCCTGCAGTTGCATTGCACCCCCTTTTTTTTAATGTCAAAAAGACGAAAAAGTCCCTCCACCACACCCTCACTTTACTATATATAATATATAAAGGAATACAACAGCATTACCCATCATTCACAAAATTCCATGCCACCTGTGCAAGGGCCTGTTGGGAAACTTTAAACTTCTTTATTGCCTCCACAAGTGGCTTATATGGATGATGCACGTTGAAGTCAAAAGCAAGTGTTGCAAGAACTACACGTTCTCCTATTAATATTATTTCCTTTTCTTCTTCATACACCTCCTGCATCGATAACAACAACAAGGGCATTTACGTCTTTTTCTTATGCCAGAACAGAAATACCAATCAATTTACTTACCTTTTGTTTGATTCTTTGAAGTGCTTCAGGGTCTTTTTTGTGATTGATTTCATAGGAGACAAGGATAACATCTCTTAGAGGATGAGGAGTTTCTTCAACTTTTCCTGCAAGAAACATGCAGACTGTTGCAACTGTCTGCATTCTAAATATATTACTTTATGTCCTTATTTTATTACAAAAGTAAAAAATGGATTCCCCAAAAAAGTGTAAAATGACATAACTAACCCTCCTGTCATTCTTCGCATGAGACTGGCGAAGAAAGAAACGATGACAAAAGATAATGGCTGTAGCAATAGTTACTTGGGGCCTGCATGGACCATATCCAATTTATTATTTCAAAAAAAAAAAAAAAAAAAAAAAACTAATGAGGAGGGCATTCATGTCTTTTGCACAGACAAGTTCCACACTCTTGTGTTCTCTTCTTCTATAATTATAATTCCTTTTTTTATGTAAAGTAATTAAATATTTATTTAATTTTACTAAATTCCTATGTGTGTGTGTGTATATATCTTAGTTTTATATACATAATCTTCAATGACAATAATGTCTTTAAAAAATTTCAAAACTTAAATTAAATTGTTTTTAGTTATTTTCCATGCAAAAGACAAACTTTTTATGTGATATTGGAAATTATATGAATAAATAAACATAAAAAGAACAAGAAACAATGATCATACTATCATAGAGACATAAATTGACTTACACTTGAAGTCTCATACCCAAATCCTGCAGAAATGTGCAATAAGATTTGCGAAGATAAGTCTCCTTCTTCAAATCAATGCCATCTGATCTTGATGGTGAGTTTTCTTCTATTTCTTTCCTAGAAAAATACCATCTACCACCATTTTCCTCCACCTTATTATCACACTGTTTGTGGGGTCCACCTTCATGCATTCTAGAATGCACCAGATCACTGGACATCATAGTAGCCATTTGTGTCCCCTGTGATATCTTCCAATTAATCCAGGAATGAATCTGGAGTTCCCTTTAGTGAACAGGATACATAGCAATCGCCATCACCTACCTGTGTTGGAAGCAACTTCAATACACAACAAAAAGAAAACCATATGACCAGAATAATCTAAATACAGTAACATCAATTTCATTAAAACCAAATATCTACTAACATGATCAATGTATATCACTGTAAGATGCATAAGATAACTTTTTGTGTAACACTTACATCATCCAAGAGATCTTAATGGGCTTAGTTTTGGATTTATTTTACTATTCTGGAGGTAGGGAACTATGAAAACTTGAAACTAATGAATATTACTATAGCTACACAAATCCCGATATAGTATACATTGATAAGTTCATGAGTTTCAAATTATCATGAGTAAGGAAACATGTCCATCAACAACATTCATCTTTCAGATTCCCTTTTCAATAAGGTGAGTTATTAAAAGGCGATCCACTCATCTTATACAGAACTCAAAACAACATTGAAACCCAAGTAGGCATGTGACTGTGCAAATTGATTTTGGGAAAAGTAAAGTCCTTTATAAAGTGACTGTAATTGTTAATCTACTAACCTAAAATCATTCCATGGAAGCTAACAGAAATCCTTCCACGGAATAAGAAGAGTTCAAACTCAATTCCACTAGTTAGCAGGAAGAAAACCCTACAAATAAAACGTACTTACATAATTAGAGACAAGAGAAACAAAACTATGTCTCGATTTAGAGAGGCCAAGAAATAGGGTTTCATGCATAACATCGGATGCTCACGATTTTTTTTATTTTTACAGAATTGGAATTACAACATCAAGATCGCGTAAATCATCTAACTTTCAGCACTTTAATCATCTCTAACATTCCTAATCACATGGTAACAAAGGAAAAAAAATGATCCAAAAAAAGATATATTAGGGCACAAAAAGAAAGAACACTGAATATTAAGATAATGTAACGATGATTATAACTAACCGGAGACCAATGGAGAACTATCTCAGCAAGGTTCCGGCGGGACCGGCGTTTCCCTCGTCCGCTTGTACTCTCGGCCGTGCTACGTCTTTCCCGATTTGCAGAGGCGATCAGGTGAGAAAGTCGAATTCAATCGTGTTTCGAGAAAGGAAAGGGAGGGTTTATGATCAAGAAATAGTTAAATACATAAATAGTCCCTCTACTATTTCTTATATGCAGTTTTGTTGTTAGTTAAATATTTCCCTCAGTGAAATGTGTGAATGTAAATTTAAGTGAAATATGTAGAAAAATTCTAAAATTTTATCTTGATTTACAAAAGAATCTCAAATTAAAATTTGGTTACGAAAAAACATGAATTATCGGTAAAAATACTTTGACCCTTTTTTTTCCGGTTTACCGGTTTCATTACTTATTAGTTTCATTAAAGTCTCATTATTTTACCATAATTTACAAATAAAGGGGTGTTTGGGATTACTTTTTAAGCTCAAAAGTTCTTTTTGTAAAAGTTCTTTTAAAAAAGCAAAAGCCAAAAATTGTTTTTAAAAAGTGTTTGGGTAGTGTGACTTTTGAGTGTGATTTAGCTTTAAAAGTTCAAAAGTTACAAAAAGACACTTTCATGACTTTTGAAAACCCACTTTTTTCTTCTTTACTAAAAGTTATTTTGAAAAGAACCTTTCCATCTTCCAAACATCTTTTTAACTTTTTAGAAAAGTTAAAAGGCAAAAGTCATTTAAAAAGTATTTTCAAACACCCTCTTAAGTCTCAAACTAAAATTTAATGATGATTTAGCCATTTTCTCCATGTAACATACATTTTATCGGTTTCATTGTTGATTTAGACACTTAATCATTAAATTAGCTGAAAAGATGGATACGACAGGTTATATAATGTTACATTTATTGTAAAGTTTGATATTCATCTCATCGGCTCATTTATGACTATGTATATAGGTCAGCAATGAAACCAACAAAATATGTATTTCCAGGAAAAAAAATGACAGAAAATGAGTTGATGTTTGATGAGATGGATATATTGGGTTACATAAAAGTAGACAAACGATTTGAAATTTCTTATAAACGTAAAAAATGATACAGTTGTTGCTAGTTTATATAATTATTGAAGTCTTCTTTGAATACATTTTATATTCCAAAAAAAATATACAGTATATCAAGATATCAAGTTTTATGGTAAACATAACATTATATAACCCAATATTTTCATCTCATCATCTCATTTAATGACTAAACGTCCATGTCAGCAATGAAACCGATAAAATGTATGTTATATGGAGAAAATGGCCAAATCATCACTAAATTTTAGTTTGGGACTTATTCGTAAATTAGTATAAAATAATGAGACTTTAATGAAACATGTAAGTAATGAAACCGGTAAACCGGGAAAATATGGTCAAATCGTCATTTTTATCTGTAATTCATGTTTTTTCATAAACAAATTTTAGTTTGAGATTTTTTCATGAACTAGGGTAAAATTTTAGGATTTTTCTAGAGATTTCCTTAAATTTAGGTGCTGTTTGTTTTTTCTAAAAAAAACTCTTCTGACCTCTTATTATCGCGCCGTGCAGCACACACGCAGCACTTGGCCCTTCGCAGCTGTTTGTTTTTCAAAAGACTTCTGACTTAAAAACTGTTGCGTGTGTGCTGCATGGCGTAGCACTAAACCAGCTGCTTCAAACCTCTTCACGTCTTACTTTAACTTACTGCAGCAGTCTGCAGACGTTAAAAAACAAACAAACTTTTTTTAAATGTTGCAGCCGTTTGTTCCACCTCTTCTGCTACAGAGGGTTGCAGTGGTGGTCTGCAGACTTCACACATTTTTGCTTCGAAAAAACATACAACACCTTAATGCGTGTTTGGTTCATAGAGTTTGAATGAATTTGAATTTGAATTAAATTTTAGTAACTATTATGTTTTGTTGACAAAACTAAAGAAAGTAAAAAAATTTAAGTTTTATCAAAATTTTGAATGCTTCTTTGGTTCATAAGTTTGAATGAATTTGAATTTAAATTTAAATTTTAGTAAATATTATGTTTTGTTGACAAAACTAAAGAAATGAAAATTTTTAAGTTGTATCAAAATTTTGTTTCCGAATAGTTGATCATTCTTTGGTTATAAACAAATATTTTATATTTCATTTCTTATGTTTTTGTTATAAAACCAAATGTAACACTCCAAAAATTAAAGAAATTTAAAATGTTCAAAATCAACCATTTAACATCATTGTTTACAAAAGAGTCATTGT
Organism: Lactuca serriola; assembly: GCF_051521515.1. NCBI lineage: Eukaryota > Viridiplantae > Streptophyta > Magnoliopsida > Asterales > Asteraceae > Lactuca > Lactuca serriola. The sequence continues at coordinate 153,333,236 of NC_136412.1, read as the reverse complement.
TTCCAAATGATGGGTTAGGAGCATTCTAACACTCTTATGGTGTACATACAACCCTAGAAAACTTGGATATATGTTTTCTCTATTATACATTCAAATATGATTTTTCCAAGGTTATCATCCTAACTAACATACTATGGGGTGCTTGTAATATAAAACTTAGTAGGATGACATACCTTTTTCTTGTGGTTGATTCCTTTGAGCTTCAAGAGCCTAGCACCAATAATGTGGATGCCTCAAGTGGAATCACAAATCACCAAAACACCTTGGAAAACTTGAGAGAATAGTAATCACACTAGAAATCAGCTCACTCTTGTTCACTCACACACTAGTGTCATTTCATGTGCCAAAGACCTCTTTATATAGTATCCAGGATTAGGGTTACATTCATGTAAACCCTAATACCCATGACCTTTCATTTCCATAGGATCCATGGATTAAAAACTCCATGGACTATCCATGCAAGCTTAGCCCATCCTAAATGAACTTGGCTCATTCTATATATATATATATATATATATATATATATATATATATATATATATATATATATATATATATAAGAGTCCTTATTTAATTAGTTCATTTTGATCACTAAATTAATTTTAAATTAATTCTTGATCAATACTAATTAAATAATATGATTTCATATTAATATATTATAACTTATAATATATTAATAAACCATAGACATACTATTCTTAAAAGACTATTCATACAAATTGTTCCGGTGAAGTGCAACCTAAATGGACCATGCTACTATTGGGTCGAGTACATACCAATAATAGTTATGGGCTTAGACATCTAATCCAACATTCTCTCAGTTGGATAAGTCTAAAACTATTATTCAAGTATGACTCCAAGATCCCGACTAGCAATCGTAGCTCTTAAAGCCGCTGCCGAACTCTCACCTAGTCAAATGACGTGTCCATTAAATGAGGGATCATATATTCCTCCATTCTAGATATCAATGGACTAAGACATGGATTATAATCATTCTCTCTGTCCATTTGTTGTTTCCCGATTTCTGATTTATGACAACTAACTAATTGAACAAATCAAATCACATCAGGCTTGGCCAAGCACTTAGGGGTGTCATCACTAAATCATCGAGGGGCCCACATTGTTGGATTAGTGTCTAAGCCCGTAACCATATTTGGTAAGTACTTGACCCAGTTGTGCATGGTCCTTTTGGGTTGCCTTCACCAAAGCAACTTGACTGGAGAAATAAATAGAGGGAGAGGTTATTATGATTTATTAATATGTTATAAGAATAATATATTAAAGGAGAAATCATATTTGTTTAATTAATATTGGTCAATAATTAATTAGGAATTAATTTTGTGATCAAGTGTAATTAATTAAACTAGAGGGGCTGAATTGTAATTATGTGATAGTTGCAAAATAGGGCAATGGTTATCCTTGTTATAGGTTGGACGAATTCAAGGATAAGATATCCTAGAAATCGTCCAAAGGATAAAGGATATGGGTTTTTCAAGGCTTATCTTATGATTGCTTGGTGGGCAAGCAACTAGATAAGGATAAGGACTGAAACCCTAATCTCTACCCTATATAAAGACCCCTAAGGCCATAAGAAATCGTCCACTTGATCCCTAGGGTATCTAGATCCGATTTCTACCTCTCCCCTTCTCTCTCTATAGCATCTCCAATTGCTTGTGGTGTTTGTGAGCCATTAGAGGCACTACACTTGTGGTGCTTGCTTTCAAGACTTAGGGTTTGAAGATTTAAGTTGTTATTGCAATATAACAACAAGAGGTATGTGATCTAACCTTCTATGTGAATTTCGAAAATAGCAAGCTACATTAGGGTTTTATTCATGTGTTCATAATGTTGTGTATCTAATAGTGAAGACATAGATCCAAATCTAGGGTTGCATGCACACATAGGATTGTTTGTATAAAACCCATCACACATATATCGCTTTTATCCCTCCAAGGGTAAAAGGAATGGATAAACTTCGACCCTAATGTTCAGTTGTATTTACTCATCAAATTACACACAACGATATGTTTTATAACAACCAAGTTACTGGTTGCGTTTACATATGTCAACGTGCAACTAACGTGCAACTATAACTCACATGTCTCCGTTTGAAGAATATAAGATATTATCGTATCATGATCGCTCGTGATAAAATCCATGAAGTGATTCAAATGAGCGTGGTTTGAATCCAATACTCGAATCTTATTCCAGGTTGAATCCAATACTCGAATCTTATTCCAAGTTACTGGTTGCGTTTAGATATGTCAATGTGCAACGAAGTCTTAAATTCAAAGTACATTCCTCTGAACATCCTTCTTGCATTAAGTTTTTCTAATCTTACATAGATTTAATGAATACCTTCCACCTATGGAAACATTTCCACATTCCCATTTTGACTATCACTTTTGAACAAGAGTTGCCTCTTTCCAGAATATGTCAATATGGTCCTTCCAAAATTAACACTTATACTTCCAATTCTCCATGAGCAACCAATCTTTGGAAAACCACATATTGTCCTCGACAATTGGTTAATCATTTTAGTCATATCCAGTTCAAGTACTTTTCCCCCTTAATGCCCTAAGCATTTGGAAAATTTTAGAACAGATGAATATTACAGCACATGTAATCGATCATATATCCGAAGCATATGGAACACGATTCATGATGTCTCACATAAAGACATGATACTAGACCAGTCTTTTGTTATAATATTTTTATTTCTATTTGCCATGTTCTCATAATTCATATTATGAAAAAGGATGTCGTAATCATAATCGAATTTTAGAATGCAAATAATGTAATTATGACTAAATTTGATTAAAAACTCACAATCTAAGCTTTTAGAATTTGAATGAAGTATAATTTCGTCTCCCTTAATTATAATAAACAACTTTTCACCCCCCCCCCCCCCCCCCGCGCAACTTCACGAATTGAAACCCTTTTGTTTTCTATAATTAACATTGCTAACTTGCAACACTAAACATAATAATCATGCTCCCACTAACATGATAATTATTATCATAACACTTATGATCCCACTAGGTTTGACATGTATCCATAAATCAGTTGGACTTCCAGAAATCAATACTTTACTGACTTTCTTATCAAAGTTCATATTTCTGATACGAGATGCTTTGATAAGACTTTATCAAAATCATACACCTTTTCTTAGACAAATAACATATGTGTCTAAACAATATTAGAACTACGAAAAAGGATGTCGTAATCATAGTATCAATTGTTTAGACCTTTGTCATTTCTCACAAGTCCATGTTAGTGTGCCGGTTAACCACACACGCTCCACTAACGACTTTGAGAATGCAAATATCACAATTTCTATCTACTTAAAATCTACTTATTGAAAGCGTTTCCTCATCATCATTTTCATGAATCGGAGAGAAACCTAATGACACTTAGATTTTATGGTATATGTGTTCCTATCCATATGAATTTATCAAAACCATAATCACAAGACAAGGTTAGTGACAAATACAAACTCATATGGACTGAACTTGTTCAATCTTAATTTCTTGCCATCTAGCAGCACAAGGCCCTACCATGTCTTCCAAGTTGTTATGCAAGCAACTGAGAACTCATAGAACTCACATGCATAATCAACTTTAACCGGAATGGGCATAGAAACAAGAATTATGTCAGCACGATAGGTTATAAACCTCAAGTCGTGTGCTAGTGATAAACTACAAGTTTTATTCTTGATTAGTTCTTGAAACTCTTTCAGGATCTTTCAAACTCCCACTGTCCTCTTGACATATAAGACTCTCTTGCAAGAACCATTCCTTGACAGACAAATATTCAAGAGATAGTGCGGATTCTTATCAAGACAAACACTTCACACAATTGGCCTTTGTTGGTCTTTGTTTTATCCAAAACATTACAACTTACCAATTTCAAATGTACAAGAGTAGAAAACATTTTACTCTACATTTGACAAGTGTTATAAACCTTCTTTAAGATATGTCACTCAAGTTACAATCTTGGAATATGACTAAGAATTGTTTTGGAACGAAGTATGACTCATCTTCTTGATTTAACCATTTCAGCGATTCATGACTCCTCTTCTTAGCCATAAGAATGCACTAAGTTCTACTTAGAGGATCAATTGTGATATGGTTTCATAATAATTAAGATGATCATAAAACATGATACTAAAGTACTCTCGCATCTTTTCAGATTTGAGAAACTTTTATCTTTCTGCCTAATTTGATTCTTCTCATTCGTTTTGTGACAACTCGAAATTTCTATCTTGTATAGTCAATTAATTCAATCAAAGTAAGACTTGTTTTTGCTATCTTATAGCACTGTTTAGAGTCTATTTGGGTGTTTTAATCATATGGCATTCAAGAATCAAGTGTTAGGAAGTATCTTCTAGGGTTTAATGTGCATCAATTAAGCCTTAAACCCCATTATGAGGTGTTTACGGCCAAACTTCATGAGTTTGGGCCGTAAACTCATCCTTGGTCGTGAACTCATGTTATATGCATGAGTTTACATCATTTTTCCTCCTTTCCTTCATTTCAAGTCAAAGAACTCCCACTCTCTCTCAAGTATCATCAAGTTCTTCATCTTGATCTTCCAAAAATGTAAGAATTCCTTCCTTTGATTTGTTGTTACAACACTTTATCTAGTAAGGATCATTGATTTCATCCATGAAATCACTCCATTTTTTATAGATCTTCAAGTGTTCTTCATTTCACCAAGAACACCAAGAACACACACTAGTGTTTTTGGACTTTAATCACCCCATCAAGCTTCTATATTGTAAGTACTCTTGCCTTAGCTTGTTAAATGCTTGAATCACTTAGTTTACACCTTGAAAACATCAAGAAATCAAGATCAAAAGAGAGTTTACGGACAAGGCAATCTCCTTGGGCCGTAAACCCTAATTAAGGGTGCAAATGAGTCCTAATCTCTTCCTAAGCCTTGGAATCAAGTCTAGAACACTTCATTGTGACTTGTAAGACCTTAAAACACACATAAGTGCAAATTACCATTAGTTTACGGCCGTAAACTCATTGGGCCGCAAACCCATGGGCCGTAAACTCATGGGGATGCTTACACTTGGGCCGTAAACTCCAAAGTGAGGCCATACACCCTTTATATGCAACTATATGTGATTTAACACTTCAAAAAAATGTTTACTAGTCCCTAAGGTTGTTTTATTTCATGATTAGGTCTTATAAAACACTAATTAGATACATATATGTGTCATTATATGTTAAATAGGATCTGTGTGTGTGTGCTCAAGTCTCCACTTGACACTTAGCATCCTATACCACTCGTTCATCCAAACCACTCACTACAGGTGAGTTCATACCCCTTAACTTATCTTTTAAATGATTTTAAATGCTTTTATGGGGGGGGGGGGGGGGGGAATACAAGTAGAAAACATGATAGTTATATAATCAATCACATGTGATTATAACTATGTTTCAAACAAAGGATTTCATATGCTTCAAACTGTGTTTCAAACAAAGGATTTCGTATACTTTCAAACTGTATTATCAATCAAACTGCTTTTAAATCGTTTTATAAACTGACATCAAGTCATTAATATTTATTGTTAAACTCTTTAAATGTATTACAAAACCTCTTTAAACTTATATATATATATATATATATATATATATATATATATATATATTGTCAAAAGCATGTCTATATATGTATAGTTATATAAATAGTGTTTAAAGGACTTAGGACTGCTAAATCGCCTTATTTCCTTTTCCTTGTTTGGATGTGGACTTAGGGTATCAGTTATTTGTCCAAAGGTCGTTTAAATATTAGATATATATCATGTATACATATGTAGATATAAAAGTACTATGAATCAATTCAATACCTTTGGGTAGCAAAGGCATACCTTCATTCATTCAAACTACATAAATTACTAGTAAACTATAATAGGTATAGTTGAGGAGAATACTATCATATACAAATACTATAACAAAGAATACTATAACAAAGAATACTATAACAGAGAATACTAGACAGAGAATACTATAACGTATAATACTATAACATAGAATACTAGACAGAGAATATTATAACAGAGAATACTATACAAAGGATACTATACAGAGAATACTATACATAAAATACTATTACTATAACAAGTATACTATAACAAGATTTAGAGATAACATAATGTGAGATACTACTTCAAGACACATCTACCATTTCGTTATGTCACGTTTTGCAACCAGAATCTCCTGGAGGGAGAGCGTGAGTTTGCGTATAGATCTATACTGGATTGACTATCCTACACCTTTGTTGTTCGCTACAGTGTAGAAGCAAAATTGTAAAAGTCGAATATTGTGTTTGTATAGTTTCGCATCTTTATGTTATTTTACTAAGTCAATTTTGTGTGAAGTGTAATGTTTAGACTTAGTATATTTTTTGTACACTCATGTTCCCTATAAATAGGGACTGAGGATAGAAGTAGAGAACAACTTTTCGGAAACACAAATATCCTTTCTGCTTATTCTGTAATCAGTCTTCATCAATATAAGATCTGATTAATATTTACTCTTCGTGTTCTTACTTTTCAATCACTCAAATCATATTTGCTTTTGTAAAATCTCGATAACAATTCTCTTCAATTGGTATCAGAGCAAGATTCAAACTGCATCGATCTGATTTTCGTGTTAGAATCATTTGCTTTTTGAGTTGCAACTTTACTCAAAATTTTCCGCGCATTTTGGTTTTGAAAATCAAATTTGATCTTCAGATTTGAATTGATTCTGTCTTTGAATTGTTTAGTCGAGTAATCGATCAGTGATTTGTGATCAATTCAATTGATCAATTCTCAAATTCATCAAGTTTTTCAAGCTTTCTGAAATTTTCTGTGGTCATCAATGGCGAACTTCAACATGAATACAATGACTTCCTTCTCTCACTTGCTTGGTTCCTCAACCAAAATTCCGATGTTAATTCCAGAATACTATGGTCAATGGGCTGATAGAATGGAAGATTACTTAAATGGAATTGATGAAGAACTTTGGAATTGTATCGATGGAACAGTGCAAGCTCCTGCTAATGTTCAACCAATTGGACCATCTACTGCATCTGCTGAAGTTGCTGATCAACAAAAACGGTTGAAGAATAATGAAAAGAGGTGCATGAGGGAACTAAGAGGTGTTCTTCCTCCTGTGGTTTATAATTACATTCGTAGTTGTAAAACAGCAAAGGAGATCTGGAACACTCTAAAAGAGAAGTATCAAGGTAGCGAAAAGACGAAGATCAACTCTGTGAAGCAATGTCTAGTTGAACTGAAGGAATTCAGACAAAAGGATGCTGAAACTCTTGAAAATTACTATGATCGTCTGAATGAGCTTATGTTTCACTGCAATAGGTATGGAATCACTAGGTCTCTCATGGATTTGAATTTAACTTTCATTATGGGCCTTCGTAAGGAATGGCGAAGTGTGAGCATGATGATTAAGAATCAACAGAGTTTTGATACAACACATTTGAATGATCTCTACAATCAGCTGAAAACACATGAAAGTGAAGTTTCAGAAATGTATGAAGAATCAAAACTGAGTATTGGAGGTCATTTGGATCTTGTTTCAAAGGTATCAGAAGTTGATGTTAATGAAAAAGATGGTTCAGATAATGAAGGATTTTTGATGAACTCTGATGATGAAGCTGTGGCATTCTACTCAAACAACAGAGTTAAGAAGTTTTTCAAAAAGCCTTTTAATCCAAAAGGAAAGGCTAGTGATGCGAAAAGTGGAGTCACAAAAATTGGAGTAGAGGAGAGGAAGATAATGGAGAAAGCTGAAGAGAAACAAAAACATGCGAAAGAAGTGAAAAAGCTGAAAGGTGACTCAGGAATTTACTGTCACTACTGCAATGGTGCAAATCACTTCGCAGCCGATTGCATGTTGCGAAACAAATAAGAGAAGAAAGAAAAAGTTAAAGATGAAGCATACTATTCTGAAAAGATTGAAGAGTTGCGCTAAGACAAAAGGAGTGTCTTTAGTTGCGAATGGTGAATCTACTGATGAAGAGAGTGGAACGTATCAGATCTGGTCATCATGATCTGATGATGAAGAAATGAGGCATCCCACACATGGAGCCATGTTCGCAAGTTTTAAAGATTGCGAAGAGGACATTTCAGAGAGATGCTTCGTATCCAAATCCACAGACAAATCACCCATGACCACCAAGGTACGTGCAATACTTGAATCTTTTAATATTCCATTATCTGCTTATGATGCTGAAATCATTTCATTTGATGATAATGTGGCTTATTTTGATTCTGTTATTGTGTCTGCTAGTACTGAAGCTCAAAAATTAAATATGCAACTAGGTGAGACACGAAGAGAATTAAAAATAAAAAGGAGCAGAGTAGAAAAACTTGAATTGCAGATCAAAAATGTAGATTGTGATAGGAATAATCTTACAAATGATGTTAGGTTGCTGCTAGCACAAAGGAACATATATTGTAATTCTGCCAAACGATTGTATGCAAAATTAACCGCTTTACATCATTCTTCTGATATTAGCAAAGAACAACATAGGAAACTTTTACCTTTTCTTGAATATGAACGTGAAAAAGTTGATGTTGTTTCTTATGATTGAGAAAGTACAATTGCTCAATTTGACAAAATACCTGATGATAGATATCCATATGGTATTGTCAAAATTGATGAATTTCTGAATGCTGATGAGTTGGTTAACATTGTCAATGAAAGTTTGACAAAGAGTGAACAAGTGAAAATCTTAAAGAAAACATAAACTTCAACTCTTGCCTCTCAATTCAATTATGCTGATATTGATGACAATTCAGATAATGTGAGTGAAATCAGTGAGATAGAAGAGGAAGAAGAGGTTGATTGTTCTCAATTGTCAATCATTAATATCACATCTAAGATCAAAGGTAAAGAAATTATAGTTGATTCGATAGTAAAGGATGAAATTGATAAACCTTCAACTTCGCAACATTGTAAGTTTGATAATGTGGAAGTTGAAAGTTGGAAATCTGATGATACTGATGAAAACAAAGAAGAAGTAAAAGATTCAGATGAAATACCTCCACGAGTTGTGGTTGATCAAGTGTTTGAGAATACAAAAGAATTTGACAAAATTTTAAATGACAAAGGCGCACATTATTTGGAAACCAACACTGTGGTATATCCAAATTTTGTATGCACTGATAAAACCATTTTTCCAAATCAAGTTTTTGTCACTACTGGAAATGCTAAGAGAATTCATCCTGAATTTAACAAAATGATTGAAAAAGATAATCTAAGGTCAACTACTGAAGGTTTTTTCGCAAATCAAAACACAGAAGAAAACAATTTAACTCAAGATCCTTATGTGTTTCAAAAACAAAAGTCATTACAAAAGTGGGTGGTTCAAGGTGAAAAAGCAAACCAAGATTTTGAAAGAGTTGAAAAACCAAAGGCAGAAGTAAAATTAAATTCTCATGAATTCAAATTGATGGTTGGAAATTATTCAACAGAAAATAATGTTTCAAAAAGAAAAGCAAGAAAAGCAATTTTCTGGCAAGTTGTGTCTAATGACAAACCAAGAGCTGAAAAAAGAACAAATTTCAAAAACAACATCATCAAAATTTCAAAGCAAAAATAAACAAACAGACTCAAGTTTTCATAAACCAATAAATTCTATTGACAAAATTCCATATGTTCGCAAATATGACAACAATTGAAAATTTGAGAATTCGCAAAAATTTGTAAATAATCAAAAGTTTCAAAATGTTGGCAAATTCACGAATACTTCATCAAGTTTGAAAAATTCAACTCAAGCAAAAGTGAAATTTTCACCAAAACAACCAAATTTTCCAAATCCTTCAGTCTCAAAACTGACCAAAATTTCATATACAAAAGGAAAATCTGATGTAAGTACGATAAATCGTTGGTTTGAAGGGAAAGGAAGAAAATATCAAAGTAGGATGTTTTCAGAGCAACAAATCAAGAATGCATTTGACAAGTTCGCAAATAACTCTTCCACTGCTAGTTCATCATCTCATAATTCGCAAGTTCCGGTTCAAAAATGGAAACAAGTTATCAAAAATGCGAATGTTGTGAAGGATGAGATTACAATCAATGGAAATCCAAAACTATTGAATGACTATATTTCAATATCTAGATCTGATGATGTTGATATAATGGATTCTGTCACAAACAAAGTGAAAACATGGTTTTTAAATTCAAAGAATTTGTTTCATTCTACTAATGATGGACCCAACAAGTCTTGGGTTCCTAAATTTTTCCAATAAATGCAGGTGATGTGTGACGAGCAATATGATACGAAATGGTATATTGATAGTGGTTGCTCTCATCATATGACTGGAAGAAAGGAAAACTTGCGAGATTATAGAAGCTTGGAAAATGCAGAAGTAGTCAAATTTGGGAATAATCACAAGTGTCAAGTGAAAGGCTATGGGAAAGTCACAAATGGACAATTCATTGTGAACAGAGTTGCTTATGTTGAAGGACTTCAACATAATTTGATAAGTATGTCACAACTTGTAGTTGGTACTGGAAACCAAGTTGTATTTAATGAAGAAGGAAGTATCATTTCAAATGCAAAGTCAAATGAAGTACTTCTCAAATCCAAAAGATATGGTGATATGTTTACACTGGACATCAAACCAATTGTGGGGAAACCTACTCTGTGTTTACTATCAAAAGCATCTAAAGATGTCAGCTGGCTTTGGCATAGAAGATTGTCACACTTGAACTTTCGAAATATTAACAAACTTGTCACTGAAGATTTAGTTCGAGGGTTACCTGTACTAAAATTTGACAATGATTCTCTGTGTGCAGCTTGCGAACAAGGAAAACAACATAGAAAAGGTCATCCGATTGTGATCGATTCAAAAATTGTAGAACCATTGAAACTTCTTCACATTGACTTATGTGGACCATCGAATGTTGCTACAATCAATAAAAAGTGGTACATTTTAGTTATTGTAGATGATTTTTCTCAATTCACATGGGTATTTTTTTCTCAGGTTAAAATCTGAAGTTGATCAGACGATGATTGATTTTATCAAAAACATTGAGCTTAGTCTGAAAAAGAATGTTCGCAAAATTAAAAGTGATAATGGTTCTGAGTTTAAAAATCAAACTCTTGATTCTTTTCTCACAAGCAAAGGCATTTCACATAATTTCTCATCACAATATACTTCGCAACAAAATGGTGTTGTTGAAAGAAGAAATCGATCTCTATGTGAAGCAGCCAGAACCATGTTAACATATGCGAATCTACCTCAATATCTTTGGGCTGAAACAATTTCCACTGCATGTTTTACTCAGAATTGATCATTCATTCATCGAAGATTCAATGTTACTCCATATGAAATAATCAATAATAGGAAACCTAATGTCAAGTCTTTCATGTTTTTGGTTGCAGGTGTTTTATAATGAATCTCAAAGATACTTTGTCCAAGTTCCAAGATAAAGCTGATGAAGGCATATTCTTAGGCTATTCGCACAATCCAGTTGCATACAGAGTGCTCAACAAAAGAACCAGAAAAGTTGAAGAAACTTTCAATTTAACATTTGATGATTACTATCTTAAACAAATGGATAGTAAATTTGAAAATAAATCCATTCTTGTTAATTCAGATACACAAATTGATAATTCTGAAATATATGATTTTGATTATGACTTAATTTTCGGAATACCTGACAGGGCATTTGAAGCGGAAAATAATGCACCTGACAATCAAACATCAGAATCCTCAAAACATACTGATGATTCGACAATTATTACAAGGTCAATATCTTGCGAAAGGGTGTCTGATGTTCGTATGGAGGGGGAGCATACGATCAACAATGAAGATTGTCAGTCAACTTTCGAGGGGGAGAATGAAAATATGAATCATCAAGTTGAGGGGGAGCATTCGCAAAATCAACAAGAACATCATTTTGAGGGGGAGCATCAAGATGAACATTATGTTGAGGGGGAGCATGATGAAACAGAGACAATTAATCTTGATGAAAATGATGAGTTTCATGAACTAAATGAAAATTTTTCTGATGCAGGATCTGAAAATGAAGATATGTATGAAGATGCACCATTGGAATTTGATCCTAATTTTCCACCACTTGAGAAATAGACAAGAAATCATCCAAAAGAACAGGTAATTGGAAATCCACAAGATAGTGTGTTGACAAGAGCTCATATTCGTGCAAAAAATGAGGTACTGAATGCGAACCAAGAACTATGTATGTTTAATGTCTTTATTTCGAAAATAGAGCCAAAGACAGTGAAGGATGCTATGGAACACTCAGATTGGGTTGTTGCTATGCAATCTAAACTGGCTGAATTTGAACGAAACAAGGTTTGGAGATTAATGTCTAAACCTTCTGACAAAGATGGCAATATTATTCGCAATAAAGCTAGACTAGTGGTTAAAGGTTATTCGCAACAAGAAGGAATAGACTATGAAGAAACATTTGCACCTGTTGCAAGACTTGAAGCAGTTCGCATATTTTTAGCTTATGCAGCTCACAAAGACTTTGATGTTTATCAAATGGATGTTAAGTGTGCATTCTTAAATGGAGAACTAGAAGAAACAGTGTATTTTGAACAACCACCAGGGTTTATAAACGATGAACATCCTGATCATGTTTACATCCTAGATAAGGCTGTATATGGATTAAAACAAGCTCCAAGAGCCTGGTACGCAACACTTACAAATTTCTTGAAACAATCTAAATTTAAACAAGGATCAGTAGACCCCACATTATTTCGCAAGAAAGTTGGGAATCATCTAATGCTTGTTCAAATTTATGTTGATGATATTATTTTTGGCTCGACTGACCCAGCATTGTCAATAGAATTTGAAAATCTAATGAAAAGTCAGTTTGAAATGAGCATGATGAGAAAAATTAATAATTTTCTTGGATTGAATATAAGACAGAACAGGGATGGAATCTTAATCAATCAAGAAAAATATACGAAGAACTTGCTTGAAAAGTTTGGAATGACCAATAGCACGAAACTAAGAGTACCAATGGATGTAGGAACAAGACTAACTCCTTCGTTAGATGCTCTTGTTGTTGATTTAACACTTTATCGAAGCATGATAGGTTCTTTATTGTATTTAAATGCAAGTAGACCTGATATTATGTTTTCGGTTTGCAATTGTGCTAGATATCAAGCTAATCCCAGAGAACCTTATTTGACTGCAGTGAAAAATATTTTTCACTATCTTAAGGGAACGGTTTCGTTAGGACTTTGGTATCCTTCGAAAACGGGGTTTTTCATTCAAGCTTTTTCAGATTCTGATCTAGGAGGATGTACTTTGGATAGAAAAAGTACGAGTGGTGGATGTCAACTATTGGATGGGAAGTTGGTGAGTTGGAAATCGAAGAAACAAACTTGTGTGGCTATATCAACTGCTGAGGCTGAATACATTGCTGCTGTTGCTTGCACATCGCAAATTATTTGGATTTAGAGTCAACTTCGTGACTATGCAATTAACATGAAAAAGATTCCCTTGTATTGTGATTCGCAAAGTGCAATTCGTATTTGTCATAATCCAGTACAACATTCAAAGACAAAACACATTGCTCTTCGATATCATTTTATCAAAGATCATGTGGAAGATGGGAATATTGAAATTCATTTTGTTAAAACAACTGAACAACTTGCTGATATTTTTACAAAACCTCTTGATGAAAAATCATTTGTTAGAATTTTAGCAGGTTTGGGGATGATTGATGCGAATTCAATTCCAAAAACTCAAACATGAAAGTATCGTTCAGCAGTTATGAGTCAAAATTGTTCAGATGTTACTGTTCATTCAGAGGCTTCACATGGTTTCGCATCCACATCTTTTCGCATTTGCGATCATAACAACTAAGGTTAGGTTTGCGATTCATTTTGTAGTTTTTAATTTTGAAAAATCAAAAACTTCAAAAAGATTTTATGTTTATTCATGTTTGTTTTTGAAAAATTAAAAATCCAAAAAGATTTTATTTTGTTAATTAATTTTTAATTTTGAAAAATTCAAAAATCACAAAAATAGTTTTGTTTTATTTGTTCTTTAAACATTGTGTGCTGTGAGTTTAGTACAGGGCTTAATGCGTAGAGGTCATGCATATATGTTTCTATGGGAAGGTATCAATTTTATTTTAAAACTAGTTAGGATGTCCCTAGAAGCATGTTGTTGTATGTAGACCAAAAGCCTCAACAAGACTCTATGTGTGAGAAAAGAAAGCCTTAATGAAATTATCACATGAAAATTTCTTCCCAAAAGGCTTATATTCGCATAAGTCAAAAGAGCTACCTTACTCTTCTCATATGAGTTAAGAGTTTTCTGTTTTGTCCATTATAACAGAGGTACACTTCGATTCTTAACCAATCTTTTTATACCAAACAATTCTTTCAATCTAAATTTTCGAAGAGATTTGTCCTTGAGGTCTTTGATCAAACCAATCAAAACCTAGACAAATCACAAGTCTGTGTTTATGATCTAACATCATGAGACCGTGATGGAAGTGAAACCCAAACATCATAAACCTTAAGGAATTGACGGGGAACATTGTTCCAGATTTAACGAAACTTTTGTTTTAGTACCAAAATTTCGAAACTCCAAATCATATTCAATTCGCATGTGTGGTCTTGATCAAATATTCGCAACCCACGATGTTTGTTACCTAACAAGATCCAGAACAATTTTTTTATGAATATGATTTCTGTATGAGTTTTATTCGCAAATCCTAGTCATGATAAATATTTTCAAAAGCCAACTTGTCACTGACTACACTGGTCAAACAAGTAATTTCATTTACAATTTCTCACCTTATGTTAAGGCTGATATGTAATGAAATTTGAAACCAATCCAAAATATATTTTAAAAGAAGCTCGTCGATACTTATCTAAAAGTATTCGATTGTAATTCACGGGAAACTACACAAGCTGTTGAACATCTCTCTTGATGATTAACGAAGCAACCTTTGCCTGGGGTTCATTTGCTTTTGTGTCAAAATTTATTTTTGACATCACAGAAATCCAAATTTTTTTTCTTGATTCTTATCTTATTTCTTTGACACACTTACACACACGAAATCCTTGAGGTTCTGAGTAAAACCAACTCAGGCTGATGATTTCGCAAATCTGGCATATGACTTCACTTTACATCCCAAAAGTGAAAGAGCCTTGTCTCCATGCGAAGGTTTTAACGATTCAAATTCTATAACGGAAAACTTGGCAGGCTGTATACTCAAGATGGTTGATATTCTATCCGGTTTTCAAGGAGATGTGACAGTTACTTTTTGAAGCATGGTTATCTTTTGCAGTCATGATCCGATTTTCAAGGTGCCACATCAGATAACATTAAATGTATCCCGCTTTAATTTCAAATCAAATTGGGGAAACTATAAAAGGGGGATCAAGATCATTGTATACGATTACGCAAACAGAACTTTCACAAACCTAAAAAGATTCAAACTTGTTCAACTTCATCTCTTTCAAACCCTAACAATGGCAGCCACTCAATCCAACACTAATGAAGTTCTTTCTCAATCTCTGATGAAAATCCAAAGCACCAATTATCAAGTTGATCCGAATGTCTCTTCTTATCCTGAAGGATTGAAGATGCTCATCGTTGCCCTGAAACGATCCTCCCTGTCCACTGCCATGTTTAGTTCCTTCTCTGTTCCGATGACATGGTTATCTTTGGTAGCTTCAACGGCATCATATAACCATACTACTGATGTGATAACCTTTAATTTGATGAACAACAAACGGGTTAAACTTTCCAAGAAGATGTTTGTTGATTTCTTGCAGATTCCAAACAACCCTCCATTTTTCAAACCCTTTAATTCTCAAGTCATCCACATGTTCAATGAAATGGGCCATCAACCCACTCTGGAGAAGATCAGTGACTTCATAAAGTCAGGGTTACCGTGTATATGGAATTTTCTGTTTGGCATTTTTCTCAGATGCTTAACAGGACGAACAGTTGGTCTAGATAGGGGGCGTATGGAGGTTTATGCCATGGTAATGAGATTGTATTATGACATCAGTGTAGACTATGCAACTCAGTTATGGAAGGAATTTGTTAAGAGTATGGAAAACACAAATTCGAAAAAAGGAATATCTTGTGCAAGGTATTGGAGCTTGATCCTTGAAAAGGTCTATGAAAAGGAGGGAATTTC
This sequence comes from Lactuca serriola, assembly GCF_051521515.1. NCBI lineage: Eukaryota > Viridiplantae > Streptophyta > Magnoliopsida > Asterales > Asteraceae > Lactuca > Lactuca serriola. The sequence goes on along the minus strand of NC_136412.1, from coordinate 153,317,070 downwards.
AGTACCAAAGGATGCGGAGGTTGCAGAATTTTCTCTATATCAATTTCCAAAGGTGGCTGAAGATGATGAGGAAATATTTACCCATGTTGCTCGTATTCCAGATGTGATGCTTAACAAGGTTTCTCCAACTCACAAGGTGTTGGTGTGCTACATGAAGACTTTCGATCCAAATGTGGAGACTGGCATTTTGTTAAGCATTGAAACCAAACCCTCAAAGAAGAAGAAGGCTCTTAAGAATGATGCAACTGCTCAATATGCGAAACAGGGTCAAGATGAGGAGATTCAGATAGTGGAAACCTCACTAAAATCAAAGAAGGATACAATACCCTCAAAATCGGGGGTATTGAAAAAGATTCGCAAGACTGATGTGAGCAGTAAAGGGGTTACCGTTCGCAATATTCTAGCTCCTGTCTCTCCAAGATCTAAGAGACAATGTGCTCAAGATGTTGCGAAACAAATGCAACAAACATTGTTGAAAAAGCGAAAGCTTATTATTCGCAATGAGTCCTCAGATGAAAAAGTGGTTTTTGACACCCCACTAATCTCTACACCGGTAACTGTTTCTGATCCACCTGTATCAACTTTTCAAGTTTCGCAAGTTTCCTTACAACCACTCGAAATAGTCACTACCAAATCAGTTTCTGAGGATGTACCTATTTCAGATACGGTTGTCAATGTATCTGATATGGGGGCACCTATCACGAGTGTTGAAACCACTTTACCAATCACCTTACCCATTTCTTTACCACTTTTATCATTTCCATCTACAACACTATCCACAACCTCATCCATTTTTGATCATCCACTTCAAAACCCATTTACAACCCTTTTTCCCTCACAATCACCAGAGACTCCTCAACATTCGCAACCTTTATCTGATAATGAAACTGACGGAGGAGCCTTTGGAGGCGTACTTGAAGACATTCACTTTGATTCAGAGGAGGAGGATATACCTGATCATATGCTTATGACAGGAAAGCAATTTAAAATCCTGAATCATAAGTTGAATGCCATTATTCAGTCGCAAGCTGATTCTGGCAGGATGTCTTCTATCTCAGTAATGGAGGTTGATATTATACTTAAGGGTGCTGAGAAGCGAATAATAGAGAAGGTTGATCAGTCTGATAAAAATAATGAGCTTCGCATTCAGACTCAAGAGAGGAATTTTTCTTCGGTGGTCCAGGACTTAAAAGTTGTTGCAAAAGAATGCCATGTTCTCTTTGTACAGGATGTGAAGAAAGTTCGGGAGGATGTCAACTTTAAGGTTGAAGAGTTGAAAACAGAACTTGCGAAGGAGCTCAGGGATATTACTTCTCAACATGTCGAAATTCAAAAGAAGATTGATGTGGTTGCTACAGAAGTACACAAGGTTGTTGTTGCCCCTATCCTTGAAGCTAATCATAAAGAAACCCGGGAGAAGTTTGATCAGTTGATCAAGTTGGTGACTGAGCTGAAAACCGTGGTTTCGCAATCTTCGTCTCATCAAATTCTCACTCCTGATTTCTTGTCTCTAAAGGTTAATACTTTGGAACAAGCAATTCAGAAAGCTCTTGCACCAATCGCAAATTTTACCTCTTTACTACCAAAGAGTGCCCCACCTGCTTTCACAAGGGTGCAAGGGGGAGAGAAAAATCTAAGTAAAGAGGAGGATGTGAAGACAGTGTGAAAAGTTATATCTACCCAGCTTAAGTCTACACTTCCAATACTTACAATGCCAATTTCTTCAACTACAATAACCACAAGACCAATTGCCAAAGGAATTTCGATTGGGGCAAAAGAAGGAAGTTCGAGTTCAAAACCTCAAACAGATGTTGTGGGAAAAGGAAAAGGTATATTGTACGAAAAATCGAAGGAGGAGAAGAAAGCTGAGGCTGAGGCAGAGTTAGAAAGGATGAGGCAAGTGCAAAGCATTATGAGGCAAAGGGCAAGTGATCCTCCCACGATGAACAAAGGAGATCCTGCGAAGCTTTACTCTTACGAAACCATAGAGTGAAAAGTTGTGGGGAGGGAAATGTATGAATTCGAGAAGAAGCCAAAGAGAAGTTATGATATTGTGAATTCAGACAATTGTCAGCTAGATTTTCCAATCAACGAAATGCTCTTCATTACTGCTCAATACAAGATTAGCGAGAAGTTTGATAATCCTGATGATTACATACACATGAAAATCAGATTTCATGTTGTATTGAGGAAGAATCCGGATGAAGTTTGGTCTTTATTGAAGATCAAAAAGGAGTTAACAATCAAGAAAGATACGATGTTTGAAGACATGCTTCAAAATTTCCGTTACTTTGTTATTCGAGCCGTCAACAAGCAGTATGACTTCACTGTAACTGATTTTCCTCTGATGAACTGCAACGATTTGATTCAAGTGGCTCTCATTTTGAAGCATATAGAAGAGAATAAGCTCAAAGGATCTGAGACTGAAGTGTTCAAGATAGGCTTCGCACATGTTAAGACATACATCGGCAATTACTTCGATTGTTTGGCTCTAACTGATGAAGAATTGGCGACTGTGTTGGGAAGAGAAGTGAACGTTCCTTGGGAAGAAACCTTATCCCAGTCAGCATTATCAAAATATGTTGTTGGGGGAATATGCCTGAAACCTTTCGGCATGGTGTTTTCAGGAAGAGATACGAAGGGGAAGCCCAAGAAATTCTTATTTAAAGTCTCAGAGGTGGAAAGATATACTTCTTCGCAATATACGCACTTTATTGTTCGTATGAACAATTGCAAGAAGAACAATGAAGGAGACAAGAAGGATCTCAAGAAGGTGATTTCCTGGTATGGAGAAGTGCGAAAGACAATTCACTCTGCTGTTCAAAAGCTTATGGACTGAATAGCTTCGACTGTTTACAAAGGGGGAGATTGTAGAAGCAAAATTGTAAAAGTCGAATATTGTGTTTGTATAGTTTCGCATCTTTATGTTATTTTTCTAAGTCAATTTTGTGCGAAGTGTAATGTTTAGACTTAGTATATTTTTTGTACACTCATGTTCCCTATAAATAGGGACTGAGGATAGAAGTAGAGAACAACTTTTCGGAAACACAAATATCCTTTCTGCTTATTCTATAATCAGTCTTCATCAATATAAGATCTGATTAATATTTACTCTTCGTATTCTTACTTTTCAATCACTCAAATCATATTTGCTTTCGTAAAATCTCGATTACAATTCTCTTCATACAGTGGGATTTGCAAGTCTACGGGTGCCAAATGTCATTTCTTCCGACGTCTTTCATCATCATGTTATAGTTAGTTTAGTATGGTAACAATCATATCACATTTTGCCTTAACTAAACCATTGGTTTTAAGGTGGTTATTACTTCAGTAGTTAATACAAATAATATTGCAGTACACATATACATTTTCCAACTATATTCAAATTGTGATCTTCTCACATAAAGGGTAATATAAAACTATATTTTGGTAATGATAGTCATACTTGGGAAAAGCATTCACTTTTACAAAGAAACAAACATACAAAACAGTCGGGTCTTGGTAGAATACTACTTTTTATACTAGTAGAAAATATAGGATTTTCTAGGAGTTTTCGAACATGTACAAACATTTACATTGATCAGTTACACACATTTTCTTCAAACTTATACAAACATTGACTCTAAATACTTATGAACTCACCAGCTTAAATGTTGATCTACTCTTTCAAAATAACTTGTATTCTCATGTCACCAATAGACAGGTACCGATGACCAGGTTTTGAGAAGACGGAGCATCTTCAAGACTCATCTTTTATTTTGATTATTCATTTTTGATGTCTTATTACTATTAAAGAACACACCTGTATGAAATTATACTATTAATGTAATGGATGATGTTGTTGCTTATTTACTACTTTGCATTGTTATGATATTGTACATGATGTCCTCCGCTCCAAAACGTTTCCACCGTTCTTGGTTTTGGGGTGTGACACGTTCTACCATACATTGAAACTTTTCCAACGTTTCAGAATTATACTTAAACTTCTAAGTATAACCATATTTACGAAAATTTAGTAAATCATGACGGATAGTCTTATCGATCTTTTGTGGTGGACTTGACCAGTGCACACAAATGTGTACTCGATCCCTTAGTCCATCACTTGACTCGCATATACATGTGAACAAGGAATTAGTCTTAATTTTCCAAAGATGAAAATCCTCATTCATCATACTATACAACTTGCATGATTCCAAGTTTCGGTCCAATTGAAAACTTGGGTGATGAGAATATTTCCTTATTTGATAAATTTAGACATTACCACAAATGAAAGAATCAAATTCATATTTCCAATATTGCTAGAAACATACAAACATCAATTTTTTTATAAATGCCATTGCAATGAGATATAATAAAATAAAACAAAATTTTATTTATTTATAAAATGTGGAAAAAACTTTTTCCTTACAATGCAACTTTAAATGAAAACTATGTTATTACATATTTCATAGACATCTATCATAACTCCTAAGCAACAGCTCAAAAATCTGATCTTCGAACCATGCGATTGAAATCCATATTCGCGATCAGATTCAACATACTCTTCCTTTAAGTTTCCTTCCCTTTGCTTGATCCTATCAAACATCAAAATGCAACCTAGTCACATCATGTATTAAGAATCAACAATTACAAACTTAACAGAGTTAGATAGTGTACTTACCTAAAGCAGAGTTAAACTTTTTGATTCTTCCTTCTCTTAGATCTTTCAGGTAGTCAGGGCAGCTTTGCAACTAATGCCCATTCTCTTGAAAATAAAAACATATAGACTCTTTGGGAATGGTACACGGGACTATCACAGACTTAGCCTTTCCCTTTACCTTTTGGTCAACCCGGTTTACCAAGGCCGATCCCTTTCCATTGGGAAGAGAAAACTTGTCCGGACTTCTAATGTTACCATTGTCAATGTCCATGGAAGTTTGAGAAGTAGATCTTCCACCCAAATTTTCTTTTCCAGTGAGCCAAAACATTTCTGATTCAGCAACAACAAGCAAATAAGTAAGAACAATGAGGGTCATGTCGTGGTTTGTCACATAGTAGCTCTTAATGAACTCACTATACGACTCAGGAAGTGATTGAAGAACCCAGTCAACAGCCAACTTCCTTGAGACTTTGACACCCAACACTCTCAGCCTGTCGATAGGTGACTTCATCTCCAAGACATGAGAACACACATGCCTTCCATCTTCATGTTTCATTGCAAGTAGGGCTTGAGTGAACTTGAATTTTTCAAGTCTTTGAGCTTGTGGGTCAGTGAGAATAATTGGAGGAGGTGGAGGAAGAGAAGTATGATTCCATGATCCAATCGCGGGATATCATCTTCATTAGGAAAGCTTATTCCAAGGGGTTTGGAAAGACCATAATTGTCTGAACCAGACATCTACAATGGTAGAAATTCAAGTTAGTTGATTTAAGTCCTTAATAGAACTCCAAATACGAAATATTAAGGCTAGGATCCAACACAATATTTTATAACTTGGAAGAGGGATGTCGTAATCCAAGCTACAAAATATTTGAAGGTAGGCGAATGACGATTCACCAATTTCCACCATGAAAAACGAAATAGGTATTAGGTTTTAATTGGATTGAAACTCCTATATCTGTTGAGATTCATTGAACTTTTCAATGGCATGTTTAAATCTCGATTGTGCCCTCTCAAGTTTGTGACTGGGATGTCGAGGATCACAAACAAGGTGTGAATAACCATGCAAATTAACTTGGTGCCCTTAATTTTATCACCTAATCGATGTGTCGGTTACCCACACGCGCTACACGGATCTATGATAAACATTAAGTGACCCTTTGCCACTCTTACTAGTCCTAGTTAGTGTGTTGGTTACCCACACATGCTCCACCAACGACTTGGTAAGGTACAAAGTGTAATTTCATGGGGTAGCACCAACTTCACATTTTCCTAAAGTAACTAAGATTGAGAATTTATAAAAGGTTTAGTTACTTTATATATATAGTTATACTTATAATGAGAATTATAGTCCTTGTCCTACCCGTTCGGCTAACGACCCTCCATCAGTCAAGGAAGCGGTGGGTGAGAGTGGACACCCATTAAGCTGTCATTTTATAGGCAACAACCTCATACCCCCTTTATAGACCGGCTTCATGAATGAGGCCTACTAACAGTTAGACTGACTTGCTCTTATACATATATATATATATATATATATATATATATATATATTAATTTATAATACTATAAAGTATAAGGGTTGAATTTTAACTTTTAAAACTCTTGGGTTTGGAATTAAAGTGTGTGTGAGACCTTACAAATTCCAAAACTTGAGGGCAAGTTTTGAACAATTCAAAAAAACTTTTGGTTTCCATAACTTATGAGTTTAAAATGGTTTTAATGAAAAAACTCTTCAAGTTCCATAACTTGAGGACAAGTTATGGAAGACTTTAAAACATCTAAAAATGAGACTCTTCGTTTTCATAACTTATGGAAATCTTATGAGTTTTAAAATCATAAATGAGACTTTTCAAATAACTCGAGGACAAGTTACAAAAACACATTTTATGAACAACTTTTAAATCAATTTGGATCCAAAACAAATATCATATATTTTTTCTATCAATCTAAACTAACTTATAAGAACAAGATAATTCATATCATCAATCTTCAAGAAATTACCAAGAACATATAAACTAATACAAATCTTGAAATTATGACAATTATCTTTGAAATTGGATTAGCATGATCATTACCACATCAAAAACAGGTTTATAAGTTCAAAAACAACTTAGGGTATTGATTCTAGTCCAATTCCAACCTTAAAAGTCGAAAATCTCCCCTCTGGAGCACCAACTCGTCAAGTGCAGGAACCAACTCGGCGAGTTGGTTGAGTTTACTCTTGGACTCGGCGAGTCCACTGCCCCAGAAAGCCAAAATTTTCGATTTTTAAGCTATTGCATCAAGTATAATTGAAAACCAAAACCAGGCTCTGATACCACTGATGGGTTATGAGCATCCTAACACTCCTATGGTGTACATACAACCCTAGAAACCTTGGATCTATGTTTTCTCTATTATACATGCAAATATGATTTTTTCAAGGTTCTCATCCTAACTAACATACCATGGGGTACTTGTAATATAAAACTTATTGAGATGACATACCTTTTTTCTTGTAGTTGATTCCTTGGAGCTTTAAGATCCTAGCACCAATAATGTGGATGCCTCAACTGGAATCACAAATCACCAAAACACCTTGGAAAACTTGAGAGAATAGTAATCACACTAGAAATCAGCCCACTCTTGTTCACTCTCACACTAGTGTCATTTCATGTGCCAAAGACGTTTTTATATAGTATGGAGGATTAGGGTTACATTCATGTAAACCCTAATACCCATGACCTTTCATTTCCATAGGATCCATGGATTAAAAACTCCTAAATGAACTTGGCCTATTATATATATATATATATATATATATATATATATATATATATATATATATATATATAAGATTCCATATTTAGTTAGTTCCTTTTGATCACTAAATTAATTCTTGATCAATACTAATTAAATAATATGATTTCATATTAATATATTATAACTTAGAATATATTAATAAATCATAGACATACTATTCTCAAAAGACTATCCATACAAATTGTTCCGGTGAAGTGCAACCCAAATGAACCATGCTACTCTCGGGTCAAGTACATACCAATAATAATTATGGGCTTAGACATCTAGTCTAACACCAAAAACATAGATTCAAAATCAGAGTTTTCCCAAGACCCAAAGCCATAAAAACAGTAAGTTGTGTACGATCACGCCTGTGCTTTCCCATGATCCTCTGAAGTACCTGAAACCATAAACTAAAACTGTAAGCCAAAGCTTAATGAGTTCCCCTAAAGTACACCACACAACATAACATATACAAACAAGCGTGTTGGGTCCAATCAGTCATCGAACTGGAATACCCACGGGTCCACAGCCATCAGGTTGGATTACCCCCGGACCAATCAGTCATCGGACTGGAATGCCAATATATAATGGGTCCACTTAGCCATTCGAACTGGAATACCCTCGTCTCAATCCGTCATCGGACTGGAATGCCAATATACAATGGGTCCACTCGGTCATCGAACTGTGTCACACCCCCGAACCAGACGGCGGAAATGTTCTGGGGCTTGTGCGTGACTTCATCTTGAAATATCATTATAGTGAATATAAATGAAACATAACTTCATCATTATCATGCATAATATAATACAACTGCCATTGTTTACATCAGGTATAATCTTTTAAATAACATGACCAAAACATTCAATGTATGATGTTTAATAGTACAAAAAACAAAGTCCCCTATTCTTGTTGATTCTTATGCTTACAGATTCCCTGAGAATACAAGTTATTTTGAAAACGTCAACATATATAATGTTGGTGAGTTCATAAGTATATTTGAGAAAATGATTTGTATAACTTTGTAATCACAAGAAAATCTTGTATTTTCTTAAAATAGTTTGGTAGGTTTATGTCTGATCTTGTATTAATGCATGTGTGTTATTGTTTAATAGAATGTCAAAAGTGATTGAAGAAAATTTAAATAGAATATCCCCGGACAACCCGATGTTGCCCGTAAAAGAAGAATAGTTAATGTTATCGTACCAACACCGAGGTTGAGTACCAGTGTGAGTAAGTTTCCAAGTAATCCAATCATAAAAGAAAAATAGATAATGTTGTCGTACCAACACCGAGGTGGGGGTACCAGTGTGAGTAAGTTTCCAAGTAATCCAATCATAAAAGAAAATAGATAATGCTACCGTACCAACACCTAGGTGGGGGTACCAGTGTGAGTAAGTTTCAGAGTAATCCAACATAAAAGAAAATAGTTAATGCTGTCGTACCAACACCGCGGTGGGGTACCAGTGTGAGTAAGTTTCCGAGTAATCCAACATAAAAGAAAATAGTTAATGTTGTCGTACCGACACCGAGGTGGGGTACCAATGTGAGTAAGTTTTCGAGTAATCCAACATAAAAGAAAATAGTCTTCTGCAAACTTCATAACGTTAATTCATCTAAGTGAGCCGTTATAACCATACTAAATAATGACAATTTCGCATGTCTTGGCGTTAGTGAACGCCGACTGAAAAATAGAATAAGGTTATAGTTACCCTAGACCGATGTAGTCTAACTGTAGCGAACAGCTCAGGTGTGGGGTGTCATTCCTGTATAGATCTATACAGTATACACAAAACCCCGCTCTCCCTCCAAGAGACTCTAATTATAACTACAGGCTACGATTGAACACTTAATAGGTGTCAACCGAAAAAATTCACTAGATCCTTAATCGAATTTACGCAAAGATAAACGTATAAAACTCATTCCAGGCCCACGAACCATGTAAGTGAGTCACTAGGCCATCGCTAAACATGTGAGTCATTTCAAAACCTAATATGAATGAGATTATATAACATGGGCCCGAAATATATGTAAAAGGACAACTAAGACGCATTTCACATGTAAGGTATTTATAGACCCAAATAGCATGCAAATAGTTTACAAAACCTATCAAACATATAAATGGGCCACTAATGGCCCAATAACCTAGAAATGATCAAACTTAATTCGTTTGGTAGTTTATTGTTGGTTTGGTTCAAGTATTCCCTAAAATAGCATAAAAGGCCAACTTTTTGTAAAAATGACGTTCTTGACCCAATAAGCCAAAAATTTACAATTAAGGCCCAATTTTTGTAAAAATAGCACTTTAGTCCACATTATGTTCAAAACTTGTGTTTATGACTAGTTTGTGGTAAAAATAACATTTTAAACCCATTTTTGTCAAAAATATCATTTTTGGCTTGATTTTTGTAAACACGCACAGTTTTCTGGTTTTTGGCTTTTCTGACCTAATTGTTGAAAAATTTATAGAAAAATCATCGTAAGTCGAAATTTGGATCCGTAAATTCTAGAAGTTTGGAAATTTTGTCTAATTTGTTCAAAATTTTTCTCATAATTTTTAATGGCTTCTAACAAGTGTGAAATTGGTCACCTTCAGAGGCTGGTCCGAAATTATTTCAAATCTGATAGGCAGTTTTGTAAAATTCGCCAAAAATTGTAGAAACATCGTATGAAAACGTGAGAGTAGTCATTTTAAAGAAATAAACCTGAATTTTTTGCGTGTAAAATAGTTTTGAAAAAATATTATCATTAAGGTGGTCAAAACATTTCAAGATTGGACCAAAACTTTTCTGTCAAAGGCTGAATTTTGTGTTTAGTTTATAGATCTTTGAACACAACACTCATTTTTGCTATTTTAAGTGTATAAATCCCAGATCTACTAGTTTACATGTATTATATGTGATAACACATACTTCTCTGAAGGTTTTCATATAGATCCAAGTGATAAACTTAATATTCTTAACATATTTTTAGATTTATGAAGTAAATAGCACATAATCAACAAATAAGTCATGAAAAACACACATATTCATGCATATACACATAGATCTACACAAAGCAACTTGTATTCTACCACAAAACCAAGTAAAAATCGAAAATAGGGGGTACGAACTCACCTTGGGGTGATGGATTTGTTTTGATGAAGAAGTGGAAGAAGATTTTTGATCCTAGCAAGCTTTCTTGAGTGGATCTTGAACTTAGGAGGGTTCTAAGAGTATGATTTACAAACACTTGTTTAGAAGGAGTGTATTGACATAAGATGAAGTTATAGCACTTGGATATGTGAGGACTTACCAATTATGGTTGAAAAACTTGGAGAGGATTCCTTGAAGATGTACCATTCATGAAAATTTGCAAGGAGATGCGAGGGAGTATTTTCTTGAGAGTTCTAGAGAGAACTTTTGATGTGGAATGAAGTTGGAGAAATGGCCTTAGGCCTTGAGTTTTAAGGAGGAAAGGAATAGAGGGTTTAAGTGGTAATTGCATGATGGTTACACCAGTTGAGCATTGATATTTGTTGGCTAAATAACATGGATATCCTTTAAGCAATAGTGAGGTGTCCAGTTCCAAATTAACCACACATTATCTCTTTTTTTTAGATGGGCCGAGAGTTTGGGTTAGGAGCAAGGAATTGAAGTAATTTGGGCATTCTCTTAACTTGATCGAATTTATGAAGCCCAATAATAAATTTGCGGCCCATTGTGCCCTTAAGAAGGTTCACGACTCAAAATGATACAAGGAATGGGTTTATGGCCCATTAGGGTTAGTTAAATCATTTATGACCCATCATAGCCCATTGGAGGTAGAATGAATCATAGGCCCAAATGGCCCAAAATGTTATAGATTGAAGAATTGGGTCCAATATAGTCGAATTGATGATTTATTGGTCCCTTAGGGCCAATGAGAGAATCCTAGTCCATAATTAACTTGAACCGGGATTTATAGGGTTTCCAACCCTTATTTGAACATATGAGATGTATTTGAATGTGATGGGTTTTGGCCATATGAACATTCCTATGTGCACATGCAAACCCTAATGCTTGGATCTAGGTTTCTCTAATTAAACATGCTTTGAATCCAAGACTTCTAATGACTAATTAGGTATAAGAACAATACAAAATCAGATCTAGAAGTTTACCTTTGAATCTCTCGTTTGATCTTGTTGTCTTGGAGCTATAGAGTCACAATTGTCACTCCTCTAATGGCTTACAAACACCAACTAGCAAGGAGGATGATTTGAGAGAGAGGAGAGGGATTAGAAATCGGCCAGGGTTTCTTTGCTTTAGCAGAGGTGCCGATTTCCCTTGCCCTAGGGGTCTATTTATACTTGTAATGCTCCTAGGGTTTCACCCTTAAACCCTAGTTGGATAATCTTTCCTTAAAGCAATCCAAATCCTTTCCATGATAATGCCTTGGACGATTTGTGGCTTATCCCAAGCCCTAGAAATCGTCCAACCCTTATCCCTTAAGGATTTACAGCCCAAAGTGCAACTATCAAACAATTGACAGTTTATACCCTCTTATTTAATTAATATATTTAATTCACCAAATTAATACTAATTAATCTATGACTTATATTAATCAAATAACAATATTATTATTCCTTATATTATTCTCATAATATATTAATAATATCTATTCTCTCATAATAAATCATCCCATCAAGTTGCTATGGTGAAGGCAACCCAAAAGGACCGTGCACAATCTGGTCAAATACTTGCCTAATATAGTTGCAGCCTTAGACACTATTCCAACAGTCTCCCACTTGGATAAGTCTAGTAACTATATGCACAAGTACAATTCGATTTGCAATCGTAGCTCTCAAAGACGCTGTCAAACTCTGATCTAATCAATCTTGTCCTTTAGATAAGGGATCGTACAGTCCTCTGTTAGATATACTGCTGACAATTCTATGGAATAATTAGTCTAGAATTTTGGTTTCCCGATCTCCGATTTATTTGACATAGCACTTAATCGAACACATCAATTCAGTTCTGACCGGGCCCGACACATAAGTCAAATCAAATCATCGAGCGGCCGATATATCGCTTTTATCCTCTTGGGATAAAAGTTACAGATAAACTTCGACTTATATGTATTTACTTATTCATTAATCAACTATACACAACAATGCGTTTTATAACACCGAGTTACTGATGCGTTTTCGCATTATCAATGTATAACCAATTAACAAATAACAAACCATATATCTAGGTTTTAAGACTATATGATATTATCGTCTTGCGATCACCCTTTTATATCATATTCCATATGGTGATTCCAGCAAGTGCGGGTTTGTTCCAATGCTCAAAACTAGTTCATAAGCACTCATGAATGTTGCAGCAACCCTTTGCTATGTCTAAAACCATTTAGACAATCTACACACCAATTCATGACAATCTTCATTTATATCTACTTCCAACATATGAACGATTGTGGATAATTTGAATAATTCGATTATTCTTAATAAACTCAATTATTCTGGAAGTCAAAACATGCAAAAAATGAAACAATAGTAAATGATTAACATAAGACAGTAACATTACTCATAAATAATACTCTTTTATTTAATCTTCAAATGTTAACTACATTTATCTATTACACATTTCTACTACTATCTACTCTATGCTAATATCATCCTTCAGCCCAATACTCCTAGCATGCTGCAAGTGCTTAACCCTACTCAGTCTCTTCGTAAGTGGATCTGCTGGCTTATCTTCCGATGATATCCTCTTCACTATGAGTTGTCCTTCTTCTACACGATGTCTAATAAAGTGATATTTTCTGTCAATGTGTCGAGATCTACCATGATCCCTCGGTTCCTTGGTCAAGGCAACCGCTCCTTCATTATCACATAAAATCTCCATGGGCTCCTTTATGGCAGGTACAACTCCAAGATCACCAATGAAGTTCTTCAACCATATCGCCTCCTTTGACGCTTCGCTCGCTGCAATGTACTCTGATTCGCACGTTGAATCAGCTACAGTTTCTTGCTTGGAACTTTTCCAAGTCACTGCTCCTCCATTCAGGGTAAAGACCAAGCCCGACTACGAACGGTATTTGTCCCTGTCGGTCTGAAAGCTGGCATCACTATACCCTCGCACCTTCAAGTCATCACTCCCTCCGAGGACTAAAAACCAGTCCTTCGTCCTCCGAAGGTACTTAAGGATATTCTTTACCGCAATCCAATGGGCTCTGCCAGGGTTCCCTTGATATCTACTAACCATGCTCAAAGCAAAGGCTACATCAGGGCGAGTTCAAGTCATAGCGTACATGATTGAGCCAACTGCGGAAGGGTATGGTACTCGGCTCATTTCAGCTATCTCAGCTTCGGTACTCGAACTTTGAGTCTTACTCAACTTGGCATTACTTTGTATCGGTAATTCTCCCTTCTTCGAGTTTTCCATACTAAAACGTTTTAGTACCTTCTCTAAGTAAGTGTTCTGACTAAGTCCTATTAGTCTCTTACTTCTCTGTCTTACTATCCTTATTCCCAAAATATAGGAAGCCTCTCCGAGTGATAGCTTCATTTTATTTACTTCTTTTTCTAGTTTTTTTAGCATATTTCATTCGCATTCTAGTTAATTTCCATGCATATTTTCCCTTTTGTTATTTTTATGACCATTTCAGGTGCTTTCTAGTTTCTTGAGCATTATTGCAGATTTTCTTGGAAACTAGCAGAGCGGCACTCTTGGGAGGCGATTGGGCTTGAAGGGAATTGGGTATTTCGTGATTGATGGCTATGAAGGTGACTCATGGGGTGGACTTGTCAATTGCTTGAAGGCTTGGAAGAATTGAGCTTTAAATTTGAAAGACGCGGGAGAATTCTTGAGTGTGCAAGATCAATATTTGGGAGTTTGCGGAAGTTTAGAGTGATGTGGATGGACAAATTGGGCTTTAGTTGAAGAAATACTGAAGAAAAATGGGCTAGGAGTTGATTGGATTCGAACTGGGCCAATGGATTAGCTGTGGGGGCCCAAAACTTGAAGAAGCCCAAAAATACCCGTCAGAGCCCGCGGCCCGCGTAAGATTCCCCGCGGCCCGCGTGGGTTCCTGACTAGGGCAATTTCGGGATTTTGCTAAGAGATCTATTTTGGGAAGTTTGGTGTGCCTCTTTAGCCTAATCTTGGAGGTCCGATTTTGAGACTTTCTCTCTGGAGTTTGGAGCACTTTTGGAGGCCAAGAACACTTGAAGAATATCTTCTTTTCATCTCTTGAATCTTGTCAAATGTTTGGTACAATCTTATCTAACTTTGTTCATTTGAGTTTAGCCATGCTTGGCTAAACAAATCTTGGTTGACTTTTTGTTGAATCTTTTGAACTTTTGTTGGATGTTGAAGAATCCATGAACTTGTTCTTAAATCTTTATGGAATTGTTTTGTGTTTTATCATATTATCACTACTAGTATGTTTTTATTCATGAGTTTAAATATGTTTGTGGTGATTAGTTGGCTAATTTCTTGATTAAGTAAATGATCCTCAAATTAGCAAGCAACAAATGATTTTTGTGTTGTTTTTGCTTCACACAATCATAAAAACATTTCCTCCAACATGGTGGTGAAAGCATTTGACCCCTCTTGGATTTGGTGACTTTTTGGTTCTTAATGTTAGTTGACTTTCACTAATTACATGCTATTTGGAATTAGTGACTTTGACTAAGGAAATTGTTATGAGCTTCTCTAGCCATTTCAACAATTAAGAAAAGTCTAGGTAATCTCAAGCTCCTTGGATTGCTATAGCCAAATTAAGGATTTAAATCAAAGTATTGCACCATTGGATTCTAATGATATGTTCATCAAAAGTCAAAGTGAGGAAACTTTAAGTCAACCATCTCTCCCTTATTGATTTTACATCAAACTCTTATTTTTGTTGCATATGTCTATTTAAATCATAGTTAATTCTAGTTTGTTTCAAGTATTTCAAAACATCAAAACCCCCCATTTTATTTTTATTGTCATTTTACAAGTATTTTTACAAAGAGATTTTTCATAGAGTTATAAATTGAACCAATCTCCGTGGATTCGATCCCTTTACCACTATACACTATTTTAGTGTGTAATATTTAGGGTTATTATTTGTATTGGCCTCGACAACCACCAAATTTTTGGCGCCGTTGCCGGGGATTGGTTTATTTTTAATCAATTTGTTTCTCTATGCCCAGATCTCAGCGTACAGGTGACTTGATTTACAATCCGGAAATCGAAAAAGAAGCAAGGCATTTGGCGAAGGAAAAACGAGTTGAACTTGGTCAAACTTCTAACCCCCACGGGGACCCGGAAGTTGAAACCGCTTCATTAAGTGATATAGAACCCGATTCTAGTCCCGACCCTCGCCAAGAAATTCCCGAAACACCACCCCTACAACAAAACCCACCCATTATTGAACCAATTGCAATGGCGGACGGAGGAGAAGTTCCCGAAAGAACTTTGAGGCAAATGATGGATACCAATGTTACACAAACTCCAACCGGTATCAATTACCCGATTTTGGAAGGAGGCTCGAAGTTGATGTCAAGTTTAGTCCATCATCTACCAACTTTTCATGGATTGAAGAATGAAGACCCTCATAAGCATTTGAAGATGTTCCACATTATTTGCACTAGCATGAAGCCACAAGGGTCAACCGATGACCAAATCAAGCTAAGGGCATTCCCCTTTTCATTGGCCGATAGAGCAAAAGATTGGTTATTCTATCTTCCACCGGGGTCGATCAACTCATGGACCGACATGGCAAGAGCTTTCCTTGATAAATTCTATCCCGCCTCAAGAGTCTCAAGTCTTAGAAATGGGATTTGTGGAATCCGCCAAGGTCAAAATGAGACTTTCCATGATTATTGGGAGAGGTTCAACAACTTGTGCTATAGTTGCCCACAACACCAAATTCCGGAACAACTCCTCATTCAACACTTCTATGAGGGATTGTTGCCAATGGAGAGAAGACTAGTTGATGCCTCAAGTGGTGGAGATGTCTTTAGTAAAACCCCACAACAAACAATACAACTTTTCAACACCATAACCGCAAATTCACAACATTTTGGCCCTCGCCAAGACATGAAGAGAGACACACAACACAAAGTAAATGAAGTGGGAACATCAAATCTTGAGTCTCAAATAAAAGATCTAACCTCCGTTGTCCAAAAGCTAGCCATGGGACAAACTCCACAAGTGATGGTGTGTGGAATATGTGCAACAATGGGACATCCTACGGATATGTGTCCCATCCTTCAAGAAGATGCGGAACATGTGAATGCCACGGGAGAGTTCCAAAACTACCACAACAAACCATCCGGTTACCAAAATGCATATAATTCGAGTTGGAAGCCAAATCCCAACATGAGCTACAACTCAAGATCATTGCCTCAAAATGCATTGGTTAGACCGTCCTATCCACCACCACAACCTCAATACCAACATCAACAACCACACTATCAAACCAAACCACACCCTCCACATCATCATCAACAACCTCCTCAATCTCAACCAAGTAGCTTCGGAATGTCTCTTGAAGACATTGTTAAATCTCTAGCCACTAGTACCCAACAATTACAAAAAGAGACAAGGACTAGTATCTCCAACCTTGAAGCACAAATGGGAGATATAGTTACATCTATAAGCAAGTTGGAATCCCATGGTAAACTCCCTTCTCAAACCGAAAAGAACCCAAATGTCAATGTGGTGACCTTGAGAAGTGGCAAACAAGCCGGAGAAAGTACTTCAAAGAAGAAGCCAAGGGAAGAAGAGGAAGAAATAGAGATCATTCCCATTGAAGAACCTATAGTCAAGAACGATGCACAAGTCGGAGCCCCAAAGAAGACTACCCATTTAGTAACACCGATAACCACTCAACCACTGTTCCCCTCCCGAATTGCAACTTCAAAGAAGAATATGGAGGAGAAAGAGATTTTGGACACCTTCCGAAAGGTGGAAGTAAACATCCCTCTACTTGATGCAATCAAGCAAATTCTGAGATATGCAAAGTTCTTGAAAGAACTTTGCACCAACAAGAGGAAGTTGAAGGGAAATGAGAAAATTTTGATGAATGAAAACGCATCCGCGGTTTTACAAAGGAAACTTCCACCCAAATGCAAAGATCCCGGGATGTTCACGGTTCCTTGCAAGATTGGAGATGTCACTTTTAGTAGTGTTATGCTTGATCTTGGTGCCTCTATCAATGTCATGCCCTATTCGGTGTATGAATCATTGAATGTCGGGCCCTTAAGTGAAACCGGTGTCATAATCTCTCTTGCGGATAAATCAAGTGTCTTTCCTAGAGGTGTTTTGGAAGATGTCCTAGTGAAAGTGAACCAATTGGTCTTCCCGGCGGATTTCTATGTGATTGATCTAGATGAGCAAGTGTCCTCCAAATCGGCTCTAATCTTGCTTAGGAGACCGTTCTTGAAGACGGCTAGGACGAAGATCGATGTGTATGCGGGAAGTTTGACAATGGAGTTTGATGGCGAAACAATAAGTTTTAATATTTATGATGCCATGAGATATCCTAGTGATGTTTCATCTTTGTACTTTGTTGATGTTGTCGAGCCAATCACTCAAGAATTGTTCGAGTTATCTAACGGTGATATATTGGAGATGATCTTAAGCAAAGGATTCGATTGTGGGAAGCTAGCCGAGCAATTAAAACTTTATTCTTTGGATCCGGAAGTTGAGAAGTTGGTAAATAAAATGGAGATGAAGAAATCCACAAGATTAGATGTCAAGCAAGTTGAATTGCCCCCAACTCATACAAAATTGCCCCCATCCCTTGTTCAACCGCCCGAATTGGAATTGAAGGTCTTACCTCAACACTTGAAGTATGCCTATTTGGGAAAGAATGAAACCCTTCCGGTTATCATTTCAACTCACTTAACCGAATTTGAAGAATAACAACTCATCAAGGTGTTGAAGGAGCACAAAGAAGCCATGGGATGGACGATTGCGGATATCAAGGGATTGAGCCCCTCCACTTGTATGCACAAAATCTTAATGGAGGATAAATGCAAGCCGAGACGGGACGCACAAAGAAGGTTGAATCTGCCAATGATGGAAGTGGTCAAGAAAGAGATTTTGAAGCTCCTAGATGCGGGGATGATCTATCCAATCTCGGATAGCAAGTGGGTGAGCCCGGTGCAAGTCGTTCCAAAGAAGACGGGAATCACCGTGGTCGAAAACAACAAAGGTATGATGGTCCCCACCCGTGTGCAAAACGGGTGGAGAGTATGTATTGACTACCGCAAACTCAATGCAAGCACACGAAAAGATCATTTCCCATTGCCTTTCATTGACCAAATGTTAGAAAGGTTGGCCGAGAAATCTCATTATTGTTGTCTAGACGGGTACTCCGGTTTTCACCAAATCCCGGTGGCACCGGAGGACCAAGAAAAGACAACTTTTACATGTCCATTTGGCACTATCGCATACCGTAGAATGCCATTCGTATTGTGTAATGCCCCGGCCACTTTCCAACGTTGTATGGTTAGTATCTTTTCGGAATACGTTGAAAACATAATTGAGGTTTTTATGGACGATTTCACGGTATATGGCAACTCCTTTCAAGAGTGTTTGACCAATCTCACCAAAATTTTAAAAAGATGCATTGAGACAAATTTGGTTCTAAATTTTGAAAAATGTCATTTCATGGTGAGTCAAGGTCTCATTTTGGGTCACATTGTGTCTAAAAAAGGAATTGAGGTAGATAAGGCCAAAATTGATGTTATTCAAAGCTTACCTTACCCGACTTGTGTTCGGGAAGTTCGTTCTTTTTTGGGCCATGCAGGTTTCTATCGAAGGTTCATCAAGGATTTTTCAAAGATAACAAGACCAATGTGCCAACTCTTGCAAAAGGAGGTTGATTTCGAGTTCAACGAGGCGTGCAAAGAAGCTTTTGACAAGTTCAAAGAGTTGCTTACATCCGCCCCCATCATGCAAGCACCAAATTGGGATCTCCCCTTTGAGATCATGTGTGATGCAAGCAACTATGCGATAGGCGCCGTTTTGGGTCAAAAGAACGGGAGGGCCTCCCACGTGATCTATTATGCATCAAGGACACTAGACAATGCTCAAAGCAACTACTCAACCACGAAGAAGGAGCTATTGGCCATATTGTTTGCTTTGGAGAAGTTTCAGCAATATCTACTTGGCACCAAAGTCATAGTGTATTCGGATCATGCGGCTCTCAAGTACTTGATGACAAAGAAATATGCAAAGCCGAGACTCATCCGGTGGATCCTACTGTTACAAGAATTTGACTTGGAAATCCGGGACAAGAGCGGATGCGAGAACCTCGTGGCCGATCATCTAAGCCGGATCACTTCAAATGAAACTCCTCTCCCGTTGCGGGACGAGTTTCCGGATGAGCATATCTTTTCCCTTACTCAATCTATTCCTTGGTATGCCGATATCGTTAACTTTTTGGTCACAAAAAGGTATCCCGACACATTCACACGTGCTCAAAAAGAAAAGTTGAAAAGTGATGCAAAATATTATATGTGGGATGAGCCTTATTTGTGGAAACATTGTCCCGATCAAATCATTAGGCGATGTGTACCCCAACAAGAGCACCAATCCATTTTGCAATTTTGTCATGAATTTGCTTGTGGGGGACACTTCGGACCTAGCCGAACCTTGAGAAAGGTTCTTGAATGTGGACTATTTTTGCCAACCATGTCACGCGACTGCTACTTGTTTTGCAAAAGTTGTGAACGGTGTCAAATGACGGGAAACATTTCGCAAAAGAACCAAATGCCCCAAAATCCAATCCTTGTTTGTGAAATTTTTAACATATGGGGGATTGATTTCATGGGCCCATTTCCTGTTTCGTTTGGAAACATTGACATCTTGCTCGCGGTTGACTATGTTTCTAAGTGGGTTGAGGCCAAAGCCACAAGATCGGATGATGCCAAAACAGTTATCGAGTTTTTAAAATCTAATGTGTTTGTGAGATTTGGTGTGCCTAGGGCTTTGATTAGTGATAGAGGGACGCACTTTTGCAACAAAATGATGGAAGCTTTATTGAAAAAGTACAAAGTGACCCATCGTGTCTCTACCGCCTATCACCCTCAAACAAATGGTCAAGCGGAGGTTTCGAATCGTGAAGTGAAGTCTATTCTAGAGAAAACAGTGAATCCGACAAGGAAGGATTGGAGTTTGAGACTAGACGATGCCTTATGGGCCTATCGGACTGCGTACAAGACCCCGATAGGAATGTCCCTGTTTAGGTTGGTCTTTGGAAAGCCATGTCATCTTCCCGTCGAGTTAGAGCACCGTGCATTTTGGGTGGTCAAGCAATGCAATTTCAACATTGACGAGGCGGGAAGGCATAGGAAACTTCAACTCCAAGAGCTAGAAGAATTGAGAAACGACTCTTATGAAAACGCAAGGATTTACAAGGAGAAAACGAAGCTCTTCCATGACAAGTCCATCACCCGGAAGCATTTTGAACCGGGGCATAGGGTCTTACTATACCGATCACGATTGAAGTTATTTCCAGGCAAGCTAAGGTCAAGATGGATTGGACCTTTTGTTGTGATTAAGACCTTTGACCATGGGGCGGTGGAAATTCAAAGCGAAAAGACGGGACAAATTTTCAAAGTCAATGGGCACCGGTTGAAGCCATTCTATGAAGGTTACAGTGCTAATGCCCTTCAAATCATCCATTTGGATGTCCCGATGTGTTGAAAAAAAGCTAGGAGAACGTCTCGCCAAAGACGTTAAAGAAGGGCATTTTTGGAAAGCAATGTGCTTTCACCATTTTTTCAAATTCTAATAAATCATTTTACTCCAATTTTTGAAAGGTTTCACCAATCGATCCCCATTTTACTCCAAATTTTGTCAAATTTTTGATAACGGGCCTTACGGGGATCGTTTTGGCTTAAAAAATCAGTTTTTTTTTTGGAAAAATCCAATTTTTGATGTGCAACATAGCCCGCGGCCCGAGCCCAGCCCGCATAAAAGGTCAGAAGGTTCAGAAGGTTTTCTAGCAAGTAGACGTGGCCAGCCCGCGACCCGAGTCCAGCCCGCGTGGACCAAAAGCTCAAATTCAATTCAGTACCCGCGGCCAGCCCGCGCCTGACCCGCGTGGATTTTCGAAGCACTTGACAATTTTTTGAGCAAACCAGCTCATGCGGCCAACCTGCGCAGAAGTCGTATTTTTTGCTTTTGTTTCTGTTGTATTCGAGGATGCTAGACGCGGCCAGCACGCGGCCCGCGCCCAGCCCGCGTGTTGGTCGATTTGACTGATGTTTTGAGCTGTTGACTGCCTTGACTTTCGTTGACCAAGAGGTTTACTGAGTTGACCAACATTGATCCGGATTTGACCTTCCTTGACCAAAGATTAAACACCTCCAGCACCCTTCTTCTTCATTCTAACCTAACAAATTCCTTCATTCTCTCTCTAGAAGCTCAAGAACACTAAACCCACTTCTCACTAAAATCCATTTTCCCGGAGTTCTACCGGTCGGAATCTCGCGAAACCACCGCCATTCTTCTCCATTTTTCATCCTCTACAAACCCCACCCAAATTCCGGTCCGATCTGTGGCCGGAATTCCGGGCGCCACCACCACCCACCACCACCTTCTTTCGCGTTTTCCGGCCAACTCCGGCCACCATTGGAGAATCCGAGCACGGGGTTTTGTTTCTCTCATCAAGAGCTTTCTAGGCATACCAATCTTCTCGCAAAAACTCACGAAAAATTTCCGTCTAATTCCGGGTGCCGCCACTCCATTCGTCGGAATGTCATCTTGAAGCTAGTTTGTGGGGTTGTTTTAGCGATTAAAGCGTCAAATACGGAGCAAAATTGCAAGCTTGGGGTATGTCTTGATGAAATCTTTTTGGTGGCACTAGTTCATCCCGGGTCTAAGAAATTGGGTAATCTCATTCCTATAACTTGATTGTTTACATCCCAATTTCCCATTTGTTGTTGGTATTGTGTGCCTTTATTGTGGCTGAAAATTATTATTGGTAAAATTTTGTCCCGAATAAATGTCAAAGCGTGCAAAAACGGGGACGGGAGCAACTTCCTCTAAGGGAGGGTCGAAGGGAAAATCCAAGGATCCCCCGTTTCGTTTGTTGAATCGCGAGGATCGTAAAACTTATGATTTTCTCGTTTCAAATAAGCGTCAAGTCAAGTCAACAAAATTCCTCCATAGGGAATCTTTTGCTAGTCTTGGGGTGCTCGATGGAGTCCAAGCGTTATTTAACAACATCGGGTGGGGTCAATTCCTCTATAACCACGTCGCCACCTATGTTGAACCCACCTTGGAATTTCTTGCCACACTCAATTCCGAGGAGGAAGCCCAAACTGTCACCTTCCAAATGCTCGGTGAGAAACGATCCCTACCGCATTGGGTCGTGAACGCCCTGATGGGCACTCCAGTGGACAACCTATATTAACAATATGACCCATGGCCCGGAAACTTCAATGAGCATCACTTTTGGCAACAAATTACCAACGAGCCACAATACTCATCGTCTTCGTCAAAGGCCTCCTCCATAATCCACCCATGTTTGCGCCTAGCGCATCGAGTTCTCACATGCACCATTTTCGCCCGCTCCGAAGTGGGACAAATTTCAAAGGCGGAATTATTTTTCCTTTGGTGCATGACTCGTGAGAACGGTCCGCGGCCTGATTTTGCCTCCTTTTTCTTCACCAAGTGTTACAACCTCACAACTATGGACAAAGGAGACATTTTCATTGGGGGAATAATCACCCTCATTGCATCCCGGCCACCGCTTCAACTTCATCTCTCTACTCTTCCATTCGAGAAGGCTTCCGGCCCCTCTAGCTTTGACGGCAACGCACTTCGCCGAATGCAACTCATCCGGGATTCGGTCGTCGGTCCCATGTGGATCCTTGACAACCAACCATACCTCATTCACCCCCATGAGTATATAGGGAGTTTTAAGCCGACCGATATCGAGCAATGGATCATTCCATCAGACTACCCTCCACCTGTAGATGATGAGGATGACCAGTTTCAGCCTGCACAGCAATTCGTTGAGCCTCAGTTCCAGCTGCAGCAGCAGGGGGGACACGAAGTCCCACCATATTTCCCCCCTACGTTCTTTGATCAATTTGCCACAATGTTCTCCACGGTGCAGCGCATCGATACCCAAACGCAAGAGAATACGAGAGCCATCCAAGATGTGGCGAGTCGCGTTGATCGATTGGAGCAGTCCTTCCCTCCCATTTCCCGCCAGGTCCAAGATATATGGGACTACCATTATCGCCACGGCATTTCCCGCCGCCCGACCCTCCGATTTAGGTCCTTTCCGCCCTTTCCTTAAGCATTGAGGACAATGCTTGTTCTTAAGCTTGGGGTGGGGCATTTCCCTTACCTTTTACTTTTTCATGCATTTTTAACTAGGTTGCTTAACATTTTATTATTAAGCTAATTTTCATTCATTTTTTTTATTTATTTAAAATTCCAAAAAGATTTTATTTTCTTCTTTTTCACCTTTTATATTTTTGCATAACATTTAGCCTAAGGCATTAGCATTCATGCATTTTTGTTGTCTGTTTATTCTCACCTCTCTTGGATACCATGGAACAGGTTCACAATTATTGTATCATTATTGGTCCAGGATCTTGTTGCTATCTCACCCATCGAACCGGGACCATTGGCTGCAGTTTGGGATTTCATACTTGGGATCAGATGCTGGTAGCTTAAAGGGGTAAGTGATCATGGCCAGGTAGTTTCATGAAAAATTATGCATACAATACTAACAACTGTTGGATATACTATAGCAATGGATGTTCTTAGCCTTGCGGTCACTACCGCCGAGAGGATCACACTTGATCATGTTTGAACTGTTAGGATGAAGCATTGGTGCTTGTCCCCGAGTAGAATCCATATCCAGTCTCTTTACATCACCATATCTTTTTGCGATTTTCTTAGAATTTTAGAGAGTCTTTTAGTCCACATTTGGACATTTTCATTATCTTTGAAAAACCACAAGTTTGAAAAGGAGCTTACATTACATCTTTATGCTCCACACATGGTCATTTTCACACTTAGGCCATTCAAATTATATCATTACCCTTTCGGTTCCACTTACACACCTTTGGGAACCAAATTTTGAGTCAAAGGGTTTCTTGTTAAAAATTTCGATAGTTAATACATTACCTTCAATTATTAAAAAAAAAAGCATGCAAATTTTCAGTTGCAACTATCTTAGATAGGTGGCCGGTTCAATTATTGAACAAATTTCCCAACATCTTGGTCACCCGACGTTTGATATTCATTTGTATAGGTCTGTTTTATTGTATATAGATCGAGTTGTTTTTTTTTTCGCAAATTGGTGATGTTAGGGAGACTGTCGAGTCGGATACTATGGGAGGTTTGGGCCAACACTAAGTGAACCGATTCCTACAACGGTGCCCGAGCGATTAAACCAAGTTACACATGAGAGAAACCGACAGACGTGAGATCAGAGTGTGCACTTAAAGAAGAGCTCCACCCGAGCCCATCCAGTAGCTTTCTCGCTACTACATATGTTCTTCATTGTATGCATGTTCCATTAAGACTACGACTGACCATCCCTACTTATTCACCTAGATGAGTTGTCCTGGCTGTGGTTTTTGGTCCCATTGTCATCGGATGAAAAAGTTGTGAGACAGCAGCAAGATCAATTCTGACCATGTTGACTAACATCGAACAGGTTCCATGGTTCTATCCATTCTTTTTATTTCTAGGGTAGTTTGTCCCAAGTTCATTTAGTCTTGTCTTACTTGAGGACCATTTCAGGTGCTTTCTAGTTTCTTGAGCATTATTGCAGATTTTCTTGGAAACTAGCGGAGCGGCACTCTTGGGAGGCGATTAGGCTTGAAGGGAATTGGGTATTTCGTGCTTGATGGCTATGAAGGTGACTCATGGGGTGGACTTGTCAATTGCTTGAAGGCTTGGAAGAATTGAGCTTTAAATTTGAAATACGCGGGAGAATTCTTGAGTGTGCAAGATCAATATTTGGGAGTTTGCGGAAGTTTAGAGTGATGTGGATGGACAAATTGGGCTTTAGTTGAAGAAATACTGAAGAAAAATGGGCTAGGAGTTGATTGGATTCGAACTGGGCCAATGGATTAGCTGTGGGGGCCCAAAACTTGAAGAAGCCCAAAAATACCCGTCAGAGCCCGCGGCCCGCGTAAGATTCCCCGCGGCCCGCGTGGGTTCCTGACTAGGGCAATTTCGGGATTTTGCTAAGAGCTCTATTTTGGGAAGTTTGGTGTGCCTCTTTAGCCTAATCTTGGAGGTCCGATTTTGAGACTTTCTCTCTGGAGTTTGGAGCACTTTTGGAGGCCAAGAACACTTGAAGAATATCTTCTTTTCATCTCTTGAATCTTGTCAAATGTTTGGTACAATCTTATCTAACTTTTTTCATTTGAGTTTAGCCATGCTTGGCTAAACAAATCTTGGTTGACTTTTTGTTGAATCTTTTGAACTTTTGTTGGATGTTGAAGAATCCATGAACTTGTTCTTAAATCTTTATGGAATTGTTTTGTGTTTTTTCATATTATCACTACTAGTATGTTTTTATTCATGAGTTTAAATATGTTTGTGGTGATTAGTTGGCTAATTTCTTGATTAAGTAAATGATCCTCAAATTAGCAAGCAACAAATGATTTTTGTGTTGTTTTTGCTTCACACAATCATAAAAACATTTCCTCCAACATGGTGGTGAAAGCATTTGACCCCTCTTGGATTTGGTGACTTTTTGGTTCTTAATGTTAGTTGACTTTCACTAATTACATGCTATTTGGAATTAGTGACTTTGACTAAGGAAATTGTTATGAGCTTCTCTAGCCATTTCAACAATTAAGAAAAGTCTAGGTAATCTCAAGCTCCTTGGATTGCTATAGCCAAATTAAGGATTTAAATCAAAGTATTGCACCATTGGATTCTAATGATATGTTCATCAAAAGTCAAAGTGAGGAAACTTTAAGTCAACCATCTCTCCCTTATTGATTTTACATCAAAATCTTATTTTTGTTGCATATGTCTATTTAAATCATAGTTAATTCTAGTTTGTTTCAAGTATTTCAAAACATCAAAACCCCCCATTTTATTTTTATTGTCATTTTACAAGTATTTTTACAAAGAGATTTTTCATAGAGTTATAAATTGAACCAATCTCCGTGGATTCGATCCCTTTACCACTATACACTATGTTAGTGTGTAATATTTAGGGTTATTATTTGTATTGGCCTCGACAACCACCAAATTTTTGGCGCCGTTGCCGGGGATTGGTTTATTTTTAATCAATTTGTTTCTCTATGCCCAGATCTCAGCGTACAGGTGACTTGATTTACAATCCGGAAATCGAAAAAGAAGCAAGGCATTTGGCAAAGGAAAAACGAGTTGAACTTGGTCAAACTTCTAACCCCCACGGGGACCCGGAAGTTGAAACCGCTTCATTAAATGATATAGAACCCGATTCTAGTCCCGACCCTCGCCAAGAAATTCCCGAAACACCACCCCTACAACAAAACCCACCCATTATTGAACCAATTGCAATGGCGGACGGAGGAGAAGTTCCCGAAAGAACTTTGAGGCAAATGATGGATACCAATGTTACACAAACTCCAACCGGTATCAATTACCCGATTTTGGAAGGAGGCTCGAAGTTGATGTCAAGTTTAGTCCATCATCTACCAACTTTTCATGGATTGAAGAATGAAGACCCTCATAAGCATTTGAAGATGTTCCACATTATTTGCACTAGCATGAAGCCACGAGGGTCAACCGATGACCAAATCAAGCTAAGGGAATTCCCCTATAGAGCAAAAGATTGGTTATTCTATCTTCCACCGGGGTCGATCAACTCATGGACCGACATGGCAAGAGCTTTCCTTGATAAATTCTATCCCGCCTCAAGAGTCTCAAGTCTTAGAAATGGGATTTGTGGAATCCGCCAAGGTCAAAATGAGACTTTCCATGATTATTGGGAGAGGTTCAACAACTTGTGCTATAGTTGCCCACAACACCAAATTCCGGAACAACTCCTCATTCAACACTTCTATGAGGGATTGTTGCCAATGGAGAGAAGACTAGTTGATGCCTCAAGTGGTGGAGATGTCTTTAGTAAAACCCCACAACAAACAATACAACTTTTCAACACCATAACCGCAAATTCACAACATTTTGGCCCTCGCCAAGACATGAAGAGAGACACACAACACAAAGTCAATGAAGTGGGAACATCAAATCTTGAGTCTCAAATAAAAGATCTAACCTCCGTTGTCCAAAAGCTAGCCATGGGACAAACTCCACAAGTGATGGTGTGTGGAATATGTGCAACAATGGGACATCCTACGGATATGTGTCCCATCCTTCAAGAAGATGCGGAACATGTGAATGCCACGGGAGAGTTCCAAAACTACCACAACAAACCATCCGGTTACCAAAATGCATATAATTCGAGTTGGAAGCCAAATCCCAACATGAGCTACAACTCAAGATCATTGCCTCAAAATGCATTGGTTAGACCGTCCTATCCACCAACACAACCTCAATACCAACATCAACAACCACACTATCAAACCAAACCACACCCTCCACATCATCATCAACAACCTCCTCAATCTCAACCAAGTAGCTTCGGAATGTCTCTTGAAGACATTGTTAAATCTCTAGCCACTAGTACCCAACAATTCCAAAAAGAGACAAGGACTAGTATCTCCAACCTTGAAGCACAAATGGGAGATATAGTTACATCTATAAGCAAGTTGGAATCCCATGGTAAACTCCCTTCTCAAACCGAAAAGAACCCAAATGTCAATGTGGTGACCTTGAGAAGTGGCAAACAAGCCGGAGAAAGTACTTCAAAGAAGAAGCCAAGGGAAGAAGAGGAAGAAATAGAGATCATTCCCATTGAAGAACCTATAGTCAAGAACGATGCACAAGTCGGAGCCCCAAAGAAGACTACCCATTTAATAACACCGATAACCACTCAACCACTGTTCCCCTCCCGAATTGCAACTTCAAAGAAGAATATGGAGGAGAAAGAGATTTTGGACACCTTCCGAAAGGTGGAAGTAAACATCCCTCTACTTGATGCAATCAAGCAAATTCTGAGATATGCAAAGTTCTTGAAAGAACTTTGCACCAACAAGAGGAAGTTGAAGGGAAATGAGAAAATTTTGATGAATGAAAACGCATCCGCGGTTTTACAAAGGAAACTTCCACCCAAATGCAAAGATCCCGGGATGTTCACGGTTCCTTGCAAGATTGGAGATGTCACTTTTAGTAGTGTTATGCTTGATCTTGGTGCCTCTATCAATGTCATGCCCTATTCGGTGTATGAATCATTGAATGTCGGGCCCTTAAGTGAAATCGGTGTCATAATCTCTCTTGCGGATAAATCAAGTGTCTTTCCTAGAGGTGTTTTGGAAGATGTCCTAGTGAAAGTGAACCAATTGGTCTTCCCGGCGGATTTCTATGTGATTGATCTAGATGAGCAAGTGTCCTCCAAATCGGCTCTAATCTTGCTTAGGAGACCGTTCTTGAAGACGGCTAGGACGAAGATCGATGTGTATGCGGGAAGTTTGACAATGGAGTTTGATGGCGAAACAATAAGTTTTAATATTTATGATGCCATGAGATATCCTAGTGATGTTTCATCT
Organism: Lactuca serriola; assembly: GCF_051521515.1. Taxonomy (NCBI): domain Eukaryota; kingdom Viridiplantae; phylum Streptophyta; class Magnoliopsida; order Asterales; family Asteraceae; genus Lactuca; species Lactuca serriola. The sequence continues at coordinate 153,288,037 of NC_136412.1, read as the reverse complement.
TTGTACTTTGTTGATGTTGTCGAGCCAATCACTCAAGAATTGTTCGAGTTATCTAACGGTGATATATTGGAGATGATCTTAAGCAAAGGATTCGATTGTGGGAAGCTAGCCGAGCAATTAAAACTTTATTCTTTGGATCCGGAAGTTGAGAAGTTGGTAAATAAAATGGAGATGAAGAAATCCACAAGATTAGATGTCAAGCAAGTTGAATTGCCCCCAACTCATACAAAATTGCCCCCATCCCTTGTTCAACCGCCCGAATTGGAATTGAAGGTCTTACCTCAACACTTGAAGTATGCCTATTTGGGAAAGAATGAAACCCTTCCGGTTATCATTTCAACTCACTTAACCGAATTTGAAGAATAACAACTCATCAAGGTGTTGAAGGAGCACAAAGAAGCCATGGGATGGACGATTGCGGATATCAAGGGATTGAGCCCCTCCACTTGTATGCACAAAATCTTAATGGAGGATAAATGCAAGCCGAGACGGGACGCACAAAGAAGGTTGAATCTGCCAATGATGGAAGTGGTCAAGAAAGAGATTTTGAAGCTCCTAGATGCGGGGATGATCTATCCAATCTCGGATAGCAAGTGGGTGAGCCCGGTGCAAGTCGTTCCAAAGAAGACGGGAATCACCGTGGTCGAAAACAACAAAGGTATGATGGTCCCCACCCGTGTGCAAAACGGGTGGAGAGTATGTATTGACTACCGCAAACTCAATGCAAGCACACGAAAAGATCATTTCCCATTGCCTTTCATTGACCAAATGTTAGAAAGGTTGGCCGAGAAATCCCATTATTGTTGTCTTGACGGGTACTCCGGTTTTCACCAAATCCCGGTGGCACCGGAGGACCAAGAAAAGACAACTTTTACATGTCCATTTGGCACTATCGCATACCGTAGAATGCCATTCGTATTGTGTAATGCCCCGGCCACTTTCCAACGTTGTATGGTTAGTATCTTTTCGGAATACGTTGAAAACATAATTGAGGTTTTTATGGACGATTTCACGGTATATGGCAACTCCTTTCAAGAGTGTTTGACCAATCTCACCAAAATTTTAAAAAGATGCATTGAGACAAATTTGGTTCTAAATTTTGAAAAATGTCATTTCATGGTGAGTCAAGGTCTCATTTTGGGTCACATTGTGTCTAAAAAAGGAATTGAGGTAGATAAGGCCAAAATTGATGTTATTCAAAGCTTACCTTACCCGACTTGTGTTCGGGAAGTTCGTTCTTTTTTGGGCCATGCAGGTTTCTATCGAAGGTTCATCAAGGATTTTTCAAAGATAACAAGACCAATGTGCCAACTCTTGCAAAAGGAGGTTGATTTCGAGTTCAACGAGGCGTGCAAAGAAGCTTTTGACAAGTTCAAAGAGTTGCTTACATCCGCCCCCATCATGCAAGCACCAAATTGGGATCTCCCCTTTGAGATCATGTGTGATGCAAGCAACTATGCGATAGGCGCCGTTTTGGGTCAAAAGAACGGGAGGGCCTCCCACGTGATCTATTATGCATCAAGGACACTAGACAATGCTCAAAGCAACTACTCAACCACGGAGAAGGAGCTATTGGCCATATTGTTTGCTTTGGAGAAGTTTCAGCAATATCTACTTGGCACCAAAGTCATAGTGTATTCGGATCATGCGGCTCTCAAGTACTTGATGAACAAGAAATATGCAAAGCCGAGACTCATCCGGTGGATCCTACTGTTACAAGAATTTGACTTGGAAATCCGGGACAAGAGCGGATGCGAGAACCTCGTGGCCGATCATCTAAGCCGGATCACTTCAAATGAAACTCCTCTCCCGTTGCGGGACGAGTTTCCGGATGAGCATATCTTTTCCCTTACTCAATCTATTCCTTGGTATGCCGATATCGTTAACTTTTTGGTCACAAAAAGGTATCCCGACACATTCACACGTGCTCAAAAAGAAAAGTTGAAAAGTGATGCAAAATATTATATGTGGGATGAGCCTTATTTGTGGAAACATTGTCCCGATCAAATCATTAGGCGATGTGTACCCCAACAAGAGCACCAATCCATTTTGCAATTTTGTCATGAATTTGCTTGTGGGGGACACTTCGGACCTAGCCGAACCTTGAGAAAGGTTCTTGAATGTGGACTATTTTTGCCAACCATGTCACGCGACTGCTACTTGTTTTGCAAAAGTTGTGAACGGTGTCAAATGACGGGAAACATTTCGCAAAAGAACCAAATGCCCCAAAATCCAATCCTTGTTTGTGAAATTTTTAACATATGGGGGATTGATTTCATGGGCCCATTTCCTGTTTCGTTTGGAAACATTGACATCTTGCTCGCGGTTGACTATGTTTCTAAGTGGGTTGAGGCCAAAGCCACAAGATCGAATGATGCCAAAACAGTTATCGAGTTTTTAAAATCTAATGTGTTTGTGAGATTTGGTGTGCCTAGGGCTTTGATTAGTGATAGAGGGACGCACTTTTGCAACAAAATGATGGAAGCTTTATTGAAAAAGTACAACGTGACCCATCGTGTCTCTACCGCCTATCACCCTCAAACAAATGGTCAAGCGGAGGTTTCGAATCGTGAAGTGAAGTCTATTCTAGAGAAAACAGTGAATCCGACAAGGAAGGATTGGAGTTTGAGACTAGACGATGCCTTATGGGCCTATCGGACTGCGTACAAGACCCCGATAGGAATGTCCCTGTTTAGGTTGGTCTTTGGAAAGCCATGTCATCTTCCCGTCGAGTTAGAGCACCGTGCATTTTGGGTGGTCAAGCAATGCAATTTCAACATTGACGAGGCGGGAAGGCATAGGAAACTTCAACTCCAAGAGCTAGAAGAATTGAGAAACGACTCTTATGAAAACGCAAGGATTTACAAGGAGAAAACGAAGCTCTTCCACGACAAGTCCATCACCCGGAAGCATTTTGAACCGGGGCATATGGTCTTACTATACCGATCACGATTGAAGTTATTTCCAGGCAAGCTAAGGTCAAGATGGATTGGACCTTTTGTTGTGATTAAGACCTTTGACCATGGGGCGGTGGAAATTCAAAGCGAAAAGACGGGACAAATTTTCAAAGTCAATGGGCACCGGTTGAAGCCATTCTATGAAGGTTACAGTGCTAATGCCCTTGAAATCATCCATTTGGATGTCCCGATGTGTTGAAAAAAAGCTAGGAGAACGTCTCGCCAAAGACGTTAAAGAAGGGCATTTTTGGAAAGCAATGTGCTTTCACCATTTTTTCAAATTCTAATAAATCATTTTACTCCAATTTTTGAAAGGTTTCACCAATCGATCCCCATTTTACTCCAAATTTTGTCAAATTTTTGATAACGGGCCTTACGGGGATCGTTTTGGCTTAAAAATCAGTTTTTTTTTGGAAAAATCCAATTTTTGATGTGCAACATAGCCTGCGGCCCGAGCCCAGCCCGCATAAAAGGTCAGAAGGTTCAGAAGGTTTTCTAGCAAGTAGACGTGGCCAGCCCGCGACCCGAGTCCAGCCCGCGTGGACCAAAAGCTCAAATTCAATTCAGTACCCGCGGCCAGCCCGCGCCTGACCCGCGTGGATTTTCGAAGCACTTGACAATTTTTTGAGCAAACCAGCTCATGCGGCCAACCTGCGCAGAAGTCGTATTTTTTGCTTTTGTTTCTGTTGTATTCGAGGATGCTAGACGCGGCCAGCACGCGGCCCGCGCCCAGCCCGCGTGTTGGTCGATTTGACTGATGTTTTGAGCTGTTGACTGCCTTGACTTTCGTTGACCAAGAGGTTTACTGAGTTGACCAACATTGATCCGGATTTGACCTTCCTTGACCAAAGATTAAACACCTCCAGCACCCTTCTTCTTCATTCTAACCTAACAAATTCCTTCATTCTCTCTCTAGAAGCTCAAGAACACTAAACCCACTTCTCACTAAAATCCATTTTCCCGGAGTTCTACCGGTCGGAATCTCGCGAAACCACCGCCATTCTTCTCCATTTTTCATCCTCTACAAACCCCACCCAAATTCCGGTCCGATCTGTGGCCGGAATTCCGGGCGCCACCACCACCCACCACCACCTTCTTTCGCGTTTTCCGGCCAACTCCGGCCACCATTGGAGAATCCGAGCACGGGGTTTTGTTTCTCTCATCAAGAGCTTTCTAGGCATACCAATCTTCTCGCAAAAACTCACGAAAAATTTCCGTCTAATTCCGGGTGCCGCCACTCCATTCGCCGGAATGTCATCTTGAAGCTAGTTTGTGGGGTTGTTTTAGCGATTAAAGCGTCAAATACGGAGCAAAATTGCAAGCTTGGGGTATGTCTTGATGAAATCTTTTTGGTGGCACTAGTTCATCCCGGGTCTAAGAAATTGGGTAATCTCATTCCTATAACTTGATTGTTTACATCCCAATTTCCCATTTGTTGTTGGTATTGTGTGCCTTTATTGTGGCTGAAAATTATTATTGGTAAAATTTTGTCCCGAATAAATGTCAAAGCGTGCAAAAACGGGGACGGGAGCAACTTCCTCTAAGGGAGGGTCGAAGGGAAAATCCAAGGATCCCCCGTTTCGTTTGTTGAATCGCGAGGATCGTAAAACTTATGATTTTCTCGTTTCAAATAAGCGTCAAGTCAAGTCAACAAAATTCCTCCATAGGGAATCTTTTGCTAGTCTTGGGGTGCTCGATGGAGTCCAAGCGTTATTTAACAACATCGGGTGGGGTCAATTCCTCTATAACCACGTCGCCACCTATGTTGAACCCACCTTGGAATTTCTTGCCACACTCAATTCCGAGGAGGAAGCCCAAACTGTCACCTTCCAAATGCTCGGTGAGAAACGATCCCTACCGCATTGGGTCGTGAACGCCCTGATGGGCACTCCAGTGGACAACCTATATTAACAATATGACCCATGGCCCGGAAACTTCAATGAGCATCACTTTTGGCAACAAATTACCAACGAGCCACAATACTCATCGTCTTCGTCAAAGGCCTCCTCCATAATCCACCCATGTTTGCGCCTAGCGCATCGAGTTCTCACATGCACCATTTTCGCCCGCTCCGAAGTGGGACAAATTTCAAAGGCGGAATTATTTTTCCTTTGGTGCATGACTCGTGAGAACGGTCCGCGGCCTGATTTTGCCTCCTTTTTCTTCACCAAGTGTTACAACCTCACAACTATGGACAAAGGAGACATTTTCATTGGGGGAATAATCACCCTCATTGCATCCCGGCCACCGCTTCAACTTCATCTCTCTACTCTTCCATTCGAGAAGGCTTCCGGCCCCTCTAGCTTTGACGGCAACGCACTTCGCCGAATGCAACTCATCCGGGATTCGGTCGTCGGTCCCATGTGGATCCTTGACAACCAACCATACCTCATTCACCCCCATGAGTATATAGGGAGTTTTAAGCCGACCGATATCGAGCAATGGATCATTCCATCAGACTACCCTCCACCTGTAGATGATGAGGATGACCAGTTTCAGCCTGCACAGCAATTCGTCGAGCCTCAGTTCCAGCTGCAGCAGCAGGGGGGACACGAAGTCCCACCATATTTCCCCCCTACGTTCTTTGATCAATTTGCCACAATGTTCTCCACGGTGCAGCGCATCGATACCCAAACGCAAGAGAATACGAGAGCCATCCAAGATGTGGCGAGTCGCGTTGATCGATTGGAGCAGTCCTTCCCTCCCATTTCCCGCCAGGTCCAAGATATATGGGACTACCATTATCGCCACGGGCATTTCCCGCCGCCCGACCCTCCGATTTAGGTCCTTTCCGCCCTTTCCTTAAGCATTGAGGACAATGCTTGTTCTTAAGCTTGGGGTGGGGCATTTCCCTTACCTTTTACTTTTTCATGCATTTTTAACTAGGTTGCTTAACATTTTATTATTAAGCTAATTTTCATTCATTTTTTTTATTTATTTAAAATTCCAAAAAGATTTTATTTTCTTCTTTTTCACCTTTTATATTTTTGCATAACATTTAGCCTAAGGCATTAGCATTCATGCATTTTTGTTGTCTGTTTATTCTCACCTCTCTTGGATACCATGGAACAGGTTCACAATTATTGTATCATTATTGGTCCAGGATCTTGTTGCTATCTCACCCATCGAACCGGGACCATTGGCTGCAGTTTGGGATTTCATACTTGGGATCAGATGCTGGTAGCTTAAAGGGGTAAGTGATCATGGCCAGGTAGTTTCATGAAAAATTATGCATACAATACTAACAACTGTTGGATATACTATAGCAATGGATGTTCTTAGCCTTGCGGTCACTACCGCCGAGAGGATCACACTTGATCATGTTTGAACTGTTAGGATGAAGCATTGGTGCTTGTCCCCGAGTAGAATCCATATCCAGTCTCTTTACATCACCATATCTTTTTGCGATTTTCTTAGAATTTTAGAGAGTCTTTTAGTCCACATTTGGACATTTTCATTATCTTTGAAAAACCACAAGTTTGAAAAGGAGCTTACATTACATCTTTATGCTCCACACATGGTCATTTTCACACTTAGGCCATTCAGATTATATCATTACCCTTTCGGTTCCACTTACACACCTTTGGGAACCAAATTTTGAGTCAAAGGGTTTCTTGTTAAAAATTTCGATAGTTAATACATTACCTTCAATTATTAAAAAAAAAAGCATGCAAATTTTCAGTTGCAACTATCTTAGATAGGTGGCCGGTTCAATTATTGAACAAATTTCCCAACATCTTGGTCACCCGACGTTTGATATTCATTTGTATAGGTCTGTTTTATTGTATATAGATCGAGTTGTTTTTTTTCTTCGCAAATTGGTGATGTTAGGGAGACTGTCGAGTCGGATACTATGGGAGGTTTGGGCCAACACTAAGTGAACCGATTCCTACAACGGTGCCCGAGCGATTAAACCAAGTTACACATGAGAGAAACCGACAGACGTGAGATCAGAGTGTGCACTTAAAGAAGAGCTCCACCCGAGCCCATCCAGTTGCTTTCTCGCTACTACATATGTTCTTCATTGTATGCATGTTCCATTAAGACTACGACTGACCATCCCTACTTATTCACCTAGATGAGTTGTCCTGGCTGTGGTTTTTGGTCCCATTGTCATCGGATGAAAAAGTTGTGAGACAGCAGCGAGATCAATTCTGACCATGTTGACTAACATCGAACAGGTTCCATGGTTCTATCCATTCTTTTTATTTCTAGGGTAGTTTGTCCCAAGTTCATTTAGTCTTGTCTTACTTGAGGACCATTTCAGGTGCTTTCTAGTTTCTTGAGCATTATTGCAGATTTTCTTGGAAACTAGCGGAGCGGCACTCTTGGGAGGCGATTGGGCTTGAAGGGAATTGGGTATTTCGTGCTTGATGGCTATGAAGGTGACTCATGGGGTGGACTTGTCAATTGCTTGAAGGCTTGGAAGAATTGAGCTTTAAATTTGAAATACGCGGGAGAATTCTTGAGTGTGCAAGATCAATATTTGGGAGTTTGCGAAAGTTTAGAGTGATGTGGATGGACAAATTGGGCTTTAGTTGAAGAAATACTGAAGAAAAATGGGCTAGGAGTTGATTGGATTCGAACTGGGCCAATGGATTAGCTGTGGGGGCCCAAAACTTGAAGAAGCCCAAAAATACCCGTCAGAGCCCGCGGCCCGCGTAAGATTCCCCGCGGCCCGCATGGGTTCCTGACTAGGGCAATTTCGGGATTTTGCTAAGAGCTCTATTTTGGGAAGTTTGGTGTGCCTCTTTAGCCTAATCTTGGAGGTCCGATTTTGAGACTTTCTCTCTGGAGTTTGGAGCACTTTTGGAGGCCAAGAACACTTGAAGAATATCTTCTTTTCATCTCTTGAATCTTGTCAAATGTTTGGTACAATCTTATCTAACTTTGTTCATTTGAGTTTAGCCATGCTTGGCTAAACAAATCTTGGTTGACTTTTTGTTGAATCTTTTGAACTTTTGTTGGATGTTGAAGAATCCATGAACTTGTTCTTAAATCTTTATGGAATTGTTTTGTGTTTTATCATATTATCACTACTAGTATGTTTTTATTCATGAGTTTAAATATGTTTGTGGTGATTAGTTGGCTAATTTCTTGATTAAGTAAATGATCCTCAAATTAGCAAGCAACAAATGATTTTTGTGTTGTTTTTGCTTCACACAATCATAAAAACATTTCCTCCAACATGGTGGTGAAAGCATTTGACCCCTCTTGGATTTGGTGACTTTTTGGTTCTTAATGTTAGTTGACTTTCACTAATTACATGCTATTTGGAATTAGTGACTTTGACTAAGGAAATTGTTATGAGCTTCTCTAGCCATTTCAACAATTAAGAAAAGTCTAGGTAATCTCAAGCTCCTTGGATTGCTATAGCCAAATTAAGGATTTAAATCAAAGTATTGCACCATTGGATTCTAATGATATGTTCATCAAAAGTCAAAGTGAGGAAACTTTAAGTCAACCATCTCTCCCTTATTGATTTTACATCAAAATCTTATTTTTGTTGCATATGTCTATTTAAATCATAGTTAATTCTAGTTTGTTTCAAGTATTTCAAAACATCAAAACCCCCCATTTTATTTTTATTGTCATTTTACAAGTATTTTTACAAAGAGATTTTTCATAGAGTTATAAATTGAACCAATCTCCGTGGATTCGATCCCTTTACCACTATACACTATGTTAGTGTGTAATATTTAGGGTTATTATTTGTATTGGCCTCGACAACCACCAAATTTTTGGCGCCGTTGCCGGGGATTGGTTTATTTTTAATCAATTTGTTTCTCTATGCCCAGATCTCAGCGTACAGGTGACTTGATTTACAATCCGAAAATCGAAAAAGAAGCAAGGCATTTGGCAAAGGAAAAACGAGTTGAACTTGGTCAAACTTCTAACCCCCACGGGGACCCGGAAGTTGAAACCGCTTCATTAAATGATATAGAACCCGATTCTAGTCCCGACCCTCGCCAAGAAATTCCCGAAACACCACCCCTACAACAAAACCCACCCATTATTGAACCAATTGCAATGGCGGACGGAGGAGAAGTTCCCGAAAGAACTTTGAGGCAAATGATGGATACCAATGTTACACAAACTCCAACCGGTATCAATTACCCGATTTTGGAAGGAGGCTCGAAGTTGAAGTCAAGTTTAGTCCATCATCTACCAACTTTTCATGGATTGGAGAATGAAGACCCTCATAAGCATTTGAAGATGTTCCACATTATTTGCACTAGCATGAAGCCACAAGGGTCAACCGATGACCAAATCAAGCTAAGGGCATTCCCCTTTTCATTGGCCGATAGAGCAAAAGATTGGTTATTCTATCTTCCACCGGGGTCGATCAACTCATGGACCGACATGGAAAGAGCTTTCCTTGATAAATTCTATCCCGCCTCAAGAGTCTCAAGTCTTAGAAATGGGATTTGTGGAATCCGCCAATGTCAAAATGAGACTTTCCATGATTATTGGGAGAGGTTCAACAACTTGTGCTATAGTTGCCCACAACACCAAATTCCGGAACAACTCCTCATTCAACACTTCTATGAGGGATTGTTGCCAATGGAGAGAAGACTAGTTGATGCCTCAAGTGGTGGAGATGTCTTTAGTAAAACCCCACAACAAACAATACAACTTTTCAACACCATAACCGCAAATTCACAACATTTTGGCCCTCGCCAAGACATGAAGAGAGACACACAACACAAAGTCAATGAAGTGGGAACATCAAATCTTGAGTCTCAAATAAAAGATCTAACCTCCGTTGTCCAAAAGCTAGCCATGGGACAAACTCCACAAGTGATGGTGTGTGGAATATGTGCAACAATGGGACATCCTACGGATATGTGTCCCATCCTTCAAGAAGATGCGGAACATGTGAATGCCACGGGAGAGTTCCAAAACTACCACAACAAACCATCCGGTTACCAAAATGCATATAATTCGAGTTGGAAGCCAAATCCCAACATGAGCTACAACTCAAGATCATTGCCTCAAAATGCATTGGTTAGACCGTCCTATCCACCACCACAACCTCAATACCAACATCAACAACCACACTATCAAACCAAACCACACCCTCCACATCATCATCAACAACCTCCTCAATCTCAACCAAGTAGCTTCGGAATGTCTCTTGAAGACATTGTTAAATCTCTAGCCACTAGTACCCAACAATTCCAAAAAGAGACAAGGACTAGTATCTCCAACCTTGAAGCACAAATGGGAGATATAGTTACATCTATAAGCAAGTTGGAATCCCGTGGTAAACTCCCTTCTCAAACCGAAAAGAACCCAAATGTCAATGTGGTGACCTTGAGAAGTGGCAAACAAGCCGGAGAAAGTACTTCAAAGAAGAAGCCAAGGGAAGAAGAAAAAGAAATAGAGATCATTCCCATTGAACAACCTATAGTCAAGAACGATGCACAAGTCGGAGCCCCAAAGAAGACTACCCCTTTAGTAACACCGATAACCACTCAACCACCGTTCCCCTCCCGACTTGCAACTTCAAAGAAGAATATGGAGGAGAAAGAGATTTTGGACACCTTCCGAAAGGTGGAAGTAAACATCCCTCTACTTGATGCAATCAAGCAAATTCTGAGATATGCAAAGTTCTTGAAAGAACTTTGCACCAACAAGAGGAAGTTGAAGGGAAATGAGAAAATTTTGATGAATGAAAACGCATCCGCGGTTTTACAAAGGAAACTTCCACCCAAATGCAAAGATCCCGGGATGTTCACGGTTCCTTGCAAGATTGGAGATGTCACTTTTAGTAGTGCTATGCTTGATCTTGGTGCCTCTATCAATGTCATGCCCTATTCGGTGTATGAATCATTGAATGTCGGACCCTTAAGTGAAACCGGTGTCATAATCTCTCTTGCGGATAAATCAAGTGTCTTTCCTAGAGGTGTTTTGGAAGATGTCCTAGTGCAAGTGAACCAATTGGTTTTCCCGACGGATTTCTATGTGATTGATCTAGATGAGCAAGTGTCCTCCAAATCGGCTCTAAGCTTGCTTGGGAGACCGTTCTTGAAGACGGCTAGGACGAAGATCGATGTGTATGCGGGAAGTTTGACAATGGAGTTTGATGGCGAAACAATAAGTTTTAATATTTATGATGCCATGAGATATCCTAGTGATGTTTCATCTTTGTACTTTGTTGATGTTGTCGAGCCAATCACTCAAGAATTGTTCGAGTTATCTAACGGTGATATATTGGAGATGATCTTAAGCAAAGGATTCGATTGTGGGAAGCTAGCCGAGCAATTAAAACTTTATTCTTTGGATCCGGAAGTTGAGAAGTTGGTAAATAAAATGGAGATGAAGAAATCCACAAGATTAGATGTCAAGCAAGTTGAATTGCCCCCAACTCATACAAAATTGCCCCCATCCCTTGTTCAACCGCCCGAATTGGAATTGAAGGTCTTACCTCAACACTTGAAGTATGCCTATTTGGGAAAGAATGAAACCCTTCCGGTTATCATTTCAACTCACTTAACCGAATTTGAAGAAGAACAACTCATCAAGGTGTTGAAGGAGCATAAAGAAGCCATGGGATGGACGATTGCGGATATCAAGGGATTGAGCCCCTCCACTTGTATGCACAAAATCTTAATGGAGGATAAATGCAAGCCGAGACGGGACGCACAAAGAAGGTTGAATCCGCCAATGATGGAAGTGGTCAAGAAAGAGATTTTGAAGCTCCTAGATGCGGGGATGATCTATCCAATCTCGGATAGCAAGTGGGTGAGCCCGGTGCAAGTCGTTCCAAAGAAGACGGGAATCACCGTGGTCGAAAACAACAAAGGTATGATGGTCCCCACCCGTGTGCAAAACGGGTGGAGAGTATGTATTGACTACCGCAAACTCAATGCAAGCACACGAAAAGATCATTTCCCATTGCCTTTCATTGACCAAATGTTAGAAAGGTTGGCCAAGAAATCCCATTATTGTTGTCTAGACGGGTACTCCGGTTTTCACCAAATCCCGGTGGCACCGGAGGACCAAGAAAAGACAACTTTTACATGTCCATTTGGCACTATCGCATACCGTAGAATGTCATTCGGATTGTGTAATGCCCCGACCACTTTCCAACGTTGTATGGTTAGTATCTTTTCGGAATACGTTGAAAACATAATTGAGGTTTTTATGGACGATTTCACGGTATATGGCAACTCCTTTCAAGAGTGTTTGACCAATCTCACCAAAATTTTAAAAAGATGCATTGAGACAAATTTGGTTCTAAATTTTGAAAAATGTCATTTCATGGTGAGTCAAGGTCTCATTTTGGGTCACATTGTGTCTAAAAAAGGAATTAAGGTAGATAAGGCCAAAATTGATGTTATTCAAAGCTTACCTTACCCGACTTGTGTTCGGGAAGTTCGTTCTTTTTTGGGCCATGCAGGTTTCTATCGAAGGTTCATCAAGGATTTTTCAAAGATAACAAGACCAATGTGCCAACTCTTGCAAAAGGAGGTTGATTTCGAGTTCAACGAGGCGTGCAAAGAAGCTTTTGACAAGTTCAAAGAGTTGCTTACATCCGCCCCCATCATGCAAGCACCAAATTGGGATCTCCCCTTTGAGATCATGTGTGATGCAAGCAACTATGCGATAGGCGCCGTTTTGGGTCAAAAGAACGGGAGGGCCTCCCACGTGATCTATTATGCATCAAGGAAACTAGACAATGCTCAAAGCAACTACTCAACCACGGAGAAGGAGCTATTGGCCATAGTGTTTGCTTTGGAGAAGTTTCAGCAATAGAAGATATATCCAAAGGATTTCTGTGGGTAGCCGATGAAAATACATCGCTCACTACGAGGTTCAAGCTTGTCGTGAGTATCTCGTCTTATGAAAGCCTCGCAACCCCAAACCTTGATATGTGCTAACGAGGGAGCTTTCCCTGTCCACATCTCGTGAGGTGTTTTGGCAACCTTCTTAGTAGGGACTCAGTTAAGGATATGGGCGGCAGTCTCTAAGGCATACCCCCAAAAAGAGATAGGTAGTGAAGCACGACTCATCATAGAGCGAACCATATCCAATAAGGTTCGATTATGCCTTTCTGCCATACCATTCAACTGCGGTGTCCTAGGAGGCGTCAATTGTGAAACTATTCCACACTCCTTGAGATAATCGTGGAATTCAAGACTCTCCACCTCGATCGGATCGAAGCATCTTGATTTTCCTACCCAATTGATTCTCCACTTCATTCTTGAACTCTTTGAACTTTTCAAAAGTTTCTGACTTTTGCTTGATTAAATAGATATACCCATATCTAGTATAGTCATCGGTAAAAGTCACGTAGAAGCGGTTCCCATCCTTCGTGGTTGATCTAAACGGTCCACATACATCGGTATGTATTAGGTCCAATAGACCCTCACCCCTTTCGCAAGAACCAGCGAAGGGTGACTTAGTCATCTTTCCAAGCAAACAAGACTCGCATGTGTCATCTTCCCTAAGGTTGAATGACTCCAACACTCCATCCTTTTGGAGTTGGGCTATGCGTTTCTTGTTGACATGTCCAAGACGACAATGCCACAAGGATGCTTTATCCATACTATTGGAAGAATCTATGTTCAAAACATCATTTCCTAAGTTATCAACAATCATAACAGTTTCATAAATTCCATTGCACGCTATCGCTTCAAAATAAAAGACACCATTTAGATAAGCCAAAATAGAACCATTCTCATTATTAAAAGAAAATCTAAAACCTTGTCTAAACAAACCATGAAATGAAATGATGTTTCTAGCCATTTCTGGCGAATAGCAACAATTGTTCAAATCTAAACTTAAACCATTCCTAGGCACTAAAGAATACACTCCAATCTTGGTCACAGGCGACGATCTTCTGTTCCCCATGATTAGATTAATCCTTCCATGCTCCACATCCCTATTTCTTCTTAGTCCCTGCACATTAGAACGAATGTGGTAACCACAACCGGTATAAAGAACCCAAGAAATAGCATGAGATGAATCGTTAGATTTAATTGTGTATATACCTGCACATTAGAACAAATGTGGTAACCACAACCGGTATCAAGAACCCAAGAAATAGCATGAGACGAATCGTTAGATTTAATTATGTATATACCTGTGAAAGACGGCTTGATCTTTCCTTCCTTGATGGCTTGCAGGTACTCTGGGCAGCTTCTCTTCCAATGTCCTATCTTGTGGCAGTGGTGGCACTCTGCCTCCTTTGGGTTAGGGCAGGGCTTAGCAGGATCAACTTTGGTCCCACTAGAAGAGGCACCATCTCGGGCTTTAACCTTGCGATAGTTCTTAGATGAAGCCTTCCTCTTCTTTCCCTTTCCTTGTCCAATAGCCAAAACAGGAGCAGCGGGTGGATTAGGAGTTGGTGCAATAGACTTGTCCTTGAAGTTGCTCTCAGCGACCCTCAAGAGACCTTGGAGTTTGCTTAGGGTGACCTCCTTTTTGTTCATGTGGTAGGTCATCCTAAATTGATTGTAGCTTGGAGGCAAAGAGTGAAGCACCATGTCTATCGCCAAGTCTTCCCCAAAGTCAACATTCAACTTGCGAAGACGGTCGACATACCTTTGCATCTTTTGCAGGTGCACGGTAAGAGACTCTCCATGACCCATCTTAGCGGAAATCATGTTAGTGAAAATCTCATAACGCTCTTGTCTCGCATTTTGGTGGTATCTCTCCAATAAGTCTTGGTGCATCTCGTACGGATACATGTCCTCATAGGACTTTTGGAATTCGGAGTTCATAGTGGCTATCATGATGCAATGAACCTTCGTTGCATCACGCTCGTGAGTTTCAAAAGCGGTCATTTCAGCCGGAGTAGCGATTTCAGGATTGATTTTCTCGAGCTTCTCATCGAGGACATACTCCTTGTCCTCGTAGCGAGCAATAGTGCGAATGTATCTTATCCATTCGCTAAAGTTCGTCCCATCGAAAGTGACCTTTTGACAAAGGCTCATCAATGTGAAAGAACTAGCAGCAACGTTGTTCGCGTTCGACATCTACAAATAGAAAGGACAAAGATAGATTAGAATATGAATCCCTAATTATCACCCAATAAGAAAAATTAGGGCTAGGATCCAACAACAATATTTACATATTAGAAAAGGGATGCCGTAATCTAACATGCAAACAATTTGAAGGTAAGTGAATGACGATTCACTAATTCTCCACCATGAAAACCTAACTTTAAGTTCTAAATGAATTTAAGAATTCCTAGGTTTAGATGAGATTCATTGAAACATTTCAATGGCATGTTTAAATCTCGATATGCCCCTCTTGTTTGTGACTGGGATACCGAGGATCACAAAGCGGGTGTGAATTACCATGCAAATTCACATGGTGCCTTCATTGTAACGATCACCTATTCGATGTGCCGGTAAACCACACACGCTCCATCGAACTATGATAAACAATGAATCACCCTTTGCCACCTTTGCTTAGAACCAATTATTGTGCCGGTAAACCACACACGCTCCACTAACTTCTTAGCAAGGGTGCAAAGTGTAATTTCATGGGATTGCATCAATTCACTTTTCCTAAAGTAACTAAGATTGGGAAATTTTAAAAAACATGTAGTTACTTTGTATTTCATATTATACTTTTAATGAGAGGATGAAGTTGCCCTATCCTACCCGTTCGGCTAACGACCCTCCACCGATCAAGCAAGCGGTGGGTGTGAGTGTACACCCATTAAGCGCCATTTTATAGGTCGCAACCTTATACCCACCTTATAGATCGGCTTCGTGAATGAGGCCTACTAACGGTAAGACTAGCATTTTAGTTATACATACATACATATATATATATATATATATATATATATATATATATATATTAATCTTGTAATATTATATTAGTATAGGGTTGTATTTTAAACTTGTAAAATTCTAGGGTTTGAAATTTAAATTTTCTAAATCAAAACTTTTAATCACAAAACACAATGGGACTCGCCGAGTCCATGACTCAGAAACACAAAATTCGAATTTTACAAGTAAGATTCAAACAAACAAGCAACAATTTAATAGAAACCAATCTAGGCTCTGATACCACTGATGGGTTTTGGCCATATGAACATTCCTATGTGCACATGCAAACCCTAATGCTTGGATCTAGGTTTCTCTAATTAAACATGCTTTGAATCCAAGACTTCTAATGACTAATTAGGTATAAGAACAATACAAAATCAGATCTAGAAGTTTACCATGCACAATCGGGTCAAATACTTGCCTAATATAGTTGCAGCCGTAGACACTATTCCAACAGAATGAGCATAGAGTATATTATTCACTTATAGTACAAGCTTTTACAATGGATGATGTTTACATGAGAATAAAATTTCCTAGAAAAATGTCGGTTGTGACAAACCGGAATACCCTCAGGCCCACTTAGTCATCAGACTGGAATACCCCTGGTTTGTTGACTCACACACAAAGTAGTAAAGCCTCAACCAAAAACCATAACATATCGACATATACATAACATCTAAATATATAATCAGTCAATAGATAAGCAGGCAGATCTACAGATCACTACCATATAGCAACATCATATAAGCTAGGATACATATCTAACTAAGCACTACAACATAGCAACATACGGTAAACCAGGATATCAATCCAATGGTCTGGCCTTGGTGCCTTCGACCTGAAACTACAGTGAGGAAAATTCACCTCCCAGCCTGAAAACAATTTGAATGAATCTCTGCTCCGAAAGCGGGCTCTACAGGTCACATATTCAACAAATAGAGACCAAGGCTTACCTATAGCTCAAAATACCTAAAATACCCTTAAGTCAAACTTGGTTCACCCTGATTAAAGTCAAAGTCAACGGTCAAGGTCCCAAAAGTCAATATCCCTTCCCAGCGGAGTACGCCCTGCGTACCAAGAGAGAACTCCCAACTTACTCTAATGTTGACCAAAAAGCAGGACGCTGACCGCGTACGCGCAACGTACCTCCAGGTACACCCAGCTTACACTGCCCAGTTCCAAAATTTCATTAAGAGCTTATTCCATTAATCCCTTCCGTCTAAAACTCATATTCAAGCCCAAAATGATGTTAGAGTCATAAAGTTTCCAACTTTATGACTTTGTATGGCTATTAGGCGCTTGATGTCCAAAATCATATGTTCTTAACCCAATAAGACTAGGAGATCGAGCACACAAAGTTGCGTGTTAATCAAGTCCACCATAAGAGTAACAATGATATTCATCATGATTTACTAAAGGTTTAGCAAATATGATTATACTTACAAGATTAAGCAGAACGAATAAGAAGAATCAAGTAGGCAGAAAGATAATAGTTTCTCCATTCTAAGAAGAAAGGGAGAGTACCTTTTATGTTTTATGATAGGTCTTAATGATTAAGAACCATATCTCAATTGATCCTCTAAGTGAGTCTTAGTACAATTGTATGTCTAAGAAGAGGAATCAAGAATTGAGGAAATGGTTAAATCAAGAAGTCAATCATACTTCGTTCCAAAACAAGTCTTAGAGCTAAGATTGTGAAATTGAGTGATAAGTATTAAGAAGGTTTATAACATTCATCAAATGTGGAAAGTTGTGATGTCTTGGATAAGACAAAGACCAACTAGGACCAATTTATGAAGTGTTTTGATAAAAGCTACACTAACTCTTGAATATTTGCTTGTCAAGAAATGTTTATTGACAAGAGAATCTTATATGTCAAGGAGTCAGTGGGAGTCTTAATGCTCTTGAAAGGTTTCAAGAACAAATCAAAATAGACCTTATCGATCATCACTAGCACACGAGTTGAGGTTTACAACCTATCGTGTTGACACTATTTTGTTTCTGTGCCATTCCAATTGAGTTAATTATGCATGTGAGTCTATGAGTTCTCATTTGAACGCATAAAAGGCAAGGCACCTTAATCAATGAAAGGTACATTGATAGGAAAGGGTGAGCTACTTAACTACTTGGAAGACATGGTGGGCAGCTGTGCTACCATAAGGCAAGAAATCGAGATTAAGAAAGTTCGATCCATATGAGTTTGAATTTGTCGTAAACTTTGGTTTTAACAAATTCACATGGATAGGAACACATACACCGTTTAAATCTAAGTGTCATAAGATTCCCTCCTTCATGAAAATGACTGTGAGGAAATGCTTTCACTAATAGAGATTTTAAGAAGATAGTGATTGAAAAATTGCATTCTCGAATTTGATTATGGTTACAGTATCCCTTTCCATAATTTGAATTGTGAGGTTTGGCAATTAGTCTTAATTGTTTAGACACACATATGAACTATCTAAGGCAAAGGTGTATAAGTTCAAAAAGCCTTGATAAAAGGTTATCAAAGCATTAAGTATTAGAAACATGGACTTAAGAAATTCAATAGGTATTGTTTTTCTGAAAGTTAAGATGTTTATGAATACATGTCGAAGCTAGTGGGAGCATAAGTGTTATGTTTATAATAATCATCATGATAGTGGGAGCATAAATGTTATGATTGTATGATTATTAAGGCACGTATTGCAAGTTGGCAATATTAATTATAGAAAACAAGAGTTATACCTTGCAAAGTCGTAAGGGTTGTAAAGTTGTTTTGCTATAATTAAGGGAGAGAATATTATGCTTCATTCCAAATCTAAAGGCTTAGGTTGTGGAATGTTAATAAATTTAGTCAAAGGTACATAGTGTGTTCTTAAATTTCGATTATGATTACGGCATTCCTCTTCATAATTCGAATTTTGAGAACATAGCAAATGAACTATTATGGCGGAAGATTGATAAAGTATCAAATCTTTATGTAAGACATTATGCATCGTGTCCCACACGCTTCGAGTATAGGATCGATTGCATAGGCTATAATATTTGACCATTCTAAAATTTTCCAAATGTCTAGCGCATTTAGAGGGAAAAGGGACTAGAATCGGTTTTGACTAAAATAATTAAACAACTATCAAAGGACAATCCAAAGTTCGCCGATGATTGGTCGCTTGTGAGTAGTTGGAAGTATAGTATTGGAAAATATGGAAATGTTTCCATATTGGATGGACCATATCGACATTATTATGAATAGATAAGATTCTATAAGTTGTCATATGGAAAATATGGAAACGTGTCCATATTGGGAATTGAATATTGAAAATATATGTCTAGATTAGAAACTTTTATGCAAAAGGATGTTCAAAGGAAAGTACTTTGAGTGAGAGACATCATATCTAAGGAATTGTCTTGTAACAATCTCCGATAGAGGAATTTGTAATATCATTGGCAATGGTCTTTGTGACTTTGGTGCAGTGATATTACGAAAGGATCATTGCATAAAATGTTAGAATCTAACATATTCTATAAGTGGCAAGAATTTGATGTTCTTAAACTTATGGAAAAGGATTTGGAGTTGTGAAATGAGAATGGTTGGAAATGTGTTCAATTTGATCTATTTCACAAAGTAAGAACCATAGGTAAACATTGTGTGCATGCTCGGAGCATGGGACAAGTGTAATAATTCAAGTAAGAAGTTGATTAACCGAAACAACAAATAATGAGTAATCGATATGGTGATAAATAAAAGGTGTTTTATTTATGCTCAAAGGGTTGAGGCCATATGGGATTAGTATTATTCTTGTGTTTCACTTTGCATGTTTTGACTTCCTGAATATATTAATTGGTTAAGAACAGTCAAATTATTCGAACGGGCCACATTCGTTCATATGTTGGAAGTAGGTATGAATGAAGACTGTCGTGAATTGGTGTGTGGATTGTCTAAATGGCATTAGACATAAGCAAATGTTTGCTACAACGTTCATGAGTGCTTATGAATGTGAATTTGAGCATTGGATTAAACCCACACTCACTTGGATCACTCCATGAATTGTATCACGAGTGATTGGTGAGACGATAACATCTTATATTCTTGAAACCGAGATGTGTGAGTTGTATCTTGCAAATCGGTTGCACATTGATAATATGTAAACGCACTAGTAACTTGGTGTTATAAAACATATTGTTGTGTGTGATTTGGTGAGTAAGTGCAAGCAAGCATTGTATCAAAGTTTATCCGTTCCTTTTATCCAAAGTAGGATAAAAGCGATATCTTTGGTCCCCTCGATGATTTAGTGATGACAAACGTAAATGCTCAGCCGGGCTAGGGCTAATTTGATTTGTTCAATTAGTTAGTCGTCATAAATCGGAAGTCGAGATATGGTACAAAGAAGAATGATTAGAAATCATGTCTTACGATATCTAGAATGGAGGAGTATATGATCCCTTATCTAAAGGACACGCGTATCTGATAGGATCAGAGTTGACAACGGCTTTGGAAAGCTACAATTGCAGATCAGGATCTGAATTCATACGCATAATAGTTATTAGACTTATCCAAGTGGGAGACTGTTGGATTAGTGTCTAAGTCCATAACTATTTTGGTATGTACTTGACCCGATGGTGCATGGTCCTTTTGGGTTGCCTTCACCAAAGCAACTTGATAGGATGAATTATGGAGAGAAAGGATTAAATATGATTTATTAATATATTATGAGAATAATATATTAAAGGAGAAATAATATTGGTTAATTAATATTAGTCAAGAATTAATTGGTAATTAGTTTTGTGACTAAAAGAGATTAATTAAACTTAAGGGACTGGAATTGTAATTATAAGATAATTGCAATTTGGGCCATGGATTGCCTTATATTAAGGAGTGGACGAATTCTATGGGGAAACCCATGGGGAAATCGTCCAAGGCCTTAAGGAAAGGGATCCATGGGTTGCTTAGGGCTTAAGCATCCAAATTAGGGTTTCCTTGTTAGATAACCCTAATAGCCTCACTATATATAGAACCCTTAAGGCTCAAAAACGTGGTGAAGCTTCATTCTAGGGTTACACACGTTTTAGGTCAGCCTCCATCCTCTCTCCTCTTCATCCTCTTGCTTATGGTGTTTGTGAACCATTAGAGGAGTGACATTTGTGACTCTAGGCTTTCTAAAGTCAATACAAGGAGATTTGTGATTGTTATTACTACATAACAATCAAGGTAACATCTTAAACCTATTCTCATGTTAATATGATTACTTGAATGCTAGAATTAGGGTTTATAGTCTTGGATAACTTGCATGTACAATAGAGAAACCTAGATCCAAGCATTAGGGTTTGTATGAGCACATAGGATGTTCTTATGGCTAAAACCCATCAATCTCATACATTCTTGGTCATGTAATCTGAACACTCGTATATAAATTAATAAGAAATGAGTAGGGGTGTCAATTTATGATACGAAACAAAACAAAATTGTGACGAAATCGAAATTCAAATTTGTATTCGTGTTATGTGTAAAATACACAATTTCGTGTCGTGTCATGTCCGTGTTTAAAATTTGACATGAAATTGACACGGTTTAGCATGTGTTTGTCATGTTTTTGTGTTTTACGTGTTTTTCTTGTTATATGTAGTTTGTAATGTTTGACTTTTAAACCCTTTGCAATTGGTGTTTTTTTTTTCATATTCTAGCGCCTTGCTAAATAACTAATAACATGGGTCTGAAGTTGTTAAAAAAGTATGAATTAAATAAACTAATAATTCTATTATTTTATGTTTGTCGTGTCGTGTCATGTTTTTCGTATTTTAATCGACTCGTTTTCGTGTTAATGAAAATAAATATAACATCATGTCGTGTCGTGTTTGTGTTACATAAAACTTTGTCGTGTTAGACAAAAACACGACACGATTGCCTGATTTGACATCCCTAGAAACGAGTAATAATGACACAGGTATTCAACAAATATAAAGTTATTTTATTTTTCAGGTTTTTCTTTTAAGCATAATGATTCAGGTAGATAACTCATAGTTATGAACACACAACTTCTCTATGAATCCTCTGTGAGACTTTGTACATACACTCGTAGAATTATCTTTACATTAAGCTCTTTGTCTCTCAAAAACCGATACAAAACGTCGGCTTTCAACATACGAAAACATCTTATTTATATATATATATATATATATATATATATATATATATATATATATATATATATTCCTACAAATATCTTCATATCTTCTATAATTTAAATCCCCAACATATATTGATTTTATCTTCAAAATAAGTTCCATATATATATATATATATATATATATATATATATATATATATATATATATATATATATATATATATATATATATATATATATATTAATTGTGAAATTTTTATATTATAAAATAGTCGAGTTATTGGGTCAGCTATTCGCTGATTCGATGGATACATGCTCAAATTTGATTATTCAAATGTCACACTTCATCTTGTAATATCATCATAATGTATATAATTAAAACAAGACAACACTATCATCATACATATCAAAATACAACCACCATTGTTTACATCAAGTATAGTATCATAAATTACAGTCCAAAATATTCAATGTATGATGGTAACAAAATACGACAATTTCCACATGTTCTTGTTGACCTTTCCGCTTAAAGGTTCCCTGAGAATACAAGTTTTGTTGAAAACGTCAACATATATAATGTTGGTGAGTTCATAAGCATGTTTGAATGAAAAGTTTTGTATTGTTCGTAAAACACCATAAAATCCGATTTTCTGTAAAATGGTTTGAAAGTGATGTATCAAAATCAAGTATTAACGCATGTGTGTTTTCTGTTTTTGGAATGTAAATAAAATCGTAATCCAGAAAAATCTTGTACATTCTGTTGTAAGTAGAAGAAGGTACTGATTAACTGTATGTTTCCCCAGAAAATCCGATATTTTCTGTTTCTATAAGTGTCGTGGTCTCAAAACCCTAAGACTGAATATCAGTGTATGTATGTTTTCGTATCGACAAGATTTTGTATGTATTCTGTAAATTTATGATGGAGTTAATCTCTATGTGAGTCGTTATAACCATACTTGATAAAGACAAATTCGCCTGTCATGGCATTTTCAGGCTTCGACTTGTTCAAGGTAAGGTTTGTCACCCTAGACTTACCTAGTCTAACTGTAGCGAACAGCTCAGGTGTGGGGTGTCACCCCGTATAGATCTATACACAAACTCTCGCTCTCCCTCCAGGAGACTCTGGTTATAACTACATGCTACGATTGTACACTCGAGAGGTGTCAACCGACATGTCTCACTAAATCCTTAACTGAGTTTACGCGAATATTGTATTACGTTGTGTATAATGTTTCCGTGTACGTTTTATGTTTGCAAAGCCTAACGAGTATGTATGTGAATGTACGAGGCCCAACAGACATGTAAAAGGACAACTAAGGCCCATTAAACATGTAAGTTATTTCCAGGCCCAATAAGCATGTAAATGGACCACTAAGGCCCAATAAACGTGTAATGTATAATCCAGGCCCAATAAGCATGTAAATGGACTACTAAGGCCCAATAAACATGTAATGTATAATCCAGGCCCAATAAGCATGTAAATGGACCACTAAGGCCCAATAAACATGTAATGTATAATCCAAACTCAATAAACATGTAAATGAACCACTAAGGCCCAATAAACATGTAAAGTAAGTATTAGGCCTAATAAACATGTAATCAATGTATTTAGTTCGCTTGTTATTACATTGTTTGTTTTAGCTCGATTGTTTTCCAAAATGACAAAAAAAGCCCGCTTTTTGTAATGATGACATTTTTGGCCCATTAAGCCGAAAATTTACAATTTAGGCACATTTTTGGTAAAACTAACACTTTAGATCCCTTAAGACTAAAAGTTTACATTTATGGGCTTATTTCAAATAAAATGACATTTTTAGCCCACTTTTGATAAAAATAACATTTTCGGTCCAATATCATGAAAATTGACATCTTCGGCCCAATTATATAAAAATTGACATTTTCGGCCCAATCTAATAAAATTGGCATTTTTAGCCCCTTTTAACCGAAAAACAACATCTTTGGCTCAAATTTGTTTAAAATGACAATTTAATCCACAAAATTCATACTTTTCCAATTTGGCCCATAAAAACGTGAAGGACTAATTTAAGCCCATTTTGTGAAAAAATTACTCTTTTAGCCCTTTTTAAAACCATGAATATCATAAAGACCCATTTTTATATAAAAATGACTCTTTGGTCCTTGAAAAAATGTAAGTATCATAAAAGCGTCATTCTTTTGTTTATTTGTCAAAATTGGTCCCTTTACAAGATTTTGTTTAATTTTTCGTCATCCTTAACATGTTTAACACTTTCATCTTTATGGTAAGTTACATAAAGTGTTTTAGTTTACAATTATCGTCATGTTTTGATAGAGTTTTCGAGATTTATGAAGTTTCTTCACATAATCACAACATATAACTTAGAAAATACACATAAACATGCACAAATACATAGATCTATCACATAAGAAACTTGTATTCTCCCCCAAAACATAGTAAAACCGAAAACAAGGGGGTATGAACTCACTTTGGGGTTGATGGTTCGGTTTTGATGAGAATTTTGAAGGAGTTTTCGGCCTAGCGAGCTCCTTTGAGGAGATCCTCGAAAATGATATGGTTATAGGAGCATGAACACGAGATTGGTAGTGTTTTAATGATAGATCTTAGCATAAAGATGAAGTTTAACATCTTAACTATGAAACAACTTACCGAAAGGATGAGGTTTTTGTTGACAACTTGTTGAAACACCCACACCACCTCACATTTTTCTTGAAGAAAACTTGTAGGATTTCTTGTGTTGGAGAGGAAAGAATGAGAGAATTCTTTAGTTTGAAGTGAAGAATGATGGTGGGTGTTTGCTCTTGGGCTTAGATTAAGAAGGGAAGAGGGAGGATGAGTTGGTTTTTGCATGGAGGATCAAATTCATTTGCATAAATACATGTTAAACAATAGTGTATATACCTAATGGTTATTAATGAGGTGGCAATGCACTAATCACTCTCTTATCTTTTCTTTTTATTTATCTTTTTTTTTTGTATTATTGTTGGGCCGAGAATAGGGTAAGGAGAAAGGAAATGAGAAGATTTGGGCCCTATCTTGTCTTATTTCGATTTTATGAGGCCCAAAGTAATTATTTTTCGGCCTATTAGGCCTTTATGAGGGTTCACGGCCCAATGAAGCCCAAGGATGTAGTTTACGGCCCATTCGGGCTTATGAAACTAGTTATGGCCCATCATGGCCCATTAGAAATAAGATGGATCATTCTAGGCCCATATGACCCAAAAATACCTTAATTTCATGGATGTGGGTCCAATTAGAGCCCAAATAGGGTTCCTAGGCCCAAAGTAGTCAAATTGAAAGTTTATTGGCCCATTAGGCCCAATAAGAGTATCCTGGTCCATAATAAACTTGAAACCGAGATTTTTAGGGTTTTCAATCCATAGTTGACTATATGAGAGGTATTATATTAGGTTTTGAATTTCACTCAGGAGTTTTGTTTCAAATGGATGATTTCAATTTAACATATAGTATGATATTCGCTTAGAGTACAAGTCTTACAGTAGTTGATGTTTACATGAAAACAAAATTTCCTAGCTAAAATGCTAGTTGTGACACAAAACCCTTAGAGTTAATGGAGTAGGATGAGACATGTTTTTAAAATCTTGAAAGGGTTTTGGATGAAGGGTGATTCGCTCCAAACCCTTGCCCATTGACATGTATAACTCCAGATATTAACAATTACAACTTCAAATTATTTCAGCACTTCAAACATCATCTTCAAATTTCTCCAACAGCTTTAGAAATGAGCTCCATATTTGATCAACTAAGGCATATCAGATATGGTCTTTAGTCTTCGGTAGATTAGCAAAAAATATCTTCATGTTCAGTCTTGCAACATTTTACATAACAATATAAATAACGCACAAGACAACTTGGTTGACTGACAACTCAACTTGCCAAGTTATAATATTTACACTTACATAACCAATACTGACTATCAACAATGAGTAGTAAGCCTATAAAACTATGTATAATTTTGACATCATCATATCTACATAATTTTACACTAACACACATCCACATGCCTACATGTACATCACACTTCCACCCCCACCCCACTCCACATATACACCTTACATGTAACGACCGCAAATTTCATGTATTATTAATGTTAAACAATAAGGTAGTTAGCATTATTGTCTATGTTAGATTGACCATATTGATTATAAGCGTAATATGGTTAATTTATAAATATTATGAACATTTGAAGTCTTAAGTCTTATAAGTGTATTAATATGAGTTATAATAGTCCTTGTGACTAGGGCGATGTGGAATTAAGTGAACTTAGTAATAAAAATTGCTTATTTCGGTTAAAAGGGGTAAACTGGAAAATTTTATGATTTTGAATACCAACTTCATGATCAGATACATTATGACCAATAAATGTTTAGTCAAAAGCACCTTAATGGATTTGTTAAGCTCTTTCCCATCTTTGTGTGGATATAAAGTTTATGAATTTAGAGCTAATATGATGAAGTTGTGGTAGTGTAAAGATATGTGAGAAGTAGGGGAAACTGTGAATTTGAAATAAGAATGGAATCTGCCAAAATGCAAGTTGTGCGATGCATACTAATGGAGGTACAAAACGCGTTGAGCCAATTTTGATGGAAAACAGTGATGTACATTTCCACTTCCAAACAGGGCAATATACAATGGGAAAAAAGATGTGTAGGATTGGGTAATACGTGGTACATAACACAGTGATGTGCGTTGCTATTATCAAAGTAGGTAATGTATTATCCTTACGTGACACGTAGTTTTAGAGTTATGCAACGCCTATCAAAGTAAGATGCATTGGTGGTAACGAGTAAAATATGACATCTTATGTTCAATAAAGAACGTGAATAGTACAATAATGTACGAGATATTTAAGGTGTAACTCCATTTGACCTTTCAATGGATAAGTGTGACATCCCCGTTTTTACAGTCAGAAAAGACCATTTTTGTAATAGCCCAAAAACCATGATAATTTTTTTTTTCATTTTTAAACAAGAGCTACAGTCATCAGATTGTTCCAAAAACCATCAAATAGTAGCAATGTCAAATCATCAAAGTACAATATCAAAAAGTGCAGAAAATAGTGAGGGAAGAATGTTGTGTCATCACATCGGGCCCTTCCCATTAGTACTAGAAGTACATGAAACCATAAATATAAACCGTAAGCAAAAGCTTAGTGACTTTCCCCAAACTACCACATACATACATAAATATGTTAGTGTTATGGGCCAAATCATAGTCTTACAAGTAATTTCCTGCTGAGGGCCAAATCATGGTCTTCCATTCAAGTGCCAAGGTTCAGATCCTGGTCTTTCATACAGATGCCAGGGCCACATCCTGGTCTTTCATACAGTTGCTAGAGGCCAAATCCTGGTCTTTCATAGACATATAGAAAAGATAGCTAGTATCCTATATCACAAATAATGGGCCGACCTTGGTGCCTTCGACTCATTAATACAATGAGAAAACTCACATCAGTCTGTTGATAAAATAACTAGTTGGTCGACCACAAAATCGAAAGATCCCACACTAAACACAAACAAATCACCCTAATCAAAATTAGGTTATAAACCTTAACCGTGGGTCTAAAATCCCAAACCCAACTCCTAGGATAAAAGGCTATTTAACCATTCCCATAATGGGCCTAACCAAACTTGGCCCATTAACACAATAATGGTCCATAAAGGCCCAACTCACACAACTTAAGGCCCTATAACAAAATCTTGATGCCCACTCATACTTAAATAGTCCAAGTCCCAAAACTAACTAAGGCCCAAAGGTCCAATCGAAGTCAAAAAGCCCACAGCGAGGAGTACGCTTCGCGTACAAAGTGCACGCTTGGCGTACTCGACCGCAAGTACGCGCAGTGTACCACTTGGTATGCCCAATGTGCTGGACTGCTTCCCACCTTAAGCCATTAAGTGTTTACTCTGTACAACCATAAGGTCCAACTTTCAGATCTCGTCCATTTTAGGGTTCAAATACATAAGGTCCAACTTTTAAATCCAATGGAGCAGTCTGGATAGGGTGTAGGCCCTACTAGGCGGTCTAGTCGTGCCGAAGGCTCATAGAGTAGTCCAGATAGGCTGTAGGCCCTGCGAGGCGGTCCAGTCAGGCTGGCTATTCATATTATATACTTGTCTGTTGTGGTGTGTTGGTACTTTGGGGGAACTCACTAAGCTTTGACTTACAATTTTAGTTTATGGTTTTAGGTACTTCCTAGGATTGTGGGAAGGCGAAGGCGTGATGGTACACTGTAACGTCCCGACTCTCAGGTAATAATTTTATGGCCTTAATTTTCAAATTGCAAGGTCTAATCGACAAGTAGGATGCCCTGAATCGTCGAGCAGAAGTGGATTGGGCCACGTGTTTAAGTAACCTACTCACCGAGTCCAAGATAGGACTCGACGAGTAGGAGCTGGAGGATGAAACCATAATTTTCGGGGTTTTGCACCCTATTTAAAGGATCATTTGCCTCCTTTAGCCCCTTACAGCCTCTTGAGAGTCCAACAAACCCTAATCTGTGTGTGTGCTCTATTCTTGTGTGCTTTAAGCTTTAGAAGGTGGATCTTAGTAAGAAGAGCTTGGAGAGCAAGTGACTAGAAGCAAGGAATGTGTGGGGATCTGAAATCTACCTCAGTTTGCATCTTTTGAAAGGTATCAAGTCGTTACCTTGACCTTATTTCCTTCTAGATCTCATTTTGTTGAAGATTAGGGCTTTTTCTAGCATGTTATGTAGCCTTTCTTGAGTATGAGTTAGGATCTGAAGTTGCAACTTCAGATCTGAGCTCACCTTGGTCTTTAAGTCCATAAAGTTCCAGCTTTAGCAAGAATGAACCCTTCCTTATGATTTAAACCCCATTTCAAGCTTGGATTTGGCATTCTAAGTCTTTAGAGCCTTGCATGCATGTAAAGTTTGCAACTTTATGTGATAAACATACCTTGGGAACCTGGATCTGCAATATGGAGCCTTGGAATAGCTCATAAAGCATCTGAATGAAGAAAGGCATGAAGGGAATCGATGAGTTGCATGGACAACTCGGCGAGTCCGATGAAGATTTTCGTGGACTCGATGAGTCAGTAGGGTGACTCGGCGAGTCAGCTAGGGTTTTCCCGACTTTTGGCATGCATGAACTAGGCGAGTTGCAGGGAAACTCGACGAGTCAACATGGGATTTCACGACTACTCGGGTTCTAGAAGGACTCGACGAGTCAGTGAACTACACTCGACGAGTCGGGTCAACATGGACTGTTGACCTTGATTGTTGACTTTGACTTTGACAAGGTTTGACTAGTTGAATTCTGGGGCATTTTGGGAAAATTAGAAACTTATGAATATGATTCTATGGTGAATATAGGTGGTGGAGTTTGTAGCGGTGATCCGAGAGTTTGAGCTTATCATTTCGAGTCGATAGTTGAGAGGTGATTTATCTTCACTATACTAAGGGGTTTAAGGCACAAAGGCCCGCCCATTGGATATGATATCCTAGCAGTTGGTATTATGTTGAGTATGAGTTAATGCTGCATGTTAGTTGCTATGCCAGTTAGGTAGATATGTAGGACTACCTGTAGTATTATGTGGTTACCTATATGTGCATTAGTTGTGTTATATGTCGACATATTATGTGGGATGGGTTGAGGTGACACTGCTCCGTGCAGTAACCAACAAACCCGGGAGCATTCCAGATACGAGCTTAGGGAGACTCGTACTGTGGGCTCGATGGTAATCCATATGTGAGTTGTGGGCCCAGAAGGCAATCCATACTCACACTGTGGGCCCATGGGTAACCCAGTCTGTAAAGCTATGGACCAGTACATGCTGTTATTTGTATATGTATTTATGTGCAGTGTATCGGTATTTTGGGGGAACTCACTAAGCTTTCATGCTTACAGTTTCAGTTTATTGTTTCAGGTACATCCGGGGATCGCGACAAGGCAAATGCGTGATCGTACAACTCCTCATGTTTTGTTTATGTTTCTGGGAAAACTTTGATATTATACATTTTGAAAATAAGTTTGTAATGATTTAATGGTTTTGAAATGTTTTTAAAGGTTCAAATTTGGCATGATTTTATGGGTGTTACATACACAACTTCCAGTTTTTATGTATTCAGGTCTTAAGAAAACTCTTATTTGAAATAATGCTTTTGAACAATGATTCTTTTTGCAAACAATATTGATTCATGGTTGGTTTTAAAAAATATAAATTTCCTGTGATTTTTGGAGCGTTACAACAAGCGTAGCATACAAACACAACATCATATATCAACAAGGACATCACATATCAACATAAGCATTTCATACAAAAACAACATCATATATATCAACAAAGGCATCACATATCAACAAATTCATCACACGATGGGCATTAATCTCTTACTACATCCTACCCCAAGGGAGCAAATTAACACAACATCTCAAATCAACAAAGGCATCACATGTCAATAAAACGGTCATTTAGATTTCACCAAATTTGCTTTCCCTAAAACATATTTCCGATACTATCAGCCTATCAGGTAATATACCATTTAAGAAGTGACCGCAACACTCTTTGTTGGCTTGCTGAGAATTGGGGTGTAATTGTGTGTTCGAATAAGTGTGAGTTTTTGCTAATTTACGGACTTGAAAAGTTTCCGAATCTTATTTTTGTAACTCTTAGTCGTCATTTACAATCTTTAACAAAATAAATGACTTCAAATCTCTCTCTCTCTCTCTCTGTGTATGTATGTATGTATATATATATATATATATGCTAATTTTAATTTGAAATTCATACAACACATGTCATTCCCAAAGCTAGCTTACGATTTTATTTGGGTTTTATACAATTGTAACTACTTGATATATGAATAAGGGTTGTAGGCTAGTGAAACTTTATGTTTTTAGGTTGACAATTCGAGCAATATTAACGAATCAGACATTCCCTAACAAGATTTAAAATCTTTAGAATCATAAAAATAATATGGGTAATTATCCTTACGAGGTTGCTGGGGCTCAATTTTCTTGTCATCAAATTTAGTGTCATCAGATTTAGTGTCATCATCATAATCTAAAAAACACCTGATTTTTTTCAGTGATTTTCTGTGTGGAAGTATGTTTCCATCATCAACCAACATCAAATATTTCGTCTGATCGATTGCTGATTCATCAACATCAAACGATGACCCTTCATGAGAAACATTCTCACCTTTATACCTAACACCACCCTCGTGTACGTGCCAACCATAAAGAACTTTTTTTTCATTCCCTGAGTCCATATGAGTCTTTGTCATATGTAATAAATTACATAATTGGTTACTTATGGCACCAGATGACCCATTGCTACCGGTGCGATTTTATCATACGGATCCATTAACACCACTTTCCACAACATGATTAACAACAAACAATTGTACCATGTTATGAGATATACTACTTACAATACCAAAAATATATATAACATCACCGCCGTCAATAATTTGCATAACTATATTTGATTCAAGATATTAAAAAGACATGTAACACCCGATTTCTGCTATGGTTCATCTGAATTTAATTTCATTAATTAAGTTTTTGGATTTCGTATTGGCCACAACGTGGTGATGGAATGACCATGACCTAGAAAGTTGGTTCAGGAAAACACGTTTTCGTGAACCACCATGACGTGACAAGGTCTTGGCCATGATGTGGCGGCGACTAGGGTTCAAAATACTAGATTATGGGATTAGTTCCCTATTTAAAAGCACTAACTTCTAGGGTTGCCTCATTTAGCAATCTCCATCTTCTGAAAATGATCCTCACCCAAACCCTAGCCTATCTGCGTGTGTGTTTTAAGAGTGCGAAGCCATTTTTGTGAAGCTTGGAAGAAGAAGGAGTTCATCTTGTGGTTTGGGAGATTGGTTTTGGCTTATATCTAACATCTTCATCTTATTTATGACCGTGTGGAGGTATAAAGTCTCACCCTTGTTTATTGTATCTTTAGATCTCGTGTTAGGTCATTTTATGATCTTTTTATTCTAATCTTCTTTGTCTTTGGAGTTTAGGTGAATTACTAATTGTTTGAGTGCATTATCAAGCTTATAGACCATGGTGTTGGTTGGAAAGTGGTCTTGCATGACCTAGTGGTGGTGTCTATGCAATTGGTGCAACCATTAAGAACATAGGATTAGAGATCTTGACTTATTGGAATGTAATAATGGATAAAATTGGAAACTTTATCCATCAAGACCTTGAGGAGATTCAGATATGAGCTTTGGAGCCGTTGAAGTAAAGGGAAAGAGCTTAATCCAATAAGTTGTTTCTGCCCAGTTGCCACGATGTGGTGGCTGGCCTAGTCACGATTGCTTTTTCATAAGGTTCCTACGACGTGGCCAATGGATAGTCATGACGTGAAGATCGTCTGGGGTTACTTTGACCGTTAACTTTTGACCTGGTTGACTTTTGGTTAAATGGCTAGTGTGGAGGGTAGACTAAGGACTAATCTTGAATATTTCGATAGGTGGGTTGTAACACCGGTTCCTTGATTAGTTCGAGCTGTGGTTGATCATATTCAAGTATGAGGTGAGTTCTCTCACTATACTATGTAGGATACTAACTGTCTTTGTGATACTTGCATGGAAGACCAGAGTTTGACCCCTGACATTTGTATGAAAGACCAGGGTTTGACCCTTGGCATTTGCATGTAAGACAAGGGTTTGGCCCCTGACAATTGTATAGAAGATCAGGATCTGTTCCCTGACACTTGTACAAGTAAAGACCATGATTTGCCCCATGACAAGGAGTAAGACTATGATTTGACCCATAACATCTTTTTGGGTTTGAAATAGACACGTTATGTTATGCATGGTATATGGTATTTTGGGGAACCCACTAAGTTTGTACTTATAATTTTGTGTTTAAATATTTCTGGTACTTCTGGTTTCAAAGGGAAGAGTCTGACATGATTGCATATCATCCACATGAGATTTCATACTTATGATTTTGTAGTTATTGGAAATACTTTTGATACTATCACTATCTTTGAAATTAATGAATGAATCTTTTGGTTGATTTAAAAACAAAAATTTTATTTAGTATTTCTTGGACGTTACAAGACAAAACGAATCTGGTTACCATGTAACTTTGGACTTTAAATCCACCAACTTAACCAACCCATAAAAATTGATATCATCCATTAGTCTACATCATAACATGTATGATCTAGAACAATATAAGGCATAAAATCGTCTATTTGTTCTCATTGTCTTCCGCTACAAACGTGTACTCTAATAAACCGATTGCATATTCCCATTTTCACTAATAGAAATATATATGAAAAACTCCTCTAAACACTTTCTAAAACAATATCTATAAAATGGATCAATAAATGATCTATAAAGCTAATTTTAGTTACTTTGGAATGTCTCTCTTGAATACCATACAATCCACTTATATAGATTAGAATAATATCAGTCTGAAACATACGATGTTAGGAATGTATGATATCAAAATTTGAAGTTACTTTATGTCATATATCACTAACCAACCATCAACTCCGTAATGGTCATAAAAAGTGTATAATGAACATTTAAGAGAAGTAGTTATTTTGTCGAGTTACAAACTAAAACAATTATTTTTGTTAATTAATTCGTATATTTTAGCTAGTTTAATCGATATTCCAAAAATACATATCTATTTTCTAAAAATTGGTGAAAATAAGGTTCTAAAAAGGTAGCTATGGCTCCAAAGCTTGTACTTGATGCCAAATTTTAACAAAATGCCGACTTAAATTATATGTATATAAAAATAAACAGTAGTAGAAAATATATATAGAATTATTAATTATATACAAAATTGTTGTCTAAAATCATGCCTTATAAACAATATGACTCATCACACCTCGTAAAAACTTGAGACTTGACATTACCGCTACGTCACGCCTAACATTATTTACAACTGAGGGCGAAATACATTTATCCTGGTTTTTATGTTAAAAATGTACTATTTTAACATATTTTTTTATTATGTTATGGGCTACACCCAAATCCACCCGTTGAAACAAACTCAACGCTTGATCAATCACTTTCTAGTCACAATCACCTTACATCAATTCGTAGCTCTCTCGTGAAACAGAGAAGACTCTACATACCTGCATCGACGCGAATTTGAATGCGATCTCTCCAGAAAACCCCCCTTCTCATCTCCGTCTGTTTAATCTTTCTGTGACTAGGGTTTCGAGCTTGATCTAGGTTGTAATTGCAATTGCAAAGAGCTCGGCGTGTTTGATTTTCTGTTCTCAAGGTTTTCCGGTAATTTGATTCATCCAAAGCTCATAATTTAAGCGACATGAATGTTGAACCTCAGTGCAGTTTATGTAGGGTTCTTGATTAGTCACTTTAAATCTCTTTTCCTTATGTTTATTTTGTGAAATTTTCGGGGAAAGTTAGTTCCCTTTTCTAAATGAAAGTATAATACTTTCTGGCGTGATGTCACCTTCGACTTTGATGAACGATAATGCCATTTCCTAGCATCGGAATTCGATCAAATTCCCATATATGGCGATTAGGAAATTTTTTTATTTCTTACTGTGTAAGAATCTCTGATTTATGTTTTGAGAGGACCAATTCAAATGTGCAGAATTAGAGCTTCCATTCCAATTCAGGCGAATCTGTAACCCTACCTTCTTCAAATTGTAAACCCTTTTATGTTTTTCTTATTTCCATCAATTAATGTATGTTTTCTCAAATCCATTGTAGGATGGTTGCAGGATACTTCAAGCTGTATTCCTTTGAGTAATGGGAAGCAGTGAGATGGATAAACCCGCCAAGGAGGCAAAAGACTCCACAAAGGAGCCAAAGACACCAAATTCCCAAGTGAATTTCTTTCTCTTTCTCCATTTTTAGGCTTATAAAGGCATTGTTGCATAAACATGCTCCATATTTATGTAGCTACAATGTACTTTGGTAACATGGATTTATCTTGTATACTTTATTCAGGAGCAGACTTCAGGTACTGCCACTGGTACAGTCAATCCAGATTGGACAGGGTTTCAGGTTTCATCTCAAAAAATCTCAACTTTGATAATTTGGTCTTCTTAAGATTTGGGATATTTTACTAAATCTACATGGTATATAAATTATAAAACATGAACAGCCTTATCCTCATATGCCTCCACATGGGTACATGGCATCAAGCCCTCAAGCTCCTCCCCCATACATGTGGGGGGTTCAGGTACTATGCTTTACATATTCTTAATTTAGATTATATGTATATTTATCTCACAATTACTATTCATCAGGGAACAATGAATCAACATTGTTGCCACAAAAGAAAAAAAAAACAAATTTGGAACTCTACCAGTTATTTGGATAACATTGTTGAATCATAGATCCTCAATTCAACATAAATAGTTCCAAGTTCCAACTAAACATCATTGAATTATAAAAAAAAAGTCCTATTTAGCTTAGAGAACATATTACTTTTTAGTTTTTAGTCATTTCATCCTGAAATTATTTTCCATTTTTTTTTTCTGATACCTATGTGCAATTGCAGCATCTTATGCCACCATATGGTACCCCACCTCATCCATATGTTGCAATGTATCCACCTGGTGGCATTTATGCTCATCCATCTATGCCTCCGGTATCTTCTTATTAATCATAATAATATATTAATATACTAAATTCTTTACTTTCTAAAAGACAATAATTATAAACTTCATTATGTATTTACTATTTAACCAGGGGTCATATCCTTTCAGTCCATATGCAATGCCTTCTCCAAATGGTGTTGTTGAGGCTTCCGTGAGTTGCCTAAATTAGTTTGATTTTTTTTTCAAGAGTGAAAAATATATAACTTTTTGATCATGAAATTTGAATTCTCCATGTAGGGTAATAATACTCCTGGAAATACAGAAGTTGATGGTAAGTCACCAGATGGGAAGGAAAAAGAAAAAGAAAAAGAAAAAGAAAAACTTCCAATTAAAAGGTCAAAGGGTAGTCTTGGAAGTTTAAATATGATTACTGGCAAACATAATGAACAGAGTAAAACTGGTGCATCTGCTAATGGAGTTTATCCTAAAAGGTATAGTGAGTATATCCTTACACATTAGTTATTATGTGTATATACATTTGGAAGAAACTCTGGAATTTGTTCTCTTTTGATTATTTATAATAGTGAGTTTTACTTTTTATTCATCTTTCTGAAATTAGTTTTATTTTTCTGATATTGGATTTTCAGTGCTGAGAGTGGAAGTGAAGGCTCAAGTGAAGGAAGTGATGGCAATTCTGAAAATGTAGGTATCATTGCAAAGTACTTTTTTACATTATACATGTTTATATGTTATTTTTTCTTCACATATCAAATACATGTTTTTTTCTTCATATTCATACTTCAGGATTCACAAATGAAATCAGGATCCAGGCAGGATTCCATTGAAGGTTTGAGCCAATAAAGTTTCTTTTGCTTTATGTTACTAAAGCAACTTCTGTATAATAATATTACAATGACTTTTTAGCTACAGGGGAAGCTTCCCAAAATGGAAATTCTGGACATGTTTCTCAAAATGGAGGACCAAATGTGGGCAACAACCAAACAATGGTTGTGGGTCCCACAACCAACTTAAATATTGGTATGGATTACTGGAGTGGGACCAATTCCTCCAATATTCATGGGAAGCTTACTTCTGCTCCAGTTGCAGGGGGGATGGTTACTACAGGTTCAAGGGACATGCAGTTGCAGCCTTGGCTTCAGGTTCTCATTTTTTATTTTTAATTTTCGTAGATTAATTATATAGACTGAATGCGACTAGACAAGCTTTCTAGGGTTATTTTGTATGATGAAATTGAGTATGAGGGTATTTACGTCTTTTTCCACAGATGAGAGCAATAAGAAAAAAATTCAACTTTTGTCATGTAGTTATAATAATTGTAATATGTTATCATTGTTATATTATTATTAATTTGGTATTATATGGCATTCAGAGTACATTGTAATTTAATATTCGTTAAAAATGGTAGGGATTACAACTCTCTATATATATTAATAGTATACAAAATTACAAACTATTGTTATTTTGTGGTTATGTTAACATACTGAAGTTATAAATTCATCACGGAAAATATTTTAATTTAGTCACTTACCTAAATGGCTAAATAGTAAAACCTTGACTGGAATTGAATTCCATTGAAATTCACAAAATCCAACCAATGCTGGAATTCATCTTTCCTTTGATAAACTCATGGAATCTAATTTCAATTCCAATCTTCCCTCATTTCCACAACCAACTGAAATACCCTTTTCAAATCCTATCATTAGCATTGTGTTTGTAGCATGTTTGTTTCTTCACTTTATCATTAAAATTTGTAACTTATTGTGTAATATTTGTTATGTATATTCTTGTCGCGTGCGGATAAATTTATGTTTAGCAATCAATATATATAAATAAATTTATCAACTTTTTAAACTATTTCATAAATCATAATTTTACATTAGTTTTTAAAAGTCTTATTTATTGCTCGATGCTTTATTTCAGGATGAAAGGGAGCTAAAAAGACAGAGAAGGAAGCAATCTAATAGGGAATCTGCTCGTAGATCCAGATTGCGCAAACAGGTAGTAAATTTCCTAAAATAGCAACATTCTTTAATTTATTTTATTTTATAATTATAATTATAATTGTAATTTACATATTTGGAACTCCTTACCTATAATAGCCATGTATGTATATCTATTTACCAATTATAGCAATATGTAACATGAAACTTGTAAACATCAGTAAATAAAATGTAAGTACATTGCTATTATGAGTAAAAAACAAAGTACATTAACGAATAATAATATCTACTTTTGTGGGGTCAGGCAGAATGTGATGAGCTGGCGCAACGGGCAGAAGTTTTAAAGGATGAAAATTCTTCGCTTAGAGCAGAAGTGGGTCGCCTTAGAACCGAGTATGAGGAACTTCTTGCTCAAAACGCGTCTCTTAAGGTAACTATGTTAATTAAATTACATATAACATTAATAATTTAATATACAAATCATATTCATATCAATATATTAATATTAGTAAATTAGTAAAAGAGTAAAACATTGTTGTATAAATTAATAAAAAGGTAAGATATTGTGTAATAACTACACACATATTTTTTTTTACAGGAACGACTAGGGGAAACTCCCGGGCAAGAAGACTTAACCTCTGATGGGACTGAACAACAAACGGGCAGCAAAGATAATTCGGGCAGGCAGATAGAACTTGCCCAAAGTCATCATCAATGAACTTCCACCTTTCCCAAGTTGCCCGGGAGCTTAACTTAACGAAAAATTAGCAAACAAAAAAACCGTGTTTTACATAGTAGTAGAGTTCACATTAAGACCGGGCAGACTGGACCAGATAGTCCTGGTCCGGTCTGGCTAGACTCAGACTGGTCTGGCTAGATTCAGACCGGTCTGGCTAGTGTCTTAGATATGCAAAATAACTATCAAATTAATTGTTGTCATCCAATGTTATTGATCGGCCTATCTTTTAAGGCCCGATGAGCCCGGATGATATGTAGAACGGTAGTGTGAAATTACTCCCGTACCCTTTGTATTGCTAAAAAGGGTGTTGGTATCTAATTGGTTTTCAACATTTTATGTACTTAAATATGATCAAATATGATTGTGGTTTGTGAGTTGCATTTGGGTTATTTGAATGCTTTGGTTAGATCGATGTTATCTTTTGATAAATTATGGTTGAATTAAGAAGGTAGTCCCTATCGATATTAAAAAAGTTGTTATTGTGGATTTTAGTTAAAATGTCACATTAGTCCTTGGGTTCACTCAAGATCAATTATTAAATGCACTGTTTTGTACTAGATTCTACATTAAACCAAAGACGTGAGACACTAGCAACCATATACTCACATTTGATTAAGTCATTGAATTACATTTAGATTTAGTCAAAAAATAAAAAATATAATTTGACTCGTATAATGTTAGTTTGATCTAAAACACCTCGAATGACGAATTTGAAGGGGTAACATACCTTGTCTATGTTGAATTTTATTTAGTCAAGATATGCAGAAAGTTTTAACTTACTATAGCCCTCCATAACCCTCTCTCTTGCCTTGTAAAATTTCAAGTAAAAGTGATTCTTGAGGCCTCTTGAAAAGCTTGATTATCATGTGAAATTATTTGTGTAAAGCTATACGTTGGATCAAATAAATTTAAAAGAAAATGACTACTATCTTCTCATACCAATGGGATTCTTTTGCTGCATGACTACACGATCCTTCGCTTATCCAAAATTTGATATTAATACATCATACTTTCATCAATCTTTTCTAATTTTAAAAAAAAGGTTTAATTGTAGAATGTTAAAAACCAACATATATTTAAAAATAATGTGGAGGAATCTTATGTTTGACTTGGTGTCAAACTCAACGAGACTTTTGACCAATAATAAAATCCATAAATTCGTTTTCATTATATGTGTCAGATCAATTTACAACAATCATTTAATTTATAGACCTACAACTTTTGTTGACTAATAATCCTCGTTTATCACCAATAAATACCATCCATATTGGTTAGTAACTAAATATAACTATGATTAAATCATGTGACCCTATGAGCTATGAAAATATTAGTATATTATTATTATTATTATTATATTCATTTTATCTTTAAAACATTTGTATAATTATTATCATTACTTCAAAATTAAAATGAAAACGATATTTAAAAGTTAGGCGTATTTAACTTTTAACGCACTCCTTCAACTCACCGTCCACCCAAAATATACACAAGAAAGAGAAAGAGGAGAGAGAAAGAGAAAGAGAGGCTTTGTAACAAAGGCTGTATCTGCGTATTATATGATTAACAATGAAGAAAAGCCATTAAAGCTGTGTACGCCTTCCTCCCCCTATCATCATAATCGCACATGGAAATCTCATTCCTCAACCACATCAATCTCACGTAATCCATTCTAGGGTTTTATGTTTAACCAAACTACCTGTAGATCTGCCTTTTCGTCCATCCCGATTTTCATTTCTACGTTTTTTTCTGATTCAAACAGGTGCGTCTATTTCAATTATCTGTAATGTTTGTAATTTCTTATACGAGTATGTAACTTTGGAGGATTATTTGCGTCTGCATTATTCGGTTCATTTTCTTCTCTTTTGTTGTTATTGAAATGTGTAGGGATTTGGTTAAGGGGATTGATCTGCATGCTCGAGAATCGATTGATTTCCAGATTTATCTGATCTGAACCGGACTTCTATTTGAAAACGCTTCAAATCTCGCTTCAATTCGAAGTTTCCCTCATTTTTAGGTATGTATCTTTATAATGCTAACATTTGGGGAGGTTGTGAATTGGGAATTGGAAATGATAATATAAGAGATGGTATTACCTTCTGTGTTCATCAGCGTTTGTAACATGAAGACAAAGAGAATTCAAGATAGAATTGCAATTAGAAAGTGTATATGGAGAATTGGCTTGTTGCGGATAAGGGTTACTTGTCTTCTATTGTATCATATATCTAACTAATTTTGTTTGTTTGTTTGTTCCATGATTGAAGCCTTTCTCTGTAACTAAACCTCAAAGAAAAGTTGGCTCCCCAACGCAGATTACAGCGCCACATGGGCGGCCAGATGCAACAGAGAAATGCTTCTGCAACTTCTCTGTATGATCAATCTGCAGATGGTGGGTCCCATCACAATGCAGGTTCTGCTAACGATGCTGGAGATGCTGTAATGGCAAGATGGCTCCAGTCTGCAGGTCTACAGCATCTGGCCTCACCTGTGGCATCAAATGGGATTGATCAACGCCTCCTACCCAATCTCCTCATGCAGGTATTTTCAGATTTTCTTTAATATTGAATTTAATCAACGCCTCCTACCCAATCCCCTCATTTACCTTTTCCTTTCATTTCCCCATTTTCTCCCTTTTTTTCAAACATATGACCTATGAGAATAAAACTTTGATGCATACCAATAAGTTATGTGTTAACAGCCTCTTTCTCCAACCCCCTAAGGAAATTCTTGTGGTGTGTTGAAGTATACAGAAACTCTATTCCATTTGGTTATGATGTTTGTTTAATGTGGTGTGTTATTACGTCTGTTGTTTGCAGGGGTATGGAGCACAATCTGCTGAAGAAAAGCAAAGGCTTTTTAAATTAATGAGGAACCTTAATTTCAATGGTGAATCTGGTTCTGAGCCTTTCTCTCCAACAACTCAAGGCTCTGGAGGAATTGGTGCATCAGATGGTTTTTATTCTCCGGATTTCAGGGGTGATTTTGGTGCAGGGCTATTGGATTTACATGCTATGGATGACACTGAGCTTCTTACAGAGGTATGCATTTCATTGTTCTATTATACCTTTTAGCCCTTATGCAAGTTGATAAATGACATCTAGTTGATTGTTTTTAAGGATGTATATTTTAAGGTCAACATGAATGAATCCTGCATAAGTACTTTTTTTTGTGTTTGGCGACTCATATAACAATCATATTTGATTTTTTTTTTCAGAATGTTGACTCAGAACCATTTGAGCAATCACCTTTTATGCCTGCTGTTACTAAAGCAGTCGAAAATGACCAAGATACCCTTCCATATCGCCAACAAAGAGGACAAAAAGATGTAGATGCTTCTTTTGGATTACCAACACTTGAAAAAGAAATCAGCTCAAGGGAAAATAATGTGGCCAAGATTAAAGTCGTGGTATGTAGCTCTCATTTTATCAACCATATTATATACCATTCTTATAGTTATAGTTTGAAATGACAAAATTCAAAAGTAACTGATTGTTAGAAGAGTATACCCCTCATGTCCTATGAATTAAAATGGTTTTTGGGAGTGAAAAGAAATTATGTTTATTTCAGGTGCGCAAAAGACCACTGAATAAGAAGGAACTTTCTCGCAAGGAGGATGATGTTGTGAGTGTATGTGACAACAGTCTAACTGTTCATGAACCCAAACTTAAGGTTTGTATATACGAGTGTTCAGATGGAATTATATAAATCTTCATGTGTGACATTAGAAACTAACATTTGACTTTTTTCAAAGGTTGACCTTACTGCTTATGTTGAAAGGCATGAGTTCTGTTTTGATGCTGTTCTCGATCAGCAAGTAACCAATGATGAGGTAATATTTTTTTTTCCTTAAAGAAATCCCAAAGTACAAGCTTTCATCCAAATATGCTCCAATTGGCTTTTGCTACTAAATGTTTAATATATTTTTATTTTTTGAATTTTTTTGAAACAGGTATATCGTGAAACTGTACAGCCGATCATTCCTATCATATTTCAGCGAACAAAAGCAACTTGTTTTGCTTATGGTCAGACAGGTATATGCTTGTTCTTTTATGTTAAGGGTTTGCTTCTTTTTGTTTATTTATTTATATTTTTGGTTTTGAGTTGAAAATATTTATTGCAGGAAGTGGGAAGACATACACAATGCAACCATTACCTCTTAGAGCTGCAGAAGATCTTGTTAGATTATTACATCAGCCAGCATATCGTAATCAAAAGTTCAAATTATGGCTAAGTTATTTTGAAATTTATGGTGGAAAACTCTACGATCTACTAAGCGA
This sequence comes from Lactuca serriola, assembly GCF_051521515.1. Taxonomy (NCBI): domain Eukaryota; kingdom Viridiplantae; phylum Streptophyta; class Magnoliopsida; order Asterales; family Asteraceae; genus Lactuca; species Lactuca serriola. The sequence goes on along the minus strand of NC_136412.1, from coordinate 153,245,665 downwards.
TAGAAAGTCAGTATTTCATAATTAAAATCTTGAAATAAAGGATGAAAAAGAAAAAGCAAGTTTTAATTTTTTAATTTGGTGTTATGTAGGAAACTTTGCATGAGAGAAGATGGAAGACAACAGGTCTGCATAGTTGGATTGCAAGAATTTGAAGTTTTGGATGTACAAATTGTTAAAGAATACATTGAAAAAGGGAATTCTGCTAGAAGTACTGGTTCTACTGGAGCTAATGAGGAGTCTTCAAGATCACATGCTATATTACAACTAGTTATTAAAAAGCACAATGAGGTAAAAGATACGCGAAGGAATAATTATAATAATAATAATGATGGAAATGAAAAGGGTGGGAAAGTTGTTGGAAAAATCTCCTTTATTGATCTTGCTGGCAGTGAAAGAGGTGCTGATACTACCGATAATGACCGACAAACACGGTACTTTTTCTTAGTAAAATTACAATTTTGGTCCCCAAAGCTTTTCTTTTGCAGTTTTAGTCCTCCTTATTTGTAATGTGTTTGTTACAGGATTGAAGGAGCTGAAATCAATAAGAGTCTTTTGGCTCTGAAGGAGTGCATTCGTGCACTTGATAATGATCAGCTTCATATCCCATTTCGTGGGAGCAAACTGACTGAAGTTCTTCGCGATTCGTTTGTTGGAAACTCAAGGACTGTTATGATATCTTGCATTTCACCAAATGCTGGTTCTTGTGAACACACTCTCAATACCTTGAGATATGCTGATAGGTATGTTTTTTTTTTTTTTTTTTTCTTTCTATGAGCACCCCAAAAACCCCACTTCTTTGATTATGTATCTGATATTACAACAGAGTTAAAAGCCTTTCAAAAGGTTCGAAAAAAGATCAAGCTGGAAGCTCACAAACAACTACAAAAGACTCATCATCAGCAAACACACTAAGCCTCTCTGACAACGAAGACACAAAAATAGTATTTACAGATACAGGTAATAGAAGAGGTGCACAGCCACAACGAGACAGCATCTCTTCAGATTTCGATAAACAACAACCTCTTCCTCCATCATCCTCAAATTACACCCGCGATGACACCTGGCAGCAGGCTTCTGGTTTTGAAAAGGAAAGAAACGCGTATTTGACTTCAAATGATACAGAAGAAACAACAGTCCAAAAAGTGTCGCCACCTCGAAGAAAAAGTGGTGTTAATTGGCAGAAGAAGGATAGTAGTGATGTTTTCTCAAGTGTGGGTAGTAAACAACCCAGTTATATGATGACATCATCAAAACAAACCGAAGTTGAACAGCCTCATGACGAAAATATCAATGAAATACTCGAGGTCAGTACTAGTAATTAAACGTAAGCAACAGGGATCGAACTATATATATATATATATATATATATATATATATATATATATATATATATATATATATATATATATATATTTTTGATGATGTTTGTAGGAAGAAGAAGCTTTAATTGCGGCGCACAGGAAAGAGATTGAAGATACAATGGAAATAGTCCGTGAAGTAAGGAGAAAACTGTTTAAATATTGTTGATGTGTGTATAAAAATTAAAAAAGAATAGACAGACTACTTATTAGTTATTACATGGAATGGAAATCAGGAAATGAAACTGCTGGCAGAAGTTGATAAACCAGGAAGCCTTATCGACAACTACGTGACTCAGTTAAGTTTCGTGCTGTCACGCAAAGCAGCAAGTCTTGTGAGCCTCCAAGCTCGCCTTGCCAGGTTCCAGCATCGCCTCAAGGAGCAGGAGATTCTCAGCCGTAAGAGGCTACCTCGCTAATACCCACACCCCACTCCACTTTCCCTTGTAATCTCTCTCTCTCTCTCTCTCTCTCTCTCTCTCTCTCTCATGTGCAAAAAAGACGTAAATGTCCTCAATCAGCCTCATCATTTTCATTGTAGGAATCGAACGAGAGTGGATTGTGATGTGAGTGTGGAGACTTGAAATGATTGCATTTGGTTTTGGTTTTGGTTTTGGTTGGTTAAGTTTTGATTTGAATGAATGGTGTTTTTGTGAAGAAGTGGAAAAAAAAAGAAAGAGAAAAACACAAGGTATTGCTTGCTGCTCTGCTGGTTTGGTTTTTTACTTTTTATATATATGTAATGCTGAATTACACCTTCCTACACCATGAAACTTATAATTATTATTTCATATCATGTATAGGGCTAAATGCAAGAAATAGCAATGTACTTTTCACCTTCATTTTTCTTTTTTCTGTTATGCAATGTAACGATGTTTTTATTATATCTTTTGTATTATCAGGTTTTTTTTTTCTTTACATTGAAAAATCTGCGAATAACAAGAAATTTAAAAGTGTTTGTAATAAGAAAAAATAAAGTATAATGTTATAGTAAAAATGAAAATGCATTATCATTTTTTGCTATTGGTTCGTTACATCTTAAACATGTAATTGTTATTTGCGGAGTTTTGTATCGAAAAGTAAATGATTACAATTAGTTTTTTAGTTTTAGATTAAAATAGCTCTTTAATTTGATATTATAGACTTCTTCAGTTTGTTTTGGCAGTAAAGAATTAAATCATTTTAAGTCGATAAAAACATTCTAAATCTGTATTAGATTTAAGAATGAATTTAATATAATATACGAGTTTTTACATCATCAAAAGTCCTGTACATGTTTTCTAATAAATCGGTCCATTTTTATTTTTATTTTTTAAATTTACGTTAGTTATGGTATAAATAGCCACGTGAGTAAAATGATTGTTTCTCCATAGAGACATCACAAAATTAGCCACGTGAGTAAATGATTTATAAAAAATCAAACACACATTTTGAAAATTCATAGACCGCCTATTTTGTAGGGTCCAAATTTCGAAATTGCCGACAGTCGCAATTAAATTACTTTTTGAGCATTGTTTTATTTTCCTTGGTTTTGTCTTTAACATTACCAAATTACGCCTATAAGATAACACGGGTGGATTCAAGTAATTTTTGAATAGAGGAAAAAAAAAAAAAAAACTTCATGGCAGTAAAATATTTTTGAAGAGTCAAAGATATATTATTTTTAAAAAGTAAAAATATTTTATTTTTGAAAAAAAGTAGTTTTTAATTAATTAATTTTTTTAAAAAAGTCAAAGTATTTTATTTTTGAAGAAAAAAGTTTTTAATTATTATTATTATTATTATTATTTATTTTTGTGGGGGAAGCTACCCCACTGCCTACTGTGAAGGTCTATTCCTAAGACCGGACGGAATGGGGTGAGAGAAAGGTGAGGGAAGCTTCCCTCCCCTCTTGAACACCACTCCGTGGGTGAGGGAAAACAATGTGGGAAAAGAGGTGGGGGAGGGGGTGCCGCACTCTCTCTCCTCTTCTCATTGGCCAGATAGATATATATATATATATATATATATATATATATATATATATATATATATATATATATATATATATATATATTTATTTATTTATTTATTTATTTTTATCTTTTTTAATATTTATAAAATTATATATCTACTATAAAAATATAAAAAATATATCAAAATTCATGGTTTTTAATTCTCTACAAAATGAATATAATATATGTATGAAATATATTAAAAAAAAAGTGAGGAGGGCTTCCCACCCATTCCTTGGCTTTTTGGTGAGGGAAAGAAAAGTGAGGGAAAGAGGGGTATGACCCACCAAAAATGAGGAAAGAGTCCCTCCCACATCCTCCGGCCTAAAAATAGGTGGAAGTTTCTTTGTTTTTCACCCAACCTCAATCAAATTAATATAATCTTATTTCTAATTTTTTTTTCTTGTTGGCTTAAAAGTGTGATTTAGATTATCTAAGCATGTCAACAAGGGTAAATGAGTTGCAATCACTTTTAATATGAAAAATATAATTATTGTTGTGAAGACGATAATGCCATTTGTCAATCCTAAAACTTATTTCCTAATATAAGTCCATGTCATAAGGTCATAAGGATTTTATTATGGAGGAGAATTTCCACTAAAGAGGCCGGAGAGAATGATGCTAAGTTTACCACAGTCCACGTCAATACAATATCAGCTTTATTACACTGCATCAAAAACTTGCTATTTACATGACATGAGTTGTCACATTTGCCATGCTATTTTTTTAAATTAATTTATATTAAAAATAATCAGTTTAACCAAATTAATTTAAAACTAAAATTTTATTAAACTTCAACGAAAATTACAACAAACACAAAAATAGAACTTAAAAACATGAAAATTAAAATTACAAAACCTTGATAGACCTAAATGACATATTCATCGGAAAATTGACCGTCTAAATCATCGACCGGTTCCACGTTAAGATCAATGTGGTTGACGGTCAAAATATGTTTCGTCAAGTCCCTATGAAGAACATGATGCGTGTCAACATCATGGATTATTGCCCTCCTCGCCAAGTACTCTTCGCTCCCAACCTCAAAAGCTTGTGTCGGTGGGATGATCTCGTTTTCTTTATACTTACATATTGCATTTCCTTCGTTTCTGAGAATCATATTATGCAATATGATACAAATATATTTCACCTCACTCATTTTCTTCTCATCCAAATAAGGTGCGAGATATTTGAGAATATGCCAACATTTTTTTAGAGCACAAAACACTCGTTCAACATCCTTTCCCGCATTCTCTTGAGCTCTCTTAAACTTCAACATTTTGCGATCATTTGGACCAGATAGTGACTTCACAAAACAAGCACGCTCCGGATAGATCCCGTCCACAAGATAATACCCATTCATATACGACGTTCTAGACACTTGAAAGGAAGAATTTGGTGCAGTCCCGTTATACATGTCGTCAAGTAACGAAGACATGTTAAGAACATCAATGTCATTGAGGGAACCGGTAGAACCAAAGAAGCCATGCCATATCCACAAATCCTGTGAGGCCACCACTTCAAATATGATGGTTGGATAACTATGATCGCCTTGGGTGTATTGGCCTTTATAGGCAATCGAACAACTGCCCCATTCCCAGTGGAGGAAATCTAGGATTCCTAACATTCCACGGAAGGTTTGCACATTTGAATGATGAGTATACAACTGTTGGACGTCACAACAAGTAGGTTTGCGCATATATCGTGGACCATATAATCTCATGAAATACTTACAAAATTTGTGAAGGCTTTGTCGTGCAGGACGCCCGGACATCCTAAGATTCTCATCTAATGCATCGGGGGAAGTGGCATACGCTAATTGACGAAGTGCAACATTACTTTTTTTTTTTTTTTTTTTTTTTTTTTTTTTTTTTTGTAAATGAGTAAAATCAACTATACCTCTAGCATCTGAACGTTGTTGAAAATATGGACATGCTGCTGTGACATCGTTGACGATACGTAAAAACAATGTTTTATGCATACAGAACCATCGACGAAAATAATATCCTTGAAACGTAGCGTTTTTGGCAAAGTAATCATGTATGATTCGTTCATTAGCCGCTTCACGATATCTTTATATGTACCTTCTTTTTTTTCCGACACACATTATCTGCATTTTGTTTTCGTAGTTCTTCGATCTTCTGTTCAACCTCTTGAATGACCTATATGGCCATTTCAAGCAATGCATCAAACATGCCTGATGAAGACGATGAAGATGATATTTTTAGAGAGAATGTTTGAGAAGTAGAAGATGGTTTTGATTTGGTAAACGATAAAGTAGATTGTATTTATAGGATGTTTTTTTTTTATTTTTTTAATAATAATAAAAATAAAATTTAATTCAAATATAGCCAATGCCCCTTCCCATTGGTTCACATTTACTCGGTCAAACTCGACATCTTTCTACCAAATTGCCTATCCGAGCTTGGCATGCCGAGACCTCGGCCCGATGTTCACTGAGATAGCTGAATGGGTTGCCGATCCCACTTCCACCAGCCTGATACCTCGTATATGTTGCTTCTATGTGGAGTTTAAAGAATTCAACTAAAGACACATAAAAAATGCAAGGAAATTATTGTATATAGAGATAATATTAGTGAAGATATCTAAAAAAGAATAAATGAAATACAAACACAAAAGAAATTAAAGTTAAAGAAAATTGGATATCCGATCCTAATATGTACACTTCTCAATTACTTCAGCACTTCCACCATTTTGGAATAACAACCTCTAGGAGGCCTTTGTTTTCTGACGCGTCGTTCAATTGTGAGTGCCTCTTCGGTTGGTTGTGGTTAACATGGGTATTTAATGGCTGACGTTTGATCTTTCAGCTGCATCAAACCAGATTTCTTTTTGCATGTATGAATGAGGTATATTGGAGTTCTCATATTCACATGGATTTTGCGTATACATGGGAACAATGTTCCTTTTCACTTGGAGGTGATTAGAAATTTTGCCCTATCTTTAATCATAATGCTGTTGTTTTCGTCATCAAATTCCACTTGATGACCAACACATCACAATTGTCTTATTTGTCAGTATACTATATCTTTTGATGGTCTCGTTTGAGTCATTACCAAAGTTGTGTATCCATCATTTGTGAGGAGTAGACGCTATTGATAAGCCATTCTGTGTCATGACTCTCCTCACATATTTCCTAAAAAATCACAAAGTTAGTTTTGGCACCCAAACTTGTTTGGGCGAATGATTTCAACATGAAATAATTTCATAGTAGTTTTAGTTAATGGAATAATAGTAACATGTTTCCTCTAACCCTCGTACGCCCCGCGTACATCTTGTACGCCCAGCGTACTAGGCTTCGCATTCCTAATCAGTCCTCGAACTACGCTCAGCGTAATCCATACTACGCCTCACGTACCCTCCTCCGTAGCAGTACGCCCTGCATACTCCCTATGTACGCCCCGCATACTAAGGTTTCCCCCTCAAACCCTACACATTCCGAAGGCCATAATTTCTTCGATACACATCCGATTCCGACGATCCATATATCCATGAGAAGGTAACGAGAAGCTCCATGCTTTAATCAACTCATACCCACTTTACCATATCCCAAACAATCATCCATTTCCAAAGAAGCCTAAGCTAAAAATTATCGAAACACCCTTTAACTCCAAAATAGAAACCGAATACCTGGATCATCTAATATACATCATCCACCTCCAAATGAGCCTAAAACTAACTTCTTCAAGGATCCTAAGCCTGCTGATATCCAATCCTTGATCACCACCCCTAAATGGAAATGATCTAAATCAGGGTGTTACATCCCCCCTGTTTCTCTCTCTCTCTCTCTCTTTCTCTCTCTCTCTCTCTCTTTCTCAAAACCATAAATAGGAAAGAATGTAGGGTGGGTGGGGTGGGGGGAGTTTTCTTGCAAATTTCCCTCTTACATACTCCATGCTTCTTACTCCATACCTTTGATGTAACAACCCAAATTTTATAACATAAAATCTAAGGGAATTATTAGAGTTTTATCTATAAATGTGGAATTCTACTCTTATTAAAAAAATTTAAATCCCAGGCCAAATCAAAAGTTTACAATAACATTCTACTACATAAAAGAACAACTACGAAATACAACTAAATGCTCTAGTCTAGGTCATTGTGCTCCTATCTGTTGGATTAGGTGTCTAAGCCCATAACTATAATTGGTATGTACTTGACCCGAGAGTAGCATGGTCGATTTGGGCTGCCTTCACCAGAGCAATTTGATAGGATGAACTTTTGAGAAGAAGTTATTTGTGATTTATTAATATATTATAAGTTTTAATACATTAAAATGAAATGATATTATTTGATTAGTATTGATCGAGAATTAATTTGGACTTAATTTAGTGATAAAAAGAGACTAATTAAATATACGAGACAGATTAAGTAAATCAATGATTCTTATAGTGTAGGCCAATGATCCATGGTTATTTAGGATGGGCTAAACCAATATGGATAGTCCATGTAGGTTTAACACATGGAGCCTAAGTAATATGAAGGGTCATGTGAATTAGGGTTTGCATGGATGTAACACTAGACTTTGCCACACTACAAAAGGAACCCATAGTCACCAAAATCGGCCCCATGCATTCTAAGAAGAGTGATAAACGATTTTGTGTGCTAAGTAGCCTCTCTCTCAAGTCCTCTTTTGTTCATGGCGTTTGTGAACCATTTAAGGCATCACATTTGAGGTGCTAAGTTCTTAAAGGCCAAAACTACAAGCTACAACAAAGAGGTAATTCTATAACTCACTTTTATGTTATTTATGTCAATTGTATGCTAGTTGTAGGCTTTATGCTTTGGAAACAATATTGCATGTATAATTAGAGAAAACATAGATCCAAAGCATTTAGGGTTGTATGTTCACCATAGGATGTTGTAGTATACAAAACCCAACACTATGTTCTCCTCTTGTACCACGACTGTTACCAGAACCTACAAAGCATAAAAATCTCCGCTGCATCAGACAAACATGTTCGGTGAGTTATATTCTTATCTATTTTCATGTTTCATGTACTCTTTCTTTCTTATCTCTTCCTTTTCTTACTCTGCAATATAATCTCTTTCTCTAATAGCATACACTGCTACTCTTTCTTCTTTCATCTATCTCTTCTACTCTTCTCTAATCTTTACTTTCTACTCTTTCTCATCTCATCTATCACTTTCTCTGTCACCTACTATTTTTCTCATACTTTTTTCTTAGCCTATTTTCATACTCTATCTCTTCTTTCTCTCTCTCTCTCTCTCATAATCTTCTTCTTTCTACATCTCTTTTCTTTCTCACACTCTGTCTGTTTTGCTCATACTTTATGCATGCTCTTCTCATAATTTTACTCTGCTCTTGATATATCTCTTATTCTTAACATGCTTGTCTCATACTCTTCTTACTCTTTGTATTTCTATTCTCAACTCTAATGCCTCAACATTCCGTTCTCATCTAGACCCAACAATCCCATCTCATACTCTAATCTCATCTATCTTCTAAGGGATACAACATCCCATTACATTGCTAGGTAAACTCACTCGAACTTAGTCTCCTCTCTTATGATCCCACGTGTATCCTTAACCATTCTTCTTCCCTTTAATCGTCTCATGGATTCCTCACTCTTAATCCTTCATGGATTACATCTAAGATCTTAAAAGAACTCTCTTGTCTTATTACACTGATGGAACCTTTATCTACCTCTTATCTAACCATACACCTTCGTATTACCGCATGAATCATCTATCTATGTTCTCTAAGGAACCATCATCTCATTCCCGAATGAATCATACTCTTGTCCCCAAAGGAACTTCTATCTCATTCTTGTAGGAATCATACTCTTGTCCCCAAAGGAACCTCTATCTCATTCCCGAAGGAACCTTACTCTTGTCCCCAAAGGAAACTCTATCTCCAAAGGAATCATACTCTTGTCCCCGAAGGAACCTCTATCTCATTCCTGAAGGAATCATACTCTTGTCCCCGAAGGAACCTCCATCTCATTCCCGAAGGAATCATCTTTCTACACTTCTCTATCTCTATTATGTGACTCATCATGTAATACTTCTCCCATGGACAATCCATCTCTTTATCTCATTAGATGATATTCTACTACAAATCTAGTACTTAACTCATTAAGTACTTAATATAATCTTCTTCTCTTATCTCATTGGTATTCTACACAATACCATTCTCATCTAACCATAGACACACTTTCATACATGAGATTATGATACATATAATCCCATTATTTTCTCATCTATATCGCATAGGTATTATACTTAATACCCATAACATCTACACATACATACACACTGTAGGTATACATATATGCTCTGGTACATGTTTCTAAATGTATACCTCATGCATACTCTAAATATACATACATGGTCTGAAACATGTTCTTACATGTATATCCATCATCTATCTTCGTTTAACCAATTGAGGGCATTTACATAGTGCCTCAAGATTCAACACATACACACACACACATATATATATATACATACATACACACATAATCTATATATATATATATATATATATATATATATATATATAGAGAGAGAGAGAGAGAGAGAGAGAGAGAGATAGAGTGATATAAATCATCTTGGCTCCATTCTTCAACCGATACATCTTGATCCATATTCTTTTCTCTTAGGCCTATTGATACACTGTTAGGGCCAGGATCCTCAAAGCATTCAGGATCCTCAAGCCTCATCAGATATTCACGATCCTCAACTATCTCAGGATCCTGACTATTACCGTTATTATTATTTACTAACATTTATAACAGTTATATTTCGTTCTTAACTAACACATGTGCAAAAATAGTCAAGAGAAGACTTATTCTCAATAGAGTTTCGTCTCAACTATGCTAAAGACCCGAAATAACAAGTCAATTAACGTTCACGAAGACTGGTCATAGAGGATCCTAAGAATATCAGACATTTTGTTAGCTAGTTTAGACTATAAATTGACACATGTATCTCAAACATGACACACACTATTGACACTTAGCTTACACTACGAACTTGTTCTTATTGAAACACTCTCTATAATTATCATTTTATATTAATAAAATCATCAGGGAAGGTGATCATTATTACCTCCTATGGTTTTGTGTCATAGATCCTAGCATGGATTAAGGGCTTTCCTTGTAAACAATCGTGTCGTTCTCTTTACCTTTTTCTATTGCACAATTTGAACATCACAACCTCTCATTTAACTTGGTTGATTTATACTTGTGTAATTTTTGACCAAAACATACACATACACAAGTTTCTTAATACTTTTCTTAGCCTATTAAGAGCATAATGGCTCTTATGGTCAAAATGACCACTTAATGGATCATAATTATATCTTCTCAATTTGTACTCTCATTGGATTGATTCCACCATGGAAATCAATTTTTAAGCTTGATTAAAGCATCTAAACACTCTTATCTACATCATAATCAAGCTATAGGTTGATTAATTCAACCAATCTACACAAACTAACAATTTCCATAAAATAGAGAAAACATTAACTTAATGGAGAGAAGATGAAAATCCTTGTTAATCTCCATATCTAGCTTTTCTTGCCTCCACAACACTAAAATTGCTAGCATTTAACTCTCAATCGATTTGGGGGGTTTTGGTTAAAAAATGAGGCTCTAAAAGGTTAGAAACTGTCTTTAAATCCTTGGGACCGTGCTGCGGTCATCTATTTACTGCGTCGTGGTGCACGTAAGTTGGCTGCGGTCAGCTTTTTGCTGTGCCACGATGCCTTTCCACAACAACATCCTAGTTTGGCCAACGTGTCATGGTGCCCATTCACTACGCCGTGGTGCAAAGTATGTTGCCTTTCTCTTAGTACGAAAACATATTCGTTTGAATTCTTTTCATCACACACCGCGCCGTGGTGAGCTATTTACCGTGCCACGGTGACTGGAGATCAAAAAAGTACATTGCTGTTTCCATTCATAGCTTTTGGGACAACTTTTCATCCAACTTCTAATGCACATAACTTCTTCACTCTATACCTGTTTTCTATGATCTTTATATCCACACGAAGGTGAGAACATACTCTAAAACTTTATGAAGTCATTTCTCACTAACTTGTTACAGGTCTTAATCTATTAAGTCACCAACTTGGCCCAAAAGCATAAAAATACCCCCTTTTCCCTTTTGGCGAAAATTCATCTTCTCATGCATTCTTTCTCTTAAACTTACTCATAAAACCTCATATTAGTGAATTAAACTCATCATGACCATTTTCCTGAAGTCACAAATTCATAAACTTTTTAAATTTTCATAACTGACCATTTTGCCATTTTGGTCAATAGTTGACTAAAAGTTCGGGTTCATACATTTGACTTGTTTAAGGGTATGGTGATGTGTTTTATCTATCCACTAGTTTTTTATTTATAAAATCATATCAAATCTCAACTAGTCTTAAACATAAATAGGCAATGTACCTAGTCATGAAGTAATATAGTTTAAGGTAAGAAAGGGTGTCGAAATAAGGGAATGGGATGGTTTAGATCAAATATATCAAAAGTTAATTAAATTAATAACAGTAAAGTAAAATGGGTTTTTTGTTGTTTAAAATATCTAAGTTGTTTTAACTATCAATTAATCAAATAAAACTAAAAAAGTAGATGAAAACAACAGATAAAAAAAATACTTCTACTAGAATATGAATCCCCCAAGTTTCTATGCTTGATTTATTAGAAATGCAATGGATTAATGAGTTGATTACCAATTTGTAATATGACTATTTATCTTGATCAGATCTCATAGTACTAATAACTAATGAATAACTAACACAACGATCATGCAATTAGTGAACACATTATTATTTAAATATATTCGAACTATAAACGATATGATCTACTAATTTCTTGTCAATGACAATCAATTAAAGCATATCACGGATATCTAATACTCTCTAACACATTTAAAGTCACCGGTTAATATTACCTAACCCTAGGCTTATTGTCAAGGTCCTAGTCATACAAACCTAATGATCATAGATATATATGATTCAAGTAAATCAAGATAGAATGATCATTTAATCCTAATAATACTCAATAATAGGCAATACAAATCATAACTTTAGCATGAAAGGTAAAATGATCAATCAAACACAAGTAAAAACAAAACTTAATTAATCCTACTAACGAAATCAAAACATATCAACGAAGGTTCATCTAGATCTAGTGAAAGTAGAGGTTTTTACACCATATTCAAAAAACTAAAGCAGAAAAATAACACCAAAAGATTGCTACACACGATAATCAAGCAAACCCAAAGTGAAATCTTGATACAATAGTGCTTGAATCTTCAAATCCTTGCTTCAATCGAATCTCTAGCTTCAAAATCGACCCCTAGAGGGTTTATGGACTTCAAGACAAAGTAAAAGTCGCATCTATAGAATACCAAATCCTCCACACCGATTAGGGTTGGAAATATCATGTTTTTATTGATTCCGTAGTTCCACCGGTGTGGAAAAGGTCTTGCCACACTGTAACACCCATTTTCTAGAATGTTTTAACTAAAGAGTTAATGAGATCAAATCTAAAGTTTTTTGGAAAAAATCTACGCCACGACATGGCATGGATTAAATGAAGGTGTCCTCTTGATGATTCCCATGACATGGCGCAAGAAGGGACATGGCATGACGATTGTTTCATCCCAAGACCACAATTTTAGCGTTTCCTCCATATTTATGCCTCTAACCTCAAAATTAGGGCATCATTTTCAGCATCCATCACCTCCAAGAACCTTGAAGCAAACCCTAATACCCTATCCTCCATATTTTAGCTTACTTTTGGTGATTTGGTGTATTCGGAAGGAAGAAGAAGATCCTTGTGGTGTAGAGAACCTCTTACTAATCTTTGAGATTTCATTTGACAAACTTTTGGACCTTTGTGAGTTTCCTTTTTCTGATGTTATTAGTTAGCTTCTTCTAGATCTAGGTTTAAATGTTTCTTCTTCATGTTAATGATGTTTTGAGTTGACAGATTCAATAAATTTGCAAATTTATTGTTTATCGAGGTCCCTAGATGGTTATATGTTCCATATATGAAGAGTTATGTAGCCTTGAGTTCATGCATGGGGTTTTGACCATATTTCTACCATTTTGGCCTAGATAAGAGAGAGAGACATGCATGTACATAAAATTAAGATTTTTATGTGCATTTGGTGTCCCTAGAAGCCTCCTGGTGGGTTTAAGCTAAGGGATTAACAAATTAAGAGCTTATGCAATTAAGCTGTCTTTAGCCATTATGTACGACGTGGCCAATTAAGTGCCACGACGTGGTGGATCAAGCATTCACGTCTGTTTTGTATGGAGAGAGCCACGACATGGCAATGGAATTGTATGCGACCGAGTTTGTTAACCATGACGTGGCCATGGACTGGCCACAATGTAGAAATCAGCTAATGATGATTGACTGTTGACTTTGACTTTGACCATTGAATTTTGAGTTGGTTAACTTTTGGTTAATTGGATAGTTTTAGAAGGTGGACTAAGGGTTTACCTTGTATGGTTTATTAGGAGGTGTTTAGCACTTGTTCATTGGCTGTGAGTGCTATTAGTTGTTGAGTACGTCTGTGAGGTGAGTTTTCTCACTATACTATGTAGGATGCTAGTTGTCTTTGTGATACTTTCATGGAAGACCAAGATGTGGCCCTTGGAATAAGTATGAATGACCAGGATTTGGCCCCTGGCATCTGTATGTATGACCAGGACATGGCCCTTGGCATTTGTATGTAGGATGTTAGTTATGTTCGTGATACTTAAATGGAAGACCAAGATATGGCCCCTGGAACTTGTTTGTAAGACTAGGTTTGGCCCTCAACATTTCAAGGAAAGACCATGGTTTGGACCATGGCAGGAAGTGACTGTAAGACTATGATTTAGCCCATAACATTCACTATCTTATGTATGGTATGCAATATTTTGAGAAAATCACTAAGCTTTGTGCTTAAGGTTTATGTTTAAAATGTTTCCAGGTACTTCCAGTTCCAGAGGGAAGGGCCCGAATTGAATGCACTGCATCCCCTGAAGGCTTTTTCCGCATTGGCTGTTTTTTTCACTCTATTATGATGTTTTGAGAATGTTGTTACTCTGATTGTATTTTGAAACAAACAAATGAATGATTTTTGTTTAGTTAAAATGAGTTTTTAGTAGTTATTTTGGGACGTTTCAAGTTGGTATAAGAGCCTTTGTTTGAGGGATTTGGGTACACTCTCAGGTCTATATAAACTTAAAATAAGGAGTTAGTAAAATTTTTTAAAAGAAAATGAGTTTTCCAAAAAGTTTTTTATAAAGAAAAAGGGGTGCGATGCGTGCAATGAGCCATGCTCAAGTAAGTGATTCCCAAAATATCCATACATGTTGATATGTTATATGTGTTATATTATGACATGAATGATGGAAGTTAGAATAAAGATATGCTCAGGGTTGCATGCTAGAATGCCTCTTAGGAGAGATGCTTTTATGATGCTTTGTTGCCTATATAGTTCTATTACTCGAATGCTGCCTGCTTTGAGATTTGTAGGGCTTATAGTGATTTTAGTTAACTATTAAATGAATACACTAAGTTACATGACACAAAGGTTAGATAGTTTTAGAATGATTAATTTGGGTCTATTGTGCAACTCTTGTTCGAGTCCAACCGTTGTAGGCAAGATTTTTTATTGAAAAATTATTTAAGTTTTGTTACATGTAATTGTATTCATGAGGTAGTCAACTGACATTATTAGGAGTTTTTTAGCAGTTGATCACAGGGTGAGGTGGGAACCCTAGGAGAGCCTAGGATGTGATTTACTGTGAATGCTGTGCTGTTTAGAAAGTTTTAGAATTATTGTTTTGGTCAAAAAATGAACAATCAATAATCAACCAAATCGTATGAGAGGCTATGACGTTCATGGTAAAATGAATATGGAATGATGATCAAAGTAACACTAGTAATTTACAAGGAAAGCCCTTGATCCTTGCTAGGATCTCCGACATAAAAGCTTGGGAGGTGATAATGATCATCTGCCTTGATAGTTTTATTGATTGAAAATGTTGATTACAGAGATGTATGTATGAAAAGCAAGTACAAGTATCATAGTTCTGCTATGTGTCGTGTGTAGTGTGATGAATACAAGTGTTTTTTTTATAGTCTGAAGCTAATAACAAGAAGTCTGACAATTTCGGGATCGTCCAAGATCAAATTATAGACGTTATTTGACTTGGTCTCTCGGGTCTTTTGCATGGTCATGATGACTATTCGTTAGGAATAAGTCTTTGGCTGACTATATTTACACATGTGAGAAAAATAACAAAACATATAACCGTTATAAATGTTAGGAGAATTAACTATAAAAGTCAGGATCCTGAAGTATTTTTGGGGATCCTGAGGTTTGAGGATCTTGAATGTAATTTTAGGAACCTGGCCCTAAAAATTGGCCCCAAATTATTCCTGCGGAATATTTTGGAGTTAATTTGCCAAAATTTAAAGGGATAATTTAGAAAATAAAAAATAAATAAAAGTGATAAGGGATTTTAAATTTTAAACCCTAATGGATATAATTTATCCATTCAAAAACCATCATTAACCAGTCAAATCGACATTTCTCTTTCTTCTACCATCAACATAAATAGAGGCAATCAATTAGAGCTATTCTTCCCCGCGTCTTTTATCTTTCATCCAAGGGTTTACCAGTCATCTTCAAAGGTACACTTCTCCCTTCTTTTTTTTGGTTTTCTTTTCACTAACCATTGACAAGAAAATGACCATCTCTCATAAGAACATTCTCACTCCTCCTAAGGATGAATTTATCGATCAAAAGATCCTGTCATACGATGGGATCTGTTCTTTTGATGAGGATGATATCGAGTCATAGAAATCGGCCGATGCTTCCTCCAATGATGATAGAATCAAACCTTTCAACCCGAAGTATCTACTTGATTCCGTTTCTTGCTCTTGGGTCTGCTTCCCCAAATACCTCTTTTCTTTGGGTTTGAAGTACCCCTTTTCTGGAATCATCTCCAATTTATTTGAGGTTACTAAAATATCCTACATCTAAGCCATGCCTATTGTGTGGAGGATCTTGTTCTGGATCGACAGATTGAACCGGTCCAAAGACATAAACATAGGTTTAGCTGAGTTGGCTCATGTGTATGATCTTACTACCTTCGGAAGTTCTCGATTTATTCTCAGACTCAAATGCCACAAGTCCCCTCTCATTCTGAAAACAAAACAAAATGACGGTGCTTGGAAAGAAAAATACTTCTTTGTGAGATGTGATTCAAACCCGTGTAGGGATTCCCCGCCGAAGACCTGGGTTAAAAAGGGTTGGAATAATTTATCCTTGTACTGAGGATCCTGGAATTCTCATTTCATTATTTTTTTGATGTTTTGTAGCTTTCAAGTTTGAAGAACTCGTCCATGTCGTCGAGGATACCGAAGAGAAGATAGAGAAGTTCCTCGCTATTTCTATAGTTGACAGGTCTTTCAAATTCAGTTGCTCCAGTCTCCAAGAAGGTTCCTCCACCACTGCGCCAATGGCTACTAGGAAGAACTATTATTTTGCCTATAAAAATTTAGAATTAACAAGTATGCTGAGCTAATGAGGATCCTGAACTAATGAGGATCCTGTGCGTTGTGTAGGATCCAAGGTTACTCGCTCCAAGGCCTGATTTGGTTTTTCTGATCTCGAAGACGATATGTCAAACGTCTGATTGTAGTCAAGAAGGAGAAAACTGCCTTTCCTCTTCCTATTAAGAAATCTCACATTGATCTTACTGTGAAGACCCCAAGCTCTCGGAAGAGGAAGACCTCAGAAGCCACATATTTGAATCTATAGAATCTTGGAGCCGTGGAGGAGCTTCAAAAGTTTTTTTCCTTTTCCCAAGCTGTAAGTATCCGTGTGATATTAGTTTCCGACTCATACTTGTTTTTACTAATGCCCCTACGATGCTTAAGTTAGTAATGTTACTTGAAGATAGAAAATAAAAACAAAGATAAAGGGTAAAAGGTAAAGGGCGTGTGTACCTTGAGTGTGTTGGAAAATGACTAACCTTAGTTACATAAAATATGCTTTAAGATGTATAGAATTCTAGGATCTTGGCAGGGCATTTCCATCGAGGGTAGCTAACCAATATGCCCCCTTTCCTGCTTCGGCATCTATGAGCATGGGCGGAGCTTTATTAGGGCGGGGGGGGGGGGGGGATGGTGGTGTGCCCTCCTGATTTTTTCAAATAGCCCCCCTATACATTCATTTTATACATACTAGACCAAAAAATATAAAATTTTGGTGGTGGCCCCCCTACTCACTGATTTTTATACATATTATATTTTCGCCCCCCCACCCCCCAAATCATATGTTGAAGCTCCGCCCCTGTCTATGAGATACGGTCCTTCCCATTTAGGTGCTAGTTTATCTGCACTAGGATCCAAGGTGTTTTGGAATGTTTTCCTTAGTACCAAGTCTCGTATGTGGAATCTTCTGAGCTTTATATTTTTGTTGTATGCCTTGGTGATCCTCTGTTGATGAGCAATGATGCAAACCTTGGCAAGATCCCTGAGTTCATCTATAGTATCAAGATCCTAGGCCAAGATCCTGGCGTTGTTTTCTTGGTTTTGAAGAAGGTACCTTGCTGTTAGGATCACCACTTAGGTGGGAATCATTACTTCCGTTCCAAACACTAAGGAGTATGGGGTTTGGCATGTGGCTACTTTGGAAGTGGTCCTATCTTCCCACAATATGAAAGGAATTTCTTTTGCCCATCGTCCTTTCTTTTCGTCCAAACTTTTCTTTAAGTTTTTCAATAGGATTTTGTTGCTGGATTCTGCTTGACCGTTGGCTTGAGGGTGGACAGGAGTGGACATTACCATCTTGATTCCTCAACTTGTGCAAAAGTCTGTTGTCCTTTTGCTTATGAACTGGGATCCATTGTCGCATATAATTTCGGCAGGGATCCTGAACCTGGTCAAGATATTACATTTAATGAAGGAAACTACCTCTTTGTTTCTTACCGGGATGAAAGCTTTGGCTTTTATCCACTTTGAGAAGTAGTCGGTCATCATTAGCATAAAGACCTTTGTTCCAGGAGCTACCAAGAATTTGCCCGCTATATCAATCCCCCATTTCATAAATGGCCAAAGGGGAGATGATAGGATGTATAGGTTCTACTGGTTGATGTAGGATGTGTTGGATTAGTGTCTAAGCCCGTAACCATATTTGTCAAGTACTTGACCTGATTGTGCATGGTCCTTTTGGGTTGCCTTCACCAAAGCAACTTGACTGGAGAAATAATAGAGAAAGAGGTTATTATGATTTATTAATATGTTATAAGAATAATATATTAAAGGAGAAATCATATTTGTTTAATTAATATTGGTCAATAATTAATTAAGAATTAATTTTGTGATCAAATGTAATTAATTAAACTAGAGGGGCTGAATTGTAATTATGTGATAGTTACAAAATATGGTAACGGTTATCCTTGATATGGGTTGGAAGAATTCAAGGGATAAGATATCCTTGAAATCGTCCAATGGATAAAGGATAAGGATTTTCAAGGGTTATCTTATGATTGCTTGGTGGGCAAGCAACTAGATAAGGATAAGGACTGAAACCCTAATATCTACACCTATATAAAGACCCCTAAGGCCATAAGAATTCTTCCATGCCTTGTCTAGGGTTCCTAGGGACGAATTTCATACCTTCTCTCTCTCTCTCTCTCTCTCTCTCTCTCTCTCTTGTCTCTCCATTTGCTCTTGGTGTTTGTGAGCCATTAGAGGTACTACACTTGTAGTACTTGCTTTCAAAGACAAGAAGATTCAAGATTTAAGTTGTTATTACAATATAACAACAAGAGGTATGTATTTCATCTTTCCTTGTGGATTTCGAAATTCCTAGAAGCTTTTTAGGGTTCTTCAAGTGTTCATAATGTTGTGTATCTAATAGTGAAAACATAGATCCAATTCTAGGGTTGCATGCACACATAGGATTGTTTGTACATAACCCATCAGTGGTATCAGAGCCTTTGGTTAACTTGTTTTCAATTAGTATTATACAATTGTATGAACTTGAAATACTAGGGTTTATAGCCAATAAACCCTAGGAGGCTAGAAATTTCGAGATTAGGGTTTCTATACCCTAATTTGCGAAATTGTGAGAGGGTTTTCAAATCCTTTCCTTAAGCCTCAAAATTTCGAAATCTAGGGTTTGAAAAACTCTATGATTTTCGAAATTAGCCTCCTCCCCAAGATAAGATCCTAAATTTTAGGGATTTGGATTATCCTATATCTTGTAATTATCCTTTATGGTTATATATGGTAATTAAAGATTTTGAATTATCCTATCCCATGATTTTCGAAATTTAGAGGGATTAAAAGGATTACGATAAATTAATTGTTTAATTGGTAATTATCCTTTATGATTTAGATAATCCCTTATAATTTAATAATTTAAATTAATAGTTTAATTCAAGATAATTATTAAATCAAGAGTTTTAATGTTTAAAATTTTAATTTAAATAGTCTTCAATTCGAAAATTTCAAAGTGAGATTAAAACCTAATTATTTTGAAAAGTTTCAAAACCTGCCCTTAAGTTTTCGAATTTAAATTGTTTGATTAAAAGTTTAATTTTGAAAGTCTAAATTCTAAAACCCAAATTTTGAAAAGTTCAAATTACACCCTTATGGTTTATTAAATTAATTAAATGTATAATTAAAAGAGAGTTAATAAATCCATAATGATATGTGTGACAACCCGAAATTTTCATTCTGTACAAACCATTTGAAGCCAATAGAAGTAGAACAGTTACAGTGAAAATTCAGACTTCGGGTATAAGTTTGGCAGTTTTTCAGGATTTACACTTAAGGAGATATCAGGAGAGTGGATGCACTAGGGTTTTGTGCAACACTGTTATTCCAATACTCTAGGATATTAGAGTTCGTTCAGAGAATAAAAATATTTTCTGCCAAAAATATCTCAGGACTATAAATAGAATTCTGAACCAAATTGGCTCATTAGTTACATTCCATTTAGAGAAAAGTCAAAATTCTCTCTCACGGATCTTCGAGTTTTTTTCCCAAATCGTGAGTACACTTCTCTAGTTGTCTTATAATGCTTACAATGTGTTTAATAACTTAGATTACATAGCAAATCTGTGAGATTCGGGAGTTTACCGCCCAAGAACGTTCATGGAGAGTAAACTCCTATATGTGGCTTAAATGCTACCTAGTCTTTTCCCCATGTTAGGTAACTACCTTAGGCTTGTATGCTAGTGTGTATATGACTAGAAAACATCAAAATCATGCAAAAACCCCAAGATTTGGGAGTTTACCGCCCAAGAACACTTGGGGAGTAAACTCCATTTTAAGGGCCAAAAGTGTTCCAATGTCCCTCAAAGCCTCGGGAATGAACCTAGGAACTACCATTACATGTTTTAGACCACAAATAAATTAAGATTCATGGCTAGAAGTGAGTTCACGGCCAAGAGAGTTCTTTGGCCGTGAACTCCATTTTTAGGTGCCAAAACCCCTTAAAAACCTTCCTTAAGCCAAGAGAGTAATTTAGACAAGTACCCTAATGTGTTTTGGACTAGCTAACACACTTAGAACACCAAGAGTAAGGTGTTCACGGCCCAAAAGGTTCTAGGGCCGTGAACTCCATAAAATGGTGCCAAATGGTGCCATAAACTCTTCTAAAGCCAAGTACAAAAGCCTAGTTTAGTTCCTAGTTAATTTAGAGACTTGAAAACACCAAAAACACCCTCCCAAGGGAGTTTACGACCGTAAACTCCAAGGGAATATGGTCCCAGGGCTGCAAACTCCTAAAAGGAGTTATATTATGCCCTAAACTCTTCCATAGACCAAGCCATTAAGTAGAAATGCTTATTAGGGCCTTATAGAGCATCAAACATCAAATGGAAACATAAGTATGAGTTCACGGCCGTAAACTCATGAGTTCACGGCCGTAAACTCATTTGGTAGTGTTGTTAGGGTCGTGAACTCCCTTATGGAGTTTTCCTTGAGCCCTACACACAATAGCTTCCCCTACAAACACTTAGATGCAATCCTAGAGGCTAATAACACTTAATAAAGGTTTTTAGCATGTCCTAGGGTGTCTTGACTTGTTTATTAGTTGTTTATAGACTAATTTGTTAGATATATGTGAAATTATATGTTAACTAGGATCATAAGTGTGTTCAAGACTTCACTTGACACCTAGTGGTCCTACCTCTTCAGTTCATCCGTATCACCCACAATAGGTGAGTTCATACCCCTTAATCAATGTTTTAAACTGTTTTTAAATGTTTTATGGGGGGGGGGGATACGATTAGAATCATGCTACTTATTATATCAATCACATGTGATTAATAAGCAACATTTAAATGATATACTACTCATTAGCCGTTTTACCAAACAGTTTCCTTCAAATGATTTTCATAAACACTTTATATGTTTAAAACTCCTTATTACACTGTACATTTTACTCTGTATATTACAGTTCAAACTTATTTACAATTGTGTTTCAAACAAATGTTTCTTTATACTAAACCGTTTTATCAAATCCATGCCTTCAAAACCCTTTTATAGATCGACATCACGTTGATCTTTTCTTAGAAAATAATTTATGTTCAAAGGTTTTTACAAAACTTATTTTATGCTTTTATAATAAATCGCATGCCTCTATATGTATGGTTATATAAGAAATGTTTAAAAGACTTAGGAAGGCTATCCAACCTATTTCCTTTTCGCGCTTGAGATGTGGTCTGGTGGGATATCGGGTATCGTCCGAAGGTCGTTTAAATATTAGTTATATATCATGTGTACATATATAGTCATAAAAGGTCTTTCCAGTTCATCCAATGCCCTTGGATAGCAAGGGTATACATCCATGTTCATACGTACCAGTTATATTACTAGTAAGCTACCATATGGGTAGTTTAGGAAGATACTAGAACTATTACTAGAACGCGATATCACACAATGAGTCAGTTCATTCATGAGTCAATACTTGCTAGATAGAGAGAACATACATTACAGCTAGAACATTACAGTACATTACTATACAATTACATAATTACATTTACATAGAGATTTTGTTATAAGCATGCCTATATTTGTATAGTTATATAAGTAATGTTTAAAATACTTAGGAAGGCTATCCACCCTATTTCCTTTTCGCGCTTGAGATGTGGTCTGGTGGGATATCGGGTACCGTCCTAAGGTCGTTTAAACATTAGTTATATATCATGTATACATATATGGACATAATAGTTCCTTTCAGTCAGTTCAGTGCCTTTGGATAGCAAAGGCATACGTTCATATACTTTTACATGATTACGATTACATAAGTACAATTACATGATCACACTTACATGAGTACGCTTACATATTCATAGAACAGACGTCACTATGTGCTATAGCATGGAACTAGTTCAGGATCTAACTATACTGATGAATCACAACGCAATTGTGATCGTTATATTGAGTATACATGATCATAGTAATGTGGATGCTCATGGCTTGCATACATGCAGGGGTCGTGGGTAGGTCCCAAAATCCCTTTGATAGGGGAGCGTATAGTCTGGGATCTAGACATCACATTATACCTTATCCCTCAAATAAGGCAGTTGAGTACCGATGTAGTTATTTATATATGATACTACAGTACTTAGAAGAATTACCCTAGACTTTAGGTAATTGGTACGGTTGTAGTTCAATGCTACACCATAGTACTATTTCTTTTTCCCATTACATTCACTTCGTGAACATTTACACGACCTACAGTAATGTAGAAACTATGTTTTTGATTAATGGTAGTAAGACTTGGGAAAATACACACTCTTACAAGAGACACACACAGACACTAGATGCCTTGGTAGAAGGCTACATAGAGATCAGTTAAGTCTTGGTAGAAGACTCCCTGTTATGATAGTAGGAATCATAGGGATTTCTAGGGTTTTTCAAATGTTTACAATTGTTTTACAAACATTTTCAATACTTACATGTAACACCCCGAATTCCCAAGTATTATTTTATTCTTTATTTTTGGGTAATTGTGAGGAGACTCGGCGAGTTGGAGTCCAAAATCGCCGAGTAGGATCGCGGTTTTGTACGCGGGTTCGTGTCTTGACTCGGCGAGTCCAAAAGTGGACTCGACGAGTCCACTCTGTTTAATGAAACCCTAATTTCCAAGGTTTGAGACCTATTTAAAGGGGCTTATGGCCGTCATTTGCGGCCACCAACCCCAGAGAGAAACCCTAAAGAGATTTTGAGCGTTTTGGGAGAGAGAAGAGGCCATTGTTGACCTTTGAAGCTTTTTTTTGGCAAGGCAAAGGAGATTCTAGCTAAGAGGAGGCAAGGGAGGTGGACATCCTTCGATTTTGGAGCTCAGAGCATCATCTTGGAGGTATATTTTGGATTCCTTTTCTGTTGTCATGATAAACATGGGGGTTAGGGTTTCTTGACCCCTTTGTTGGTTAGATTTGATGTCCATTTCGTCCCTATTTGTGATGAGGCTTGGGATGAGATCCATAGAGGTTGCTGATATATGTGATGTGCTTTTGAATATGTGCTGAGCGAAAGTGTCCAGCATGAAATCTTTAGGGGATTTGAGCAGGGAAGTAATATGGAAGAGGTATCTATATGAGCATATGAGGAGCTTGCCGAAAGGGTAGCCAGATGCCCACGTGGGGCGGAGTTGTTAGAGTTCATTGATATCTATCATGAATGAGGAAGGTGAGTGGATAATAACCTAAGGAGGTGTTTCGTACTGAAGGGGACGCTTCAATGCACGAATGCTGCTTGCTTCGTGCTTTGTGCAACTCTTGATGATGGGAGTCAGCTACTAAGTGAATATGACGATATTCAGGAGGTAGATGGCTGGCATCATTAGGAGATCTTCAGCAGCTGATGGCAGAGAAGTGTGGGAATCTAGGAAGAGCCTGGGGAGTAACCTTAGCCAGATGAGTGCGCTGGCAGAGTAGAGAATTTCGCTGGGGAGCGAGCACGCACGATGGGATTGGTGAAAGAGCAGGTCGAGTAGCTACTTAGGAGCTCCGGGATAGTCCGTGTGGAAAGTATGGGTAGATGTGGCAGGTAGTATGGGCCCGTACTACTGAAAGCAGAGGACCCATAATTGATACCGGGAGTATTCTGGAGGTTCTAAGGAGCAGATTGAGGAGTGATGTTATGGTTCGAGTACCATACATTGGAGCGAATTGAGGAGTGATGTTATGGTTCGGGTACCATACATCGGAGCGGATTGCGGAGTGATGTTATGGTTCGAGTACCATACATCGGAGCGGATTGAGGAGTCATATTATGGTTTGGGTACCATACATCGGAGCGGATTGAGGAGTGATGTTATGGTTTGAGTACCATACATCGGAGCGGATTGAGGAGTGATGTTATGGTTCGAGTACCATACATCAGAGCGGATTGAGGAGTGATGTTATGGTTCGGGTACCATACATCAAAGTGGATTGAGGAGTGATGTTATGGTTTGAGTACCATACATCGGACCGGATTGAGGAGTGATGTTATGGTTCGGGTACCATACACCGGAGCATATTAAGAAGAAATGTCATGGAATGAGTACCATGGTTCATAGTGAATGATGCTTGTGGTTCCCCGGTTATCCGGTCATGATTGAGTTCGAAGAGGCGTCCCTTGAGAGGGAGATCGAGAGCCTCTCAGAGTCTTTTAGTAAGGAGTCAGAGAGAGGGGAGAATTTCGGTCTGAGTTGAGCAATCAGTCGATAGAGGAGATGTCACCTTCTATGATCTGGGTGGTACCAATTATGTTCGTGTGCAAAACATGAGAAGCATGATGTTTAAGTTTTGGGTTTGGGGGTAAACCATGCAGGTTGTCATTGATGATGATTTTCCACCAGAGTATCAGGTAGCATGTGTGCCGCAAGGCAGTGATTTATCATGAACAGATAGTCAGTTGGGACTGAGATAGTCGAGGACCACATTACACCTGTTTGAGTATAGTAGGGTGTATTGTAGTGGTATTAGTGGGGATTTCAGTCGAGTTTAGCAGTGCAGTGGGTTTTCTATCTATGTTGGGTATTGAATATGGGAGTGGGTCCCTGTTCTTGGGATGATCCATGTGTTGGAACATTGGTTGATGAGTTGAAGTGGGGGAGTACGATGATTTTGTGGTTCAGTCTATGAGCCAGTGATGTTATTGGTCAGTTGAGTTGTTTGGTATTGGATTGGTACGAGACTTGGAGCGACTAGAGGCAGTCGTGACGAGAAGTTCTTGAGGATTTCATCTGAGGTTTAGAGTATATGAGGTCGGTTGATTTCCTTAAAGGGGATTATCAGGCGTTGTGTAGCACTTTCCAGGGGCAGGTGCGATTTTGCTGATGAAAATAGTTTGTGGGATGGTTGTGTGCCAATTGGTGATGGTTCGAACCCTGAGTGGGGGAGAACCGGGTACCGTATGGAAGAAAGCAGAGATTTGTCAAGAGCGGTTATAAGTGGGTATAGATATTTGCGGTAAGAATTCATGAGACCAAAGATATTGGTGATCGAGGAAAGGGGTCAGAGTGAGTTAATGCAGGAAGTACTTGTTTGAGAAGGATGAATGTCTCCACGGCAGGTGGTTAATGGTCAGGAACCTGGTAGTGGTCAGTGTTGTTGTAAGTAGGTAGAGAATGATTGAGCAGCCAACTCCTGGGTCGGTATGCGTATTCTTGTTTGGATTTTGAGCGGTAGGAAAAAAAGGGTTTCGGAGAATTATCAGCGTATTCCGTAGCGTTTGCATTTTCTCGTATTCCAATTGGGTAATTGGATACACCGAAGTTGCACTTTGGGAAAAATGAAGATCTAATTATGGGGTTCAGAGGAAATGTATTATTGTATCTATATGATGCTTGGGGCAGGAGATCAGTGGTTGTGGCAGGATCTTGTGATGTTCTGTTGGGGTGTTCCGAGGTATCCGGGTATGATATCTTGATTTCGGAGTTATTCGTGAATCTTGAGCTGAGATGACTTGTGGTATATCAAGTATCTATGGTTCTAGTGGGAGCCCTTCGAGTATTGGCATCCAGAGGGATTATTTAAGAGAGTGGATCTCCGCAAGGGTAGGCATTTTGATATGTCGATTGCCTCCAGAGTCTGTGATGCATATTCGGGTCGAGTATGTGTAGCTACCTATGATAGTCTGTGGAGCATGAGTTAGTGGAGGTAGAGAGTGTTGTGATACTGCGGGGAGCCGTAGTACTCACTAGTCAGAGGGTGTTGTGATACTGCGGGGAGCCGTAGTACTCACTAGTCAGAGAGTGTTGTGATACTGCGGGGAGCCGTAGTACTCGCTAGTCATTGAGAGGTCATCATGATGTTGCGGGAAGCCATAGTACTCACTAGATGGCAAGAGAATGTGATGATGGATTGTTCTCCGATCAGTGTATGATGTGGAAGAGTTTTGGGCTTGAGTAGCCCTAGTATTGAGTTTTTGGAGCCTGGTTGTCGAACCGGGGGCGAGACGGGGGTCTCCGTCTCTGTAGGGAGATTCGAGAATGCATATCCTCCGCACCATTCGTCTAGAAGATGCTTGCGAGAGATCTGAGAGAAACCATGAGACCTAGCTGCAAGCACTGGCTGAATCATGAGCCGAAGTCATAGAGCTCCGAGTATGCCAGAGGGTGTATGAAAGACACCTACTTGATGTGGAATGTCAACTGGCTGAACTGAGAGTTCACCAGAGGGATGACCGTCGCCAGTAGTATACGCTTTACTTTATTTTCCTTATTAAAAGGAATCGTTTTTCTGTCATTGCCCGATGTGGCATTTTCTATGAAATTACCTGGTACTGTAATTACTTTAGGTTAGGTCCTTATGCTGTCAAGAACTATCTTCTCTGAATATGATGTAAGACCTTTACAAGGTCATTTCCCCGAATCTTTACGTCATGAATATCAAAGATTTTGACAGTCGGCTAACTTCTGTGTCATTTCCTTTATTCAAGTACTCTCATCATACTTTCATTGGAGTCTATCTGAAACCTGCTTTAGTCAAGTCATTGGACTATAGTAATTTAGCTCCGGAGACATTTCCAAGTCTCTTTCAGTGGTTGGATCTTCTTATTCACCAACCTACGATACCTCGGCTTGAACGACAAACGTCTTGAGACCATTCTACGAACTTACTTCTACCCATTACTAGGACTGCATCATAGGGATGTAGGTCAAACCTTTGCGAACATACTTCCATTCCGTACTAGGACTGCATCATAAAGATGTAGGTCAACCTTTCGAGAACATACTCTTACTCTTTGATTGAACAATCGAAGTACATCTAGGGTCAACCAGAATCGCTCACAAAATCCTTATCTTTCGTTCTAACAGAATCATGTCGTCATCAAGAAACAATCAGCTTCATACGTACACCTCTTTCTTCTAGATCGCTTTTCCAGCGAAGCCGTCATATCAGAACACCGAAGTACTCATGCCAGGAGTACCTCATAGTTCTTTTCTTTTCCGAACAAACCCCCGAAGTACCACTCGTGCAGTACGTCAAGTTCAATCCAAGGATTCATACGATTGATCTATCACTGAGGAATGTATGCATAAGAGTGATATATAATCAAGGTTCTACAGGTTTAGAATTGATGATTCCACTTTAACTTCTTTTTCCCGTATGGGATGTGAGCTTAAAGAAGAATAAGTTATTCGACTACCTTTTCAATCTTAATTATATACGACTCGTATACACGAAATTGTGATTGTGAACCATGTATGAATTCTAATATGAACTTTAGGACGGAGAACTGCTTAAGCCTATGAGTAATCACATCGTCATGTGAACAAACATAGAACCCAATACGACTCTTGTAAACAGATAACCCAATAGTCTAAACACCCACGGAGATACAAGAACAGCCCGGACAACTTAGCGAACCACACGGAAAGAGAATTAGAAGACTAGGCTTCTCACCCTGGAGAACCCCAGCCTTATTCTCCCAGAGATCGACGGATTGCATCATATGTACCTCGGATATCGAGGACTCTGTCAAGATTTTCCATTAGAAATCGTTGTCTCTGCCTCACATAGATGAAGCGGTTGAGCTAACGCAAGGAACGAGTACTTTTCAGGATTGGACCGAGATCCGAATATCACCAGTTTGAGTGTGAGGGAAGGAAGTCCGAAAGACTACCTTCTGAACTCGATGCGGACACTTCGAGTCCGTAGTGATACCCTTCGGATAGGACCAATACACCCATAGTTTTCATGAACTATATGAGTAGGGTACGTCTTTCTTACTTGGATCAGTTCGTCATTTCTCCATATAATGACTTACTTATCTACCCTCGTAGTAAGAGGAAACCCATGGAAACATTTCCTTCGGAGATACTTCTCGCAAAGTTCTCTGAACCCGAGTTTTGGAATTGAAGAGTCAAAATTTTCAATGACACACTGTTAGTGATGTGGGAAATTTTGAGTACTCTTGCAATTTGTCAAAACCGTTGAGAATTTGTCGACACCAGAGACGCCGACATAAATTCGCCAAATTCTAGGTCTTACAGACCTACTGTCATAGTTCATCCAGAAACCCTCGCACACTCTAGACCTACTCCGCGAACTCAGTAACGTACCTTCTACTCTTCGCGTCTCGATCGTGAAACCATACCTTTCTGTTAGGACTCTTGTAAGTCCACTCGTCGAGATCCTCGCCTTCGTATTAGAACCGTAGTGACCATCGACCGAGAGGTCAAGCGGACGAAGCAACGCCATCGCCAGTTAGTGAAGGTTCGTTGGAATGCCAACCGAGAACCCGATTTCACTTAGGTGCGCTAGAACCAATCGATTAGGAAGTTTCCTCTTCACGACTCGATCATTCGTACCTACTTCCTTGCCTAAATTCTAATTTCGGGACGAAATTCCCTTCAACAGGGGGATGATGTGACAACCCGAAATTTCCATTATGTACAAACCATTTGAAGCCAATAGAAGTAGAACAGTTACAGTGAAAATTCAGACTTCGGGTATAAGTTTGGCAGTTTTTCAGGATTTACACTTAAGGAGATATCAGGAGAGTGGATGCACTAGGGTTTTGTGCAACACTGTTATTCCAATACTCTAGGATATTAGAGTTCGTTCAGAGAATAAAAATATTTTCTGCCAAAAATATCTCAGGACTATAAATAGAATTCTGAACCAAATTGGCTCATTAGTTACATTCCATTTAGAGAAAAGTCAAAATTCTCTCTCACGGATCTTCAGGTTTTTATCCCAAATCGTGAGTACACTTCTCTAGTTGTCTTATAATGCTTACAATGTGCTTAATAACTTAGATTACATAGCAAATCTATGAGATTCGGGAGTTTACCGCCCAAGAACGTTCATGGAGAGTAAACTCCTATATGTGGCTTAAATGCTACCTAGTCTTTTCCCCATGTTAGGTAACTACCTTAGGCTTGTATGCTAGTGTGTATATGACTAGAAAACATCAAAATCATGCCAAAACCCCAAGATTTGGGAGTTTACCGCCCAAAAACACTTGGGGAGTAAACTCCATTTTAAGGGCCAAAAGTGTCTCAATGTCCCTCAAAGCCTCGGGAATGAACCTAGGAACTACCATTACATGTTTTAGACCACAAATAAATTAAGATTAATGGCTAGAAGTGAGTTCACGGCCAAGAGAGTTCTTTGGCCGTGAACTCCATTTTTAGGTGCCAAAACCCCTTAAAAACCTTCCTTAAGCCAAGAGAGTAATTTAGACAGGTACCCTAATGTGTTTTGGACTAGCTAACACACTTAGAACACGAAGAGTAAGGTGTTCACGGCCCAAAAGGTTCTAGGGCAGTGAACTCCATAAAATGGTGCCAGATGGTGCCATATACTCTTCTAAAGCCAAGTACAAAAGCCTAGTTTAGTTCCTAGTTAATTTAGAGACTTGAAAACACCATAAACACCCTCCCAAGGGAGTTTACGGCCGTAAACTCCAAGGGAATATTGTCCCAGGGCCGCAAACTCCTAAAAGGAGTTATATTATGCCCTAAACTCTTCCATAGACCAAGCCATTAAGTAGAAATGCTTATTAGGGCCTTATAGAGCATCAAACATCAAATGGAAACATAAGTATGAGTTCATGGCCGTAAACTCATTTGGTAGTGTTGTTAGGGTCGTGAACTCCCTTATGGAGTTTTCCTTGAGCCCTACACACAATAGCTTCCCCTACAAACACTTAGATGAAATCCTAGAGGCTAATAACACTTAATAAAGGTGTTTAGCATGTCCTAGGGTGTCTTGACTTGTTTATTAGTTGTTTATAGACTAATTTGTTACATATATGTGAAATTATATGTTAACTAGGATCATAAGTGTGTTCAAGACTTCACTTGACACCTAGCGGTCCTACCTCTTCAGTTCATTCGTATCACCCACAACAGGTAAGTTCATACCCCTTAATCAATGTTTTAAACTGTTTTTAAATGTTTTATGGGGGGGGGATACAAGTAGAATCATGCTACTTATTATATCAATCACATGTGATTAATAAGCAACATTCAAATGATTTACTACTCATTAGTCGTTTTACCAAACAGTTTCCTTCAAATGATTTTCATAAACACTTTATATGTTTAAAACTCCTTATTACACTATACATTTACTCTGTATATTACAGTTCAAACTTATTTACAATTGTGTTTCAAACAAATGTTTCTTTATACTAAACCGTTTTATCAAATCCATGCCTTCAAAACCCTTTTATAGATCGACATCACGTTGATCTTTTCTTAGAAAATAATTTATGTTCAAAGGTTTTTACAAAACTTATTTTATGCTTTTATAATAAATCGCATGCCTCTATATGTATGGTTATATAAGAAATGTTTAAAAGACTTAGGAAGGCTATCCAACCTATTTCCTTTTCGCGCTTGAGATGTGGTCTGGTGGGATATCGGGTATCGTCCGAAGGTCGTTTAAATATTAGTTATATATCATGTGTACATATATAGTCATAAAAGGTCTTTCCAGTTCATCCAATTCCCTTGGATAGCAAGGGTATACATCCATGTTCATACATACCAGTTATATTACTAGTAAGCTACCATATGGGTAGTTTAGGAAGATACTAGAACTATTACTAGAACGCGATATCACACAATGAGTTAGTTCATTCATGAGTCAATACTTGCTAGATAGAGAGAACATACATTACGGCTAGAACATTACAGTACATTACTATACAATTACATAATTACGTTTACATAGAGATTTTGTTATAAGCATGCCTATATTTGTATAGTTATATAAGTAATGTTTAAAATACTTAGGAAGGCTATCCACCCTATTTCCTTTTCGCGCTTGAGATGTGGTCTGGTGGGATATCGGGTACCGTCCGAAGGTCGTTTAAACATTAGTTATATATCATGTATACATATATGGACATAATAGTTCCTTTCAGTCAGTTCAGTGCCTTTGGGTAACAAAGGCATACGTTCATATACTTTTACATGATTACGCTTACATAAGTACAATTACATGATCACACTTACATGAGTACGCTTGCATATACATAGAACAGACGTCACTAGGTGCTATAGCATGGAACTAGTTCAGGATCTAACTATACCGATGAATCACAACACAATTGTGATCGTTATATCGAGTATACATGATCATAGTAATGTGGATGCTCATGGCTTGCATACATGCAGGGGTTGTGGGTAGGTCCCAAAATCCCTTTGATAGGGGAGCGTATAGTCTGGGATCTAGACATCACATTATACCTTATCCCTCAAATAAGGCAGTTGAGTACCGATGTAGTTATTTATATCAAATACTATAGTACTTAGAAGAATTACCCTAGACTTTAGGTAATTGGTACGGTTGTAGTTCAATGCTACACCATAGTACTATTTCTTTTTCCCATTACATTCACTTCGTGAACATTTACACGACCTACAGTAATGTAGAAACTATGTTTTTGATTAATGGTAGTAAGACTTGGGAAAATACACACTCTTACAAGAGACACACACAGACACTAGATGCCTTGGTAGAAGGCTACATAGAGATCAGTTAAGTCTTGGTAGAAGACTCCCTGTTATGATAGTAGGAATCATAGGGATTTCTAGGGTTTTTCAAATGTTTACAATTGTTTTACAAACATTTTCAATACTTACATGTAACACCCCGGATTCCCAAGTATTATTTTATTCTTTATTTTTGGGTGATTGTGAGGAGACTCGGCGAGTTGGAGTCCAAACTCGCCGAGTAGGATCGCGGTTTTGTACGCGGGTTCGCGTCTGGACTCGGCGAGTCCAAAAGTGGACTCGGCGAGTCCACACTGTTTAATGAAACCCTAATTTCCAGGGTTTGAGACCTATTTAAAGGGGCTTATGGCCGTCATTTGTGGCCACCAACCCCAGAGAGAAACCCTAAAGAGATTTTGAGTGTTTTGGGAGAGAGAAGAGGCCATTGTTGACCTTTGAAGCTTTGTTTGGCAAGGCAAAGGAGATTCTAGCTAAGAGGAGGCAAGGGAGGTGGACATCCTTCGATTTTGGAGCTCAGAGCATCATCTTGGAGGTATATTTTGGCTTCCTTTTCTGTTGTCATGATAGACATGGGGGTTAGGGTTTCTTGACCCCTTTGTTGGTTAGATTTGATGTCCATTTCGTCCCTATTTGTGATGAGGCTTGGGATGAGATCCATAGAGGTCCAGAGAAGCTTTATTCCTTAAGCTTTATGAGGATTCATGGGAGTTTTGACCTAGAGTTATGAGATATGGGGCTAAAACATCATCTAGGAGCAAATAGTTGTTGTTTGAACACCAAGGTTTGGACTTTACGTGATTATCATGCCTGGGGAGGCCAGATCTATGATTGTATGGAACATATCTGACCTCAGAAGTGAGTTTGAGTTATGCATGGCATGGACTCGCCGAGTCTGAAGAACAGACTCGGCGAGTAGCATGAAGTTTGCCCGTAACCACTCAGCGATTGGTCTTGTCGAGTTGAGGGGTTGAATCAGTGAGTCAGGGAGAGTCAGGGGGGACTGAGTCAAGCCGGAACTCGCCGAGTTGTTCTTGAGACTCGGCGAGTTGAGTCGTGGTGGCCCAGCGATTTATGCCAGGTGAAACTCGTCGAGTCAGAGAAATACTCGATGTGTCAAGAGAGGATTCAAGGGAGTCAGTGGATGCGTATAGACTCGCCGAGTCGCCCTAGTGCACTCGCCGAGTCCGGTCATAGTTGACCGTTGACTTTTGTTGACTTTTAGGGTTTGGTCAGCGATGTGGCCTTTGGGCCAAGAGAGGGGTAAAATGGTCTTTTACACTTAATAGGGTGCCAAGAGAGGGTTGATTCTAGTCTCGAGAGTTATATTCATGAGTGTATTTGCCTTATGTGTTAGGCGGTGGCGAGTTCGAGATTCAAGTGTGGGGATATCTGCTTTCTGCTTGCCAGGTGAGTCTTCTCACTATACTTTACCTTGAGTAGGTAACCAGAGTTATGTGACAGAGTATTTGTATGCTATGTATGTTATGTGTTGTACTGCATTATTTCTATGTGATTTATGCTGTGCATGTTTACAGAGTTAGAATCGGAAGGTTCCCAGAGTTAGAACCAGAGGGTTCATAGAGTAGGGTCCACGGACCCACAGAGTTATAGCCTCGAGTGGCTAATATATGTTATGTGTGGTATTTTGGGAAACTCACTAAGCTTCGTGCTTATAGTGTTTTGTGTTATGTCTTTCAGGTTTCTCTCAGGATCACGGGACGACACCGGCTCGATTGTACACACCAGAGAAAGAGTCATGTTTTGAGGATCCTGGTTTATTAAGCAAGTGAAAATGGAGTTATGTTGTTGTAATTCGATTATGACTGGAATTTTAAGAAAAGTGTTTTTAAGAATTAACGATACTTTTTAAATGAAAAATTGTTTTGAAATTTACGGTGTTACATTACAGTTCATATACAAATTGTTACATACAAATACTTACATACAAATTAAGACACTAAAATACTTATGATCTCACCAGCTTCAAAGCTAATACTCGCTTTCAAAATTACTTGTATCCTCAGGTCATCATAGACAGGTACCGATGCA
Organism: Lactuca serriola; assembly: GCF_051521515.1. Taxonomy (NCBI): domain Eukaryota; kingdom Viridiplantae; phylum Streptophyta; class Magnoliopsida; order Asterales; family Asteraceae; genus Lactuca; species Lactuca serriola. Next base: position 153,211,269 of record NC_136412.1, on the reverse strand, counting down.
AGGATTAGGGAAGATGGAGCTCATTGAAGACTCATCTTTCATTTTGATTTATGCTTTAGTGTTTATCAAAATTTGACAGAACACACTTGTATAATAATTATATTATTAATGCAATGGATGATGTTGTTGCTTGTTTACTACTTTACATTGTTGTGATACTGTACATGATGTCCTCCGCCCCAGAACGTTTCCGCCGTTCTCGGTTTTGGGGTGTGAAAATATGGTTTATATTTTAAAAATGTAATTTATAAAACTAAAACCACCAAGTATTTTAAAAGTGTAAAATACACCCTTATACTACGTATAACATTAAAAGTCTAATATTATATATGTATAACTAAAATGCTAGTCTTACCGTTAGTAGGCCTCATTCACGAAGCCGATCTATAAGGGGGGTTTAAGGTTATGGCCTATAAAATGGCCGTTTAATGGGTATCCACTCTTACCCACCGCTTCCTTGATTGGTGGAGGGTCGTTAGCCGAACGGGTAGGATAGGGCAATCCTCTCTTCATTAATAAGTATAATGAATCTATGTAAAGTAACTAAACGCTTTTGCAAATTCCAATCCTAGTTACTTTAGGCAAAAGTGAAATTGATGCAATTCCATGAAATTAGAGTTTGCACCCTTGCTAAGAAGTTAGTGGAGCGTGTGTGGTTAACCGGCACATAAATTGGTTCTAAGCAAAGGTGGCAAAGGGTGACTCAATGTTTGTCATAGTTTGATGGAGCGTGTGTGGTTTACCGGCACATCGAATAGGTGACTGTAACAATGAGGGCACCATGTAGATTTTCATGGTTATTCACACCCACTTTGTGATCCTCGGCATCCCAGTCACAAACGAGAGGGGAATATTGAGATTTAAACATGCCATTGAAATGTTCAATGAATCTCAAAGGAAATCTAGGAATTCTTAATACATTTAAAACTTAAGCCTTAATGTTTTTCATGGTGAAGAATTAGTGAATCGTCATTCACTTACCTCCAAATTATTTGCATGTTGGATTACGGCATCCCTCTTCTAATGTGTAAATAATGTTGTTGGATCCTAGCCTTAATGTCTCATTTGGGTGTTTCATTAAGGATTCAATCAACTAACTTGAAATTTCTTTCGTTTTGTAGATGTCTGATTCTAACCGTGGTCTTCCCAAATCCCAAGGAAAGAGTGTTCCTATTGAAAGTGAAAGCTTGTTCCAAAGTGAAGGATCAATGTGGACTAAATTTATTTCACTTCCTCCTCCTGCTCCCGTTGTTCTCCCCGACCCACAAGAACGAAGATTTGAAAGGTTCAAGAACACCGAAGCCCTATTGGCAATGGAACATGAAGATGGTAAACCCATGTGTGCTCACGTCCTAGGGATGAAATCACACATTGATAGGTTGGTTATGTTGGGTGCGTCTTTCCCCAATAGGTTGGCTGTGGACTGGGTTCTTCAGTCACTCCCTAAATCATATGGTAAGTTCGTAAGAGAGTATTATATGATGGATCTTGATGCGAACCTCATTGACTTAACTTACATGCTTATTGATGCTGAATCAGAAATGATTTGGTGAAACAATGGAGCATATTTTTCTGATAATTCAACCAACCATGCTTCCGTGGACACTCTAGAAGAACCCACCTGTTTCTGCTGCCAAGAGAAGGGGAAATGGATACGAAGCTGCCCAAAGGACCTGAAGAGTCTAAGAGACGGGAGAGTAAAGAAGTATGGCTCTACTTCAGGTGTAAAATCCACTATCTAACTCCATTAAATTCCTATTCTTTATACAAAATGTGATAAGATTACATTTGCATGTTTTGCAAGATTAGAGAAAAGAGAGGAAGTTTGATAGAAGAGCAAGATGAGTCTGATCACGAAGAAATGGATTACGGTCGCATGGATTTGAAGATCAGATTTTGAGCTTAGGAAGTTATGGTAGATTTGTTAGGAGTATTTGATTACATAGTTTTTCAGTTGAATTTTGCATTGTAAGGACATGTTTTCCACTGCTTTTATGAATAAAATAAATTTTGGCTTTATCTTATTTGTTTATCCTTACAATGGCATATATGAAAAATTGATGTTTGTGTACTTCTATTATTAGCAAAATGGATTTGATTCTTAATTAGGTTATTTATGGAAGTGTCAAGAGTTTACCAAATAAGGAGAGTTTCTCATCGCCCAAGTTTCAAGTGGATAGGAACTTGGAATCGTGCAACGAGTATTGTATGATGAATGAGAACCTTCGCATTTGGGAAATTTAGACTAATTTTTTGACAAAGTGTCAATTTAAGGACTAAGAGATCGAGTACACTAGGTCGTACATTGATCAAGTCTACCACAAGAGTAACAAAGATATTCGTCATGATTTACTAAGTTTAGTGAATATGGTTATACTTATGAGATTGAGTATAATTCTGGGTTGATTAAAAGAGTTTCAATCAATAGCAGAACGAATAAAAGAATCAAGTAGGCAGAAAGATAAAAGTTTCTCTATTCTAAGAAGAAGGGAGAGTACATTTTATTATGTTTTATGATAAGTCTTAATGATTAAGAACCGTATCTCAATTGATCCTCTAAGTGAGTTTTAGTACAATTTGTATGTCTAAGAAGAGGAATCGAGAATTGTGGAAATGGTTAAATCAAGAAGTCAATCATACTTCGTTCCATTATCAAGTCTTAGAGTAATACTGCAAGATTGTGAATTGAGTGACAAGTCTTAAGAAGGTTTATAACATTCATCAAATGTGGAATTTGGGAAAAGGTTTTCTTATTCTTGCACATTTGAAATTGGTAAGTTGTGATGTCTTGGATAAGACAAAGACCAACTAGGACCAATCATGTGAAATGTTTGGTATTGATAAAACTACACTAACTCTTGAATATTTGTTTGTTAAGAAATATTTTTGACAAGAGAACATTATATGTCAAGGAGTCAGTGGGAGTCTTAATGGTCTTTAAAGGTTTCAAAAACAAATCAAGAATAAACCTTATCAATCATCACTAGCACACGACTTGAGGTTTACAACCTATCGTGTTGACACTATTTTGTTTTCTGTTCCATTCCAATTGAGTTTTCTGTATATGTGAATTCTACGAGTTCTCAATGGATTGTATAGGGCAAGACACCTTGTTCAATGGAAAGTACATTGAAATGAAGGGGCAGGCTGCTCAATAACTTGGAGGTGATGGTGGGACCCTTGATGGCAAGAAATTAAGAAGAACAAGTTCTATCCATAAGAGTTTGGATTTGTCACTGACATTATCTTGTGATTATGGTTATGACGAATTCACATGGATGGGAACGCATACACCACAAAATCTAAGTGTCATAAGGTTTCTTTCAATCATGAGAATGGTTGTGAGGAAACGCTTTCACTAAGAGAGATTTTGAAGATAACATTATGTGATTTGGGTTTCTCAAATTCAACTATGATTACGACATACCTCTTCATTGTTCGAATTGTGGGAAATGGAAAATGGGTCTGAACATTTTAGACTTATTGATATGAGTCCTAGAATCGTTTAGACATATACATATGAGCTGTCCAAGGAAAAGTGTATGAATTTGAGAAGCTTAGATAAAGTCTTATCAAAGCATCTAGTATTAGAAATATGAACTTCAGAAATTGTTTTCTAGAAGTTTAGCTGATTTCTGAATACATGTTGAAGCTAGTGGGAGCATAAGTGTTATGCTGGTAAAGAAATAATCATCATGTAAGTGGGAGCATGATTATTATGGTAAGTATTGCAAGTTAGCAATATTAATTATTGAAAACAAGAGTTATACTTTGCAAAGTTGTAAGAGTTGAAAAGTTGTTTTTTCTATAATTAAGGGAGAGAATATTGTACTTCGTTCAAAATCTAAATCTTAGATTGAGAAATTTTAATAAACTTAGTCAAAGGATACATAGTGTGTTCTTAAATTTCGATTATGATTACGGTCTCCCTCTTCATAGTTTGAATTGTAAGAACGTGACACATAAAATATTATGGCAGAAGATTGATAGAGTATCGTATCTTTATGTAAGACATTATGCATCGTGTCCCATACGCTTCGGGTGAAGGATCGATTGCAAGTGCTATAATATTTGACCATTCTAAAATTTTTCCAAATGTCTAGCGCATTAAGAGGGAAAAAAGGACAAGAATCGGTTTTGACTAAGATAATTAAACAACTATCAAAGGACAATCAATTAAACAACTATCAAAGGACGATCCAAAATTCGTTGAGGATTGGTCGCTTGTGAGTAGTTGGAAGTATGATATTGAATGGACCATGTCGACATTATTATGAATATATAAGATTCTATGAGTTGTCATATGGTAAATATGGAAATGTTTCCATAATTGGGAGTTGGAAATTAAGAATTTATGTTTAGATTAGAAAATTTTATGCAAAAGGATTTTCAAAGGAATGTACTTTGAGTGAGAGACATCACATCTATAGAATTGTTCTGTAACAATTTTGATAGAGTACCTTGTGATTTCGTTGGCCGAGTCTTTGTGATTTTTGTACCGTGACATCACAAGAGAATCATTGCATAGAATATTAGAATTTGACATATTCTAAAAGGTGGAAAGAATTTGGTATTGTTACATTAATTATAAAGATTGGGGATTGTGAAATGAGTTTCATTTGAAAAGCTTTAATTGATCTATTACACAAAGTATGGACCATAGGAAACCAAAGTGTGCATGCTTTGAGCATGGGACAATTGTGGTTATGATTTGAGTTATAAAGTTGATTATCTGAAACATTAAACAATGGATAATGAGTAATCAATATGGTGATTAAATAAAGGTGTTTTATTTATACTCACAAGTTTGGGGTCATATAAGATTAAGTATTATCATTGTGTTTCTCTTTGTATGTTTTGACTTCTTGAATAATTAATCAAATTATTCGAATGGTCCACAGTTGTTCATATGTTGGAAGTAGGTATGAATGAAGACTGTCATGAATTGGTTTGTAGATTGTCTAAAGTGTATTAGACATAGCAAAGGTTTGCTGCAACGTTCATGAGTGTTTATGAATATGATTTTGAGCATTGGATTAAACCCACACTCTCTTGGATCGCTTCATGGATTTTATCACGAGCGATTGGTGAGACGATGATATCTTGTATTATTGAAACCGAGAACTGTGAGTTGTATCTTGCGAATCGGTTGCACATTGATAATATGTAAACGCACCAGTAACTTGGTGTTATAAAACTTATTGTTGTGTGTGATTCGGTGAGTGAGTGCGAGCAAGCATTGAATCGAAGTTTATCCGTTCCTTTTACCCAAAGTGGGATAGAAGCGATATCTGTGGGCCCCTCGATGATTTAGTGATGACAAACGTAAATGCTCGGCCGGGCTAGGGCTAATTTGATTTGTTCAATTAGTTAGTCGTCGTAAATCGGAAATCGGGAAACAACACATAGACTGAGAGAATGATTTCAATCCATGTCTCACGTCTATACAATATGTAGAATGGAGGAATATATGATCCCTTATCTAAAGGACAGGTTACTGATAAGATCAGAGTTCGACAATGTCTTTGAGAGCTACGATTGCTAATCGGGTAGTACTTACTATTATAATTACTAGACTTATCCAAGTGGGAGACTGTTGGATTAGTGTCTAAGCCCGTAACCATATTTGTCAAGTACTTGACCTGATTGTGCATGGTCCTTTTGGGTTGCCTTCACCAAAGCAACTTGACTGGAGAAATAATAGAGAAAGAGGTTATTATGATTTATTAATATGTTATAAGAATAATATATTAAAGGAGAAATCATATTTGTTTAATTAATATTGGTCAATAATTAATTAAGAATTAATTTTGTGATCAAATGTAATTAATTAAACTAGAGGGGCTGAATTGTAATTATGTGATAGTTACAAAATATGGTAATGGTTATCCTTGATATGGGTTGGACGAATTCAAGGGATAAGATATCCTTGAAATCGTCCAAAGGATAAAGGATAAGGGTTTTCAAGGGTTATCTTATGATTGCTTGGTGGGCAAGCAACTAGATAAGGATAAGGACTGAAACCCTAATCTCTACACCTATATAAAGACCCCTAAGGCCATAAGAATTCGTCCATGCCTTGTCTATGGTTCCTAGGGACGAAGTTTATACCTTATCTCTCTCTCTCTCTCTCTCTCTGTCTCTTGTCTCTCCATGTGCTCTTGGTGTTTGTGAGCCATTAGAGGTACTACACTTGTGGTACTTGCTTTCAAAGACAAGAAGATTCAAGATTTAAGTTGTTATTACAATATAGCAACAAGAGGTATGCATTTCATCTTTCCTTGTGGATTTCGAAATTCCTAGAAGCTTTTTAGGGTTCTTCAAGTGTTCTTAATGTTGTGTATCTAATAGTGAAAACATAGATCCAACTCTAGGGTTGCATGCACACATAGGATTGTTTGTACATAACCCATCAGGATGTTGCTATGTCTTTGACAAACGTCACATTTTTGAGCATGAAGGAAGGAATCTCTCTTCATGGTTGGCCAGTAGTATCATGTTCTCAACACTTTGGAGCATAAGGATTTTCCCCCAGTGTGGTTGTCGTAGTTTCCTTCATGTATATCCTTTAGTACTTTTGTAGCTTCATGGTCTTATAAGCATCTAAGGTATGGACCTACCATAGATTTTTTGTATAACTTACCTTGGATTAAAAAGGACCTTGAGACCCTAGTTCTGAATGCCTTGTCTCTTTTTTCTTCTTTAGGGATCATGCCATTCTAGAGGTATTCCATAATGGGTTGGATCCAGGATCCTAAGGTTGGAGAAGGATCCTTGATGCTAGGATCCTGATATGGAGGTATTGGATCGGGATCGTCGATTGTAGTGAAGTTAGTAGTCTCCACGTGATCATTGGGATCCTTCAGTCTCTTGGTAGGATTTTCGATTGCTGGGATCAACATGTAGGTTATCAGGATCCTGGTTTCCGGTAGGATCCTTAGGGAAGATCTTAGATTGGCTAAAGCATCTACTTCAACAATGTCCTCTCTAGGAACCTGTTTTAGGCTAAATGCTTCGAATTCCGAGGCTAAGTTTTTGAGGATATGGAGGTATAGTGCTAATTTCTCTCGTTTTACTGCATAGGATCCATTAAAATGGTTAGTCAATAATAAAGAATTGACGAATACCTGAAGATCCTTGATTTGAATATATTTGGCCAAGTATAATCCCGTGATTAGTGCCTCGTATCCTGCTTCGTTGTTGGTTGCATTGAACTCACAACTGATTGCTTGGGGTAGGATGCCCTGTGTTGCTCTTTGGTTTGATGCTCCATCCGTGAATAATGTTCATCTTCCCATGTTCTCTTCTTCTAGAAATTGTTTGGCTTCTATTTCTACTTCAGCTCTTAGATCATCACTAAAGTCATCCATGAAGTCTGCCAATGCTTGAGACTTTATAACAAGTCTTGGCTCATACTTTATGTCATATGTTCTTAACTTCATGGACCATTTTGCCATCCTTTCTGACATTATTGGCTTTCTTATAACATTCTTAATGGGATGGTTAGTTCTTATAGTTATAGGGTGTGTTTCAAAATAGTGTCTTAATTTAGTAGAAGAAGTTACTAATGCACGTATAAGTTTTTGAAGGTAGGAGTACATGGTCTTAGGATCCAGGAGATTTTTTCATACATATTAGATGGGATGTTGGTTCTTATTAAGATCCTTAGCTAATACTGCACTCACCACATTTGAGGATACTGAGAGGTAGAGAAGAAGTGGTTCCTCGTCTAATGGTTTTACCAATAAGGGTGGTGAACTTAAATATCTTTTAAGTTCCTGGAAAGCATCTTCATGTTCCTGGGCCACTCAAATCTTTTGTTCTTCTTCAAGATGTCGTAGAATGGTTTGCATCTTTCTCAGGATCTTGAGATGAACCTGTTTAGGGCTGCCACTCTTCTTGTTAGTCTATGAATATCCTTTTTCGAGGATGATGATCTTAGATCGAGGATGGCCTTGATTTGCTCCAGGCTTGCTTCAATTCCTATTTTGGTCACCACATATCCAAGTAACTTACCTGATCTCATCCCAAAGTGGCACTTGGAGGGATTTAGCTTCATTTTATATTCGTCGAGGATGTTGAAGGCTTCTTTGAGATCCTTGAGGCGATCCTTAGCTTTTTTGGACTTGACCACCATGTTATTGATGTAGACTTCCATGGTGTCCCCAATTCTCTTTGACCATCTTGTTGACTAGCCTTTGGTATGTTGCTCCTGCATTTTTAAGAGCAAATGTCATGACCGTATAATAATAGATACTTGTTGGAGTTATTAACACAATGTCCTCTTGGTCAGATGGTTCCATCTAGATCTATTGGAAAAATGTGAAAATGATGTTATTCCATGAAATTACACTTTGCACCCTTGCAAAGACGTTAGTGGAGCGTGTGTGGTTAACCGACACACTAATTTAAGTCTGGCGGGGAAAAGGGTGACTCGATGTTTGTCATAGATCAATGGAGCGTGTGTGCTTAACCGACACATTGATTATGTGACTGTAACATTGCGGGCACCAAGTACATTTGCATGGTTATTCATACCTTGTTTGTGATCCTCGGCATCCCAGTCACAAACTTGAAGGGCATAATCGAGATTAAACATGCCATTGAAAAATTCAATGAATCTTAAAAGATCTAGGAGTTTCAATTCATTTAAGACGTAATTTTCAATTTTTGTTTTTCATGGTGGAAATTGGTAAATCGTCATTTACCTACCTTTAAATGTTCTGCAATTTGGATTACGACATACCTCTTCTAAATTGTAGAATATTGTGTTTGATCCTATCCTTAATATTTCATTTGGGTGCTATATTGAGGATTTTATCAACTAACTTGAATTTCTTCCGTTTTGTAGATGTCAAAATCTAACAACTATGGTCTTCCTGAATCTATTGGAAAGAGTTTTCCAATTGAAGATGATGTTCCACGATTGGATCATGGAAATGGATATAATGCTTCACTTCCTCCACATCTTCCAATAATTCTCCCTGACCCAGGTGTTCGTAGATTTGAAAAGTTCAAAGTCACTCAAGCCCTATTGGCAAACAAACACGAAGATGGAAAGTCTGTATGTGCTCATGTCTTGGATATGAAGTTGCATATTGACAGATTGGGAATGTTGGGTGTCTAAGTCGCTAGGAAGTTGGCTGTTGACTTGGTTCTTCAATCACTTCCTGACTCATATAATGAGTTCATTAAAGAGTACTATATGATGGACCACGACGTGACCCTCATTGATTTGACTTATTTGCTTATTGCTGCTGAATCAGAAATGATTTGGCGGACTGGTCAAGTAAATTTGACTGGTAAATCAATGTCTCAACCTTCCATGGACAATGGCAACATTGGAAGTCCAGAAAAGTTTTCTCTACGCAAGAGAAAGGCTAAGTCTGAGATAGTCCCTTGTGCCATTCCCAAAGAGTCTGTGTGTTTCTACTGCCAAGAGAAGGGGCATTGGTCACAAAGCTACCCCAAATACCTGAGAGATCTAAGAGATGGGAGAGTCAAGATGTATGACTCTACTACAGGTAAATCCACTATCTAACTCTATTAAGTTCCTATTTGTAGATTCTTAATACATGATGTGATATGATTACATTTTGATGTTTTGTAGGATCGAAGAAAAGAAAGGAGGCTTAAAGGAAGAGTGAGCTGAGTCTGATCACGAAGAAATGGATTTCGATCGCATAATTCGAAGATCGGATTTTTTAGCTATTGTTTAAGAGTTAGGATAGATTGCTTAGGAATATGTAATAAGCATAGTTTTCATTTGAATTGCGTTGTAAGGACAAGTTTTTCTGCGTTTTATAAATAAATGAAATTTTGAGTTTTATGTAAGGTCAAACCTTGAAATATGATGATGTTTGAAATTAATCTTTCAGCATCAGCGCATATCTCAGCATCAACATCAGCACTTCAATAGCTCAGTATATATAGCTTTATTCAGTGCATTGTAACAGATCTTGTATTTATCTTGTTTCCATAGTTAGCGTACATTAGTTTGCTTTATATCCCTGATTTGTAGGGATTGTCTAGAATAGTATTATATATTCTTTTGTATCGGTTTGTGTAGTTTTCACGTCTTTTACAAACCTTAATAGCCGTTTTGTGCAAACAATAATCTCTTTGTGAGATTATCATTCTTAGAGAAAGTTTTTCTTCGTGAAACCTTATTGTTCTTATTTACAGTCATTGTTTGATAAATAGATTGGTCTAAAGTCTTTTCAATTGGTATCAGAGCCCGATTTCTTTTATCAAACAAATGGCTTCATCCTCTTCTTCGTCAAACTCATCAAATCATCCTTCCGCTAAAATTCCTCCTTTTGATGAAACAAATTTTGCTGTGTGGAAAATAAAGGCTCTATATGCTTTAGAGTTAGTAGATGAAGACATGTTGGACATCGTCGAAAAGGGTCCATATGTTCCGATGTATCAGCCTCTGAAAAACAACGTTCCTGATAGTGCTATGAAGAAAACACCTAGAGAAAACTGGACAACAGATGACAAAAGAAAAAATGGTCAAGATGTTCGTGCTCGGGCTGCAATCAGTTACGCTTTGCTATACAATATCTTTGGACCGGTCCAGAATTGCATCTCAGCAAAGGAGATGATGGATACACTGACTGTATCTTTTGAAGGCACTGAAGAAGTCAAGGCCACTCAAATAAATGATCTAAACCGAAGGTATGAACATTTTTTTTGCAAAGAAAGGTGAAACTCTGACTCAAACCTTTAATAGGTTTAATACTCTTGTTAATGATCTGCGGAGACTAGATCAGTTGAAGCATCGAACTGTTCTAGTGTAGAAGTTTTTGGACTCTCTGGGTGCAGGTTGGGAGAACCATGTTGATGTGCTGAAAAACAGTGAGAAGATCAACACTATGGAATTACAAAGTCTCTATGGAAACCTACGTTACTATGAGGAATCCAAGCTTCAGAGAAAGGAACTGATGAAGGATTCTCAGCGTGAATCATCTGTAGCTTTATTCTCAAACAAAAAGCAAATGTCAGAGTCAGACACTGAAAACCATTCAGACACTGATTCATCTAAAAGTGACACTGATGATCTCGAAAAGGTTGTGGCTAGTGCGGCCTTGATTGTAAAGACTTTTGAGAAATCAGGCCGAAACTTCTCAAAGTTTCAGAAGAAGATGGGTGGAAAATTTTTAAAAAGATCAGACGCTGATAAAAAGCATGGTACTGATAAGAAAGGGAAAGCTCAGTGCTTTAACTGTGGGAGCACTGATCATTTTGCAAAAGAATGCAAACAAAGAACCCAAAGCTTGGATGAATACTGGAAGCAGAAGTACAACAAGCTGGTTGAGAAACTGAAAGCAGAGAACTAGGATCATAAAGTTCTTGTTGCTGAAGAAGAAAAATGGAAGACTGATGAGGGGTCATCAGATGATGAAGTTAAGTGTCTGATGGTCAAGATAGAAGACACTGATAATTGTGAAAACAACACAAGTACATTTGATGCTGATATGTCTGATGCAGTTGAAAAATCCAGGAAACACAACACTGACTCTCCTTCAAAGTATCAAGTTAAAAACTTTGTTTCCTACTCAATGAATGAAAAAATCAAAATGTTTGAGTATTTGGGTGTCCTTAATTCTAAGAAGAATCAAACAATAAGGGATTTGCAAAATCAACTTGATCTTCTTGAAACTGAAATATCCATGAAAAATAACATTATTGATTCCACTCAGGAAAATCTTAGAATCACTAGTTTGTCAAACTCATCTTTGTCTGCTGAAATTGATAATGTTAGAGATCTGTTGATCAAAGAACAAACTGTGCTCCAAATTTGGGCAAAATCTCACAAAAATGCTAATTATATTATTTCTGCTCAAATTCCACATTCTTTTGAAAAAATTATTGGGGGTAATTTTGCAGAAGCTGAAAAAGTTTTTAAATCACAAGAAAAAGAATCTGAATTTTATTCCATGAATGAAGTGAAAAACAATTTCAAAAACAAGTTTGTCAGTAACTCTTTTATTAATCAGAGTCTAATTGATGAATACTGTGTTACTAACTCTAATGGTGTCACTGAGTGAAATGCTGAAATTACCGGAATTGATCCAACCTCTTACCCTGCACATCTTGTGAGACCAACTCCTCTCTCTGAGAATATTATTGCCTTCCCTATCTCAAATGGAGTGTTTCACGTTGTTCATGAACAACTTAAACATTTTCCTGATTGCAATGCTTCTGTGAACATGTCCAAATCAGATATTGATGTCGGCTTCGCATCTGTCACTGATCATATTTTATCTGCCACTGAATTCAGTTGTGATTCAATGATAAACAAAGGGACTCAAAGTTCACTTGGTGAATCTTACAAATCTAAATGTGTTAAAGTCTAGAAATATGCTCACCAAGAAGAACTTTGGTACTAGAGTTTGTTACAGATGTGGTGATACCTCTCATAAGATCAGTGAATGCTCATTTGATGAAACATCTTTAAGAGTTGATAACATTAAAGTTAGAAATGAAAAATGGACTCTTAAGTCAAATTCTTTAAACTGTCTTCCTAAAGAGTGCTATAACTTATTATCAAATAACTTTGTGAATGACCCATCTTCGAATGGGTCAGTGTGTTCTAACTAGTTTCTCAGCACTACAGGGTTAGGAACATCTTTGGTACTTAGATAGTGGATGCTCCAGACATATGACAGGATCCAAGTCTCTCCTGGAAGATTATGTAAAGAAAACTGGTCCTGCAGTAACATACAGAGACAATGGAAAGGGATTCACTAAAGGATATGGAAATATCAAGTGCAATAACGTGATTTTTCAAAACGTTTCATATGTAAAGGGTCTCAAACACAATCTTATCTCCATCAGCGAATTGTGTGATGCTGATTATGAAGTTCACTTTACAAAGAAGGAAGGAAGAGTTGTTAACACTGACAAGAACATCGTATTTTCAGCAAGTAGAAAAGATGATATATATGTTCTTGATACGTTCTTAAGTGACAAGGCGCTGATGCAATGCTTCTTTACAAAGTCTCAAACTAATCTCAGTTGGATTTGGCACAAAAGGTTCTCTCATTTGAACTTTAAGAATCTATCCAAAATATCCAATCAAGATCTAGTTAGAGGTCTTCCCAAATTCAGCGTTGTAAAAGACAAGATGTGCTTAGAGTGTGAACAAGGAAAACAAACCAAGTCATCATTCAAACCCAAGTCATGTTCTAGCATATCTGTTCCTCTTCATTTACTACACATGGACTTGTTTGGACCCATTCCTGTTCGTTCTCAAGGAGGAAATAAGTATACTCTAGTGGTTGTGGATGAGTTCACTCGATTTACATGGGTGGTCTTCCTGAAGAAGAAGAGTCATGCTGCACAGGAAATTATCTCGCTGATTCGTAAAAATGAGACACTGACGGGTCTCAAAGTTAAGCAGCTAAGAAGTGATCAAGGCACTGAGTTCCGGAATTCAACTCTTGAAGAATTTTGTGATCATAAAGGCATTGGGCAAAACTTCTCAGCTCCTTGTACTCCTCAACAAAATGGAGTTGCTGAACGAAGAAATAGAACACTAATTGAGGCAGGAAGAACCTTAATGATTCATGCTGGTCTTCCTATGTCGTTTTGGGCTGTAGCGGTTAATACAACATGCTATACTCAGAATCGGTCTCTAATTCACAGGATTCACAAGAAGACACCATATGAAATGCTGAAAGGTCGACAGCCAGGCGTATCCTTCTTTCACGTGTTCGGATGTATTTGTTATATTCTTAATCAGCGTGACCCAAGATCAAAATTTGAGCCTAAGGCTGACAAAGGTATTTTTGTTGGGTACTCATCTATTTCAAAGGCTTTTCGTGTCTTTCATGTGAACAGGCAGTGCATTGAAGAATCCATTCATGTGAAGTTTGATGAGGAATCATACACTGATGAAAAGGTCACTCATTCTCCCTCTATTTTTGAAGAGCTTCTCTCTTGCCCATATGATGAAGTACCTCATGCTGAAGATGAAGCTACCATTTCTGACTCTATCATCCCAGTTCCAAGTTCCTTGAATCAAGATACTGCAGTGAGATCATCAACTAATTCGTCAGATGCTGATGAAACCCTTGAAGCTGAAGATTCTACTGCAACTGATGTTCCTCTCAGTAATAACTCGTCAGCGTCAAATCCATTGGAATCAGTATCAGCTCCTGTACATCGAGATCACCCTGTTGATCAAATTATTGGGAATCTTCATGATGGTGTCCAAACCAGATCTCGTGTATCTAATATTTTCTGTATGTATGTTAACTTTGTTTCAATGATCTTACCTGACAAGATACACTCAGCTCTTCAAGATGCTGACTGGATTAAAGTCATGCAAGATGAGCTGAATGAGTTTGAAAGGCACAAGGTTTGGACTCTTATTCCCAGACCATCAGGAAAGACCATCACCGGAACACGCTGGGTCTATCACAACAAGGTTGATAAAGATGGCATCATTATTCGCAACAAAGCAAGGCTTGTTGCTCAAGGATTCACTCAAATCGAATCCATCGACTACGGGGAAACCTTTGCTCTAGTTGCTCGCATTGAAGCAATCAGACTGTTTCTCGCATACACATCCTACATGAATTTCATTGTTTATCAGATGGATGTGAAGACAACATTCCTTCATGGTGTGTTAGAAGAAGAAGTATTCCTTAGTCAGCCCCCAGGCTTTGTTGACAAAGGTCACCCGGATTATGTATACCAACTAGACAAAGTTGTTTATGGACTGAAACAAGCTCTTAGGGCTTGGTATGAGACGCTGACATCGTATCTTCTTGAAAATGGATACAGACGAGGAGCAATTGACAACACTCTCTTCATCAAAAACAAAGGCTCAGACATGATTCTTGTTCAAATTTATGTCGATGACATCATATTTGGCTCTCCAAACGAGAAGCTGAGCAAGGAATTTGCAGAGATCATGTCTCAAGGGTTCGAAATGAGCATGATGGGGAAGATGACCTTTTTCTTAGGTCTTGAATTTCAGCAACAAAGATCAGGTATCTCTATTTGCCAAAGTAAATATATTTCTGACCTGCTTGTTAAGTATTCTCTCAGTGACTGCATACCAGCCTCTACTCCTGTGTCCAAGATTGATAAAATGCACGCTGATCCAACTGGCACTGATGTCAATCACTCTCTTTATCGAGGAATGATTGGATCTCTTCTGTATCTCACTGCAAGTCGTCTTGATATCATGTTTGGAACCATTCTCTGTGCTCGATTCCAAGCTAATCCAAAGGAGTCTCATCTCATGGCCGTCAAACGTATTTTTCGATACTTGAAGGGGACTCAGAACTTAGCACTGTGGTATCCTCGTGACTCAGCATTTGAACTTTTTGGATACACCGATGCAGACTATGCAGGATGCAACTTAGACAAGAAGAGTACATCAGGTGGATGTCATTTCCTTGGAAATCGTCTCATCAGCTGGTCTAGCAAAAAGCAAACATCAGTATCCATCTCGACTGCAGAAGCTGAGTATGTTGTAGCTGGAAGATGTTGTGCTCAGCTCCTATGGATTCAGAATCAGATTCTAGACTATGGGATCAAGTTCTCAAAGACTCCCATATACTGTAATAACACCAGTGCCATTCAGATCACACAAAACCCTGTTCAGCACTCAAAGACAAAGCATATCGAAATCAGACATCACTTCATCAGAGATAATGTTGAGAAAGGCAAGGTTGTTCTTGAACATGTCAAGACTTTAGATCAACTAGCTGACATCTTCACCAAGGCACCAGATTCTCAAACAACTGCTCACATTA
Source organism: Lactuca serriola (assembly GCF_051521515.1). Taxonomy (NCBI): domain Eukaryota; kingdom Viridiplantae; phylum Streptophyta; class Magnoliopsida; order Asterales; family Asteraceae; genus Lactuca; species Lactuca serriola. Next base: position 153,195,493 of record NC_136412.1, on the reverse strand, counting down.
TTGGAGAACTTGGAATGATTTCTTTATAATTTATTTTGCTAATGTTTGCTATTGTCTTATAAGCTGATGTACTTTTTGCTGATGATATTTTTACACTGAGTCCTTGGTTTGATCTCTTATCTCTCTCTCTCTCTCTCTCTCTCTCTCTCTCTTCTTCAAATCTTCTAAACTAAAGTTGAATGATTCACTGTATTGAACCATACACTGATAACAACTTGAAACTATTTGTCGATGGTTAGATCAAAGTACCAAGATCTATCACACACAACTATCTATTCTTACCAATCTTTCACTGATTCTGTGATTCAGTGTGACAAAACACGCGCTGATGAGAGTCTAACAGGCTTTGCCGATGGTTAGACCAAAACATCACCGTCTATCACACGCAACAATCCTCTCTTTACCTTCTTCTCACTCAGTGTCTAATGATTCAGTAAGACGAACTACTCACTGATAAAGACACAACACTCTGTGCCGATGGTTAGATAATCTAACTAGTATCTATCACACGCACCAACCTCCTTGCTAGCCTTAATCAAGCAAGTTGTACCTTGAATTGACGGAGAACCATCCTCAGCATGTAACTTTTGTGACACTAATCTCAGCGCTTCCGCAGATACTGAATGTCGTTTCATCTTCAGTCCAACGGCTCCTTTTGCGCAACGGCTATCTTTCTGATTTGACAGGTTGTTACAATTCACATTTATTTTTGAAGAAGATAATCATTACTTTTTAAACCCGGTTCGTTCCATATTTAAACCTCTTTCCTCCTCTTTTTCAAACTTTCCTTCCACAATTCAAATTTCCTTCGTTTCTTTTCAAAACCCTAGAATCCTAAAACTCTCCAATGGCGGCATCACTGTTCACCTTCTCCTCCACTTCCCGAAGGGTAATCCCAGCTCCAAACTCTCATCCTCTTCCAATACACATCAAAGCCACCAACGTTGTCTTCAATCCTGACATTCCAGATGTTCATCGAGGTATTGGACTTGATGACTTTGTTAATTTTCTAGTCTCCTGCCATCTCCGCTACGCAATCAGTGACGTTCCATCAGAGTTCTTTCCTGAACAAGTCTGTGAGTTCTACTACACTGCAACAATCAATGAAGAAAACAATGTCATCTCCGGGACTATTGGCCGTGGAAGACACTCAGTCTTTATTACCGCTGACCTCCTCAATGCTGCGCTCAGGTTACCAATCTTTGAACCCTTCTCTGAACTTCCTCCTATTGAACGTTGTCGACGTCTATTTGATCAACTGGGATATGATCACTCAAAGGCTGGTACTCGATCAGCTCTCATTCTGCGTCAATGTATGACTCCAGGATGAAAATTCTTCACCGGTGCTCTGTGCAAATGTGTGGGTCATAAGTCTCGAAGTGGTGATCAACTGAGCACTTATGAGCAACAAGTTGTTTGTTCACTTCTTCTCAACAAAAGACTTGACTATGGGGCTTTCTTCTTTGATCAACTTCTTCAATTTCTTCGTGCCAATGTACGCGCTGATCATGTCCCCTTTCCACGATGGATTGCTCTTGTGTTCGATAAATTTTTCCCTGCAGATTATTACTCACACTCTGGAAACCCCATCCAATGCCCACGCATGTCAACTCGTATGTATTAGGATGATCCGTTGGATTCTGACATCGGCATCTCTGATAGGATGAGAGAATGGATTGCAAATCCATACACTGTTCCTTCCCTCACCGCTGATACTAATGAAGAAGCTGATGGTAACCATGAAGATCATGCCGATCAAGAAGCTAAACCACAAGATGGTGGTCATTTCTCCCCTCAACTTTCTCATCATACTGTCTCTGTCATTGAGAAAGTTCACTCAGCTCAAGAGGAACCACTGATTCAGGGGGAACAATCATTTCAAGGGGAGCAACCATGTCAGGGGGAGCATCCCTCCCAGGGGGAGAATCTACCCCAGGGGGACCAACCTTCTCCGAGGAAGCAACCACACTCACAAGCAGCTCCAGGTACTTCATTCCTTCATATTCCGGCCTCAGCATTTAATGAGCTTCTGACACTGACTCGGGACATGAGTCAACGTCTTCTACGCATTGAGGCTGATGTTCATCAGCTAAAGGGAGTTCTCTTGCATACTCCTTCCCCTAGCCCCCAAACTGATGATGCTCAAAAAGGGGGAGATACTGATACTGATGATGATAATGATGATGATCCAAAAGCGAGAGACACTGAATATGTTGACAACACTTTAGTTCAGACTGAGTCACCGAAGCTGATGCACGATTCTGATTCTATGGAGCCTAATAGTCCAACAGATACTGAAAAGCTTGTTGCAGATAGTGAGCATGATGATGAACAAGATGATGAATGTCAAATACTAGATATGAACTTCATTGATCCCTCTATTCCAGTCCAAGAAGAAGATTCAGATGAGCTTGATAATGAATGTCAAAGGCCAGACATGAAATTCATTGATCCCATTATTCCGGTCCAAGGAGAAGATTCAGACGTTGCTAGTGAAGATACTCAACCTCTATCTCGCAAGCGCAAGGCAGCAGATACTGACTTGGCTCCTTCACACACTGATACTTCTCTGTCCTGCAAGAAACCCAAGTCCATAGTCAGTATATCAAATTTGGCGGCTGAATGGAATATGTCTCCTGATCAAGTTAAGCAAATTCTTGATGAAGCCAATCAAGCTCAACTTCTAAAGAATATTGCTCAAGCTGATGAATCTCTCATTCAGCATAAACTTCAGGCCAAAGGATCTTTTGAAGCTCAGATGCAGAAATTCTTAGAATTTCAGTCCAAATCTCAATCTTCTCAGCCTCCTCCTAGCAGCAGTAAGCCTAAGACTGATAGTATTCTAGACAGGATTGATCGAAAGAGGTTTCAAGATGTTCTTAGACGACGAGTGTGTAGTGATAAAATCATCAAAGTTAAAGCTTCCAAACCACGCAATGAGAAAATTCTTACGTTGCTGATCACTCGTCAAGGTCCACAACATCCATACACTGAAGTTGTCAAGAGGGATGAGCTGATCAAATATGGATATTCTGAATGGATGGAATTACTCGAATTAGCATCCAAGCAAACTTCAGCTCTCTCCTCTGAACTGACATGTGCTCTTCATCTGCTGATCAAGAAAGTTCAGCGTTTTGACCTTGTTCCTAAAGAACGACCACATCATTAAGGCCAAAGTTCATCTGTTTCTAGAATCCGAAGAACCAAATTTCAAGTTGATGGTGAAGATGTGTTGGTTCTGAACTTTGGTGCTGGTGGAATAAACAACTCTCTTCCTATCGGTGTTGACCCGGTTCAACATAAATTTATATCAGTTCCTGAACACAGGATGTTCTATCTCGACAAAAACAGAAAAATGTGTTTTCAGCGAACTGCTGAGATTCCAAGGGCTCCAACCACTCATCTCGTCGGCTTAAGGCAAATGTGTATGAGTCATCAAGATCTCTCCGGAGAGTTTCACATCCTTATTGCTATGGAGCTGCTGAATAGAAGACAGAAGTTGCTGGATAGTCCTTACTGGCCAGTAAAAATAGAAGATGAAGCTAAGTATGAGGAATTCTTGTCCAGAGGTATTCTAATTTAGTTGGTTTTGAACATCATCATATTGGGGGAGATTGTAAGGTCAAACCTTGAAATATGATGATGTTTGAAATTAATCTTTCAGCATCAGCGCATATCTCAGCATCAGCATCAACACTTCAATAACTCAGTATATATAGCTTTATTCAGTGCATTGTAACAGATCTTGTATTTATCTTGTTTCCATAGTTAGCGTATATTAGTTTGCTTTATATCCCTGATTTGTAGGGATTGTCTAGAATAGTATTATATATTCTTTTGTATCGGTTTGTGTAGTTTTCACGTCTTTTACAAACCCTAATAGCCGCTTTGTGCAAACGATAATCTCTTTGTGAGATTATCATTCTTAGTGAAAGTTTTTCTTCGTGAAACCTTATTGTTCTTATTTACAGTCATTGTTTGATAAATAGATTGGTCTAAAGTCTTTTCATTTTATCTTATTTATTTTATCCTTGCAATGTTAGTATTGAAAATTGATGTTTGTTTGTATCTGTTGTTAGCAATATTGAAATGGATATGATTCTTAGTAATGTTATTTGTGGTAATGTCAGAAATTTACCAAATAAGGAAAGATTCTCATCGCCCAAGTTTCAATTGGATAGAAACTTGGAATCATGCAACTGGTATTTTATGATGAATGAGAACCTTCGTATTTGGGAAATTAAGACTAATTCCTTGTTCACATAAGTATGTGATTCGAGTAAAGGACTAAAGGATCTAGTACTCATTGTTGTGCACTAGGTCGAGTCCACCACAAAGAACGATAATAATATTTGTCAAGATTTGCTAAGATTTTAGTAAATGTGTTTATACTTAAAAGATTAAGTGTGATTCTGAATCATTGGAAAAGTTTCAATGAATAGCAGAGCGAAAAAGAAGAATCAATTAGGCAGAAAGATAAAAGCTTCTCCAATATGAAAAGATAGGAGAGGACTTAAGTATCGTCTTTTGTGATTAACTTAGTGATTATGAAACCGTGTCACAATTGATCCTCTAAGGACACCTTAGTACACTAGTATGGCTAAGAAGAGCAATCAGAAAATGTTGAAATGGTTAAATCAAAAGGTGAATCATACTTCGTTCCAAAATCAAGTCTTAGAGTCGTACTCCAAGATTGTGATCTGAGTGACATCATCTTAAGAAGTTTTAACACACTCATCAAATTTGGAGTAGAATTTTTTTTATTACTCTTGTACATTTGAAATTGGTAAGTTGTGATGTCTTGGACAAGACAAATACCAGCTAGGACCAATTGTGTGAGGGTTTTATCTTGATAAGAAACCGCACTAACTCTTGAATATTTGTTTGTCAAGGAATGTTTCTTGACAAGAGAATCTTATATTTCAAGAGTTCAGTGGGAGTCTAAATGACCTTGAAAAGTTTCAGGAACTAATCAAGAGTAAACCTATAGTTAAACACTAGCACATGACTTGAGGTTTGTAACCTATCGTGTTGACATATTCTTATTTCTGTGTCATTCTTGACAAGTTAACTATGCATGTGAGTTCTATGAGTTCTCACTTGACTTCATAAAAGTAAAGCATCTTGATCAGTGAAAGTTCATTGATCAGTGAGGGTGAGCTGCTCAACAACTTGGAAGCAATGATAGGTCCATATGATTTTGGATTTGTCACTAATCTTATCTTGTGATTATGGTTATGAAAAATTCACATGGATAGGAACACATACACAATAATACATAAGTGATAAGGTTTCTCTCCACTTCATGAAAATGATTGTGAGGAAACACTTTCGCTAAGAAGATTTAAGGAGATAACGATTGTGTAAATTGCATTCTCAAATTCGATTATGATTACGACATCCCTCTTCATAGTTCGAATTATGAGATTTGGCAATTTGTTTGAAAAATTAAGACTTATTGTTGTAAGTTCTGAAATTGTTTAGACACACATGTGAGCTATCTAAGGATAGGTGTACGAGTTTGAGAAGCTTAGATAAAGGCTTATCGAAGCATATCGTATTATAAATATGAACTTTGGAAGTCAATAAGTATTGATTTCTAGAAGTCCAACTGCCTTCTGAATACATATCAAAGCTAGTGGGAGCATAAATGTTATGCCGGTATGGATATAATTATCATGTTAGTGGGAGCATGATTATTATTTTAAGTGTTGTAAGTTAGCAATATTAATTATAGAACGCAGTACTTGACCCGATTATGAGCATGGTCCTTTTGGGTTGCCTTCACCATAGCAACTAATAGGATGAATTAAGGAGAAAGATGATTAATTATGATTTATTAATATATTATATGAATAATATATTAAAAGGGAAATCGTATTGTTTAATTAATATTGATAAAAAATTAATTTAGAATTAATTTTGTGGTCAAAAGAGATTAATTAAACTTGTGGGACTAATATTGTAATTATAAGATAATTGCATTGTGGGCTGAGGAACCCTTGGAAAGGGGTTGGACAAAATCCTTATGGATAGCCCATAAGATTTCGTCCAATGGGAGATTCCGGAAGCATATTGTGGGCTGCTTAGAGCCTAAGCAACCAAATAAGGCCTTTGAATGAAACCCTAATTCCTCAGCTATATAAGGATACCCCAGGCATCCTAAAATCGGACTTGAAATCCTAGAGGGAACCCTGGACGATTTTGTGCCTCCTCCTCCTTCTCCTAAGTCATCTTGTTGCTAGTGGTGTTTGTGACTTCCAGTAGTAAGGGCCCACACTACCTTCCACATTTATCCGTACTTTCCTCAAGGATTGCCTTGAATCTGCCAAGTCACCCTTTTCCAAACAATTAACCCTCATTAAGATAAGGCTCCTAACACTAAATCTCTTCCTAGGTTTTTCTAGGGAAAACTCCACACCAATCTCCGCCATCAGCTGTAGAAGGGGCTCCCGCTAACTTCCTCTAACTAGCTCACAAATAAAATGACATATCACTAAAACCAGATAATTCTTCGAATGAGAGGTCTCACACTACAACAGTTAGAATCAAACAAGAGATGCATAATAGTGTTAAAACCTAACCTTCTAAAATTATTTAGTTTCTAAAATATGTAACTTAACATATTCTCTTACTAGTTAGCTGATGTTAGTGATAACTCCTAAAGGAAAGGACAAGGAAAACAACACTCGAGCATTGAGTAATCAGAACCAAGTATCACATAATTAGGCCATCCTATCACTGACTGATCAGTACTAGCATGCAAGTCTACAAGCTCATACACTAGGCATACAAAGGCATCTCTCCTAGAACTCTATCATGCAAATACTGAGCAGATTCTTAGCCCTAACTAGCATGTGATTCAAAGATTCACAAATCAAATCATACTAAATAACATGTATGAGTATCTTGGGAAAAATTACTTGAGCTCGGTCGATGGCACGCACCGCACCCTTTCTTATATTAGAAATCCATTTTCTTTAAAAACATTTCCTTTTTGATTTTTTTTTTACCAAATCCTCAGTTTGATTTCATCACACCCGAGAGTATGTCCGAATCCCTCAAACTAAGGCACTGATTCCAATTTGGAACGTCCAAAAAATAAGACCCAAAAATTTCATTTTTAATTTCATAAAACGGTAATCCAAAACATTGTCATACAACCAAGATAGACCAAAGTAAATCACTACATCACAAAATATCATAGTACATCACGAAATGTAGAAAAAAGTGGTGTGTGCAATGCAATCATCCCGGGCACTTCCCTTTCGAACCAGAACTACCTAAAACATAAACTGAAAATCGTAAGCACAAAGCCTAGTGAGTTAACCAAAATACCACATACCATACATAATAAACACATCCTGGGGCCCTGCCCTTCATCGGGCCCCGCCCGAAATTGAGTCCCACCCGGCCTCAGGCCTCTCGGTTTACAAATTTGTCAATCACCAGGCCCTGGCTGACATCTGTCCCTACCCGATATAGAAATAAACATATAAACATATAATCCTACTAACACATGTGTTAGTCACAAAGATAATAGCATACAATATAGTCATCGGGCCTTGCCTGACATCGAGCCCCACTCGGTATACATACCAATACATACACATGCAAGAATCACATAGACATCTAGTATCCTAACATAATAAACCATGGGCCGGAATTGGTGCCTTCGACTCGCTAAACACAGTGAGGAAACTCACCTCTAGCTGCTGAGTCACACTGATAAATCTTTGGCTGCTGGTCCGACAATCCCCGCACTATCAATACCAATAACATCCAATTAATAATTGGGTCCCAACTGATAATTGAGAGCCTAAACAAGGGAAAAAGACCATTTTACCCTTTACCTAACCTATCTCAAGGCCAAGTCCCAAACCAACTACTAAAAAAGGCCCAATTCCAAAAATGGACACACAAGGCCTTATTATGGCCCTATCTTCCAAATTGGGCCCAAACCCCTTCGTGGTCTTCCAACCAAAAGAACTCAACATAATCACATTAGCCCAAAAAAAATATAAATTTGATGTCCCAATAAGGTCCTAATATCCTAATCTCCAAATATGGGGCTAAGACCGAGAAGCCCAAAATCCGAAGCCCACCTGCTGAGTACGAGCAACGTACTAGCTTGGTACGCCCAACGTGCTCCCCATTTGATCACCCCACTTAATTAAGCACTTAATCCATTGAGACTTAAAGCCAAACTCTCAGATCTGATTCCTTAGGGTGACTTTTCACGTAAAGTTGAAAACTTTACATATATACATGTCTTAAAGGGGCTCAAGAACTCAAACAGAACTTAACCAAGGTTTAACACATGCATGGTCCAAGATTCATCATAAAGCTTGCCTTTTTATGAAGAAGGGGACCAAAAGAAGCCTAGATCAAACACCATAACTTCTGGAGTGAGTCAATAAGCTCAACAACCACTCCAAGGACTCAAAATGCATAAAATAATAACATAACTAGATCTAGCATCGTGGATCATCAAGATGTGAGCTTTTTACCTCAAAAACTTGCAAATAATGACCTAACCCTAAATCTTCAAGCTCAAGACACTTATCCAAATGGTCCTCTTCTTCTTCTCCTTCACAAATCACCAACAAACACTCTTTAAGGTTCAAAACTCACAAACACACACTAGGGTTTCAATTTCTGGACAAAGGAGGGTGGAGGCTGGCTAGACATGACCAAATGAGGCTATCATAAGGTTTAAATAGGGTGTAGACCTTAAAAATTAGGGTTTCATTAATCCCACATACGCCATGCGTACTCCACATACACCCAGCGTACGTGGATATGATCCGCGATCAACTTCGGGATAGTACGCTAAGTGTACTACCTAGAACTCCCCACGTACTAGCTTAAGGACCAAAATGCAAATTTTTTTTATTAACAAGGGTTAAATGTGAAATTTACTAAATTCAGGTGTTACAAATCATCTCTCCTCTGATCAAGGGTACTTAATCCCCTCTAAGGTTTAAAGAGTTAATAACTTCTTTCATTCATGTTTGGGTTTCCACACCCGCTTGGACGCACGATATGTAACTATGGAATGTGAATAAGGGGATCATTTCATGCTTTAGTGACTTGGCAACTCTCTTATTTTTTAACATATGTTAAGATCCTAAAGATAAATATACGGTTTATAACATTATCATGTTATCTTATGATTTAGGATCTTCCCTAGTATTCTAAGTTGGGACTGAAGTTGCGATCTTCCCGAGTATTGTAAGTTGGGTTCTTTCCCTATAAAATTCTAAGTTGGTATCTTCCCAAGTATATTCTAATTTGTGATTGCCTCAAAAAAAACCTGATTCGGGATCTTCCCCAGCATAAGTTAAGATTTCCCCTTATATATATCCTAAAGTTGGGGTCTACCCCATTGGACTCTTAAGATGGAGTTTTTCTCAAAAGTGAGAAGGATTCTCATGATTTGAAACCTCAAGATTGAAAAACGCTTATCCAAGTTCAGAGTCCTGAAGAAAAGTTCAAAGAGATAACTAAAAGTCTAATTGAAATTGAAGGAAGGGAATATGAAAGCTCTCACCAGGTTCTATCTATCCTTATCTTTTATGTTTATTACACCCAAAGTTGTCTTTAAAACAAGAAAAAGATATCCTTTTCTTCAAAAGATTTTCCTACTTTTTAAACAAAACTTCATCACTTAACGTTAGGATTTTGACTATTCATAGATCCCAATCGAATAACTATTTATCTCATATCTTTAAGATCCTAAAAAGTTTTTGTAAACCCTAAACTCTTTAGGATCCTAATCATCTAAGAACCCTTAGAAAAATCTACTTTGATCATATTTCTACAACCAAAACAAACCACACATACAAAATGATAGAAACAAAAGCATGAAAATTAAACAGGGTTGCTCACCAACCCAACAAAAAGAAAAATAAAATTGTTTTACAGACGTAAAATTAAAATTGTTTTTAAATCCTATCAAACCTAATTCATGGTTTGATCACCACCAATTGGAGCCACACCTGTCTCCTTCTTCTCTCCCTTCTTCACCTACCCCACAGGCTCTTGACTGACATTAACACGCTTACCAGTTAACTTGGATATGGATTCACGCCAACTAGCCACATTCCACGATCCTACATTCTCCACATCCTTTGCTAGCCTGATCTTTGTCTCCCAAACGACTTCAACATCACTACTCTTCACCTCAACGATCACCTCCTCGATCTCCAAGGCGTGCTCTTTTTCCCTGTTTTCCTTCTCCTTGCTCAAAATATCCACCCTCTTCAGAATATCCTCATTGGTCGCCTTCCAAACCTTCTCATGTTCCTTAACGCCTTGTTCCCGAGTTTTTTTGTAAATTCATTAAAGGAAAGGGAAGGAGAATTTTGACAGAAAGAAAGGAGGGGAAAGAAAATATTCATTATGCTGTGTTCCCGAGTTCGAAGAAAATGAAAGAAAAAATTTTAAGTTATTGTGTTCCCGAGTTAGGAGGAAAAAGAAAATAAAACTTAAAATTTTCCTTCCCCTCACTTTCTTCCCAAATCCGCCCAATTTGGAAGGAAAATATGGCTCCAAAATCCTTTCCCTCCCCTCACTTTCCTTCCATTAATGAAACTCGGGAACACGATTTTCCTTCGTCACAACTCACTTTCCCTCTGTATCCTCCGATTTCCCTCCTTAAGTAGAACTCGGGAACAAGGCGTAAGGGAACGATCAACCTCTTCATACCTCAGCTTCAGATCCCTAGTGGATCGGGACACATTATCCACGACCTGAGAAAGAATGCTTTTAGTAAACTAAAAATCAAGCATAAAAGAGAAAATAGGATTTGGAAGTACTTACAACTGGTGAGAAGGAGATTAGATTTTTCATGGCTTCTTTGGCACCCAGACTCTCGAAACTAAGGTCTAAGACCTCAAAAGGATTCCTATTCTTCGATCTAGGGGTCTTCATAGATAAGTCGATTGCGACACTCTTTGGGGGACATGAAGAAGAAAGCTTTTTCCTTCTTAATCACAAGCTAATTGCCTGATATAGTCTCCTTAAGGTCGGAGAGGGCGAAACGGGCACCAGAACGAGTGACCTTAAGTCCTAAGAGTCACAGAGGATCCTTTTAAGTTCAAGATCCTAACAATAAAATAGATAAATTGAGGATCCTTACCAGTAAACATCAGGAAGGCGGTAGATGACCTCTCCTGGAAGCTGGGTGGCTTAGATTTAAAGGTTCTTTCAATTGTAGGCAAGGAAAGGAGATTCTCGATCTTTTGTTTGGTTTCTTCGTTGGTAGGAGAAAGTTCTTTGAGCTTAATGGTTGCAAAAAAAATCACACAAAATAAGAAGACTGTGAATATCGGATCCCTAACAAATCAAATTCTACCCTTCTTAACCCAATTCGTTGATAGGAGATCGCCGTTAGGGATGGAATCTCGGCTCACAAAGAAAAATCTTTCTTTCCAGGAACCATCGTTATGTTTGGTTTTTAGAATAAGATGTATTCTATTGGGTTTGACTTTAAGCGAGATGTGAGAAGACCCAAGGTTTGAGAGATCATAGATGTAAGCTATCTCATATAAACTGATCTTGAGATCCATGGACTTCGAAGAACTTAGTGATGGCGCCAGAAAAGGGTAAGTCATGCCCAAGGAGAAAGGGTACTCGGGGAAGCAGACCCAAGTGGGAGAGACAAAATCTGGTTGGACCTTAACATCAAAAGACTTGAAGATGGTGCTGGTGGGGAAAGCCCCACTTACTTTCAAAGATATGATATCATCATTGTTAAAAGAACAAGTCTCCTCGTAATTTAGGAGTTTTTGATCTACGAAATCGTCCTTAGAAGGAGCGAGGATACTGGTTCGAGAACGGAGGATATTTTTGCCCATAGTCGGTAAAGAGAAAACAAGAAAAATAAAAGAAAATAATAGAATAGATTTACCTTGAGGTGACTGATAAACACTCGAAGGAAAGCCGAAAGAAGCAAAGGGTGATCGATAACCCGTATACCTTATTTATTTGGGATCACAGAGGAGAGAGAATTGATTTGACGGATAATCATGCCTAATTGAACGGATAAAATTCTATCCATTAGAGCTTGAATTTCAAACTCTATATTTCAATTTAATCTAATTATACACTTTAAATACTTGAAATTAACTCAATTATTTTGCAGGTATAATTTGGGGGCAATTGTTATGGGTTAAGATCCTCAAACCTATCTAGGATTCCGGATCTTAAAGGAGTCTCAGGATCCTAAAACATACTTCAGGATCCTGACCATCACCGTTATTATTTTTTCCTAAGAAAATTAATGGATATATTTCTTATTTATTCTTCACGTGTGCAACAATTAGTCAATAAATGACTCATCAACTCTGAAGAGTCGTTTCAATTAGGCTTAAGACCCGGAAATACCAAGTCAAGGCAACGTGCAAATACTAATTCAACGAGATCCCGGGAACATCATACTTTTAGTTGTTCACCTAGGCTATATATACACTTGTAAAAGTCACACAACAGGCCTAATTTTTGACAAATTAGACCCGCTAAAACACTTGCACTCTTACTTTCAATCTTATCTCTATAACTTGCTTTTCTATCAATAAAATTAAACAAGGCAGGTGATCATTATCACCTCTCATTGTTTTGTGTTGGAGATCCTAGCAAGGATCAAGGATTTTCCTTGTAAACCACTTGTATCATTTTGAATTCAATTCCATATTAATATTAACCATAACACCACAGCTTCTCATACAATTTCCTTGATATATCTTTTATCGATTTCGACCACACATCTTCCACTTTACCTCTCTCTTGTAAAACCGAAAACCCATCGAATGTAACTCCTCCTTATTTTTCAATTATACATCAGACCAAGGGATGGATGGATTAGCCATCGACTTCCATCCCTTCCACCTTCGATACCAATGAACAAGATTGATTTATCCCCAACACCTGCCGATTTTGAAGGGGAGAAATCATTTCGGATATCTTTTTTGCAGCCTTATCAGAGAAGACGAAGTGATTCTAGGAATTCAGGATTTCAATACACACCTCCAACTTTTTTCTTGTATGAAATCTCATCGAGAATTATGGCTAACAAGCACACACACACACAACAACAACAACAACAACAACAACAAAACCAACAACAACACCAACAACAATAACAAAAAGGGTATCACAGACCCGCCTGCAACCTTTTTTTCTATATAGGTATGAGATGGTCTCCGACGGTGAAATAAAATTGGGTCTTCCCTTTCTGAAACCATTGTCGATGAAATAAAATTGGGTCTATCCCATCACTTTCTCTTTTCGGTTTGGCTTCCATACTTAAAGTCGCACGTATCCCATCCACATGGTTCAATTTCCCATAAGATGCCGACAATTATTGGTTTGGAAGGGGGGTGGGGGCGTTAATCGGAGGTATGTTTGCATCTGCGCTTGATTTACAATTTGTATTATGTAGCTTTGATTTTTTTTGTTTGTATTGCATCTAGGTGTGATTTATAGGATGCCGATAAAATGGTGGGTATTAAAGGAATACAGTGGTGGAGGAATGGTGGGTGGAGGTGGCGCCGAATGCAGGTGGGTGCGAAGAAAGGCTGATGAAGGAGGAGAAAAGGAAGGAATTTATGGGTTTCCTCTGATTTTTGATTCCCAATCCTGTTTTTTTGTTCGGATTTTAAAATCATTTTATTTTTGATATATGAACATAAGGAGGGGTGGGTAGGGATGAGTTCTCATTTTAATTTGTTTTATTGTTTAAATAATAAATAAATAAGAAACTAATTAAAAAATAAACGAGGGCAAAATAGTCTTTTTACGTAGGACAACAACCAAAGACACAACACAAAGGAGCGATAGGGACTGTCCAAGTTAAAAAAAGAAGTTAGGAACCAAACACGCAAATTACCCTAAATCACATGGACCATTTATGTAATTTACCCTTAGGATTTTGAAATTACCAAATCCGGTGCTAAGTTGCGGATACATTGTCTATAAGATATATAAGATAGGTGGAAGTTTGATTGTTTTTCATCCAACCTCAAATTAATGGGAAGTGATTCGTATACAACAATTTTTATCTATACACAACAATTCGTGCTTTATGGAGTTGTACAATACAATACTTTAATGCACAAATTGTTGTGTATGGAAAAAATTTGTTGTCTACGAATCAGTTCCTCAAATTAATATATATTCTTTCTAATCTTTTGGCTTAAAAAGTGTCATTCAGATGGTATAAGAAGGCCAATAAAGGCAAATGAGTAGCAAACACTTTTAATAGGAAAAAAATATAACTATTATCGTGAAGATGATGAGTGCAATTTGTCAATCCTAAACTCATTTACTGATGTTGGCCCAACCGCCCACGTTATACAAATTTTTATCGTGGTGGAAAATTTCTACCAATGATGTCTTGTATACGTTGCTTTCCAGCCGCCCATGTTATACAAATTTTTATCGTGGTGGAAAATTTCTACCAATGATGTCTTGTATATGTTGCTTCTATGGGGAGTTTAAAATAAATCAACTAGAGATGTATTATTGTATATAGAAACAGTATCATTGATGATATCCAAAAAAGAATAAATGAAATACTAACCCAAAAGAAATTAAAGTTACGAAAAAATGGATATACAACGCCAATATGAACACTTCTCAATTACTTCGATACTTCCACCATCTTGAAAAGGAAATTTATAATAGACAATGAGTATTTAGTGACCAAAAATACTATATCCATTATAATTTTCTAAAATAAAATTGTTATTAGATAGTAAGTCTTGATTTGTTGTTTATTAGTTATTAGTTGGTAAATGTATCATATTTTGGTAAGAGGACTAGTTTGTAATGAATACATTTTAATATTTAATTACAATCTTATCTATACACTATATAACTTAAGATGATTTTTGCTAGTTATAATTAGTAGATATAGGACAATATTGAGTGACTCGTACAAGTGGGAGACCGTTAGAAATAGTGTTCACAGTTACAAGAATTTCTAATATTATATTAATAGTAGGGTCCTTTTGAGTTATATGTATAGACTGATATAAGCAACAATTGAGAGTTTTTACACCTAGTTTGTTAATTAATTAAGTGTTTAACTAATTAATAGAAACTTTGTAAACTTAAGGTATTTAAGTATAAAGATTTGAAAGTCAAATCTTATGTGGATAATTACTTAGTGATTAAGTAATCATCTCATAAAGACCCTAATCCCTCCCCTAAAAATGAAGGACAAAATTGCAAAAATGGTCCATGTGGTATGCATTTTTTTTGGGGTTTTAGTCAAAACTCCGACTTTTTTGGATTAGTGGTCCTTTTGAGCTAGTTTCGTTGCGTTTTTGGTCCCTCTGAATAATGAAATGACTATAATACCCTTGGGGTATTTATTTTCCATTTTTTTTCTCTCTCTCTCTCTATCTATCTCTCTCTCGAATGAAGTATGATCCAAAAAATAAAACCACATACAAACACTCATTGCAGCAAAACACATACACTTATTGGGATGAAGAAGTTCCCATTCAGACACACACAATCTGGATACTCAATCAATCTCTAGTGGTTGAACTTCATCTTCTCCTCCATATCCAAAAATCTGGAAATAAAAAACACCCACCATCCTCTCGTCTTCTCAACCACATCTTTTCACCACCCATTCTCACAATCGACGAACCACGCCTTCTCCGGTGATAGTCTGATGGTAAAGCTTGATGCCTTAACCCAAATTCGTCTTAGATATGAAAACATTATCCTACTAATCTGGAGAATAAATGTGCTTCAAACACACACCCATAGACACAATTAGAGACATATACACACCCAAATGTTGGGTCGCTCGAGGAAAAGATGGGTGAGTGATCTGGATCGTATAAGAAGAAGACACACACACATAACCTTCGACGTATCTCTTTTCGTCTTTCTTCTTCTCCGTCACAATCCCAAACACCTTGTCGAGTATGGCGTGTTCGAATTGAGAGTGATTCTTCTTCTCCAAAATTGATTTACATTCGGTGGTTCATCGATGTCATGGCTATTGTTGAGAACGATGTGTCGAATAACCAGGTGGACTTAAAAGATGCCGATAAGATGGAGTCTTCGATTTTGATTTCGGGGTCAAGTGATAACAATCGTAGTTTGTGTCTATCTCCGACCAAAACTCATTATGGAATGAAGACAAACCTGTAAATCGATTTGTGGGTTTTGTTAGGGCATGAAAATGTCGATTCAAAAGCTTCTCCACTGATGAACGTAGTGAACACACATACACACATACACCTTCAATATTTTATGTAATTTTGTATTTGTTTATAGGATATATGAAGAAATAAAAAACACACACATAAGAATGTCAGGATCTGTGAAGCTATTTTAGTGGTGATCAATCGGATTTCGAACAAGATGTCTTTGATTTATGGGATTTCGAATAGGATGGCTTCATAATGGGTTGATGTATCATTGGTTTCAATGGTGTGCTTCACCTGAAGGGGTCGTAAGTGGTGATACAGAACGACGGAAAGATTAGGGAGCAATGAGTTGCAGGTTTAATAGGGTTTTAGCAAGGTTGTCCAGCGAGCATTGATAAGGCGATAATGATGGATTTGGTTACCGACAATCTTGAGCGAAGGAAAATAAGGAATTGATCGATGAAAGGTGATATCTTCGGAAGGGGAAATGGTACCAGACGGAGAGAGAGAAAGAGAGAGAGAGAGAGAGAGAGAGAAAGAGCAGGTGGGTCCGCTTCTTGATTTGATTTAACATTTATATTAAAATAAAAGAAAAAATAATTAAGTAAATGGAAAAAAACAATTAAAAGGGCAAAGTAGTCTTTTAAAGCTTACCAGGGATCAATTTTACAATGAAACTAGCCTAAAATGACCACGAAACCAAAAAACTCATGGTTTGGACCAAAACACCCCCCAAAAAATGCATACCACATGGACCATTTTTGCAATTTTGTCTAAACAAAGTTGTATAATATCGGTTTTAGAGAAAGATTTCCAAGTGAAAAAACCTAAAACTAGTTGCCCTATCCCCACTCTCAAAAAACCACAACTACCTTATTTATGCAGCACATGAGGATGGTCTATGCGACCAGTCGGAAAATGCAGAAACCTAATCATCGAGGGTTTAGTGCTTTGAGGTTCATGGTGTTGGTCAAGGTTAGTAAATTGCCTTATTTTGTTGTGATTACGAAAGATGAGTTCTGGTTTGGGATCTTTACATCCGTACAATCAACAAAGATTTAAAATCGAAGGCTTCAAGGGTATGATTCCTAACTTTATGTTTTTATTGTTGCTTAAGATTGATTGGACTTGGATCTGCTCTTGAGTTATGGGATTTACTTGAATTGCTTTCGCTATGAGGGGAAATCGTTGATGTATATTGAATGAGAAAGCTGTTGCGTCAATGTCTCATTAGAAATAAACGACCTTTAACACCTCTCGCCTGAAGCCAACTTAGGAAACAAGATTAATGTTGGCCGACATATGATCCCACTGGAAAAAAGAGCACCAAAAAACTAAGTCCCAAAATCGTCGGTTCTTCAGGGTTTTGAATTGATCACGATTTAAAATGCTTTTAAGGAGTTTGCCTTATGACCATAATTGTCGGGACGAGTCATCAGAGTTGTAAGACTCATGACATTTTAAGCACTATCTGTTTTCAAACACTTGTTGTCTAAGATAAACTATTGTCTTCAAGCTATTATTATTGTATTATTTACATTTTTATCAAGATACCATAAATCAAATAATAAAATATTATTTTACTATAATCTTATTTTTACTGTCTGTCCGAAGAAATTGTATTATCTTATTATATTCTTACTATATATTTCTCTGTCTATGTAAATGTATTAATTTATCTGTAATTTTATGGTATATTCTTTATTTAACATAAAGTTACCTCATTATAAGATTAAAATTAAAAAAAATGATAAAAATAATTATATAAGATTTACAAAACGTTACTTTAAGAAAAAAATCTTTTTATCTTTTATTTGTTATAATGTAACGACCGAAAAATTCCAACCAATTTAAAATTGTTCAAAAACAACCTGATTCCATTAAAGTTATTACAAAAAGGTTTTCAATACAATTTATTTAAAGTATTCCCAGAATCACATCACGTCGAAAACATGAGGAGCGGTACGATCACGCTTTCGCCTTGCCACGGTCTCCTGAAGAACCTGAAAAACATTAAAGCACAACTGTAAGCCCGAAAGCTTAGTGAGATATCCCCAAAATACCAACCACATATACCATACACGCATAGCATGCCATATCATATCCGATCACAGAACAGCCATGCACTTCGGGTCTACTGTGTGACTGGTCCGCTGCACCGGCCAACAATCCACCTGGTCCACCCTCCGAGTCTAGCCATATACATTGAGTCTGCAGTGTGATTGGTCTGCTCGCACCGGGCCTTCAATCCACCTGGTCCACTCTCTGAGTCTACAGTATGACTGGTCCACCCGCACCGGGCCTTTAGTGGGCCTGGTCCACTCTCCGAGTTTATAGTATGACTGGTCCGCCCGCACCGGGCCTTTAGTCGGTCTGGTCCACTCTCCGAGCCTCGGCACGTCTGGTCCGCCCTCTTGGGGCCTACAGCCTATCCGGACCACTCGTTGGGCCTTCGGGACAACCGGTCCGCCCTAGGTATCTTGGCCTACAGCACAAAGCAGGACCCGCCTCAACCCAACCCCAGTCCAACAACCATGTGCACATAAACATACAATCAAATAACAATTCACAGTCAACAAGCCGATCTAGCAGATCACATAACATATCATCATCCTAACCAGGATACCGACCTAACCGGTCACTAGCATAGCATCATCCTACATAACAGGATACCGACCTTCACCAGGTCTCTAACATATACCATCCTAGCTACCAGGATGCAAACATATCAAAGCAATAACATAACAACAAATACCCGGATCTCAATCCGATAAAGGGCCGGCCTTGGTGCCTTAGACCCTGTTGATATAGTGAGGATAACTCACCTCGAAACTGCCGACTGAACAGATAACCCAAGCTGCTCCGATCACTGATACGGTCTCCACCACTGGACAACCACTAAGGCACTGAACTCAAAACAATATCCAACAATTTCTTGGGGTACAAAGTTCTTCATTCATGACTTTGTAAATGTTTGACTTTTGTAAAACCCACTTGCATGTGGTGCTTTAGCCTTTAGACCCATTTGTTAGAGAGTGAGAGAGAGACATGTAAACACCTCTATATAAGGTGGGTTTGTTCACTTGTAGAGGTGTGCTTGAGAGATGTAAAAGTGAGTGTGTAAGTGTGTGTTATTTATGTAGTCTAGATCTAGATCCTTTTTGTGTAACACCATATACATTCAATATATCTCTTAAACACCCAAATCACCATGTTCAATTGTGCAAGCTTTAATTCCGCATGCCAAACCATGTTCTTTGTCACTACAATTGGTATCAGAGCTTGGTTTTCACGATCAACGTGACTTTTGAAGAACGATTCTCGGTTTGGCAATTTTGTCGCAATTTGATCAATTTTGATGAGTCTCTCTCAATGATCTCTCTTAATTTCATTTGAATCGTGCGTTTCGTTTTTTGATTCATGATCGTTTGACTCGTTGGATCAAATCTTCTTTGAAAAACTCATTTGTTGTGATCCAATATTTTTTTGTTGATCAAAGCCCGATCCAATCATATTTGTTTGTTCGATTCAATTTTCAAATTGCAATTGATCGTCTGAATTGAGATTTAAGCTCAAAATTCATTTTAGGATCTAATATCTTCAAAATTCATTTGAATTGGTTACTGTTCGTGTGATCAGATTTTTAAGCCCAAAGACATATTCAAATATTAATCCACTTCGTATATACAAAAGATCCAGCCCAAATAATCCATAATTTGATCATTATTTCTTTGAGCCCAAATCAAAGAATGCTTACTGTTAATCAATTATGATCCATATATGTTTTTATTCCAATTCTTAAATCTGTTGAAATATCTTCATCATACGCTTAAAAGAGTTGTACATTCAGGTGTTGTACATTCAGGACTCTTCTAGTGTTCATCGATCACTTGTTCTTGTTCCTTATGTTCCAATTTCATCGACAATTTGGAATAATCAATTGGTGCTTGTTTTGATCAGTAAAATAGCATTTTGAATCGATTTTGTATTATGTGCTCTATCTTAAAAACGAGTTTGTTCAAATCTGAGTCAAGAAGTCGACAATAAGCTTTTGAGTTTGATGAAATTGATCAAGATCTTCCAAATTTTTGTGAAGAACATTGTTAGAATAGTTAGATAATCACATTTTGATCTGAATTGGATCTTAGTATTGTCAATTTCATGTTTATAGTTCTTTGACTTTAAAAAGTCAAACTGTGAAATATTCAAATCCGATTTTCTGGAGTTGATTTGTTAAATTGGAGGTTGAATTCAGTTGATACAAGTTGAATAGAGGCTATGAATGTCGAAATCATGTTCAATTTGGAGAATAATATCGAAATCAATTGGATTTGTTGTTCTTGTTTGAGTCGTTTGGGACGTCAAATAGGAAGTGAATGGATTCAACTTGGAAATCAAGTTTTTTTTTGGATCAAGAATCGAATGGTTGATGCTTTGGTTTAAAGACGTTTTTGATTTCGCATGATTGAAGTCGATTTGATAATAAGAAAATGATGCGAATAGTTGAAGCAATTTGCATTTGATAAATTGATGATGACTTGGAATTGAAATTGATTGTTGATGGTTTGTTATTGATAGTCGAGAGTCGATTGGGTTAATGTTCGCATATGGGTTCACATATAAATTTTTTGGATCGCATTTGAAATCAGTGGAGTTCGCATCTTAAGGTTCATTAAGTTCGCATATGAGATCAAAACAATTGTGTTCGCATTTGGTTAATTGTTTTTGATTCCGTAAGCTTGAAGTCGGAGATCTGGATTGGGTTCGCATTTGGTGATACAGTTGATTTGTTGATGCGAAGCCAAACTATATTCGCATTTGTGTGAATCAAACTCAGATTCGCATTTGTATAAATGGAGTTCGCATTTGATGGTTTGTTCAATTTTGGAGTCAAAATGCGAACAAAATGAAAAATGTGCGAAGCATGCGAAGTCTTTTATAGTAAATGCGAATTGGGGAAGAAAGCCAAGAGTTTCGCATTTGGTCCCTGCTCTTTTCAAGAAATAATATAAGTGGTCCAACTTTGCAAAATGGGGTAATAAAAAGACAAAAGTGCAGAATTTTCATTTCGCATCCCTGCAATATTCGCAAGATAGAAAATTTTACCCAGTTTCGCATTTAGGGTAAAATTTTTGAGAAATTGGAATATTTTCAAATCTGGTCCATGCAGTTTGTGCGAATTTACACATTCTACCCAGTTTCGCAAATGGGGGTGTGTTTCGCAAATTTGACTGTTTTTGGCACACCGGGTCACTGCAGAATTTTGAAATTAACAATTTCTACCCATTTTTGAGAAATTTTGTCAAAGGCAATCCGTGAATGACAATAAAAATTGAATAGTTTTTGGTTTTCCGGATTGAAGCACAAAGTTTATGCTACATGTTAAGGGGGAGTTTTGACATGAAAAATTCCAAATAGAGCACGTTCTTTTTCCTTTGAAGTTTTATAATCAAATTTCGATTATAAAAAGGGGGAGAAGTTTTATATGGAAATTCGAACTTGAATTTTTCATATTACGCGGATTTGAAGACCGAAGTGATCTTGAAGTTTTGAAGTCACGAGATGATGCAATTGGAAGTTTGGAAGTGATGTATTCGAAATGGGTTTGGAATTATTGAAGATTTTTGGGGTGTGTTTTTATGCGCAACTTTTGGGTGATTATTTGGAGTTTGGGATACTCTTGATCGTTCGTTGCTGCTTGGTTTGTATGGTCTCACATCCTAGAGCTCAAATTGAAGAGCATGGAAGAATTGAAGATTGAAGTTCGTTTCGACATGTGTCACCTTTGAGGCTCGAACCGCGTAATGCTTGATTTTGGAAGATTTGAAGTGGGTCATTCATTCCTAACTTTGAGGGGGAGAATGTTGGGGGTACAAAGTTCTTCATTCATGACTTTGTAAATGTTTGACTTTTGTAAAACCCACTTGCATGTGGTGCTTTAGCTTTTAGACCCATTTGTTAGAGAGTGAGAGAGAGACATGTAAACAACTCTATATAAGGTGGGTTTGTCCACTTGTAGAGGTGTGCTTGAGAGATGTAAAAGTGAGTGTGTAAGTGTGTATTATTTATATAGTCTAGATCTACATCCTTTTTGTGTAACACCATATACATTCAATATATCTCTTAAACACCCAAATCACCATGTTCAATTGTGCAAGCTTTAATTCCGCATGCCAAACCATGTTCTTTGTCACTACACAATTACCAAAATGCCCATGGAAATCACTGCTCAACCCTTGGTCAAAGTCAAAGTCAAAGTCAACCCCTGACTGACTCTACTCGCCGAGTCAACCCGATGACTCGCCGAGTCCCCATGCTCAGAATTCCCCAATCCGCGACTTAACTCGCCAAGTCACCCCGAGACTCGCTGAGTCCAACAACTCTGAGTCCACTCACACACAACTCACCGAGTCATCCCTTGACTCACCAATTCTCGGCTCAACCAGAAAAGATTGGGACTCTTCGACAAGACTCGCCGAGTCCAAGAACAGACTCGCCGAGTCTAAGGCTATCTTCAACTTACTCGCCGAGTTGTTCTTCCAACTCGCCGAGTTCCAGGCCATCTTCATCCAACTCGCCGAGTTGTTCTTCCAACTCGTCGAGTTACAGCCTATCTTCAAGCAACTCACCGAGTCCACCCATGTGACTCGCCGAGTACCACCGGGTCTGAATCCATACAGAGGCTTTCCAAGCCATACAGATGATCCAAACCATTGATCTACCCTTCCTAAGGCCATCCATCACGCAAAGTGGCAAACTTTACGTGAATCCAAGGAGATCTAGGCATTTTCACTCTAGGGTTTGGGTTTGGGACAAGATAGCTCCTTCAATCACTCATCAACAGGGACTTTATGACATACAAGACCATCCCAAGCTTAAATCTGAGGTAGCATCCTCAAATCCAAGCTTCTATCTCAATTTAGATGTCATATCAACCACCACACATGAACCCATGAAGAAAATAGCTTAAGGAAATGGTTCCTTACCCTTAAAATGAGCCCAACCAACTGTAGATTCCTGATTCCCCCAAGCTTCCTGATATAAGCCTCCAATCTTCAAGCTTAAAGCACCAAATATCCTTCTCCAAGCTCTAATTCACTCAACAATGGGGTCTCCTCACGAATTTAGGGCTTCTGGAACTCAAGGAATGATAAGGAGGCTGGGGAGAAGATATGATGTTCTTTATATAGGGCTCAACCCTCGAAATTAGGGTTTTCTCCACTCAACACCAACTCGCCGAGTCCACCCATGCTACTCGCCGAGTTGGTCACTTAACACGCGTCTAGAGTCGTGACCCTACTCGCCGAGTCCACTCGTGGACTCGCCGAGTTGCCCCTCTACTCTTGATATTCCGGGATGTTACATATAAATACATTTTGTAAGACATAAAAAATATAGCAATATTACAAGAAAATAATGCATCTTGGCCAGACAAAAAGTAAACTAAAATTTTACTAATATTATTTTACTAAAGAGCATTTAGCCTAACGATACTAATGTGTTGGAGAAGTGTCCATCCCCTAAGGGGTTGAGGGTTCAAATACTATTTTGGACAATGAAGTAGTTAGGAGTATTGGTCTATTGGATGTGTATAGGCCTGTCAATTGTGTATTGTTTTGGTTGGTGGATCAAAATACATCAATCCGAACACATACCCATTTAACTATACATGTCACAAGCTGGCGGGTTGAAAAACTCAACCCAAACCCGTTTATTTCATGTCATGTTGCGGTCCTATTGAGAATTGTCGGGCCTAGGTGTGTATTAGCGTTAAAAATATATATCTTTGACAAAGATAATATAATAAGATAATATCATTTTATGGATAAAAAATACATTGCAATAAAATGCTCTCTTCCACATATAAAATAGATTAAGATAATACAAGATTAATATATAACAAAAAAAAAAAATCATTTTTAAAATAATATTCCAAAAACATTTTCTTCAAATTAAAAAAAAAAGTCACGTGCTAATCATAGCCAAAAAGTATGGGTATTTTTTCTAACAATGATTATTTGTAAAATCAACAGCAATATTCCTGATTTACTTCACTCTCATACAAATAAAGTTAGTAATATATGATCGACAGTTCTTAAATGATATCCCTATTCTAATAAAAGAATAATTTTATTCTTCTTTTGACATGTGTCACCTATTAGGTCTCATAATTAATGCATATTTTTTTTTTTTTTGCCATTTGTCACCTATTATCTCCTAATTAATGTGTATCACTTGTCAACCTATTGATTATCCATTTTAAATTTTCCACTTTAATTACATTAAATTAAAAACATTGAAATAAAAATTAAAATAAAATTAATACAAATTATAAAGTGATATAATTTTTTATATTTATTTAAATCAATGATTATAATTTTATATAACTAAAAAATCACTTAATTAATAATTTATTTAAAATAAGTGATTAATAATTTTAAGTTTTTTTACTATTAAAGTTTAATTAAATTTGTAACCGTGGTTTTTACGGGTTTTAAACTAGTATATAATAAATAAAATAAAATAATTAATAATAGGATGTTTGACGTGGAATCATCATAACTTTAATGGATTAGAGAGGCTTTTAACATACGACTCTTTCGTCAACTCCAGGAAAGTTTACACAAGTAAGACGAACAGAACAGTACTCGGTCGGAACTCGGAAGTCATCCAATCATTTAGCGCACTTCAATTCAGATATAAGGTATAATTACATCCCCAGATTCTTTACGCTTCCATCGTTAGATTCTGATATACTGCCGAATTTGCGTTTCAATCGATGTCTTTCTTTTATTATACTCCCGAGTCCCGATGAATACTAAACCCGTGATGCAATTCATTATTTTTTATTTTTATTTTTTCTTTTCGGCATCAATTGATCGAGGATTACATTGAAAACCTGTGGAAAGTTTTGACTTTCATATGGGGCTCATATTTTGGAAAATCGATCACCGCAATTGCTTCATTTGTGCATGTTAATGGTGATGCAGGATGCAGATTATTACCACTGCGCAAGTGTTTTTACTGCTGGTAGTTTCTTTGGAGGTAACTGAATCACGGTTCCTGGTTAAGACTCTGCCAGGTTTGCTTGGTGATCTTCCTTTTACACTCGAAACTGGGTAAAGCTCTGTTCTTTGTAATGAAGTTGCATTGATTTAATTTACTCATGTTTCATCTTATTTTCCTTTCTCTCTATTAGAAAATTATACTTTCAATTTTTAAGACATTATGCTCTAAAAATCTACACCATTTTAACATTGCATCTGGACGACCATGTTATAACCGGAAAGATTTTTTAAAGTACAATGTCGTTAAAGGAAAGTATGGAAGTAAAATGTTATAATAAACAAGTTCATAAATGTATGTTGGTATTTCTTGCAACTAACCCTTTTATATATTGTTGTTGTTGTTATTATTATTATTATCCATTGATTAATTAATATGGTAGATATACTAACTCTTAAGACAACAATGTGGTTTAAGTTACATTGGTGTAGGAGAATCCGATGAGGTGCAACTATTTTACTACTTTGTTGAGTCTGAAGGGAACCCGAAAGACGACCCTCTCATGCTTTGGCTCACAGGAGGGCCTGGTTGTTCTGGTCTTTCTGGCCTATTGTATGAAATAGGTATTTCTTAGATCTAAAGTTGTTATATATATACCAAAACAAATTTTAGTTTTGGAATTTGATAGTGTGTGGGTTATTTACATTAATTCCATACAAAGGGTAAAACAGTCATTTACCATCATTCAAATGGTTCATTGAGTGCAAAAAGGAAACTGCCTTGTGTTTGAAGATGACAATGACAAGATTTATCTTTTGGTGGAATAGTCAAACATCATTCCTCTTATGCCTTAAAAGCAATGGAGATAAAAATGGTGTTGTTAATTTTCTCTTATTTCTTGTGTGCGTAATGGGGAGATAAAGAGAGAAGAGAATGAATTCATGCATATAGGAAACATGATAACTACCCTCCTTCATATTCATGTCCATAAACATACTCTTTATTAACTTAATCTGCCAATATTATATATTAATGCCATATTATGTGTATTTCCATCATGAATTTAATTAGGAAGATTTTAATTAACATGTTGCTGCTTGTAGGCCCCTTCACTATCAACTATGCGAATTCCACTTTGGAGAAGACAATGCTCGAGATAAACCCTCACAGTTGGACAAAGGTGTAATTTTACTTGATGATTTTCATTTTAAATTTTCCAGTCTTTTTCTTGATGATATAATGAAACGAGTGTTACAATTTAGGCAGCCAACATAATATTTCTTGATCAACCAGCTGGAACTGGATTCTCGTATGCAAAAACCCCCGAAGCTTATATAACAAATGATACATCATCAACAATGCATACTTACCAATTTCTAAGGAAGGTAAGGTAGCAAATTTCCTGATGATGTTAGAGGTTTATTTTTCCATTTTTGAAGATATGATCACATATTCACATGTTCAATTTGTGTCCTTGAAAATGAAGAAATCTATCTGTTTTAGATTCAAATTAAAATCATTAATGTTTGCTATATTGATATGTGTTTTAAATTAACAGTGGCTTGTGGATCATCCTACATTTCTCAAAAATCCATTGTATATTGGTGCTGATTCCTACACTGGCCTAGTGACACCAATGATTGTTCAGAAAATATATAACGGTATATTCAAAATCCTTTCTATATAAAAGGTTTTCAAAAATACAAGTATACGATTCATTACAATCTTTTAATCTTCTTGTGTAGTCTGCTATGTTTCTTTAACCTAAATAATGTCTTTCTTGGTCCCCTCTCTTATAGGTAATGAAGTTGGAGAATGGCCACAAATCAACATCAAAGTACAAATTGAATTCATGTTTTCATTCTCTTTTTACAATTCGAAAATGAACAACAGTTGGTGTGCATGACTTGATTTCAAAAAAGCTTTACCTAAAGTTTTTGATATATGATTTCAAACTTAGGGGTATGTGCTTGGTAATCCTCTAACAGACACAAGTGGTGAGTATAATTCAAGAATACCATTTGCTCATCGTATGGCACTTTTATCAGATTCAATCTACAAGGTATATAACTACACTTGAGTTGACCACTAATACACAAATCATAATTGCAATATGCCCAAAAATTAATTAATTAAGTTGCACATTTTTGTAGTTAACCGAAGATAATTGTCAAGGTGAGCACTTGAATGTAGATCCAAACAACACTCTCTGCATACATTATCTTCAAGTGGTAGATAAGGTGCCTCAGTTAGACTTCAACTTGGATTACATACTACTTGCTTGCTAATATTTTCTCTTCACAGTCTGTATATTTTCTGTTAATTAATGCTTTGTTATTTCGATCTGCAGTGCCTTGAAAGAATTCGCCTGTCCCACGTTTTAGAGCCTTTTTGTGAATCTTCAAATGCCATAAAATCTCATCTCTTCAGGAGGGACTTAAGATCTCTTGACAATACTTCTGTGGATATTATGTCATTGCCTCAACTTCAGAAACAATGGTGTCGTGTATTACTCTCTCTGAAAACTTTAATTTTGTCCCTAATAAATTAAAGGTCATTGAGTTTTGTGACTTCATATCAGTCATCTGACACTTAGTTTTAAAATAACCCAATTGTTTTGATGACATGAAATTTAAAACATCTTACATTGTTATCGCTACAGAAAGTAAATTTTCAGATTGCTGTAGGAATAACACATTTACACTAACGAGTCTAATATATGTGAGTGATCAAAACAAAGATTTAGCAAATTAAATGGCCTTTTTAGATATAGTTGAAAATTGTTTCAATAGAATGAGTGAAAAATATGCAATTTTTTTTCAGGTATTATGTATTTATATGCGTGATACTTACAAGTCTCAGTCATTCATTCTTTTTGTGAATTTTGTCGTCCGTTTACATTTTTGCCAGGATGACAACTATGTGTACTCCTCTATATGGGCCAATAGCAAAGATGTTCGAGAGGCTCTTAACATTCGTGAGGTTTGTAGTTCACAATGCGTTTTTATTAATTTATATTAATCTTGATTATGTAGGATACTAATGATCTCATGATCACCAGGAATTAAACGAAATCGAGTGGGTGCGATGCAATGAAACCTTGCATTTTCATTTTGATAAGGAACCCGTATCTTACTTTCATAATGTCCCGAGTGTGGTTTCCTATCATCGAAATCTTACTGATAAAAATTGTCGAGCTCTTGTATATAGGTATTACTCTTGATCTATCTCTCTTCCTCCCATTATCTTATACCTATTCCCGTTTTCCTGAAGTTATCGGGTTATATATACTTGAAAAAAGGTGAATGGTTTTAGTCAAAACAACCATAGTGTGGGAATTTCAATTCTAATCTGGATTTAGCTTTCTTGTGGGCATGTCGTATTTAATGAATTTAAAGAAAATCTTTACACTTTCCAGTGGAGATCATGACATGGTTGTTCCGTATATGGCTACAATGAACTGGATTGAATCGCTAAATCTGTTAGCTGTGAATGACTGGAGACCTTGGTTTGTTGATGAACAAGTAGCCGGGTTAGTTGTATTTTCATTGACTTTGCTATTATCAAAAAAATGCTATAAATAGAAGTATTTAGTTTTCTAAAACTATGTTGCTATCTTATTTTGTTGCAGATACACCGTGAAATATTCGAACCATGAATACAGCTTAACCTATGCTACTGTAAAGGTGAGATATATTCCTCAACTCCTCTCACTCGCTGATCCTCTTATCTCATGAAAATGGCACGATTTAACTTACTAAAAAAAACACAACAAAATATAATCTTCAAAGGGTTATTTTTCACATCCAATAAGCATAATGTGATGCAAATCAGTGTACATATATAGTGGCCTTCTACGTGGTTGGCATAAAAACAGAGTGCCTACGAAGAGCACAATGTACAATGGACTTGAAAATCCCACGGGGCTGGTGTTATGCAAGTATACTAACTAGGAGCCAATACAACAAATTTGTGAACCTAAAGTTTGCAATTTCATGAGGCAAAAAAAAAAAACATGTTATGATCATGATGGTTGACTTTTTTTTTTTTTTTTTTTTTTTTTTTTGTGTTGTTAAAGGGAGGAGGTCACACAGCTCCAGAGTACAAACCTAAAGAATGCTTAAGCATGCTTATGAGGTGGCTTGCTAAGGACGCTCTCTAAATAACAATCATATAGTTGATGTTTATTTCCTCTATTCTATGCACAGCTACTCAATCTTCAACTGTAATGTATATCTATATTAAATTTGTTTATCATACAATTATTCTTATTAAATGATTGACACGAACACTTTCAAAAATTGATGTAGTTTGTATATAGTCCTACAATGATAACACTCCCCACATTGGTTAAGAATTTGAGTTGTGTTTTCTTTAAAATAAATATTAAGTAGTTTTAACTTGATTTCAAGAATATTAGGTAATTAGTTGTGTTTTTAGCACATTACAAATGATATCAAGAGTAGTGTTGGAACTTTGTAGTTGTTTTAGTGATTAAAAGTTACTACTTGCAAGGAGATATTTTAGTTATTTTATACCATTTTGTTAGTTTAGAGATTAAATATAATATATGATTGTTTTTTTAAGGAAAATTTTCATTAATGTCTCTGTATTCCAACTTCAATGGTTAAGCCACAATTCTTTTTTTTTTTTTAACAACAAAACAACATAGAAATACTCCTATAGTATTTTAGGTTCAAATTCTGTTTTAATGTTCTTATTGTAGTAGTGTTGGTAAGTTTTTAGACTTGTTGCAACCTTACAACCATTCTTGGGCATATGCTAATCACTTCTCGGACCAACATAGTTGATCATGCTATGTCATTCCCAGAACTAACCATACATCCCCAAGCCTACTTGTGATGTTCAACAATCGTAATACTTTTGTTCTGTCCTAGTGGCACTGATTTTAGTATGAATGCAGGTATGTATACTTAGTTAAATATTTTATTATTTAAAAGTATAAACTTTTGGTTAGAGTATTTTAATCCCGTTGTGTTTATAGTTTGTATATCTTTTATAGGTTGATATACTCAATTCACTATAAACAATGCTCTGATACCAATCTGTCACACCCCAAAACCGGAACGGCAGAAACGTTCTGGGGCGGAGGACGTCATGTATAGTATCACAACAATGCATAATAGTAAACAAGCAACAACATCATCCATTGCATTAATAGTATAATTTAATACAAGTGTTCTGTGTATAGCTTTAAGACACCAAAAATGAATAAACAAAAATAAAGACGAGTCTGGAAGCTGCTCTGCTTTCTCAAAAACCTGCCATCGGTACCTGTCTACTGATGACCTGAGAATACAAGTTATTTTGAAAGAGTTTATCAGCATAAAAGTTGGTGAGTTCATAAGTATTTTAGTGTCATTTGTTTGTATGAGTTTGAAGCAAATGTTTGTAAAAGTGTAATGTAAATGTTTGTACTTCCTAGAAAATCCTATATTTTCTACTAAAGTGCAGTCTTCTACCAAGACCCGACTGTTTTGTATGTTTGTTCTCTTATGAACGTATGAGTTTTCTTAAGTGTAACTATCATTATCAAAATATAGTTTACATTATCGTTTATGTGAGAAGATCACAAAGTAAATGCAATAGGGAAAATAATGTAGTACTGTAGTATTGTATATAGTAACTACTGTTGTACTAACTACCTTAAATCAATTATTAATTAAGGTAAGATGTGATATGTTGTAACCATACTAATTGCCTAGTTGAAACACGACGATGTAATACGTCGAATAGTAATGACATTTGTCACCCGTAGACCTACAGGTCCCACTATAGCTAGCAACAACGTGTAGGATGGTCAGTCCAGTATAGATCTATACACAAATTCACACTCTCCCTCCAGGAGACTCTGGTTACAAAACGAGCCACAGCAGTGATGCCGTGCCCCGAAGTAGTGGCTCACATTTATGTTATAGTATTCTTGTATATGTATAGTATATTCTGTCAGTATAGTGCATGGTATGTTCTCTTAGTTTCTCATAATAGTATGTTCTCTTAGTTTCTCATAATAGTATGTCCTCTTAGTTTCTCGTAATAGTAAGTATGTATTGACTCATGAATGAACTGACTCTTGTATGTTTCATTGTACTAGAAATAGTGAGTAGTATACCTCTAAACTATACCTATTATAGTTTCCTAGTAATGTTGTTTGAATGACTGAGTAAGTTTATACACCTTTGTTACCCAAAGGTGTTGGAACTGAGGTAAAAAGCTTTTATACCTACACACATATACATAATATATAACAAAGGATCAAACGACACTCGGACAAACAACATGGTACTCTAAGTCCACAACCAAACAAGGAACATGAAATAAATTGAGTTATCAGTCCTAAGTCCTTCCAACCTTATTTATATAACTATATATGTATAGACATGGTTTTAACAATATATAAGTTTAAAAGAGTTTCAAGGAAAGGTTTAGCATATAAAACAAGTTTGATAAAGAGTTTAGTATGTAAAAGAGTTTGATAACTTGTTTTGAAATAGATTTGATTGATAAACATTTTGAAGTATATGAAATTCATATGTTTGATAGTTATAAATCACATGTGATTGATTTAATAACTATAATGTTCAACTTGTATCCCCCCTGTAAAAGCATTTAAAATCATTTAAAAAGTAGATTAATGAGTATGAACTCACCTGTAGTGAGTGGTTTGGCAGAAAGTGTGGTATAGGATGCTAAGTGTCAAGTGAAGACTTGAGCACACACGGATCCTATTTAGCATATAATGACACATATATGTATATAATTAGTGTATAAACAACTAATCATGAAAGGTAACACCCTATTAGACTAGGAAATCCTAAGATTTAAGTACTACAATCACATATGATTGCATACTAAGGGTGTACGACCACACTAAGGAGTTTACAGCCAAAATGATATGTCCAATGGGGTTCACGGCCATGGGATTTACAGCCCTATGTTTACGGCCGTAAACTCATGCTATTTTGTGCATAAGGGTGTTTTAAAGGGCTTTCAAGCATTGAGGAAGGGTTCTAGTTTCCATGTTTAGCCTTAGGAGGGTTTAAGGTCACAAATGCACCCCCTATCAAGCGTTTACGGCCAAGGGAGATGCTCTTGGCCGTAAACTCTTGTTGTTCATGGGAAAAGCTTGTTTTCAAGGTGTATAAGATGATACTTACGATTTTGAAGCTTAGAAGAGTAGATTTCAGCCTAAAGAACTAATGTGTTCTTGAGGATCTTGAAGATCTAGACCCAAAAGATGAAATTCATGGATGAATTCAAAGGTGATTCAAGAATAAGAGATGTTTTAACACATGGATGGAAGGAATCACTTACATTTTCCAAGTTTTGTACCAAAATCCTATGATACTTGAGAGTGTTTTCGAGTTCCATGCCTTGGAAATGGAAAAAGTGAAGAAAATGGCCCAAGCTTCATACTTATAGGTTAAGAGTTTACGGCCACCATGAGTTTATGGCCGTAAACTCATGGGTCCTGCCCGTAAAATCCTCATTTGAGGGTTTATGGCTTGTTTGATGGTTTGGAACTTTAGTTGACCCATTCTAACACTTTATTTTTTGATGTACTAGGCTTAGAATGCTCAAACAGACTCTAAATAGTGCTAAAAGTTAGTAGAAATAAATATGACTTTAACTAAAATGAATGGTTTTTCAAGATAGAAGTTTTAGGTTGTCACATCATCCCCCCGTTAGAGAGAATTTCGTCCCGAAATTAGAGTTTAAGCAATTAAGTAGTTACACATAACTAAGCGAAAAGATGAGAATATTTCAATTTCATTTGATCCTCGCACTCCCAAGTGAATTCAGGCCCTCGCTTGACATTCCAGCGAACCTTCACTATCGGGATATGACTTTGCTTCGTTTGCTTGACCTCTCGGTCCATGATCTCTACAGGTTCTTCCATGAAGTTGAGGCTCTCGTTGATCTTGATCTCGTCGAGTGGGATCACAAGAGTCTCTTCGGATAGACACTTTTTCAAGTTCGAGACGTGGAAAGTAGAATGTACGTTACTAAGTTCACGGGGTAGGTGGAGTTTGTAAGCTATAGGGCCGATTCTAGCGAGAATCTCAAAAGGCCCTATGTATCTTGGATTTATCTTACCATGCTTACCGAAGCGTATCAAGCCCTTCCAGGGGTGAGACCTTCAAAAGAACATGGTCGCCAACCTGGAATTCTAAAGGTTCCTTCGTTTGTCTGCGTAGCTTTTCTGTCGGTCTCTAGAGGCTTTCAATCGTTCACGAATCTGAACAATCTTCTCTGTCGTTTCCCGAATGATCTCTGGACCTGTGAGAGTGCTGTCAGGAACTCGTCCTTTAGCTAACTGGGTGTCACCCACTTCAGCCCAGCATAGAGGGGATCTGCACTTTCGGCCATAGAGGGCTTTGAATGGATCAGCCTTTATGCTCGTGTGATAACTGTTGTTATAGGAAAACTCGATAAGGGGTAAATGAGTATCCCATGCCTTCCCGAAGTCGATCACATAGGCTCGCAACATATCTTCCAAGGTTTGGATAGTTCTCTCACTTTGTCCATCGATCTGTGGATGGTAGGCTGTACTCATGTCCAGCCTTGTTCCTAGGGAAATTTGTAGCGACTGCCAGAACCTTGAAGTGAATCTACTATCTCTGTCAGAGATAATGGATATAGGAACACCATGCAGTTGTACTATCTTCCTAATGTATGTTCTTGTGAGTTTCTCCATCTTATTAGTCTCTTTGATGGGCAGGAAGTGTGCAGACTTTTTTAACCTGTCAACGATCACCCAAATGGTATCGAGACCACCCGTTGTTTTGGGCAACTTGGTTATGAAGTCCATGGTGATCCGCTCCCACTTCCATTCCGGAATCAAGCTACAAAAAAATTGAAGGAGTATTGGGTCAATCATTAGAAGGCTTTGGAATGACACAAATAGGCTCTAAAGAGTTATGCATGTGGGCTGAAGTTGAAGAATTGAAGATTGGGCTACAATGCATGTTAAATGGCCCAAGTCTCACATTCAGCGTGACCCACGCGGTCCGCGTGGACTCATACGCGGTCTGCGTGAATTGTGCTGAGCTGATTCCGGGTTTGACTTGTTGACTCTATTTGTGGAAGTTTGGTGGGTGGCTTTTGGCACCTTTTTGAATCCGGAAATCAGCTCCCTTTTGTTGGAGATTGGAGCCATTATTGAGGGGCATCACTTGAAGAACATAGACCATTCTCTCTCAAGAAAGCCTTGGAAGATTTGAAGAATTTTTGGAAGAATAGTGTAATTTCTTTCCATCTTGCATCTAAGACAATGTTTGGTACCACTAAACTATATTGCTTGTCTTTTACTTTGGCCATGCTTGGCTAAACTTTCATTTGTTTGATTAGGGTTTAACCCATGGATGATTATTTGCTTTGAAGACTTATCATTACATTGTGTTTGAAGTTTATGGAAATGTTTTCTAGTTAAACATCTTGTTGTGTTTATTTATCTTTGATCATGAGCTTGGATGAATGAATCCTTGTTTTTGTTGACTAATT
Source organism: Lactuca serriola (assembly GCF_051521515.1). Classification (NCBI taxonomy): domain Eukaryota; kingdom Viridiplantae; phylum Streptophyta; class Magnoliopsida; order Asterales; family Asteraceae; genus Lactuca; species Lactuca serriola. The sequence continues at coordinate 153,160,787 of NC_136412.1, read as the reverse complement.
TCTTGGTTAAGTAATGAATCTTCAAATTAGTAAGCAACAAATGGTTTATATGTTTGTTTTCATTTCATTAGACCATGGAAATGTTTCCTCCATAATGATAATGTAAGCATTTGATTATCTTTTGGTCTTGGTAACTCTTATAACTTAAAGCTAATTGATTTTCACAAGATTTTATGCTTCATTGATTTTGTGACTTCAATTAAGGAAATGTGTTATGAGCTCCTCTAACCATTTTAATTTCTAAGAAGAGTTGAGGAAATTTGTGCTTATGAATTGCTATATCCAAGTTAAACCAACTCACAAGTGTTATTCCATTAAGTCTAATGATAAGTCAATTATATCATCCATGAGGTGTACCCCAAAATCAACCAATTTTACGTCATTGAATTTAATCCAAACTTTTACTTGTTTACTTGTCACATTTTCATTCTAGCTAGTTTTAATTTTGTCAAAAAATAAAAAAGAATTAAATCCCCCCCCCCCTTTACTTTTAGTTTTGTTTTGCAAGTGTTTTACAAAGAGATTTAAATTGAACCAGTCTCCGTGGATACGATCCCTTTACCACTATACACTATTTTAGTGTGTAATATTTAGGGTATTTATTTTGTTGGCCTCGACAACCAGCTAATTTTGGTGCCGTTGCTGGGGATTGGTTTATTTTTAATCAATTTGTTTCTCAATGCCCAGATCTCAGCGTACATGTGAGTTGATCTACAACCTAGAAATCGAAAAAGAAGCAAGGCGTTTGGCGAAGGAAAAGCGAATTGAACGTGGTCAAACTTCTAATGTTCAAGGGGATCCGGAAGTTGAACCCACTTCATCAAGTGATACGGAACCTGATTCTAGTCCCGACCCCCGCCAAGAAATTCCCGAAATACCACCTCTACAACAAAATCCCCCCATTATTGAACCAATTGCAATGGCGGACGGAGGAGAGGCTCCCGAAAGAACTTTGAGGCAAATGATGGAGACCGATGTTACACAAACTCCAACCGGTATCAATTACCCTGTTTTGGAAGGAGGTTCAGAATTGAAGTCAAGTTTAGTCCATCACCTTCCAACTTTTCATGGATTGGAGAACGAAGACCCGCATAAGAACTTGAAGATGTTCCACATTATTTGCACTAGCATGAAGCCACAAGGGTCAACCGATGACCAAATCAAGCTAAGGGCATTCCCCTTTTCATTGGCCGATAGAGCAAAGGATTGGTTATTTTATCTTCCTCCGGGGTCGATCAATTTATGGACCGACATGGCAAGAGCTTTTCTTGATAAATTCTATCTCGCTTCAAGAGTCTCAAGTCTTAGAAATGAGATTTGTGGAATCCACCAAGGTCAAAATGAGACTTTTCATGATTATTGGGAGAGGTTCAACAATTGTGCTATAGTTGCCCACAACACCAAATTCCGGAACAACTCCTCATTCAACACTTTTATGAGGAATTGTTGCCAATGGAGAGAAGACTAGTTGATGCCTCAAGTGGTGGTGATGTCTTTAGTAAAACTCCACAATAAACAAGACAACTTTTCAACACCATAGCCGTGAATTCCCAATACTTTGGCCCGCGCCAAGACATGAAAAGAGACACACAAAATAATGTCAATGAAGTGGGATGATCGAACCTAGAATCTCAAATCAAAGACTTAACCTCCGTTGTTCAAAAGATAGCCTTGGTACAAACTCCACAAGTGATGGTTTGTGGGATATGTGCAATAATGGGACACCCTACGGATATGTGTCCCATTCTCCAAGAAGATGCGGAACATGTGAATGCCACAGGAGATTTCCAAAATTACTACAACAAGCTATCCGGTTACCAAAATGCTTACAATTCAAGTTGGAAGCCAAATCCCAACATGAGCTATAACCCAAGACCACTGCCTCAAAATGCATTGGTTAGACCATCCTATCCGCCACCACAACCCCATTACCAACATCCACAACCACATTATCAACCCAAACCGCACCCTCCACATCATCACCAACAACCTCCTCAATCCCAACCAAGTAGCTCCGGAATGTCTCTCGAAGACATTGTCAAATCCCTAGCCACTAGCACCCAAAAATTTCAAAAAGAGACAAGAACTAGTATTTATAACCTTGAAGCGCAAATAGGAGATATAGTTACATCCATAAGCAAGTTGGAGTCCCGTGGGAAATTGCCTTCTCAAACTGAAAAGAATCCTAATGTCAATGTGGTGACCTTGAGAAGTGGCAAACAAGCCAGAGAAATTAGTTCAAAGAATAAGCCAATGGATAAAGAGGAAGAAATAGAAGTCATTCCCACTGAAGAACCTATGGTCAAGAACGATGCACAAGCTGGAGTTCCGAAGAAGACTATTCCCCTCGTAATATGCATAGCCACTCAACCGCCATTCCCCTCCCGACTTGCAATTTCAAAGAAGAAAATAGAGGAGAAAGAGATTTTGGACACCTTCCGAAAGGTGGAAGTAAACATTCCTTTACTTGATGCAATCAAACAAATTCCGAGATATGCAAAATTCTTGAAGGAGCTTTGCACCAACAAGAGAAAGTTGAAAGGAAATGAGAAAATCTCGATGAACGAAAATGCATCCGTGGTTTTACAAAGGAAGCTTCCACCCAAGTGTATGTTGGAATAGTGTCTAAGGCTGCAACTATAATAGGCAAGTATTTGACCCGGTTGTGCATGGTCCTTTTGGGTTGCCTTCACCATAGCAACTTGATAGGATGATTTATTAAGAGAGAGAGTAAATATTATAAAGAATAATATATTGTTATTTGATTAATATAAGTCATAGAATTAATTGGAATTAATTTGATGACTTAAAGAGATTAATTAAATAAGAGGGTATAAACTGTCAATTGTTTGATAGTTAAACTTTAGACTGTAAATCCATTGGGATATGCTTTGGACGAATTCTAAGAGATATAGGATAGCTAAAATCGTCCATATGAGTTATCTAGGAATGGATTTGGATAGCCTTAAGAGAAGATTATCCAATAGGGTTTAAACTGTAACCCTTAAGGAGTCTACAAGTATAAATAGACCCTATGGCTGATGGAATTCGACACTTCACAAAAAGTAGAGAACCTCTGGTCGAATTCCATCCCATCTCCTCTCTCCCAAATCATCCTTCTTGCTTTGGTGTTTGTAAGCCATTAGAGGAGTGACATTTGTGACTCTAGAAGCTCCAAGACAACAAGGTCAACAAGGAACTCAAAGGTATGGTTCTAGATCTATTTCAATGTTGTTATTTAGCCTAAATAGTTATTAGAAGTCTTGGATTAATAGCATGTTTAATTAGAAAGCCTAGATCCGAGCATTAGGGTTTTGCATGCGCACATAGGAAAGTTCTTATGGCTAAAACCCATCAGTGGTATCAGAGCCTAGCTTGGTTTTCTTTAAATTGTTGCTTGATTAACTGAAACAAACCTGCAAAATTCGATTTTTTGGTTTCTGAGTCATGGACTCGGCGAGTTCCAAAGTGGACTCGGCGAGTTGGCCTAACTCGGCGAGTCCCTTTGTGCACTCGGCGAGTCCAGGCGTCAGGAATGGCCAGATTCGGGATTTCTTTGTAATTATCTTATCTAAACTTTCCATAAACTAATTAGATCAATGTTAATTCGTTTTTCTGATAAATATAACTGCAATCTTGATCTAATTAAAGATATTTATCATATAATAAAATATTTAATTTCCTTATATGATAATTAATTAATTATTTTGATTATTTTGGTAATTATCTTAAAAGAAATCTTGAATAAATCAAATATAGATAATTAGGATATTAATTGTTAATTGGAATTATTTGTTATTTGATCCTCCATGTTTTAAATGTTTAAAACTTGTCCTCAAGTTTTGAAATTTATATTTGTGATTAAAAGTTTTAATTTAGACAACTTAAATTTCAAACCCTAGTTTTTAAAAGGTTTAAAATACAACCCTATACTAATATGATATTACTAGAATAATATATATATATATATATATATATATATATATATATATATATATATATATATATATATATATATATATATGTATAACTAAATGCTAGTTTTACCGTTAGTAGGCCTCATTCACGAAGCCGATCTATAAGGTGGGTATAAGGTTGCGGCCTATAAAATGACGCTTAATGGGTGTACACTCACACCCACCGCTTGCTTGATTGGTGGAGGGTCGTTAGCCGAACGGGTAGGATAGGGCAACCTCATCCTCTCATTAAAAGTATAATAAGAAAATATAAAGTAACTACACATATTTTAAAATTTCCCAATCTTAGTTACTTTAGGAAAAGTGAATTGATGCAATCCCATGAAATTACACTTTGCACCTTGCTAAGAAGTTAGTGGAGCGTGTGTGGTTTACCGGCACACTAATTGGTTCTAAGCGAAGGTGGCAAAGGGTGATTCATTGTTTATCATAGTTCGATGGAGCGTGTGTGGTTTACCGGCACATCGAATAGGTGATCGTTACAATGAAGGCACCATGTGAATTTGCATGGTAATTCACACCCGCTTTGTGATCCTCGGTATCCCAGTCACAAACAAGAGGGGCATATCGAGATTTAAACATTCCATTGAATAGTTTCAATGAATCTCATCCGAACCTAGGAATTCTCAATACACTTAGGACTAATAGTTTAAGTTTTGTGATGGAGAATTAGTGAATCGTCATTCACTTACCTTCAATTTATTTGCATGTTAGATTACAGCATCCCTTTTCTAATATGTAAATGTTATTGTTGGATCCTAGCCCTAATTTTTCTTATTGGGTGATAATTAGGGATTCTTATTCTAATCTATCTTTGTCCTTTCTAGATGTCAAATGCTAACAACGCTGCTGCTAGTTCTTTCACGTTGATGAGCCTTTGCCAAAAGGTCACCTTCGATGGAACGAACTTTAGCGAATGGATAAGATAAATTCGCACCATTGCTCGCTATGAGGATAAGGAGTATGTCCTCGATGAGAAGCTCGAGAAAATCAACCCCGAAATCGCTACTCCAGCCGAAATCACCGCTTTTGAGACTCATGAGCGAGATGCAACGAAGGTACATTGCATCATGATCGCTACCATGAACTCCGAATTCCAAAAGTCCTATGAGGACATGTACCCGTACGAGATGCACCAAGACTTATTGGAGAGATATCACCAAAACACGAGACAAGAGCGTTATGAGATTTTCACCAACATGATTTCCGCTAAGATGGGTCATGGAGAATCTCTTACCGTGCACCTGCAAAAGATGCAAAGGTATGTCGACCGCCTTCGCAAGTTAAATGTTGACTTTGGAGAAGACTTGGCGATCGACATGGTGCTTCACTCATTGCCTCCGATGTACAACCAATTTAGGATGACCTACCAGATGAACAAAGAAGAGGTCACCCTAAGCAAACTCCAAGGTCTCTTGAGGGTCGCTGAGAGCAACTTCAAAGACAAGTCTGTTGCACAAATTCCCAATCCGCCCGCTGCTCCTGTCTTGGCTATTGGTCAAGGAAAGGGAAAGAAGAGGAAGGCTTCGTCCAAGAACCATCGCAAGGTTAAATCCTGAGATGGTGCCTCTTCTAGTGGGACCAAAGTTGATCCTGCTAAGCCCTGCCCTAACCCGAAGGAGGCAGAGTGCCACCACTGCCACAAGATAGGACATTGGAAGAGAAGCTGCCCAGATTACCTGCAAGCAATCAAAGAAGGAAAGATCAAGCCATCTTTCGTAGGTATATACACAATCAAATCTAACGATTCTAATCATGCTATTTCTTGGGTTCTTGATACCGGTTGTGGTTATCACATTTGTTCAAATGTGCAGGGACTAAGAAGAAGTAGGGATGTGGAGCAAGGAAGGATCAATCTAATCATGGGGAACAGAAGATCGTCGCCTGTGAGCAAGATTGGAGTGTAATCTTTAGTGCTTAGGAATAATTTAGTTTTAGATTTGAACAATTGTTGCTATTCGCCAGAAATGGCTAGAAACATCATTTCATTTCATGGTTTATATAGACAAGGATTTAGATTTTCTTTTAATAATGAGAATGGTTCTATTTTGGCTTATCTAAATGGTGTCTTTTACTTTGAAGCTATACCATGTAATGGAATATATGAAACCGTTATGATTGTTGATAACTTAGGAAATGATGTTTTGAATATTGATTCTTCCACTAGTATGGATAAAGCATCCTTGTGGCATTGTCGTCTTGGACATGTCAACAAGAAACGCATAGCCCAACTCCAAAAGGATGGAGTGTTGGAGTCATTTGACCTTAGGGAAGATGACACATGCGAGTCTTGTTTACTTGGAAAGATGACTAAGTCACCCTTCACAAGTACTTGTGAAAGGGGTGAGGGTTTATTGGACCTAATACATACCGATGTATGTGGACCGTTTAGATCAACCACGAAGGTTGGGAACCGCTTCTACGTGACGTTTACCGATGATTATAGTAGATATGGGTATATCTACTTAATCAAGCAAAAGTCAGAAACCTTTGAAAAGTTCAAAGAGTTCAAGAATGAAGTGGAGAATCAATTGGGCAGGAAAATCAAGATGCTTCGATCCGATCGTGGAGGAGAGTACCTAAGTCTTGAATTCCACGATTATCTCAAGGAGTGTGGAATAGTTTCGCAATTGATGCCTCCTAGGACACCGCAGTTGAATGGTGTGGCAGAAAGGCGTAATTGAACATTGTTGGATATGGTTCGCTCTATGATGAGTTGTGCTTCACTACCTATCTCTTTTTGGGGGTATGCCTTAGAGACTGTCGCCCATATCCTTAACCGAGTCCCTACTAAGAAGGTTGCCAAAACACCTCATGAGATGTGGACAGGGAAAGCTCCCTCGTTGGCACATATCAAGGTTTGGGGTTGCGAGGCTTTCGTAAGACGAGATACTCACGACAAGCTTGAACCTCGAAGTGAGCGATGTATTTTCATTGGCTACCCGCAGACATCCTTTGGATATCTCTTCTATAGACCGAAGGACAACGTTGTCTTTGTTGCGAGGAGAGGAGTTTTCCGAGAGAGAGAACTCATAGGCCAAGGAGACAGTGGGAGGCAAATCGAACTTGAAGAGATTCAAGAATCGATGGATGAAGGAACCTCTACCGCTGGCACTCAACCCGAGGAGGAAACTCCGGTTGAACCGATTGACAAGTCCTTACCTCTTAGACGTTCTGATAGGGTTAGAGTTCATCCCCAGTTTTATGGTTTTCATATTACTACCGAAGGGGACACGTATATTAGTGATGGTACACTAGTAAATCTTGATGAACCTAATAGCTATAAGGAAGCCATGGCAGGCCCGGAGTCTGCAAAGTGGAAAGAGGCAATGGATAGCGAGATCCAATCCATGTATGATAACCAAGTTTGGAATTTGGTTGACTATGTGCCCGGACGTAAGACCGTTGGGTGCAAATGGATCTTCAAGAAGAAGACCGACGTGGATGGAAACGTATACACATATAAAGCGCGATTGGTTGCGAAGGGCTTTACTCAAACTCCCGGAGTTGACTATGATGAGACCTTCTCACCAGTTGCGAAGATTAAATCTATTAGAGTGATGCTAGCAATTGGCGCATTTCATGATTATGAGATTTGGCAAATGGATGTCAAGACCGCTTTCCTTAACGGAAAGTTGGCTGAGGATGTTTACATGGCTCAGCCAGAGGGGTTTGTGGATCCGAAGCATCCGAATAGAGTGTGTAAGCTTGAGAAGTCCATTTATGGACTTAAGCAAGTGTCTCGTAGGTGGAATCTTTACTTCGATGAGAAAGTCAAAGAGCTTGGATTTGTACGAAGCGAAGAGGAATCTTGTGTATATGTCAAAGCCAGTGGGAGTATAGTAAGCTTTCTCGTTCTATATGTCGATGACATATTACTCATAGGAAACGACATCCCGACTCTGCAGGAGGTTAAGTCTTGGCTCGAGAAGTGCTTCGCTATGAAGGACCTCAGAGAGGCTTCTTACATTTTAGGAATAAGGATAGTAAGAGAAAGAAGTAAGAGACTAATTGGACTTAGTCAGAATACTTACTTAGAGAAGGTACTAAAACGTTTTAGTATGGAAAACTCGAAGAAGGGAGAATTACCGATACAAAGTAATGCCAAGTTGAGTAAGACTCAAAGTCCGAGTACCGAAGCTGAGATCGCAGAAATGAGCCAAGTACCATACGCTTCCGCAGTTGGCTCTATCATGTACGCTATGACTTGTACTCGTCCTGATGTAGCCTTCGCTTTGAGCATGGTTAGTAGATATCAAGGGAATCCTGGCAAAGCACATTGGATTGTGGTGAAGAACATCCTCAAGTACCTTCGGAGGACGAAGGAATGGTTCTTAGTCCTCGGAGGGAGTGATGACTTGAAAGTGCGAGGGTATAGTGACGCCAGTTTTCAGACCGACAGGGACAACTACCGTTCACAGTCGTGCTGGGTCTTTACCCTTAATGGAGGAGCAGTGACATGGAGGAGTTCCAAGCAGGAAACCGTAGCTGATTCAACGTGCGAATCAGAGTACATTGCAGCGAGCGAAGCGTCGAAGGAGGCAATATGGCTAAAGAACTTCATCGGTGATCTTGGAGTTGTACCTGCCATAAAGGAGCCCATGGAGATTTTCTGTGATAACGAAGGTGCGGTTGCCTTGACCAAGGAACCGAGGGATCATGGTAGATCAAGACATATCGACAGAAAATATCATTTCATTAGACATCGTGTAGAAGAAGGACAACTCATAGTTAAGAGGATATCATCAGAAGATAACCCAGCAGATCCGCTTACGAAGGGACTGAGTAGGGTTAAGCACTTGCAGCATGCTAGGAGTATTGGGCTGAAGGATGATATTAAGATAGATTAGATAGTATTAGAAACGTGTAATAGATAAATGTAATTAACATTTGATGATTAAATAAAGAAGTTTTATTTATGAGTAATGTTACTATCTTATGTTAATTGTTTAACTATTGTTTCACTTTGCATGTTTTGACTTCCAGAATAATTGAGTTTATTAGGAATAATCGAATTGTTCAAATTGTCCACAATCATTCATATGTTGGAAGTAGATATGAATGAAGATTGTCATGAATTGGTGTGTAGATTGTCTAAATGGTGTTAGACATAGCAAAGGATTGCTGCAACGTTCATGAGTGCTTATGAACTAGTTTTGAGCATTGGAACAAACCCGTGCTTGCTGGAATCACCTTATGGAATATGATATAAAAAGGGTGATCGCAAGACGATAATATCATATAGTCTTAAAACCTAGATATATGGTTTGTTATTTATTAATTTATTGTACATTGATAATGCGAAAACGCATCAGTAACTCGGTGTTATAAAACGCATTGTTGTGTATAGTTGGTTAATGAATAAGTAAATGCATATAAGTCGAAGTTTATCTATAACTTTTATCAAAGAAGGTAAAAGCGGTATCTCGGCCGCTCGATGATTTGATTTGACTTATGTGCCGGGCCCGGTCAGAACTGAATTGATGTGTTCGATTAAGTTCTATGTCAAATAAATCAGAGATCGAGAAACCTAAATGCTTGACTAACCATTCCATAGGATTGTCAGCATGATATCTAACAGAGGACTGTACGATCCCTTATCTAAAGGAGAAGATTGATTAGATCAGAGTTTGACAGTGTCTTTGAGAGCTACGATTGCAAACCGAATTGTACTTGTATAGTTACTAGACTTATCCAAGTGGGAGACTGTTGGAATAGTGTCTAAGGCTGCAACTATAATAGGCAAGTATTTGACCCGGTTGTGCATGGTCCTTTTGGGTTGCCTTCACCATAGCAACTTGATAGGATGATTTATTAAGAGAGAGAGTAAATATTATAAAGAATAATATATTGTTATTTGATTAATATAAGTCATAGAATTAATTGGAATTAATTTGATGACTTAAAGAGATTAATTAAATAAGAGGGTATAAACTGTCAATTGTTTGATAGTTAAACTTTAGACTGTAAATCCATTGGGATATGCTTTGGACGAATTCTAAGAGATATAGGATAGCTAAAATCGTCCATATGAGTTATCTAGGAATGGATTTGGATAGCCTTAAGAGAAGATTATCCAATAGGGTTTAAACTGTAACCCTTAAGGAGTCTACAAGTATAAATAGACCCTATGGCTGATGGAATTCGACACTTCACAAAAAGTAGAGAACCTCTGGTCGAATTCCATCCCCTCTCCTCTCTCCCAAATCATCCTTCTTGCTTTGGTGTTTGTAAGCCATTAGAGGAGTGACATTTGTGACTCTAGAAGCTCCAAGACAACAAGGTCAACAAGGAACTCAAAGGTATGGTTCTAGATCTGTTTCAATGTTGTTATTTAGCCTAAATACTTATTAGAAGTCTTGGATTAATAGCATGTTTAATTAGAAAGCCTAGATCCGAGCATTAGGGTTTTGCATGCGCACATAGGAAAGTTCTTATGGCTAAAACCCATCAATGTAAAGATCCCGGAATGTTCACGGTCCCTTGCAAGATTGGAGATGTCACTTTTAGTAGTGTTATGCTTGATCTTGGTGCCTCTATCAATGTCATGCCTTATTCGGTGTATGCATCATTGAATGTCGGACCCTGAAGTGAAACCGGTGTCATAATCTCTCTTGCGGATAAATCAAGAGTCTTTCCTAGAGGTGTTTTGGAAGATGTCCTAGTGCAATTAAACCAATTAGTCTTCCCGGCGGATTTCTATGTCATTGACTTAGATGAACAAGTATCCTCAAAATCGGGCATAATCTTACTTGGGAGACCATTCTTGAAGACGGGTAGAACAAAGATTGATGTGTATGCGAGAAGCTTAATAATGGAGTTTGATGGTGAAACAATAAGTTTAACATTTATGATGCTATGAGATATCCTAGTGATGTGTCATCTTTGTGCTTTATAGATGATGTCGAACCATTAACTTAAGAATTGTTCGAGTTGTCTAATGATGACATGTTGGAGATGGTTTTGAGCAAAGGATTTGATTGTGAAAAATTAACCAAGAAGTTGAAGCTCTACTCACCAGACCCCGAAGTTGAAAGATTAGTAAACAATTTGAAGATCAAGAAGACCACCCAATTTAGTGTGAAGCAAATTGAATTACCTCAAACTCATACGAGATTGCCGACCTCCCTTGTCCAACCGCCAGAATTAGAATTGAAGGTCCTTCCTCAATATTTGAAGTATGCGTACTTAGGAGACAGCGAGACTCTTCCGGTCATCATTTCAACTCTCCTAACCAAGTGTGAAGAAGAACAACTCCTTAAGGTGTTGAGGGAACATAAAGAGGCAATGGGTTGGACAATTGCGGATATCAAGGGTTTGAGTCCCTCCACTTGTATGCACAAAATCTTAATGGAGGATGAATGTAAGCTGAGTAGAGACGCGCAAAGATGGTTGAATCCGCCAATGATGGAAGTGGTCAAGAAAGAGATTTTGAAGCTCCTAGATGCAGGAATGATCTATCCAATCTCGGATAGAAAATGGGTGAGCTCGGTTCAAGTCGTGCCGAAGAAGACGAGAATCACAGTGGTCGAGAACAACAAAGGTATGATGGTCCACACCCGTGTGCAAAACGGGTGGAGAGTATGTATTGACTATCGCAAACTCAATGCAAGCACACGAAAAGATCATTTTCCATTACCTTTCATTGACCAAATGTTAGAAAGGTTGGCCGGAAAATCTCACTATTGTTGTCTCGACGGGTATTCCGGTTTTCACCAAATCCCATTGGTACCGGAAGACCAAGAAAAGACAACTTTTACATGTCCATTTGGCACTTTCGCATACCGTAGAATGCCAATCGGAATGTGTAACGCCCCAGCCACTTTCCAATGTTGTATGGTTAGTATCTTTTCGAAATATGTTGAAAATATAATTGAAGTTATCATGGATGATTTTACGGTATATGGAAACTCCTTTCAAGAGTGTTTGACCAATCTAACCAAAAGTTTAAAAAGATGCATTGAAACGAATTTGGTTTTAAACTTTGAAAAATGTCATTTTATGGTGATTCAAGGTCTTATTTTGGGTCATATTGTGTCAAAGAAAGGAATTGAGGTAGATAAGGCCAAGATAGATGTTATTCAAAGCTTACCTTACCCGACTTGTGTTTGGGAAGTTCGTTCTTTTTTGGGCCATGTAGGTTTCTACCGACGATTCATCAAGGACTTTTCGAAGATAACAAGACCAATGTGCCAACTATTGCAAAAGGATGTTGATTTCGAGTTTAATGAGGCGTGCAAAGAAGATTTCGACAAGCTCAAAGAGTTGCTCACATCTGCCCCCATCATGCAAGCACCAAATTGGGATCTCCCAATTGAGATTATGTGTGATGCAAGCAACTATGCGATAGGCGCCGTTTTGGGTCAAAAGAGTAGGAGGGCCTCCCACGTGATCTACTATGCATAAAGGACACTAGACAATGCTCAAAGCAACTACTCTACTACGGAGAATGAGCTATTGGCCATAGTGTTCGCCTTGGATAAATTTAGACAATACCTACTTGGCACCAAGGTCATAGTGTATTCAGATCACGCAACACTTAAGTACTTGATAACGAAGAAAGATGCAAAGCCTAGACCCATCCGGTGGATTTTGTTGTTACAAGAATTTGATTTGGAAATCCGAGACAAGAGCGGATGCGAGAACCTTGTTGCCGATCATCTAAGCCGGATCACTTCAAATGAAACTCCTCTCCTGTTGCGGGACGAGTTTCCGGATGAGCATCACTTTTCCCTCACTCAATCTACTCCTTGGTATGCCGATATCGTTAACTTTTTGGTCACAAAGAGGTATCCCAACACATTCACACGTGCTCAAAAAGACAAGTTGAAAAGTGATGCAAAATACTATGTGTGGGATGAACCTTATTTATGGAAACATTGTCCCGATCAAATCATTAGGCGATGTGTACCCCAACAAGAGCACCAATCCATTTTGCAATTCTGTCATGAATTTGCTTGTGGGGGACACTTCGGACCTAGACGGACCTTGAGAAAGGTCCTTGAGTGTGGATTATTTTGGCCAACCATGTCACGCGATTGTTACTTGTTTTGCAAAAGTTGTGAACAGTGCCAAAGGACGGGAAACATTTCTCAAAAGAACCAAATGCCCTAAAATCCAATCCTTGGTTGTGAAATTTTCGACGTATGGGGGATTGATTTCATGGGCCCATTTCCAGTCTCATTTGGCAACATTTATATTTTGCTCGCGGTTGACTATGTTTCTAAATGGGTTGAGGCCACATCCACAAGATCGGACGATGCCAAAACAGTTATCGAGTTTTTGAAGTCTAATGTTTTTGTAAGATTTGGTGTATCTAGGGCGTTGCTTAGTGATCGAGGGACGCACTTTTGCAACAAGATAATGGAGGCTTTATTGAAGAAGTGCAACGTGACCCACCGTGTTTCAATAGCCTATCACCCTCAAATGAATGGTCAAGTGAAGGTTTCGAATCGTGAAGTGAAGAGTATACTTGAGAAAACGGTGAATCCCTCAGTAAAAGACTGGAGTTCAAGACTTGATGATGCCTTGTGGGCCTATCGGACCGCGTACAAGACCCCGATAGGAATTTCCTCATTTAGGCTAGTTTTTGGAAACCCATGTCATCTTCCTGTGGAATTGGAACACCGTGCGTTTTGGGCGGTCAAACAATGCAACTTCAACATCGATGAGGTGGGAAGGCATAGGAAGCTTCAACTTCAAGAGTTGGAGGAGTTGAGAAATGACTCATATGAAAACTCAAGAATCTACAAGGAAAGGACAAAGCTTTTCCATGACAAGTCCATTACCCGCAAACATTTCGAGCCGGCACATAGGGTTTTGCTTTATCATTCGCGATTGAAATTATTTTTTGGAAAGTTGAGGTCAAGATGGATAGGTCCGTTTGTTGTGCTAAAAGTCTTTGAGCATGGAGCGGTTGAGATCCAAAGTAAAGAAACGGGGCAAATCTTTAAAGTCAATGGGCGTCGATTGAAACCTTTCTATAAAGGTTTGAACGTAAATGTCTTAGATGTCATCCAATTAGATGCCCCGGTGTACTGAAATTAAGAGGGAACCACGTCTCGCCAAAGACGTTAAAGAGGGGCATTTTTGGAAAACTAAAAGTTTTCATCTTTTCTAGTTCCGAATAAATGTCGTAGATGATCCATTTTTGCATTTAACATATATTCTTCTTCCTTCTTGCGCTAAAAGAATGTTGGATTTGAGGACCCGGTGTTCGTATTGGTCAAAGAGCATAAAAATCGGGAAAAATGGCGAACCAATTCACGCGGACCGCGTGTACTCCAAGGGCCGTCCACGTGTTTATTACAACGGTCCGTGTATTGTCCCTCAAAACGTCCGTGTCTAATATCAGCAAACAAAACAAGTTCAGTGCAATTCACGCGGACCGCGTGTACTCAAGGTTCCGTCCGCGTGTTTATTAACATGGACCGCGTATCTCCCTAAGAATCGTTCGCGTGTAAACGATGCAAGATAGCCTAAGTTCGAGGTTATTCACGCGGACCACGTGTACTCGCAGTCCTGTCTGCGTGAGCTATTGACCAACGTTGACCCAGTTTTTACCAGGTTTGACCGCGAATTAAAACTCCCTTATACACCAGTCGGCCCTTCTCCTTCCCACTTCTTCTTCTTCGTTTCCCTAACCTCCATTAGAGAACTTCCATCTCCACAACTAAAAATCAGTTTCCCGTCAAACCGCCGGTCGGAATTTCGCGAGACCACCACCATTCTTCACCAAATTCCGAGCTCTACAAACCCCACTTAAAAATCAGTCCGATCTGTTGCTATAGCTCGGGGCGCCACCACCACTCAACCGCTACTTTCCGGCCGTTTTTCGGCCAACTCCGGCCACCTCTCGCGATTCCGACACCACCATTATGATCCTCTTAGACAAGTCTACAAACCCCACCAAAAATATCTCCTAAAGCTCGTTGGAAAATTTCGCTGGAATTTCAAGCCATTGTCGGATTCGTCGGGTTTTCGCTATAAATTGCTTCTCACGGGATATTGAACAAAGCTTAAAGCTTGGGGTGGTGAGTTGCAAGATTTTCAAATCCCAAATTTTCGCATGCAAATTTTGAACTTTCAACAAAAACGGGTACTTTCTATCCTTTATTTTAATTGATCAAGATGCATGTCTCTGAACAACCATTCATATGCTATTGCATCAAATGAGTTTAGGAATTAATTCTTGCTTTGATTGTTGAATTGCTTTAGAGGTCCATAGGGAGTTAGTTGGTGATTTGGATTGACATATTGTTTGTTGAAATTGTGGTTCGTGTAGTGGTTATTTTTCGTGCAGATAGTCCATGTCCACATCTAGGAAGCGCCCGGCTGCTGCCCGAGGGAAAGCCCCAACTAGAAATCAAAACGATGCTCCCGGTATCCCACGATTTCGGGATTCCAAGGCAGCCGAAAACTACACGAAGAGCTTGCCTAGAAAGGTTGCATCTACCAAGTTCGTGTGCAGGCCCACGCTGATATCATTAGGGGTTCTTGAAGTGGTCACCCAATTGTTCCGTAACATTGGGTGGGCAAACCTTCTTAACCTCATGGGCACACTTACGAGCTCCCCACTAGAGAGTTTCTTGTCGATTGTGGGTACGATAGCGAAAAAAGAAAAGCCGCATTCCAACTTCTAGGGGATCGAAGGTACATCGATTTTGCAACGATAAACGACATTTTGGGCTTGCCTTCTTCAAACACATCCACAGTTTTCGACGTCCTACCTGCTGAGTTCAATCATGAGACCTTTTGGACGGAAATCACCGGGGGTATCTTTTCGTGTGCCGGTTAGGATAAAGCAACTTCTATCATTCACCTATGCCTCCGCATTGCCCATCGCATCTTGGTGTGTACAGTTTTTGCCCGCAAAGAAGCAGTCCAGGTCACCAAAAATGAGCTCTTCTTCCTTTGGTGTATGACGAGGCATCACAGCCCACCAATCCCGGACTTTGCTTCATTTTTTTCCATAAATGCGCACACATGAGATCCAAAACGTCCGATGATATTTGCATTGAGGGATTTGTCACATTTTGGCTCACGGTCTTGACATCGAGCTCCCAGACAAATACCAGCCTGTTGACAACAAAAATCTTTTGGATGAGCGCGCTCTCATAAACATGCACCACATCTATCGCAGGAACAAGAGCATCTTCACATGGTATTATCCTCAAGGGGCCGGGTATCTCGTTCTTCCCGACCCTCGAGTCACCAACTTCACCTTCCACGATCGCACTTAGTGGAGACTCGCGAGGACCATCACTCAGTCAGTCAATGAGGATGTGCTCCAGGATCAAGATGATGACGAGATGCATATGGATGACGAGCTCGGTGATGAGCCCACCCATGGTCCACAGCACGCCCAACCACAAGCCCCTCCTGGATACTACACACTCCCCCCAATTTTTCCGAGTGGTTTGAGGCTCTTTGTGTCTCAAACCAAATCATGTCCCAGAAAATGCACCATATATGGGGGTGGCACCAATCCCAAAACCATTTTGAGAACATCCCACTTCCGCCTCCCTATCCATACCCTCCACCCACCCATCCTTATCCCCCTCCACCTTACCCTTACCCCTACCCCCAATACTCGTATCCTCCTCCCGATCCCCCGGTTTAGGTACTTTCACCTCGCCCCAAGCATTGAGGACAATGCTTATTTCTAAGCTTGGGGTGGGGTATTCCTTTTTCTTTTTAATTTATCATGCATTTTAATTAGGTTGCATAGCATTTTAGTATAAATTGCATTCATTTTTTTTTATATAAAACCACAAAAATAAAGCAAGCAAATATCCATTTACAGAAATCTGAGAAGGGTGACCGGTTTAATTATTGAACAAAATTTTCCAACATTTTGGTCACCCGACGTTTTATATTCATTTGTATAGGTTTGATTTATTGTATTTAGATCGAGTTGTTTTTCGCAAATTGGTGATGTTAAGAGACTGCGAGTCGGATACTACAGGAGGTTTGGGCCAACACCAAGTGAGCCGATTCCTACAACGGTGACCAAGCGATTAAACCTAGTTACACATGAGAGAATCCGACAGACTTGAGATCAGAGTGTACATTTAAAGAAGAGCTCCACCCAAGCCCATCCAATTGCTTTCTCCCTACTATAGACGTCCTTCATTGTATGCATGTTCCATTGAGGCTGCGACTGACCATCCCTCCTTACTCACCTAGAGGAGTTGTTCAGGCTGTGGTTTATGGTCCCATTGTCATCGGATGAAAAAGTTGTGAGATAGCAGCGAGATCAATTCTGACCATGTTGACTAACGTTGAACAGGTTCCATGGTTCTATCCATTCTTTTTATTTTTAGGGTAGTTCATCCCAACTTCATTTTAGTCTTATCTTACTTGAGGACAAGTAAGGTTTAAGCTTGGGGTGATTTGATAGTTTCGTTTTTATTACTTCTTTTCATAGTTTATTTTTAGTTAAAACCATCTCATTTTAGTTAATCTTTAGGCATATTTTCTCTTTTTGTTATTTTTCTCCTTTACTGTGTGCTTTTTAGTCTTTTGAGCTTATTTGCAGGATTAATCGAAGACTATTTGTTATTGGAGGTTTGGAAGGAGTGCGGGACTATTGGAGGCATGTAATTTGCTTGTAAACTTCAAGTGGTTCGATTGAGCTTGGTGCTTGCATAAAGAAGAAATCAATTTGGACTTAATTTGTGAGCAAGGATGATGATGAGGTGACGGGGAATCGAGCTACAAGAAAATTGAAGGAGTATTGGGTCAATCATTAGAAGGCTTTGGAATGGCAAAAATGGGCTCTAAAGAGTTATGCATGTGGGCTGAAGTTGAAGAATTGAAGATTGGGCTAGAATGCATGTTAAATGGCCCAAGTCTCACATTCAGTGTGACCCACACGGTCTGCATGGACTCATACGCGGTCCGCGTTAATTGTGCTGAGCTGATTCCGGGTTTGACTTGTTGACTCTATTTGTGGAAGTTTGGTGGGTGGCTTTCGGCACCTTTTTAAATCCGGAAATCAGCCCCTTTTTGCTAGAGATTGGAGCCATTATTGAGGGTCATCACTTGAAGAGCATAGACCATTCTCTCTCAAGAAAGCCTTGGAAGATTTGAAGTATTTTTGGAAGAATAGTGTAATTTCTTTCCATGTTGCATCTAAGACAATGTTTGGTACCACTAAACTATATTGCTTTTCTTTTACTTTTGCCATGCTTGGCTAAACTTTCATTTGGTTGATTATGGTTTAACCTATGGATGATTATTTGCTTTAAATACTTATCATTACATTGTGTTTGAAGCTTATGGAAATGTTTTCTAGTTAAACATCTTGTTGTGTTTATTTATCTTTGATCAAGAGCTTGGATGAATGAATGCTTGTTTTTGTTGACTAATTTCTTGGTTAAGTAATTGATCTTCAAATTAGTAAGCAACAAATGGTTTATATGTTTGTTTTCATTTCATTTAGACCATGGAAATGTTTCCTCTATAATGATAATGTAAGCATTTGATTATCTTTTGGACTTGGTAACTCTTATAACTTAAAGCTAATTGATTTTCACAAGATTTTATGCTTCATTGATTTTGTGACTTCAATTAAGGAAATGTGTTATGAGCTCCTCTAACCATTTTAATTTCTAAGAAGAGTTGAGGCAATTTGTGCTTATGAATTGCTATAGCCAAGTTAAACCACTTCATAAGTGTTATTCCATTAAGTATAATGATAAGTCAGTTATATCATCCATGAGGTGTACCCCAAAATCAACCAATTTTACTTCATTGAATTTAATCCAAACTTTTACTTGTTTACTTGTCACATTTTCATTCTAGCTAGTTTTAATTTTGTCAAACAATCAAAAAGAATTAAATCCCCCACTTTTACTTTTAATTTTGTTTTGCAAGTGTTTTACAAAGAGATATACATAGAGATTTAAATTGAACCAATCTCTGTGGATACGATCCCTTTACCACTATACACTATTTCAGAGTATAATATTTAGGGTATATATTTTGTTGGCCTCGACAACCACCAATCAACGAGAAGTTCTGTATGAATCTGCGATAGTAGCTAGCGAGGCCTAGAAATTGACGAATTTCTGTAGGCGTCTTTGGCGCTGACCAGTTCTCAATGGCTTTAATTTTGGAAGGGTTCACGTGTATTCCCTATTCGCTAACCACGTGACCTAAGAACTCGAATCTTCGAATCCAAAATTCACATTTAGAGAACTTCGCATAAAGCTTCTCTGATCTCAGTGTTTCTAAGACCTGTTGTAGGTGATGACTATGCTCCTCCTTACTTCGAGAGTAGATAAGTATGTCATCGACGAAGACGATGACAAACTTATCCATGTAAGGACGACATACTCTATTCATTATGGCCATGAATACTGCAGGCGCATTGGTCAATCCGAATGGCATCACTACAAACTCGTAGTGTCCATAACGAGTTCGGAAGACTGTCTTCGGAACATCCTTCTGTAACAATCGCAGCTGGTGATACCCGGATCTTAGATCAATCTTTGAAAAGTAATTTGCCCCTTGCAGCTGGTCGAACAAATCGTCTATGCGAGAAAGAGGGTAATGATTCTTGACCGTAAGCTTGTTGAGTTCTCTGTAGTCAATGCACATACGGAACGATCCATCTTTCTTCTTCACGAATAACACCGGTGCTCCCCATGGTGAGAAGCTTGGTCTAATAAAGCCCTTGCTGAGCAGTTCGTTAAGTTGTATGGATAGTTCCTGCATTTCTGCTGGTGCTAGACGATAGGGCAATTTGGCTACTGGGGTAGCTCTTGGAACTAGGTCGATTCTGAACTCGACTTGGCTTTGCGGTGTTAATCCTGGTAGTTCTTTTGGAAAGATGTCGGGAAAGTTGCGTACCACGTGAATGTTCTTTAGGTCTTTCGATTCTTGAATCGTATCGACAATGTGAGCAAGGAATGCACGATATTCCTTACGCTGGTACTTCCGGGCTTGAATACTTGAGATGATACAAAGGCTCGTGCCGGGTTTGTAGCCATAGATAATAAGGGTTTCGCTAGACGGAATATTAAGGCGAACAACTTTTTCATAACACATGATGTCGGCATGCTGAAGACTCAACCAATCCATGCCGATAATGATGTCAAAACTTTTAATTGAGACCGGCATGGGGTCAATTGGAAAGGTATAGCTATCTAGTGTTAGAGTACATCCTATGTATATACTGCTAGTGCTCTCAGTTTTCCCATTAGCCATTTCTATAGTGAATGGTTCTTTAAGTGTGCGTGGTTGTTGTTTAAGTAAGTGAGCAAATTTCTGATTCATGAAACTTCTCTCTGCCCCGCTATCAAATAGTATACATGCATAAGAGTTATTGAGGAGAAACGTACCAGTAACCACTGTGGGGTCAGCTACTGCTTCCTCGTGGCCTATGGCCAAAACTCTTCCAACACCGCCTGCGTTCCCTGCTTTCGGGCAGTTCCTCTTGTAGTGGCCGACCTCGCCACAACCGTAGCAAGCTTGGCCCACACCAACGTCGGGGACTTGGTTAATTGGCCTCGCCGGAGCCTTGCAGAAATGGACAGTGTGTCCCTTCCTGTTGAAGTTAGAGCACTACATTTCCCGGCAGGGTCCGTTATGGTGGAAGTTGCACTTGTCGCACTTTAGCAAGCTCCCAGCATACGACTTTGCCAGCGCAGTGGCAGTAGGTGATACCGCAGCATAAACAGCCATGATTTCCTGCTTTTAAGCGAAGTTCTATGCCATTTTTCCTTTCTTGTTACCCCAATGTTTCTGCTTGTTGTCAGTGGTCTGGGGAGGTATTGGGATGGCTAGGGTTGTTGTTGTCGTCGACGGGGTGCAAACTCTATGATCCACGAGCCACTATGCCAGACGCTTGGCATTGTCGAAGGTAGTAGGGTTTAAAGCTAGGACATTTCCCTGGAATGGAGGCATCAATCCCCATATGTACCTCTCAATCTTCTTTCCCTTTGTAGGGACCATTCCTGGACATAGTGCCACCAGATCGTTGAATCTGGTGATGTAGCCCACTACGTCGGAGCCCTTCATGGTTAGGCTCCAAAGTTCTTGTTCAAGTTTATGAACTTCGTCCTACGGGCAATATTCCTTGATCATTAGCTCCTTCAGAGCTTCCCAGCCCATAGCGTTAGCCACTACAAGAGTTAGTGACTTGACATGGCTATTCCACCATGTAAGGGATCTTTCTGAGAAGGTGCAAGTAGCAAATTTTACTTTGCTACCTTCTGGGCAAGAGCATATCTCAAAGATCGACTCCGTCTTCTCGAACCATTATGAGAGGGCAATGATTCCGCCTGTCCCGTTGAAGGACATGGGTTTGCAGTTGCCGAAGTCTTTATACGAGCACTCCCTAGAGCGCTCTGAAACTTCAACAATCGTGGGAGGCACATTAGTCTCACTCCTGCTAGTACCGATGTTGGTGAATTGTGCAAGAGCTGCCGTAACAGCTGCATTTACCGCAACTTGGATAGCTGCCAGATTGTATTGCGGAGGAGGCGGTAGTGGTTGAGTTGAAGTTATCGGAGGATCGCGTCTCGATGATCGACGCGGATGCATCTTTTAACTGAAAGTTTATAAAGATGATAATAGTAAGAATCAATTGTAAGTATAATGAGAGGGATCCATGGACTAAATCACCATAGCCCAACCATTGAATGAGTGTATGATTGAAATAGAGATATAACTGTAAGAGTAGAAAAACATAGGGACAAAGATTTTTCTAATAGATTAGATAACTGTCAATATTACTAATATTAACAATGTAAATGAGTTCGGGAAAATGACGTAATAGTAGGTCTTACATCAAACCATATAGGGAAAATGTTGACAGCTTAGAAGTCTAGTTAAAGTACTTGAAAGACAGGAATATTTTACAGAAAAAGTGCTACTTATAGAACAGATACGAAAGGCTATTCCTTAAACCAAAAGAAAAGACGAGCCAGACATCTTCTACTGGCGACGGGCATTCCTCGGGTAAACCCTCAGATCTTCCAGTTAGCATACTACTTCTTGAAGATGTCGCAGCTAGTTGTTGCTGCAAGGCCTCATTGGCTCTCCTAGTTCTTTCTAAAGCTTCTTCGAGATGGACAATGTGAACTGTGGTAACGCCCGAATTGGCGTCAACTTCCATGACTCGGTCGATGGCTGCCCGACCTTGCTCATCATTCCTCGTAATCCTGCGGACCATAATGGGCATGAATCGGTCAGCCGAGCCTCCTTCGTTAAGATTGTAAAAGTGCCGGTATCCATTGTAGGGTAAAGGTTGACCCTGTTCGTGACTCCATCGATTCAAGTTTGTCGCCTACTAGGGTGTGGGGCCTTGAAATGTTGGTCGAGGGTTGAGGTTTGGGATTGGAGCCTCTTGAGGTAGGTTGTTGGCTTCTGGTTCGGATTTAGAACCTTCGGAGAAGTTTTCAGCAAAGTCATCATCCAAAGGGATTGGATGATCTTCTTCTGGCTCTGCCTCGAGCCATCCAACATTGCCTTGGTTTGGGAAGTACGGGTCGCCAGGAGGATGGAATCCATAATGATATCTATGCGAGAAAAAGGGTATAAGAATCTTATAAAAATAGACGTACTACTTAAGATAATTATAAGACGATCCTTACCAGTTACTTCAATACTTGCATACTACATACCAGTTATATGAAATCAAAACAGTATAGACCTTCGAATAAGTGACCCTAACTCCAAATCCACAACAAAACAAGGAACAAGAAGTAAAGCAAAGATCACAGATTCTAAGTCTATGACAGCTTAGTCACATATAACCTTAGCGTATCCACTTAGCAACTATTGACCTACTAGTAAAGACCTTTTTATTTCTTAAATAAGTAATCATAGTAACACAAAATACTCTTATAGTATTTTTAGGTTTAAGTTCTGTTTTAATGTTCTCATTATAGTAGTGTTGGTAAGTTTTTATACTTGTTACAACCTTACAACCATTCTTGGGCATATGCTAATCACTTCTCGGACCAACATAGTTGACCATGCTATGTCATTCCTAGAACTGACCATACATCCCCAAGCCTACTTGTGATGTTCAACAATCATAATACTTTTGTTCTGTCCTAGTGGCACTGATTTTAGTATGAATGCAGGTATGTATACTTACTTAAATATTTTATTATTTAAAAGTATCAACTCTTGGTCAGAGTATTTTCATCATGTTGTGTTTATAGTTTGTATATCTTTTATAGGTTGATATACTCAATTCACTATAAACAATGCTCTGATACCAATCTGTCACACCCCAAAACCGAAACGGCGGAAACGTTTTGGGGCGGAGGACATCATGTACAGTATCACAACAATGCATAATAGTAAACAAGCAACAACATCATCCACTGCATTAGTTGTATAATTTAATAAAGTGTTCTCTGTATAGCTTTAATACACTAAAAATGAATAAACAAAAATGAAGACGAGTCTGGAAGCTGCTATGTCTTCTCAAAAACCTACCATCGATACTTGTCTACTGATGACCTGAGAATACAAGTTATTTTGAAAGAGTTTATTAACATAAAAGTTGGTGAGTTCATAAGTATTTTAGTGTCATTTGTTTGTATGAGTTTGAAGCAAATGTTTGTAAAAGTGTAATGTAAATGTTTGTACTTCCTAGAAAATCCTATATTTTCTACTAAAGTGCAGTCTTCTACCAAGACCCAACCGTTCTGTATTTTGGTTCTCTTATAAATGTATGAGTTTTCCCAAGTGTAACTATCATTATCAAAATATAGTTTACATTATCGTTTATGTGAGAAGATCACAAACTAAATGCAATAGGGAAAATAATGTAGTACTGTAGTATTGTATATAGTGACTACTGTTGTACTAACTACCTTAAATCAATTATTAATTAAGGTAAGATGTGATATGTTGTAACCAAACTAATTGACTAGTGGAAACACGACGCTGTAATACGTCGAACAGTAATGACATTCGTCACCCGTAGACCTGCAGGTCCCACTATAGCTAGCCGTAAGGTGTAGGATGGTCAGTCCAGTATAGATCTATACACGAATTCACACTCTCCCTCCAGGAGACTCTGGTTAAAAAATGAGCCACAACAGTGATTCCGTGCCCCGAAGTAGTGGCTCACATTTATGTTATAGTATTCTTGTATATGTATAGTATGTTATGCCAGTATAGAGTATTGTATGTTCTCTTAGTTTCTGATAATAGTATGTTCTCTTAGTTTCTCATAATAGTAAGTATGTATTGAATCACGAATGAACTGACTCCTATGTGTTTCATTGTACTAGAAATAGTGAGTAGTATACCTCTAAACTATACCTATTATAGTTTACTAGTAATATTGTTTGAATGACTGAGTAAGTTTATACACCTTTGTTACCCAAAGGTGTTGGAACTGAGGTGAAAAGCTTTTATATCTACACATATATACATAATATATAACTAAGGATCAAACGACACTCGAAAAAACAACAGGGTACTCTAAGTCCACAACCAAACGAGGAACAGGAAATAAAGTGAGTTCTCAGTCCTAAGTCCTTCCAACCTTATTTATATAATTATATATGTATAGACATGGTTTTAACAATATATAAGTTTAAAAGAGTTTAAAGGAAAGGTTTAGCATATAAAACAAGTTTGATAAAGAGTTTAGTATGTAAAAGAGTTTGATAACATGTTTCGAAATAGATTTGATTGATAAACATTTTTAAGTACATGAAATTCATATGTTTGATAGTTATAAATCATATGTGATTGATTTAATAACTATAATGTTCAACTTGTATCCCCCCTGTAAAAGCATTTAAAATCATATAAATGGTAGATTAAGGGTGTGACAACCCGATATTTCGACTCTTTGTAGTGACCTAAAAAGTCAAGTATTGTAACCACTTTTGAGTTAATAAAATTAACTTCGATATTAAAAAGTCCAAAAAAGTTCCTATTTAAATTTCTTCTATGTTTAAATGTCATCAAACCATGATCGTACGTAAAAAGAACGCCCAAATCCGACTTCGTATATTGAAGTTATGATTTTTACAAGTCCAGCTTAGCAACAGACAGCTAAAAACTCGAATCGGAGATCGAGCGACTTTTGGCCGGAATGACCCAAACGAGAATCGAAGGTCTCGTCAATGGTATTTCAGTGGTAAAAAGTCTGGCAAAAACCGACGACAGATAAAGAAGTTATGAATTTTTAAAGAAATTCCTTAATCACGTCATTTTTTTAAATAAATAATAAAAATAATTTCGGAATTTGCCAACGGAGTCTAAACGAAAGTTGTAGAGTGTAGTCTCACCTACGCGTGGATATAAAGAACGTCGAAAACGGAGTTCGTATGAAGGAGATATGAATTTTAGAAGTTTATTTAAAATAAATATAAATTTAAATATAAATTCTTGGTAATATCCGAAGGGGAGTCAGCAGATAGGATCGGAGTACGCCCTGCGTACCCTCGTACGCCCCGCGTACTCGAATCAAGGGCCTCGGATCGTCCACGTCGCCCCTATGCGAAGCTATCCGACCCGCCGTCCCATCCGACCCGCCCCATCCGAAATACGTAAGCGATGACGTCTCGTACGTGCTGCGTACCCTCGTACGCCCAGCGTACCGAGGCGGTTTAGCACCTCTATAAAAGGGATGCGAGGCTTTCCGGAAATTTTGCTCATTCTCTCTCTTTCTCTCACGATCTTGCCTTGATTTCCGTGCCCGTTCAAACCCGAAGCTCTGGTCTTTTTGCTCAAGTCCCGAGGGTCGATTTTACTCCCGAGATTCCCGAGAATCCCGAGAAAAAAATCCGTTTCCCAAGACGAAACTCTGCCCGGTTTTCCGTCTCGCTTTCTTCAATCAATCAAGTGAGTTCATACCCCTTAAATCAACCTTTGAAATGATTTTAAATGTTTAAATAGTTTATGGGGGGGGATACAAGTTAAATACTTATAGTTATTGCTTCAATCACATGTGATTGCATTAATCTCATGTGACTAATAACTAGGAAACCAATGATTTTATCACTGTTCAAACTGTTTAACTTCAAAATGTTTTACAACCTCTTTTACTTATCAAATGCTTTTATTTAAACTTTGTTTTACTACTTATAAATTGCATGCCCATATATGTATAGATGTATAAATAATGTTTAAAGGGCTTAGGAAAGCCACCTGCCCTATTTCCTTTTCCTCGATTTGGATGTGGTCTGGTGGAATTTCGAGTGACCATCCGAAGGTCGTTTCCATATTAATTATATATCAAATATACATATATAGACATAAAAGTACTTCCATATTCGTACGTACTAGACACACCATTAGTAAGTTACCATCGGGGTAACGCAGGATCATACTATTACAATTGCTAGATCAATGAGTCAGTTCATTCATGAGTCTATACTAGGAAGAGAACATATACAACTATACTATGAGAACATATACAACTATACAAGAACGAGAAACATTTCATTACATATACAAGAATACGATAACAATTGTGATCCACTGTATCGGAGCATGCCTTAAATGTCATGGCCCGAGTTGTAGCCAAAATTCTCTTGGAGGGAGAGCATGAGTTTGCGTATAGATCTATACTGGATTGACTATCCTACACCTTGCTGCTAGCTACAGCCGGACCTGCAGGTCTGCGGGTGCCAAACGTCATTCCGTTATTACGACCGTTCTTTATGTCGTTGCTATCAGTCGATAGTATGGTGCAATTATCACATTATACCTTAATATAAATCCGATTTAAGGTAGTTAGTACAGCAGTAGTTCCTATAATACAAAACTACAGTACTACAATGATTTACCCATTACATATTTTTAGTGATAACCTCACTTAAACATTAATGTACAAACTATATTTTGCTAAATGATAGTTACACTTGGGAAATTACACACTTTTACAACAAACGAGCATACAAAACATTTAAGCCCTAGTAGAAGGCTACTTTAATAGAAAATATAGGTTTTTCTGAGAGATTCAAACTTTTACAAACACTTACATACAATTTACAACTTATACTTACGACAGGT
This sequence comes from Lactuca serriola, assembly GCF_051521515.1. Classification (NCBI taxonomy): domain Eukaryota; kingdom Viridiplantae; phylum Streptophyta; class Magnoliopsida; order Asterales; family Asteraceae; genus Lactuca; species Lactuca serriola. Next base: position 153,133,806 of record NC_136412.1, on the reverse strand, counting down.
TCAAACGTTATGATAAAAAACATCGACACTAAAATACTTATGAACGCACCAACTTAATGTTGATAAACTCTTTCAAAATAACTTGTATTCTCAGGTCATCAGTAGCCAGGTACCGATGCCAGCTTTTGAGAAGATAGAGCGCATTCAAGACTCATCATATTATTTTGATTCACATTATATTTTTGGTGTCTAAAACTGTACAGAACATGCTTGTATTAAAATTATATATTTAATGCAATGGATGATGTTGTTTGGTTACTTACATTTACTGTGTTGTTTATAGTGAATCAAGTATATCAACCCATAAAAGATATACTAAACTATAAACCCATTAGGGATTAAACTCTGACCAAGAGTCTATACTTTAAATATTAAAATAATTAATTAAGTATACTAGTCTGCATTCATACTAAAATCAGTGTCACAATGACAAAGAACAAAAGTATTACGATTGTTAAATATCACAAGTGAGCTCGGGGATGTATGGTCAATCCTGGGAATGGCATAGCCTGATCAACTATGCTGGTCCTAGGAGTGATTAGCATATGCCCTAGAATGGTTGTGATAGGTTAACAAGTCTAAAAACTTACCAACAATACCACAAGAAGATCAGTAAAACTTAAACTTTAAATACTATAGGTGTATTTTGTACTACTAGTTACACGTATACTATATTCTTATACCTCTCTTCTCGCGTAGATCTAAATGGCTGGATTCCATCACGGCGACCCGTACTTTCCAAATGAAGGCAATGCCGGGTGGGTCGATGAAGAGCCCGAAGATGAGCATCCAATCCCTTTGGATGATCACCTCGCAGAAGGATTTTCTAATGGATCCGACTCCGAGCCTGAAGTCAACAACCTACCGCTCGTAGGTCAAGCCACGAACAACAACCCTCGGCCAGCTTTTCCAGGTCCTACTCCCTTGTGGGCAAACAAATTGAATCGCTGGAGTGATGAACAGGGTCAACCCTTACCATACTTTGGGGACCGAAGCTTTTACAACGTCAGCGATGGTGGCTCTGCTGACCGAGCTCTGCCTGTCATTATCCGCAGAATAGCTCGTAATGTCGAGCAAGGTCGAGCAGCCATCGACCGGGTCATGGAGATTGATGCCAACTCAGGTGTCAACACAGTCCGCATCCGCCGTCTTGAAGAAGACATGGAACGGACCCGGAGAACCAATGAAACCCTGCAGCAGTAGCGGGCTGCCTCACAAGCTGAAATCTTTGAACTTCGAGCTCGTCAGAGGGCTCAGGATCGACACCTTCAAGAGGTGTTTCGTCAAGTGTCCGACCTCAGGGCTCGCCCGAGAAATTCCCATCGCCGTTAGATGATGTCTAGTACATCTCTATCTTTTGATTAAAGAATAGCCTTTAACATCTGTGCTCTATGTAGCACTTGTCTGTAAAATATTCCTAACTTTCGGTACTCTAATTAGGAATCTAAGAACTGTCAAACTTTTCTATATGGTATGATGTAAGACCTACTGTTAGGTCGATTTTCCCTGAACTTATTACATCAGTAATACCATTATTATTGAAATCTATCTAATCTGTGGGAAAAGTCTATACACTTGTGCTTTCCTACTAATATTTCTTATTGTGATTTCAAACACTCATTCAACTGTTGGGCTATGGTTAGTTAGTCCATGTGTCACTCTCACGTTGCTTACAAATTGATTCTTACCAATTTTCTTATCTTTATAAACTTATAGATGAAAGATGCCTCCTCGCAAATCTCCCAGGAATAATCTTGCACCACCACCTCCTCCGCCTCCGGTCATCGATATTGTAGCCCTGAATGCTGTCGTAGCTGCAGCAGTGGCAACTGCCATGGCTCAGTATCACTCTTCTGGTGCCAGCAGAGGTGGAACCCCTGTGGAATCAACCCTGGTTGAAACCCCTGTGCGCTCGAGAGAGTGCTCATACTAAGGATTTCACAAATTGCAAACCGAAGCCTTTTTACGGTACCGACGGAGTCATTGCCCTCTCGCAATGGCTCGAGAAGACTGAATCAGTCTTCGAAATCTGTTCATGACCTGCGGTGAGTAAAGTCAAGTACGCCGCATGCACCTTTGAAGGAAAGGCCCTGACATGGTGGAACGGCCATGTTAAGGCACTAACTCTCGTTGTAGCCAACGACATAGGCTGGGAAACAATGAAAGACCTCATGGCTGAGGAATACTGCCCGAGGGGCGAGATCCAGAAACTGGAGCAGGAACTTTGGAACCTGTCGATGAAGGGCACCAACGTGGTCGCTTATACTGCCCAATTCAGCGAGCTGGTGGCCCTCTGCCCCAATATGGTTCCCACCGAGGGGAAGAAGATCGAGAGATACATATGGGGGCTAGTGCCTCCGTATCAGGGGAATGTTCTAGCATCAAACCCCGCTACCTTCGACAGTGCCAAACGATTGGCACAACGACTCATTGACCATGGAGTCAAAACCCCTGCAACCACAACCACCCTAGCCCTCCCGGAACCCTCCAAACCCGCTGATACTAAGCGGAAATTCTGGGATGAAAAGAAGAAGCAACAGGCTGCCAAAAAGCAGCAAATTGTGGCAATACATGCCGCAATAACCCCTGCTGCTGCTACTACTGCTCCGGTGGGTCGGTATGCTGGAAGTTTGCCCAAGTGCAACAAATGCAACTACCACCACAACGGCCCCTGCTGTGAAATGCAGTGCTCTAACTGCAATAGGAAAGGACACACCGTCCATTTCTGTAAGTTCCCGGCACAACCTATCAACCAAGTCCCTAGCTCTGGTGCGAGCCCAACCTGCTATGGATGTGGCGAAGCAGGCCACTTTAAGAGGGACTACCCCAAAGTGAGGAATGCTGGAGGAGCAGGGAGGGTACTAGCTATAGGCCACGGGGAAGCAATTGCTGACCCAACCGTGGTGACTGGTACGTTCCTCCTCGATAACTCCTATGCATGCATTCTGTTCGATAGTGGAGCAGAGCGAAGCTTCGTAAACCATAAATTTGCTCGCATGCTTAATCAACCACCGCACGCACTCAAAGAACTATTCACAGTAGAAATGGCTAATGGAAAAACTGAAAGTACGAGTAGCATATACTTAGGTTGTACCCTAACTCTAGATAACCATTCATTCCCAATCGACCTCATGCCAGTCTCAATAAAAAGTTTCGACGTTATCATTGGCATGGATTGGTTAAGCCTTCATCGCGCCGACATCATGTACTACGAGAAAGCAGTCCGTTTAAACCTTCCGTCTAACGAAACTCTTATAGTCTACGGCGACAAACCCGGTGCAAGTCTTCGCATCATATCAAGTATTCAAGCACAGAAGTATCTGCGTAAGGAATACCATGCATTCCTTGCTCACGTCGTCGACACGAGCCTTGAAACAAAAGAACTAAAGAACATCCCTGTAGTGAGCGACTTCCCCGACATTTTTCCAAAAGAACTACCCGGGTTACCTCCGCAACGACAGGTCGAGTTCAGAATCGACTTAGTCCCAGGAGCTACCCCAGTAGCCAAGTCGCCCTACCGCTTAGCACCAGCTGAGATGCAGGAACTCTCTGGTCAACTTAACGAACTGCTCAACAAGGGCTTTATAAGACCGAGTTTCTCACCTTGGGGAGCACCGGTCTTGTTCGTTAAGAAGAAAGACGGATCATTCCGTATGTGTATTGACTACAGAGAACTCAACAAACTGACGGTCAAGAATCGTTACCCTCTGCCTCGCATAGATGATCTATACGACCAACTGCAAGGGGCGAACTATTTTTCTAAGATTGATCTGAGATCCGGATATCACCAGTTACGAGTGCTAGAGGAGGATGTGCCGAAGACAGCCTTCCGAACTCGTTATGGACATTACGAGTTTGTGGTGATGCCATTCGGATTGACCAATGCGCCCGCAGTCTTCATGGATCTGATGAATAGAGTATGCCGACCTTACTTGGATCAGTTCGTCATCGTTTTCATTGACGACATCCTAATCTACTCCCGAAGTAAGAAAGAGCATGGCGATCACCTGCGACAAGTTCTAGAGACATTACGAAAAGAGAAGCTTTATGCGAAGTTCTCGAAATGTGAATTTTGGATCCGGAGAGTCGAATTCTTAGGACACGTGGTAAGCGAAGAGGGAATCCACGTGGACCCATCCAAAATTAAAGCCATTGAGAACTGGTCAGCACCTAAGACGCCTACATAAATTCGTCAATTTCTAGGTCTCACTAGCTACTACCGCAGATTCATTCAGAACTTCTCTCGAATAGCGAAACCTCTTACAACCCTAACCCAGAAAGGCGTGGCCTTTGACTGGGAAGAGAAACAAGAAAGAGCGTTCCAAACGCTCAAACGAGCCTTGTGCACCGCACCAATACTATCTCTTCCCGAAGGAATAAAAGACTTCGTAGTCTATTGCGATGCATCGAATCAAGGGCTCGGATGTGTCCTGATGCAGCGAGGTAAGGTCATCGCCTACGCCTCGAGACAGTTGAAGACACACGAGGTTAACTACACGACCCACGATCTTGAACTAGGAGCAGTGGTGTTTGCTCTAAAGATCTGGAGACATTACTTGTATGGAACGAAGAGCACTATCTTTACCGACCACAAGAGTTTACAACACATTTTCGATCAAAAGGAGCTCAACATGAGACAACGACGGTGGGTCGAGCTACTCAGTGATTACGAATGCGATATTCGTTATCATCCGGGTAAAGCCAACGTAGTAGCAGATGCCCTAAGTCGGAAGGAATATTCTGGTCGCAAAGTCAAGTCATTGTCAATAACCATCCATTCACACTTGTCTAAGCAAATTCAGGAGGCTCAACTTGAAGCCATGAAACCTGAAAATGTGACGAATGAATCCCTTAGAGGAATGGACAAGAATTTAGAAGCCAAGGGTGACGGAGCCTTATATTTCATGAACCGGATCTGGACACCGAAACACGGTGGTTTCCGAGACTTGGTCATGACCGAGGCGCACAACACTCGGTATTCCGTCCACCCAGGTTCAGATAAGATGTATCTGGATCTTAAAAAGCTATACTGGTGGCCTAATATGAAAGCAGAGATTGCTACCTTCGTGAGTAAATGCCTTACTTGTGCAAAGGTTAAGGTCGAGTACCAGAAGCCCTCTGGTTTATTGCAACAACCAGAGATCCCGGAATGGAAGTGGGAGTGGATCACTATGGATTTCATAACCAAGTTGCCCAAGACAACGGGTGGACTTGACACCATATGGGTCATCGTTGATAGATTGACCAAGTCTGCACACTTCCTGCCTATCAAAGAAAACGACAAGATGGAGAAACTTACGAGAACATACATTAGGGAAATCGTACGGCTACATGGTGTACCTATGTCCATTATCTCCGATAGAGATAGTAGGTTCACCTCAAGATTTTGGCAATCACTACAACATTCCCTAGGAACAAGGCTGGACATGAGCACAGCCTACCATCCTCAGACCGACGGACAGAGTGAGAGGACCATCCAAACTCTGGAAGATATGTTGCGAGCCTGCGTGATTGACTTTAGGAAGGCATGGGATACTCATTTACCCCTTGTCGAGTTTTCCTATAATAACAGTTATCACACGAGCATCAAGGCTGCTCCATTTGAAGCTCTCTACGGCTGGAAGTGCATATCCCCTCTGTGCTGGGCTGAGGTGGGTGATACCCAATTAGCCAAGGGGCAAGCTTCCGACAGTACTCTCACCGGTCCGGAGATCATTCGGGAAACGACAGAGAAAATCGTTCAGATCCTTGAACGATTGAAAGCCTCTAGAGACCGACAGAAGAGCTACGCTGATAAACGAAGGAAACCTTTGGAATTTCAGGTGGGAGACCGAGTCCTTCTCAAAGTCTCACCCTGGAAGGGCTTGATACGCTTCGGCAAGCGTGGGAAGCTTAATCCGAGCTACATAGGGCCTTTCGAGATTCTTGCAAGAGTCGGCCCCGTAGCTTACAAACTCGACCTACCAAGCGCACTTCGTAACGTACATTCTACATTCCACGTATCTAACTTGAAAAAGTGTCTATCTGACGAGACTCTTGTAATCCCACTCGACGAGATCGAGATCAACGAGAGCCTCAACTTCGTGGAGGAACCAGTAGAAATCATGGACCGAGAGGTCAAGCAAACCAAGCAAAGTCGCATCCCTATCGTGAAGGTCCGCTGGAATGCAAAGCGAGGACCTGAATTCACCTGGGAACGCGAAGATCAGATGCAACGCAAGTACCCACATCTGTTTCCCTAATCCACAAGTGTTTTCTTACTTTCAATTTCGGGACGAAATTCCCTCTAACGGGGGGATGATGTGACAACCCGATATTTCAACTCTTTGTAGTGACCTAAAAAGTCAAGTATTGTAACCACTTTTGAGTTAATAAAATTAACTTCGATATTAAAAAGTCCAAAAAAGTTCCTATTTAAATTTCTTCTATGTTTAAATGTCATCAAACCATGATCGTACGTAAAAAGAACGCCCAAATCCGACTTCGTATATTGAAGTTATGATTTTTCCAAGTCCAGCTTAGCAACAGACAGCTAAAAACTCGAATCGGAGATCGAGCGACTTTTGGCCGGAATGACCCAAACGAGAATCGAAGGTCTCGTCAATGGTATTTCAGCGGTAAAAAGTCTGGCAAAAACCGACGACAGATAAAGAAGTTATGAATTTTTAAAGAAATTCCTTAATCACGTCATTTTTTTAAATAAATAATAAAAATAATTTCGGAATTTGCCAACGGAGTCTAAACGAAAGTTGTAGAGTGTAGTCTCACCTACGCGTGGATATAAAGAACGTCGAAAACGGAGTTCGTATGAAGGAGATATGAATTTTAGAAGTTTATTTAAAATAAATATAAATTTAAATATAAATTCTTGGTAATATCCGAAGGGGAGTCAGCAGATAGGACCGGAGTACGCCCTGCGTACCCTCGTACGCCCCGCGTACTCGAATCAAGGGCCTCGGATCGTCCATGTCGCCCCTATACGAAGCTATCCGACCCGCCCCATCCGAAATACGTAAGCGATGACGTCTCGTACGTGCTGCGTACCCTCGTACGCCCAGCGTACCGAGGCGGTTTAGCACCTCTATAAAAGGGATGCGAGGCTTTCCGGAAATTTTGCTCATTCTCTCTCTTTCTCTCACGATCTTGCCTTGATTTCCGTGCCCGTTCAAACCCGAAGCTCTGGTCTTTTTGCTCAAGTCCCGAGGGTCGATTTTACTCCCGAGATTCCCGAGAATCCCGAGAAAAAAATCCGTTTCCCAAGACGAAACTCTGCCCGGTTTTCCGTCTCGCTTTCTTCAATCAATCAAGTGAGTTCATACCCCTTAAATCAACCTTTGAAATGATTTTAAATGTTTAAATACTTTATGGGGGGGGGGGATACAAGTTAAATACTTATAGTTATTGCTTCAATCACATGTGATTGCATTAATCTCATGTGACTAATAACTAGGAAACCAATGATTTTATCACTGTTCAAACTGTTTAACTTCAAAATGTTTTACAACCTCTTTTACTTATCAAATGCTTTTATTTAAACTTTGTTTTACTACTTATAAATTGCATGCCCATATATGTATAGATGTATAAATAATGTTTAAAGGGCTTAGGAAAGCCACCTGCCCTATTTCCTTTTCCTCGATTTGGATGTGGTCTGGTGGAATTTCGGGTGACCATCCGAAGGTCGTTTCCATATTAATTATATATCAAATATACATATATAGACATAAAAGTACTTCCATATTCGTACGTACTAGACACACCATTAGTAAGTTACCATCGGGGTAACGCAGGATCATACTATTACAATTGCTAGATCAATGAGTCAGTTCATTCATGAGTCTATACTAGGAAGAGAACATATACAACTATACTATGAGAACATATACAACTATACGAGAACGAGAAACATTTCATTACATATACAAGAATACGATAACAATTGTGATCCACTGTATCGGAGCATGCCTTAAATGTCATGGCCCGAGTTGTAGCCAGAATTCTCTTGGAGGGAGAGCGTGAGTTTGCGTATAGATCTATACTGGATTGACTATCCTACACCTTGCTGCTAGCTACAGCCGGACCTGCAGGTCTGCGGGTGCCAAACGTCATTCCGTTATTACGACCGTTCTTTATGTCGTTGTTATCAGTCGATAGTATGGTGCAATTATCACATTATACCTTAATATAAATCCAGTTTAAGGTAGTTAGTACAGAAGTAGTTCCTATAATACAAAACTACAGTACTACAATGATTTACCCATTACATATTTTTAGTGATAACCTCACTTAAACATTAATGTACAAACTATATTTTGCTAAATGATAGTTACACTTGGGAAATTACACACTTTTACAACAAACGAGCATAATAACTAGAAATATATTGGTAACCAGAACAGATCTACCAGTCTAATAGATCACTACAACATATCAACATCCTACATACAAAGGATACATATTGCAGTACAAAGTATAATAAGAAAACTCACCTCACAAGCGAGTAGACAAAACAATGGCTCACACAGAAGTATATACTGGAACTACGAACCAAATATACATCAATTAGAGGCATATCCTCAATCTAAAATCTAGAATCCTTAAGTTGACAAAAAGTCAACTTGGTCAAAAAGTTAACTCAGCTGGCGACCACGTCGTGGCCAAGCGTAAGCCATGTACTGGTGGCCTCATGACAAAATAGTTGTTGTAAACTAGGGGTGGCAATTCTCGACACGACCCACGACACGACACGAAATAAATGGGTTTGGGTTGAGTTTTTCAACCTGCCAACCCGGTTATTACGGGTCATATATGGGTTTCTAAAAAAATAAACGGGTTGACCCGCCAACCCGTTTATATTCTTAATAAAAAAGTTATTTTATTTTTAAATGTATTTATGTATCAAGTATTAATATTTAATAAGTATTATAATATATATATATATATATATATATATATATATATATATATATCATTGATTCATAGACCATTTGACAATTTTGACATTTTGACTCGTGGTGGATGGTCTAAAGTCGTAAGTCGTAACCTATAAGGCTAAGTCTGTAACATGTTTCTATGAATGTTTTTAATTTTCATTTGGATGTTTAAGACTTAAATGTCTAAAATTCGGACCCACGAACCCAAATCTGACCCACGGACCCGCCAACCGGTGAACCCGTATAAATAAATGGGTTGGCGGGTCATATATGGGTTTATGTTCCAAAACCGCCAACCCGTTACATGTATATTTAAATGGGTCGTGTTTGGGTTGGCATATTTTGACCTGCCAACCCGCCAACCCGCGACACGCCAACCCAAACACGACACGATTGCCAGGTCTACTATAAACCCTTCACCACATCGTGGTGAGCATGTCTCCATGTCTTGGGAACTATCCTAGATAACTTAATGCATTAAGCCATTATTCCATTAAGCTACACACTCATATTTTGTGGAAGGTTTCGTTACACCCAAAAGCATCATAATGTTGGATCTATATGCTCAATAATCATTATTGAGTGATATTGCTAATAACATATGATCTTATATGGTCACACCTTTATCAAGTTGGCACATTTTGTATATTTATTATTAATATGATTATTGATAAATAATATCAATTCTTGTATTTAATTAGGGAATAATTATTGTTTTGCGAAAGTAATAATTAAAAGAGACTATAACTAGTTATTATATCATATGTTATGATTTAATAAGTCATGTATAGAGTTTTGGACACTTTGGTTAACCATGGTTAAGGTAATGAGTGAACATACCATGGTTAATAAACTAGCTAGAGATTTTTTTGTCTCTTCCTTATGGCATGACCAAATTTTTTATTAAGGCATGGAGATTGCTTGTCAACCTCCATACCTTGTCGCCCATGCTTTAAAAGGCTAGAGTTGATTTATATTAGATTAATGTAAATGAATTTCTTTCATGGGAGTATAAAAGGAAGGCTTTTGCATGAGTTTGGAGCTAGTTGTTCTTGTCTTGCGCATTTTTCTCGCATTAATAACCAAGAATTTTAATTTCTTCTTCTCCAAACTCCTCTCTCTTTCTTTTGAAGTTAGTTTGGTGATTTAAACCTTCCTTGAGTTTTATCGTTTAGTGCCTATTTGAGTTAAGTGCTTAAAGGCTTAAGACACTCAAGAATACAAGAACAAACAAACATTCAAAGTGCCTTATCTTGACGGTGCATACTTGTAGACAAAATCATAATGTTTGATTTTTCTATCTTTATCAACACCCCAAAACCAAGTGGGTTCAAAGGCTCCAAAGGTTGTCATTCTAAAACACTCTATGATTTTTTTTAATATCATTGTAATCTCTATATATGGATCCTAGATTATTTGGTTTTATTATAAACTAAAAAATAAACTTGTTATTTTTAAGACTCCTGTTGCGGTTCTTATGAAAAACACACTTATATTTTGTATCAAAACTCATCAGTGGTATCAGAGCCATCTTTTATATGTTAAAAATGATTTTTTATGTTTGATAATCTTTGGTTTTTGGAAAACAAGCCTGAATTTCTTTTGGTTAAGAAAAATCCACATTTGTCTTCTTTGTCCACTTCTTGGTTAAAACTGTTTATTTTTATATATAATCATTTTTCATGCATTTTGGTTATATAAAAGTTGTCTAAAAAAAACGAAGAGTTGTTTGTTATAATATTTGATATGTTGTTGTATATAAACAAGCCACCTAGACCTTTGTGTTGTGTTTGGTAGATATTTATTTATTCATAAGATGTAATAGACAAATAGGTATTTTTCATTTGTTGATTTGTTGTACTAAATTAGTTAGAGTAGTTGTATTTCTTTTTAAATGTAACAAGAATAAATGACCAACTTGAAGATCACTTAACCACTTGAAACCATACTCCCAACCATGAGTTTCTACTCTAGGTTTTGGGCTTAATTATAATCTTAATGGTTTAAGTGCTACAACCTTTACAATATGAAGATCTGAAGTTCTTTTGCAAGCAAGAGGTTTTTTTGGAAAGTGGGATCTAGAAGAACTTTTAAAGTGTCCCTTAAGTCCCTTTGGAAAGACATAATAATTCTTGTGATGACTCACAATAATTTTTTTTAGACATGGCTTGGTTTATACACATTTTAATACATTCATGTGATGTTTATTTTATGTTATTATATGTTATGTTTGATATATAAAAATGGTTTTTACAATCTAAATAACATGTTATCATAAAATAATATCACTTGGAGTTTGAGTGAAAAACATTTAAAAGATAACATAAGATGTTTATAAATGAATATTTATAAAAACCTTTTTACCGGTTACCGGTTGAAAATCGATTTTTTGTTGAAAATAGTTTTATTGTAAAAATTATAAATACCCAAATTTAAAATATTTAAAATGTTTTAAAAAGTTTTTAAATATTATATAAACTACATTTCTTTATAATAAATAAGGAGTTTTTATTAAAAAGACTAAAATAGGTTTATAACGTTATAACGGAAAATAATAAAACTAGTGATTATTTTTTACGTCAAAACTTAATATATGATATTTGCATTTTAAACATAACACAACATGTTGATATTATGTTTTATGCATTCCAAATGAGATTTAAAACATATGCATCATCACCAAGTTTTGGTTTGTCAAAATATGAATTTATTAATTGAGTTTATAGAATAAAATGAGTTTATTCTACAAATTCATAAAGAAATCACTAGAATCCCTTAGATTCTTTGCTTTATTTCTTTATCTTTGGCACACTCTTGCACGAAGATCCTTTTGATTTTCAAAAAGTATGGTTTGTAGTTCTAATGATTACTTTCAGATTCGGAGAACAGGAAATGGCGAACTATAACGAATGGGCATATCTAAATCGGCAAAACTTAAGGGATAAGATTATGATTTCGGCACGTGAGGATTTCAAACTTAGCTGACATCATATCGCCTGACACATACTAACATGTCACGCTTTTTCAGACGTTTTTTCAGGGATATGGAGCGCTAACCGTCAGTTTTCTCTCACCACTAATTACGTATATAAGGAAATTCAAAGTGTTATTCTTATTCACCGCTTTCAAAGAATTTCTACTTTCGGTGCTAGCAAACCTTTCTCTCTCTACAGTTCATCGTCTTCTCCATCGATTTCCATGGATGGTTCATCAGAAACTCCATCTACCGCTGATCAGACTGCTTCATCAGGGCTACCGGGCATCAAGGTTAACCAGAATCTCATCTTGGACTTTGATCCATTTAAATATGATGCTTTTTTCCAACCATTGATCGAATCCCTCAGATACTCTCCTTTGGCTACTGGACTATCAAAGACAGATAATGTTCCTTTGCCTCCTCTGTCCAAAGCTTACTCTATTGCTCGTTATAAAGAAAGTGGTGTTGTTATTATATTCGAGCTTGGTAATCAACAAACATCCATCACCAAGTCCAGATTCAGTCGATTAATGGGGTTTCCCTATACTAGGGATTTGATCGATCCTCAATCAATCTCCTCTTCTGCTATTATGTAGGTGTTCTACTAGATGGGAAACAACAACTATCTTGAGATTCTCTCCAAGTTCAAGAAGCCCAACCTTCCTCCCACGTGGAATGGGTTGTTTACCCTAATTTTCCAAAGCTTCTCAAAGAGGGTAACGGGTTCCGATAGCGCAAGTAAGCTTTTTCTTACTATTCTCTATGGTGTTTACTCTGGGATCAATCTAGATTACGGTTTGGTCCTTTGGGCTCAACTTGTTCAGAGTACTATTTCTGTAACAAGGCACTTGCATATATCTTGTGCTTGTTTTTGGGCTATCATCGTTCAGAAGAAAATTGATCGTCACAACATTCTGGTGATAGAGGGTTCGGTGATTGCAACAATTCCAATTTTCCATACTTCCAATGTCATTGTGTCTGACAGTTCAAGGTTCACCTTCATCGGATCTATTGCAGAGAGCATGCTTCGCAATGTTCCAGCAGACAGTGAAGTTATCAAAGAATATCGCAGACAACCAGCATCAAGTCCTCATCGACTAACTGCTAAGATGTGAAAGGCCTTAGAGGAGGTTAACAAGCCAAAGAAATGCGATAAACAGAAAGCGAAGGCTGGACCTTCCGAGCCTGCTCACACTCCAATGAAGAAAGTCAAGAGAATCGATCGCAAGCCGAAGTCTCATACACCAGATAATGAGGAGAACTCGGAGTCACACGCCATCTCCGACGTTCGTATACCAGATCAAGTCCACCGTGTGACTAAAGACACAGCTACGTCTTCACAACCAATGGTATCGGAGCCATCAACAACTAATATTGAGGTAACTTTTTCCGTGCCAACTTCTATTCCCATAACAGATGACTTTTTTCAGGATTTTACTCCACCTTCTCCTACTGCTACTACTACACCTATCACGATAGCTCCCTTTCCGAATGTTTCTGTGGGGGTTTCGCAACCATAGGTGTCTATTGCACAATCCACTCCTCTATTCATAGAGTTCAATGCGACAACAACCACAACCACTAGTTTACTGCCAGTAACTTTCAACGTATCTGATATGGGGGTAGGTGCTTCTGGTGTCTCTTTTGGTGCTCATTTTATTCCAATCTCACCCCTTCGACATGATGATCCTGATAATTGTTCGGTGATGATCAGGATGCTTTTGAAGACTTACACTACAGTTCATTCACTGTTCAACAATCTAATGGGGACGAGGATGATGCCCTCATGACCATACGTTAGTTCAAGATACTTTAAGACAAGCTGGATTCCTTGCTCGAATCATCCAAGTCTTCCTCCAGCTCAGATTATTCTCTTGAGTCTAACAAGCTTTAGTTGAAACATTGACAAAAGAGCATGCTACGAACCTAGCAAAAACAAACAAAGTTGTCGAGGATTCAGAGAAAACTTGCAAGGATACGACCGAAAAAGTTAAAAAACTACTCTCGGATGTTCAAAATTTCAGGGGTGATTTCCAAAAATTCTTGTGAATCCAACACCGCCGCAACAAATAAGGTTATCAGCAGCCTTGGTTCTTCACTCCAAACAGAGAAAGAACCTCTTAAGAAGATTCGTACTGAACTCCACGCTGATAATTCGGAGTTTCAAACATCTATCTCCTCCAAAATTGAAAAACTTCAGGAAGATTTAGCCACAACGAATAAAATCATGGATCAAGTCATTGTTAAAACTGAGAAATCAAAGGTTCTCTCGGTGAAATTATCGCATGAAAACTCACATATTGAAGCACTCAAGTCTGAGAATGTTGTGATCAAGAGTTTTGTTGCTGATGTGTAACATCCCAAAATTACAGGCCAATTTTTTTTTTTTAATTACGTTATTATAAACCAACAGTATAATAAATCATCCATAATATCATGTCATGAAAAAACCAAAGTAGAAGTAATCAAAACATGTTATCATAAAACAATATCAGAGTGTAATCCCAAAGATCTCATGTGCGGAAAACAATAGTGTGATGTGCTGCGATCGAGCCGGCTCCTTTCCTTTAAAAACGAGAACCTGAAACCAAAACTAAAAACCGTAAGCACAAAGCTTAGTGAGTTCCCCCATCATACCACATACCATACAATCACATAGCATATATACTGTCGGGCAATTCTGAGGTGCCCGACCTACCCGGTACGGCCGTTCTGGGGTGCCGACCTACCTGTGTCAAGCCGTTCTAGGGTGCTGACCTACCCGTGTCAAGCCGTTCTGGGGTGCAGACCTACCGTCGGTCCTAACAACCGATCCTCGTGGACTATTCCACCCCTACTACTACTATCACATTTTGTAACACCCATGTTTCTGGGCTAAAGCATTAATAATGGTGTAATTGTCTAGGTCAACCTTTGTAACTCATTTTGAAGTAATAAAGAGGAATTATGTGAATTATGTGCTTATTTGCTTAATTATTATGATTTAATTAATTAATAATAAAAATAAGCGTTGAAAATAAATATTAGATAAAGCCGATATCTTTTAAGAAAGTTGTAGTGGCCGAAACAAGGATTCCGGAGATATAAAGAATGCCGAAATCCGAGTTATAACGAAGAAGTTATGACCCGTCGAAGTTTCACGACAGAACCGGCATGACACCGGGAAGAGTAAAAAGTAAATTTATGATAAAGTGCTTTTTATCCTTATCAATATAAATGAAATTCATAGTGTTCGTTAAACCGAGAGCGTGTGTAAAAAGAACGCCCAAATCTGATTTTCATATGAGGGAGTTATGATTTTTCTAAGTTTCAGCTTAGTAGTAGACAACTAAAAACTCGAATTTTAGATCGGGTGATTTTTAGCCGACACAACCTAAACAAGAATCGAAGGTCTCGTCAATAGTAGTACAACGGTAAAAATACTGACGAAAATGGACGTCAGATGAAGAAGTTATGAATTTTTAACGGATTTTCCTGTCGCGGTCTGTTAAAAATAATAATATAAAAATTAAATTTAAAATTAGCCAATGAAGTCAAAACTAAAGTTGTAGAGCGTAATTTTACCTACGCGTGCATATAAAGAACATCAAAAACGGAGCTCGTATGCGAAAGTTATGGATTTTAGAAGGTTTGGGTGCAATTTCCGAGAAATTCCCATGGATTGGTGCCGGCCACGTCACCCTCGTTCCTGGCGCGCCACGTATCCGATCTTGGTGAGTCATTGCCGCGTGTCCGAGCAGGAAAGCTGTCCGAAGCGAGGTCCAGTAGGCGTCCGACGCGTGTCGCATCTGGTGTCCGAAGCTCGCACGGGCCACGTCCGAGCCTCGTGGCCTTCGCATCTTCTGCCGCCTGTCCAAAGCTCGCACGAGCCACGTCTTCCCTCCGGATCCGAGCCTCGCAGCCACTACGTGGAGCCTCCTTAGCCACCATTCTTCGGCCTCGCACCCTATAAATAGGAGGGTTGCGAGATCTCCCAGCTAGAATGAGAAAATTGTCATTTTTCACCCCTAAACTTATATTTTGACTATTTTGACTTCCCCCAAAGCCCCGGTATCATTTCCAACACTCGAAACACGTCCCGAAGTGCCCGAAGACCCGGAAAATTTAATTTTTCAGTTTTGAAGCTTCGACCCTCGCAGAGCCCGGTTTCTCAATAAAACTCCCGGTATTATCAGAAACGATCATTTTAAGAAACGAAGTGCTGCTCGATTTTTATCAAATCAAGTGAGTATATAGTCACTTTCATCTTACACATAGATATGAAGTATTTTATATAAATACGTGCTATGTGTATATATATATATTGATTGTTTATTTGAGATGGTTTTCAAATGAATGTTTATACAAGTTTTAAAATGATTTAAACTGTATATATATATATATATATATATATATATATATATATATATATATATATATATGTATGTATATTTATCTACAAATATGTTGGGTATAACATAGGTAGATGAAATAGTTGGTGTGTGATAAAATGAAGACATGCCTCGATGTTGTTGTTGTTCAAGTCATCTAGCGGAGTATGGATGACGACCACGTACTCTTTTAGACAGTCCAGTGGAACGCTAGCAGGCTCGCAACCTGTAGGTGTTTGTGGGCTTGATGGTCACCGGTGTACTCCATCCCCCTCATGGTTGCCTAATGAACATATATGGCTAAGGAATCCCCTTAGCAGTAAAGTCCATCCCGATGATAAAATCCTTAGATTAGGTCCCTTGTATAGGTGTGTAGGGACGTAAAGTGAGGATAACGGGAATGGGTAATCAGGGTTATTGTTGGTTTGATGAAATTGATAAATTTATTGTTGATCGATGAAATTAATAAATTTATTATTATTTGTGGGTTGAAAACCCTATATGCTCACCAGACTCCCAAGCCTGACCCACTCAGCTATCTGTGTTACAGGTAGTGGACCTAGAGCATAATTTGGATGATGATGAAGGATTTTTGGATTATAGGTTAGTAGTTGTAAATAACTGTTGTAAGGATTATAATGTACTGTTTATGCTTTTGATCTGTATCGAACATGACATCCCGAGTCTTTTAGATGAAATACATTTCTACGGAAATGCTTTGATAAATCTTTATCATATTTTTATTTTGGGAACAAATTCCGCAACACTTTTATGTAAAATATTACTCTTACTTTCAAACAAGCATAAACAAAATCGATCTTTTCTGGCCGTGAAATTGGGGATGTTTCAGTTGGTATCAGAGCATTAGTTTAAGCGAACTAGGAATTTGTAGGATTTGTAGACTTAAAATTAGAATACTAAGCGCTGATTGTGAGGTATGAACAGTAGTTTATGCCTAAAATTCTTTTATGTGCTAAATGCTTTGTGCCTAATATGTTGTTATTTGTTCGGATCTATGGTCTGCTGCCGACCGGATCTGGAAACCTTATGTGTTTAGGATTCTAAACGTACGACTACGATATTAGAACTAGCATGTAAACGTTTCGGAGTCTATAGTGAATAAAGATCTAAATTCACCCTATTCGGTGTATAGATCAAGATGGCAAGAACCCACAGTGGAGCTGGCAATGCAAATGGGAATAGGAATCAACCCCCAGTACTTGAGCAAGTACCTGTTGCGGAAGCTGCACCTGAGCCAATGACGATGGTTGGAGTACAAGCGATGATACAGATGATGTTGGATCACCAAATGGAGGAGACAAGGCGATTACTACAACAGAATAGGGAAGAAACTACGATACCTGTTGAACAGCCCGAATTGAATGAAGGGCAATCAGAAGGAGAGAACTACAGTGGGACTGTTGGTCAAGCCAACCCACCGATAGTTAGACGAAACAACCAGGATGGAGGAGTTGATGGAAGTGGATGCAAATACAAAGATTTCATGGCATCCAAATCATCGTGTCTATCCGGAAGTTCGACACCGGTGGAAGTTATAAATTGGGTCTTCGAAATGGAGACAGTGTTTGAGAGTTATGAGTGCAGCAACAAACAAAAGACCGCACTTGCAATTCCTCTGTTAAAATCTGGTGTATTGAGCCGGTGGAAGTTACTAGTTGATTCGATGCCCAAGGGAGAAGCTAGCAAGATGACTTGGGAAGACTTTGAAGAAAGGAAAAAATGAGCGTTACAGAATACGCTGCTAGTTTCACTGAAAAGATGAAGCTTATTCCATACTTAGTTCCAACTGAACTCTCTAAGGTCAATAAGTTTGCACATGGTTTACCTGCGGATTTTGGTCCAATGGTTAAGCAAGCAACCACATTGAAAGCCGTCATCTGGGCTGCTAAGAATGTTGAGACCCATATCGGGGAGAAGGGTCTGGAGAGGACAAATGTTGGTGAGAAAAGGAAGTTTGAGGGACCTTCGAGGTCCAACAAGAAAAGTAAATTCTTGAAGTCTGGTTTGAGAGAAGGAGGAGGAGAAGCAAAATGGTGCGACAAGTGTAAGAAGAAGCATGTTGGGAAATGTGGCGAGGAGATCACATGCTTTAAATGTGGAAAGCCTGGACACTATGCCAATGAATTCACCCTCATCAAGAAAGTTTGCTATGGGTGTGGTGTGGAAGGGCATATCTCAAGGGACTACCCAAAGAAGAAAGAGGAAGCAAGGCCCAATCTCCCACTAAAGCCAAAAGCTAGAGCCTTCCAAATGACACTTCAAGCTCCAAAGGAGGAAGTGGATGTCACTTCAGGTACTTTTCTCGTAAATGAATCGCCTGCCCAAATTTTGTTTGATTCTGGAGCCAACTACTCCTTTATTTCGCATGAATTTGGTAGAAAACTAGCTTTACTTGTTGATAGACTAGATAATGCTTTAATAGTCGAGGTTGCTAGTGGCAAGTTTATACCTATTAGCTATCGCATGAAAAACATCTTCATAGACTTGAATGGGAATAAGTTCCATAAGGAATTATTGCCTATTGAGTTAAATGGTTTCGACATTGTGTTGGGAATGGATTGGCTTAGCGCCAATGATGCCGAAATATTGTGTAGGAAGAAGATAGTAAAATTAAACCCACCAGGGAAAGAGTCATTTATGGTGTATGGGGACAAACGTAGAGTGAGTTCTGGAATCATCTCCACAATGAAATCCAAAAAGTATTTGGCCAAGGGATGTACTTCATATCTAGCATTTGTGATTGATACTAAGAAGGAGGTGCAGAAGATACCAGTGGTGTGTGACTTTTCGGAAGTCTTTCCCGAAGATCTTCCCGGATTACCCCCTGATAGACAAGTGGATTTTAGAATAGACTTGTTACTAGGAACAACACCAATAGAAAAAGCACCATACCAATTAGCACCAACGAAGATGAAGGAGCTTATGACTCAACTTTAGGAATTATTGGACAAAGGTTTCATTAGATCTAGTTCATCGCCCTGGGGAGCTCCGGTGTTATTCATAAAGAAGAAAGATGGGAGTATGAGAATGTGCATTGATTACAGAGAACTAAAAAAATGAAAAAATAAAGAACAAGTACCCATTGCCAAGGATTGATGACCTGTTCGATCAGTTGCAAGGTTCGAGATATTTCTCGAAGATCGATCTATGGTCAGGATATCATCAGCTAAAGGTGAGAGAGCAGGATATTGAGAAGATGACTTTCAGAATAAGATATGGACACTATGGGTTTTTAGTTATGTCATTTGGACTAACCAATGCTCCAACAGCCTTCATGGATTTGATGAATAGGGTTTGTAAACCATTCCTCGATAAATCCGTGATAGTGTTCATAGATGACATTCTGATTTACTCAAAAAGCCAGGAGGAGCATGGTAAACACTTGCGAGAAGTGTTAGAAGTATTGAAAAAGGAGAATATGTATGCTAAGTTCTCCAAATGTGATTTTTGGATCCAGAAAGTCCAATTCATAGGTCATGTGGTCAACCAAGATGGAATAATGGTTGATCCAGCAAAAATTGAAGCTGTAATGAAGTGGGAACAACCGAAAAGTCCCACGGAGATCCGAAGCTTTTTGGGATTAGCTGGATATTAAAGAAGGTTTATCCAAGGCTTTTCATCGATAATTGCTCCATTGACAGCTTTGACCCACAAAGGAGCTACTTATACTTGGAGTGAAAAGCATAAGGAAGCCTTTGAGAAGTTAAAGAAGAAATTATGTGAAGCACCAATTCTTTATTTTCCAGAAGGAGTTGAAGACTTCGCAGTTTATAGTGATGCATATGGAGTTGGGTTAGGTTGTGTTCTGACCCAGCGGGATTAGGTGATAGCATATGCATCAAGACAACTGAAAGAGCACGAAAAGAACTACCCCACTCATGATTTGGAGTTGGCAGCGGTAGTATTCGCCCTAAAGATATGGAGGCATTATCTTTATGGCACAAAGTGCAAAATTTTCACTAGTCATAAGAGTTTCCAATATCTCTTTAATCAGAAGGAACTGAATATGAGGCAACGATGTTGGCTGGAACTACTTAAGGACTACGACTGTGAGATACTTTACCACCCCGGTAAAGCCGATATTGTCGCTAATGATCTCAGTCAGAAGGTAAACCTTGAAAAGAAAAGGCCAAGAGCGTTGAGAATTGAAGTTGTCTCAACAATTGTGGAGAGTATAAAGAAAGCTCAGGAAGAAGCTTCAGAGAAGAATGACCGAAAGGGAGAACGTTTAGGCAAAACATTAGTGTTCGGTATAAACAGTCAAGGACTGAAGGTATTCCAAGATCGAATTTGGGTACCTAAGATAGGAGGAATAAGATATCTTCTGATGGAAGAAGCTCACAAGACCATGTACTCGATTCATCCCGGTAGCACGAAAATGTATAAGGATCTGAAACCCTACTATTGGTGGCCGACGATGAAGCTCGATGTTGCAAAGTATGTGGCCGAGTGTGTGAACCTTTACATGTACCCATGGGTAAACGAGAAGACATCACTATGGATTTTGTGACTAAACTGCCCAGAACGAAGAACGGTCACGACATGATTTGGGTGGTCGTTGATCGGTTTACGAAAAGTGCACACTTCATAGCAGCCAATTAGAAATGGTCTATGGATAAACTTGCTAATGCTTACATGAACAAGATAGTAAGACTTCACAGTGTGCCTTTAACTATTGTATCGGATCGTGATAGTCGTTTCACGTCGAGGTTTTGGAAAAGTTTACAAGAGGAATTGGGTACGAAATTGTGTCTGAGTACAGCTTACCATCTGCAAACCGATGTTCAGAGCGAACGAACGATTCAAACACTGGAGGATATGCTGAGAGCATGTATCCTGGAATTCCAAGGTAACTGGGATGAACATTTACCTTTGGTAGAATTTTCCTACAATAATAGTTTCCACTCGAGCATCAAGATGGCACCTTATCACGCTTTGTAAGGACAGAAGTGTCGAACGCCATCATGTTGGCTTGAAGTTGGAGAAAAGCAGTTTATGGGACCTGAGATAGTCCATCAGACTACTGAAAAGTTGAAAGTGATTAGGGAAATGATGTTAGCAGTTCAGGATCATCAAAAGAGCTATGCTGACAAGAAAAGAAAAAACCGATAACATTCGAAGTTGGTGATTCCGTTTTACTTAAAGTCTCGCCATGGAAGGGACTTATAAGATTTGGTAAAAGGGGAAAGTTGAGTCCAAGGTTTATTGGACCGTTTAAAGTTCTTCAGAGGATTGGGAAACAAGCTTACAAGCTAGAACTACCAGAAGAACTAGATGGTATTCATAACACTTTCCATGTGTGTTATTTGAGGAAGTTCACGGGAGATGTTCCCGACATAATTCCAATTTCTGAGTTAAGGCTGGATGAAATCAAGAGGCTAATCGAAGAACCAGAGGCAATCGTTGACCGTAAGACTAATAAGTTGCGACGCAAGATGGTCGATTTAGTGCTTGTGCAATGGAAACATACGAATGGGCCAAATCTCACCTGGGAAACGGAGAGTGACATGATGAGTCGCTACCCGCATTTGTTTGTTGATGTGTGATTCCGGGGACGGAATCATCCTAAGGAGGAGAGAATTGTAACACCCGTGTTTCTGGGCTAAAGCATTAATAATGGAGTAATAGTCTAGGTCAACCTTTGTAACTCATTTTGAAGTAATAAAGAGGAATTATGTGCTTATTTGCTTAATTATTATGATTTAATTAATTAATAATAAAAATAAGCGTTGAAAATAAATATTATATAAAGTCGATATCTTTTAAGAAAGTTGTAGTGGCCGAAACAAGGATTCTGGAGATATAAAGAACGTCGAAATCCGAGTTATAATGAAGAAGTTATGACCCATCGAAGTTTCACGACGGAACCGGCACGACATCGGGAAGCGTAAAAAGTAAATTTACGATAAAGTGCTTTTTAGCCTTAGCAATCTAAACGAAAGTCGTAGTGTTCGTTAAAACGAGAGCGTGTGTAAAAAGAACACCCAAATCTGACTTCATATGAGGAAGTTATTATTTTTCTAAGTTTTAGGTTAGAAGTAGACAGCTAAAAACTCGAATTTTAGATCGAGTGATTTTTAGCCGAGACAACCTAAATGAGAATCGAAAGTCTTGTGAATAATAGTACAACGGTAAAAAGACTGACGAAAACAGACGTCGGATGAAGAAGTTATGAATTTTTACCGGATTTTACTGTCCCTGTCTGTTAAAAATAATAATATAAAAATTAAAGTCAAAATTAGCCAACGAAGTTTAAACGAAAGTTGTAGAGCGTAATTTTTCCTACGCGTGCATATAAAGAACATAAAAAACGGAGCTCGTATGCGAAATTTATGGATTTTAGAAGGTTTGGGTGCAATTTCCGAGAAATTCACATGGGTTGGAGCCGGCCACGTCGCCCTCGTTCCTGGCGCGCCACGTATCCGATATTGGTGAGTCATCGCCGCGTGTCCGAGCAGGAGAACCGTCCGAAGCAAGGTCCGGTAGGCATCCGACACGTGTCGCATCCGGTGTCCGAAGCTCGCATGGGCCACGTCCGAGCCTCGTGGCCTTCGCATCTTCTGCCGCGTGTCCAAAGCTCGCACGAGCCATGTCTTCCCTCCGGATCCGAGCCTTGCAGCCGCTACGTGGAGCCTCCTTAGCCACAAATCTTCGGCCTCACACCCTATAAATAGGAGGGTTGCGAGATCTCCAGGCTAGAATGAGAACATTGTCATTTTTCACCCCTAAACTTATATTTTGACTATTTTGACTTCCCCTGAAGCCTCGGTATCATTTCCAACACTCGAAACACGTCCTGAAATGCCCGAAGACCCGGAAAATTTTATCTTTTCGGTTTTGAAGCTACGACACTCGTAGAGCCCGGTTTCTCAATAGAACTCCCAGTTTTATTAGAAACGATCATTTTATGAAACGAAGTGCTGCCCGATTATAATCAAATCAAGTGATTATATAGTCACTTTCATCTTAAACATAGATATGAAGTATTTTATATAAATATGTGCTATGTGTATATATATTGATTGTTTATTTGAGATGGTTGTTGAATGGATGTTTATACAAGTTTTAAAATGATTTAAACTATATATATATATATATATATATATATATATATATATATATATATATATATATTATCTACAAATATGTTGGGTATAACATGGGTAGATGAAATAGTTGGTGTGTGATAAAATGATGAGAGGCCTCGATGTTCTTGTTGTTCAAGTCATCTAGCGGAGTATGGATGACGTCCACGGACTCTTCTAGACAGTCCAGTGGAACGTTAGCAGACTCGCAACCTATAGGTGTTTGTGGGCTTTGATGTTCACCAGTGTACTCCATCCCCCTTATGGTTGCTTTACAGACATATATGGCTGAGGAATCCCCTTAGCAGTAAAGTCCATCCTGATGATAAAATCCTTAGATTAGGTCCCTTGTATAGGTGTGTAGGCACATAAAGTGAGGATAACGGGAATGGGTAATCAGGGTTATTGTTGGTTTGATGAAATTAATAAATTTATTGTTGATCAATGAAATTAATAAATTTATTATTATTTGTGGGTTGAAAACCCTATATGCTCACCAGGCTCCCAAGCCTGACCCACTCAACTTTCTGTTTTACAGGTAGTGGACCCAGAGCATAATTTGGATGATGATGAGGGATTTTTGGATTATAGGCCAGTAGTTGTAAATAACTGTTGTAAGGCTTATAATGTATTGTTTGTGCTTTTGATCTGTATCGAACATGACATCCCGAGTCTTTTAAATGAAATACATTTCTACGGAAATGCTTTGATAAATCTTTATCATATTTTTATTTTGGGAACAAATTCCACAACACTTTTATGTAAAATATTACTCTGATTTTCAAACAAGCATAAACAAAATCGGTCTTTTCTGGCCGTGAAATTGGATATGTCTCACATATATCATAACATAAACATACTATCAGACATATCTGGGGTGTCCGAACTACCCTTCAGTCCTAACAACCGAACTTATGGACTATTCCCCTCCTACTACCACTATCACATATAACATATAACGCCAGTATATAAACATATCATCACATACTGTCAGACATATCTGGGGTGTCTGTCCTACCCTTCGGTCCTAACAACCAAAATATACTATTATCACATATAACATATCATGGCAGCATATAACATATCAGGTAGTAGCAAACCTAGATGATATCACAAAGACAATCATCTAACATATAACTCCTACTGGTGGGCCGGCATTGTGGCCGTAGACCCACCGCTCCTGGAAGGTAACTCACCTCGCACTGCTGAAGTCCCGTAGACACAATCCCATGCTGCTGAAGTTCCGTAGACTCAACCCCAACTGTTGGATGACAGATTCCTGAACTGTCAACACCAAAATAACACCCAATTAATAATTGGTTTCCACTACATAACTGTTGGGAACAGGATGTTGCGTCTTGGGCTTGTTTCTTGTTAGCCCAGTTTTGTAACCGGTTTTGGCCTGTCCAACTGTGTATAATTTTCTTCTAGGGTTTTAGTATTTTAGGTGCATGCATGCATCCTTAGTAAGTAACACTTTGATTATTGTCTTTATCGTATTGTAAACCCTAGCTTGCCTCTACAGTGGAAGTTCTTAATCGGGCTCTGCTGAGGCGTAACTACATTTGAATCATCAGCATTATATTGATTCTATCTTGTGTTCATTGTGTAACACCCCGTTCTTTAAGTGTTTAATATTGAGTCCCTGAGATTTAAGAGGAAGGGTAATTCTGGTCCTTTTACGAGAAATGAGTTTCATCCGAGAAGGTTTCGGGCTGGTGTATGTGTTAAAAGCATTAGGCTTCTTGTCACTCTCGTATGAATGATAAGTTATTTGGGAGCGGGTTTAGATTAGAGGAGTTGCAGTGTTTTGAAGTTAATCATTGTTATAGCTCTTTGTGGAATAAGAGGGAAATGGTCCCATGCATGCATGGCATGCATGCATGTAATTATTTGTGAAGTCTGGCTGGGTACGCCCAACGTAAGTTAGACGTACGCCCAACGTAAAGGGGCGAGAAGTTGCGGGTGGCCGGGTGAGTACGCCCAGCGTACCAGGGAGGTACGCCCAGCGTACTCTCAGAAACTCAAAACCCTAATTTTAGGGTCAGCCACTATATAAGGAACATGATGGTTCACCCCTTAGCCTCCTTATGCTCATCCCTAACGTCAGAAAACCCTAAAACACGTATTCCCTCCATTATTGGGTGTGTTTGACCTTGGAAAGCTTATTTTGGCAAAAGGAAGGCTTGAAGGAGAAAAGAGAAGTTGTCAAGGAAGAAGAGGAACGATTGGAGCTTGTAGATCTGAAGAGATACCATCCTTTGGAGCTTGTTTGAGGTATAAAGCTCCTTGCTTGACCTTCATATTGTGTAGCTCTATGTATTTTGAAGCTTTGTCACCATTCTTGTCCCAAAAGTCCTCACCTTGTTGCATGTATCGAATTGGTCAAGTTTACCTGTCCTTTCAGACTTTTGGAGAGGTCTTGAGTGAGAAAAATGAGGTCCCAAGGGTTGTGGTGGTTCCATGTGTGAGATATATAGGTCTTAATGGATTAAGACCTTGGATTAAGAGCTTATGGACGTCCCAAGTGATATAGTTTGAGACTTTATGGATTCTTATCATATTTGGCCTAGGGATCTGAAGTTTGGGCTTAAGAGCTTAAACCATTAAGAGGTTAGAAGGACTTATTGAGTATCGCAGTTACACCCCGTGTAACCCTTGATTACGCCCTGCATAGCGGGCCAATGCCCCGTTTTCTTTTGTGAACATTGCAGTACGCCCAGCGTACCAAGGAGGGTACGCCCAGCGTACTCCTCCTGTTGGACTCTCATTTTGGGCTTTTGAGTTTGGGCCGTTGGTGGGCAGTTGGTTATTGGGCCAAGTCTGGGAATTTATGGATATAGTATTTTGGGCCCAATTATTGTTATGGACATTGGTTCTAGGCCCATTTGGTGAAGTGGGCCTAATTTGGTAGATTGGACCAATATTGGACTTTGTATGAGATTTGGACTTTGGCCTTGGCCTGATAAGCGAATGTATGATTGGCCTAATGTTTATTTTTGTTATGATGGTTAGTTCGGGATTTGCGGTGAGTTGGTGATTCGAGAGTCTGCTTCTTCAGTTCAGAGTATCGGCATTCGCGAGGTGAGTTATCCTCACTATATCGACAGGGTCTAAGGCACCAAGGCCGGCCCCTTATTGAATTGCGATTCGGATATTGTTGTTATGATATTGCTTTGATATGTATGCATCCTGGTAGCTAGGATGGTATATTTTAGAGACCTGGCTAAGGTTGGTTTCCCGATATATAGAGTGATGCTATGCTAGTGATCGGTTAGGTCGGTATCCTGGTTAGGGTAATGATATGTTATGTGATCTGCTTGATCGGTTTGCTGACTATGAACTATTATATGATTGTATGTTATGTGCACATGGTTGTTGGGACTGGAGTTGGGTTGAGGCGGGTCCTGCTTTATGCTGTAGGCCAAGATACCCAGGGCGGACCAGTTGTTCCGAAGGCCCAGCGAGCGGTCCGGATAGGTTGTAGGCCCCACGAGGGCAGACCAGACGTGCCGAGGCTCGGAGAGTGGACCAGGCCGACTGAAGGCCCGATGCGGGCGGACCAGTCATACTGTAGACTCAGAGAATGGAACAGGTGGGTTAAAGGCCCGATGCGGGCAAACCAACCACACTGCAGACTCGAAGGACATGACTAGACACGGACGGTGGACTGAAGGCCGATACGGCGGACCAGTCACATAGTAGATCCGATATGCATGGCTGTTCTATGTTCTGTTATGATATGTATGCTATTTATGTTATGGTCCGGAAGGCAATATGTTTTGGACCGGAAGGTCGTAGCCTAGAAGGGTGTATATGTGATTGGTATTTTGGGGGTATCTCACTAAGCTTTCGGGCTTACAGTTGTGGTTTAAATATTTTTTTCAGGTTCTTCAAGAGACCATGGCAAGGCGAAGGCGTGATCGTACCGCTCCTCGTGTTTATGTTTATGACATGGTTTTGGGAATACTCTGATAATAAATGTATTGAAAACCTTTTTGTAATAACATTATTAAAGTGGGTTGTTTTTGAAAAGTTTAAATTGTGTTGAAATTTTTGGTCGTTACACATTGTCTTGTTTGATATTGTTGTTTGTTCTTCATTTATTAAGCTGTAAAAGATCTAAACGATCTAGAGATTTTTTCTCATCAACTGGTATCAGAGAAGGAGTTTGTGTAATTCATACACATCTCTTCTGTTGAAGAAGTTATTAGGGTTTTCTGCATTGATTGATATTAATTGAGCCATCATTCCTCATTGGCGTATGCCATTAATTATTGATCTTGCCCTAACGATAAATTACAAGTCTGGTCTTAAGCAGTTTATCGATCAAACATAATCACAATGTCTATGGATGATTCACAATCAAATCCGATCAATATCTCCAATAGTATTGGATCGACAACAAGGATTCCAATCCTGTATACCCAGGATTATGAAGTCTGGACGCATCACTTTGAAGATTATGTAATCGGTTCTGAAGATAATGGGTATTTGATTTGGGAAGCAATCACAGTTGGTCCGTTTGCTCACTCAAGCACTTCAAAAAATTTCAAAACTCAAAAGGAGTACAATCAACTCGTGAATGATGTGAAATACATTCCTCAAGATGAGAAAGAAAAGTTTCAGTGCAACATTAAAGCTTTAAGGATGATTATATTTGCTTTACAATCAGACATGTTTCGATTGGTGAGCTCATGTGCTACAACGAAGGAGATATGGGATAGGCTAAAGGAATTATATTCTACTGATGAAGATCTGGAGCATTTGATTCAAACTCTATTGCTTTCTGAATTTGGTGACTTCAAACAGAAGCCCGAAGAATAACTTATTCAGGCTTTTGATCGATTCAATCATCTTCTTAGTAAGATGATAAAGCATGGGATTGAAAGGAAAGTTATTCAGTAGAAGGTTACCTTCATGAATGGTCTTAGAACCGAATAGATGGCAGTTGTGTCTACAGTGAAGGCACACGAACAATTCAAATCCTATTCTCTGGAGAAGCTGGTGGGAATTCTGAAGTCTCACGAAAGTGTTGTGTCAAAGGAAACGAATGTGGTTTCCAGCTTGGGTTTGTTAGCTCTAATTTCCAAGGGAAAAAGTGCAGTTGAAGAATAAGAAGATTTAGATCTTGCTGACTATGATCTAACCGGTGAAGAATATGCTTTGATGGTTTCCAATCCAAGAAAGTTTATCAAAAGGAAGTTCCCCGCCAACAAGAACCGAAACTGGCAGGGAAGCTATAGTTCCGAAAAAGTGAAGGAGGAACTGAAGATGGGTTCTAAGACTGAAGAATCTAAGAAGGAAACGAAGATTGTTGGCAACTCAGGTTTTGGTTGCCATTATCGTGGAGGCAAGAACCATTTTGCCAAAGATTGCATGTTGAAGAAGACATCAGAAAGGGTTGATGAAGATGATGAAGAAGCGAACCTCCTGAGACGATTGGAGGAGATCAAGAAAAAGAAATCAACAACTAACAATAATACCATGAATGCTTTAATTTTGTAGGGTACCAGTGTTGATGATGAGTTTGGTGGAGTTCAGGTGTGGTCCACAGATTCAGAGGACGAAGAAGTTAGAAAGCCCACTCATGGCAAGGCTCTGCTGGTGAAAGAAGAAAAGGTTGAGGGAAGATGTTTGATGGTGACAGATGGTGTGTTACAGATGCGAGGATACACAACAGATGGTGGACTGGATGATGAGAAGGAGCGACAGGACATTTGTTTCGCTGCGAAACCTGTTAGTGCACAAATCAACAAATGTGATGAGTTGATCAAGAAGGTACAAAATATTCTCACTTCTCTGAAAATACCCATTACAAACTATGAAAAGGAACTAAATGGATTAAAATCAAAATTTTCTAGTTTAAGTAGTAGTCTTACCCAAACTCGTGTCACAAACTCTAACCCGACTGATCAAATTAGCAGGGTATCGTCGAAGAGTGAGGAGAGGAGAATCTGGATTGAGCAAAAGGAGAAGGAATTAATTAGGTCTAGGGATGAGTCAATCTATTTGCAACGATACAATCTTAAGCTTTTAAAACAACAAAATGTTTTTTGTTTTATAGCTAAAAGACTATACTTTAATATGAGTCAGTTACATCTCGATTGTGAAATAGGAAAGAAGATACATCGCATGATTTTACCCTTCCTTGAGTTAAAGGAGGATGAAGTCGATGCCGAAGCTTACAACTGTGAAAATGTTGTATCTTCTGATGAAAGATCTCCTGCCTACAAAATTGGTCTTGACAAAATAGAGTCCTACATAAAGTCAAAAGACCATAAGGACATGCTCAAAAATCTGTTGGATGAAAACAAAAAACTAAAACTGAGAACTGAAACTGTACAGAAATTTGACTCGTTCAATGCCAAGTTAAGTTCAGAAAATAAAATTGATGTTGAAAATGCATCTGAACTTAATGAGGATGATGACATGAGTGAAATATCTGTAGAGGATGAGGTGGACTGTTCTGAATTTGTCAAGAGCGAACCCGAAACAAATAAAAATCTCATTTCTGAAAACTCTGTTGAGTTCGCTCGCTCATCAATAGACAAGACTAAATTTCTCAAAGCAAAAGCTGTTGTATATCAAAAGTTTCAAACCACTCCATATCAAGTTTACATGGTTCAAGGAGTCACACCACAACAGACAGCCGAACTAACAACATTGGTAGAAGAAGATGATGCTAATGGGTGTGATGAGTTTTTCTGGTCAGCACCGATAGATAACACTGATGAAACAGAAGGTCTATCTCAGAAAACATCATGGAGAGTAAAGAGCAGGTATGTGGCAGAACCACTTAATGAACCTACACGATATGATGTTCCAAGCACAAGTGGTACCAAAACATCTTCAGGCAAACCAGTCGTGGCATCTAGTGAGACATGTTCGTTAAAGAGCGAAAGTCATGCTCAAGTACCAAAGAAAAAGGCCAACATTCACAAAAATCCAAAACAAGTGGCAGAAAGCACCAATGTAACCTGAGATATAAGAAGAATCTCATTGAAAGAAAACAATTTTGGCAATCCCAGAACCCTCATTATGTTAGGTATGAAAAGACAAATAAGTCACAAGGAGAAACAAGAGCCAATTCCACTTCACGAAATCAGTCTCCCTTACATTGCAAGAACAACCGAAACAAGGATTTTGGTTACTGTCATGAAAACAACCAAAGGCATACATTCGGTTCACAAAGTCACAAAAACTGAAAGGAACGTTTCGGTCATCAGGCGATAAACAACTGAACGAATGGGTTCGCTCCCCAAAGTAAAACAGACCGAAAGGGCAATTTCCGTCCCCATAGTAATAACAGCCGAAAGAAGAGTTTCAGTCCCCAACATGTAAGCAACCGAAAGGACAGGTTCGTTCCCAAGTCCTCTTGTCAAAAGAACCAAAGGGAAGACAATTTTCATTCACAACCAAGGAAGAGCAATAATCAACAGTCTAACCTTGCTTCTAAACCTCTTTCTTCTCATTCTCATTCTCATTATTATTCTCATTCTCATTCATCTAAAGATTCAAAAGGGAAAGGAAAGCTCTTTCCAGAAGATGGAAGACGCCCGAAAGAGACCCAAAAGCATGCAGACGTCAAAAAGACAAATCGTCTAAATCAAATGACTCCAAGTCAAATAAAATCAAGGTTTTTACCATAAAAAGAAAAGATGAAACAACACTAATAAAACAAACTTATCTAGTTGATGTTTCTCTTACTATTCCCTATCCTGTAAAAGGCTCACAAGGACCCAAGAAGCTTTGGGTTCCTAAATCTGCTTGATATTTTGCAGGTTATTCGTGACGAGCAGTTCGACAAAGAATGGTACATTGACAGTGGTTGCACGCGTCACATGGCAGGTAGAAGGGAAGAACTGAGGGAGTTTCATTCCCTAAAGGATGGTGGAACGGTGAAATATGGCAATAATTCGTTTGGAACAATCAAAGGCTATGGTATGATTACAAATGGTGACTTCTCGATAAGAAAGGTAGCCTACATTGAAGGATTACAGCACAACCTCATCAGTGTCTCACAACTGGTGGTTGGCACCGGATTGAAGGTCTCCTTTGATGAAGAAGGCTCATAAATTGTTGAAAAGATGTAAAATAATATTTTGCTAAAATCGAAGCGAAAGGGAGAAATGTACCCTCTAAATCTTTATCCAATTTGAGAGAAATCAGTTGTTTGCCTGCTAACGAAGGCACACTCAGACGAAAGCTGGTTATGGCATCGAAGGCTCTCACATCTTAATTTCAAAGATATCAACAAGCTGGTGCTTAGAGATCACGTTCGAGGTCTTCCAGTTGTCAGATTTGACAATGAACATCTATGTGCAGCTTGTGAAAAAGGAAAGCAAAGTCGACAAAGTCATCCTTCTATAATCAACACAAAGGTGATAGAACCACTAGAGCTACTGCACATCGATCTGTATGATCCTTCTTCAATCGAAAGCATTGGTGGAAACAAGTATATACTTGTTATAGTAGATGATTTCTGTCGCTTCACATGGTTATTCATGAAGCAAAAATTAGAGGCCACTCCGAAGCTCAAACTTTTTATAAAACAAGTAGAGGTTCAACTGAGAAAAGTGGTTCATAACATGAGAAACAACAATTGCTTGGAATTCAAGAACAAGGATTTTGAAGACTTTCTAGCAAAGAAGGGAACGACTCACAACTTTTCTGCTCCATATACTCCACAACATAATGGAATCGTTGAAAGGAGAAATCGTTCTCTGTGCGAAGTAGCCTGAACTATGCTGAACTTCGCTTCCTTACCTTTATATTTCTGGGCTGATGTTATTGTTGCTGCTTGCTACACGCATAATAGATCGTATCTGAACAAGCACTTCTTAATCACTCTGTATGAGATCTTGAACAACCGAAAGCCAAATTTGAAGTTCTTTCACGTGTTCGGTTCAAGATGCTTCATCTGCAACTCAAAGGAGAACCAAAACAAGTTTGCTGCAAACACCGATGTAGGAATTTTTTTGAGCTACTCCTTGAACTCAAAGGCATATAGGGTTCTGAATAAACGTTTAAAGAAAATTGAAGAAACCTACTATGTCACCTTCAACGATAACTATGTCAAGAAATTGAAGGCAATTGAAGGTGTTATGCAAGAAATCTTTCCAAAGTCCGGTCAAGTAATGGTGTCGATTTCAAATCTTTTCGAGCAATACATGCTGGTCTTTGGTGAACCTAAGAGAGCTATTGATTCTGAATCCAAGGCTAAAGATAACCAAGTCAACAATCTGAAGCAAATTATTAACGACGCTACAAAGAAAATGGCAGATGAACGACCGAAAGCAACTGAAAAGCCAGCGTCAAGCGAACCTCCAAAGGATAATTCTAATGTTCTGGGGGAGGGTTTTTCTTCATCAATTTTTCTAAGTCACCATTCCAGGGGGAGAATCCATCATCATCAAGTTCAACCGAAAGTCCAATCGAAGGGGAGTGTTCTGAACCAGACATCGAACTCGTATCATCATTCGAGGGGGAGAATGATGATGACACTCAATCAGAACTCGAAGAAGAACTAAACGCAGAACTGGATCCCTCTTGTGATCCAAACTACCTCCTCTCATCAAGTGGACCAAAGATCATCCTCAAAGTCAAATAACTGGAGAATCATCTGAAAAGGTCTTAACTCGATCACAGCTGAAAGCGAAACAGGCGGCATTATTCTCTCAAGTAGAATTTTGTATGTTCAATTCCTTCGTTTCTAAAGTTGAACCGAAGACAGTGAATACGGCTCTTGATCATTCCGATTGGGTTCAAGCTATGCAAGATGAGCTGAACGAACTTGAACGAAACAAAGTATGGTGATTAGTTCCAATTCAAAAGGATGCACCGGTTGTCGGACTAAAGTGGGTATTCAGGAATAAGATGGACAAGGAAGGAAATGTGATTCGTAACAAGGCTCAGTTGGTTGTCAAAGGTTACTGTCAAGAAGAAGGCATAGATTATGAAGAGACCTTCGCTCCAGTTGCAAGATTAGCTAGATTCGTTCGAATCTTTCTTGCTTATGTTGCACACAAAATTTTTGAAGTTTATCAAATGGATGTGAAGTGTGCCTTTCTCAATGGAGAACTTGAAGAAACGGTGTATGCAGAGCAACCACCAGGCTTCGTGAACGAGAAGTCTCCAGATCACTGCTACATTCTGGACAAGGCAGTATATGGCCTGAAGCAGGCTCCCAGAGCATGGTATGAAACCCTTACTCGATTCTTAAAAATGTCCAAATTTAAACAAGGTTCGGTTGACCCAACCTTTTTTCGTAAGAAAGAGGGTAACCACCTTATGATAGTCCAAATTTATGTTGATGACATCATCTTCGGCTCCACGAATCCTAGCCTAACAACTGAATTCAGAAAGTTGATGGAAACTAAATTTGAGATGAGGTCAATGCGTCCGATTAACTTTTTCCTTGGCTTGAATATTAGATAGTGACCCGAAGGCATTTTTATCAATTAGTAGGCGTACACAAAGACATTACTTGCCAATTTTGGGATGTTGGGAGACTCAAAGGTGAAAGTTCTTATGGCATTTGGAACTAAGCTTACACCATCATTGGAGAAACCAGCTGCTGACATGACGCTTTATCGTCAAATGATTGGGTCACTGATGTATCTTACAGCCAGTAGGCCAGATATTATGTTCTCAGTCTGCTATTGTGCCTGATTCCAAGCTAACCCGCACGAACCTCACATGTTGGCGGTGAAGAACATCTTTCGTTATCTGAAGCGAACCACCTCTCTCGGTCTGTGGTATCCAGCCAACTCAGGATTTTTTGTCCAAGCATTCTCAGATGTTGACCTAGGGGTTGTGGATTGGATCGTAAAAGCACTACTGGAGGATGCTAATTTCTTGATGACAATTAGTAAGTTGGCAATCAAAGAAACGAACATGTGTTTCTCCTTCCACAGCCGAAGCTGAATACATAGCCGCAACATCATGCACATCTCAGGTCGTTTGGATACAAAGTCAACTTAGAGAGTATGGGCTGAACATGAAGAAAATCCCACTATATTGCGACTCATAAAGTGCAATTAGGATTTGTCATAACCTAGTGCAACACTCAAAGACAAAGCACATAGCACTGCGGTATCACTTTATCAAAGATCATGTGGAAGATGGTAACGTAAAGATTCATTTCGTTAGAACCACTGATCAATTAGAAGACATCTTTACTAAGATCTTACCTGAAGCAAGTTTCAATAAGATCCTACAAGGCCTAGGAATGATGGAAGCTGAATCTGTACCGAAATCGCCTTCGCTTCACTAAATGTTGGAAGCAAAATAGAGCGAACACTCGGTCTATTTCGGGTTCGGTTAACATGAGAACCGAAATGAACCGAATGCTTGGTCTATTTCGGGTTCGGTCCTACTGAACTCTGTTCGCTTCATTTTCCTTGAAAGGAATTTCGGTTGTATTCTTTTGTACACTCTTTTACATACTCCTTTTTATGTTTTTCTTTTCATTTTTTTTATTTTCATAAAATCCAAAAATAATTTTCTTTTTGTTTTTATTCCTTTTTCTTTAGAAAAATTTCACAAAATTCAAAAATATTTTTCATTTTATTTCACTTTTCTCATGTTTTTCTATGTATACAAGTTACTCTCAATGATGAAGTTGACGAAGGTATAAATTCTTTTCTATGAATTAGTTAAGTGCCCCTAGATGCATGTTGTTGCATGTTGATCGAAGCCTCTAAAGATTTTGAGTGAAGCCTTAATGACCTGATATATATAAATCATGTATTCCCAATTAGGCTGTTAAATTCACTCTACTCATGAGCACCTTACTCTTCTCACATTGAGCTTAGAGTTTTCGGCTTGGTCCTACTTTTATAGCATAGGTACATTCGGTTCCTTAACCATCTACAACATTTTTCTCCATCACACTTCATATCATCCACATAACCCTTGAGACTCTTATCAATTTCCACTAAGTTTTATGGTTACACAATATTTGTGTTTATAATCTTAGTCTCGTGTTACTATGTACTAAGTGAAACCCAAAATTCAATACCCAAAATGAATTGACGGTGAACAATTACTATGTTCTAGCTTTCACCACTGAATTAACAAAGCCACTCTATGAGGTGTTATCTTGAAATCTCCTTTTATTTTGAGCGATCCTTTTGAAATTGTCTATCACCAAGACTTTTCTTCCCCAAGGATCCAGTTTTATTTTATTGAGATTTCTTATTTTCAACAAGTCACTGAATATGTGTCCGACCTACTTGTTCAATAAGTCACATTGGTCTCATAAGTACTTCATTCTCTTTCAGTCTTATATCAAGAACCGAAACTTGAATTGAAGCGAAAGCCACCCTTACAAGCCTTATATATAAAAGATGCCTTTCATTGCTTCTTAAAAAACACTTGATCGTATTTTAACGAGAAACCTCACAGACACTTTGAAGTCTCTCTTAACTTGGAAGGAAGAGATTCGTGCCCGGGATCCACTACTTTATGTCTTAATCGACGTCACAATATCCCACAAATTTTGTTTTATTTCTTTATCATTCACACTCTATGCATGAAAATCTTTGATTTTCAAAAAATCCGGTTCTATTTTGTAGAAGCTATTTTTCGTATAGCTTGGGATCTAAAAGTGTTATGGTGGTTCTCAAACGAAATGATCTAGTTGACACAGATTCATGTTATTTATGTTGGTGACGTTTCAGATAAAGCAAAAGGGGTGAGTCAGCAGTTATCCAAACGTTTGGCGATTTGAAAAAGGCGATTTGTATGGAAAGGCACGTAAAAATTAAATGTTTTCTCTCTCCTGCGTAATCATCGGGGTTGCCAACTATCTAATCCCCACAGTATCAGGAACCGTTTCATAAAAGACAAGATTTTGGGTGGATTTTTCTCTCTCCTACTCACACATATAAATGGTTTCTCACAATCACCTTTACTCTTTTACTGCTATCGATTCTCCTAAAGCAAAAAGACGATCTCTTTCACTGTTCATCATCTTCTTCTCAAGCTACATCAATGGTTGAATCCTCATCCGTTCAAGACACCTCTGTTCGTTCAACCCTTCTAACCATTAAGCCTAATCAAAATCTCATTATCGATCTTACACCGTCAAGCTATTAACCCTACATGTTGCAAGTGGTGGAATGCCTCAAATTCTCTCCACTTGTCATTGCTCTCTCACAGGTGGAGGTTGTTCCTATGTCTTGCCTCTCTCATATCTACCCCACTGCTTACTATGACAAAGTTGCTGAGAGAATCCACTTCGACATTCACAACGAGAAGACCTCAATTTCCAAGAATCGATTCTGCACACTACTAGGTCTTACTCATGAACCCACCATGGTAAACCCTGATTCCATTACAACTGGTCAACTGTTCTCAATGTTCTACAACATGGGGTACACTGAAACCCTAACCACAGTGACGAAGTTCAAGAAATCATGCCTTCCTCCTCAATGGAATGGCCTCTTCACACTCCTGTTCAAAGGTCTCTCTGAGCGAAGCGCTGGATCTGATGGTGCGAGCAAGTCATTTATGACCATGCTTTATGGGTTGTACAATGGGGTACATCTTGATTATGGTTCAGTTCTATGGCAACAGCTTGTTCAAAGCTTATCCTCCTCTTCTCTCCATTCTTAAGTTTCATGTGGCAGGTTCTAGTCTATTGTCACAAAATGGGCGATGGATCATCTTCATGTCCCAATCATGGCAGACTCGCTTCTCTCCTCCATTGCTACATTCCACACAATGAAAATTCTAGTTACTGATCCGTCCAAGTACCTATTTATTGGATCGATTCCGACATCCATGTACGCCTGTGTGCCTGAGGAGATTGCTATTATTCAGGAGTACAACAAGCTTCCATCTTCGAGCCCAAGGGAACTCAAACAAGTAATGATTTGCTCCATTGAGGAAGCCGATAAGCCATCAAAGAGGGGAAAGAAACAAGATAAGAAGAAGCAAGGGCAGGATATCAAAGTGGCTAAGGGGCAAACTCTAAGAAAGCGAAAGATTGAGAAGGCAGCACCTTCACAGCCCAAGCAGAAAAAGACCAAGAAGCTTGCTCGGAGGCTTATCCTTCAGTCCTCAAGCGATTCCGATTCTGATTATATCCCTATTGGACATAAAAAAACCCTCTCCTAGCGCATCTAAGAGCAAAAGCTCTGATGAGGAGGTTTCGGTTCGTGGTGATACCCCTCCTTGCTCGCCTACACCAGAGGTACTTTTTCGCTCTAAATCACCTTCTCCTCCACCTGTTTCCATTCCTATTTCCTTTCCTCCTACTTTCCCAGTTATCACATCCCAACCTTCTTCCACTATTCCCATTCCTACACCTATTTTTGTCGAAGCCACCACTACCACCACCACGGGAGTTCAAACCAACGTATCTAATACGGGGGTTCGTTCTTCTCCACCCAAAACCCCTGTCACCATTAAACCTCTATCTCCTACCCATTCAACCAAAACCAACCCTGTTCTAGGAGGTGAGGACTTGGAGTTCGATTCTACTTACTTCCGTCCTTATCGTGTTCAGAGCAACGATGATGATGATGCTCCTCCCACCAAGCGACATCTCAAGGCTGTGACTGATAAACTTGATCAAATTCTTTCTTCTTCCTCTGCTAATCCTTACTCAGAAGCTGCTCTTAAAGCCCTGTTCTCTTCTACAGTTAAGGAGCATGACACCTCTATCTCCAATGCAGCGAAGGCTATTGATGCCTCTACTTCTGAATGCCAAAAGGCTTCACTTACTTTGGAAGCCTCTACTAAAGACTGCAAGGAAACGACCGCAAAAGTCGAAAAACTAATTTCAGAAGCTCAAATCTTCTTAGATTCCCTTCAAGCAGCCGCTCAGAAAAATGCACACACAGTGAATGCTTCGGTTGATTCTCTCAAATGTTCACTGGAGGCTGAATTGTCACAACTTCGCGTGGCTCGCAAAGCCATTGAAGCTGCTAATGAAGAGCTTCATTCTAAAGTTGATGATCGACTAACTCAACTTGAGGCTGAGCTTGCAGTTGAAAACAAAGTCATGGATGAGCTGGACAAGCGAACCTCTCAACTCAAAATTCAGAATTTAAAGCTCCGTAATGCAACTAAAGAGCTTAATGATTTAAAGTCTGAACGAGAAGTGATTCGCAACTCGGTTGGTGATGTCCACTCCATCCTGTTGCATCTCCTGGACGCCCATGACTCTATCTTAACAATCTCTATTCGACGTCACTTACCTGAGAAACTGCGCCCAACTTTGGATATTCTCAATCGAATTGAGGGTGTTTCGAAGACCGTTGTTCTTCCGAAACAAGGCGGAGAAAAGAAATCACAAGGAGGCAAACCTCACAAAACTCAACCTCCACCCCCTGCAGAACCGAAAGCTACTGTTGGACCGAAGGATAATGTAGCTTCGGCCAGTAAAAGTCAAAAAAAAAAAAAGATCATTGGTGAAGATGATGAAGATGAAGATGATGATATTGATGACATCGTTACAAGAGCTCTTTCCAAGCCTGATCCAAAATACAAGCCTTCTGATCAAGAGCTTCGGAAGAAGATGGATCGTTTGGAGAAAGAAATGAAAGAGAAGGAACTTCTTGAGAAAAAGAAGTCAATGTTTCCAGAATGGACCATTGAATCGCTTCAGAGGGAGGTCATTGATGAACCGAGGACTCATTGGCTTGAACCATTTTTGTCATTCGGTCTTGAGAACTCGAAGGACGCTCAGTTTGATATGCCAATTAACCAAAAGGCATTCATCTTCCATTGCTTTGCCTCAGCTGTTGTCGTTCCCTCTCCAGACTCGAAGGTTGATCGGGACTTACTGGAATTTTATCTAGAGTTTGCTCAACCACAATACCTGACCTAGAGCCTGAAGAAGATTTCAACGGTCAGAGTATGGAAGCCCTCTTCAGCCGGGAAATTTATTAATGTCAAATTCAAGGTGACCCAAGGCTCAGATAGCTCGGTCCATACTATTTCCCCGCCTGACCTTCCAAATTTAAACCCACACGACTGGATACTCCTCAACAACATTTTGTTATGCAATCCACAGGAGTATCAGCCGATCATTGATCACATCAAGCGAATGCTTGTTTGTTACATTCACGAAGTAGCAAAGATGGATCAAAAAATTGCCACTGCTATTCACAAGCGTCCTACAGTCAAACCGATTGGAAGAACTGGCAATGTGAACACGATGATCAAGGGCAAGATTGACACGAAGTTTCATATTGTGATGTTCATTAGGGGAGAAGGTCAAAAGTGCATGTTCGCTCTTATTGACAAGCACCTGTTCTCTACTGCATGCTTGGAGCATATTTTTTAGATCATTCATAAGTGTAATCAGAACAGTGAAGCTGAGAATAAGTCTTTTACTGATATGCTTCGTTGGTACATTCAGTTTCGGCAGACACTTCTTCCTATTATCCCTCTGTTGTTCAAAGTTGTGAAGCAAGTCAAGGTTACTCAACCAAAGTGAAGGTCTCGCCCCAATGGACGCAAAGGGGGAGATTGTTGGGACCAGGATGTTTCGTCTTGGGCTCGTTTCTTGTTAGCCTGGTTTTGTAACCGGCTTGGGCCTATCCAACTGTGTATTATTTTATTCAAGGGTTTTAGTATTTAAGGTGCATGCATGCGTCCTTAGTAAGTAACACTTTGATTATTGTCTTTATCGTATTGTAAACCCTAGCTCACCTCTATAGTGGAAGTTCTTAATCGAGCTCTGCTGAGGCGTGACTACATTTGAATCATCAACATTATACTGATTCTATCTTTTGTTCATTGTCTATTTTGATATTGTTGTTTGTTCTTCATTGATTAACCTGTAAAAGATCTAAACGATCTAGAAATTTTATCTCATCAATAACCATAAGTACCTACTTGGGGTCATTACTACATTACCCCATGCTTGGCTTTATTCAAGCCTAAGGCCCAATCCATAGGCCCAAAAGTCAACTATGAGTCAAAGCCCATCATATGGCCTAATTTTCCAAACTGGGCCCAAATCCTTTTAAGGTCTTACCATAAGGCCAAACCATTTAGTCTACTCCAAATCATTTCCTCTCAGGATTGTATCAGATTGTGATAGTCGTTTCACGTCGAGGTTTTGGAGGAGTCTGCAAGAGGAATTGGGTACGAAATTATGTTTGAGTCGGGCTTACCATCCGCAAACTGATGGTCAGAGCGAAAGAATGATTCAGACATTGGAAGATATTCTGAGAGCATGTACCCTCGAATTCCAAGGGAATTGGGACGAGCACTTACCTCTGGTAGAATTTTCCTACAACAATAGTTTTCACTCGAGCATCAAGATGGCACCTTACCAAGCCTTGTATGGACAGAAGTTTCGTACACCGTCTTGTTGGATTGAAGCCGGAGAGAAGCAGTTTATGGGCCCTGAGATAGTCCATGAGACTGCTGAGAAGTTGAAGGCGATTAGGGTCAGAATGTTAGCGGCCCACGATCGTCAGAAGAGCTATGCTGACAAGAAAAGACGACTGATAACCTTTGAAGTTGGGGATTCGGTTTTGCTAAATGTCTCACCGTGGAAGGGACATATACGATTCGGGAAACGAGGAAAGTTGAGTCCAAGGTTTATTGGACCGTTCAAAGTTCTTCAGAGGATTGGGAACCAAGCTTACCAGCTGGAATTGCCCGAAGAACTCAATGGTATTCATAACACCTTCCATGTGTGTTATTTGAGGAAATACACGGGAGATGTTCCCGACATAATTCCAATCTCAGATTTAAATATGGATGAGAATAAGAGGTTGATTGAAGAGCCTGAGGCAATTGTTGATCGTAAGACGAAGAAGTTACGACGCAAGATGGTCGACTTAGTGCTAGTCCGATGGAAACATTCGAATGCGCTGAATCTCACTTGGGAAACAGAGGAGGACATGATGAGTCGCTATCCACATCTGTTTGCTGATGCATGATTCCAGGACGGAATCATCCTAAGCGGGAGAGAATTGTAACGCCTGGGTTTCAGGGCTAAGCATAATTGTCAATGTAATAGTCTAGGTCAACTATTGTAACTCTTTTTGAAGTAATAAAGATGAAATATTTGAGTATTATGTGAATTATGTGTGTTTATGTGTTTATTATTTAATTATAAATGTATAATTAATAAAGAATAAAAATAAGCGTCAAAATTAAAGTATGAGATTAGCCCTATATCTTCATTTAAAGTTGTAATGGTCGAAACAAGGATTCCGGGGATATAAGGAATGCCGAAATCCGAGTTATAACGAAGAAGTTATGACCCGTCGAAGTTTCGCGACAGAACCGGCACGATACCGGGAAGCGTAAATAGTGAATTTACGATAGAGCAAGATTTAGCCTTAGCAATCTAAACGAAAGTCGTAGAATATGTTAAACTAAGAACATTGATAAAAAGAACGCCCAAATCAGACTTCGTATGAAGAAGTTATGATTTTTCGAAGTTTCGAGTTAGCAGTGTACATCCCGAAATTCGAATATTAGATCGAGCGGTTTTTAGCCGACACGACCTAAACAAGAATCGAAGATCTCGTTAAAAGTAGCGTAACGAGAAAAATATGGGCGAAAATGGATGTCGGATGAAGAAGTTATGAGGATTTAACGGACCAATCCTGTCCCGGCCCGTTAATAATATAAAATTTAAAATCGAGTCAAAATTAGCCGACGGAGTCTAAACGAAAGTTGTAGAGTACGTTTCCACCTTCACGTGGATATAAAGAACGTCGAAAACGGAGCTCGTATGCAAAAGTTACGAATTTTTAAAGTTGAAGCATAAAATTGCGAAGTCTGTTGCAAATCCGATGACGTGGCTAAATCCTGACCGTCGCTTGCTGATCACGGCTCGCTTCGGATGGCCGACATGTGGTCCTCGCATACGCCCCGCGTCCGAAGACTGTATGCCCCGCGTACCCTCGCCCTTATCCATCCGACGTACGAAGACAGCTGGGTCCGAGCTGGTGGTCTAATCCGAGGAGTACGCCCAGCGTAAATCTGAAGCCAACAGCCTATAAATAGCTGCAAGGGCAGCCTTCATTTTCACACCAAATCTCCTTCTCTCTCTCAAATACTTTCTCTCTCTAGCTCCCCAACCACCCCTAAGCCCTAGGTAAAATCCCTAGCTCCCGAGGTAAGCCCCGAGGCTCCCGGAGTCCCGAGAAAAATAGCCTTTGGGTTTCGAAACGCTGCTCCAATTAAGTTCCGGTTTTCAATAAAATTCGTTGTAAGTGTGCTACGCTTACGTAATTTTTAATATAGCTTTCAAATAATTATAGGAATGTTATTAGGTCCTTAAAATAATTATTTGGGCTATTA
This sequence comes from Lactuca serriola, assembly GCF_051521515.1. NCBI lineage: Eukaryota > Viridiplantae > Streptophyta > Magnoliopsida > Asterales > Asteraceae > Lactuca > Lactuca serriola. Next base: position 153,091,130 of record NC_136412.1, on the reverse strand, counting down.
TTATGAGTTATATTGAGTGTTATTAACGCTTAATAATAGTCAGACTAATTAATTTGTCGTGGTTATCGTTAGACTAAACCCTAGTGGTATTGGTACTAGGTTTTATTGAAGGAAAATCGTTTTGAGAGTATCGAAGCGCTGTCCGAGTGCTGAGTCACCACCTTTCAGGTGAGTGCATAGTTACTTTCAGCTTACACATAGATATGAAGTATTTTATATAAATTACGTGCTATGTGTGCATATTACCTGAATACTTGCTATCTATGCTGGATGAACATTTTTATACATGTTTTCAATGATTTAAACTGTATATGTATTTTATACCTACGAAAATTTTGGGGTAAAACATGGGTAGATGTATTAGTTGTTGTGTGACAAAATAAAATAATGAGAGGCCTCGTTATAGATGTTATTGATGATCCAGTCATCTAGCGGAGTATAGATGACGACCACGGACTATTCTAGACAGTCCAGTGGAACACTAGCAGACTCGCAACCTGTAGGTGTTTATTCGAACAGTGTGTTTATTTGAACTGTGTGAATTGTGTGCTCACCAGATGTACTCCATCCCCCACATGGTTTCCTTAAGGACATTTATTGCTAAGGAATCCCCTTAGTAGTAGTGTCTATCCCGATGATAGTCCTTAGACTAGGTCCCTTGTGTTAGATTTTTTAGGGACGTAAAGTGAGGATAACGGGAACGGGTAATCGGGTTTGTTTAGTTTAATAAAGTTAATAAACTTATTTATTGTGGGTTGAAAACTCTATGTGCTCACCAGGCTCCCAAGCCTGACCCACTCAGTTTTATGTATTACAGGTAGTGGCGCTTGAGCATAGATATGATGTTTGGACGAGGGATTATGGATATATGCCTGTAGATATGAAATAATGTAGTAAGGCTTATATTGTATTGTTTATGCTTTTGATCTGTACGAACATGACATCCCAAGTCTTTTAATGAAATACATTTCTATGGAAATGCTTTTGATAAATCTTTATCATATTTTGTTTTGGGACAAATTCCGCAACACTTTTATTTAAAAAATGTTACTCTGATTTTTAAACAAAGCATAAACAAACCGGTCTTTTTCTGGCCGTGATTTTGGGAATGTCACACGTAAAATGATGATTAGGGTTAGGTTTCCTACTTAACCCATTAAGAACTTAATCCCCTAAGGACTTAAACCATTAAGTCCAATGTTGACATAGGTTGATTGCAAATGATTATTAATTAATATTCTAAATTGATTAACTAATCTCGATGCGATCCCGATAAATCCCAAATTAGGGTTTCATGGCATTAGGGTTTTCAACCCATATTAGCCCAATAGACCAAATAGTTAGGTCCATTGACCAATTAGGGTTCATTAGGCCCATTAGGGTTTCACTAAGCCCATTAGGGCTTTAGTCCCTTGTCTAAACATCCCAAACTAGTCACTATCCAATAAGGCATACCGCCACCCGACATGGCGGTCGGTGGCGGCAGGAGGCGGCAGCCACCACCCTACGGTGGTGGTTTTGAGATTTCTATTATTATTTCGACTTGATTACAGTTTACAATGCAAAAATCTAGAAATAACGCACACACTAATTAACATAAGCACACACACTAATTAACATAAACGCACATATGGCGGCACATGGTGGCAGCCACCACCTCACGGTGGTGGCGGTGGCTTTTTCGGCCAACTAACACCCACACAACGGAATACACCCATTAAGCACGCCTTTTTCTCGGGAATGAATGTGACCACCCACCTCATGGTGGCGTGCGAAGGCGACAGCAAGATAACGACCACCATAGTGGGTTGCCATGGTGGTTCCCGTGATGATTCCGGCCAAACGAGAGCATCCACAAATGTATTCGGCTAGCATACCACCCACCGGAACAAGGTCGTTGGACGGCATCCACGCAGCCATGACTGGCAGCAGACGGCAACCAGGGGGCTGAAGGGCGGTGGCGGACAAGAACGTAGCTGGTGGCGGAGGGGAAATGATGACAACAACGGCAGCTAACCACGATGGTCGCTGCACGGATTCACGATGGCGGCTTTGGTGGTGCAAGGTGGCGACAGTCAGTGGTCAACGACCTTAATGGCGGGGTGGCAGCTTCGTCATCTACCCCCGACCTCCCTATCGGATGCGACTCCCACACGAAACTCACCATCGGTTGAGGAATATGGCAGTGGTGAAGGTGTCTTGGTTGCGATGTGGCGGATGGTGTTGAACTCGACTAAGCAGTGGCGGCAACGACCGACTAGAGAGGCTGTGGGTGGCGGCCATTGATTGAAGATGGAGAGGGTGGCGGCTGGATAGCATGGATCTAGGGTTAGGGTTACGGGAGTGTTTTATACCTGGCTACCACAAAACTCACTTCCATAATGGTAACTATGGCCCCTCCTTCCAGAATAATTTTGAAGTAACTCCCATAATTACCCATTACACCCCTGCTCTAATAATTCCTTTCATTTTAAGTCCAGAATTTACATTCAACCCCTCATTTACAAATTATTCTCAATTAAAGTTCATACATTACCCTTTTGACCCCGACCTTTAATCCTCTTTACAAATTGAGTCCGAAATTTACCATTTAACCCTCTAAACTTTCAATTATAACTTTTTAACCCCAAAACTTTCAATTATTTATTTTTGGGCTACTATTTGTTCATTAATTTATTTATTTATCTAATACATAAACGGGGTGTCACAACTCTCCCCCACTTAAATTAGATTTCATCCTCGAAATCATTTCTTACCATTTCTTATGCGCCAAACCACTCAAGTAACATGGTCACCATCCTGGGCACACCCTAGCCTTCCCAGAGTAGCCGTGACCAATCTTCGCAAGACCTAAAATCCTCATATGAACGAATATCTCGCAATAAGATCTCATTTACTCCGTCTAACATATGCTTTCTTGACACGGTCTGAATCTTTGACAGGCCACTCATAATGGATCATTATTGTTGAATCTAGTCTGTTTATCCCTCAACTGGCTACTTAACTTCTGATAACTCGAGGTTCTCACTATAAAACAGGATCACAAACCCAATTATCCCTGCAGATCGCTTACACTTGGCCAAGACTTAGATCATCCCGCTGTGAGTGACTTGTCACTCCCCAAATCAACCAACTATTCCGTTCGTATATGTAATCTAAGGCACAAATACCACCACTGCCCAAAACACTAAAACTGCCCGAACACCGAACTGTCTGAAGCAGTATGTTGCCACATGGCCGCTTACCAAAAGCTACCGAGACCTCCTGGGTCTTAATTCGCTTGCCAATCCTCTAAAATATTGGATTTCTGCCTGGCTACAGAGCCAAAGGACTCCCTTCTTAGTCGCCTCACACGACTTCTGAATGAAATCCTTCTCTGGAACTAGTTTCCACTAGTTATCATGCCACTGTGACTTTACTACTTTCTGATCTAACCGATCGGGTCCATGTATCATATCCTGTCATCATCAAATCCAAGACTAAAAGTGATTGCTACCTGAGTAATGGTAGCCTTATCTCACACATCCTTAAGCAGTCCATTGCTTCTCTGATCTCATAACTGTAGCAACGTTCCAATGGACGTATCGCTGGCTCGACCAGATCTAATCCATTTGGGTAATTTCATAAACCAATCTGTGGACTTACCACGCCATCACTACTACACTCGAACTGGTGGGCACTACTGCTCCTTATGCGTTCTGACAACGCGCTCATGCTATCTACTAACCTAGTGAATGCTACAGCTACACCCGCAGTCTTACAACACTCTATCACTGGGGAATGCTATGGCTACACCCGCAGACTTACAACACCTACCACACTAACTGACTATTAGTGAATGCTACGGCTACCCCAATAGTCTTACAACACCTTCCATACTGGGTCGAACATGCACTCGACCTAACACACAACTGAACTTGTGTTCTAATTGGAATCCCTAACCTGTTTACCGAAACCTGCTATCACGTGGCCCCGCTGCATCAGTACGACACCCATGTTGTGATCGAAGTGTCACAGTAAACCACGAAATCATCTACACCCTCTGGCAGGGTGAGAATCGATGCCTCGCATAATCGTTGTTTGTGAGACTCGAAAGTTGCCTGTTGCTTAAGCCCCCAGCGAAAGACCACCGACTTCTTGGTCAGTCGGGTCAAAAGAACTGCAATCTCAGAGAACTCCCGTATAAACCTCTGATAATAACCCACTAGACCCAAGAAACTCCGAATCTCGGATGGAGACCTCAGATTCGCCCACTGCATCACGGCCTCTATCTTGGTCGGATTGCCCAGAATACCCTTCTGGTTGACAAGGTGCCCAATAGATTGCACCTCGTGCAACCAGAACTCACATTTGAAGAACTTTACAAATAGTCACTCCCCCACTTAGATTCGACTAAGTCTTCACGGCTCGTGCTAATTGAAGGTTTCCCAGTCCTTCTCGCTTTCTAATATCTCACTGATGACTACATGTGCTTACTAATGCTAGCGATCAATCACCTGTTACACCATGAGATTGCCCATCCTCGGAAATCTTGATGAGTACTCTTGAAATCTGGTCCATTTTGACACCTCAATCCACCTCCCATGCTGACAACTAGAAGACTTAATCTCCATTATGGCTGACGAATCCTTGTTCTCGCTTCCAATCTTGCAGCATTACCGAGCACAACCGTGTGAAAGTACACTTCTCCTTTACATCCAATGCCTGAACGCTCATGCATCTAACACCCGCTACTGAAACTACCATCTTCAGGATACTAATCCTTTCCTAGCAACGATAATGCTTGAACTCCAAAGTTCTTCCATAAGTAGCTGACGACCATACTTGAACCATGATAGAACCACGCTAACTCCACTGCAGAACTATCACTCTAACCCTAACCGAGTATCCTTTAAATAATTCTCCTACACAGATCCCCACAAAGATCCGGAATGATAACGGTACACGTGGAACCCACTCCGCAAGATGCGTCCCTCTGTGGGCTCGTCAAGGACCTTTCGGCATGCAGGATGGCATATATGATCCATGATAACCCAAACACTAGCAGGAAACCGACCCGAGATCTAACTTATCCAAACTCACTCATAACTCCAACGCGATACGTATCCCCAAAATCCATCTAGTAGCAATAGAAGATGACATACCCGCAACATCTGGAGGAGTACTAATCACCTTCTGCTGACATGATCAACCTCGCTACCCTGTAGTAGCCTAAACCCTCAGAGCGACAAACTCCCTGGTGCACTGTCCTGTATGTGCTGCACCGACTCAGGCCCTGCTGGCCTTTCACCCGATGATCAGAAGTCATGGGTCTCTTCCTGGGACCCTCTACTATACACACCTGGCACAACCCTCTCTTTACAAGGTGCTCTAAATCGATCTCGCATCTGCAACTTCTTGGAAATCATATCCTTTAGGGTCTGACGCCCTGCCACGCTCACTAAATCATTTGCCAATGGCTAAGCTGCAACAACTGGAACATCCTCTGTCCCCAAACTGGGTCACAAACTCTTCCCTGAAGCTTCTTAAATTCTCCAAGACTCTCACCGATTCGAGTATGGATCCTGTGCTTTCGATAGTACGGGCCCAATACTACCTTCCACACGTATCCATACTTTCCTCAACAATCCTCCTGAATCCTCCAAGTCACTTCCTCAAACTGGTACACCCAAGTCTCACTGAGCCTCACTACTAACCCACTAAAACATATCCTAGGCTTTCCTAGGTTCCCAAACTCACCCAGTCCTCAGCTGCTGAAAGATTCCCAATAATGTCAACTAGCTACCTCATGAATATAGCCACATGCAACAGAGATCAGATAATCCTTCGAGTAAGAAACCCATCCCTAGAACGGTTGGACTCAGACAAGAGCTACATAATAGGGTCAAATCTATCACTCTGAGATTATCCGGCCTGTGTCCCATGTGACTTAGCATATTCACTAATGGCTAACTCACATCACAAAGAGTCCCACAAAGCAAACAACATCCAGCATTCGTACAATGGAAAACCTAACCATCATAATCCAATCAAACCATTCTATCCTCTAATCAGGAAGCTGTACATGCAATTCAAAGGCTCATACAATCAGGCATAACCTAAACAGGCTATCCTATCATTGACTGATCAGTACTAGCATGCAAGTTTACAAGCACATACAATAGGCATATAAGGCATCCTCTTAGATCCTCAACCCTACTCTAGCATGCAGTTCTCATCACCGTATCCTATCATATCATATCATAACATATCGTATCATGTATGGGTATCTTGGGGAAAACTTACTTGAGCTCGGCTGATTGCACGCATCACACACCCTGTTCTTTTCATAGTCTTTTCTCTTTTTAAACTTCTTTTATAAAAAGGGTTTTACTTTTGAAAATTCTCATACAAAGTCCTTAGTTTGAGTTCAGACACACCCAGGAGTGTGCCCGAATCCCTTATACCAAGGCTCTGATACCAACTTCTAACATCCCAAAATTACAGGCCAAAAATTTCTTTTTTTATTACGTTATTAACCAACAGTATAATAAATCATCCATAATATCATGTCATGACAAACCCAAAGTAGAAGTAATCAAAACATGTTATCAAAAAACAATATCAGAGTGTAATCCCAAAGATCTCATGTGCGGAAAACCATAGTATGATGCGCTGTGATCGAGCTGGCTCCTTTCCTTTAAAAACTAGAACCCGAAACCAAAACTGAAAACCGTAAGCACAAAGCTTAGTGAGTTCCCCCACATACCATACAATCATATAGCATACATACTGTTGGGTAATACTGGGGTACCGACCTACCCGGTACGACCGTTCTGGGGTACCGACCTACCCGGTATGGCCGTTCTTGGGTGCTGACCTACCCGTGTCAAGCCATTCTGGGGTGCTGACCTACCCGTGCCAAGCCATTCTGGGGTGCTGACCTACCCATGTCAAGCCATTCTGGGGTGCTGACCTACCCGTCGGTCCTAACAACTAACCCTCGGGGACTATTCCACCCCCTACTGCTACTATCACATATATCATAACGTAAACATACTATCAAACATAGTTGGGGTGTCCAAACTACCCTTCGGTCCTAACAACCGAACTTGGGGACTATTCCTCGCATATTACGACTATCACATGTAACATATCATTCTAGCATATAAACATATCATCACATACTGTCAGACATATCTGGGGTGTCTGACCTACCCTTCAGTCCTAACAACCGAACTCTACTACTATCACATATAACATATCATCTCATCATATAACATATCAGGTAGTAGCAAACCTAGATGATATCACAAAGACAATCATCTAACATACAACTCCTACTGGTGGGTCGGCATTGTGGCCGTAGACCCACCGCTACTGGAAGGTAACTCACCCCGCACTGCTGAAGTCCCGTAGACACAATCCCATGCTGCTGAAGTCCCGCTGACTTAACCCCAACTGATGGATGATAGATTCCCGAACTGTCAACACCAAAATAACACCCAATTAATAATTGGTTTCCACTACATAAGCATAAGTACGTACTTGGGGTCATTACTACATTACCCCATGCTTGGCTTTATTCAAGCCCAAGGCCCAATCCATAGGCTTAAAAGTCAACTATGAGTCAAAGCCCATCATATGGCCCAATTTTCCAAATTGGGCCCAAATCCTTTCAAGGACTTACCATAAGGCCAAACCATTTAGTCCAGTCCAACATTCAACAATCTAATGGCCCAATATCACATAATCATAAAGGCCCAAACTATGGCCCATCTATGGCCCAATTTTCCAAATTGGGCCCAAACCCCTTACATGGGCCTTACCCTAGGCCCATTAAATTATTCGAGTCCAATTGCTTGACTTTGAATGGCCTATTAATAACCCAATCATTAAGGCCCACTAAAAAGGCCCAACTTAAGGCCCAAGTGAAATTAGGGTTTTACGTAAAATGATGATTAGGGTTAGGTTTCCTACTTAACCCATTAAGGACTTAATCCCCTAAGGACTTAATCCATTAAGTCCACTGTTGACTTAGGTTGATTGCAAATGATTATTAATTAATATTCTAAATTCATTAATTAATCCCAATGCGATCCCGATAAATCCCAAATTAGGGTTTCATGGAATTAGGGTTTCCAAATCCTAATTAGGGTTTCCAACCCATATTAGCCCAATAGGACCAATAGTTAGGTCCTTTGATCAATTAGGGTTCATTAGGCCCATTAGGGTTTCACTAAACCTATTAGGGTTTTAGTCCCTTGTCTAAACATCCCAAAGAAGTCACTATCCAACAAGGCACACTGCCACCCGACACGGTGGCCGGTGGCGGCAGCCACCACCCTACGATGGTGGTTTTGAGATTTCTATTATTATTCCGACATGATTATAGTTTACAACGCAAAAATCCAGAAATAACGCACACACTAATTAACATAAACGCACACACTAATTAACATAATCGCACATATGGCGGCACTTGGTGGCAGCCACCACCTCACGGTGGTGGCGGTGGCTTTTCCGGCCAACTAACACCCACACAATGTAATACACCCCATAAGCACAACTTTTTCTTAGGAATGAATGTGACCACCCACCTCACGGTGGCGTATGGAGGCGACAGCAAGATAAAAACCACCATGGTGGTTCCCGTGATGATTCCGGCCAAACGAGAGCATCCACAAATGTATTTGGCTAGCATACCACCTGCCAGAAAAAGGTCGTTGGATGGCATCCATGCAGCCACGACTGGCAGCAGATGGGAAACAGGGGGCTGAAGGGCGGTGGCGGATAGGAACGTAGCTGGTGGCGGAGGGGAAATGATGACAACAGCAACAGCTAACCATGATTGTCGATGCACAGATTCATGATGGCGGCTTCGGTGGTGCAAGGTGCTAACAGACGGTGGTCAACGACCTCAACGGCGGGGTGACAGCTTCGTCATCTACCCCCGACCTCCTATCGGACACGACTCCCACACGAAACTCACCGTCGGCTGAGGAATCTGGCAGTGGTGAAGGCGTCTCGGTTGCGATGTGGCGGATAGTGTTGAACTCGACTAAGCAGCATCGATAACGACCGACTAGAGTGGCTATGGGTGGCGGCTGGTGATTGAAGATGGAGAGGGTGGCGGCTAGACAGCATGGCTCTAGGGTTAGGGTTACGGGAGTGTTTTATACCCGACTCCAACCAAACTCACTTCCATAATGGCAACTATGGCCCCTCCTTCTAGAATAATTTTGAAGTAGCTCCCATAATTACCCATTACACCCCTGCTCCAATAATTCCTTTCATTTTAAGTCAAGCATTTACCATTCAACCCCTCATTTACAAATTATTCTCAATTAAAGTTCATATATTACCCTTTTGACCCCGGCCTTCAACCTTCTTTACAAATTGAGTCCGAAATTTACCATTTAACCCTTCAAACTTTCAATTATAACTTTTTAACCCCCAAAACTTTCAATTATTTATTTTAGGGCTACTATTTGTTCATTAATTTATTTATTTATCTAATAAATAAACGGGGTGTTACATGATGCAAATGATCTCTTGCATAATCTCATTGAGACTCGTGATTCACTCCTCATAATTTTTGTTCATCAGCATCTTGATGAGAAATTAAAGCCTATCTTCTCCATGCTTGACCGAATTAAGGGTGTTTCTGAATCTTTTTTTTTCTATTTTAAAAAAGGAGGAGAACCAAAGAAGGTTTCTGCTAAAGAAATTAAGAAACCAGTTGGTGGATCTGATGAGCACAAACAAAAACCACCCAATTTAAAAGACTGAAGGATAATGTAACTTCGACATCAAAAGGTAAATGGATATGGGTTGATCATGATGATGAGGAAGAAGATGATGATGAAAATGAAAAGTTAAGATGCAAGGCTCATCGCATAGAGATTGAAGAAAATATGCGAATCATCAAGGAAGCCGAAGAAAAAGAAAGGAAAGCCCGTGAAGCCTTGGTCACCCTGGAAACTCAAAAGCTTCTTTTTCCTGCCTAGTCTATGGAACATATTTTGAACGAAGCCATTGATAATCCAAGTGTTTACTAGCTAGAGCCAGTTACTTCATTTGAATTAGAAAACACTTTGGATTCACAACTTGATTTTCCTATGACTCTGAAGGTGTTCTTGTTTTGTAGTTTTGACAGAGTTGAGAATGCAGTTGAGTCCGATAACGATGTCAATCCGATGCTTATATCCTTTTATCTGATGCATGACAAGCCACGATATCAAACCTGGAGTTCAAAGAAGATTACAACAGTGAAGGTTATTAGGCCAATTGAAACAGAAAGCTTCCGTGACAACCCGAAATTTCCATTCTGAACAAACCATATCAAGCCAATAGAAGTAGAACAGTTACAGTGAAAAACTCAGATTTCGAGTATAAGTTTGGCAGTTTGCAGGATTTTACACTTAAGGAGATATTAGGAGAGTGGATGCACTAGGGTTTTGTGCAACACTGTTATTCCAAGACTCTAGGACATTAGAGTTCGTTCCAGGAATAAAAATATTTTCTGCCAAAAATATCTCCGGACTATAAATAGAATTCTGAACCAAATTGGTTCATTTGTTGGATTCCATTTAGAGAAAAGTCAAAATTCTCTCTCACAGATCTTCGGGGTTTTATCCCAAATTATGAGTACTTCGATCTAGTTATGTTATATAGCTTAGATTGTGTTTAGAAACACCAATTGCATATCAAATCTGTGAGATTCGGGAGTTTACCGCCCAAGAACGTTCTTGGGGAGTAAACTCCAATAAGTGGCTTAAATGCTACCTAGTCCTTTCCCCATGAATTGTAACTACCTTAGACTTGTATTCTAGTGTGTATATGACTAGAAAACATCAAAATCGGATTAAAACCCCATGATTTGGGAGTTTACCGCCCAAGAACACTTGGGGAGTAAACTCCATTTTAAGGTCCTAAAGGGTTCCAATGACCCTCAAAGCTTTAGAACTCGAACACTAACCCACCATTACATGCTTAGGACACCAAAATCTATTAGAATCATTGATAAAAGTGAGTTCACGGCCAAGGAGCTTCTTGCGCCGTGAACTCCATGTTTAAGGGTCAAAATGCCTTGAAAACCTTCCTTAAGCCAAGAGACAAATTAGGACAAGTACCCTAGTGTGTTTGGGGCTAGCAAACACCACTAAAACACCAAGAAAAGAGAGTTTACGGCCCAAGATATTTTAGGGTCGTGAACTCCAATATATGGTGCCAAATGGTGCCATAATTCCTCTTAAAGCCTTGAACAATTGCCTAGAACATATCCTATGTGAGTATGGGACTTGAAAGCATCATAAACACCCTCCCAAGGGAGTTTACGGCCGTAAACTCCAAGGGATTATGGTCCCATGGCCGTAAACTCCTTAAAGGAGTTGATATGGCACCCAAACACTTGATTTAGCCTTGAAACAATTCACCACATGAGTTGTATAATTGATAGACTTCATTTAGGGGCTTGTTGACAGTTTACGGCCAGGAGCTTACTCCCCTGGGTCGTAAACTCCAAGACATATGGTCTTTAGACCATAAACTCCCATTAAGGGCATTGCATTCCTTTGTTGCAACCCTTTAGCCTCCTAGCACTTGACCAAAAGTGTTTTCCTCGCGTTTAAATGGATATACTTGTATAATTAGTGTTTTAATCACTAATTATTTATATACATTTTTCTTCATATGTAATTAGGATCATTGTGTGTGTCTAAAGACTTCACTTGACACCAAGCACGTGCCTGATCCTTCCTTACATATAACAGTCCGTTCAATTCCAGTCACTTACTGCAGGTGAGTTCATACCCCTTAACTAATGTTTTAAACTATTTTTAAATGTTTTATGGGGGGGGGATACAAGTAGAATCATGCTACTTATTATGTCAATCACATGTGATTAGTAAGTAGAATTACGCTACTTATTACATCAATCACATGTGATTAATATACAGCATTCAAATGATTTGGCTACTCATTAGCCGTTTTACCAAACAGTTTCCTTCAAATGTTTTTCATAAACATTTTATATGCTTTTAAAACTCCTTATTACACTGTATATTTTTACTCTGTATATTACATTTCAAACTTAATTACAATTGTGTTTTCAAACAAATGTTCTTGATACTAAACTGTTTTATCAAACCCATGCCTTCAAAACCATTTTATAGATCAACATCAAGTCGATCTTTTCTTAGAAAATATTTACGTTCAAAGGTTTTACAAATCTTATTTTATGCTTTTATATTATAAATTGCATGCCTCTATATGTATAATTATATAAGAAATGTTTAAAAGATTTAGGAAGGCTATCCACCCTATTTCCTTTTCGCGCTTGAGATGTGGTCTGGTGGGATATCGGGTATTCGTCCGAAGGTCGTTTAAATATTAGTTATATATCATGTGTACATATATAGTCATAAAAGGTCCTTCCAGTTCATCCCATGCCCTTGGGTAGCAAGGGTATACCTCCACGTCCATACGTATCAGTTAGATTACTAGTAAACTACCATATGGGTAGTTTAGGAAGATACTAGAACTATTACTAGAACGCAATATCATACAATGAGTCAGTTCATTCATGAGTCAATACTTTCTAGATCATTACTATACTTGCTAAGTAGAGAGCACGTACATGACAGCTATAACATTACCTTACATTACTATACTTGCTAGATAGAGAGAACACACAATACAGCTAGCACACGTGGAACATTACAGTACACTACTATACTATTACATGATCACACTTACATAAGTACAATTACATGATCACACTTACATGAGTACGATTACATATACATAGGACAGACGTCACTAGGTGCTATAGCATGGAACGAGTTCAGGATCTAATTATACCGATGAATCACAACGAAATTGTGATCGTTATATCGAGTATACATGATCATAGTAATGTGGATGCTCATGCTTGCATACATGCAGGATTCATGGGTAGGTCCCAAAATCCCTTTGATAGGGGAGCGTATAGTCTGGGATCTAGACATCACATTATACCTTATCCCTCAAATAAGGCAGTTGGGTACCGATGTAGTCATTTATTTCAAATGCTACAGTACTCATAAGTATTACCTTGGTCTTAAGGTAATTGGTACGGTTGTAGTTCGGTACTACTTCATAGTACTATTTCATTTTCCCATTACATTCACTTCGTGAATATTTCACACGACGTACGATAATGTAGAAAACTATATTTTTGGCTAATAATAGTCGGACTTGGGAAAATACACACTCTTACTAGAGACACACACACAGACACTAGATGCCTTGGTAGAAGGTTACATAGAGATCAGTTAAGTCTTGGTAGAAGACTCCCTAGTATAATAGTAGGAATCATAGGGATTTCTAGGGTTTTTCAAACACTTACAGTTCATATACACTTTCAATACTTACAATACATATACTTACAAATTCTTACATACAAATTAAGTCACTAAAATACTTATGATCTCACCAGCTTTAAAGCTGATACTCGCTTTCTAAATTACTTGTATCCTCAGGTCATCATAGACAGGTACCGATGCAAGGAGAAAGGAAGATGGAGCTTGTTCAAGATTTATCTTTCATTTTGATTTATGCTTTAGTGTTTATCAAAATTTAACAGAACACATTTGTATAATAATTATATTATTAATGCAATGGATGATGTTGTTGCTTGTTTACTACTTTACATTGTTGTGATATTATACATGACGTCCTCCGCCCCAGAACGTTTCCATCGTTCCTGGTTTTGGGGTGTGACAGATTGGTATCAGAGCATTGTTTATAGTGAATTAAGTATATCAACCCATAAAAGATATACTAACTATAATTACATAAGGGAATAAAAATACTCTGACCAAGAGTTTATACTTTAAATAATAAAATATTTAAGTAAGTATACGTGCTGCATTCATACTAAAATCAGTGTCACAAGGACAGTACAAAAGAATTACGATTGTTGGGTAACACAAGTGGGTTTAAAGACATATGGTCAAAATTGGGAAGATATAGCCTGATCACCTATATTATCTGAGGGTTGACTAGCATGTGCCTAAGTTTAATTGTGTGGTTGCAACAATGCTAAAATCTTACCAACCCTACCACAATGAGAACAATAGAACATAACATTAAAATTAAAATACTATAGGAGTATTTGGTGTAACTATAAGTACTTTATAATTGAGAATTAAAACGGGATCTTCATTACTAAGTTGATAGTTGCTAAGTGGATACACTAAGGCTATATGTAATTAGGATGTTATAGACTTAGAATCTGTGAAAATTTTGCCTTACCCCTATTCCGTGTGAATTTGGAATTAAGGTCACTTATTCGAAGGTCTATCCTATTTAGATTACACATAGCTGGTATGCACTTCACAAATAGCGATATAACTAATGAAGGTTTTCTAAATAATTATTTAGCTAGTTCGTCTAATAATTATTCTCTTACCCTAAATTCTCGCATAGAAAACATAGCTGGATTCCATCCCCTCAGCAACCAGTACCTTACAAATGAAGTCATAGCTGGTTGGTTTGAAGAAGAACCAGAGAATGATCATTCTTTTCCCCTTGAATGATCACCATGATGAAGACCTTTCGTATGATGCTAACTCCGAACCAGAGGTTGAGAACCTACCCCGAGCAGCTCCCTTTCCAATTCCTAACCCTAGTCCAGCTTTTCATGACCCGACCCCTGAGTGAGTGGAATGCTTGGAAACATGGAGCCAAGGACAAGATCAGCCCATGCCATTTAATGGCGACCGAAGCTTTTACGACTTGAACAATGGGGGCTCAGCAGATAGAGTCTTGCCAATATTGGTCCGCAGAGTGACTCGAAATGAGATTAAAGGCAGGACAGCCCTACATCAGATTACCGAAGTTGTCGCCAATGCGAGAATGCATACCCTCCACACCATTCGTCTAGAAGATGCTCACGAGAGATCAGAGAGAAACCATAAAACCCTGCTGCAAGCACTGACTGAATCACGAGCCGAAGTTATAGAGCTCCGAGTACGCCAGAGGGTGTACGAAAGACACTTACTTGTTGTAGAACATCAACTGGCTGAACTTAGAGTTCACCAGAGGGGTGACCATCGTCAGTAGTAGACTCTTTACTTTGTTTCCCTTGTTAGAAAGGAATCGTGTTTTTCTATCTATGCCCGATGTGGCATTTTCTATGAAATTATCTTCTACCGTAAGTACTTTGGTTAGGTCTTTATGCTGTCAAGAACTGTCTTCTCTGGATATGATGTAAGACCTTTACAAGGTCATTTTCCCGAATCTTTACATCGTGAATATCAAAGATATTGACAGCCGGCTAACTTTTGTTTCATTCTTCATTCAAGTACTCTTATCATACTTTCATTGGAGTCTATCTGAAACATGCTTTAGTCAAGTCATTGGACTATAGCGATTTATCTCCGGAGACATTTCCAAGTCTCTTCAGTGGTTGGATCTTGTTATTCACCAACCCACGATACCTCAGCTCGAATAACAAACGTATTGAGACCATTCTACGAACTTACTTCCATCCCGTTACTAGGACTGCATCATAGAGCTGTAGGTCAACCCTTCGCGATCATACTTCCATTCCGTACTAGGACTACATCATAGGGATGTAGGTTAAACTTTCGAGAACATAGTCGTACTCTTTACATGAACAATCTAAGTACATCAGGGTCAACTAGAATCGCTCACAAATTCCTTATCTTTCGTGTTACAGAATCATGTCTTCATCTGGAAGCAATCATTCGAACGACGAAACCTCCGCCTTTACTATGAACGTCGCTACCTTTCAAACAGCAGTTACAGCTGCCGTGGTGGCTGCCGTAACCGCGGTCCTTGCGCACCGTAGCGCTATCACCACAGTCAATGCTGCTGATGAGAATGAAGATTCCAATCGTGGTATCCATCCAGGGAGTCGCCAAACGGTAACAGTCACAGGCTCGCAGAGCCGAAAAGCAGAGAACAAGAAACGAAAGCGTCAAGCCCGGAAAGAACGCAAGAGATCCCAAAGGCTGGCTATACAACAGCAGCAAGTGGAAACCCCTGCCATCCCAGTACCGAGCAGGCCATACGAGGGAAAACTCCCGAAGTGTGATACTTGTAGTTTCCATCATCATGGGACTTGCCATGAGATGCAGTGTTGCAATTGCCTAAAAATAGGGCACCATGCTCGTGGCTGTGGAGCACCGGCACGACCCATCACTCAAGACCCTTTCATCGGGACTAACCCTACACACAAGATGAGTTATAACGCAGAACGATTTAAGAAGCAATTTTCAAGGTGGAGTAACGAGGAAGGTACTCGTGTCCACATAACACTGGCTAAACACCGCAATCCCGTCGCCAAAGCTAGTACTACCCAGTCATGCCACCAATGTGGGGAGGTAGGGCACTTCAAGAAAGATTGCCCGATAGCAAAGAACTCTGGCGCAGATGGGAGAATTCTCAGGATCACAGCTGCAGGAGAGCCTGCTCCAGAACCACGTTAAATGCAATTAAGGCGTTTCGTTGTAACAGACTTATAAACTATCTAGAACTAGTGCAACTAGAGTCTTACCTTTTGCGAGATCCTATCTGTATAGGGATTCTCATGCTGCGTATACTTGTCTTTTGTAGTATACCTTATTCGCAGCAATAGTCTTGTGGTAAATCTAAAGTACTGTAACTCTGTTCATGGTTGCACGGTTGTGTTTTGTCTGTAAACGTCTTATGTTCAAATCTAATGTCTTTAAGTTTCAGTATGATTTCGACATTATCATACGAATCGATTCAATTTGATCCTCACGAAGACAGCTTCATACGTACATCTCTTTCTTCTAGATCACTTTTCCAGCAAAGCCGTCACATCAAAACACCGAAGTACTCATGCCAGGAGTACCTCTTAGTCAATTTCGTTCTGAAGAAATCCCCGAAGTACCACTCGTGCAGTACGTCAAGTTTAATCCAAGGATTCATGCGATTGATCTATCACTAAGGAAGGCATACATAAGAGTGATATATAATCAAGCTTCTACAGGTTTAGAATTGATGATTCCACTTTAACTTCTCTTTCTCTGATGGGATGTGAGCTTAAAGAAGAATCAGTTATTCGACTACCTTTTCAATCTTAATTATATACGACTCGTATACCCGAAATTGTGATTGTGAAACCATGTATGAATTCTAATATGAACCTCAGGACAGAGAACTGCTTAAGCCTACGAGTAATCACATCGTCATGAGAACAAACATAGAACCCAGTACGACTCTTGTAAACAGATCACCTTACAGTCTAAACATCTATGGAGATACCAGAACAATACAAACAACTTAACTAACTGCTCAGCAATAGAATAAGAAGACTAGGCTTCTCACCCTGGAGAAACCCCAGTCTTATTCTCCCAGAGATCGACGGATGACATCGTATGTGCCTCGGTAATCGAGGACTCCGTCAAGAATTTTCATTAGAAATCGTTATCTCTGCCTCGCGTAGACGAGATGGTTGAGCAAACGCAAGGAAAGAAACTACTTCCAGGAATGGATCTGAGATCCGAATATCACCAGTTCGAGTGTTAGGGAAAGATGTCCGGAAGACTATCGCCTGAACTCGATGCGGACACTTCGAGTCCGTAGTGATACCTTACAGATAGGACCAATACGTCCATAGTTTTCATGAGCTAAATGAATAGGTTACGTCTTTCTTACTTGGATCAGTTCGTCATTTCTCCATGTAATGACTTACTTATCTACCCTTCTAGTAAGAAGGAACCCATGGGAACATTATCTTCAGAGGAACTTCTCGTGAAGTTCTCTAGACATGAGTTTTGAAATTGAAGAGTCGAATTTCTATGACACACTGTTAGTAATGTGGAAACTTTGAGTAGTCTTTCAATTTGTCAAAACCATTGGGCACTTGTTGACACCAGAGACGCCGACAGTCTTTCACCAAATTCTAGGTCTTACCGACCTACTGACATAGTTCATTCAGAACTCCTCGCAAATTACAGAAACCCGTACGAATTTGACCCAACAAGGGGTGGCCTTTGACTGGGAAGTTAAGCAAGAAGAGGAACCTTTGGAATTCCAAGTGAGTGACCAAGATCTTTAGGTTAACTCACTCTGGGAATGGCTTAATACACTTCGTATCGCGTGGAAAACTAAATCCAATATAGTTAGGACCTCCGAGATTCTTATCGGAATCAGTCATGTGCCTCGCACAAACGAGACCTACTCCGCGAACTCAGTAACGTACGTTCTACTCTTCGCGTCTCGATCGTGAAACCATACTTTCCGTTAGGACTCTTGTAAGTCCACTCGTTGAGATCCTCACCTTCGTATTAGAACCGTAGTGATCCTCGACCGAGAGGTCAAGTGGAAGAAGCAACGCCATCGCCCGTTAGTGAAGGTTCGTTGGGATGCCAACCGAGAACCCGATTTCACTTAAGTGCGCTAGAACCAGTCGATTAGGAAGTTTCCTCCTCACGACTCGATCATTCATGCATACTTCCTTGCCTAAATTCTAATTTTGGGACGAAATTCCCTTCAACAGGGGGATGATGTGACAACCCGAAATTTCCATTCTGAACAAACCATATCAAGCCAATAGAAGTAGAACAGTTACAGTGAAAACTCAGATTTCGAGTATAAGTTTGGCAGTTTGTAGGATTTTACACTTAAGGAGATATTAGGAGAGTGGATGCACTAGGTTTTTGTGCAACACTGTTATTCCAAGACTCTAGGACATTAGAGTTCGTTCCAGGAATAAAAATATTTTCTGCCAAAAATATCTCCGGACTATAAATAGAATTCTGAACCAAATTGGTTCATTTGTTGGATTCCATTTAGAGAAAAGTCAAAATTCTCTCTCACAGATCTTCGGGGTTTTATCCCAAATTGTGAGTACTTCGATCTAGTTATGTTATATAGCTTAGATTGTGTTTAGAAACACCAATTGCATATCAAATCTGTGAGATTCGGGAGTTTACCGCCCAAGAACGTTCTTGGGGAGTAAACTCCAATAAGTGGCTTAAATGCTACCTAGTCCTTTCCCCATGAATTGTAACTACCTTAGACTTGTATGCTAGTGTGTATATGACTAGAAAACATCAAAATCGGATTAAAACCCCATGATTTGGGAGTTTACCGCCCAAGAACACTTGGGGAGTAAACTCCATTTTAAGGTCCTAAAGGGTTCCAATGACCCTCAAAGCTTTAGAACTCGAACAAGAACCCACCATTGCATGCTTAGGACACCAAAAGCTATTAGAATCATTGATAAAAGTGAGTTCACGGCCAAGGAGCTTCTTGCGCCGTGAACTCCATGTTTAAGGGTCAAAATGCCTTGAAAACCTTCCTTAAGCCAAGAGACAAATTAGGACAAGTACCCTAGTGTGTTTGGGGCTAGCAAACACCACTAAAACACCAAGAAAAGAGAGTTTATGACCCAAGATATTTTAGGGCCGTGAACTCCAATATATGGTGCCAAATGGTGCCATAATTCCTCTTAAAGCCTTGAACAATTGCCTAGAACATATCCTATGTGAGTATGGGACTTGAAAGCATCATAAACACCCTCCCAAGGGAGTTTACGGCCGTAAACGCCAAGGGATTATGGTCCCATGGCCGTAAACTCCTTAAAGGAGTTGATATGGCACCCAAACACTTGATTTAGCCTTGAAACAATTCACCACATGAGTTGTATAATTGATAGAATTCATTTAGGGGCTTGTTGAGAGTTTACGGCCAGGAGCTTACTCCCCTGGGCCGTAAACTCCAATACATATGGTCTTTAGACCATAAACTCCCATTAAGGGCATTGCACTCCTTTGTTGCAACCCTTTAGCCTCCTAGCACTTGACCAAAAGTGTTTTCCTCGCGTTTAAATGGATATACTTGTATAATTAGTGTTTTAATCACTAATTATTTATATAAATATGTCTTCATATGTAATTAGGATCATTGTGTGTGTCTAAAGACTTCACTTGACACCAAACACTTGCCCGATCCTTCCTTACGATAACAGTCCGTTCAATTCCAGTCACTTACTGCAGGTGAGTTCATACCCCTTAACTAATGTTTTAAACTATTTTTAAATGTTTTATGGGGGGGATACAAGTAGAATCATGCTACTTATTATGTCAATCACATGTGATTAGTAAGTAGAATTGCGCTACTTATTAAATCAATCACATGTGATTAATATACAGCATTCAAATGATTTGGCTACTCATTAGCCGTTTTACCAAACAGTTTCCTTCAAATGTTTTTCATAAACATTTTATATGCTTTTAAAACTCCTTATTACACTGTATATTTTTACTTTGTATATTACATTTCAAACTTAATTACAATTGTGTTTTCAAACAAATGTTCTTTATACTAAATTGTTTTATCAAACCCATGCCTTCAAAACCATTTTATAGATCAACATCAAGTCGATCTTTTCTTAGAAAATATTTATGTTCAAAGGTTTTACAAATCTTATTTTATGCTTTTATATTATAAATTGCATGCCTTTATATGTATAATTATATAAGAAATGTTTAAAAGATTTAGGAAGGCTATCCACCCTATTTCCTTTTCGCGCTTGAGATGTGGTCTGGTGGGATATCGGGTATTCGTCCGAAGGTCGTTTAAATATTAGTTATATATCATGTGTACATATATAGTCATAAAAGGTCCTTCCAGTTCATCCCATGCCCTTGGGTAGCAAGGGTATACCTCCACGTCCATACGTATCAGTTAGATTACTAGTAAACTACCATATGGGTAGTTTAGGAAGATACTAGAACTATTACTAGAACGCAATATCATACAATGAGTCAGTTCATTCATGAGTCAATACTTTCTAGATCATTACTATACTTGCTAAGTAGAGAGCACGTACATGACAACTATAACATTACCTTACATTACTATACTTGCTAGATAGAGAGAACACACAATACAGCTAGCACACGTGGAATATTACAGTACACTACTATACTATTACATGATCACACTTACATAAGTACAATTACATGATCACACTTACATGAGTACGCTTACATATACATAGGACAGACGTCACTAGGTGCTATAGCATGGAACGAGTTCAGGATCTAATTATACCGATGAATCACAACGAAATTGTGATCGTTATATCGAGTATACATGATCATAGTAATGTGGATGCTCATGCTTGCATACATGCAGGATTCATGGGTAGGTCCCAAAATCCCTTTGATAGGGGAGCGTATAGTTTGGGATCTAGACATCACATTATACCTTATCCCTCAAATAAGGCAGTTGGGTACCAATGTAGTCATTTATTTCAAATGCTACAGTACTCATAAGTATTACCTTGGTCTTAAGGTAATTGGTACGGTTGTAGTTCGGTACTACTTCATAGTACTATTTCATTTTCCCATTACATTCACTTCGTGAATATTTCACACGACGTACACTAATGTAGAAAACTATATTTTTGGCTAATAATAGTCGAACTTGGGAAAATACACACTCTTACTAGAGACACACACAGAGACACTAGATGCCTTGGTAGAAGGTTACATAGAGATCAGTTAAGTCTTGGTAGAAGACTCCCTAGTATAATAGTAGGAATCATAGGGATTTCTAGGGTCTTTCAAACACTTACAGTTCATATACACTTTCAATACTTACAATACATATACTTACAAATTCTTACATACAAATTAAGTCACTAAAATACTTATGATCTCACCAGCTTTAAAGCTGATACTCGCTTTCAAAATTACTTGTATCCTCAGGTCATCATAGACAGGTACCGATGCAAGGAGAAAGGATGATGGAGTGTGTTCAAGATTTATCTTTCATTTTGATTTATGCTTTAGTGTTTATCAAAGTTTGACAGAACACATTTGTATAATAATTATATTATTAATGCAATGGATGATGTTGTTGCTTGTTTACTACTTTACATTTTTGTGATATTATACATGACGTCCTCCGCCCCAGAACGTTTCCGTCGTTCCTGGTTTTGGGGTGTGACAGCTTCCTCAATGCTCGGTTTAAAACTACTCGAGGTGCTGCAAGTTTGGTGTTTGAATTTACACTCGTAGACCTGTCGTGCCTTAATCCTTTTGATTGGATATCTATGTTTCATCTCCTGATCAAAGATGAACATAAATATGAACCTATTATGGCCCATCCCAAGAGGATGTTCGTCTCATACATCCACAAAGTTAGCAAAATGGATGTAGGGATTGCAACATTGCTCCGAAAGAAACCCATCGTCAACCCCAAAGAAGCCTCATATGATGTTTACAAGGTGAAGCTCGGAAATATATATAAAGATGATTGGAGTTTGGTTTTTCAACAGATTGCTAGAGATAGGTCAAATTTTCAAAGATGTTTCTTCTCTCTTTCGGATAAGCATCTTTACTCCACTTCCTTCTTGAACTATGTTTTAGAGTTAATTGAGAAATCAAAAGCAAACGATACTGCAAGTAAGAAATGCTTTGAAAATATAATCAGATGGTACATTACAGTTCGCAGCACTGTACTCAGTCTCATGCCAAAGCTCTTCAAGGTCCAAGCGGCAATAGAACTGAAGAATTTGCCTTCCTTATTGACACAAAGGGGGAGACTGTTGGGATATTTTGTGTTGTGTCAATAAATTTTTGTATTATAATAGTCCATTTTGTAATGGATTGGGCCTATCCACCCATTATTTAAAGTTTGTAGGGTTAGACTATATATAGTGCATGCATGCATCGTATTAGGGTATTGAATGTATTTTTGCCCAACTCGCCTTTACAGTAGAAGTTCTTCACCGAGCTCTTCTAAGGCAATTATTATTAATCATTTGGCACCAGTTTGATCATTACATTTATTCTTTTATTTACTTTTCTATTAAGAATCTTTTAATCATCTCTTAATTATTCTAACATCTCTCTATAAACATCTTGATGATCTCAGTGACCGACTCTGTCATCTACTTTAGTGGCAGGTACTCCTAGGCTAATCTCTCCTTCTCCACCAGCGACACATACTCAATATAGAACATCTCTAAAAATTGATCGCAAGTCACTGCGGCTTTTTCCATAGGAGAATAAGCACCACTCACTAATGTTCACCAGTCCTTTGCCCCCACACGAAGAAGGTTCAAGGCGCACTTGACCTTATGGTCTTATGGACACGAACAAGTGAAGAAAAAACCCTCCACATCAGACAACCATCTAATAGCCACAATCAAGTCCTTGACCCCATCGAACTCTGGGGGCTTCGTGTTGCTAAAGTTGTTGGATTAAGTGTCTAAGCCCATAACTATAATTGGTATGTACTTGATTTGATTTGTAGCATGGTCCTTTTGGGTTGCCTTCACTCATGCAACTTGACAGGATGACTAGTGGAGAGAGAGAGTAGGATTATTATATGAATAATAAATTGGTACTCAAAATGATTTTATTAATATATTATAAGATTAATATATTAGTTGGAATTATATTATTAATTAGTCATTAATCATAAACTAATTTGATATTAATTTTGGGATTAAAAGAACTAATTAATAATGGAAGGGCTATTTTGCAAATGATAAATATAAAGTAACTAAACACTTATAAATTCCCAAATCTTAGTTACTTAGGAAAATGTGAATATGGTGCTAACCCATGAAATTGCACTTTGCACCTTGTTAAGCCGATTAGTAGAGCATATTTGGTTAACCGACACACTAATTTAGGCTGACAGTGTGTGGCAAAGGGTAGCTTGATGTTAATCATATATCAATGGAGCGTGTGTGGTTAACCGGAAAATTGATTAGATGGTTGTAACATTGGGTGTACCAAGCTAATTTGCATGGTTATTCACACCTTATATGTGATCCTCGACATCCCAGTCACATACTAGAAGGGCACAATCGAGATTTAAACATACCATTGAATTGTTCAATGAATCTCAAAGGATCTAGGAGTTTAAATTCACTTAAAACCTAATTTTTTTTTTCGTTTTTCATGGTGGAAATTGGTAAATCGTCATTTACCTACCTTTAAATATTTTGCAGTTTGGATTACGGCACCCGTCTTCCAAATTGTAAAATATTGTGGTGGGTCCTAGCCTTAATATTTCATTTGGGTGTTATATTAAGGACTAAAATCAACTAAACTTGAATTTCTCTTATTTGTAGATGTCTAGTTCAGACAACTATGGTCTTCCCAAATCCTTTGGAACAAGTTTTCCTCTTGAAGATGACGTCCCACGGTTGGATTTTGGAAGTCATACTTCACTTCCTCCACCTCCTCCAATAATTCTCCCTAACCCACAAGTTCAAAGACTTGAAAAAATTCAAGGTCACTCAAGACCTACTTGCAATGAAACATCAAGATGGAAGACATGTGTGTACTCACGTCTTGGAGATGAAGTGACATAATGACAGGCTAAGAGTATTGGGTGTCGTTGTCTCGAGGAAGTTGGCGGTTGACTGGGTTCTTCAATCACTTCCTAAGTCATATAGTGAGTTCATTAAGGACTACTATGTGACAGACCACGATATGACCCTTATTGATCTTACATATTTGCTTGTTGCTACTGAATCAACAATGATTTGGCACACTGGAAAAGCAAATTTGATGGAAAGATCTTGTGACAACCCGAAATTTTTTTGCTTTGAAAGCTCAGTCAGTCAACTCAACTGAGTGTCGGACTCATTGCTAATGAGTACTAGCCTTGTTAAAGGTCATTCTAAGGAGTTTTAGCCTAGTACACTTAAGGAATAAGTGTTAGTAAGTACCTGATAAAGCCATTGTGCAACATTCGAGCCTTAATCCTCATCAAAAGGAGTTCACGACCACAACACTTGAGTTTACGGCCGTAAACTCAAGGTGGGCCGTAAACTCCCTCCTTAAGTCTCATATCCTTCAACTTTCTTTCATTATTTCATTTCCAACTCAAGAACACTTGATTTCTCTCTCAAGTATCATCAAGATTTTCATTCCCAAACTTCCAAAATGTAAGTGATTCTTCCCTCTAGTTGTTGTTACCCTTCTTACTCTTGAATCACTCTTTGATTTCATCCATGAAATCATTCCATTTTGCTAGATCTTCAAATCTTCAAGTTTCACCAAGAACACACACTAGTGTTCTTGGACCTTAATCACCATTTCAAGCCTCTATATCGTAAGTACTCTCTCCTTAGCTTGTTATCTAGTTGAAACACCTGATTAGAGCCTTGAAAACCATCAAAAATGCACGAACAAAAGAATTTTACGACCAAGCCATCTCCCATGGCTGTAAACCCCTATAAGTGTGCCATTTTGGCTGAAACCCCTTCTAAAGTCCAAGCCTTTGACCTTGAACCCTTAGTGGATGTTGTAGGACCTTAAAACACACACTTTGGCATGATTGACCATGAGTTTATGGTCGTAAACTCCCTTGGCCGTAAACTCCATTAGTGGCTGTGAACTCTCCCTTGATCAATCATATGTGATTCCAACACTTGGTCAAAGTGTTTCCTAGTCCCGTGAGGTGTTTCCTTGCATTTGGTTGATTCTAAACACTATATTTATGCCAATATATGTCATTATATGTCATTTAGGACTTGTTAAGTCTCGGGACTTCGTTCATGGAACTTCTCATCCTTACACACACATTCGTTTGAATCACCCATATCAGGTGAGTTCATACCCCTATAATGAATCTTTTAATTGTTTTAAATGCTTTTAGGGGGGATACAAGTTGAACGCAATGATAATTGTGTAAATGTTTGTTATAAACTGTCACCACTGGAAATTTTGTGTCATGTAATCTATACACGCAAGTTAATGTGAATCAAAAACTGAAAAGCATGTGTGATACCTATTATTATGACATCAAAAACTTCAATCAAATACATCATACAAGTACTACAAATAGTCATCAAACAATTGGAAACCCTAGAAGTTCTTGTTTAGGTCCACTTTGGACTAGGACTTCCTTATTGGGCCCAAATGGACCAATAAGCTTCCAATTTGACTATCATGGGCTTAGAACCCTAATTGGGCTCTAATTGGACCCACAATCATTTATTTTAACATTTTGGGCCATTGTGGGCCTATAATGAAATGAATTAAAAGCCTTGATCCATAATTAACCTAATCTAGCTTAATGAAGAATAAAAATCACAATTTTATTTTAAAGGGCCAATGATCACCCAAACTAACTCTAATATTGGGCCTAGAGGCAAAAAGCCCAAAAATCTTTCCTTCCCTCTCTATTTTCGGCCCAAGCCCAAGGATAAAGGAGGAGTTGACTTTGGATTGCCACCTCATTTTTATTCATTGGATATCCATGCATGGAACTCATACTTCCAAGCACCTATCTCATCAAGGATCACTTCTCTTCTTTTCCCTCCCTCACTCTCGGCCGAAACACATACACACATACACAAATATCTCTCAAACTCTCTCAAGAACACTTCCTCCCTCTCCACTCCAAAATCTCGAAATTTAGGAAGCTTTCAAGAGGATATTTCCACAAATTCTTCATCTAAGGTAAGATTATGCTTAGATCTATGACTTAGATTCTTTTTGTTATCAAAATCTTTTCCTAATCCATGCAAAACCCGTGATCTTACATCCTAGAAGCACATCAAACTCGAGATCTTCAAGAAAAGGGTGCTAAGGCCAAAAATCACCAAGTTTTCTCCCATCTTTTCTTCAAAAACCGAAATCACACCCTAAGGTGAGCTTCATACCCCCTATTTTCTGTTTTTATGAGTTTTGTGGGGGGGGGGGGGGGAATACAAGTGAAAGTGTAGATCTATATGTGTTTTGTATGCCTTGTATGATTTCTATGCTTATATGTGTGATTTTGTGTGTTTATGATGTTGGATCTAGCCATAAACCCCTAAAAATCAAGATATACTTTATGTTAAATGATACTAGCATCAAATATATTTCTACATACAAAGTGTTCCAAGAAAAATAGCTAAATGGCTTAATAACATCTTCTTTGGGCTAAAAAAAAAACTCAATTTTTGGACATAAAATGTTAAAAATATAAAGTTAAAGCACCCAAAATGACATATCACGAATTCTGATGGATGAGGAGTGTCAAAACAGTTTCAATAAAATATTTTCTGGAAATATACTCATATGGGGGATTAAAAATATAAATTTCAAGCTTAATGGGCTAAAAATGACAATTTCGGCCCAATAGGGCCCATTATGCGAAATTTTCTGTTTTGGAGGGCCAAAACTGTGTTTTTCTGTAAAACAGTGGACTACTAGTGTTCCAAGTACTTTTCAAAGGTTTAAAATGCTTTTCAAATTTAAAAAGGACCAAAGTTGCAAAAATTTTCCAATTTGGGCCAAAATTGTAAAAACTGCGAAAAAGAGGGGTTATAACCGAGAAAACTGTAATTTCAGGGACTTAAACTGTTTTCAATGAAAAATATGCTGAAAAATATTAATTTCAATAATTTTTGGTGTTAAAATGTCAAGAAAAATGATTTAAGGACCAAACCGGAAAGTTATTTAATTAGAGGGTTGAAAAAGTAAATTTTACAAACAATGAGGGGCTGAAAACAGAAAACTTTCAAGGCTAATTCAATACACACAACTTGATCAACCATTGACACCGCGACTACCTACGTAATACAATACACAACAATACCAAAAATCGTTGTTAAACGAATTGATTCGGTCTCGAATCAATAACAATCCGAAAATACTAACACGACGATAACTCGATTCATACACGAAAACATTTGGTAATTCAATACACACGTGAGAGTGCACAGACGTCTACGCACCATCTTTGGGCCCCAAAGTGTAAAATCTTGTTTGTTGGGCCTAGCTAGCCCAATGACCTGATCTTAAGGCCCGAAGACTTTTACCTTACGAGTTGTTGGATCTTACATGATCTAACACAGCGTAAAAGGACTTTCAATGGCATTTATACTATTGGTCCCCAAGGGTCCTATGTTATTGCTAGTAAAGTCGGTATTTTATGCGAGGCGGGTCAAGGGCCCCTCGTACCTTTTTTTTTTTATCCCCAACCGGTTAATGGAGTCATCGAGGTCTTCGTGTCCTCTTTCTCTTCGGATGTGGGATTACTCGAAGTCAGGGCGGTCGGATAACGTGATTAGTACGGACGACGCCTACGGGATCGTTAGTATAGTTATAAACGGGTCGTTTGTGTAACACGTGTTTATAGCAATTAATCATGCGCAAAAATAATCCGACGTCGCCTGGAATTAATGACTTCACGCGCTGCAATGGTTTTATTTTTAACTTCATGGAATTCAAAGAATTAGGAAAACATCGGGTTTTCCTAGGGTTTTTCAATACACACGTTTTTCAAAATGTACACAATTTTGATGAACATTTTTCTTACAACTATAGAAACAAACAAGCATACCTATGGATCTTCACAAATGTTTTCAAAAGCTCTTTTCAGAAAATATCGGATTTTCTGGTGGTTTTCAAAATGATACAAAACATTGCTTTTCAAATACCGCTTATGAACTCACCAACATTTCACATGTTGACGTTTTTCAAAATACTTGTATTCTCAGGTAACCAGTGAATCAAAGGAAAATGTACTCAGTGATGGCTTGCAGTTTACTTATTAACGAGTCGAACAATTTATTTTTGGGAATGTAATGTTTAAACAATGTACTTCATGTAAACTTTATCGGTTGTACTATATTAATGCATGGTGACGAATGTTGTTATGTTTCATATATATTCAATGTTATGGTATTCAATTAAGTCACGACAGCCCTCGGACATTTCCGCCGTCTGGTTCGGGGGTGTGACATAAACATCTTTCAAAAGATTTCTTATGTCTTTTATAAGTAATCAAAACATTTCAAAAACTCTTTTAAAGTTATGTTACTTTATAGTTTAACAAAACTCTGTTCTTAAAGTACAAGTATAACTTAGTAGTAAAATGAGTATTTTCAATAATAGTTCAAGTACAATACTAGTAAACTATAATAGGTATAGTTTAGGGGTTCATTTCATGCTATAACAAGTATATAGAGGAACACACGATAATAAGTACAAAGAGGAACATACTATAACAGGTACCGGGAAAAACATGTTAATATATCTTTCCGGTTTTGCATTGAAACCAGTACGATTTCACATACCAGGGTTAGCAGACACGAGGTGATAAAACTTAATAATACATCTTTCCGGGTTTGCGTTGACACCAGTACGATTTCACGTACCAGGGGTAGCAGACACGAGGAGATAAAACTTAATAATATATCTTTCTAGGTTTGCATTGACACTAGTATGATTTCACGTACCAGAGTTAGTAGACACGAGGTGATAAAACTTAATAATGTATCTTTCTGGGTTTGCGTTGACACCAGTACGATTTCATGTACCAGGGTTAGCAGGCACGAGGTGATAGTTATATCCAACCTAACTTATTTATTTATAAAAAGGGTACATTTGTAAGGTACCCAATGATAATAAATAAGATACATAACTTATTCGTAACATGAACATTAAGTGGGAAAGGGACCTATAATGCTAACCTTATGATTCCTCAATGTATACATCAAAGAATATATGTAATAGGATCCGACATGTAATAGGATGTGTGCTTTCCGCTTCATTTCCTGTTCCTTGTTTGGTTGTGGGCTTAGAGCGGATTCACCCAGCCTATTATCCATTCGATCTTTGTTATATATATATATATATATATATATATATATATATATATATATATATATATATATATATATATATGTTCTGTATACATTAAGTCATCATAAGGGGTATCAGGTATGGGTCAGGTCATAGGACACTAATTCAAATGCACAGTTTTCTAGTACAAAACATACTTTTCAAATCAAAATTTTTGGTATACAAAACTAGAAACATACCAGTAAAGGGTTTAATCCATTTTATTAAACCAAGTATAAACTTAAAGGACCTTAGGTGGTTAACTCTATAATACCTTAGTTTATACATCAGGGTTATATATAATTAATACCCGATAGGTAGTTGGATGTGTGCCTTCCGCTTCATTCCCTGTTCCTTGTTTGGTTGTGGGCTTAGTGCAGATCCACACAATTAACTATCTATTCGATATTATATTATATGTAACTAGTATAAACTAAGTGATTATAGAAGGAACCACTGTGGTTACTATTTTTATTATACGAAATAAGGGTTTTCTTAAAGAATTTTTTCATCAAATATAAAGAAACTATTACAGTTAACTCCGTGAGTACCAAGGGAATACACCATGGATATATACAACAAGGATCTAACAACCAATGGGATGTGTGCCATCCGCCTCATTTCCTGTTCCTTGTTTGGTTGTGGGCTTAGGGCAGATACACACAATCGATTGTTTGTTTACTCCGAGTTGTATATAATTAGTATCCATTTAGTACTCATAGAAAGGATTGTAGAGTCATTTTTACTATGTCATCAAAGAAGGAAATATAGGATTTTCTGGAGGAACACTCGAACTTTTCTAAACAAAACTTACAATTTACTACAACTTACTAAGCTTTCTACAACTTAATCACATCACTAAAATCTTATGAACTCACTAGCATAAATGCTGATCTACGCTTTCAAAATAGCTTGTATTCTCAGGAAACTAGTAGACAGGTACGCGCACTGGGAATTCAGAAGATGGAGCAGTATAGCTTTAAGTCTTGTTTTGTAATTTGCTTATGTACTCTATGTTTTGTGAACACATACTTTGTAAACACTTTCTTTCTAATGAAATGGTTGTTTATTACTTTGATTACTATGATGCATGTCTTGTGATACTAAACATGACGTCCTTCACTCCAGAACGTTTCCGTCGGACCGGTTTTGGGGTGTAAGAGATCTACTCCCCAAACTTCCATGGACATTGACAATGGAAACATTGGAAGTCCAGAAAAGATTTCTCTTTACAAGGGAAAGAGAAAGGCTAAGTTTGAGATTGTCCCGTGTACCATTCCCAAAGAGTCCATATGTTTCTGTCGCCAAGAAAAGGGGCATTGGTTGCAAAGCTGCCCTGACTACCTGAAAGTCTGAGAAAAGGTAGAATCGAAAAGTTTTACTCTGCTTCAGGTAAGTAAACTATCTAACTCTATTAAGTTCCTAATTGTTTCTTCTTAATACATGATGTCATAAGGTTTCATTTTGATGTTTTGTAGGATCATGCAAGGGAAAGAAGCTTAGAGGAAGAGTATGTAGAATCTAATTGTGAATATGGATTTCTATCACATGGTTCAATGATCGGATTTTTGAGCTACTGCTTAGGAGTTATGATAGATTGCTAGGAAATATGTAATAACAAAGTTTTCATTTGTAATTTCATTGTAAGGAAAAGTTTTTCTGCATTTTTATAAATAAATAAAATTTTGTTTTATTTTATTATATCTCCATAGAATGGCATTTATGAAAAATTGATGTTTGTATGTTTCTATTGTTAGCAATATGGATTTGATTCTTTCATTTGTGGTAGTGTCAAAAGTTACCAAATAAGGAAAAATTCTCATCACCTAAGTTTTCAATTGGACAGAAACTTGGAATCATGCAAGTTGTATTGAATGATGAAATGAAATTTTCATCTTTGGTAAATTAAGATTAATTCCGTGTTCACATGTATATGTGAGTCAAGTGAAGGACTAGGGGATCGGGTACACTGGGTGTGCGCTGGTCAGGTCCACCAAAAAGAACGATAAGACAATTCATCATGAATTACTAAAGTTTAGTAAACATGGTTATGCTTACAAGTTTAAGTATAATTCAGAAACATTGGAAAATGTTCAATGTATGGCAGAACGAATGGGAAGAATCAAATTAGGTAGAAAGATAAAAGTTTCTCTAATCTGAAAATATGGGAGAGTACTTTAGTATCGTATTTTATGATCATCTTAATGATTATGGAAAACCATATCACAATTCATCTTCTAAGGATATCTTAGTACATTTGTATGGCTAAGAAGAGGAATTGTGAATTGTTGAAATGGTTAAATAAGGAAGATGAGTCATACTTCGTTCCCAAAACAAGTCTTAGAGTCATACTCCAAGATTGTAACCTTGAGTAACATAATCTTAAGAAAGGTTTAAAACACTTATCAAATGTAGAGTAAAAGTTTTCTACTCTTGTACATTTGAAATTGGTAAGTTGTGATGGTTTAGGATAAAATGAAGACTAACTAAGGCCAACTATGTGAAGTGTTTGTCTTGATAAGAATCCACACTGACTCTTGAATATTCGATTTGTCAAGGAATGGTTCATGATAAGAGAATCATATATGTCAAGAGGGTAGTGGGAGTCTTAAAGAGCTTGGCATGTTTCAAGAACTGATCAATAATAAACTTATTGTTTATCACTAGCACACGACTTGAGGTTTATAACCTATCATACTAACATATTCTTATTTCTATGCCTATTCCAGTTAAAGTTGACTATTCATGTGAGTTCTATAAGCTCTTAGTTGTTTGCATAACTACTTGTAAGCAATGGTATAAAACATATCGTTGTGTGTAATTTGATGAGTAAGTACAAGCGAGCATTTGGGTCGAATTTTATTTGTTCCTTTTATCCCATGTGGATAAAATCGATATATGTGGGCCCCTCGATGATTTAATGATGACATCAGGCTTGGACTGATTTGATTTGGTCAATTAGTCGGTCGTCATAAATCGGAAATCGGGAAACAACAGATGGACAGAGAGAATGATTATAATCCATGTCTCAGTCCATATGATATCTAGAATGGAGGAATATATGATCCATTATCTGATGGACACGTCATTGACTAGATCAGAGTTCGACAACGGCTTTTATGACCTATGATTGCTAGTCGGGATGGATTCATGCTTGCAACAATACTTATTAGACTTATCCAAGTGGGAGACTGTTGTATTAGGTGTCTAAGCCCATAACTATTATTGATATGTACTTGATCCGAGAGTAGCATGGTCCATTTGGGTTGCATGGCATCAAAACAATTTGGATAGACTTTTGTGAGAAGCGGATAATTATGATTTATTAATATATTATAAGTTCTAATATATTAATATGAAATCATATTATTTAATTAGTATTGATCAAGAATTAGTTTGGAACTAATTTTGCGATCAAAAGAGACTAATTAAATAAATGGGGATTGATTTGGGAAATCATTCATTCTTATAAAGTGGGCTTATGATCCATAGTTCTTCATGTTGGGCTAAACCCATGTGATGACCCATGGATACTCCATGGAGGTTAAAACCCATGGATCATGAGGATCATGGAAAGTCATGAGTTACATGGTGTAACCCTAATATGCACACTATATAAGAAGCCTCATAGCTCATGAAATGTGACCTAGAGTCTTGGTAAGGAGGGCTAGCCGATTTCATGAAGTGCATGTGTTCTTCTCTCAAGTTATTCCAATTTTTGGTGGTGTTGTATGAACCATTTGAGGTGCAACACTTAGGGCACTAAGTTCTTAAAGGTACAAGGTTTCCAACTACACTAAAATGTATGTCATCTAACTTGTTTTATTACCCAAGTATCAATGTTTTGTATGCTAGTTAGGGTAATACCTTAGAAAATTCAAGTTTGTGTGTATAATAGAGAAAATATAGATCCATGGTATTTAGGGTTGCATGTACACCTTAGGATTGTTAGAATGCTTAAAACCCAGCAGTGCACTGGTCATATCCACCACAAAGGACGATAAGTCTATTTGTCATGATTTACTAATAGTTCAGTAAATATGGTTATGCTTACAAGTTTAAGTATAATTATGATACATTGAAAAGTTTCAATATATAGCAGAACGAACAAGAAGAATCAAATTGGACAGAAAGATAAAAGTTTCTGAAATCTGAAAGGAAATGAGAGTACTTTAGTATGATGTTTTAGGATCATCTTAATGATTTGGGGACCATGTCACAATTGATCCTCTAAGGTCACCTTAGTGCATTTATATGACTAAAAGTAGGAATCAGGAATTGTTGAAATGGTTAAATCAAAAGGATGAGTCGTACTTCGTTTCGATATCAAGTTTTGGAGTTATACTCTAATTACTCAAAGATTGTACCTTGAGTAATATGTTCTAAATAGGTTTACAACACCTCATGAAATGTAGAGTAGAAATGTTTTCCTTACTCTTGCACATTTGGAATTGGTAGTTGTGATGTTCTAGCTAAAACAAAGGCCAACTAAGACCAATTTTATGAAGTGTTTTCTTGATAAGAACATGCACTAACTCTTGAATATTTGTTTTTCAAGGAATGTTTCTGGACAGAGAATCTTATATGTCAAGAGGTCAGTGGGAGTCTTAATGGTCTTGAATAATTTCAAGAACTAATCAAGAATAAAATTTCTAGTTATCACTAGCACACAACTTCAGGATTAATAATCTATCGTGTTGACATATTCTTATTTCTGTGTCTATTCTAGTTAAATTGACTATGCATGTGAGTTCTATTAGTTCTCATTTGATTGCATAAGGCAAAACACCTTGATCAATGAAAGTACATTGATCAATTTGGATGAGATGCTCAATAACTTGGAAGCACTGGTAGGCCATTGTGCTACCGGATGGCAAGAAATTAAGATTAAGCAAGTTCAGTCCATATGAGTTAGAATTTGTCATAAACCTTGTCTTATGATAGTGGTTGGAAATGAAAATTTAACATGGATAGGAACGCATACACTATAAAATCTAAGTGGCAAGAGGTTTCTCTACTTCATGAAAAATGATTGTGAGGAAACGCTTTCACTGGTAGATTTTAAAGGATTAAAGTTAGTAGTTGTGATAATTGCGTTCTCAAATTCGAATATGATTACAACATACCTCTTCATAGTTCAAATTGTGAGAAATGACAATTAGTTTGAACATTCGGGACTTATTGCTATAATTCCGAAAAGGATTAGACACACACATAAGCTGTCTAATGAAAGGTGTATGAGATTGAGAAGTCTAGATAGAGACTTATCGAAGCACCACGTATCAAAAATATGAACCTTGGTAAGAAAGTCAATAGGTATTGATTTTTGGAAGTCCAGTTGATTTCTGGATATATGTCAAAGCTAGTGAGAGCATAATTGTTATACTAATAAGAACATAATTGTTATGCTAGTGGGAGCGTAATTATTATGTTAGGTGTTGCAAGTTAGCAATGCTATTTATAGGAAACAAAATTCTAAATTTGCAAAGTTGTAGAATTTGGAAATTGTTTCTCTATAGTAAGGCTTAAGGGAGAGAGCATTTATACTTCATTTCAAATCTAAACGCTTAGATTGAAATTTTAATCAAACTTAGTCATGGTCATATATGAATATTATGTTGAAATGATTCAACATAGGAAATTCTATATATGGGAATATTTTAGCAAGAGACTGGTAAAATATCATGTCTTTATGTAAGACATTATGAATCGTATCCCATATGCTTCGGGTATAGGATCTATTACATATGCTATAATATTCACCTATTCTGTTTTTTCCAAATGCCTAGTGCATTAAAAGGGAAAAAGGATTAGAACCAAATATGATTAAAGTTGTTAAACAACTGTCAAGGACAATCTAATGTTTACCGAAGATTGGTTGCTTGTGGACAGTTGTAAGTATAGTAATGGATGGACCATATTGATATAATTCTGAATAGATAGGATTCTATGAAGAATGGATTGTCATATGGAAATTATGGAAATGTTTCCATAATGGGAGATGGATATTAAGAATCTATGTGTATGTTAGAAACTTTTATGCAAGAAGGATGTTCAAGGAGTGTACCTTGAATGCGAGACTTCATAATTGTGGAATTGTCTTGTAACAATCTCAAATGGAATGCTTTGTAATATCATTGGCCAAATCTCTGTGACTTTGGAGCCTTGACATTACAAAAGGATCGTTGCATGAAAGGTTAGACTTTAACACATTCTATTAGTGGAAAGAATTTTGTATTCTTACACTTATGAGGATTAGGAAATTGTGAAATGAGCATCATTGGAAATGTGTTCAATTGGTCTATTTCACAAAGGAAGGACCATAGGTAAACATAGTGTGTATGATTGGATCATGGGATGACTATTGTTTTAATTCAAATATTGAGTTGATTAGTTGTAACAGTAAACAATGAATAAGGTCTAATCAATATGGTGATTAAATAATGAGTGTTTTATTTATATTCAAAAGTTTTGAGACCATATTGGATTAGGTTATTCTTGTGTTTCACTTCTCATGTTTTACTTCCTGGATAATAAGATTATTCAAGCATCCACAGTCGATCATACTTTTGGAAGTAAGTAGTGAATTAAGATTTTCATGAATCCGACTGTAGATTGTCCAAGAGCTTAGACATAGCAAATGTTTTGCTGCAGTGTTCGTGAGTACTCCTGAAATAAGAATTTGAGTATTAGATTAAAACCACACTCATTCGAATCACTTCATGGATTTTATCACAGGCGATTGTGAGACGATAATATCTTATATTCTTGAAACAGAGACATATAGTTGTTGTTTACAAGTCGGTTGTGCATTGATAATACATAAACACATTAGTAACTTGATGTTATAAAACGTATTGTTGTGTGTGATTTGATGAATAAATAGTACAAGCATATGAGTCGAAGTTTATCCGTTCCTTTTACTCTAAATGGGATAAAAGCGATATCTGTAGGTACTCGATGATTTAGTGATCACACCTTAAGCACTTGGTCATGCCTGGACTAAGTTGATGTGTTCAATTGTAGTCTAAGCCCTTCATCATTAATCGGAAATTGGGAAACAAACCTTGGACAAAGAGAATGATTATAATCCATGTCTCATGTCCATACGATATCTTGTAGATACTGCCATAATTGGATAGATTGTACAAGTCAATGAATGGTTTCTTTTTTGGTTACATAGACTGTCGTAACTTATTTCACATAGATTTGTAAGATGGCAGCTACATAAAGATGGAGCATAACCAGAAAGAAATAGAATAAATCAAAATTTCCACACGTTCCATTCACTCACCAATTCCATCACACCAAACATTGTATTCAATCGACCGACAACAAAAAACAATAAAAAGAGAATGCAAGATGATTACCAATTGGATAAACGAACCACCCAATCCTTTAATAACCCTCGTGACACAAATAGTGTAACTATGTTTCTATAAAATCTTTAAATTTCAATGAAATTATTTTTCATTTTCCAAAAAAACTATAAATAGATATAATTGTATTTGAAGGTTAACAACTAATCTACCAGATTTATTTATTGTTGTGAAAAGTTTTTTGAATGATAAAATATAAAAAATGTGACTTTACATATGGTCATCCACATTCACCTTACATGTGGGTCCCATTGAAATTTGTCTATACCTTGCAATCAACTCCTCTACTCGAATTTCACTATCCTTTTGCAACCTCAACTTTTAAAAATTTTATAATAACAATACCACAAACAATTGTGGCCAAAATCTAAATGAGCAAAACTGATGATCAATCATTACTTTTGACCTGCAATAAGAGAAAGAAAATAATGATGCTCAATAGTGAAGTACTTTAGATTTTAGGTTAGTAACCATAATCATGACCCATAAAAAAATCAGTTATAGAATATAATTATATGAACATGCTATTAATAATTAAAACATTAAATTTAAACAACATTCCTTACACAATAACTTGTCCTCTGGTACATAGGATTAGTTCTACCACGTACACCATCAGTAGTATTTCCTAAAGTATTTTCTGAATATATTTTTATATCAAATATAAAAGAATAAAAGTTAAAACTACGACATCCAATGAGCAGGTAAATCCTTTTCACTTTCCAATGTTGTTAATTCCTCTCATCTTTCATCTTCTGTTATAAGAGCTTCATCTTCCTCAAGGGTACACTCGTCATCTTCCTAAAGCAGCAATAAAATCGAGATATTTGAGATTAACTTTAGCTCATATGAAATATTACAAAAAGATAAATAAAATAAAGACATAAATCACATAGATGCCAACTTTAGCAGCATAAAATTGAACCAAGAACATAAAATGCAACTTGTATCACATCATATATTCCTAAAATAATAATATAGATGCAGTAATAATATAGATGCTCTATTGCAGCTTTTGAATTACAGATTATGATTAGTAGGTAAACCTCCATCAACATTTCTTGATATATTGAATTTACCTATCTCCAGTTCCAAATTAAAAGAATAATCCTCAGATCATCCATTTTTTATGAAGAAAATATTGTTAATAAGTGAAAACATACCTTAAAATAGGATCTTGAGAAACAAGTTTGAAAACCAACAGAAAATTATATATGAATGGAAATATCACCCAAATCATAATCATTTCAACATTAATTGATGTAAACATGAAAAAATTAAAATAAAAAAAAATGAATATACAAATATATGATGAAATTTGGACCTCCAGAGGCAACCTATCCACCTTATATCGAAAATCTTCAGAAGTGTGCAGTAAGTAAAGAGAGAATGACTTTAAAGGCGTTGACTTTGATAAATGGGGGGAAATAGGCGTTTGTTGATGGTGGTGTCTAGTGATTACATTCATCTAGGGTTTTGTGAAGGCCGCTCATATCCGAATCGTCTCTGGAAACGATAGACGACCACCACCGCAACCTCCGTTGCGGACCGGTATCTTCCGCTCACACCCACCAACTCACCTCTAGTTAGAAACCTCCTGCGTTTCACCAACATCAACCGTCGGCTTCGACTTCCCATAGATCAAAATTGCAACATCAACCGTCGGCTTCGACTTCCCATAGATCAAAATTGGATTTTTGCATTAGTCAAAATCGGATTGCAGAGCTGGTCGACTTTTCCTCTTTCTGAAATTAGGGTTTTCTAAACTTACATGGAATACCTGATTTCACATAAATCAACCAACTTCATATAGTGAGACCGATAAGGAAGAAATGGGATAAATCGATAAGAAGCACTAGGCGGTGGAAGGATTAAGTCATCGAGTTTTAAGTAGGTGAAGTAGTAGATTAAAGTAACACCGGTGGATGAGCTAAGAAAAAAGAAGAGACGATAGAAGGAGGAACGGTGGAAGGAGAAAGAAGAAAGATGGCGGCCAGGTTCGTTGGTGATGTTACAGACGAAGGTGAAACATAGGTGGGAGGTGTAGGCGGTGGATGGATCCAGAAAAAAAAAGTTGTTGAATTCGGAGGAAAACGATTGGTTGAGGTTGCGGTGACACAACAATGCAACACGTATCCAAGACACTAATCCACACACGGATAACACGCAAGAAAAAAAATCCAACCAATCACAGAAGAACACACACCCACTAAGAATATACAAAATATGAAGACACGACCCATAAAAAAAGACACAGATTTGCAATCCCACCCATAACCAAAGACATAGGTGTTTACTATTCCTTACTGAGGTCCGTTTTTAATATGTATATAAATATAAATGGGATGTATGCTTATCAGTTGATTTGTTTAAACTCAAATTAAACTATTACGAATACTTATTTGTAAGCATTTACGTTGAATGACACGTACTTATGATATGAGATGGACTAACAACTTGTATATTATATGTGTCTTATAAATTAACAAATTTATTGGCTCACTACAAAATAAATATATTATATGTTGGCGAAAGATAAATTTAAATGTCTTATTTGGTGATGTATTTTTTATTCATGTTGTAAGACCAATTATGGATTGTCAAACAATATGTTTATTTCATGTATAAATCACTATAGGTGATACATAAGTTTTTATATATTTTAACTGGCCATTCATTTGCAACTTTGCAACTATATATGACGTCAATATGATGTCAGTCAATGTGTCCATTATCTATTTAAATATAATTATATTATACTATAATATATTAAAATTATATGTCCTTAGCTACAGTATTGACCACAGATACTGTTCCTTGGGTTACCTACTTTACCTGGATTAGTTAAATCGCACTGCACCGCCTCAAAGGTGTCCACGTACTCACTCCACTGCTATTGTTCACTCTTCAACCTCTCCACCGTCTCTTCCCCCCCACAGGTGTTCAACCTCACCATATCCTTCGCTGCTTCTCTCTAAAAACCCACCGCACTTCCAATAACACCGAAGATAACCATGAGGATGACAAACAAGAACCCTCAAATTGAAGACGGAGAAAAAATCGACACTGTTGAAGATGGAGGAAAAATCGACACTATATCTTGCAACTAAAGTGATGCGATACTCAACGAAAAGTAAAACCCATCGTCTCTATCACATATCACCGTTGTTGGTCGGCTCTTCTGATTCAATCTCATAAAACCCGGAACCGGTACACATAGGTCGTCGCCTCCTGCGTCCGAAGAAGTCGGTGCACCACCGTCCACCATCGATTTTGGTGACACCGACGGCAAACCTTCTCCCTTTGTCCATGGATTGAAGCTTCCATATTCAATTGGAGAACATCTGGAGCCTTTATTTGAGTTTCAGGTTAGAAAATTAATTCCCCTCCCTCTCCGTTTTCCCATTCCATCATGTAAAAACAGATTCTATTCTACTTTTTAGGCTATTTGGGTTTTGTGAGAAAAAGCCCTAGCTGGGTCAATCACCCGGTTCACCATCTGTTTTTTTTTTTTTTCGGTTTTTGCCCCATCATTTCTTTATCGATCAGCTTGAAAGAAAAGGGATACGGGAGCAATGAAATCAGACAGCGAGAAGGAGCGTCAAGCGGCTTCGAGGCCAGATCATGGTCGTCATCTCGCGAAGGGAACGGAGTGCCTCCGAGTTGGTAAGGCCGAAGATGGAGATGGGAGGGTGCGACCGGTGGGACGCTGAGCGACGGCGGTTCCAGTAAGGTTCGGTGGCAGACACAAATTCCCCTGCGTTTCCCATATTAAGGATTTTAATTTCTTCTTGGTTTTTTATTAGGGCTTTATGGCTCCTTCCGCTACGTCGACACCTTCGGTGATACCCAATACAGTTGCATCCGAGATGTCTACAGTTATACTAGAGACGACTATCATGGAGTGAGTTTTTAAAGATTGAATTTTTATTCCATTTTATTCATTGTTTGTTTTTTTATTAATCTTAAATGCATCTTATGTCGAGTCTTGCATTGATTAGGCATTTTTGTTTAGGTGAAGAATAAAATCGAACCAGCAGGTGGGTGTTTGGGAATGTCAATAGCAGGGGAAGAAAGAAATATATATAAACAACCACAATGAGTGAAGTACAAAGGATGCTTAATTAGGTATTTTCTGATGCATTATATATATTTTAATTTTATTTTTTTTGCTTATAAACATTATTTTATTATTTTAATATTTCTGATTTGTAAACTCAGATATAATTTGTTAGTTGTATTTGATTGAGGTTGGCATGGAGACTAGCAATTATGGGTACGTAAAATCATTTAAAATCGAAGCTGAAGTGATGTATCCCAAGAGTAACCAATAATTAACAGGTTCATGATTCAAGAAGCTGATACCCCCTGTAAACAAGAGGTATAACAATCTTTTTGCAACTCACTTATTAATCAAATAAAGAAAATTATATTCTTACTTTTATTAATTTCAGTGGCAATATTTGTTTTTTTATTAGTTTACATGCCACAACATTGGCAACGCATTCTCATATTTTTTGTATATACTCCAGCTTATGTCCAACAAGGTAAATGTACAAAAGGGAGTCCTACAACTTCAAGTATTGAAATGTCAAAAAATGTAGCTGTTAATGATTTACTTTTTGGAATATGTAAAGAACTTCTCTATCGACCTGTGGTTCTTAATTGTGGACATAGTAAGTGTTCAAAAAATTCATAGCACTATAAATTATATATGGTTAATGTTTATTTTATGGTAACAAATTATCACATTTCTCAACTTTTTTATTCCAAAAACACCAATATTTTTTATTATTTATTAATATATGTTATTTACTAGATTAAATTACAGATTTGGTATTGGGATATCTTATTTTTTCTATTATTAAATCTAAGTACTTATCTGTTAATATTTTTAGAATGACCATTTTATCTATTATTAAAAATAACTTACATATTTACTAATTTATCCCTCGAGGATTCAAGATTTTTTTTTGGCAGGAAATGGTGTTGGTAGTTGGTAGAAACAGGTAATTATATTTCCATTTTACAGTGTTTATCATGATGAAATTGTAATCATCAGGTTTCAGGAATTGAGATTCTCTCTGGAGGAATTA
The DNA here is from genome assembly GCF_051521515.1 of Lactuca serriola. NCBI lineage: Eukaryota > Viridiplantae > Streptophyta > Magnoliopsida > Asterales > Asteraceae > Lactuca > Lactuca serriola. Next base: position 153,049,043 of record NC_136412.1, on the reverse strand, counting down.
CTAGGTTACAAGTGTCAGAAGCAGAGGTCAACAATATATCCGTACGTTTTCTCCATAGAACGTAAGAAGATCTTTATTTTTTCTAATTATATAGTCCTTTAATTTGAAGATATTTTTTGACACTAACATCTGTTTTTTGGTTTTAAAATTTAGTGGTGAGCCAACTACAGGAAAGACAGGGCCTGAGACAATTCTTAGGCAACTTAATGCCAAAAAGGGGCAGGTATTTTAAACAACATGTAGCAATCAATCAGCAATTACCTTTTTTCTTTTATTAAAATTTGCTAAAACTGAAGATGCAATATCAAATATCAAATATGAAAGTTGAAATGCTATTATCAGGTATATAGTATGCTTCAAGCAAAAACAGATGTAGACACATTGTTAGCTATGGGAATTATGGAAGACGTTAGTATTGTTCCACAGCCTGCTGGAGGTAACATAACTAATGGCACTCCAATTTATATAATCAAGATTCAGAAAATAGAATGAAGTCTTCTTTATAAATCAAAGATGCTGCAATTTTACAGATTCAGGGAAGGTGGACCTCACTATTAATGCAGTTGAATGTGTAAGTGGAGGTATCACAGCTGGAGGTGGAATAGTGGGTATGTTATTATTATTATTATTATTTTATAAAAAAAGGATTTCATCATTTCGATAATTCGATGTATAGTTGTTGATTTATAGTTGTTTTACTTATGAGTTCTTTCATATGCAGAATCACAAGTGGCCCTTTAGCAGGATCTATTGGAAGGTAATAAGTAATAACTAATAATATAATGTGAAAGATTATACTGTTAATTGTTTTTTACATGGTTTTGACTTTTGTTTGTATAATTTTTTTTTTGATTAAAGTTGTACACTTTATCATCGAAATCTATTTGGGAGGAAATATAATGACATGGTATATCCACAAAATTTATTAGGGAGATATTTACGACATCCTAATTTGAAGTGTCGGTGTGGTCACTACTTTTATTGATTTTTAATGTTATTTCCTCTTTATAAATAATCAGTCTCATTTCCTTAACAAAATAAAGTGTAGCTTATTGATTGGCGGTTTTCTTCTTGTGTGACCAGGTTGATGTCAAAAGTTTCATTCTGCCTTTTTTTTTTTTTTTTTTTTTTTTTTTTTGTAGTGGGACACCCGCTTGCAGCGTCGGCGTCACTGCTACTGCTGACGATGGGGGTAGTGGGTTGGAGTCGTGATGGTGTTTCGCCTTTGCTCACCTCTTCTATTTCTCACCTTCTTATTCCTTTTATCTCTATCATCGGTGAAGAAGACCACGACACCTGCGATGGAACCCTTCGAAGCTACAATTATTATTCTTAGCTTTTAGTTACTTTATTTCATTATTTTTTTCATACTTTTAATATGCCTCTGTTGCAGTTTATCCGTATTTAACTGAAGTATCCATCATGTTATCTGATAACACAGTTCACAAGATAAACAGATTCTATGTGATTCACTGATCAACTATTACGGCTTCACTCATACGCACCCTTCCAACAATTCTAGATGAATACAAACCTCATACATACAACTTCCCAGGTAAAACAATTTTTTTAAATATAAATATCTTTTACTTCAGCTTCCCTAACACACTTCACTCGATATAAATATAAATGCCTACCATATCCAGTGTAATCATGTTATCGGATTAGTTTACCACATTTTGATAGTTGATAACCAAGACAGCAGCAAGCAACAAAGCTGTTACTGTTTTTATAGTTAAAAAAATTTGCATTCTAACATTTTTGCACCAAATTGCTAATGCATACTCTTTCTATAGTTAAAAATTTTGATTTTAAGATTTTTGGACCAAACTGCCATTGCATACTGTTTTTCAACTTAAAAAAACTGATTTTAACACTTTTGTACCAAAACTGCCCCTGCATACTATTTTTTATACTTAAAAAAATTGATTTTAACAGCTGTGGACCAAAATACCCCTGTATGTTCGAATAATTAGATTTAGGGGCAGGGGCATAATCGAAAAGTTGATGGTAAACTTCTATTCCTTTTTTTAGTCCGGTTGTTTGTAAAATGTTTGTATTATTTACAGTTGGTTTGTTCTTTGGAATAATCACAGTTGTCGGTTATTTTTTCCCTTTGACATCCTTTCGCAAATTGATAGAGGTAAGCTACTTGCTTACCTTTGTTTTCTTCTTTGTAAAAAAAAGATTTACTATTCCTATGAACATTCAATGGGTTTTAAAGTATTTTTAGGTTAAATTTTTGTGTTTATCTTCTTTTCTTTCTGCAGGTATTTGCTAAAGGAATGGACTTTCACTTGCTATAATTGAATAAATTTTTGGGTTTTAATAACCTTTTTTTTTTGTTAAAGCAAACATATATTGTGTAGCTAGACTTTGACTTGCTATAATTGAATAAATTTTCCAAAGTACAATGATGCAATAGGAAGAAATGAAAGCATGTTGCTATTTATTCTATTAACACATTTTTTTCCCACTTAGGCTAAAGGTTTTTTTTGGATCAATGTAAACATCAAGGAAGAACTTTTAACGGAAATTTGCTAATTCCTACCCCTTCAATTCTTTAGCCATTTTGACACTTCTGGTCCTTGCAGTCAAAACTTTTACATTTTTCGCTTTTGGTCCTTGCAATCAATATTTTTACACTTTTTAGAAACCTTTTAATATTTAAAGTTTGGCCACAAAACTTTAACGGTTTGACAACTTCGATCCCTTTTGTAAACAGTTGCTAATTCTTACCCCTTTAATTTTTTAGCCATTTTGACACTTCTGGTCCTTGCAGTCATAACTTTTACATTTTTCATAAAAACATGAAAAAAAACGGTCTGGGGCAAAAGCCCGGGCTTTTCATCCTTGCACATTCTACGTTTGTCATATTTATCGATTCGGAAACAACATTGAAAGCTTCTGGCCCCGCGTAGCGGGGTAACCTTTCTAGTTTGTCATTAATTTATGAGACTTGCATCATATTTGCATCATATTTATGTATATCAAATTTCCCACCGTAAGAAATTTAATCTTGTAGTTGGCCTTTATTTATTCATTCGTTTTCATGAAGTGATTATCAAAATTTACCGAGTGTTCAATACATTGTTTATAAAATCACCTAAATATTTATAATTTGATAAATTTGAAATTTGATAATTCGAAGTGATGAGTGGTAACTACGATGTTAGACTTAAGTGATTGGACCAAAGAAATGTTGTTTGGTTTGACATTGGAGTTGATTAAACACCACATTAAGCAATTGTTTGATTTATTATTTAAGGAACCCAAAGACTAATTGAATAATGACTCGTGCAATGAATTTTAATCATAAATTGCATAAATATTGTATTTTTTCCCAAAGGTGATTGCAATGTTTGTATAGCGTAGTATAACTTTTAGGATGCCATAATATTCAATTGTTGGTCTAGCCAAAGCGAAACCGATAATTGAATAAGGTATTTATAAAATCTATCATTTTGGTGTTAGTGATAGGCACATTGATATGTTTATTTCATTATCATGTTAAATCATATTAGTTATTTCCTTAAAAACATTTAATTAAAGCATAATGATAAGATGATAAACGAATTTTAGTAAGGTCAAAGTTCAAGTGAAGTACAAGTAAGCCCGATAATAAACCATCACAAGTTATTCATAAGAAACAACATAGTTTACATTATTAAAGTGGCTTATGAAGAAATGTAACTCGTATGCTTTATGATTCATGAGTCCCTTAATCTTGGTGTCCCTATAAATACATGGTAGATTGTCTTCAATTCATTGGTATATGTATGCATTTCATTACAGGATTCCATACTATCCAAAATTTGGATAGGAATCAAAGACCAATCAAGTAGGGAGTGATGATGACTTAAACATAGAAGCGGTGACCTACCTTCATTATATATATATATATATATATATATATATATATATTATAGACAGTGGTTATTGTTTAAGTCTTAGTAATACTCTTTATGTATAAAGTATAACTTGAAACTTATTATTTGTATATAAGTTAGCGAATGTTGGCTATACTTTTATGTTATGATACAATGATGTAACTATTGTTTCAATTCCCATATGTTGCATATAGCAGTCACTTTTGGAATCTTTTACTATCATGTAATGATAATTTGAACGAACATAACTGAGAAGTGGAGAGTTCATTTATCTTGTGGTACTGAAGCTTAGGCCATACATGACATAGTAAGATGATACATCTCATAAAATATGAAGTTCCACTATAACTTAGCTACTCAAGATTCAATAAATGAGTTAAGTATGTAAAGGGGAATAAGGAAAGATCCACAAGAAGTCCAAGATTACTAAAAAATGATCTATACCACCATTTTTGGACTTTCCCAGTAGATGTATGTCATCATAAATCATTTAAATTTTCTTTTATTGATGATTATTCTTGTTACATGTATTCATACTTGTTGAATGGAAATTCTGAATCTCCTAAAATGCTTAAAACCTTTCGGGAAATAGTTGAAATTTATCTTGACCCGAAAATAAAAGTAATGAGATTAGATATGAGTTTTGTGTATTATGGTCAACATACAGATGTTGGTTAAGCACCTCGATATTTCTTTTAATTTTGTAAAGATCATAGGATAGTTAACCAATACGCCATAATGGGTACTCCTCAATAAATGGTCTATCTGAGGGAGAAATAAAACCTTAATGCACATGGTATAAAGTATGCTCGCAAACACTAATTTTCCCAAACTTTTATGGACCAAGGCATTAAAAGTAACGGTCTACATCTTGCATATAGTTCCTTCAAAGTATGTTCCTAAAACTCCTTTTGTGGACAAAAAGGAAATCAAGCCTAAGGCCTGGACAAAACTCTAGAATCCTCGGTCGTGGAAACTCAACGTGAAAAATGTAACTTGTTTCTTTATCACGTATCCTGAAAGCTTTAAAATTTTCCAATTTTATGTTAGATCACATATTACCTTGATTCTAGATATGAAGCATGTCAGATTTCTTGAGAATGTCAAAATCAGTGGGAGTGTTTCATTGAGGGATCTTTGACCTCCAAGAATCTTCAACTATAATTCAAGTGCCAATTATGATAACCACTAGGATATTCAAGTTTTCCTTATGAACAAGACTCCTCAAATGAAAGGGAAATTGAAATACCACAAAATGAACCCCCTTAATAGATTGACATTGAAACTCAAGAAACTCGATAGCCTACAAGACATTGTCTATGACATGGGTGGCCCATAAATTATGACGATTACATGAGGTCGATTCTAACATGGATAATGATACCATAACTTGTGATCAAGTGGAATGAAGCTATGAATGATGAGCTTAATTCAATGTAAAGGCATGATTTTCGAGAAGTTGCTCAATTACCAAAGGGTTTCACACCCACATGATGCAAGTAGATCATTAAGAATAAACTAAATCCCAAACGATTAACATTGACGATATAAAGCTTGTTTGATCGCTAAAGGGTATTCACAAAATTGGGTATTTATTACTAAGAAATGTTCTCATCCAAACTCAAGGAATAAATTATATAGGCCAAATCAGGCTTCCTGTCAATGGTATTTAACATTCAATGGAACATTAACAACTTGATTAAGAACCAATTAGATCGATTTATATACCTCAAAATCCATGGGAGGAAATTTTATCATGCTCGTTTTATATATAGATGACTATCTATTAGCGTGTAATGACATTTATATGTTGAATGAATCAAAATAATTACTATAATGTCACCTTGATATAAAAGATCCTACTGAAGCCTTGTATCTTATAGCTATATGAATACATTGATGGATTTTGAGCATTCTAACACTCATATGGTGTACATGCAACCCTATAAACCTTGGATATATGTTTTATCTATTATACATGCAAATATTCAATATTCCAAGGTTTTATCCTAACTAACATATTATGAAGCAACAATACTACAAAAGTCTAGTTAGAAGACATACATTTTGATGTGGTTTGATGTCTTGAACTTTAAGAGCTTAACCCTAATAGTGTGGAAGCCTCAAGTGGAATCACAAATCACCAGAAACTCCTTGGAAAACTTGAGAGAATAGTAAGCACACTAGAAATTGGCCCACTCTTGTTTGCTCACACACTAGTTCCATTTCATGTGCCAAAGACCTCTTTATATAGTTTGGAGGATTAGGGTTTCATCCATGTAAACCCTAATACCAATGACCTTTCATTTCAATAGGATCCATGGGTTAAAAACTCCATGGACTATCCATGCAAGCTTAGCCCAACCTAAATGGACTTGGCCCATACTATATATAAGAATCCATATTTAATTAGTTCATTTTGATCACTAAATTAATTCTAAATTAATCCTTGATCAATACTAATTAAATAATATGATTCCATATTAATATATTAGAACTTATAATATATTAATATAAATCACAAACATACTATTCTCAAAAGACTCTCCATATAAATTGTTTCGGTGAAGTGCAACCCAAATGGACCATGCTAAATCTGGTCAAGTACATACCAATTATAGTTATGGACTTAGACACTAATCCAACATACATAAAATATGATTATGCTAAAAAGGATAAATTGGGTGTGTATTAAGTAAGTATAGCATGCAGCAATGCTTCCCTTTAGTTGTTTCCATTATTAAGAGAAACATTTTCAGTTCATTTCAATACCTAAAAATAGAGATACGACATCAAATGAAATTAATGTCTTATGCTTTAGTAGTTGGAAGTTTTACGTAGGCCCAAGTTTTTATTCATCTTGAAATCACTTATATTACTGGCATGATGATCCGTTTTCAATCAAATCATAGGCTGGATTATTGAAATGTTGCCAAGAAAGTTTTTCTGATATTTACATGAGACTAATAATTACAAATTTGTTTATAAAAGAAGTTATAACTTAGAAATGTATGATTTTTGACTCTACTTTGCCAAATGCAAAGATGAATAGTCATTATTAGGATACATCTTTATGCTATTAGTCAGCCAATATCATGGAAGAGTCATAAGTAAAATTGATGGCTATATCAACTATGATGGAAATATATGTTGTCACACATAATACAACTTGCCATGGAGTCTTGTTGAGAAATTTAATCACAAGGCTCATGATTATAAACTCCATTTCAAGGCTGTTAAAAGAACGTAAATTCCTATAACTTTGCCTCTATAAGATTTTCACTAGCAATAATTAAATTGTAATGAGGCTTTACCTCGATACAAATACTTGTTCGTTTAAAGAGTAAGAGGAGGATAATGTCATTTGTATCCAGCACATACGCACTAATGATATGCTAGCGGATCTGCTGACAAAAGGGCTACCACCCGAAGTATTTCAAGATGTCATCAATATGGGTTTATGGCTAGACTTAGTATAATGTAATTCTAGCATAGTGCTTTACTATAACCTTTAATTCTTATTATTCAAGTACTTGATTGTTATTCCTCTATAATACACAATTTGTCTATATTAATAACTTGTACACAATTAATTTATATATAGACAAATATAATGCATGACCACTTAACTATAAAGTCATTTGGCTTATATTAATCGTAAGTTTCATATGAAATACCATAGTATGATCGGTGGGGGCCCCGTATCTAAAATGGATGCGCAAGGCTGTACTTTTCTGCTTTTGATATTAATTTGAAACATGATGAACTTATCTTGGTCAAATAATGAAACATGTATACAAATAGTCTCTCGGCCAAGTACGAGAATGTTGGAAAATAACACATTATTGTGGCCTTAGGACTATTTTGTAATACTCATTACATGTTAGGTACATTTATATTGTGTACCATGATAATTGCCATAATGAAAGAATAGGTCCTTGGACTTAAATATTTGTAGTATGATGGATATGACAATCATTCATAACTTGAGGGACTATATTTGTGTGGTTCCAAATATCTTGCCCATAAGTTGCAACTGATGAATTAATGTTCTTGTACATGTAAACGATCAAGGGAAATGAAGAGCACTTCATTTATGCTCTAACCCCTATATAACACCATGATCATTTGTATCAAGGTATCAATCAAACACTCTCCATCAAACAATCAGAAAGGAAACATTATGGGAAGAAAGGAATCACTACATGGCATCATCATCATCAAAGATCATACTTCCAAGTAAGTACCTTTCATTCTTGATGAGACTATTTGTGAATCTAATCCTAATTATGTCTTCATGTGACTCCATTAGAGGTGCAACACTTGGGGCACTAAGCTTTCAAGAGTCAAGGTGGTACTTGTTATTACTACATAACAAGTGAGGTAATCTTCTAACCCTAATATATGTGTGAATTTCGGAATTGTATATACAAGATCTAGGGTTATTGCTCTCGTGTTCATATTTGTATGTTCAATAGAGAAAAACTTAGATCCAAAGCAATTAGGGTTGCATGATCACATAGGAGAATAGATATGCTCAAAACCCTTCAAAATTCCCGATACTGAATTGACCTTCTCGCTTGAACTCCCACCATAGCAACAATTGTGGTGGCTGCAGCAGCAACAGCCTCAGTCACATCAGCTTATATCGTTCATCAAAAAGCTTAATCATCATGGTCTTAATAGACCCAAAAACCTCCAGGATCACCTCCCTCACAACCATGGTCACCTAAGTGATGATCGTATTATGGATCTTATCATCTGTCAATCCCGCCCTGTCCGGGCTGCTATCTCCTAATCCAGAATCTCTAGTGCTCGGCATATTGAAAATAAATCGGAAAAACACCAAAAAAACCACAATTCATACTATTACAACATTACGGAAAGACTAAACCCTTAGGGTTCGTGACTTCCTTGATACGCGTACGGGTCATGTGCTGCCAATAATACAGACACATACTACTTTCCACACCTACCCGTGTTTATCTCAAAGGATCCTCATGGACCACCCGACTACAAAGCCCAAAAACTAGGATACACATACATCCTATACTCAGTCTCTCGAGAGTGGCTAATCTTTCTTCAGGATGGCCCACTACAACTCATACTCACTCATGAAACTTACGGTAACCCTACACCTGCTCGTGTATTGTAATCATACATAACAATAGACTCCATAGACGGTCGAATACTTGAATCTACCCTAAGCCCACAACCAGACATAGAATGGTAAATAAGGGTAAAGCAAACATTCTCAGCATATAGAATCTTGGTTATTTACAATTATGGTGCACAAACTAAGAAACCGCGGTTATAATGTCAGTTTCATATTGTATAACAAGAAATTCTCATATGCTATCAAGCATCATCCACCAGACAATTCTATCATGCAATTTCTAAAGTTCCTTGGCTTATATACTAGCATGCATTTCTACCATGTCATCAATACACAAACCAAGTGTGGGGATCTTGGGGAATCACTTTCCTTGGCTCCGGCTGATTGTATACATCGCATCCCTCCTAGGGTTAAATTTTGAAAAACATTTTGCAGATCCTTAGTTTAAGTCTGGAATCAAACAAGTGTTCATCCAATTTTGCCAAACCAGGGCTCTGATACCAATTTGTAACATCCCAAAATCATGAAAACAAATTTCGTTTTTAAAACCAATCCAAAATCAATAATTTACATCAAATCATAGTTTCTCAAAACCATAAACATAAATCAAAGTATCCCAAAATCATAAGTCATATAAAAATCCAAGATGATATGCGCTATCATGCCTTTGCCTTGCCCCTATCCTCTGAAGTACCTAAAACCATAAAATCAAACTATAAGCCATAGGTTAGTGAGTTCCCCCCCCCCCAACATACCCCACATGATAACAACAAGTACAATACATGCAATAGGGTTTGTTGGACCTTGGCGTCAACCCAACTATCTAGGGTTTGTTGGAATATTGCCTCAACCTAACCATCTAGAGTTTGTTGGCTTATAGCCTTAATCAACCATCCCGAGTTTGTTGGTCTACCGCACGAAGCAGTACCACCTCTACCCAGCCATCCATGGTTTTTTGGCTTCCTGTCTCAACCCAACCACCAATATGTAGACATATGCAACATGTAAACAATAATCAGCAAGTACAGGTAACGATACAGTTCTACCAATCTAATATGTTACTATAGCATAACAATATCCTATAAACCAAGACACATAAGACAACCTAGTGGGCCGACATTGGCGCCTTCTACCAATGGATACGGTGAGGAAAACTCACCTTAATGTTCGAAAGATAGTTGAACTGAATGCTGCTCCAAGTACTGGCTCTATGGTGTACAACACAGGGACTAAGCCTCAATCTAGTACTCAAGATACCCCAAATGACCTAAAGTCAAACTTGGTCAAAGTCAATGGTCGAAAGTCAAAAGTCAACCTCCAGCTGGTTGCCATGCCATAGCCATCTTTTCCACGTCATGGTTGCTAAACGACAAGGCAGACGGGTTCCCACCCAATTACCACGTTATGGAAACCTAAGGCCACACCGTGGGGACTAGTCTGGACAAATTAATCCATTAAGTTATTTTCCTACAACTTCACGAGCTCCAAAGCCCATATCTAGTCCTTCCCATGGTCTTGATGGATAAAGTTTCCAACTTTATCCATTAAGACTCCTCAAAAAATCAAGATCCCAAACCCTAATTCCTTAAGGATGAATAAAAGCACAAATACACTCATTAAGCACCCAAGTTCCAAAGTTGCTCACCCAAAGTTTCCATAATGATTTCTTACTCCTAATAAGCCCTAAAAAGCATAGCTTTATGGACTGTATGTCCAATGCATGTCACTTCCATTTAAGGCAAAAACATGACAATAAGGATTTAAACTTGAGCATAAAACAAAAAACTACATAGATCCTCAGATCTGGAACATATGACACTAGAATGATCACATGGATTCATAAAGTTGCCAACTTTATGAGATCCAACCTTCCCATTTCTCACACCATGAAGATTTAGGGACAAAAGGGATATATCTAATCATGACAATAAGGGTTCGATTCCCTCTCATACATTTCCTCCTAAATTTTGATTTTTTAAAATTTAAAGAAAGGCCATGCCACATTACACTCTCAGTTCATTTGGTGCACACCTCAATAGGTAACCTACTAAAAATGTAAAACAAGGCTAAAGGTGATTACAATAGTCAGTTTCCTATCCTTTTTCATAAATGAAATTTAATTTAGGACTAGATCATAAATTTGTCCAAAACTTTGGGACTTTTTTCACAGATTTCCCTTTAATTCCTTACTAGAAGTTAAAGTTTCTACTTTTTAATTTTATTTTACACTAAAAAAATCTCTTTAAGATGTCTAACCGATACATATACATCACAATTAATGGTATTTTATCAAACATGGTTTTTTTTATTTATTAAAATTAAATAAGTTTGGACTAGATTGTTTTACTATTTGAGAACATTATTACTAGATAAAATTTCATAATTGGTCCTTGTGGTTTGTAAATATCTCACTTTTGAGGACTTTTATGGAAAACGTCACACCACTGGTCCTGTGGTTTGCAAAATTACATAAAAGGTACTCCTTCCGTTAAATCTAACTTTTCAGCTGTTAGATTTTAATGAAAAAGACTATTTTACCCTTATAACAAACTTATAATATAATACAAACCTCAAGGACCATTTCTGTATTTTTTGTAAATTTGAAATTTTGTATATATATAAAGTATAAATATACTATATATATATATATATATATATATATATATATATATATATATATATATATATATAATTTCAATGATTTCATAACTTTTTTTATCCTTTTGGCATTTTTTTTCTATTTTTAGTTATTTATGATTTTTTAATGTTTTTTTTATATATTTTATTTAAGTACATAAATGTAAATTCGATAAACCACGTCGAAACCATTTTTTGTTTAATTTTTCTTATTTATGAATTGAAGTGTTAATGTTTTTCTTTTTTTTTTTTTTTTTTTTTTTTTTTTAAATTTATGTCATTATGGTTTATCATTTTTTTTTTACTTTGATGCTCCATAATTAATATTGTTAGCAATTGCATTTATCATTATCATTATTTTACCTTTTGCTTTTCTATTTTTTTTTACAACTTTAGTTATTTATTATTCTTCTTTTGTTTTTATTTATTTTGATTCAAGTAATAATATATAGAAAAAAAAACTTAAACACCAAAATTGTAATATACTCTAATATATTAATACATTTTACATTTTTTATATTTTTTTTTGTTTTTTTCGTATTTCTTTTTAATTTTTTCGTATTATTTCTTTTTAATTTTTTTCGTATTATTTTTTAATCGTTTCCTATTTTAATTTTTTGTTTTTTCATTTTGCTTTTCATCAATTTGATAAATTTTTTTTGACCTTTTCCAAAAAATGTAAAATATATGAATATATTAGAGTATATTACACTTTTGGTGTTTTAGATTTTTTGGTTTTCTATTTTTTTTTTTAAATTTTGGTCATTTATGGTTTTTGTAACTTTTTTTATTTTTTTATTTTGATTCAAATAAATAAAAAAGTTCTATTTATATTTGTAATTTTGATCAATTTGTTTTGTTTATACTTTTTTTCTTTAGTAGTTATTTTATATATGTCACGCCAAATTAAAATTTAAAAAATCAAACGGTTTGTATATTAAGAATTAATGTTTTAATGTGTGATATTTGCGATTTATAATTATTAAAATAGGCAAACTAGCTAATATTTTTAAAATGTAACTTACAAATTAAATCGTATTTCTATATGAGAAACTAATAGTTTAAATTCAAGATAATAATTTTCAATTTGATAATAAACTGAAACAAAGAATAATAAAAATAATAACAATCAGACTCTACAAAAAAAGCTGTTACAATATTTTAAATTGGAGTTTTTGTTTTTTATTTACTTGAATCAAAATAAGTAAAAATATTAGAAAAAGTATTTTATATATATATATATATATATATATATATATATATATATATATATATATATATATATATATATTAATTTCATATTTACAAAATTACATAAATGGTCTTTGAGGTTTGTAGTATTTTGCAAATTTGGTACAAGGGTAAAATAATATTTTTCATTAAAATATAATTGCTGAAAAGTTAGGTGTTGTTTATTTTTTTTGAAACAAAAATTTATGAAGTCTGCGGACCACCTCTGCAACCATCTGCAGTAGAAGAGATGGATCAAACGGCTGCAGACTATAATAAAATGTGTGTTTGTTTTTTTAACATCTGCATATTGTTGTAAATATTAAAAAATAAAAAAACTGATTTTATAAAACGAAATAACTTTTTAATACCGAAAAATTAATAATGTATGACAATTCAGCAAAACTTTATGATATTTCAGCAAAAAATAATGATATCTCAACAAAAAAAAAATAAAGATATTTTAGCAAAAAAATAATAGTATTTTATCAAGAAGTTATCATTATTCAATCTAATAAATCGAAAAAAAAAATTTCAACAAGAATAAACAAAAAATTGAAAAAAAATGTAAAATAAGATTTCATCAACATATAAACAAAGATTTCAGCAAGAAAAAAAAGAGATTGGAAGAGGCTGGAAGAGGCAATACAAGTGCTGCGCCAAACATAACACGCGCAAATGTATTTTTTTTACTCTGAGGACTTCTAAAAAACAAACAACTGTGAAATTAAAAATGTTGCGTCTGTGCTGCGCCGCACAATAATAAGAGGTCTGAAGAAGTTTTTTACAAAAAACAAACAATACCTTTGATTTAACGGCATGAGGACCTTTCATGTAATTTTGCAAACCGCAGGGACCAATAGTGTGACGTTTTTCCATAAATGTCCACACAATAAGATATTTTGCAAATCAGAAGGACCAATTATGAAATTTTGTCTTATTGCTACAAATCAAACTCAGAGCATCCACAATGAGGTGTTTAATGGAAGAGTTGAATGAGGTGTCATGTCTACTTGTCATTTAATGGATACAACTCCACCATTGTGAAATGTCACCTTGACATTCAATGGATTTGGAGTTCAATGATCATTGAATTCTTGAATGGAGAAAAAGAACGTCTTTAAATCTTTAAATAAATAATTTTTTAATATGTTCCATTGAACTTGTAGAGTTTAATATATTGTGGAATAAAAAAAATGAAAATAGTTGTATGGAATAGTGAATGATGATGTGACACTCCATTGAATTCTGTAGAGTTCAATGCATTGTAGATGCTCTCGTATTAAATTATTTTCAAAAATATTTATAACCAAATGAATACATTAAGAGTAAATTACACGAATGACCCCTATGGTTTGGGGTAATTTACGCGTTTGGTCCATAACTTATTTTTTTAACTTGGAAAGTCCCTAATGTTTGTTTTTGTTACGTGCTTGGTCCCTAATATTTGTTTTTGTTACGTGGTTGTTCCCTGTCTTATCTAAAAGGACTATTACTTAAATAGGGAAAAATTATGGGGTATGTAAGGTAATGCGAGGGGGGATGAGGTTGGGAGTGTGTTTATTTAAATATATTAGAAAATCAAGGGCAAAATAGTGTTTTTAAGTAATACAGGGACCAAGCACGTAACAAAAAAACAATAGGTACCTTCCGAGTTAAAAAAATAAGTTAGGGACCAAACACGCAAATTACCCTAAACCATAGGGACATTCTTGTAATTTACTCATTCATTAAATTCCCGGTACGTTTATTTGATGTTGAATATATGATAGGCCTCTTTTGTCCACAAATTCAGTCAACACTCAACACAAGTAAACACAAGCAAGAGCAGACAGTCACCATCACAAAGAACCTGAATGTGCTTCGTCTTCCTAAGGTATAATTACACCCTTAAGTCATGTACGCTTCCATCGTTTCGATTCCTTTTGTTATGACTTCCGATGAACAGTGTCAACGCGACTCATGTTTCGATCTATCACCCAATTGCTTCATTGTGAATGTAATGGTGATTTGGCTATGGAGATTATTACCACTGCGCAAGTGATAGAAAGAAATCTTGAGCTCTAAATCTTGTTTTCTGGAAGTTAACTTGTGTATATATGTTTTTTTTTTCTTAGAAGCATCATGAAACCATGCCCACTATCTCATCTTCAACCTTGGAGCCTCTTTAGCAAGTTCAGGTTGTTTAGTGTGTTTCTTCTTCTGGTAGTTTCCATGGAGGTTACTGAGTCACGATTCCTGGTTAAGTCACTGCCAGGTTTGCTAGGTGACCTTCCATTCACACTCGAAACTGGGTAAGGCCACGTTCTTTGTAATAAAATTTAATTTTATGTTGTTTTATATATGGTTAAATGCAAGAAAAACAATGTACTTTTATTTATCTGTTTTTTGTAACATTTTGTTTTTATTTTTTATTAACACATTATATTGTAAAAATAGACTCAATTAGGTCATTGTACTTCCAATTTTTTTTCTTACCGGGACATTGTACTTTGGAATTCTAGTAAAAACTGTTTTGTATTCGCAAGGCATTTCAATAATTGGATTGAGTTTTACAGAGAACAATGTTTTTATAGGAAAGATGACACTTGAATGCTATAATGAATGAAGAAATGAAAGTGTGTTGTTGATTATTGTGTTTAACCTTTTTATATGCTGTTACTATCATTCTTTGTTTAATATGGTAGATATACTAACTCTTAAGACAAAATGTGGTTTAAGTTACATTGGGGTAGGAGAATCCAATGATGTGCAGTTATTTTACTACTTCATTGAGTCTGAAGGGAACCCAAAAAACGACCCTCTCATGCTTTGGCTCACAGGAGGGCCTGGTTGTTCTGCTCTTTCTGGCCTTTTGTATGAAATAGGTATTTCTAAGATTTACTGTTTCTGTTAGTAAATCAACTTTATTTAGTTTTGGAATTCAATAGTACTGTTAAGACAAAGGGTAGAATAGTCATTTACCATCATTTAGTGCAAAGACACATCTTGCATTTGTAGATGATGATGCAACGATTTATCTTTTGGTGGAATAGGCAAAGTAGTTTTCTTGGTATGCCTTGAAAGTGATGGAGATGAAATTCTTAGGGTGCATTTGGTTGTGGAAAATTTTCTAGTTTTCTAGGAAAATTTTCTTACAAAAACGGGAATTTAGAAAACGCTTTTCGTTCGTTCAGTTTTCTAAGAAAAATGAAAATTTTCAGTTTTCCAAATTGTATGTAAATTAGAAAAGTGATTTTCACAGTTTTCCAAAGTTTTCGAAATTTTCTTAGATGAAAAATGAAAACTCCACCGGTTCCAACCAAATGTGTTTTCTAAAATTTTCATTGAAAACTGAAAATGAAAACTTAACTCTACTTTCTGAAAACATTTTCTTAGAAAATGAAAACAGTTTTCCACAACCAAACGCACCCTTAATTGTCTCTTTTGTTTCTTATGTGTAATGGGAGATAAAGAGAGAAAAGAAAACCGTATAAATTGATAATCACCGTCCTTCATATGCATGTCCATAAGTATAAAATAGTTTCCAAGATTTTATCTAAAAGTTCAGGGAAATTGGTGAATCATTGTAACCTTTTGTTGACCTAATATGTCAAAATCATAAATGATTAAGACAATACATGTGTATTTCCATCATAAATTTATAAAGACTTTACTAAACCTGTTGCTGATATTCTACACAGGCCCATTCACTATAAACTATGCAAATTCCACTTTGGAGAAGCCAATGCTCGAGATAAACCCTCACAGTTGGACAAAGGTGTCCTTTTACTTGTTGATTTTCATTTTAAATTTTCCAATCTGTTTAGTGTTAAGAAGCTAATAAGTCCATGTTTCTTGATAATATATATAATGAAATAAGTGTTACATTTTAGGCAGCCAGCATAATATTTCTTGATCAACCTGCTGGGTCTGGATTCTCCTATGCAAAAACTCCTGAAGCTTATATAACAAATGATACATTATCAACATTGCAGACTTACCAATTTCTTAGAAAGGTAAAGTGGTTATATATACTCCTGATGAAATTAAAGGTTTATTTTTACATATTTTAAAGCATATTCACATGTTTAATTCGTGTCCTTGAAAACAGATTGCAATCTATCTGTTTTAGATACAAACTAAGATCATTAAAGCTTGTTTTCTATGTCTATTCAAATTAACAGTGGCTTGTGGATCATCCTACATTTCTCAACAATCCTTTGTATCTTGGTTCTGATTCCTACAATGGTATAGTGCTTCCAATGATTGTTCAGGAAATATATAACGGTATATTTAAATCTTACAAATTTACAATCATCTTGTTTAGTCTGCTAATCTTCTTTTGACTAAATAAAGTCTTTCTTGTTTCCCTCTTTTGTAGGTAATGAAGTTGGAGAAGGGCCACATATTAACATCAAAGTACAAATTGATCAATTGAAGTTATTGTTTTAATTTTTTATTTACAATTCTAAAATGAACAATGTTTGTGCATGAGTTTGATTTGGAAAAGATTTACCTAATGTTTCTTTTATTATGTTTTCAAACTTATAGGGGTACCTGCTTGGTAATCCTCTAACAGACACAAGTGGTGACTATAATTCAAGAATCCCATTTGCTCATCGTATGGGACTCTTATCAGATGCAATCTACAAGGCAAAAAAAAAACTACACTTGAGTTGTCGACTAATACAAAATTGCAATATGCCTAGGAATTAATTAAGTTTATATTTTTGCAGTCAACTGAAGAAAATTGCTATGGAGAGCACTTGAATGTAGATCCCAACAATAGTCTCTGCATACATGATCTTCAAGTAGTAGATAAGGTGCTTGACTTAGACTTCAACTTGGATTACTAGCTAATAATGGCTACTTCATAATCTGTATATATTCTGTTTAATTGTCGCTTTCTTATTTTCGATCTGCAGTGCCTTGAAAGAATCCGCAAGCCGCACATTTTAGAGCCTTTTTGTGACACTTTCAACGCCTTAAAATCTGATCTCTTCAGAAGGGTCTTAAGATCTCTTGAGAAAACCCCTAATGATATGTGGTCGTTACCTCAACTTCAGATACAAGGCTGTCGTGTATTACTCACTATCTTAAGTTCTAATTTTACCCTGTAGTAAATTAAGGTGTCATTGAGTTATCAGGCACTTCAATTCTGAAAAACATAATAGTTATTGTGACATACTAAAATTAAAATATCTTACAGAGTTATCCTGACAAATAGTACATTTTCAGTTTGTTTAGGAAAAAGCTCATGTTACACTAACAAGTCAAATATGTGTGAGTGATCTAAACAAATCGTGATTTAAATGGCGTTTTTTAGATTTAGGAGAAAATGTTTTTTCTTAGAATGAGAGCCAAATATGCATTTTTTTCAGGTATTATGGCTTTACATATGAGATATTTACAAGTATCAATGGTTCACTCTTTATAATTTTTATCTTTTATCTATACATGTGACAGGCAGACAACTATTTGTATTCTTATACATGGGCTAATAGTAGAAACGTGCGAAAAGCTCTTCACATTCATGAGGTTTGTATTTCACAACGAGTTCTATTATTTCATGTTCATCTCGATTATGTAGGATAACATTCTCATGACCACCAGGAGTTTAATGAAATCGAGTGGGTGCGATGCAATTATTCCTTACAATTTGATTTTGGTAAGGAAGTCTTATCATACACGCACAATGTCCTAAGTACGATCACCTATCATCAACACTTTGCTAATCATAAAAATTGCCGAGCTCTTGTATACAGGTGTTACCCTTCATCCATCTCTTTCTCCCAAAATATTATATCAATTCTATTTTTCCTTAAACTAGATTCCCCTTGACCACAAAGGGTGTACATAGTACAGTTGGGTCCCTGGTGATACACTTACAAAAAGGTCTATGGTTTGAGTCTGTTAGACATAATATTCTCCTTTACGCCTTGTTCTCGAGTTCTACTTAAGGAGGGAAATGGGAGGATATGGAGGGAAAGTGAGGGGTATCGAAGGAAAATCGTGTTCCCGAGTTTCATTAATGGAAGGAAAGTGAAGGGAGGGGAAGGATTTTGGAGTCATATTTTCCTTCCAAATTGGGCGGATTTGGGAAGAAAGTGAGGGGAAGGAAAATTTCAAGTTTTATTTTCTTTTTCCTCCTAACTCGGGAACACGAAAACATAAATTTTTCCTCTCATTTCTTTTCATTTCCTTCGAACTTGGGAACACGGTATAATGAATATTTTCCTTCCCCTCCTTTCTTTCGGTCAAAATTTTCCTTCCCTTTCCTTTGATGAATTTACAAAAAAACTGGGGAACAAGGCGTTAGTATATTGTTTTATATATTTTCTATGATCTTTATCTTTATAAGCTCACTTATGTATACCTAGCCCAGTTATGTACATGTATCGAGTATATATACGATTTAATGAAAGGCATTGACTTTTATGGGAAAACATAATTTGTAATATGGTATCAGGCCTTTCTACGTGCCAACCCTAGCCGATCCCTTATCACAGAGTATCTCTTCTTCTTCTTCTTCTTCTTCTTCTTCTTCTTCTTCTTCTTCTTCTTCTTCTTCTTCTGGTCCTCTGTGCTTCTCTATTCCATGCCTCCTAAAAAAGTCTCTTCTATCCCCCCCTCTTGTCCCACCGACAAGATATATAGAATTACCAACATAAAATCTTATGTGCCTCTCATTCTTTACATTTATCGACTCAACTATGACGCTTTGAAGGAACTTTTTCAGACTCACTGTCGTGGCTATGAGGTGTTCGATCACCTTGAACCTCCTGACCCTATACCCGACGACCCATCATGGCCTCAAGAAGATAATGTGGTTAAACAATGGTTGTATGCCACTCTATCCCAGCCTGTTCTTCAATCGATCATCAAACCAGGTTGTACTGCTGCCGCCGACACATGGGGTGCCCTACAGGATCTCTTTCACGAAAATAAGGAATTTCAAGCAATTGAATTGGAGGATGAACTTTGAAATATCACTCTTGGCAACTCCACCATTCTTGAATACCGTACCAAGATCAAGGCCATTGCCGATCTCCTTTCTAATATCGGATCTCTTGTGCCCCCGGGATCTCTCGTCATGTATGCTCTCAATTGGATGCCTTCTACTTATGTTCACATCATCCTTACGATCCGGTATTCCCTCATTTTTCGAGATGCGTTCTATGCTATCTCTTGAGGAACGCTCCATGTTAAAAGAACAAAAACGTGGTCTTCAAACATCTAACTGCGAAACTTCCTCTTCCCCTACCGTTCTTGCTACCGAGCACCAATCCCCATCCACAAACTCCTCCAATAACATATCTCGTAGCAGCAATGGCTCCCGCAACGGTGGTAGAAAGAATCGTGGCAGTGGAAGAGGAGGTCGCAATGGTAGAGGGGGTCGTGGTCGCTCATCTGGTCCTAAAGGCGGCATTGGTAATTTTTTTGGGGCTGGGGATCATTGATTCCTTGGCCTGTCTACTACCCACTTCAACGTGGCTTGCTTCCGACTCCACGATCTTCGGCCCACTGGCCAGCAGCCCAATGGACTAATCAATCGAGCTCTCATGCGCCTTCCACTCAACCTCCTTGGAATCAGCCTTCTCAGGCCCAGCAACAAGCTCTATTCTATAATGGACAACCCACTACCAATTTTTCTGGCTGGCCCAATTCTGCCTATGCTTCATCGGATCAAGCTACCCTTTTACCACATGCTTTCTCCACTATGAATCTTCATGATCCGGGAACCGCGGACCGGTACATGGACATCGGTGCCACCGCTCACCTTAACGCCGACCCAGGTATTCCCAAGTCCTTTAGCAATAAATGTAATAATTCTAATTTCTCAGTTTTAGTCGGTAATGGATCTAGCATTCCCATCACACAAACGGGTAACACAACTCTTGGTTATAATCCGTTTCGAACGCTTCATTTAAAAAATGTTCTTATTACCCCCCCCCCCCCCCTCCCCCCCCCCCCCAAATTATCAAAAATCTTGTTTCTGTGCGTAAGTTCACTCGTGATAATAAATGTTCTATTGAGTTTGATGAATTTGATTTTTCTGTGAAGGACTTTTTAACGAAACAAATTCTTCTACGATGCGATAGCACCGGTAATCTCTATCCTGTTACAAGTCCAATTCCCCAAGCTATTGTTAGTGTCAAGTCTTCCACATGTCATCAACATCTCGATCATCCCGTCAAACAAGTGTTCAAGCATTTAGTATCAAATAAAGTCATTTCTTGTAATAAAAAAGATTCTCATTTACTTTGGCATGCTTGTCAACTTGGCAAGCATGTCCGTTTGTCTTTTTCTTTGTCTAAAACTAAAGCTTTATTTCCCTTACAAGTTGTTCATTCTGATGTTTGGACTTCCTTGTTGGAAAGTCATAGTGGTATTAAATATTATGTCATTTTTCTAGATCAATTTTCTCATTTTTTGTGGGTGTATCCCCTATGTAACAAATCTGATGTTTTCTCCAAGTTTGTCATATTTCGTGCTTATATCAAAAATCAATTTCACACAGATATCCAAACTTTTCACTGTGACAATGGAAAAGAATTTGACAACTCCCAGTTTCATAATCTTTGCACCACTCATGGCATTCATATGCGTTTCTCTTGCCCGTACACTTCTCAACAAAACGGTAAATCTGAACGCATGCTTCGGACCATAAATAAAACCATTCACACACTTCTTTTTCAAGCTCACTTACCTCCCACCTATTGGGTTGAAGCTCTCCATATGGCTACTCACCTCCTAAATATTCTTCCCTCCACCACCTTTAAGAATGACTCCCCATACTACAAACTCTTTCAAAAATATCCCACTTATACTCACCTTCGTGTCTTCGGGTGTCTTTGCTATCATCACCTTAACAATACCAACAAGTTTCAACCTTGTTCTATTCCTTGTATTTTTCTTGGTTACCCCTCGATTCATAAAGGATATCGCTGCCTTAATCTTGAAACAAACCAAATCATCATTTCCCGTCACGTAACTTTTGACGAAACCGTATTTCCCTTTGGTTCAATGACTCCAAATGATTCTCCTAACTATGATTTCTTACATATTGAGGAGACACGCAACATGTTTAATCACCCTTCTCATAGAGCTCAACCCCTCAATTCTCAACCCACACCCTCTCATTACACTGGCCCTCATTCTTTTGGTCCAGATCCTGCCACTCAACAACCCAACTCGACTGTTGTTACTCCTGTTTCTTTTCTTCTACTACTGGTACCTCTTCTTCGGATGTGTCTGGTCCTCCTCGTGTGCCGGTTCACCCTATCACTACAAGCACTCATCCTATGGTCACTCGTAAACGCCACGGTATTGTCAAACCCATTGATAAACTTAATCTTCATGTCGAGTCATCTTCCTCCCCTGTCCTACGTTCTTATTCTGTAGCGTTTCAAGATCCTAACTGGTTAAATGCTATGAAAGAAGAATCTAATGCATTTATTTCTAACGGGACTTGGGAGCTTGTGACTCGGCCCCCCGATGCTAATGTGGTTAATTGTATTTGGTTGTTTAAACATAAACATAATGCAGATATGTCTCTAGCTCGCTATAAGGCGCGTCTCGTGGAAAATAGTCGTAGTCAACAACCCGGTATTAACTGTGATGCGACTTTTAGTCCGGTTGTTAAACCGGCTACAATACGCACCGTTCTCAGCTTGGCAATTTCTCATCATTGGCCGGTTCATCAGCTAGATGTGAAGAATGCTTTTCTTCACAGGAATCTTCAGGAGACTGTCTACATGCATCAGCCCCCGGGTTTCGAGACTTGTCCGCTCCTACTCATGTTTTTCTATTAAAGAAGTCCTTATATGGACTGAAACAGGAACCCCGTGCTTGGTACCACCGTTTCGCTCAGTTCATCACCGGTCGTGGTTTTACTAACAGTAGATCCGATACTTCTCATTTTTATTTACAGACAGGGTAACCAGATCGCGTATTTGCTCCTTTATGTGGATGATATTGTCTTAACTGCCTCATCCGCTGCTCTTCTTCTACAAATCATTGATTCTCTTCGTTCAGAATTCTCAATGACTGATTTGGGTCCTCTAAACTATTTTCTGGGTGTTGCTGTTACACGTGACAGACATGGCATGTTTCTATCTCAACAGAAGTATGCCACGTAGATTCTTGATTGTGTCGGTATGCGTCATTTCAAACCCGCATGAACCCCAGCAGAATCCTCTGCCAAGTTTGATGGTACGGGTCCTCTTGTCTTTGATCCCACTTTATACCGCAGTCTCGATGGTGCACTTCAGTATATGACCTTTACCAGACCAGACATTACTTATGTTGTTCAGCAGGTCTGTCTCTATATGCATGATCCTCGGGAGCCTCATTTCACGGCTCTTAAGCGTATTCTCCGGTATCTAGATGTGACTTTGGATCATCGTCTCCAACTATACATATCTCCGTCGCATGGTCTTATTGCCTACTCTAATGCTGATTGGGTTGGCTGTCCTTCTACTCGTCACTCTACTTCTAGATATTGTGTGTTTTTAGGTCAGAATCTTCTTTCATGGTCATCTAAAAGACAGGGTACGATCTCTCGTTCTAGTGTTGAAGCAGAGTATCGGAGTGTTGCAAATTCTGTTGCTGAGACATGTTGGTTACGCAACCTGCTATGTGAGCTCCTTTATCCTCCTCTATCTACCACCCTGGTATACTGTGATAACGTTAGTGTGGTTTACTTGTCCTCCAACCCAGTTCAACATCAACGCACCAAACATATAGAGATTGATATCCATTTTGTTCGTGACCAGGTTGCTTTAGGACAGATATGTGTCCTTCATGTCCTCTCGTCTTCTCAGTATGCTGACATTTTTACTAAAGGTCTGCCATCCACATTGTTTCTTGATTTTAGATCTAATCTGAACGTCCGTTCTTGATGTCCCATTCAGACTACGGGGGGATGTTAGACGTAATATTCTCCTTTAGTATATTGTTTTATATATTTTCTATGGTCTTTATGTTTATAAGCCCACTTATGTATACCTACCCAATTATGTACATGTATCGAGCATAGTTGTCAATAGCGACCATAGCGGTCGCTATAGCAAATAGCATGGCGAGGCGGTCATCAACCGCTATGGACTAAATAGCGACAGAAAGCGGGGTTTTTAGCGATAGGGTTATTTTTTTTATTATTTTTTTAAAAAAAAGCTGGAATAAACGTATTAGGGTTAACGGCTTGACGCTAACTAAAATCAAGTCTCGTTTGCCACTTCGCTTCCCACCTCTACGCTCTGGACTTGCTCTGCCTTCGAATCCATGTCTAAAAAACTAATATAGTTAAGTTATTTAGCTAGTTTAATGGTTTGTTTGCTTATTTATTGGTTATAATAGCTATAATAGTTAAATAATAAATATTTTTTAATATTTTTATACCTATCGCTAAATACGAAATAGCGGTCGCTATTTACCGCTATTCGCTACATAGCTTATAGGTGGCCGACGCTATTTGCCGCTATTCGCTATCGATAACTATGGTATCGAGTATATATACGATTTAATGAAAGGCATTGACTTTTATGGGAAAACATAATTTGTAATAGAGTCTAACAACCACAGTGTAGGTGTTTCAATTCTAATGTGGATTGAGCTTCTTGTTGGCACGGGACCCATATGCCAGCCACCTATAGTAGGCTCTTGTTTACCTGATTTACATCTCACATGATGTTATTGCATAGTGGTGTGGGTGGGCTCAAGATTGTTGTCAACATTAATTAATATGTAGAGAAATTTTCAAGCGCATAAACATCCTTTACATTTTACAGTGGAGATCATGACATGGTTGTTCCATATCTGGGTACATTGAACTGGATTGAGTTGTTAAATCTGTTGGTTGTGAGTGATTGGAGACCTTGGTTTGTTGATGAACAAGTAGCCGGGTGAGTTGTATTTTCAATATTTGACTTGCTATCATCAAAAAATGCTAAAAATAGTAATACTTTCGATTTCAATACTATGTTGCTCTCTTATTTTCTTGCAGATATACCATGAAATACTCGAACCACAACTACACGTTAACCTTTGCTACTGTAAAGGTGAGAAATCTTCCTCTGAAAATCATCTCACTCCATGCTCCTCTTGTCTCATGAAAATGACAATGTTCGACTTTGTAAAGAGTTTTACTATTTGTCAAATACAACAAAATATCTACAAATTTTTTTATTTTTCTGCAACCCTAAGCTAAGCTGGCCCACACTGTCACATCCAATAAGCATAATGTGAGATGCAAATAAATTAAACAATCCCTTGTTTGGTGGTTACTGCGACCGCTAAACCTTGAACCCTAATCCATTTCTACAAGTATACTACCCTGAAACTTGAAACTTACTGAGCAATAGTAATTTAGTCTATTTGCAATATTGATGATATAATTGTAAACCTTCTGAAATAAAAAAAGAAATTTTGCAAATTTATTGAGGCAAAAGAAGCATTTCTTGTTATGAACATGATGGTGTTGACCTGTTTGTGTTGTTACCAGGGAGGAGGTCACACAGCTCCAGAGTATAAACCTAAAGAATGTCTAAGCATGTTTATGAGGTGGCTTGCTGACGACCCTTTGTAACTCACAATGGTAGAGTTTAATGTGTGTTTCTTATGTTGTATACATCGGTTTGTATGTTTGTAATTTCTAGAAGTCAAATTCCATAGATATTGTAACGTGTTTATTAAAATTTGTTTTATCATACAACCATTTTTTCTAAAACAGTTGAAGATACTTGCAAAGTTGATGAGAGACTTTACATATATAGTCCTGCTATGACAACACTTCCTGCATTGGTTAATAAATTGATTTGTGATTTTTTTAGAATAAATTTTAAGCACATTGTTTTAATTTGATTTCAAGAATATTAGGTTAGTTTGGTGTTTCGAGGATATTAATCAGCAGACTATTTGAAGATTGAAACTTATGTGATTTGAACCTAAAACTCATCCTATTTCAGAGTGTTTAAATACCAAATGATCATCAATTCATCGTTAGGCCACCAAGCCACCTTGATGGTGGTTAAAAATGACACTCATTTGAAGCCCAAAACTGGCCCAAAGGGTGTTCAAAAGTTTGTCTTTGAATAAGGCCCACTTAAATCTTAGGATCCATTATTTTAAAAAATTTTATTTTTATGTTCATTGTTTGGCCTAGACTGGTTAAGGAACGTCGGTCGATGTAACAAGCGAGACCGGCCCACTTAAATCTTAGTGTCCATTTTTTTATGTTCATTGTTTGGCCTATATAGGTTAAGGAATGTCAATCGGTCGATGTAACATGTAACAGGTGAGACCGTAAAAAAGGAAACGATGCAAAGTGTTAGTGGCCAAGCACGAATCACTGAATCATAAATATGATGAGCCGGAATTGTCATACCCCGACAGCGGAAATGTTGGGGTTGCGACGTTATGATTGGATCACAGTCAACCACATATATATTGAACACTTAACATACTTGAATTAATATATTACAGACTTTTAAGTTTGGAAATGAAATTACAACATCATAATAATTCGTACACGTAGCGATAATATAAAACATGCCAAGTCTATCACAAAAGAGAGGAAATATAATTTCTTGGGACCGATATCTTACCTTTGGTTCTTAGTTATATGAGAATACATATTTTTAAAATAGGTCAACAAAAATTTGTTGGTGAATTCTACATGTGTTGGCTCCGTTAGTTTTATAAAAGTAAATTTTATAAAACTTAGAATGCTTGTAGAGAAAAGTTTGTGCAAGTATATAACCAAAGTTGTTATTATATGATTTATGTGAAACTCGTACTTCTAATATGATACAAGTACTCATGTTAATTTATTTATAATGAATAAGTAAAAATCAACATACTTTCGTAATATGGGATCTTAAGTGTTTACTTTATATAAATAAACTCTAACAATTTGTTTAATATTCTATATGTGAATCTTTATACTACATACAACCTTATCTTAGCCTGTATTAGCATTTTTGTATCCAAGATTATGTGGAGTTATAACCGAGCTATAAGACTTGAATCTACCTCTGTGAAGCACAATAAATAGGGCGGTGCTTGTTGTCCCAACGACGCGTTATTAACGTCCTGATAAAAAGAATAAGATAAAAATAAGAAGTTATCGTCTCTTTTGTTTCATCAAACGAAGGTTGTAGCTAGCAACCACAGTATAACGAAGGTTCTATATATATATATATATATATATATATATATATATATATATATATATATATATATATATAGAGTTAGGTTAAAATGTTTTTAACAAATATTGTGTGTCTAAATGCACAAATGAGAATTCAAGAAATAATAAATAATTAAATAAATCAATAAAGGGTATTTTGGACCTTTTGTACTTTTAATTAAGGAAATCATTTAATTGAAATCCTACAATTATGGAAATAAAGTAAATATATTTGACCTAATAACCTTATACAACATATCACATATGCCTCCTCCAACGACGATCGTCTGCATCGAACGACCAATCTGTTTCAACCTAGGGCTTGTGTTCCTCTTTGCATCCTTTCTCCAATCGAAATAGCTCCTCCCCCTCCACAATCTTTACCTGCTAGCTTCCATTTTTTATGAATCGTTTCAATCAAATCAGGACTTTAGTGACATCAGGTAGGAACGATTTGGTAGCAAGGATCGACAGAAGGAAAAGAAAGGTTGGAGGATAGATTGTTCAGAAAAGAGGTGGCGGTGTTGCATCCATGGCCAACAGGTGATCTTCTTCTTCATCTTATTTTGATTTGAATCCATGTAAATTTGGATGTTTGGGTTTTCCTGAAAAAATTTATGATAATGGATGGGATATAACTCATGGTTGTTTGGGGTTGTTTCTTGAATTCAAGAAACTAAATTGGTAAGACTATCATTATTTTTTTTTGAAGAAACTGAAGAAGCACACCACGTGTTTGATAAAATGCATA
Source organism: Lactuca serriola (assembly GCF_051521515.1). NCBI lineage: Eukaryota > Viridiplantae > Streptophyta > Magnoliopsida > Asterales > Asteraceae > Lactuca > Lactuca serriola. The sequence goes on along the minus strand of NC_136412.1, from coordinate 153,021,246 downwards.
GTTGATATTCTCTTAGTTTTGGCCAACTCAGGAGTGTGTGTGTGTGTGTGTTTCAACTGATCAAAATTTTCTTTTTTCCACCATTAACATATGCGGTTAACAGTGTCTGTCTCCTTTGCAGCTACTTGTTTCAATGGGTCACAGTTTCGTCCATTGATACCCTTGTTAGAAGCCATGCCAAAGGAACTTAGTGCTAGCCTGCATGACATGCTTAATCTGATCACAGGTAATTTCTTGAAACAACATTCTGTCATGGCCTCCATGTGTTCGATGAAATGCCTCAATGAAAAAATAGTTAAAAATCTTTAATGTTTTTACGTCAATTTGTTCCTTATTCTTTTCAGAACTATATAACTCAATTTATATTGGGTTGGATGCTATTTTCATAACAATAGGTTGATGCTAGTTCCTTATTCTGTCAGAATTTGCAGTTAAATACATTGAGCATATCGAGAAGAAACACAGGGAACCCGAAGAATGTTAGTTCCTTATTCTGTCACAATAGGTTGATGCTAGTTCCTTATTTTGTTTGTTGGGTATATTCTTGATAATACAAATTCTTAAAGAATATTCTTGCAGAATAGTTTATTTTGTAAGAATATTATTTGTTGTATTCTGATAGAATTGTAGTTAATTATTTCTATGTTTAATGTGCAGGTTTTACAAGTGTATCACTACAAATTATTTGGCAATGAATTTCTGGTAGAAATGGCTTCAAGAATGGCTTGAAGACCTGATGGGAAAGGGTTGAAGAATGAATTATAGAATGATCACACTCATTTTTTAAGAATGTTGTTATTTTTTAAGAATTATACTTGTTATTCTTTCAGAATGTTTGTTATTATTCAATGAATCACAATCATACAATGTAATTTTTTTGATATATTATTAGTTCAAGAATCGATTTTGTGTATTCTTTCAGAATGTATTTACTAGTTTTTGTTTGGCATTCTGCCATTCTGCTAGAATAAAATCGAACAATACATTTACTAGTTAATGGTTGACATTCTATCATTCTGACAGAATAAAATCGGATTTTTAAATTTGAATTAATTTAAAATATTCATATTTTTAAAAAATAAAGGAATTAATCATCCCTAAAAATCCGAAAATTTCCTTTTTTAATATAGGTTAATTGACTAAAATGCCCTTATGCTGAAATTTGTGTGATTATATGGTACATGTTATCCTTTTCTACTACCATAGACCCTCAAATCATGACATTTGATTATATTCCATCCGTGGTCCAGATCTGTGCATTCTGACACACAATAGTTAGTAAAAACAAAATAACCTAACCCTATATATATATATATATATATATATATATATATATATACACACTTTCTTCACTCACATTCGATTCATATTTATTACAGATAATTCACTAAGTTGGTGTTCTTAGTTTGATGAATGAGAAACTTTCATAACAATCTTAAGTTTTAGTTACATTTCTACAGTTCTTTATGTTCGGAAACTTGTTTTTAAAGGTTCATTTACCCTTAATGTAAATAAAAACTATTTCCTACCAAAATTTTGACAGCATACCAGCTATATATGACTATAACCAAATCATTTCTAATCATTTAAACCATTAGACATTTGATGTGACCATTTCATGAACAACTTATTTCAACGATATTTTTATGTCCCTAAAATATGCAAATTCGAACAATATCATAAAGGGTTCCTTTTCTTACAACAAGTCTTTATTTATGTATTTTGACACTTATAAACTTTTACAAGATTATATGAAATGTTTGATCTAAAATCGTAAATTTTTATGACATATTTGATGTTTTTTTCATGCAACACTTTTATATATATATATATATATATATATATATATATATATATATATATATATATATATATATATATATATATATATATATATAAGAGTATTAATTGAAATAAAGGTTTGCATGCACAACATAAACTTATCATTACATGTATATATGTATAAATATGACATAAAGTATATATATATATATATATATATATATATATATATATATATATATATATATATATATATATATATATATATATATATAAGGATATAGATCCGGTAACATAAACTTATCATTACATGTATATATGTATAAATATGACATAAAGTATATATATATATATATATATATATATATATATATATATATATATATAGGATATAGATCCGGTAACATAAACTTATCATTACATGTATATATGTATAAATATGACATAAAGTATATATATATATATATATATATATATATATATATATATATATATATATATATATATATATATATAGGATATAGATCCGGTAAGAAATATTTTTTGGTAGGAAGGTAAGAAGTTTTTTTCTACATATTTTTTTGACGAACAAAAAAAATGAATCACTAGATGATTCATTTGTAAGATGATTCACAAGAAAAAATTCCCAAAAAAACATCTTTATGATTCATTTTTAAGTAAATTAAGAAAAAATTTCACTTTTGTGACAATTTTAGTGAATAACAACAAAATCATTGTATAAATGAATCATCGAGATGTTTTTTTGAGAATTTTTTCTTATGAATCATCTTAAAAATGAATCATCTAATGATTCATTTTGTTTGTTCGCGAAAAAAATATGTAGAAAAAAAACTTCTTACCTTCCTATTAAAAATTTCCTTCTTATTTGATCTTGACTCTCTCTCTCTCTCTCTCTCTATATATATATATATATATATATATATATATATATATATATATATAAACTTAAATAGTCATATTTTGAGTTTATATCGACTTTTATGTGTATTCTACCCTGAAAATGTTTTAAAACGATAAAAAGGGGTCGTAGACATCACCCTTGTCACGTGAGTTGATTTCTTTTCTAGTTTGGGATGTTTCTGGTTCCGCCACCTTGCGATTGCAGTGATTTTTGGAAGGTCTTAACACACACACACACACACACACATATATATATATATATATATATATATATATATATATATATATTAATGAGCTGAATATCCTTAAGTTTTACTTTCATAATCTTGTTGGTTATTTTTATATTAAGGTGAATAAAAACTTCAAGTAATTACCTTTCTTTTAGTCCCAAGGTCGATTTCCAAAAAGGGTAGTTAGACACAAGCTTTTTAAGAAGGAATGAGATGTGTTTCTCGGTTTTATTGCCACTCGAAAATAGATCCTTAAGGGACTGTTTTGATCATGATTGTCACACCCCGACCGACCACGGAAACGCCAGGGTTGCGATGTTTACAATTGGAACCACAGTCAACCACATATATCGAACATTCATAAATTGATATATTACAAACTTTGGTTTTGTAAACATTATTACAATATAGTAATTATTGAAATATGAAACAATAAGATAAACCAAATTCATAACAAGAGAAAAGAAATATAATTCCTTGGGACCGATGTTTTACCTCTGGCTTCTTAGTTACTTGAGAATACACATTTTAAAAATACATCAACAAAATTTGTTGGTGAAATCCACAGTTTTTTTACTCTATAAATTTTATAAAAAATAAGTTTCATAAAACCTAGAAAAATTTGCAAAAAAATGTTTGTATCAAAAATATTATCGATATAATCCGTGTGAGTTGTATACTTGTAAACCGATACAAGTATACCTCAGTAATAATCGACATATTTTAGCGATGTGTAATATAAAGTGTTTATTTTGTATAAATAAACACAAACTAATTGATCAATGTTCTACAAGCAAAGCCTTATACTACATACAACCTTGGCGAAGTTTGTATTAGTATTTATGTATCCGGGATTTTGTGGAGTAAATAATTGAGCTATGACTTGTTCAAACCTCTGTGAAGAACAATACGGTGCTTGTTGTCCCAACGACGCTTCATCAACGCCTTGATAAAAGAAATAAGATAAAAACAAGAAGTTATCATCCGATTTGTCTCGTCACACGAAGGTTGTAGCTAACAACCATACGGACGGGGGCGTCAACCCATATAGATCTATACACAACATTCTTCGCTCACAATTGATTAACGGTTATTACAGAGGATTTCACTAAGTTGATATTCTTGGTTTTGATGAATGAGAAAACCCCCACAAAAATCCCAATTTTAGTTACCGTTCTACTATTTTCGATGTTTGGATACATAGTGTCATAAAATTTGCTAACTTTAAATGTAAGTAAATTTGTTTTTCTCATGAAAATATACTAACTTGATTAAAGGGTTAATGTACATATTATTATCAACAAATAATGCTTTCCTTTACCGTTCATTATCATATATAAATAACGATTGTAAATTTCTAGTTATTTATATCCTAACCATGAAAATATTACTTTATAAATCATTTCATATAGATTTTTGACATGGAATTTATTTATAACATGGTCATGATATTTTTAAGAATATAACTGCAAGTGTATATTGTCAATATAAGATGAAACATAGACTTTAAATAACATGGATGCACATAAACTCCAATAAGTGTAAATATCATATTTTGTTGTGTGTATTCCCCCCCCCCCCCCCCCCCCCCCCCTCTATATGATTTAAAATAGTTTAAATGAGGCTGTAGATACTCACTTTTGTCGCGTGACGGTATTTTAGTTCGAGGAAGTCGGGATGTTTCCGGTTCCACTGAGGCTTGAGATTTGAATGCTTTTAGGAAGTATGTGGCTTGAAGATCACAACAATTATACAAAAAAAAGTAGTTTGGCTATTGTTTTGAATACTTATTTTAGTGCAGCAAAATAACTAACTTTTAGAGGTACTTTAGGGTAAGAATGTTAAGCAAAAGGAATGTGAAAAAGGGGCTGGAATTGTGGATGGAAATGGAGGGATAACACCCTCTTTTTGGCTTCTGTTTTGTTGTTTCGTAAGGTGAGGAAAAGTGCAGAATTTTGGCTAAGTTTTAATGGTTGTTTAAGTGTAATATAGAGAATATTTGGCTGCACTTGTAAGGGAGAAATGAAGGAGAATGATTGACATTTATAGGGGAAAAAAGGAGGCTGAGAAGATTGCTAAATTTCTACTAGATTGGATAGGATAAAAAATTTATATAATTTTTTTTACCTTGCAATTTGCAAGTTCCACCATCCCACTTGCTAGTTCTAGTTGTCTTTCAAATGATTTAGTTAGAAAAATAAATAAATAAAAGGATTGTTAGGGAGGGGGAGGGTAACAAATGGAAGGGGAAGAAAAAGAAAAGATTTAAATATTGAATCAGGGGATTTCTTTCTTCTAGCTTATAGCCATCCTAGCCTATTTTAAATTTTTATTTCCTTATCTCTTTAGATGTACACGAATCATGCTCATGTAACTTCTTCATGTTTGTCATCTTTATTTACTCATTCTTTTATTTATTTATTTTATTTCATTTTTATTGCATGACAACTTGCATAAATAGCAATAGTGATTATATGTATTTATTATTTAAATGCTTATACTAGTTTGTATGTTTAATGGACGTTAAAACAATTTTCATTACCCCCTTGTATAAGACCACATAATATTTTTATAAAATAATAGTAAGGTTTATGGTCTAAAGCACAATTATGTGTGTCTAAGTGTTTCGTAGAGATGTTATTTGTTTTCCGTCGTGTTTGTTCATGAACGACTTAATTTAATTAAATTTCAATTTCGTATATAAGTCTGTTGATGGCATCACTTGTAACCATTGTAAGTAAGTTTACAAGATCAACATTTTCCGTTATCTGGAGTCGTGTAAATGTAATAATGTTAACGCCCGTAGATCCGGACTAGTCAATTAGAGACGATAAATATCAAAAATGAACTTTTGATGGAAGATTATTTAGAAGTATTAATCTTAACTAAGTTGTAGTATGTGTCACAAGGTTTCCGTGCATATAGAGAACGCCGAAATCCGAGTTATAACGAAGAAGTTATGACCTGTCGAAGTTTCGCGACAGAACCGGCACGACACAGCGCGACGTAAATAGTGAATTTACGTTAGAGCGATATTTAGCCTTAGCAAACTAAACGAAAGTCGTAGAGTTCATTAAACCATGATCGTGCATAAAAAGAACGTCCAAATCTGACTTCGTATGAGGAAGTTATGATTTTTCTAAGTTTCAGCTTAGTAGTATGCAGCCCGAATACTCGATTTGAGATCGAGCGGTGTTTAGCCGAAACATTCTAAATGAGAATCGAAGATCTCGTTAATAGTAGTAAAACGATAAAAAGATACACGAAAACGGATGTCGGATGAAAAAGTTATGAATTTATAACGGAGTTTTCCTGTCCCGGCCTACTAAAAATAAATAATACAAACAAAGTCAAAATTAGCCGACAGAGTCTAAATGAAAGTTGTAGAGCGTAGTCTCACCTACGCGGGGATATAAAGAACATCAAAAACGGAGTTCGTATGAGGAAGATATGAATTTTTGAAGTTTATTAAATATTTTCGATATTTAATTTAAATATAAAATAATCGATATTATCCATGGGGGGAGTCAGCTAGCTGATCCACATTACGCTCAGCGTAATATAGAATTACGCCCAACGTAATTCGTTGTTCCAGCCACCTATAAAAGGAATTTGATTGCAACCGAGTTCTTTGCTCATTTCTCCCCTTTTTCTCGCGTTTTTGCATCGTTTTTCGTGCAAGAATTATCTCGAAGCCCCGGTATCATTCCCGAGCCCCAAAGAAAGTCTCGAGGCCCTGAAGATCCCGAGAAGTGCGATTCCCGAGCCGAAGCTCTGCCCGCGAGGAGTCCGGTTTTTGTGAAGATCTTCCAGATCTACCGAAGAATACTACTTCTACAAGTTGTAGTGCTATCCGATCATCTTCTAATCAAATACGTGCTATGAAATACGTGCTATGTTTATAATATAAACTTGTTTATATGTGTGAGTGTATACTCCTTTTCATAAACACGATAATAATACAAGTATTGTTTGAATGTATTAAGTATATGTTTGGGTGAGTGTGTGGTTACTTTCTTCTAACACATAAGTATGAAGTATTTACTATGAAATACGTGTTATGTGTTTATATATTGTTGTTTATTTAAGATATTGGTGGAATGGATGAACTATATAGGTTTTAATGAGTTAAACTATATATGTAATTTATATCTACAAATATGTTGGGTAGGACATGGGTAGATGAGATCCGTGAGTATGGATCAGATCAAGAGGTTAGTTTTAGATCCGTGAGTATGAATCAGATCAAGAGATTAGTTTTAGATCTGGGAGTATGGATCAGGTAAAGAGATAAAACTTGTTATTAGTCCGGGAGTATGGATTAAGACTAAGTTAATTGTCCCTAGTCCGGGAGTATGGATTGGGCACAGTTATTGATCCGGGAGTATGGATCAGATCAGGATTAGGGTATAGTTAATTGTCCTTATTCCGGGAGTATGGATTGGGTACAATTATTGATCCGGGAGTATGGATCAGATCAGGAGGTTAGTTTTAGATCTGTGAGTATGGATCAGGTAGTTTTAGATCTGTGAGTATGGATCAGGGGAAAAGGTTAGTTTTAGATCCGTGAGTATGGATCAGGTGAAAAAGGTTAATTTTAGATCCGTGAGTATGGATCCGGTGAAGAGGATAGTTTTAGATCCGTGAGTAGGTATCAGTTAAAGAGGAAAATTTTAGATACGAGAGTTTAGATCGTGTCGTTGTGAGGATCGATGGGGTGGGATAAGAGTTGCCTTTATATGGTGAAATTGTACAAGTTTGAATGTTCTATATTTATAAATATATGATATAACATTGTGGGATGAAAACCCTATATGCTCACCAGGCTCCCAAGCCTGACCCACTCAGTTTTCTTTGTATCACAGGTATCGATATGAATACATATTTCACAGAGAGATTTAAACGAGATATAAATCATTAGTGTAATTGAATGTAAGTTCTGTTTATGCTTATATGTCTGTATCGGAACATGACATCCCGAGGTTTTATTATTAAATGAAAATACATTCTCTTTGAGAAATGTTTTGATAAGTTATTATCATATCTTGTTTTGGGAACAAATTCCGCAACCGTTTTCTTTAAAAGATTACTCTGATTTTATAAGACAAAGCATAAAGAAATCGGTCTTTTCTGGCCGTGAAAATGGGGATGTCACAAATAATTTGAACAAATGGTTTTTATTCAATTGTTTTCATGGAACCGTTTCTAGTCAAGACAATTTATTATAAAAGAAGATAGACTGTGTTATTAGTTGTAAACTTAGATCTTTAGGAAAATTTCTCAAGTTATTATCTAAATTGCACCAAATTCTCTCCGAGTCCTTGGATAATACACCATTCGTTATTAAATATCAATATATATTATCTTACAAAAGTCTATATTTTTGCCAATTGTTACATTGATCATGGAAGTAAAAATAGAAGGTTTCTTGGTCATTTTAGTTCACTTGATGTAGCCACTGTTTTGGGTGGTTTGGTTCTCAAAATCTCAGAAAGAAAGGGGACGTTTGAATGGTTTTTGTTGAGTCATAAGTAAGTAGAAAGGAGTGGCGATGGAAGTTACTTTCTTGGCTTATGGATCTGTTCAAAACGATGGGAAGTGCAGTTGAACCGAAAGCAAAAAAAAGGAAGAGGGCAGCAACTATGGCTACCTTGGATCCTTTGCTTGAACCCAGAGGGCAAAAGCTCCTCTTTTTCTCCCAATTTCTAGTCGGTTTCGTAGTGAGGGAGGGGTTGGAAAGGTGAATGGGTTTGAGTGAATGATAGAGTCTATCTGATAGTGCTGGAAAGAGATAGAAATAGAGGAATATAGAGGGATATATCGTGAGTTTTTGATAGGAAGGAAAAAGGAAGGAAGCTAGTAAATATTTTTAAAGATCAACTTGTGGTACTTCAAGATTTATCTAAGATTTGCTTTGTACTAATAGTTACTTGTGCATGTGTAGGTTGGATTTAATAAACTAGATTTGAGAGAGTATGAGAGAAAGTCAACTAATGAGATTGTAGGATGTAGTTTTAGGATTAGTTTGTTGCTAGTTATGCCCATGTGCCTCATTATATTCTCATATATTTGGTGGTACTCTTAGCATCTATAGTTGTTTTATGCATGTGTATGTATTGATGGATGAAATTTGGGTGAAGGTATGAGGCTATAGAAAATAACTAGTAATTTTTCAAATGGTTATTTAGGAAACATTATAATATACTTGACATTTTATTCTCACATGTTTTCATTTGCACAAAACTCCTTTATTTTTAATATTTTTCATGTATATACATATATGTATATAAGTAGTTAGATTTCTATCAATATATATATAATTTTTATTTATACAACATAACTAACTTATATTATATTATTTTTTATAGTACATATATAAAAGAAATGTCTAAATTTATTGTTAAGTTGTCATAAACGTTTTATAATATTGTTATTATTTTCCGTCGTCTTAGTTCATAAATAGTTCGATTGGATTTTTCATAATGTCGTATATAAGTTCGTTTATGGAATCAAACGTAATAATTCCAAATAGAATCACGGAATCACATTTCTCCGATGTTCGAGGCGGTGTTGACGAACGATTAGAATTTTGCGTTCAACTGTTCTTTATTTGATGATTTTCGCGAAACTGTTTCCAATTCAAAATAACACGGACATGAATAGAATATATAATCACACTTCTTGTTTTCATAAAGCTTTTCTATTATTCAAATGAACATGATTAATTTCTTAAACAATTTTTGATAATATACTTCAATTGCTTATAAACAATATATGACATTGTACAATAGTTCCTATTTTTGCCGATTGTTACAGGAATCAAAAATTTTTAGGAAAAGGAAAATGATGTTCCTTCATTCTAGCGTATACTTATTACGAATTAATGATGCTTAGAAGCAACGGTCTTTTTACTTCGTATTTTCTAAAAATCAAAATTTTTGAAGAAAGAAATCAAAAGCTTTGATACTCGAAAATCAGAAGGATATCAAAGCTTTGAGTTCATACTTCTTCATTCTTACTTTTCTCTTCACAATTATTCAAAGTATTAAATTACAATCAAATCAGAAACCTTGAATCTTGAAACCTTCAAAGATCTTAAGGAAATTGAAACTAGGGCGAGGTTTGGAAAATCAAAATCTGTCTCAGAGAAAATTAAAAGGTATTATATATATATATATATATATATATATATATATATATATATATATATGCACACACACACGAAACATTTGTGATATTGTTTAGAGTTTCTGTGGTGTAATTTATCATTCTTTTTTTTTTTTTCTAGAATTCAAATTATTTTTTATAGGCTGTAATTCAGAAATCAGAATTCAAAAATCAGAAGGTATTCTTTGTCCTCAAAATTTGCTTATAAGACGTAAAACAGTGTTGTTTTCTTTCATTCTTTTTTATTCATATTTTCTTGAATCCAGAACAAGTTTCACGTTAAGAAGTTTCGGAATTAAATTTCTTTGGAGTGTGGATGTATGTCTCCAAATAAAAGGATAGTTGTTTTAAGTAGAAATATTTTTTCGTGTATTATTTTTAATGAAAATTTAATTTATGTATTTTGCACTATAAAATGAAAATTATAATTGTTTTTGGTTATTTTTTTTAGATTCTTTAAGTTTTAGGGTCTTTTTTTTGTTAAATTGGACAGAGCCTCCGAAATCTTGCAGTCGGTCCCGCCCAATAGAGATTAAATTGTTACCACTTTTGACAACTAAGAAGTTTTAGGACGGGTTTTTATTATATTACATGACTGAAAATTGTTGTTTATTTATTTAAATTTTAGAACATAAATGAAATAAAACGAAAGTATTCTCTGATACTCAGATTTTTAGTTCAATTACTTTTTTCTCGTGTGACTTTTGTTTGATGAAAGATTCATTATATGACCATATGACCAACTAGCTATATATATATATATATATATATATATATATATATATATATATATATATATATATATATATATATATATATATATATATATATATATATATATATATATATGGGTCAGATCGGTTGAGAAATCAAAGATTCCCGACAACCCGAGAATTAAAAGTGAAGCTTTAGATCAAAATTAATTTATTAAGGACATGATCATCATCTAACCAATCTCATTTAATGTTTAATTTTTTTGTGTTATATGCAATATTAATAGAAATGTCTAAAAATTTACATAATAAATCAAATTTTTGAATTTTTTTTGTAAATAGTATTTTTGATTTTTTATAAAAAAATGTAGATTTTTTAATTTTTTTTATCGAAAACATGAATTTTTTTTAAAAAAAATTGAAAAAAAATATTTTTTTTTAAAAAACACTGCAATTTTTTAAAAGCATTTAAAAATCAATATTTAAAAAATACTATAATTTTTAAGCAAAAAAATCAACATTTTAAATACATATATGCATATTTTTTTACAAATGCATATATGCATATTCCATATATTATAATACTTGTAAGGAAATCATAAGAAAACTCATTTTATTTACTAATCTCTAAACACAATAGAATAAGTATTTTATTCGATACAAAAAATATAAAAAACAAAAAAATGCTACAAAATTTCATAGTGTTTTCATGTCTTCGTGTCAATATTTCCATATTTTCTTCAATTTATCATTTTCACCTCTTCAATATTCACCACAATTTCTTCCAAATCTACAAGAAAATTAAAAAAAATTATTGATGTAAAAACACTCACAAAAATACATATGTGATTTATATGTGATTAACATATGAATCACATATGATTCACATATGAATCACATTTAACTATGACATCATATGTGATTCACATGCGAATCAATATGATTTACATATAAATCACATGTGATTCACATGGGGTTCATATGTGAATCATATATGATTTACATGTAAATCACATGTGATTGACATGTTGAATGTTGGGTTAATCTTGATGCAGTTTCAAGTCAGGTTAATTGGGTAATCCAGATGGGTCAAGTTCATTTGGTTCATGGGTCATGTAGGTTTATTATGCATGTTTATTTTTGAATAAAAGGATATGGTAAAGCTATGACCGAGTCTTAGGGAGTGTATTGAGTGGTAGAAGAAGTCACTCCACTTACCAGGTTTTTAGGAAAGAATAGTAGTTTGATTGTTATCTTTTGTAGCTCCCACGTGATGTATGGAAGGCTTATATATAGCCTTTAAGTGATAGCATTAAGAAATAATAAGAGTAACTTTTGCAAATACTTTTTCCTTCTTATATTTCTCTATCTCTCTATTTCGTTTGTGTGCAGATTTATAGCAATAGAGAGGGCCTGATTTCTAACATTTGGTATCAGAGCGGGTTGAAGCTGCAGGTTTGAGAGTCGGTGTAGAGAAAGGAGGAGCAGCCCTTGGCTGTAGGGCTAAGAACGAAAAAGAAGAAGCATGTGAGATCAGCAGATAAAATGGTGAAGGGAGAGAAGAAGCAGAAGAAGAAGAAGATGAAGGGGTTGAGTCAAGTGAAAACCCCAGAAGTTTTGAAGACCAAGAAGTACTCAGTCACAACCAAGAGGAAGGGTCATAACTATTTTGTAGCAGAAAGAAGAAAGACCGCTGCACAGCAGCAAATTAGAAAGAAGAATGAAGAATGAAGAAAGAAGAAAGAAGAAAGACAGAAAGGCAGAAAGAAGAAGGTGGAAAACGAAAGAAGCAAGAAGAAAGAAAGAAACACAGAAAGGAGGATCAAATCAGGGTGTTTTTTTACTGTGGTGTGTTCCGGCTCTGCTGTGGAGTTAATGGCTCACAGTGGTGTTGACAGTCCGGCTGGGATGGTGTAATCCCGAAGATAGCAAGCAGGTGCAGAGGAAGAAAGATGCAGCAGCTGAAGGTTGTTATATGTTAGCAAGATTCAGTCAACAATAAAGCAAGAAAGCAAGTAGCAAGAAGAAATAAGAAAAGAAAGAAGTAGCAAGAAAAAAGAAGCAAGTAGCAAGGTTGATCATGCTTTGTTGATCACAAGAAAAGAAAGATATCAAGCAATAGATTTGTAGCAAGTAGCAAACCAGAAGAAGTTTGTAGCAAGTAGCAGGCAATAGCAAGAAGATAGTTTCAGGTTTGTAGCAAGTAGCAAACAAGAAACATAATGCATGAGGCATCAAGAAGTATACTTCTTGAGCAAGATAGAAGAACTGTGTGTTCTTAAAGCAAATAGCAAGATTGAATCAAAAGATTCAAATAGCAAGAAAAGCAAGATCAAAATTATCAAGATTAAGGGGGTGAATGTTGGGTTAATCTTGATGCAGTTTCAAGTCAGGTTAATTGGGTAATCCAGATGGGTCAAGTTCATTTGGTTCATGGGTCATGTAGGTTTATTATGCATGTTTATTTTTGAATAAAAGGATATGGTAAAGCTATAACCGAGTCTTAGGGAGTGTATTGAGTGGTAGAAGAAGTCACTCCACTTACCAGGTTTTTAGGAAAGAATAGTAGTTTGATTGTTTTCTTTTGTAGCTCCCACGTGATGTATGGAAGGCTTATATATAGCCTTTAGGTGATAGCATGAAGAAATAATAAGAGTAACTTTTGCAGATACTTTTTCCTTCTTATATTTCTCTATCTCTCTATTTCGTTTGTGTGCAGATTTATAGCAGTAGAGAGGGCCTGATTTCTAACAATTGACATGTGAATCACATGCGATTAATATGTGAATCATATGTGATTCACATGTGAATCACATATGATGTCATATGTAAATGTGATTCATATGTGAATCACATGTGAATCACATTTGATTTACATGTGAATCAAATGTGATTCATATGTAAATCGTTTGTGATTTACATGTGAATCGCATATGATGTCATATGTAAATGTGATTCATACGTGAATTACTTTCCAAAAATGACCAAATTGCCCATGTAATGCTAGTTCAACATGAAAATTAACATAAAAAATGACCAAATTACCCTCGACACTGATCCATCTTGCAAATTAACATCAGAAACACATAAATGATCCATAAGAACCAAATTAATATAAAGTAAAAGATTCATGATTTTTACTGCAAACATCACAAATGAGAAACAAAATAATATAAAGAAAACAAACGATAAAATATGCAATAAATAGATACATAAAATTAGGTTGCTACTTGTTGTATGTTATTAATAACATGTTATCCTGCATTAAATATAAGGTCAAAAAGCGATAAATGAATTCAAAAAATTCATGTCACATGGGTATCATCCAGATGATGTGACTTATAATATCATGATTGACTTTTATATTATTAAGAGGTCTTTAAAAGTCTACTTAGGCTCTTATTGCCCTGATGTTGCATTATGGCTATTTACCACAAACACAAACTTTTACATCTTTGTAAAGGTACTTTATTTATCTAATATTTATACAAACTTGTTCATTCATTATCATCACTTGCTGACTAAATAACAAATAAGTGACTGACCATAAAAAACAAATATTACCCAAAGAAGAGATATAAATCTCCTAAAACAGAGAATAACATGCAACATATTTATGAATTTTTTTTCATAGACTACTATCATCAAAACAATATATTTCAGAGAGTTATGAATGAAATGACAGTTGTGCAAATTAATAGCTTATTTTGTTAAGTATGAGTATCATAGTGTTTCACCATCATATCAAATATAACCACCATTCATTATAAATTCAGTGAGTATACGAGATGATTTCATCATCTCAAAAAGAATCATTGATTAAAAATGTATACGGAAATGCAATATAAAGCCACAGATCTCCTCAATTTAGGTTAACGTAATTAGATTTCATTGAATCTTTGTCCTTAAGGCAATAAGTTTATGCAAATTATGGTTTCTCATATTCATATTTGATTTGATTCGACAAAACTTATGTTTATTCAAGGCCATTACAATTTCAAGTCAATGATTTGGTTCCTATTTTCATTTAAACTCAAATTCATAAAAAAAAAACGCATCATCAACATATTTCAACGATCAGATTAATTGTTAACAATTTTAAGAAGTTTGTTCTCATTTTAGAAAATAGGTACTGACAAGTAACATGAATGAAGACGAAATTCAAGCATACATCTGGCGATCTGAAGAAGGAATCAAACTGTTTTTTAATTCACATCTCTGAAAAATACTTTTAGTGGACAGGGGAGAATGAAGACTTACACGTGAACTAGATCAGGATCTATGGAACGATGTCGATCTGTTGATTTATGGATTTGTTGTCAATGATTAGAGACTGACGATTGTGGATTGGAAGTCGTTGTTGGTCGTCTGATTGGAAAATCATCCAGAAATAGAAGCGATAATTTCATAGCCAGCAATGTCCCTTGTCGACAGAGGAAAGACTTGTCATAACAATGGAAATATCGGTTCGTTGAAGGTAGTGAAGGAGATTCGAGCATATATTAGATATATTGATTTGTGGAATGATGCGATTTGTTTATTCACCGATTAGCTATCGATGATTTGAAGATTAGGTATTATGGATTGGAAGACGTCGTAACTCAGAACAAATGCCACCATCACAGCCATCCGAATTTCTCTTTCTTCATCTTCGTTTACCTGTCTGATCAGAAAATCTGCAACGATGACAATTGATGGAGGCAGGAGGAACCGAGGAAGGCGATAAATATGTGAGGCATAGATATTTGGGGGGACATAGAATTTCTGTGCGTGAGAGAGATAACTTTAGATAATCAGTATCTTATTCAAATTATATTTTACCCAGATTACCCTCACATCCTTCAATTTTAAACACAAAAACCCATCAGATTTGAGCGTATTTACATATTATGCCACAAATCATCTAACCCATCCATATAATTGATCCTCCATATATATATATATATATATATATATATATATATATATATATATATATATATATATATATATATATATATATATATATATATATATATATATAAGGTTAGGTTCATGTGAGACGACCTAATTTTGTAAGACTATGAGACGCAATCTAAGCCACTCATTTATTAAATAAAACAAAAACATTTTTAAAATGCAACATAATTGAAAATTTTCGAAATTTTTTTTCCAATATTAGTTTAGGAATATATATTTTCCAACAAAAAAAATAAAAAAAATACCAAAAAAATAAAAAAATAAATACATTTTTTTTACATATTTTAGTAGAATATTTAGAATATTCTATATATCTGGCAAATCTAATAGAATATTCTAAACATTCTAAAACTCATATTACAATATGTATATTGTAATATTCTATTATAATATTTCACGTATTATTAAAAAAAAACGGTAATTTTTTTTTTTTTTTTTAGTTAAATAAAATTCCGAAAATAATAATAAAAAAAAGAATTTTTGGTTTTATTTTGTATTTTAATATTATTTTTAGATTTGATCTCACGGTCTTACAAAATTAGTATGGTTTCAAATTAACCTGAATATATATATATATATATATATATATATATATATATATATATATATATATATATATATATATATATATATATATATATTATCGTGTATGTGTATTAAGGAGGTCATGAGAATGATAACCATTTACAGTAATGATATTAAAATTGAACAACACTCCTACTTAAATCTTTTGTTTAAAAAAACATATCAAATACTAAGACTATGTGACCGTGTTTTTGCACAAATAATTATTTTAAAAGAATAATAAAGGTTTTAAAAAGATTTAATCTTTTAATTAAAAGAGAGATATTTTCGTAAGGGACAAAATGTTCACACTAAACTATGGCGACCATTCAGGTAATTTCATCTAATTTACAATTTTGCTTTTGATCATTGAAATATTTGAAATTTGTGACATATTTCGTATTTATAAAATGGAAATGAATGATAACAATTAAAACGTGGATACCTACGTGGAATCTATTGAAAAATTAACGTGCTATAGGACTCTTTTGTCCACAACTTCTTATATCAACTTTAACGATTAGAGACTATATCCAGAAACTCTTATGGTCGGTTTAACACTAGATTGCACAAGTAACAACACTAGTCAGCCGGAAGTCGTCCGATCATCAGCGGGAACCTGTTTCATTTTGTTCATGGCATACACTTCACTTCCATTCATAAGGTATACAATTTACATTCCCAAGCTTCCACCATAAGATTTTGTTATTAGTTCCTAAGAAAGATAATAGGTGGAAAGTATCATTTATATTAAATGCGACATTATACTGTCCATTTTTGTCCAGAATTCATGATCGAGATTTAAACTTGACGAACATGTCAGCTTTCATAAATAGGGCCCATATTTTGGAAATTGGATCACTGCAATTTCTTCATTTGTGCATGTAATGGGTGGTGGTTGATGACAAATTATTACCAATGTGCTAGTCATGGTTCTAACTTATAAATCTCGTTGTATGGAAATTAACCTGTGTATATAATTTATTTATTTTTACTGTTTGCTTAGAAGCACTATGAAACCACAGTCACTATCTTATCTTCAACAATGGATCCGCTTTAACAACTGGAGCAGTGTCGTGTTTTTATTGCTGCTAGTTTTCTTGGAGGTTACTGAATCACAGTTCTTGGTTAAGACTCTGCCAGGTTTGCCTGGCGATCTTCCTTTCACACTCGAAACTGGGTAAGACCCTGTCCTTTGAAATAAAAATGTGTTGATTTAATTTACTAAGGTTTCATTATATATGACTAAATGCAAGAAATAACATATTTCTAATTTAGTATAAAACTATGCTTTAATTCAATTTTATTAAGTCATTATATTCTGAAAAATCTACACCAATTTAACTTTGTACCTTTAATCATTTTCTTACTAAACATAAATTGTTTTTTTTATGACCTTTTAATAACCGGATAGATTTTTCAAAGTACCATATTATAGGAAAATATGGAAGTAGAATGTTATAATGAACATATTCATTTATGCCGTTGCTATTTCTTGCATTTAACCTTTGTGCATATTGTTATTGTTGTTATTATTATCCTTTATTTAGTATGAAAGATATACTAACTCTTAAGACAACAATATGGTTCAAGTTACATTGGGGTAGGAGAATATGATGAGGTGCAACTATTTTACTATTTCGTTGAGTCAGAAGGAAACCCAAAAGACGACCCTCTCATGCTTTGGCTTACAGGAGGGCCTGGCTGTTCTGGTCTTTCTGGCCTTTTGTATGAAATAGGTACTTCTAAGATCTGAAGTTGTTATATATATATATATATATATATATATATATATATATATATATATATATATATATATATATATATATATATATATATATATATATATATATATATATATATATATATATACTAAAAATATTTATTTTTGAATTTGATATTACTGTGAAGTGTGCGGGTTATTTACATTATTTGCAAACAAAGAGTAAAATTTCCATTCACCATCATTCAAAAGGTTCTTCAGTGCATTTTAAGATGACAATCCCATGATTTAGTCAAAAATGATTTGTCATATGCCTTAGAAGTGATGGAGAACAAATCGGTGTTGTTAATTTTGTTTGTTACTTAATTCATGTGTGTCATGGTAGATTTTATTTAAAAGTTCATGGCAAGTAATGTGTAAGGTTTCACATACTCTCTGTTAACTTAATATGCCAATATCATAAACTAATGCCAAATTATGTGTATTTCCATCATAAATTTAGATAGATTTTATTTAACTTCTTGCTGGTTGTAGGCCCGTTCACTATTAACTATGTAAATTCCACTGTGGAGAACGTAATGCTCGAGATAAACCCTCACAGTTGGACAAAGGTATCCTTTTACTTGTTGATTTCGTTTTAAAATTTCTAATATGTTTGATGTCAACAAGCCAATGAGTACAAGTTTCTTCATGATATAACTAATGAAACAAGTATTACATTTTAGGCTGCCAACATTATATTTCTTGATCAACCTGCCGGGTCTGGATTCTCCTATGCAAAAACTCCCGAAGCTTATATAACAAATGATACATTATCAACAGTGCAGATTTACCATTTTCTAAGGAAGGTAAGGATAAGGTTGTTAATTTCCTGATGAATCTAAAGGATTACTTTTACATATTTAAAGGCATACTCACATGTTCGATTTGTGTCTTTGAAATTTGTTTTAGATACGAACTAAGATCATTAATGTTTGCTTGCTATGTCTATTCAAATTAACAGTGGCTTGTGGACCATCCTACATTTCTCAAAAATCCATTATATATTTGTGCCGATTCCTACTCTGGCCTAGTGGTGCCAATGATTCTTTTGGAAATATATAACGGTATATTCAAATACTTGCTATAAAGATGGTTTCAAAAACACAAGTATATGATTCACTAAATTTTACAGCCATCTTGTTTATTCTGCTAAAGCATTTTTTTGACTAAATAAAGTCTTTCTTGTTTCCCTATTTTGTAGGTAATGAAGTTGGAGAAGGGCCACAGATCAACATCAAAGTACGAATTGATCGATCAATCATTTGAAAAAATGTTGGTGTGCATGACTTGATTTGAAAATGCTTTGCCTGATATATTTATGTATGTTTTCAAACATAGGGGTATGTGATTGGTAATCCTCTAGCAGACACAAATGGTGACTACAATTCAAGAATACCATTTGCTCATCGTATGGCACTTTTATCAGATGCAATCTACAATGTAAATAAATACACTTGAGTTGTCTGCCCGTACATAATTGAATACATCAAGGAATTAAGTAAAGTGCATGTTTTTGCAGTCAACTAAAGAAACTTGTCATGGAGAGTACTTAAATGTGGATCCCAACAATACTCGATGTGTACATGATCTTCAAGTGGTAGATAAGGTGCCAGAGTAGACTTGAACATGGATCGTATACTATCTGTTACCTAATGTTTCGCAATCTTTATATTTCTGGTTAATTAAGCTTTATTATTTCGATTTGCAGTTCCTTGAAGGAATTTGCATGCCCCACATTTTAGAGCCAGTTTGTGACACTTCAAATGCCTTAAAATTTCATCTCTTCAAGACGGACTTAAGATCTCTTGACAAAACTTCTGCGGATGTTCCTCGAGTTCAGAAACAATGGTGTCGTGTATTACTCTATCTAAAAACTTTTAATTTTGTCTCTAATAAATTAAAGGTGATTGAGTTTTGTGACCATCATATTAGACACTTACTTTTAAAATAACACAATAGCTTTAGTGACATATTAAAATCAAAACAACTTACATTTTTATCCTTTCAAAAAGTAATATTTCAATTTTTTTAGGAAAAACTCATTTACATTCAAAACTCGAATATGTTAGAGTGATCAAATTAAAAGAAAGATTTAGTGAATTAAATGGTTCATTTATATTTAGGAGAAAATGTGTTTTTTAGAATGAGACCAATGTTAGAGTTTGACTTGGATATTAATCTCACCTAGAACAAAGTGAAGAAACAGGAATGGCTATTTTCAAAAGGATAAGTGTTTGGAGTAGACCAAGAGTCAATAGGCTCGAAGCCGTACATTAAAAAAATACTTATCCTATGGGCTCAGCCCTATAGTTTTAAGGGTTTACGGCTATAGGTATTTATAGCTAGGGATCCCAGTGTAATCACTTTGAAAACAATCATGAGGAATAAAAGACTTCTCTGATTCCTATGTGTGGATGTAGGTCACATCAATGAAACCATGTTAATACTTTATGTCGTTTTATTGCTTTCTTTGCTTGCTTTCTTCACAACTTGTATCATAGTCTCGGTTGTTCGAGTGGCTAAATATGTTCGAATGAACATGATGTGGAAGATGAGGATGAAGGCTCTTTATTCAATAGGGTTGTGCAGTGACATTGGAAGGAGAGGCAAAATTGCCGAAGGATATGACGGCCGATGCGAAGTAAATGTTTTGGCAAAAGCACATAGTGCAACTGATGAAGTGCTATAGGAGGTTGTGGACCAATCTGATGGGTTTTAGGCATAAGAACAGTCCTATGTGCTCATACAAACCCTAATACTTGGATCTAGGTTTCTCTATTGTACATGCTTTGAATCCAAGACTAATAACCTTAGATCTAACATATTATAAACTGAATTAGGGTTTATAGAATTACCTTTAATTGTTATATAGTAATAACAATTAATTCCTTGCTTGAATAGGCCTTAGAAAGCTTAGTGCCTCAAGTGCTGCACCTCTAATGGAGTCACAAACACCTTATGCAACTTGGATGAAGAGGAGAAGAGAGGGGAGGCACCAAAAACGGCTGGAAACCCTAATGGAAGACTTGTCCACGTTTTTGGGGCATAGGGGCCCTTTATATACATGTAGGCTATTAGGGTTTACAACTAGGAAACCCTAATTTGACTGCTTAGGCCCTAAGCAGCCCATGGACTCCTTAATCATATCACTTGGACGATTTCTAATGGGCTTCCCATAGAATTCGTCCAACCTATATATTATTAGGTGATCCATAGCCCAATTATAATTATCTTATAATTACAACTTCAGTCCCCTAAGTTTAATTAATCTCTTTTAGCCACAAAATTAATTAACAATTAATTCTTGACTAATATTAATTAAACAATATGATTTCTCCTTTAATATATTATTCTCATAATATATTAATAAATCATATTTTAAACCTTTCTCTCCTTAATTCATCCTACATATTGCTATGGTGAAGGCAACCCAAAAGGACCATGCTCATAATCGGGTCAAGTACATACCAAAATAGTTATGGACTTAGACACTAATCCAACAGTCTCCCACTTGGATAAGTCTAATAACTATTTTCCGTATGACTTCAGAACCTGATCAGCAATCGTAGCTTTCAAAAGCCGCTGTCAACTCTGATCTTATCAAATAGCGTGTCCTCTAGATAAGGGATTATATATTCCTCCATTCTCAATATATCGTATAGACAAAAGACATGAGTTTCAATCATTCTCTCTATACTGTTTCCCGACTTCCGATTTATGACGACTGACAACAGACTACAATTGAACACATCAACTTAGTCCCGGCTTGGCCAAGCGCTTAGGTGTCATCATTAAATCATCGAGAGGCCCACAGATATCGCTTTTATCCCACTTTGGGTAAAAGGAATGGATAAACTTCGACTCAAATGCTCGCTTGCATTTATTGATCGAGTCACACACAACAATAAGTTTTATAACACCAAGTTACTGGTGCGTTTACTTATTATCAATGTGCAACCGACCAACAAATAACAACTCACATGTCTCGGTTTCAAGAATATACAATATTATCGTCTCACTAATCACTCGTGATAAAACCATGAAGTGATCCAAGTGAGCGTGGGTTTAATCCAATACTCTAATCTTATCAAAGCACTCATGAACTCTGCAGCAAACTTGTGCTATGTCTAAACACTTCAGACAATCTACAGACAGATTCATGACAGTCTTCATTCATACCTACTCCCAACGTATGACCGACTGTGGATGTTTGAATAACCTAGTTATTATGGAAGTCAAAACATGCAAATTGAAACATAACAATAATACTTAATCCTATATGGCCTCAAACTTGTGAGAGTAAATAAAACACTTCTATTTAACCACCATATTGATTACTCATTATTATCGTTTACTGTTTCAGAAAATCAACTTATTACTCGAATTACAACAATAGTTATCCCATGCATAAAGCATGCACACTATGTTTCCTATGGTCCTTACTTTGTGAAATAGATCAATTGAAAAACCTTTTTTTAATGATGCTAATTTCACAATTCCCAATCCTTATCATTAGTGTAAGAACACAAGGTTCTTTGCTACTATTAGAATATGCTAGATTCTAACATTTTACGCAACGATCCTTTCGTAAAGTCATAGCACAAAAGTCACCAAGACTTGGCTAATGAAATTACAAAGTACTTTCTTAGAAGTTGTTACAAGACAATTCCATAGACGTGAAGTCTCACATTCAAAGTACATTCCTTTGAACATCCTTCTTGCATAAAAGTTTCTAATCTAGACATAGATCCTCAATATCCAACTCCTAATATGGAAACATTTCCACATTTGCCATATGACAACTCATTCTTAATAGAATCTTATCTATTCATAATAATGTCGACATGGTCCATCCAATATCATACTTCCAACTACTCACAAGCGACCAATCCTCAGCGAACTTTGGATCGTCCTTTGATAGTTGTTTAATAATTTTAGTCAAAAACCCATTCTAGTCCTTTTTCCCTCTTAATGCGCTAGACATTTGAAAAATTTTAGAATGATAAATTATTATAGCATTTGCAATCGATCCTATACCCGAAGTGTATGGGACACGATGCATAATGTCTCACATAAAGATATGATACTTTACCAATCTTTTGCCATAATATTTTATGTGTCATGTTCTCACAATTCGAACTATGAAGAGGGATGCCGTAATCATAATCGAATTTTAAGAACATACAATGTATCCTTTGACTGAAAATATTAAAATTTCTCAATCTAAGCTTCAGATTTTGAAACGAAGTATAATATTCTCTCCCTTAATTACAACAAAACAATTTTTCAACCCATGCAACTTTGCAAATTGAATCTTTGTTTTTCTATAATTAATATTGCTAACTTGCAATACTTGCCATAATAATCATACAGGCATAACACTTATGCTCCCACTATCATGATGATTATTATTATATAAGCATAACACTTATGCTCCCACTAGCTTTGACATGTATTCAGAAAACAAATGAACTTCCAGAAAACAATGCCTATTGAATTTCTGAAATTCATATTTCTAATACCAGATACTTCGATAAGCCTTTATCTAGGCTTCTTAACCTTATACACCTTTTTCTTAGATAGCTCATATGTGTGTTTAAACAATTCAGAACTTATGTTACTAAGTTCCAAATGTTGAAACTAATTGCCAAATCTCATAATTCGAACTATGGAAAGGGATGCCGTAACCATAATCGAATTTTGAGAATACAATTTTCACAATCGCTATCTTCTTAAAATCTCTTTTAGTGAAAGCATTTCCTCACAGTCATTTTCATGAAGGAGGGAATCTTATGACACTTAGATTTTATGGTGTATGATTTCCTATCCATGTGAATTTGCCAAAACCAAGGTTTGCGACAAATCCAAACTCATATGGACTGAACTTTCTTAATCTTGATTTCTTGCCTTATGGTAACACGAGTGCCCACCATGTCTTCCAAGTAGTTTAGTAACTTGTCCTTACATATCAATGTACTTTCCATCGACTAAGGATCTAGTATGCATTCAAATGAGAACTCATAGAACTCACATACGCAATTAACTCAATTGGAATGGCACAAAAACAAAATATTGTCAGCACGATAGGTTGTAAACCTCAAGTCGTGTGCTAGTGATGATCGATAAGGTTTATTCTTGATTTGTTCTTGAAACCTTTCAAGACCATTAAGACTCCCACTGACTCCTTGACATATAAGATTCTCTTGTCAAGAAACATTTCTTGACAAAGCAAATATTCAAGAGTTAGTGTAGTTCTTATCAAGACAAAACACTTCACATAATTGGTCCTAGTTGGTCTTTGTCTTATCCAAGACAGCATAACTTACCAATTTCAAATGTGCAAGAATAAGAAAACATTTCCAAATTCCACATTTGATGAGTGTTATAAACCTACTTAAGACTTGTCATTCAATGTCACAATCTTGGAGTATGACTCCAAGACTTGATATTGGAACGAAGTATGATTGGCTCTTTGATTTAACCATTTCTACAATTCTTGATTCCTCTTCTTAGATATGCAAATGCACTAAGACTCACTTAGAGGATCAATTGATATATGGTTCTTAATCATTAAGACTTCATTATAAAACACAATAAAAGGTACTCTCCCTTCTTCTTAGAATGGAGAAACTTTTATCTTTCTGCCTTCTTGATTCTTCTTATTCGTTCTGCTATTGATTGAAACTATTTCAGTTAACTCAGAATTATACTCAATCTTATAAGTATAACCATATTTACTAAACTTTAGTAAATCATGACGAATATCTTTGTCACTCTTGTGGTAGACTTGATCAACGTACGACCTAGTGTACTCGATCTCCTAGTCCTTCAATTGACACTTTGCCAAAGAATTAGTCTAAGTTTCCCAAATGTGAAAGTTTTTTCATTCATCATGCAACACACATTGCATGATTCCAAGTTTCTGTCCAATTGAAACTTGGGCGATGAGAAACTCTCCCTATTTGGTAAACTTTTGACATTTCCACAAATAACACAATTAAGAATCAAATCCATTATTGCTAATAATAAAAACATTCAAACATTAATTCTTTCATACATGCCATTGCAAGGATAAATAAATAAGATAAAGTCAAAATTCATTTTATTGCGGAAAAAAATTTGTCCTTACAATGCAATTCAATTGAAAAACAATGTTATTACATATTTCTTAACAATCTATTCTAACTCCAAGTAGTAGCTCAAGAATCCATTCTTCAAGTAATGTGATCGAAATCCATTTCTTCATGATTAGATTCAGCTCACTTCTTCCCTCAAGCTTCCTTTCTTTTCTTCGATCCTACAAAACATCAAAATGTAATCTTATCACATCATGTATTACGAATCTAGAATAGGAACTCAAAAGAGTTAGATAATGGATTTTACCTGAAGCAGAGCCATACATCTTGACTCTCCCATCTCTTAGATCTTTCAGGTAGTTAGGGCAGCTTCGTCTCCAATGCCCCTTCTCTTGGCAATAAAAGCAAATGGACTCCTTTGGCACAGCACATCGGACAATCATAGGCTTAGTTCTTTCTGGACTTCCAATGTTGCCAGTGTCCATTGAAGTTTGGGAGTTTGATTCACTAGACAAATTTGCTTGACCAGCACGCCAAATCATTGCTGATTCAGCAGCTATAAGCAAATAGGTGAGATCAATTAGGGTCACGTCGTGGTCCATCATATAGTACTCTCTAACGAACTCACTATATGATTTAGGAAGTGACTGAAGAACCCAGTCAACAGCCAACTCGCTTGAAATCTCGACACCCATCATGATTAACCTATCAATGTGTGACTTCATCTCTAAGACGTGTGCACACACAGGTTTCCCATCTTCTTGTTTACTTGCCAAAAGGGCTTGAGTGAGCTTGAACTTTTCAAGCCTTTGAACTTGTGGGTCAGGGAGAATAATTGGAGGAGGTGGAGGAAGTGAAGCACGACTCTCATTTCCTTGATCGTATCTCGGAACGTCATCTTCATTTGGAAAGCTTGTTCCAAAGGATTTGGGAAGACCATTGTAAGATGTAGACATCTACAAAACGGGAGAAAATTCAAGTTAAGTTGATTAGAATTCTTGATGCAACACCCAAATGAAACATCAAGCTAGGATCCAACACAATACTCTACAACCTAGAAGAGGGATGCCGTAATCTAGTTGCAGAATATCTGAAGGTAAGTAAATGACGATTTACCAATTTCCACCATGAAAAACGAAAAGGAAGTTTAAGTTTTAAATGAATTGAAACTCCTAGATCTTTTGAGATTCATTGAACTTTTCAATGGCATGTTTAATCTCGATTATGCCCTACTATTTGTGACTGGGATGCCGAGGATCACAAACAAGGTGTGAATAACCATACGAATCACGTGGTGCGCTCAATGCTACAATCATCTAATCAATGTGCCAGTTAGCCACACACGCTCCATTGATCTATGATAAGCATCGAGTCACCCTTCGCTACCAATATCATCCCCAAATCAGTGTGCCGGTTAACCACACACGCTCCACTAACGTTTGACAGGGGTACGAAGTGTAATTCTATGGATTAGCATATAATTTCACATTTTTCCTAAAGTAACTATGATTTGGGAATTTGAAAAGGCATTTAGTTACTTTGTACTTCATTATACTTATAATGGAAGGTTTCTGTCCTATCCTACCCGTTCGGCTAACGACCCTCCACTAGTCAAGAGTGCGGTGGGTAAGAGTGGATACCCATTCAATCGCCATTTTATAGGCAATTTCCTTAAACACCCCTTATAGACAAGCTTCGTGAATGAGGCCTACTAACGGTAAGACTAACTGTTTACACATACATATATAATATTAGACTTTTAATGTTATATATAGTATAGGGTGTATTTTACACTTTTAAAATACTATGTGGTTTAATTTAGTAAAATTATACTTTTAATTTAATTAAATGTAAACCAAAACTTTATGGGTTTATTAAATCACTTTTAATTATACACTTTAGTTAATTAATGAAACCATAAGGGTGTGATTTGAACTTTTCAAATTACTAGGGTTTTAGAATTTAACATTTCAAAATTAAACTTTTAGTCAAACAATTTAAATTCCAAAACTTGAAGGCAAGTTTTGAAACTTTTCAAAACATAAGCAAGAACATTCTAGATCAAATTACAAATAATAATAATTAACCAATTAATCGGTAATTATCTAAATATGACCTAATTCAACTTCTTGCAAGATAATCTATCAAATAATTCAAATAAATCAAGTTTATCATATAAGGAAATTATTATCTAATTAAATTGACAATTATCTTTTACTTAGGTAAGGATATCTTTTAAATTAAACAATTAATTTAACCTAATCCCTTAAATCCCCTAGAATTCGAAATTATGGGATGGGATATTCAAAATCTTTAATTACCAAATTTAAACATTTAAAAGATAATTACAAGATATGCAATATCCAAATCCCTAAAATCTTGGGATCTTATCTTTGGGGGCAAGGGATTTTCGAAATCCCTAGGGTTTCCTAACCTTAATATCGAAATTTGGAGGCTAGGCAAAAAAAAAATTTAAGAACCCTATCAAAAATCGCCAACTAGGGTTTTGCAACCCTAATTTGCGAAAAACACCATGCCTTAGGGTTTACATGCCATAAACCCTAATTTGTCAAATTCATAAAACATATAAGCATCAAATACAACTGAAACCAATCAAGGCTCTGATACCACTGATGGGTTTTAGGCATAAGAACAGTCCTATGTGCTCATACAAACCCTAATGCTTGGATCTAGGTTTCTCTATTGTACATGCTTTGAATCCAAGACTAATAACCTTAGATCTAACATATTATAAACTGAATTAGGGTTTATAGAATTACCTTTAATTGTTATATAGTAATAACAATTAATTCCTTGCTTGAATAGGCCTTAGAAAGCTTAGTGCCTCAAGTGCTGCACCTCTAATGGAGTCACAAACACCTTATGCAACTTGGATGAAGAGGAGAAGAGAGGGGAGGCACCAAAAACGGCTGGAAACCCTAATGGAAGACTTGTCCACGTTTTTGGGGCATAGGGTCCCTTTATATACATGTAGGCTATTAGGGTTTACAACTAGGAAACCCTAATTTGACTGCTTAGGCCCTAAGCAGCCCATGGACTCCTTAATCATATCACTTGGACGATTTCTAATGGGCTTCCCATAGAATTCGTCCAACCTATATATTATTAGGTGATCCATAGCCCAATTATAATTATCTTATAATTACAACTTCAGTCCCCTAAGTTTAATTAATCTCTTTTAGCCACAAAATTAATTAACAATTAATTCTTGACTAATATTAATTAAACAATATGATTTCTCCTTTAATATATTATTCTCATAATATATTAATAAATCATATTTTAAACCTTTCTCTCCTTAATTCATCCTACATATTGCTATGGTGAAGGCAACCCAAAAGGACCATGCTCATAATCGGGTCAAGTACATACCAAAATAGTTATGGACTTAGACACTAATCCAACACAATCAATTGCTTTTGGGCATTGGGAGAAACTTTGGGACAAGTATTATAATAACTCTCTCACGGATTGGTTGTATCATAAACAACATCTGTATATCATTCGATGAAAGAAAGTACTGATGTAATAGATCATCGGGACAATGTTAGTCATATTATTCTTGATATACAAGGTGGTGATGGTAACTTCAAAAATGAGGATCAAGATCTTTTTTTTTTGTGTTCTATGTCGAAATTATATGAGAATTTCTTGATACCATGTTATATAGTAGAACAAAGATTACTACCTTTGACCGGAAGGATACCTTGTTGTCCAAGGAACTGAAACGTGGGGTTTTTGGTAATGAGGGGGTTTCAGTTCTTTTTTTGTTTGTTGGCAACAGTAAAATACAAAACAGGGAGGGTGGAAACAGGGGAAATTCATGATCTAAGTCTAATGTATCCATGGAATTTAAATGTTATCATGTAAAGATAAGGATACTTCAAAAGGGATTGTCCACAACGCAATGAGACATAAGTGACAGTATAGCTGTATGAATGGTTGGTTTTGCAGACACTTCGATTTTGGACAAATATGTATCTCATCATATGACTTTCTCACTCAATCTATTTTTCTTTCAAGAAACAGACTGGCATAGTAAAGTTTGGTGATGATGGGATATGGAGTATCAAGAACAATGGCATATTAAAGATTAAAATGCATAACGGTATGGTCAAAAACCTAGATTGCTAGTGTATTCCAGATCTTCTGATTAATTTGATTTCTGTTGAATATTTATTCAAACATGTACACAGGTATTATGATGAAGATGATCGGTTAAAATTCACAAAAGTGCACTCATGGTGATGAAAAAGGAAACTATAACATGGGATTACTTTCTGGAAGATAACTTAGTGACATGAAAGGTGGTTGTTTGTTAATATTTGAAAAAGTGTGATGATAGTCAAAATTATGGCATTAACGACGAGTCACATGAGCAAGAAGGGAATTTCAATCTCGGATAAACATGAATTGCTTGGTCGACATAACTGGGAAGATGAAATACTATAAAGCTTGTGTCACGGCAAAGCAACACATGGTGAATTTTAGATCTGGTAAGCATATGACAAATAAATCCTTATGAATATTCATTCAAATTTATATGGAACTTCTCCAATGAATTCTTATGAATATTCATTCAAATTTATATGGAACTTCTCCAAATCAGTATGTACACCTTTAGTGGCACACTTTAAACTTGACCACAACACAATACCAAATACATATGAGAAGAAATGTTACATGAGAAAAGTTCCATATTCCAATGTTGTTGGAAGCCTTATGTATGATATGTTTGTACTAGATTTGATATGGCTTATACACTAAGTAACAAGTTTATGAGTAATTTGGGGAAGACTCCCTGGAAAGCAGTCAATGGATTATGTGATACTTAAAAGGAATGCCTAATATATGTCTAGCTTAGAAAAGGTAGTGATGGTTTTATTGTCTATGTAGACTCATATTGTGGTGGACACTTGATGAATATACAATCATTTACATTCTATATTGTTACCTTGTTTGGGTGTGATATTAGTTGGAAGGAAACATTACAGCTAAGGGTTGCCTTGTTAACAACTGAGGTGTATTACATGTCATTCACCGTAGGGATTACAAAATGCATATGGATACATGGTTACATGGAGTCTTGATGTGAAGTTGGAGAATCATACTTCGTATAGTAACAACCAGCTTTAATCCTGCTTTAGTCCTGGAAAAGAATATATTTTATTCTAATAAAACAAAGAATATTTATGTCATGATGAATTTCATTCATGATGTTCTTGAAGAAGATAGGTTCTCTATTTTGAATATAGCTACTAAAGAGAACCTGAAAAATATGTTAACAAAGGCGCTAGCAACGAATAAGTTCAAGTATTAGTTCTATTTGCAAATATTCTCAAGAGATAAGTCATTTTGAGGCAAACCAGCAGGAAGGAGATGACTATTTGGAATCCTTCATCGTTAAGCAGACTTCAATTCACGGTGAAGATTTTAGAGTCTGGCTTGGATTTTAATGAGTGAAATAAGTAACCCAATCCCAGACAAAGTGAAGAAATCCGAATGGTGATTTCAAAGGGATACATGTTTGGACCTGCTTAGTTATTCTATATTTCTTGTTTATTGGCTTGTCGCAATAGTTTTTTGGGTTTTATGGTTATAAGTATTCATAGATATGGATTCCAATGTAAGCACTTTGAAAATAGCCAAGAGTAATTGAAGAGTTATCTAGATCCTGCTCGTTGTATGTCACATCCACGTTAATTCTTTGTGTCGTTTTATCGCTTTTCTTTTCTTGTTTTTTAACAAGAAAAAGATGCAATTTTTGTTTGGTAGTATGCATTTACATATGAGATATTCACAAGTATCATTCATTTATTCTTTTTATTTTTTTTTACTTGTGGCAGGATGACAACTATGTGTACTCCTCAATATGGGCTAATAGAAGAGATGTGCAAGAGGCTCTTCACATTCGTGAGGTTTGTAGTTCACAACGAGTTCTATTACTTATATTCAACTTGATCATATATGATACTTTTCATGGTCACCAGGAGTTAAATGGAATCGAGTGGGTACGATGCAATGAAACCTTGGTTTTTAGTACTGATACGGAACCAATATCTTACACGCACAATGTCATAAGTACAGTTTCTTATCATCAAAAGCTTATTGATAAACATTGTCGAGCTCTTGTATATAGGTGTTACTCTTCATCCATGTCTTTCTCCTATTATTTTATATCTATTCTTTTTAACCTAAAACTAGAGTCACTTGACCCCGAATGATGCATAAAACTTGGTTCACTAGTGGTATTTATGGAAAAAAAAAGTTAACGATTTGAGTCAAAACAACTTCAATGTGGGGGTTTTAATTCTAATGTAGATTTAACTTCTTGTGGGCACTAGACTCTTTTATGTACCCATGTAATATGTATTATATACCTGACAATATGTCACATACCTAATGGGCCATTATTTACTTGATTTATATCTCACATGATATTTGGTGTAAGCCATGTTGGTGGAACAATAACACTTATATATAAAACTAGAGTTCACTTGTTGTCGACCTTTTTCATGAAGAATGTGGTATTTTGAGAACTTTAATGCAAACCTTTACATTTACAGTGGAGATCATGACATGGTTATTCCATATATGGCTACGATTAACTGGATTGAATCGTTAAATCTATTAATTGTGAATGATTGGAGACCTTTTTTTGTTGATGAACAAGTAGCCGGGTTAGTTGTATTTTCATTGGCTTTTAATCATCTAAGAATGTTAAAAATAGAAGTATTTTGTTTTTAAAAAATATGTTGTTATCTTATTTTGTTACAGATACACCATGAAATACTCAAACAAGAACTACAACTTGACATATGCTACTGTAAAGGTGAGATATCTTCCTCATATCCTCTCCTCACTCACCGCTTCTCTTGCGTCATGAAAATTTCAATGTTTGACTTACTAAAAGAGGTTGACTTTGACAACTACAACAAAATATACAAAAGGATTATTTTCCTAGCAACACTGAGCGTGACCATATCATATCATCAAAAGAGCATAAAATAGTAATCTATTGGTGGTTGGCATAAACACCGAGTGCCCACAAAGAATCACTCCCACACTTGTTAGCTACTGAAACTTCAACCCAATGCAAGTATACTATCCTGAAACCAACTATGCAGTAAAAAACATTATGAACCTATGTTTTGAAAATTTCATGAGGCAAAAGAAAAATAAGTTGATGTGATCTTGATAGTTGACAATTTTTAATGTTGTTAAAGGGAGGAGGCCATACAGCTCCGGAGTATAAACCTAAAGAATGTTTAAGCATGCTTATGAGGTGGCTTGATAATGGCATTCTTTAAGTAACAATCATATAGTTAACGTTTAATTTCTATGTTGTATGCATCCACACTTATTTTGTACTTTCTATAATGAAATTTCAACAAATTTTCTTAATTTGATTATCCTAATTTTGTTCTATATATAATTTCTTTTTCTTTTTCCATTGTAAATTCACCTTTTATTAATAATGAAACTTAGCCTTCTTTGGCTCGAAATTTTCAATTGTAATGAGTTTATTTTAAAAAAAAAATAAATATCTTCCAATTATTCTTATAATATCCACTTGCAATAGTTAATGAGATAGTTGGTTACAACTATTTACATATGGTGCCCTTTAGTTTCGACTAATGATATTTGATTCCTTAAATTTATGATTTACATTAGAAATGTTTGTTTAGGATGTTTGAATACATTATAAATGTTTGTTTAGGATGTTTGAAAGCGTGGTTATATGGGAGACCTAGGATGGGGTCGGTGTTGTTAGCTGCCCATAGATAATTTTGGAATAACTAATATATATATATATATATATATATATATATATATATATATATATATATATATATATATATATATATATATATATATATATATATATATATATATATATATATATATATATATATATATATAAAGAGTAGGGATGAGCAAAAGGACCGAACCGGCCCGAACCGGCCCGGCGGTTCTACCGGTTCCCGGTTCCTACCGGTTATTGCCGTGTCTTCAAATGTTGGAATCGCTCCTTGAAAAATAGCATCATACGGTACCGGTTTTTGCCGGTTCTACTGGTTTTTTCCGGTTCTACCGGTTCCGGTTAAATCGGTTCCGGTTCCTACCGGTTCCCGGTTCCAAAAATCCACAAAAATAACGTCCCGGTCCCGGCCCGACCGGTTCCATCGGGTTCCGGTTCCGGCCGGTTCCCCGGTCCATATGCTCATCCCTAATAAAGAGAGAGAGAGAGAGAGAGAGAGAGAGAGAGAGCTAGGTTCAAATGTTTCTAGCAACTATTGTGTGCATGAATGCACCAATAGGAATTTAGGAAAAAATAAATCATTAAATAAATCATTTCAGGGTATTATAGTATTTATGTCTTAAGCCCCTTTTGGCCTTTTCTACAGATCTATACATTACGGAGTACACTGTACTTTACGGCCTTCTTGATTGCATATTGTATTTGCATTTAAATTCTTTTGTGGTTGATGTGTGTGAAACGAACTAAGTTTTAATCCTACTAACTTAAACACAAAGACAAACACACGAAAGGCAGTGTACCTATCGATTAATAATATAGTTGAAGCAAGTAGGGTATCGAACACAGGGAACGGTAAACAATTAAAATAAATGCTAATATTATCTAAATAAAATAAGTAATATAAAGGGGGTTTTCTCTAGTTTTACAAGACTAGAAACTTAATTAGAATAACCAACACACAAATAAATTAACTAGCAACTAAAACAATTAATTACCAACTAAATTCAATAGTAAAGAGGACTTCTGTTTAGGTTCGACTCATTTGTTCCCATGGAAGATTTCGATGTATCGGATTAATTCTTCATTGGCTACCGATTAAGATAATTAGGTTCACGTTCGCTATTTCTAATTCTTAGAAAACAAATTAACTCAAGCAATGGCCAGTTATCTAAATTAACGGGTTTCCTAGATTATTGATTCGGGTTAAGTAAGACTTGTAATGGTTAATTAAATTGACCCTTCACTTAACCTATTGCTGATGTTCATCAAACAATCTCACACATTAACTTACCTATCTTCTAATTAATTCTAGTTTCACATTCGTTATTCCTAGACATACAACTATGTGGTCACAATAAATCATATGAAATTAATAACTAAGAGATGTTCATACAACTTAATTACTGATTTATTAACAGAAGAATAGTTATTGTCAACACATAAGGTTCTTTAACAAGCTTAACTAAACATAATTACCAATTAAAATTAATCCTACTCAAATAATCAATCCATGTTCACAAAATTGTCTACCCTAACAGAAGAATAAGTTTTTAGCTCATGATTGCAGTAAACATAAACTCAAAAACGAAATCAAAGTATGTAAACATGATTCAAATCAAAAAGTTACTAAGAATAAACCAAAATTGTCTTGATTCTCTTCACAATTGAATGTAGGGTTGATTCTTTAGTCCCTCACGACCTAGCAGCACTTCTAATCGTTTCTCAGCCTCCTAGGGTTTCTCTCCATCCTATGATATCGATCTGAAAGTCCCTTTATATAGATTTTCACAAAACAGAGGCTACTCGGCGAGTCCGTCACTTAAAACCCGTGCACGGCAAGTCAGCGCATCCAGAATCGCGAAACTTCTGACCAACTCGGCGAGTAATCGACCCTACTCGTCGAGTACGTTTCGAATCATCATTTTCTCAAAACACGAAAGTCGTCCGAAATTGTGTCTACTTTTCAGAACATTTTGAATCTCGTCAATCGGAGTTACGGTTCATGAGATATGGCCAAAATACTGACGAGGGGTCAAGCTGTCCAACAACATCCTTCTTTCCTCAAAATCCAAGATCCAAGCCTCCAATTGCTAGTTCCGCTTCATTTTCCACCCGAGCATGTAATTGTTGCTGAAAAATGAAATTATAAACTAATTAAGCACCTTTTGTTCATTAAATGAGACAAAAAAAAAAACATAAAGTATTAAGATAATGCATGAATTTTATAACTAAATATGCCCATATTAGTGGTATTGAACACAATTGTATGATTGGGGAAAATAGAACGAAAGCTATTGGATTTAATGACTTTATTAGTTTTGTATGTTGAATATGAGTTCTTATGTTAGGAGTGAATTCTTGAATATATCACAAACAACCCCACTAGACTCTTTATATTAATATTTGTATACTTAGAATCAACAGAGCTTCTTATACTAGACTAGACTTAGATTAAATATGCTTTGTTTCTACATAGTCAAATCGATGAAAAAAGGACCTATGTTATTATTTCTTACTAATTCCTATTTTTGACATTAAGTTTAATCAAAATGGTATGTAAATTCGTGTGTATGTGCAACACCAATGCAATGAACAATCAAAACATGGCCACTGTTACATTTTTTACAAGTCAATGATGAGCAATTTCTAGAAAATAAATAACTTGATGGTGGAGTTACAACTTTTTATCTTATCACTCAATTGTGAAAGACATTGTAATTTCAATTATTTCCAGGTGATATTTGTATAATAGGTTTTATTGCTTTTTTTTGTAGGTATTCTTTGAGAAACTAGCTTATTGCGTTTTTTGTAATTTCAATCTTTCTTACCGATGTTATTCTCATAAAATGTCATTTTCGTAAGAATTGACCTGTAAATTCTTTCAGAATGAGGGCAATATTCTTTTAGAATAAAGAAGGCTTTAGTTTGAGGAAGGCTACTATTCTTTCAGAATGAAGAAGTTAAATATTCTTCACATGTAATCCTACAAATTGATCAAACCTAGACAACCAAAAAAGGTAGGGAAGCTTTAATTTTATTCTTTTACAATGATTGTTCTCTAAGAATGAACTCGGAATTTTATTCTTTAATTTTTTTCATATCAGAATGCAAACACATGTTCATTCTATGAGAATATAAATATTACACAAAACATGTGTTGCTAGTAATTCTGACAGAATACATTTATACATGCTTTAGAATGTTTATGGATATAGAAGAAAAGACTATGATTTAAGTGCATTATGTAATGTATTCTGTTAGAATTTATTTATATAAATAAATTCTGTTAGAATGTCTTTGAGAATGTTTGTTAACAACAAGTATATTTGTTTAACTGGTAATACTAACGACTAATGTATGTTATTCTTTCAGAATTGCATGGAGAAGGAATTCAATATTGATCATACTAGAGAAATATTTGGAATCGAGTTCAACAACAAGTATATATGTGAAGATCAAGTTGATTATTTGAACTATTGAAGAGGATCAAGTGTATGAGCAGCCCAAGTGTATTTATTCAATAATTGTATATTCAAGAATGCTATTGCTTAAGAATTTTATTCATTTTGATGATATTCTGTTAGAATCTATATAACTATATTAAAATGTATAAGTATATTAGTTTGTAAAAATATGTATGAATTTGTATTTAACTTCGAATGAATATTAAGAATAAAATCATAGACCCAAGTTGGATGTATATGAATAATATCTTATTCTTAAATCAGGTAAATTATCAAATATAAGTGCATTGGAAATGTATTTTGCAAGAATAAAACCAAAAATATATTTACTAGTTTATGGTTGACATTCTGTCATTCTGATATACTAAAATCGGATTTTTTAATTTGAATTAATTTAAATTATTGAAATTTTTAAAAATAAAGGAATTAATTATCCCTTAACTCCCAAAAATTTCCTTTTTTAATATAGGTAAATTGACTAAAATACCCTTATGCTTAACATTGTGTGATTATATGGTGCATGTTACCCTATTGTAATATCATAGTCTCTCAAATCATGACTTTTGATTATATTCCATCCGATGGTCAAGATCTGTGCATTCAGGCACACAATAATTAGTAGAAACAAAATAACCTAAGCATATATATAGGGTTGAGATCGGTTGAGAACTCATATTTTCCCGAGAACCCGAGAACTAAAAGTGGAGCGTTGGATCAAAAGTAATTCATTAAGGACATGATCGTTATCTTACCAATTTTATTTAATGTTTAATTTTTTTGTGTCATTTAATATATTAATATAAATGTCTAAAAATTTACATCATAAATCAAATTTTCAGATTTTTTTAAAATATATTATTTTTCATTTTTTTTAAAATGCAGATTTTTTAATTTTTTTATAGAAAACATGAATATTTGAAAAAAAAATCTTTTAAAAAAAACTACAATTTTTTCAAAAAACTGCAATTAAAAAAAAACATTTTTCTGCAATTTTTCTAATGAAAACTACAGTTTTTTCAAAAAAAAAAGAAAAAAAAAAAACTGCATTTTTAATTAAAAAAACTGCAATTTTTTCAAAAAAAACTTCAAGTTTTTCTAAAAAAGTTACATTTTTTTCAAAAAAAAGTACAATTTTTCAGAAAAAACTGCATTTTTTTTATTAAAAATAGTAAATTTTTAGGTGAATATATACATATTTTTTCAAATGCATATATGTATATTTCTTATACTATAATATTCTTAAGTAAATCACAAAAAATCTCATTTTTTTTAATTAATCTATAAACATAATAGTACAAGTATTTTTTTCGATACAAAATAAAATACAAAAAAATAAAAAATGCTACAAATTTCAAAGCATTTTCGTCTTCGTATCAATATTTCCTTATTTTCTTCAATTTATCATTTTTCAACTCTTCAATATTCACCACAATTTCTTCCAAATCTAAAAGAAAAAAAAATGATTGATGCAAAAACACTCACAAAAGTATATATGTGATTTTTATGTGATTAACATATGAAGCACATGCGATTCTCATATGAATCACATCCGATTCACAGATGAATCACATTTACTTATGACATCATATGTAAATCACATGCGATTCACATATGAATCATATGTGATTCACATGTGAATCATATGTGATTCACATGTAAATCATATGTGATTCATATGTGAATTACATGTAAATTATATGTGAATCGCTAAAAGGAAACAAATTAAAATAAATAATAAAGAATCGCAAGTGGTTCACATGTGAATCACAAGTGATTCACGTGTGAATCACAAGATGAAGCTTAATAGAGAAGCAATTACCACAAATAATATGTGGTTAATTAGCTAATAGATAAAATATAATGTAAATTTTGCTCCTTTGTAGTTTTATTAATCTTTTTTTAATTACAATATCAACAAACATCACATTTGTAGTTCGTGAATCGGAAAATCCATGTCTTACCGGTCATTATCATACAAAATGACAATATCTGCAGTGGAAAGATTGATACCAAGGCCTCCAGCTCTTGTTGATAATAAAAACACAAACTTTTCACTTTCTGGTTTATTAAAAGCGTCAATAGAGGCATCACGATCTTCACCTCCAGTGTTTCCATCAATACGATAGTATAAATATCCACGAAACATCAAGTAATCTTCTAGAATGTCGAGCAGCCTTGTCATCTATAATAGCGTAAGTATACCACAATTTCAATGACTTTATCCTCTATAGTGTACTGTTTATAGTCGACTAAAAATAGCAAACAAACATATCAACTATTAATCAAATGGAAAGGAAAGAAGCTAAAGGAATCTTTGTGCAAAATCAGAACACTTGAACTTCTTTCTTCTGCCCAATTTTGTGAGCACGATCCTGAGCTTGCAAATCCACTTGTGGATTCCTACAAAATTAAATTTATATTCAGTTAAACAAAACTACCAACTATTTTATAAATGTCATAAAATATGATGGAATCATGCATTATTCCATAATTTGATGCAATTGCTGTGCAATCGTGCATTATTCTCAAACATGCAATATGTGCAGCATCAAGATAAGCTCGCGTTTGTAAGTCTGTGAAATATGATGGAATCCCGGTCACAAAGCTTGAAACATGGTTTTCAAGGTTTTTCTCTGCCATTTGCTTTAATTTTGCAAACGACGTTCCCAAAATCTGCATAGGTCTATAAGTGTGTTTCTCATTCAAGTACTGTACGAGAATCAAAACACCGTCATCAGAAGCTTCACTGGTTTCAAAAGGTAGTAACTTAAGATCATCCTGCACTAGTGGATTCTTGTATTCACTTCAGCAGAACCCAAAAACTTTTGCTTCTCACCAAAACTCACCACAACAGGTGTCTTGCGATTTGATTTGTCATTCAATAATACATCAATCCCACGGTTTTTTGCAGCAACGATTACACAGTTTTCATTCCCAATATCAAACCCAACCACACTCATTTCTAAAATTTTAAGTTTCATCACAGTTTATTACGCATTAATCGATTCAATTATGAACAGTGGCTTCACCTAAATCATGTTAACAAAAAAAAATCAGTCCATATAACTCCAAATTAACCACAGTGAAAAAGAGAAATAGAAGTTCAGGTGATAATGTGGAATTGTGTAATTATCAGAACTCGAAACGTAATTCTACAATCGAGATTTCTCAATTAGAACCGTGATGAGTTCTGTAGTCGTATATTTTAGAGGATAAATGGCAAACGCGCTGACGAAGGGTAGCGGCGGAGGAAAAGAGAGACATACCTTGAAGTCAAAATGAAGGCCTAAAGGCAGACGTAGAAATCAATTCGAAGGGATACAGGTGGATCAGATCTCTGTTATCGATGGTTAGCAGAGAGGGGAGGGAGGCTAGAGAATCATCGACGGAGATAATGGCACACCGATGTAGTTCTGATCATCGAAGGAGAGACTGGAGGATCTCTCAATCTCTTGTCGATGCTTTCCCAGGCAGAGGCACCACCACCGTGAACACGAAGCAACAATGATGAAGACTTGCGTGTGTGTGTGAGAGAGAGAGAGAGAGAGAAAGAAAGAGAAGATAAGAATCGGTGTTGAATAATGAAAGAAATGGTTTTCTAAATTAATTAAAACAATTACTAATTATATTTTTCATACCCAATATAACCCTGTGATTTTATTTTAAAAGACTAAGTTACCAATGAAGTTGTTTTTAATTACAATTATGCCATCTTTGATCTAGGTCGTTAAAAATTTTGATCTAATGTTTCACTTTTAGCTCTCGGGTTCTCGGGAACCTATGAGTTCTCAAATGAATCTTCCTCTCTCTCTCTCTCTCTCTCTATATATATATATATATGAGTTCTCAAATGAATCTTCCTCTCTCTCTCTCTCTCTCTCTCTCTCTATATATATATATATATATATATATATATATATATATATATATATATATATCACTGTTGTAAAAATCCCGACTAAGTCCCGATTAATCCTTAGGCGCTACTCGAGTGATTAAAGGGCGCCTATCGATTAATTCTTGCATACATAATGAGTGAAACATTTTGAAAAAGTTTTATCTCAATGGAAACTATTTGAGGCATGATTAGTGTTTTATTAATCATATATTAACCTATTTTGTTATCATATTACTGGTATTTACAAACTTTGATATGATATTACTCCTATTTAATTTTTTAAAACTCAACAAATTACCAGTTAATGGTCCCCGATTAATCTCTAAATAACTGATTAATCTCTTAACCCCAGCCACCGACTAGCTAACGTCGAACGTTTTTTACAACCTTTATATATATATATATATATATATATATATATATATATATATATATATATATATATAGACACACACACACACACACACACTCACACTAGGTAATTCCAAGTGCCGTCCAAAGGATAACCCATTGTCATGATGTGTTACGTGTCAAGAGTAAGGGTATTCTATTCGGGTCTAATATATATTGCATGATGCGTACATGTCAAGAGTAAGGGTATTCTACTCGGGTCTAACACACACACACACACACACACACACACACACATATATATATATATATATATATATATATATATATATATATATATATATTGCATGATGCGTTACATGTCAAGAGTAAGGGTATTCTACTCGGGTCTAACACACACACACACACACACACACACACACACATATATATATATATATATATATATATATATATATATATATATTCACATTCATTGCATAGTAGAATGTTGTTTTTTGGTGCTTTACAAAAGATATATTAGCGTATGAGTAGGCTAGATGTATATATCTATATATACCAATATACATAGCTATTGAAGTGATTACAAAATTTGGCTATGATGGTGAATGACTTCCCTAGCATTCTTCATAAAGCAAGACTTGTCACAGGGACTTATTTCTAATTTGTAAGCACAATATTCTCTAACTGAAACGAACTTTGGGTTATAAGATTTCTTTCCCAATATTGCAAAAGAAAAAGAGAATAATTTACAATTATGTGAAATACAACTAATGTAGTTAAGGAGAATATATCTTACTATTTTCTTCCATGCTTAGCAAATCTTCTGTATTTACAAAACTTTGTGGGGAAATAAGCTTCTTAGCTACGGAAATAATTCTTCCTCATTTGTTCTTGTCAGTTTCACTCTTCTTAACTCTTAAGAATACCTTGATGCCAACCTAGCTAGCTCTGCGAATGGGAACATCAAAGGGCAATGTAAAGGGTCATAACAACCAAAATAGTATTGAACGCTCTTAGATTCATTGTTATGCGTTTTCACCTCAATACTTCTAGTACCATAATCCTCATTATCTTCTCCATTTATCCAGATCGTTGCAACTTGTGAAACCTATGGTTATTTATATACTCGTTGATCCTGACCGCGGATTGTATTAAGAATAATCTTATAATTATCCAAAACAGGAACATCTCTTAAATATCTGAAAAAGCGAGCATAAGGATTTTGATCAAGATATTTAACACATTTTCCAATCAAATCTTCCGACAAACATGGACAAGTGGAAATGAGATTTTCTATTTCATGCTCAGTATTGTGAAAGTACAACGGGAGACTTTTTGAGCTATTATTCTAAGGCACTAAGTCATTTATGAAATGGTATACTTAGCCTTGTACCCTGAATGTGGAAATTCCTTTGTTTCTCTTAGCAAGAGCTTTGTCTACTTTAACACCAAAGGAATTGAAGTAAATGAAAATACATTATTGTATGATCTTACATATGGTCTAAACATTTTTGCTTCCTATGACATTGAACATAAAAGGTCGTGCATACGGTGGTTCATTATTTGATAAAACATTAGAACCATCTGAGCCCGATGTAATTTGTTTTTGAATAAAACTTTATAGCACCACAATAGCAACAATTTGCAACATTAGGAAGTCTATCAGCAACAGAAGGAATAAACTTCAGTAATTCTCTTCCTTTTTTACATTTATGTTTTCCTTTTACACTTTTTGATGTTTCACTTGAAGAACTGGAATGATTTTTAGTGCTATTATTCAACTATTTTAACCTAACGGTCAATGTTTCACGTAAACCGGACATGTTAACATATGGATCTACTTCTTTTACCCTTCCATATTAGAATTGCTCTTCTCCCATACTCTTTCTTATAAAATCTTGTAGCATCATTATTCTCTACATAAACAGAGATAGTAAAATTTAAAGTACTTTGACCATCTTTTTTAGTCACATACGGAGTATATTTTATCACATTTTGTAAATTTTCTCTTATATCCAACCATGGTAAACTTCCAATTAATTATCGATTGAACAATATATTATTCTTAAAAAACAAAGTAAATTCTTCTCACAACAACTGAAACCTTCAAGTAAAAAGTAGGACAATGTTATTAAGGCCCATTGAATTTATAAATAAAAAACTACTCGCCTTTTTTATTTGAAGTACAGGATAGATCGACTGAGTCTTCAATGGCAGGAAGAATGGTTGAGAGAGAAAGAGGAAGAAAGTTGGGAGACATGAAGATGAAATGAAAGATGCAAGTGGTTGGAGCGTATATGGAAAGGTAGAATAAATCTTCCTATTCTAATAAATGAATAGATTTATTTTATCATTATATTAAAATTCTTCATTAATATTATATGTCCTCTATAATCCCAATTGTCAACATATTAATTATCAATTTCAAAGTTTAAATTTGCACCCTC
This sequence comes from Lactuca serriola, assembly GCF_051521515.1. Lineage (NCBI taxonomy): Eukaryota > Viridiplantae > Streptophyta > Magnoliopsida > Asterales > Asteraceae > Lactuca > Lactuca serriola. The sequence continues at coordinate 152,978,123 of NC_136412.1, read as the reverse complement.
ATTACATTAAATTTTAAATTTCAAATTTCAAAATTTTTCATTTAATTATATTAAATTAATAAAATTAGATTTAAAAATAAAAAAAAAATTATATGGATTATAAGGTGATATAACTGCACGTATTTATTTAAATCAACGATTATAATTTTATATATAACTAAAACGAATATCTTTTAAGTAATAATTTATTTAAAATAATTTATTAATATTTTTGATTTTTTAATATGAAAGTTTAATTAATTTTATAACCATGGTTCTCACGAGTTATGAACTAGTGAAAGATATAAATTAAATTTTTGAACAGGCGGTGTTAGAGGACGGTGAAAGAGTCGTATTAGAGAACGTGGCGAGTATATGAGACTACAACGCATCAAGTGATTGATTAATGATCTGGAATTATAAAGTAGATATATATTTATTGATTTAATAAGAAATTATAGAATCCATGAGTTTTTTTCCATTTTTTAGACCCGACAGACGATGCAAATTTGATTTACTTTGATTGATGACCCATTTGATTAAAAATAGGGATAATGACTTAAAAGGGTAACGAACTTTCGACTTTTTTCACATTTAGTCACTAAATTTTTTTTCGTTATCTATTTGTCATTGAACTAGTGAAACTGTTCATATTTTGCCCTCATGACCGGTTGTAAACGGTCATAAGGTAAAAATGTGAACAGTTTCAATAGTTCAGTGACAAATAGATAATGAAAAAAAAATTAGTGACTAAATATGAACAAAGTCGAAAGTTCGTTTCCCTCTGAAAAGTTCAATGACTAAATGTGAACAAACTTCCTCTTGAATTATGTTTTAGCAAATTATTTCTTTTTGTTAAATTCTACCAACATTTGTTGATGAAGAAATCTATGAAATAGAAAAACAAAAACCCCGAAAAATATATTAAAAAAAAACAAAACTGAAATAAAAAAACCAATGGCTCACACACTCTCTCTCTCTCTCTCTCTCTCTCTTTCATGTCACAAGGCTACTTTACCACATGCAAGTGAGTTTACAAAAGTCAAACCATTTACAAAGTCATACATGGATAACTCTGTACCCAACATTCTCCCCCTCAAAGTTAGGAATGGATGACCCACTTCAAATCTTCCAAACTTGAGCAACTTCACGAACCGAGCCTCAAATGTGACACATGTAGAGATGAGCATCAAATCTTCAATTCATCCATGACACATGTGAGACCATACCAACCGAGCATCAAAAGGTAATTAGGAGTTTCTCATTCTCCAAAAAATTACCAAAATTTTCAGCATTTATGCACACTCCAAAAATCTTCAATAACTCCAAACCTATCATTAACCGAAATCACTTCCGAATCTCCAATCGAATCATTTCATAAAATTCAAATACTCGAGGTCACTTCGGTCTTCAAGTCCGCATAATATGAAAAATTCAACTTTCGAATTTCCAAATCTAAATCTCTCCCCTTCTAATAACCGAAAAATGATTATAAAACCAAAAATGGAATGAGAAAACACTCAATTCGGAATTTTTCTATCCAAAACTCCCCCTTAACACATGGCATAAACATTTTGCTTCAATATAGAAAATCCAAAAACTCTTCAATTTTTAGTTTCGTTCACCGACCGCCTTTGACAGAATTTTGAAATTGATAATTTCTACCCAAAATTTTGGATTTTCCGGATTAAAGCAAAATATGTATGTCATGTGTTAAGGGGGAGTTTGGGATAGAAAAATTCTGAATTAAGCACTTTCTCATTCCCTTTTTGGTTTTATTATCATTTTTTTGATTATTAAAAGGGGGGGAGAGATTTAGATATGAAAATTCGAAAGTTGCATTTTTGTAAAACCAAAATCATATTGAAAATTTTGATTTTTTATTTTGGAAAATACCAAACCATTGGTTTTTTATTTTGATTTCGGTTTTTCGTATTTTTTAATATATTTTTTGGGGTTTTTGTTTTTTTTATTTCATAGATTTGTTCATCAACAAATGTTGCTAGAATTTAACAAAAATAAATAATTTGCTAAAACATAGTTCAAAAGGAAGTTTGTTCACATTTAGTCATTGAACTTTTTAGAGGGAAACGAACTTTCGAGTTTGTTCACATTTAGTTACTAAACTTTTTTCATTATCTATTTGTTACTGAACTATTAAAACTGTTCACATTTTACCCTTATGACCGGTAACAACCGGCCATAAGGGTAAAATATGAACAATTTCAATAGTTCAGTGGCAAATAGATAACGAAAAAAAGTTTAGTGACTAAATGTGAACAAAGTCGAAAGTTTGTTACCCTTTCAAGTCATTATCCCTTAAAAGTATATAAAGAAAAAAACTGAACCAAGCGGAACGATAAATGCAAATGGTGGAACGATTAGGGTTAGAAAAAGCAAACAAATTTGTTACAGAATAACCTCGTATCGAGAAGGTTGATATTAAGAAAACATACCTTAAAAAGAAATTAGAGAGAAACATGTTTCAACGAAAAGCAGAAAATGGATTTTCTAGGTGAGGGAATGATGTAGATGCGTAGCGTCAAAACTGCCTTAGATGTTGTACATAAAGCAACTGTAGCAAGACAACTGGTAGATGGATTAGAATTTTTGTTTTTTGGGCAAACAATATGATAAATTCGTTTGTAGAGAAAGAAGAAGACGGTGTGCTTGACAAACAAAGAGGAAGGTTTAGGTATCTGTCTTGTTCTTCAAGGGTAATAGCCAAATAACAAAAGGTTTCCATCTTGTTCTTTAAGTGTAATAGTCGAATACCAGAAGGTTCCTTCCGGGATGGGAAGCAGAGGTCGCCAATTTCTTGTGAGATAAAGGTTAAGATGAGAAGACTGTACTAAAAAATTTGTATGTTAAAGCATCTCCAACCCACTATCATTCTTTATTATTTCCTCCCATTTCTTTCCCCTTTCCTCTCCAACTCTACCTCATTTATTCCCCAATTTTGGGGTAAATGACTAGTATAACACCAAATATGGTGTTATAGTATTCATTTCCCTCAAAATGGGGATGAACTTTGAGTTGTCAGTTTTAATCCCTCATTTTATATATTTATACATTTCTAGTTATTTTATCTACTAATTATTATTTAAATGTAATATTTAACACTTATAATATTGTGTTATATATTAAATTATATTGATTAATTATAAATATAATTTTTTGTTCGTTTATCAAATTCATATTAAAATTTAAATACATATTGAAATTTTAAAACACAATAATGTATGTTACAAAAGCTTATAATTACATATTATAAATATAATCTTATTTATTTAATATTATTGTAATGAAAAAAAATATAGATTATATATTTGTTAAAACCAAATTAATATAATGGATGTATTTGACAATTTAAGAAAGTAAAAGACAATCCCATAGCCCAAAAAAAGATGTATAGTATCGTAGATAGCCCATTGTATGGAGTCCAATGTACCAACCCCAGTAAAATCAGATGACGTGGATATGTTGTAAAAAAACCAAAGGTTTTCTTTATATATATATATATATATATATATATATATATATATATATATATATATATATATATATATAAAGAGAGAGATAGAGGTAGGTTCCGATGAGATTAAAAATAAAATAGAGATTTTGAGATATAACCTCATCAACATATTTCAAGTCTGCCGCTCTAACCCTCTGGCATACCGGCGTGACAGGTCTGTTATAATCATAAATGATTATATAGCGTTGTCCGTCCATTTCTCCTCCCCCGCCATCCCCACCACCACAACCGCCACTGCCACCACAACCACCACCTCTGACACCAACCGACCCCACCACTGTCACATCCGTCACTTATACTACTACCACCTCTGTCACCACCACTGTTTCTGCCATCAACTATGATAATCATATATGAGTACTCAGTGAACAGACATACATGTATAATCATTTATGATTACACATACACTGCTGTTGTCGGTACCTTAGAGCGTTAGAGCGGCAAATGAGAAATGTATGACTTAGGTTGAATCTCGAGATCTCTACAATCAACTATCTCTACCATCATTCTTGCATCCTCTATTAGAGCTTATTCAATACATTGTATATATTGTTTATGGAGTTTTATATGTTTAATTTTGCACTACAAACCGTGTATAAGAATAGTTACCAACTACCTATAGGTCTCCATATTGAAATTTGATACATAAACATATAGTGAAAGCTTGAAAGTGTTCATTAAAAAACCCAATAAACCTCTTTCCATAACCCATCATGAAATACCATGCAATTATACATAAGGTAGGTGTCGGAGGAAGTTATGAAACCTACTAAATGTCTAATAAAAAAACACTTTCAAAATACATAGATGTTGGGGTGAATTACGAAATAAAAAATAATATGAGTTGAAAAGCAATATAAAGAAGCTAATAATGAAAGAAAATTGTGTTTTTTAATCAAAATGAAGTCAATTTTGATGGTTCTATAGATAATATTACATACATGACAACCATATATTCATTTTTCTCATATATATATATATATATATATATATATATATATATATATATATATATATATATATATATATATATATATATATATATAATTCAAATTAGAACCCAAAAAGAGTGAGAACCCTACGAACCATTTTTTTTAAAATGTCTTTATTAAGCGCATTTTGGACAAATCCAACATTTTTATTGTATTAAGCAGACTTTTTCATTCCCTACTTTACAAAACTACTTGTCATATGTCATTGGACCACCATCGAACCGTAGCCCGATCGACGCCGGACTAACATTAAATTCAGTGACATTGTTCTGGTCGTATTAGCATCTTAATAGAACAAACATTGTATCTTCCATTTTTTTGTAATACTTTTTATTTTTCTAGCTAAAATATACAAAATTTTAGTAAAAATAAATATAATTATGTCTTGAAAAAATCAATTTTCTTTTTCTAAATTGTATATTTCTTAAAAAAAATATATCGTGTATATAAAATATTCACAGTTTAATAAACATAATAATTCACTAATACACATTTCAATATTTTGTTGCATACCTTCTTTCATATTTTAATATAAAATGTACCTCTTAATACAGTCCATTTTTAGTTTAATACATAAAATTCACAACATAACATGATACACTCCATTATACACTAATTCACATATTTAAAGAAGTCAAACTCAAACTCTCCCACCACCACCATGACCAACTACCACACATCACCACCAACCATCTGTGCCACCGTCGCAATCATCTTTTCTTCCAAATCAAATTTGTATATAAAATTATTGATTCACAACTGAAATAATATATTCACAATTTAATAAACCCATTAGTTTACTTATTTAGAGTTTAATGCAAAATTATTATAAAAGCTAATACCTTTTACATTTTTATACAACAAAAAACTAAGTATATTCACAAGAAATTAATACAATTCATACATAAAATATTCATAATTTAACACAAATATCACAAGTTAATACATAAAATTCACAACTTCATAAAGTCAAATCATATTTTAAACAAAAAAATTACAGCTTAATATAGTTAATTCAAAGCTTAAAACGCAAAAATCACAGTTTAATATACAAAATTTACAGCTTAATACAATAAACTTACAATTTAATACACAAAATGTATAAATTCAATGTCATACTATCAACTTAAAACTCTTAATACATTCAATTCACAGTTTAATACATAAACTTCACAGGTTAACATAATAAATTCACAGTTTAATACAATAAATTCACAGCTTCATACATGAAATTTACAGCTTAATATAGTCAATTCATAATTTTAACTGAAAATTCACAGCTTAATGCAATCAATTTACAGTTTAAAACACAAAAATCACAGCTTAATACACAAAACTCATAGTTTTAGTAAAGTAACTAATCCAGAATTAAAACTCACCATGTGTCCACTTAAATGATGTGAGAAAACAAACATGTCAAACCTTTTTGGTTGATGGGTCGTCTTGTCAATAATCTCACACAAGTATAATATTAATTTTATTAAGCAAAGATAAGACATAATATAAAATACAAGTAATGTCTTATAATTTTTTGAGAAAGTGTTTTTATATTTTGAAAAAAAAAATCTATTTGTGGTCTTTAATATAAAACATTGATACTTTAACCGATCAATTACCAAATAAATTCACATTATATATAAAAACTAAATTTACGATAAACTAAATAGATTTACATTTATTAACATAAACTAAATAAATTATCAAATAAATTTACATTAGATATGTAAAACTATGGAAGAAAATAAAATAACCAAATGATATGTTTTACTCATTTCTAAAAAACAAAACCTTGGTGCTTAAAAGTTGAAACAGTCGATTGCAATCTGTATCATGTTCATCAATTGAAAAAGGCAAAAATCTAATGCTACTTTCACTAGTACAAAAATGGGTTATGATCACACCAAAAAATTGTGACCATATGCCTATAGTCACTTTTTTTTTCATTGAAAGTGTCACCGAAGGCCGTGCCATTTTAGGCACCATACGGCCACTTTTAAGTTTAGTGGCTATATCATATGAAATAGCATAAAAGTGTGGCTATTGGGTGAAGTTTTTTGTTGTTGTAATCTATCATTTTATCCAATATTGTGACTGTAAACCCTTTGTAGACACACCTTCTAGTTATTTTAGTGACAATCTTTCATGGAATGGTCACATGAAATTATTCACTGTGGCATATTGATAATATGTCACACCCCGAAACCGATGGCGGAAACGTTCCGGGGCGGAGGACGTCATGTAATATCACAACCAATGTACATAGTAAGCATAGTAAACACAAAACAATACATTACATAGGATCATTATATTTGTTTGAAAGTAAAGTAATACATGTTTTATAGATACATTAGTCTAAAAAAAAGTAAGACGAGACTTTCATACGCTTCGTCTTCTACAAAAGAACGCAGGATACCTGTCTAAGGAGAACCTAAGAATACAAGCAGTTTAAAAATCAGCATAAAGCTGGTGAGTTCATAAGCTGTTTGTTTATGTAAAAAGATAATTTTTCCTTTGGTTTTCTGAAAAGTTGTTATCTAAGAAAATCCCATATTTTCTTATAAAGACAGTTTAGTTAAACTTCTGAATTCCATTCGGTACAACAGTAGATAGTTTAATACGTAAAACTCTAGATTGAAAACCCCTGGGAACACCATCTAGTACAACAGTAGGTAGTTTAATACATAAAATTCTAGATTGAAAACCCCTGGGAACACCATCCAGTACAACAGTAGGTAGTTTTAATATATAAAACTATAGATTTAAGGAAGATATAAAATCCGTGAACAAAATTTATATTAATACGTATTGTGAGTCGGATAACCATGCTAATATGACATGAGACCTCCTTGACGTTCTTCAGGCGTCGGACGATATCCATAATTTGTCACCCCAGGCATGCCCGCCTAACTGTAGCTAGCAGTTAAAGTGTGGGATTGTCAGTCTCGAATAGATCTATTCACAAATTCCACGCTCTCCCTCCAGGAGACTCTGGTTATACTTCCGGGGAGGATTTACTGACAACCCGAAGGGTTTAATGAAGACAAATCTCACAAGCTAGTATTAAATTATTCACGGTGTACTCGGTCGTTATCAAACATCATAATCATTTTGAAACATCATAGTAAAGAGATTGATACCAAAAGCTTAATTTCATTATCAAAAAGGAAGTTTACTTATACAATTGTTAGAGCCTTGAATCAAGGAAAGACCAATAATTAAGGAATATAAAAAAGGAAAGACTATATACGATTGACCGTGAATAATGAAAATTAAAAGGTTTCCAATACTCCCCCTCAAGTTGGTGCATGTAAGTTTCGAATGCCCAACTTGACCAGTAATGTTTGTAGTAAACGGGAGCCAAGCGGTTTGGTAAGTAATTCGGCGACCTGTTGCTTAGAATTGATATGGACCGGCACTATTTCTTTGCGTCCAACTCGTTCACGGACAAAATAACAGTCCATTTCAACATGCTCCGTCCTCTCATGGAAGACGGGATTGTTAGCTATATGGTTGGCTGCCTCGTTATCGCATAGCAACGGTGTAGGATCACCCACAGCAGTATCAAGTTCTTCCAACAGCCAACGAACCCATATGATCTCGCTGACCGCGATGGCCATTGCCCGATATTCCACTTCTGCCGAGGAGCAAGACACCACGAATTGTTTCTTCGATTTCCAGGATATTGGAGCTCCCCCTAATAGAAGCACATAACCGGACCTTGATCGTTTACTAAGGGGACATCCAAGCCAATCCGCATCACAATAGGCTACAAGGTTGGTGTCGCTCGTGTTTGGTAAGAGAATGCCTTGGCCAATGGTAGATTTAAGGTATCGCAAAACTCTACTGGCAGCCTCCATGTGGACGCGTCGTGGGTCTCCAACAAATTGGCTTAGAATGCTTACGGAATAAGCTATATCTGGGCGAGTGACTTGTAGGTAAAGTAGGCGTCGTACGAGTCTTCGATATTGGCTTGAGTCTATCTTCTCTTCTTCTTCTTCTCCTTTATCCAGTTTCAGATTTGGTTCCATGGGTAACGAACTGGGGCGGCATCCCGTTAATCCACTGTCTTCAAGGATATCCAACGTGTACTTATGTTGGCTGAGAATTAACCCTTCGGATGTTCTTGCCACTTCGATGCCCAAGAAATATTTCAAGGGGCCAAGGTCGTTTATGCTAAACTTCTCGTCAAGATAAGACTTCGTTCTCTCAATCCATCTCATGTCATTTCCAACTAGTATTACATCATCTACATATATGAGGGCTGCTACATATGCATCACCATTTTTATAAATGAACAAAGAGTGATCAGCCTTAGACTGCTTGTAACCGAGGCTAATAAAGGATCTAGTGAACTTGTAGTACCAATCCCGAGATGCTTGCTTCAACCCGTAGATGGACTTTTTGAGTTTGCATACCCTTGTTTCGTCTTTCTTTGAGAACCCTTGAGGAATTTTCATGTAAGCTTCCTCCCCTAAGTCTCCGTGTAAAAACACGTTATTCACGTCGAGTTGTTGAATCTCCCACCTTCGTTTCACGGCAATGGCTAGAAGTGTTCTTAATGTTACCAATTTTGCGACGGGTGCGAATGTGTCGTGATAGTCCACTCCTTCTATTTGTGTAAAACCTTTTGCGACGAGTCTCGCTTTGTATCTTTCTACCTCCCCATCCGGTTTGAACTTGATTTTGTACACCCACCTTGAGTCGATGGCTTTCTTCCCTTCCGGTAATTGTTCGAGGGTCCACGTCCCGTTTTGTTCAAGAGCATGAATTTACTTTTGCATGGCTTCTTTCCAATTCTCATCTTGAGCTGCTTGATGAAAAGACTTTGGCTCATCATGGGTATTGATGGCGGACAAAAATGCTTTGTGAGTATTAGAAAAATGCTCAAAAGAAACATAATGGGATAAAGGATGTACCGTCGAGGACTCTTGATTGGAGGTAGGCTGCATGTGGTTGATGGATAGGGGAAGCTTTACTTGATAATCACTTAAATGCTTTGGTTGTGCTTTCTGTCGCTTTTGTCTTCCTCCAATAGACTCTTTTTGGTTGATGTGGGGTTCCTCATTAGTGCCCATGTGAACATCATTATTATTTGTGTTACTTTCCATGTTTTGTTCTTCTTACACTATTTCTTCAAGTTGTTCCTCCATACTATGCATTTGGTTTCTTCATCACTTTGCATGGAATCTCCCCCTGTCTCCACATTCTCGACAACTTCATATGCTTCATCATATTGTGGGGTAGGCCTCAAGTACTCAAAAATTTCTTGTTAAAAGTTTTCTATTTTTGAAAAAGGAAAAGAGTCTTCGATAAACTTTACGTCTCGCGTCATCACCATTTTCCCTTTTTCAAGGTCGCAAATTTTCTACCCCTTTTTGTCGGGAGGATAGCCTAAAAATACCCCTGGTTTTCCTCTTGGTTCAAATTTATCTCCATTTGTTTCGGTGTTTTTGTAGTAGGCGAGACATCCGAAAACTCGCATATGATCGTATTCGGGACATCGTTCAAATAGGATTTCATATGGAGTTTTGTCATTTATGACTTTGGAAGGTAATCGGTTAACGATGTAGGTAGCCGTAAGGATACACTCCCCCAAAAGGTTGTCGGAAGGTTCGCTTCAAAACGTAAGGCTCGTGCGATCTCCAAAAGGTGTCTATGTTTTCGTTCGACTACGCCATTTTGTTGCGGGGTACGAGGGCAACTGGTCTCCAAGACAATCCCATGTTCTCTATAGAACTCGTTCATGTTGTTTGAAACAAACTCTCCACCATTGTCGCATCTAATTCTTTTTATACCCTTTTCAAATTGCGTTTTTACCATGTTGTAAAAATCAATTAGGCAAGTACTCGCCTCGTTTTTGTGTTTGAGTAAATATACCCAAACGGCTCTACTATAGTCATCGACAATCGTAAGAAAGTAATTTGCCCCTGTCAACAATGGTTTCCGATATTTTCCCCAAACATCACAGTGGATCAATTCAAAACAATTGGTAGTTTTAATACTACTAATTGGAAAAGGTAATCGAGTGAGTTTGGCCTTATTACATGAATCACAAACTTTGTTCCTAAAACTTGAAGAAACTTCTTTAAGAAAATTAACACGAGATAATTTTATGTTGGATGCATGCCCAAGACGTTTGTGCCATGCATCGATCGTTACCGCCATCGCCTTTCTTTCTTCCTTTATTCCCCTCATCCAATAGAGACCACCATGGCAATCACCCGCTCCAATCAAGTTCCTCGTTTTTAGATCCTGTATAACAAAGAAATCAGGGAAAAAAGTTACTGCACAATAAAGATCTTTCGAGAGTTTTCGAACCGATAAAAGGTTGCACTTAGAATTTGGAACAAAAAGAACTCCTTTAGTGTTGATTCCACCCTTGAAAGTAATCTCTCCTTTCCCTTTTACAGGGATTGATTCCCCATTAGGAATAGTGACAAGCCTTTCATTATTATTTATTAATAACTTGTCAAGGAGGTGACTTTGGTGGGTTATATGGTCGGTGGCACCTATATGCACAACCCAATCATCATCATTGGTATTTATTCTACCTGCCATATTAGCGACAATAGGTTCGTCATGATTTCCCCCAAACAGTTTCAAGAAATTAGCATATTGTTCTTCCGTCATTCCTGGTATCGGGCACGATTTTGTTTCCACCATGGCAGCCTTTGGTTTTGGCTTGTCTCCTTTTCCTTTGGCTGGCCACCATTCGGGGTAACCGATTCTTTTGAAACATCCTTCACGATCGTGCCCTTTCTTTCCACAATGGCTGCAAGACTCGGTGGAAATGGTCCCTTTTTCTGTTTTTATCCATCCCTTTTCTTGTGAGTTACGTGCCGGTTCTCGCCTTCCTTGAAAGCTGGCTTGGAAAGCAGCCACTTCACAGGTCGGGTTCTTGGAAGCGGTAATCATTCGTTGCTTCTCATCCTCCTCCACGGGATGATAGACGGTGCTCAGCTTTGGCGTAGGTTTCATGGCCAATATTTGTGTCTTTATAACACTGAATTGGTCATCAAGCCCCATAAGGAACTCGTAAGTTCTCTCCTTTTCTTTCAGTTCGGTTAGCTTCTTTGCGAGACCACACGAACAACCATTACAGGAACATCGAGGAGTGGGAAGAATTGTCTCCATCTCGTCCCACAAGACATAGAGTCTAGTATAGTAGGCTGACACGGTGGTGTCATCTTGTCGAGTGTTGTTCATTTCCTGTTTTAGTTCGTATGCCTTGGGAGCGCTCTCCTTTCCGAAGCATTCCTTCAAATCTTGCCAAATTTTTGTAGCCGTTTTTGCGTCGTCAGCCAACTTTTGATCACTGCATCGCAACGCATCCAAGGTAGATATTTCTCAGATTCCGTCTCAGGTCTTTTGATCGACCCATCAACGAAACCGGTTTTGTTCTTGGCGAACAAGAAATTCATCATCTCTTGTTCCTAATCGTTGTAGTTCTTGTCGGTCAGCACTTAATTCACGTGCATATGTTTTGGGTAGTCGAAAGCGTGTAGGTAGAGAGGTGAGTTGTGATCGATGATCTCCTTCTCATTCTAGTTGTGGGTTTTGGTTGCATCGTTGTCGGCTATAGAGGTCGATTAGGATTTTCTTTTCTTTAGTTTCTGGATCGAACTCTCTGATACCATAAAGAGATGGATACCAAAAGCTTAATTTCATTATCAAAAAGGAAGTTTACTTATACAATTGTTAGAGCCTTGAATCAAGGAAAGACCAATAATTAAGGAATATAAAAAAGGAAAGACTATATATGATTGACCGTGAATAATGAAAATTAAAAGGTTTCCAATACATACAGTAAAAACAATTGAATACAAAGAAATTATCTGGCATGATGCTCTAAATTTAAACAGAGATAAACTGAATCAAACATAGTTTATCTATTAACCTTGCATGAAATTTGTACTCGTAAAACCAGAAATGAAGATCCCAAATTATTCCCATAATAATTTGATTGTTTTGATTGTCTCTTACACTGTAATTGAATCTACTTAGTTATAGTCAGAAAAACATCCCTTATGCTCCGCATGATACAAAAGGGGTAAAGATATCTAAAAGTTTGCCAGATATTTATAGATTTACATCAGTTTTAAGTTTCGAAAACATTTAGAGTTTGCTTGTATTCCCTCATGAAAACATTGAAAAACTCGGAAAAAGGCGTAGGGGTATGAACTCACCGGTCGAGAAATGTGTCGGCTAGGAAGCTAAGTGTCAATTCAAGGCTTGAAAACACGCGAGGTTCCTATGTAATATGAAGAGATACATAATTTGTATCTAATTAGACCTTGATCTATTAATTAAATAATAATAAATACTTCTAGACACGAAAACACTTCAATTCAAGTGTTTGGAGTGACCAGGGTGGCATCTACGAGGGTATAAGGCCTAGATATGGAGTTTGCTCTTCAAGAGTAAACTCCTAAAGGAGATTACGGCCCATAGACCATATCCCCATCAGTTTACGGACGTAAACTCATGGGTGATGGGTTCTTGGTTGCTAAATGGCCTTATAATACTTGTGGGGTGATGTTAGGATCAAATCTAGGGCATAGGAAGTGATTTAAAAATCAAAGGGACCATTTAATGGAGTTTACGGCTGTAAACTAGGAGTTTACGGCCGTAAAATTTCTCATACCCAATCCTTATGTGTTTTAGTGGTCCAAGATTAATCACATGTGATTCTAACGCATTTTACAAGTCATAGGATGAATTTAAGGCACCATTTGACCCATTTATAGGAGTTTACGGCCCAGGAACCTTTCCTTGGGGGGTTTACGGCCGTGAACTCCTAAGGGAGTGGTTTTTATCAAGTTTAAGGTCCCTAACACATTTGTGGTTGCTTCTAGACTTTATTCCAAGGCTTTGGAGGTGGTTAAGGGGCATTTTAACACCTAAAAAGGGGTTTACGGCCTATGAAGGGTGTTTACGGTCCAAGCATGCTCTTGGGCTGTAAAATCATGTTTACCCCTTAAATGTGAGTTTTTGGTGTTCCAAGTCCAGTCTCGAAAGCCCCTAAGTCATATCTAAGCTCTAAAGGTGGTTTGGAAGGGTTTTGAGGCTCAAAAACCCCATTTGTATGTGTTTGCGGCCTAGGGTTGTTCCTAGGTCGTAAACACTATGTTTATGGTCCTTTTTCATAATTTAAACACGAATTTGAAGGCTAAGGATGTTATACTATGAGCTAGGATTGATTACATACCTAATTGGAGCTTGAAAGGGAGTGATTTTTGGATCAAAAGCATAGATATGTAGAGAGAGAGTAGAGAGAGGTTGAAAAAGCTTCAAATGAAGTTCTTTGAACTTTATATATGGGTCAAGTTTGAGACACGGTGGAATTCTACCCGATACTGACGTTTACCGAGGCTTTTGGTCGTACCCGATTAAGTGTTTGTAACTCGACGTGGTCGTAACTAAAAATTATCCAATTAAATATCGAAAGTGTTTTCACGTGTTTCTAACGTGTTTGGATACTTACGAGGTCATAATAAAAGTCTTAAATTAAATGACCTAATCCAAAATGTTAACGGGAAAATTGAAAGACAAACGGGTTTTACCGACGAGAATGGGTTACAGCGACGGAACAATTTACGGGTTGTCACATAATAATTCGTCACACAAAAAAATGTTCATTATGACTATTGACTATCGTTTAGAGACACAAAATTAAGCGAAACATGATCATATTCAACAAATGGCCACATAAATTTATTTGCAATATGACGTTTTGCTAATAATATGTCACACAAAAAAAATATGACTATTAACAATCTTTTAGACACGCTCATAATAAAATAAATCATGACCATGTTCCCAAAATGGTCACATAAATTTATAATTTCAATGACCAAAAGTATTTTAAAGACACATACTATTTTTTTTAACTATGTTCATTCAATAACTTTCAGCCACATATGTATAATTTATCATGACCATTGTTATGATTCAAACATATAAAAAGTTGTAAGTGTGGCTATTTTATATGTTTTCTACATAGAATATCAATTAAACATGATTGTAATTGATTTATAGACACAAAAGTATATATAACAGTGGCTAATATTCATCTTATGAACATAACAATTTGTTTTAAGTATGACCGGTTATATCATTTAGACATTAAAAAATTGCAGAGTCTGACTATTGTTTTTATTATAGTCACTTATACATACTTAAACCATACTTGTAAATGTCGTATACTTACATAATGTTTTTATAACTATGACTATTATAGAACATACAGTCACATGAATGTAGAAATAAGTGACATATGTTAAGATTTTGACACACATTTATCTACATTGACAATACTATTTAGTTTTTAGTCATGTATATTAATTTGAAGCATGACTATAAAATCATTGTAGATACACAACTAATGTTTATTGTCCTTATTGTTTAGTGTTTAGCCACACAAATTTTTCATAACCATAACATTTGTTATCCTTTAGACACACCTATAGTTTTCAATGTGGCTATTGATCATAATTTAGATATCGCGAACCAATACAAACATAACCATTAGTGTTGTATCAACACTCAAATTCATTGACTGTGACTACATTTACCCTATTGTGATATTACTTATAGTCACATGATTATTAAATAGAGTGACATGTGTATCTTTTCCGAGACACAAAAATTTTCAATGTTGTATTTCTTTTACTTTTAGTCACATATTTTTAATTAAAAGTGACTGTAAAACACTTGTAGACACATATTGAGTTTCTATCATGACTATTGTTAACCCTTTAGTCACACGACACATTTTTTTTTTGTAAAGTAACAATTATATACATTTTAGTGAAAAAAACATAATAAAACATGATGGTAAAATTATTACAGACACATGGAATAAAAAACAATGTTAAATAAATGTAACCATAAATGGACAATGTGAAACGACAAAAAAAGATCAATATTAATAATAATGCAAATGAAAATTCTCATATATAATTTCCCTAGTTAAAAGGTAAAAGTCCTTGTAATCAAAACAAGTTTACTTAAATATGCTAAAGAAAGGAAAAAAGGCATAAACCAAAAACTAGATTTGTTTAGTCTTGTTGAAAGTGCTCATTGTATGCTTGCCAATGCTATATCTCGTTATAAAACTTTTTTTTTGCTTCTTGGAGCTTTTACATTCATCATCTTGAGTTGATCTGATTCGTGGTATCTGTAGCAACATTGAACCAAGCTTGAATAACTAATAATTTAAAAAACTAATTTCCAAAGGAAAAAAATTTAATGCATAAAGTAGTTAATAGAAGAAACAAACCTTTTTGTTACATTTGACAAGGTATTTTGGCCATGCAACAAAAGTTTTATGTGCCTCCTCAACTGTTTTGATATCACCGTTTTGATAAGGTAAAAATGCAGCTCCCTTTATCACTTCATCAATTGATACTTTATAGCAGTTGTCTTGAAATGGAACTCCTTGAATGGCTTGTCTTTCTGAAGAGATGTAAACTGTACCATAAGCAACGTTGCTTCTGTTATCTGGATATTGTAGAATGCACTTCATCATCTTCATTGTCTACAATGATTGCACATATTTAGATAAAAAAGAATAAACACATATTTATATTTGCATTTTAAAATACATACTTGTGGGAGTTTTGGTGAATGAGTATCTTTTGTTTTTGGATGTGAATTTGTAGTCACACTCTTAGATGCAACAATTATTTTGCCGGTTTTTGTCATTACCTAGAAAACAATAATTCAATAATATATGGAAATCAGAAAATACTACAAAAAATATTAAAATCAATGAATTTTTCAAATAATTACTTACAAAGTACTACAAAAAAATATTAAAATCAATGAACTTATCAAATAATTACTTACTCGTGTAACTGGTTCATTTGTCAATGCTTTATCTGTGATAGGTGATTTCTCTATGATAGTATTAGTAACAGGAGTACCATGAGATTCAACATTCTTGTCCACTGAAAAGACCTACAAAATTGAAGGAAAAGGGTCAATTTATGCAAAAAATGCATTTTGCAAAAACAATAACAATTCACTTACTTGTGTTGGAGACTGATTCGGATGAGATGTTAGATTTGGTATCATTGTTCCTTGTGATTCAAGATGAGCTAAAACTAGCTTTAGTGTTTTATCTTGTTCTCTCACCTTTCTTGACAACGCTTTAAGTTCTTCATCTTTTTTCTTAAGCTCAAGTCTCTCATTATGTAGTTCAAACTTTAGGTCCGCAATTTGTTCTTTTGAAGATCCTTTGGTTCTAGAAATATTGAAATATCTACTAGCAGTCACACCTGTGCCAACCCCTTTTAAGAATCCACCAATATCCTTGCCAAAGACTAATGACATGGCATGCATCCCAGGATCAAGCTTCACATCTCCATCTTTAATTTGTTTTTCATGTTTCATCTGTACACAAAAAGATATCAAAATAACATCGTCAATATTTATTTAACAAGTCAAATTTATTATAGTAATCAAATAACCAATGAGAAAGTTTCAATAACTTACTAGTTTTTCTGCCATGAGTTTTACATTAGCATCTTCTATTTCACATGCTTTGTTTTCACGTCCTTTACACCACATTAATGACCGGGGTGGTAATTCATATTTGGCAAGTACTTTATTATTTACCTAGTAATCATAGTTGTCAACTCGTAAAAGTCACGATATATATATATATATATATATATATATATATATATATATATATATATATATATATATATATATATTACTCCTATTTATACTAAACATGAAGGAAACATAGTTAAATACATCCGATGGAAAAACAAAACTTAAAAAAATACCAAGACTTCAAATAATGAAACTTTTCCCAAAATACCCCTCGCATTAAAATTGTCCTAGTTTTTAATTACTCCAACAGTGGTGGCATATTAAATTCACTTTTTAGTAAAGAATGTACTTCAAAACTTGAAAGTATAATGCTCTAATTGGTAGTTCCACTTTCACAGTTTTGACTAACAAACACATATAGACACACATAATTGAATAAAATATAGAACTTACCAATTTCTCTCTTAAAGCCGTATATTCTCCCCGTCCTATCCGGTGATTATAATTTGACTTAGAACGCGCTTCTATCGTCTTTGTCGACTTATCCTTCCAAAAAATAAATTCACGGATCTTATAAGTATTTTTTATTTTCAGAAACTATAAAATAAAAATGATAATGAAAAAAAAAGGAATTTAACCTTGAATTGTTCAGACTGTGTGTGTTCGACGAACTTGTCCCAATGATCTTGGCTAAGGATTATTGTACGATATCGTTTAGGAATTCTTTTAAGCTTGGTGGTATTCCCTAAGTTGGGCTTTATGTACTCTGCGTACAATTTTCTTCTAAAATTTCGTAGAAGAATACCAAGACGATTCATTATATATTTTCTTCGACTATCTTCAATTTCATAAAAACGCTAAAATACAAATAACTAATATGTTAGGCATTGAATCATGAATGAAATTGCATTGGAGAAAAAAATAACATATGGGCTACATATAAAAAAAATATTATTTACCGTTATCTCTTCCTATAGTTTTTCCTTGACTTCTTGTGTTACCTTCTTCCAGTTGAAAACACTAACTCCTACCCTTTCCCGTACTAGGTCTCCCAGATAACTAGGTAGTTGTGATCTATACTTCCCCGCAAACCTTCCAAATTCATCAAACTTTACACGTTTTTTTCTTCCACCAGAATTTGTATGTTCGGTCCGTAACTTTGGCAATCAAGTCAATCCCCTCTTCCTTGTTTTATTTGTAGTCTCTGTGTTGCTATCGGAATCACTGGAAGTGTAATCAGATTTGTCTTCATGTTCTGAATCATCTAGATCAGATCCATCATATTGGTCCTCCTCCTCCATTTCCAATATAGGTACATCTTCAATCAATGTGTTTTCTCCTTCCATAATGCTTAATTAAACATGAAAAAATAACATACAAGGTATATTAGTATGTCATTAAGGAATAAGATACCATGCAATGATATTTAATATAAATTTTTGATTTAGGCTTTTCATCAAACAATTGGTGTGCAACAAGCACACTGCAGGGGCAATATGGTCCAAAATTGTGAAATTCCATAATATTTTGCAATAAAAACAGTTTGTAGGTTCCGGTATTAACCAAAACTGTAAAAATTAAAATTTTTTAATATGAAAACACTGCATGGGCAATATGGTCATAATTTTTTGCTATAAAAACAGTTTCCAGGATCCGGTATTAACGAAAACTGTAAAAATTAAATTTTTTTTATTATAAAAACACTGCAGGGGCAATATGGTCCAAAATTGTGAAATTCCATAATATTTTGCAATAAAAACAGTTTGCAGGTTCCGGTATTAACCAAAACTGTAAAATTAAATTTTTTTATTATAAAAATACTGCAGGGGCAATATGGTCATAATTTTTTGCTGTAAAAACAGTTTCCAGGATCCGGTATTAACCAAAACTGTAAAAATTAAATTTTTTTTATTATAAAAACACTGCAGGGGCAATATGGTCCAAAATTGTGAAATTCTAGAATATTTTGCAATAAAAACAGTTTGCAGGTTCCGGTACTAACAAGACTTACATCCAAAATTACATTATGTTATACAATTAACCACCCTTGCTTCTTATTGCCTCAAATATGTACATTTTCTATTAATATGTTGACTAATATTTCCTAAAAATAATTGAAAAGCAATAATGGTAACATAAACAAACAACATAGACATATTGACTGTACATAAATCATTTCATCTAATGTTACTTACTAGATATATGGGTTGTAATAAATGTTTATTACCAATGATATGATTGAGCAATGATACATGATTGTTTTGCAAATATGACTAACACCAACTACAGGTTCAATTTTGCACCAATTATTTTGTAATGAAAAACCTTAAATACACCTCTGTAGTAAAATTGTCAAAAGTCAATAACCCATTTCATCAAAGGTATAATAATGAAACAAAATAAAATCAAATCAAAAACCAACATATAAAACTTACAAAATTCAACAGTAGAAAACGTTTATCAGTGGTAAACAGAGAACCAGTAAAGATGTGGAGTCGTCTAAACGAACCCTAGCAATGATTTTGGCGATCGAGTGGTAGTTGGGACGATGAGGTAGAGTCGTCGGTTAAATAACAAGAGAAGGGTTTGATGTAACAGTACGGTGGTCAAATCGTCGGTTGATGCGGTGAAGTAGAATGGGAGGGGTAATTAAGGAGTGAAAACGTATTGTGTGGTTTTGACTGTATCTCAAAATTTGTGGCGGGCTATACAATTTCCATGGCGGGATATCCAAAAAATATGTTGGCTGATTATTTATTATTGTTATTATTATTATTATTATTATTATTATTATTATTATTATTGTACAATATATACTTCATTCCCTTAAGTAATTAAAATTTTCAAGTAAGTCCATAGAAATTGCAATTGATATCTTCTGCTTATTAAACTCCTAGTATATATCATTATAAATATAATTTATTAATTTGACAAAAAATCATGTAATTTTTTTTTGAACGAGAACTTCCCTAATGAAGGTTCAAGATCAACTTTCACACACTGATCCTCCGCTGCAAACATGAAGCTATACTTCAAAAAATGTAATTTTTTTTTTAATTTTAAAAATTGTTTATTTATATATTCATTCATCTCGAACCGGTCGAATGAGAAATGAAGAATTGGGAACTGAACCATGGATTAAAATCTTGGTCGAATCTGATGTCGGTATGCTATAGGGTCAGTTCGGTGGGTCCAAATGTTCATTCCTAACATATAATAAATATGAATTCTGATCGTTTAGTCGTAAACCAAACTAAATTTCAATTTTGGTCGAATCTAACGTCGGTATGGTATAAGGCCCACAATGTGGTGTTGCTCTGCATCGCGATTTTTGTCCTAACTTGGCCACGGAGTGGCCAAGAGTTCACCACGATGTCTATTAACTTTGTTGACCGTTGACTTTTGACCGGTTGGCCTTTGGTAATACTGGAAGGAGTTGGGTTGTTTTTTGAAGTGTGACCTTTGTTTTATGACAGAGTGTTTGTTATTATACTCGGTACAAGGAGTGAGGGTGTAGATGTGATTATTAGGTTCTACTATCCAGGTGGGTCTTCTTACTATACCACATGTGACATCGTATATCCTTTGTATGGTAAGGTAGAGGTATTATTAGAGTACGAGTATGTTATCTGACTAGGATAACCCCTTGCTATGTATGTGAAGTGTAGGGCACTTAGTGTCATGCTATGCTGGACAGTTTTTGTGACTTTAATATGAAAGACTATGGTTGAATCACAACTGTAACACCCAATTCAATGTATTTTTCATTTTGACCCTTGGTATGTAAATACCTTGTAGATTTGGTCCCTAGGGGGCAGTTTTGCCATTTTGGAAAACTTGTAGTATGTTGGGTGTACTTCTCATACGCGGGTTGTATGCACGCAGGGGACAAACCCTAAAATTTAGGGTTTTGACCCTGTTTAAACAACATTGTGAACCTCTATCCTCTCATTTCTCAGCCTCCATAGCCCTTTGAGTCCCATTTCGAAACCCTAGACCCTCTTGAAGAGATTTGACCCTCTTGTGTGTGTTTTTAGTGTGTGTTGGTGAGATTTGAAGAAAAATAGTTTGGAAGAAGGAGCCTTGATCAAAGGAGAATTTATAGATCCATATTTCACACATCATTTCCAGCTTCATTGAGGTATAAAGATTGGAACTTGCTCCTTGTATGATTAAATCCAATCTTTATGGAGTTTTGGTCCCTTCTTAGTCTTATGATGAGATCTAGTGGTTTTCTTCTACTCCATGGGTTAGGAGTTGTTTTTGTTGATGTTTATGAGGTCCATAGTCCATAAAGTTAGTATCTTGATGATTGTGGATTAACCATGCAAGTGCGTAGGCCCATTTGGTGAAAGTATCATGCTAAAGTGAGGTTTGGGTTCTTTTGACCCATGCAAAGGCTCCAAGTTCATGAACTTATGGATTAAGACGTTCCTATAGACTTGGGTCTATTAGTTTCTAAAAATAATCAAATGCGAGTAATTTATTTCGGAAATTAGTTTCTAAAAACGATTAATGTTGTTACGCAGGTGGGAGGCTGGTTGTTGGTTGTTTAGGGTTAAAAATAAAACTACATTTTTTGGGATTAAAAAAATGTAGTTTTTTGGCAATATTAGGAGTATGTTGTTGTTTCTGCTTAAAAAAATATAATATTTTTAGGTTAAGTATTTAAAATAAGTTGTCAATTTGAAGTAAAAATTAAAATTCATTTATATTTTTGGTTAAATATAAAACTCATTATGTCTTTAATGTGACATGTTTGGTTAAATATAGTTTAGTTTTATTTAAGGCACTAAACTTATAACCCCTGTTTTTTTTATTGCACTCAACATTGTTCTGCATTTTTATATAAAAAATAAAACGAAGGATGCTATAATAAGAAAATCTATAAAATTATGTTGCTATTTCTTGTTATAATAAAAGTTATTTTACGAAATTCAAAAAAAAAAAAAAACACTAAGTTATACAAATATAACTTTAGGTTAGTATTTTGGATGATATAAACAATTTATTTGTATTTTTACTCCATAATGACTATACACTTACCCTCTTTATTGCTTATAGAAACATCCTTACATTAAACATCACTCAAATAAAGGTTTAAGCAACAATCAATTTAGGTGCTTGTATTGGTGGCTTATCACAATCAAACAGTAAGTAAACCAATAACCTAAGAGTGAAGTTAAAATTTTGTCTTTTAGATGATTTAGTTAGCTTTGCGCCAAAAAAAAGTCGTTAGCCTTAAGTTGTTTGTCATAATCACATATGCTCTAAAGACACAAGTTATTAGCTTTCAATGATTATCTGTAGTAATCAAATAACCATAAGCCTAAATGGCCCAAAAAAAAGTCATTAGCCTTAAGTTGTATGTCATAATCCCGTATGCCCTAAATACACAATCCATTAGCTTTAAATGATTATTTGTAGTAATCCAATAGCAACCAATTACTTGTTATTGAAATTAATGTTTGTTATGTATAATCAAAAGGATGATTATATTTTGCAATATGGTCCAAAATTGTGAAAATCCATAATTTTTTGCTATAAAAACAGTTTGCAGGTTCCGGTATTAACCAAAATTGTAAAAATTAATTTTTTTATTATAAAAACTCTGCAGGGGCAATATGGTCAAAAATTGTGAAAATCCATAATTTTTTGCAATAAAAAAAAAGTTTGCAGGTTCCGGTATTAACCAAAACTGTAAAAATTAAAATTTTTTTATTATAAAAACACTACAGGGGCAATACGGTCCAAAATTGTGAAAATCCATAATTTTTTGCTATAAAAACAGTTTGCAGAATCCGGTAATAACCAAAACTTTAAAAATTAAACTTATTTTATTACAAAAACACTGCAGGGGCAATATGGTACAAAAATGTGAAAATTCTTAATTTTTTGCTATAAAACAGTTTGAAAGGTCCGATATTGACTAAAACTGTAAAAAAATGATTTTTTTCACCATAAAAACATTGTGCAGCGCAATATTGTCCAAAAATGTGAAAATCAATAATGGATTTCATATACGTAGATTGGTATAAATAATTCAGTTGATATTGAGGCTCAATAAAAACGTAATGGATTTCATATATGTAAAATGGGATAAATAATAAAATTGCTTTTGGACTTAATCGACTAATACCAATTTTTACATTTCAATATTTCCTCCTGCCTTTGACGTTACCTAGTTACCTTCCAGCAAGTTACTGATCGCAAATAAACAGCCTACCCCTAAGAGTTGGTCAAGAAACATCTAAGAAGCGATGGGTTTTCAGGTAATTGAATTTCTTCCTGTGACCTCACTTTATTGATATCAAATTTTAATTAGAAACGTTGTCACATGATTCCTTCAATTTGTATAAATGTCAGTCAATGGTTTTAATTTGATCCACATTTTGTACTGTTTTAAAGTGTTATTATTCAAGAACTAGTCAATTGAAGAAGTTTACCATGTTAAATCCTATGCACATAAGGCGTTTGATGATTTTTTTAATTTGTTTATTTCAGTTATGATACATGACCACTTCGCACCTGCAAAACGAAATTCTTAGTAAGGTTGGAAGTGATTAGGAGCCAGGGGTAGTCTCGTCCAACACCACAAAGTTGGTCAAGAAACATCCAAAGAGCAGTGTCTGTGCAGGTAATTAAATTCCTTCCTTTGATCTCATTTCTGTGAAACATCTAGGTGATCTCTTTGATCAATTCACAGTTCATAATCCACCACACTTCAATTTAGTTATTATTCTGAGTAATTTTCTGTAGAAATACGGTTTACAATATTTATTTGGCTGAATAATTATCATAATGGTTTCTAGGATGATGCACTTCTTGAAAACACTAATAGTAATCTTTTATGTTAAATTTGTTTCTGCGATGTCATTTTACTTGAAGAATGGAAATTTCATAGTGGACAAAATAACGAACAGGGGAGGAACACTAGACTAATATTGACCCATATTTTTTGAATTATCCAACAAATTGCTCCTATTTTAATGTAGTCCAATTTGTAGTGATTTTACTTTTCATACCATACTGAATGTTCAATGTCGTATCAAATTTTACATGATGGGATGAATATCTTTTACAACAGATCCTTACAAAAAGATGGACAAGTCTTGGATGGGAAATGATAGACACAAAAAGCCTTACATCGATGGAGTTGCAACATTTTTGGATTATGCAGTCCGCAATTTGAAGATCTCAATGAATATGGACCCACTAGATTCCAAAATAAAAATAAAAATTCCATGTCCGTGTATTAATTGTGTAAACCACTTAAGTCTTCATGTGTCAGAAGTAGATCATCACTTAGGTGATGTTTGTTTTTTCTGAGGCAAAATGTTTGCTGTCTGCGGACCACATCTATAGACCTTTGCAGTAGAAGAGGTGGACCAAACGTCTGCAATCTGAAAAAAGAAGACTTTTTGTTTTTTTAACATCTGCGGGCTACTAAAATAAACTGAAATCTAAATAAACTGATTTTTTTAAACTTCAAAATGATTTTTTAATATTTTTATGACTTTGTTATAAATAATTAACGAATCTAGATCAATTTTTATGTATTATTATATAAAAAATAAAAATAAAAATGTTATAAATTAACGTATATATTTGATAAAAACCAACAACTTTGGTTGCAAAGTTAGAACCAAACATTATAATTAGTGATCAAAGAATTTGATATATAAATGAATGGAAATAAACTTCGATTTTTTCAATTAAATCCATTAAAAATGTACCATAAATATTTTTCTCTAAAAATTGACGATATTGTAGTAAATAATGTTTTACAAAATTTGGCAAAAAAATATAAGAATATATTATGATTTTTTTCATATTTATATAAACAACTTCAACGACTGTTATTGTAATAAATCTTATTTATAAATTTGTCAAAAATATCATATTTGTATCGTCGAACGTTTTTTTTTAAGTTTTGTAATTTTTTTTCAAATTGTGTATCATTAATAAAGTCGGAAAAAAATATAAATTTAAAAAAACTTGAAAAAAATTAAGATATATATGTTTTTTAAGGCTAGAAGATGTTTGAAGATGTTAGAAGACTATGGTCCACAACTGCGCTAAGAAGAGGGCGCGCATACATTTTTATGTCTGCAGTCTTCAAAAAAACAAACAGTCTGCGAAGGCTAATGTCTGCGCAGACAAAAGAGACCACGCAGATCTGCAGACAAAAAACAAACACTACCTTATTCAGATATGGAATTGATCAAAACTATACAAAATGGATTAAGCATGGAGAAGAAGAGGACCAACCAAGAAATGTTTCGTTTAAAGACAACTACTCAATGAACACAACATATGTCGATGAATCCATGAGCTTCACAATAGGAATTCCAACAGATGTCAAAGATACAGTAGATATGATTAAAGCCATAGAAGAAACTTTCATAGGAGATCATGTCAAATTTCAAAAACTAATTGAGTATTAGTGACAAAAAATACTTATGGTCACATGTTTTTTTTTATGTTATCATAACAAAATATTCACTTTTCGACACACATAAGAATTAAACAGTAATCATGAAATACTAATAGTCATATGTTTCTTCTTTTTTCACGACGATTGTTTACTTTTAGTCGCACGTAAAAATTAAACCATAACCATACAACACTTGTAGTTCAAGGTTCTTTTTTCATTAAACCTTAAGCATATAATACTTATAGTCCTTGTTTTTTTCCTTAAAACATGGCCGTAGAATACTAAAGGTCACATGTTTTCTTATGATTATTAATATTTTTTACTTATAATCACCTATATATATGAAATCAATAAATGTCCACAAAATAATAATAGTCATATATATTTTTTTCTTTTATCAAGACTATTATTAACTATTAAACACACATAAGAGATTAAATTATGACTATGTGTTCTAAAAATTGACAATAAAATACTCATAGTCACACATTTTATATTTAATCATAGTCTTTTTTTTTTTTTTTTGCTTTTACACACCTAATAATTTAATCAGTAACCGTTAAATACTTACAATCATTTTTTTTTCTTTTATGATGACTATCTTTTACTTTTATACATACATCAAATTGTAAAAAGTAACAATAAATTACTTATAGTTACAAATATTTTATTTTTTCATGAATATGATATACCTTTTAGTCACACATAACATGTTTAACTGTGTGACTGTACCATACTTATACTTATACATTTTTTTCTTTTATCATGACAAATGTTTATTTTTAGACACACATAATAAACTAAACATGACCATAAAACACTTATAGTTACTTGTTTGGTTGCTCTTAATCAGTGTGTAATAAACGCTATCGTATGGACACACAAATAATTAATGTAGCCATATATTACCTTTTAGTTACATTGCATTCAAATGTCAATATCTGCTCCATGATACAGCCACATAAACATTTGTTTCATGTGACCATATAATAATCTATTGTCTCTAATAAAAACCATCACAAAGTTTTTCCATATATCTAACAAAAATGTGACGAATGGTGACATTTGGCCTCATTGTTTCAGTGTTGCTAATAATTGTCACATTTGTTATGTTTAAACGTGTCTAAAGGTTTCAACTATATTACTAATGGTCATGAAATACAACTTAAAATGTCATTAAAACAATGACAGAATTTTAGCATTAACCTTTAGACACAATTTTAGTCAAAAGTGTGGCTAAGCGGTTTTGGCAAAAGTGTGACCATAAGTCATTTTTGTACTAGTGTATGCTATAAATTTGTAGTTTCTATTTCCTAGACATTCAAACTAAGAGTCTATTTCCTAAACATTTGACATAAGATAAGAATTGTTTTGTGTAATAAATTCTCGATGATTAAAAGATATTATAATATTTGTTTTTTTTAACGTTTTGTCCTGTTATTCACTATTCTTTTATTTTTGTTTTCCATCAAAAGATCATGATATTTATAAAAAAATGATGTTTCTTTTGTTAACCATCTCCTAACTTCTTATTATATCTCCGAACCTCCTTATATATCGCTATTAATAGATTTTAAAAAATTCAAGATGGTTAAAAGATTTTCAGTTTTGTTTGGTGTTGGCCACAACCACAGGTATCAATATTATTTTTTCACATATGTCCGTTTAAAAAATATCATATTTTCTGTAACTATTTTCACAAAAATTATACATTTACAAATATATTCTCAATTTAAAACTTATATTTATACATTCATATATGTAAGCTAGTGCTTCTTTCAAACTTTATTTACACTAATATTTATAGTTTAAATTTTACATATTTATTCAAATTAGATAAAATCATATATATATTTCTTAAAAAATTACATTTCAAGAATTTCATTTACGATTTAATATAGTTTATGACTCTCATTCATATTATTTATATCTTAAAAACATACTTGATTGTTTTAATTATTCCATCAAACACATTGTGTATACCACATAAATTCACCGTTTAATAGAGAATTTCATGACTATCATTCAGAGTTATTAACCGTATCCATAGTTTAAAACTTATCTAATTTTGTTGAAAGATTTCATCAAGCACCATATGTGCACTAGACATATAAGATCTATATACACCATGCAAATCAAATCTGATGTATACCCAGTGTAATAAAGAGAAATAGAAAATTGAGGTGAGGAGGAGAAGGCGGTTGTGGAATAGATCACCATCAACCACCGTGAAATACAACACATACACTAGATCTAACCTGGAATTGCACAAATACATCAGATCTGATGGATATCTTGTAGTGTTTTCACTAGAGACTATAAAGAAAAATGTTCTAATCAGAAGCAAATGAAACTTACTTATGTTCTTGTTTTAGATCTATACTTCACTGGAAAAGCTAGACAACGAAGACAGTCAGTAGTTTATACTAGTAAGGTGGTCCGACGATGGTGTAGACAACAACAATATTATTCTCGTTAGTGGTTTCTAGCTCCAGATCTGATGTATGTCGGAGTTCCATGTCTGATACCCGCTGGAGTATATCTGAAGCAACGATGAAGCAACGACAGTATCTAATGGTCTTACATCAGTGTTTGACGGGAGGAGAAAACGATGGTGTTTACATCAGATCTCATCAAATCTGATGAGATCTGTGTTTTCTTAAATTTTGGAAGTCGTCGAAGGTAAGATGGATATGATGAAATCTGTAAAACGGTGTTGGAGAAAATGAAGGTGATGGTTTGACAGTGGTTTAAAGCCGATGATTGGTGGTTGAAAGTCGGCAAAGGTTGGTGGTAGAAAGTCGTCGCAGGATGGCAGTGGACTAGATCCGGACTAGATCTGAACATATCTAAACTCGATCTGATGGAAGAGGAGGTAATAGTGGGGTTGGTTACCAACGGTTTTCAGAGGTGGTCAATGGCAGTTGTTCGCTGGTGTTAGAAGGAGGCGACGGTTCTCCGACGGTAGGAGGCAGCGGTTCTCCGACGCTAGGAGGCAACGGATGTATGATTGTGGTTGTTGGTGGCAACCGGTGGAAATGGTTGGGTGTTCTTCAAGTTTGGTAGGAGATGTTCCAAAAGTATCAGATGTGTTTTGTTCTTGGAAAATATTAGTTACATGAAAGTAATAGATCTAGGTTGTACAATAAATTTTTTAAAAAGACTATTATGTCCATATTGTTTTTTTTATTTGTCATTTATAAAAACTTAAAAAAAATCAAAATATTAAAAAAGACAAAAATAACATAAAAATAAATGATTCCTACAGTTCTTAACTTTTAGTAGTTCTCATTTTATCTTTTATCTTATACTATATTATAAAACATATTAGTCATATCTTGAATTTTAAAGTGTATAAGATAATAAACTTTTTGTACAAATCAATTATCTATAATAAATCATTAACACTTACCAAAAGTTTGCAGACTTGAATTAAGGAATGCTATTAAATTTGGAACAAAATGATAATTTTAAAATATTAAATTCACGTGTGTAAATATATATATATATATATATATATATATATATATATATATATATATATATATATATATATATATATATATATATAAATTAATTTATATTTCTTAAACTAGACACTGATATTAATTAATTTACATCAACTATACACAAATATACAAACAGAGAATATAAATATAAGGTCTAAACACAAATATTTTATTTAAAAGTGGTAATTTTTTTATGACAAAACAACTAATAATAAAATCAAATCATTATTACCCATAAAAGAAACTATTCGTCAAAATGGCTATTTATCATCGTGGCTTTGCGCGAGTACACATCTACTATATATATATATATATATATATATATATATATATATATAGGTGAGGTTCAATAGAGAGCCATAATTAACAAGGAACCAAGGAACCAACCGTGAGTGTCGAAAATCAAAATGATCAACGGCCAATGAAATAGATGTACACTTGTACATTGGACGCGCACACACCGGTTTATACCAAAAAATCCACCTCCTTACCAAAAAGCTACCTCTTTTTCTTTCGTTTAAATTTTTTTAGGCCACATTTTTTATCGAAAAAAAAAACCGAATATATCGTTGTTCTCGATTTTTCGTCCCCTTTCCATAGAAATCCATGATGATATATAAAAAACGATTTTTTTTTTCAAAAAAAAAACCCCACTTCATTTTGTTATTTTTTCAATACTTTAGTTTATTTTTATAAAAAAAAACTAATTATACCAAAAAATATTAATTTTTTGTACTATATTAATAAACATCAACACCGACTAAAAAAACCCTCTGTCAGTGTAGATTCACACTATGAATTTAAACTGTAAATATTTCAATTTTTAACATTCACAATGTGAAAAAGTTCGATCAGTTTAGATTCACATTGTGAATCTAACTTACTATTATGCACACTATGAATCTGAGAAGGTTCACAATGTTAATCTGAACAGGTTCAGAATATGAATATGAACAGGTTCACAATGTGAATCTGAACTGAAATATCTTTTTTTACACCAATATGAATCTATGTTTAAAAAGTACAAAAAACATTAATTTTGATATATTTATTTGTTTGTATAAAAAATAGACCTGAACTTTTCAATAAAGAAAATGAAGTGACTTTTTTCGAAAAAAAAGAGTAAATTACCGAAATCGTCCTTGTGGTTTGGTCAAAATTGCACGTTTGGTGTCACACCCCAAAACCAAGAACGGCGGAAACGTTCTGGGGCGGAGGACGTCATGTAAAGTATCACAACACAGTAAATGTAAATAAGCAAACAACATCATCCATTGCATTAAATATATAATTTTAATACAAGCGTGTTCCGTACAGTTTTAGACACCAAAAATATAATGTTAATCAAAATAATATGATGAGTCTTGAATGCGCTCCATCTTCTCAAAAGCTGCCATCGGTACCTGTCTACTGATGACCTGAGAATACAAGTTATTTTGAAAGAGTTTATCAGCATTAAGCTGGTGAGTTCATAAGTATTTTAGTGTCGGTTTTTGTTATCAAAACGTTTGAACGTGTCTCAAGTATAAGTTTGTAAAATGTATGTAAGTGTTTGTAAAAGTTTGAATCTCTCAGAAAAACCTATATTTTCTATTAAAGTAGCCTTCTACCAAGGCTTAACTGTTTTGTATGCTCGTTTGTTGTAAAAGTGTGTAATTTCCCAAGTGTAACTATCATTTAACAAAATATAGTTTGTACATTAATGTTTAAGTGAGGTTATCACTAAAAATATGTAATGGGTAAATCATTGTAGTACTGTAGTTTTGTATTATAGGAACTACTGTTGTACTAACTACCTTAAACCGGATTTATATTAAGGCATTATGTGATAAATTGCACCATACTATCGACTAGTAACAACGACATAATGAATGGTCGTAATAATGAAATGACGTTTGGAACCCGCATACCTGCAGGTCCGGCTGTAGCTAGCAGCAAGGTGTAGGATAGTCAATCCAGTATAGATCTATACGCAAACTCACGCTCTCCCTCCAAGAGGATTCTGGCTACAACTCGGGACATGACATTTAAGGCATGCTCCGATACAGTGGATCACAATTGTTAACGTATTCTCGTATATGTAATGTAATGTTTCGAGTTCTAGTATAGTTGTATATGTTCTCCTCCTAGTATAGTTGTATATGTTCTCATAGTATAGTTGTATATGTTCTCTTCCTAGTATAGTTGTATATGGACTCATGAATGAACTGACTCATTGATCTAGCAGTTGTAATAGTATGATCCCGTGTTACCCCGATGGTAACTTACTAATGATGTGTCTAGTACGTATGAATATGGAAGTACTTTTATGTCTATATATGTATATTTGATATATAATTAATATTGAAACGACCTTCGGATGGTCACCCGAAATCCCACCAGACCACATCTAAATCGAGAAAAAGGAAATAGGGCGGATGGCCTTCCTAAGCCCTTTAAACATTATTTATACATCTATACATATATGGGCATGCAATTTATAATATAAAAGCATAAATAAGTTTTTATAAGACATTTGAAACATAAATATTATTTCAAGAAAAGATTGATTTGATGTCAATCTATAAAACAATTTGAAGGCATAAGTTTGATAAACAGTTTAAGTATAAGGAACATTTGTTTGAATCACAGTTGTAAATAAGTTTGAAAAGTAAAAGATTTTGTAAAACATTTTGAAGTAAAACAGTTTGATAAACAGTTTGAACAGTGATAAAATCATTGGTTTCCTAGTTATTAATCACATGTGATTAATGCAATCACATGTGATTGAAGCAATAACTATAAGCATTTAACTTGTATTCCCCCCCATAAAGTATTTAAAACATTTAAAATCATTTCAAAGGTTGATTAAAGGGGTATGAACTCACTTGTGGTGAGCTGATTGGATTGTAGTGTCGGATACCGTGCTAGGTGGCAAACGAAGACTTGCTTACACGCACGAGCCTAGTTATCATATAATAAACATATATATAACTAATTAGCCAAATAATAACTTAATAAAATAAGTTGGGACACTCAGGAACATGAAAACACTTTGTATAAATGTTATAGGTCCTAAGGGTTGCATCTAAGTCGATACGGGACAAGGCAAAAGGGTTTGAAGCTTCCAAAGACCTTGTATATGAGCTTACCACCCAACAAACTTCCACCTTTGGAGTTTACGGCTGTAAACCAATGAGTTTATGGCTGTGAACTCTTCACTTGGTGGTTTTGGGTGTTTTGAAGTGTCAAATGAATTCTAGAGTAAGCCTAGCATTGTTGGAATAATCCTTGAAGTAGTTTAAGGCCCTAGAATGCTCCATAGAGGAGTTTACGGTCTAAAGACCATATCCCCTAGAGTTTACGACCGTAAACTCCTATGGGGTGTTGGTTTTAATTCTTTTAAGTCCCTTGCACATAAAGGATAGCTTCTAGGTTTTTGATTTAGGCTAAGGGGGACTTTACGCACATATTTGTGCCTTCACTTGGAGTTTACGGCCCAAGAGATGTTCCTTGGCCGTAAACTCCCTTTAAGGGATGATTTTGATGTAATTTACTCCCCATTCAAGTCATAAGTATTAAAGGGTAATTGTCTTAAAGCCTTAGGGGTGCTTAGGGCACTCTTAGCCCTTGAAAAAGGGGTTTACGGCCCTAGAGCATATCCTTGGCCGTAAAATCCTAAAACTATATGATTTTGAAGTGTTTTGGTGTCCAAATTAGCTACAAGCATTAGAGGGTAAATGTCTTAAGTCTTAGGGGTGATTTAGGGCTCACTTTGGCCCTTGAAAATGGTGTTTACGGTCCAAGAAACTCTTGGGCCGTAAACTCCAAAAGCTTTATGTTCTTGGATGATTTCTAGCCTCAAAAGATCCTACAATAAGTCCTTAACTAGTTGTCTAACAAGGAAATGGGACCAGGTAGCTTTTAGGCCTTGTTTTGGAGTTTACACCCCAAGAATGTTCTTGGGCCGTAAGCTCCCGGATCTTGCATTCTAGACATGAAACTAATGTTATTAAGCATATAACAAGTATTAAAACACATCTAGGAAAGTAGACTCACAATCTGGGATGAAAACCCGAAGATCCGTCAGAGAGAAAATGGCTTTTCTCTAGTTGGAATTGTGAATAATGAATTAATTTAATTCAGAAATCTATTTATAGTCCTGAAATATTTTGGCAGAAAATATTTTTATTCTAGAAATTAGACTATAACATTATGAAACTTGGAATGTTCAAATTTCACAAACCCAGGAGCATCTACTCTCCTGATATCTCCTTAAACGTAGACCCTAATGTACACAAACTCATTCAGAAGAGTCTGAAAATCACTGAAACTGGACTGGCTACTATTGAATAGATATTGTTCGTACAAATGGAAATTTCGGGTTGTCACATTTGGTCCCTAACTTTTTTTTTGCACTCGGATCGTCCCTGTGGTTTGATTTTGTTGCGTTTTTCGTCCTTGTGGTTTGATTTTGTTGTATTTTTCGTCCCTAACATACATAAAGTTAGCGACCAAACATGCAACTTTTACCAAACCATAGGGACGAAAAATGCAACAAAATCAAACCATAGGAACGCTCCGAGTGCAAAAAAAAGTTAGAGACCAAACATGCAATTTTGACTAAACCACATAGATGATTTCAGTAATTTACTCAAAAAAGTCGTTTTTTATATATCATTATGGAACTCTTTGGAAAGAGGACGAAAAATCGTGAACAATGATATACTCGGTTTTTTTTTTCGATGAAAAATATGGGCTACAAATAAATTAAAAGAAAAAAAGGAAGTGGTTTTTTTATAATCCGATGCATGTGGGTCCATTGTAAAAGTCTACAACCCTTGTTTTTGTCGTTCATTACTTTTAAATTTTGATGTTTTGGATTAGTTTGTTGGTTCCTTGATTAATAATGGTTCTCTATTATATATATATATATATATATATATATATATATATATATATATATATATATATATATATAGGGTTAGGTTATTTTGTTTTCAGTATCGATTGTGTGCATGTGTGATTGATTCTTGACCAATCAATTTAGTTATTTTAAGAAACTAATTAATGCATATTACATGTTGAAGATATAATGGGTGTTAATTACATCTTCAGCATTTAATATGCGTTAATTACTTTCTTAAAATAACTAAAATGATTGGTCCAAAATCAATCATAAATGCACACAATAGATAGTGAAAACATTTGAACCTAACTCTCTCTCTCTCTCTCTATATATATATATATGTATATATATATATATATATATATATATATATATATATATATATGGGGATAGAGAATATACATTACAGCCCCACCTAAACTTAGGTACTAAACCTCTAAAATATGTCGTTTTAACATGCTAAATTTACCCTGTTTGGTTTCACTTGGTAAATATATCATTCTCCATAAAATTTCTTTCTTTCATTATCGTTTTATCATCTCCATTTTCTTTCCTCAATTATCGTTTATTACTTCATCCAAGTGAACATTACTAAACCGTAAACCTAAATTTAAACCCTAAACACTAAAGCTAAACCCTAAACCCTAAATCTAAACCCTAAACCCTAAACCCTAAACCCTAACCCTAAACCCTAAACCCTAAACCCTAAACTCTAAACCCTAAACCCTATTGTGTCGATCTTGAATTTACATCTTGAAGTATTAATAGTGAATCCATTAACCGTAATCTTTATATAGTAAAACAATGTATTTTCAAGAGGTTTAGTACCTAAGCTTAGGTGGGGCTGTAATGTATATTCCCTTTGCCCTATATATATATATATATATATATATATATATATATATATATATATATATATATATATATATATATAAACCCTTTTTCGAAGTGTGTAACGGGCGTTAGATGGGTTTGTAAAAGAATGCAACTTTGCATATACACTGTTTCCCAACATTTCCACCGCTTCTAGAAACTATGCAATGTTTCCCAGTACCATCACATCCGTCGAAATTGCCCTCCCCCACCCCTCATCTCTCTTTCTTCCCTTCTTTTTGTCTTCCACTATCGGGCCATCCCATAAACACCTTTTTTCTGGTGCCGCTACACACCATTTGTACAATTCCAATGATGCCACGTCATCCAACATTGGAACGACGCCAATAAAATTGGAGGCAAAAGGATTGAGGTGAAACGATACATTGTTTTTTCCACAGCTTCTGGGTAACGATGCAGCCAATCAACCTCTCATACGCCTGTTGAAGACAAAGGGTGTGTATATATATATATATATATATATATATATATATATATATATATATATATATGCCATATTCTCTCTATTCAAGATAAGTTCGTTTCAATCTGTTTCAACTGCTTTCCGGTTTGCCATACGTTTTTTCTCTTCCTCATCGTCTTTTATCATTGTTAATTTTTAGTTTTTCAGGGTCTTAATAGAGATGCCCTACAGCAGGAGCAATTCAGGCCCAAAGATGAAGAGTTTTCTTTGGATTGCATGGTCTCTAGGGTTTTTTTTGTTACCCGAACAATTGCTGCATTTTGTTTCATTTGTTGAAATCACTGAAGGAATCAATTGTCAAGTAATAAATCACCCTACTCGTAATCTTTAACTTTCAGTTTATGGTTCATTTGAAACCATAGCTTTGTTGGTATGTGTAATTTCTTTGAAATCCATTCAATTTTCAAGTATCATAGCGATAGGTTTGCATAGAATATTGTCAATCTGCTTCAGATCGCAACTTAGGCGAGCATGCATTTTTTATTTCTTTTATTTGGTGTTGAGAACTTTCTAGAGCTTTTAATCGAACCTACATCATCATCCTTTATTTCTTTTCTTAAGTTGGTGCTTTATAGTTTATGAACAACTATTTTGTTGCGAAAGGTTAATGTTTAATTTTTCATTTCTCATCTCTTTGATTATTTATCTTTTGTAAATTGCGAATTATTATGTAAGTAATTTCATTTCAATTTGTGAATATGTTGGGGAATTCTGAAAAAACACAGAGCTAAATCTACTTGTTTACAAGGTTTTGTCCTCCTTAGTGTTGAATGTATTCAAAGATAAATATATATATTTCAATTTCTTTTCGTTTTTTGTGTTTTTCTAAACTTTGATATATTCCTGTGAATTTTGGGATATATTCCTATGATTTTTGGCATGAGATTGTTGAAGGGATGGAAGAAATATTAGGCTGTATATTCCCCCTCAAATGAGGTGAGGTTTTCCCATAGGATATTCAAAGACATTGCCATAAACTGAGCAGATGAATTGGTAATCGTTTTTCAATATTATTACTACAGGTTTGCTATCATCTTTTTTTTCCCTCATCAACTCAAATATGCAAACCCTAACCATTTGGGAGAAAGTGACATCTCATGACTTTCATTTTTTTTTCTTTTTCAGATGATGCAGCATGATGTGGCAAACAACATCCAAAGAAATGTTTCTCTATCCAACCTTATTTTTCCTTCAAGCAATACGAAAACTTAATAGTTTGGAATGTATTTTCAGTTTATTTCATGATTTCAATCATTAATTTATGAGCGTGTATGATATATAAGCCTAAATGATAATCACAATTGAGAAATAGAATAGTTAGACTCGGAAATAGCTCTGGAGACTGTTTTTAAGATCTTGTAATCATCTGTAATTCTCTTTGTGGGATCCCATTTAATCCTTGCTAAAGATTCAATTGTGATGTTGTTAATATACACTTTTCATTACATACTACATTAGTTTTCATTAGAATTTTACAAATAAAAACTGAAACTATTCTATGTTTTAGGATTCTTAAATCAAATATAATACAACCCAAACTTGAAATTCTTCGTTAGTAATTTTCATGTCAATTGGACATTATTTGTATGCATCTTGTCTAGAGGGGATTCCATGTTGCTGATGTTGCATAATTAATCAAAGAAATTACTTGCATCTGATAAACTGGCGAGTTGTTTCTGTGAACTCTCCTAATATAGCTAATTAAAAGGTTTTGATCATTTCCTTTTTATTCCTCCTAAAAATATGTGAATTTTCGTTCATTGTTCAATTGTTTGTTCTGTCTTGGGACAATTTGCGGTATGAAAAAGGGATAAATGATCAAATTTTTTTCACAAGTTTATATAATTTGCTGTTTTTCTACTAAATGCTTTCAAAATATCTTTTGTTTCTTATTGCACAAGAAAACTCATTACAACCACAACTTATAAAATATATGAAGTACATTAGTTACCGATCTCTTTCAGTGTGCTACAATCACACCAAAATACGCCAAAAAAGATAAATAGACCATTAGCTCCAGACTATCACTTAAATAGCCGACGATATCATACTAAAAGTTACTGTTCATTGCAATTATGAGTAGAATTTAATGGAAGTCTACCTTTTTTTTGTAATTTAATATTGTTGTACTGTTACAAAGTATATCTAGACTAAACATTTAGTATAAAAAATTGATCGTTTGTATCATATTTACTCCAAATGGGTAAAATAGTCATTTACTCATTCATATTATTCTTCCGGTCCAAAAAATAACCATTTTTACTCACATTTAATCCAAAAATGTTAAAGGGTTGTTTACTCACATTCACACTATGCAAAAAAGAGACTGTCCGTACAAATGTTTAATCTAAAAAGGCTAAAATGGTAATTTTCTCAGATTTACACAGTTGGATTACTCCAACAAAGTGACTATACTCATTTCATATAAGTTCATATATATATATATATATATATATATATATATATATATATATATATATATATATATATATATATATGGGATGGTTCCCTTGAAATTAATAAAACATTAGAGATTGTGAGATTAAATATCAGCCAATTGAACTTAACGTCAAATGTTATATATATATATATATATATATATATATATATATATATATATATATATATATATATATATATATATATGGGATGGTTCCCTTGAGATTAATAAAACATTAGAGATTGTGAGATTAAATATCAGCCACTTGAACTTAACGTCAAATGTTAAATGATTCAGGATTATAACAATAAACTACAAATTAATTTTCAGAAAGCGGACACCTTCTTTCTCTAAAAATCATCATATCGCTAAATCATCGATTCTCAGTATAAGTCACGTAATCATATCATCCAATCTTCAACAATCATTAAATATAATAAAAAAGATCCTATTTTTACTGAATCCGTTATCAAATTAATCGCAATCTTCAACTAAAAAAAAAACGATCGAAACAGAGCATCAGTTCATATCCTCATAAATACGAGACACAATCCTCAAATCGAAGAAATAAGCACCTCGCAATCATAACAGAGCATTTGAAAATTGAAAAAAAAAATCAATTTTCATAAATGATGTCGAATCCAAAAGAAATTGGCAAGTCGATCGCAACTGATACTATTATAGTTTAAATCAATTCATCTCGTAACGACGAGCAAATCGATTCAATTTCTTTCACTTCTGAAGAATTTCAAAATACGATTCGTATTGAAGGTACAACTAATTCGCTTTAATACTACATATTACATTACATTTTCTACAATTCATTATGATTCTTTTATTATACAATATAAATTACGATTAATCATATATGATTATACAATACAATATGTGATTAATCATATATGATGAATAATCATATATGACTGTTCATATCTATGATTAATCATATATATTTATAATTTGTAATTATCATTTATCATATATGTTTTCAAATGAAATCTATATTAATATTATATTTGGATGAATAATCATATATGATTATACATCATAAAATATGATTATTTATAAATTAATACATATAATCATATATTACAAACTACAAATACATATGATTAATCATAAATGATTAAACAAGATCAAGTATGATTATTTATAAATTAATACGTATAATCATTTATGATTACACAATATAGTATATGATCAATCATATAATACAATGTACAAAAACATATGATTTAACATCAAATAATATATTAATATCTAAAATCATATATGATTTTTTATACTAAAATATAAATGCATATCGTTAATCACATATGATTATTACAGCATAAAATTATATAATAACATATTTGTTATTTCCTTCTTTTATCAGGTGAAAGTTCCAATTCAATAAATGAATCATATTGCAGTAACATAATTGAAGAATCTGAATATAAACCAATATCCCTCCAGAATTTGTACCAGTTGTAAACAGCATTTTCAAATCACTA
Organism: Lactuca serriola; assembly: GCF_051521515.1. Classification (NCBI taxonomy): domain Eukaryota; kingdom Viridiplantae; phylum Streptophyta; class Magnoliopsida; order Asterales; family Asteraceae; genus Lactuca; species Lactuca serriola. The sequence continues at coordinate 152,938,929 of NC_136412.1, read as the reverse complement.
AATTTGGCAGTAAAAATGTATACGGATTATGCATAAATGGCAAGATTTCATACAAGACTGAGTAGCCAATCAAAATCCAATAGCCAAATAATATATATATATATATATATATATATATATATATATATATATATATATATAATATGCAATAGGGGTGGCAAGGATAAACCAAAACCTTGTGATACATTGGCTACAAGTTCTGTCAAGAGGAAACCAGATTCAAACAAGATAATTACTGGGTGTACAGCAAAGATTATATTTGAAAATTTTTATGGAACAACAGATTACAAAGTTAAGAAATTCTTTGAATTGCACAACCACCCACCGGAAAGTATTGACGAAAGACCTTATATGAAAAAGGCAAGAAAGATGTCATCTTCTGAAAAAGAGTTTGTAGTACGTGCATCAAAAGCTAAAATTGGTCCCATAATGGCTCACAAAATACGAGCAGTTTTGAAAGGAGGATATGAATATGTAGGGCCGAAGGTAACAGACTACAAAAACTTGATGAGAGGAGTAAATAGAATCTTATGCTACAAGGATGCTCAAATAATGATAAACAAAATGAATAATCGTAGAGATCATTACCCAAACTATTCATTTGAGTTCCTACATGATGGAGAGTTTGGAGAAGTTATATCTTTTGATGCAACTTTCAGAACAAACAAGTTAATGTATATAAATTCAAACATACTATTAATCAAATATGATTGTACTAAACACATTTTATACCTATATAAAGAAAATGTGTTTAGTACAATCACATTTGATTAATAGTATGTTTGAATTTATATACATTAACTTGTTTGTTCTGAAAGTTGCATCAAAAGATATAACTTCTCCAAACTCTCCATCATGTAGGAACTCAAATGAATAATTTGGGTAATGATCTCTACGATTATTTATTTTGTTTATCATTATTTGAGCATCCTTGTAGCATAAGATTCTATTTACTCCTCTCATCAAGTTTTTGTAGTCTGTTACCTTCGTCCGTATATATTCATATCCTCCTTTCAAAACTGCTCGTATTTTGTGAGCCATTATGGGACCAATTTTAGTTTTTGATGCACGTACTACAAACTCTTTTTCAGAATATGACATCTTTCTTGCCTTTTTCTTATAAGGTCTTTCGTCAATACTTTCCAGTGGGTGGTTATGCAATTCAAAGAATTTCTTAACTTTGTAATCTGTTGTTCCATAAAAATTTTCAAATATAATCTTTTCTGTACACCCAGTAATTATCTTGTTTAAATCTGGTTTCCTCTTGACAGAACTTGTAGCCAATGTATCACAAGGTTTTGGTTTATCCTTGCCACCCCTATTGCATATAATATATATATATATATATATATATATATATATATATATATATATATATATTATTTGGCTATTGTATTTTGATTGGCTACTCAGTCTTATATGAAATCCTGCCATTTATACATAATCCGTATACATTTTTACTGCCAAATTTAGTGATTTGAAAATGTTGTTTACAAATGGTACAAATTCTATAGGGATATTGGTTTATATTAAGATTCTTCAATTATGTTATTGCAATATGATTCATTTATTGAATTGGAACTTTCACCTGATAAAAGAAGGAAATGATTGTACTAAACACATTTTCTTTATATAGGTATAAAATGGTATTTATTCCATTTATAGTAGTTGACCACCATAAGAAATCAGTTACTGTTGGTGCTGGGTTGCTGAGTAGAGAGACAATTGAGTCGTATGAATGGTTACTTAAAGCTTTTCTTAGAGCTTATGAAGGGAAAGCACCAAAAAATTGTTCTAACTTATCAAAATCCAGCCAAATTCAAGACACAGACTATGCATGTGGCACATAATGAAAAAACTACAAGCAAAGGTATAATAAAAATACAGTATATAATCATGTACAATTATATCGTATTATGACAGATGATTCATATATAAATTATCAAATATCATACTATATAACCATATATGATTAACTATTCTAATAATATGAATTATCACATATATTACTATATAAACATATATGATTACATAGTATGAAATATGATAATACGCTATATAATCATATATGATTATAATAATATGACTTATTATATATCATACTATATAATCGTAAATGATTATATAGTATCATATAATCATATATAATTAAGTATTTTAATAATATGATTATATAATCATATATGATTATATATGATTAATCATATATAATTATAATAATATAAGTTATCATATATCATAGTATATAATCATATATGATTATATAGTGTGATATATGATGATACAGTATATAATCATATATGACTATATAATACGATTATGTAATCATATATGATTAAACATATATGATCAATCCAACATTACAATACATATATGATATATGATTAATCATACATCATATATCCTACATTATAATAATCACATATGATTAATCATATATGATATATCCAAATAGGTACATAATTTATACTTATATAATCATATTATTAAAATACTTAATCATATATGATTAATCATATATGATTATAATAATATGAGTTGTCATATATCATACTATATAATAATAAATGATTATATAGTATCATATAATCATATATAATTAAGTATTTTAATAATATGATTATATAATCATATATGATTATATATGATTAATCATATATAATTATAATAATATAAGTTATCATATATCACACTATATAATCATATATGATTATATATATGATATATGTGTTGGATAAGGTGTCTAAGTCCATAACTATACTCAGTATGTACTTGACCCGGTTTGGCATGGTCCATTTGGGATGCATGGCATCATAATAATTGGATAGACAAAATGAGAAAAGGACACTTATGGTTTGTTAATATATTATAAGTTCTAATATATTATTTAATTAGTATTGATAAAGAATTAATTTGGAATTAATTTTTTGATCAAAAAGAGAATAATTAAATATATGGGGATTGATTTGTAAATCATTCATTCTTATGTAGTGGGATTATGGTTCATGATTCACTAGATTGGGCTTGGACCCATTAGGTGCTCCATGCATGCTCCATGGAGGTTAAAACCCATGGATCATGGAGGAAAATAAAAGTCATGCACATTAGGGTTTACATGGTGTAACCCTACATGTGGCACATTATATAAAGAACCCCATGGCAAGAAAAATCGACACTAAGACTAAAAGGGTGAGGGCTAGCCGATTTTTGTGATCAAGTGTTCTTCTCTCAAGTTATTCCAAGAGTTGTGTTTTGTGAAACATTTGAGGCATCACGTTTGGGGTGTTAGGCTCACAAGGTCTTAAGGGATCCATGCTACAAGAAAGGTATGTCATTCTACTAGTTTTTTATATTACAAGTACCCTATGCCATGCTAGTTAGGATGAAAACCTTGGAAAAACAAATTTGCATGAATATTAGAGAAAACATAGATCCAAGGTTACTAGGGTTGCATGTACACCATATGAGTGTTAGTATGCTCAAAACTCGTCAGTGGTATCAGATCCTAGGCTTGCTTTCTTGATATTTGATGAAAAATTCTTGAAAAAAATCGAATTTTCTGCCCACTATTCATTGGACTCGCCGAGTCCATGGGGGGACTCGACGAGTCCAAGCGAAAATGCATCCTACTCATCGAGTAGGTTCTTGCACTTGGCGAGTAGGAGCTACTATGTGCAGATTTTCGAGTTTTGCTACTGGAAATGGACTAGAATCATTACCCTAAACTGTTTTGGACTTATAAAACCTGTTTTTGATGGTGTAATGATTATGCTAATCCATTTTCAATAGGTATTATCAAATTTTCAACTTTTATATATTTTTATATGATTCTTGAAATTGTTGATATGAATATTCATGCTTATAAGTGTTAGTAAGATCATAGGAATTATATGCAAATTGTTTGATGATGTAATTATTGATCTAAGTGTAATTGATGGATTCCATAATTTGTCCTCAAGTTATGGATTACCAAAAGTCTTTTCTTTAAAGAGTCATTAAAGAACCGTAGGTTACATAAAATGAAGAGTCTTCATTTTAATAAACCATTAAACTCATAAGTTATGAATATGAAGGGTTTTGAATAGTTTCAAAACTTGCCCTCAAGTTTTGGAATTTGTAAAGTCTCTTTAGAAAACTTTAATTCCATACCCTAGAGTTTTAAAAGTTAAAATGCAACCTTTATACTTTATAATATTATAAGTTAATAATATATATATATATATATATATATATATATATATATATATATATATATATATATATATATAAGCACAAGTCAGTTTTAACGTTAGTAGGCCTCATTCACGAAGCCGGTCTATAAGGGGGTATAAGGTTGTTGCCTATAAAATGGCAGCTTAATGTGTGTCCACTCTCACCCACCGCTTCCTTGACTGGTGGAGGGTCGTTAGCCGAAAGGGTAGGGCAAGGACTATCATTCTCACTAAAAGTATAATGAAAAATATAAAGTAACTAAACCTTTTATAAATTCCCAATCTTAGTTACTTTAGGAAAATATGAAATTGGTGCTCTCTCATGAAATTACACTTTGTACCTTACCAAGTCGTTAGTGGAGCGTGTGTGGGTAACCGGCACACTAAAATGGACTAGTAAGAGTGGCAAAGGGTGACTTAATCTTTATCATAGATCGGTGGAGCGCGTGTGGGTAATCGGCACATTTATTAGGTGATAATGATTAAGGGTACCAAGTTAATTTGCATGGCTATTCACACCTTGTTTGTGATCCTCGGCATCCCAGTCACAAACTTGAGAGGGCACAATCGAGATTTAAACATGCCATTGAAAAGTTCAATGAATCTCAAAAGAATCTAGGAGTTTCAATCCAATTAAAACCTAATAAGTTATTTTGCTTTTCATGGTGGAAATTGGTGAATCGTCATTCACCTACCTTCAAATATTTTATAGCTTGGATTACAAAATCCCTCTTCCAAGTTATGAAGTATTGTGTTCGTTCCTAGCCTTAATATTACATTTGGGTGTCTTATTAAGGATCCTATATGTAATCTAAACTTGTCTTTCTTCTTTTCAGATGTCTTCCAACAATGCTGCTTCTAGCTCAAACCCTACCGGCTCCTTCTCTCTCATGAACCTTTATGGGAGAGTCATCTTTGATGGTTCAAACTTTAATGATTGGATCTGGAACATCAGGATGGTCACGCGTTACGAGGACAAGGAATATGTCCTCGACAAGGAGCTGAAAGAAATTGATGAGTCTACTGCTACTCTAGAGGAGATCATTGACTTTAGGGCACATGAGAGAGATGCTACCAAAGTGGCATGTATCATGTTGGCTACAATGACAGCTGAACTCCAAAAGTCCTATGATTACTTTTACCCTTTTGAGATGCACATGGACTTGATGGACCGCTACCATCAAAGTGCTCGTCAAGAGAGGTATGAAATCATCTATTCCATGATAACAACCCGAATGAAGGATGGTGAATCCATCATGGGCCACATGCAGAAGATGCAAAGATTTGTGGACCATTTATTGAAGTTGAATGTGAACTTCCCCTAGGAGTTGGCTATTGATATCATACTGCACTCCTTACCTACTTGTTATGATCAGTTCCGGATGACCTATCACATGAACAAGGAAGAGGTCACACTCAACAAATTTCAAAGACTTTTGAAGACCATTGAAACCGATCTCAAAGGTAAATCGGTTGTGACTGCTCCTACTCCTAACACCGCCCTTGTTCTGGCAATCAGGAAAAGTAGAGGGAAGAAGAGGAAGACCCCTTCGAAGGATACCAAGGGAAAGTCTCTTGATGGATCCTCTTCAAGTGGAACCAAAGGTGGTTCTGTCACTCCTTCTTCTAACCCAAGGGAAGCTCAATGCTTCTTTTGTCAGGAAAAGGGGCACTGGAAACGAAACTGCCCCAAGTACCTACAAGATGTTAAGGATGGGAAGGTCAAACCTACCCATGCAGGTATTTACACTATATTGTCGAATAACTTGTTACATTCTACTTCTTGGGTTCTTGATACAGGTTGTGGTATTCATATATGTTCTGATTTGCAGGGCCTAAGAAGAAGTGAGGATGTAGAGCATGGAAAGATAAACTTGATCATGGGGAATAGGAAAGCTTCACCTGCCACCAAGATTGGAGTTTATTTTTTGTTGCTAAGTAGTGGGTTAGTGTTATATTTGAATAAGTGTTGTTACTCGTCTAAAATGGCGAGAAATATTATTTCCTTTCATGGTTTGTACAAATAAGGATTCACTTTTTCATTTGATAATGAAGTTAGTGGTATTAATGCTTTTTATAATAATGTTCTTTATTTTAAAGCATTACCTTGTGATGATGTATATGAAACTGTGTCGGTTGTAGACAACTTAGGAAATAATGTATTACATATCGATTCTTCAACTAGTTTGGACAAATTATCCTTGTGGCATTTTTGTCTTAGACATGTTAACAAGAAGCGCACAGGCCAACTCCAGAAGGCTGGAGTCTTGGAGTCAATTGACTTATGTTCAGATGATAGTTGCGAGTCTTGTTTGCTTGGAAAAATGACAAAGTCACCCTTCACTGGTACTTGTGGTAGGGGTGAAGGTTTGTTGGACCTCATACACACAAATGTGTGTGGACCCTTCAGAACCGCCAGAAGGGATGCTAATCGCTTCTATGTGACTTTTACTGATGATTATAGTAGATATGGTTATGTCTACTTAATCAAGCATAAGTCAGAAACTTTTGAAAATTTCAAAGAGTTTAAACAGGAAGTGGAGAATCAGCTGGGAAAGAACATTAAGATGCTCCGATCCGATCGAGGAGGATAGTATCTTAGCACAGAGTTCCTTGACTATCTTAAGGAATGTGGAATTGTTTCACAATTGACACCTCCCAGGACACCACAACTTAATAGTGTGGCTGAGAGGCGCAATCGAACCTTGTTAGACATGGTTCGTTCCATGATGAGTCGAACTTCATTACCAATCTCATTCTGGGGGTATGCCTTAGAGACTGCCGCCCATATCCTAAATCTAGTCCCCACCAAGAAGGTTGGCAAAACACCTCACGAGATGTGGACTGGGATAGTTCCCAATTTGGACCACATCACGATTTGGGGTTGCGAGGCTTTCGTGAGGCGTGAGACTCAGGATAAGCTCGAACCTCGTAGTGAGCAGTGTTTTTTCATCGGCTACCCACATAATTCTTTTGGTTACCTCTTTTACAGTCAGAGTCAGAATGTGGTCTTTGTGGCAAGGAGAGGGGTCTTTCGAGAGAGAGAGAATTTATAAGCCAAGGAAACAGTGGGAGGCAAATTGACCTTGAAGAACTTTAAGAGTCAAGCGGTGAAGGAACCTCAAACCCTAGCAATTAACCTGAGGAGGAAACTCTTGTTGATGAGTTCGTGCCTCTGAGGCGTTCCACAAGAGTTAGGAATCCACCTAAGCATTACTATGGTTTTCATATTACTGTGGAAGGTGATGCATTTATTAGTGATAGTACAGTGGTAAATTTAGATGAGCCTAACAACTTTAAAGAAGCCATGGCAGGCCTTGAGTCTGCCAAAATGGAAAGAGGCCATGGACAGCGAGATTCAGTCCATGTATGACAATCAACTTTGGAACTTGGTTGACAATGTATCGGGTCGTAAGACGGTTGATGCAAATGGATCTTCAAGAAGAAGACCGACATGGATGGGAATGTACACACTTATAAAGCCCGACTGGTTGTGAAGGGCTTTACTCAAACTCCGGGAGTTGACTATGATGAGACCTTCTCACCAGTAGCAAAGATTAAGTCTATTAGGGTTTTGCTAGCCATAGCTGCATTTCGTGATTACGAAATATGGAAATTGGATGTGAAAACCGCTTTCCTTAATGGAAAGTTGGTTGAGGATGTTTACATGAGTCAGCCAGAGGGTTTTGTCAATGCAAAGCACCCTAATAGAGTGTTTAAGCTTGAGAAATCCATCTATGGATTGAAACAAGCATCTCGCAGATCAAATCTTTGTTCGATGAGAAAGTCAAAGAGTTTGGTTTTTCGAGGAGCGAAGATGAGTCTTGTGTATATGTTAAGGCTAGTGGGAGTATAGTTAGATTTTTGGTACTGTATGTGGATGACATACTACTCACAAGAAATGACATCCCAACCTTGCAGGGGGTTAAATCTTGGCTTGGGAAGTGTTTCGCTCTGAAGGACCTTGGAGAAGCTGCCTATATCCTAGGGAAAAGGATTTTGAGAGAATGGAGTAAGAGACTAACTGGACTTAGTCAAAGTACATACTTGGATAAGGTGCTGAAAAGGTTCAACATCCAGGATTCCAAGAAAGGTGACTTACCAATCCAGAGTAACGCCAAACTAAGTAAGACTCAGAGCCCGAGTACAGAGGTTGATATAGCTGAGATGAGTCGAGTAACATATGTTTCCGCTGTAGGCTCGATCATGTATGCTATGACTTGTACTTGCCCTAATGTGGCCTTTGCTTTGAGCATGATCAACAGATATCAAGGGAATCCGAGCAAGGCTCAATAGACTGTGGAAAAGAATATTCTTAAGTACCTACGGAGGACTAGGGACTGGGTCCTTACCCTTGGTGGGAGTGATGAATTGAGAGTTGTGGGGTATAGTGATGATGGCTTCCATACTGATAGGGATAATTTCCGCTCTCAGTCGGGCTGGGTCTTTACCCTAAACGGAGGAGAAATTACTTGGAAAGGTTCCAAGCAAGAAACAGTAGCTGATTCAACTTGCGAATTAGAGTACATAGCAACAAGCGAGGTGGCAAAGGAGGCTATATGGATAAAGAACTTCATTGGAGACCTTGGAGTTGTACCAACTATTAAGGAGCCTATGGAGATTTTCTGTGACAATGAGGGTGCAGTTGCCTTAGCTAAGGAACCAAGGGATCACAGCAGATCCAGGCACATAGACAGAAAATACCGGTTCATTAGACATCGGATAGAAGAAGGATTCCTCGTAGTAAAGAGGGTATAATCGGATGAGAACCCAACAGATCCCCTTACGAAGGGGTTGTGTAGGGTTAAGCATTTGCAGCATGCGAGGCGCATCGGGATGAAGGATGATATTATTTTTACAGATTAGATAGTTATTTTTGAAACTTTTAAAATGTAAATTGACATTTGATGATTAAATAAAAGTTGTTGTTTAGTTATTAGTAAGGTGTTGCTATCTTGTGTCAATTTTTTACTATTGTTTCAATTTTGCATGTTTTGACTTCCACAATAACTACTTTATTCAAACTCTCCATAGTCAGTCATATGTTGGAAGTAGATATGAATCAAGACTGTCATGAATTGGGTTTATAGATGTCTAAGATGTTGGACATAGCAAAAGTTGCTACAACATTCATGAGTGCTCATAAGTTCTGAGTATTGGACTCAACCCACGCTCACTTGTATCACTTCATGGAATTTATCTCGAGAGATCGTTAGACGATAATATCATATAAGTATTCAAACTAGAGATATGAGTTGGTTGTGCATTGATTGTACGAAAACGCATCGGTAACTCGATGTTATAAAACGTGCTTTTGTGTATGATTCAACAAATAGTTAGTATAAGCATATGAGTCAAAGTTTATCTGTTCCTTCTAGTCCTTGGAGGATTAAAAGCGATATCTGAGCCCCTCGATGATTTTGTTTTGACCTATGTACTGGGCCCGGTCAGAACCAAATTGATGTGTTCAGTTTAGTTCTATGTCAAACAAATCGGAAATCAGGAAACAAACTGCTGGACAATAAGTACGACATTGTTCCATGTATTTGTCCGGATGATATCTAGAGCATATGATTATATGATCACTTATCTTAAATGACACATCATCATCTTAGTTCTGCGAGACTTTGAAAGAGGTACGATTTATGGTCGGTTCCTGAAGTCATACATGTAACTATTGTTATTAGACTTATCCAAGTAGGAGACTGTTGGATAAGTTGTCTAAGTCCATAACTATATTTAGTATTTACATGACCAGTTTGGCATGGTCCATTTAGGTTGCATTGCATCATAATAATTGGATAGACAAAAATGATAAAAGGACACTTATGGTTTGTTAATATATTATAAGTTCTAATATATTATTTAATTAGTATTGATCAAGAATTAATTTTGTAATAAAAAAAAAGACTAATTAAATATATGGGGATTGATTTGTAAATCATTCATTCTTATGTAGTGGGCCTATGGTTCATGATTCACTAGATTGGGCTAGCACCCATTGGGTGCTCCATGAAGGTTAAAACCCATGGATCTTGGAGGAAATGAAAAGTCCTGCACATTAGGGTTTACACGGTGTAACCCTACATGTGGCACACTATATAAAGAGCCCCATTGCAAAGCAAAACCGGCACTCAGACTAAAAGAGTGAGGGCTAGCCGATTTTTGTGATCAAGTGTTCTTCTCTCAAGTTATTCCAAGAGTTGTAGTATTGTGTGAAACTGTGACAACCCGATATTTCAAGTCAATGTACTGACCTACAAGTCAAGGATTTGTAATCTACTTTTGATACAATAAAAATATCATCAAAAATAAAATGTTCAAAAGTCTCAATTGGGTTTCATGAAGTAATAGATGTCGTAACAAGGCTTTCAGAAATATAAAGAACACTAAAATTCGAGTTATAACGAACAATTTATGACCAATCGAAGATCCGCAACAAAAGCGGTAAAACACTGTTAAACGTAAAACGCAAAATTTCAATAAAATACTTTTTAGCTTTACGTATCCAAATGAAAGTCGTAGATATCATTAAATTGTGAACATACATAAAAAGAACGTCCAAATCTGACTTCGTATGAGGAAGTTATGATTTTTCTAAGTTTTGGAGTACCGGTAGACAGCTAAAAAACTCGAAGTAGAGATCGAGCGACTTTTAGCCGACACAACCTAAACGAGAATTGAAGGTCTCGACAATAGTAGTACAACGGTAAAAAGACAGACGAAAATGGACATCGGATGAAGAAATTATGAAATTTTAACGGACATTTCCTATCTCGACCTATTAAAAATATATAGTTAAAAATAAAGTCAAAATTTTCCAATGAAGTCTAAATGAAAGTTGTTGATTATATTCTCACCTACGCGCGAATATAAAGAACGTCAAAAAGGAGCTTGTATGCGAAAGTTACTCATTTTAGAAGATTGAGGCACACAAACCAAGGGGTAGTACGCCATGGCGTACGAGGGTACACCCAACGTACTTAATGATGGGCCTCGGATCGACCACGTCTCCCCTATTGCCTTCTAGCCCGTCCTATCCGAAGTCCAATATCCGACGAAGACGTCATGCATGATGTACTCCCCGTGTACACGAGTACGCCTAGCGTACGAGGTCGGTTTCCACCACTATAAAATGGGATGCGAGGCTTCCAAACTTATTTGGCAATTTACAACTTCTCTCCCATATTTTCTCACTCTCGAGCCCCTCGAAACTACCCTGACGCCCCTGTTACGTATCCAAGCTCTGACGAAGGTCCGATGCTCCGAAACTCCCGAGAAATTTTCCACTTTCCGGTCGAAATGCTGCCCAAGAAAAGTCTCATTTTCTTCAAATCATCACACTTACCAGGTGAGTTCATACCCCTATATTTTTACATGTTTACTATATTTTAGGGGGGAAATACAAGTGAAATGCAAGAAAAACTATTGTTAAAAATTCAAATCGTTACACACAGTTTCTAATTTTTTATCTACATTTTGTGTATAAATGTTAAATAAGTAAAATAACGTTATTACAAATGTTAAACTTTACATGCAAAGATGGTAATACACCAAGGCTTATCATTCAAATGAAACATACTTTCATAAAAACTATAATAGGTATAGTTTACGAGATATTCACGATATTTTACATACTATAAACACTATAAGGAGGAAAGACTTACATTTACAAGAAAAATGGACTTTTCATACGTAAATCTATTTTATACTAACTTTTGTGAGACATTTGACTTCACGTACTTTCTAGTATGCATTTCAAGTCCTGTATTATAAACCATAATCTCTTGTAGGGAGAGCGTGATACTCATGTATATATTTACACTGGATTGACAATCCCGCACCTAAACTGTTAGCTATAGTTAGACCGGGAGGTCTGGGGTGACAAACGTCACAACACTCCAACGCCAGAAGAACGTTGTTAAAGGCAGTCTGGGTCAATAATATGGTTATAAAACTCACATGAAGTATTAAAACATTTTAGTTTACAGGGCTATCAAACGCCCCAGTGGTTATATATACGTATATAAACCTACTTACACTATATTAGGTATGGAAAATACTTATGCATTCTGGGTTTTTGGAACTTTTAAAACTACCATTTATTTATGGAAAATATTGGATTTTCTAGAAACAAACTCAATCACTTTATACAAAAAGGCATACAATTCTTATACAAAAAACGCTTATGAACTCACCAACTTAATTGTTGACACTTTTTCAAAACCACTTGTATTTCTCAGGGATTCAGGTAAACAACAACTTTTGGGGAAGGGACGCTAAGGCGTCAATTTCAAACTTATTATATCATCATAATTGAATTTCTTTTGAAACATGTATTACAAGCAACAATGTAACTTTTTAAATTATATTTATGATGGTTGTGTTTCCTTTCTTTACTATTTACTCAACTGTTATGATACTACATGAAGTCATCCACCCTCGAACGATTTCGCCGTTCTGGTTTGGGGGTGTGACAGATTGGTATCAGAGCATTGTTTATAGTGAACTAAGTACATCGAACCACATAAGATATACAAACTATAAATGAAAAGGGACTAAAACTCTCTGAAAAAACGCTTTCACACCAACCATACTTCATTAATTTAAAATGTTAGTTTCATAAAGGTACAAATACACTCATGCAACAGCTTAATGTCATGGTTAGAACTATACAAAAGTATTAAGAAAAGTTGGACACTACGACTAGGCCCCAGAATATGTAATCAAATCTAGGATGAATATAGCCTAATCAACTATACTTATCCGAGGTATGACCAACGTATGTTGGGGAATAACCGTAGTGAGCAACAAGTCAAAAACATACCAAAGTAACCCTAGAATCAAATTTGAAAATTTAAATACTATAGGAGTATTTGACACTATAAAACTGTAATGAGCGAGTAAACCTCGACATTCGTTAGAACTAGGAATCGTTAATTTAATAGAATTATGCTTCTAAAAAAACTAACTAAAAATCTTCCCTGACAGGTCTATAATTGCAAAGTGCATACTTTAAGGTTACACATGATTGAGGTTCCATAGGCTTACGATTTATTATTTTGCTTTAGGTTTTTTTCCTTGTTTACATGTGGGCTTAGAGTGAAGCTACTTATCCAACGGTACATTCGATCTCAATTGTATGTAATTTGTATACACTAGGTAATTATAGGAGGACTCGATATAGGTCTTATCATAAAATTTTCTTTTACACTCAAGCTTTATATAATTCTCTTATCTTTATTCTCGATCAGACAAAATGGCAGGATTTCATATCCCCGGGGAACCCTACTACCCTAACTAGGGAAATGGAGCCTGGCTCGAGGAGGATCCAGAAGAGGATCCCGAAGAGATTCCTGAGGGAGATCCAGAAGAGCATCCCGAAGAGGAGGAAGAGGAAAAAGAAGAGGAAGCAGATGATGAGGGCACTGACTCAGAACCCGAGGTCTACAATCCTCCCTAGGTAGTACCAAATCTCCGACGGAACTTTCAGGGCCCGGCGCCTCGTTGGGCTGTAGATCTGAAACGATGTAGCAGGGAACAAGGACAATGTCTGCCTTACGGCATGGGACAAGGTTTTCATAACCTCGGTAATGGAGGTTCGGCTGACAGGGCCCTCCCTATCATGATTTGTCACATTGCCAACCAAGGCGAGCAAACAAGAGTGAACTTCAGCCAAATCATGGATGTTGGTGCCACCACCTAAGTCACTACGGTACTTCTTCGTCTTCTGGACGAAGAACATGAGCGAACAATAGAGCACACCTTTTCCCTCCAAAAAGACATTACCGCTGCTAGAGCCGAGGTAAGGGAGTTTCGGAAAAGCCAAGCTGAAATGGAGAGGTGCATCATTCAGGCTGAACGTCAAGTAACTCGAGCTCAGACTTCCCCAACCACATACCATGGTCCTCAACTTACCACCCGCTCGGAGTAGAGCGCGTACTTATTGCGCTATGTATAGACTTATCGAGTGAGCGTTGGTGCTACTCTTTCCTTTATGTATGTAAACCCTGTCACACCCCCGAACCAGTACGGCGGAAACGTCCGGAGGTGGGTGACTTCATTGTGCAGTGTCATAACAATTGCATATAAATGAAACATAGCAAATCCAAACAACATACATCAATATAACAAGCTTAAATTGTTTTACATCATGTTTATGTTCTCAAATTTTACACAAAAGATACATTGGTAAGCAATTCCCAAAATACAACAAAATAATCCTGAGTCTGCGATCCATAACCTACTTATTGGTTTCCTGAGAATACAAGTCGTTTGAAAAGCGTCAACATAAAATATGTTGGTGAGTTTATAAGCATTTTCGTGTAAAACTTCGATGGTAGTTTAGAAATCCAGAAAATCCAATATTTTCTTATCAAAATAGTTGTAATTCTTGTTTCAAAATGAGTATAGTTGCATGTATGTCTTAGTTCATCATTTTCGAAATTGTATAAAATCGTTTCCTCCTGAAAATCCTATATTTTCTGATGTATAAAATAGTAGCTTTAACAAAACAATAACACTTGTGTGAAAAGGGTCTTGTTTGAGGAAATCAAAACAGAGTTGATTGTAAACCAAAGGTGAAATCTGTATAAATACATTTCTTATATATTCTAGTGAGTCGTTATAACCATACTGATGTGACGGAGTGCCTGTTATGACGTTCTTCAGGCATCAGTTTTGTTCAATACATTTGTCACCCTAGACTAGCCAGTCTAGCTGTAGTGAACAACAAAGGTGCGGGGTGTCAACCCCGTATAGATCTATACACAAATTCTCGCTCTCCCTCCAGGAGACTATAGTTATCACTCTTATAGGGCTTAAAGCGTACAATATTGTATTAATATATGTACTGTGAAGATTTGTCTGACTAGAATACTAACCGATCTTTTGAGAAAATCGTGAAAATCATTATTTACTAAATAAATAATAATAGTTGTAATGGTAACTAGATATTTCATTTCGTTCGTTTTGTTTGTTGGAATAAATCTACTTTGAATATTTATCAAAATGACCCAATATTATCGAAGCCGACAAACAACCCTTTTTCTTTATAAAATACTAAGCGTGGCTCAATTTGTCAGAAAAATGCCAAGTTATGATTTGTATAAACTATGACTTGGGTGAAGTTATGACAGCAGCTTTATGACATGCAAATTTTTCTGTCATAAAGGCTCTAATTGTACATTTTCCTTGACGAAATTACTTGTATCAAATAGTTATAAAATAATCCCTAATAGTTTGTAAATAGTCCAAAAGTTCCCATTTTCGAAAATTAATAGAAATAGTGTCAACTAATTCAAGGTTCCGTTTTATAACTTTTATCTCTAGACATGAAAGCATAGATAAAGGGGTTAAGTTGGACACACCCAATAGTTGGGAGGCTCTCTTGTACACAAAGTATCATCTGATCTTTATGAAATTGTGAAATCTTACATTCATGAGAATATTACTAAAATAATAATTTAATAATATTTCACACACACATATAAACATATGTATACATGCAATTATTCAAGTATTTAGACAAGATTTGACTTGTACTCTCCCCCAAAAACAATAAAAACTTAGAAAAAGGTGGGGTATGAAGCTCACCCTGGTTAGCTTGCTGGGTGATTTGAAGAGATGATAAGAAGTTTCCAAGCTCCAACACTTGAAGGTTTCTTTGAACTTTAGGAAATTCTATGAATAATTTTATGTATAAATATAGTGGGATCCTAGAAATAATGAGGAGAATTATTATTCAAAGAAGATAAAATACTTACAAAAAGAAATCAGGAAACTTTCTTTGAAGAGATGAAACTTGGAGCTTTAAGGAGTTGAGAGTATTCTTGGGATTTTTCTGAATGTAAATGTGAGGAGTGGAATAAGGGAGGAAAAGGAGTTCATGTATCTAAAGGGGAGGATAGGGGAGGTGACTTGACATTTGCATGGAGGCTGGTGGGCAAAGCTTATTATCCATGGATAATGTGTGTTTTACTAAGATTTGCATGGGAAATGAGAGATTTACATCACATCATAAAGTCAAACTCCTTTATCTTCTAAAAATCTCTTTAAAAATCTTGGGTAATATTTTATATAAATATGTTTAAAATAATTAATTATGGCATAAAGTAGGGTTTAAGGGGTTTAGGATACGAAAAATAAGAGTTTGGTGTGATTTTCGACGTCAAAATGCCTTAAAATGATGAAAAAGTCTGAAAATGACAAAAATATGGAGGGTAGCCTTGTTCTTGCGAGGGTCCGAAGGGCTGAGGGAAGTTCCAGAGTCTCTTTTCAAGGTTCCGGAGTCAGCTGATAAATTCCGAAGCTAAGTTCCAATTTTCGGAGTCATGCGAGGTCCGGAGTGTTTTCTTCTGATCCAGAATCAGGTACGAAGTCTAGAGGTCCGGTCCGAGATGTGAGTCAGTCCAGAATTTCCTAAGCAAGGATCATGCGAGATCCTCCGGAGCTTAAACCTTCCAGAGTGAAGAGAGGAGATCCGAAGCTAGGAGGGTTCAGAAGAAGCGAGTCCTCTTGGTTCCTTGGGAGGCATTACGGACTAAGAGGGTTCCAACCAATAGGTTCAGGACCAAGAGGGTTCCAGACCAAGAGGGTTCTTTTGGGTTTTCTCCTTCGATTTTGGGTTGTTTTCGACTGAGAAAGGTACATGGAGAGATTTGAGATACGTGGAGAGATTTGGGAGAGATTTCATATTCTTGGAGAGATTTTATCGGGAGCCTTTATTAATGTTTTTCTTCGTAGAACAAGGACCTTAGACTTAGTTTCATCTCATTTTGAGTGTTATACACCCCCGAAGGGTACTTATTAGTACTTTTATAGAGCTGTTACTTCCATAAATCAGATTAGGGTTTTAAATTTTTAACATTTGGAACTTTCAAGTGTTACTTTGCATTAAGATTTATACTTGTTCATTAGTAACATAAAGAAATCCCTAACATATAAACACTAGTTGGGTTGACCAGGTTGACTTGTTGACCTTGACTTGACTTGACTTTGACTTGACCAGAAGATTTCCAGTTGTCACAAACCCGACGGATTGTGAATACATAATTCGGGGGCCTGAATGTTGTCAAATTTTCCCATTTTCATTGATGTACTCTAGACCTGTGTTAAGGTCAAATTTTCCTAATCGATGTATCAAATATTAATATCAATGAGATTGACACGTATTTATTATTTCATTGGGTATTTCATTAAGTTCTTAAAATACTAAAGAAAGCAGGTACTTATTGTCGTAAGTTTCTATTTCGCAATTAACTTACAAATTCGATAATGTTTGGAACGTAAATCATATAATTACTAAGAAGACTTATCAAGAATCCATCTTTTAACTTATGGCAGAATCATGCCACCAAGAAGGAATCCCCGACGCATCAATACTACAGGAACACCACCACCACCCCCATCAATGGACAATGCTATTTTTTAGGCTGTCATAATAGCTGCTGTGATAGCAGCGATGACACAAATGAGTAACAATGGGTTAGGAGGAGGAATAAATAGCTCTATCAATGGCCAACACCAGGGTCGTTTCGGGGAATGCACTTACAAGGTTTTCACCAACAGCAAACCCATATCCTTTAATGGGACTAGAGGAGTAATGGTTCTATCCCGATGGATAGAGAAAACGGAAGTAGTATTCGAGATCTGCTCATGCGAAGAAGGGAGCAAAGTAAAATTTGTTGCATGTACTTTCTCCGAATGTGCCCTAACATGGTGGAATGGCCATGTTAACTCACCAACAATGGTAATGGCTAACTTCATGAGTTGGGAGAACCTGAAACAAATGCTAATGCAAGAGTACTATCCAAGAGGCGAGGTACAGAAGCTCGAGCAAGAGCTATAGGGCCTTACTATGGTAGGCTCGGACATCACGACCTATACCAATAGGTTCAGTGACTTAGCAATACTTTGCCCGGGAATGGTTGCTCTAGAGAGCAAGAAGATCGAGAGGTATACCTGGGGACTGTCACCCTAGATTCAAGGAAGTGTACTAGCTTCCAATCCAGTTACTTTCGATAGCGCCAAACAGTTGGCACAGACCCTCGTTGACCATGGTGTCTGCCAAGGATTCATGACTGCTATTCCAGAGCAACCCAGAGGAAGCAACAACAACAAGAAGATGTTTTAGAACAAGAGGAAGGATCAAATTTTGCAGGAACCTTCCAAGAAACAACAGATAATAGTAGTCCATACCGCTACCGCTCCCACCACTGTTCCTGTTACCCTTACACCAGCAAAGCAATATGCTGGAAACCTACCAAAGTACGGCAAATGCAATTTGCATCACAATGGAAATTGTCGGGAGATGCACTATAATAACTGCATCAAGAAAGGTCACACTTCTCGTTTCTGTAAGGAACCAACACGACCAATCATCCAAGTTCCTGGAGTCGGTGTGGGACAGGTGTGTTATGGGTGTGGTGAAGATGGGCACTACAAGAGAGATTGCCCTAAGGCAAGGAAAGACGGCGGCGTAGGAAGAGTGTTGGCAATAGGGTAGAACGAAGCAATAGTTGATCCCACGGTGGTTATGGGTACGTTTCTCCTCAATAACGCTTATGCATGCATACCCTTTGATTGTGGTGTGGAGAGGAGTTTCATGAGCCAAGAATTCAAACACTTACTTAAACACAACCCCCAATCACTCAATAAGATATTTACAGTAGAAATGGCAAACGGGAAAACAGAAAGCACAAACTATATGTACTTAGGTTGCACGCTATATTTAAATGAACACTCGTTCCAAATCGATCTAATGTCGAGCACTATAAGAAGCTTTGATGTCATCATCGGTATGGATTGGTTAAGCCTTCACCATGCCGATATACCTTGTCACGAATGGGCCGTTTTCTTTAATCTACCAAATGGCGAAACTCTTATAATTTATGGTGACAAACCAGGTACCAATTTACAAATCATCTCTTGCGTCAAAGCCCAAAAATACTTGCGTAAGGAATACCATGCTTTCCTAGCCCACGTGGTAGATAAGGAAAAAGAAACGAAAGACATCAAAGACATTCCAGAAGTCTGCGATTTCCCCGATGTCTTCCCTGAAGATCTTCCAGGAGTTCCACCAGAACGTCAAGTCGAGTTCAGAATCGACTTGATTCCCGGAGCTACCCCAGTAGCAAAATCGTCGTACCGTCTAGCACCGGTAGAAATGCAGGAATTATCTAGCCAACTAAACGAGCTACTCAACAAGGGATTCATCAGGCCGAGCTTCTCACCTTGGGGAGCACCAGTCCTATTCGTAAAGAAGAAGGATGGATCTTTTCGCATGTGCATCGATTACCGGGAACTAAACAAGCTCCCAATCAAGAACCGATATCCTCTACCGCGCATAGACGATCTGTTCGACCAACTCCAAGGAGCAAGCTACTTCTCAAAGGTCGATTTAAGATCCAGGTAACACTAGCTGTGAGTCCTGGAAGGAGATGTTCCCAAGACAGCCTTCCGAACTCGTTATGGTCATTACGAGTTTGTAGTCATTCCCTTTGGATTAACAAATGCACTAGCGATGTTCATGGAATTAATGAACCGAGTATGTCATTCTTTCCTCGATAAATTTGTGATCGTGTTCATAGATGATATACTCATCTTTTCGAAGAGTAAAGAAGAACATAGTCAACATCTCCGGCAGGTCTTGGAAACATTAAGGGCAGAGAAATTCTACGCACAATACTCAAAGTGCGAATTTTGGATTCGAAAAGTAGATTTCCTTGGTCATGTGGTCAGCAAAGAAGGGATACATGTGGACCCTTCCAAAATCAAGGCAATCGAGAACTGGTCAGCTCCAAGAACTCCAACAGAAATCCGAAAATTCATGGGCCTTGCTGGCAATTACCGAAGATTCATACAAAACTTCTCAAAGATTGCCAAACCACTTACTGCCCTGACTTATAAGGGTGTAACCTACAACTGGGGAGAAAAGCAAGACGCTGCGTTCCAAACACTGAAACAAGCCCTATACAGCGCACCTATAATATCCCTGCCAGAAGGAACAAAAGACTTTGTGGTCTATTGCGATGCATCAAACCAAGGTCTTGGATGTGTTCTAATGCAACGAGGAAAGGTCATCGCATACGCCTTGAGACAAATCAAGATGCATGAAGTCAACTACACTACCCACGACCTCAAACTGAGAGCAGTCGTTTTCACTCTGAAGATCTGGAGACACTATCTCTATGGCACGAAATGCACAATCTTCACTGATCATAAGAGCCTTCAGCACATTCTCAACCAAAAAGAACTCAACATGAGACATAGACGATGGGTTGAACTACTGAGCAATTATGAATGCGAGATTCGTTATCATCCAGGAAACACTAATGTAGTAGCTGATGCTCTCAGTCGAAAGGAATACTCAGGCCGCCGAGTGAAATATTTAACCATGAAGATCCATTCACACCTGTCCACGCAAATCAAGGAAGCTCAAATGGAAGCATTGAAAACCGAAAACGTGGCTGGCGAAGCCTTAAGAGGAATGGATAAGAATCTTGAAGTCAAGGGTGACGGAGTTCGTTACCTCATAAATCAGATCTGGACCTCGAAGTTTGGTGGATTCAGAGACGTTGTCATGAATGACGCTCATATGACTCGATACTCCGTGCATCCCGGTTCAGACAAGATGTATCTGTACCTCAAGAAATTGTATTGGTGGCCGAACATGAAAGCCAAAATTGTTGCCTATGTAGGCAAGTGTCTGACTTGCGCCAAAGTCAAAGTAGAGTACCAAAAGCCCTCAGGATTGTTACAACAACCTGAAATACCCGAGTGGAAGTGGGTGGGGAGTGGATATCCATGGATTTCATAACCAAGTTACCCAAAACAGCAGGTGGACTTGACGCCATCTGGGTGACTGTCGACAGATTAACCAAATCCACGCACTTCCTATCAATAAAGGAAACGGACAAGATGGATAAACTAGTTGGAACTTACATCAGGGAGATTGTACGACTGCATGGTGTACCAATATTAATTATCTCAGACAGAGATAGTAGATTCACCTCACGGTTCTGGCAGTCACTACAAAAATCTCTTGGGACAAGACTAGACATGAGTACCGCTTACCATCCATAGACCGACAGTCAGAGTGAGAGGACCATTCAAACTTTGGAGGATATGCTAAGAACTTGTGTGATCGATTTTAGTAAGGCATGGGATACCCATTTACCACTAGTCGAGTTCTCGTACAATAATAGTATCATACTAGTATCAAGGTTGCTCCATTCGAAGCCCTCTATGGCCGCAAATGCAGATCACCTCTGTGCTGGGCTGAAGTGGGTGACACGCAACTAGCTAAAGGACAAGTACCTGATAGCACTCTCATCGGCCCGGAAATCATAAGAAAAATGACTGATAGGATTGTCCAAATCCGGGAACGACTAAAAGCTTCAAGAGACATTCAAAAGAGTTATGCGGACAAAAGACGGAAGCCCTTGTAATTTCAGGTTGGGGACCGGCTACTATTGAAGGTCTCACCCTGGAAGGGATTAATACGTTTTGGAAAACGTGGGAAACTAAATCCAAGGTATATTGGACCATTCGAGATCCTTGCCAGGATCGGCCCGGTAGCATACAAGCTTCGATTACTACAGGAACTCAATAACGTACACCCTACCTTTCATGTGTCAAACTTAAAGAAATGCTTGTCCGATGAGACCCTCGTCGTCCCTAGGGACGAAATTAAAATCAACGAGAGTCTCCACTTTGTAGAAGAACCAGTGGAAATTATGGATAGGGAAATTAAAAGAACAAAACAAAGTCGCATACCCATTGTGAAGGTCTGCTGGAATGCAAAGTGAGAACCTGAATACACCTGGGAGCACGAAGATCATATGAAAAAAAATACCCGCATCTTTTCCCTAGTCTATAAATACTTACCTTAGAATAAATTTTGGGACGAAATTCTCGCTAACGGGGGGATGATGTGACAACCCGATATTTCAAGTCAATGTACTGACCTAAAAGTCAACGATTTGTAATCTACTTTTGATATAATAAAAATAGCGTCAAAAATAAAATGTTCAAAAGTCTCAATTGGGTTGCATGAAGTAATATATCTCGTAACAAGGTTTTCAGAAATATAAAGAACACTAAAATCCGAGTTATAACGAAGAAATTATGACCAATTGAAGATTCGCAACAAAACCGGTAAAACACTGTTAAGCGTAAAACGCGAAATTTCAATAAAATACTTTTTAGCCTTAGGTATCTAAATGAAATTCATAGATACCATTAAACCGTGAACGTATAAAAAAAAGAACGTCCAAATCTGACTTTGTATGACGAAGTTATGATTTTTCTATGTTTCGGAGTAGCGATAAACAACTAAAAAACTCAAAATAGAGATCGAGCGACTTTTAGCTGACGCAACCTAAACTAGAATTGAAGGTCCTGACAATAGTAGTACAATGGTTAAAAGACAGACGAAAAAGGACATCGGATGAAAAAATTATGAATTTTTAACGGACATTTCCTGTCTCGGCCTATTAAAAATATATAATTAAAAATAAATTCAAAATTTGCGAATGAAGTCTAAATGAAAGTTGTAGATTGTATTCTCACCTACGCGTGGATATAAATAACGTAAAAAACGGAATTCGTATGTGAAAGTTACACATTTTAGAAGATTGGGGCACACAAACTGAGGGGGAGTACGCTATGGCGTACGAGGGTACGCCCAGCGTACTCAATGCTGGGCCTTGGATTGACCACGTCTCCCCTATTGCCTTCTATTCCGTCCCATCCGAAGTCTAATCTCTGAAAAATACGTCATGCATGACGTACGCCCCGCGTACGCCCAACGTACGAGGTCGGTTCCCACCACTATAAAATGGGATGAGAGGCTTCCGAATTTATTTGCCAATTTACAACTTATCTCCCATATTTTCTCACTTTCGAGTCCCTCAAAACTACCCCGACGCCCCGGTTACGTATCCAAGCTCCAACGAAGGTTCGAAGCTCCGAAACTCCCAAGAAATTTTCCACTTTCCGGTCGAAGTGCTGCCCAAGAAAAGTCTCGTTTTCTACAAATCATAACACTTACCAGGTGATTTCATACCCTTATGTTTTTACATCTTTACTATATTTTAGGCGGGGGGGGGGGGGGGGGGGGGAATACAAGTGAAACGCAAGAAAAACTATTGTTAAAAATGCAAATCGTTACACACAGTTTCTAATGCTTTATCTACATTTTGTGTATAAATGTTAAATAAGTAAAATAACGTTATTACAAATGTTATACTTTACATGCAAAGATGGTAATAGACCAAGGCTTATCATTCAAATGAAACATACTTTCATAAAAACTATAATAGGTATAGTTTACGAGATATTCACGATATTTTACATACTATAAACACTATAAGGAGGAAAGACTTACATTTACAAGAAAAATGGACTTTTTATACGTAAATCTATTTGATACTAACTGTTCTGAGACATTTGACTTCACGTACTTTCCGGTACGCATCTCAAGTCCTATATTATAAACCATAATTTCTTGTAGGGAGAGCGTGATACTTGTGTATAGATCTATACGGGATTGACAATCCCGCACCTAAACTGTTAGCTACAGTTAGACCGACAGGTTTGGGGTGACAAACGTCATAACACTCTAATGCCTAAAGAACGTTGTTACAGGCAATCTAGGTCAATAGTACGGTTATAAAACTCACATGAAGTATTAAAACATTTTGGTTTACGGGGCTATCAAACACCTCAGTGGTTATATATACATATATAAACCTACTTACACTATATTAGGTATGGAAAATACTTATGCATTCCGGGTTTTTGGAACTTTTAAAACTACCATTTATTTATGGAAAATATTGGATTTTCTAGAAACAAACTCAGTCACTTTATACAAAAAGGCATACAATTCTTATACAAAACGCTTATGAACTTGCCATCTTAATTATTGACACTTTTTCAAAAGTACTTGTATTTCTCAGGGATTCAGTAATACATGTAAACAACAGCTTTTGGGGAAGGGTCGCTAAGGCATCAATTTCAAACTTATTATATCATCATAATATAATTTCTTTTGAAACATGTATTACAAGCAACAATGTAACTTTTTAAATTATATTTATGATGGTTCTGTTTGCTTTCTTTACTATTTACTCAACTATTATGATACTACATGAAGTCATCCGCCCTCGAATGATTCCGCCGTTCTGGTTTGTGGGTGTGTCAAAAACATTTGAGGCATTACATTTGGGATGCTAGGCTCACAAGGTCTTAAGGGATCCAAGCTACACGAAAGGTATGTCATTCTACTAGTTTTTTATATTACAAGTACCCCATGCCATGCTAGTTAGGATGAAAACCTTGGAAAAACAAATTTGCATGCATATTAAAGAAAACATAGATCCATAGTTTCTAGGGTTGCATGTACACCATAGGAGTGTTAGTATGCTCAAAACCCATCACTATGATGATACAGTATATAATCATATATGATTATATAATACGATTATATAATCAATCCTACATTACAGTACATATATGATATATGATTAATCATACATCATATATCCTACATTACAGTAATCATGTATGAATAATCATATATGATTACTCATATATGATATATCCAAAGAGGTATACAATTTGTACTTATATAAGTAAAATTGTTCATTCATTGGTTACTAACGATTTATTTAAAAACAAAGACTTCAAGAAGAGATTTAACAAGCTTGTTTGGAGCATGTATATCAAACCTGATGAATTTGAAAAGAAGTGGGAGTTGATTATTAATGAATTCAATCTGGAAGATAAAAGATGGTTCTATGATATGTTTGAATTACGTGACAAATGGATACTTGCATACTTCAGTGACACAAGAATGTCTGGATTGATGAAAACCACTTCAAGATTAGAAAGCATGAATTCCTTCTTCAACACTTACTCTCAATCTATAAATTTACTTTTACATTTCATGATGAACTATGACACAACAATTCAAAAACAAAGAAATACACAACAGGAGCTTGATAATCAAACAAAGAAGGCGGTATATAAATTTATTTCACCGCGACCAATAGAAAAGCATGATGCAAAAGTTTATACAAGTACATTGTTTTATGAAGTACAGAAAGAAATCTATAAAGGTTCCTGGTACTGCCAATACGAACATGTTGGAACAAAAAATGATGGAGTTATACAAAGTGGAACAACTGAACAAAAACAGTAATCTAAAAACAAAATTTGAGGCAATATATTCGTATTTTAAATTTTGTTGAATTAGACCATAATATACAACAATATCCAGTTATGATTATAAAACACTTAATGCTTTAATTTTATTTTGAACATGTAGAAATAAAACTTCCAACAAATGATGTAAAATGTACTTGTGAACACTTCAACTGCTTTGGGACTTTGTGCAGACATGCATTCAACATACTCATGAAACATGTAATTAAGGAGATACTTGAAGAGTACATTAAGGATCGTTGGAGAAAGGATGTGATATCAAGGCATTATCATTTTGGTAGACATGTATATGATACAAGAGACAGTGAAATTAACAGATCTGTCAATTAAGCATACTACAACTTTGAAGCATGTTTGGAATACACAAGAAAAAATGGATTTGTTTCTTTAGAAAACAAAAAGTATGTTGAAGGAATATAAAAACAATCCTACAAATGAATTGTAGAAGAATAGGATAGATGTTGAAGATGTAGGAAAGCTTATGGGCATATCTATTCCAAAAGACATTGACATCAATGTTCCAAATGTTCAAAGTAATAAAGGAAGCGGAAAGAAAAGTAGAATTCAAAGTGTAACAGAAATAACATATAAAAATTTAAACAAGAAAACAAGAAGATGCTCAGGATGTGGAGAAAGGGCTCCTCATAACTTGCGAACATGCCCAATTAAACTTGCAGTAGAACAAATATCAAAAGCTATATAGTTAATTACTGCTTTAATCAGTAATGAATAAGTCATGATTTTTTTTCTAAATAATATTATTTTTGTTTAGTACACTTTACTCTTTTTATAAAACAGAATTTACTTTGATAATTCTTTGTTTGATTTTATTAGTAGTACAACAAATCAGTTTTCTTGAATTTTTTCTATCTTAAACCTTCTTCTATGTAACTTTATCTCTTTTATGATTACAAAAGTATATAATCACTTTTGATTAAACAAAACATATGAAGTGGTATTACATAATCATTTATGATTATACAAATAAAAATAATTATGTAATCTGTTAATTGTTATTCAATACATGCAATCATTTATGATTACATATAAATAACATCTAAGTTCTACTACAAAACTAATTACATATAACCATATACAATATTCATATATATAATCATAAAGGATTATGTAATACCACTTCATATGTTTTTTTTAATCATAAGTGATTAAAAATATGATTACATATAAATAACATCAAAGTTCTACTACAAAACTCATTACATATAACCATATACAACAACATTGTTCCAAACAAATATACAATGTTGTTCTTAAAAAGATATAAACATAACAATATACATCTAGAAAATCAAATTCTAATCACCCATCATAGAATAACATCAAACATGATAAAATCTTCAATAACAAATAATTTCACAAGTATCAAATATCACGCTCCCTATTTTCCAAGATTCTTGTTCTTCATATTCCTAGCTAGATTTTCATACATATTGTAGTAGACTCCAAGAGCTCTTCCACCATTACTTAGAAAGAATATCTTCATTGAACATAAAAAATCTTTACTACATATTTGATGTAGAGAAATGTTGTTCATTAAAAAGAAATCTTCTTTAAATGAACAACATTCCTCCACTTTAAAGACATCTAGTAAAGATAAGATATGTTTAATGAAGATAAATTTTTTTAGTAATGGTGGAAGAGGTGTTCTTGGAGTCAACTACAATCTGTTTGAAAATCTAGCTACAAATAAAAGAACAAGAATCTTGAAAAAATGGGGAACATGTTATTAGATACAACAAAATTATTTCTTTTAGACTTATAGACTCCAAATTTTACCTGAAATAAAATGGAAGTTGTTTACATCATAAATAACTAATGGTGATATATAAAAAAAATTAAATTAAAAATTGAAGAAATTAATAATCAAAACTAACCATTTGGAAGTATAAGGACTCATCTTTGAAGAAATGTAAGGGGTAGCACGAGGCTACCCCCTTTATACAAACATAATATGCACGAGGCTGTCCCAATCTGTTTTCATTTATAAAGAAAAGATTCTCCACTACAAACACTAAAAAACAAAACTAAAATCTTACAAAGATAAGATTCTGCAGTAAAGATAAGCTCACTTATCAAGAAAAAGATGTAATAAATTATAATGTGTTGTTCAACATATATAATCATTTATGATTACAAAAATAGAAAAAAAAAGTAATCGATACAATCACTAATGATTACATCTAAGCGACATATAATCAATCCTAAAAACATAAATTACATCTAAAAATATAACATAATCACTTATGATTAACATTCAATAACATAATTCACACAAACAAACTTACATAATAAAATCCACCAAAATACATATTAACTTGTTTTCCATCATCATAAAAACAAACATTCTTCACAATATCCATGACATACACAACATAAACAAACTTTTTTTTATAACATCATCCACTCATTTACTTCTAAAATAAGAAAATATTCAATCAAAAAAACTTTGACAACCTTGTTTCTATATTCCATTGAGCATCATATGCATGCTTACCAAGAATCTTTGGATCAACTTTTTGATACTCATATGTAACTTTCAACACATCATCATGCTTTTTATTAATCTTAGAAGTTAAATTTGTTTCATTTCAGAAGTTAAATTTGCTGCAACATATTTCATTCTAAACTTCTCCAAAAAAATTTCTTGAGAAGCACCTTCTTTTGGAAGACCACATTTCCATTTAGAACCTTTTTCTCCAAAATAACTCTCCATATGTCTCATAGCAAAAAACTCCACAATCCACTTTGTTATAAACTGTCCTACATGGCATTATTAATCTTACTAGAGTAAGATTTTTATCAGCCATTTCATTTGCTTTAGCATGATTGATCTCTTTTAGATACTTCAAAAAAGACTTTTTCTGAAAATCATATATGATTTCAAGTCAGAAAAATATAAGAATAATAATTATAAAACATATCATATATGATTTCAAATCTAAAGAATAAATATCATTTGAAACTTACAAGAGGTTTAAAAAATGCACCATACTTATCATCAAAATCAGCATCATCTGCACCATTATCAATAACCTTAAAAGTACGTTTCTTCAGATTCATAACAATAAGATATATGTGCTTATGCCTCAAAACAGGGAAAAATACCTAACATCAACATGTGTAATATTAGAAATAAAACATTAATATATATATATATATATATATATATATATATATATATATATATATATATATATATATATATATATACAAAAATAAATATACCATATCAACATCCTTCAAAACCTTCAAGTCTTTATCACCACAAACACTGCGAGAAAAGGCATCCTCGAAAACTTTATATTTTGCAGTTTCATTCAAATGATTATATTCAAATGACAAAGTCTATAATATAAGAAAATCATAAATGATTATATAATAACATGTAAATATTTAATAAAAAAATCGTTAATGATTATCAAAATGTGAAAAGCAAATAATAAAATAAAAACTTACAGTGTCAAAATTCATGAACAATCTGAGTGGAGAATTAACAACATCTCTAAATTTCTCTTGATGATTTAGTATACGAGACCATGAATCAAGAACACTTAAATGCAAATAGGTTTCTTTATAAAGACTTTCATAATTAGCTCTAAAACTATCACACCCCGAACCAGACGGCAGAAACGTCCAGGGGCTCGTGTGACTAACAGGTGAATTATCATCACAATGAATATACATGAAACATAACACATTCATCACCAACATTATATAGAACAACCAGCATTGTTCATATCAAGTACATTGTTATAAATTACATAAATTCAAAGTATTAATAGTACGATGAGTGATGTTGCACAAAATAAATCCATACACACCTGAAAATCTTCCTGCTTAACGATTACCTGAGAATACAAGTTATTTTGAAAACGGTCAACATATATAATGTTGGTGGGTTCATAAGTATGTTTGAATAAAAGTCTTTGTATCTTTTGTAAAACCTAGAAAATCCGATATTTTCTGTAAAATGTCTGAAAATGATGTGAAAATCAAGTATAAATGCATGTATGAATTTAATAGCAGTGGCATATAAGATTCCAATTTAAATATTTCGTATTGTAAGTAAGTGATAATTGAATAATAGTATTTACCCATAAAATATGATATTTTCTTATTTATAAAAATTTTGAGGTTCTTGTATCATTAATTAAGTTGTTTCGTATAGACACAATCGAAGGGTTAATCTTCGATATGTTAAATTAGTATTGGATCTCTATATGAGCCGTTATGATTGTTGGATTAGTGTCTAAGTCCATAACTATTTTGGTATGTACTTGACCCGATGGTGCATGGTCCTTTTGGGTTGCCTTCAACAAAGCAACTTGATAGGATGAATTATGGAGAGAGAGGATTAATTATGAATTATTAATATATTATGAGAATAATATATTAAAGGGGAAATCATATTGTTTAATTAATATTAGTCAAGAATTAATAAGAATTAATTATGTGGCTAAAAGACATTAATTAAATAATGGGGACTAGTATTGTCAATTGTGTGATAGTGGGATATTGGGCTAATAAAGGGGACTAGTATTAGAAATTGTCCAAGGCCTCTAAAGAGGGAGTCCATGGGCTGCTTAGGGCTTAAGCAGTCAAATTAGGGTTTCATTGTTAGATAACCCTAATAGCCTCATTATTTAAGGACCCTTAGGGCACCAAAAATGTAACTAACTGATTCCTTAGGGTTTCTAGATATTTTTGGGTGCCTCTCCTCTTCTCCTTCTTCATCCTCTTGCTCTTGGTGTTTGTGAGCCATTAGAGGAGTGACACTTGTGACTCTAAGCTTTCTAAAGCCATTAAAAGGAGGATTTTAGATTGTTATTGCTACATAACAATCAAGGTAAGATCTAAACCCCATTCTTATGTTAATACTGATTATCACATGCTAGATCTAGGGTTTAAAGTCTTGGATGAATGCATGTACAATAGAGAAACCTAGATCCAAGCATTAGGGTTTGCATGAGCACATAGGATGTTCTTGTGGCTAAAACTCAACAGTGGTATCAGAGCCATGATTGGTTTCTATTGTATTGTTGCTTAGTTTTTCATTCTTGATTGCAAAGTTGAGTTTTTGGCCATCTGCTTGACAAACTTGTGGAGTCCCAATGTGGACTCGTCAAGTAGGATGAACTCAGCGAGTCCATATGGGGACTCGGCGAGTCTGGCTGTCAGATAGACGAATTTTCAGATTTTTTGCCTATTTTGACTTAGGATAATCGTCATAATTGTTTCAAATTATTAAATTACGAATTTTATTGATTCCTTATGATTATCTTTGTCAAAATATAAGATTTTGGTCATCTAATTAGATAATAATTTCCTTATATGATAAATGTTAAATTATTTGAATTATTTGGTCAATTATCTTGCAAATAAAAATGATTAGGTTAAATATAGATAATCATGAAATTAATTGTTTAATTTTGAATTATTTGCTATTTGATCCTTTGTGTTTTGAAAGGTTTCAAAAATTGCCCACAAGTTTTGGAATTTAAATTTTTGATTAAAAAGTTTATTTTTTAAATATTTAAATTCTAAACCCTAATGATTTGAAATGTTTCAAAACATGCCCTCAAGTTTTGGGATTTACATTTTTTAATTAAAATTTTAATTGCAAAATGTTAAATTCTAAAACCCTAAGTTTTGAAAAAGTTCAAATTGCACCCTTATGGTTTTATTAAATTAATTAAGTGTATAATTAAAAGAGAGTTAATAAATACATAATGATACGGTTTACATTTAATTAAATTAAAAGTGTAATTTATTAAATTAGACCACCTAGTATTTTAAAAGTGTAAATTACACCCTTATACTATATATAACATTAAAGGTCTAATATTTTATATGTATAACTTAAACTGCTAGTCTTACCGTTAGTAGGCCTCATTCACGAAGCCAATCTATAGGGGGTATAAGGTTATGGCCTATAAAATGGTCGTTTAATGGGTGTCCACTCTCACCCACCGCTTCCTTGATTGGTGGAGGGTCGTTAGTCGAACGGGTACGATAGGACAAACCCTTTCCATTAAAAGTATAATGAATTATGAAGTAACTAAATGTTTTACAAAATTCCCAATCTTAGTCACTTTAGGCAAAAGTGAATTTGATGTAATTCCATGAAAATTACACTTTGTACCCTTGCGAAGACGTTAGTGGAGCGTGTGTGGTTAACTGGCACACTAAATGGTTCTAAGCAAACGTAGCAAAGGGTGACTCAATGTTTGTCATATTTCGGTGGAGCATGTGTGGTTAACCGGCACATCGAATATGTGACTGTAATATTGGGAGAACCATGTAAGCATGCATGGTTATTCACACCCTGTTTTGTGATCCTCGGTATCCTAGTTAAAAATCGAGGGGCATATCGAGATTTAAACATGTCATTGAAAAGTTCAATGAATCTCAAAGGATCTAGGAATTTTTCAATACATTTAAGACCTAATCTCTTTTTCGTTTTTCATGGTGGAAAATTAGTGAATCGTCATTCACTTACCTTCAAATGTTCTGAAATTTGGGTTATGGCATCCCTCTCCCAAGTTGTGGAATATTGTGTTGGGTCCTAGGCTTAATATCTTATTTGGGTGATTTATTAAGGACTCAATCAATCAACTAACTTGAATTTTTTTCTCCCGTTTTGTAGATGTCAAAGTATGACAACTATGGTCTTCCCAAATCCCGTGGAACAAGCTTTCCACATGAAGTTGATATTCCACGATTCAATCGAGGAGCACGAGATCATGCTTCACTTCCTCCACCTCCTCCTATTGTTCTCCCTAACCTACAAGTTCAAAGGCTTGAAAAGTTCAAACTCACTCAGTGTGTGCACACGTCTTAGAGATGAAGTCACACATTGATAAGTTAAGAATTTTAGGAACCGTTGTCTGTGAGGAGCTGGCTGTTGGCTGGGTTCTTCAGTCGCTTCTTTGCTCATATAGTGAGTTTGTAAGAGAGTACTATATGACAGACCACGACGTGACCCTCATCGATCTCACCTATCTTCTTATTGCTGCTGAATCAGCGATGATTTGGCGCACTGGAAAAGCAAAGTTGATTGGTGGATCTGCCTTCCAGACCTCTATGGAAATAGGCAATGGCAACGAAATGCATGCCATGGTCGAAAAGTTTGATCATAAGAGAAAGGCAAAATCTGAAGTAGTTTCGTCTGCTGTTCCAAAAGAGTCAATTTGCTTTTATTGC
Source organism: Lactuca serriola (assembly GCF_051521515.1). NCBI lineage: Eukaryota > Viridiplantae > Streptophyta > Magnoliopsida > Asterales > Asteraceae > Lactuca > Lactuca serriola. The sequence goes on along the minus strand of NC_136412.1, from coordinate 152,906,263 downwards.
CAAGAGAATGGGCATTGGAGACGAAGTTGCCCAGTCTACCTAAAGAATCTAAGAGATGGGTGAGTCAAGAAGTATGGCTCTACTTAAGGTAATATCCACTATCTAACTCCATTAAGTTCCCATTCATTGATTCTTAATACATAATGTGATAAGATTACATTTGAATATTTTTCAGGATTAGAAAAAAAAAGAGGAAGCTTGATGGAAGAGCAAGATGAGTCTGATCACGAAGAAATGGATCACGATCGCATGGATTTGAAGATCAGATTTTGAGCTTAAAAAGTAATGATAGAGTTGTTAGGAAGATTTGATTACATAGTTTTTAAGTTGATTTTGCATTGTAAGGACATGTTTTCCGCTGCTTTTATGAATAAAATAAATTTTTTTATTTGTCTTATTTATATATATCCTTGCAATGAAATCGTTCTGAAAAATTGAAGTTTGTGTATTTCTATAAATGGATATGATTCTTAGTTATGTTATTTATAGTAGTGTCAAAATTTTCTAAGTAAAGAAAGATTCGCATCACCCAAGTTTCAATTGGACATAAACTTGGTATCATATGATTTGAATCATGTGATGTATGGAAATCTTGGTACTTAGGAGATTAAGACTAGTTCCTTGATCACACAAATATGTGAGTCAAGTGAACGACTAAAGGAATAGAACACAATGTTGTGCACTAGTCAAGTCCACCACAAATAACAATAAGACTATTCGTCATAATTTACTAAAAGTCTAGTAAATGTGGTTATGCTTACAAGGTTAAGTGGAATTTTGAATCATTGAAAAGTTTCAATGAATGGCAGAACGAATAAGAAGAATCAATTAGGCAGAAAGATAAAAGTTTCTTCAATCTAAGAAGAAGGGAGATTACTTTTGTATCGGATTTTATGATCATCTTAATGATTAAGAACCATATCACAATTGATCCTCTAAGGACGTCTTAGTGCACTGGTATGGCTAAGAAGAGGAATCGGAAATTGTTGAATTGGTTAAATTAAAAGGATGAGTCACACTTCGTTCCAAAATCAAGTCTTAGAATTGTATTACAAGATTGTGAATTAGGTGACACACACTCATCAAATGTAAAGTAGAAAAATTGTTTTTCTTACTCTTGGACGTTTAAAATTGGTGTGTAGTGTTTATCTTGATGAGAATCGATCCACACCAACTCTTGAATATTTGTTTATCAAGAAATGTTTCTTGATAAGAGAATCTTATATGTCAAGAGGTCAGTGGGAGTCTAAATTATCTTGAAAAGTTTCAAGAACTAATCAAGAGTAAACCTATTATTAAACACTATCACACGACTTGAGGATTGTAACCTATCGTGTTGACAAAGTTTTATTTCTGTGCCAATCCAGTTGAGTGATTACGCATATGAGTTCTATGAGTTCTCAATAGAATGCATAAGGCAAGCACCTCATTCAATGAAAGTACATTGACTAGAATAACTGAGCCACTAGATAACTTGGAAGCAATAGTGGGACCGTTGATGACAAGAAATTAAGAATGAACAAGTTATGTCCATAAGAGTTTGAATTTTTCACAAACATTATCTTTTGATTATGGTTATGGCAAATTCACATGGATATGAACACATGCACCGTCAAATATAGGTGTCATATAGGTGTCATAAGGTTTCTCTCCTTCATGAAAATGATTGTGAGGAAACACTTTCACTAAGAGAGATTTTAATGAGATAGCGATTATGCAAATTGCATTCTCAAATTCGATTATGATTACAGCATCCCTCTTCACAGTTTGAATTGTGAGATTTAGCAATTAGTCTGAACACTTGGGACTTAGTAATATAATTTCTGAATTAGTTTAGACATGCATGTGAGCTGTCTAAGGAAAGGTGTGTGATTTTGAGAAGCTTAGATAAAGGCTTATCGAAGTATATCATATTAGAAACAATAAACTTTGGAAGTCAATAAATATTGTTTTTTAGAAGTTTAGCTGGTTTCTAAATACGTGTCAAAGCTAGTGGGAGCATAAATGTTATGCTAAATGGATATAATCATCATGTTAGTGGGAGCATGATAATTATTTAAGTATTGCAAGTTGACAATATTAATTATAGAAAAACAAAAGTTTCACTTTGCAAAGCTGCAGGGGTAGAAAAGTTGTTTTTGCTATAATTAAGGGAGAGAATGTTATACTTCGTTTCCAATCTAAAAGATTAGATTGAGAAATTTTAATTGAATTTAGTCAAGGTTATATTTATTATTTTCATTCTCAAAGTTTGATTATGATTACGGCATCCCTCTTCATAGTTCGAATATGTAAAGTATCACGTTTTTCATTATGAATTGTATCCCATACGCTTCGGGTATAGGATCGATTGCATATGCTGTAATATTCGGCCATTCTAAAATTTTCCAAGTGCCTAGGGCATTTAGAAGGAAAAAGAAATAGAACTGGTTTTGACTAAAATAATTAAACAAATGCCAAGGACAATCTAAGGTTCGCCAAGGATCGGTCGCTTGTGGACAGTTTAAAGTATAGTTATGGATGGACCATATTGATATTATTATGAATAGATAAGATTCTATTTAGAATGAGTTGTCATATGGAAAATATGGAAATGTTTCCATATTGGGAGTTGGATATCGAGAATCATTATCTAGATTAATTAGAAACTTTTATGCAAGAAGGATGTTCAAAGGAATGTACATTGAATATGAGACTTCATAACTATGGAATTGTCTTGTAACAATCTCCAATAGAGTATTTTGTAATTTCATTGGCCGAGTCTTGGTGACTTTTTTGTCGTGACATTACGAAAGGACTGTTGCATAAAATGTTAGAGTCTAACATATTCTAGTAGTGGCGAGAATTTTGTATTCTTACACTAATGGATTAGGAATTGTGAAATGAGTGTGATTGAAAATGTTATTCAATTATACTATTTCACAAAGTAAGGACCATAGGTAAACATAGTGTGCATGCTAAGAGCATGGGACAATTGTTGTTATAATTCAAGTAAGAAGTTGATTACCCGAAACAACAAATAATGAGTAATCAATATGGTGATTAAATAAAAGGTGTTTTATTTATACTCAAAAGTTTGGGGCCATATATGATTAATATTATTTTTGTGTTTCACTTTGTATATTTTGACTTCCTGAATAATAAGATTATTCGAACGTTCCACAGTCACTCATACTTTGGGAGTAGGTATGAAAGAAGATTGTCATGAATTGGTTTGTAGATTGCCTAGAGTGTATTAGACATAGCAAATGTTTGCTGCAACGTTCATGAGTGCTTATGAATATGATTTGAGGATTGGATTAAACCCACGCTCACTTGGATCGCTTCATGGATTTTATCACGAGTGATTGGTGAGACGATAATATCTTATATTCTTGAAATCGAGATATGTGAGTTGTATCTTACGAGTCGGTCACACATTGATAATATGTAAACGCACCAGTAACTTGGTGTTATAAAACGTATTATTGTGTGTGATTCGGTGAGTGAGTGCAAGCGAGCCTTGAGTCGAAGTTTATCCGTTCCTTTTACCTAAAGTGAGATAAAATCGATATCTGTGGGCCCCTCGATGATTTAGTGATGACACCTAAGCGCTTGACCAAGTCGGGACTTAGTTGATGTGGTCAATTGTAGTCTGTTGTCAGTCGTTGTAAATCGGAAATCGGGAAACAACACATAGACAGAGAGAATGATTTCAATCCATGTCTCACGTCTATACAATATCTAGAATGGAGGAATATATGATACCTTATCTAAAGGACGCGTATCTGATAAGATCAGAGTTGATAGCGGCTTTTGAAAGCTACGATTGCGGATCAAGATCTAAAGTCATACGCAGAATACTTATTAGACTTATCCAAGTGGGAGACTGTTGGATTACTGTCTAAATCCATAACTACTTTGGTATGTACTTGACCCGATGGGGCATGTTCCTTTTGGGTTGCCTTCACCAAAGAAACCTAATTGGATGAATTATGGAGAGAGAGGATTAATTATGATTTATTAATATATTATAAGAATAATATATTAAAGGATAAATCATATTGTTTAATTAATATTAGTCAAGAATTAATAAGAATTAATTTTGTGGCTAAAAGAAATTAATTAAATAAAGGGGACTAGTACTGTCAATTGTGTGATAGTTGGATATTGGGCTAATGGACTCCATATTAGAGGAGTGAACGAAATCTATGGGGAAACCCATTAGAAATCGTCCAAGGCCTCTAAGGAGGGAGTCTGTAACAACCCGAAATTTCCGTATCATTTCTTGTAACTCTTTCATAGTACAATTCACGCACCCAAACGTCGTTTCCAAATTCGATTTCCGATCTTCCGTTTAATTAAGTCATTAACTGGTACGTATTTAAAATGACTTAATGGGTGTCTTAATACATATAGAAATCATTTTAACACTCAACTTTAGTGATCGGAATATTTCTAGAAATTACCATATCGGGTTACGGCAACCTAATCGGGTACGACCAAAAGCCTGGTCTAACACCGGTATCGGGTAGAATTCCACCGTGTCCAAAAATTAAACACTATATAATGTGTCTTAAGCCTCCATTTGAAGCCTTTGGCGATTTTCTCATAGAACTCTCACAACCTCTCTCCTCATCCATAATCAAAGGTCCAAAACAAAGATTTAAGGCTTCCAATCAAAGAGGTAACACCCCTAACTTGTTATTCAACCTCTTAAGCCTTCAAATTAATGTTTAAATTATGTTTTGGGACCAAGAACATGAGTTTACAGCCAAAGATCATTCTTGGGCCGTAAACTCCTCAACATGGGGTTTTTGAGCCAAATTACCCTTCCAAATCATAGTTGGGACTTAGATATGACTTTAAGACTTGCTAATTGGGACTTGGAACACATTAAACATGAATTATATGGGACGAACAAGAGTTTACGGCCAAGGCATGTGCTTGGGCCGTAAACTCCATTAAATTGGAGATTTAGTGCCTTAAATCATGTCCAAATGCCTTGAAACTCAACCAATGGCCTTGTGGTAAAATCTAGATGCATCTAAAAATAGTTTAAGGGTTTGAAACATATCAAAAATGTCATTTATAGGAGTTTACGGCCTAGGAACATACCCTTGGCCGTAAACTCATAAAACCTTGTTAATGATGCATCAAATACACTCTAATGGTTAGCATAAATTTCTAGAATCACATATGATTGTTTTTAAACATCAAAAACTAACTTTTCATGAGTATAAGAGAGTTTACGGCCATAGAACATGCCTCTAGGCCGTAAACTCCTAAAAGTATGTTTAATGGTGTTCTAAATTCATAACAAGGCTTGGAAAATTAACTAGAATCACATGTGATTGTCCTTTGTAGCTTAAATCCATTTTTCTTGGCCATGGGTGAGTTTACGGCCGTAAACTCTTATGGTGTGGCCGTAAACTCCCTTTTAAGTGTTATAATTCCATTCAATCCATTCCAAGGCATTTTAGAAATCCATTCCAACAATCCCCATGTCCATTTAAGCCATTAAACACTCAAAATCACACCAACATGAGTTTACGGCCGTAAACTCATGTGTGAGTGTGTTATGTGGCTGTAAACTCTTTAAAACGTTTACTCTTGGGGAGTAAACTCAAGTCCCAAGTCCCTAGTGCCAATACACGTCTGAAGATGTCACCCGGGTCACTCCAAACGCTCGTTTTGAGGTGTTTAACCTCGTTGGAGTGTAATGTTCCATATAATTAGTGAATGTATCTCTAATTGAATATATATGTGGACATTATTTCATTTTACATAGGGACATCACGAGTAATCAAACCCCGAACCAACGTCTAGTATCCAAAACCGACGCATTTCCGAGTCCGGTGAGTTCATACCCCTATCCTTTTTCACTGTTTTCACTGTTTTCAGGGGGAACACAAGCAAAGTACAAGGGAATTCTTGTACTTAAAAACATGTTTTCAAATGTGTGTTAATATTCCATATGCTTTTAATACTGATTACTACAACTGATAACCATTTGAACATGCAGATCACGTAACATATATTTGTGAAATGGGTCTTTAAACTGTTATGTTTTACATATATTTCACAAATGACTTTCCACATTTTATCAGTTAAAAGCATGACATTAGACATTTGAATATAATACCTGTACACTGTTTTGTCCTCGGTAACACTCCACATATATACGCGAGTGGAGGACTATCATATTATTACTAGTAAATTTGTTAATCCTGTATGATTGGAGACACGTCCTCCGCGAACACTCCACAGAGATACGCGAGTGGAGGACTACACCCGTAACCAGAATCTCTGGTATTTAGAGAGCGTGACTTGAGTGTATAGATATATACAGGGCTGACTACCCCACGCCTGGCTCCTAGCTACAGCCGAACCGAAATGGTTCAAGGGTGACGAAAGTCAAAAGTATGTGGACTACTTATTGCCACATGTGGACTGCTTATTGCCACAGGTTTAGTCTATCGTATGGTTATGGAACTCGCAATTAGGATAACAGAGATTTACTTATAGTAATAATAAATCTCTTTATACATCTTTTACATCTTTCAAGTACGGTAACTAACATTCAGGAAAGTATGAGACTTTCCTGGGGAAAACATGGAACCTAACCACGTTTACATCTTTTACATCTTTTATATCGTTCACATTAGAAACCAACATGCAGGAAAGCATGGGGCTTTCCTGGGTAACATCTACATAACTAGAAAGGGTAACAAACCAGGTAACATTACATCTTTTACTTTTGGTAATATACAATAAGGAAAGTATGGGACTTTCCTGGAAATATACGTTAAATAAACAGAACAATTTAACAAACCAGATAACCAAACTATACATTTTTACATGAGTTGATATGTTTTCAGTGTACAAACTTATTATACTTTATATGTGTGAAACAACAACCAACTTTTAAGAAAATATGGGATTTTCTTGGTGTGCGTAACATTTCAGAATCAGAAAGGAAACTTGAACATTTTCACAAACAAAAACCGCTTATGAACTCACCAGCGTTATGCTGATTTTTAAACCGCTTGTGTTCTCAGGTCAGCGTTAGAACAGGTACCCGAAGATCCCTTTTTGATCAGAAGACGGAGTACATGAAGATCCGTTTCATTTTTGTTCATATATATACTATGTATCACAACTGTACAAACTTTACTTTTGAAACAACTGTAAAACTTTTCTTATGTAATGTAATGGTTGTTTTACTTTACTTACTATGTGCATTGGATTTGATACTCAACGTGGAGTCAACCCCGGAAACGTTTTCGCCTTCGGTTTTCGGGGTGTGACAGAGTCCATGGGCTGTTTAGGGCTTAAGCAGACAAATTAGGGTTTCTTTGTTAGATAACCCTAATAGCCTCACTATTTAAGGACCCCGAGGGCAACAAAAACGTAACTAACAGATTCCTTAGGGTTTCTAGATGTTTTTGGGTGCCTCTCCTCTTCTCCTTCTTCATCCTCTTGCTCTTAGTGTTTGTGAGCCATTAGAGGAGTGACACTTGTGACTCTAAGCTTTCTAAAGCTATTACAAGGAGGATTTGAGATTGTTATTGCTACATAACAATCAAGGTAAGAGCTAAACCCCATTCTTATGTTAATATTGATTATGATCACATGGTAAATCTAGGGTTTAAAGTCTTGGATGAATGCATGTACAATAGAGAAACCTAGATCCAAGCATTAGGGTTTGCACGAGCACATAGGATGTTTTTGTGGCTAAAACCCATCAATAACCATGTATGATAATGACTAGGTTGACTGTCTTGGCATTTTTCCAAACGTCGGTATTTGCTCAAGGATTTGTCGCTCTAGACTGACCTAGTCTAGGTATAGCGAACAACTAAGGCGTGGGGGGGGGGGTCATCCTGTATAGATCTATAAGCAAACTCCTGCTCTCCTTCCAGGAAACTCTAGTTATAAAAAACTACAGGCTACGATTATACACTCAGAGGTGCCAACCGACGTGTGTCACTAGATTCTCAACTTTTCATACCATGTTTAATGTTTACGTGAATGTTGTATGTTTTCAAATCCAAAGGTATGTATATAAGTATTCGAAGTTCAAGAATAAGGTAAAGGTATAGTTATGATCTACTAAGCATGTGAATTTCAGTCCAAGTCCAATTAGCATGTAAATGGACCACAAAAAGTCCAATGACATGTAAGAGGGTAGTTCAAACCCAATAGGCATGTAAGTGGACCACCAAGGCCCAACAAACATGTGACCCATAGCTCAGGCCCAAATTAACATGTAAATGGGTCGCAAGGCCCAATAAACAGGTCATGGAAAATATTTGGCTCAATATACACTTGAATAGGCCCTTAAGGGCCATTGGCCATTTAATGTGAATATTAGGCCCAATAAAATTGTTATCGATGTATTTCGTCAATTCGTTATTATTTGTGGTTTGCTTTAGCTCGATGTTTACCGAATTGAATATAAAAAGTCCCATTTTTTGTAAAAACGACATTCTTGGCTAATAAGCCTCAAATTTTCAATTAAGGCCCAAAGTTTTGTAAAAATAACACTTTAGTCCATAATTTATAAAAATTTGTAATTTCGCCCCAAATGTTTAGAAATTTACAGATCTAGACCAAAATTTTATATTTTGACATTTATGGCCTAGTTTCGTAGAAAATTACATTTTTAGCCCCTTGTTTGTAAAAATGACACTTTCGGCCCAATTTTTTATAAAAGTTACATTTTCGGTCCAATTTAGAAATAAATGTTATTTTTACCCCTAAATTTGGTTTATTTACATTTATGACTCAAACTTTGGTCAAATTACATTTTTAATCCCAAAACTTCCATTTTTTCGCAAATTTTGGGCCTAAAACCGTGAGGAAAAAATATTAAGCCCATTAAGCTAAAATTTACATTTTTGGCCCTTTGGAAAGCATGTTTATCATAAAAATCCCTTTTTATACAAGTAGGACCTGTTTGGTCCTTTAAAAACCGTAAATGTCACTTTTTGCCCTTAACTTTTGTTTTCTGGACAATTTGACCCTTAACAAGGTTTTTGTTTTACATTTTTGTATCTTAAACATATAAACACTTTTAACTTGATAATATGATGTATAAGGTGTCTTAGTTCATGGGTTTTTACTCAATGTTGCTTCAGATGTCGAGATATGTTAGGATCTAATATATTTTTACAAAATAGACTAAGAAATCACCTTTGTTTTGATGTTTCAGTTTTGAAGAAGAAATGAAGGGATTTTTGGTCCTAGCAACACCGTGGAGTAGTTTTCGAGCTTATGAAGTTTCTAAGAGTGTGATCATGGAATAAAGCTATGTAAGAAAAAGTTCTTAATGTTAAATTGAAAGGAGATGTTTTTGTTTGATAAAAACTTACCAAGGATGGTGATTGTGGTGAAAAATCCTCTTATAAACACCCTAAATCTCGAAATCTTGAGGGAAGAAGGAGGAGTTGTCTTGAGAGTGTATTGGAGAGAATTTGATATTATGTGTACGTGTATGGTTTGTTTTCGGCCGAGAGAAAGAAAAAAAGAGGGGAAAGAGAAGGTTTTGCATGGAAACATGAGAGTGCTTTGTTGTATGTTGTATAAAATGCCTAGTTGTCCTTTAAACAAAAATGAGGTGAGATGTGCACATTAATCTTGTTTTCTTCTCTTTTTTACATATGGACCAAAGATTTGGGCTAGAAGAAAGAAGTTGAATATTTTGGGCCTTTACTTGTCTTTACTTGAAATTATGGGGTCCAATAATTATCTTTTTGGCTCATTGGGCCCTCATAGATGTGCACGACCGAAAGAAGTTTAATTAAGGAGGTTTAGGGTCCATTAGGGCTATTGGAAGTGTTGTGGCCTAATAAGGCCCATCAAGGTTAGAATGAATAATTCTAGGCCCAAATGGTCCAAAATGTTATAGATTTATGAATTTGGTCCATTTAGAATCCAAGTAGGGTTTCTAAGCCCAATATAGTTGAATTGAATGCTTATTGGTCCATTGGGCCCAATAAGGAAATCCTACTCCATAATGAACTTGAACCTTGATCTCTAGGGTTTTCAGCCCTTAGTTGAACACATGAGATGTATTTGAATGAGCATAGAGTATGATATTATCTTAGAGTACAAGTTATTAGACTAGGTGAATGATTACATGAGAGTAGAATTTCGTAGCAAAAATGCTAGTTGTGACATCATCTCCTCGTTAGAGCGAATTTCGTCCCGAAATTCTTTTGAAAACTAGGATTGCGAATGAAAGAATAAGTGAGGGTACTTTTGCTTTATTTTGTCTTCACGTTCCCACGTGAATTCCGTTCCACGTTTAGCGTTCCATTGAACCTTCACAATCGGAATGCGACTTTGCTTTGTACGCTTCACTTCCCTATCCATAATCTAGATTGGTTCTTTGACGAACAGGAGATTCTCGTTTATCTCAATCTCTTCAAAAGGCATGACAAGGGTTTCATGTGATAGAAACTTTTTTAGATTCGAGACGTGGAACATGATGGGTTTTGGCCATAAGAACATTCCTATGTGCACATGCAAACCCTTCATTATCTCTCGGTTCCTTAGTCAAGGCAACCGCTCCTTCATTATCACAGAAAATCTCCATGGGCTCCTTTATGGCGGGTACAACTCCAAGATCACCAATGAAGTTCTTCAACCATATTGCCTCCTTCGACGCTTCGCTCGCTGCAATGTACTCTGATTCGCACGTTGAATCAGCTACAGTTTCCTGCTTGGAACTTTTCCAAGTCACTGCTCCTCCATTAAGGGTAAAGACCCAACCCGACTGCGAATGGTAGTTGTCTCGGTCGGTTTGAAAACTGGCCTCACTATACCCTCGCACCTTCAAGTCATCACTTCCTCCGAGGACTAAAAACCATTCCTTCGTCCTCCGAAGTTACTTAAGGATATTCTTCACCGCAATCTAATGGGCTCTGCCAGGGTTCCCTTTATATCTGCTAACCATGCTCAAAGCAAAGGCTACATCAGGGCGAGTACAAGTCATAGCATACATGATTGAGCCAACTGCGGAAGCGTATGGTACTCGGCTCATTTATGCTATTTCAGCTTCGGTACTCGGACTTTGAGTCTTACTCAACTTGGCAGTACTTTGTATCGGTAATTCTCCCTTCTTCAAATTTTCCATACTAAAATGTTTTAGTACCTTATCTAAGTAAGTGTTCTGACTAAGTCCTATCAGTCTCTTACTTCTCTCTCTTACTATCCTTATTCCCAAAATATAGGAAGCCTCTCTGAGGTCCTTCATAGCGAAGCACTTCCCGAGCCAGGACTTAACTTCCTGCAGAATCAGAACGTCGTTTCCTATGAGTAGTATGTCATCGACATACAAAACGAGAAAGCTAACTATGCTCCCACTGACTTTGATCCTAATGCTTGGATCTAGGTTTCTCTAATTAAACATGCATTGAATCCAAGACTTCTAATGGCTAATAGAGTATAAGAACAATACAAAATCAGAGTTAGAAGCTTACCTTGAAACACTTATTTGATCTTCTTGTTCTTGGAGCTTTAGAGTCACAAATGTCACTTCTCTAATGGCTTACAAACACCAACTAGCAAGAGGATTATTTGAGAGAGAGGAGAGGTAGGAAATCGGCTAGGGTTTCTTTGCTTTAGCAGAGGTGCCGATTTCCCTTGCCCCAAGGGTCTATTTATACTTGTAAGGCTCCTAGGGTTTCACCCTTAAACCCTAATTAGATAACTTTCACTCAAAGCAATCCAAATCCTTTCCATGATAATCCCTTGGACGATTTGTGGATTATCCCAAGCCCTTGAAATCATCCAACCATATCCAAGAAGGATTTACAGCCCAAAGTGTAACTATCAAACAATTGACAGTTTATACCCTCTTATTTAATTAATCTCTTTAAGTCACCAAATTAATTCTATTTAATTCTATGACTTATATTAATCAAATAACAGTATTATTATTCCATATATTATTCTCATAATATATTAATAATATTTATTCTCTCATAATAAATCATCCTGTCAAGTTGCTATGGTGAAGGCAACCCAAAAGGATCATGCACAATCGGGTCAAATACTTGTCCAGTATAGTTGTAGCCTTAGACACTATTCCAACAGTCTCCCACTTGGATAAGTCTAGTAACTATATGCACAAGTACAATTCGATTTGCAATCGTAGCTCTTAAAGACGCTGTCAAACTCTGATCTAATCAATCTTGTCCTTTAGATAAGGGATCGTACAGTCCTCTGTTAGATATCATGCTGACAATTCTATGGAATAATTTGTCTAGCATTTGGTTTTTCGATCTCCGATTCATTTGACATATAACTTAATCGAACACATCAATTCAGTTCCGACCGGGCCCAACACATAAGTCAAATCAAATCATCGAGCGACCGAGATATCGCTTTTACCCTCTTAGGATAAAAGTAACAGATAAACTTCGACTTATATGCATTTACTTATTCATTAATCAACTATACACAACAATGCATTTTATAACACCGAGTTACTGATGCGTTTTTTTGCATTATCAATGTACAACCAATTAACAAATAACAAACCATATATCTAGGTTCTAAGACTATATGATATTATCGTCTTGCGATCACCCTTTTCTATCATATTCCATAAGGTGATTCCAGCAAGCGCGGGTTTGTTCCAATGCTCAAAACTAGTTCATAAGCACTCATGAATGTTGTAGCAACCCTTTGCTATGTCTAATACCATTTAGAAAATCTACACACCGATTCATGACAATCTTCATTCACATCTACTTCCAACATATGAACGATTGTGATAATTTGAATAATTCGATTATTCTTAATAAACTCAATTATTCTGGAAGTCAAAACATGCAAAAATGAAACAATAGTTAAACAATCAACATAAGACAGTAACATTACTCATAAATAATACTCTTTTATTTATTCATCAAATGTTAATTACATTTATCTATTACACGTTTCTACTACTATCTAATCTATGCTAATATCATCATTCAGCCCAATACTCCTAGCATGCTGCAAGTGCTTAACCCTACTCAGTCCCTTCGTAAGCGGATCTGCTGGGTTATCCTCCGATGATATCCTCTTCACTACGAGTTGTCCTTCTTCTACACGATGTCTAATAAAATGATATTTTCTGTCGATATGTCGTGATCTACCATGATCTCTCGGTTCCTTAGTCAAGGCAACCGCTCCTTCATTATCACAGAAAATCTCCATGGGCTCCTTTATGGCGGGTACAACTCCAAGATCACCAATGAAGTTCTTCAACCATATTGCCTCCTTCGACGCTTTGCTCGCTGAAATGTACTCTGATTCGCACGTTGAATCAGCTACAGTTTCCTGCTTGGAACTTTTCCAAGTCACTGCTCCTCCATTAAGGGTAAAGACCCAGCCCGACTGCGAATGGTAGTTGTCTCGGTCGGTTTGAAAACTGGCCTCACTATACCCTCGCACCTTCAAGTCATCACTTCCTCCGAGGACTAAAAACCATTCCTTCGTCCTCCGAAGGTACTTAAGGATATTCTTCACCACAATCTAATGGGCTCTGCCAGGGTTCCCTTTATATCTGCTAACCATGCTCAAAGCAAAGGCTACATCAGGGCGAGTACAAGTCATAGCATACATGATTGAGCCAACTGTGGAAGCGTATGGTACTCGGCTCATTTCTGCTATTTCAGCTTCGGTACTCGGACTTTGAGTCTTACTCAACTTGGCAGTACTTTGTATCGGTAATTCTCCCTTCTTCAAATTTTCCATACTAAAATGTTTTAGTACCTTATCTAAGTAAGTGTTCAGACTAAGTCCTATTAGTCTCTTACTTCTCTCTCTTACTATCCTTATTCCCAAAATATAGGAAACCTCTCTGAGGTCCTTCATAGCGAAGCACTTCCCGAGCCAGGACTTAACTTCCTGCAGAATCGGAACGTCGTTTCCTATGAGTAGTATGTCATTGACATACAAAACGAGAAAGCTAACTATGAGTAGTATGTCATCGACATACACACGATTCATCTTCGCTTCGTACAAATCCAAACTCTTTGACTTTCTCATCGAAGCAAAGATTCCATCTGCGAGATGCTTGCTTAAGTCCATAAAAATAGACTTCTCAAGCTTACACACTCTATTTGGATGCTTCAGATTGACAAAACCCTCTGGCTGAGCCATGTAAACATCCTCGGCCAACTTCCTATTAAGGAAAGCGGTTTTGACATCCATTTGCCAAATCTCATAATCATGAAATGCGGCAATCGCTAGCATCACTCTAATAGATTTTATCTTCGCAACTTGTGAGAAGGTCTCATCATAGTCAACTCCGGGAGTTTGAGTAAAGCCCTTCGCGACCAATCGCGCCTTATATGTGTGTACGTTTCCATCCACATCGGTCTTCTTCTTGAAGATCCATTTGCACCCAATGGTCTTACGTCCGGGCACATTATCAACCAAATTCCAAACTTGGTTATCATACATGGATTGGATCTCGCTATCCATTGCCTCTTTCCATTTCGCAGACTCTGGGCCTGCCATGGCTTCTCTATAGCTATTAGGTTCATCAAGATTTATTAGTGTACCATTACTAATATACGTGTCCCCTTCGGTAGTAATATGAAAACCATAAAACTGAGGTTGAACTCTAACTCTTTCGGAACGTCTAAGAGGTAAGGATTCGTCAATTGGTTCAACCGGAGTTTCCTCCTCGGGTTGAGTGCCAGCGGTAGAGGTTCCTGATGGGTTTTGAGCATTCTAACACTTCCTAAGTGTACATGCAACCCTAAATACCTTGGATCTATGTTTTCTCTATTATACATGCAAATAAGAACTTCCAAGGTATTATCCTAATCTAGCATACATAACAATGACTATAGCAAGATAGAATAAATACCTCTTTGGTGTAGAATGTCTTCATGAAGTTTGAGTGCCTAGTGCCCCAAGTGTGACACCTCAAATGGAATCACAATCATCAAAACACTTAGAATGACTTGAGAGAATTCTACACTCACCAAAATCGGCTAGCCCTTTCTTGAATACTACTAGTGGCAAATTTTTCCTCAATAATAAGATGCTTATATAGTTACACAATTAGGGTAAACTCTTAATTGTCATGGCTTTCCATTTCCTTGGATCCATGGGTACAAATACACCATGGAGCATCCATGGACCATCCTATGGGTTTTAGCCCAACTTGATTATCCATGGAGCATTAGCCCACTATACAAGTATGGATGATTTACACTATCAACCCATATATTTAATTAGTCTTCTTTTGATCACTTAATTAATCCTAGATTAATTCTTGATCAATACTAATTAAATAATCTTATTATTCTTATTATTAATATACTAGAACTTATAATATATTAATAACCATAAGTGTCTTATTTCTCTCATTCAAGTGCATGATGGTATGCAACCCAAATGGACCATGCCGGGTCGGGTCAAGTCTTACCAAATATAGTTATGGACTTAGACATTAATCCAACAGTCTCCCACTTGGATAAGTCTAAAACTATTATTGCGTATGACTTCAGGAACCAACCGGCAATCGTAGCTCTCAAAAGCTTCTGTCGAACTCTGACCTTGTAGATGAACTCTGACCTTTGTCAGTGACTTGTCCATTAGATAAGGGATCATATATTCCTCCATTCTAGATATCATATGGACTGAGACATGGATTATAATCATTCTCTCTGTCCATTTGTTGTTTCCCGATTTCCGATTTATGACAACTGACTAATTGAACAAATCAAATCAGTCCTGGCCCGGCCGAGCACTTCCATTTGTCATCATCAAATCATCGAGGGGCCCACAGATATCGCTTTTATCCCGAAGGTAAAAGGAACGGATAAACTTCGACTCATATGGCTTGTTCTACTACTTGTTGAATCATACACAAAGGCACGTTTTATAGCACCGAGTTACCAAATGCGTTTTCGTGCTATCAATGTACTATCAACTCATAGTAACAACTCATATCTCTAGGTTTGAAGAATATAAGATATTATCGTCTCATGATCACTCGTGATAAAATCCATGAAGTGATTCCAATGAGCGCGGGTTGAATCCAATACTCAGAACTTATGAGCACTCATGATTGTTGTAGCCTTGTCCAACACCTTAGACCTCTACAACCCATCATGACAGTCTTAATTCATATCTACTTCCAACATATGACCGACTGTGGATAGTTTGAATAACTTAGTCATTCCGAAAGAATAACCCAGTTTATTCGGGAAGTCAAAACATGCAAAGTGAAACACAATAATAATTGAATCCAATATGGTATCAACTTTTTGAACATAAATAAACACCTTTTATTTATCACCATATGATTACACATTATTCATTGTATACTGTTTCAGCTATCAACTTTATTCTTGAATTTAAAACAATAGTTGTCCCATGCTCCAAGCATGTACACTATGTTTTTTTCAAAACACTAGTCATGCCACACACTAAGTATGCATACTATGTTTGTCTATGATCTTTACTTTGTGAACTAGATCCATTGAACATAACTTCAATGATTCTCTTTTCACACTCCCAAATCCTTACTGCAAATGCAAGAATTCCAAATTCATGCCATTTACTGGAATCTGTCAGATTCTAAACTTATGTGCATTGATCCTCTTGTAATGATTATGCACAAAGTCATAAAGACTTGACAACAAACATTACAGATCATTCCAAAGGATATCAACTCCTTGGAACCATCCTTCTTGCATTAAGTTTCCTTAATCTTACACAGAGTGAAAATTCTAACTTTGAAACATTTCCAGATTCCATTTTGACTATCACTTCTGAACAAGAGTTGCCTCCTTACAAATTATGTCAATATGGTCCTTCCAGAATTATCACTATACTTCCAACTGTCCTTGAGCAACCAATCTTTGGTAAACCTTAGATTGTCCTCGACAATTGTTTAATCCTTTTAGTCATATCCAGTTCTAAACCTTTTCCCTTCTTAATGCCCCAGGCATTCGGAAAATTTTAGAACGGATGATTATAGCACATGTAATCGATCCTATATCCGAAGCATATGGGACACGATTCATGATGTCTTACATAAAGACTAAACCAGTCTTTTGCTATAATATTTCCATTTCAATTTGCCAAGTTCTCATAATTCAGATTATGAAAAGGGATGCCGTAATCATAATCGAATTTTAGAACGCAAATAATGGACCCATATACAGAATTTCCTTATGTTGAGCCATTCCAACATGAAATTCATATATATCCTTGACTAAATGATTAAAACCTCAGATCTAAACCTTATAGATTTGATATGAAGTATAATTTCCTCTCCCTTAATTATAGCAAAACAACTTTTTCCCAATTAAAATTTTTGTTTTCTATAATTAACATTGCTAACTTGCAATACTTATCATAATTATCATGCTCCCACTAACATGATGATTATTAGCATAACACTTATGCTCCCACTAGCTTTGACATGTACTCAGAAATCAGCTGATTTTCTTACCAAAGTTCAGATTTCTGATACTAGATTGTTTTGATAAGTCTTTATCAAAATCATACACCTTCCCTTAGATAGCACACTTGTGTATCTAAACAATTATGAAGAGGGATGCCGTAATCATAATGTTTAGACCTTTTTGCCACTTCTCACAAGTCCAGGTTAGTGTGCCGGTTAACCACACGCGCTCCACTAACGACTTTGAGAATGCAAATATCACAATTGCTATCTAGATAAAATCTACTTAGTGAAAGTGTTTCCTCACCATCATTTTCATGAATCGGAGAGAAACCTTATGACACTTAGATTTATATGGTGTATGAGTTCCTACCCATATGAATTTGTCAAACCATAATCACAAGACAAAGATAATGGCAAATCCAAAACCATATGGATTGAACTCAATCTTAACTTCTTGCCACCTGGCAGCTCAAGGGCCTGCCATTGCTTCCAAGTTGTTATGCAACAAACTGAGAACTCTAAGAACTCATATGCAAAGCCAACTTTAACTGGAATGGGCACAGATATGTCAACACGATAGGTTATAAACCTCAAGTCGTGTGCTAGCGAAGAACTTCAGGTTTTATTCTTGATTATTTCTTGAGACTTTCAAGACCTTTAAGACTCCCACTGTCCTCTTGACATATAAGACTCCCTTGTCAAACATCCAAGAGATAGTGCGGATTCTAATCAAGAAAAACACTTTACCCAATTGGCCTAAGTTGGTCTTTGTTTTTATCCAAAACATCACAACTTACCAATTTCAAATGTACAAGAGTAGAAAAACTTTTACTCTTACATTTGACAAGTGTTTTAACCTTCTTTTGAGACATGTCACTCAAATTACAATCTTGGAGTATGACTCTAAGACTTGTATTGGAACGAAGTATGACTCATCTTCTTGATTTAACCACTTCAACAATTCAAGATCCCTCTTCTTAGTCATAAGAATGCACTAAGATTTCCTTAGAGAACTAATTGTGCTATGGTTTCTTAATCATTAAGATGATCACAAAAACTGATACTAAAGTACTCTCCCATCTTTTCAGATTTGAGAAACTTTTATCCTTCTGCCTAAATTGATTCTTCTTATTCGCTCTGCCTTACATTGGAACCTTTTCCAATGTCTCAGAGTTACACTTAAGCTTGTAAGTATAATCATATTTACTGAACTTAAGTAAATCATGACGAATAGTCTTATCAAACTTTTTGTGGTGGACTTGACCAGTGCACAAGAATGTGTACTCGATCCCTTAGTCCTTTACTTGATTCACACATCCATGTGAACAAGTAATTAGTCTTAATTTTCCAAAACTTGAAAGTTCTCATTCATCATGCTATACAACTTGCATGATTCCAAGTTCCGGTCCAATTGAACCTTGGATGATGAGAATCTTTCCTTATTTGGTAAATTTAGACATTACCACAAATGAAAGAATCAATTTCATATTTCCACTCTTGCTCTTAACGGAATTATATAAGCAACAATTTTTCCTCAAATGCCATCGTAAGGATATTTTAAAAATAAATAAAATCAAAAAATTCTCTTTTATTTTAAAACTTTGCGGAAAAAACTTATCCTTACAATCCATATGAGAACTTGTTGTTATCTATTCCTAGGCAATATCTCATAACTCCTAAGAAGTAGCTCAAGAATCCGATTTTTCAAACTATGCGATAGAAATCCATCTACGCGATCAGATTCAGCATATTCTTTCTTTAAGTTTCTTCACTTTTTTTTCCTTTGATTCTTAAAACATCTCCATGTGACCCAGTCACATCATGTATCAAGAATCTCAGAATAGAAACTTAACAGAGTTAGATAGTGGAATTTACCTGAAGTAGAGTCAAACTTATTGACTTTAACATCCTTAGGTAAATTTGGCAGCTTCGCAACCAATGCCCTTTCTTTGGCAATACAAACATATGGACCCTTTGATAATGGTACACAGGACTATCACAGACTTAGCTTTTCTCTTTACCATTTGGTCAACCGAGTTGACTATAGCCGATCCCTTTCCATTGGGTAGAGAATGCTTTACTGGATATCCAATGTCATCATTGTCAATGTCCATAAAGTTTTAGGAAGTTGATCTTAACAAATAGATAAGATCATTAAGGGTCTTGTCATAGTCTTTTTCATAGGTGTTCCAAAAGAACTCACTATGTGACTTAGAAAGTAGTTGAACCACCAACTTTCTCAAGACTTTGACACCCAACTCTCCCGGCTTGTCAATATGTGACTACATCTCCAAGATGTGACCACACCTAGACCTTGCCTTGCCTAATAGGGCCTGAGTGACCTTAAACTTTTCAAGAACTTGTGGGTTAGGGAGAATAATTTGAAGAGGTGAAGAAGTATGATATCCATGGGACATCATCTTCATTAGGAAACCTTGTTTCAAGAGATTTGGGAAGATCATAGGTGTCTAAACCAGACATCTTTTGGGAGATATTCAAGATAGTTGATTTAAAGTCCTTAATATGACACCCAATATGAAATATTAAGGCTAGGACCCAACAAACTATTTTATAACTTAGAAGAGGTATGCCGTAATCCAAGCTATAAAATATTTGAAGGTAGGTGAATGACGATTCACCAATTTCCACCAAGATAAACGAAATGTATTATTAGGTTTTAATTGGTTTTGAAACTCCTAGATCTTTGAGATTCATTGAACTTTTCAAAGGCATGTTTCAATCTCGAGTGTGCCCTTCAGGTTTTGTGACTGGGATGCCGAGGATCACAAAACAAGGTGTGAAGTAACCATGCAAATCACTTGGTACCCTTAATAAATTACCCCTCAATCGATGTGCCGGTTAACCACACACGCTCCATCGATACTATGATAAAAATTAAGTCACCCTTTACCTACCTTGTTAAGTCCAAGTTAGTGTGCCGGTTAACCACACACGCTCCACTAACGACTTAGACAAAGTGTAAAGTGTAATTTCATGGATTAGCACCTTATTCACATTTTTCCTAAGTAACTAAGATTGGGTATTATTAAGAGTTTAGTTACTTAGTATTATCATTAATACTTTTAATGAAGGGAGAATTCTAGTCCTGTCAAACCCGTTCGGCTAACGACCCTCCACCAGTCAAGCAAGCGGTGGGTGAGAGTGGACACCCATTAAGTTGCCATTTTATAGGCAACAACCTTATACCCACCTTATAGACCGGCTTCGTGAATGAGGCGTACTAGCGGTAAGACTGACTTTACTCTTATACATATATATATTATTAACTTATAATATTATAAAGTATAAGGGTTGAATTTTAACTTTTAAAATTCTAAGGGCTAACTTGGAATTAAAGTATTCATAAGTGAAAAATTTACAAATTCCAAAACTTGAGGGCAAGTTTTGAAACTATTCAAAACTAATTAATTCCATAACTTATGTGTTTAAAATAGTTTTAATCCAAAAACTCTTCAAGTTCCATAACTTGAGGACAAGTTATGGAAGACTTTAAACTAATAAAAGAATTAACTTTTCTTTATTTTATAACTTATGGAATTAATTAAGGTTACACTTTTTTTTTATTTTATTTTATTAAATGAAGAGACTCTTGGTCCTCCATAACTTGAGGACAAGTTATGGAGTCATAAAGCCATTTAATTAGAACTAGACTCTTCATTTTTGTAACCTTTGCCAACTTTTATGAGTTTTAAGATTCATAAATGTGACTTATAAGTTACATAAACACATTTTATGAACTTCTTTTAGATTAATTTGGATTAAAACCAACTATCACATAATTTTATTCATTAATCTAAATTCACTCATAAAATAAGGTAACACAAAAAACTTTTGGTGATCCATAACTTATTCTTAAGTTATGGAATCCTTTAAAACATTAACACCAAATTTTTTGTAACTCCATAAAACTTTGAATCAATTTTTTTTAAAACCTTTTCATATCCATAACTTATGGAGGTTTCAAAAAAAAAAAAAAAACTCTTTAGATCAAACTTTTAAAACTAATAAAATAATCATATTATTTTATCTTTTATTAAATTTGACCTAATTCAACTCATAAAGCACATTATTCAAATTTTACAAATAATTAGTTTTTCACAAGAACAAGTAATTATCTTAAAATTTGACAAACTTCATGTTTTTTTCCATTTTTTTTTTTCAACTTTGAAAATAAAATATTTGCATCAATATAACAGAAAACAACCCGTGGCTCTGATACCACTGATGGGTTTTGAGCATTCTAACACTTCCTAAGTGTACATGCAACCCTAAATACCTTGGATCTATGTTTTCTCTATTATACATGCAAATAAGAACTTCCAAGGTATTATCCTAATCTAGCATACATAACAATGACTATAGCAAGATAGAATACATACCTCTTTGGTGTAGAATGTCTTCATGAAGTTTGAGTGCCTAGTGCCCCAAGTGTGACACCTCAAATGGAATCACAATCATCAAAACACTTAGAATGACTTGAGAGAATTCTACACTCACCAAAATCGGCTAGCCCTTTCTTGAATACTACTAGTGGCAAATTTTTCCTCAATAATAAGATGCTTATATAGTTACACAATTAGGGTAAACTCTTAATTGTCATGGCTTTCCATTTCCTTGGATCCATGGGTACAAATACACCATGGAGCATCCATGGACCATCCTATGGGTTTTAGCCCAACTTGATTATCCATGGAGCATTAGCCCACTATACAAGTATGGATGATTTACACTATCAACCCATATATTTAATTAGTCTTCTTTTGATCACTTAATTAATCCTAGATTAATTCTTGATCAATACTAATTAAATAATCTTATTATTCTTATTATTAATATACTAGAACTTATAATATATTAATAACCATAAGTGTCTTATTTCTCTCATTCAAGTGCATGATGGTATGCAACCCAAATGGACCATGCCGGGTCGGGTCAAGTCTTACCAAATATAGTTATGGACTTAGACATTAATCCAACAGTTCCTTCATCTATCGACTCTTGAATCTCTTCAAGCTCGATTTTCCTCCCACTATCTCCTTGGCTTATGATTTCTCGCTCTCAGAAAACTCCTCTCCTCGCAACAAAGACAACATTGTCGTTCGGTCTATAGAAGAGATATCCAAAGGATTTCAACGGGTAGCCGATGAAAATACATCGCTCACTACGAGGTTCAATCTTGTCGTGAGTATCTCGTCTTACGAAAGCCTCACAACCCTAAACCTTGATATGTGCCAACGAGGGAGCTTTCCCTGTCCACATCTCGTGAGGTGTTTTGGCAACCTACTTAGTAGGGACTCGGTTAAGGATATGGGCGGCAGTCTCTAAGGCATACCCCCCAAAAAGAGATAGATAGTGAAGCACGACTCATCATAGAGTGAACCATGTCCAACAAGGTTCGATTACGCCTTTCTGCCACACCATTCAATTGTGGTGTCCTAGGTGGCGTCAATTGTGAAACTATTCCACACTCCTTGAGATAATCGTGGAATTCAAGACTTAGGTACTCTCCTCCTCGATCGGATCGAAGCATCTTGATTTTCCTGCCCAATTGATTCTCCACTTCATTCTTGAACTCTTTGAACTTTTCAAAAGTTTCTGACTTTTGCTTGATTAAGTAGATATATCCATATCTATTATAGTCATCGGTAAAAGTCACATAGAAGCGGTTCCCATCCTTTGTGGTTGATCTAAACGGTCCACATACATCGGTATGTATTAGTTCCAATAGACCCTCACCCCTTTCACACGTACTTGTGAAGGGTGACTTAGTCATCTTTCCAAGTAAACAAGATTTGCATGTGTCATATTCCCTAAGGTCGAATGACTCCAACACTCCATCCTATTGGAGTTGGGCTATGTGCTTCTTGTTGACATGTCCAAGACAATAATGCCACAAGGATGCTCTATCCATACTATTGGAAGAATCCACGCATAAAACATCATTTCCTAAGTTATCTACAATCATAACGGTTTCATAAATTCCATTACATGGTATAGCCTCAAAATAAAAGACACCATTTAGATAAGCCAAAATAGAACCATTCTCATTATTAAAAGAAAATCTAAAACCTTTTCTAAACAAACCATGAAATGAAATGATGTTTCTAGCCATTTCTGGCGAATAGCAACAATTGTTCAAATCTAAAGATAAACTATTCCTAAGAACTAAAGAATAAACTCCAATCTTGGTCACAGGCGACGATCTCCTGTTCCCCATGATTAGATTTATCCTTCCATGCTCCACGTCTCTATTTTTTCTTAGTCCCTGCACATTAGAACAAATGTGGTAACCACAACCGGTATCAAGAACCCAAGAAATATCATGAGATGAATCATTAGATTTAATTGTGTATATACCTACGAAAGATGGCTTGATCTTTCCTTCCTTGATGGCTTGCAGGTACTCTGGGCAGCTTCTCTTCCAATGTCCTATCTTGTGGCAGTGGTGGCACTCTGCCTCCTTTGGGTTACGGCAGGGTTTAGTAGGATCAACTTTGGTCCCACTAGAAGAGGCACCATCTCGGGGCTTAACCTTGCGATGGTTCTTAGATGAAGCCTTCCTCTTCTTTCCCCTTCCTTGTCCAATAGTCAAGACAGGAGCAGCGGGTGGATTAGGAGTTGGTGCAACAGACTTGTCCTTGAAGTTGCTCTCAGCGACCCTCAAGAGACCTTGGAGCTTGATTAGGGTGACCTCTTCCTTGTTCATGTGGTAGGTCATCCTAAATTGATTGTAACTCGAAGGCAAAGATTGAAGCACCATGTCGATCGCCAAGTCTTCCCCAAAGTCAACATTCAACTTGCGAAGACGTTCGACATACCTTTGCATCTTTTGCAGGTGCACGGTAAGAGATTCTCCATGACCCATCTTAGCGGAAATCATATTAGTGAAAATCTCATAACGCTCTTGTCTCGCGTTTTGTTGGTATCTCTCCAACAAGTCTTGGTGCATCTCGTACGGGTACATGTCCTCATAGGACTTTTGGAATTCAGAGTTCATAGTGGCTATCATGATGCAATGTACCTTCGTTGCATCACGCTCGTGAGTTTCAAAAGCGGTCATTTCAGCCGCAGTAGCGATTTCAGGGTTGATTTTCTCGAGCTTCTCATCGAGGACATACTCCTTGTCCTCATAGCCAGCAATGGTGCGAATGTATCTTATCCATTCACTAAAGTTCGTCCAATCGAAAGTGACCTTTTGACAAAGGCTCACCAATGTGAAAGAACTAGCAGTAGCGTTGTTTGCGTTCGACATCTACAAATAGAAAGGACAAAGATAGATTAGAATTTGAATCCCTAATAATAACCCAATAAGAAAATTAGGGCTAGGATCCAACAACAATATTTACACATTAGAAAAGGGATGCCGTAATCCAACATGCAAATAATATGAAGATAAGTGAATGACGATTCACTAATTCTCCACCAACATAACTTTAAGTCCTAAATGTATTGAGAATTCCTAGGTTCGGATGAGATTCATTGAAACTCTTCAATGGCATGTTTAAATCTCGATATGCCCCTCTTGTTTGTGACTGGGATACCGAGGATCACAAAGCGGGTGTGAATTACCATGCAAATTCACATGGTGCCTTCATTGTAACGATCACCTATTCGATGTGCCGGAAAACCACACACGCTCCATCGAACTATGATAAACAATGAATCACCCTTTGCCACCTTTGCTTAGAACCAATTAGTGTGCCGGTAAACCACACACGTTCCACTAACTTCTTAGCAAGGGTGCAAAGTGTAATTTCATGGGATTGCATCAATTCACTTTTCCTAAAGTAACTAAGATTGGGAAATTTTGAAAATAAATGTAGTTACTTTGTATTTCATATTATACTTTTAATGAGAAGAGAGAGTTGCCCTATCCTACCCGTTCGGCTAACGACCCTCCACCGATCAAGCAAGCGGTGGGTGAGAGTGTACACCCATTAAGCGCCATTTTATAGGCCGCAACCTTATACCCACCTTATAGATCGGCTTCGTGAATGAGGCCTACTAATGGTAAGACTAGCATTTTAGTTATACATATATATATATATATATATATATATATATATATATATATATATATATATATATATATATATATATATATATTAATCTTGTAATATTATATTAGTATAGGGTTGTATTTTAAACTTGTAAAACTCTAGGGTTTGAAATTTAAATTGTCTAAATTAAAACTTTTAATAACAAAACATAAATTTCAAAACTTGAGGGCAAGTTTTAAACATTTAAAACATAGAGGATCAAATAACAAATAATCTTAATTAACAATTAATTCCATAATTATCCATATTTGATTTATTTAATGATTTCTTGCAAGATAATTACCAATTTAATCAAAATAATAAATTAATTATCACATAAGGAAATTAAATATTTTATTAATTGATAAATATCTTTAATTAGATCAAGAATATAGTCATATATATCAAAAAAATCGGATTAGGGTTGATCTAATATGATAAAGGCAAGTTTCCATAAGATAAATACCAAAAAATCTCGATTTTAGCTCTTCCTGACGCTCAGACTCGCCAAGTGCACCATGGGACTCGCCGAGTCAGGCCAACTCGCCGAGTCCACCATGGGACTCGCCGATTCCATGACTCAGAATCACAAAATTCGAATTTTGCAAGCAAGAAACAAACAATCATGCATCAATTTAATAGAAACCAATCTAGGCTCTGATACCACTGATGGGTTTTGGCCATAAGAACATTCCTATGTGCACATGCAAACCCTAATGCTTGGATCTAGGTTTCTCTAATTAAACATGCATTGAATCCAAGACTTCTAATGACTAATAGAGTATAAGAACAATACAAAATCCGAGTTAGAAGCTTACCTTGAAACACTTGTTTGATCTTCTTGTTTTTGGAGCTTTAGAGTCACAAATGTCACTCCTCTAATGGCTTACAAACACCAACTAGCAAGAGGATGATTTGAGAGAGAGGAGAGGGAGGAAATCGTCCAGGGTTTCTTTGCTTTAGCAGAGGTGCCGATTTCCCTTGCCCCAAGGGTCTATTTATACTTGTAAGGCTCCTAGGGTTTCACCCTTAAACCCTAATTAGATAACTTTCACTCAAAGCAATCCAAATCCTTTCCATGATAATCCCTTGGATGATTTGTGGCTTATCCCAAGCCCTTGAAATCATCCAACCATATCCAAGAAGGATTTACAACCCAAAGTGTAACTATCAAACAATTGACAGTTTATACCTTCTTATTTAATTAATCTCTTTAAGTCACCAAATTAATTATAATTAATTCTATGACTTATATTAATCAAATAACAATATTATTATTCCATATATTATTCTCATAATATATTAATAATATTTATTCTCTCATAATAAATCATCCTGTCAAGTTGCTATGGTGAAGGCAACCCAAAAGGATCATGCACAGTCGGGTCAAATACTTGCCCAATATAGTTGTAGCCTTAGACACTATTCCAACAGAACACTGCGTGTACGTTGTTGAGCTTGGCAGGTAGCTGCAGCTTGTAAGCCACTGGACCAATCCGAGCAAAGAATCTCGAACCGTCCAATGTATCGCGGGTTCAGTTTTCCTCGTTTCCCAAAGTGAATCATTCCCTTCTAAGGAGATACCTTTAATAACACGTGATCCCCGACATGAAATTATAATGGCTTTCGCCGCTTGTCAGCATAGCTCTTATGTCAGTCTCGTGATGCTTGAAGTCGAGCTTTGATTTGGACTATCTTTTCGGTCGTTTCACAGATGATTTCGGGTCCTGTAAGAGCACTGGCCGACGATTTCCCTTTTGCTAGTTGAATATCACTCACCTCGGCCCAGCATAGGGGCGATCTGTATTTACAACCATAAAGAGCCTTGAAGGGAACAACCTTGATGCTCGTGTGGTAACCGTTGTTATAAGAGAATTTGATCAGAGGCAAGTGGGCATCCCATTATTTTCCGAAGTCAATCACACAATCTCGGAGCATACACTCAAGTGTCTGGATGGTACGCTCACTCTGATCATCTGTCTGTGGGTGGTAGGCAGTGCTCATATCTAATTGTGTTCCTATTGCCTTCTGAAGAGATTGCCTGAATCTTGAAGTGAATCTGCTAACTCGATCCGAGATAATAGATACCGGCACTCCATGGAGTCTCACGACATCCTTGATGTAGATTCAGGTATGCTTTTCCATCTTGTAGGATTCTTTTATTGGCAGCAAATGAGCGGATTTTGTTAATCTACCGATGATTACCCATATAGCATCCAATCCGTCTATTGTCTTTGGCAATTTTGTCTCAAATTCCATGGTAATCCTCTCCTATTTCCACTCGGGTATCACTGGTTGTTGTAGTAGTCCCAAGGGCTTTTGGTATACCACTTTCACTTTGGCGCAAGTAAGACACTTGCCCATGAAAGTGGCTATCTCTGCCTTCATATTAGGCCACCAATATTGTTCCTTGATATCCAAATATGTTTTATCTGACCCCGGAAGAATAGAGTATCGCGTCTTGTGGGCTTCATGCATGATTACTTCTCTGAATCCCCTAATTTTGGGAACCCAGATTTTATTCATGAAGTAGTGAGTTCCGTCATCCTTAACTTCAAACTCATTCTCCATTCCACGTAGGGATTCACTAGCGACATTCTCCGGATTGAATGCGTCCAATTGGGCTTGCATGATCTGTGAGGCTAGATGAGATTGGATGGTGATTGATAGGGTCTTCACACAACGATCCGAATACTCCTTTTGGCTCAGGGAATCGGCTACCACATTAGCCTCACCTGGATGCTATTTCATCTCGCACTCATAATCATTTAGCAGTTCAACCCATCTTCGTTGCCTCATGTTCAATTCCTTTTGATTTAGAATGTGCTGGAGGCTCTTGTGGTCTGTAAAGATGGTGCACTTGGTACCATATAGGTAGTGCCTCTAAATTTTCAAGGCGAAGACCACCGCCCCTAGTTCGAGATCATGCGTGGTATAATTTACTTCATGTGTTTTCAGTTGTCTGGATGCAGATGCAATTACCTTCCCACGTTGCATAAGGATAGAACCTAAATGTTTGTTCGAAGCATCACAATAAACTATGAAGTCTTCGATTCCCTCCAGTAAGGATGGCACAGGAGCACTACAGAGGGCTTGCTTCAAGGCTTGGAAGGCGATCTCTTGCTTCTCAGTCCAGTTGAAAGGTATGCCTTTCTATGTCAATGTGGTGAGGGGTTTGGCTATCTTAGAAAAGTTCTGAATGAATCTTCGGTAGTAGCCCGCAAGACCCAAAAATTGGCGAATTTTTGTTTGCGTTGTCGGAATTGCCCAGCCTTCAATGGCATTGACCTTGGAGGGATCTACATGGATTCTTTCTTTGCCGACAACATGTCCCAAGAAATTTACACTGCGGAGCCAAAACTCACACTTGGAGAGTTTCGCATACAATTTTTCAGCTCGAAGGGTCTCTAAGATCTGTCGAAGATGTTGACTATGCTCTTCTTTGCTTCGAGAGTATACTAGAATATCATCGATAAAAACGATCATGAATTTGTCTAGGAATGGGCGGCAGACTCGATTCATGAGGTCCATAAATGCAGCGGGGGCATTTGTTAGACCAAAGGGCATCACAACGAATTCATAATGACCGTAACGAGTTCGGAAATCAGTCTTAGGAAAGTCCTAATCTCGGACTTTGAGTTGATGGTAACCGGATCTCAGATCTATCTTTGAAAAGTAACTAGCCCCTTGAAGCTGGTCGAATAGATCATCGATTCGTGGAAGTGGATACTGGTTTTTTATGGTGAGCTTATTCAGTTCCCTATAGTCAATGCACATCCTAAAGGATCCGTCTTTCTTTTTAACGAAAAGAACCGGAGCTCCCCATGGAGAGAAGCTTGGTCTTATGAATCCTTTATTCAATAGTTCACTTAGTTGGCTTGACAATTCTTGCATTTCAGCAGGATCCAACCTATAGCGTGGTTTGGCGATTGGAGTGGCTCCAGGCACTAGGTCGATTAGGAATTCGATTTGTCGTTCTGGGGGTATTTCTAGCAGTTCATCTAGAAACACATCTGGGAAGTCACATGCCACTGGGATGTTTTGAATGTTCGCTTCCTCTTCGGTTTTATCCACCACATGAGCAAGGAATGCGTAGTTCTTCTTTTGTAGACACTTTTGTGCCTTGATACACGAGATAAGGCAAAGGTTTGCGTTGGGTTTATCTCCGTAGATTATTAGGGTTTCGTGATTAGAAAGATGAAGGTGAACGGCCTTCTCGTGACACATAATATCTGCATGATGGGGGATTAACCAATCCATGCTGATGATCACATCCAAACTCCTAATATTTACTGGCATCAAATTTATTTGGAAAGAGCAGTTGTTTAGTGTTAACGTACATCTTATATAGATATCTTTGGTTGTTTCAGTTTTTCCATTAGCCATTTCCACCGTGAAGGCTTCGTTGAGCTTCTGGGGTTGTTGATTTAGCAAGTATTTGAATTTATTACTAACGAAACTTCGCTCCGCCCCACTATCAAATAATATGCATGCAAACGAGTTGTTAAGTAGGAACGTACCGGTGACAACGGCTGGGTCCTGCACTGCTTCACCTTTACCCATTGTCAGCACTCTCCCTGCTGCTCCTGCCCCCTGATTGTTTGCGTTGGGGAAATTTCGTCATAAATGCTCGATTTTCCCACTTCTGTAACAGGTATAACTGGCCCCAACATTGGTGTTGTTTTTATTTTTGTTGTTGTTGCTGTTGTTGTTGTTGTTTGGCATCTGGTTTTGTTGAAGCTGAGTCCTGCAATACTTTGATGTATGGCCTTTCCGGTTGCTCCTTGCGCAAATCATCTCTCTGCATTCCCCATGATGATGGAAGTTGCATTTGTTACACTTCGGGAGATTTCCTGAATACTACTTTGGAGCATTGGGCGTGGATGAGGCTGGAGCATGTGGTGTGGTGGTAGCTTGAGTTGCAGCATGGATAGTCACAGTTTGTTGTTTCTTAGATGATCCCGGGTTTTTCTTTCCCTCTCTCTTGTTGTTTTTCCCTTTTTTTGCTCTCACTTTCTTTCTTGACCTCCGCTTCTGCTGTTTTGGCACCCTTCTTGTTGCCATGATCAAACAATTTCTTGGCCAGTCTCTTGGCACTATCAAACGTCTCAGGGTTTGCTGCAATGACATTCCCTTGGATAGGTGCAGTCAATCCCCAGATAAACATCTTAATCTTTTTCCCTTCTGAGGTGATCATTCCGGGACACAGAAGAGATAGCTCACTAAACCTGGATATGGATGCGTCGATATCGAAGTTTTGAACCGTGAGGTTCCACAACTCTTGTTCCATCTTCTGAATTTCGCCTCTTGGACAGTATTCAGCCAGCAACAATTATTTAAGCTCTTCCCAGGTCATTGCATTCGCCGTCGGGAGTGTCATGGCCTCTACGTGGCCATTCCAACAGGAGAGGACTTGATCAATGAATGTGCAGGCTGCGAACTTGACCTTACACTCATCTGGACACCCGCAGATTTCAAAAATAGATTCTACTTTCTCGATCCATCGCTTCAGGGCTATTACGCCTCCTGTCCCATTAAAGGTTCAAGGTTTGGCGTTGGTGAAGTCCTTGTAGGTGCATGTTCATGCGGTTCCGTGGTTTGTTCCTTGATTTGTGCTTCCGATTCCCTGTCCGTTGCCTTCTCCGTTGTTTCCATTGCGAATCTGCGCAAGTGTTGCAGTGACCGCAGCGGACACTGCTGCCTGGAATGCAACCGAGTTTATTTCCGGCGGGGTTGGTGTGGCGCTGTTTCTACGGTTGGGTCTTTGAGGAATCTTTCTGTCATGGGACGGAAATATGTTGAGTGCCTATTGTTTTGCGAGTTTTGGAATCCCATAGACTAGGCGTATAGTGTGTGTATTTAAGTAATTTCATGCATTAACATAAAATAAGGAAGTAAAACACATAGCAGATGACAACATCATGATAAAACATAAAGCATTTTCATTAATACTATTTGTTTTGATACATGAAAATTTTCCAGAAGGCATACAGTACATGAGGAAATATAAAATCTGGCAGCATGACGACCCTATGAGTAGTATGATCACTTAAACATAGAGTCGATAGTACATAGCATAGTACACATAAGGGAAACCTAATACTATTAAGAAATACTACTGGTCCTGATCATACTGAGAAGTACCTAATGGTGGTGGCGAAATCATATCCCAAAATGTTGTGCTAATAACCGAGCCATCTCGGTCATCTCTCCGATGACCTCATCCCTTTCCTGCTCAACTTACACGGCTCGTGCCTCCATAGCAAATAGTTGTTGTCGAAGTGTGGCAACCTCCGCTTCCAGAGAACGATCCTCATCAACGGGGTTCCCTGGTGGAGCAAGGTGGCCCTGGTGTGCCTCATCGGTAGCTGGTTCGATAGGGGCTTCATTTGTGTCCCCATCTTCCTCCATGTCTTCGTCAGTCCTATCAAACTCATAGTCTGTATTAGTGTACTCGTCGGGCCCAATGCCAGGGGCTCCCCCTTGTTCTTCTTCGGGACTCTCCTCAAGCATCACATGAGCCACTAGGTCTTGATAAAAATGTACTCCTTGTTGGTCATCATCCATGGTGACTGCATGAGGGCACACGAATAAGTCATGTTTTGATTATTCCTATAGTATATTTTAATTATTTAGGTTTGGGTTCCCTAGAGTTATTGGAGAGTGAGGTAGGCTTTTGGATTCATTTCCTGCTATGATTACTCCCAAACACATGTTGGTTATATTCTTAATAAATATAGTTGATCAGGCTATATTTATCCCTAATAGGACTACATAACTGCCCAGGTTTAATCATAGTGTTCAATATCCTCCAGAAGCTTCTATTAAATATTGTTAGGTTATTATCCTAATATGCGCACATAAGTATGAAATATTTGTTTTGTTCAGAGTTATTTTGTCCCATTGTGTTTATATTTGCATATCATGTATGGTTAGATATGCTAGTTCACTATAAACATTGCTCTAATACCAACCTATCACATCCCCAAACCAGATGGCGGAAACGTCTGGGGGCTCGTGTGACTAACAATTGAATAATCATCACCATGAATATACATGAAACATAACACATTCATCACCAACATTACATATAACAACCAACATTGTTCATATCAAGTACATTTTTATAAATTACATAATTTCAATGTATTAATAGTATGATGAGTGATGTTGCACAAAATAAATCCATACACACTTGAAAATCTTCCTGCTTAACGATTACCTGAGCATACAAGTTATTTTAAAAACGGTCAACATATATAATGTTGGTGGGTTCATAAGTATATTTGAATAAAAGTCTTTGTATCTTTTGTAAAACCTAGAAAATCCGATATTTTCTGTAAAATGTCTAAAAATGATGTGAAAATCAAGTATAAATGCATGTGTGAATTTCATAGCAGTAAAATATATGATTTCAGTTTAAATTTCTTTGTATTGTAAGTAAGTGATAACTGAATAATAGTATTTCCCCAGAAAATCCGATATTTTCTGATTTATAATAATGTCGAGGTTCTTGTATCATTAATTAAGTTGTTTCGTCTAGACACAATCGAAGGGTTAATCTTCGATATGTTAAATTGGTATTGGATCTCTATATGAGCCGTTATAACCATGCATGAGAATGACTAGGTTGTCTGTCTTGGCATTTTTCCAAACGTCGGTATTTGCTCAAGGTTTTGTCGCCCTAGACTGGCCTAGTCTAGCTATAGCGAACAGCTAAGGCGTGGGGGGGTCACCCCGTATAGATCTATACACAAACTTCCGCTCTCCCTCCAGGAAACACTGGTTAGAACTACAGGCTACGATTGTACACTCAGAGGTGCCAACCAACGTGTATCACTAGATTCTCAACTTTTCATACCATGATTAATGTTTACGTGAATGTTGTATGTTTTCAAATCCAAAGGTATATATATAAGTATTCGAAGTTCAAGCATAAGGTAAAGGTATAGTTATGATCTACTAAGCATGTGAATTTCAGTCCAAGTCCAATTAGCATGTAAATGGACCACAAAAAGTCCAATGACATGCAAGAGGGTAGTTCAAACCCAATAGGCATGTAAGTGGACCACCAAGGCCCAACAAACATGTGACCCATAGCTCAGGCCCAAATTAACATGTAAATGGGTCGTAAGGCCCAATAAATAGGTCATGGAAAATATTTGGCTCAATATACACTTGAATAGGCCCTTAAGGCCCATTGGCCATTTAATGTGAATATTAGGCCCAATAAAATTTTTATCGATGTATTTCATCCATTCGTTATTATTTCGTGGTTTGCTTTAGATCGATGTTTACCGAATTGAATATAAAAAGTCCCTTTTTTGTAAAAACGACGTTCTTGGCCAATAAGCCGCAAATTTTCAATTAAGGCCCAAAGTTTTGTAAAAATAACACTTTAGTCCATAATTTATAAAAATTTGTAATTTCGCCCCAAATGTTTAGAAATTTACAGATCTAGTCCAAAAATTTATATTTTGACATTTATGGCCCAGTTTCGTAGAAAATTACATTTTTAGCCCCTTGTTTGTAAAAATGACACTTTCGCCCCAATTTTTTTTATCAAAGTTACATTTTTGGTCCAATTTAGAAATAAATGTTATTCTTACCCCTAAATTTGGTTTATTTACATTTATGACTCAAAGTTTGGTCAACTAACATTTTTAATCCCAAAACTTCCATTTTTTCGCAAATTTTGGGCCTAAAACCGTGAGGCCCAAATATTAAGCCCATTAAGCTAAAACTTAAACTTTTGGCCCTTTGGAAGGCATGCTTATCATAAAAATCTCTATTTATACAAGCAGGACCTGTTTGGTCCTTTAAAAACCGTAAATATCACTTTTGCCCTTATCTTTTGTTTTCTTGACAATTTTGACCCTTAACAAGGTTTTTGCCTTAAATTTTTGTATCTTAAACATATAAACACTTTTAACTTGATAATATGATGTATAAGGTGTCTTAGTTCATGGGTTTTTACTCAATGTTGCTTAAGATGTCGAGATATGTTAGGATCTAACATATTTTTACAAAATAGACTAAGAAATCACACAAGACATGCATATAACACATAGATCTACACATTTTACTTGTATTCTCCACCAAAAATCATATGAAAACCAAAAACAAGGGGGTATGAACTCACCTTTGTTTTGATGTTTCAGTTTTGAAGAACAAATGAAGGGATTTTTGGTCCTAGCAACACCGTGGAGTAGTTTTCGAGCTTATGAAGTTTCTAAGAGTGTGATCATGGAATAACGTTATGTAAGAAGAAGTTCTTAATGTTAAATTGAAAAGAGATGTTTTTGTTTGATAATAACTTACCAAGGATGGTGATTGTGGTGAAAAATCCTCTTGTAAACACCCTAAATCTCGAAATTTTGAGGGATAAAGGAGGAGTTGTTCTTGAGAGTGTATTGGAGAGAATTTGATATTATGTGTATGTGTGTGGTTTGTTTTTGGTCGAGAGAAAGAAAAAGAGAGGGGAAAGAGAAGGTTTTGCATGGAAACATGAGAGTGCTTTGTTGTATGTTGTATAAAATGCCTATTTTTCCTTTAAACAAAAATGAGGTGGCATGTGCAGATTAATCTTGTTTTCTTCTCTTTTTTTTACATATGGGCCAAAGATTTCGGCTAGAAGAAAGAAGTTGAATATTTTGGGCCTTTACTTGTCTTTACTCGAAAGTATGGGGTCCAATAATTATCTTTTCAACCCATTGGGCCCTCATAAATGTTTATGGCCCAAAGAAGTTTAATTAAGGAGGTTTAGGGTCCATTAGGGCTATTGGAATTGTTGTGGCCCAATAAGGCCCATCAAGGTTAGAATGAATCATTCTAGGCCCAAATGGTCTAAAATGTTATCGATTTATGAATTTGATCCATTTAGAATCCAAATAGGGTTTCTAAGCCCAATATAGTTGAATTGAAGGCTTATTGGTCCATTAGGCCCAATAAGGAAATCCTAGTCTATAATGAAGTTGAACCTAGATCTCTAGGATTTTCAGCCCTTAGTTGAACACATGAGATGTATTTGAATGAGCTTAGAGTATGATATCCTCTTAGAGTACAAGTTATTACACTAGGTGAATGATTACATGAGAGTAGAATTTCCTAGCAAAAATGTGAGTTGTGACAAAAACCCATAACATCTGTTTCCATAAGCAATACAAGATCCTTGTATATATTTATTTAAATTTTATTTAAAATCAAAAATTATAATTATAAAAATCAAAAATTATATTTAAAAAAATTGTAACATCCCGAAATATCAAGAGTAGAGTTGAAGGGCTAAAAGAGTAAATTGGGAAAGAGCGACTCGGCGAGTCCATGGGTGGACTCGGCGAGTAGAGTCGCGACTTGGTCGCGTGTTAAGTAGCCGACTCGGCGAGTCAGTAAGATGGACTCGGCGAGTAGGCGCTGAGTGGTGAAAATCCTAATTCTCGGGGTTGAGCCCTATATAAAGAACATAACATCCATTCCCCCAGCCTCTTTACTCATCCTTAAGTCCAGAAACCCTAACCTTCGTATGTGAGTGGATCAAGTTGCATTTGGGAGCATGGAGAAGCAATTGTTGAGGAAATCTTGAAGAAGAAGAGGCTTGGAGCAAGGGGCTTTGCTTGGATTCGAGTTCCATTGCAGTTGGGGTGTTCTTTTGAGGTAATATCTAATCCTTGAGCTGTTACTCTTATGGATTCATCATTTTGGGGTTTATGGGGAGCTTATCTTGGTATGTTTTGGAGTTTAGAAGTTAGATCTGAGGTTGCTACCTCATATCTGGAGTGGTGATGGTCCTAATGTGCATAAAGTCCCTGTATTGAGTGTTGGGTGAAGCTATCATGTCCCAAACCTTAGCCCTAATGTGCAAAATGCATAGATCTCTTTGGATTCACGTAAAGTTTGCCACTTTACGTGATGGATGGGTTGTAGGAGGCTAGATCTATGTTTTGGATCAATTGCATGGCCTAGAATGCTTCTGTATGGATTCAGACCGGTGGTACACGGCGAGTCACATGGGTGGACTCGACGAGTTGCTTGAAGATGAGCTGGAACTCGACGAGTTGGAAGAACAACTCGGCGAGTTGGATGAAGATGGCCTGGAACTCGGCGAGTTGTATGAACAACTCGAC
This sequence comes from Lactuca serriola, assembly GCF_051521515.1. Taxonomy (NCBI): domain Eukaryota; kingdom Viridiplantae; phylum Streptophyta; class Magnoliopsida; order Asterales; family Asteraceae; genus Lactuca; species Lactuca serriola. The sequence goes on along the minus strand of NC_136412.1, from coordinate 152,869,667 downwards.
GAGTAGGTTGAAGATAGCCTTAGACTCGGCAAGTCTGTTCTTGGACTCGGCGAGTCTTTTCGAAGAGTCCCAATATTTTCTGGTTGAGTCGAGAATCGACGAGTCAAGGGATGACTCGGTGAGTTGTGGGCGAGTGGACTCAGAGTTGTTGGACTCGACGAGTCTCGGGGTGACTCGGCGAGTTAGGTCGCGGATTGAGGGAAGTTCTGAGTATGGGGACTCGGCGAGTCATCGGGTTGACTCGGCGAGTAGAGTCAGTCAGGGGTTGACTTAGACCTTGTCTAAAGGTTGACCAGTTGTCTTTCAGGGGTATTTTGGTAATTAAGGGTATTTATTGAGTTGAGTGTGTTGGTGTTCAGTGGAGGAGTTCGTGTCGGTGCTTGGAGCAGCGGGATCTTATCCTTTCAGCCGGCAGTTTCGAGGTGAGTTATCCTCACTATATCAACAGGGTCTAAGGCACCAAGGCCGGCCCTTATCGGATTGAGATCCGGGTAGTTGTTGTTATGTTGTTGCTGTGATATGTTTGCATCCTGAGAGCTAGGATGGTATATGTTAGAGACTTGATTGAGATCGGTATCCTGAGAGATAGGGAGATGCTATGCTAGTGACCTGTTAGGTCGGTATCCTGGTTAGGATGATGATATTTTATGTGATCTGTTTGATCTGCTTGTTGACTGTGAATTGCTATATGATTGTATGTATATGTGCACATGGTTGTTTGGACTGGAGTTGGGTTGAGGCGGGTCCTGCTGTGTGCTGTAGGCCAAGATACCCAGGGCGGACCGGTTGATCCGAAGGCCCAGCGAGCGGTCCGGATAGGCTGTAGGCCCCAAGAGGGCGGACCAGACGTGCCGAGGCTCGAAGAGTGGACCAGGCAGACTGAAGGCCTGGTGTGGGCGGACCAGTCATACTGTAGACTCAGAGAGTGGACCAGGTGGATTGAAGGCCCGGTGCGGGCAGACCGATCACACTGCAGACTCGATGTATGTGGTTAGATTCGGAGAGTGGACCAGTTGGATTGAAGGCCCGGTGCGGGAGGACCAATCACACTATAGACTCGAGGTTTATGGCTAGACTCAGAGGGTGGACCAGGTGGACTGTAGGCTGGTACGGCGGACCAGTTACACAGTAGACTCGAAGTGCATGGCTGTTCTGTGATCAGATATGTTGTGGCATGTTATGCGTGTATGGTGTATGTGGTTGGTATTTTGGGGATATCTCACTAAGCTTTCGGGCTTACAGTTGTGGTTTTATGTTTTTCAGGTTCTTCAGGAGACCGTGGCAAGGCGAAGGCGTGATCGTACCGCTCCTCATGATTTTGTAGTGATGTGATTCTGGGAATACGTTAAAGGTTTTGTATTGAAAACCTTTTTGTAAAGATTTAATGGAATTGAGCTGTTTTTTGAAAAATTTAAAATTGGTTGTATTTTTCGGTCGTTACAAAAATTACCATGGATTTTCTTGAAGACTAAAAAGCCATTCACAAACAACATTTTCTAGTTGTATTTAAAATCAATTAACCTTTCCTTAAATGGTGACTTATAAACATAAGAAAACTTCATTCCTCTCTTTCCTTTGACATCCACTACTGATGTTGCTTCTTCATTTATATCTTTAGGTTTGCCACAAACAGGTCCTTCTAATGTACACAAAGGAGGTAAAAGAAACTGGACTAGCATCAATAACATCAACATTTGGAATAACACACTCTAGACCAGCATTTGGTTTTTCCAAATAAACTCTATCCTTAATCTTTTTCTTTGTCATCCATTTAGAAGAAATTTGACTTTGAGATGACTTCTTGGAACCTTCAGAATCTTGACTAAATCCAAGACTAAAACTTGGAACAATATCATTTTTCAATGATCGAGTCTCATTTGAATCCTTCGTTTTATTTGAACAATCTTCAACATTTTCTGCCCAATAAAATTATAAAATCATATATGAATAAACAATAATTATAAACACAATCATATATGAATAAAAAATAATTATAAACAAATTACCTCCATCTTTATTTTTATTTGAACAATCTTCAACATCTTCACCTTCTCCATCCATCTTTGCTACAATAACTTTATCAACAGTATGATCTGAAATTAATTTTTTCTTATGATCATCCTCACCCAAATTTACAGTCCCTAAATTATTAAAATCATAACTGAATCATCTATATAACATATTATATATATATATATATATATATATATATATATATATATATATATATATATATATATATATATTATGTATTAAAAATACATAAATAAATACTTACCATAATCAAAACCAGTCAAATTCTCCTTCACATCATCTTCAACTTGTTGATTTATACAACCATCAGTACCTATAAAATTCAAATATAAAAAATTAAAATCATATATGATTAAACTATATATAATAATAAAATATGCCTACCTTGATCCAAAGTTTTCAGAAAACTTTCAACAACTGGATCGCAAATAAATTGACTAAAAGATACACCTTCCTGGCTATCAATTACACCCACACTCTTAGTAACATTTTCTACAACAGAATTTAAATTCATGGCCTCTTCTTTATTACATCCACTTCCATTTCCTTGTTCATCATGTTGATCATCTTTCTCACTCAACAAATCATTATTTTTACCAAAATCACCACCTTTACCTTGAACATGATTTTTACCAATATTGCCCTCATGTGGACCACTTCCATCCCCCTGACCACCAAAACATTTTCCTTGATCATAATATTCAACATTTTCATCATCATTAAGAAAATCATTCCCATAATCTTCATCATTAACTTGAACAAAACCAGGTGTTAATATCGGTTCTTTATCTTTTTGTGAAACATAAGGGAAATTAAAACTTTATGTTCTCAAATCTTCAACAGGAAATAATAATTTCCAATTTTTCAAATTTTGACTTTGAGGAAACTTCAACACTCCTTCATCTATCTTTACAACAAGATCCTTTTTCAAATCCTCCATCTTCTGATACATACATGAAATTTTACTTTCATACACCTACATAAGAAAAAAGATAAATACAACTAAAATACTTAGACATAAAAAGTCATAAATGAATAAACTAATTAAATCATAAATGAATAAAACTATAGAATTACCTCCACAACACTAACTTTATTAGCATAAAAATCTTCTTCATCCTCATCACATAAATCCTCTTCACCATCAGATTCATCCTCATCACCACTAGATTCCTCCTCATTATACTTAGATTCTTGAAATTCTTCTTCAACATATGCTTCATTAACATGTCCACATCCAAATCCTCCACTCTCTTGTAAGATATCCTCAAGAAACCTTATCTTCTCTAACGTCCAATAAAAAATAGTTGGACGTTTACGTGTGACTTGCAAATGATCAAACTTGAAAGTATCCACATACAACAACTACAAAAAATATATATAGCATCATATATGATTTTGATGTGTAATATATAATTAAACAAAAATTATACTATATAATCATATATGATTATATATAATAAAATCATATATGATTTATTATAAAAACAAACATATTTTTACAACTAAAAAGAATAATTAATATCAAAAAATAACTCGTGTACCATAAGGTATGTTGCTGGTCCATAAAAGAAAGAAGATTCTTTCTCTGGATTGTAAACCTTCTTCATCCTTACCAAACAATCCACAATGTAATCGCACCAATCAATTCTACTTAAATCAGTATATCTTTTGATTAAATACAATGGATTCAGATTACATTTACCCATGCTCGTAGACTCACATAGAGTATTAATAAAAAGAAACAAAAATTGATTTTGAAGTTATCATCCGTGGCACTAGTTTGAACAAGTTCATTCTTTAGTTGTTTCAATCTCAATTTATCAATATTTTCATACTGTTTCTTCCACTCAAACATACAACTCTCTTCCTTATTCTCCGAAATGTAATCCATGTTTGAAAGTAATGAGCCACCAGATGGTAATCCTAACATCTATTGAACAAACTTACTATCAACACTAACATGACAATTCTCAAAATCCACCTTCAAAGTTTCAAAATTAAAATGATCAAGAACATAATAAACAATCTTCAACAGTACATCAATCATCTTCATCCCTAACAAACTCCCAAGTCCCATAGCCCTAACACAATCCTTATGTTCTCTACTTAAGCCTTGAATAACACCCAACAATCACCCGGGTGAACATTTATTCTTCAATGAAAGAAATTCTTTTATAACAGCAGCTTTTCTATCTTTCTTCAAAACTTTAGTTTCTCTCTTTGGTTTCTTTGAAGATCCAGGACGACTCTGAAAATCTGAATCATCTTCATCAGATAGTTCATGTTTCTTACTTATAGTTTTGACCTTAACCCTCAGCTTCACTTTTGGTTGTTCAATAACTGTTTCTTTGGATGTCTTTGAGCGTGTTTGCAACACCTTGTTCGCCTTTTCTCTTTGGAAGATGATCGTGTCTTCCTTGATCTATCTACATTCCCTTTTTTAACTACGATTTTCATTACAAACATAGTGTTAGTAAAAAATAAAACATACATTTATCATTACTATTCACTAATAATTATAAACAAACGTATAAAATCATTTATGATTAGAATAATAAATAAAAATACAACTAAATCTTATATACAATCCACTTAAAAAACCACAAAATCAGTTATGATTACAAAAATAACTTTATATTCATGTTTGATACATAAAAACACATTTATCATTACTATTTACCAATGATTATAAACAAATGTATAAAATCATCTATGATTAGAAGTAGAAATAAGCATATAACTATATGTTATGTCCAATACACTGAAAAAAATCAAAAAATCAGTTATGATTACAACAAATAACTTCAAACATTAAGTTATATGTTTATTTCTACTTCTAATCATAGATGATTTTTTTGAACTGTACCTTCGGAAATAACAGCACTTCTACCGCATTCGATATTTTTTTGATTTTTGAATTTTTTTCAAACATAGTTTCTTTTGAAATCCTTATCTGTGAAAATATAAACAAAAACTTACATCAAAAGCCACCATAAAGAAACATAATAAAAAAACATATCAACTCTAAACGAGACAATCATCAAAATCAAGTTAAAATGACGAAAAAACTACCGAATCAAAACAAAAAAACACCATTATTAACATAAAACTACATTTAACTAATTAATAAAAACATGCATTATCAATAAAATGAAAAATAACTCACATTCTAACCTTTCATTTCAATTAACGAAGATGCGACTTCGTTTATATTTTCTCCTGGAGACATTTACAGATTTCTCAAGAACAGGTAAGAAACGAAAACTTGGGCAAAATGCGATAAAGAAATAAAAAGAGGGTTTCCAGAGAGTTTGAAGTGAGACTTTGACCGAGAAAGAAAAGAAAGGAATAGGCGGTTACAGTATCATAGCCTGCAAAATTCATATCAATCTTTGTAAAATTACAACAATAGCCCCACAATTGTAAATTAACGGCATTAGTTTAATAAGTTACCAATATAATTACAAATATGTCACTGCATAGTTTTATAAACAAACATGAGCACATCAAACGGTTATACACACATCTCACAATCTCTAAAAAAAATTTATCTCAAGGGAACCAACATCTATATATCTATATATATCTATATATATCTATATATATATGTATGTATATATATATACACACACACACACACACACTAGGTGTATTCATGCGCGTTGCACAGTAAAATAAATATATGGTTAAAATATGTAGAAATTTATAATTTTATCAATGGTTTTTGGTCACTTTTATATATAGGCATATTAAAATTGGAACCTACAACCCTAGAATAGTGGAACCGATCCTGGAACATGTTACGTCAGTTTTTAATATTTCAAAATTGCTCTTAAAATTGCCGATATTGTGTTCTAATTTTTTATTATAGAATAAATTGATTGACTAATACAACTTATGAAAAAATAATTACCCATATAAATTATTGATAACATAAATACAACGAATTAAATGAAAAGTTAAAAATATAAATAAAATATTTTTATAATTAATGTCAAAATATTTTGTAATAGATTCTAACCAGACTAATAACAATTATAAAACCCAAAATGAGTTTTAGCCCTCATATGTTATTAGAAAACATAAGTTAGAAAACAATTAAACGATTTGTATTTTGTGAGATTCCCATGCCATTGTGCTTTTCATTAGCATAACATAAAATTAGAGGTGTAAATTGCAATGGCTAAATCTGATTTCACTTTTAATTACCTTACAGTTAAATCATAAACGTCTCATTTAAAAAGATCATGAATGATTAAACGATTTATAATCAAATAATAGCTAGCTTGTAATGATATATATTAATAATTCAAATTTACTATTTTTATGGAATATAACAAAATCAATTTAATAAGTTTTATCAACTGCATAACTGTCATCTATATGACCATTTTCATGTAATCGATTTTGAACGTCCAACACAACATGAAGACTTATAAAATTAAACGTTGGCATACACTCCATTACATCACCCTGGAAAGAACACCCAATGAATCTTTTTAAAAGTCTAGTTATTCAACTTGAAGTGGAATTAACATTAACCTGCAATATCCTGCAAACTACAATATAATTTATACGACATGAACCCTGGGTTTAGACTTTAGACAGTTAGGTGTATAGCTTCCATTTGGGACCCTGCTGAACATGATTATAACTTTCATAAAAAGAAAATGCAAAACTTTAAAATAAATTGAACCACCAAAATTTTAAAATCATGAAGTATGAATTACGCTAGTTGTATCTATTCTTGTTTTTTATTGTTGTGAAGTAGTCTTGTTGCTCATGTGAATCTAGAGGCAATGATTAGAGTATCTTCATATATAATATTTTTCATTCCAACCAAAATCATAATTATACAATATAAATTTGGATAATAAGAAAGAAGAAAATGAAACAATATTTCTTACCATAAACTTTCATATTTCCTTCTCATCATCATCTTCCTCTTCCTTATTACTTATGCTCTCCATCGACAATTTTTTTGTATGGAGTTTCTATCTACCTCTCAACCACTCACACAAATCTTTAAACCATTATAGTAAAAATATATCATTGTGAGCTATATATATATATATATATATATATATATATATATATATATATATATATATATATATATATATATATCAACTTTAATCGATTGGTGTCATAAGAACCATTAAGTATCGTAAGTTAAAAAACTATTGAGTGGTAGTTGTTAATTAGATGCTAATGAAAAGTTATGTAGGTTTAAATGGATATTATGGAATCATTATTATAAAGAAATATGAAAAGATATGGAAGTTTCAAATGATTGTCGTGATAGAAAAAAATGTCTCCTTTATAAGTATAGTGTGATAAGTAGATTTTATATGACTTAATCTATATATTTGTAATGTCTGGTTCCTGGTATGTATTTAAACTTCTAAATTATTTGATTTTGTAGAGAAACTCGACAAGTTGGAAGCCCCAACTCGTCGTGTTGAAATCTTATGGACCGCATGTCTTAAGTGACCAACTCGACGAATTGGGAGGCCTCAACTCAACGAGTTGTCTGGAAGAAATGAAACCTTAATTTCGAGATTTTGCACCCTATTTAAACAACTTAAGCCCCATAATTTGGCGTCATTTCCAGCCTCCACTGTCTAACCCTAATCTCGAAACCCTAAGGCATCTTTAAGCGATTGTGAGCCATTTTTTAGTGTGTTGTATGTGTTTGAAGCCATTGGAAGAAGGGGAGCTTGGAGATACATGAAGGAGCTGCTAGATCCAAAATCCTTGCTTCATTTTTGATATCTTTCTGGTAAAAAGTCTCAACCTTGATTTGTGGTTACTTAGATCTTCATCTTAGTGTTATTTTGCTTGTTTTTGTCCAAACACAATGGTCATTGGGATTTGGACGTTCCATATGGACAAACCTTTTCAGACCCAGGGTCTTAAGGAGCTTTCTGTTGGGTTTTGAGCATTCTAACACTCCTATGGTGTACATGCAACCCTATAAACCTTGGATCTATGTTTTCTCTATTATACATGCAAATAAGGTCTTTCCAAGGCTTTAATCCTAACTAGCATATTATGAATTTCTTATACTACAAAGTACTAGTTAGATGACATACCTTTTGATGTAGCTTGATGTCTTCAAGCTTTAAGAGCTTAGCCCCAGTAGTGTGGAAGCCTCAAGTGGAATCACAAATCACCAAAACACCTTGGAAGACTTTAGAGAATATGGATACTTGGTTCTCTCTAGTGAAATCGGCTAGCCTTTCTTAGTGTACCACACTAGTGCCCATTTCACCAACCAAGGACATCTTTATATAGTGTGGAGGATTAGGGTTAAACCCTAATACCCATGACCTTTCATTTCCTAGGATCCATGGGTTAAAGCTCCATGGACTATCCATGAAGACTTAGCCCAACCTAAATGAACTTGGCCCACTACACACACACACACACACACACACACACACACATATATATATATATATATATATATATAAGAGTCCATATTTAATTAGTTCATTTTGATCACTTAATTAATTATAAATTAATTCTTGATCAATACTAATTAAATAATATGATTATATTAATATATTAGAACTTATAATATATTAATATAAATCATAAATATACTATTCTCAAAATACTATCCATATAAATTGTGCCGGTGAAGTGCAACCCAAATGGATCATGCCGGGTCGGGTCAAGTACATACCAAATATAGTTATGGACTTAGACATTAATCCAACAGTCTCCCACTTGGATAAGTCTAAAACTATTATTGAGTATGACTTCAAAACCTAACTGGCAATCGTAGTTCTTAAAGCCGTTGTCGAACTCTGATCTTGTCAACGAACTTGTCCATTAGATAAGGGATCATATATTCCTCCATTCTAGATATCATATGGACTGAGACATGGATTATAATCATTCTCTCTGTCCATTTGTTGTTTCCTGATTTCTGATTCATGATGACTGACTGATTAAACAAATCAAATCAGTCCTGGCTTGGCTAAGCACTCACATGTATCATCATTAAATCATCAAGGGGCCCACAGATATCGCTTTTATCCCGAAGGTAAAAGGAATAGATAAACTTCGACTCATATGGATTGTTCTACTACTTGTTGAATCATACAAAAAGACACGTTTTATAACACCGAGTTACCGAATGCGTTTTCGTGCAATCAATGTACAACCAACTCATAGTAACAACTCATATCTCTAGGTTTGAAGAATAAAAGATATTATCGTCTCATGATCACTCGTGATAAAATCCATGAAGTGATTCCAATGAGCGCGGGTTGAATCCAATACTCAGAACTTATGAGCACTCATGAGTGTTGTAGCCATTTGTCCAACACCTTAGACCTCTACAAGCTAACCCATGACAGTCTTAATTCACATCTACTTCCAACATATGACCGACTGTGGATGGTTTGAATAACTTAGTCATTCCGGAAGAATAACCTAGTTTATTCTGGAAGTCAAAACATGCAAAATGAAACACAAGAATAATTGAATCCAATATGGTCTCAGAACTTATGAATATAAATAAAACACCTTTTATTTATCACCATATGATTACACATTATTCAGTGTATACTGTTTCAGCTATCAACTTTATTCTTGAATTTAAAACAATAATTGTCCCATGCTCCAAGCATGTACACTATGTTTTCTAAACACTAGTCATGCCACACACCAAGTATGCATATTATGTTTGTCTATGATCTTTACTTTGTGAAATAGATCAATTGAACATAACTCCAATGATCATCTTTCATAGTCCCAAATCCTTACTGCAAATGCAAGAATTCCAAATTCATGCCATTTACTAAAATCTGTTAGATTCTAAACTTATATGCATTGATCCTTTTGTAATGATTATGCACAAAGTCAGAAAGACTTGACAACAACCATTACAGAGCATTCCAAAGGAGATCAACTCCTTGGAAACATCCTTCTTGCATTAAGTTTCCTAGTCATACAGATTGAATACTTTATAACTTTGAAACATTTCCATATTCCATTTTGACTATCACTTCCAAACAAGAGTTGCCTCTTTTCAGACTATGTCAATATGGTCCTTCCAAAGTCAACACTATACTTCCAACTGTCCTTGAGCAACCAATCATTGGTAAAACTTAGATTGTCCTCAACAATTGCTTAATCATTTTAGTCATATCCAATTCTAGACCTTTTCCCTTCTTAATGCCCCAGGCATTTGGAAATTTTTTAGAAAGGATGAATATAGCACATGTAATCGATCCTATATCCGAAGCATATGGGACACGATTCATGATGTCTCACATAAATACTAAACCATTATTTTGCTATAATATTTCCATTTCTACTTGCCAAGTTCTCATAATTCAGATTATGAAAAGGGATGTCGTAATCATAATCGAATTTTAGAATGCAAATATTGAACCCATATATAGAATTTCCTTATGTTGAGCCATTCCAACATGAAATTCATATATATTCTTGACTAAATACGATTAAGACCTCAATCTAAGTTTTTAGATTTGAGATGAAGTATAATTTGCTCTCCCATAATTATAGAAAAACAACTTTTCCCAATTGAGATCTTTTGTTTTCTATAATTAACATTGCTAACTTGAAACCTTTATCATGCTCCCACTAACACGATGATTAATAGCATAACACTTATGCTCCCACTAGCTTCGACATGTACCCAAAAATCAGTTGGACTTCTAGAAATCAATACTTTATTGACTTTCTTACCAAAGTTCAGATTTCTGATACTAGATTGCCTTGATAAGACTTTATCAAAATCATACACCTCTCTTAGATAGCTCACAAGTGTGTTTAAGCAATTTCAGAACTATGAAAAGGGATGCCGTAATTATAGTCTAAATTGTTTAGACCTTTTGCCATTTCTCATAAATCAATGTTAGTGTGCCGGTTAACCACGTACGCTCCACTAACGACTTTGAGAACTACAAATATCACAATTGCTATCTACTTAAAATCTACATAGTGAAAGAGTTTCCTTACCATCATTTTCATGAATCGAAGAGAAACCTTATGACACTTAGATTTTAAGGTGTAAGTGTTCCTATCCATGTGAATTTGTCAAAACCATAATCACATGACTAGGTTGGTGACAAATCCTAACTCATATGGATTGAACTTGTGCAATCTTAACTTCTTGCCACCTGGCAGCTTAAGGGCCTGCCATTGCTTCCAAGTAGCTATACAAACAATTGAGAACATGTAGAACTCAAATGTATAGTCAACTTAACTGGAATGTGCACAGAAATGTCAGCACGATAGGTTATAAACCTCTAGATGTGTGCTAGCGATGAAATATAGGTTTTATTCTTGATTACTTCTTGAAACCCTTTCAGGATCTTTTAGACTCCCACTGTCTCCTTGACCTATAAGACTTTCTTGCCAAATATTCAAGAGATAGTGTGGATGCTAATCAAGATAGACACTTAACACAATTAGCCTTAGTTGGCCTTTGTTTTATCCAAAACATCACAACTTACCAATTTCAAATGTACAAGAGTAGAAAACTTTTACTCTTACATTTGACGAGTGTTTTTAAACCTTCTTTAAGACATGTCACTCAAGTTACAATCTTAGAGTATAACTCTATGAATTGTTTTGGAATGAAGTATGAATCATCTTCTTGATTTAACCACTTCAACAATTCATAACTCCTCTTCTTAACTATCAGAATGTACTTAGAGGATGAATTGTGATAAGGTCTCAAAATCATTAAGATGATCTTAAAACATGATAGTAAAGTACTCTACCATCTTTTCAGATTTGAGAAACTTTTATCCTTCTGCCTAATTTGATTCTTCTTATTCGTTCTGTCATACATTGAAAATTTTCCAATTCTTCAGAATTATACTTAAGCTTGTAAGTATAATCATATTTACTTAACCTTAGTAAATCATGACGAATAGTCTTATCCATATTTTGTGGTGGACTTTGACAAGTGCACAAGAAAGTGTACTTGATCCCTTAGTCCTTCTCTTGACTCACACATCCATGTGAACAAGCAGTTAGTCTTAATTTTCCAATGCTCGAAAGTTCTCATTCATCATGCTATACAACTTGCATGATTCCAAGTTCCGGTCCAATTGAAACTTGGGTGATGAGAATCTTTCCTTATTTGGTAAATTTAGACATTACCACAAATGAAAGAATCAATTTCATATTTCCAATATTGCTATCAATGGAATCATATAAGCAACATCTTTTCCTTTTTCTACAAATGCCATTGTAAGGATATATTTTTAAAATAAACAAAAATAAAAAATTTTCTTTTATTTTAAAACTTTGCGGAAAAACTAATCCTTACAATGCAAATGTATATGAAAACTTGTTGTTATCTATTCCTAAGCAATCTATCATAACTCTTAAGCACGTGCTCAAAATTCTGATTACCGAACCACGCGATCGAAATCCATCTTCGCGATCAGAATCAGCATATACTTCCTTTAAGTTTCTTTACTTTTCTTTGATTCTTAAAACATCAACATGTGACCCAGCCACATCATGTAATAAGAATCTCCAAGTAGGAACTTAATAGAGTTAGACAATGGACTTTACCTGAAATAAAGTCAAACTTATTGACTTTATCGTCCTTAGGTAAGTCTGGCAGCTTCATAACCAAAGCCCCTTCCTTTGGCAATAGAAATATATGGACCCTTAGGTAATAGTACATGGGACTATCTCAGACTTAGCCTTTCTCTTTACCATTTGGTCAACCAAGTTGACTATGGCCAATCCGTTAGCATTGGGAATAGAATGCATTTCTGGATTTCCTGTGTCACTATTTTCCTTGTCCATAAAGTTTTGGGAAGTTGATCTCCTAATCAAATATGCTTTACTAGTACACTAAATCAATTCTGATTTAGCAGCACCAAGCAAATAGATAAGATCATTAAGGATCTTGTCATAGTCTATTTCATAGGTGTCCCAAAGGAACTCACTATGTGACTTAGAAAGTGATTGAGCCACCAACTTTCTCAAGACTTTGACACCCAACTCTCCCGGCTTGTCAATATGTGAATACAACTCCAAGATGTGATCACACATAGACCTTTCCTTGCCAATAGGGCTTGAGTGACCTTGAACTTGTGGGTTAGGAGAATAATTGGAGGAGGTGGAGGAAGTGAAGTTCCAAGATATTTGGGAAGATCATAGATGTCTGAACTTGACATCTCTTGGGAGATATTCAAGATAGTTGATTTAAGGTCCTTAATATAACACCCAATATGAAATATTAAGGCTAGGACCCAACAAACTATTTTATAACTTGGAAGAGGGATGTCGTAATCCAAGCTATAGAATATTTGAAGGTAAGTGAATGACGATTCACCAATTTCCACCATGAAAAACGAAATAATTAATTACGTTTTAATTGGATTTGAAATTCCTAGATCTTTGAGATTCATTGAACTTTCAATGGCATGTTTCAATCTCGAGTGTGCCCTTCGGGTTTTGTGACTGGGATGCCGAGGATCACAAAACAAGGTGTGAAGTAACCATGCAAACTACTTGGTACCCTTAAGTGTTTACCCCTCAATCGATGTGCCGGTTAACCACACACGCTCCATCGATACTATGATAAACATTAAGTTACCCTTTGCCTACCTTGTTAAATACGAGTTAGTGTGCCGGTTAACCACACACGCTCCACTAACCGACTTAAACAAAGTGCAAAGTGTAATTTCATGGATTAGCACCTTATTCACATTTTCCTAAGAAACTAAGATTGGGTATTATTAAGAGTTTAGTTACTTAGTATGTATCATTAATAGTTTTAATGAAGGGTGAATTATAGACCTGTCAAACCCGTTCAGCTAACGACCCTCCACCAGTCAAGGAAGCGGTGGGTGAGAGTGGACACCCATTAAACTGCCATTTTATAGGCAGTAACCTTATACCCCCCCTTATAGACCGGCTTCGTGAATGAGGCCTATTAACGGTAAGACTAACTTGTTCTTATACATATATATATATATATATATATATATATATATATATATATATATATATATATATATATTATTAATTTATAATATTATAAAGTATAAGGGTTGAATTTTAACTTTTTAAAATTCTAAGGGCTTAACTTGGAATTAAAGTATTCATAAAATAAAACTTTTCAAATTCCAAAACTTGAGGGCAAGTTTTGAAACTATTCAAAACTCTTGGATTTTCATAACTTATGAGCTTTAATTAAAGTTTTAAAACTTTTAATGAAGAGACTCTTGGACATCCATAACTTGAGGACAAGTTAGGGAGCCATAAAAACTATTTATAAGGAAAGACTCTTCATTTTTTTTTTGTAACCTAAGACATTTTTATGAGCTTTTAAGATTCATAAATGTGACTTTTCATATAACTTGAGGACAAGTTACAAAAACACATTTTATGAACAACTTTTAGATTAATTTGGATTGAAAACTACTAACACATATTTTTCATTAATCTAAAAAATAACTCATAAAACAAGGTAACACAAAAAAAAACTTTTGGATTCCATAACTTATGGAGTTTAATGTTTCTTTTATGATGAAACTTTTCATGTTCCATTACTTAAGAACATGTTATGGAATTCTTTAAAACATTAAGACCAAGTTTTGTAACTCCATAAAAAACTTTGAATCAATTTTTTTTTAAAACCATTTCATATCCATAACTTATGGAGATTTCAAAAAACTCTTTAGATCAAACTTTTAAAACTAATAAAATAATCATATAATTTTATCTTTTACTAAATTTGACCTAATTCAACTCATATAGCAAATGATTCAAATTTTACAAATAATTAGTTTTTCACAAAAACAAGTAATTATCTTAAAATTTGACAAACGTCATGTTTTTTTTCTTTTTTTTTCAACTTTGAAAATAAAACATTTGCATTAATATAACAGAAAACAACCCATGGCTATGATACCATTGTTGGGTTTTGAGCATTCTAACACTCCTATGGTGTACATGCAACCCTATAAACCTTGGATCTATGTTTTCTCTATTATACATGCAAATAAGATCTTTCCAAGGCTTTAATCCTAACTAGCATATTATGAAGTTCTTATACTACAAAGTACTAGTTAGATGACATACCTTTTGATGTAGCTTGATGTCTTCAAGCTTTAAGAGCTTAGCCCCAATAGTGTGGAAGCCTCAAGTGGAATCACAAATCACCAAAACACCTTGGAATACTTTAGAGAATATGGATACTTGATTCTCTCTAGTAAAATCGGCTAGCCCTTCTTAGTGTACCACACTAGTGCCCATTTCACCAACCAAGGACATCTTTATATAGTGTGGAGGATTAGGGTTAAACCCTAATACCCATGACCTTTCATTTCCTAGGATCCATGGGTTAAAGCTCCATGGACTATCCATGAAGACTTAGCCCAACCTAAATGAACTTGGCCCACTACACATATATATATCTAAGAGTCCATATTTAATTAGTTCATTTTGATCACTTAATTAATTATAAATTAATTCTTGATCAATACTAATTAAATAATATGATTATATTAATATATTAGAACTTATAATATATTAATATAAATCATAAATATACTATTCTCAAAATACTATCCATATAAATTGTGTCGGTGAAGTGCAACCCAAATGGACCATGCCGGGTCGGGTCAAGTACATACCAAATATAGTTATGGACTTAGACATTAATCCAACACTTTCATGGCATAAAGGTGCCAACTTTATGGCCCTAAGAGCTCCATGCACCTTCTAAGCCCTTGTTTTGGCCTCTTAAGCTTCATTTGGCCATGCATGTGAGTAAAGTTGAAGATTTTACGTGACCTTTTAGCATTTAAGGTCCAGATCTGTGTTCATGATCCCTATATTGAAGATATGGTGGTTTTTGGATTAATTTATAAGCATTTTAGGATTTGGGTTTGAGCTTAATGCCTTTGGGGTAGTTCTTCATGGGTAAAGTTGGAAACCTTACCCTTCTAGACACATTATCAGTCTAGATCTGGAAGATAGGTCTTCGGTTTGAAGAATAGTGTCTTAATTCATTAAGTGGGTTGGTTGATCGAAGAACTCAACGAGTTCTTAATGGAACTCGGAGAATTGGGTTGGGCTTGTCTCGATTCTGTTGAAAAAGGAGGAACTCGATGAGTTAAAGGGAAAATCGGCGAGTTTGATCGAAATATCGTGATTCTATGCTTGATGGATTGGTTGAGCCCTAATTGGGCAGTGATCGATTATGAACAATAGTTGGTTCGGGTAAGGACCCCAAGTGGGAGAGAGTTGGTGATTTAGGGTGAGAGACTGCAGTGTGGGCCGGTCATATGTTATTCAGCGAGGACTGGAAGCTACCTTCATCATGGTTGTGTAGGTTTTGTCGCCTATGTCATGGATACCCGGGATAAGGGTAACGCTACTATGGACGATGTGTTGATTGTGCGGGAGTACCTGAATGTATTCTCGGAGGATTTTCCTAGGGTACCACCGGAGAGGCAGGTGGAGTTTAGGATCAATTTGGTTCCAAGTGTGGCTCTGATAGCCAAAGCACCATATCGGTTGGCTCCTCCCGAGATGCAGGAGTTGTCTAAACAGTTGCAGGAACTGTTAGACAAGGATTCATTAAACCGAGCAGTTCACCTTAGGGATCCCTGATTTTGTTTGTGAAAAAGAAGGACGGATCCTATTGGATGTGTATTGTCTACAAGGAGTTGAATAAGGTTACGGTGAAGAACCGTTATCCACTCCTAAGGATTGATGATCTTTTCAGCCAGCTTTAGGGTGCGTCTTGGTTCTCCAAGATTTATCTGCGATTGATTTATCATCAGATGCGAGTCGGGTACGAGGATGTGCAGAAGATAGCTTTTTGGACTCGCTATGGCCATTATGAGTTCGTGGTGATGCCATTTGAGCTCACCAATGCTCCTATTGCGTTCATGGATCTCATGAACCGCGTATACAAACCGATGTTGGATCGGTCTGTCATAGTATTTATCAATGATATCTTGGTTTATTCCAAGACACAGGAGCAGCACGAGGAGCACCTAAGGAGGTATTGGAGACATTGAGGAGGGAGAGAGTTTTCGCAAATTTCTCCAAGTGAGAGTTCTGGTTGCACGAGGTGCAGTTTCTGGGACACCTTGTCAACCAGAACGGTATTATGTTCGATCCGGCCAAGGTCGAGGCCGTGATGCAGTGGGAGGTTCTGAGGTCTCCATATGAGATTCAGAGTTATCTTGGTTTGGTGGGTTATTATAGGAGATCCATCCAAGGTTTCTCCAATATTGTTGTTCCATTGACCCGACCAACCAAGAAGTCGGTGACATTTTTGTTGGGGGTCCGATCAACAGACAACTTTTGAGACTCTTAGGCAGCGATTGTGCAAGGCGCCAATTTTGACCCTTCCAGAGGGTGTCGATGGTTTTATGGTCTATTGTGATGCTTCGATCACGGGTTTGGGTGCAGTTCTGATGCAGCGGGGGCGTGTGATTGCTTACGCTTTGAGGCAGCTGAAGCCTCATGAGGCGAATTACCCGACACATGATTTGGAGCTAGGGGCGGTGGTTTTTTCCCTCAAGATTTAGCGGTATTACCTCTATGCGATTCGTTGTACTATTTACACGAACCATAAGAGTCTGAGGTGTTTGATGGATCATCCGAATCTGAATATGAGACAACGTCGTTGGTTGGATGTGGTGAAGGACTATGATAGTGAGATCCTGTACCACCTGGGGAAGGCCAATGTGGTTGTGGATGCTCTCAGTCGCAAGGTGGTCGCGTCTCCGATTAGGGATATATGTTTTTGGATGACAGTGATTACTCCATTGCTAGGACGGATTCGGGAAGCTCAGGTGTAACGACCGTTAACTGAGGTATTAATTATTCATTATTTCTTAAATTATTGTTGGGCGAAATATGGATAAAAGGACTTTTGATTTGGACTTAAGCAAATGTGCCAAGGATCTGGGCCGCCCATAAGACGTATGTTGAGCGTAGCCTTGGTGTATGCGGGGCATAGAGGCATGCATTGGATGCGGAAGGCGTGCGCACGTACGCGCAACATAAGTGGGTAGATGCCAAAACCCTAATTTTTAGGGTTTAAGACATATAAATACCCCATTATAGCCACCCCCTGGCCTCCTTACCAACCCTTCACCCTCAGAAAACCCTAATACGCCCTCATACTCCATTGTTGTGTATGTTTGACCTCTTGAGCTTATTTTTGGTGAAGAAAAGCTTGGAAGAACTGAAGAGAAGTTGGAGGAGAAGAACTTGAGTATCTTGAGCTCAAGGATCTGAAGCTATTTCATCTTTTGGTACCTAAAGGAGGTATAAAGCTTCTAACTTTCCACTTAGAAGCTTAGATCTAAGATTTTAGAGCTTTGGACCTTTTTAGGTCCAAAGGATGGACCTTTATCATGCAACTTTGTTTTTGATCTTAGGGTTGCCACCCTTGGAGCTCAAAGCATTCCTTTAGCAGTAAAGTTTCAATCTTTGGGGCTTTTATGGAACCATGCATGAGATCTAGCCATTTCTATGGAGTTAGTTACTATTATTCTATGTTTGGGCTTATTTGATGGGTTGCAAGCTACCAAGTGATCGACCTTATGGATTAGGACGTTGAAAGGGACTTGGATATATAGTTATAGCCTCTAGAGTTGAGTATTAAGTGCTTAATGGGAAAAGTAGCTTAGCAGGGTAGTACGTTAGGCGTACCAGCTTATACGCATAGCGTACAGAGAAGTACGCCCCGCGTACTCAATAGTATTGGGCTTTTACCTTTTTGGGCCTTGGTTTGGGCCAACTATTGGACTTATCAGCTATTGGGCCTTAGTGGGCCATCAAAAGTCTGATTTTAGACTATGGACATTGTTGGGCTGAGGGAAGGCCTATTTGAGAAGTTGGGCCCAATTTAGAAAATTGGGCCATTAGTGGGCCTTTAATGGGCCATTAGTGGAGTTAGAAAGATTAAAGGGATTTGGGCCTTGGTTATGGTCCAAATCATAGCAGGGGTAAAATGTTCATGTTACCCTTAGAAGGATTTTCAGATTTTCTGACTAAGTGTTGCTGTATATAGTTAGCCGGGGAGTCGTGGGAGCAGCTAGCAGAGATTCCTCACGCACGAGTTCAGCATCCAGTTTGAGAGGTGAGTCCTCTTCCAGTAGGAACGGGTCTAAGGCCATAATGTCGGCCCGTTAGATGTTAGTAGTTCCAGATTACGGTCCAATGACGGGGCGGCCCCGAGAAGAGTTTATGTATGCTTGAAGTCATTCTGATTCATGCATGTTATGTGTTATGTGTTCCGGGGCTAGCCCGATGCATGCAAGTTTATATGTTATATGTTATGTATTCTAGGGTAAGCCCGATGTCGGGGCAAGCCCGATGTATGTTATATTCTTATGTTATGTATTTATGATATATGATATGTTGTGTATGTGCTTGGGTTAAGCCCGATGTCAGACGTGGTCTGATGTCAAGGTGAGCCTGATGTCGGGCAGGAGTCCGATGCCGGGTAAGCCGATGTCGACTTTGTCCCGATGCAGCTGGGCGGTATCCCATAGTTGTGTTATCTTTTATATGATATATATGTGTATGGTATGTGGTAGTTTGGGGGAGCTCACTAAGCTTCGTGGTTACAATTTTTAGTTTGGTTTCAGGTACTTCAGCTAGCAAAGGGAAGGGCTCGGGATTATCGCATAGCACACACCATGGTTTTCCAGCCTGAGAGATTTACTCTGATATTTACTATGAGAATTTGATATGTTGACAGACATTATGATATTTTGAGATACATGGTTTATGATTTTATACTATGGTGATGATATTTATGGTTTTAATAATGATTTTAAAAAAATGAAATTTTTGGACCATATTTTTGGGATGTTTCAAGTTGGTATCATAGCCTTGGTTTGAGGGATTCAGGCACACTTTCGGGTGTGTCTGAACTTAAACTGAGGAATTGATATAGAAATTTTCAAAATAAAAATCATTTTTTTTATAAAAATGATTTCTGAGAAAGGAAAAGAATTATGAAAAGGGTCTGGTGCATGCAATCAGTCGAGCTCAAGTAAGTACTCCCAAATTACCCATACAAGTTTATGTTATGATATGTTTATCAACCTTCTGAAAACTGCATGCTAGATTAGGACTAAGGATCTAGGAAGGATGCCTTATGTGCCTGTTATATGTGTATTAGCTTTATGAGAACTGCATGCTAGTACAGATTAGTCAGTATGATAGTTTGAGTAGTATATGCTTGATTATGTGTACTCAATGCTCGAATGCTGCTTGCTTTGTGCTTTTAGGAGTTCTTGTAACGTCCATAAAAATCAAGCCAATTTAAAACCTTTTAAGTATCCAAAAAACCATTAATTATTACAAAGTGTTTTCAAAATAGTTTAAGCATCAGAGTTCTCATAAATCGAGGAAGTGTACGGTCACGCTTTCGCCTTCCCACGGTCATCCGCTGCACCTGAAACAATAATCGATAAATGTAAGCTCGAAGGCTTAGTGAGTTACCCCAAAATACCCGTACACACAACAATACACATATAATAACAAACAGCATACTATGGGTCCAATCATCCATCGGGATGGAATAACCCAGGCCCCTCAACCATCGGGTTGGAATACCAACATACTGTTGGTCCAATCAACCATCGGATTGGAATACCCCAGGCCCTCAACCATGGGATTGGAATGCCCACATACTACGATTTCAATCATCCTCAGGATGGAATACTCTCGGCCCACAACCATCGGGTTGGAATGCCCACACACAATACATATATAACAGATACTATGTGTCCAATCATCCATCGGGATGGAATATCCCAGGCCCCTTAACCATTGGGTTGGAATGCACATATACTACGAGTTCAATCATCCTCGGGATGGAATACTCTCAGCCACAACCATCGGGTTGGAATGCCCCCATAACCAATCAAACATGTGCACCTATATTAGATAATCATATAACAATCTATAAAGACAACATACTAGGGTCCTATCATCCTTGGGACGGAATACCCTCAACTACAAATCAATCATTTGCACATATAACAGGTAATCTCCTACCAGCATACAGACAATCAGACCAAACTATAGGTCACTAAGCATAACCACATCCGATCTACCAGGATACCGATCAAACAGATCATACTAGCATATAACCATCCTACCTACGAGGATATCGAGCTAACATATCACAACAGTAACAATCCCAAATAACAAATCAAAGGGTTGGCCTTCGTGCCTTAGACCCTTGAGTACAGTGAGGATAACTCACCTTGAAATATCATATCAAAACTAAAGAATCACTTTCCCGAATAACCGTCCTGCCAAGAATCCTGAACTATCAAAAATAACATATGCTAAGTCAACATATGGTCTATCAATCTTGACTAAGGGATCCATATAGTCCAGTTTGCCTTTTCTCTAGTTTGGGCCAAGGTCCAATACCAAATCCATGGTCCACAAGTCCACATATGCAAGGCCCATTATTGGCCCAATTTACCAAATTGGGCCCAACTCTCTAATTAGGCCTCATTCCAAGATCCATATTCAAAACTGGCCCAAAACACCATATTCATAAAGTCTAGCAAAGGCCCAAATCCAACTAGTCCATAAATAGCCCAAACCCCGAAGCCCAAATGACAAAACCCAACAAAGGACGTACGTTGGGCGTACTCCTCTGGCACATTGGGCGTACTCCGCCTTGTGTTGACCACCAACGGGGTGGTTGACCCAGTATGTTGGGCGTACTGGATTTATGCGGGGCGTACGTGAGCTGTTCTTATTACTCTAATAAGTGCTTTATAGCTTAAGCACTTAAGCCCAAATTTCAGATCCATCGACCAAATGTGCCTTAGAACCATAAAGTCTTGAACTTTATCACTTTGGTCATCTAGAAAGTTCTTAATACATGGTATTAATCCATTAAGACCCTTCTATTACATGCATGAGACACCTTCAGCCATTGGTACATCTAGGACCCTTCCTAGAGTCTGAAAGGATAGCTCATTTCGTCCAAATCATAACATGCACTAACTTGAGGACTTTTGGGACAAGAATGGTTCCATAAAGCTAGAATGGCTAGATCTATGTCATTTAAGCATAAAGTTTGGATCTCTTTTACCTTCTGGAGCTTCTAGGGCACCAAGCAACTTCGGATCTACAAGCTTGTTCTCCTTCTCTAACTACTTGATGAAACACCTTCCTCTCCAACTACTCAAAATACACTCTATAAGCTCACACACTAAATGAAATGATTAGGGTTTGGGGAAAAAGACTCTAAACAGTGGAGGCTGAGGTAATGGAGGGTTATGAGCTCGTATGGTTGTTTATATAGCACCCAAACCCTAAATATTAGGGTTTCCTTCTGATATGAGTACGCCCAGCATACACAAGTGTACGTCCAACCTACTAGGGCGCCCCTAGTATGCTCAGCGTACCCTTATGTATGCAGAGTACTCCTCCTGGTCCCAAAATTACAACTTAGGCCTTAGGCTTTTCATGGCTTTACCCTTCCATCCCTGAGGACTATAAATGACAAATCTTGGGATGTTACAATTTTGGCTATCTTTTACTAACTAGTAAACGAATATGTTTAGTTACATATTGCAAGGACTAAATAATTTCCGAAGGTTAGGTTTAAGCCTTATGTCGTAGCTCTCGTTTGAGTCTAACCATTGTAGGGTAGAACCTCTCATGCGAAGAATTATCTAGTCTGAGTGATATGTAATAGTATTCGCGAGCTAGTTAGGGAAAGAAAGTGGGGACTTCTTATGCAGCTGATGGAGGAGAGTGGGGTGGTGATTACCCTAGGGCAAGCCTAGGATGAGATTAGCAGAGAGTAGCAGTAGTAGAAGGGACTTTATGGAGTCAAGGTAGTTCTTGAGGAGAGTACGGATAGATGTGGAAGGTAGTATGGGCCCGTACTACTGAAAACAAAGGATCCGTACTCGAATCAAGGAAGGTTGAGATGAAACCAGGAAACTTGTAGCATATGAAATCCCTTGATTTATGTTTAGTATTCTGATGTTGTTATGATGTGTTTTCTTTTCAAAATGGTGGTTTTACGCCCTAGACCATCAGTCGGCAGTTCAGGTGCCGGTGAGGGATCAGGCTCAGGCTCTGGAGTTGAGCAGATGGACAAGCAGAATAGGGAGTTCATCTCCTCAGATATCACATGGATTATTCTTAAGCAAACTCATGTGATCTTCGGTTCGATCAAGGAGTGTATCTTGGAGCTTATTGATGAGAGATTTAGTTCTTTCCGCACTGAGGTGGCGGCCATGATGGGGCCGCGCACACTCACTTTCCGGGAGTTCAGAGCATGTGGAGCTCCCGACTATCATGGGGCTCGAGACCCCATTGCGAGTACTATATGGTTGGCTGATGTCGCCAACGCATTCCGCACCAGCAGATGTCCCGAGGGGGACAAGGTTAGCTTAGCGTCCTGTCTTTTGAAGGACAGGGCACATGACTGGTGGGAGGAGGTCGGATGAGCCAGTGGTGATAATACAGTGTTGGATGAGATGACCTGGAGTGATTTCACGACCAGGTTCAAGGCCAAGTTCGCACCTGTTATTGAGGTGCAGCAACTTGCTAGAGAGTTTCAGGATGCATCGTTGTGGCAAATGCGGCAGGATGCACGTGGGAACGTGCAAGACAAGGAGTTCGGGCTGCTACAAGTGCGACCGAACTGGTCATGTGAGTCGAGATTGCACAGCCACCACCACCAACACGACAGCATCAGATCTGATTTGCTTTCAATGCAATCAGAAGGGACAGAAGCGGTCCCAGTGCCCGAGTTTAGCAGCAGCAGGGAAGGTGGCGGCACCTTCCCCTACCACATTGAGAATTACAGATGGCCATCAGGGCCGGGCTGAGGCTCCCACGGTGCGGAGCAGGGCTTTTCAGCTTACTGTAGAGGAGGCACGAGCAGCTCATGATGTGGTGACGGGTATGTATATTTCTCTTATCTCTTTATTTATATTGTCTGTTACTTATGTTTATGTGTTTTGTTATAGGATCGTTCTTAGTGAATGGCATATCAGCTTTGGTATTTTCTGATTCGACTGCCACCCGGTCCCTTGTGTCGCTTGCACTTAGCAAGCACTTTAGTAGAGCTCCAGGGGAGCTAGATTGCCCACTTGATGTTGAGATAGCAGATGACAGGATCGTCAGGGTCACGAGGGTTCATAGATGATGTACGTTATGGTTATTCGATGAGCAGTTTTCATTGGATTTGGTTCCTATTCCCCTACGAGGGAATAAGTTTATAGTTGGTATGGACTGGTTAAACCCTAATGGGGCAGTGATTGATTGTGAGCAGCAGCTAGTGATGGTTCATACCCCTAGTGGAGGAGGATTAGTGATCCAGGGAAAAAGGCCACAGCGCGGACTGCTTTTACGTTCAACAGCGAGAGCGAGGCGCCACCTTCAGCAGGGTTACGCAAGGTATGTCGCCTATGTCATGGATACCCGGGATAAGGGTAAGGCAATAGTTGATGATGTACCGGTATGGGAGAGTACCCGGACGTATTCCTGGAGGATTTACCTAGGGTACCTCCGGAGAGACAGGTTAAGTTTAGGATTGACCTAGTCCCTGGGGCGGCTCCTATAGCCAAGGCACCATATCGGTTGGCTCCTCTCGAGATGCAAGAGTTGTCTACGCAGCTGCAAGAGCTATTATACAAGAGTTTTATCAGGCCGAGCAGCTCACCATGGGGAGCCCCGATCCTATTTGTGAGGAAGAAGGATGGGTCACATTACATGTGCATAGACTATCGGGAGTTGAACAAGGTAACGGTGAAGAATCGTTACCCAGTTCCGAAGATAGATGATTTGTTTGACCAACTTCAGGTAGCATCTTGGTTCTCCAAGATTGATCTACGGTCAGGGTATCACCAGATGTGAGTCAAGCATGATGATGTTCAGAAGACAACTTTTAGGACTCGTTATGGTCATTATGAGTTTGTGGTAATGTCGTTTGGGCTCACCAATGCTCCAGCCACGTTCATGGATCTCATGAGCCGCTTGTGCAGACCGATGTTGGATCAGTTTGTAATAGTATTCATCGATGACATTTTGGTTTACTCCAAGACTCGGGAGCATCATGAGGAGCACCTGAAGGAGGTGCTGGAGACACTGAGGAGGGAGAGGCTTTTCACAAAGTTCTCCAAGTGTGAGTTCTGGTTGCACGAGGTGCAGTTCCTTGGGCATCTCATCAACCAAAAGGCTATTCTGGTCGATCCGACCAAGATAGAGGTCGTGATGCAGTGGGAGATTTCGAGGTCTCCATCTGAGATTTGTAGTTTCCTGGGTCTGGCGGGTTATTACATGAGATTTATTCAGGACTTCTCTAAGATCGTAGTTCCCTTGACCCGACTGACCAAGAAGTCGATGACTTTCCGTTGGGGGCCTCAGTAGCAGGTGGCCTTCGAGACTCTGACACAGCGGTTGTGCGAAGCACTGATTTTGACTCTGCCTGAGGGAGTAGATGACTTTGTGGTGTATTGTGATGCGTCGATTTCGGGCATGGGTGCAGTTCTGATGCAGAGGGGTCATGTGATAGCCTACGCGTCGAGGTAGCTGAAGCCTCACGTGGCTAACTATCCGACGCATGATTTAGCCTACGTTTAGGGTTTTTTGTTTCCAATAGAACCTAAACTTATATATATATATATATATATATATATATATATATATATATATATATATATAGAGAGAGAGAGAGAGAGAGAGAGAGAGAGGTGGGTTCAATTGAGAAAATATAAAAGGTTGAGAATAAGGGAATCAATCTCAGCCACTCATTTAATCTAAGCATAAAAAGATACGGTGGCAAACTTGTAATTATGATAATAACCTTCAATCTCAAATACGTAACTGTATAGAAATAGATAACAGTTCAAACCCATTTCTAATCGATCATTTATCATCCAAATTTCTCCTCCAACCTTCAACAATCATCCAGATTTCTTCAATTAAACCATCATCAACATCATCCAGTGTTAATCAATCATTGATCTTCGTCAATAACATGTTTATCAACACGATTCAACAGTTAACAACAAAAAATCGTTTTTGGTTCTTTTAATCCAACCTTCAATTCTGCTTGAATACGATCAGATCTGCAACATCCACGATTAGTTATACTCCCAGCGTCATTAGATTAATATCATCAATAATCAACAAAAAATCCACTTCACATCATTCATTCAACATTGATTATCAAATAAAACTTCAAAATTGAGGTTAGAAAAAGATCAAATCGTTTTTTTTTTTTTTGAAAAATTTCATATAATTCTCTATCAATCTACTATTTTGTAAGATTTAAATAGTCAGAGTATCATGTTTTTAACATTTTTAAAAAAGTTAAATTGTATGCACTCCAACTGTTTGATGAAATGCATAAACTAAATTACCACGTTATATTCATATATAAATATGTTTTCTCACCTGAATCAGTATATGATTATTAAAACAAAAAAAAAACAAATATGCAAGTAGGTATGTTATTCATATGTGAATAACATATAAAATATATATATATATATATATATATATATATATATATATATATTTGTGAAAATACCTTGTAATATTCATATATGAATATACTGTGTAATATTCATAAGTGCATATATCATCTAATATTCACAAGTGAATATGTTATGTAATATTCACATGTGATATACCATGTAATATTATGTAATATTCAGATATGAAAATATTATCTAATATGCATAAGTGAATATATCATCTAATATTCACAAGTGAATATACTATGTAGTATTCACAAGTGAATGCATCGTCTAATATTTAAATATGAATATACTATGTTTATTATATGTTATATTCATATATGAATGATATTTAAATTGTAAAAAAAAAAAATTAATCGTGGTTTTTATTCATAAGTGAATAATGAATTTGTTTTAGTAAAAACCTAATTCACTTTTATTCACTTATGAATAAAGATAGCTGAAAATATAAAAAAAAAATATTTTATCTTAAAATTATATCAATATGGATGTCTATTTGAAGAAAATAAAAAATCATGAATTTTGGTATATTTAAAATCATTTTTCAATAAAAATAACTTCTTAAAAATTAGAAAAAAACTATGTTTTTGTATATATTAAGGTAATGTTTAGCATAGTTTAAGGAAACACGTTTTGTTCGAAAACAGATGTCTATTCCTTTCTCATTTTCGCTGATACGACGGAGGCTTTTGCGGCAAAAATAAATGATTGGCTAAGAATGATTCCCCCATTCTCAACCTTTTTTTTCTCAATTGAACCATCATATATATATATATATATATATATATATATATATATATATATATATATATATATATATAAAGGTTCAAATGAGAACCAAAAAAGATTAAGAACCCCTAAGAACCATTTCATTAAGGGTATTTTTGTCAAATACATTCATAACATTACACCCATTAAACATCAGATCTGATACACTCAAACTTCAAAAAAACTTTCAAACTCCCTCAAACTTTTTTAAAACTCTCATGAATCTTCAAGAACTCATAAATTTCAACACCACCGACTGCCACCACCTACCTCCGCCACACACCACCACAACCATCTAGAATCGTCGCCTCTCTCAAATGTTGGAGCTCTACCACCACCTCAGATCATTGACCAAACTCACCAGCACCATCTCCAAGCTCTCAGATCTGAAGCTTGACGTCATCCGCTACATATCACCGCCGTATGACTTCTCCGACTGAGCAGTAGCTCCACTACAAACAACCTCCGATCGTCGCCTCCAGAACCTTACACAATCGGCGCTGCTCATCGTCAACCACCAAATCCAACATTCTGTCATCCAGATCTAACATTCTGTCCTCCAGATCTGTAATCTTCGGTTCAGATCTATTATTTCTGCTACCATCGACGTTCAGATCTGAGAGCTCTGGTACAGGTCTATGATCTCCATTGCATCAGATATTCCAGATCTGTGATATTCCGACCATCGTTGCATTAGATCTTCTAGATCTGTGATTTTCGCAACCTCATTTTACTCCTCTCGCATCTGCACTGCCACAAACACCACCAGAAACACCTCCCGGTATCAGATTTGTTCCACCAGCTGTCAACTCCTCATCCTTCCGCTTATGCTTCACCACAACCGTCATTTTCTGCTCCAAACACCGCCTTCACATTGCTTCAGATCTGCTTTCATTATGATCTATACTATTACAAGCTCAGATCTGACAACCGACTACACCGGAGCAAATCTAAAGCCAAAAAAGTTTTTTGTGGTCAGATTTATCAAGAAATAACAAAAACTCGTCTTCTTTGGTGGCTAGTGGTGGTTCCACCGTCTTATGATGTTTTATGGTAAAATCTGGTTTTTTTAATAAGAACTCATCTTCTGTTGTCACCTCCCTTCATTGCTCTGTTTCTTTTTTATTTATGAAAACTAGTTTAAAAAACAACATACACACAAGCTGTTTGATGAAACGTTTCAATGAAAAGATATATGTTTTAAGCTGTGAATACTATGAATGAGTATTTGAACTAGTCTGTTAAGTTGTGAATGCGTGTCTGAAATAATCTTTTAAGTTATGATTGAGTGTGAACTAATTTATTTAATTGTGAAATATAAAAAAAAATTAGTATACTAAACTATGATTTTTTTAATCCATATATGATTATTGTAGCATGCTAAGAGCTTCATATTTGATGAAATATGTATTAAATTGTGCATATATTGAATTAGGTGTGAATATACTACATTAAGTTGTAAATTTTATAAATTAAACTATAAATAGACTGAATTAAACTATGAATTTTATATATTAAATTGTGATTTGTATATAATTTTTATGTTAAATTGTGTACGAATGAATTAAATGCTCAAATAATATTATAGGTTTTTACTTCTCTCCTCTATGATGTTGTTGGTCGTAAAAAAATTGTAAATTGACTAAATTAAATTGTGAATAGATAGAATTAAACTGTGAATTTACTATATTAATTTGTGTATAATACACAACTTAAATTGTGAAATTATTAAATTAAACGGTGAATTTTGTATATTAAATTGTGAATTCACTGTATTAAGTTGTGAATCAACTGTATTAAATTGTGAATTCAATGTATTAAGTTGGAAATTAACTGTATTAAGTTTTAAAATAACCGTGTGAACTGTGAATTATATTAAGCTGTGAATTTTTTATAAATTTTGTGTTATAATATGAATTATTTATGTTTGAATTTTGTATTAATTTTCTTGTAAATATATTAACTTTCTATATTGTATATAGTAGTTTTATAATTCTTTTACATTAACTCTAAATAAATGAATTAATATTTTATTAAATTGTGAATAAAGTATTTAATCGGTGAATATATGATTTTATATACATACATATATGATTTTGAAGGAATGATGGTTGCAATGGTGACTCATGGGGTTGGTAGGAGGGTATTGTAGTGGGTGGTGATGATAAACTTTATTTAACTCCTTTGAATTTTTGAATTTTTGTAAAATGGATTGTATTAAATTGTGAATTTTGTGAATTCAACTGTAAATAGATTGTATTAAATTATATAATTTACTATATATATATATATATATATATATATATATATATATATATATATATATATATATATATATATATATATAGTAATAAATTATGAATGAAAATACTAAATTGTAAAAATTCTGAATTTTCCATTTTTTTAAGAAAAAGCACTAAAAAATTAGGATTTTTATATGTTTATTAATCATTCACATGTTTAATAACTATAAAATAAGGTTCTTAGAGTTCTTAATCTTTTTGGATTTTCATTTGAACCACTCCCTATATATATATATATATATATATATATATATATATATATATATATATATATATATATATATATATATATATATATATAATTCATTTCTCGAATATCGAAAACCGTAGTTACTATGGGTGAGCAAAAACTGAACCGCAAACCAAAAAAACCGAAAAAACCGTATAAACCGAAACCGAAATGAAAACCGATGGTGCAGTTTTTAGTTTTACAAAAACCGAAAATACTCGGTGCGGTTTGGTTTCTAGTCTCGCAAAAACCGCAAAAAACCGAACCGCACCGCATATATATATATATATATATATATATATATATATATATATATATATATATATATATATATATATATATATATATATATCGAAAAGTGAATATACCCTTAAGGGTATATAAGCTTACGTACCCAAACTCATCATAACACGTCATTTTGTTTGATATATTCATTATAATGTTCTTAAACATCAATCATAACTTGATTTACTTTCAAGATTTTCAAAATTTCACTATTATCTTCCTCTTACATCAAATCTCTTTGCCGAACACCTATTAGGTTATATATATTATAGTTTAAAATGAAAATTATATGAATGGAAGATAAATGTAAAATTATAAAAATTTTGGAAGTAAATCAAGTTAGGAGTTTAATTATAAGAACATTGGACAATTACAATGTATATATACGATACAAAATGACATAGTATGGTGAGTTTGGGTACGTAAGCTTATATACCCTTATGGGTATATTCACTTTTCCCATATATATATATATATATATATATATATATATATATATATATATATATATATATATATATATATATATATATATATATATATAAAGTGTTAGTATTTGTAAGAACCAAAAACTTATGACAATTAAAGTTTTTATAAATATAAATGTCTATCTTATCTATTGAATGATGATTGTATATTTTTAAGCATACATGCAGCAGTATTTACAATAACAAATAATGTTTATAATATTTTTTTAAAATTTAAATATGAAGAGTACTAGTGATATAGTATCATTTTTATTAATACATTAATTGATATTATCGTGAGTGGTTATGTAATTTGATTTCAAACCAAGAGTGGTGGTATCGGTTTATCTCCAATAAATGATTAGCACTCCTCATCTGAGTTAAAGTAACTCGCTGAGTTACTTGAGTTTGAGTAAAAAGGCAAAATGAAAACAAAAAAAAAAAAAAAACTAACAAAAAACCGCATAAAACCGAACGGTGCGGTTTGTAAATTTCAAAAAACTGAAGTTGCGGTTTTCGGTTCGGTTTTAGCCAAAAACCGCACCGAACCGCACCATGCTCACCCCTAGTAGTTACTGACTTAAATGATGTCCCATAATTACTGAAAACAATAATTACTGAAAAACATATTGTTTTATTGAATATATTCATCCAAAGGAAAATTGCACAAGTAAGAACAACAGTAGTCAGCCGGAAGTCGTCCATTCATCATCGGTGGTGACCGAGCCCGGGAACCTGTTTCATTCTATTCATGACATGCAACTTCAATTCAATTCGTAAGGTATCATTAATCCCCAAATCCCACCCGCTTCCGTCATTAGATTCTGATATGCTTCCGTATTTGCGTTTCAATTAAGCTCTTTAATTAGTCCCGATGAACAGTAAACCCATGGAAGGTCTCATTTATGCCAAACACAACTCCTTTTTTGTCCCTTTTCGACCTAATCTGATTGAGAATTGCGTTACATCAATCGGACTCATATTTTGCAAAATCTGTCACCGCAATTGTTTCATTCTGCATGCAATGATGACGGAGGATGAAATTAACCTGTGTATATCTATTTTTTGCTTAGAAGAATCATGAAACCTCGTTCACAATCTCATCTTCAACCATGGAACCACTTTAACAAGTTCAGGAATCGGGTTTTGCTTGGTGCGTTTCTTCTTCTGGTAGTTTCCATGGAGGTTACTGTGTCACGATTCCTGGTTAAGTCACTGCCAGGTTTGCTTGGTGATCTTCCTTTCACACTTGAAACTGGGTAAGGTCATGCTCTTTCTAATAAAATCTAATTTCCTATGCAGATTGCGGGAAATAACAATGTGCTAAATTCTTGCTACCAAAATGTGCAATGTACTTATATTTTTATCCATATAATAGCAATGTATTTATATTTTATTTCTTTACTTATATTGTACTTTATTTGAGTAAATTGGTGAAAAATTGTAAGTAGGTTGCTTTTCTATGTAAAGAAATGTAAGTAGTTTGCAATTATAGGTAAAAAAATGTAAGCATATTGCTATTTTGAGTAAAAATAAAGTATATGCACTATATTGGCAAAAAAAGACGAAAGTTTGTTACTTTCTGAAATTTGTGTTTATATATATTATTCTTTATTTTTCTTTTTATATAGTAAATATACTAACTCTTAAAAGAACAATGTGGTTTAAGCTACATTGGGGTAGGAAAATCCGATGAAGTGCAACTATTTTACTACTTTTTTGAGTCTGAAGGGAACCCAAAAGCCGACCCTCTCATGATTTGGCTTACAGGAGGGCCTGGTTGTTCTGCTCTTTCTGGGCTTTTGTATGAGATAGGTATGTCTAAGATATGTAGTTTTTATTACTAATAGAGTAAATTACACGAATGGTCCTTATGGTTTGGGGTAATTTGTGCACTTGGTCCTTAAAAGGTCCCTCCTGTTTGTTTTTATTACGCGCTTGATCTCTACTGTTTGTTTTTCTTACAGACTTGGTCCCTATCTTACCTAAAAAGACTATTATTTAAATAGAGAAAAATGATGGGGTATGTAAGGTAAGGTGAGGGGTGGGGTGGAATTGGGGGTGTGTTTATTTAAATAAATCAAAAAACCAAGGGCAAAATAGTATTTTTAGCTAAGACAGGACTAAGTGCGTAACAAAAACAAACAGTAGGGACCTTACAAGTTAAAAAAAAAAAGTTAGGGTCCAAACGTGCAAATTACCCTAAACCATAGGGACTATTCATGTAATTTACTCTTACTAATAAATTAATGCCACAATATGTGTCTTGCTCTTTCCATCATAAATTTAAGAGGATATTAAGTGTTGGTGTTTATAAGTTGTAACAGGCCCATTCATGATCGACTATGCAAATTCTACTTTGGAGAAGCCAATGCTCCAGATAAACCCTCACAGTTGGACAAAGGTGTAATTTTACTACTTGTATATAGTATTTCATTTTAGAGTTTATAACCTTTTTTAATGTTAAAAATCCAATTAGTACAAGTGTCTTGATAATATAATTAATGAAATAAGTGTTACATTTTAGGTGGCTAATATAATATTTCTTGATCAACCTGCTGGATCTGGATTCTCGTATGCAAAAACTCCTGAAGCTTACATAACAAACGATACATTATCAACAATGCAGGTTTACCATTTTCTGAGGAAGGTAACTTAAGGTCATTTTTACGTTTCCATTTACATTCTTGGAGGCATACTAACATTTTTCCATTTGTGTCCTTGACAATGGATTTGTAATATATTTGTATCAAAATTAATAGTGGCTCCTGGAACATCCTAAATTTCTCAACAATCCATTGTATCTTGGTTCTGATTCCTATGGTGGGATAGTGGTGCCAATGATTGTTCAAGAAATATATAACGGTATATTCTTAATACATAGCAGTGTACTAATTAAGCTTCTGTTGACTAAATAGTCTTTCTTAAGAGGTTAATTTTCAGCTTCTTGTTTCCCTCTTTTAGGTAATGAAGTTGGAGAAGGGCTACATATCAACATAAAAGTACAAACTATTTACCTAATCTTTTCTCTAATGAACAATTGTGGGTTACATTAGCTTTGATTGGACTTGAAAAAGATTTACCTAATCTCTTCTTGGATGATCACTAAATATTTTCCAACTTAGGGATACGTGCTTGGTAACCCTTCAACAGACGCAAGTCTTGACTATAATTCAAAAATCCCATTTGCTCATCGTATGGGATTCTTATCAGATGCAATCTACAAGGTAAATAACAATAGTTGGATTAATTACGTTCCTAGATTACTACATATCATTTTCTTATATAGCTTTCCTAGCTGCAAATCACAATATATCCGGGATTTAATTAAGTTTTATATTTTTTCAGTCAACTAAAGTAAATTGTCATGGAGAGTACTTAAATGTTCATCCCAACAACAGCCTCTGCATACACTACCTTCAAGTGGTAGAAAAAGTACATGACCTAGACTTTTAACTTGGATTACTTACTAGCTAATTATGTCATCTTCAGAATCTGTGTATATTCCGTTTAATCATGTTTTTTTTTTTTTTTTTTTTTTAAATTTATCTACAGTGCCTGGAAAGAATTCGCAAGGCTCACATTTTAGAGCCTTATTGTGACACTCTAAATACCCTCAAATCTGATCTCGTTAGTAGAGGATTAAGATCTCTTGACAAAACCTCTATGGATATTTGGTCGTTACCTCAACTTCAGATACAAGGCTGTCGGGTATATGTGTGTATATATATATATATATATATATATATATATATATATATATATGTGTGTGTGTGTGTGTGTGTGTGTGTGTGTGTGTGAATAAGATTTTTGTGTTGTCACAGGAGGACAACTACCTGTACTCGTATACATGGGCTAACAGAAAAGACGTGCGAGAGGCTCTTGACATTCATGAGGTATGTGAGTTGTATTTCAATCCATGTTCATCTTGAATATACAGGATAATATAATCTCATAACCCCCAGGAATATAAAGAAATCGAGTGGGTGCGATGCAATGAAACGTTGCGTTCTCCTAATGATCATAAGAAGGTCTTATCTTACACGCACACTGTCCCTAGTACAGTTGCCTATCATCGACACCTTGCTGATAGAAATTGTCGAGCTCTTGTATATAGGTGTTACGCTTCATCCATCTCTTCCTCTCAATATCATATATCTATGTATACTCTCTATCTTAAGCTAATTAAAACTAGAGTCTACTTGGCCTTAAAAGGGCATAGCATAGTTGGTTTTCGCAGGTTCTATGCTTCAAAAAAGGTCAAGGGTTCGAGCCTCAGCAACTGCAGCATAGGGGTTTCAATTCTAATGTGGATTGATGTTTTTATAAGCGGGTCGTTGTTTACCTAATTTACATCTCATATGATGTTGGGCAGGTGGGGTAGGATAGTGTGGGTCAGCTCAGGGTTGTTGGAATAATAACCCTTTGCAGAAAACTAGAGTCGGCTATTTGTCGACCTTATTCATGCATTCATGTGATATTTAAAAATTTTTTTATTTAAAGTAAATGAACGTTGGTTACATTTTACAGTGGAGATCATGACATGGTTGTTCCATATTTGGGTACGTTAAAATGGATTGAATCACTAAATCTGTTAGTTGTGGATGATTGGAGACCTTGGTTTGTTGATGAACAAGTAGCCGGGTTAGTTTGTTTTCATTGACATGGCATCATCTAAATAAATGCTAAAAATACTAAAGGTGTGTTTGGTTGTGGAAAATTTTCCAGCTTTTTAGAAAAAAAATTCAAAAAAAACAGAAATTTTGAAAACGCGTTTGGTTCGTTCAGTTTTCCAGAGTTTTCTAAGAAAACGAAAATTTTCAGTTTTTCAAATTGTATGTAAATTAGAAAAGTGATTTTATACTTTTCCAAATATTTCTAAATTTCTCATATGGAAAATGAAAACTCCACCGGTTCCAACCAAACGCGTTTTCTAAAATTTTCATTGAAAACTGAAAATGAAAACTCAACTCTATTTTTTAAAAACATTTTCTTAGAAAATGAAAACGGTTTTCCACAACCAAACGCACCCTAATATTTCAATTTCCAAATTGTTTTACTTTCTTGCAGATACACCATGAAATACTCAAACCACAACTACAACTTGACCTTTACTACTGTAAAGGTGAGAAATCTTCATCAAAAACTTCTCCTCACTATAGCTTCTCTTGTCTCATGAAAGTGGCAATGTTTGACTTCGTAAAAATTAGTATACTTGTAAAAAAATGTTGTCAAATACAACATTCTTGTTATGATCATGATGGTTGACCTTTTGTGTTAAAGGGAGGAGGTCACACAGCTCCGGAGTATAAACCTAAAGAATGTTTAAGCATGCTTAAGAGGTGGCTTGCTAATGAAGATCTGTAATCAACACTAGTAAAGTTAAAACTTTTGTTCATTGTGTTGTACTTTTTGTAAGTCAATTTTGATAGATATTGTAATGTAGTTGTGTAAAATGTGTTATCATACAATAATTCTTCTAAAATAATTGAAGACATTTGCAAAAGTTAATGAGATGCTTTACATATAGCCCTACTAATCTACTATGACAACATCTCCGCATTTGTTAACAAGTTGATTTTGTGATTTTTGTAAAATCACTGTTGTAAAAATCCCGATTAGGTCCCGACTAATCTCCGATTAATCTCTAGGCACATTTCGACCGACTAGATGTCGCCTAACGATTAATCATTGCATACATAATGAATGAAACAATATAAAACGATGAAATTTTAACACTTTGAAGAAATTTTATCTCAATAGATATTGTTTGAGGTATTATTATTAGTGTTGTATTAATCATATTAACCTATTTTGTTATGATATTAGTGGTATTTACGAACTTTGATATGATATTAGTCATATCTAATTTTTTTAAAATTCAACAAATTAGCAAATCAATGGTCCCCGATTAATCCTCCGATTAATTTTCACCTAACTGATTAATCCCTTAACCCCAGTCCACTGATTAGTTAACATCGAACGTTTTTTTACAACCTTTTATAAATAAATTTCAAGTATTTGTTTTTTAGTCGACTTCGAGAATATTAGGTTAGTTTTCTGTTCTAAGCAAATTACAAGTGGCATCAAAAACAGTATGATACTTGTTTTAGCCGAGATGCTTGTTTTCTTTTTATATGTTTTGACCCTCACATACTTAAACAAAGAGAGAGATTTTAGTTATTTTATACCATCTTAGCGGGGCTTAATATAAATGAAGCCCATTTGAAAGCCCGGAGTATTAAATCGTAAGTTTGGACCACTTTGACCTAAAATGAACAAAAAATCTTCGATATGAAAAGCTCTCCGTCCTTTTTAGGATAAGTGATGGTGTATTATTCGGTTAAAAATGATAGTAACCTATGTTTATAACTTTATTTATTTTTACTTTCATATGGCATGTACTTTTTGATAGGTTTATAACTTTATATACATCTTTATTTAAACAAAACTTTAAACCAGACTTTAATTTTCTTTAGAAACAAATAAAATACTCCAAAAATCACAATTTTTAAACAGCTCCTGGCATCAATATATTTTTTAATTTTTTTTCTAAACTAGGGTCGTTTACACCATAAAAAAACAGACCAATGACAACTATCTTCTAATTATACAATATTATGGAAAATGAATATCTAGAGATTATATGCCAACCAAAACCAGAACTATATATACTATATACTAACATTAAAAAAAAAAAAAATGAAACAAACCAAAAAAAAACAAGCCCTTAGTGAATTGGCTTCCTACTTTCTCAATACTAACTCAAAAAAAAAAAAAAAAAAAAAAAAGTACTTGATCAGATTGGGGATCACAAGGTCAATTTGGTAAATTTGAATCCTTCCTTGCAGACTCCTATAACTGGTGGTTATCAATCGGCTCTCAATCTCAGTATCTCCTTGGCAGTTCTCAATCTAAAATATGGCATATGCTCCTACAAAAATAAAAGATATTTACTACTATTTATGACAAATTTAAAAGCAATGAATATATATATATATATATATATATATATATATATATATATATATATATATATATATATAATAAATAATTTGTTTTCTTCAATATTCATTTCTCTATTAAGTTATTAGAATATGGTTTACCTGATTGAAGCACAATCCAATGTCCCTGCTATAAAAATCTGCATATTTTATCATGAACATGCCACAATCATACCTGCCCACAAACAAATCGAACTATTAAAAAAAAAAATTAAAAATTATAATCCCAATAAATTACAATCTCTAAATCCCAATGTCCTAAGGAGGGCATTCATGTCTTTTGCACAGAAAGAGATTTCAATAGCATTTTTCAACTTGCAGCGCAGATGAATTTCATTGACTTTATTCAATTCAATTATCATAAAGTCAACAAGAAAAATGTCCAAACTCCAAAAGCTACCAGATTCCAAATAATAAAAAATTTCCTTTTTTGGTAAATATTATGAAAACTATTTCAAGAAAGTGAATAGTATACACACCCGTTTTCTTGATTAGGAAGATCAGTGACAAATTCTTGCTTCCAACAACTGACATCGATGTTTTTTCCAGTCTTGTCCTTCACCTCATCAGTGATGTATGTGGCCTGAAAACATGAAACAACACATAAGATTCATACATGGATGCAAGGGTATTTTAGTCTTTTTACACAAATAAGGTAAAGAAATGGAATCTGGCCTAGGAATTGAAATCTGTTATGCATTCGGTTGGCAAGAAATAGAATGGAATTCTTTTTGAAAAAAGAATATTTCACTTTTAATGGGGGGTATTTTAGTCTTTTAAATAATAAAGAGAAGAAAAGGGAAAAACATACCAACATTTTCATTACTTTCTTATCTGCCCCTCCAAGTGAGTCAAGATACTGGAATTTTTCTTCTTTTTTGTTGATAACAGCCAAACACCAGTGTATTTCTTTATGAATGGGAACAAATATCTGTTTAAAACTATTATTAGCAAACAAGTAGAAAAAAAAATAGAAAATTAAAATCTTTTCATTTACCTTGTCACACTCAAGGAGACCATATCCTAACTTCTTCTGTGTAGTCCATCTTCTAACTGACTTATAGTCATACCCTGTTCTTCCACTTATCAACTGCCAAAAAAAATTATAATTTAGAATATAAGTTTCTATATATGACTAGATAATTGGAGAAATATTTTACATATTACTTAGGCTCATATTACTTATGCCCATTATGCATTTATGATAATCAATAAATCCTTTTATCTTGAGATATAAATAATTTCAACAATTACCAAATCTATGAACAAGAAAAGATAGAAAAAAAGGAATGTGATTAACCAACCTTCTTGTAGAAAAATGTGTTGAAGAAATGACATTTCAAAAACTTTTGGGGATCCCTAGTTTCCCTCTCCTTTAGCAACTCAAGATAAACATTGATGACCTTTAATAAAGAAATCAGCAGTGTAAGCTTGCATATTATTAATACATTAATATACTTTCATATATAACATTTTAAGTCAATAATCACCTCATCATTTAACCATGCCTTAGGTCTCAAACATTGCAGAACTTCCCCTGTGATTGTAATATTTGAGTTTTCATGATTGACAAAAGGCTTCCTCCTACAAATTTGAAAGTCCATTTAAAATCTGACAAATCAGATGAAGAAAAAAAGTAAAGCATTCTTTGTTTGTATACGGTTTACTACATATCTACAAACATACACAAACAAAAAAACATACCGATTAGAATAAGACAGTGCATTATCAACCATTTTCTCTTCGTCCTCTGTAAGAGGTCTAAAAGGGTCATTTAAATCCTGAAAAAACAATTGATTTGATATGAAAAACAGTTGATAGAATATATAAAGTTATAAACTTCAATCCAAATTACCAATGAAAGTTGAATACAAACTGTTTACCTCCTTTTTCTTAGCAGGATGTGATTGTTGATATAAAGCTCTCCTCTTTTCGTGTAACTCAATATCAAAATTTATCCTCCTCAATTTAGAATCACTCCTTTTAGCAGATTCATACAACTTCTTATGCAAAGGGGAACCCATATCTACATCCATAGCATCTGAACCCCGGTCCAAAGACAAGGATTCCAACATCTTTCCATTTGTCAACTCAGATACAACTTCAGAAGAAGTTGAGGGTGTCTTTTGATCTAATTCCCAATATTTGGCTGCTATTTCTTGTACCTCCCCTGAACTATGAATGTGTTTTATCGCATCTTTCACCATTTCAACCTCCTCAACACTAGAACTCCTAGAAGCAGCCTTGTCATATTTAAAATTCTCCTCTTTATCAACATCAATTACCTCCGTCATATCCTGCTTTTCAAACACAACAAGCCTGCAAGCACCAATTGCAGATTCCTTCGCGTGTTTGTACTTCGAAAACAGATCATTCATATTTTCACCCGAAATGTAAGATTTTTGTCTAACAATCCCACTAGAACCACCATTGAGTCTTTTCACAGTAGAAGTAAATCCACTAACAATTATACAAGGAGCATGAACTTCTCTATTGATCGGGGTTACCGGCTTAGGATATTGGCTGAGCCTGGAAACCGAACTTCTTGAAGTTTTCGTTGGAGCAATGTGAGGCGAAGACCAAGATGATGAT
Organism: Lactuca serriola; assembly: GCF_051521515.1. Lineage (NCBI taxonomy): Eukaryota > Viridiplantae > Streptophyta > Magnoliopsida > Asterales > Asteraceae > Lactuca > Lactuca serriola. Next base: position 152,829,452 of record NC_136412.1, on the reverse strand, counting down.
TTGAGTTTCTTCGCAACGTGTAGAGAGTTGTAACCGTACACAGATGGTGATGAAGTTTGAAATTCTGCGTCGCGCTTGTTCCGATTAATCGTTAAAGCACCCATTACTGCTGAAAAATGAAAGCGATCTAGGGTTTTCTCCAAACCCTAGGAAGAATTTCTGTCAAGCAATTGTATGTTAACATACAAACAGCAACAAATTGAAAATCTACAACCCTAGAATAGGAAAGGATTGTGAATTTGGCGTAAAGTTAGGGCTCGTAAGATTGGAGTAAATAGTTTTGTGCTGAGATAAATTGACGTTGATTTCAGCTGCGAATGTCTTACCGGCTGGGTGTTCACGGGTGGGTTTTAAACGGTGAAACCGGTCAAATTACGCAAGGGTTAGTTTAGCCGTTTGTATTTTTTTTTTTTTTTTTTTTCTTCATGTGGTTTCAAATATTCGAAACCGTAATAAAGCTGTTTTGTTTTGCGGTTTAAAAATTTTCAAGCGGTATAAAATTGGATCAAACTCGAGAATTTATATATATATAAATTAATTTTTAATATATATATATATATATATATATATATATATATATATATAGAGAGAGAGAGAGAGAGAGAGATAGAGAGAGAGAGAAAGAGAGAGAGGTAAGTTGAATTGAAAAAATAAAAAATGTTCAGAATGAAGGAATCATTTTCAGCCAATCATTTATCTAACATGTACACCTTAAAAAAATGTGTGTGTCATTTTTCATTAAGGGTATCTTTGTAAATTAGCCACTTTTTTATATTGAACTTACTTGTTCGTTGTTATCAGTTTCCGATTTGATGATATATTTATCTCGTTTGAATCGGATATGAGGAATTCATTATCAAGATTCTTTTCTTTATATAACTCGTTAGCAATTATACGTATTTTTTCCATTAATCGTGAAGTTTCGCATCTTTATTTCAGTTTTCTTTTTCATATTCAGTTTCCAATTTAATTAGGTATGTATATCGTTTGAATCGGATATATCGGAGTTCATTATCAAGATTATTGCTTTATATAATTTGTTAGGAATTACGCGTATTATTTTCGTTTTTGCTGAAGTTTCGAATATGTGTTGGAGTTGTTTCATCGGATTTTTGTTATGTAGTTTGAGATCTTTATTTCAAATCGGAATTGATTTAATTTTCAATCGGATATATCGTTGTAGTTTTTACGCTCTGAATTGAGAGATTGCTTAATTACATCATCTAATCGAGCTGATTTAACTTTCTTTCAGATATTTTGTACGTTGAGGTGAGATATATTCGAAATTAACCAGGTTTTCATATTTACGACTTTTTTTGTGAGATATATTCGATATTAAGATTGCTTTTATTTATTTATATAGATTATTTGGTTTATTATGTCAAATTCTAGTGTTATTGATGGCGATTTGTATTCTTCTATGTGTGAGAGTGAACAAGAAGATGTTGAAAACTTATTTTTTGAAGGTATCAATTATTGAATTATTTTGTTGTTTTTAATTTTGATGATTATCATTTATTGACATATGAATATGTTACTATGAATAAATTGTTGTCTTATTTATATATGAATAAACATGTGATAATTGTAATTTTGAATTTATTATTATTTTCGTTTTATTCATATATGAATAAGTTATGTTTATTTTATATATTTTGAATCCTCATGAATTTTATTTATTCATATATGAATGTTTTATTAATCTATTAATAAACATTGTTTTTTGTTTTATTCATATGAATTTCATGTATTCATATATGATTGTTTTATTCATGCATTATTAGATTGATTTAGATTTATAATTTTTTAGGTGGTGAATCGTCGAGTTCAGTAGATGATGCGTAACATTGTAGTGATATAATTAGAGAACATGTCTATAAACCAGATGGACCTGTTCAACTTATTCCATTTAAAGGTTTAATCTTCAAATCATTAAAGTTGGTCATCAAAATGTATTCTGAGTATGCTGAAATTGGTGGTTTTGATGTGAGACTGAGCACACAGTCAAGTTTCGATAACAAGATTATAAAGAAGAAACATGTTATATGTAATCATGGTGGCAAACAGAAAAAAGAAATCTTGTGACACATTGGGTACAAGTGGTGTTAGGAGGAAACAAAATTCAAATTCAAGAGTTATTGGTTGTCAAGCAAATATTATATTTGAATCTGTGTATGGAATTCAAGACTATAAAGTTTTTCAGTTTGATGAACTTTACAACCATCCACTTGAGAAGAGAAGTGATTTAAAAAAAGCGAGGCAAATGTCGTATTCAGAAAAAGAGTTTATAGTGTGTGCTTCCACATCAAAAATAGGCCCAACTATGGCTCGTAAGTTGAGGGCAAAGCCCAAATTAGTTGACAATAAAAATTTAAGGAGAGATATCAACAGGGTTATAAATTATAAAGATGCTCAAATGATAGTAAACACAATGAATGACCCTCGAGCTCACTATCCAAATTACTCATTTGAGTTTAATTGTTAAGATGATGTTTTGGACTGTATGTTTTCGGCTGATGAAACGGAGAAGACATATGATGTTTTGGATCAGTTGAACCAAATATAATGTCATCGACATAAATTTGAACAAGCATCAAATGATCCCCTACTTTCTTTTGAAATAAAGTGGGATCAACGGATTCTTGTTTAAATTTAGCCATTTTAAAAAAAATGGTAAGAGTCGCGTACCAGGCACGAGGTGCTTGTTTCAAGCCATACACTGCCTTGTCGAGAATATATAACAGTGATTAGGATACTTATCGTTAACGAAACCGAGTGGTTGTTCGACGTATACCATTTCTTCAAGAACACCACTGCAGAATGCACATTTTACATCCATCTGGTAGACATCAAAATCCTTGTGTGTTGCATAAGCCAGAAAAATTCGTACCGCCTCGAGTCTTACGATTGGAGAAAAGGTTTCTTCATAATCCATTCCTTTTTTTACAATAACTGTAACGCCCCATTTCTGGTATGTGATTTAAATAAAGTAATTTTTCATTCTTGAGGGGTACTCGACGAGTCAGTAGCCCGACTCGTCGAGTAGAGACGGGATTTGCACGCGGTTTAAGTTGGCGACTCGACGAGTCCATATTCTCGGACTCGGTGAGTCTGCCAGTCTGGATTAAACCCTAATTTCAAGGGTTTGCACCCTATTTAAACGTCATTATAGCCCCAAACCAGTCTCCTTCAATTACCAGAGACTTATTCCTGAAACCTTAGCCTCCTTAAAGTGTGTGTGAGTGATCTTCCCCTTGTGAAGGAACTTTTGGTGCATGCATTTTGGAGCAAAGAGAAGAAGGAGAAGGTAGAAGAACTCAAGGAAGAAGAAGTAGATCCAGAATACACTCCTCTTTGGCCATCCCTTCTGGTAATGAAATTTCCATCTTGATTATTGTGTTAATAGATCTAGTTTGTCCCCAAATTGTTGGCTTTAAGCTCAAAAACCCCAAATCCTTTGTGATAAAGTCTTGTGATCGAGTCATATCTCAGATCTAGCCTCTCTTGAGCTCCAGAAGCTCAAGGATACCATCTTTTGGCAGCCATGGCTTTGTTTTGGTCTAATAACCCCCATAATAGCAAAGTTTGAGTGTTATTGCTTCATTGCATCTTAGAAACACGTAAAGTTAGCAACTTTACGTGTTCAGATAGTCCCAGAAGCTTAGATCTACGAATTGGATGCACTAAAGTTGATTAGAATCGACTGTATGGATTCTTTATGCAAAGGACTCAGCGAGTCGGGTCGCGATTCTTAGACTCCCGGTTCAGTAGTAGCGAGTCTGTGTAGTGAGTAGAGTAAGGACTCAATGAGTTAAGACTTGGATCTGGAAGCAGACGGACTCGACGAGTTGTTCATACGACTTGGTGAGTCATATATTGGGTGTGTTCTTATGTTGAAGGGGAACTCGACAAGTTGTTCATACAACTCAACTAGTCAGTTGAAGGACGACTAGACATTAATGTAGAAGGAGAACTCGTTGAGTGTCACAACTAGAAAATTTGATGCTTTGTAAACATTGAACAACGATAACATGGTGATTAAAACTTGAAAGCATGTATGATGCTTATTCAATGACAACAAAATTTCATCAAACACTCTATACAAACACTTCAAATAGTCAACAAAGAATTGGAAACCCTAGAAATCCCGGTTTAGGTCCATCATGGACTAGGATTTCCTTATTGGGCCTAATGAGCCAATAAGCTTCCAATTTGACTATTTCGGGCTTAGAACTCTTAAATGGGCCCTAATTGGACCCATATTCATGAAACTTAACATTTTGGACCATAATGGATCTAAAATGGACTAGTTTATCTCTAATGGGCCATAACAAATCTAACTAGCCTAAATGGGCCATGAGACTCATACTTTAATTTATTTTGGGCCGTGAACCATCTCCAAAGACCTATTGGGCCGAAAAATCATTAAAATGGGCCATAATATGGATTTAAGCACAAAAAGGCCCAAATTCTTTCTTTCTTCTCTCTCTCTCTCTCTCTCTCTCGGCCCAACTACAAAAAAAATGAGGGGAAAATAGTTGACTTAATGTGGCCACCTCACAATTATACATGGGGTATCCATGCAATCTTCTCATGTTCCCATGCATGTCAACTCAATTCACTCTCTCTTCTCTCCCCTCCTCTTAATTCGGCCGAAACACACACACACCATCACTATTTCAAAGTTTCTTCAAAACTCTCTCTAGAACTCCTTCACTTTTCCTCCAAAATTTCAAGAATCACAAGGGGCTACAAGAAGATCTTTCTTAATATCACTAATCCTTGGTAAGTTGTTGTTTGATTAATGCTTTAACTTCTTGATTACCTCAAAAATCTCCCTTAACTCATAGACAATTCGTGATCTTGCTTCTTAGAACACATCTAAGCCAAAGATCTTCCAAGAAGCTTGCTAGGCCGAAAAATCTCACCATTTTCTTTCATTTCTTCTTTAAAACCGAGATCCACAAGAAAAGTGAGTTCATACCCCTCTATTTTCGGTTTTTACAAGATTTAAGGGGGGGGAGGGAATACAAGTAAAATGTGTAGATATATGTGTTTTGTATGATATGTGTGATTTCTTGAATTTATTTGATAAATATGTGTGAAAAATCATGATCTAGCCGAGATCCTTAACCCTGTTTAGGATATATATGTTCTAAGGCATCTTAAAACATGTTATTATCAAGACCAAGGTATTATACAAGTTCAAAATAAACAAAACAAAACACAAATCCAAATTATGAACCATTTTTGACAAATAAGCAAAAGATGGGAAATAAATGTCATTTATGGTTTTATAAGGGTCAAAAAGGTCAAATCAGTTAAAATATGAGTTATTATAACATTCTTGATTTTTAAAGGACTAAAAGTGTAAATTTTAGCCTAATTGGTTAAACCTTGGGCTTTTCGGCCTTTAGGCCCAAAATTTCGAAAAAGGTGTTTTTCAAGGGGTTGAAATGGTAAAATTCTCAAAACAAGGGGGAAAAGAGTAAACAAAATTAATTCACTCTTATACATGGGGTATTAATGCACTCTTATCATGTTCCCATGCATGTCAACTCAATTCACTCTCTTTTCTCTCCCCCCCCCCCCCCTCTTAATTCAGCCGAAACACACACACCCCATCACCATTTCAAAGTTTCTTCAAAACTCTCTCTAGAACTCCTTCAGTTTTCCTCCAAAATTTCGAGAATCACAAGGGGCTACAATAAGATCTTTCTTAATATCACTAATCCTTGGTAAGTTGTTGTTTGATCAATGCGTTAACTTCTTGATTACCTCAAAATCTCCCTTAACTCATACAAAATTCGTGATCTTGCTTCTTAGAACACATCTAAGCCAAAGATCTTTCAAGAAGCTTGCTAGGCCGAAAAATCTCACCATTTTCTTTCATTTCTTCTTCAAAACCGAGATCCACAAGAAAAGGTGAGTTCATACCCCTCTATTTTTGGTTTTTACAAGATTTATGGGGGAGAATACAAGTAAAATGTGTAGATCTATGTGTTTTGTATGATATGTGTGATTTCTTGAATTTATTTGATAAATATGTGTGAAAAATCATGATCTAGCCGAGATCCTTAACCATGATTAGGATATATATATATATATATATATATATATATATATATGTTCTAAGGCATCTTAAAACATGATATTATCAAGACCAAGGTATTATATAAGTTCAAAATAAACAAAACAAAACACAAATCCAAATTATGAACCATTTTTTACAAATAAGCAAAAGATGGGAAATAAATGTCATTTACGGTTTTATAAGGGTCAAAAAGGTCAAATTAGTTAAAATGTGAGTTATTATAACAATCTTGATTTTTAAAGGACTAAAAGTGTAAATTTTAGCCTAATGGGTTAAACCTTGGGCTTTTCAGCCTTTAGGCCCAAAATTTCGAAAAAGGTGTTTTTCAAGGGGTTGAAATGGTAAAATTCTCAAAACAAGGGGAAAAAGAGTAAACAAAATTAATTCAGGGGATTAAAATGATATTTTTCCAAACAAGGATAAAAAATGTAAAGTTTTTGGATTTTGGGCCAAAATTGTAAAAGTTGCAAAAAGTTTGGGCTTTAACCGAAAAACACTTTTTTTGAAAGGCTGAAACTGCCAAAGAATAAGTTTTGAGCTAAACATATCACCTGAACAAGTCTATGGGTCAAAAGTGTCAAGAAAATGGTGTAAGGGATTAAAATGTCTTTTTTTTTTATAAATGACTAAAACCGTCATTTTTACTAAAGAAGGGCTGAAAGGGTTCAAACCAATATTTTTGAGTCAATTATTTTATTTTTAAGATATTGAGTCAAAAACACCAAACTACAACTTACGAAAATAGAAACACGAATATACATATAACTCTAAATATCGTTATAAACAACCGACCGACCTCGTGCCGTTACGAATCTAAAAATCAGTCTTTCCGACAATTATACAATACCCAAAACAAATAAATATACAATCTTTGGGCTTGAAAGTTTGAATCATGCTTGTTGGGCCTTTGTGACCCATTAACATGACTTTTGGGCCCAAAGGATAATAATAAATGTTATTGGGCCTTCTATGACCCAATTTCATATTTAAGGGACCCTCAATGACTTTCAAGTGCTATTGGGCCTTAGTGGCCCATTAGCATTGCTAGTAAGGTCCAAGTAAATCAAATGCGAAATGGGCCAACGTGCCCTTCGTATACCCAATAGCCATAAATAATACGTGGGATTAGTAGGACTTTGTAATTCTCTTCTCCTCGTTTATTAGGCCTACCTTCAATTCAGTAAACATATACATGTCGTTAATCAATGGTAATCAAACTCATGATAGATTTAGTGAGTCATAGCGGGCGGCACCTCTATGGGTTGTCTGTAGTTTGTAGTTATAATCAAAGTCTCCTGGAGGGAGAGCGAGAGTTTGTGTATAAATCTATACGAGGGTGACTCCCCCACACCTCAGCTATTCGCTACAGTTAGACTCGGCCAGTCTAGGGTGACAAATTCTTAAGATCAATTCCGGCGTTCGTTAGAATGCCAAGACAGACGAACTAGTTTGTAACACCCAAAGTCGGGAAGGCCAAAAAAGGAAAGAAAACCATAATTTTAAAGGGAGACTCGGAGAGTCCAAGGATGAACTCGGCGAGTCCGAGCGGGATCCGGGTCGAGGAGTAAGTGACCAACTCGGCGAGTCGGCCAAGGAGACTCGGCGAGTCTGGTCTATGCGAGGAAAACCCTAAATTCGAGACTTGGAGCCTATTTAAGCGTCTCATTTTCTCCCCTAGGGTTCCTTTACTGACTCTTTCACCCAGAACATTAAACCCTAGCCGCCATATCCTCTATTTGAGCCATTTGTTGCCTTGGAAGGTGCATTAAAGCTTGGAGAAGGAAGAAGGAACTTGGAGGAGCAAGAAAGGACTATAGATCTGGGATTGTGAGTTCATTCTGAGCATTTGGAGGTAATAAACTAGTTCCTCGACCCCTTTTGTACCTAGATCTATGTGTGGTTGTTGGGGATTTTTAGCCATAATGTTATTATTTTGAGTTAGAAGCCAGATCTGAAGTTGCTACTTCAGATCTAAGCATATTATGGTCTTAAGAAGCATAAAGTAGCAGCCCTTGAGTTGATTATGGAGCCTCCTTGCCTTAAACCCTAGTTTATGGTGTATTTTGCCTAGATCTCCTTCTCTATACGTAAAGTTTGCAACTTTACGTGAGGAATAGGCTTGGGAAGGGTAGATCTACAGTTTGGAGTCCATGCATGACTCAAAAGTCCTCTGCATGTATGGAGATCTGAATGGACTCGGCGAGTCCTTTGAGTGGACTCGGCGAGTAGCATGAAGATTTGGAGAAACTCGACGAGTGGGATGAACAGCTCGTCGAGTCAGATGAAGTTGGGCAGGAACTCGGCGAGTTGGAAGAACAATTCGGCGAGTCTGTTGAAGGTTGTCTTGGACTCGGCGAGTCTGTTCTTGGACACGACGAGTCAAAACGCGAAACCCCAAACCCTTCGAGTTGAGACTCGAATCAGTGAGTCGAATGGAGACTCGGTGAGTTGGTCAGGTCAGGACTCGGAAATCGCTAGACTCGGCGAGTCATGGACTGACTCGGCGAGTCGAGTCGCGAACAGAAGGACTCCTAACATATGAACTCGGCGAGTCAATAGGGTAACTCGGCGAGTAGGGTTGACCTGGAAGGTTGACTTTGACCAGGACTTTGACCTTGACCAGAGTTGAATTGGTTGTCTTTCGGGGGTCAGTTAGACTCAGTGTTGCATTGATATTGGTAGCTCGGGGAGCGAGTGGAGCAGGAGTTCAGAGAGTTGTCGGGCAGCAGCTAGTGAGATCATTAGCAAGTTTAGCAAGTGCAGGTGAGTTTCCCTTTGTGTGAATGGGTCTAAGGCCACAATGCCGGCCCATGTAGCTATGAGTAGAAGACCCGGGGGTTAGCCCTAGGCACAGTATGCTAGTATGATATTCAGGACGAGATCCAATGATGACGGGCGGGTGCCCAAGGTTGGTTTATATGATAGTTTATACCTGTTGTCTGTGTGATACATGTATGTGCTTGGTAGGGAGGTGAGTGTGGGCGAGGTCCCGTATCTCACCAATAGCAGAGTGTGGATGGTGTTCCACATCTCATTAGTAGCAGAGCAGGGGCGAGGCCCAAGTTAGGGAAGGAGTGAGTGTGGGCTGGGCCCGTATCTCACTATCAGTAGGAGCATGGACGGGGTTCCATGTCTCATCAGTAGCTGGACAAGGGCGTGGCCCAGGATAAGCGAGGCCTTAGGACATGATCCATTGTATATGTTTTGCAGTATGATTATGTGCTATTTTATGTTAGCGGGCGATGCCCTGTAACAGGCGAGGCCTAAGTGAAACAGATCTGTATCCGAGTGGGGCTCGAAGCCAGGCGGGGCCTGGAGCGGCGGGGCCGTTGTATCGGGTGAGGCCTGAGGTAGCGGGCGAGGCCCGAGGTAGGGGGCGAGGCCCAAGATAGCGGGCGTGGCCCAGTATGTGCAGTATGTGATTATGCATGGTATGTGGTAGGGTGGGGAACTCACTAAGCTTCGTGCTTACGGTTTTCAGTTTTGGTTTCAGGTACTTCCGGTAGCGGAGGGAAGAGCTCGGGGTGATCGCATGGCACACACCATAGATTAGACAGCCTGGGAATGTTTACTCTGATAATGAACATGTGTTTTGAAAACTCATACTCAGATTATGTTTTGGAATGATGTCTTTGCTTAAAGTAATGTTTTATTAAAATAAATTTTTGGTCTTGAATTTTGGGTCATCACATAGTGATTATCATGCATGGTTATAACGACTCACATAAACAAATCTAATACTATCTGAGTAATTAGGGAAAAATCATAATCATTCGTTGTGACGGTTTAACAATTTGAAACATTTATATCTTCTGATCGGAAAACGTCGGGTTTTTCGAGGAAATCAACACCATTCATTTGTACTTTTCAATAACTATAATGTAAAACTTTTCATTTATACACGCTTTGAAATCATTCATGCATAAACCTATGGATCTTCACACTTTGGTATAAACAATTGTCTTTTTCAGAAAATATCGGATTTTTTGGGTTTTATAAACTACACAAAACATTTTCATAACAACCATGCTTATGAACTCACCAACATTCCACATGTTGACGTTTTTCAAAATAACTTGTATTCTCAAATAACAGGTAAGCTGAGGAGTAATACCAAGTATGTTAGAGTAATTGTGTTTTTTTTTTAAAACTATCAAACAATTTATGTTATGAATTTGTAATGTTTAAACAATGTACTTGATGTGAACAATGTCAGTTGTAATGTATTGATGCATGGTGATGTTTATGTTATCATTCATGTATATATTCATTGTGATGATATTCAATTTAAGTCATGCGAGCCCTCAGACGTTTCCATCATCTGGTTCGGGGGTGTGAGAGTTGAGTCTTTGCCAAACTTGACGAGTAGTGTCGGTGGGGGAATAGAAGGAAGGATAGGGACTCAACGAGTTGGCGGCCTAACTCGGCAAGTCAGGTCAACTGGAAGTTATCAGTGTTTGATTAAGTGTTTTTATGGGAATTGTAGCCGGTAAGCTACCGTAGCAGCAGTCAGACAGTTCCTGATCATCATTTCAGCAGTCAGCCGTACGAGGTGAGTTTCCTTCCAGTAAGAACGGGTCTAAGGCCACAATGCCGACCCATTTAGTTAGCAGTAGTTTCCGGACTTCAGTCCGATGCAGTAGTTAGTATGTTTAATGTCTTCATGACTCAATCAGGATTATGTGTTATGTGTTCCGGGCTACGGTCCGATGTAGTATGCGGTATATGTGTTCATGTTATATGTTATGCTTATGCTATGCTATGTACAGTCAGTTCCGGACTTCGGTCCGATGCAGAGGGCAAGACCTTGGTTAGTTTCAGACTTCGATCCAAGGCAGTTCCGGACTACGTCTGATGCAGGGGCAAGGCCCCGGGTTAGTTCCGGACTACGGTCCGATGCAGTTCCGGGCTTCGGTCCGATGCAGAGGGTGAGGCCCTAGTTAGTTCCGAATGCAGGTCCGATGCAGTGGGCAAGGCCCAGTATGTGCTTATTATGTTGATGTATGGTATGTGATAGTTTGGGGGAGCTCACTAAGCTTCATGCTTACAGTTTCAGTTTGGTTTCAGGTACTTCAGCTAGCAAGGTGAAGGGCTCGGGATGATGGCATAGCACACACCACAGTTTTACCTTGGGAGTTATACTATGATATTTTCCACATTTTTTTGATATCGGTTTGATTTGATACATTTTTATGACTTTTTGAGATACATGAGACTTGGGTTGATAATATGATATTTGAGATTATGTGTTAGTTAATGTTAAAACAAAAATTTTGGGTCGTATTTTTGGGATGTTTCAATAACCTTTTACGACTAATCAAACTTTATTTTGAACAATATTGCCTTCTTTATCAGTTTTATTTTAAAAAACCCATTTGAGACCAACTATCGAAACATCATCAAGTTTAAGAACAAGTCTCCAAACCTTGTTTCGTTCAAATTCTGCCAACTTAGATTGCATAGAAACAACCTAATCAGAATGTTCTAATGTAACCTTGACAGTTTTTGGTTTAATTTGTGATATAAAAACATTGAACATACAAAAATCTTGATGAACATTTAACACTTCATTTTTGGCTCGAGTCAAAACACCAGAACTTGGATCACCAAGAATCTGTTCCTTTGGATGATTTCTTGTTCATTTGTCCATTGGTGGAAATGAAGGATCAAATTCCAATTTTGCATCTTCATAGACTTTGTTAGTTTCCAGCCCTTCTCTAGTAATTGAGATATTGTCATCAAAATCATGAAAGTCATTATTTTTATCATTACCCTCATCATGAGTCGATCCACTTGGCTCCCCCTCAACCAATGGGTTTGTTATATTCTGCTCCCCCTCGGAATCAAGACAGTTAGACAGATGCTCCCCTTCGACATCAGGATGGTTAGACATATTCCCCCCCTCAACATGATTATTAGGCGAGACTTGCATCCTTTTGACATTAGCTTATGTGACTAATGAAGAATGTGCATTATTTTCATCATTTGAAATTGTCGATTCATCAGAATGTTTCAATGCATAAGGAATTTGATTATCATCAACATTGATTTTTGCATCAATTGCCCTATCAGGAATACCAAAAATTAAATCAAGATCAACATCAAATGTAAACATTTTCTCAGATTCATCATTAGATTAAGAAATTATCGGTTATTGAATGAATGCTTGTTCACTTCTCTTGACATAATAGTCATCAAATGTGAGATTGAAAGTTTGTTCAATCTTCCTAGTGCGCTTATTCAACACTCTATAGGCAACAAAATTGTAAGAATATCCCAGAAAAACCCCCTCATTAGCCTTTGTATGAAATTTTACAAGATTATCTTTTGAGATTCATGATGAAACATATGCACCCAAAAACATGGAAAAATTTAACATTAGGTTTCCTTTTGTTTATAATCTTATAGGGTGTTATATCGAAACGACGATGAATAAATGAACGATTTTGCATAAAGCAAGCTGTCGAAACCGCTTCAACCCGGATATTGAGGAAGATTCGCATAAGTGAGCATCGTTCTCGCCGCTTCACTTAAGGAACGATTTCTCCTTTCGACTAAACCATTTTGTTGTGGTGTATAAGGAGACGAAAAATGATGTGAAATTCTCATTTGTGTCAAAAGCGAATCAAAAATTCTATTTTTGAACTCTGTTCGATTATCACTTTTTAACTTTCGAACTTTTCTTTTCAAGCTTAACTCAATGTTCTTGATAAAATCAATCATCACTTGAGCAGTTTCAAACTTCTGTCAAAGAAACAAAACCCAAGTACACCTTGAAAAATCGTCAACAATAACCACTATATACTTTTTCTTATTGAGTGACTCAACAGTCGAAGGTCCACACAAGTCGATGTGAATAATTTCCAATGGTTCAATGATCATTGAATCAGTTGTGAGTGGAAGACCCTGAAGATGTTGTTTTCTCTGTTCACATGCTGCACACATTGAATCATTGTCAAATTTCAAGATAGGTAAACCACGAACAAGATCATTAAGAACAAGTTTTTAAATTCTTGAAGTTAAGATGAGAAAGATTATATGCCCTAACCAATTGAGATCTGAAGATGCTTTTGATAGCAAGCACATAGAGGGTATGCCAACAATTGGTTTCATGTCGAGAGTGAACATTTCTCCCTTTTGTTTTGACTTTAGCAAAACTTCCTTTATTTCCTTGTTTGAAATTGTACTACATTCCTCATCAAAAAGAACTTGATTGCCTGTTCCAACAACAATTTACGAAACACTAATCAGATTATACTTCAATCCTTCAACATAAGCAACATGATTCGTTGTGAATTTCCTATTTGTTACTTTTCCAAATCCTCTGACTTTACACTTTTGATTATTTCCAAATTTAACAACACCATCATTCTCTGACTTTCAAAAATCTCTAAAATTTTATTTCCTTCCAACCATGTGACGCGGGCATCCACTATCGATATACCAACTTCCGTCATATTGCTCGTCACATAGTACCTGCAATCAGTTAGAAAATTTTAGTTGCCCAAGACCTTTTGGGTCCGTGGACATTAGTTTGGAACATATTGTGCAAAGAAGAACTTAAAACCCGATTACAAACTTTCGATTTTAAATTATCAATTAAGTCAACTTCATCAACTTTAGGCATCGATATATAATCATGTAATGAAAAAGTTTCAACATTGATTTTCTCTTTTTCAACCTTTTGCTGAGAAACATCAATTTTCTTCTTTGGAACATCTTTCCATTTTTCCACTTTTGGAGTAGACTCTCGAGATGAAGAACTTTCGGTCATTGACTCAGTCAAGTATTTCTCATAAGCATGTTGAATTTAATCTTGAGAAAATTTTCGTGATTGATATTGTATTCCCTTTCCTTCAATCCAATGATTGAAATTATTGATATAATTATTTCCTTTAACAAATGAAGTTTCATATTTTGCTTCGAATCAGGATTTGGAAAGTTTGGACATATTTTGATTTCCTTTGATATCCATTTTCTCAAACTGTCTTATGTGAAATGATTTGCGAGATGAATGTTGAAAAGGATTTCGATACCGGTTTTGATAACCAAAATGTGAATTTTGTTGAAAACTTTTTGATTTTGAGAAAACTCCTTTGTGCATGGTTTTGAGCAAATCCTTGAAAACCATTTTGCTTTTGAAAATTGTTCTTTCCATATCGAAGTTTATTTCGAACTTGATTTTGACCTTGTCAAAAATTATTTTGATTTTGAAAAGATTTATTAGAAAAATTCTTTGCATTTTGTGAAATCTTCTTCTAAAATTCAGGATATTTTTGTTTAAAAACCTTTTTTTTGTGAAAATCTTTTTCATTTTTCCAATACACTTTATTTTGTGCTTTTGATTTTGAAAATCCTTTTTCAGATGCTGATTTTTCCACTTCTCTTTTGAAAATTTGTGTTTTTTGCCTTTTGATATTTTAGATCACTAGGCAATGATTCGAGACATTTTTCTTTCTTTTTATTTTCAACAACAGTCGTTTCTATTTTTACTGTACAAACACGTTTTGTTTTATTTTGACATTGAAAAAACTTTTGATGGTTTGTTCAAACCATTTTCGATAGTACATTGATTTGAATTAAATCTATCATCTGTTACAATTGAATTGCCTTCCTTTACCAAATTGTTCAATTCAGGGGCTACTTTATCAACATTTCCTTTTGTAACAAGGACCTGATTTGGATACACAACATCATCAGTATCCTTGAACCTTGGATAAACCACAACATTTTATTCAAGATAATGTGCTCCCTTTTCTTTTAACACTTTTGTGTATTCTTTCGAGTCTTCATAAACTTGATCTTCCACCACTCGTGTAATTTGTTTATCATTCGAAATTTCATCATCATTACTCACATAGTCCTCAACAATAACATTATGTTAAAAATAACAGTTTTGAGTTGTTGAAGATTGATCATTGTTTGGCTTTGTCATTGAATCATTATTATCTTTGCCTTTAGGTATTTAATTGACATTAATGACTAACAGTCGTGAGTAATCAACACATTCTTTTTCCTAAATTTCACTAATATTATCAGAATTATCTTCAATATCAACAAAATTTTGTTGAGAATTTAGTGTCCACTTCTCGGTCATGTTCAAAATCTTAACTTGTTCATTTTTGGTTAATGTCCCATTCATAATTTTCACAAGATCATAAACATTCAAACATTCATCAATATTAACAATACTATATGCATATGAACCATTAGGTATCTTATCATAATCAACTATCTTAATTTCACAATCATAAGTTGTTTCATCAATTTGTTCTCTTTTATATGAAAGAAAAGGAAGTAACTTCCAATGATGTTCATCATACATATAAGTTGAATGATAAAATTCAGTTAATTTACCATATAAATGTTTTGCTGAATTACAATAAATGTTCCTCTGTTTGATAAGCATTATATTGTCCATTATAAGTGAGCCTATGTCTATTAAAAGATTCGTTATTCTTAGGTCTAGAGACTCCATTAATCCCTTTTTTTTCTTCAAGTCTATTTCTAGCTTCATATAACATGGATTTGGATTTTCTGCTTCACTACTCATGGAGATTAACATGTCATTAAGATAAGCACAAGTATTATCAAACTCAGACAAAACATCATTATAAGAAGATGAAGGAATTTTAAATGTATCAAGAAGATTATTCACCTTTGTAGTTATTGGTGATTTAGTTGAGTCTGTCGACATGAAACACCTTCCTGAGATCCTTTCTTCTTCATTCTCCTCATTCGAAACAACCTTCTCATCTTCATCCTCTTCAAATTTTGCATACATCCACCATAAGTTGGATGGTGCATTTCCTCATCATCTGATCCCGAAGACCAGATTTGATAGCTACCATCCTCTTCATTATTTCCTCTTGCAACCAATGAAATGTTCTGTAACGCCTGCAGATCTGGGCTAGTCAATTTAGAGACAATGAGCATCAAAAATAAATTTTTTTGATGGAAGATTATTTAGAAGGATCAATATTAACCAAGTTATAGTATATGTTACAAGGGTTCTGTACATATAAAGAATGCCAAAATTCGAGTTATAGCAAAGAAGTTATGGTCTGTCGAAGTTTTACGGCGAAACCGACACGACACCGCGTAACGTAAAAATTAAAATTTTGATAAACTAATTTTTAGCCTTAGATATCTAAATGAAAGTTGTAATATACGTTAAACCAAGAGTGTGCATAAAAAGAACGTCAAAATCTGACTTCATATGAGGAAGTTATGATTTTTCTAAGATTTGGCATAGTAGTGCACAACCCGAAATTCGAATTTTAGATCGATCGATTTTTGGCCAACGCAACCTAAATGAGAATTGAAGATCTCATTAATAGTAGCGCAACGGTAGAAAGACAGATGAAAATGGACGTCGGATGAATAAGTTATGAATTTTTAACGGACTTTTCCTGTCCCGGCCTGTTAAAAATATAACTTTAAAAATAAAGTCAAAATTAGCCGATGCAGTCTAAATGAAAGTTGTAGAGTATGTCTCCGCCTATGTGTGGATATAAAGAGCGTCAAAAACAGAGCTCGTATGAACGAGTTACAAATTATAATAGCATATTTACGTATTAAAATAAAGTATAAATCATATATACATACACACCCACACACACACACACACACACACACACATATATATATATATATATATATATATATATATATATATATATATATATATATATATATATTTATTTATCACTAGAAATGTATCAACAATGCGGTCATTATAAGACTAATGTTGAATACTTTCGATGTTAGTTTAATACAAATATCGTTAAATCTATTAAAAATTGTATTATAAAGGGGTGTTTAGTTGTTTATATAACTATAAGGTCATTAATTAACTATGAGGGTATTTTTTGAAAATTCAGTTACTATAAATAAGAGCCTTAGGCTCTCATATTTCTTTCACCATTCTCTTGATTCAGGAGTCTTTCTCTTCTTATCCCCGAACATTTCGGTCCCTCGTGATTCGACTTCTCTTTCTGTAGTTATAGTATAGTAAGGTGAGTGCTGAAGCATTGCACGAATCTTTCTTAGAAATATTCAGCGACGAAGTTCTGCCCCTGTAGAGCCCGACTCCTAGCTAAAACCCCCTTGTAAATAAGTTATGCTTACCCTATTTTTATATGACTTATATTTAAAATTAGTATTTTTATTATGAACTTATAATAAATATTTGGACTATTATTATAACTTATATAAGTGTCGTTATAATATATTTTTAACTACTCGTGGTACGGAGAATCTGCTTTAAAGGGCCACATAGGGTTGTTAGATTTCAGAAGTTATATGTGCCAAAATGGTACTGCCCTCCGATGTTTTATGTCTGGCCCTGTCTGTACATAGTGGTTGGAAAATATTGTTTAAACGCTTATATAATAATAATAATAATAATAATAATAATAATAATAATAATAATAATAATTAGTCACGGTAAATATTATACTAAAATCTAGTGGTAATAATACTAGGTTTCGTCGAAGGAAATTATTTTTAAGAAGCGAAGTGTTGTCTAAGTTCGGAATCACCACCTTTAGACGTGAGTGCATAGTTACTTTCATCTTACTCATAGATATGAAGTATTTTATATAAATTACATGCTATGTATGCATATTATCTGAATACTTGCTGTTTATGTTGGATGAAAGATTTTATACATGGTTTAAATTATTTAAACTGTATACGTATTTTATATCTACAAAATTACGTTGGGTAAAAAGATGGGTAGATTAGAGATGAGATGAGATAAATGATGAGCGATGAAAGATAAGACGAATGATGAGCGATGATATAAGAGTGATAGTGAGAAGCGATGAGCCAAACCGATGAGCCAAACGATGACCCAAGCGATGGCCCCGTCATCTATCAGAGTATGGATGACAACCACAAACTATTCTAGACAGTCCAGTGGAACACTAGCAGGCTTGCAACCTGTAGGTGTTGTGAACTTGATGTTCACCGGTGTACTCTAAAAACCCATTGACATGTATTGCTAGTGGAATCTCAAAAACGATACTTTCAATAAACGAGATAAACCTCGGCGACTACGGAGTTAGCGCCTGTTGAATAAACCTTGGCAACGACGGATTTTGTGCCTATTCCTTAGGATGATTCTTAGGAATAAATGAAAGGAATAGCTTATTCTGAGGGTAGATCCTGAAGAGTAAAGATGATAATGGGGAATGGGTAATTGGGTTGATTGACTGTTTGATGTTTAAATATAATAATTATATTATTGTGGGTTAAAACCCTATGTACTCACCAGGTTTCCCAACCTGACCCACTCAAGCTTATTTGTATCACAGGTGTCAATATGAAGTTACACTACACTTAGAGATTTAAAGAGATGTAGATCACTAGTGTAAATGAATATAAGTTCTATTTATGCTTATGTTTCTGTATTGACGATGACATCCCAAATGTTTTAAACTTAATAAAAATACATTTCTTCGGAAATGCTTTTGATAACGTATTTATCATGTTTTTCTGGGAACCAATTCCGCAACATTTTTATTAAAAGAAGTACTCTGATTTTTATAAAGCATAAACAAAATCGGTCTTTTCTGGCCGTAAAAATGGGGAGTCACATGTTCTTCGTCTAAGATCGAATCTCTTCAAGCCTCTCCACGTAGTAAGCTTCGTCTTTAACTCTTTCCTTCTTTCCTTCCTTCTTCTTCAACATACAATCTTTTGCTCGATGATTAGACCCATTGTAGTAGTTATAGTTATAACCTGAGTCTCCTTTCAATTTCAATTCTTTCTTCTTCTCATTCAAACTCTCTACATCCTTCTTTTCCACTTTCGAAACCTCCTTCACACTTTTTCCAGACGACATAACTCCTTTACCCTCATAAATATTCTTGAATTTTGGATTAAATGGCTTCTTAAAGAACTTCTTCACCTTGTTATTTGAATAGTAGGCAACGACTTCGTTATCAAAATTAAACAAGAATCTTTCTTCGCCGTTTTTAGCTTTTTCATTAGATTCAACTTCCTTCATAGAAACTTCGACACCAATGTCTGTGTTCCACCCATACTTGATTTATTTTCCTCATCAATATCTTTAAGCTCGTTTTCATGAGCCTTCAAGATATTGTAAAGATTCGATAGTGAATAACCATCAAAGTTCTCCTATGTTTTAATCATCATATTTATGTTCCTCCATTCTTTTCTCAATCCCATGAGAAATGTCAAATTATACTCTAATGACAAACGTGCAACTCTATATAGAGAATATTTGAATATCAACTCATTCAATTGATCATAAAATGATTTGATTGATTCACCTTTTTTTCTGCTTAAAATCTCCCAATTCTAACACACATTGAGTAACAAAACTCTTCTTCGACTTCTCGTTACATTGATACTTCTCCTTCAAAGTACCCCAAATTTGCTTTGCAGTTAAGCATCCTCGAACATAATTGTAAACTACCGGTAGAACCAAGTAATTCATGCATAGACTTTTTATCGTTTTCCTGCATCTTGTTTCCTCGTGTGATCATGTCTTCAGAAGTAGCAGACATTCCAACAGTAACTAACATCCCAAGACGAAATGATCCATTGTTGATGGATCTCATTAAATCTTCATCAATACCATTCAAGTAATCCTCCATTCAGTCAGCCTATTGTTCATAGTATTCTGCAATTCACATTGGAATTTTTGTTGCTGATCCAAAGTCATCGTATTCATATTCAAGTTCGGCATTGATGTACGAATTTTGAAGAAAGAAATTTCTGAATCAAAGAGAAACCAACCAGAAAACAATTAGAGATCGTTTGATCTAACACACAAAACGTAGAATTGATACAAATCAATCGATCGACACAAGTTTTCTATTTCAATCTGCGAAATATTTTGAATCGGAAAAATCGATTAAAAAAGATGAAAAATACAAAAAAACTTCAACCGATGATATGAATCCTGATCTGATACCAATTGAAGTGTGTTCAATTGATTAAAGTATTAATTGATTCAGAAAAGTAGTGTAAGACACGAGATCTAAATAAGATCTTATTGACTAAATATATTGTCTGAAGAGTACACAGAGAGAGTAGAAAATGTTATCTGAATATTCGAACCGATACCATAACTCTATGTACTTATAATATTTATAGGATACAACAAACACACAAATAGTAGGAGGACTAAACGTGACATAACGAAACATATAATGCCTTGTAAATAGATAGTATGTCGAACGTACAACTACGTTCGACACATACAGACAATTAACGAAAGATATAGCTTTTAACTCTCACTAAACAACTTTCAACTCTAAAAATTTCAATATAATATAGACAACTTATGGACCACCCTCTATTTTTATAGTACCTTTTTTTGCTCTACCTATTTTAATAGATAGTCATTTTATGCAGAGGATGGCACTCGTGGTATTTTCCTTTGCTAGTCAAGATACACTACTAGAAAAAAAGGCTTTCCTTGACAGACATTGTCTGTCGTAAATGCCTATGCATGATAGACAAATGTCCATCGTTAAAAGCCATGTCATAAAGGAAAATGACAGGCATTTGGCATGTCATAAAATTTACGACATACCTTTGTGTGACATCCCCAATTTCACGGCCAGAAAAGACCGATTTGTTTATACTTTGTTTTATAAATCAGAGTGATCGTTTAAAGAAAACGGTTGCGGAATTTGTTCCCAAAATAAAATATGATAACCATTTATCAAAACATTTCTCAAAGAGAATATATTTTCATTAAATAATAAAACCTCGGGATGTCATGTTCCGATACAGACCAAAAGCATAAACAATATAAAATAGGCCTTACAATAGTTATTTATAACTACTGATCTATAATCCAAAACCTCTCGTCAAGTCCGCCGACTTATACTCTTGTGTCATTACCTGTAATGCAAAGAAAACTGAGTGGGTCAGGCTTGGGAGCCTGGTGAGCATATTGGGTTTTCAACCCACAATAATATAATTATTATATGTAATCAGCAAACAATCAACCCAATTACCCATCCCCATTATCTTCTTAAGGTTTCACCCTAAGAACCAACTATCCTTCATTCACTTATTCCTAAGGAATCGGCACGAAATCCATTGCTGCCAAAGTTTATCTATCAGGTACTAAATCCATAGTTATCAGACGCTAACTCCATAGTCGCCGGGGTTTACTCAAGCGGCGCTAACTCCATAGTCACCAAGGTTCACTTAACAAGCGCTAACTCCATAGTCGCCAAGGTTTACTCAACGTGCGCTAACTCCATAGTCGCCAAGGTTCATCAAATAGGCACGAAGTCACATCGTCGCCAAGGTTTATACAATAGGCGCTAACTCTATAGTCACCAAGGTTTATACAAAAGGCGCTAACTCCATAGTCACCAAGGTTTATCTAATAATAGGCGCTAACTCCATAGTCACCAGGGTTTATACAATAGGCGCTAACTCCATAGTCACCAAGGTTTATCTAACAGTAGGCGCTAACTCCATAGTCACCAAGGTTTATCTAATAGTAGGTGCTAACTCCATAGTCACCAAGGTTTATCTAACAGTAGGTGCTAACTCCATAGTCACCAAGGTTTATCTAACAGTAGGCGCTAACTCCATAGTCACCAAGGTTTATACAAAAGGCGCTAACTCCATAGTCACCAAGGTTTATCTAATAATAGGCGCTAGCTCCATAGTTACCAGGGTCTATACAATAGGCGCTAACTCCATAGTCACCAAGGTTTATCTAACAGTAGGCGCTAACTCCATAGTCACCAAGGTTTATACAATAGGCGCTAACTACATAGTCACCAACTACCCCATCTACCCATGTTCTACCCAACAATTTTGTAGATATAAATACTTACACAGTTTAAATCATTTAACACCTGTATAAAACTCCAATTTCCATGCCCATCTCAAATAGACAGATAACATATAAACACATAGCACGTATTTCATAGCAAATACTTCATATTTATGTGTTAGAAGAAAGTAACTACACACTTGCGCATATAAACAACAATATACTTAATACACTCAAACCATACTTGTATTATTATCGTGTTTATGAAAGGTAGTATACACTCACTTGATCAGAAGATGATCGGACAACACTACGACTTGCAGAAGTAGTAATCCTCAACAGATCTGGAAGATCTCTTCAAAAATCGAACTTCTCGCGGGCAGAGCTTCGGCTCGGGAACCGCACTTCTCGGGATCTTCGGGATCTCGGGACTTGCCTCGGGGCTAGAGAATAATACCGGGGCTTCAGGGTATTTCTGGCACGCAAATCGATGCAAAACGGGAGAGATAAGAGAAGAAATTGGCAAAAGACTCGGCTGCCTTTGCATCCTATTTATAGGAGGCTGGAGCCTCGGAGTACGCGGGGCGTACTGGTCCGAATGCATCACTGCTTACGTATCCGAAGCCACTTGCTGCGATGTCGACACCTTCGGAGTACGCGGGGCGTACCTCGGATTAGACCGGTGACTCCTTCGGATAATGCTTCCGAATTAAAGATTAAAAATAAATACAATTTATTTAATAAACTTCGGAAATTCATATCTTCTTCATACGAACTCCGTTTTTGACGTTCTTTATATCCACGGAAAGGTGAGACTACGCTCTACAACTTTCGTTTAGACTCCGTCGGCTAATTTTGACTTTTATTTTTATTATTTATTTTTAATAGGCCGGGACAGAAACTTTCGTTATAAATTCATAACTTCTTCGTTTGACGTCCATTCCCGCCTAACTTTTTATCGCTTCGATACCAACAATGAGATCTTCGATTCTCATTTAGATTGCTTCGGCTAAAAACCCCTCGATCTCAAATCGAGTATTTCAGGCTGTATACCGCTAAGTCGAAACTTCGAAAAATCATAACTTCCTCATACGAAGTCAGATTTGGGCGTTCTTTATATGTACGAAATCCTTGTAACATATACTACAACTTAGTTAAGATTATTCATTCTAAATAATCTTTCATCAAAAATTCATTTTTGACACCTAACATCTCTAAATTGACTTGCCCTGATCTACGGGCGTTACAATTATCTCCCCCTTAGGATGATTACGTCCCGGAATCATCAACGAAAATAGAACTTGTATAATGATTCCACACGTTATTTATTCATTCTAGGTCATAACCGTAACTTCTATGTTTCCTCGAAAGAGTATTTAACTCTATGGCTTTCTGGACCGCAGAAGATGCCAAATCTTGCATCTGCCTATCGTACTATGTTGTACTTTCAATCGTAACCCTTGAGTTACCAAATAAGTCCTCATGTGGACTCCTTCTTCTTCTCAGGATAAATACTTTCCTTTATCTATTGTAACAAATCGATGGGTCGTGCTCTATCGACCTTTCATCGCACGATGCGACACTTAGACTCGGTCTTTAATAAAGTTAAATTCCAGAATGGAATATACCTTCCTTCATATTCTAATGTGATATAATCACATTTCAGCATGTAGCATTTCTACCTACAAACTTCTTTTAACAACGAGTGCGACACTATCAATCGCATTAACTTCAACCTTTTGACTTAATTCAGATGTTACATCTAACTTGGTTCCATGAACCACGTAACAAACTCCTCGTAGTCGGACTCAATTTGGATATGACCACTAGGGTCGGAATAACAACCATATTACTAGTCACTACCGAAACAAGGGTAATGACACACTTGAATAAAATGGAATCAATCACTAGCTTCTTGGTAACCTTGCGACTTTCCCTGATCCAAGTGCGAGTCCTGTGCTTCCGGTAGTATATGCATCTACTACCTTTCACACCTACTCATACTCGTCCCAAGTATTGTCCCGCAGTCGACCAAGTCACCATACGAGAAAATCACAAAACAATTTAACACATACGAATGTGTCCAAGTAATCATAAACAATTTCCCTAGACTCTACTAGGACTTCTTCATTGCTCAATCTTCAATCATCAACTCTACTTCAAATCGATTGGTGATGAAAATATCAGACGATGTGACAACTTCAAGAATTTCACCAATCGTTCCATCATCCTGCCAATCGAAGGTGTACTTTAGACGTACCGTACTCCTCTAAACGTACTTTTATTTCATAGACACACTCTAAAGGCAAGATACCACTCTTACGATATCTTCTGATAGGTGTCATCCACTATCATAAGCCTTCTTCATTTCCTCCATTTACTCAATTTCTCTACGAGTCTTCACCATGACCCCTTGTACATCCAAGCAGACATTCGGTGCACCAAGCGAGAATTTTAAAATAAGAAAGCTTTAATTACGATAAACGTATAAATCTCCTTATCACCCCAAAACGTTTACATGCTAGTTCTAATATCGTAGCCATACGCTTAGAATCCTAAACACATAAGGTTTCCAGATCCGGTCGGCAACAGACCATAGATCCGAACAAATAATAGCATCAATATAGCTATCACACAAAACATTTAGCACGTAAAAGCATTTTAGGCAATTTTCCTAAAATAAAATAGTGCCTGTGTCAATTTAGGTGTACTACCTAAAATATAATGGACACACTGAACTCGCAATCATTGCTTAGCATTCTAAGTTTAAGTCTAGAAATAAATCCATATTCCTAGTTCGCTTAAACTAAAGCTCTGATACCAACTGTGACATCCCCAATTTCACGGCCAGAAAAGACCGATTTGTTTATACTTTGTTTTATAAATCAGAGTGATCGTTTAAAGAAAACGGTTGCGGAATTTGTTCCCAAAATAAAATATGATAACCATTTATCAAAACATTTCTCAAAGAGAATGTATTTTCATTAAATAATAAAACCTCGGGATGTCATGTTCCGATACAGACCAAAAGCATAAACAATATAAAATAGGCCTTACAATAGTTATTTATAACTACTGATCTATAATCCAAAACCTCTCGTCAAGTCCGCCAACTTATACTCTTGTGTCATTACCTGTAATGCAAAGAAAACTGAGTGGGTCAGGCTTGGGAGCTTGGTGAGCATATAGGGTTTTCAACCCACAATAATATAATTATTATATGTAATCAACAAACAATCAACCCAATTACCCATCCCCATTATCTTCTTAAGGTTTCACCCTAAGAACCAACTATCCTTCATTCACTTATTCCTAAGGAATCGGCACGAAATCCATTGCTGCCAAAGTTTATTTATCAGGTACTAAATCCATAGTTATCAGACGCTAACTCCATAGTCTCCGGGGTTTACTCAAGCGGCGCTAACTCCATAGTCACCAAGGTTCACTTAACAAGCGCTAACTCCATAGTCGCCAAGGTTTACTCAACGTGCGCTAACTCCATAGTCGCCAAGGTTCATCAAATAGGCACGAAGTCACATCGTCGCCAAGGTTTATACAATAGGCGCTAACTCCATAGTCAACAAGGTTTATACAAAAGGCGCTAACTCCATAGTCACCAAGGTTTATCTAATAATAGGCGCTAACTCCATAGTCACCAGGGTTTATACAATAGGTGCTAACTCCATAGTCACCAAGGTTTATCTAACAGTAGGCGCTAACTCCATAGTCACCAAGGTTTATACAAAAGGCGCTAACTCCATAGTCACCAAGGTTTATCTAATAATAGGCGCTAGCTCCATAGTTACCAGGGTCTATACAATAGGCGCTAACTCCATAGTCACCAAGGTTTATCTAACAGTAGGCGCTAACTCCATAGTCACCAAGGTTTATACAATAGGCGCTAACTACATAGTCACCAACTACCCCATCTACCCATGTTCTACCCAACAATTTTGTAGATATAAATACTTACACAGTTTAAATCATTTAACACCTGTATAAAACTCCAATTTCCATGCCCATCTCAAATAGACAGATAACATATAAACACATAGCACGTATTTCATAGCAAATACTTCATATTTATGTGTTAGAAGAAAGTAACTACACACTTGCGCATATAAACAACAATATACTTAATACACTCAAACCATACTTGTATTATTATCGTGTTTATGAAAGGTAGTATACACTCACTTGATCAGAAGATGATCGGACAACACTACGACTTGCAGAAGTAGTAATCCTCAACAGATCTGGAAGATCTCTTCAAAAATCGAACTTCTCGCGGGCAGAGCTTCGGCTCGGGAACCGCACTTCTCGGGATCTTCGGGATCTCGGGACTTGCCTCGGGGCTAGAGAATAATACCGGGGCTTCAGGGTATTTCTGGCACGCAAATCGATGCAAAACGGGAGAGATAAGAGAAGAAATTGGCAAAAGACTCGGCTGCCTTTGCATCCTATTTATAGGAGGCTGGAGCCTCGGAGTACGCGGGGTGTACGCCAGTACGCGGGGCGTACTGGTCCGAATGCATCACTGCTTACGTATTCGAAGCCACTTGCTGCGATGTCGACACCTTCGGAGTACGCGGGGCGTACCTCGGATCAGACTGGTGACTCCTTTGGATAATGCTTCCGAATTAAAGATTAAAAATAAATACAAATTATTTAATAAACTTTGGAAATTCATATCTTCTTCATACGAACTCCGTTTTTGACGTTCTTTATATCCACGGAAAGGTGAGACTACGCTCTACAACTTTCGTTTAGACTCCGTCGGCTAATTTTGACTTTTATTTTTATTATTTATTTTTAATAGGCCGGGACAGAAACTTTCGTTATAAATTCATAACTTCTTCGTTTGACGTCCATTCTCGCCTAACTTTTTATCGCTTCGATACCAACAATGAGATCTTCGATTCTCATTTAGATTGCTTCGGCTAAAAACCCCTCGATCTCAAATCGAGTATTTCAGGTTGTATACCGCTAAGTCGAAACTTCGAAAAATCATAACTTCTCATACGAAGTCAGATTTGGGCGTTCTTTATATGTACGGAATCCTTGTAACATATACTACAACTTAGTTAAGATTATTCATTCTAAATAATCTTTCATCAAAAATTCATTTTTGACGCCTAACATCTCTAAATTGACTAGCCCTGATCTACGGGCGTTACACTTTGTGACGTACAATTAAGACATACATACTCGACATGTATTTTCGACATAAATTTACGATTCAATTTATATGTCGTAATTCATATCATTTTGTAAATATTGACATACATTTATGACTTAAAATTATGACAAATATTTTTCACGTCATGATTTTTGACATAGTTTTATGACATACATTTGTACTGTCATGGTTTTACATTTTTAATATATATATATATATATATATATATATATATATATATATATATATATATATTATAAATTTGTACCAAATCTTTAATACAATTCTTAATCAAACTAAATTACACATTTAATGTCTAATAATGCAAAATACAACAACATACATATACAAAACACAATCCATTACACAAACTTTATTGTCAAATTCAAAAGCTTGTTCAAAATTCATTAAAAAGTAAATGTCAAATACATATAATCGGTAAATAAAGTTTGAGATATAAGGAGCCCATCCTTCATGCACCTTATCAAGATCAACAATTGTATATTCATTCTTCCCCTTAAATTGAGACAAACTAATATATTAGCAAAAAAAAAAAAAAAAACAATTAAACAATTATATACGTGAAAATTCTACAACAATTAAAGTCCATCAATTAATTAATAGATTTACTTAAGTCGTTATTCAACACTTCAAGTCCTTCGTCAACAATTGATTTCATGAACTTTAGAACATAATACCCACATTCCGTGTAACCTGGCTAAAAGGGACACTACAAGTACATAATAAACTGATTAGTCGAAAACTATAATATATTAACCAAATCCAATTGAAATTAAAGTTGCTGTTTGTGCCAACCAAAACATTTATCCACTAGACATTAATCATTTTATTTGATCCACTTTGTCTTGCATTCAAAAACAATGTTCTACAAAAAATGTGGATGAACTATATCAAAGAAAATAAATTAATGTTTCAATAATTTATATTACTTACACTTCAATCATCTGCTTCAAGTGTATCAATATCTAGAGGCCTTAGAGAATCAAGGTAATAGCAAGTTGTTGTTTGCCTTTCTAGTATTGCTAGCATCCAGTGGCCACTATAAACCCAAAAATCAAATAAAAATTAAGACAAATGGTTCTAAACAAAGCTTAAATACAAGAAATGGTAACTTATTTTCTATTTATTGATGGTAGGAAAGCTAAATGCAAGAAACAACAAAGTACATTACTATTTCCTACACTTAGGACATAAGAAGATTTATGTAATAAAAAGAGTATATTATGTCTTTTTTCAAAATCAAAATCAACTAAATTATGTTGCTATTTCTTGCATTTTAACCAAAAATGCATAAATACATGAAATAGCAACTTACTTATACTTAGCCAAATAATAACCAAACTACTTAACCCATTAAGTCATCCTATTTAGATTAATTCAAACAAAATCAAATGGATAATCTAACCCGAGATTGTAAGGCTTTAAAATGGTGTGGCTTTCCTTTCTTGTGGACAACCGACATGCTATAAGTCTACTTGATTCATCACCTTACATAAAGTTTTCCATACGCCCATCTTCAAAGATCGCACTCGGGCTCATGAAATAGATTCCATGATCTATTTTCCTCCATTCTTTATTTCTTCATACAAGTACCCATTAAGATAGAAAATATAAAAAAGTTTAGTAAATTGGTTAAATACACAAAATAAAGTAAAATGAGCACTTACATCATATAACTTGTTATTATAGCATGAATCAACTTATCCATTGTAAACACTATTTCAAAATCACCCACAGTTATATAGGAGTAACAATTAGATACATCAAACAAATTGTCTTCACATTGGATTTTTGTGAATATTTCCCTTGAAAGTTGTGTATCAACTGTATGTGAAGTTAATTTTAACACATGACTAGTTTCAAATATTATCTTTTTCTTTTTCATCTAGTTCTCCATGTAAATATAAGAAAATATTTTAGTAATATGTGATTTGTTGTAGTTTGTTATCGTTCCTTTTGCAGTAATGTTTGGCGCGGTATCAACAACAAGATAACAAGAATTATACTGCAAATATATAATGCTAGTTTAATTTTTCGAAATAAATAACAAGAAGATTGAAATAATGAAAGTGATTGAAAGTGGAACTTGATTGTTAGGAATACTTACAAGTAAATCTCCAACTGGCTCATTTTGAAAATCTTCATTGTTCGCACAACTGGCGTCTTAAGAAACATTGTTCACACACTCTCTTTTAAGTGTCTGCAACTTGTTTTCAAGTGTGTTAAATCATTGATAAAATTTCTTCTTCTTATTATCCATATAACTCTTTACGGTCTTGGGTAAAGAAAAGTATCGGTGTAGGGTTACATATTTACCTCTCCATAATTTTCCAAAATTTGCAGCTTATCCTATACATGTTATAATTTTGTAGCTCATCCTATACATGCAAAAGCTCATGCACGTGATGAGATCAGAGGTAAGAAAAACAATATAAAGTATCAAATGACAATTCATTACATTCCATCCAAGCAAACATACTTGTTGTTTCTATTTCTTTCACTTACTGTTACCTTTTGTATACCTTTTTGTCACTGTACTTTGAAATCATGTTATATTATTACATAATTTAAAAGTATTCACGTTGGTAAACCTTCATCTTATTTAAGCTTGTTTTAGAGGGAGTGCATACAACATAAATAAATGATTATTTTCTCCTATATAAAAAACCCACAGAAAGGAAGATTCAACAGGAAAGTATAAAGAATCGAAGACCAGGTTCTTCTAAACAAGTCCTATTTCTTTTTCAATTAATGCACAAAAAGAACTAAAAAAACTTAATAGAGAAGTCCATCATTGGTTGGATTTACTATCATTGATAGACACTCATGCAATATTTGTGTTTTTGGTAATAGAAAAAGTCATGTTCAGAGCAGTTAACAAAGTCGACACAAGTCGACTTTGTTTAGAGTAGTTAAAAAAGTTAACAAAGTCATGTTCAGAGTAGTTAATAAAATCACAGAGCAAGGTCGACACAAGTCGAGTTCATCTCATGGATTTGCAGATCCACCTAGAAAAAGAGAGGTAAAGAATGAATGGAATGGCTCATTCCATTACCTTGCTTATTCCATTCCCAATAGCAAAAAAAGACTTGATTTCGTTTTGGTGTGTTATGTTATGTAGGTTTGAGAAAAAGAGAGTTGAAGAGGAGTTGGAATGTGCAAGAAGAAGCATACATGTCTGAGCTTTTCTGTACTAAATAAATAAATTAAAATGGGAATTATGATTATTGAAATAACAACTTAGGATGGATGAATCACAGAGCACCTAAGATATTTGACCCTTATGTATCCTTTGAATGCTAAAAATTCATGAAATTCTCAAAGCAGTAAGCTTAAGGGGGTGTTTGGGATATCTTTTTTCCTTTAAAAGTCCTTTTTGCAAAAGGAATTTTTGTAAAAGGACTTTTTGTAAAAGGACTTTTACAAAAGATGTTCTTAATAATGTGTTTGGATTAGCTTTTGAGTAATTTAAGTGTCAAGGGGTTGAAAAGTTACAAAAAGACACGGATACCCGACTTTTCAAAATGCTTCTTTTCCTTCTTTCTCAAAAGTTGGTTTTAAAGGATATTTTCCCATTACCAAACATCTTTTACCTCATTTTTAACTTTTTGGAAAAGATAGGGGCCAAAAGTTTATTAAAAAGATAAAACAAACACCCTCTAAATCAAACTCGCTACAACTGTAAGTAACTACAAAATTTTGTTGTTCTTTATGTATTTGGAATGTAATATCTTCGATCAAGATACATCACATGTATTTTGATATGTGTCTATGATTATACACAATACCACCTCCATGACCGGATCCATCAGATATACGATGCATTAAATGGATAAGCTATTGTGATATTGTTTGCAATACTTGTTGGAGTGTCACTAATACCTTTGCATGGAATCACGTCTTAGATGCCAAATCCCCCACGTATTGCATGTTCCTGCATTTTATTTAATTATTAGTTTTATTTATTTTCCATTGAAAGAGTAACAATTAGCCCATCTTTCCCACTTCCTAGTTTTTATACATTTGCGTTGTTATATATTTGGATGTATTTTCATTGTTTGAAATGTAACGACCCAATTTTATCGGATGTAAAAATTTTGTTTTAAAAACATTACTTTAGAAAACACCAACAGTTAAAACATTGTTTAATCAAACCATAACACAACGTAGACCATGTTTAAAAGTCAAGTCATACAACCCATCAAAATATCATAGTACAAATCCCAAAGAATCTTGTAAATGCGGAAACCAGTATGTGTGCATGATGTGCCGCTACCGCGCCAGCTCCTTCCCCTTCGATGAAGAGGTACCTGAAATCAAAACTGTAAACTGTAAGCACAAAGCTTAGTGAGTTCCCCCATCGTACCACATACCATACAAACACATAACATACATACTGCCAGGCTATTCTGGGGTGCCAGACTACCCGGTACGGCCATTCTGGGGTGCCGTCCTACCCGTGTCAAGCCATTCTGGGGTGCTGACTACCCATGTCAAGCCATTCTGGGGTGCTGACTACCCATCGGTCCTAGCAACCGATCCTCGGGGACTGGTCCCCTCCTACTACCTCTACCGCATAACATAACAGGCCAGCATGCAAACATATCATCACGTACTGTCCGACATTTCTGGGATGTCTGACTACCCTTTGGTCCTAATAACCGAACTCTACTACTATCACATATAACGTATCATGCTAGCATATAACATAACAGGTAGTAGTAACCAAGATGATATCACAAAGACAATCATCTAACATACGACTCCTACTGGTGGGCCGGCATTGTGGCCTTGGACCCACCGCTACTGGAAGGTAACTCACCTCGAAGTAGCTGCTGATCTGATCGGGAACTGATTGCCCACTGCTGTTGCTGCTACTGCTCCGGAAATCCTCCGGCTGCAATTCCCCACAACGTACTCAATCAAACACTGCTAACTGCCCTTTGGGTAAAATGACTATTTTACCCCTGATCATGTCCTAAGCCAAAGTCAGAGTCAACTTTCAGTTGACCCGACTCGCCGAGTTGGCTCTCCAACTCGCCGAGTCCCTACCCAAACGTTTGCCTTGAATCCTGATCCTACTCGTCGAGTTAGGTGACGACTCGACGAGTTTGCCTTCTAACCGATATTCAAATCCTTCATCCTACTCGCCGAGTTGTATGAAAAACTCGTCGAGTTCATCCTCATCCGAAGAACACTTATGCTAAGACTCGCCGAGTTGTATGAACAACTCGCCGAGTCTGTTCTTGATCTAAGGAGATTGCCTTGAACTCGCTGAGTCAGGGCATTGACTCACCGAGTTCCTCCATAGATGAGTTCAGCTTCCAACTCACTGATTCACGCCCCGTGACTCACTGCACACTCGACACTATGAAAAGGGGATAAACTCGGAGATTTGCGAGCAGACTCGCCGAGTCACATGAACGACTCGTCGAGTCGTTGCCATGCACCCACTAAATATACAAATTTGCTCGATTCCAGTCCATGCCATTCACAGATCTGGACTTCTAGAACACGAATCACACGTAAAGTTTCCAACTTTACGTGTAGATATTCACCCATAAGGGTTTTAGGGTTCAAAATGTACTCAAGAGGGTAGATCTAGGGTCTTCATGCAATGAGGGTCCATAAAGGCAACAGATCTGAGCTCCTGGAGCTCAACCATGCCTAGATCTAAGGGCCAATCAGCCTATAACGAGATAATTTGCACATACAAACTTGGGGATTGGCTCAAGAATGACTTTCATGAAGTAATAAGCATAGAAACAGGGGAAAACGGATTATACCTCAAAGGAACTGCTGAAAGAGTGCAAAGATGCCTGGATCCTTTCCTTCCTCTTGATCTACTTCCCCTTCTTGCCTCAAAACCTTCAAGAACACATACAATAGCCTCAAAATCTCAAGGAACAAGCTTAGAAGGAGGGTTGGGAGCTCTGGGGAGTGAATGGGGGCTGGCCTGGGGCGGTTATGCTGTTTAAATAGGGTGCAAACCCCTGAAACTTAGGGTTTCATCCAACAGCGGTGACTCGCCGAGTCCAGAATATGGACTCGCCGAGTTGCCAACTTAAAATGGTCCCGGGTCCCGTCCTTACTCGGCGAGTCTGACCTATGACTCGCCGAGTCCAAGGCAAAAAGAAAGAGAATACTCAAATAAGATTAACGTACCAGGAACCAGGTGCTACATGAAAGAAGAAGAATTATTAGTAAAGTTTCTA
Source organism: Lactuca serriola (assembly GCF_051521515.1). Lineage (NCBI taxonomy): Eukaryota > Viridiplantae > Streptophyta > Magnoliopsida > Asterales > Asteraceae > Lactuca > Lactuca serriola. The sequence continues at coordinate 152,796,162 of NC_136412.1, read as the reverse complement.
TGTTATATATTCTTATTTCTTATGGAGATTAGCCATCTCAAATAAATCTTTATCAATTGGTGCTTTCATACCCGACCTTGCAATGCCTCCCCATCACCATTCACCATCAGAAGATCAGTCTTTTGCCTCCATTGCCAACCAATTGGCTCCACTTGTTGCTATAACTATCGCCAACAACAACCGCCTCAATGACATCATCACCAAGCTAACCGAGATCACTAAAATCCTCACTACCACATATTTATCAAAAGCGAAAATATGGGGGCTAAAATGCTTCCACAATCGCCGCCAACACCGCCACCAACATCCCTATCACAATCATTGATGCTGACAACACTAACATCTCCATCGTTAGAACTGCAAACACCCCACCTTCACCAATCCAATTGAAGATACAACCGTCGTCACCCTTATCACCAAAGGAACCGCTCCCACAACTGCCATTAACAACTACTTATGAACATATTCGAAATCTCAAGCTATTTTTCCGTCTATTCGACTAATAACTTCCCACCATCTTTAATCTCAGTTTTACTTGTTGGAACTTTAGGATGAGGTCAATTTTAAGGGAGGAGGAATTGATATGTGTCTAGGGTTATACACAAGGCCACTTTGGCCGGATCCATCAAATATACTATGCATTAAATGGTTAAGCTGTTGTGACATTGTTTGCAAACGCTTGTTGAGTGTCACTATACCTTTGCATGGAATCACGTCTTAGATGCCAAATCCCTTACGTATTGCATGTTCCTGCTTCCACTTCTTTTGGATTTTATTTAATTATTAGTTTTATTTATTTTCCATTGGAAGAGTAATTTATGGTTATCCCATCTTTTCCACTTCCTAGTTTTTAGACATTTGCATTGTTATATATTTTGATATATTTTTATTTGTTTGAAAGAAAAAGAATTATCAGTAAGGTTTCTATGATATTTATTCTTATTTCTTCGGGAGATTAACCATCTTAAATTGGGCTATCTTGGACATTAACCATCTCGTATCGGTCTCTATCATATTTGGTGCATTTACGTTTAATTTTTTAACAACCTCAAATTGCTCTGGCTCAAATATGTGCAGCAAAGTGTTGTAACATAATTCAAACAAAATATCAATAATATCATCATTTCCACACATATTTAAGTTTCTAATTAGGGTATGTCCTTCTATGAAGTCGCAACTACAAAGAAAACTAAGTAGAAAGGTTTATCATAGGCAGGACCGGTCCTGAAAATTCAAATGCCCTGGACGAACCGGGAAAATAAAGCCCTTAGATCTTAACGTGGAACGAATTAAATTACATAAACTATTTTTTTTAAACAACGATAAAATTTATAGCAATAAAAATAGCAAAATCATAGTATTTTAATGAATACCGACTAGCTGTTCCGGACAAAATATTTTATACCGCACCGCAATTTCACTAAAATTATAATTTTTTTAATAAAACGAAGATTTTAAAGGTTATTTTGGTCATTAGTAAAATGTGACAAAAATCTACTATTCTCCTTCAACCGTTGAACGATTCCCTATTGATAACTAGAAGTCGTCACTATCATTATCTTTTTGGAAGTCATTATAAATTAGTAAAACAAATAGATACATAGTGTATTAAAACTCAATAAAGTAATTATTTTTTTAAAATTTTACTTAATAGTTTAATAAATATTACAAGAAGAATCTTGAAATTTTTGTTCTTAGTGGATTAAAAAAAAAAGAAAAAAAGACACGAGAATTTAGTGGAGGCAACAAAGAATGTTTAACACAATTTAAAAAAAGAAAATGACAAAAATAGCCATTTACACTAATTACATTACAAAAATAGCCAAAAAAAAATCGGAATTACAAAGTTAGCCCACAATTTCGCAGATGGAGATGCCCCATCTGCGAAATCAGCATCTCATCTGCTAATGTACAAGCACCTAAAGCACAACTATGCTTTAGGTGCTTGTACATTCGCAGGTGCTTTTAATTTTTTTTCTCTATATATAGGGGTAAAATCGCAGATGGAATAGGTCCATCTGCGATTTACTCTCATTCTATCTGCGAATTTGTGGTTTTTTTTTGTTTTTTTGTTTTTTTAGGTTGACTATGAAATGAATTGGTTTGACTACGAAATCATGTTGCTATATAAAAAGTTTTGTAGAAAATTATCATTTTGGTTGTTATTTGTTTAGGAACTTTCTCTAAAATTTGCTCAAAAAATGATTGAATATTTGGTTTGTCTTGTAACCGGTGGGAGATGGCAAGTTAATGGAACTAATCTGGAATACATATGTCCACAGGGAGGTATTTCTGAACTTGCTTTGATATTTTCTGAGTATATTAGTTATACTGATTTTGTATGTTTGGTAAGAAGCAAAATTGGTTTGTTAGACAAATATAGAATTAGTCTTCGTTTCCACCATCCTGAATTAAATTATTATATAGCTATAGTTGAAGACATGGATGTTAGAATGTTGATAAACGTAATCAAATGTAGTGGAGGAACGGCTGTGAAAGTGTTTGTGGTGGTTGATGAAGTTGAGGAGGTTAATGGGGGTGGTGAAATTGGAAACCAACTTGTTGGTAATTTATGCAGTTATAAAGGGAGCAACGATCCGATAGGTACTTTTAATACTCCTAGTGTACCTCAGTTTCACAGTGTTGCTGAAAATGTTAATGTTAGTTATTCACCTATTCACTATGTGGATCCTGAGAATTACAAGTCTGTTGGTGATGATGATGTTGGTACATATCTTAATCATGTGGGTGGTCGTTGTGATGATGTTGCCGAACAAGAAGTTAAAGTTATGAATAGGCGTGTGGTAGATAAAACTAAAAACAAAAAAATTTCAAGTCAGAAAAATGAAAAAAATCATGTTTACGGGCATTATGTTGATGTTGGTGATGTATGTTTAGATATAACCGAGCTACAAAGCAATTCCGATAGAGATGAGTTGGGTGATGAAGTTAAAGCTAAGTTTCCCGATAACCTTTTTCACGGTATGCCCCCTGTACCAGCATGCCCAGTTGATATTAATGAAGATATCCCAACACAGATGGTAGACATGAATCTTCAAAAGATTCAATGTGAGAGTATATTTAAGAACAAAGAACTTTTAAAGCGGTGTATTGGTAAAAAATGTCTTCGAGAAGGTTTCCAGACGAGGACAAGTAGATCCACCAAATCAAGGTATGAAGTTGTGTGTGTTTCGAAAAATTGTTCTTGGTTACTAAGAGCAAAAGCAATCACTACTAGAAAAACAGCCTTTTACGACGCTCATTGCGCGTCGTAAAAGGCTCAGACGACGCGCAAATGCGTGTCAAGGAAGGCCCTGTCATAAAGAGAGACGACGCGCTTTTGCGCGTCATCTATAGACGACGCGCATTTATGACGCGCAATTACGACGCGCGTTTACGACACGCAATGCGTATCAATAAAGGCTCTGTCATAAAGGAAGACGACACGCATTCTCATGTCGTAACCTTACGACGCGCGTGTTAATGACACGCAATGCGTATCAAGAAAGCCCCTGTCAAGAAAGGCCATGTCATCAATGAAGATGACACACATTTTTGCGTATCATAAATTTTAATGTTTAAAAAAAAATATTATTTATAGATTTACTAATTTTCAAATTAAATTTGTATTTAATGTCTCATAATATAAAATAAAATATCATATACAAAAAATACAATCCATTGCATAAAATTTAATGTCATACAAATAATCGTTTCATGGAAAGATAAAACAAATCAATAGTTGTAACAAAAATTTACAAACTAATTAGATACAAGAAATATAAAAAAATATACCCTCAAATGCTTTTCAAAGTCTAATCTCCATGTCAGCTCTTCAACTCACTTCTCCATTTTGTCCTTAGGTTCTCTAAGGGCTCCAGTATCTCTTGCAGTTTCAAAGGCACAAAGAAGAACAGAACGTGATATTATTTTGCCACCTAGATGTTCTTCAGTGATGTGATGAGAATCATACCCCTTCAAAGGCACAACAAGTAGCCAATAGCACTTGTTATGTCAAGCACAAGCACAGATAGAAATATACCACTTTGAGTAAAATCAGTGTAAGTAAAGACTAGAGAGAAGATAACAACACATACCAAGTGATGGAGGCATTTTTGCAAAGTGAACGACCAAGTCATCTACGAGAAACATGTCTAAAACTTCCAAAATCTTCTGTGTACCCATATCCCTCTTCTTTTAAAGTTTCCAGAATGTTTAGAATGCTCTCCTTGCCCTGTTATTTCAAGCATCAGGGGAAAAAAAGTCACAAAGTAGTAGAAAGTAACTATATTTATTGAAGAGTATCATGTAAACTTGTATGAAGTACCTCTTTAACGGAATGGTGAAGAACTGAATTCCTTCTTCACCAAAAGCTCACGTTCTTCTTTCTAACGATCTTTTAAACGAGAGCTTCTTATCCCTGGTAACAAGGACCTAGGCACCCTGCCATTAAAATACATTTAAACAATATTACCAATTTACCCCTCGTGATATATTTGGAATAACTCTTTCTAGCTTCATATGTCAAAAGACTTAGAAAGATTTCCAGCTCACCTTGGAATAAATGATATGGTCAGTAAGTAAAGCAGCTGTTGATGTGAAAGCATAGAAAGAAACTTCATGGCAGCTCTGTGACTGCAGCCTCTTTAGCTAGTGAAAGCCAATTTAGGGTTCCAAAATTAGCAGCTTCCCCACAATTGAAACCTTTAAAGACAATGGTTTGATAATAGAGTCTATAAAAATATAAATATATCCAACCACAATATATATATATATATATATATATATATATATATATATATATATATATATTTGCAAAACATCACTATGGTTGAATCCTATGTGGTAAGCCCTTGGAAAGGTTATTACAAATTCACCAGGGTTCTGTACTAACCTGCAATCATGAAACAGAAGAAATTTTTAGTAGAATGTCCCAAATCTCAACATGTTTTACACAATTAGTTTGAGATTTTCCAAAGGCAGTTGACAATGTGAAGTGCAAGGCATATAAGCATGGATTTTGAACAAAGAAATAACACACCTGCAACATGGAATGCCAGATGCAACAACAGTTTCGGGTGATAGAAGGGTAGTCTTTTCGCCCAAGAGTGTTAGAGAGGCTGTTAAACAAAAATGGCAGGAGCTTTATGTATTGATAAAGAAGTAATTTGAAGCCCTAGACATTCCATGTTGACAAATAGTCATTATATAAGTTCGTTTTTTTGTCTTAGAAGTGGTTTAAGAAGGTGAGAGATGCATATATTATAGCAGATATTTTTATATGCATTACAATGATATAATCAAGAGTAAGCATTTTACATACCTAACCGATCTACACCTCCACCATAAGCCTTTGAACGGATTACTTCCTCAAATGTGAATGCATAATCCCTAGGGACTGCATACCAGGTCTTGGGAGAGCCAATGTGGAGGAAATTTAAGTTATGAAGCTCATGATCTCCTACCAGGTCTTGGGAGAGCCATGCAAACCAGCTGAATAACATGCCAATGTATACCATGGATTTTGGTGCAGTCCACTTAATATCGAATCTCCTACGATATAAGAAAAAAAACTATAATCGAATGAGATAGATGTTTGTTTCTTTAGTTACTTTCTGCTTAAAGAGAAATAAATTAGATGTGGCTGAAGTCTTACAAAAAAGGCATTGGAATTTGAAACTAAACATACTTGTAGACATCAAGCATGTCCAAAAATATGAGTGTTATCATAGAAAAAAAGTAGAATCATTGGGAAGTAGATTAAGACAGGCTCTTGGTATAACCCATTAAGTCATTTTGTCCACATTAAGTCAAAAAGGAACAGCCATGCCATGTATAGTTTGTTCAAATTAAGTGATTAACTCATTAAGACCACTAAGTCAAAAAGATTCAACCCCTAAGTTATTATTATGTCCAAGTTAAGTAAAAAAGAATCAACCCCTAAGTCATTATTATTGGTTGATGCTGTAGTTGTGCTTTGTGTTCAACCTAAACCAATTTACACGCCATATACAAACATTTGTGTCAGGCACGAGTGCTATTTGTGCATAAACTTCATCTGTTTCTGGTTCAGCCTGAAAAAAATGAATCCATAACTAAATTACTTAAATACCCAAATATATTATGAGTATTAGTCTCTGAAAAGACTAAACTATCCTCACTAACTTACCCGAAGGTGAACATTCATCACTTTACATGGTAATTTGGCTGGTAAGTTAAATGATGGGAGTTACTGGTCTAATCCTTGATGCATGGAAGCCTCAAGCTGTAAGAATAACCAAAATTATGTGTCATTGCATGTGGTCTTGAATTAAAAAGAAAAGATTCACATGAAAGGTAGAAAATGAAGTCTTGAAAGAAAATTGAATAACAAACCTGTTCCATGTGGCCTTGAGGGACATTGACAAGGGGGCCAGCACAAGCATGCCACAATTCTTTGTATATGGCATCACCAGAGGATCCTGAAAAAAATTGAGTATTATACAAACATATGTGAATTATTGGATTGATATGTATATGTGTTTGATACCAATTTTTTAAAAAGATAATTAGTTATAACCTGATTGACGCCCTCCAGGAAACTGAGTAGTAGCAACATGTGCCATGAAGAAAACAATTTGACAATGGCATAAAAATCAGCTTTTACCTTCCCATCAATTTTGTTGAAATAAGACTTACAGTAGGTCCCTGCCATATACGCATTATATAAAAAGTATGTAACTTTTAATTTCTATTTATTAACTATTATTATTTCACTTTTTGTAAAAAAAAAAACTAAAGAAAGAATAAGGAAAACACAATCAAACCTGCAACGTAATTGTTCACTATCTTTTAATAGTGCATCAAGATAACGTGCTAATTCTCCTTTTGTAACACCAAACTCTTTATTCCTTAAGCCTTCGAACCTGAAAACAAGATCCAAAAAAAGATAAACATGTATGTTACTATAATTTTAATTGTCATCATTATTATTGTTGTTATTGAAAAGTACAACTACAAACCTCTTGTGCACCCACTTTAATTGCACTTTGCCAACTTTTAGGCTCAACACTTACTGTAAGAGTAGTGACTGTGCATACTTCACGTCCTGAGTCACTATCATCTAACTCAATATCATCTAACTCAATGGATGTAAATGGAGGGCTAAAACTCTGTAAAGTTACCTTTTTTATTAATAAAAGATTTTCACAAAAGAAAAATAGCAAATCAATTTCAAGAGATACACCACCTTATATCTTGAGTTGATCCGAAAATGAAAAGTTGAAAGGAATATGTTTTGACTCTGTTCACAGGAATCTGTAAAAGGGTAAACACGTAATGTTGACATTTCACTTGGTGGATAGAAATGTTGACTAAATGCTAAAAGTTAACCACAAAAAAGAAATCTCGCATTCAGAGGAAAAAAGAACTTTTGGCACCTGATATCCATGAAGCCCTTATTTAGGCAGGATCTTTTTGCAGGCAACCTTCGGATCATAACTATAAAGAACTAATTCAAGTTACACACACATTGATAATGAGATCATTGATTAGTTTTTAAGCGAGGAGTTGTGTTAATATGTCTTTACTTACTTGTCACTTTTAACCTCGGGAGCAAGAATGTTGAATCTTGTAACAAAATCAGAAAAACTCTTGTGAGTAGGACAGCCAGCACAACTGATGTGAATTGCTTCTAGAACCCCCTTAGCAATAAGAAAAGAAAATTTATTACATGTTTAATGAATTTACTATTAAAGGTTAATATATATATATATATATATATATATATATATATATATATATATATATATATATATATATATATATATATATATATTTCAAATCTCATCAGTGCTCACCCCACAACGTAATTGTTGCATAATGTTGACATTCTCAAAGATGTCAGGCTTAAGAAAATTATTTGGATTCACACATCTGATGGAGTGGGGTTCTGTGCAGTTCAAAGTTTCGATCAACTGCTGAAGTTGTAACTGCATGCATTAACAAAAAGATCATATCAACTTATGACCAACATAACATGACATTAAGGAATTTTTTAACAAAAAAAACCCTACCTTGAAGCGAGAACCAGTCGATGAGAAATTAGAAGATTTGTTTGATAATTTGGTTGTCTACTCGGCCAATAGAGGGAAAAAGCCTGATATAAAAAAGCACTTGGAAGAAGTCAACATATCTTGATGTTCCGGAACAACATAATCTTTGTGCTTGTCCAGAAATTGCTTAGATTGATATTGAACCTGAATACAAACAGAAAACACATATAATTAGAAATAAGAGGCTTTGATATTCAAATTACCTCTCCTTCATAATGAGAAATGGTGAAACCAATGCAACGCAGTTTTGGTTTCAAAAACCGTTGATGAGATTTGAATGTTTGATAAAGCTTCTGTGAGAATGTTTCATGATTCTACTTAGGCTCAGATTACCAGTCAAATAGGCAGGAAAAACATCAACAAAGTCGCCAGAAACTTCGGCTTCTTCTCTTATATTGTCTGATCGGTTCTCTCTATGTTCTATAATTATCTTGTCAACAAAAACATTAACCTTGGACACCAAATCTATGCACCTCTTCCTCACCCCTTGGAAGTCATACCAGCTTACAACTGGGAAATGGTCACTCCAGTTGAAGATTCCGAGAAGCTCATATCCTTCACTGAATAGCTTCTCCAGCACATATCCATCACCAACATGGAAGTCATCATAGGATTTTCCGAATACGGACATCATGACGTTGTTCAGGGAAGAAAAATGAAGGATCTTTTTCACCTCAACGATTCCTTCATGTTCCATGGATGATGAAACTTGATCCACCATTTCAATCCTATATTCTCTCTGAATACCCCGAACCTAGATACCCTTTTGGGGCTAAACAAATGGGTGGCAGATATTCTCCTGAGGTTCCTCCAGTAATCACCATATGGAGCAAAACCCATGGCACAGTGGAACAATAGCTCATAAGCAGACTCTTTCACTGGCCTATCAGCAAAAGCAGAACTTGAAAGTATTTCTTTGGCAGTTTCTGGGTGGCTCAATATGATGAAATGTGTGAAGCCTATAGAAAATGCCATTAGAGGTTTGGCATTAAAGGTTGTTGAGAGCTTAGCAAGGGTTCTGTGTGTTAGAAATGATGTAAAGGCAAACACAAGGCCTAAAATGGGGAACCCAGCCGGTCCAAGAAGGACTATGAAATAGAACTTACATGACCATGAACCATGTTGATACATGATCTCCTTGCCTTCCTACTCTACCAAGAAGCTTTGTAAAGCAAGAAATAAATTAAAATGTGATTAACAAATCTGAAAGTATATGTTAAACTTATGTAAAGCCTTAAAACACAATATTGACACTAAGTTACACTTACCTGATTATCATATCAATTCTTCGGGACTCATGTAAAGATGCTCCAGTGACATGGAGACCACCAAGCCGTTTGACTTCCAATCCTTCATGAAAACAATGAATTTCACATTCCTTTAGAACCGATAAATATGCAATTGCAATGCAAGGACCAAGAGGGTAAATCGTACCTATCTAGGGCTTCAATAGTTCATAGATGGCGATAGGGAGAAGTTGTAAAATCCTTAATCTCCTTGTAAGTCCAACATAGGCAGAATGTAACGAGCTCTAAATTTTAGTAGTGTAAGCGCGAGGATCTGTAAATGGTTGGATATTAAACGAAGGCTTGTAAACTTGAGCAATCATCGCAGTCTCGGTGAGGTGAGGTGAGCTCAAGGTTGCCGGCGGGAAAAGGTGAGCGGAGGTCGTCGGTGGAAAGAGGTGAGCAGAGATGAGCGGAGGTCGTCGGTGGGAAGAAGTGAGCAGAGATGAGCGGAAGTGAGGCAGATGCAACGAATTAAAAAGCCCTAGATCCCCTGCGATTTTTTTTATAAGTAAAATTAAAAAAAGCCCTAGGTCCCTTGCGATTTTTTATAAGTAAATAGTCAGCACGCGTTCATTTTAAGAATTATAAAGCGACATGCCTGCACGACACGTTTATTTTTAATGGGTGACCTCCGCGTTTTTTCTTTTATTTTTCTAACGCTAATTTTAGGTCACACAAAAATGCGTATCCTAAATCCTTCACATTTTTGCGGAGATGACATTATTTTTAGGGTACTCACTTTTGCGTATCGTAAATCTCCGCGTGTCATGCTTTGCGCGTCATTAAAGGCCTATATTCTAGTAGCGAATTAAAAATTCTGATGGACTTTTCCAAGTGAATAAATTTGTTGATGTACACACATGTTCTTCAACATTGTTGCAACCTAATCATCGACAAGCAAACAAATATGTTTTGGGTGAATATGTTGCTGATGTTTTGGCTGAAGACTATAGTAGAGTTTATCGGGGAAAAGAAATTGTTAATGATATGAATGCTCAATTGAATATCAATATCTCATACCATCAGGCATGACGTGCGAAGCAATATGCATTGTTGTCCTTAAGGGGTACGAAAGAGGATTCTTTTACCAAACTTCTGGCGTATTGTCACAACTTGGCCAAACATAATCCGAGTACTGTCACACATATTAAAACATATGCTGATGATCGCTTTGAGTTTTTGTACGTCGCACTCGGTTGCTCGGTTAGTATTATCATATTATATTAATTTTTTAATATTTATTTTGGTGTATTTGAATAGATATACAATGTATTGTAGGTACGCACTTTTGTGAATTTTTGTAAACCGACCCTAGTAGTAGATGGAGCTCACCTAAAGGGCGAGTTCAAAGGTACCATGTTACTTGCAGTTACTAAGGACGGACAAAACCAAATATTACCGGTTGCATATGGTATACGCAAAAATGAGTGTACCAATTCTTGGACATGGTTTTTTCAAAAACTACGTGATTGCATAGGAAATATGCAGGAGCTTACAATTATATCTGATAGGTCTCCATCTATAGCAACATCCGTTGCCAACATTTTTCCTCACGCTCATCATGGAATATGTGGTGTCCATTTGTATTTCAACATAGTATCTAGATTCGGCAAGAGTAAGACAGTTAAAGGAATTTTTTGGGAGCCGTGTAGGGCGTACACAGTTGATGCTTTTGATGCTGCCATGGATGTTATGAAAAAGACAAAACAACCAGTATGGGAGTACTTAAAAAGTATAAATCCAGAAACTTGGTCAAGAGCACATTTTAAAGGGAACCGATACAATCTTATGTCGTCCAACAGTGCAGAGTCTATAAATGCATTATCTAGACACGCACGTAAGGTGCCAATACTTATGTTGATCGATTTTTTTCGTGCTACAATGCAACAATGGTGGTTTCAAAGACGTAACTTTGCAGGTATTAAGTAAATTTTTAATATTAATGTTTTATTAATTTTGATGTTATTGATCTTAACTTCTTCATTTTGGCTCTTTTTTTAGCGGAAACAACAACAATACTTACCCCTTGGGTGGATGAAATTGTAAAAGAAAACAAGAAAACTTTTACCAAATGGGATGTTCGCATGATCTCAAATACGAAATGCGAGGTCAAAAAGGGGGCACAAAATGTGATTGTTGATTTCAAACATATGACATGTACATGTAGGCATTGGCAACTTGATGGGATACCTTGTGGTCATGTCATAAGATGTTTAACAGTGAACAATTACCAAGACTGCTCGAGGTATGCATTAAATGCTTACTTTACCGAAACACTGAGGAAAACATATGAGGAATCAATAAACCCTTTGCCAAAGCCATCCGAATGGGAGATCCCCGATGATTTGATGATTGTTAAGCCACCAATAATGGATAAACGTCAGCCAGGCAGGCCAAGAAACACAGACCGCATTCCATCCCAAGGCGAGGGTCCAATTATAAAAGAGTGTTCTACATGTGGTCAAATAGGACACACGAGAAATAATTGTACTGGAAGGGCGTCCGGTAGCGGAGCACGTCACATAATTTCTACTGTAGAAATGACATTTAATATTGGTGGTTCAGCGAGTTGTTCACAAACCTATAACGCTGATTTTGATATAAAACAACCTTGAAATGAAGACTAATGACGAGTTGTTAACTTATTATGTATTGTAATATTTTTATTAAATCTTACAAGACATTGCTATGCTTTCATATTTTTGTTTAGTTTGTTGATTATAACAATTAATGAAGCCTTTATTTTATAAAATATAGTTTTTAGAATTTTTTTAACAATTACAACTTTTTATTTAAAAAAAACAACAAACGATCCTTTTGCAACCTAATCTGTATCATGATAATATTACAACAATTTTGTAACTAATTTTTAAACTCAAGGAACTGCAATGGGTACTTCTCTTTCTCCATTGTTATATAGTCATCCATAATTCTCATTTTGTCTTCCAAACGATCCTTTTTTACCATAATGTGTATCAACTGCTCATCCTTCTCAGCAAACCGTTTTTCAGTCGTTTTGATTGCCTTCTTACTCTTTTTTATCCAATCTTTATGCTCTTTGATTTTGTTTTTATTGAGGTCTATCCATTCTTGAGCTTGTTTGCATTCCGATGCAATATCATTAGCAAGTTGACTGAGAAGTCGGGATGACTCTTTGTCCTCTTCTTGTTGTTCTTCAGCCTTCTTCAATTCTTCAAAATTTTCATGTGACATATATGGCCCGGCCGAAGAGGGTGTAAAAAAAGGGTCTACCGAATCACAGTAGTAACAATCTACTTCGTTGCATGAGCAAACTTCGAATTTGTGTGAGGAACTCATAATAAAGTCGACATTGTAATAAACTTGATCTATAAGTGTTATTTATACATACTAGACAGTAATGACAAGTCCAACTTTGAAATGACTAGACAGTAATGACAAGTCACTCTAGTAACCTGCAAATCGTAGTGGAACCCTTAAGTGACAAGACATAAATGACAGTTTGACATGATAAATCACTGCATAAAGCTGAAAATCGTAGTCCAAATGTAACCATTTCATAGTCAAAGTTTTAATTCATAGTCGATTTATTTATATAAATAGATGTTTAAGATCTAAAAACCAAACACCCAAATCCCCTAAATGAAACGAACTCCCATTATTAGAAATGTTGTCTAATGCAGCAAGTTCTTCAAATGAAGTACCTGGTTCCAATTCTGAAAGGCCATGGACGACAAACGAGGTGTTACTTCTAACACGTTGTTGGCTAAGTGTTAAGGATGGTGTATCGATACTTGCTCCCCCGCATTGCCTAATTGGTGATGAATGGACTCGCATAACATCTTTGTTTAACCATGAGATGGGAGAAGGACAAAAAAGAGAAAAATCAGATGTTGTTACTAAGTGGATGGATGTAAAGGAAGAAGTGACATGGTTCAATCGAGCATGTAATTATGCGAAACGTAACAATGTTCGTTATCGGGATGAAGAAGAGTTCTTGGAAGTTGTTACAGATTTTTACATTTGTGAGCATGACGGCAGAGACTTCGAATATGAGGAAGTTTGGAAGGTTGTTAAAAATAAACAGTATTTCATGTAGACCGCTCTAATTTCTGTTAAGAATAACCCATGGACTTGTGTTTTACGTTAATGCTTTGTTCGTATTATGTCGTTGTTTTTCATGTAATTGTTGTAATGTTTGTAATGGTTCATGGAATCCTTGTTAGAAATGTATTCTAATGTATTGTGAAAACTAATGCAATGGGCACTTATTAATTCAAATTAATCATACGAGTTGCTCACATAATAAACTAAAATAGATTTTAAACAAACGAAATACATACGAAATAACCTAGTACATGAAAATAACCTAGTACTCACATAATAAACTGAAATAGATTTTAAACAAACAGGATATATTTCAAAATATTCCAAGGGGCTTCAAACTGGAATTCCAACCCGTTACTTAATGACTTGTATTCCTCCTTAGCAGCTTCCAAGATGACCTCCTCAGTAGCATTTAAATGGGTGTCGTCAATTTTGGTATAAAGATCGTTGAATAATAGAACTTCGGTTTTCATTTCATACCATCTTGCTAAGATGTCTAGTTCGTCACGATCGTTTCTTGTAGCCATTCGGTTTTCAGCATTGAAAATATTGGTTAAACGGCTCCAAAACATTGGATCGTTCAACTTGCTTGTCTCATACACATGAATATAAGCATGTGTAAGAACCAAGAACTCTTCATTGCTCCATGATATAGAACTCATTTTGATTGAAACAAAGAGAGTAGAATCTAAAAAACAATATTTGAACAGCTGTATTGGTTTATTTAATAAACTATTTATGTAACTTAAGGTCAATTTATAGTAGTTTCTACACAAAATCGCAGTCCAATCTTCTAATATGTCTGCAATTCATAGTCAAATTTAACTGACGAATGCAGTGTACTATACTTATAACACAACAGATCACTGTTCGAGTTGACAAGTCATCCCCGGTCGAATGACAACACAATACATTGCTGCTTGAATTGACAAGCCATTGCACCAGGAAAGTAAGGAGTCGTTATAAATAGATTTTAATATCCGTTGTAATTGTATCGTATTACTTCCCTCCTTGCAATTATGGACTCACCACATATATGGAGGAATGCAGAGGAGGTCGCTTTGGTTCAAGCTTGGATTATAACTGTAGAGGAGGATTTTCCACTGGATCATTTTGGTCTCGTGTCTGTCATTTGTTTCACCATTTAATGAGGCGTACTCAATATCGAAGAAGAAGAGATGTTAAAGCGAAGTTTCTGGATTTGAAAATAAAGGTGAAACAATTTCAACATATTTATAACGAGTTGGATAACGAACATGCAAATACGGATGAAGACATTCTACGGCAGGTGGCTTTGGAACTATACCGTTTTGAATATGATGGTAGCGAGTTTACCCACTTAGATGCATGGAATCTTTTAAAGAATGTCCCTTATTTTTAATATCCATGTTGGTTAAGTTAATTGTTTTTCGTTATTTAAGTTGCTTGTTGTTGTATGTGTGTAGTCGTTACTATTTAATAAACGTCCATTTCTTTTAATGTATGTTGTTTCCTCAATAGCCAATACATAATACGACATAAAAGAAATAACTAATACATAATACGCCATAAAATATAATTGGGGTACATAAATAACTAATACATAATACGACATAAAATATAAACAGGGTACATGGATAACTAATACGTAACACGACACTAAAATAAAAACGGGGTACATAAAAAACTAATACATAATACTACATAAAATATAAAGGTGCTATATGAATAACTATTGCATTGAGGGAGGTAACAGGACCATCGTTTCATTCGGTATTTCCCAATGCACATGTGATGGTATAGTATTCACCAACTCAGATCCATATGCAAGTCGATACACATAATTAGTGAACTTGTAATCAACCATTCTGTGAATGGATTCAGATGTATGGGTTCTTAGACATGCTATAGCGTGGCCACATGGTATACCGCTTTTTTGCCATATACCATAACTACATACCCTTCATTCAAGTTGTACGTTGCTGGTGGCAAAATTATCATCGAATTCAAATGTATCCCCATACAAACGTCTTGCATTCCAATTATAAGACTTGTTGAGACATTTTTGAACCTTACTCTTAACGTAAGGGGTCAACCCACCAGACAACCTCCCTGTAAAATTTGATATTTTAATAAAAATAGTAGCACAATAAAAAAACTAAATATAACAATCTCCCTTACCCGCCACTTCGGCCCGTTCACCATACTTTGATTGTATCGACGTGATGATTAACTCAATTATCATTGTTATAGGAAACTCACGTGTGGATATAATTTGCAAAATTTCAGGGACGTCAATCGATTTAACATTGTAACGTATTTTTGGGAAAAGTGCTCGTGTCCATTTTGAAATCGGTATATCGTCAAGCCAGTAAATTGGACTCCTAAGCAAGATGCAGAAAGGTGGTTTCCTACATGCACTTTGCAACCTATCCAAACACAAGTAAAAATCATCAACGCTATATGCATTGCATGACTTCCAAAACAACGATTCGACTTCCGTATTGTTATGTCCGACAGACTCACATATCTTTCGAGCTATATCTTTAGGACAATATCCATGATAGGAATCTGGGTAGGCACTCTGAACACCAAAGTCTATTTTATCACACAGGTTGCTTATGAAACCAACCTCTATGTCCTCACCTAAACAATCTTTTAACCTCATCATGAACCATCTCCATGATTCTTCACATTCTAAGGTTCCCAAACCAATTGCTAAGAGTAGTGGTTCATGATTTCCATCTAAAGCCACTACGAAGTATATTGTTGTCAGATAGCTCCCCAGAAGGGGTAAATAACCCACATATATCAGCGGTATCATGCACCTAAGTAAGGTACGAATCTACATGAAAACGAACACATATTAGTGATAAGTAAAAACTAATCGAGATACATTACCATGAAATATTATATAACTCAATAAAAGAAGTATGTTATACCACGCAACCTAAAGCCACAAAACAGAATTGAAAACGGTTGGTATCGGTTTTCTTAATGGCTGTGAAGGTATTAGGATTTGTTCTTTGAAGGTTATGCAAGAAAATTGGTAGTTGAGAAAAGCTTCTTTCGCTGTAAGTACTCATTTTCAAAACCGATGAAAGTGCTCTACAATCATCACACAAATGCAATATCAAACAAATGCAATTATAAATAGAAAATATTGTATCTCTACTATTCAAAATTCATAGTTTAACCTTTTAAATTCATAGTCAAACCAGTTAATTTCATAGTCAAATTTCACTGACCGACATGACAATACTATAGAATGTACTTGTCTGGATTTCGTAGTTCAACTTTTTGAATTCATAGTCAAACCAGTTCATTTCATAGTCAAATTTCACTGACCGACATGACAATACTACAGAATGTACTTGTCTGGATTTCGTAGTTCAACTTTTTGAATTCATAGTCAAACCAGTTCATTTCATAGTCAAATTTCACTGACCGACATGACAATACTACAGAATGTACTTGTCTGGATCTCGTAGTTCAACTTTTTGAATTCATAGTCAAACCAGTTCATTTCATAGTCAAAAAGAATTGTCTGTAATATGATTTCTTCTATAAATGGGTGTCACTCAGTATGAAAAATTTAACTGAGAAAGTAACTCCTATTTAAAAGAAAAACAAGGCTAATGGCATACTGCAATTGCGGAGGAGAACGTATCGTTAGGATTTCGGGAACAGCTAAAAACCCAGGAAGATTGTTTTACGCTTGCCCATATTTGGTATCATGTTGTTAACGTCATTCAAATTTAAACCCTCGTGTTTACATGACAAAAAATTATTTTCTTACTGTCAATGTTAAATTTAACAGGGACCAAAATGCGGGTTTATCAGTTGGTTTGATGAAGAGAAGGACCAATCATCTATGGTAATAGCTAAAGTAGCTAACTCTAATAAGCTCTTTCAATCAGAAAATAAGAAGTTAAAGATAGCGTTGGTTTGTAGTTGGGTGTTGTTCTTGGCAGTTCTTGTTTACAAGTTGTAAGCTTTTTAATATTGTTTTTATGGTTTTGAAGTTTTTAGGTCAATAAATTGTTGTATTTGTACTTACGTTTAGAACAGTGTACTTGTAACGTTAAAACAAATGTTGTAGTCGTTCTTATGTTGTATGTATTGATAAGTTATTAGTAGGTCATTAATTTGTTGTAATTGTCGTAACGTTATATTTTTTGCCATCCATTGACGAAACTGTAAAAATAAACTAATAATCAAATCCAACATTAATTTAGATATACAATTATATAATCCAACTACATAGGACCAAGACTAGACCCCCAAAATTTTTTTGCCATCCATTGACGAAACTCTAAAGCTGCGTTCTTTGGGTCAATAAGAACACGTATTGGTTGACCTGAAACGAATTGCTCCATAAACATACAAACAAAAACACCGCAATCTCCCAAATGACTACTTTGTTAGGGAACATTTTCTTCATAAATGAATTGCATATTCAATGGAATCCTTGGGATGTTCCTCCGGGCCTAATAATTAATCTTGTCTAAATAATTTGCCACCCAACGTTCAAATTTGGAAAAGATTCCTTCAGATTTGAATTTTTCATAAGCCCCTCTACCAAGACTGTCATAAATATGCACTTCCATTGACGCTAATCGTAGTTCCCCAAATAGCCAATGATTAGGGGATGAATGAATCGGCAATAAGACCTGTATAAGGATCAGAAAATAAAATTATGTTTCTTTACATCACAATACAAAAACATAACAAAAATAACGATATTATTTTCAATATAAACAATTAAGTTTACCGTATCAACATCCCACCAAGCAACCATGAAGTTGGGTACGTAGCAATACCAGCCATAAACGCCCTCCAGTCCTACCCTTCTTCCAAAGCATGAGAAACAAAAAAACTTGGAGGCATTATTGTATGTCGGTCGCCCTCAAACCGTCTCTCCATCAATAGTCGGTACCAAATGGTTATATGCTGCACACATGATACTTTTGTTATTGACTAAAAAACAATTAACTTTTAAAATAATAAATTAACAATTAATTTACCGATGACTCCAACCATCCGTCGTGTGTATGCCCAAACAATGAGCTCCAAAAATCTCTATCTAACACGAAATTAAACAAACGATGTTGGACATCATATGAATGAAATAAATAATTTTGGATGACAACCTCACCGCCTGCTACGTAAGGTTGCAGGCGCAACATGGAGAAGTCGTGAGCAACACCAAAAACTGGAGGAGGAACGGGGCTTGTTGATTTGATATCAACCTTCTTTTTTGCTCTTCTTTTTTGCTTCGGTGTCGTGTGCAACTAAAAACAACATTCAAATATTTAATCTCTATCTTACAGATAATTCACATAAACATAAAATCATAAGTTTATAAATAAAATGAATACTTCGGTGTAAGGAGGGCACAAATATTGTGATGGTTTTTGAGTCCTCGGTTTATCGGGTGTAACTTCGTTGCCATCATACTCATCAAAATAATCTACAATTCCCGTAATTATTATTTCATCTTCGTCCGGCACCTAATTTAATAAGCAATAATCTCTAATTAAAAAAATGTTTCAATATACTAAAAACAAAATATAAATTAATTTAAGTATAAGAACCTCTTTAGCTTCATTATAATCATTTACGTCAAACACATCATCATCAAATTTGTTCCCCGCATTGTCATTCCTCTCCTCCGAGTCCTACATTAAAAATAAAACTTTATACTTAATAACGAAATACACATAATTTAATAAGCAATAATATCTAATTAAATAAATGATTCAATCTACTAAAAAAAATATAAATTAATGTAAGTATAAGAACCTCTTTAACTTCACTATAATCATTTACATCAAACACATCATCATCAAATTTGTTCCCCGCATAGTCATTCCTCTCCTCCAACACCTACATTAAAAATAAAACTTTTTACTTAATAACGAAAGACACATTAAAAAGTAATTATTAAAATCGTAAAGGTAATATCTATAACAACCTTGTCGTCTTGAATATCACCAAAAACATTTTCAGTTGTATTGTTTTTATTCATCACTTCATCTTGCACAACCTATATTTTCAAATATAAAATATGAACACAGGTATTCATATATGTTAATAAAATTTAAAAAATAATGTAGCGTGTAACTAACCTGTTCATCATATTTGCTTTGTGACACTATCAGATCATCAAAAGTAATGTCATTCCAAAATTGTTCAGTATTCACTTCTTCAACAAAAACCTCTGTAGGTTGTCGGTTCATAAACACATGCTGCTCCAGTGCATGTAGCCGTTTCAACACCTCGTCTAGGTTGTGTTTCCCACTGCCCCTACCTCTACCATGAGAGCGACCACTAGACGACATACTAGACGAAGATTCGTCTTGTCTCCTAAAATGGTCCCGTACTGGGGATGGAACTGCTTTCTCTTCACCATATACATACTCTTGAAATGACATATAATAACAAGATGTCATCTCACCATCACCCGGTAGCATGTTTTGTCTTGGTGGTTGCCCCTCCTAAAAAATTAAACATATTAAAAATGCATATAAAAGTATAATAATCAAGTTTATTAATAATAAACGAAAAATTTATAAACCTGTATCTTTGACCAAATCTTGTTCACGTCAACCCATTTCAATTTTTTTGTTCCACTCCATCGTTTCATCCGAGACAAATCTTTATTTTTTCTCAATACAAATCCACATGCACAAACAGCCGGAATCATCTCATATATCCATATCTACAATTTTTTACAATTACAGTAATAAAAGTTAAAATTAAAATAAAAAACATAACAATAAAACAATTTAAATATAAGAAAATTTTTATACCCTTATTGGAGCCGTAAATCCTAAGACGGAGTACTTTAAAGTTTGACGACGCTCAGAAAATCATAAATAATTATGTATTTTGTTCCATGTATCCTCAAGGTCAACATAAGTAAAATCCCAAAGATAGCTACCCCAAGCGAAACTAACAAAACAAAAAAACAAAATTGGTTTTTATATAAATTATAACTTTAATAAAATAAAACTTTTAACGTAAACAAAATATACCTGTTTCAGAGATCCAAATTCTCAGCCAAAAATAACCAATCTTGTGGCACCCGATCATTTACTTCTTTTCCCAAAAAACCTTCACACAAAATGTATATTAAACATACTCTAACTGCATCAACGTCGTCAAGTTCTAGGAATGTTCGATTTAAAATTAAACGTTTCAGGTCGCCGATTTTCACCAAACTATTGGTATGGTCCGGAAATAGCCTTTCACGCAATAAACATCTTTTTTTACTGCTTAATAACTTTTCTGACCCTTTTCTCCCAATGTTTTTTGGATACTCCCCAAAATTTAAGCCGGTTATCAAACAAAACTCTTCCAGCCTATAAACCATTTTCGTATTGCCTAATCGAAAATATAATCGTTTTATTCCATCTGGAGATAAAACAGGGTCCGGCCGGATCTGATGAAGGAACATTTTATGGGACAACAATGCGTCCCCTTGTAAACGAGGGACATCAATCAAATAACCAAATACGGTATCTCTGAAAATGGCACGTCTGACATCATCTAAAACTTCAAATACTTCCCATATGTTACCGCCCGAGCCTTTTAAGTTCACAAAGGCTTTCATATTGATAAAACTAAAATCATGCTGCAAAAAAAACACAAAAACAAACTAGAGAACTAAAAAATATTTTGTTTTTAAAATATATGATTACGAACTGCAATAAGTACATAAACAATTAGTAATGCAAATACAATTTCTTAATTAATAATTTATATATTTCCGATAAAAAACAATAACATACACATATATAAACAATTTTCCAAGTTATACAACAAATATATTTACGATAAAAAACAATATCATACATAATTATATAAACATTTTATTAAACAAATTTTCAACTTAAACGACAAATATATAAACGACAAATTTTCAACTTAAACAAATTTTCAATTTAAACGACAAATATATAAACAATTTTTATCTTTCTAATTATATAAACTAACATTTTATAACCATATAAACAAACAATTTTTCAAATAAAACGACAACCAAATTAACAATTTTGCAAGTTATACGACAACTTTATACAAATTTTCAACTTATACGACAAACACAAACAATTATATATACGACAAATTTTCAACTTATACAAATGTTATACTTATACGACAAATATATATATATATATATATATATATATATATATATATATATATATATATATAAACGACTATTTTGCACATACTATAATTTAACTATTTTTTACTTTATATAAACAATTATACGATAAGAATATACAAGTTTTCAGGTTATACAACAACTAAACAAACAACAAAAATAACAAATCGTAAACATTATCTACGTAGTTTCTACTTGTACATTCAAACAAACACTAACAAAATAGCATTTAAACTTCAAGTATACTAAAGAAATATTAACACTATCAAACACAACAAAATTACCCTTTTTTAACACTAAATAATACAATAAATGATAAAATAAAAAAAAGTTTAAACATTAAAAGAGTTAAAATCTAACCATATTTGCGGGATTGTTGACATAATCCTCCATTTTCTTCAAAAACTAGCCAAAATTCCGAGAGAAGTCCAAAGATAGAGAGAGTTTTTGTGTAGAGAAGGGTGAAAAATGGAGAAAAAAAAACGTTTATATAGTGAAAGAGAAGGTATTTCGCAGATGGCACAACGATTTCGCAGATGGAACATCTAATCTGCGAATGTACAAGCACCTAAAGCACAACTGCGAATGTACAAGCACCTAAAGCACAGCTGTGCTTTAGGTGCTTGTACATTCGCAGATGAGATGCTGATTTCGCTTAGTGTAAATGGCTATTTTTGTCATTTTTTCATTTAAAAAGGCACATGCACCAAATGGGATTCGAACCTGAATAATCTGTAACAACTTAAGAAAATAGAAGCGCGCTTACCATTTGAACCATAAGAACTTATGTTTTGGCTTGAATGATTTATTATTTATATAAATATTAAATAAACAATATGACTTAATCTCGGGCCCTATTTTTTGGGGCCCTATGCAGCTGCCCACCTTGCCTCCCCTCAAATCCGGCCCTGATCATAGGTATAACCGGTAGGGCAGTAACGACTTCATAGAAGTAGAAAGGTTTATCATAGGTTTTAATGTTAAAGTAGAAAGGTTAGAGATGGTATTTTTTAGAAACTAGGGTTTATCATAGGTTTATTTGTTAAAGATTGTGAATGAATAGTAGTTCGAGAGGTTTGAAAGCATCAGTAGTACTAAGGCTTTGAGGGCTTTGTTGGAGACGAATGGTTAATCGGCTTTTGTTGGAGGCCTTTTTAGGTTAAAATGGTGAATTGGGATCTTGATTTAAATTGATAGTCAACAGAGAACGGTAATCGTGGCATTTTCCCTAGTTAGTCAAGATAGTTAATGACAACTATTTGTATGATAAATATAATATTCATCCATTTTTACTTTAAAATTTTTGATTGTTATTTTAATATTTTGTTAGGCATTATTTTTTAACTAATATAAAATATCCTTTGGAAATGAAATTTGCTTTTAAATAGATAAAATAGTCATTTATTATCTTCTTAATGCAAAAATATATGTTTACACACTATATATAATAAGTTGAAATATCAGTATACAAATTATTGAGAAATCCATTTTATCAAACATGCTACTTTGTCGCATTAATATAAATCATTAACCCTATATTGGAAATTATTAGGTTAACCCTATATTGGAAATTATTAGGTGTTAATCTAAAAGAAGATTTTATATTTTGTGTTTTTTTTTTCTTGATTATATCTTAACTTTATTTTTTATTTTCAGAAAAAAAAAACCTTGATTTTTTTTCATTTTTTTATCGGGCTCTTTTAGTCATTTTTTCCCGAAAAAAAACTTGTAAAGTGTGAAGATTTTTTCAGAAAAAACTAAAAAAGTTGAGTGTTTTTTCGGAAATAGTTTGAAGATGGAAGGGTTTTTCGGAAAAAATGACAAAGTTGAGATTTTTTTTTTTTTTTTTTTAAATTAAAAAATACAAGTTTTGTTTTAGAAAAATAAAATAAAGTTAAAGTTTAATCTGGAAAAACACAAAATATAAAATCTTTTTTTAGATTAACCCAATTATCAAGCACAAATTCACAGTTTTAAGAAAGGTACAACTATTTCTTTTCTTCATTTTTCTTATAGTATTAACCAATAAAAAACAATCTAACTTAGTCAATAAAATTGTCCGTGTTTCTATTTTATTTTAATTTTCAGTATTAAAATACAACATATATTTAGGATAGTCTTAAATCGTTGATATTTTACGAAATTTGACATAAAGTTTATGACAGTCTCTTATGCCTGTCATAAAACTGTTGTACGTCGTAAGTTTAAGAAATGCCTTTCATCTAGTAGTGCAAGATGTTATTCTCCAAACAACCAATAAACGCACCTTAGCTATGCACATAATTTTGTCTAAAATAATCCATCATTAAAAAATCTTAAATAAAAGTAAAAATATAAAACAAACAATATTAAATTAGACGTAGTGGAGATACCTAGGGGGGACATCCCTAAAAAATCGTTTTATATATATAAAAAATTACTTGTAAACATGTTCTATGTTAATGTATCCTCAACTAAAGAGATTGTATTAGATCTTTAATACCCATAACAGGAGAACTACATAAAATACTATATACTTTTCTGGTTGCTACAACAAGTGTAGAAAAAATAAGTTAATAATATAAGCCTTGATGATGATATCATTGATAGATTTCAAAATATGACGACTAGACAGATTAAGTTATAACTTTTACCTAAATTATGTATTTATTTTAATTTTTTCAATTTACGATTTTAAATATTAAGAAACTCTTTACATTTTTGATTGTGAATCTTAATAATATTTGTATCCCCATATTAAAATTTCTAGCTTCGGCACTAAGATAGAGTTTGAGCATGAGATCCCCAGTGATACACACTCCAATTACGAGGTCAATTTCTTTTAAGACACCACCCGGCCATATCGTGTTTTGGGAGAAAAGATTTATCTATAATTAAAATAAAGTATGCCATTCATGTAGGACTCCATTGTTGTTTGCTTTAAAGAAAAAAAAGAAAGATTCTGCAACAAGATTATGGTCGGAATGAAAAGTTTATGATTTGTTTTTTTACCCAAAAGATTTAAAAAAGCAATCATATTTTCAAAGTGATCATGACGTAGGTTTTTTTATGGCATTAAAATAAACAGGTTATGTGGATTCAAAAGAGAGAGAGAGAAAAAGAAAAAGAAAATAAGATTTGGGGGATCAAATTGCACTAAGAGGGGCTGGGTATATGTAGGCCCTCTGAAAATTGTAATTATCACCTCTCTCACCAACAAAGCATCTCGTCCCTATTTCAGTAGCTATATATAAGAATCAACTCCCAAATATAGCGGTTGCAATTGCTTGCATACTTTGACTTCAATTTTATAGTTACTATTTGATCAACAAATAATGGAGACCTTCCTACAAGACTTCCAGCATCTTAAAATCCAACTGGAAGAGATAAAGTCAGCCACTGATACCTTTGATAACAACAACTTCATTGGAGAAGGTGGATTTGGTAAAGTGTACAAAGGAGAAATCTCTCACTCTAAGGGGAAAAGCATGGTTGCTTTTAAGCGTCTAGATCGTAGCCATGGGCAAGGCGATCCTGAGTTCTTAAAAGAGATCCTGATGCTCTCAGGTCACACACACGAAAACCTCATCTCTCTTTTGGGATTTTGTGATGAGGATGGCGAGAAGATCATTGTCTATGAGCATGCAGCTAATGGAAGCCTTGATCGTCATCTAAGTAGCACTACTCTCACATGGAGACAACGTCTCAAGATATGCCTTGGGGCTGCAACAGGATTGTGCTACCTTCATCATCCGAAGGAGACACAAGAAAGAGTCATCCACCGTGACATAAAAAGCTCCAACATTCTACTGGATGAGAATTGGAATGCAAAAGTTTCTGATATGGGACTTTCGAAAGTAGGACCCGCTAATCAACAACGAACGTTTCTTCTTGTCACCAATGTTGTAGGTACCCTTGGTTACATAGATCCGATGTATATGGAGACCAGCATCCTAACCGAAGAGTCAGACGTATACTCTTTTGGTGTGGTTTTATTTGAAGTATTGTGTGGGAGAGTATGCTACGAAAATAACAACGGTAGTTTTCATAGTTTAGTGCGAATGTGGAAAAAAAGCTACAAAGATAAGAAATTAGATGAAATTATCTTTCAAGGTCTGAAGCAAAACATGGATCAGAGGTCTTTGGCAACATTTTCCGACATTGCCTATGGTTGTTTGCAGAAATACCGTGGAGAACGGCCGAAGATGTGTCATGTTGTGGAAAAACTGGAGAACGCGCTTCGCTTTCAGGAGATTTTTGAAGATGTGGAACAGAAACGACTGTACTATGAAGAGATAAGTAAGGCTGCATCACCTCGTTTGGTCTACAGATCCGAAGAGCATCTAAAGATACTTCTCTCCAAGGGAATCTTTCTTAACAGAGGCAAAACAGTAATGTGACTATGTCTATATACCTGATTTAGATTTTATTTGTTTAATAAATGAATAGTAAATTGTGATTTATGAGATGTTAATTACATAATAGCTTGATTTGAGGAATTTGACACAATTAGAACCATGGTGCTTGAAATGTTTACATCTCAATAATTATGTACAATCCAGTGGGCCACGAACAATGATTCAACTTAATGACGTTTAAAACTCTTTTGTGACCACCATCATAGCTCTCTATTTACATATGTAACCAACAGAAGTCCCTTTACTTGCAAATGCTGACACAATGTACTGATCATATCCTACATCATCCCAACTCCGAACCAATAACTTGACCTCTTTTAATGGACAGTGGTTTTGCTTAGATAAGGATGGAGAACACTGTGAAATGATATCCGCAGCAGAATGTTTGATTCCTATTCGCATTGTATCATCCAGTTATTATAAACAGCAAAAGAAATCAAGGTTAGTTGTCCTCCTTTATATTTCTATGTCATTAGCTTGTTTCATGATCAGTATTACTTATGTATTCTTCGATGCCTCTTCGTGCAGATTAGCAGTGAAATCAAGGTTACTTTTCCTCCTTTATATTTCTATGTTTTTAACCTATTTCATCAGTTTATACTTATGTGTTCATTGCTGCCTCTTCACGCAGATTTGCAGTGAACTACGATATACCATATTCTAGGCAATTCAAAACACACGTCAAAACACAATTTTTGTCATCACATATCACATACACACTAAACCTAGTGTTCCATTCTGATCACTATACAAGTAATGACTATTTGGGCCTCAATTACATATTGGCTGGGGAGGCAAAATCTTCGACTGTGTACTTAGCGAATAAGAGAGAAGATGGATGGTTGATGGCTGAATTGTATCAATTTAATAGCGACAGCAGAAATGTTGATTTTGAAATTACGTTTCAGTCCAATGATCCATTGTTGGTGGAAGGCATCAAGTTTCTGCCAGTGGAAAGAGTAAAGAGACAAATACAGTTTTATTCAATTATATCTTTTTCTTTAAAGTAAACCAAAGAAATAATCCCTTCTCCCAAAAGGAATCTTTTTTTTTTTTTTTGCAAAAAAGTCCCTTTATTGCAAAGTTTAAATTTTGTTGTGCCGTTGTTACTTGCTTTTAACAATATTAATTAAAACCGTGTAGTAGTAAATATGGATACCGCAGGACCATATCTGCGGTTTACTGTTTTCTTTTTGTTTATTTTTACGCTTCAAACATTCTTAGAAAATAAATATTTCGCAAGAACATTTCAACTTAAGAGAACCTATGGTTTCCTACTTTTTGGAAAAGCTATTCCATGGGATCAAATTAATAGAAACGTTTGGAGAATATGAGTTTTTGTCCATAGTTGATCAAAGTCTAATGTCTATATATGTTTTATAGGTGGATCATCAAGTGTTAGAGGATGAGGATGAGGATATTCAAACCGACACATG
The DNA here is from genome assembly GCF_051521515.1 of Lactuca serriola. Classification (NCBI taxonomy): domain Eukaryota; kingdom Viridiplantae; phylum Streptophyta; class Magnoliopsida; order Asterales; family Asteraceae; genus Lactuca; species Lactuca serriola. The sequence goes on along the minus strand of NC_136412.1, from coordinate 152,768,706 downwards.
CTCAGAACAAAAATTGCCATGGGAATATGGACAAATAAACAAGAGTGGTGATATGGTATATTCTCATTCAAGGAACTCTACTCTATTCTTAAGCGCAGTTTGTTCATTTGTTCTTTAATATTTCGTTGTTGAGGAGCCTATGAACATGGTTCAACCCAATGTTCCAAAACAAGTACTTACACATTTATTTTACTACAGTGGTTTTCTCGTGCATATAATAGTGAAACATGTTATATGCTCTCAGCAAAAGTGGCTTTACTAAAAGAAGAGTGGAGATGGCGGTCTTTACCCGAATCAAGGTTTTATCCTCTATCTTCAAGCCTGTTTTCTTGTAGCCATGTCTATGTTGGGAATCCACTAATTTATCTATCATATGTTGATTTGTAACCACCTTGGATTTAGTGACTCTGGTTTGTTCTCCAATGAAATTGGATTACTCATTTGCAAAATCAACTGGAATTAGTATTAAATGTTATACCAAGCATTAATTATGGCTATGGAATCTATTGTGTTTGTCTACAGTCAAAAAATTCCAGCACTCTAATAAAAAAACAACGCATATACATATATTGGCTGTTAGTATGTGGAACCCCTGCAACTTTTCAAATCCTTCTGAACAAGTATGTTTAAACTATTTTTTAGTTTTTATATTAAAACACTATATATATCTTTTGGCAGATTTGAAGAAGTGGCTTTTGATCCACATGGCAGCTTTTGGATATTCTTCAGCACTGATAGGCTGTCAAGTGAAACAACATATGCAACTTACCTTGTTTACAGATTAGAAGAAAACCATTTTGGATTTGAGCCTCCTTTGAAAGTGAAGTCTGGTGATTACCTTGTCGGTAGGAAAGATTCATGGTTCATCTATTTACTTTGGCCTCAAATTCCAATTATCAGACCAAAGGTTTATCAAAGCACCCACAACCCAATGAATAGACCCCAAACGACGTACCTTCCACAACAAAGAGATGATGGTTGGATGGAAGTAAAAGTATGGGCATTTCGAGTTCCTTTTACTACAGATAATTATTCTCAAAGCCCTTTTACCAGTAATAGTAGTAATTCCAAAAATCTTCGATTGACCCTTCACAGTGAGAACTCGCTTAAAGGCCTTATTGTGCAAGGGATTGAGTTTAGACCCACAAATGAAGATGTAGGTTATCCTGGTTATGATACAGAATGCTCTTATGATTCCGAATGAATTGATTGTAATAGGTTGTATTCTTTATGATTAGGCATAAATTAATTATAATTAAATACAGTGAACTTGTTAACAGGGGTGCGTGTATTTTTAAATATAAAGCTAGGGGTGCCTCACCACCTAAGCGCGTACAGTGGTGTGATGTGGCATAGGTGGTGCCTCAGATACATTTTGTCCGAGCGGTATTCGGTGCCCAAGCATGCTAAATTCGCTGATCAGTAGCCACACAAAACCCACTCACCAATGTTTATATATATATATATATATATATATATATATATATATATATATATATATATATATATATATATATATATATATATATATATATATATATATATATATAAAGAAAAACAAACTCTAACTTCCATCTTGACACATGGCTTTCATCTGCCCAACTTCATAATGTTCCACTTCCTCTTCATGGTTTAATAACAAGTAAAGGCTGCAAACAACAAACAAACCGTGTTTTTGTAAATTGGTCAATTTAAAACGTAAATTTGTGTGTGCATGAGAGAGAGAGAGAGAGAGAGAGAGAGAGAGAGAGAGAGAGAGAGAGAGAGAGAGAGAGAGAGAGAGAGAGAGAGAGAGAGAGAGACTGTATCCAAGCTAACTGATTTCCCATCATCAGCAATAATATCAACTAATGTTCTTGATTGATCAATCTAACATAATTGTATAATAATTCACACACACATCAAAAACACTTGGACAATAAAGGGAAAACATTCTTACAAAACCTTAATTAGCTGGCTATCTAATTACTTAAAATAAAAGATATCCATTCATCTATGACAACTTTTATCTTGTTGTACTCAATAGCTCTTTGACAGGTCATAATTAAGATTTAGGGTGGTAAGAAATTATCAACGAGACTAAATTACCTCAATCTCATTCATCAACTTCATTGCTTCAATAATACATATTACTTGACCTTTCTGAACCTTGTCTCCCACTTGGTAGTAATACGCCAAATATCTTCACATCACTTTCACTTCCAAATCAAGAAACAATAAGACTATTTTTAATAAATGCGACAGATAATATACCAATAACCAAGTCTTTGTCCCAAATTTTTGTATGGAACAAAAATTTCACATCAGTTCATATATATATATATATATATATATATATATATATATATATATATATATATATATATATATATATATATATATAGAGAGAGAGAGAGAGAGAGAGAGAGATGAGAAAATCTAAAAGGTTGAGAATACGAGAAAAATTGTAGACCAATCATTTATTAAGGGTATAAAGAGAATTTTACCATGTAATTTATTATGGAAAAGTAGTTATAAGAAATTAATTAATCCTACAATCATGGGATGTATTATTTTCAATATTGATTTTTTTATATTTTTTATTAAGGAAAGGTAAAAAAACATTTTTATTAATTTTTCTTTCAAAACTAAAAATCAAACGTTTTTTTTTTTCATGTATCACATGATTAATATAATTTCATTCCAAAATTAATAGAACTCATATTTTAAATGAATATTAAAAAAAGTCACTTTTTTCTACTTTTCGAAATTTAAAGAGACAAAAATATTAAAAATTATATTACATGATTCAAACCATTTCAATCATAACAAAATAAAAACAGTTTTACAATTTTAATGATTTTAATTATATATATATATATATATATATATATATATATATATATATATATATATATTGAGAAATCATTTGTTGTTGTATTCATAAATAATTATGTTTATTCATTAATGATTATAGGTAACAAATAAATGTTGGAATGAATAAAGCACCATACAAAGATAAAAAGAAACAATACGATTATAATCATAATTTTATAAAATACATTACATTAATAGAAAAACCAATACATCTGTAATCAAATGAATAAATGACAACATGAAGATAAAAAACAACTAATTTAATTTTAATCACAACTAAATGCAAAGGATAAAAAAGTATAGTTTGTTGTAATTTTCCTTGAGGCTACCATATCATAGAAAAACAAAAAAGGGGCACATTTGATCATTCTTATTCTTGGATTCACACCTGCAAAATCAAGTTCAGCAATATTAAAATAAATCCCAATCTATTCTTCACTAATTCCCAAATGAATGTTTATGTGTCCCCTTTTATAATCATATATAAAAAGGCAATAATTAACGATAACATTTTATATTATGGTTATTCACTTATGATTTATAGTTATATTTATTTATGATGAAAATCCCTTTCAAAACCATTTTGAAGAAAATTACTCTAAGAGTGTTTTATAATTATTTTACACAAATGATTGGTTACCTTTAAAATACCAACATAAATGAATAATATTTTAAGTTAACAAAAAGAAATATATTAAATTTAGCAACAAGCAGTTGAAATCGAGTCTCAACCCTTCATACACATGTCCACAATTGAACAGATTTAAAAAATACATGTCCACAGTTGAATAAATTTAAAATTATAAATGATTAACAGTTATGAGACTAACAATCTATTATAATCTTTTGGCTTAATTAAATTGGGACTTGAAATCTTTCATGAATGAAACTGAGCAACATAATCATACTTTAAAAAATAAAAATCAATAATGATCAATTAATAAACTAATCATAAATATTCATACAGTTATGCCCAAAACAAATTAATAAAGCACAACCATGATAAAATATGGAAATTCGAAGATTTACCATGACTCCAATCTGAAACTTATTCACATCACTAGACTTTGTCAAATATGATTTAAGTGTTGGATTAGTGTCTAAGTCCATAACTATTTTGGTATGTACTTGACCCGATTATGAGCATGGTCCTTTTGGGTTGCCTTCACCATAGCAATATGTAGGATGAATTAAGGAGAGAAAGGTTTAAAATATGATTTATTAATATATTATGAGAATAATATATTAAAGGAGAAATCATATTGTTTAATTAATATTAGTCAAGAATTAATTGTTAATTAATTTTGTGGCTAAAAGAGATTAATTAAACTTAGGGGACTGAAGTTGTAATTATAAGATAATTATAATTGGGCTATGGATCACCTAATAATATATAGGTTGGACGAATTCTATGGGAAGCCCATTAGAAATCGTCCAAGGGATATGATTAAGGAGTCCATGGGCTGCTTAGGGCCTAAGTAGTCAAATTAGGGTTTCCTAGTTGTAAACCCTAATAGCCTACATGTATATAAAGGGCCCCTATGCCCCAAAAACGTGGACAAGTCTTCCATTAGGGTTTCCAGCCGTTTTTGGTGCCTCCCCTCTCTTCTCCTCTTCATCCAAGTTGCATAAGGTGTTTGTGACTCCATTAGAGGTGCAACACTTGAGGCACTAAGCTTTCTAAGGCCTATTCAAGAAAGGAATTAATTGTTATTACTATATAACAATTAAAGGTAATTCTATAAACCCTAATTCAGTTTATAATATGTTAGATCTAAGGTTATTAGTCTTGGATTCCAAGCATGTACAATAGAGAAACCTAGATCCAAGCATTAGGGTTTGTATGAGCACATAGGATTGTTCTTATGCCTAAAACCCATCAGTGGTATCAGAGCCTTGATTGGTTTCAGTTGTATTTGATGCTTATATGTTTTATGAATTTGACATATTAGGGTTTATGGCTAATAAACCCTAAAGGCTAGGTAATTTTCGCAATTAGGGTTGCAAAACCCTTGATGGCGATTTTTGCTAGGGTTTCCCAAATCCTTTCCTTAGCCTCCAAGATTTTGAAATCTAGGGTTATCCAACCCTTGGATTTCGAAATTACCTCCTTCCCCAAGGTTAGATCCTAAATTTTAGGGATTTGGATAATCCCATATCTTGTAATAATCTTTTAATTGTTAAATATGGTAATTAAAGATCTTGAATTATCCCATCCCTTATTTTCGAGATTTAGAGAGGGATTCAATGGATTAGGATATCTTAGATGTATAATTGGTAATTATCCTCATGATCTAGATAATCCCTTGTGATTTAATAATTTAAATTAATTGGTTAATTTATGGTAATTATTAAATCAAGAGTTTTAATATTTAAAATTTTAATTTAAATGTCTTAAATTCGAAAATTTTAAGTGAGATTAAAACCTAATTGTTTTGAAGAGTTTCAAAACTTGCCCTCAAGTTTTGGAATTTAAATTGTTGATTAAAAGTTAATTTTGAAAGTCTAAATTCCAAAACCCTGATTTTGAAAAGTTCAAATTAAACCCTTATGGTTTTATTAAATTAATTAAGTGTATAATTAAAAGAAATTTAATAAATCCATAATGATTTTGGTTAATTAAAAGTATAATTTAAACCACCTAGTATTTTAAAAGTGTAAAATACACCCTTATACTATATATAACATTAAAAGTTTAATATTATATATGTATAACTAACAATTCAGTCTTACCGTTAGTAGGCCTCATTCACGAAGCTGGTCTATAAGGGGTGTTTAAGGAAATTGCCTATAAAATGGCGATTGAATGGGTATCCACTCTTACCCACCGCACTCTTGACTAGTGGAGGGTCGTTAGCCGAACGGGTAGGATAGGACAGAAACCTTCCATTATAAGTATAATGAAGTACAAAGTAACTAAATGCTTTTTCAAATTCCCAAATCATAGTTACTTTAGGCAAAAGGTGAAATTGTATGCTAACCCATGGAATTACACTTCGTACCCTTGTCAAACGTTAGTGGAGCGTGTGTGGTTAACCGGCACACTAATTTGGGGATGACATTGGTAGCGAAGGGTGACTCGATGTTTGTCATAGATCAATGGAGCGTGTGTGGCTAACCGGCACATTGATTAGGTGATAGTAACATTGGGTGCACCACGTGATTCGGATGGTTATTCACACCTTGTTTGTGATCCTCGGCATCCCAGTCACGAATAGTAGGGCATAATCGAGATTAAACATGCCATTGAAAAGTTCAATGAATCTCAAAAGATCTAGGAGTTTCAATTCATTTAAAACTTAATCTTCCTTTTCGTTTTTCATGGTGGAAATTGGTAAATCGTCATTTACCTACCTTCAAATATTTTACAACTAGATTACGGCATCCCTTTTCTAGGTTGTAGAATATTGTGTTGGATCCTAGCTTGATGTTTCATTTGGGTGTTACATCAAGAATTCTAATCAACTTAACTTGAATTTTCTCCGGTTCTGTAGATGTCTGAATCTTACAATGGTCTTCCCAAATCCCATGGAACAAGCTTTCCAAATGAAGATGACGTTCCGAGATACGATCAAGGAAATGAGAGTCATGCTTCACTTCCTCCACCTCCTCCAATTGTTCTCCCTGACCCACAAGTTCAAAGGCTTGAAAAGTTCAAGCTCACTCAAGCCCTTTTGGCGAGTAAACACGAAGATGGGAAACCTGTGTGTGCGCACGTCTTAGAGATGAAAACACACATTGATAGGTTAAACATGTTGGGTGTCGAGATTTCAAGTGAGTTGGCTGTTGACTGGGTTCTTCAGTCACTTCCTGAATCATATAGTGAGTTCGTTAGAGAGTACTATATGATGGATCACGACGTGACCCTTATTGATCTCACCTATTTGCTTATAGCTGCTGAATCAGCTATGATTTGGCGTGCTGATCAAGCGAAATTGTCTGGTGAATCAAACTCTCAAACTTCAATGGACACTGGCAACATTGGAAGTCCAGAAAGAACTAAGTTTGTGATTGTCCGATGTGTTGTGCCAAAGGAGTCCATTTGCTTTTATTGCCAAAAGAAAGGGCATTGGAGACGAAGTTGCCCTAACTACCTGAGAGATCTAAGAGATGGGAGAGTCAAGACGTATGGCTCTGCTTCAGGTAAAATCCATTATCTAACTCTTTTGAGCTCCTATTCTAGATTCTTAATACATGATGTGATAAGATTACATTTTGATGTTTTGTAGGATCGAAGAAAAGAGAGGAAGCTTGAGGGAAGAAGTGAGCTGAATCTAATCATGAAGAAATGGATTTCGATCGCATTACTTGAAGAATGGATTCTTGAGCTACTACTTGGAGTTAGAATAGATTGTTAAGAAATATGTAATAACATTGTTTTTCAATTGAATTGCATTGTAAGGACAAAATTTTTTTCCGCAATAAAATGAATTTTGATTTTATCTTATTTATTTATCCTTGTGATGGCATGTATGAAAAATTGATGTTTGAATGTTTCTATTATTAGCAATAATGGATTTGATTCTTAATTGTGTTATTTGTGGAAATGTCAAAAGTTTACCTAATAGGGAGAGTTTCTCATCGCCCAAGTTTCAATTGGACAGAAACTTGGAATCATGCAATGTGTGTTGCATGATGAATGAAAAAACTTTCACATTTGGGAAACTTAGACTAATTCTTTGGCAAAGTGTCAATTGAAGGACTAGGAGATCGAGTACACTAGGTCGTACGTTGATCAAGTCTACCACAAGAGTGACAAAGATATTCATCATGATTTACTAAAGTTTAGTAAATATGGTTATACTTATAAGATTGAGTATAATTCTGAGTTAACTGAAATAGTTTCAATCAATAGCAGAATGAATAAGAAGAATCAAGAAGGCAGAAAGATAAAAGTTTCTCCATTCTAAGAAGAAGGGAGAGTACCTTTTATTGTGTTTTATGATGAAGTCTTAATGATTAAGAACCATATCTCAATTGATCCTCTAAGTGAGTCTTAGTGCATTTGCATGTCTAAAAAGAGGAATCAAGTATTGTAGAAATGGTTAAATCAATAAGTCAATCATACTTCGTTCCAATATCAAGTCTTAGAGTCAAGATTGTGACATTGAGTGAAAAGTCTTAAGTAGGTTTATAACACTCATCAAATGTGGAATTTGGAAAAAGTTTTCTTAATCTTGCACATTTGAAATTGGTAAGTTGTACTGTCTTGGATAAGACAAAGACCAACTAGGACCAATTATGTGAAGTGTTTTGTCTTGATAAGAACTACACTAACTCTTGAATATTTGCTTTGTCAAGAAATGTTTCTTGACAAGAGAATCTTATATGTTAAAGAGTCAGTGGGAGTCTTAATGGTCTTGAAAGGTTTCAAGAACAAATCAAGAATAAACCTTATCGATCATCACTAGCACACGACTTGAGGTTTACAACCTATCGTGCTGACATTATTTTGTTTTTGTGCCATTCCAATTGAGTTAATTGCGTATGTGAGTTCTATGAGTTCTCATTTGAATGCATACTAGATCCTTAGTCGATGGAAAGTACATTGATATGTAAGGACAAGTTACTAAACTACTTGGAAGACATGGTGGGCACTCGTGTTACCATAAGGCAAGAAATCAAGATTAAGAAAGTTCAGTCCATATGAGTTTGGATTTGTCGCAAACCTTGGTTTTGGCAAATTCACATGGATAGGAAATCATACACCATAAAATCTAAGTGTCATAAGATTCCCTCCTTCATGAAAATGACTGTGAGGAAATGCTTTCACTAAAAGAGATTTTAAGAAGATAGCGATTGTGAAAATGGTATTCTCAAAATTCGATTATGGTTACGGCATCCCTTTCCATAGTTCGAATTATGAGATTTGGCAATTAGTTTCAACATTTGGAACTTAGTAACATAAGTTCTGAATTGTTTAAACACACATATGAGCTATCTAAGGCAAAGGTGTATAAAATTAAGAAGCTTAGATAAAGGCTTATCGAAGCATCTTGTATTAGAAATATGAATTTCAGAAATTCAGTAGACATTGTTTTCTGGAAGTTCATTTGTTTTCTGAATACATGTCAAAGCTAGTGGGAGCATAAGTGTTATGCTTATATAATAATAATCATCATGATAGTGGGAGCATAAGTGTTATGCTTGTATGATTATTATGGCAAGTATTGCAAGTTAGCAATATTAATTATAGAAAAACAAAGATTCAATTTGCAAAGTTGCATAGGTTGAAAAGTTGGTTTGCTATAATTAAGGGAGAGAATATTATACTTCATTTCAAAATCTAAAGCTTAGATTGAGAAATTTTAACATTTTCAGCCAAAGGATACATTGTGTGTTCTTAAAATTCGATTATGATTACGGCATCCCTCTTCATAGTTCGAATTGTGAAAACATGACACATAAAATATTATGGCAAAAGATTGGTAAAGTATCACATCTTTATGTAAGACATTATGCATCGTGTCCCATACGCTTCGGGTATAGGATCAATTGCAAATGTTATAATATTTTACCATTCTAAAATTTTTCAAATGTCTAGCACATTAAGAGGGAAAAAGGACTAGAATGGATTTTGACTAAAATTATTAAACAACTATCAAAGGACGATCCAAAAGGATTGGTCACTTGTGAGTAGTTGGAAGTATGGTATTGGATGGACCATATCGACATTATTATGAATATATAAGATTCTATTAAGAATGAGTTGTCATATGGCAAATGTGGAAATGTTTCCATATTGGGAGTTGGATATTGAGATTCTGTGTTTAGATTAGAAAACTTTATGCAAGAAGGATGTTCAAAGGAATGTACTTTGAATGTGAGACTTCACGTCTATGGAATTGTCTTGTAACAATTTCCGATAGAGTACTTTGTAATTTCATTAGCCAAGTCTTGGTGACTTTTGTGCTATGACTTTACGAAAGGATCGTTGCGTAAAATGTTAGAATCTAGCATATTCTAGTAGTGGAAGAACCTTGTGTTCTTACACTAATAATGGGGATTAAGGAATTGTGAAATGAGAATCATTGGAAAAGTTTTCAATTGTTCTACTTCACAAAGCATGGACCATAGGAAACAAAGTATGCATGCTTAGAATTGTTGTTGTAATTCAAGTAATGAGTTGATTATCCGAAACATTAAATGATAAATAATGAGTGATCAATATGGTGGATAAATAGAAGTGTTTTATTTACTCTCACAACTTTGGGGCCATATAGGATTAAGTATTATTGTCATGTTTCAGTTTGCATGTTTTGACTTCCAGAATAACTAGGTTATTCAAACATCCACAGTCGGTCATACGTTGGAAGTAAGTATGAAGGAAGACTGTCATGAATCTGTCTGTAGATTGTCTGAAGTGTTTAGACATAGCACAAGTTTGCTGCAGAGTTCATGAGTGCTTTGATAAGATTAGAGTATTGGATTAAACCCACGCTCACTTGGATCACTTCATGGTTTTATCACGAGTGATTAGTGAGACGATAATATTGTATATTCTTGAAACCGAGACATGTGAGTTGTTATTTGTTGGTCGGTTGCACATTGATAATAAGTAAACGCACCAGTAACTTGGTGTTATAAAACTTATTGTTGTGTGTGACTCGATCAATAAATGCAAGCGAGCATTTGAGTCGAAGTTTATCCATTCCTTTTACCCAAAGTGGGATAAAAGCGATATATGTGGGCCTCTCGATGATTTAGTGATGACACCTAAGCGCTTGGCCAAACCGGGACTAAGTTGATGTGTTAAATTGTAGTCTGTTATCAGTCGTCATAAATCGGAAGTCGGGAAACAGTATAGAGAGAATGATTGAAACTCATGTCTTTTGTCTATACGATATATTGAGAATGGAGGAATATATAATCCCTTATCTAAAGGACACGCTATCTGATAAGATCAGAGTTAACAGCGGTTTTTGAAAGCTACGATTGCTGATCAGGTTCTGAAGTCATACGGAAAATAGTTATTAGACTTATCCAAGTGGGAGACTGTTGGATTAGTGTCTAAGTCCATAACTATTTTGGTATGTACTTGACCCGATTATGAGCATGGTCCTTTTGGGTTGCCTTCACCATAGCAATATGTAGGATGAATTAAGGAGAGAAAGGTTTAAAATATGATTTATTAATATATTATGAGAATAATATATTAAAGGAGAAATCATATTGTTTAATTAATATTAGTCAAGAATTAATTGTTAATTAATTTTGTGGCTAAAAGAGATTAATTAAACTTAGGGGACTGAAGTTGTAATTATAAGATAATTATAATTGGGCTATGGATCACCTAATAATATATAGGTTGGACGAATTCTATGGGAAGCCCATTAGAAATCGTCCAAGGGATATGATTAAGGAGTCCATGGGCTGCTTAGGGCCTAAGCAGTCAAATTAGGGTTTCCTAGTTGTAAACCCTAATAGCCTACATGTATATAAAGGGCCCCTATGCCCCAAAAACGTGGACAAGTCTTCCATTAGGGTTTCCAGCCGTTTTTGGTGCCTCCCCTCTCTTCTCCTCTTCATCCAAGTTGCATAAGGTGTTTGTGACTCCATTAGAGGTGCAACACTTGAGGCACTAAGCTTTCTAAGGCCTATTCAAGAAAGGAATTAATTGTTATTACTATATAACAATTAAAGGTAATTCTATAAACCCTAATTCAGTTTATAATATGTTAGATCTAAGGTTATTAGTCTTGGATTCCAAGCATGTACAATAGAGAAACCTAGATCCAAGCATTAGGGTTTGTATGAGCACATAGGATTGTTCTTATGCCTAAAACCCATCATTAAGCATCAAGAACAATATAAAAAATTAAAAAATATATACATATATGAGCATGATAACAATGAAACCTGTCAAGAAAGAACGAACACCAAAAAGGGGAATCCGGTGATGATTTTGTTTGATTAGTGTCTAAGTCCATAACTATTTTGGTATATACTTGACCCGATGGTGCATGGTCCTTTTGGGTTGCCTTTACCAAAGCAACTTGATAGGATGAATTATGGAGAGAAAGGATTAAATATGATTTATTAATATATTATGGGAATAATATATTAAAGGAGAAATCATATTGTTTAATTAATATTAGTCAATAATTAATTGGTAATTAGTTTTGTGACTAAAAGAGATTAAGTAAACTAAAGAGACTGAAATTGTAATTATAAGATAATTGCAATTTGGGCCATGGATTGCCTTATATTATAAGGTGGATGAATTCTAATGGGGAAGCCCATATGAAATCGTCCAAGGCCTTAAGTAAAAGGCTCCATGGGTTGCTTAGGGCTTAAGTAACCAAATTAGGGTTTCCTTGTTAGATAACCCTAATTGCCTTACTATATATAGATCCCTTAAGGACCAAAAACAAGGCTAAGCTTCTTGCTAGGGTTTCACACGAGTTTTGGTAGCCTCCATCCTCTCTCCTCTTCATCCTCTTGCTTATGGTGTTTGTGAACCATTAAAGGAGTGACACTTGTGACTCTAAGCCTTCCAAAGTCAATACAAGGAGATTTGGGATTGTTATTGCTACATAACAATCAAGGTAACATTATAAACCTATTCTCATGTTAATATGATTATTTGTATGCTAGATTTAGGGTTTATAGTCTTGGATTCAAAGCATGTACAATAGAGAAACCTAGATCCAAGCATTAGGGTTTGTATGAGCACATAGGATGTCTTATGGCCAAAACTCATCAGATTTTGAAGATCGCCGAGGAGGAGAAAGGCGGACCATAAGTGTGGTGAAGGTGAACGGATGCGTCTTGGGTGGTGGTGCTTGTTCAAAGGCGGCCAATGGTAAAAGCGACCAGTGGTAGTGGCAGGTGGTGATGACGACACACAACAATGGTGGTGATTGTTTTCCAGCTTCTTTTTTGTTTCAAAACCCGCTCTTCTTCGATCAATGATGAAGGTTGCTGAAAGAGGATGAAGGCAGACGGTGGTGGGATGTGGATAGCGATGGCAATGGCGGCATTACATGAAAAAATGGGGGTGTGCGGCCGATAATAAAAAAAACAAATAGATTAGGGTTATATATGTAGGTAAGTTGAAAGAAACAAGGATTCAAATTAATATTATACCTAAATTATAGAAATTTCCATTTATTTATATTATTTTGATTTCCTATTATACCCTTATCATCATTTCAAAGATACATATTTAACCCATCAGCTTTATAAGTTAAATAAATGACCCGATTTTTAATAGCCCTAGATCTAATTATTTAGAAGGTTATGATCCCACTCCTATATATATATATATATATATATATATATATACTAGGTATAAGACCGAGTTTATTAAAAATAAAAGTTTAATATAAAATTATAAGTATTATATAATTTTTAAAGCAATAGTTTTATATAAATACAAATAATATAATAAATAAAATAATTGATTTAATAAATATTGTAGGAGATTTGAACAAGAAAGAAAGAAACAATTAAAAACATTTATTGTGATATTTAATATAACGGTCTACCTTACATATATAAAATCTTATTACAATTTGGATTTAAAATTTAAGAAAAAAATACAAAAAAATCACAATGGAAAAAAATAATTCAAAAAATCCTAAAAAATGACATGTATCAAATTCAATAAGAAAATGATATTTAGCGAAAATTATTTTCATTTATTAGGTTTTATATATATATATATATATATATATATATATATATATATATATATATATATATATATATATATATATATATATATATATATAGGTTCATGTGAGACGGCCTAATTTTGTAAGACCGTGAGACGCAATCTTATCCACTCATTTAGTAGATGAAAAAACATTTTTAAAATGCAAAATAATTGAAAATTTTCGAAAAAAAAGTTTTCAAATATTATTTTCGGAATTTATATTTTCTAGAAAGAAAAATAAAAAGAATACCAAAAAAATAAAAAATAAAATTAAAAAAACATTTTTTTTACATATTCTAGCAAAATATTAAAATATTCTATATATCTGAAAGATCGAGTAGTATATTCTAAAATTCTAAAAATCACATTACAATATTTACAGTGTAATATTGTATTAGAATATTTAACGTATTTAAAAAAAATGGTAATTTTTTTATTATTATTTTTATTTTTATTTTTATTTTTTTAGGTAACTAAAGTTCCTAAAATAATAATTAAAAAAAGAACTTTTGGATTTTTCCTTATTTTGCCATTTAAAATTATTTTTAGAATTGGTCTGACGGTGTCATTAAATTAGCATGGTCTCAAATGAACCTGAACACACACACATATCTATATATATATATATATATATATATATATATATATATATATATATATATATATATATATATATATATATATTAGTTTATAACTCGTGGAACCATGGTTATAAAATTAATTAAATTTTTATAATAAAAATTTATAATTATTAATCAATTATTTTAAATAAGTCATTTTAAATAAATTTTTAATTAAGATATATATATATATATATATATATATATATATATATATATATATATATATATCAAAATTTTAAAGTTATTATAACTTCAAATTTATCATATAATTAGAAAATGTAAATTTGAATTTTGAAATTAGTTGCCTAATATA